>NC_134238.1:128426102-130917215 GCF_965152275.1 Natator depressus | reverse complement strand
GACCCAGGGCCATTTGGGCTACCAGTCGTCTGGCAACCAAGGAGCCTGCTTAAGGCTGTCCACTCCCCTGGATCAGCTTAGTCCAAGGTTTTCCCCTGGCGGGGAACCCTAAACCACAATAGGTAAGAGGGGGTTAGCAATGTCCACAGGGTACTTCCCTCTCTGGTTGTCTCGAGGGTGAGTCCCCCCTTCCCTCAGGGAGGGCCCCTTTGGGCAGCTGTATCAGAGTCTTAGGCTTCCCCCTGCTCTACTGGAGCTGTTGGCTGCAAGTCTGCTCACCTCTAACTCTGCCACCCAAATGAGCTAATTCCCGGCCTTTTAATTGCTCCAGCAGATGGAGCATTTGCTGCAAGCGTGGCAGGGTGCGGCTGGCTGCGCCCAAAATAATCCCTCCACCCCTTGCTGCCTAGTGTGGGATTTGTACACCCCATCACAGTACCCAAGGGACTTTAACAGTACCTGCCAAGACCTGTGACTGTAGAAGCCTCCTTGTAGCATCCCAAAAGGCACCACATAAGGAGTTCGGGAATGTTCTGTAGTCCACAATAGTTTGCTACCTAAGGCAACTGGGTGTACCGCCTGTTTACAGTGTGTGAAAAAAAATGAAGTTTTTCCATTTTACAGGGTTCAAAATGGAACCGTTGTTCATTTTTCCAAGATTTTGGGGGGAAATTGCTTTTGTCAACGTTTTCATTAAAATCATCAAAATGCTTTTGTTTGTGTTTGTTTTGTTTATTGAAAACAGTGTTTTTGGTCAATGAAAATGTTTTAGCTTTCCATAAATGAAAAATTGAGAACATTTTTGATAAAACTTTTTAAAAATATTTCAGTAAAAAATGTCAAAAAATTCATGGAAAAATGACACTTTTGCACAAAAAAAGAAAAAATGGCCATTTTTCAATTAAAACCCCCAAAATCTTTGTTCAAACAAGTTCAAACAGCTCTACTTCCATCTTTCTTTGTGTAGCTGATTCAAAACCAGCTGTGAAGGTCAACCAGTATTTATAGGTGTGTGTGGTTGCAAGCTTTTAATTAAGAGGGTCTGAGAGTCCCCTGACCTAACCTCGTTTATAGGGCTAAAATGATCATCTAGGACTGAAAAATAGAATGGGTTTGCTTCAACATTACTAGTTTTCCATGGGTGTGGCTCCATTGATTTCAATATAGCAAAATGTGTAAAGCTCAAATAGTCAGTGGTAAATCTAGTCCAAATATTTATTCCCCTTGTGCAAACTGTATTACAGACGTTACATTGTTCACATTTATCTATAGATATGGATCATTTATATACCAGCACATTATAAGCAACATCTTTATCTGGCGCTTTTTCATTGCCAATGGTGCAGTCCTTACTCAGGAACAAATCCGGTCCCTTTGCCCCCTTTTCCGAGTCCACCAGCAGGAGTCAACAATGCATCAGAAATGTAGCTCTTCTGATGTGTCGGAAGAAGAGCCAACAACTGCCCACATCCTCCTGAGCTCTGTGGAGCCACGCTCAGGGGCAGCTGTCTGCATAGAAGTGGACGGGGGGAGGGAAGGGCCAGCTGGAGGAGTAGCACGGTCCTGTCCAATGGGTTTGTAAGAGGGGGCGAAGCAAGACACACCCACTACTTCCCCATAGCTTGTCTGAGTGGCTGCTGCTGCACACCAGCTGCTGTAGTGTGGGGCTAAGGATTCCATCCCTCCGCCTCCTGCCTTTTGAGTGTGTTTCTTTGAGCACATTCTTTCTTCATTCAAAAAAAAAATCCCAGTGAAATAAATGGGGATTTTGTCAGAGTAAGGACTGCAGTGTTTGGCCAACAGCATGTGTGAGCATTGCACAGTATTTTATAGAAGTGTCAGAGGACATGGGACCATCAGGGAGAATAAAAAAGGAAATACAATACGGGAAGTCCTAGTTAGCTCTATTAATTATCCACTGGCCATTTACTTAGGGGACCTAGTTACAAATATATCCTCATAGCAATGACAGGAAATCTGAGAAGTCTGCAAAAAGACTACTAATGAAGAGAGTTTCTAACGCCTGTAAGCTGAAATACCTTTTCACTCTTTTCACAAGTAGCTGCTGTAGGTCATCTCTGGGGTCAGTAATGGTGCACAATAAAGACACTCTCAGTGCACAAGGGGGAAAAAAAACAGAGAGAGTACCTCAGAATTGTCAATCCTTTACCCATGAATGGTACACTAGAGGCTGACATTTAATACTCTAAGGATATAGATATTTGAAAGCTGGTTATTGTAACAAAGGAAGCCATCCAAACTCTGCAAGACCGAATGGATCAGATAAAGCTGACACTGAAATAAATCTGTTTTACATCCATTCTTGCGAAAGTTTTGTTAATCTATGTAGTTATAAGCTTTCCTAGAGCAAAAAGGAAGGGGAGGAACCTAAATTATAGCAAGTCAACATGTTGGCCCTAGTTGTAATCTCCAAAATATAACTCGCTAGTCAAGGACAAGTTTTCCTCTTAAATCTTGAATGAACTCCATTAAATACAGAGAGAGAAAGGGAGAAATTGAGAGTGAGTGAGGAAGAACATGCATGTTGCTTCTGGTTCCATGTTAATGTAGATTTTGTTTAACACATGAATTTAGCTCTTTCATATACACGGACTCATCTCTCAACTAGTCAGAAACTAACACCTATTCTTCATTAGCCAATATTTCAGCTGCCAGATTGGACTTTCATATGGTAGCCTGGAGCAGTGCTGGTACAGATGGCAAGACAACTCTCATAAGACTGATAACTCTAAAGAAATATACAGTATTAAGTCAGAAGGTGCAAATGCTAACATTCAAGCTTAGAAGAAAAATATTCTTTGTATACACTTTCCAGGTTTGTTTTTTCATGCATTGCAGAGAGAAAAACCCTTGCCCACACCTCATTGCTGGCAAATGAATGATAAATTTACTTTAGCTTCTTTTGTATGTCAACTGTTCATGCCTCAGGTACTTAACCTTTACTTTAAAAACACAGTTCAGATCCTAGCCTGGGCACTGGGGGGGCGGGGAGAGAGAACCAGTATTCTTGTAAATGTTTCATTTAACAAAGGCACTACTATAAGGTTCAGCGGTGAGAGTCTGAATGGTATTTATTGTTTCAGATTTCAGGGCTTCCATACATCTGCTGCCTGTCGAAGGCAGATACCACATTCATAAAACAAGTCCCCTGTCTGAAAAGAAGTCTCTCCTCTGTGATTCAGCCTCCAGTATTATGTATGATGTTAAGTTACAGGAAGTAAATGTTCTTATTAACTATACAGAAGATATCATACAGGGTTTTTTTTTAGTTAAGAAAGAATGGAATTTTTTTTAGGCACCGAATCAGCAAAGCACTTAAACACATGTTTAAATCCATCCCTAATCAGCAGAGCATTTAAGCACTTGCTTAACTTTAAGCTCATGCTTAGTTGCTTTGTTGAATCAGGGCCTTAAAGAGTAACTATATTTACAATTACTAAGCAAGCTTGCAGGTCCTCTGCTTCCTGGAATGTGTCTTTCCACTCCTAGTGAGGAACATGCTCATTCATTTCTTATGATATCATAGTCTTCTCCATGGCAATCTCGTGCTATGTGAAGAAAAACAATGGAAGGAAAAACTTTTTATGCTGAGATGAAGACGGATAAGGAATTATGTTCGGCCAGGTGGCAGAATATATAAGGGGAACAAAAAACACACAGCCCCCAATCCTGGGAATCTGATTTATTTATTATTTGGCATTGCCCATAAAGTGTGGGCAATGAAAGAGGAGTTGACCTTAATACCTCCTTAGTGGCAATCAAAAATTCATTTCAGTGTGAGGCATTTAATTAGCTTCACTGCATTTACAAGAACTTCAGTCATTTTAAGACACTCCAGGCAACTCCCCCACGCATTAGATTATTCCGAGTCTGGAATGCCTACCACTTAGGAGGAATGTTTGGTGAGTAATTGAAGGGGATTCCTCTGTTTTAATATCTGTTTGTTGTGCCAACCATTTCCTGCACCACAAATATACACCAAAAGATGCAACTAGGCCAAACAACTGGTTTAATCAGTAAATTACAACAAGGCTTCAAGGAACTTTTAAGGTTGTTCCATGTTTCTAGGAAAGAGTCAGATAGGACCATTAAAAATTTAGAGCTAATCTAATTGTTATACAACACATTCATTACATCACATTAAATGTTTCACCTTTCCCATTTCCAACAGGCCCTGAAATATATTTGCTGCATGCATTTATTGCATGCACATGATAAATACATATGGAAGTCAGGATTAACTACCAGAAGGCTATTATTAATTTTACTATGGCTTCATGAGGTTTATATATCAAGATCCTCTCCATGGCAAGTATGAGGAATTGCTAAATACAGTTAATTTTGGAATGATCTTATTTATACACTGGACACTAATCCCTTCATATATCTCATGTGCTTCTTTCTTCTCAGAGATACTGTCCCTCAGTGACCTCCTCAGAGCATTTCATTAAATGCCTTCAGACTCCGTAAATTACAGCTCTTTAAAACCACTGAGTTTAGCATATAAAAAGCAAGCGTTTCTGTATACAGCCATGGGATAAGGTGCAGTGAAAATCCCATACAAGCTGAACTGTACTTCCTAATCAAATGGGTGTAACAGATGGCTGCTAGAGCAAGCCATCACAATGGAAATATCTGCAGTTCTCATGGTAACGGAATCTGCCAGGTCTGTGGGATTTGCTGTTTTCCAGGACATCTGAACTGCAATCTCTTTCGAGCTGTCTAGCAGTCTCAGTCTCACTCTCTCTCGCTCTCTCAGCATGATGGAGATAGAGTTGAAAGGTGGAGCCTGATTTTGCATTCCAGCTGTGATTAAAGACACACACGTGCGCACACACATACAGAATCAATAGCACTGCATATTCATTATGCTATCTAGAACCTGCCGGAACAGCTAATGAGAACAGCAAGAAAATGATAATATGCCTTCTTCAAGGGTGAAAGAGAGCACATGTATATGAGGAATTAAGATGCATGGGATATAGCTTTTAATAAAGATAACAGAGCAATATTAAAACTAGCAGTTGTTTCCATTTCATGGCAGCATGTGAAGATTACTTAACATAGCAGGATGAAACATCTGGTCTGAAAAATATATATAGATCATGTCAAATTTCCAAAACATAATATAGAATCTATGGGGGGGAAACCAAAATAAAACAGATAAGCAACCATATAAATTAATACTAAGTGAAAGCACGTAACAGACTTCCTTACACTGTGTATCAGCAATGTGATCTTTCTCATAAGGTGTAGAGCATATAAGCATATAGACACTGTGCTTTAATTATACATCTAAGGACTGGGTTTAAACCCATAGGACTCTGTTAATGGGAGCTTCTATTTCTACATGCTATTCATAACTGTCTTATTTTATGGCAGGGAAAAATATTCATGAGTCTGTTTTATTAAAGTATTTTCCTTCAAATCCCTATCAACGTAAAGAAATAAGGAGAAGTAGACTGCCTTCCTTCTTATAGTACCTGCAAGAAAGCACACAGAGGGTTGATTCACAGCTGCCTATTCTCTTGGGTATTTCAGCCTGAAGATCAGAGAACATAAGAATTCAGCCATGGCTCAAAATGGAAACAAAGAGGACCATTCTTAGCAACGTGAAATGAAAAACTACAGGCTATAGACTGTAGCCCCCTAGCATGCTGATCCACCACTATTGTCCTTGCGGGGACTACTGCTAAATACACATGATAGATAAAGCGATGCGGAGAATGCTTTTCAGGGATTGGATCTCCTTTTTCATGATGTAGAAGCGGGGCAATGTAAGCCTCTGAAGTACCCTCAAGAACAGGTTCTGTAAGAAGGTATTGTCTACTCATTATGCAGCACTGAGGAACATATATGATATTTTTCTAAAGCTTGTACTGCAATTCTTATTCCTTGGAAAAATGATAGCAATGCCTTCTGGACAGCAAATGTAATTCTTAAATTAGGTTGGTTAGTTTCAAATAAATGTATGAAGTGTGTTTACTACAGCAATAAGTGAGGATGCGTGGCACTTTCAGAGACCTCTGCACACACTGACTAGTTAGAAAGTTCTACGGATGCAAAGCAAAGATGCATGCACTAGCCATAACAGTAACACTTTGAAATTTACATTGAACTGTTCAACCCAAAAGATCCCCAAACACTCTGCAAATTAAGTGACAGATTCTGCCATGCTTACTCACACTGAGTAGTGCCTTACTCCTCAAGCAGTTCATTTCAATTCAGTGGGGCTACTCATGAGGAAGACTGGCAGAATCCGGTTAACTATATCCAGATCTAGGGTCTGCCATCCTTATGCCTGTTGAATAGCACCTTACACCACAGGTAGTTACCCTGATCTCAGCAGATCTTCTCCTGGAGTAAGTTACTAATCAACACAAGTGAAGATGGCAGAATCTGGCCACTGACTCCTTCGCCTGACGAAATACAGCCACTTCTGGAGAGAAACAAGGTTGCTGTTTGACAAGTCTCAGCTATGTTACACAACCGTTTAGAGAAAGAAGCAAAGAAGAACACCCTAGTCAATGGAAACAGCAAGAGAATTCAAATCCTTAAAATGCAACTTCTTCTAGGAAGCCTATCAATGGTAACCTGCCAAGGAAAGTAGTGTACAATCCATCCTTTAATACAGCAAAGCAACGAATCTCCACACTGCATTGAAATGTGTCCATCCGGTGTATTCTCTATCTATATTGTCCTGTTGGTCTAATTTAGATTGTTAATACCAGCAGGACAGAGAGCCTCCTTCATGCAGCGCCAAGCACACACAGAGCACTCAGCAACTCAGAACAAAAATAAAGTTGGTAGAATGCAATTAGCTACCCAGATTGGAAGGTGTCCAGGACCCCATGGCTAACAACCCAACTCAAACAGAAAGCACCCCCGGTTCTTTAATGACATGAGGGATCAGAAACCAGTTTGTTCATCTCATCTGAAAAAAAGCAATGCCTCCAGAAAGTGTCACTGAATACCTTGCCAAGGCCAAGACTGATTGTGAAGAGTGCTACCGAACAGCTTCCTCCAGCAATCAGCTGCAGTCTCCCATCCAAGTACTGACCTAACCCAAACAATTTTAGTGTGTAACAGCTGGGAGGACTGCTGCCCGAGATGGTGTAAGCAGGTGGAGCGCCGACCCTGTTCTGAACAAAGCAACACACACTGTATTTTGTTCAAACGTACACCTTCCTAGGATTTATTAGTTACTCAAACATGACCATGAAGCTCAGTCTAAGGTTACCTGCAGAGACCTCTCTTCCCTAGACTCCACTTCCTTCTGCTCAGAGCCAATCTCCCTAATATCCAGGATGAGATTAATGAGCCACATTTGCCACAGCGAGAGAGAAGGAATCAGTTAGGGTCTCCCTATAGGGCTGCTCAACAGGAGAACCACTGATGGCAGGGGCCTAATCGATACACCCCTTCCCTCACACAGCAATGCCCTGGGTGTGGCTACTTTTGCTTAGCCCCGTGCATCTTTACTCCCAGAGTCCTATGTTGTTGTCAGAAGATCTGGTCTCCTTGTTCCTTGTAGCAGTTCCCAAGGTCTGAGTGGTGTCTGTTACCTCTAGGACTCTTGGAGAGCAAGAAAGCGTTCATAGTCTCTTTCCAAGACAATAGGCCAAGAGGATTACTCCCCATGTGCGTGCACGCACACACACAGGAGATGCTTCTGACCCTCACCTCCTAGGGGGATGTCCCAGAGGCCCCAGGGACACAGCTACTCATACAAATTCTGTTGCCTGCAGTAGCTCAGTCTTGACTGAACCACCTTACCCTAAAATGGCTGTACACTCTATAAAACCTCACACACCCGCCCTAGTCGCACTCCCCCAGAGGACTGATTCATCTCTAGGGCAGACCTGGCATCTGCCCAACTGACTGCCATTCCATTCTAAGGTGTGGCTGTGATGGTTCCTCTTGGAGGCTGAGCTCCAGACAGCCCTCCCTTTGACACTCAGCCCCAGCCAGCTCAGCAGTGATCAGATAGGGCAAAAACTGCAGCAAGATTTGCCTCTGCTGCCTCTGCGGCTCTGTCTTCCGTTTCCTCACTTTACGCGCAAGGTGCTGAGGAATCCCATGTCTAGTGCCCAAGCAGCCCGGCAGTTACCACGCTGCTCCAACAGAAACCTTCCCTCACCCAGGGGGCTGGATTCCCACCTGGTGTAAATCCGCAATTTGCAGTCAGAGCTGTGCCAGCGTTCATGCATTGGAGATCTCACTCACTGCCTTTAAGACATTCTTATCCCCTTGCTGGGGCCTGGCTTTGCTAATAACTCTAACAAATAAACAAACATGCAGCCGCAGCCTAAGCTTGCAACCAAAGGTGCTTCCCCATGCCCTGCGTATCCAGGATGGAGTTCACACGCTTCACATGCCACCGTGAATCTGCTTGAATCATTCAGCATCTCCCTGTAAGTTTCCAACACCTGCTAACAGGGTGGGACATCAGAAGAACTAGACCACCCATTCACAGGTAGTACTGCCTTGTCCTTCATAAATACTGCATAGACAGTGGTGTCCTATTGAAAGTATGCTCCTACAAATATATTGCATTTTCACAGACTGGCTGTATGCGTGGTGCAATCAATGTTTCGGCAATTAAGTGACATGCAGTTCTAAATGGTTGGCAGTATTCAGTATAAGATGCTTTCCATCAAAAGGTGATTTATACTCAAGGGACATAGGGTGAATTTTGTCAATAACTGGGCAGCCAGCAGCCAACACCTTAACAGTATTAGCGTCCCTTGAAAATATGTTTGGTTCTCCCTCAACTTGACCAGCTAATGTTCAGGAAGCAGTTGATTTAATAAGAAGGTTCAGAAATGTCAAGTTACAGATACCAACTTAATTGGCAAATAAACAGAAATCAAAAATTGGAGGCATATCTGAGGAAGAAAACTATTTCCATAGCTTGAGTTTTCAGCCCACAGATGGCTCCCAATTTATAGTCCAGTGGGCTGTGCACTGGCATAGGACCCACATGACATGAGTTCATGTCCCAGCTCTACCAATGGCTTCCTGTGAGAAGCCAAATCACCCTTCTGTGTCTTAGTTTCCTCAGCGGTAGAAGAGGGATAATATTGCTCACTGACTTTGGTAAAGCATTGTGACATCTATGGATGAAGTGGACTCAAAAAGTAATAGCAAAAAAAATTTTAAGTACATCAGAAGCAGGAAGCCTGCTAAACAACCAGTGGGGCCCCTGGACAATCGAGATGATAAAGAAGCACTCGAGGACGATAAGGCCATTCCAGAGAAACTACATGAATTCTTTGTATCAGTCTTCACAGTTGAGGGCGTGAGGGAGATTCCCACACTGGAGCCATTCTTTTTAGGTGACAAATCTGAGGAACTGTCCCAGATTGAGGTGTCATTAGAGGAGGCTTTGGAACAAATTGATAAACTAAACAGTAAGAAGTCACCAGGACCAGATGGCATTCACCCAAGAGTTCTGAAGGAACTCACGTGAAATTGCAGAACTACTAACTGTCGTCTGTAACCTATCATTTAAATCAGCTTCTGTACCAAATGACTGGAGGATAGCTAATGTGACGCCATTTTTTTAAAAGGGCTCTAGAGGAGACCCCGGCAATTACAGGCCTGTAAGCCTGACTTCAGTACTGGGCAAACTGGTTGAAACTATAGTAAAGAACAAAATTGTCAGACACATAGATGAACATAATTTGTTGGGGAAGAGTCAACATGGTTTTTGTAAAGGGAAATCATGCCTCACCAATCTATTAGAATTCTTTGAGGGGGTCAACAAGCATGTGTACAAAGGGGATCGAGTGGATATAGTGTATTTAGATTTTCAGAAAGCCTTTGAGCCTCACCAAAGGCTCTTAAGCAAAGTATGCAGTCATGGGATAGGAGGGAAGGTTCTCTCATGGACTGGTAACCAGTTAAAAGATAGGAAACAAAGGGTAGGAATCAATGGTCAGTTTTCAGAATGGAGAGAGGTAAATAGTGGTGTCCCCAAGGGGTCTGGGCCCAGTCCTATTTAACATATTAATTAATGGTCTTGAAAAAGGGGTAAACAGTGAGGTGGCAAATTTTGCAGATGATAGCAAACTATTCAAGATAGTTAAGTTCCAGGCAGACTGCGAAGAGCTACAAAAGAATCTCTCAAAACTGGGTGACTGGGCAACAAAATGGCAGATGAAATTCAATGTTGATAAATGCAAAGTAATGCACATTGGAAAACATAATCCAACTATACATATAAAATGATGGGGTATAAATTAGCTGTTACCACTCAAGAAAGAGATCTTGGAATCATTGTGGATAGTTCTCTGAAAACATCCACTCAATGTGTAGCAGCAGTCAGAAAGGTGAACAGGATTTTGGGAATCATTAAGAAAGGGATAGATAATAAGACAGAAAATATTATATTGCCTCTATATACATTCATGTACGCCCACATCTTGAATACTAAATACTCATCTCAAAAAAGATATATTGGAATTGGAAAAGGTTCAGAAAAGGGTAACAAAAATGATTAGGAGGATGGAACGGCTTCCATATGAGGAGAGATTAATAAGACTGGGACTTTTCAGGTTGGAAAAGAGACGACAAAGGCGGGATATGATAGAGGTCTATAAAATCATGACTGGTATGGAAAAAGTACATAAGGAAATGTTATTTACTCCTTCTCATAACACAAGAACTAGGGGCCACCAAATGAAATTAATAGGCATCAGGTTTAAAACAAACAAAAGGAAGTATTTTTTCCCACAACACACAGTCAACCTATGGAACTCTGTGCCAGGGGATGTTGCGAAGGCCAAGACTATAACAGAGTTCAAAAAAGAACTAGATAAATTCATGGAGGATAGGTCCATCAATGGCTATTAGCCAGGATGGGTAGGGATAATGTCCCTAGCCTCTGTCTGTCAGAAGGTGGGAATGGGCTACAGGGGATGGATCACTTGCTGATTACCTGTTCTGCTTATTCCCTCTGGGGCTCCTGGCACTGGCCACTGTTGGAAGACAGGATACTGGGCTAGATGGACCTTAGGTCTGACCTAGTATGGCCGTTTTTATGTTCTTATGTTCTTACTGTGATTACCTAAAACCAGAGCAAGCATTTTAAAACAAAAATGATTATACCTAAGGCTGCAATTTTGTCATGGAGGTCACGGATTCTGTGACTTTCTGGGAGCTCCGGGACATCTGCAGTGGCCACTGCGACTGGCCTGGGGGATGCCTGAGGAGCTCGGGCAGCCCCTGACCCAGCCACACTGGCCACTGCTGGGGCAGTTTCAGGCCATCCATCCCCCCTTCCGCCCCACAGCAGCAGCAGGAGTTTGGGAGTGTGTGGCAGGGGATGGGGGTTGGAGTGCGGGAGGGGGTGAGGGCTCTGGATGGTGCTTATCTTCAGAGTCTGCCCCGGAGGCAGGCACCACCCCCGCAGCTCCCATTGGCCCCAGTTCCCAGCCAATGGGAGCTGCGGAGCTGGCACTTGGGGCAGGGGTAGCACCCAGAGCTAGGAGGTGAGGTAGGGACATGTCACCACTTCCGGGGAGCTGCAAGGAGCCGGATAGGGAGCCTGCCAGCACCACCAACCTCCCCCACCCAGCACCAGTGAGGGTCCTGGGCCGTGCGCCACTGCCTGCTGAACCCGCGGCGCCCCCGGGGCCGCTGCCACCCACGCCGCCCCCCCCGAGCACCCGCGGCACCCCTACGAGCACCTGGCTGCCCCCCGGGCCGCCCCTCCTGCAAGAGTTAGTCAGGAGTATATACAAAAAGAAAAGGAGGACTTGTGGCATCTTAGAGACTAACAAATTTATTTGAGCATAAGCTTTCGTGAGCTACAGCTCACTTTCTGTAGCTCACGAAAGCTTATGCTCAAATAAATGTGTTAGTCGCTAAGGTGCCACAAGTCCTCCTTTTCTTTTTGCAAATACAGACTAACACGGCTGCTACTCTGAAACCTGTCAGGAGTATATAGTACAAGTCATGGACAGGTCACGGGCCGTGACTTCTTGTTTACTGCCAGTGACCCGTCCATGTCTTTTACTAAAAATACCCGTCACTAAAAAGTAGCCTTAATTATACCTTATGGTACATACTAGCAGTGTACTGAGAAACTGCATAACACCTGGGAGCATATTAAGAAGGTTCAGAAATGTTAAGTTAATGTCAATGCTTCATTGACAGCGCTATCTTTCATTTTATTCCTGGGTGCAATTCGTGGCATTGCTTTTGTTCTACATGCAACACCCCCACAGATTGGGTCATCGCTGGGTATTGAACCCAGAACCCCTTGGCATAAACGCATGAGTCTCTAGTGCTTGGTTAAAAAGGACAAGCTCCACTACCTGAAGGGCGTTACAGACTCAAATTTCTCATATGGTCCAGTCACCAGAGAGTGACAAAGCCCCATACTTTTTCAACATTGGTTACAGATATAAAGTCCTTTTTGGCTTGGGCATGGGTTATTTTAGAAGATGCCTCTTTATTTGGGTGAAACTCACCCTTGTGTAATGAGTTAGTACAAGATCTATCTACCATGCAAGTCCCATTTAAACTCTATGGGCTTACATGGGACAACAGGTGCATAGGCTTTGTCCTGGGCCTCTGCCCAGTCACTGTCCAGATCACCCACAATCTAGCTGCACCAGATCAATAACAACCACCCTGTAGAGCAGGGGTTCTCAAACCGGGGGTTGGGAGGTTATTACATGGGGGGTCGCGAGCTGTCAGCCTCCACCCCAACCCTGCTTCACCTCCAGCATTTATAATGGTGTTAAATATATTTTAAAATGTTTTTAATGTATAAGGGGGGGTCGCACTCAGAGGGTTGCTATGGGAAAGGGGTCACAAGGACAAAACTTTGAGAACCACTGCTCTAGAGCTCTTAGAGTATGTCTACACTGAAATTAGATACCCAGAGCTGACCCAGGACAGCTCGCTCAGGGCTAAGGGGCTGTTTAATTGCAGTGTAGACATTCAGGCTTGGGCTGCAGTCCGAGCTCTGGTACCCTCCCACTGTGCAGGTTCTAAAGCCCATGCCCCAGCCCAAGCCTGAATGTTTATGCTGCAGTGAAATAGCTCCTTAGCCTGGACCCCAGGAGCCCAAGTCAGCTGGCATTGGGCCAGCTGCAGGTGTTTAATTGCGGTGTAGACATACCCTTCGACACCTGAATGAAGCTGTGTCATGTGGGCATGGACACTCAGTGCTATGGACCTCCACCATGCAAGTGTACTGATGTTATTGTTATCGCCAGACCTCTCACAGCAGCCTGGCTCACTCCCTGGGGTTCTCCAGCCTGCCCCCACCAGCCTCTCCTCAGAGAGAGGACATTTCCCTTGCTCCTCCCTGCTAGGTCTCTCCTTTCGGATTGAGGTCTCCTCTTTAATTGCTCCCTGCCCCTTTCACAGCAGGGATCACTAATGGTAATTAAGCCACCGGATCGGGGTCAGCTGAGGGAGAGCGGCTGCCTCACAGGCAAGGCCAAGCCTGACACCTCTTAAACAGCCGGCCAGCCTGTGACGCTCTCACGCTCTCGGCAAAACCTCACATCCGCTTTCTTAATTGACACCACGCTCCCTGCGAGTCTGGCAAATAGGTAGGAGTTGTTTCTGGGGGCTCACAGAATTTCACTCTATCATTACAGTCCCAAGGCTGCCTTAAGGAGGTGGCGGTGGACTGGCATCTGGGAGTCGGGGGACACGGGTTCTATTTGTGGCTTTCTGACCTTGGAGGTCGGTTTCCCCTCCAATATTTTGTCTAATCAAACATTTAGAATCTAAGCTTTTTGGGACAAGAACTTTCTCTTCATAGGTGTATGTGCAACATCCAGCACAATGCGGCCCTGAACTCGGTTAGGGCCTCTAGGTAACACTGTAGAATATATAAAAACAAAGTTCAAAGGCTCATGTACTGACGTCCAGACCAGGAACAGACACTGCATTGTAACATGCTGTGGCTGATGATTGACTGAGCTAAGATTTGAAGTTTCTTTGTATCTTGTTTATCCCATTGCTCATCTGCAATGTCCTTCGAAGTCTGAACAACTGTGGCACAATTAAAACAGCCAGCTTTGGCTCAGAGGGACTCTGAGAAGCGCACACTTACTCACAAAGACAACCACAAGACAATGTGGCCGGGCACAAAGAACCACTTCCAACAGGAAATCCAAAGAGCTCCCACATTTACCGGAGTTGCCGTTTTGCCTTTCAAATCTGTGGAACAATAAAGAGCAAGATAGCATGTTGAAAGACATCTTTTTTTTTTTTTTTTTTTGCATATCCTTTGTGATAAATAAACCTTCCTATTTCGATATCTGGCAGGGTGACAGGGTCTAAAAGGAGGTGGAGTGGTAGTTATTAAGTGGAGGAGGGGAAGAGTGCAATTAAACATGGCAAAAACCGCTCCATAAATAAGTGCTTCATACTGAGAAAGATTATTACTGAGACCTCTGGGCTTTAAAACTGAAATCAAATCACTCTGAATGGATAATATGACCATTACTGGTGGGGAAGTCACAGTTCTCGGCCTCTGGATTATGGAACAACAAGCTTTACTTCTGACCTCACCTTTTGTCAGTTTAAAACAAAGTGATCATGTTTTAGTTCTGGGTAAGCATAACTTTCCATTACGTTTTTTCCCCATGTACCTAAGTGTTCTTCTGCTGTGAACTGGAAGGGGATGCTGGATTGTTTAGAAAGAAGCTTCCTCCACTTCTTGGTTGCTGTTGTGTGTTGTTTTGTTGGGGTGGTTAACTATTCATGCATCCTAGATCTAGACAACAAAGGGAAAAATAATTTTCACCTGATCAAGAGGCTTTGAAGCAAACAAAAGTGTCTGGAGCAAAGCTCAAAAATCCAAAGCCCAGAATTGTTCTGGTCCAATTTATCAGCCATGCTTAAGTATTTACCTTTCCCATCTAAATAGCAGTCCACATTGTTGTAGCTCACAGGAGGGCTTTTGGCCTCTGCCAGCTTAAATAGAATGATTCAAAACTGAATCATTTCCTGCAATTTAATTTCATAGCTCAATGCAAACTATAGTGAGATAAGGTCAAAAACACATGGAGCTATCTTCAGAATGCTATCAAACTCTCTGGGCTGCTTTAAGCTGAAACCTAATTGAATGCAGTCCGTTTTGTTATTGTTATGACATGGAAATAAGTACCGCAGGAGATGGACAATGACCAATACCAGCTGAGCCAGTACAGTGATCATATACCAAGTAGGTTTTCCACCTATTACCACAGAAGAAAGGAATGTTTCACAAACTCGAACCATTTTAGCTGTTTTTACTGAGGATCAATAAGACAGAGACAGAGAGGAAAAAGCTCCGGCAGCTTGCCACATTCACAGCAAAGGGAGATGAAAGCATGCTGCAGTTTGAAACCTAATATGGCAAGTCACCTAGAATGAATGCCTCCTTAAAAGAGTAACCCTGTTCAACACCCTCAGCCCACTCCTTTCCAAAACCCCTGCTTCAATACCTGGAAAGCCTTAGGGTTATTAGACTCATTAAGATCTAACTGACATGCACAGCTAATGCAGGGATGGATGGCCAGCAAACGAGAGAACCCTGCAAAATATACATATGACTAAAGCGCTAAAGAACAATCTCCAATCTTCAGGAGCAGCATACGATTTACATCAGATTAAGAGATGTGTTGTCTTTTCCACTAAATTCAGAGTCAGTATTGGAAAGCAGTTTTTTGGTGGAGAGGGGAAAAAACTCTACTGAGAAAGCAACTATTGGGACAAACAACATAGCTGAAATAAGGTCTGTCAGAAGGTTAAAGTTCCAGTCCAATGTAATGTGCCTTTAAAAAGTACCATGTCTACACTACTGCATTGCTTACTTTCTGAAGCTAAGCCAGAGGGATGTACATAGTAAGATCTTTGTCTCATTTCAGGGAGGATACAGGATAAAGATTCTGTGCCAGTAATCTTCCTTGGATTAATAGTTTCTCTTTTATCTGCTGTATTTCTGCTCAGATGTCTTTGCTCTGAATGAGTCAGTGGAATGCAAATGATGGGTACCGTCAGTCTGAAAATATTTAAATCTAGCTTTGCACTGCATTGCAGGTTCGCAAAAAAATACACATAAATATACATGCTGAAGGAAGGGCAGAAGAAAATTATAGATATATCAATAATGCAAAAAATAATGTGGTGGTTCAAAGTGACAACAGATTCTTTTTTGTTTTGCTTTTAAGATCAACATTTAGATGCTTGATATGAGTGGGGAGCAAAATATCTGCAATGTTCCTTTTCCAAGCCTCAGCCACTCGACAAGAATGCATCTGTCAAAATGGAAATCTGATTTTATTTTGGCTGCTAAGTGACGAATCTTCATTACCCGTGAGTGTGTTCGTAGAGATAGCATTCTTTTCATCCTGATAAAGGAGAAACTAGGCAGTTTAGGCATGATTCATTTGGATTTTCTTCCTTTCCTCTTTCATTGATAGGCTCCAAATCCTTTATTTTAATGGGGAAGACGGGAGTGTTATTCTTTGGTTATAAAATTTCTGATATTCAGTCAGTGTTGTGATTAACACAGCTACAATTCTATGTTCAAGAACTTTGCCTTTGGACTGCAGTAACCCTACAGAGCCTGAGCTTTGTATGAATGTGAGGAGCCAGAGTCTAACTCCAGTATCCTGAGAAGTCAATGGCATCTTTGCCATGAATTTCAGCAGGAGCCAGTGCACAAATGGCAACTGCTTCCTGAGCTTTGACAGACTATATATGTAGCTGACACCTAGATATGGTCATGGGGGGACTCCAGGGATTTCAGTGTGGGGACAGCAATTCCTTATATTTGGAAACGGCTGGAAGTCTTGTTGGGTTTAAATAAACTTCACATGAGTTAGTTCTGACATCCTTGCCCTTGAGAGCCAGATTCTCATACCCTTACATACATTAAGTGGCACCTTATCCTACTGTGGGCCCACTCGTGGAGTAGAGTGATACTCATCACAAATCAAAGTGTCAGAATGTAGAGTAACCAGAAGTATACCCTGTAGGAAGGGACAAAAAATTGATAATACCATGCATTAACTCCTGCGTTACCTAGTAACGTATCAAACAACGTCACAGCTGAGAAACTACGCAATGTAATGCTAATCTTTTTGACATATCATAAGGTTAATCACCACCATACATAACAGGAAACCTTATTGCTAAAGAGCTTCTCCACAAGCAAGTCCATCAAGAAAGATCTCCCATATTTTGTAAGCCAATCACAGAGGGATCTAGAACTGGTTGAAAAATGGGGCCAAGATTTCATGAAAAATTTCAAAGTTTTGAAGTTGTTTCCATTTCACCAGGTTTGAAATGAACCCATTTTGATGTTTTTGCTGCATTATCCACAATATTTGTAATCAAAATGTTTATCAACATTTTTATTGAAATCATTTCAAAATCTCCAACTTACCAAAACCCCAGTTTTCAGTAGGAAAACAGTTTTCAGTAAATAAAAATTTTCTATGATTTCAGTAAAAATGTTAGTAAAAAATATCATGGAAAAGTTCAATGTTAATTCTTTTTAAAAAATAATATTTATTCAAAAAAAATATTTCTACTCCTTACACAGGGAACTCACTTTTCTACACCACACAAAAGTATTTCTCATGCCAGAGCAACAACTCGTTTCTTTGGCAGCATTACAGCTACGTCCAGGCTGTTCATGATCTACCAAGGTGTTCAACCCCTCCTAACATCACACATGAACAATATGGCAGCCGCTCATGGAAATCAAATAGCTGGGTGTGAAGAGTTTGTCACTATGCAATTCCCTAAAATCCTCAAAAACCACATAATCATTCAACAAGCTATACAATGAAATGTGAAACTATCACTGACTTGCGTAATGTTGTGATTGATGGTTGCCTAGTGATGCCTAAAACTTCCCTTGACTCTACCTGAATGATTTATGAGTACAGCTCATCCCGCAATTTCTGAAATTTCCACAAACACTCACCTGAACCTCAGCATTGGAATATCTCAGGGAGAAAGTACCGTTGGCTCAGAAAATATCATCGCTAAATACATGTTGTAGTTGTATTTCATAGTAAGATAACACCTAGAGCAGCTCTGCAAAGTCATTCATTGAAGAGAGCAATTACATATGGGCCATGACTGAGGGCCAGACGTGATAACTTCATTTCTACTGGGTAGTACCTTACTGCGCAGATAGTCCCATCAGTGTTGATGAGAACTCATGGTGTAATATACTATTCGATTTAAGAAAGGGGTTCATGATCTAACCCTTAGCATTGAATCAAAATTATTCAAGAGCTGGACTGTGATGCCATTACTCATAGTGAATACCACCTTACTACACATGTGGGCCCACTGGTTTCACGAGGGCTATTTGCAGAGTTAAATACTTCTCAGTGTGAGTAAGGGTATCATAATCTATTTATACTGAGGCACTTCGGGATTATACACCTAAGATGTATCTGTTAAAAAGCCTGCCTTTCAGTTTTGGAATCTGGGTTTGACACTGACCCATGCAATGAGTTTTTGTGGTCTCAGCATCTCTCCTTGAGGATGGATTTTATTCCTCCCTTCCACTCTCCCGAAAACTACCAGCAATGTAAGATTTGCTTCAGCCTTACAAGGCTGTGAATACACATGAGATAATTTGGGAGGCAGTCAAGAAAAGACACTAGAGTTTTAGAGATAAGATATAATCAAACTCAAGTATCAAATGGCTGATGATGTGTTTCACCCCAGATGTGGCTGTACTTCTACCTGGCAGTGTATGAACATGAGCTACATTTTGCAGTCCATAAAATAATTAGCACACGATAGAAATGTGCTGCAGAAACAATGATTATTCATATCTCTTTGGAAGCATCTCACGCATTTCCCTGCCTGCGACCATTTTCTCCAGCGACCCATTTATGATAAAACCACGGTCTTCTGAAAAATGTGTCTTCAGCATAAGACTTGAGTATACAAGTCTTGCCAATGATAAAATGCAAAAAATTTAATCAAAGTGTTTTCCTAAAACTATATTCTCTTTCCTGCATGGCCTTCTCTCTCCTCTGCAAACACAAAACCTAGCAGATGACAGATTTTAAGCCATATTATATGACATGAAGAGATATTTAGAAGCAAAAAACACAGCAGAGCTACTCTACAAATATCTCCAACACATATAAAATTAACCTTTCACGGGTAGGCGAACACATTTGAATTTAGTTTAACATCACTCCCTCACAGGACAGAGCAACCTATTTGCCATCTGAAAGATCTTGGGTTCCTGGCTCAAACAATGTGAGAAATGAGTATGTCCATTCATGCATCAGACAGGATAATTCTGGCAAAGCTGGTGCTGACAGCGTTAAAGAACAGTGATGGAAGAGTCTAGCCTTGTTGTCATTCTAATTGTCACCATGAGTGACGAAAAATGTGTTCCCCTTTCCGGCAAACTGATCTTTCAGATTTGAAATATCTAAACTGTGTTCCTGTCACTTGAAATTCCAATGTAAAGAGAGAAAAACGTGTCCTTACACACGTGCACTATATGGGGAGGAGAGTAGTTCCAGCATGCCATAACAGTTAGGGGTTGGAAAGAGAGAAAGGCTGGTCTTGGGGAGAAGACACTGAATTAGGACTGATTCAATTCCCAGCTCTGCTACTGACTGCATGTGTGACCTGGGGCAAGCCACTTAATATCTCTGTACCTCAGTTCCCCCTCTGCAAAATGGGGAGGGCTTTCTTTGTTTAGCTAGATTTGGGACAAGGACTGTCTCCCCATGTGGTGCTGGCAGTGTTGCTTAGCACAATAGGGCTCCAGTCCTGAGGGAGGCCTCAAGGTGAGCTTATAATACAAATATTGAAAAATAAAAGTTATTGATCAGTTACAGCAAAGAATCACAATATAATGGGCTGTATTCTGCTCTCAGCTACACTGCTGCACCCTTATCCCTGACTACAGGGCTTAGTCATGTTAAGCATCAAAGAAATATTTTTCTCATCCAAACAGGATATTGTTTTTTTAGTAAAGAAGGAAACCAAACATTATCTTTCACAGTAGGCATCAGAAATTAGTGTCTGCTCTCACCTTCTTCCTGAAGAGGGCAAAGTGGGGACTTCACCCCAGTCAAGTGAGTGAAATAGCTCCCCTAAGTACTCCTCTGCTCCTCCTTCAGAGGGACCTTATTAAAAATAAACTAATGTTCCAGGCATCTCCAGAAAGTGGCTTCAAGGGTATTTATTGCTTTGTCAGTGTACAGTATGTGCAAGTTGCCTTTTAAACATACGTTTCAGGCGAAGAATCAAAGCTAATTTCAGTGTGTGAAAAGCAAGCAGATTTCATTACTGATTGTGACTTCGCTTCAAAGTGATAAGGATGCTGGATGTAGGTTCTCAAAACTGGATGTCCAAATGGGAATTTATGATGTAGAACTTCAGCTTTATCATCCATGGGCTTCGTTACAGAAAGAAGAAAGAAATTCTTTGCTAGCAGGAATCTCACAGTTAACCCATAAGCCAGCTGTCTTGTCCCCCCGGCCCCCATCCCCTGATTCTCCTTGCAGCTATTTCCTCTCCATTACATGTTATAGCAAGAATGGCCATTGGCACTAACCATTTTTGGCACCCAACTAGGTGAACATGAAAGATCTGAATTTTTTCTATCACAGTACAGTTCTACTTTGACTCCTTGGAGGAGTGTCAGCAGAATTCATAAGGAATTCAACCAGAGCTAAGTTACAAAAAGTGTAATAGAATCCCACTATAAAGATTCTTTTGTTGGTGTTTTTTAAACAAGGATTCCTCCCTTATATTATTTTGACACATCATGGTCCCAACCGTAGGAGACCATCTGTGCTAATAACCCTTTCAATGATGTAAAATATGAGTAGGTGGCCTCTGGAATTATTAAAAGGCTGCAGCGTAAGTAGCAACATGTGAATGTTGCAGTGTTTTAGCTCACTGGTTTCATAGTACAAAAACACGCAAAAATATTAGGTCCTGACCCCTCAAACTCAGGAAGAACGACCGCTGTCGACAAAGCCAGGCATTTGTGAAGTTAGATCCTAAATAAAAGTCCCAGACTCAGCAAGGCACTTGAGCAATGTGCTTAACTTTAAGCATATGAGTAGTCCCACTGAAGTTAAAGGGCTTGAAGTTAGGCCCATGCTTAAGTGCGTTGCTGAACCAAGGCCTAAAGGCAGCCTGATTTTCACAGGGGCTAAACACCAACAACTTCATTTTGCGTCTATGGGAACTCACTTTAGGCACATGGGTTGCTGGGGTTTTTTAGTTTTTGTCTAGAAAGTCTATTTAAATGTCCCACACTTCTTTAACAAAGTTCTTTGTGTAACTCCTTTCAGTACCTACACCTATTTTCCCATTAAGGAGAGAAAAAACAACAACAACATACCACCAGGTTCAAATAATGCTTCTAAAACAGCGGTTCTCAAACATGGGTCGGGACTCCAAAGTGGGTCACGACCCCATTTTAATGGGGTCCCCAGGCATAGTGTTAGACTTGCTGGGGCCCAGGACTGTAGCCGAATCCTGAGCCCCACCACCTGGGGTGGAAGCCAAAGCCAGAGGGCTTCAGCTCTGCGCAGCTCAGGTTAGAACCCCCCCCCCCACACACACACACACACACACACACACACCAGCCTGGGGCAAGTGGGCTCCAACTTTGGCTCCCTTGCCCAGGGTAGCGGGACTTGGGCTCAAGCTTCGTTCCCCCCTCGCTGGGGAGGGTGTAATAATTTTTTTTGTCAGAAGGGGGTCGTGGAGCAATGAAATTTGAGAACTGCTGCTCTAAAACAATGTAAGCAGCAAATAATGCCCTTCATTATTATCTCAACCAGAATGATAACATCCTTCCCTACACAGTGCAGTGCCCCAGGAACACCACCCAATCACATGAGGATACTGATCTCTTCCACTGCTTTAACTCTCTGGCTGGTGACTGACTAGCAAGTGTCCAAAAGGCCATAGTCCACTGAAGGATATGTAAAATGAGGGGCTAGCAATTTCAGGGGTGGGAGAAAGGGAGCATTGAAGGAAGAAAGAAAGCATAGTCAATCACTCAGCTTAGTAGCCCAGCTGCTTAGACAACTGAATAGCAGCAAATCAATGGGTTAGTATTCAGTCCAAGTTTAGATCATCCTGAAATCTATTAGAACACTGCAAATAGTGAATGTCTTTACTTACGTATTTGGTATTCTATCTTAGAATTAATCAGCCCGGTGGTTATGCAGCAAAACTCAGGTGGGCAGACAGGAGAGAAAAGAAGAAAAAACAATCACCTTGATTTCCCTTGTGGTTAACAGTCTGACAATACTCAACAACGCATGCTGAAACTGAACAGTAAATGGAACAATGCAAGTCGGAGCTCTGTCTCTTGTTGGGGCAACAGCACGGTGTGTATCGGTTCTCTTCCCCTCTCCCCCTTTACAGCTCTCACATGGTACTCCTAGAGTTGTACCATCTGCTGGAGCACAATTCAGAGGTAGCTTTAAAATGATGATAGCTCTGGGAAATGATAATCATTGGGTCATAGAAAGCTGTGCTGCAGTGTATAAATAAGATAACAAAGTGCTGAGCGGTGCATGTTTGCATTATGAAATGTATTTTCTCCTTTTTGTGTCGAAAGCCTTTCTTGAAAGCTTGTGGAATGCAGCAGAATTGAATACCGGAAGGACGGCGAAGCTGTCCCAGAAACTACAGATGAGGAGGGGTTTGGAGGAACAGAAGGCTGCAATATTATTGACTGTGGCATGATAAAAGAGGACGGAGTTTAACAGTTACAGCTCTTTCGTTTGGCTCAGTGGAGTAAAGTCAAAGGCTTAGTTTCGCATTAGCCCAGAATAATGCATACTCTATAAATGATGCAAAGCAAGGCCATGTTCCCAAGATGTGATAATGCCATAAGATGCCCCTCTTCAGGCTTCAGGCAGACTGAGTTTCTTTCAAAAGCACTCAAATGGAGATAAGTCACTGGCGATGGAGACAAGTCACAGCTCAGGATAGCCATCATGCCCTCCAGTAGCTCCTGAATTGCTGTGGTAAGTATAGCATATTTAGGCATATTTTCATTCAGTTGCAGATTTCTTACCATTGCTGTTGATCTTCAAATAGCTCTGATTGCCTACCGTAGAAAGAAGAAACACTAAATATGAAAAAAATGATTTTTTTAAAAAGATTGAGAGAAAAGATAGGCCTGTGGCTAAGGTGCTGGGCTTGCAACAATGAGTTTAGGTTCGATTCCTAGCTGTGCCACTGGCTTCATCTATGGCCTTGGGCAAGTCACTTAAGACAGAATTTTCAAAACGGCTCAGTGCTGGCCTAACTCTTTTCCCACTGAAGTACTGGAAGCAGAGTAGGATCACTGCTGAGAGCTTTGGAAAATTTCATTCTTCACTTCTCTGGCCAGGAGTTAGGTGCTTAGGCACTTCTGAAAATCCCACAAGGCACCTCTCGGCATCCTAATTACAGATGAGCACAATTAGGGGTGCAGAAAAGCCTTCAGATGGAGAGACTGAAAAGAATGGGCCTGTTTACCTTAGAGGAGGTGGCAACTAACAGAGGTTTATAAAAGGTTACAAAATAATGAATGGCACAGAGAAGATAGGTCAGGAGCTTCTAGTCACCCTGTTTCATAATACATGAACAGAAGGACCATCATTGAAATAGATGGCAAATTCAAGCCTGAGAGAAGATAATGCTTTTTACACAACATAATTAGTCTGTGGAACTCATTGCCACAAGAGGTTATTGAAGCCAAGTACTTTTCAGGGTTCAAAACAAGGATACCCTTGAATATCCACAGGTATAACTGTATATTAAAAACAAACAAGGTTTGGGAAGGGATATAAACCCTCATGATTTAGGAGATAAGCAAACCTCTATCTGTTGAAGTTTAGGAGAAAACTTTCCAAGTGAACATACCACCCCATAGCTTCTACTGCAGGGTGTCTTCCAGCTGCCTCTGACACATCTGGAACTGGCCACTGTCAGTAGTAGAATTCTGGACTATTTGGACCACAGCTCTGATCTATTCTGGAAATTCCTAGGTTCCCAATGTACTCAAAAACAACATGGACCTCCTCATAGACAAAGGCTGGAGAAGTCCCAAACGGGGTGCTATCGAACAGAGAGGTGAGCGATGATAAAAGGAGGATGAAGTTGAGGCCAGGATTTATGATCGGGGCGGGAGGCGGGAAGCAGTCTCAGGTGTCTGTATGCATAAGAGTAAAAAAGGGAGTGCACTGGGTGATTTTAGGCTTGAGAACCTAATGAATACAGCAAATAACCCCAGTGCAATGCAGGAGTGTTGGGAACATGATCTAAAGCTAAGGAGAATACAGATATGGCATCTTTTATGGAAACTGTCAACCCACTTGATGTTAAGAGGAGTCTAGCTAATGTGGAAAGAGACCATGAGGCTACCCAGGTTGGGTAAGGCAAGTGTAATACCATTATTGGATTCCTATGACTGCAAGAGGATTGTCACACAGGTCCAAAAATGCAATTAAATATAAAGCATCCAGGAGTCTCCCCCTCCTGGACCAGAGCCAAGCTGGGCAAGCCAGGAGGAAGGAATTCTTCCTACTTAGGCTTACGCTGAGACCTTCCCCCAGTCAGACTCAGGCTAACAAGACTTGCTGTGTGTGAGAGCGGGTCTTCAGAAAAGGCCATGTATTACCTGACCATTCTGCCCAGTGGCCCTATTAAACCAGTGCCCCCTGATGGGGTAGTCTGGCCTCATTACCTTAGCCAGGTGGTAACCAATGGAAAACAAGCATCTTCTTCCTCCCTCATCCAGGGTACACTGTGGGGTGTTGCTGCCCCTTCAAGAGAGAACCCTGGGGGGGACTAGTCATCTGAGGCTTACTTTGGATACTGCTTTTTTAGCACCAGGCCCCGTAGCTTACTTTTCCAATGCCTGGCTCCTCTCTCAGGCCCACAGTCACTCACCCAGCTCCTCAGCCCGCTGCAGTCTCTCCCCCTGCTCGGATGCCGTGTGCAGTTGCTATGCTGCAGTTGCTCCCTCGGGACCCCTTGAACTGCTCTCCCCCCCCCCCCACCATGTCAAGGCTGTTTCTTCCCAGCCCTGGCTCCCTCTTATAAATGCTACTTCTCCCTCTCCACAGTCCTTTGGTCAGCACCCTTCTTCACGGGCCCCGGTGACACTGCAGAGAGCCCAGAGGGGAGGAGGACTCTCTACTTATGCCAGCATGGTTGATTCACACAGTAACTTTGCCTGATGCACCCACGTCTCCCACCAGCCCTCTGGGCTCCTCAGGCAGCTCTCTGTCCAGCTCTCTACTGCTTAATACAGCCAGCAGGTGGTCCCCCCCATACCTCCATCTCTTCATCCAAACTGCCCTTCTTCCCACTCCTCTGATCCTGCTCCCCACTACTCTGAAATCTGTACTATCAGGTTCCCTCCCCATGTTGCCTGAAGGGAGGTATGCCATGGGAGGAGATGTCAGTAATTTGGGACACTGGTAAGTCTTGACAGCCCTTAGGAAGCCGTTCCCAGGGCAGGTTTGTTCTCTTTCTGCATTAGGTAGAATCGCTCCAGCTTTCAGTCTATACTGTGGCCTGGGACGAGTCCAAGAACTGAGTGTGGAGGAAACAGCAGAGTGTCAGAGTCATCTGGGGCCAGGCAGAGTCAGGAAGGCCTTGAGGTGAGCACTGGGAAGGGAACAGCCGTCGCCAGCACCCAGTCAGTTCTCCAGCTACAAAACCCTGTACCAAATCATAGGCCAGCACTGAACAGGCACCGTTTGGTCTGTAATATTCGTGTAACACTTAGACAAGTATCTTCATTGTCCTCTAATGGCTAGATTACATGAGTTTTAAGAGTCCACTACTGCCTGCAGATAATTAATCTGGTCCTTAGCTATGGCAGCTCTGTGACACCCAAGGATCCCCATAGCAGGCAGGAGTTACCGTCCTGTGGTCTCCAAGTGATGGAGATATGATATGGAGAAAGCCATGCTTAGCATATGCTTTGGGAGTGCCTGTTAACCTCCCTCCCCCCCAAACCACCTTGCTAAGAGCCCATCAGTTTGGGTGTCTGGGAACAAACAACAACAACTCACTTCCTATAACTTTTATAAATTGAAGAGCGATGGGTCCTATGGACTGTACTGGCAGCCAAACACATTGGGCAGGTGAACTGGATAAGCAGATGGATGTCAGACACAGATTCATCGATCTGACCCTCTTGATACAACTACACTTGAGTGATTTCCCTTCACCTGTAATAATTAAATGGTCGTTTATGGAAGTTACTCCTGGATCTACTTTAACAAGAGGAAATGCATTAAGGGTGAACCACTCACTGCTTATGTACTGCACACACCTATATGAACCATTTAGGTTCAGACAGAGGAACAACGAAGGACTTTAATTTTGGTTTTGGTTTCATAATCTGAAACATGTTGACTGCATCTGCCTACAAATGCTCCTTAACTGTATTCTTTGTCTGGCCTGAGGCTGCAGCTGCAACAAGTGCTAAAATCCATTGCCTTCCAAGAGAATTCCACACATGGAATTGCATCAGAATCAGTCCTGTAGTAATGACAGGTTTATCATAGTACTCTGCATAGAGCTCCAAGCACACGCTATTTTATAATAGCATCAGCCTTCTAGCTGTTATTTCTGTATACTCATTATGCAAGTGCTATACTGTCTGAACATAGCTTGTTATTATTTCCTGTACTTAAAAACTCAAACTGTTAAATTAAAAGTGGTGGGAGTGAGTGAGTCTTACAATGAATGGAAATATAGGGGGTAGATGGGTAAGACAACAGCCTTGGTTGTATTGGGTCAGATGCCCTCTCTAAATTTATCTCTATTTACATTGACTAGTAATGGTTATGCGCTCTTTCTGAGGGCAGGTCTTACACTACAGGGTTAAGTCAACCTAAGTTACGCAACTCCAGCTATATGAATAACGTAGCTCGAGTCGATGTAGCTTAGGTTGATTTATTGCGGTGCCTACCCGTGCTGGGCTGACGGTAGAAACTCTCCCATCGACTTACCTTATGCTTCTCATTCTGATGGAGTACCGGAATCGATGGGAGAGCGATCGGCAATCGATTTAGCGGGTCTTCGCTAGACCCGCTAAATAGACCCCCAGTGGATCTGCGGTAAGTGTAGACATGCCCTGAGAGACTGCTCCTTTCTACTTATGCAAAAGAGTAACAGATTAATGTTTATATGTCACTATATTTTCTTTAGAGGTGTCTCCAAATATCAATGAAAGCAACTTTAAAGTAGGTATGGCAGGTAATTATTTCCATGGAAAATCCATCAGAGGTCCAGTGTTTACATGCCATGGAACAAACATCCAAGGTAGGTTATAGGGTCTCATTTTCATTTACTTACAGGTATCTTTACCCTGTTCTGACAGTGTAAAGTGGGCCTTTAAGTGATCATAAATCACATTTACATTGCCAAAGTGATGTAAAGGGGCCTCAGTGTAAATGAGGATCAGGTCCTTAGTGTTTCCAGCTCAGCATTCTCCTACCACCATACCAGAAGGATTTGCTAGACAGGAAAAGGCCACATAACCTTATAGGTCTATTTCCCATCAGTTCATCACAACTGCCTCTCCCCTTTGTCACTGTAACCATTCTAGAAACTCTTTCCACAAAGTGTCTGATGGTTTCCCAAACTAGTTCTGAATACTTTACATTGCAACTTACTATAGAGCTTTTGAGGCAAACAGATCCTTGGTGTAACTCCACTGCAGTCAATGGAGAAGACATCAGCATTTCATATAATTAGAGGCCAAACTCTAAATATCCTTACCCCACATACAGACCTATTTAGTTGGGGTTGGTCCTGCTTTGAGCAAGAGGTTGGACTAGATGACCTCCTTAGGTCTCTCCCAATCCTAATCTTCTATGATTCTATTGACTTCAGTGGGACTACACAGGATGTAGGATGCTATTCATTGGGAGAAGAAGTACCCCAATCCAGCCCTAGGAAATTAAAGTCTTTTGTCTGAATTCCCTATTTAGTCCTAATTTTTAGACTGTTTAAGAACTCCTTTCCAGTTCACCTTGCTCACATTTATTAAACCTTTTCCGATACCAGCTCACTTCTATTGCTTCTCATCTGCAAGAGCATCTCAGCCACATTAGCCTTCTCTTCTAGAACATTCTTGATATCTGAAATCATCCGTCTTATTGCACTCTCTCCAAGGCAATAATATTCTTGCTGCTAAATAAATGACCTAAACTCTTAATATTAAGTTCTGCATTGCCTTATACTAGATCAACAACCCTTCTTTCTGACTGAATTATGTCCCTGCTGCGATACATCCCAAAATCCAGTTTGACTTTTCTGCTGGACTTGATGATGTACTTCCAAGCAAGTCTTTCAAGTCCTTTCTTGATCCCTTCCGGCATGTTCCATCCCACACAGTGTGCTTTCCTTAGCCAGGTATTGATCCCAGGTTTGTGGTTTTACATTTCCCTGTATTATCTGCCTGGGTTATTGGCTGGCTAAGTGACAAGGGTCAAAATCTTCCTGTACCACCTTAGGTTGCTGCTGTACAATGTTAGTAGCATCAATAAACGTTGGTACCTTATTACTAGACTTAATGAAATCAATTAAGGTCAAATCCAGACCTGCTTACAGAGTGGGTGTAGAGCCAGCCAGATGTCTGCAGCCCTGGCTGACTCTGTCCCAACAGAGCTGTGACTGAATCCAAAACACAAATGTGAATCCCTAGCCCAGCCCCAGACGCATAGTGAGGAGTGATTTCAGGGTGAGAGGAGACCTCCTCCAGCGCTCTAGCATTTGGTGAGGGAGCGTTTCCATCCGCTGAAGAGGCGGTAAAGGGCAGAGAAGAGCACCCCCAGCCTGCAGAGCCAAGTGACAGCTCTAAAACGGAATGGGCACTTGTACACGAATGGCCTGCTGGAGTGGTGGATTACTCCTTCCCTGGGACGGGCATAGGATGGGGGAATGATACTGCCCCACCTGTGCCCACACACAAGCAATGACCTGTGCTGGGAGGCTTTGAATGTGCTCACCTATGTCCGTTTGTCCCTCTCTCCTGCAGTTAACTACTCTGTGGGACACCAAAAGCCAGCATCCATAAAGGGCCAGTTCAGGGTAGCAGAAGCTCCTCATCCCCTCCTCCTGCAACTCTCCAGGATCTGACTGGCTGGCCACATGCTGCACCTACACATAGGATTGACCCCATGCTCAGCCTGTCTGTGCTCATGATTGTTCAGACTTGCACAGACCTCTCATAGGCAACAATAAGGCACTTGTATTCTCCTTTCTCTTGGTCAGCTCAGCCTCAGGACTAGGCCCTTATTCATCGTGGGCTTGATTTTATTCCATTATTTCCATATGAATGAGTTAATTGAAATCTGTTATAAGTCAGTGAAAGTAAATATATTTAAGTTTAGATTGAAACTGGTGGAAAATGGAGAAGCCATAGCCATCAAGGAGCATTGGTTTCTGCAAGCAAATGATTAATGGTTAAAGGAATGACCACCCACATATTTCAGGAGTGAAGAATCAAGGCGGTCTATACCTGAACCTTATCTGAGGTCTCTTAGGGCTTGATCCAAAGCCCATTGAAGGCAATGGAAAAACTCCCATTTATTTCAGTGGACTCGGACTCAAACTTGTGGTCCCTTCTTATAAAGGGCTGTAAACTCAGCATAAATACCTTGGCTAAGGTAATAAAAATGGGTATGTTAAATTGGGCTCCTAAATCCATATTCAGGCGCCAAATTAAGTGTTCTCATTGTAAAAGTGGTGAGCACTTTCAGGTCAATGCGAACTGCTGGGTCCTCTGTACTTTTGAGAGTCAGGCAATTTATTTAGGTGCCTAAATATGGACCTAAAATCTCAGTCTTTGCAAATACCTTAAACCTTGATTCGTTCCCAGTGTAACTGGGTGAAGATCAGGGTGATCACATGGTTGACCCTCTTCTCACCAGTCAGCTGGTCTGTTTTGTGCTCATCGTAGCCAGTTAGTAACACAAAGCATCACAGCCATCAGTTTGCACACCTACAAAGGGCCTGACTCTGCTCTCTCATGATGTCACTCCATCAAGGGTATAAGTAAGAGGAGATTCAGGACCAAGAGGGGTAGGTCAGTATTTTTGTACCAGAAAAGGTATGAGGCAGGAATCTAGACATGTTTACAGTTCCATTCCAGTGTCCATGCCTAAGCACCGATGTATTTGTAGCACTGTCACAGATACACTTCCTCACTTTCCAGAACTAGTTCTAGCAGGACCATATAACGTATGCAGAAATAGAAACAGAAAGGACGAATTGCTGTGGGAGAATCTATTTTTTTTTCTGTGAATATTAATCATTTCAGCTTTGATAGTGAAATGATACAAGTAAAAAAGCCAAGAATTGCTCCAGGGCTCCACACAGATGACTAGTGTAGCAAAGACATTTGCTGGAGATAATATTGCTTAAGCTCAGAACATAGTTACAGTACATAGTTAATTCAAACCAATCTGCCTGCTTCCCAAGTGTTACACAGAATTAATGTGACACCCCAGCTGAGGCTGGGACTCAGCAACGCAGAAAATAAAAGTGACATATTAAAGCAAGTTCCATGTGTATTTTAATCTTAAATGGCAAAAAACAATATGCCAGATGATATGAGAGCAAGATGCTCCCGCTGTACTGCATGCCTTCCTTAACTATTTTAAACACTGATCAGTGCTCAAAGCATCTCCTCCAACAGGTGGTGCTGCACCACTGGGTTAAATTGTTGTCTTATTTTGATCAGATGTGGTTGTATCCAATGGGGGTGGGAGGGCTGGGTAGGAAGTTACATCCTGCCTGTAGTTCTGGAGCTGTTACTTGCAGCGTCCCACTAAATCCTTCTGATTTCTGTAAGACAGTATCACATGTAGCATGTTTTGTAACATGAAAAGCACCAGAACTGCCCTGAAAGTTTGTGCGGGTAAGATGAAGGTCATAGTTTATTATTCTTTCTTTGCACTACAATAGCTTTTAGAATCCCAATGAAGTTCAGGACCCCATTGTGCAAGGTACTGCACCGATACATAGTCCCTGAACTGAATAGCTTACAGTGTAAGTAGACAAGATAGAAAATAATTATTGTCATCCCTGAGGCACTGAAAGACAGTGACTTGCCCGTGGCCACACAGGAAGTCAGTGGCAGAGGTGGGTATTGAACGCAGATTACCCATGTCCCAGTCTTCTGTTTCCATTGGCTTCGGTGAAGTTGCTTCCACATCCAATGTGAATGCACATGCGTGAATTTCGCCCATTAGCCAGAAAGAAAGAAAGATTAGAGAACGGTGCGGTAAGCCCCAACAGAATGGGTATTAGTCAGTCATTGGTGCAAGCCTCTTGTGCACTGAGAAGGACAAGGCTGAAAGCCACCCGTCTTCAACCACCCAAAATGTGCAGTAATAACCTGCTAATGCACACAGCTGAAGTGGCTTACTGTTATCAGAATAGGTCTCATTTATTTTATTTCATTTTATAAACAAATCTTTAATAATCAGTCCTGCAGTGATTTATGCCACACTGTGGAAAAACAGTTCCTGGTAGAAAGGCAAGAGACAATAGAAGAGAAGAGGTAATGAATACCATTTCTTTTCCTCGCAGAATATTTTCCCCCTTAATCCTTTTTTTCCTTAAAGTTTCCTGGACTATTCAGAAAGTTAATGAAGAGAGCCAGAAGCCTCTGCTGCAATACCAGCCCTACACTTTGGAGGAAGAGGACAGCTTACAAATGTCCCTGTTTCTCCTTCAGTTTCTCACTCTCTCCCAATCCCAACAGTTTGTCTTCATCCATATCTTCATAGGGTGCCTTTGTTTTGTCCTCCACCTCGCCCTTTTCCCTCCTCCCATTTATTTCACATAAGAGGTTTGGGGATTTGTGTCTCTTTCAGTGGAGAGGGCCCAGCTGTGCACCACTGGGAACAGATCCATACTTATGGCATCATCCAAAAGGCCCAACCAGTCAATCAGAATGTTGCTTTGAATGATCAGAGTATGTCTACACAGAATTTTGGAGTGAGCGGGAATGAGCCTCCCAACCAGGGCTGGTAGACTGGGGCTAAAAATTGCTATGTAGACAGTGCTTTGATGTTGTGGATCAGGCTGACCTTGGGCTCTGAAGCCTAGGAAGGGAGGTTGGAAGATTCTGAGTTCTATCCCAGCTGTACCATGAAGGCATGGGGGAAGCATAATGACAACCCTCAAGTCCTAGATGGCCACTGATCTGTTACAAACAGGTGGCACATTGGCAACACTATGCCCTCTTAGCACTATAGCGGGGCCAGAATTCACCACTGACTCAGACTGGAGAGGGCCATCTTCTAAAACACCGACACAAAAATAAGAATGAGTGACTTGTGACAGGCAAGAAAAAACAGGCCACCTGAAGAGCACCAACATGAGCAAATATGACACTGAGAAAGACATCTACCCCACAAATGTAGTGGCAGATGGGCTACAATGGCAATTATACAGATTCCTTTTTCATTAGTAATAGTATTTATAACTATTTGAAAAATTTCTTTACACAGAGTAAACAAAAACACTAAGGGCATATACTTATATGCAAACATGTACACATCCCATGGAAGTCACTGGGATTCTTCCCACTGACGTCAATGTCTGGTGGGTCAGGTGCTAACCCTATACCTCTCGTGTGTACCTTACTTTGAAGGACATCATTCATTTAGGCCCTAAAGTTACTTAGGTTCCACACATGTGGTGAATGCTTCCTCTTGTTGTTGAATGTTATTTACATCAGAAATAAAGAATTCTGAAACTGAGGTTATTCAGGGAACCATTTACCCTACAGGAAGGAATCCAACAGTATATTTTAAATTTTTCTGCATATATAATTTTTTGATCTTAGGGTAGCTCTACGCTGCAGTCAGAGGTGTGACTGCATCACATGCAGACACAGCCAAGCTAGCATGAATCTAGGTAGCTTGAGTAACAATAGCCATGAAACTCCAGCAGCGCAGTTAGCAGCATGGGCTAACCTCTTGAGTACATACCAGGGTGGGTTTGTACAGCCCATGTTGCCGCAGCTTCGCTGCTCTTGTTACTCAAACTACCGAGATGAAAAGCTAGTCAGGAAACCTGCTGCAGTCACACTTTTGACTGCAGTGTAAATATGTTCTGAGTCGCACACTGTATCCCACGTTTGGGCCTTGGCAGGCTGAGAAGTGGGATGCTAGGATCAACATGTCGAGTAATTAATACTGTAAGAAAGGCTGCCCACCAAGCTCTGAAACCATCTGCCCTGGCATTACACTAGTAGAATATGCTTTCTGAAGTGACCAAGCTACCTACCCCTTTACACGGACACTGGAGCAGCCATCTGGTAAAGCTATCTTTCCCTGCATACATACTGGACGGATTTCTTTTGTGGGAAAGAGATCCAAGGAAAGCCAAAATAAATAGTGACTTGATTATTTTAAGCTGTATCTCTTACCCAAGTGAGCGTAAATAAATCTGCCAAGACACAGAAAGGTGGAGTTGCACTGGAGATGGCTTTGGCTTGCCTTGGGACTGCTGCTGGGAATGATTAGTATGTTTTATTCTAACCATTTTTTAAAAAAATGACCTCTATATTCATTGCAGCCCCTTAGCTTTCCTCCAAGGAGGGGGCAGGGCAATCAAGCTGATGTTAAGATGTTACGATCGGTCTAGCAGGCAGAGGGAATAAAGATTTGTTTTCCTTATATCATTCATTACAAAAGTCGCCAGTAGTGTTATATATGTCAGTGCTCACATCAAAATGTGCCTATTTGATATTTTATTGACAGTCCCAAAAATATGTTTGAATTTCAAACTTGTCGAGATGCTGGGATGCAGGGACTACTTTCCCCCGAGGGTACATAAACAAGATGGATGGGCTAAACTGTGAATTGCTTAATGATCAAAATGCAGGGAAAGCTGTCACAGAAAGGACTGCCCTCATCCTTGCTGACTGTATGAATTCTGCTGAATTACTTCTAGCTTTACTGATTCATGAACTAATTAGTCACTTGGTCCATGTATCTAGCTCTTTGATAGCTGTCTAACATCTACTTTGAGACAAATACCAAGTTGATATCTGTCAAGTGGCAAGTTTGCTCCACAACAAAAGCTGGCCAGGAACAACATCAAGCAAGCACTAAATGTAATAAATACAAATATACCCAAACCATGGAGTTAGAATCTGGATTTGAATCCAAATCCACACTTCCCCTTGTCTGTCGGAAAGAAGCAGATGGGATCCCATGCTCCAGCACAGGTTCCAACTGAAGGAGTTTTATTCAGAAGGCCCAGTAGTTACCTCTATTGTTAGATCGCTGGATCTCAGTAAAGAATCCTGCCGCCCTATGACAAATGTTGTGTTGCATTTCCATTCATTATATACACCTCCTGCACACAGAATTATTTGGTATTTGTACTGGATAGCCAGTGAATGGTAAGATCAGTATTCCAGGTCCAAAGGCATCCAGAAAGAGATAATGTGTCACATTTCTAAAGGTTTCCAGAGTTTTTCCTCAGTAATTCCTTTAGCAATGTGCTGGGAAGCCTTATTCTGCACATTACAGTATTACACCTACAGTTGGATTCCATTCCTGTTCAAACAGATGCCAGGTGATCGATTTTCACCTACAGCACTCACTGTAGAAAAAAGGGAAGATGAGAGGGACCAGGATAATATCCAACAGCACCTTGATTCATCACTTCCAATGGCACAAGGATGCATATATGTCACTCTCAGTGCCTTTTGGTTGTCATCCTCCCCTCCGTTAAGTCATGCTTCCTCATGTCAGAAGTAAAATAGGTGTCCTTAACTAACGATGTGATGATTAGGAGTAATAGCAACCTCACAGAGATGATGCTCAAACTACCCCATTTACAACCTGATTCTTCCACTCATTCACCTGGAGTACTTACATATGAAAGTAATTTGTATTAGCCCTAAGTCAGCAGGCCAACTTCTTCCATGAGTTTTTAAATCCCATTGTTTTCCACAAATGCTTCCATGGTGAAATCTAGGGGCCAAGTTCTCCTCTCACTTACATCAGTACAACTCTACTGAAGTCAACAGAGTTACTATAGGTTTGCATTACTGTAATGAGCTTAGAATCTGGACCTTTGAGAAAAATAACATAACTAGAAATCTTAAATGAATCAAAACTTTACCATGGAATCTCTATGGATAGAAACAATAAGAGTATAGCAGTCAGAATATATTACTAATAGGGCTGTCAATTAATCGCAGTTAACTCACACGATTAATATTTTTTAGTTAATTGCAATTTTAAAAAATGAATCACAATTAATCACAGTTTTAGTCGCACTGTTAAACAATAAAATACCAATTGAAATTTATTAAATATTTTGGATGTTTGCATCTACAGTACAGCACGTGTTGTTCATTTTAAGAATACTTTCACTGCAGATTTGACAAAACACAAAGAAGGTATCAATGTGAGATTTCTATAGACAGCTACAGCATTCAACCCAAGGTTTAAGAATCTGAAGTGCCTTCCAAAATCTGAGAGGGACGAGGTGTGGAGCATACTTTCAGAAGTCTTCAAAGAGCAACACTCCGATGCAGAAACTACAGAACCTGAACCACCAAAAAAGAAAATCAAGCTCCTGCTGGTGGCATCTGCCTCAGATAATAAAAATGAACATGCCTCGGCCCACACAGCTTTGGATTGTTATCAAGCAGAACCCGTCATCAGCATGGACGCATGTCCCCTGGAACGGTGGCTGAAGCAGAAAGGGACACATGAATCTTTAGCACATCTGGCACATAAATATCTTGCGACACCAGCTACAACAGTGCCATGCGAACACCTGTTCTCACTTTCAGGTGACACTGTAAACAAGAAGCAGGCAGCATTATCGCCTGCAAATGTAAACAAACGTGTTTGTCTGAGCGATTGGCTGAACAAGAAGTAGGACTGAGTGGACTTGCAGATTCTAAAATTGTACACATTGTTTTATTTTTGAGTGCAGTTATTATTGTACATAATTCTACATTTGTAAGTTCAGCTTTCATGATAAAGGGATTGCACTACAGTACTTGTATTAGGTGAAAATTGAAAAATACTATTTCTTTTGTTTTTTACCATGAAAATACTTGTAATAAAAAATATAAAGTGAGCACTGTACACTTTGTATTCTGTGTTGTAACTGAAATCAATATATTTGAAAATGTAGAAAACATCCAAAAATATTTAAATAAATGGTATTCTATTATTGTTTAATTGTGCAATTCATCGAGCAATTAATTTTTTTAATCACTTGACAGCCCTAATTACTAACCATGTGGTCAGGTTTGTGATGGTGACTGATATACTCAGGGAGATTAGAGAGGCTACAAAAAACAGAAAACCCAGTAATAACTGAGGATTTCAACTACCCAATATTGACTGGATATATGTCACCTCAAGATGGGATGCAAAGATAAAATTTCTATATACCATTAATCACTGCTTCTTGGAGCAGCTAGTTCTGGAACCCACAAGGGGAGAGGCAATTCCTGATTTAGTCCTAAGTGGAGCACAGAAGGTGAATATAACTGAACCACTCCATAATAATGACCATAATGTAATTAATGTAACATCCTTTTATGGGGGGTGTGACCAGAGTTTTAGGGGGCCACACTGGAGTTACTCAATTAGGGTGAACTGCAAAGAATGGGGCAGACAAACCCCCAAAGCTGGTGGATATTGCAATACTTAAATTTACCAAACCAGCACAAAACAGCTATACCTTACTGATTACCCAGAAGCCAACAACACAGCTCCCTTAAAGCAACCCAGCCTTAGGCCTCCACCCAGACACCCAAGTCAAATATGATGAGGATTACTGAAAATCTTATTCATCATATAAGAAAGTTGTACCAATCCCAGGTGGTAGCGACAATGATTTTCATGGTAATACTCTAATCAGATAACATCCCGGGGGAAATACCAAAATACTCATCCCAGTAGCATTTAACTTCAAAAAGGTGAACTACACAAAAATAAGGAAGCCAGGTAAACAAAAATTAAAAAGAACAGTCACAACAGTGAAATGCTTGGAAACTATTTAAAAAAAACCCATAATAGAGGTTCAAGCTAAATGTATACCCCTAAAGAAAGAAAAAAACAGTAAAAGGACAAAAAATGCTACTACAAAGCCAGAGTAAAAGAGGCCATTAGAGGTAAAAGGCATCCGTTAAAAATTGGAAGTCAAATCCGACTGAGGAAAATAGAAGGGAGCATAAACTCTGGCAAGTCAAGTGTAAAATATAATTAGGCAGCCCCAAAAGAATTTGAAGGGCAAATAGCAAAAGAAACTAACAGCAAAAAAATTAAGTACCTCAGAAGCAGGAAAAAGAACGAGGACTACCTGTGGCACCTTAGAGACTAACAAATTTATTTGAGCATAAGCTTTCATGGGCTAAAACCCACTTCATCGGATGCATGCAGTGGAAAATACAGTAGGAAGATACATATATACACAGAGAACATGAAACAATGGGTGTTGCCATACCCGCTATAACGAGAGTGATCAGTTAAGGTGAGCTATTATCAGCAGGAGAAAAAAAACCTTTTGTAGTGATAATCAGGGTGGGCCATTTCCAGCAGTTGACAAGAAGGTGTGAGTAACAGTAGCGGGGAAAAATAAACATGGAGAAATAGTTTTACTTTGTGTAATGACCCATCCACTCCCAGTCTTTATTCAAGCCTAAGTTAATGGTGTCCAGTTTGCAAACTAATTCCAATTCAGCAGTTTCTCACTGGAGTCTGTTTTTGAAGGTTTTTTGTTGTAGTATTGCGACTTTTAGGTCTGTAATCGAGTGACCAGGGAGACTGAAGTGTTCTCCGACTGGTTTTTGAATGTTATAATTCTTGACGTCTGATTTGTGTCCATTTATTCTTTTACGTAGAGACTGTCCAGTTTGACCAATGTACATGGCAGAGGGGCATTGCTGGCACATGACGGCATATATCACATTGGTAGATGTGCAGGTGAACGAGCCTCTGATAGTGTGGCTGATGTGATTAGGCCCTATGATGGTGTCCCCTGAATAGATATGTGGACACAGTTGGCAACGGGCTTTGTTGCAAGGATAGGTTCCTGGATTAGTGTTTTTGTTGTGTGGTGTGTGGTTGCTGGTGAGTATTTGCTTCAGGTTGGGGGGCTGTCTGTAGGCAAGGACTGGCCTGTCTCCCAAGATCTGTGAGAGTGATGGGTCGTCCTTCAGGATAGGTTGTAGATCCTTCATGATGCGCTGGAGAGATTTTAGTTGGGGGCTGAAGGTGACGGCTAGTGGCGTTCTGTTACTTTCTTTGTTGGGCCTGTCCTGTAGTAGGTGACTTCTGGGTACTCTTCTGGCTCTGTCAATCTGTTTCTTCACTTCAGCAGGTGGGTATTGTAGTTGTAAGAACGCTTGATAGAGATCTTGTAGGTGGTTTGTCTCTGTCTGAGGGGTTGGAGCAAATGCGGTTGTATTGTAGATATGAGCTCTAAGAGTTATTGTGTCCAACCCCTGTGCCAAGACACAAGGGGAAAGGAGGCACTTCCTGCTTCTCCTCGCTTGGGCCATGCACACAGAGCCAGGCACAACTGAGCCCTTAGCGACAACAAAGAGCAGATCTCAGAAGTGTTTTGTAAGTGTTTTAAACAGGATTGGGGAAGGGTAATTAGCATTCCATTAGCAAACAGCCATTTTAACAGGTTGACTACGTAGAGCCAGACTCAGGGAACTGGCTTGCTCTGTGAACCCAGGAGAACTCAGACTCTCCTGGTGCAATTGTCAGCCCTCAGCATTGACCTAACCTTTCACCAGCTGAAGTCCAACATCTGAAAATCCCACCCGTAAAACTGTTGTAAGACCCTAATCTGTCATTTAACCACAGAAAATAAAGAGCAGAATTTACCTTAGGAGAGCTTTGAGTCTCTTACTGATTTGCCATTCTCAATTAATGTGCTGATTCTCCAACACCTACTCTACATAATCAGATTGGACTTCCTGCTGGGAAGTACAGAACGCCAGCTCCTACTAAGACTGTCATGCACACACTCCTACCATCATTAACACTGACGGGAAAAGTTGAGACAGTGGCAGGTTTTCTACAAACTGTTTTCAACATTCACTTTGCACACAGACAGGTATCTGGCAGTTTAGTTTAGCTCCCTAAGTGCTAGCTCCCCTCATCCTTGCTCATGCTGAGTAGTACTTTATTCCATGACTAGGCCCACTGAGACTAACTGACTAGATGAAGACTTCAGGCCCTACTGCATGTAGGCAGTGGCACATAATTGTTCCCTTCCTCCCCCCCACCCCCCCCACCCCCTACCCGCACCCCCAAAAGAACAGCCCTGGGAAACAACTGAAATTCAGAGCGTCATGACATTTCCCCTGCTTCCCTCTTGCTCCAGGGAGCTAATAACTCCCTGCAGCCTTTTTAAAGGGCGTAGCTCACTTTCCTCGTTGCACCTGGCTAGCAAGCAGGGAGGTAGAGAGGGCGCTCCAGCTACCCCTTGCCTTCCTCCACCCAGTTGCTCAGAGAGAGGAGCAATCAGAGAGCAGGAGCTGCACATTGCACCAGACCTGCAACCTCTGGGAAGGCCATAGTAGGGTGAGGGATGGGGGGGGAAGCTTGCCCCACTTTACTCTTCTGCTCAGATGAGTAAGACAAGGGCACAGTCTAGCCCACTAAGACTGTTCATGGAGTAAGGTTCACTCACTGTAAGGATGGCAGAATCTAGCCCCTCAGATAGTACAAGGAACCAGTGAGGTTTCTCTTTCACCTAAACACCTTATCTGTCCAGAGCAAGTATTCTAAAGCCCCCGCATTAACTCCTGAGAAAGATAGCACGGCAGTTCAGCACTATTGGGGGTTGCTAGCGTTGTTATCTAGTTTTGGTAGCCTGATGCAACCAAATGGCTGTATCACATCCGGATATCAAACTTCGGGCTAGTTAGCTTCCTCTTTGTGGTTTGTAGGGCCTCATTGTGCCTATCTATGACACACAGTGACTGTTGGAAGGAACCATTTTGACAGCAAAGGGGGCGTCCATCCACTCTACATAAATAATTAGAAAAATACAGGTGTGGGTAACAAGATGGGTACATTGTTAAAGTGAAATAAATACATTTCTTAGCAACCAATGTGTTGCATTTACAAAAGGTCAAAACAAAACCTGAAACAAATGAGCTAGATGATTCTGCAAACATGGAGAGGGGGAATTATAGGATTCAGGGTAAGGAGCTATGAGAATTAGAGACTAGTAGAGATATGCATTATTCAGCTCAATTCTGTTCCAAATACTTGTTCAGCTTGACGGGTGTATTGCAAAAGGTAAACAGGTTTCTCGCCATAATCTTGTCTGTGAGCAGCAACCCATCTGTCTCTCATTTATAATATTGTCTGGTGGTGTCTCTTCTAGTCGGGTGACACCTCCTTCAGATACTATTTCAGCACCTTTGAAGAGCCTCTGAAAAATAGATTGAAACTCCAGCTTTGCCTAAATGAATTTGCAAGCGCTATAAATAGATAAAGACACAGCAAACTTGAAGTAATACAGTGAAGATCCCTCAGGAGGAGTACCAATCTGAGAAATTATTGGGAAGGAAAATGATTCACTAGATTCCATATCAAAAGCACTAGAAGGTGATCTGAAGGAGCAGCTCCTAGCCAGATGAACACAGTGATGGTTACATGCATATTTGGATACCTTGCTGTTTCAATTTTGTTTCTTAAAAAGTTTAAGCCCAATTATGGTCTCTATAAGGCTTTATTGTCATCTTATATAAGAATATAAACTGCCCAATTTAGAACCTCCCAGGAGACGGAAGTTTGCTGTCAGTACACTGACCAACAGCATGGATTCCTTCTACTTCGCGAATGAGAGGGAGTGTTGCGTAGTGAACAGGGCACTGGACAGGGACTCAGCAGACCTGGGTACTAATCTTTGCTCTGCCACTGCCCTGCTTTGTGATGTGGAGCAAGTCTCTGTCACAAGACATCCTGGCAGGCAATGACCTGGCGTTAGTAATGCAGACCTTCCTCACCTCTCAGCAATGGAGCATACCCGGGACAAAGCCATCAGCATATAGGATACACCATCTAATGCAGAACACAGGCGCACATCTCCTCAGCAACACAAGCTACCATGAATATCTCAGACTTGTCCTCTGCTCTCTACAGTGGCTTGTCTTCTCATAGACTACTGAGTCAGATTCAAGGTCTCTGTCCTTATCTTCAAGGCACCCAGTGGTCTGGGGCCAGGGTCCCTAACAGATTGCCTGACGCTCCAGGCTGAGGACCGTGGCCAGCTTCACTCCTCCTCTTTGCAGGAGACAGAGCTCTCTGGGCCAGCCAAAGGTGGTAGAACAAACTCCTACAGGGAGTAAAGACTGCCTCCAACCTCATCACTCTCCATGCCAATTGCAGGGCACACTTTTCTGGCCTTGACTTCAACACACACACACACACACACACACACACCCTCCACAGCAATAACCAAATACATAAATAAATTTAAAAGTTAAACCAAACATCACATAATTTTCTCTTTGGAAAGAAAACGAAGGCAGAGAGAAAGAGAAAGAAAGAGAATCGCGCACAAAAAATGAGTCATGTCCCAATGGATTTCTGGAGGATACCACAATGCATGAGGGCAGCATAAAAAACTGAACAGAATGAACAACCTCTGTGTTTGTTTCCACTCCCACCCTTTGCCTGCTGTGTCTATTTAGACTGTAAGATCTCAGGGACAGGAAACACCTCTGTCTGCATGTTGTACAGCACCCAGCGCAGTAGAACCCATATCTCAGTCAGAGCCACCTGGCACTACCACAATACCATTAACAACAATTTATACCAGGAGCTAGATATGTGAAACAGCATACTGGGATAATTTTCTTCATCATTCTTCTTCACAGACAATCTCAGTCCGTTTTATTTTTATTTTGAAATGCCAATATGTGTTGAGCCTTCCTCACCGCAAAATTATATTGGCATTCCTTTTAAAACAATTAAAGTGAAATGGAACAAACCAACCGTTTGCACCATGCTTTGGTGCAGCAACTGTGAGGTAATGAACAATCATGTAGTGCTAAGAGGACTGCAAAGATTTTCAAAAGTGACTACTGATTTGGGGTTCCCAAATTGAAAGTAGAACCGGTCAGGAAAATTCCTGACAAAATGCTTTTTCATCAGAAAATGCTGATTAGACTAAACGGAATCTTTCCGCAGAAGTTTATCCGTGATGATGAAATTTTCATCAAAAAGGGTTTTTCAGTCCAGGATGGATTTCTGGTCAAAAAGATGTGGGGGTGTGCACACAGACTCAACACAGCCAATAGCCTGACTCACGTGGAGCAGGGACTTCAACATCTGCCTCCCACAGCCTCGGGGAGTGCCTAAACAACCAGACTATTCTGGGGACTCCTTTTCCTCACTAAAAATTTCTAATGGTCTTGTTTTCACTTTGATGGGGAACAAAACCAAATTCCAAAACCTCAGTATTATTCACAAAATGAAGTTCTTGTTTCCCAACCAGCCCTACTTGATAGACCTTAAAAGGGTCTGATTTTCAGAGGTCAGGTGCTCAGCAGTTTTAGAAAATCAGGCCCCTTTGGGCTGTCTGACATTGGACATTCCAAACTGAGGTCCCCAAAATCACCGACATTTGAAAGTCTTGGGCACTGTTTTCTGTTCTTTTAACCAATAAAATTGGAAGAGTAGACAAAGGTTTAAACCCATTTACACACAAGTAAATAACTACAGATGTTTATTTTTAAAACAAACTATTATTCTGGAAGGCTTCATGAAACTTTAGAGAGGGATAATTGCTTTTTTTAAATATACAGTTCTCTGGGGGTTAGACTACTCAAAAATTGGTATTTCCTTGTAGTCAGTCATTTTGTCCAGAAAAATCCCTTGCCGTGAAGAGCCATCCAGTTTTAAAACCGGCCAGATGGATTGGCTGATGGCTCAATCTTCAGCCACGTGGTGAAATAGAGGGGACATTCTTCGCTTTATTTGCCCTCTAAACAACAGGGTAGATATGGGATTTGGAGACAGCATATGAGCAACTCTGATATGGGAGAAGTGGACTAGGAGCAAAGGAACATGCTAAATTCTCCATCACCCGGAGCTTTCCCATTAAAATTGGGTGTCTTTCTAACAGATACTCTAGTTCAACCACTAACAGTTGGGCTAGATGCATGAATCACCAAGTGAAACACTGTGGCCTGTGTCATGCAGGAGGCCAGACTACAGGAGCAAAATGGTCCCTTCTGGCCTGGAACATCTATTAAATACTTGCAAAGTATGAATCATAGGAGTAAAAGGTGATCCAGAATAAATGGGGAGCGTAACGGGTTTCACTACTCACTGCTTGTGCCTCATCTGTGGATTAACTCACCACTGGTCAGACACCCCTTCCTGCGGTCACTCAGCCTGTCATCTCAATCGCACCCTCCAGGACTCTGGGTAGTCTTCTTCCTTGGTGACAGCTCTCTGGTCAGGTAACTCTTGATGGTGGCTGAACTCACACTTTTTCCTAAAATTATTTATTTTTCCTAAAGTTAATAAAGTAATATGGACATATATACATCCAAATCATTGTAATTTATTTATGTAAGGTTTGGGGGGGTGTTTTTTTTTTTGCAGACTCAATAATAAAAGTCATGCACAGTTATCTCTATTCTTTAATGGACCTAGCAGAATAGAAACACAAATAAGGTGCTTTGCACATTCTTGTTTTCTGATGGTTTCTTTTGCTTTTTTGGTAAAAGTGGTTGTCTGTATAACAATTCTGAAGTACATTTAAAAATGCTTTTACATAATAGAAGTCCCAATAATAATGAAAAACATATCTGGGTGGCTTGGGTCTGGGGAAGGGAGGCACGCCTGCAGCTGACGCGGGGCTCCTCCGGGCAGCTGTGTGGGCTCGGGGCTTCGGCCAGCTCGGAGCTCCTCTGGACAAGGGGTGGGGGCCACTCCGGGCTTCAGGCAGATGTGGGGGGTGGGTCTCAGGGCTTTGGCCAGCCCAGGGCTCCTCCGGCCATGGAGGGGATGCTCGGGGCTTCTCCAGGTGGGAGGCTTGTGGCTCCAGGGGCCGGGAGGGTCTCGGGGCTCCAGCTGCTGGGGTCCGGGAGCGTAGGCAGAAGGGATGCAGTCGGGAGCTAGCCTCCCTAAAGGGGGGCTCCACCCACTGCCCATGCGCCAGCCGCTTGCCTCCTGTGTTCCTCCTCACTTCCCCACCCACCGCTCGCCTCCTCACTCCCCTGCCACAGACACTGCCCTGCCTGGAGGATGATGTGGATTGCACCCTCAGCAAGTTTGCAGATGACACTAAGCTAGGGGGAGAAGTAGAGACGCTGGTGGGTAGGGATAGCGTCCAGAGTGATCTAGGCAAATTGGAGGGTTGGGTCAAAAGAAATCTGATGAGGTTCAACAAGGACAAGTGCAGAGTCCTGCACTTAGGAGAGAAGAATCCCAGGCACCGCTACAGGCTGGGGACCGACTGGCTAAGCAGCAGTTCTGCAGGAAATGACCTGGGGATTGCAGTGGATGAGAAGCTGGATCTGAGTCAGCAGTGTGCCCTTGTTGCCAAGAAGGCTTACAGCATATTGGGCTGCATTAGTAGGAGCATTGCCAGCAGATCGAGGAAAGTGATTATTCCCCTCTATTCGGCACTGCTGAGGCCACATCTGGAGTATTGCATCCAGTTTTGGGCCCCCCACTACAGAAGGGATGTGGACAAATTGGAAAGAGGCCAGCGGAGGGCAAGGAAAATGATCAGGGGCCTGGGGCACATGACTTACGAGGAGAGGCTGAGAGTCTTTGGGTTAAGTTTAGAAGCGAGAGCAGCAAGGGTGCTGTCGTGGTGGACTACTGAACCAGGAGGATGAGGTAGACGAGGCTCTCTTTGGACAATTAACTGAAGTTTCCAGAAAACAGGCCCTGGTTCTCATGGGGGACTTCAATCACCCCGACATGTGCTGGGAGAGCAATACAGCAGTGCACAGACAATCCAGTTTTTGGAGAGTGTTGGGGACAACTTCCTGGTGCAATTACTGGAGGAACCAACCAGGGGCCATTTGGTAGGGGAAGTAGAAGTGGGTGGCAACTTGGGCAGCAGTGACCATGAGATGGTTGAGTTCAGGGTCCTCACAAAAGGAAGAAAGGAGAGTAGCAAAATATGGACCCTGGATTTCAGAAAAGCAGACTTTGACTCCCTCAGGGAACTGATGGGCAGGATCCCCTGGGAGGCTAATGTGAGGGGGAAAGGAGTCCAGGAGAGCTGGCTGTATTTTAAAGAAGCCCTATTGAGGGTGCAGGAACAAACCATCCTGATGTTCAGAAAGAAGAGAAAATATGGCAAGCGACCAGCTTGGCTTAACAGTGAAATCTCCAGTGAGCTTAAACACAAAAAGGAAGCTTACTAGAAGTGAAAACTTGGACAGATGACTAGGGAGGAGTATAAAAATATTACTTGAGCATGTGGGGATGCAATCAGGAAAGCCAAAACAGAACTGGAGTTGCAGCTGGCAAGGGATGTGAAGGGTAACAAGAAGGGTTTCTACAGGTATGTTAGCAACAAGAAGAAAGTCAGGGAAAGTGTGGGCCCCTTACTGAATGGAGGAGGCAACCTAGTGACAGAGGATGTGGAAAAAGCTGAAGTACTCACAGCTTTTTTTGCCTTGGTCTTCACAGACCAGGTCAGCTCCCAGACTGCTGCACTGGGCAGCACAGCATGGGGAGGAGGTGACCAGCCCTCAGTGGTGAAAGAACAGGTTAAGGACTATTTAGAAAAGCTGGACATGCACAAGTCCACAGGTCCAGATCTAATGCATCCAAGGGTGCTGAGGGAGTTGGCCAATGTGATTCCAAAGCCATTGGCCATTATCTTTGAAAACTCGTGGGGATCGTGGGAGGTCCCGGAAGATTGGAAAAAGGCAAATATAGTTCTCATCTTTAAAAAAGGGAAGAAGGAGAACCCAGGGAACTCTAGCCTCACCACTTCCCTGGAAAAATCATGGAGCAGGTTCTCAAGGAAACCATTTTGAAGCACTTGGAGGAGAGGAAAGTGATCAGGAATAGTCAACATGGATTCACCAAGGGCAAGTCATGCCTGACCAACTGATTGCCTTCTATGATGAGATAACTGGCTCCGTGGATATGGGGAAAACAGTGGACATGATATAGCTTGACTTTAGCAGAGCTTTTGATATGGTCTCCCACAGTATTCTTGCCAGCAAGTTAAAAAAGTATGGATTAGATGAATGGACTATAAGGTAGATAGAAAACTGGGTAGATTGTCGGGCTGAATGGCTCGATGTCTACTTGACAGCTGGGATCAAGTGGAGTGCCCCAAGGGTCAGTCCTGGGTCCGGTTTTGTTCAACACCTTTATTAATTATCTGGATGATGGGATGGATTGCACCCTCAGCAAGTTCGCAGATGACACTAAGTTGGGGGGAGAGGTAGATACGCTGGAGAGCAGGGATAGGGTCAAGAGCAGAGGTGGGCAAACTATGGCCCGCGGGCCACATCTGGCCCACGGGACCCTCCCACCCGGCCCCTGAGCTCCTGGCCCGGGAATCTAGTCCCCAGCCCCTCGCCTACTGTTCCCCCTCCCCCGCAGCCTCAGCAGGGGTTGCACTGGATGACCTTTGGGGTTGGTCCTGCTTTGAGCAGGGGTTGCACTAGATGACCTCCTGAGGTCCCTTCCAACCCTGATCTTCCATGATCCTGCCAGGTACTGTAAAGAGCACCATCCACTCCAACAGAAACCAATAGGAGTTCAGGCCTCACAGTACCTTGCAGGTTTGGGCACTGATTGGCTTAGCTTTCTTCACCTCCAGTTATGGTAGCAGCATATTGTGGGTGCAGGGAGGAAGTTATCATTACTTGTGCGTGTTCTGCAGATAAACAGAGAACTTCAGTCTCCAATGCTGTCAGGCTAAATTGTGGTTCCAAATTACTGTCGCTACAAGCAGGCTTGTTCAATTTATCCTTTTCCAAGTGCTTATTAAGTGAAAAAATACACAGGCGATTTTGATATATTTACACATTCACAAAGACATACCAAATCAGATTTTATAAGTATCACATTTTAATTTTACATTATTTGTATTTAAATATGTAAGTAAATAATTATTATGCAAAGGAAAAAAATAAGTAACATAAATGTCATAACACAAATATCAGAAACCACAGTCAGCCAAGGGTTTCCGAATGTCTAATTCTTAAAGAAAGCGTTACAGAATGCAATTGTGGTTTAATATCAGTAGCTGTGGTTTAAATTCCTGAGTAGCAAAGGAATTTTTATGGATGGTTAATGCTTCCTGTAACATATATCCTGGACGGTGGGGCTTCTCAGATCATTTTGTGGGCTCTATTGCCTGCATTGTTATAAAGTGGGATCAACAGCTTGACAAATACCACATCTCCTACCTATGTAGAGACAGCATTTATTTCTCAGTTCCACCACTCAAGTTAATTAAACACCAAATATGTGTTAACATAACATTGTAGTAGAGACACCAACTCCAAAGAGCAAGGAAATGCTGAATGTAGGTTGCCGTGCCCATCACAGTCTGTACTCACACAGCCAAACACTGCCCTCACTTATATCAGTTAGATTTGGAGTAACACCCTTTATTCCAGGCCTGATTTTCCACTCACGTACATTACTGTAAATCAGTATTAACTCCACTGAAGTTAACAGCATTAGGACTGGTGTAAAATCTAAGTGGCTGGATCTTGTAGCACCACAGATTATATTGGGCCAAATTCACTGGTAGCGTAAGTGGGGATGCCTAGTTCCACACTGGGCAGAAATTGGTCAAAAACAGGTGTAAATGGTAAAGTGATGTTCTTTGTACTACTTGGGGATTCAGTGGGTGTGTAAAATAAGTAGAATGGAATGCTGAGAGGTCAGACGGGTGTAGCAAGAAAAGCAACTAGCAAGGGGGGTGTAAAACATAGCAGGAAATGCACAGACACCATTCTATCTTCCATCATCGCGTTAGCTGCTATTTGAAGCCAGGTTAATAATTTGTAAAAGAATTCACCACCATTATAACTATAGAATTGGCAACCTCAATTAGCTGTGGGGTCTTCTTAGTCATAAGGCCATAGGAAGTTCCATACCAGAACAGATCAACTGTGCATCTAGTCCATTATCCCTGTGTCTGACCAGATGCTTCCAAGGAAGGTGAAAAAAATTCCTATAATGGACAATTATGGAATAAGCACCCTGTAGAGGAATTCTTTTGTCATGTGAATGGTGGGAGGGTTCACATAGGATGTTTAAATCAAATAAATTAGCAAGAGACACTTTTTGTCTATGTTCTAAAATGGTCCGTGAGAACTTAAGTGTTTCTCTAATTCCATTATTCCAGGGATTCTAATATTTCCCTAATATTTTTTCTCTTAATTCAAGTTTGGTGACTGAGAAGGTCCATACATAAGGGATACCTTCCCCTCTCAAATCCACACAGTGAATATTAACTCTAATATTACAGTAGAACCTCAGAGTTACGAACTGACCAGTCAACCACACACCTCATTTGGAACCAGAAGTTCAGGCCGCAGCAGAGCCAAAAAAAAAAAAAGAAAATACAGTGCAGTGCTGTGTTAAACATAAACTACTAACAAAAAGGGAAAGTTTAAAAAAGGTTTGATAAGGTCAGGATCCTGTTTCTGTGCTTGCTTCATTTAAATTAACATGGTTAAAACCAGCATTTTTCTTCTGCACAGTAAAGTTTCAAAGCTGTATTAAGTCCATGTTCAGTTGTAAACTTTTGCAAGAACAACGAGAACGTTTTGTTCAGAATTATGAACATTTCAGAGTTATGAACAACCTCCATTCCTAAGGTATTTGTAATTCTGAGGTCTAGTGTGTATTCTATCTACATCATTATTTAATGTTTACTGAGCCAGGATCAGGGCCCCGTTGTCCTTGGGACTGTACAGACTGGAAGTAGGCATAGTCCCTAATCCAGTGCATTTACAATCTATGCCCCCACCCACACAAGTTAGCAAAGCACTTAAGCCTCTGCTTAACTTTAAGCATGCACTTAAATTCCATTGACTTAAAATTAAGCACACACTTAAGTGTTTTTCTGAAAGAGGGCTTAAGACAATTATATAGTAAGGGTTGGAGAGAGAGGCACAATCCATTTTATATACATCCAAATTTGTTTTGTAATTACATAAGTACAGACTTCCCTAACTGCCCCTAATCCTAGTCATGGTATGTGTGTTGATTTATTTATTTTGTAGGCAGAGCAGCAAAAGTTGGCCTTGAAAAGGGATCTGAGAGAGGATGGTACATATCAACTCAGATATTAATGCTCTCCTCTTGCTCCAAAGAACATCTGTTTTCCAGGGCTTTGGAGGCTGACCTGGACTGGTTGGGAAAATTGGGGGAACAAGAGGACAATGGAAGTCCTGTGAGTACGACTGATTATCTCTCTGAATGTATCAAGAGATGGTATGTGATCCTGTATGTTGTAATGCACTGTAAGGGTGCCCAGAGTATGGGATGCCCACCTACTATTATTATTCCCTAAATCCAAATAAATAAATACATGGAGTGCACTGGTTCTGCCCGTGCTAGCGAAGCAGAATATTGGAGCTGGGCCCTGGCATATGGTTATTAGAGAAGAATTATGCCCATTAAAAATACATTTATACACTTACTGCTGCTAACTGGCAACAAAAAGAAAAAACCTGGGCCAAATTCTTTTCTCATTTACACTCATGCTGTACTGCTGGGATCCATGGAATCCCACTAGTGTGACTGTGGGCAGAATTAGGCCTTCTCTATCTAATGCAGAAGTATAAGGGAAATCATTGTCCCATATATGCAACCAGATTTGATGACAAATGTTGCAGATACTGGTCCTGGTAATTTTTCATGCTGTCCTGAGATTTCCAGATAACCTCAGCATAGGCTGGCAGGTGACTCATAGGGCCAGCACCCCAGGAAGGAAATATTGCTTCACATCAGGTTACAGTCACATTCCTAAGATTCACCACATTTCAAGCACTTCCCCCCTCCTGTTTTAGAAATTAGCCTTTTGTAAGAAGGGGGGCAGGAAACAGTCTGCTGTACCATTTTATAACAATCTCTGCAATAGCTGTAACCAGCAGAGGCTTTCCAAATGTGGTTTAATATTTCGCTTCTATTAATTCAAGAATGTTATTCTGCAAAGAACCCAGTTTTGACCCAGTTTCAGCAAACATTACAGCAACCTGTGCTGATTTAGGTTAAACACAAGAGGTCATTGTTTTGAACGTAAAATGGCACAGCACAGCAGTGAGTAATGCCATGTATAGTCCCATAAAAGAGGAGTACAAATGACCAAATAGCAGCACAAAACAGGTGCCAGCTAAGGGGTGTCTCAATCTGTTGCCGTCAGTGGTAGTGAAGACCCAAGGCTGGGGGAAGGGGCACCTCTTAGGGTTGCTATAAAGTCGGCTTTACTGCCACTGCCTTTATGACAACAATATAAAGTAACTCCCACAACACAGCAAAGATAAGCTCTTTAAAGAAAATATAAAAGCATTAGCTTGGCAATTCATCCAAACCTCATCATGCACTGTAGACATTTTTGAAGTTTAACAAAGAAAATCACATCATTAAAGAATACTGCTCTATCACCATTCTTATGCAAATCCTTCCAGATAGTTGGGTGGAAAATTCCATCTAACACGCAGTGAGAAATAAATGTTGCAGGGTAGAAATTTCAGCTATACCGAGTGCATCTATCACTTGTATAATCCAAACTACTGTATGTGCTCTGACTACAGAATTAGTATTGATCCATTCACCATGTAAACATCAAGTACTTTCTATTATTACTTGAAATAGCAGGCTATCACAATTTCTATTTCCTCCCTCTATCTTAAATAGAAGTATTGCACATTAGCTCTTCTCTTCAGGTACTTTTTTGCACAGCTATCTAACTACAGCGTTCAAGGCTATGCTGGGTTTCCTGCAGACATCTGCAGTATTACCATCAAAGCACTTTATTTTCAAGTCATCTCTGATGGAAGGCAATACAACTCTCATTTACACTGAAACCTGTTACTGTGACTTTCTCTTGGTAAAAACGTACATGGGCCTTTGTTTTAAGACCTCTTCTGCTGTGACTACCATCAAAACAGCATACATCAAACAACTCTCCCAACACTCACAGGCCTCTCAAGAGTACCACTAAAATAAGAGTGCAAGTGTTTACATAGCTATTTCATCAGAGCACATATAGATGGACAAACTTATGGGGTTTGATTCATGTTTCTCAAAAAAATCTGAGTGTGCTTAAAATGCTGCTTTGGAAAATACAGTGCAACATTTGGAAATATAAAATAAAAAGACGCATGCACTAGAATTTTTTTCCCATCTCTCCAAGCATAATTAGATGCACTCAAGTGGGATGTACGGGGAAATTTGGACCTGGCTTCAGAAAAACTCCAAGAAATTTAGACATGGTATGAAATTTTGATCTAACACCTGGGGAGGCAAGCTAGAGACCAATATATTTAGCGCTGGATAGCGTATGTTGTGCGTGTTTGGATGTGTGTGGTTATTTCTGCCGTTTCATATGCATCTTGCATTCTGTTGCTTGTGCCATACTATCCACAGTATGCAGTCACTATTATTCAGTGTGAATTCAAGTCTGTTTAGTCCAAACAGCTGTTGCAGTCAAAACACCAAGTTCCATTTAAGTCAATAGTAGTTTATGTACTGCAGCTGGGACCATTTCCAAGAAAGCCTGAGGGACTTAGGCACCCAAATCTTATTGAAATGCAATGGGAGCTGGGTGTTTAATTCTCTTAGGCTCCTTTGAAAATCCCAGTCTACAGGCTTTGGCTCTTATCCGAGTCCTAACAATGAGCTGGATCCAAATTTGGATCCAGAATCTGAATCAAATAGCAGAAAGCATGTAGGATTTCCATTGTTTATACACCTCCTTCCCCTACTCTGCTCCCCCAGCACACTACTCTGCCCTGGAGACCCTACTCACCATTTCTCTCTTCTATTATTATTTTTATTATCACAGCACATAGAACCACTAGTCAAGGACCAGGATCCCATTGTGCAAAGGCTCAATGTGATGGGCGCCACTCACCGCAATGGCTCCTCTTGTGGCCACCACGGGGATTAGCTCTGCCAGCCGGTGCACCCTCTCCTGGTGGTGCCTCTCCTGTCATCTTCTCTGCCTGCAGATCTGCCTCAGTCCAAGTACTGATAGAATCACAGAATCTCAGGGTTGGAAGGGACCTCAGGAGGTCATCTAGTCCAACCCCCTGCTCAAAGCAGGACCAATCCCCAACTAAATCATCCCAGCCAGGGCTTTGTCAAGCCTGACCTTAAAAATATCTAAGGAAGGAGATTCCACCACCTCCCTAGGTAACGCATTCCAGTGTTTCACCACCCTCCTAGTGAAAAAGTTTTTCCTAATATCCAACCTAAACCTCCCCCACTGCAACTTGAGACCATTACTCCTTGTTCTGTCATCAGCTACCACTGAGAACAGTCTAGAGACATCCTCTTTGGAACCCCCTTTCAGGTAGTTGAAAGCACCTATCAAATCCCCGCTCATTCTTCTCTTCCGCAGACTAAACAATCCCAGTTCCCTCAGCCTCTCCTCAGAAGTCATGTGTTCCAGTCCCCTAATCATTTTTGTTGCCCTCCGCTGGACTCTTTCCAATTTTTCCACATCCTTCTTGTAGTGTGGGGCCCAAAACTGGACACAGTACTCCAGATGAGGCCTCACCAGTGTCGAATAGAGGGGAACGATCACGTCCCTCGATCTGCTCGCTATGCCCCTACTTATACATCCCAAAATGCCATTGGCCTTCTTGGCAACAAGGGCACACTGTTGACTCATATCCAGCTTCTCGTCCACTGTAACCCCTAGGTCCATTTCTGCAGAACTGCTGCCTAGCCATTCGGTCCCTAGTCTGTAGCGGTGCATGCGATTCTTCCGTCCTAAGTGCAGGACTCTGCACTTGTCCTTGTTGAACCTCATCAGATTTCTTTTGGCCCAATCCTCCAATTTGTCTAGGTCGCTTTATATCCTATCCCTACCCTCCAAAGTATCTACCGCTCCTCCCAGTTTAGTGTCATCTGCAAACTTGCTGAGGGAGCAATCCACACCATCCTCCAGATCATTTATGAAGATATTGAACAAAACCGGCCCCAGGACCGACCCTTGGGGCACTTCACTTGATACCGGCTGCCAGCTAGACATGGAGCCATTGATCACTACCCGTTGAGCCCGACAATCTAGCCAGCTTTCTATCCACCGTATAGTCCATTCATCCACCCCATACTTCTTTAATTTGCTGGCAAAAATACTTTGGGAGACCATGTCAAAAGCTTTGCTAAAGTCAAGGAACAACATGTCCACTGCTTTCTCCTCATCCACAGAGCCAGTTATCTCGTCATAGAAGGCAATTAGATTAGTCAGGCATGACTTGCCCTTGGTGAATCCATGCTGATTGTTCCTGATCACTTTCCTCTCCTCTAAGTGCTTCAGAATTGATTCCTTGAGGACCTGCTCCATGATTTTTCCAGGGACTGAGGTGAGGCTGACTGGCCTGTAGTTCCCAGGATCCTCCTTCTTCCCTTTTTTAAAGATGGGCAGTACATTAGCCTTTTAGCAAGTCCCAGCAGCCAGCCCACAGCTCCCCCTTGCTCCCCCACTCCCTGCCAGCAGCTGCTCAGTCCAAGGTGCTACCCTTGCTGCAGCCTGCGAGGAACACAGTCCTAACTCCTTGGGCTTCCCGCAGCTACTGACCCTGCTTTGCCCTGCAGCTCCTTTCTGTACTAGCCCACTGGGCCATGATTGGCTGCTCCGTGCAGCCTCTCCTCAGTTGGCTGCTTGAAGGACTCCCCACTACGCTCCTTTCTGGGACAGGGTGTGGAAGGCCCATGAGGCCTCTATTAACTCATTCCTCTCCGGTGTGGGGTAAACACCCCATCACACTCAACACACTCCGCAGAGGAAACACCAGCAGGCAAATCATGTCACTGCTCTGTGCCTCAGTTTCCCCATCTATAAAATGATAGTAATGATACTGACCTCCCTTATAAAGCACTTTGAGATCTACTGATGAAAAGCGCTATCTAAGAGCTAAGCATTATTATATGAGCAAGCTGCCTCATTCTGCACCAGCTGAAATTGCCAAATGGTTTTCAGAGGTAGCCTCAAGTAGAGCACATATCAGCAATCCAAGCCTGAAGTACAAAAATCATAGATCACTGTGGTGAGGTCTGCACTGGGGAAGAATGGCAGCAGTCTTCTAGTCAAATGCAGATAGAAAAAGCAATTTTGTGCACTGTCATTGGTCTAGATAGACATGGAGAAGGATGGAAATAGCTATCTATTGAGTGTGAAGGCTTCCCATTACTTCACTCCCGCACAGTGGCAGCTAAGCTCTACCCTGTGTAAAAAAGAGACACACACAATATTAAGGGCAAGCAAAAAGGCAAAGCTATTTATTGCACCCAAGTTTGACAGGCAGAATCATGCCCAGGGGAGGAAAATCTCACTGGTATATTGAGGCCAAAGTCCATCCTCACTGGCAAGTGGGCATCACTGGAACACATATTTAGCACAGATAAAACTCTTTATTTTAAAGAGACCAACACTCTATCTTTGAGTTAGTCTCTCTCAGATCTCCCGCTGTCAGCACAAGGAGTCTCTCAGCCTTTCACTCCTCCAGCGTTAGAGGTTACAAGACACTCTTTCCCCACATGCTGTTAAACTCTACGAGCCCCTTTCACTGCACCACGGTATCATCTGTAATCAGCATCATTCCACAACATCTGAGTCCAGAAGTATCAGGGCAGCCTCAAACCACGTGAAAATGACAGAACAAGCCCAGGGGAAAGCAGAAGAGAGAAGGAATATTCACTGCTGCAATACGTGCTAGTACCCTCCATTAGCCTGTTCACTTCGCTCAGCTAGCCTGTTACACTGGGGTGAGTTGGCATTGACCTCAATGGAGTAACATGGATTTACACCAGCTGAGGATCTGGCCCAGCTTTTTCCAAAGCCAGGTAATAAGGAATTTGGGGCAAAGTACATTGGCTGTAACCCTCAGAGCAGGGAACTTTTTGTGTGTTTGTACAGCATTGAATAAACCAAAGGAGTTAAATGACTGTTGACGACCTTCAGCATTTCTTTCCCTATTGTTTCTTCTTAAATGATCCAGGCAAGGATGAACCTTTCACCTCAGACAAACAAACCCAAAATAACAGAATTTAGGAGAGCATACAGTGCAGCATATATCATTATAGGTGAACCCAAATTAGCAGACTGAACCCAAACCAATCCAGATTTGGATTTTGGAACTATTCATCTCTTGATATGAACTTCTCAACTTGGGCCTCTACATTTTACTACTGATATCTCAGGGATGGGTCCTTCAGCGTCATATCTGTGCACTAAATACTCAGCTGCAATCCAGTCCATGTATTTTAGATACAAATGCGGTGTTAAATACCTCCTGCTTTCTCCAACAGACTCCATTGCAGCCGGTGATGCAGGGACCACCATGCAAAGTAGGGAAGGTGAGGTTGAACCCCTGGAAATTCCACCCCACAACCCAGCAGGGGCATACAGAAGGAAGGGGAAAACCCAGAGGCTCTTAACGACTTAGGCTGGGATTTTCAAACACACTGAAATGCACTGGTAGCTGAGGTGCCTAATTCCCTTTAGGCTCCTTTGAAAATCCACATCCTCAGGAAGAGATGATCAGAGATAAAATGTTCTTAGAAGTGCAGCAGGAGATGAGGAAGGAGTTGGAAATGAAGCAGCAGCCGGAGGAGGAAAGAGTGCAGAAGGAGACGCTGAGCATGTAGAGGGAATTGTAGGATGCATAAGAGAGGCAAAGACTGAAGCTGCAGGTGGACAAAAAGGCCCAAAGATAAAGCAAACACATGGAGCACAGGATCTGTGTGAGGTGCATAACAGAGCTGAAATGCCAGTTCATCTCAGACAGAAAGATATGGGCTTTACTGCCATCGGACAAACACGAACAGCAAGAATATATTAAGGCTTGGCAGCCTAACACCCCTTTATCCACTTCACATCCTAGAGACTGCCCTGGTCCTTATCACCCATCCCCCTGCACCCTCTCCATGCTATGCTACCCCTTCCTCTTACTGCTCTGCTAAATCAGATACTACGCATTGCAGCTCTGCAGCCCTATCGACAGCCCCCTCAACTTACGTTTGTTTGATTGTTTATTTAAAGGTTTGTTATAAAATATGCTGGAGTGGGGGGAGGGGTTAATTAGGCAACAAAAAGAGGAAACTGTGCTGCCAGAAGAGATTTAATGAATCTCCGCGTTAGAGAAATCTCACCCAACTGATAATTATACCTCATGAAATCATCCTCATTTCCCTCATCCCCCACCTCTCCACTTAGGATGAAATTATCAAGTACTGCACATAATCAGGAAGCAGGTATCTAAAAATCAGTTAATACACAGCTTCATTTATAGTCCATCATTACCAATATTTGCTATTTGATTCCAGTTCAAGTTTCTCTCATTTCCTGTTGCTGCACTTGCTGAGAAATGGCAGAGAGAACCTTGTACCACCAAGCTAGAACTCCTAACTTCATTGCTGGACAATTCCACCCCACAGGCTGGGAGAGAAAACCTTCCCTCTCACAAATGTTGTGCAAACAAAACTCTGGAATAAGATCAGAGATGCAATCAATGGTCTTCCCTTTGCTATGATGGCCCACGTTTTTGGCTTGTTCGCACTGAATACATGCTAGTGGTACACTATATTTGTCACAAGTCCCCATAAACCATTGGCTATTACTCGCCCACGGAGAACTGAACACCCTTCCAGAGAGACTCTTGTTTGAATGTAGGGTCATCCTCCATACAGAGCTAATCACAGAGCTATCCTCATTCAGACATTCTTTAGCTGCTCCCTGCACCCCCCATTTCCTGCATGATAAGTGGATTTGGGGGCCTGCTCCCAAATCTGTGCTATACTTGGACAAGAATGATAGCGGTAGAGCAGGCCAAATGGGTGTTAACATCAGGCTGCTGGAATTGCTGCGTGTCTCAGGGCTTGTCCTGAGACCGTGCCATAAGCCTCATGCCACAAAATTCCGTTCCCCCACCTGTCGTGCCCTAGCAAATTCCACTCCCAGCAGCCGTGACTCTTCCCTTGCCACCCAACTGCATTTGAAATTGGAGGCCATTATACAAAGCATTCATGGCTGCTCTGCAGTGATCTACTCACTTAGCCCTTGATCCTGCAAGCTATTCCGCACTTGAAAAGGGAGTTCAGCTCCAGCGTTGGTGCAAGCAGAGGCCACAGTGAACACAAGTAAGGCCCAGATCCTCAGAGGTATTTAGGCACTAATTCCCATTGAAACCAATGGGAATTCGGTGCCGAAATGCCTCTGAGTAGCTGAGCCTAAGTGTAAGCCTCTGTACAGAGCAGATGTATCCAGACCCTAATAAGCCAGCTCCTTGATGGTAAATGGTGTGCATGAGGAGGCCTGGGTTTACGCCATAGACTTCAAAAGGCCTTAGCTGTGCACTCCCCTCCTTAGCCTTACTCGTATTTCAAGGCAGGAGTAATGACAGGCATTGCAGCAGTTTTCTCGGTAAGTTCTCCAGTGAGCTCTACCCTGCTCTTCACTTTCTCCCTTGTCTGTATACACATAGCACGCTGCACCTGTGCTCTGACAATGTAAGCCTTTACTGCAGATGGAGCCTATGGGTGAAATTGTAGTTCAACCCCCAACTCACTCAGCCTTTCTTGACTACCAACAAATGGCTGGTGATGGTAGCCTCTGTCCCATGGATGCATGTCCACAAGGGTATGTCTACACACTGGCTTCCCCTCGGGTTAACCTCAGCCAGACAGATCAAGGCAGAAGGTGCTAACCTGCATCTCCACTAACGTAAAGGTCAGCATTAGGACAAGAATAGCTCTGACACGTTAGCTAACCTCAACCTACCATCACTTTTCCTACCACAGAAAAACTTTAAGAAATGCACTTTTGCCAATTCATTCCACATAAGCCACTGAACATTCAAAAGATAATAATTACATACTATCCTGGGCTTTGGAGTCTTTAAAAAGTCGCCAAGGAACAGATTTCATGTTAAAGTCTAACCTCCTGCAAATTTTCATTAGTAAAAACAAAGCCATTAAGCCACATTCTTGCCTAGTGACAGGTTTCAGAGTAGCGGCTGTGTTAGTCTGTACTCGCAAAAAGAAAAGGAGTACTAGTGGCACCTTAGAGAATATATGCTCAAATAAATTTCTTATTCTTGCCTAGTGTTGCTCTGCCCATTGGTTAGTATGAGTTACAGCATATGAAAGAAAACAAAAAAGGTCTGGAGCCCCTCTAAATCCTATTTACTTTAACTACTTCCAATTAAAAATGTTCAAATGGATTTCAACCAGATTTTCACAAAACTACTAATCTCAAGTGGTGACAAGCTTCAAACTGAAACAACATTTAACAGCTAATTTATACTGTTGAAAACCCAATAAGCAAAATATTTGAGGATGAGGGAATGAGGGAAGGTTATATAAATGGCAATCACTGACACCGCCCTTGCTGTGGTCACCTTGATTCACAAATAACACAAAAGTTTTCCTCTGGAGATTTAAGGCCTTGCCTGCACTGAAGTCCAATGACAAGTGGTCTTTGATAACATTAAAGTAAGCAACACGGGTGGGGTTAACCTTGTTAGTCACGGATGAGGATTTTTGATTTTTTTTTTCAACCAGAAGCATAATATTTTTCATTGCTGATTCTGCCACTCATTAAATTAATGCCACTTAATGTCACGGCAAACCTGGTGGCTGAACTTTGTGACTTTGTCCTCACCCATAACTATTTCACATTTGGGGACAATGTATACCTTCAAATCAGCGGCACTGCTATGGGTACCCGCATGGCCCCACAGTATGCCAACATTTTTATGGCTGACTTAGAACAACGCTTCCTCAGCTCTCGTCCCCTAATGCCCCTACTCTACTTGCGCTACATTGATGACATCTTCATCATCTGGACCCATGGAAAAGAAGCCCTTGAGGAATTCCACCATGATTTCAACAATTTCCATCCCACCATCAATCTCAGCCTGGACCAGTCCACACAAGAGATCCACTTCCTGGACACTACGGTGCTAATAAGTGATGGTCACATAAACACCACCCTATACTGGAAACCTACTGACCGCTATTCCTACCTACATGCCTCCAGCTTTCACCCAGACCACACCACACGATCCATCGTCTACAGCCAAGCTCTACGATACAACCGCATTTGCTCCAACCCCTCAGACAGAGACAAACTCCTACAAGATCTCTATCAAGCATTCTTACAACTAAAATATCCACCTGCGGAAGTGAAGAAACAAATTGACAGAGCCAGAAGAATACCCCAAAGTCACCTACTACAGGACAGGCCCAACAAAGAAAATAACAGAAGGCCACTAGCCATCACCTTCAGCCCCCAACTTAAACCTCTCCAGCGCATCATGAAGGATCTACAACCTATCCTGAAGGACGACCCATCACTCTCACAGATCTTGGGAGACAGGCCAGTCCTTGCCTACAGACAGCCCCCCAACCTGAAGCAAATACTCACCAGCAACCACACACCACACAACAGAACCACTAACCCAGGAACCTATCCTTGCAACAAAGCCCGTTGCCAACTGTGTCCACATATCTATTCAGGGGACACCATCATAGGGCCTAATAACATCAGCCACACTATCAGAGGCTCGTTCACCTGCACATCTACCAATGTGATATATGCCATCATGTGCCAGCAATGCCCCTCTGCCATGTACATTGGTCAAACTGGACAGTCTCTACGTAAAAGAATAAATGGACACAAATCAGATGTCAAGAATTATAACATTCATAAACCAGTCGGAGAACACTTCAATCTCTCTGGTCACTTGATTACAGATCTAAAAGTCGCAATATTACAACAAAAAGACTTCAAAAACAGACTCCAATGAGAGACTGCTGAATTGGAATTAATTTGCAAACTGGATACAATTAACTTAAGCTTGAATAGGGACTGGCAGTGGATGGGTCATTACACAAAGTAAAACTATTTCCCCATGTTTATTCCCCCACCCCGCCCCCCCACTGTTCCTCAGACGATCTTGTTAACTGCTGGAAATGGCCCACCTTGATTATCACTACAAAACGTTGTCCCCCCACTCCACTCTTCTGCTGGTAATAGCTCATCTTAAGTGATCACTCTTACAGTGTGTATGATAACACCCATTTTTTCATGTTCTGTGTGTGTATAAATCTCCTCACTGTATTTTCCACTGAATGCATCCGATGCAGTGAGCTGTAGCTCACAAAAGCTTATGCTCAAATAAATTGGTTAGTCTGTAAGGTGCCGCAAGTACTCCTTTTCTTTTTGCGAATACAGACTAACACGGCTGCTACTCTGAAACTAGACAGATACTGGATCCGATGGAAGAAGAAAGTTATGCTTGGCACCCACTGCATTACAGATTGCTCTGGTGAAATTTACAGTTACAGCGATAAGTCCAAAGAGCATGGTAAAAGCAGGAAGCTGCCTAGAGAAGATGTTTAAGTTTATTAATAATTTGGAATTAGGAATAAGCAAAGATTACTCTGTGGCTATCAGTGACCTCCTTCCTGAACAGCCGTGTTCATTGTGCACCATAAAATCAGAACTCGGTATGAATACACTGCAAGCTCTTTGGGGCAAGTGCTGTCATTACTATGTGTTTGTATAGTGCCTAGAACAGTGGAGCTCAGCCTGATTGGCCTCTAGGTGCTACCACAATATAAATGTTTATAATAATCAATAACTTACAGAGGGCTGTGTTGCTAGAGATGTGTAAAACCAGCAGTGGTTTTGTTTTTACTTTTGCAAAACATCAGCTGTCAAGTTTTGGTTTTGCAAAAAGAAAAATCAATAACATGGGTGGCCTGGAATGAGCTTCCTGCCTCTGAACTCCCAGAAAGTTTAGGGAGCTTTGGACATTAACCTAGTGAGGAGGGCTTTAAACTAGGTTCACCGGGGGAAGGAGACCAAAGCCCTGAGGTAGGTAGGGAAGTGGGATACCGGGAGGAGGCACGAGCAGGAGCGCGTGAGAGGGGAGGGCTCCTGCCTCATACTGAGAAAGAGGGGCGATCAGCAGGTTACCTCAAGTGCCTATATACAAATGCACAAAGCCTGGGAAACAAGCAGGGTGAACTGGAAGTCCTGGCACAGTCAAGGAATTATGATGTGATTGGAATAACAGAGACTTGGTGGGATAACTCACATGACTGGAGCACTGTCATGGGTGGATATAAACGGTTCAGGAAGGACAGGCAGGGCAGAAAAGGTGGGGGAGTTGCACTGTATGTAAGGGAGCAGTTTGACTGCTCAGAGCTCAAGTATGAAACTGCAGAAAAACCTGAGAGTCTCTGGATTAAGTTTAGAAGTGTGAGCAACAAGGGTGATGTCATGGTGGGAGTCTGCTATAGACCACCGGACCAGGGGGATGAGGTGGACGAGGCTTTCTTCCGGTAACTCGCAGAAGTTACTAGATCGCAGGCCCTAGTTCTCATGGGAGACTTCAATCACCCTGATATCTGCTGGGAGAGCAATACAGCAGTGCACAGGGAATCCAGGAAGTTTCTGGAAAATGTAGGGGACAATTTCCTGGTGCAAGTGCTGGAGGAACCAAAAAGGGGCAGAGCTCTTCTTGACCTGCTGCTCACAAACCAAGAAGAATTAGTAGGGGAAGCAAAAGTGGATGGGAACCTGGGAGGCAGTGACCATGAAATGGTCGTGTTCCGGGACCTAACACAAGGAAGAATGGAGAGCAGCAGAATACAGACCCTGGACTTCAGAAAAGCAGACTTTGACTCCCTCCGGAAACTGATGGGCAGGATCCCCCGGGAGAATAACACGAGGGGGAAAGGAGTCCAGGACAGCTGGCTGTATTTTAAAGAATCCTTATTGAGGTTACAGGGATAAACCATCCCGATGTGTAGAAAGAATAGTAAATATGGCAGGTGACCAGCTTGGCTTAACAGTGAAATCCTTGCTGCTCTTAAATACAAAAAAGAAGCTTACAAGAAGTGGAAGATTGGACAAATGACCAGGGATGAGTATAAAAATATTGCTCGGGCATGCAGGAGTGAAATCAGGAAGGCCAAATCACACCTGGAGTTGCAGCTAGCAAGAGATGTTAAGAGTAACAAGAAGGGTTTTTTCAGGTATTAGCAACAAGACGAAAGTCAAGGAAAGTGTGGGCCCCTTCCTGAATGAGGGAGGCAACCTAGTGACAGAGGATGTGGAAAAAGGTAATGTACTCAATGCTTTTTTTGCCTCTGTCTTCACGAACAAGGTCAGCTCCCAGACTACTGCACTGGGCAGCACAGCATGGGGAGGAGGTGACCAGCCCTCTGTGGAGAAAGAAGTGGTTCGGGACTATTTAGAAAAGCTGGACGAGCACAAGTCCATGGGGCCAGATGCGCTGCATCCGAGAGTGCTAAAGGAGTTGGCGGATGTGATTGCAGAGCCATTGGCCATTATCTTTGAAAACTCATGGCGATCAGGGGAGGTCCTAGATGACTGGAAAAAGGCTAATGTAGTGCCCATCTTTAAAAAAGGGAAGAAGGAGGATCCTGGGAACTACTGGCCAGTCAGCCGCACCTCAGTCCCTGGAAAAATCATGGAGCAGGTCCTCAAGGAATCAATTCTGAAGCACTTAGAGGAGATGAAAGTGATCAGGAACAGTCAGCATGGATTCACCAAGGGCAAGTCATGCCTGACTAATCTAACTGCCTTCTATGACGAGATAACTGGCTCTGTGGATGAGGGGAAAGCAGTGGACGTGTTGTTCCTTGACTTTAGCAAAGCTTTTGACACGGTCTCTCACAGTATTCTTGCCATCAAGTTAAAGAAGTATGGGCCGGATGAATGGACTATAAGGTGGATAGAAAGCTGGCTAGATTGTCGGGCTCAACGGGTAGTGATCAATGGCTCCATGTCTAGTTGGCAGCCGGTATCAAGTGGAGTGCCCCAGGGGTCGGTCCTGGGGCCAGTTTTATTCAATATCTTCATAAATGATCTGGAGGATGGTGTGGATTGCACCCTCAGCAAGTTTGCAGATGACACTAAACTGGGAGGAGCGGTAGATACTCTGGAGGGTAGGGATAAGATATAAAGCGACCTAGACAAATTGGAGGATTGGGCCAAAAGAAATCTGATGAGGTTCAACAAGGACAAGTGCAGAGTCCTGCACTTAGGACAGAAGAATCCTATGCACCGCTACAGACTAGGGACCGAATGGCTCGGCAGCAGTTCTGCAGAAAAGGACCTAGGGGTTACAGTGGACGAGAAGCTGGATATGAGTCAACAGTGTGCCCTTGTTGTCAAGAAGGCCAATGCCATTTTGGGATGTATAAGTAGGGGCATTGCCAGCAGATCGAGGGACGTGATCGTTCTCCTCTATTCGGCATTGGTGAGGCCTCATCTGGAGTACTGTGTCCAGTTTTGGGCCCCACACTACAAGAAGGATGTGGAAAAATTGGAAAGAGTCCAGTGGAGGGCAACAAAAATGATTAGGGGACTGGAACACATGACTTATGAGGAGAGGCTGAGGGAACTGGGGATGTTTAGTCTTCAGAAGAGAAAAGGAGTATTTGTGGCACCTTAGAGACTAACCAATTTATTTGAGCATAAGCTTTCATGAGCTACAGCTCACTTCATCGGATGCATACTGTGGAAAGTACAGAAGATCTTTTTATACACACAAACCATGAAAAAATGGGTATTTACCACTACAAAAGGTTTTCTCTCCCCCCACCCCACTCTCCTGCTGGTAATAGCTTATCTAAAGTGATCACTTTCCTTACAATGTGTATGATAATCAAAGTGTGCCATTTCCAGCACAAATCCAGGGTTTAACAAGAACGTCTGGGGGGGGGGGGGAGTAGGAAAAAACAAAAAAAAGGGGGGGGGGGAGAAAACCTGGATTTGTGCTGGACATGGCCCAACTTGATTATCATACACATTGTAAGGAGAGTGATCACTTTAGATAAGCTATTACCAGCAGGAGAGTGTGGTGGGGGGAGAGAAAACCTTTTGTAGTGGTAAACACCCATTTTTTCATGGTTGGTGTGTATAAAAAGGTCTTCTGTACTTTCCACAGTATGCATCCGAAGAAGTGAGCTGTAGCTCACGAAAGCTTATGCTCAAATAAATTGGTTAGTCTCTAAGGTGCCACAAGTACTCCTTTTCTTTTTGCGAATACAGACTAACACGGCTGTTACTCTGAAACCTGTCTTCAGAAGAGAAGAATGAGGGGGAATTTGATAGCTGCTTTCAACTACCTGAAAGGGGTTCCAAAGAGGATGGCTCTAGACTGTTCTCAGTGGTAGCAGATGACAGAACAAGGAGTAATGGTCTCAAGTTGCAGTGGGGGAGATTTAGGTTGGATATTAGGAAAAACTTTTTCACTAGGAGGGTGGTGAAACACTGGAATGCGTTACCTAGGGAGGTGGTGGAATCTCCTTCCCTAGAAGTTTTTAAGGTCAGGCTTGACAAAGCCCTGGCTGGGATGATTTAGTTGGGGATCGGTCCTGCTTTGAGCAGGGGGTTGGACTAGATGACCTCCTGAGGTCCTTTCCAACCCTGAGATTCTATGATTCTATGACATATATTTACTGTTTTGTCCTTACTGTATTTACTGCACAGAATTGCTTTCAAAATGTCTAATCACTATATAGTTAAGCGTCTATTACTATATTAAGTTCTTAGGACTATACATAGCTAACCAGAAGAACAGCGGGGTGGAGTGTGGAGAGAGAGAGAGAGAAAGTGGTAACATCCATTGTTGGAAGAATAGGTGTGAGAGACTTGTGTATGTAATGATTTACGAAATTCAAAACCTGCTCTTTTTGTGTGTAACTCAAATTTGTATAGCATATGATGTACTCAGATGGAAAAAGGACAACAGGCAGTATTTCAAGAAACTAAAAGCAAAATGCATTAAAAAAAAATCACCTCACAATGTTGTATTCAGTGTTACCAACTCTTGCGATAGCTTTTCCTTAAAAATTCCAATTCCTGGAGTCATGTGATTATGTGATAATATCAGCTCTTATTTTAAAAAGTAAGTTTCTTGTCTTCGTGTTTGCAGAGAAAAGCTTGAAAACATGAACGCTCTAGTTCAGAAAACAGAAGGCAAATTTTTAAAAAATGCAAATTTAATTATTTTTTAAAAATCTATTGATATTTAAACCAATCTCATTATTTTGGGGCTCAAACGTGTAATTTTTGAACATTTGGGATTGGCAATAACATGTACCAAAGATTCGTCAAGTCTAAGGCCAGAGGGGACCATTGTGATCATCTAGTCTGACCTCCAGTACAGCACAGGCCAGAGACCTGCCCCAAAATAATTCTAGAGCAGATCTTTTAGAAAAACCTCCAATTTTGATTTAAAAATTCTTAGTGATGGAGAATCCATCACAACCCTTGGCAAACTGTTCCAATGCTTAATTATCCTCACTGTAGCGAAGTAGAGACTCACTGACGCTGCACCTCCTGCTGGTTGCTCTGGGAATTAGCTCAATTCCAGCTCGGAGCACCCTCTGCTGGCCGATGGCTCACCTGTCTCAGGCCCCCGTGTCCCTCCCGGACCCTGGTGCCCCTTGCCCTGGGGTTCTGCCCCAGCACCACTCCCACTCTCTGGGTCTCCCCTCCCAGGGGAACCCCAACCCTCTAAGCCCACCTCACCTCAGTGGCTACTGTCATCATCTAGCCCCTGTTCACTGGGACAGACTGCAATATAATGGCCACTCATCATTGGCAAGGGGGGTTTGGACCTGCTGCCTCTCCCTGCAGCCCAGTGCCTCTCTAGGCCTTCCTGTCAGGCCGCAGCCTGGGAGGTCGCCAGGCCTGAGCTCCCCAGCACTGCTCTGTCCACGGTACCCTTTGCTCCTTCAGGCAGATAGGTCCATCCCTCTCCAAAGCTAGAGAAAAGGAGTACTTGTGGCACCTTAGAGACTAACCAATTTATTTGAGCATAAGCTTTCGTGAGCTACAGCTCACTTCATCGGATGCATACTGTGGAAAGTGCAGAAGATCTTTTTATATACACACAAAGAATGAAAAAGTACCTCCTCCCACCCCACTCTCCTGCTGGTAATAGCTTATCTAAAGTGATCACTCTCCTTACAATGTGTATGATAATCAAGTTGGGCCATTTCCAGCACAAATCCAGGGTTTAACAAGAACGTCTGGGGGGGAGAGGGGGGTAGGAAAAAACAAGGGGAAATAGGTTACCTTGCATAATGACTTAGCCACTCCCAGTCTCTATTCAAGCCTAAGTTAATTGTATCAAATTTGCAAATGAATTCCAATTCAACAGTTTCTCGCTGGAGTCTGGATTTGAAGTTTTTTTGTTGTAATATCACAACTTTCATGTCTATAATCACGTGACCAGAGAGATTGAAGTGTTCTCCGACTGGTTTATGAATGTTATAATTCTTGACATCTGATTTGTGTCCATTTATTCTTTTACGTAGAGACTGTCCAGTTTGACCAATGTACATGGCAGAGCGGCATTGCTGGCGCATGATGGCATATATCACATTGGTGGATGTGCAGGTGAATGAGCCTCTGATAGCGTGGCTGATGTTATTAGGCCCTGTGATGGTGTCCCCTGAATAGATATGTGGGCACAGTTGGCAACGGGCTTTGTTGCAAGGATAGGTTCCTGGGTTAGTGGTTCTGTTGTGTGGTATGTGGTTGCTGGTGAGTATTTGCTTCAGGTTGGGGGGCTGTCTGTAGGCAAGGACTGGCCTGTCTCCCAAGATTTGTGAGAGTGTTGGGTCTTCCTTCAGGATAGGTTGTAGATCCTTAATAATGCGTTGGAGGGGTTTTAGTTGGGAGCTGAAGGTGACGGCTAGTGGCGTTCTGTTATTTTCTTTGTTAGGCCTGTCCTGTAGTAGGAGACTTCTGGGAACTCTTCTGGCTCTATCAATCTGTTTCTTCACTTCCGCAGGTGGGTATTGTAGTTGTAAGAATGCTTGATAGACTCTCAGCTCCTGGCTCACAGCCCTTTTGTAGGGCCAGCTGTGGCTGCTTCCCCAATCAGCCTAGCCTTTCCACGCTCACTGTCAAAAAATGACACCTTATTTCCAATCTGAATTTGTCTAGCTTCAATTTCCAGCATTTGGATTGTGTTAGACCTTTCTCTGCTAGGCTGAAGAGCCCATTATTAGATATTTGTTCCCCATGTAGGTCCTTATAGACTGTAATTAAGTCACCCCTTAACCTTCTCTTTGTTAAGCTAAATAGATTGATTTCTTTGAGTCTATCACTATACGGCAGGTTTTCTAATCCGTTAAGCATTCTCATGGCTCTTCTCTGAACTCTCTCACATTTATCGACATCCTTCTTGAATTGTGGACATTGGATCTGGACTCGGTATTCCAGCAGTGGTCACATCAGTGCCAAATATAGAGAACAGAACATAAGAAAATAAGCTCTTTATTCCTACCCGAGAGTCCCCTATTTAGCTCTAGTCATTAGCTCATTTGGTTGCAGCATCACACTGGGGGCTCCTGTGCAGTTGATTATCCACCACAACCCCCAAATCTTTTTCAAGTCATTCTGTAAGTGTGGCCTACATTCTTTGTTCCTAGATGCTATATTTACATCTAGCCGTATTAAAATTCATATTGTTCGCTTGCGCCCTGTCGACCAAGCAATCCTGATTGCTTCGAATCAGTGACCTGTCCTCTTCGTTATTTGCCACTTCCCGCATTTCTCGTGATATATGCAAACTTTTTCAATGATTAATTTATGTTTTCTTCCAGGTCATTGACAAAAATGTTAAATAGCGAAGGGCCCAGAACTGATCCCGGAGGGACCCCACTGGAAACACACCTGCTTGATGATGATTTGCCATTTACAATTACATTTTGAGACCTATCACTTAGCCAGTTTTTAATCCATTTCGTGTGTGCCATGCTAATTTTAGTTCTAGTTCTAGTTTTTAATCAAAACGTTGTATGCTAGCAAGTCCAAGCAGAAGTCTAAGTATGGCATGACAAGATTATTATTTTTATCAGCCAAACTCATAATCTCATCAAAAAAAGTTACCAAGTTAGTTGACAGGATCAGTTTTCCATAAACTCATGTTGATTTGCATTAAGTACATTGCCCTCCATTAGTTCTTAAATTAATCCTATAACAGCCTATAACAGCCACTCCATTTTCTAGCCCAGGTTTGATGTCAGGCTGACAGGCCTATAATTACCCTGGTCATCCCATTTACTCTTTTTAAAAATTGGCACATTAGCTGTGTTCCAGTCTTCTGGAACTTCTCCAGGGCTCCAAGACTTATCCAAAATCAGCATTAACAATCCAGTCAGCTCCTCAGACAGCTCTTGTAAAACTCCTGGACCTGTTGATATTAAAATATCTAACTGTAATAGCTGCTGTGTAACATCCTCCCAGAATACTAGTGGAAAGAAAAGAGTGAGATCATCACCATATGACACTAGGGCATCTGATATTTCCCAAAATCCAGAACAGGAATATTTATGGAACACATCTGCCTTTCCTTTACTATTAGTGGTAATTCTACTATTTCCAACTAGTAAAGGACCAGGACCCATTGTCAGGATTCTGTTTGTTCTTACACATCTGTATCACAGGGTATAATTTGCATAATTATTGCTCCAAAACATATTTTTAATCTGATCAAATGCATTTTAGTAGCTCTTGATTGCTTCTGGGGCATCGACAAAAAAGGAGTGTGTCTTATATGCAGGATGGGTGGTCACCCAGCTTGGAAGCCCCTGGGCATTTACAGCGAAGTTCATGGATTGTCTGTGCATGTTGTCAGTACTACCAACCGCTTGAGTTCAAAAACCAAGGATCAGGCCTTATAAAACACATGGGACTTGCTTTAAAACCATGAGATTTTTTTACAACTATAAACGCGGGGCGCTCGCTGCTTGCCCTGGTGTGTGAGCCTTCAGGGTGCACATGAGTCATGCTTTCAAGCTTTTCTCCACAACCGGGCAGGAAGACTGGGAACTGTTTCCTAAGTACTCCGTGGACTCCAGCAAACAGGGCTTGAGATAAAGCAACCCTCATGCAGCCCTGGTAGAAAGCGCAAGAGTTGGTTACACGCTTGGGGGAGAGTGTGTGTACGTGGAAGGGTGTGTGTGTGGGTGTGTGTCCACACGTCGGGAAGCCGGCCGGGCTCAGGCCGCGGGTTCCCGGCCGGCAGAGGGCGCTGTGCAGCGGACACGCTCCGCGCGGGGGCGGGGAGCTGCGGCGAGGCCCGCCGAGGAACAAAGGGCGCGGGGTCCCCGCCGGGGCTCTTTGTGCCGCTGCCGCGTCTCCGGTCCCGGGGAGAAGGCCCTGCGAGGGCTGCGGGTCTCAGCGCCACCCAGCCGGCGGGCGGCACTTGCCACCGGCAAAGCCCGGCCCCGGCCCCGGCCCCGCTCGCACGGCGGTGGGCATCGACCCGCTGTTGCAGCCGCCCGGGCGCGGCGCGGCGCGAGACGCTGCGGCGCGGGGGAAGCAGCCGCGCGCCGGGGCCGCCACCTGCCGGCAGAGACCGGCCCGGCCGCTCCGGGGTGGGGAGGGGGAGGCCCGCGGGGAGCAGCCCGGCCACGTGGCTCCCTCCTGCCGCGGGGGAGGGGCCGGCCGGCAGCGCGCGCCGGGCTGCTGCGCTACGGCAAGGTGTAGCCCGGCCCGGCCCTGCTCCCTGCTGCCGGCCCCTGCGCCCTGCCCGGGCCCTGCTCCCTGCTCCCTGCTGCCGGCCCCTGCGCCCTGCCCGGCCCGGGCCCTGCTGCCAGCCCCGTGCCCGGCCCGGTCCGGGCCCTGCTCCCTGCCCGGCCCTGCTGCTGGCCCCGTGCCCGGCCCGGCCCTGCTCCCTGCTCGGCCCGGCCCGGGCCCTGCTCCCTGCTGCCGGCCCCTGCTCCCTTCCCGGGCCCTGCTCCCTGCCCGGCCCTGCTGCTGTCCCCGTGCCCGGCCCGGCCCCTGCTCCCTTCCCGGGCCCTGCTCCCTGCTGCTGGCCCCTGCTCCCTTCCCGGCCCCTGCTCCCTGCCCGGGCCCTGCTCCCTGCCCGGGGTCTGCTCCATGCCCGGCCCGGCCCCTGCTCCCTGCCCGGGCCCTGCTGCTGGCCCCGGGCCCTGCTCCCTGCCCGGCCCGGCCCCTACTCCCTGCCTGGCCCCTGCTGCTGTCCCCGTGCCCGGCCCGGCCCCTGCTCCCTTCCCGGCCCCTGCTCCCTGCCCGGCCCCTGCTGCTGGCCCCGTGCCCTGCCCGGGCCCTGCTCCCTGCCCGGGGTCTGCTCCATGCCCGGCCCGGCCCCTGCTCCCTGCCCGGGCCCTGCTGCTGGCCCCGGGCCCTGCTCCCTGCCCGGCCCGGGCCCTGCTCCCTGCTGCTGGCCCCATGCCCGGCCCCTGCTGCTGGCCCCGTGCCCGGCCCCTACTCCCTGCCTGGCCCCTGCTGCTGGCCCCGTGCCCGGCCCCTACTCCCTGCCCGGCCCCTGGTTCCTGCTGTGGGGTCTGTGCCCGGCCCCCGCTCCCTGCCCAGGCCCTGCTCCCTGCTGCGGGGTCTGTGCCCGGCCCCCGCTCCCTGCCCAGGCCCTGCTCCCTGCTGCGGGGTCTGTGCCTGGCCCCCGCTCCCTCCCTGCCCAGGCCCTGCTCCCTGCTGCGAGGTCTGTGCCCGGCCCCTGCTCCCTGCCCGGCCCCTGCTGCTGGCCCCGTGCCCAGCCCGGCCCGGGCCCTGCTCCCTGCTGCTGGCCCCATGCCCGGCCCCTGCTCCCTGCCCGGCCCCTGCTGCTGGCCCCCTGCCCGGCCCCTACTCCCTGCCCGGCCCCTGGTTCCTGCTGCGGGGTCTGTGCCCGGCCCCTGCTCCCTGCCCAGGCCCTGCTCCCTGCTGCGGGGTCTGTGCCCGGCCCCCGCTCCCTGCCCAGGCCCTGCTCCCTGCTGTGAGGTCTGTGCCCGGCCCCTGCTCCGGGCCCTGCCTGGTCACAGGTCTGCTGGGTTCATGCCCTGCCTGGATTCTGTTGCTGGCCCCGTGCCCAGCCCTGCTCCATGCCCTGCCTGGCCCTGGATGTGCTGGGTCTGTGCACAGACTGGCCCTTGCTGCTGACCCCGTGGCCAGCCCTGCTCAGTGCCTGGCCATGGCACTGCTGGGTTCATGTGCCCCACCTGGCCCTATACCCAGCCCTGCACTCTGCCTATGCTGGGTTCATGCCTCCTGGCTGTGGCTCTGCTGGGTCTATGCCCTGCCCACCCCTGAGGCTGCTAGTTCCAGGCCCTGCCTAGCCATGGTGCTGCTGGTTCCATACCGAGGCTAGCCCATGCTGCTGGGTGTGTGCCCGGCCAGCTCCATGCCCTCACTGGCCATGGTTCAGCTGGGCCCGTGCTCTAACTGGCTCCTGCTGCTGAGTCTGTTCCCTGCCCGGCCCTGACTTTGCTAGGTCCCGATCTTCGCTCGTCCCTGCTGCTGCTGGGTCACTGCCCTGCCTCGTGCCTGCTGCTGCTGGAAGGACAGCTCTGCTTTGAGCTCAATTTCCACCTCAAGCCATGGCAGGGGAGGGGTTTTGCCCTCATAGTTCTACATGGCTCGAGCCAGGGGAGTTTACATTGGCCCCTAAGGGGCCACTTCGGTTTTACTTTTGTGAAACATTTTAAATGGATATTTTTGTGGAACATTTTAGGGGCCTATGCAGGTAGCAGCAGGCTCCAACATAGGGCAGCCATTTTCTACAGCACCAAATAGCCTACACCTTACTGGGTTTAAACCTACCCGAGGAAGGTGTAGTTTCTAAAATAAACTTTACAGTTGTTTCCCCCACCCTCTTCACTTTTGGGGGGAAGAGGCTAAAGGTAAAGGGAGAGGGTGGAAGCCAGGTAATCGTAGGTTATAGGATTATGTCAAAACACATAACAATTATCCTATCGGATTACGATTGGTAAACTCAGCTTTCTAAACTCTCCTACAAAACTTCCAAAAAGAAAAGGAGTACTTGGGGCACCTTAGAGACTAACCAATTTATTTGAGCCTAAGCTTTTGTGAGCTACAGCTCACTGCATCGTAAAGCTTAGGCTCAAATAAATTGGTTAGTCTCTAAGGTGCCACAAGTACTCCTTTTCTTTTTGCAAATACAGACTAACACGGCTGCTACTCTGAAACCTACAAAACTTGGGGCATAGTCATGCTCTGACGGATACATTTGAATCTCCCCGTCTCCCCGCTGTTGCTTCCCTATAACGACCCATCTCCATGCTCATGGTGGCATACAGAGACAGGAGCAGCAAAACAGGAGCTGAGAAAAGACCACCACTCAGGACCCCCCACGTCTCCACTGTTAGGACCCAATCCTCTTAAGTGCTGACGGAAGGGAGGCTTCTCAGAACTATGCAGGATCAGGCCCTGGAAGCAGCTTAGCTGAGTCCAAACCTGAGGCCAAGCTCTGGCACAGATACCCCTGACTCTTGTCCAGCAAGTCTCTCTGCAGTGCTGAGTTTCAATCCCAGAAAAGAAATGCTTGGGCCTGAATTCTCAATTACATGAATGTGCAAAGAGGCTTTAAAGTGCATGTAAATGTACCTTACACCCACTTTAAGGCTCCTTCAGTTATCGAGCAGTACAAAGAAACCTTAGTGTAAATGAGAATCAGACCCTTGTCCACACTTTCCCTTTGCTGTCACTTCTTCAAAGCAACATGCTCCCCTCATCCTTCTGGGGCATAGTGCTAAGGTGAAGACAAACGTATGTTTTCCCACCTTCATATCACAGATCACTTCTAACCCCTTTCTACGGTAACATTTTCTCCTTGTTGCGCATGTCAAAGAGATAATTAACGTGCCACTGTTTCCAGCAGTACATTGGCCCAGCCAGGAGAGAATTATGTAGACTTTTCCCGTGAACAGAGGGGTTTCTTGGTGTTCAGGTGGATTAGTGTAGCCCAAAAAAAACCATTCCAGAAAGTCCACAGGGGTCGGTAACTTTCCCCATCTCTCTCCCCGCAAGTTGCTTATATTCCAAACCCAAACTTGGTTTTTGAGTTGTTCTTTGTATTGCAACATTGGCTAATGCTTTAATATGTGCTGTAATTTTTTTAATTGTTTTTTTCCCCACACTTGCTTTCTCTCGGAGCGTCTCTAATACATGTCATCCCTCTTTTCATTCTGGGCCACCTAGGTGTCCAATTTAGTGAGGTTATGTGAAAGAACGTCAGCTTTGCCATCTAGGGCCATCAGAGCCTTTGCCAGCCTGTTCGGCTAAGGAGATCTTCAGATATTTGTAATCACGGGGTCCTTAGTTTCAGCATCTGAAATCAGGTTGATAAGGCCAAAGATGGCAGTGGTTGTACTCTAAAATCCTCTCCTCTTTGGCTTTGGGTTTATTTTTTGGCACTGGTTTTTCTTTGTAGGTGTAAGAGCTCTGGGCTTTAAAGTACATAAATCCTGACGTCTCAGTTTACTTTTTCTTTTCTTCAAGTATTACATGATCACTGAGCATGAGCAGGTCTGGAGCAAATCCTTCTCTATGGTGGATGTTGAGTTCTCGCTCTCTCGCAGCAGTAAACATTTTGGACTTGGTTTGTTTAAAAATAAGTATTTAAAGCATTTTGTTTTCATTCCAGTGATTTATAGTCAAACCAAATTCTGTAAAACTAAGCCAAAACTAGGTGAGAACTAAGCATGGGAAAATTTCAGCAAAAATAGGTTATTTCTGCTAAATTTATAACTGACTGATAGAAACACCATCTATGAAGAACCTCTGTAAAGTCTCAGCCTTAATTACAGTAGCACTAGTACAATGCCAAATCAAATGAGAAATTTAATACTATGGGCCAGATTCTCAATAAGCCTATGATCCTTCATCAGCTAAGGATCTGGCCCTATGAATTTTAGGGCACATCTTTCATTATTCTATTAACTATTTATTTTTATGTTTTATACTATTCTGATAGAACAGTATAGGCTTTTGAGATCCCGCCTACATGCTGGTTTGCCAGTAATGCATTACAAAATATCCCCGTACAGAATCGTTGCTATAAACAATTTTCATGCCACCATCTACATTCTTGGAATTGATAGTGTGTTTTTTTTTTTTTTTCCTTACGGGCATGGCAGAACAGATGAGGATACAGCCAATGAAGTCTTCTTCAGGTGTATAGTTCCAACCGGATCGTTGTGGAAGGCCTGGGGTTAGCCAAAACATTGTGATATTTTTCTTAATCTGATGTGTCTTCCAGCTGTGGCCTGAAAAACACACTCACATACAGGTGACACCAACTGTAAATACTCCACATTTGCCTCTCCAAAATGATTGGGGTACTACTATGGTACCTCCTAGTTCTAGGTACAGAAAGATACCATGGTTACTGCAGGCATCTCTGACAGTAAAGGTTGAATCTTTAATGGCACCCACTCTACAGTGTCTAATATTTACAGATGTGTTAGCCATTGTGTGTAGAGTATCCATAATAACGGATTACCTTCTGTGAATTTGTTTCAGTGGCAATGTCTGTTCTTTTCAGAGCCAAGATAACAGTAATGGGCACCGTATAAAGACCTAGATGAGATAAATTCATTGTATGTCCAGGACCAGCTACATCCAGGTGGACTGAAGACTGCTGCTGAGGATTATATCTTTACATGTATTAGAGAAGTGTGAGTACACTGGGGCAGGGGAATAGAAGTAAATGCCCCTACATGAGATAATTGTAAGTTTGAAGGAACAGCTGATGAGTGGGGTGGGGAGTCAAGCATATTTTGATGAAAGTGAAGCAAGGAGACACAGAAGCAATGGTTTAGCTATGTAGAGACCTGGGAGAACCTTGGATATTCTGTTTCCTGTGATTATAGAAACCAAAGGCACCCCCTGAGTTCATATGTCTAGGGATGGGTGCCAGATATCCTAACCCGAACACAGTGTGCTGGCCAGAAATGGCGGAACAACAGTGGTGTTCTCTCAGGGCGAGGGGGACATTCTGGCCTACTAGGTCCAGAGTCTATGATGAAACAGCAAAAGGAAAGCTGCTGAGCTCAGAACAAAGCACCACCAGTCAGCTGATCTGTGGGGTTTATTCTTAGCACAGGCAGGAAGCAGCCAGCTCCCCAGGCCAAAGGAAGGGGCCTCGGTGATTGTCGCCATGCAGGAGAACTGAGGAGTAAAAAGTGCACGTGGGCAGGAGGAAGAGGTGAACCCTCGGAGTGAAGAATCAGGTATTGATGCTTGACAGGAAGAGGGGTGAAAAAAAAAAGAGCAAAGGGAGATTTAAATCAGAACACTGCAAACTTAGCCAAGTACTTTATGTAAGTAACTTTTTACTCAGATTAAACAATATCTTGAGGCCCATAGTCAAATTTTTAAATGTATTTAGGTGCCTAAGATCCATTGAAGTCAGTGGGTGCCAGGTACCTACTTTTAAAAAAAATCTGGCCCCTCGTTGATGAGTGCACTATTCAGGCCCGCAGCCCCCAAAGCAGAGGGTTCTAAGTTAATTCTACCTCCGTGCAGTGCTTACAGGTTAGAGCGGATGTGGCAGTCAGGACTCCTTTGTGGATTCAGGTTCGAGCTCTGATTTAGGACATTAGCCACAGCCCACTGAAGTCAAATGGAGTCTTTCCATTGATTGCAATGGGCTTTGGATCAGGCCTTTGCTGTGAAACCTTGGGCAAATCAATTAAACTCCCTGTGCCTCAGCTTCTTAATGTGCAGAGTACAGTAATGATTCTCTCTCTCATAGGGGGGTTGTTTAAGCTTAATTAACGTGTAAGAGGCACTTCAAGCGGCTTGGGGAAAGGTGCCATGTGTGTGCAACGTGTCAGTCAGGGTGCAATTATTTCTAGGAATTCAAAAACGCATACAATCAATGGTGCTACTCCTTGTCAAAAGACCTGAATATGAGCTGTGGTGCGCAGAACAACTGCTCATCTCTGGCCTCCTGCTCCAACTTTTCAATCACACCGATAGCCATAGGACACATACATTCCTTTGCAAAGAGAAACATGGGTGAGAGCCCAAGCCCCAGTTTCCAGAGGTATCTTCCAGAGACTCCAATGAAGGCAGGTTCATAGAATCATAGAATATCAGGGTTGGAAGGGACCCCAGAAGGTCATCTAGTCCAACCCCCTGCTCGAAGCAGGACCAATTCCCAGTTAAATCATCCCAGCCAGGGCTTTGTCAAGCCTGACCTTAAAAACCTCTAAGGAAGGAGATTCTACCACCTCCCTAGGTAACGCATTCCAGTGTTTCACCACCCTCTTAGTGAAAAAGTTTTTCCTAATATCCAATCTAAACCTCCCCCATTGCAACTTGAGACCATTACTCCTCGTTCTGTCATCTGCTACCATTAAGAACAGTCTAGAGCCATCCTCTTTGGAACCCCCTTTCAGGTAGTTGAATGCAGCTATCAAATCCCCCCTCATTCTTCTCTTCTGCAGACTAAACAATCCCAGCTCCCTCAGCCTCTCCTCATAAGTCATGTGCTCTAGACCCCTAATCATTTTTGTTGCCCTTCGCTGGACTCTCTCCAATTTATCCACATCCTTCTTGTAGTGTGGGGCCCAAAACTGGACACAGTACTCCAGATGAGGCCTCACCAGTGTCAAATAGAGGGGAACGATCACGTCCCTCGATCTGCTCGCTATGCCCCTACTTATACATCCCAAAATGCCATTGGCCTTCTTGGCAACAAGGGCACACTGCTGACTCATATCCAGCTTCTCGTCCACTGTCACCGCTAGGTCCTTTTCTGCAGAACTGCTGCCTAGCCATTCGGTCCCTAGTCTGTAGCGGTGCATTGGATTCTTCCATCCTAAGTGTAGGACCCTGCACTTATCCTTATTGAACCTCATCAGATTTCTTTTGGCCCAATCCTCCAATTTGTCTAGGTCCTTCTGTATCCTATCCCTCCCCTCCAGCGTATCTACCACTCCTCCCAGTTTAGTATCATCCGCAAATTTGCTGAGAGTGCAATCCACACCACCCTCCAGATCATTTATGAAGATATTGAACAAAACCGGCCCCAGGACTGACCCCTGGGGCACTCCACTTGACACCGGCTGCCAACTAGACATGGAGCCATTGATCACTACCCGTTGAGCCCGACAATCTAGCCAGCTTTCTACCCACCTTATAGTGCATTCATCCAGCCCATACTTCCTTAACTTGCTGACAAGAATACTGTGGGAGACCGTGTCAAAAGCTTTCTAAAGTCAAGAAACAATACATCCACTGCTTTCCCTTCATCCACAGAACCAGTAATCTCATCATAAAAGGCGATTAGATTAGTCAGGCATGACCTTCCCTTGGTGAATCCATGCTGACTGTTCCTGATCACTTTCCTCTCATGTAAGTGCTTCAGGATTGATTCTTTGAGGACCTGCTCCATGATTTTTCCAGGGACTGAGGTGAGGCTGACTGGCCTGTAGTTCCCAGGATCCTCCTTCTTCCCTTTTTTAAAGATTGGCACTACATTAGCCTTTTTCCAGTCATCCGGGACTTCCCCCGTTCGCCACGAGTTTTCAAAGATAATGGCCAAGGGCTCTGCAATCACAGCCACCAATTCCTTCAGCACTCTCGGATGCAACTCGTCCGGCCCCATGGACTTGTGCACGTCCAGCTTTTCTAAATAGTCCCTAACCACCTCTATCTCCACAGAGGGCTGGCCATCTCTTCCCCATTTTGTGATGCCCAGCGCAGCAGTCTGGGAGCTGACCTTGTTAGTGAAAACAGAGGCAAAAAAAGCATTGAGTACATTAGCTTTTTCCACATCCTCTGTCACTAGGTTGCCTCCCTCATTCAGTAAGGGGCCCACACTTTCCTTGGCTTTCTTCTTGTTGCCAACATACCTGAAGAAACCCTTCTTGTTACTCTTGACATCTCTTGCTAGCTGCAGCTCCAGGTGCGATTTGGCCCTCCTGATATCTTTCCTACATGCCCGAGCAATATTTTTATACTCTTCCCTGGTCATATGTCCAACCTTCCACTTCTTGTAAGCTTCTTTTTTATGTTTAAGATCCGCTAGGATTTCACCATTAAGCCAAGCTGGTCGCCTGCCATGTTTACTATTCTTTCGACTCATCGGGATGGTTTGTCCCTGTAACCTCAACAGGGATTCCTTGAAATACAGCCAGCTCTCCTGGACTCCCTTCCCCTTCATGTTAGTCCCCCAGGGGATCCTGGCCATCTGTTCCCTGAGGAAGTCGAAGTCTGCTTTCCTGAAGTCCAGGGTCCGTATCCTTCAGATGATCAGGTTCTTCTCCTTCAGATGATCAGAACTGTTGTAAAGGATTTTTTGGTTGGTTGGTTTGTGGCAGGGTAGTCCACACTTTTAAAGTGACAGCACTATATTAGCAAAGATTGCAGATTATATCTGGAGATTTCAAAAGATTTACTTTGAAGTTTCTTACTGTCGTTACTGGTAACCATAGACTGAGACCAAGCCAGCTGTGCAACAGCTGGAGACACACATGGAACGACAGTGGCACAGAAGTTCTTAAAATTATTTGTGGACAGCATACAAATCCCGGCTTGACAAAGGTATATTTACTTTAAATATAGATCCTTTCTGTGTTTGGAAAACAAGTGTGCAGACCTTTGGGTGGATTGACTCCCTGCCTCAGAAACAAATTTCTGTAGCCTCAAAAGGAAAGAAGTTCACAACAATCATCTGAATCAAATGTCAGTTTGTACTTCTGGGTGTTGAGAGAAGAGGGAATCTTTATGAACTCTCTGACATTCTCTGTTAAATACTTGCACACAGTTATACATAGCTTAGCCAAGTTTGTGGTGACTGGCTCAGCCCAGTGGGGAGCCAGCCAAAAAACATGACCTGCCAGGTTTTGCAACGTAGATGGCCTCATATATTCAATTTGGTGATGAACAGTAGCCATAAAGTGTTTGTGGAGACTAACACAATAAAGTGTGTATATGTAGTTGAAAAATAAAACCACAATATTTATATATGCAGTTTGCCTAGAAATCAAATATCAGTGTCTATGGGCAATAGCCCAGATTCAGTTATCAGGGACACCAGTATTATCAAATCTCAACTGTATTTTAAACAGAGCACAGAGAAACACAGGGCATTTCTTTTTAGAATGTTAAGACAAATACCCTGTTTTTTATATTTATTTATATTTTATACATATGCACACACATGCTTTATTCTCATTTCAAACATAAGGATGCAGAGTCAAAGCCTCTTCTAACAACAGTCAAACAGTATATGTAATTAGTAGCTAAAGTGAATGCATTCGTCTACACATGCAAACCAAACTGACAGTGATACAGAAGGTATTCTGACCATTTTCTCTCTGGGATCATCCAGTCTGTCATTTGAATTATATATGAGCCTTTTGATTTAAAACACATTTTAAGCTCATTTACCAGTAGTTACTAGAAAGGAAAGATGGCTCTGAACCAGAATTGCAGATTTGAATGTGGCAAGCTCTAGAAAAGTTCTGCAACACAGTCTAGACCTGAATTTTCCTGCAGGCTGCTACCTCTAAAATGGATCCAAACACTTCTTGAGAAAGTTTTGGTCTGGACCAACATTTCACAACTGGCCCCTTATGTCCATAATTGCTTCAACCAGAATCCCAGATTCAAGCTCCGCACACCCTTGGGAGGATTGGATCTGTATACTGATCCAAACTTTGCAGCTCAAGGCCAATTTCAACCAAAAATTGCTAGAAAGGGAGTGGGGAAGCGGGCAGGGTAGATGAAAAGCAGGAGGCATAAGATATTTGCAATATTTACATAGAATTTATTGAGGCATTTCAATAGGTCTTGGTGGAGTTTAAAACAGTGAGGATGAAAGAAATAATTTCCAGTAGCACAGCAGAAGGAAAGGAAAGGAAACTTGAGGGTAACAGGCAACAGAATAACAACATCTGACAGATACCTGCATGCTGCAGAGACGAAACTGATTCTGAGAGCTGATCATAACTGAACAGTAATGACACAGGGCCTACTTCTGTTGAAGCCAATGGGAGTTTTGCCACTTACTTTAATGGGAGGAGGATTGGGCCGTGGGGATCAGAGTTGGTAGCCCAAGTGCCAGAGATTTTGAAATGGCCCCTTGGAATGATTCCCAGCTGGGGTAAATCAGCTTGGCTCCACTGGCTTCAAAGGAGCTATGCCAACTTACATTAGCTGTGGATCCAACCTCCTGTTTACTTACCGAATGGGATCATCATTAGGCATAACCATCAAGGGAAACAGCACTGGAATGAAAGGAACGTGTCCCAGAATGCGGCTGTCTCCAGTCATCTATAGTAGCAGTGTGTCCTTATCACAGTGTAATGTTACACTTGTAACATACTGTAGCAATAGGATTTCCTTGCAGAAATACCGCCTAGATTTTATATCATGCTTTTTATCCGTAACACAAATATTTGACCCAAAAAGACACCAACTTTGGGGGCAATTGTCCACATTTGCCAGGTGCAGATATCAATTTCACCACTCAGTGATTGGATGTAAAGTGATAGCTGTGCTCTCAGGCTGTGTCTGCACTACAAGCTAGGGGTGCAAGTCCCCTGCTCGTGTACGCACATTGGTGCTAGCTCTCATGGAGCTAGCATGAGTATAAACAGCTGTGCCGCCGGGGTAGCACTGGCTGTGCCAAGTACAAACCTGCCGGAAACCAGTGGGTCTGCACTCAGCACAGCTCAGCTGGGCCTCTGCTGCACGGGAATTAGGCCCTGTAGGATGTGGTGCTCAAAGAAAAGCATGGGTGGTGTGTCTCTCCAGTCCAGAGGGGATGATTTTGCAACCTTTGCTTATGCTGAATAGTTCTTACTGATGTAGAGTAGTATATAGTTACCATGGGACTACTCACATGAATAAATACTAATCAGTGTGAATAAGGGTTGCTGCGTTTGGCCAAAAATGTCTCCATTTATCGTGGGACTCTCTCTTTTACATAATACAGCACCCTGTTTCTCCTGACACAGATTTTAAGACAGAAGGGTCCATCAGATCTCCTGGTCTGACCTCCAGTGTACACAGCCAATAGAATTTCATCATGTCTAAAAGCACTCTTCCAGTAAGGCATCCAGTCTCGATTTGAACCCTTTAGGAGCTGGAGATCCACCATAGCCTTAGATAGTTTCTTCCTATGGTCAGTCACCCACTCTTGTTAAAAAATTGTGCCCTACATGCACCACATGGGTTTCCTCCCTGTGCTGCCCCTTTGTTTTTCTTCAGATATTTTCACCAACAGCAGCTCAGCCCTATGCAGAACAAAATATTGGATCTTAAAATCTTAAACCTGTTCCCCCTCCCTGGCCTCTGTCACATATTTTCCAGCACTTGAATGCTATAAATAGGGGCAGATAGAAAAGTAGGAACGTGTGCATTTTTATTACTTTAATTGGACTAAAAGCTTTCAGGCAGAGCAAAGTGGAAGACTGATCATTATTTTGCTTTAAAAACAGGGACTTGCTCCTCCTCAACAAGAACAGTTGATCTGTAAGGCAGTTAGCTATTTAAATACCATCTTGGAAGTGGCCAAGGAGCTGCTGAAATACTAATTCCTTTTGACAGAAGCCATCTAAGATCGCTCGAGTTACCACTGGAACTTCCCAAATGCTGCACTTCATCCCTGGCACATATTATACATATGAAGACACAGCGAAGTGGGCCAGATGTCTACATAATATTGCCATTTAAGGGCTCACAATTGGCATACGCAAACGGGTTCAGACAAGGCAATTATCAACATGCACACTTGGCCAAATTCTCTGTCATACCAGAGCTATCCCATTGAAATCCATGAGGGCTGCATGGGTGTAATCCTTGTGGAAAAAATCCTGTGGAATTTAATAGGGATGAGACTGAATAAAAATCACTCTGAAGGTCTATAGACTATCATAGAAAATGATCTCCTTTATATGGTCCTAATCCTTCATCCAGACCTGCTAGTGCACTCATCTACACCTGAATGGAGTACCACTGAAGTCAATGGGATTTTGTGTGAATGCTCAGCTGATCCAATGCTACACTGGGCCTATAAAACTGAGGGATTTGTGTTTCTTTTTTAACTATCAGATAGATCAACAGAACGGATATAGTTCAAGGATGGTACAAAAATCCCTATAGAAAGGGGGGTCATTTCCCTTTAAATTCTAGAACTCTATTCCAGAAGGGTAACTTAGAGCAGAGTGAAAAGGAGGACTAGTGGCACCTTAGAGGCCAACAAATTTATTTGAGCATAAGCCATGGCATCCGATGAAGTGAGCTGTAGCTCACGAAAGCTTATGCTCAAATAAATTTGTTAGTCTTTAAGGTGCCACAAGGCCTCCTTTTCTTTTTTGCGGATACAGACTAACACGGCTGCTACTCTGAAACCTGTCATTACAGCAGAGTCTGGCCCATTGTCTTTCCAGAGGAAATTGCTATGGCACAAATAGATGATAGTGAAATGCGTGTTTGCTGCTAAATGAGATGGGCACTAACACTGAGCCATCAATTTTTATGCCAAACTCCTCATTGAAATCAATGGTGAAAAGAGCTTTAAAATCAACCAGCATCTCTCTTTGGTTGTTGAGACTTTCTGCTTTGCTTGTTGCGTAGTAATGCAACAGACATCTTAAATGTGCAAAGTTGAACGTCAGACTTCTATTCCCCATCATTTAAGAGCTTCTCTTGCTATAAGGACTTCATCCGTTCCTGGTTCAGGGAAAAAACAGACAAAATGGTTTTCCTTAATACTTTAGCTGAGATCATCAGCTGGTGTACTTTGGCATTGCTCCATTGAAGTCTAAGTTGGTTTGCATTTCACTTTATGAAAGAGATAAGAATAAGCATGAATTCATCTTTGATCACATCAAAGGAAAGAATATATACAAAGTTTAATAAAATTATACTTGCATGGGATTTGAGCTCACTATCTTTTACAATACGGATCTGGTATTTCGGGCCAAACTTTCCAGCAGCAGCTTAAGTCCATGCTCAGACAATGAAAAATGTGCACAAGTCTGCATATGTATATTCCTTTTTATGAACATAGATGTGGTAATTGTGTGCACTCAAGCTGCATGTGAACAATTAGAGACTGGATTACGGTGTGTATATCTTCTCACACCAGCTATTCTCTCTATATATATTACCACCTTCTAGGGTGAGGGATTGATGATCTAAAACTATCAATAGCCACACGATGTTTTTCCTAATGATAATTTTCAACAGTGGAGGGCTCCCATACGGTTCCATTTTTGAGAATTAATTTAACAACTCCAAAGACAAAAAACAATACCGACTAAGGGCTATTGTGGTGCTCTGGGGTTCAACCAGACCAGGAAGGAGTTGTGTAACCTTGGGTGCTTCTGTGCTGTGCAGCTTTGGCTCAGAGGCCTGACACCAGCAGCCTGCGCAGAGCACAGTGACCTCACCCTGCCTTCCACCAGCCTGGTTACTCCATGCAGGGTGATACTCACTGCCCCTCTGGTCCTGTGTCTACCCAAAACTGTCTCCCATGAAGTGCTCAGCCCTCCTCATTGTAGCACTCACAAAACCTTATCAAGTTTGCTTCTCCTTTAGACGCACAGTACACAGCATCCGCCTGTTGGTTTGGCTGAGGATTTTACTCTACAGTTTGTAACACCCCACTGAGATGGTTGTGCAATAAAACAAGATTAAGTTTATTAACAGAGGACAGATATTTAAATGATCCCAAGTAGAAGGAACTGGGATCAAAATCATTACAAACAAAAAACTAAAAAAATACAGTAACTCCTCACTTAAAGTCATCCCAGTTAACATTGTTTTGTTATTAGGTTGCTGATCCATTAGAAAACATACTAATTTAAAGTCACGCAAAGTTCCTTTATAAGGTTTTTTGGCTAGCTCTGCTCGCCTGGTGCTCCTGCCAGGGAGTGGGGTCAGGGCACGGGGGCTTGCCACGTTCTGCCCACCTGGTGCTCCTGCCAGGGAGCAGGCAAGCCCCCAACCTCACTCCCCGGTAGGAGCGTCAGGCGGGTGGAACAGGGCAAGCCCCATGCCGCAAGCCTGCACCCCGGCAGGAGCATCAGGCAGGCAGAGCGGTGCAAGCCCCTGCACTCCACCCCACTAAGTCCCTCCTCAACCAAGCTTCACAATCCTCGGTGAGTACAGTATTACATTGTTTTACATTATTTTAAAAACGTATAGAGAGAGTTTTGTCCAGCGAAAAAAAATTCCTTGAAACCTAACACCCCCGCCCCCCATTTATATTAATTCTTATGGGGAAATTGGATTCACTTAACATTGTTTCACTTAAAGTTGCATTTTTCAGGAACATAACTACAACGTTAAGTGAGGAGTTACTGTATGCTTATAAGACTGTCACCTAACCAAGGAAACTAGAGTTCTTTTGTGCAAAGTAGTTTTCTTACCACAGTCAATCTTCCAGCATGGCTGGCCAGTCCTTAGCGAGGATCCAACACAGAGCAGGAGGAACTAGGCTCCAGGGGGAGGTCACTGCTGTAAGCAGGCTGCTGGTGTTGGGGTTTTGAGCCAAAGCTGCAAAGCACAGAAGTATCCAAGGTTACAGGGCAGGCTGCGATAACCCCGTGCCCAGAACCCCTAAAGCATCCCAGCTGTAAACGGTTATCCTAGTTCATTCTAAGATCTGGTGCGTAAAATGTCATGAAAATCAGACTGTTTACTTCCATAAAAATACAAAGTGTCGAAGAGAATAGTGTCCATAAATGCCTTTATACACAAAACCTACCCTGTTAAAATGATGTTTATTGTGTATTATATTGGTCAGGTCAATATTAATGGACAAAGAAAAAAAGTTGTAATACTTAATATGGTCAGAACAAGTGCCCCCATTCCTTTCAGGCACACATAGATAAGAGGATGACGGTTCTCTTTGTGACTTGGAGTTGAGTCACTACAGTACTATGATTCTTTATAATTATGTATTATATAGGCTTAATAGATTTCATCATTTTTCCTCAACATACAGAGGCAAATTACTCCATTGACTCAACTGGAGATACACCAGGGATAAATTTGGCCCATTGTCTTTAATAATATTAGTAAATCAGCAGCATCTATCTCGTTACTAAATGTAAAATATACACGAAAGGCTACAACTGGTTGGGAATTTGACAAAAGGGATTTTTTGTTGTTGGGAAATCTTGATTCATCTCAACTAAAATGGTTTGTGGGAAAGGGTTTTGATGAATTTCCCATTTTGAAATTTTTTTTTTGAAAAAAGATTCAAAATGGTCATTCTGACATTTTTGGAATGAAAGCTCCTATTTTGGGTTGAAACGTTTCACTGCAAAATTTATGTAAAAAAAAGGGGGCGTCAAAAATCAAAACAAAAATGGTTCAAAATGATTGAAAAGAACCATTTCAGTTGACCCAATCTATTTTATTTTGAGTTCACAAAGGATTTCAAGATTTCAACGTCTTATCCCAATGCAGGTCAGGAAAAATGTTCAAAATCTCAAAAATTCTTGCAGGACAGGAAACCCGTTTGCTGCCCAGCTTTACTTGGGAGACATTATGACTTTCCACATAGCAGCACTGCTCTCCAGCCCTTTCTCATGCCAATAGTCCTTATTCATGGAATTGCCCCCATTGACTTCAGTGAGACTGCTAACATGGGGGAAGGGTGGCAGGATCAAGTCCATTACATCTTCCTCTCCCTTTAAGCCAGTGCTCGAGTACATCTCACTGTCTAATACACATGGCCTGCAGCAAGCTCTCTTAACTCCCATTGAACTCAATAGCAGGAGCAGAATTCACAGAATTATTCACCCCACTGGAATGCTCCAACTATGGGCTCAGAGTGAATGGAACATAGGGAGTTGAAATTAAAATATACAAACACACACAGGGCAACCCAGAGCCAAGCTGCAAGTCCTTCACCCCCTTCAGATATGCAAGTTACTAGCTGTGCATGAAACAAATCCTCAGCTCCTCTTCCAAAGTGGTCTAGCGAGGAGAAATTCTGCAACACAAGTGTACACAGCCTGTTGATGCCTTGCATGCCCCATCTGCAGGGTTTACAAAGTACACAGGACTTTGCACCAGCAGGCAAATTTCACCCAACATGCTTTGCAGCAAAATGAATTAACCTACATGCCAGAATCCTTTGTAGCTGCTCAATTTCAGCAACACCTGCTATCTAATCATTTTTTAATTAGCAAGTACCACAGACTTTTTAAAATCCCAAACATGTTAAAAACATGAAACATATCTAATTCAAGAAAAGGGTCAAGACGTGCAAAGAATATACCCTTTAAAACAAAGAAGAAGAAAATGTGGTTCTAAAGGACTCTGATGTCACAGTGATGGAGTCAGAGCAGAATGGAGAGAAAGGAAATGATGCAAAAAGAAAATACAAAACGAAAGTGTTTGCATTATATTATTCCTGTCTGTGCCATGGACTTCCTGCGTGACCTTGGGTTGAGTCACTTGGGGACAACTTACGGCTGCCCGGGCAAAGGTTTCTGGCAGATAGGGGGAGAAAAAGGGAAAAGTACAGGGACCCCCCCTTCTTCCACTAGTATTTACGCACAGGGGCAGCCATAATTTGGCTGCATTTGAGTGCCAAAGACACCTAAGGGATGCTGTAGTTAACAGTGCCAAGGAGGTGCCATGGGTTGGAGGGATGGGGACATGCAGCTGGAGGACCCTGTTCTGGGGGCAACACATTCCCAAATATATAGAAATGCCTGCTGGGGTGTGCAGGGCAAGTAATGGGGCTAGACAATGTCTCCGTCTGCAGGAATAGTGCCCTTCTACCACCACTGCAACTGGTCCTTCTCCCCATGATGGCTTCAGCTCTGGGAACCTTAGGCCTCAATCTTGCAAACTTATGCTTCGCTTCACTTTACTTCAGTTGGACTACTAATGTGCTTAGTGTGTTTGCAGGATCAGGGCCTTCATATGGCCTTTACTAGCTCTGTACCTTAGTTCCTCATGTTACACAATGACAACACCTAGCTCCCAAGGTCAATTTGAGGCTTAGAAGGCACTGTAGAAGGGCAAAGTGATTTTGTTTTATGTAATAAACATTTTAAAACAGATTTTTATTATTGTCAAAAGACTGAGCCAAGAAAATTGAGAAAAATCCTAGAAAGGCAGAAAAAACATGGCTTGTTAGGGGAACAAAAGCCATATCAACCCCCAAGGGAAGTGAGCTGAGATACAAATGCCACACAGGAGGTTGAGAGGGCATGGGTTGAGAGAATGAGAGCAGTATGCCTCAGGTACCAGGGCACAGAGTGGTAGGGCTTTATATCATATAGTAAATGGGATGATTTCCAAAGAGAGTCAGGCACCCAACTTTGATCCAGGCCAATGGGAACTGGGAATCTGATTTCAATTTGTACCTTCGAAAAAATCTTCCTTTCGATCACTACAGGCAGCAAGATGTGGAGCCAGGAGTCACTGCAGCAGGGCCTTTCCTCCAGCTGGAGCCCCAGCATGCCCGTATGGGCTTGTAGGTATATGTTGGAAAAGCTCCAAGTAGAATGTTTGAGCAGTTACATTCTGTTTCGTAAAGACGACTCACTGGGGAAATAAAGGCTTCTAAAATGCCTAAAATGTGCATTTACACAATAGCCTCTAATGGCTTCGCACACATGCATGAGCTGGCTCCCCTTATAAACTAGTACAATAAAAGAGGCATGTACATACGTACTTTGGGCCAGATCCTGCAAGGTGCCGAGCGCTCTCAATTCACTGGGAGCAGAAGGTGCTCAGCACCTTATGGGATGCGTTCAGGATTAGAGCTTCAGTCTGAGATTTCCAAAGCTTCCTAAGGGATTTGGATGGACACCCAATGAGAACTGGGTATTGAAATCCCTTAGATGTCTTTGAAAATCTCACCTTTAGTGTTCACATTAAAACCCCACTGAGTTTTGGTATGTCTGAGGTCTTCAGTGCAGCACAATGCCTAGACACTAAAGAGTATGATTAAGAGGGAGATTCATCTTTTGCTTTGATTTTTTTACCTTTCATAGTTTTAAGACACATCTTAAATATAATCTGATAACAGGGGACCAAATTCTTTGCTAGCATAAACTATTAAAGCCAATGGGTCACACCAGCAGAGAATGTAACCCTGGGCTTTTTTTGTGGTTTAGTACTGTAATGCCATTGGCAAAAAGCCTGAGCAACTGTTGCAAGAATTTGCAGAGCAAGCTCTACAAAGAATTCAGCCGCACTGTCAATGTTGTTCTGCAAACTACAGTACTGGGGCCCAGTGTCAATGTTTTATATTTAAGTGCCCTACTGCTTACTGTACATAAAAATAGTAAATTAATGTCTTGGAAAGAAGAGGATTTTGAGAAGCTTTTAGCCAGAGAAACTACTGCATATCTACAAATCAAGTGCAACTATACAGTCAAAAGATATCAGCAAGATACAGAAATGTAGGAGTACAATTTATAGTTTAGATTCTATACAATGAACCATTTTCCTATTTTTCTTGGTATGGACTGAAATGGGCAGCTCTTAATAGGCACCAGAAGGTTACAGTTCCATAGGAGACTGGATGGCTTAGAGCTTTTCTCCAGTTTGAATCCAGACCACGCAACCGAGCCAGCTCCCACAGAATGTAATGGCCCCCACTGACTCCAATGGAAGACAGACTGGGCCCCAGATCAGTCGCAACTTAAAGTTATTATAATCTGCAGGTTGTTCATGGGTCTATGTAAAAAAAGAGTTGATCATGTTAGTCTAATTTCCAGTGGACAGCTGTTCAGATCTCAAAGCACAGTCACAATGGTCACCAGTCAGCACTGTCTACAGAGGCACCAAGAATTGAATAGACAAGATGACTAACCTACCTTCAGTCTCACCCTACAGATGATCCTTTCAGGTTGTTGTAAAGGCACATTATTGGGGCAGAAGCTTGCACTGTGGTTGCTGCTTACTTCATACCTGTTTGTGGCTTGAGGTTGTGGTGCTGTATAGCCAACAACCTTCACATTTCACTTCCAATTGGTCTTTCAAACACGTCTGGTTTAAACCACTAGCCTCTTCCTCCTGCTCAGGAGTCAGATTGCTGCCACTCTTGCACAGTGAAAAGGATCGTGAGATTAATATGCACAAGTGTATAACATCAACTCCCAGGCATTGATTAAAACAATGTGAAAAACTGATTGTGCTGGATTCAGATCCACACATTCTATTTTAGCATCAGATTAGGATGAGAAGGAATACAGGCAAAATAATTTATAAAATACTAAGGGCTTATCTAGATGGAGACAAAGCGTGTGGCAAGCTGGAGCATGAGTCTACATCGCCCAAGTCTGCTGCACACTAACTGGCTGTATGGACCTTGCTGCCATGCTCCATAGGGAGTTTTGACTTACTGCTGTAAATAAGCCTTAAGGATAAAAATACCATACTCCATTATGTTCCTGGCAGTGATGCTCCATTCACTTGTTTTTTACTGTGGAGGAGGAGCTTTTTGCTGCCTAACGGTGTAGTTACTACCTTTGTTTTCATGTAAGTCATGTAATATTTTAAAAAATCAGAATGCAGTTAAAGGATTTTGTTTAATTCAAGCCATCAGTAATATTGCCAATGTAATCAAAATTAGCTGGTCAGAAAATGGATTTTTGTGTTTCTTACCTGCAGAATATTTTGATAAACATTTTCACTGAAATTTTTCACAAAACTTTGAATTTATAGCAAAAAAAATCAAGAACCAAAATATTTCGTTTGAAACACAAATTTATTATTTGTCAAAAATCAATTTTCCACAGAAAGCAGATAGTTCAATTAAAAACCCAATTTTTAACTGTAAAACAGTTTCACAATAAACAATTTTCTACCAGCCCTAATCAAAAGCATTCAATGTAATCATTAGCGCTGGTTGAAAATACCAATTTTTCCATTATATTTTTTTAATTGATTCTCCCCCCTCCCCCAAGTCTCACACAATATCTTCTTGGTTTTGGATGCAAAAATCAAATCGAATAACTATCTTCTAAAGCTATTTTTCGTTCCAAAAAATCAGTATTTTTAAAAAGTTTTCAAAAATCAAAAGTGAATTTTTTTCAGTAAAACTTTTATTGAGGGGAAAAAATCCAATTTCAACTTTTTTTTGCAAAAAGTTTTGTTTTAGTCAGAAATCCACTCTGTTGAAAAAAGGTCTTGGTGAAAAATATTGGACTAGCTGTATTAATAATACTTCACATTTCTAATAGTACCTTTCATGTCAGGATCTGAAAGCATTTCACAAACAATTCATTAAGCTACACAAAGCCCCTGTGAGGTGAAAAAGAATGACACCCATTTCACAGGTAAGACGACAGAACAAAGAGGTTGATGGCCTCATTTCTAGAAGTGCTGAGCACTTTCATTTTCCTCTGGCTTCAAGGAGTTATGTGATGCTGGCTGGCACTTTGCACAGGGATACATTTCATTCCAAGTGCACTATTTAAGCTGGTTTTCTGCTTCCTGTATATTAGTAAGCATGTCAAGCACAAATCCATTTTTTAAGTCATTGCAGCCTGGTTCTTAACACCAGGGGGTAAAAAATTCAGCATGATGGAGGGGATTTTTGAAAACACATCTTATTAGTAATGTGATATGCTTGATTGCATTCCTGCACATCACACTGAAAATTTCTCCCCAGGGGTCTTACCCTGCTTGACCTCCTTAATTGTTGCTTTTCCTCATAATATTTTGATGTGTTCATTTCAGGAACATTTGCACCGACCAGATTCACATTAAATGAGAAGTGTAGCATCTTCATCTAGGTCAGTAGGGATGAGACTGTGACACAAGCATTAGGGTCCATGGTCTTAGTTTGTTCCTGATCACACCTTCTGGGTTCCCCCTCTTACACGGAGAGCATGCCAATACTGAAGTGAAACATGTCTATCGGCAGTTTCACTAGCTGTTTATCTTTCTTTGTCCTCATTCCTTGCATGCTTTCAACTTGTTTCACTTTGGCCCAAACCTTGCTTTCCTTCTGCTCTGTATAGTTTGCATTCAAGGAGAGAGATTGCTCATACAGCAAATTGCAGTTTTGATATGCCTGTTTCATCTAGCTTCATATGGTAACTTCTGTCGGTAAAATGAGTAGCTTTGTTTGTTGTCTACTTTTTAGTGGCTATCTTGAGTGACCATTTAGCATTTATTCATATCTTCTAGATTCTTCATTCAATAAAACTTTCACTGTTTAATATCTGTGTCTTATTCAAGAATAGAAGACAACTTTTTTTTTTTTAAAATCCCAATGTCTTTCTGGTTTGTTCAGCTTATCAAAATTAGGGGACTTCTCTGGAAGTCCTTACTCAGGGAAAACGCCCATTTGAGATCAACAGATGTTTAGTTTAAGTAAGGACTGGGCACCCAAATCTGACATTAGGTTTTATTTAGGGGGTTTCATTTAAAGAGATGGCTTGGAACCAAAACCCAGATACAAACATGTGAACTGAAGTTTAGATTCCACGATCAGAACCAATATTTGTCTGGATCAGAACTCTGGGTCCTATATCTGTGCTAGCTGAAATCAAAGCCTTGGGTTGTGAAACCCACCCCCAAAATTTTGAGGGAAGGGAACTTCCACAAAATTCAGGTCCAGATTTTGGTTCAGGCCAATCCCCATATTTTTCCATGCATTATCAGACTTAAGTCCAAATCCAGACCCCGAAAGAGTTCATAAGAAAAGCTATACCTATAAAGACATCAAATTCTACAAGGAGGATGGCACAGCTATGAACCGTAAGGTTATAACTCAAAAGAAGAAATAAAACTAAATAGATAACAGTGGAAATGGATAGGAGTAGGAAAATGGAAGATGTATTAAATGTTGGTCTAAATGGTTTTTAAAAAGCTCATCTATGGTTAAAAACTCATTGGACCATCTGTTATGCCTTCATGCATTTCCCACATAAGGGCATGAAACTCAGCAGATACCTGCTGATGGATTCACTGGTTCCTAAACTGTGGCCCATGGAGCACTTGGTGGATCCACTGTGAACTGGCAGATCACATGGTGCTGGCTCTCTTCATTTCCAGCTGCTACATCACATTAGAGAGTGCTAAAAATACATTAAATACCATCCTAATAAATAGGATTGAAGCCACGGAGCCTGAAAGCTAGTACAAAACAGCAGCCCATCTGCTCAGCAACACAGGTCTGTGAGAATACATCGCCTCAGAACGCTCTTCTAGTCATTGGCTTGACATCTGAATACCAGTTCAAGAACGCTCCTCTGCTGTTCAAAGTCTTTCACAGGATAGGACCTAGCTACGTAAGAAAACCCTTCCCCACTTGCAGCCAATCTTCCACTGGAACAATTGAACTAATAGCCAATAAGGGGAGGCTTGTACATTCAGAAGGTAAAGCTCTTGCAGGAGCAGGACCTAGACTATGGAACTCACTTCTGCAAGAGATGAGAGCAACCATGGAACTAAATGCTCTCAGAAGAAATGCAAAACTCCTTGGATTTGGCTTCCCTCAATATTTCCTTCTCACATGCAAACAAGAACCCTGTTGACCAAACTAATGATTTCCATAACCTGAGAAGGAAGATTTCTATTTTTAAATACTTGGAAGGCACATAGATACTATAGGGACAGGAAACACACACATCAAATAGGAGTTCCACCAGCATCTTGGACAAAATTTGGCCTTTTTACAAAGAAATTCTCTTTGTTTGACAAAATGTACCACAGTGCACCATCTGATGGTGGTAAATTCTTCCCAGTTACTTACCTGATTTTCAACCAACTCCCATGAAAATCTATGCACCATTTCATTTTTGGAGGCCTTTTAAAAGTACCAAGTGCCACTGGAATTGGGTTTCCAACATTAAGAATTCCAGTACAAGTAATTGTTAGGTTTATGATTTAATGAACTGCTTCTCTGATCATAGAACATCCTCTGAATTCGTGATTCCCTCAAGTAAAAAATAGTCTTGACTTTCTTTGCAAGATTCGCAGCTCATCTGCTGGTCTCTCCAAAGAAGCTGTAAACACATCAGACTTGGTGGAAGCAGAGAGCTAGGTTAGGATGCTGGTTGTGTTTCTGATATGCTGTTCTATGCAGACTACATTCTTCTAATATGAGTTTGTTCACAAAAGCCACAAGATCCATTTTCAAAGCAGAATACAGGAGTGGAAACATACTATTCTTGAGAATATATATCTGTGTGTTCCTTCTGTACATCACTTTAAACAATTTACCCTCATGATGGTACCTACCTTTTGATGGGTGTTTCCTTATCCTTGCTGTGGGTAGGCTTGCAATAAAGGTCTTTGCCTGTCTGTAGTGGCTATTTTATGAACACAAATAATTCCAAGCATTTTGTTTTACATCAAATTTTCTGATTGTTATTCTATTAAATGCTACTTTTGCTGATGGCCATTTGTTTGTTTTTTTTAGAATCTAGTTAGAGGGATTTATTTTACTCTCCAGCTTCAATTGTTGTTCAAAAACCTTGAATTTGTATTTAGATATTAGTAATGGGCAAGACTCAGGGGTTCTATTTATATAGCACGGTGATGAGTACAGTATAAAAATCTAGATTATTCAGACCTACTTAACCTGGTAACAGAAGCTGGAATTCTTGAGAGATCACATATATGTCTTTCCCACTAGTTTCTCGTTTTAGCCAAATTAGAAACAGCAGCTGCTTTTCTTGTGGGCTTTCACTATTTCCACTTCAGTCCAAAAACGTCGTAGTACTGGAAAGAGTACAAAAAGGAAAAATGTATCATCTTCAAAAAAGCATTTGGGTCCAAGTTTTGAGCAATGGTTCTGTTTTGTTACGTTTATGTGAATCACTTCACCCAAGCCTTGATCTTACTCTATAACTTTCTTCTATTGTCAATTTAGGCCTCGACTCTGCAATCTGATCCATGCAGGCCGATCCCTCTGCCCACACAGAACCTCAGAAGTCAGTGGGGCTCCCATGCAGATCACAGCCTTAGTTTGTATTAGCAAAAAGATACATTTAAGGAAACAGTCTGACAAATGAAAGACAGGAAGTAATTCATATATGGCCCTTGTGCTGGATCTGGCTAATCGAGAATACTTGATCCTGAATCTAGCCAGCACAGCAATTACTCTGAAACCTGTATTCAATGTAACAGCCGTGTTAGTCTGTATTCGCAAAAAGAAAAGGAGGACTTGTGGCACCTTAGAGACTAACCAATTTATTTGAGCATAAGCTTTCGTGCATCCGATGAAGTGAGCTGTAGCTCACGAAAGCTCATGCTCAAATAAATTGGTTAGTCTCTAAGGTGCCACAAGTCCTCCTTCACATTGAATACAGTGTCCGACCTTGCAGAGAAGCATTTAGCAAAGGTACATTAGGGATGACAGCTAAAGAAGGGGATACTTACCTGAACCAAACCACACCTAAGAGGGATGGGATTTGGGTGAGTATTTATAAAGCAAAGTATCCCCAAATTAACTTTTCCAGGACTGTTGAAAAAGTTACTTGACTATGACACAAGAAGATATCAGATTTGAAAGATTAACGAATGAAACAGATGATCAGTAAACTGAAGGACATGCAGGCAGACACCTTTTTATATTAAAAACCAGAGCGGACAAATGTGAAAAAATCTTGGGTCTCGGAGTAATGTTCTTTCTGCTGTTGTAGCTCCAGTACAAGTTCTTCCAAGAAGCTGAATTTTCCTTGTTATTCAGTAACGCCGCATGGTAATGCAGCTTTCGCAGCAAGGGTCAGATTTTTCAGGAGTGCTATGCACCAACAATTATAGCCAGATTTTCAAGAGTGCTCCGCATCCAGAACCTGAGAACAATGGGAGCTGCTGGATATTGGGCATTTTTGGAGTGGCCAGATTTTCATTTAGGTGGAATGGAAGCTGTTGTATGCAGAGTTCTTTTAGAAATCTGTCCTGCAAGATCATTCTCTAAAGTATTTTAATATGAAGAGGTTTCAAAGTTCCCCTGGGATGGGAACACACTTTATTATTAAGTTTTTCAGAAAGATTATACTGTATTTCTATTTGAAAGTAACATTACAGGCTTTGGATTTTATGTTCTTATATTTGTCTAAAACATCTAAATAAGAAAAATCAGGAAAAACAACTGTTTCCACTTATTTTATTAATGTAATTTTTATAAATCCACACTGAATATAAACACACCACATTTTCTGCTTCAAATTACTGTAAACTTAAAGTAATTCTAAACATTTTCACATATCCATCTGGGCTAAAAAAGCCAGATATTGGCCAGTATTTCACAGTAGTACAATAGTCACCTGGGGGGAAAAAAGCGTCTCATACCCACTGTGCCAAGTCTAGGACTATGAAGTATTCGAACACTTGTTCTCAATCTTAATACATCTCTTAGGGATGTAAGAGTTACCTGAAAGTTTTACATGTGCAGGAAGTACTGCAGTTACTGGTGTGTCTCATTTTTAGCTGCCTGTTAACTAGGTAATTAGTAGTTACTTTTAATGGCACACAAATACCCCTGTATAACCTAAAATCATATGGGTACTTAATATTCTGGTATGAGGAGATTCAATGCTCCTACCACTTATTACTGGAAAACAAACTGAGCCCCAAGGTTATAAGGCAAGAATCTGACATTATTTTGTCCTTTAGGCACTAGACTCATAAGACTTTTACCCAATGATGAGCTGGATTTCATGTATTTGTTTCCATGGTGAAGTAGGTTGTCGTTTTAGTTAATAAGACCTGAAATACATGGCCAGTTACCTGGATACTGCCTAAAATCTAAGGTTTACTATAAAGTTGGGTTCTTATCTGAGAAGAGACTTGAAGTAGCATCATGGCATTCTATCTGCATCTTGATTTCCATATCAGAGGTTTGTTGAATAAGGTGCCACATTTGCATATATCCGAACTCAAATTATCTCAAATTCAGAAGTCTACCTTGCAACTGGAATTTCATTTGCAGATTTTAGATCTGACCCCTGAGCAACTTGGATAACTGTTTACCCACAATCATTTTTCAGAGTTGAACTGCAGTCTGAAGAGAAATGTACATTTTCTTTCCCTTTTGCCATTTTCACATGGAGGTAACTGGTTTAATTTAACTATAGAAATGCTTCAAAAGTGCTCACAGTCAGACAAAAGTTAGGCTTGTGCAGACTGGTGTTGATAGAAGAAAACAGTTTTGATGACAAAATGATGACAGGCCAAATGAAAGATGCCACTCACAAAATGCAACATCTCTGAAACACTAATTCCATCGTCTAGAATTGAGAGACTTTCACTAAGACAATAGCTGCTAGAAATGAGTTACCAAACTGGTGTGCAACATATGCAAGGAAGAGGAAGAGGCATTTCAGCAAAAGCTGATGGACAATTACAGCGCATCTTACACCAGAAGTACTCTTACTCATTACCATCAGCAACTAACTGCCCCACCAAAGCTAGTACCAGCATAAGTGGTAGAATAGACAGGGCACATGTATTTTTATTACCATATCATATGACCCTAATCTAAACAGGATTAAATGATAGAGGTATGAACACAGTTTTGGCACCAGTGCTATTGCCATTGCTACCACTGGTGCAGCTTAACCGGTAGTAGCAAAATGATGGGAGATTTTAATAAAAACACTAGTGCAGAAAAGGCAAGAGTGTGGGAGGAGGTGAAATCCATGTATTTATCCTACAGCCAGGGAGAAGGTTAAGTTGCTAAACATTCTGGATTGGGAAAATGGGTATTTCTTGCAACATGTAATTCTTCTTTCACAATGACGGTCTACCTTAGAAAGCAGGAGAAGATGTTAGATATTTGGGATAAGATGCCATGCTAGAACACATCCAGTCACAGCGAAATGAAAATGGAAGAAATACTAAAAACCATATGCTTCAATACAAATGCACATTAACAATTTAATAACAGTAATATTACGTTACTGTCTGATTTACTGCCTACAGAACAGCAAACATAAATCAAAAGTTTTCAGCTGACAGTATCAAAGTGAGTTAGCTGGATAAACATTAGTACTGAAAATTTTCTATTTGCCAAATATCTTTTTTTTTTTTTTTTTTTTTTTTAAAGTGCAAGAGAATTTACTTTTATTCTGGAAAGCAGAAAATGAAAAATATTCTCTAGTTTGTGACTAAGAATCAAGATCAGTGCAACATGAATTATAATAGTAATTCACATTTTTTTCTAGGGAACAAAGGCCTTGTTTTTGGCACATTTCCACAGTTTTGCAGTGCGAACTATTTACAATGTTAATTTTTTATTCACGTAATGTGAACGTTTGGTAAAATTTTACTCTAACTCCATTGCTCAATTGAACATGACTACACGAGCCTTTCATACCTTGGAATATGCTACTGTGTGTAACTATCCATTTTATTCAGCTGAAAAAACAAGAATCAAAAACAGAAAATATATGCAAAAATAAACTATAAAGAAAAAAAATAGTCAAATCTGATTGTCATTTTGTTACTAACTTCAGGGGGGGTTACATTTAAAAGTTAGTTTTTCATAAATATAAAAACAAAATCACAATAAATCTCTCATTTAATAAAATCATCATCACTATAAAATCTTATTTAGTACCATTTAAGTTAGAAAGGTCTACCATGATACACACATTCCCAACATTTGAATTACAATTTACAAAATATACTTTAAAGGCTACATGGCAGCAGTGCACAAAGCTCATCACTGCTGCCATTCTGTCACATGTATTTCCTTACATCCTGTTTTCTTTTCCCCATCATTTGAAATAGAAATGTTTCAAAGTGTTACGGTCACATGTAACAAGATAATTTTTTGGCCACTTATTCTGTTTTCTTTGCCTGTCTTTTCTTAATGCTTTCACTGGCCTCTCCAGCAGAACGGTCACAGACTGAAGAGGTTCCGTTGGAAGATACTCTGGCCTCACCCTTTACTTTAGATGGAGTTTGTTGCCAACCAAAGAGTATACGGCCCAGCACAGACTCAAAAGGAGCAAATGGAGAAACTGCAGATTGTGTCAACATCATGGTTACCTATAAAGAAAGTGGTCAAATTTAAGTTAGAAAGCCTTAGCTCTCCAAATAAAAAGACTATTTAAGAAGAATCAGCACATATGGGCTGGTCTGCACACAAAAGCACACACTGATATACCTAAACCAGTTTTAATTCACACTTCTGTTATTTCAGCACAAGTCTGCATGTGGACACTCCTCTAACAGAAGCACCCTATGTCAATTTTACATTACACTCATCTGCTAAATCACAAAGACCTGCACTGAAATAACAAAAGATATATGAAACTTATTTATTTTGGTGCAAGTTTATGCAGACCATCTCTAAGCTTTCAGAACTCTGAATTCCGTATATCCCTAATTTGAAGACAGTGTTGTATTTTACATGTTATAAATATAGGGCATTTCTAGCCTCTGGTGCAAATCTTTGTCGAAAATAACTGCATTTCAACTAAAAATAGAAGTAAACAATCCTAAAGTGTAACACTGTTGCAAAAAAAGCAAACATCATTCTGGGATGTATTAGCAGGAGGGTTGTAAGCAAGAAACGAGAAGTAATTCTTCCGCTCTACTCTATGCTGATTAGGCCTCAACTGGAGTATTGTGTCCAGTTCTGAGTGCCTTATTTGAGGAAAGATGTGGACAAATTGGAGGAAGTCCAGAGAAGATCATCATAAGTTATTACAGGTCTAGAAAACATGACCTACAAGGGAAGATTGAAAAAAAATTGGGTTTGTTTAGTCTAGAGAAGAGAAGAGAGGGGGGACATAACAGTTTTCAAGTACATTAAATGTTGTTACAAGGAGGAGGGAGATAAATTGCTCTCCTTAACTTTTGAAGATAGGACAAGAAGCAATGGGCTTAAATTGCAGCAAGGGCAGTTTAGGTTGGACATTAGGAAAAAATTGCCTAGGGAGGTTGTGGAATCTCCATCATTGGAGATTTTTAAGAGCAGGTTAGACAAACACCTGTGAGAGATGGTCTAGATCAGAGGTGGGCAAACTACGGCCCATCAGGGCTTTGGATCCAGCCCCTGGGATTGCCACCCCTGTGGAGCTGCAGCCCCTGGGAGAGGAGGGGGCAGAGGGCTCCGTGCGCTGCCCTTGCCTGTAGACATCGCCCACCGCAGCTCCCATTGGCCGGGAATGGAGAACCACGGCCATTGGGTGCTTCGGGCAAAGGCAACATGCAGAGCCCTCTGCCACCGCGCCCGCCCCCAGGGCTGTGGTACTGGCCACTTCTGGGAGTGGCGTGGGGCCGGGGCCGGCAGGAAGCCTGCCTTGGCCTCGGTGCGTGCCACTACCATCCCAGAGCCGCTCCAGGTAAGCGGCGCCAGGCCACAGCCTACACCCCAACCCCCTCCTGCACCCGAGCCCCCTGCCGCACCCCACACCTCTCCTGTGCCCGAGCCCCCTGCCACGCCCCTCCTGCACCCCAACCCACTGCCCTGAACTCCCTGCCGCACTCCACACCCCCTCCTGCACCACTGCCCTGAGCCCCCTCATACACTCCGCACCCCTCCTCTGCCCCAACCCCCTTGCCCTGAGCACCTTCCTGCACACTGCACCCCCTCCCACACCCCTGCCCCAGCCCTAAATTCATGGCCCGGCATGCAATTTCCCCACCCAGATGTAGCCCTCGGGCCAAAAAGTTTGCCCATCCCTGATCTAGATAATACTTAGTCCTACCATGAGTGCAGAGGACTGGACTAGATGCTCTCTCGGGGTCCCTTCCAGTCCTATGATTTTATTTCAACTTAGGTTTATTCATTGTATTTCAGTCTAAGTGCACACACAGAAAATAAACTAAGCTTAATAAATGCATGAAGAGTAAGCCAATGAGAAAGATAAAACAGAAGCTCTCTGTCGACAGAGGAAAAAGTCAGTGGCCTGGAAGACTTCTTTACAATTTTCAGTGCATTGCAAGGATTATTTCACTCATAGTAACGTAAAACCAAAATCTGCACAAAAGCCTTGCTATATTAAAACTCGTTATGGATAGATGTTTCTAGCCACAATTAGCCACAAAGGATGAATTATTTACCTGTAGCCTTTTTCCAATTTATGGGTCCAAATCTGAAAAATCTCACACTAAGAGGAGACTGTTCACTGAAGTAAAAGGCTTTGTTGGGTCAGGCCCTAATTAGAAGTCTAAGGAGAACCACATTTCTAGTTCTCTTCTGACCTTGGCACATCTCCAGAATAATACTTCAAACCTTCCATACGTTTCAGTCTATTCTGCCTACATAAGCAAGCATTTTCTATCCTGTTAGATATAGATGTGACCACATGTATTCTCATATAAAGGTGTAATGTAAACTACTAAAATTCCAACTTGATCTTGACCACTGAAATGAAGTATCTTTAAAAAAGTGACATGTATAAAACAAAGCAATAAAGTTACTGTAAAATACTCTAGGGCCTTGTCTAGACTTGAATTATTAGTCTCGTTCTGTGCTAATTGGAAACTAACATCTTAACTAATAAGATTTTTAAATGCTAATACAGACTCTTCATAAATATTTGTTCCAGCACGAATATTAGTTCCTGGTTGTAGTTTTCATACTAAGGTTCAGCCATTCCTCCCCTGCCTGCTCCCAACACACCAACTGTGCCAGAGGCTGTGGGGAATAAGGCTATGTTGGTTCTACACCACTGAAGACTCCAGGCATTGGGGTAAATCCTCAGAGAGGGCCTGTGGCTGAATTCCACTCCCTTTGTACTACTTGAGCAGATCAGAAGGAAGGAAAGAATCTGCCCCAGAGTGTTGTTTGTGGCCCCTTGACCTTGAATTGCCCCCAAGCTGTAAAGGTTGGACATCACTGATTTAGGTAGCATGTATCCTAAAAAACTCCCACATTAAAACCAACTTATTGGGAGAACTTCCTCCAGGACTGGGGGAAAAGGACCTGCTTAATAGACCCAATATGGTATTTATAACCCAACACTAAAGACCAGAGTAGTACCCTGATTCTGAGAGAGGTTTCAGAAGTGTCTGGAAAGCAAGACACTACTTCATAAGTCTGTGTGTCAGACTTGCATGAACTGTGTCAGTCTAGCAGTGCATTAGTTACTAGCTGACTTCAAGCTCCTAACAAGTCACCAATGCAGAACTGGTGCCACAAAGCTGTGTGTCACCATGCTATGGGCTTCAGTAGTACAGGGAGTCTGAGGCTGCAGACCCCCTCCCCACACCTAACTATCTCCTAACACCACATCCCTTGTATCCTGAGTGCCTCTGATGTTTAGGTGTTTTAAGAAAAGATAAGTCTGAAGCATTAATGATGATTACTTGCATTACCGTAGCACCCAGGGGACCCAATATCTTAGTCAGATTTTAGAAACATAACGTTTCTAGGGATGCTTTGTGGGAGGCAGGCAGTTCTTTTTAAACCCTCCTCTACAGTTCACCCACTATTTTAACATCTCCTCAAGAACAGAGTGGCAACCTTCAAGATTGTTACAGCTCAGACGATACTGAGATTCCAACTTTGCCTTTTTTAGGGTTAACACAGTCCTGAATACAGCCCAGCTTTTTGGGAGAAGATAAATGCAGAACATGATAGATTAGAGTTCAACCATAAGAAGATTAAAGGGAAGAACAATAAGTGTGTATATATCTCGCATGTGTACACATGCATGTGTGTGGATATACATATCCACACTTTTTATAAACAAAGAGATAGTAAACACTTTTCATATTATTTTTCTCTTCTCCTTCACCATTATTTTCTATATAGTTGAAAGATGTGTCCAAAACCACAAACTTTTAAAAAACAGCATGAAGACAAACAGAGCATGTTCTATTCACTTATAAACGTATTCGGTGACTAGAAACACTTGGCCTTTGGCTGCAGTTCATTTTTGCTCTACATGTATTAACAGGTTGGCAAGACAACCTGTTGTGTCTTAATTGTATCTTTCTCTCAAATAATTTAGTAACTTGAAATATCAACTCCCTGTGCCAAATTCCTGAAATATTCTTTTAATACAACTAGCAAAGGTCACAATGCAAAGAGCTTCCTGTTGGTCTGCTTCAGATATGGAAAAGTCACTTAAGGCTCATGGGGGTCAGAGCCTCCACTGGTATTGGGGTAGCTCCACTGACTTCAATTGAGCTATGCCATTTTCACCAATTGAGTTTGACCAGATCTCTCCAGAAGAAGAAAACTGAAATTAGTATTCTGGTGGCAGGTATAAAGAGAAATATTCAACAACATACATCTTACTTTAGAAAGTACAGTGAAAAATATTGCTGTATTGCCTGTGTTTAAATAATTATACATTTCCAAATTCTTACCTTTGTGACCACTAGGAAGGTGGTGTAAAAGAACATAAGGTTGTGTCTTGCTATTGGTAGGTTCTGGGCATGTTGCAAGGTGAAGAGTACTGCACCTACCAGAGTCACTTTTACAGGGCTGGAAACCAAACAAAATAAAGACAAGTGTGTGGATTTTCTCTCCTCCCCCTCCTATGCTGATAGAATACCTCAGCATACAAAAATATAACTATAATATTTGCTTGGCTGAAAGTAAATGATAAAAAGCTTGTGGTAACAATACGGCAACATGTTCACAGGCTAATTACATGCTTTGTATACTTCTATCAGTTTTCAGTTTGCAAGCTTTCAATTTCTTAGATCTTTGTTCCTGAATTTAAAGACCACCACCCAATTTGTCTTCTCCATACTATTTAATTTATGCATCTGATATATCCCTTTATTAGTCACCTCTAAATTAAACTGTGCCAATATTTTCACTCAGTTTTCTTATGGAAGTTTTTGCCACACCTCTAATCATTTTGTGATATTTTCTTCCCCCTGAGGAATTTCAGCTTAATTTTACTGTAGTTACTATAACTTAGTGACCGGTTTCAGAGTAGCAGCCGTGTTAGTCTATATTCGCAAAAAAGAAAAGGAGGACTTGTGGCACCTTGGAGACTAACCAATTTGAGCATAAGCTTTCGTGAGCTACAGCTCACATCCGATGAAGTGAGCTGTAGCTCACGAAAGCTTATGCGCAAATAAATTTGTTAGTCTCCAAGGTGCCACAAGTCCTCCTTTTCTTTTTTGCTATTACTTAGTGATTCAACTTAAATTATTACTTCAGTCAACTCCTATGTGTTACTTGGGACTGAGTTAAGAATAAGCTCTCTCCTCATTGTGCTCTAGAACAAGCTGTTCTAAGAACCAATCATTCAAGGTGTCAAGAAACTGCTTGTCTAAATCTTAGACCGCTGTGACATTTGAGCACTTTATAGGAGGCTGATCAGGAAGCCAGTAGTATAACTCTACTTGTATAGTCTTATGATTTGGGATTCGTCAAGTTTCATTTCTTATCACACCTTTAATTAGATTCATGCATTTAGCTTTACAACCAAAGAAGAACATTTGAAAAAAATTGTCAAGGGAATTTTTAACCAAAATAATTTCAGGATGTGAGGACAGTGATCTGTGTCCAACACCTCTCTGTTCTGGCATCTTGCAGTCTCAGCTTTTACCCTTCATGAGACTGGATGCAATACCACAAGTAACATTTAAAACTCATTCTTCCTTCAGCTAGCACTTTTTTAAAGAAAGCGACTGCAGTGTTTTAAACTAGCAGAATTTACTTGTTTCACTGAGTTTGAAGTATTTAGGTGCAGCTGATACCATAAGCCTCACAATCCTTCCTTTTGGAAATAGTGCTGCTCATAATTTTTGTATTTCTCTTCTGTCATTCTTTATTACCCAGGACAGTTACATGAAACCAGCATCCCTAAATGTTTATCACATCAAAAGTCATAACGCTGGTTTTGAAATAATCATTTCCACAGAAACCAGCTGGGAAGTCACATGGGAGGGCAAAGTGGGCATTTTAAATCCCCTATGAGCTTATCTCCCTTTACAGCAGTAGTTTGTGGCCTGCCAGCCAGTTCAAATTCTCTCTCTTGCAGAAGCTAAACTGGGTGCTATGTAATACTCCCAATTTAGCTTCTGCGAGACAAAGAATTGAAACCTGAAACTCAAGTAGCATCTTCTATCTTGCAATGCACCAGAGACATGTGTTGATGTGTTTTAATGCTATATATTTAACAGATGGCTTGCATGTGTGTTCAGAAGAGTGCAACTGTTTTTTCTTTTTTAAAGTATTTAGCGTTGGTAGAATATATCCACTAGAATGACAGTCCTAAAGTCATCTACCTACCTTCAGACTGCGTACCAGCACATGCAGGAATGTAAGTTTCCACTCACATTACCCTGCCACAATGTACTTCATTCCTGCCTTGGATGAACCAGAGCTCTGGGAGAGGTGGTTCATTTTTCTTGCCCATTCAAATGATTGTCCTCTTTGCACAAGTTGCCAACACGTTTACCAATTAGTTCCAATTCTGTGGTAATTTTGTAGTGGAGACAATTATTCATGAGGAAATCATTTAGACTAACTCCTCGTTCCACATAAGCCAAGCCAGCCATCACATAGTAAAGATTTGGACCCACTTACTTTGAATTTATAAGCAGTCTACTAGCACCTGTTTTTAAACGCTGCACCACGAAAATTACTCACGTAGGTATTTGAATGCGGGAGCCGAACAAAGTTATTACAATTATTCCAGTTCTACTATGGTTTACGCAAACTTACTAGGACATCTTCAGAAGTTCATTGCTTTCAGGTTTCCAAACACCTCTCACCAACTGCTCAAAGTTAGAGATTAAGCCACCACCAGCTCCTGAAAATCCAATAAATTATAACAGGTCTCAATGGTATAGTCTCTTAGTGACTAAGGCCATGTCTACAATGGCAATTGAATGACAAAACTTGTGTCTTTCAGAGGCATTAAACACCCGCCCCTCCCCCGAAAGACAAAAGGTTTGCCGCGACAAGTACCAGTGCAAACAGCGTGCTGTCGGCAGGAGAGCTGACAAACGGCAGCTACACTGCCCGACGTTTAGTGGCACGGCTGTAGCAATACAGCCATGTCACTAAAAGCTGTGTAGTGTAGACAGGGTGGATAAAAATCCATGACTTAAAAAAATAAAATCTGATTTTTTTGATAAAATGCTTTTTGAGGAAAAAAGCAATCTAAAGATAGTTTTAATTAAGATACATTATAGCTCAAAGATATCTCATCATGGAATAGGGATTATAAATTCTAATTCTGTAGGATGAGACAGGTTTCAGAGTAGCAGCCGTGTTAGTCTGTATTCGCAAAAAGAAAAGGAGTACTTGTGGCACCTTAGAGACTAACCAATTTATTTGAGCATGAGCTTTCGTGAGCTACAGCTCACTTCATCGGATGCATACTGTGGATGAAGTGACCTGTAGCTCACGAAAGCTTATGCTCAAACAGTATGAGACAATATATTCACGTAATGTTTAAAAAAAGTTTTGTAAATGAGTTCCAATAGTTCATGGATTAAGGACCCAATCTTATGGGGGTCAAGGGGCTTCTATATAGCTTATTTAGGTTAATCTTTCTATCTACCCAATGGGACTCAGTGCTCAGTCTAGAAGATACCATCAGAGATGCTTAGTTTTGCGGTTCTCAAACTGTGGATTTGTGTCACCAGAGATAACATGCTTGTTAACAAAAATGTTTTTAAATAAAATAAAATAAATAAAGGTGAGAAAAAACAGACCACAGCCCTATTGTCCCTCTGCAAATTTGTGTACACAGAGTCAATCCCTTATCTCTCTGTAAAAGTGCAAAGTTTTAAAAAGTTCAATGAATAGAAGATTGTTAGGGGCAGAATAGATCTGGACAAGAAGTCTGGAGATAAATGTGAGAAGGGAGGGACAGACAGTAGAAACAAAAGTGAAACTGTTTGAGCAGCATATTCCAGAAGTCTTGAGGTCTTTCTGAGCGTAGCCTTCATTGATCTACCATACCAGTCTCTCACTAGAAGGGAAAACCTACAATGGCAGCAGGCCGTAAGAGAGACCCAGTTTGGGAATATTTTAATGAAGTTCCTCTACCTGTGGGTAAGACAGGCATGCGTGCAAAATGCAAACAGTGCAACGAAGAAATGCAAGGCCCAAATGAAACAACATCATGAGAAGTGTTCCTTCTCAGGAGGAAGCTGCATTGAAGATGATGAAAGGATCTGAACATGCAGGATCTTCAGGTTGGTAAACTTTTTTATTTCATACTTCTTTCTTAAGGACTGCCTGTCTTCCTTCTGGACTATTCTTGAATTCTCATGTTTGAGCAACAAATATAGTTGTTACTCTATGGTACTAGCATTTTAGATGCAGTTGTGATAAAAAAATAAATAGCTGAAATAGGCAGATCTTCCTTTTACAATTTCACCTTTAAAGTAGTGCTGAGTGTCAGTGAATGCAATGAGGAGTATTAAATGAGCAGTATGGTAATAATAATTAAACAACTGCATTGACTTATTTTGTTCAGGAGAATCCATCCTCAACGTACAGGATTCTGAAGACTATCCACCTTCAAGATCATCATCATCATTTTCTATAGTTTCAGAGTTATTTGCCAATGACAGTGTTTCAGTCACATCATGTATGTCACATAGCCACAGTATATCACCTGTAGCAAAAAGAAAAAAAACCTCCATCATCCAGAGAAAACCATAGATAAGTTTGTGATAAGAACCAGCAGATTACAAAAAGATGAAGAAATTGCCCGGTTTGTTTATGCAACAAACTCTCCTTTCCGTATGATTGAAAACCCATACTTCATTAACATGGTTCAGTCATTAAGACCAGGATACAGTCCACCCAACAGAGCAGATGTTGCAGGCACATTGCTGGATAAAGTGTATGAAAGAGAAATTGAGCAGTGTGCAAAAGGTCTAGAGTTAACCTGAGTCTTGATAGGTGGAGCAATGTCCACAATGATCCTGTTGCATGTGCTTGTGCGACAACAGAAGAAGGGAAGGTCTTTCTTCCAGAAACAATTGATACAACAGGAAATGCACACACAGTAGAATACTTACAGGAAGCAACAGTAAAAGCTATAACAAACTGAAAAAAAATTCAAATGTCTACAACGCAGCTTGGTCACGGACAATGCTGCAAATGTATCCAAGATGAGAAGAAATTATTTAAAAAAAGAGAGCGAAGAGAGTCCCAAGCTAACATACGGTCGCAGTGCTCATTTGATGCACCTCCCAGCCAAAGACTTCAGTGTTCCAGTAATAAAGGCTAATGGTGAAATTGCAAAATACTTCCGTAACAACTACTTTGCAGCAGCTGCTCTGAAAAAAGTGGGAGGAGCCAAGCCAACTCTCCCACAAGACGTGTGATGGAACTCAGTAGTGGACTGTTTTGAGCACTGTATCAAGAACTGGCCTAATCTGATGACAGTGTGTGAACAAAACTGTGAAAAAAATAGATGGCCCTGTCACAGCCAAAGATCTCAACACCAGGCTTAAGAGAAATGTTGAACACATGCTGAGAACCCTGAAGCCTATTTCTGTAGCCTTGAACAAAACGCACGGAAATAGCTGTTTTATTGCTGATGCTGCTGAAATTTGGAAGGAACTGAGTGAGATCTTAAAAAGAGAAATATGCAAAGACAGAGTTAAATTACAAGCTTTTAAAAAAACAAATGGGACAAGCACTATCTCCAGCTTATTTTCTTGCAAATATTCTCAATACTTGGTACCAAGGTCAAACCTTAACTGCTGAAGAAGAAGAGTTGGCTAGGACATGGACATCTAGCAATCATCCCTCCATAACGCCAACTATAATAAACTTCAGAGCTAAGGGTGAACCATTCAAGAAATATATGTTTGCTGACGATGTTTTAAAGAAAGTCACACCAGTGAACTGGTGGAAGTCACTTAAGCACTTGGATTCAGAGACTGTTGACGTGATAATCTCACTTTTAACAGCAGTAGCTTCTTCTGCCGGTGTAGAAAGAATATTTTCTTCCTTTGAACTAATTCATTCCAAATTGAGAAATGGTTTTGGACCTGAAAAAGCAAGAATGCTTGTTCTTCTTTTCCAGATTATGAACAAACAGGAAAATGGAGGTGAAGACGACTGAGTTAGCTGCAGAAGCCAATATTTTAAGTTTCTCATGGTGACCTGGCAGACAGTTGATTTAATTTTTTTTTTTAAATTCATTTAACTATTTTAGTTAAAACAATTTTCACAAAAACAAACCTGATTTTATAAAACTTTATATTATAAAAATGTTTTCTGTTGAAGAAAAACATCCAGAATACATAACGTTGTTGTTTTAGTTAAATAAAACAATTTAAATATCTGTCTGGTGATGTTCTCCTCCTAATACAGCATGGCAAGAAAATCCTCCAAATATTAACGATTAACCTGTTGAACTGGAGATCATTCACCTCCCAATGACTTCATAAAAATCTGCTTCAATTACCTTTGGTAAATGAAATAACCAAACAAATCCTTCATTTTCTGATATAGCTGTAAAACTAATCTGAAAAGTTTTCAAAATAAATCACTTTAAAAATGTATCGTGTGTAGCTTCTAAAAATGAAACCTACACCCATCTCTGAGTTGTGAAGACTATATATTAAGGTTATAACAACTAATAAGAGTGCACTTTTATGTAGAAATCCATGATGAAATCGAGTCTTCCTGACTAGTGATTTAAATCAAATCCACCCTGAGTGTAGACAAGCCCTCACAGTTCAGTGTGCTCCTCCTATGGCTCTGCAAACTCCCTTTATTTAATGGGGGCAGGATCTGACTCTTAAAGTACAGATTTGAACATAGTCTAAAACTTTCAGTAGTGATTAGTGACACGGGTGACCTTGACACCTTAAAGAGACCTGATTGCCAAGCAGCCACCATCTGAAAATCAGGCCCCGTTAAGGTGCCTGAAGTTGAGTACACAAAGCTTAGACACCGAAGTCATTTGTCACTTGACAATTTAGACACTATTCTTGTCTAACAGGAAACAAAGATTCAGTGTGGGAGAGGGTGCAGGGAGGAGGGTTTGAGGTTTATAAAAACTGGAGAACCTTTTTGGAATGGAGAAGCCTATTCAGGAAGGGTGGACTCCACCCAAACTAAAACAGAACCAGATTGCTGGCTTGTAAAATTAAAAATGTTGTTGAGGAGGTTTTGAACTAAGGACTGGGGACAGCTGACAGGTGTGGAGGAGCATGCAGCTCAGACGGAACCATCCTGTAGGGAGGCTCTAGTCACAGGGATTCTCTATCCCAGTAAAGACTAGAGGACAGAAGTTGACAAAGCACAGGTAGGAATTGAAAAGAAGCAGTCAATTGAGACAGTCCCATTCAATTACATCACATAATGGCAGACAATTAAAAAATGACAAATTTTATAAGTACTCTTATACAAATGCTAAGATGGGTGACCTTGAGTACCTGGTATTAAATGAGGATATTGATATAATAGGCATCACAGAAACTTGGTGAAATGAGGATAATCAATGGGACACAGTAATACCAGGGTGCAAAATATATAGGAATGAAAATGTAGGCTATGCAGGTGGGGGAGTGGCACTGTATGTGAAAGCAAGCACAGAATCAAATATACTAAAAATCTTAAAGCAAAGAGTACCATAGAATCTCTATAGATACAAATTTCATGCTTTAACAACAGTAGGAATATATTACTGACTATCTGCTCAGGAAAGCGATAGTGACTGTGAAATGCTCAGAGCGATTAGAGAGGCTACAAGAATACACAACTCAGTAATAATGGGAGATCTCAACTATATCTATACTGACTGAATACATGTCACCTCAAGATGGGATGCTGAGATCAAGTTTGTAGACCCCATTAATGACTGCTTCTTGGAGCAGCTAGTCCTGAAACCCACAAGGGGAGAGACAATTCTTTATTTAGTCCTAAGTGAAGCACACAATCTGATCCAAGAGGTGAATATAGCTGAACCATTCAATAATAGCAACCATAATATATTCAAATTTAACATCCTGTGGGAGGGAAAAATATCAAAGAAGCCCACTACAGTAGCATTTAACTTCAAGGGAAAGAGGAACTACACAAAAATGAGGAAGCTAGTTACACAGAAATTAAAAGGTACATTCGCAAGAGCAAAATGCCTGCAAGCTGCATGGAAACTTGTTCAAGACACTATAATAGAGGCTCAAATTAAATGTATACCCCTAATTAAAAAAAATAGTAAGGTGACCAAAAAAGTGCCACTATGGCTAAACAGATTAAAAGAGATTAGAGGCAAAAAGGCATCCTTTAAAAATTTGAAGTCAAATCCTACTGAGGAAAATAGAAATGAGCATAAACTCTGGCAAATCAAGTGTGGAAGTATAATTGGGCAGACCAAAAAAGATTTTGAAGAGCTACTAGCAAAAGATAAAATATTTTTTGTTGTTAGTTTTTTTTAAGTACGATCAGAAGCAAGTCTGCCAAACAATCAATCAATCAGTGAAGCCACTGGACGATCGAGGTGCTAAAGGAAGACAAGGCCATGAATTCTTTGCATTGGTCTTCACTGCAGAGGATGTGTGGGAGAGTCCCACTCCTGAGCTCTTCTTTGTAGGTGACCAATCTGAGGAACTGTCCCAGATTGAGGTATCTATAGAACTGGTTTTGGACCAAACTGAAAAATTAAACAGTAATAAGTCACCAGGACCAGATGGTATTCTGAAGGAACTCAAATATGAAATTGCAGAGCTACTAACTGTGGTATAAAGAAAAGCAGGACTTGTGGCACCTTAGAGACTAACAAATTTGAGCATAAGCTCTCGAAAGCTTAGGATCTGTGTTCGCACGCACGTGTGCACAGCTTAGAGGGAACAGTGCTCCAGAGACAATCCTGGCAATTACAGGCCTAACTTCAGTACCAGGCAAACTGGTTGAAACCATAGTAAAGAACAGAATTACCAGACACATAGATGAACATAATTTGTTAGGGAAGAGCCAACATGGCTTTTGTAAAGGGAAATCATGCCTCACTACTCTATTAGAAGTTTTGAAAGGGTCAAACAAACATGTGGACAAGGGGGATCCAGTGGGTACTGGACTTTCAGAAAGTCTTTGACAAGGCCCCTCCAAAGGCTTTTAAGCAAAGTAAGCAGTCATGGGATAAGAGGGAAGGTCCTGTCATGGATCGGTAACTGGTTAAAGACAGGAAACAAAGGGAAGAAATAAATGGTTAGTTTTCAGAATGGAGAGAGGTAAATAGTGGGATCCCCCAGGAGTCTGTATTGGGCCCAGTGCTGTTCAAAGTATTCACAAATGATCTGGAAAAAGGGGTAAACAGGGAGGTGGTAAAATTTGCAGTTGATACAAAATTACTCTGATAATTAAGCCCAAAGCAGACTACAAATAGTTACAAAAGGTTCTTACAAAACTGGGTGACTGGGCAACAAAATGGCAGATGAAATTCAGTGTTGATAAATGCAAAGTAATGCACATTGGAAAACATAATCCCAACTATGCATACAAAATGATAGGGTCTAAATTAGCTGTTACCACTCAAGGAAGAGATCCTGGAGTCTTCGTAGATAGTTCTTTGAAAACATCTGCTCAATGTGCAGCGACACTCAAAAAAGCTAACGGAATGTTAGGAACCATTAGGAAAGGGATAGAGAAGACGACAAAAAGTGTAACACTATATAAATCCATGATATGCTACACCTTGAATACTGTGTGCAGTTCTAGTCACCCCATCTCAAAAAAAGATATATTTGAATTGGAATAGGTACAGAGAATGGCAACAAAAATTATTAAGGGTATGGAACAACTTCCATATGAGGAGAGATTAATAAGACTGGGACTTTTCAGCATGGAAAAGAGATGATTAAGGATGGATATGACCGAGGTCTATAAAACCGTGACTGGTGCAGAGAAAGTGAATAAGGAAGTGTTATTTACCCCTTCACATAGAACAAGAACCCGGGGTCACCCAATGAAATTAATAGGCAGCAGGTTTAAAACAAACAAAAGGAAGTTCTACATCACACAATGCAGACTCAAGCTATGGAACTTGCTGCCAGGGGATATTGTGAAGGCCAAAACTGTAACTGGGTTCAAAAAAGAATTAGGTAAGTTCACTGAGGATAGGTCCATCTATGGATATTAGGCAAAATGGTCAGGGGTGAAACCCCATGCTCTGCATGTTTTAAGCCTCTAACTGCCAGACACTGGGAGTGGAAAATAGGGGATGGAGCAGTCACTAATTGCCCTGGTCTGTTCATTGCCTCTGAAGCATCTGACATTGGCCACTGTCAGAAGACAGGACACTGGGCTAGAAGGACGACTGGTCTGACCCATTATGGCCATTCTTATGAGAAACCATTTTCTTCCAGGATCGTAGATGGCAATTTATATATAGGCATACACATATGGGGGAGAGAGCAAGCGCGCGTCCACACATCCCAAAATAAAATCTAGAAGACTTCCATTATAGGGAAAACAATCAAAGATTACTAGAAGTATGTGTGTGAGAGTGTAGAGGAAATAAGGCATAAGAAGAATGTGGCACTCTCTGTTCAGTAAATTCTATAAGAAACCCAACACAAGTTAGAATTACTTTTGTTAACGTGTCTGTGGGCTCCCAAGCAGAGTGGAAATAAACTATAATGCAGAGCTAAAAAAGTAAAGCCAGAGTTGAGCCAGTGGTGTCTACTGTAGTGGGATATAAAGTACAAAAGTAAAGCAAACACTGCTGCTCTGAAGTGTACAATACATTTTTAGATATAATATGTTGCTTATTTAATTTAGGAGACCACTCGATTAGATGAGATTGAACACACTAGAGGAATTTTATCTGATTAAAGTATTGGGACATACAAAAAAATTAGAAAAGTAACAATCCTGCTATATAGAACCGCAACTTCTGTAAGAACAGTTCCATTGGAAAGTTAATGATTATAAGGATCAAGTTATATAGTAGCCTTGTTGATTCCTTTTGTCATCAACCACCAAATCCTAAAGATACTTACATGAGTACAGGCATCTTTCTTCCTAAGGGCTAGACACGGTTCCCTCCAAAGCCAGTCAATGCCATCCCTCATCTAACCAGAGAAATTGCTGCACAGACACGCAGACTTTCCCTCCTCGAGGGATAACAGTCTGAATTTAAGGCTACCACTCCCACACAGTAGATCATGGTGTTATTGCTAAGACCACATGGTTCACAATTTAAATACCACTTTAAAACTTCACAATTCATCAGAGTAAGAGATTTTACACATTACCTCTGGCCCAGCCAACAGCTACCATGATAAGCCAGGCATTTTTGTAGTGGCTGTTTGCATGTGCAATTCCAGCTGTTACTTTCCAAGTCCTCGTCACTTCTTTCATTCCTGCAACCATCAGTCGAAGAGGCAGAAAGGAAAAGCATCGGTAGACTATGTCAAGCGGACAAAAAAATACAAGATACCTGAAATTTAGAAGAAAATTTCTATTTAAAAATCTCTTGGCAACAAAGTTACACTCCTAAAACATCTTTTAAAAATAAATTTTGGAGTATCACTAAGAGTTCTTTAATATTATCCCTATACTCCATATATCTTTTAGTGCTTTAGGTCCAAACTGAAAATTAGAATATTCCCTTTTTAGAATTTACCTCATTAAATCTCTTTCTGGGTATTTATACTGCACCCATCACCTGATATTTGAGCATCTAAAATAAGGTCATTACACAAAATATATATTCCCAAACATCAGACATTGTTTATCAAGGCTTCCTTAAAGTACAAGGAAACAAATTGAACCCATTCTTGGAATGGAACACATTTCTTTAAGCTTATAGATCACCAAGATTCCTCTCTCAAGTTGCTATCCAGCTTGAATGTTGGTTTATTGTTTAAAAAAAGTAAACTTTGTATAAACGTTTGAGCTTCTTTGGATTGTTAAAATAGTATTGGAGCAGAATGGGAATTCACTTATATCTGGACACAGGGCTCTCATACTGCCAGTGACACAAAATTATATAACTTTAGCAAGACTGCCATCCCTTGTTAAAGTCAATGCCAGTTGTGATTTAAAGCTATTTTCAAATACATTTCACTTCTTACAGTGAGCAGTGCTTTTAACTTTTTGGACTTTCAGATTATGGGGCTAAGCAAACTGGTGTAGTTTTCTTTAAAAGAAGAATGCTGGTATGCAGTGTTCCAAATTTAAGGACTCTACAGCCATGAGCTCCAATTTATCCAAAATGGGCTCTTTCACCCCACTTGCCATTGCCACCCCAAGCGGACTGGACTTCAAGATGGTCCTTTGTAGTCTCATGTTTTAACAATTCAAGGACACTCATGTTCAAACAATTTACTTTTTATAACAATACCAAAATTGTAACAAAAATCTTATATCTTTTACTTTCGTAGCCTTTTCATTTTTAGATTATACTACCTTTTTTATTTAACTGGGTTTGATTCACAGTCATAGGTCCAGTGCCTTAAACTGAGTGCACTATTGTTGTGGACTGTATACTTAAATCAGTCTTTACAGTTTCATTGCTGCCCAAGATGGGGAATCATGTACTGGATGTGAACTGCAGACCCTTAGCCCAGCCCTAGCCCCTTGGAAATCAGTACAGCTGCTCCAACACAATAGGACAAGAAACAGTTGGTGTGTGGAACTCTGTTTTGTCCCTACTCAGTTCTTCTGGGGAGCGAGTCTTTTGGCTAGGCCTTGAAAGGAGTAAGCACCCTCCTTGCAAAGCCTAAGATCTATCACGTCTTCCTATTTCTTGAGACTTATGAAATAGGACTCCAGTACCATTGCCTGTGACTATTCTGAAGACAAAATGCCACATGAAAGCTGTGCTCGGTACTTGCTGGCAGAGGAGTGGATCTAGGTCTTTGCAGGAATTAAACCCATGTCCTTGAAATCCCAAGAGGGAGAAGAGGAATAAAAGGGAGGAAACAGTGATGGGGAAGTTGAAACTGTTGAGGCACATATTCAAAAAATCTGGATCTGCCCCCTATAGTTTTGAATGCCTTCCTCCAGTGCAAGAGTAGAAGCCCTTTCCCAAACAGAATTGAAGTTCTGGATTCAATAATTATGACTGTGACTGTATGCAATCACTGAATATATCTGAATAGCAACATAGGATTGAGGATACTTTAGCATAATCTAAACCTTTAAAAATGAGACGTGAAAGGACTGAGTAAAATAATTTGTATGATTTCATCTGCACAATAACCCATTTCTTATGTGCAACAGATGTCAAGTTGCACTACTGCGTGATTACTGTTCAAATAAGAGCACATCCGCATCCACTTTTTTCTTTTGCACTGACTAGTGATCTGTTTCCCCCCCATCTTATATATGAAAGCAATTATTGAACTTAATTGTTCCATGGTATATAAGAAAGATTGATCATGCATCAGTGCATGACAGTGTGGATGCAGATTGTATGTGCAAAAAGAAAGGGAGGACTTGTGGCACCTTAGAGACGAACAAATTTATTTGAGCATAAGCTTTTGTGAGCTACAGCTCACTTCATCAGATGCATTCAGTGGAAAATACAGTGGGGAGATTTTATATACACAGAGAGCATGAAACAATGGGTGTTACCATACACGCTGTAACGAGAGTGATCAGGTAAGGTGAGCTATTACCAGCAGAGGGGGAAGAGAGAGAGGAAAAAAAACCTTTTGTAGTGATAATTAAGGTGGGCCATTTCCAGTTGACGAGAGCGTGTGAGGAACGGGGGAAGTTGAAGAACTGCAACTTTTAGGTCTGTAATCGAGTGACCAGAGAGACTGAAGAGTTCTCCGACTGGTTTTTGAATGTTATAATTCCTGACGTCTGATCATCATCAAGGATCTACAACCTATCCTGAAGGACGACCCATCACTCTCACAGATCTTGGGAGACAGGCCAGTCCTTGCCTACAGACAGCCCCCCAACCTGAAGCAAATACTCACCAGCAACCACACACCACACAACAAAAATACTAACTCAGGAACCTATCCTTGCAACAAAGCCCGTTGTCCCCTGAATAGATATGTGGACACAGTTGGCATCATCATAGGGCCTAATCACATCAGCCACACTATCAGAGGCTTGTTCACCCGCATATCTACCAATGTGATACATGCCATCATGTGCCAGCAATGCCCCTCTGCCATGTACATTGGCCAAACTGAACAGTTTCTACGTAAAAGACTAAATGGACACAAATCAGATGTCAAGAATTATAGCATTCAAAAATCAGTCGGAGAACACTTCAATCTCTCTGCTCACTCGATTACAGACCTAAAAGTGGCAATTCTTCAACAAAAACAACTTCAGAAACAGACTCCAAAGAGAGACTGCTGAACTGGAACTAATTTGCAAACTGGACACCATTGACTTAGGCTTGAATAAAGACTGGGAGTGGATGTGTCATTACACAAAGTAAAACTATTTCCCCATGTTTATTCCCCCCCCGGCCCACTGTTCCTCACACGTTCTTGTCAACTGCTGGAAATGGCCCACCTTGATTATCACTACAAAAAAGTTTTGGGTTTTTTCCCCTCACACCCTCTTCCCCCTGCTGGTAATAGCTCACCTTACCTGATCACTCTCGCTACAGTGTGTATGGTAACACCCATTGTTTCATGCTCTCTGTGTATATAAAATCTCCCCACTGTATTTTCCACTGAATGCATCTGATGAAGTGAGCTGTAGCTCACGAAAGCTTATGCTCAAATAAATTTGTTCATCTCTAAGGTGTCACAAGTACTCCTTTTCTTTTTGCAGATACAGACTAACACGGCTGTTACTCTGAAACCTGGCAGATTGTATGGTGCAACTGCTATTTACAATAGCCAATTAAATCTCTGTATATTGAATGTATAAACTCTGGCCATTGGTAAATTGTAGTCACATATTGGGGGTAAGAGTTCGATCCAGTACTAAGGCTTTTTTTAACCTGAAGCGTTCTGCAAAAGGCTGCAACTCTGCATTCCACTATGGTCAGTCATGCAAAATAAAAACCACCACTGAACTGAAATACTGAAGTTAAGAATGTTAAATGGTCAGTGAACAACTGAAAATCAAGGAGTTCTGCTCAGATTAGTCTTCAGTTTCACAAAATGGTTATCTTTTTAAAATCAAATTAATAATTCAGTGACACTTGATCTGCACGTACGTGCGTATGTTTAAGAATTTGTTAATGAATAAGCCAAGCACTACCTATTGCAAGTGTTATAGGTATTTTTAATCCATTTTATAAAAATTCATGGTTTCCTCCATCCAGCCCAAGGGAACATTTTAATATTTTGTTTCACTATGCAATTTGTAAGTGATCAGTGTAATAATTACAAACTACATATGCAAAGTATTTGTGGCTGAATATTGAATTGCTAACATTTACTTTCACAGCATTCTCCCATGCTAGTGGTTCCTTCATATAAATACTACTGTAGAGTGACAGTATCTACACTGGACAAAATTAATTCTTTTGTAAGCAGGTGTTGCAGTAAATGGAATTTCACCTCCCTACTCCAAGGGATTAATTTGCCTTAATATTTTTGTACTACTCAGCCTGCTTAATAACTAACTTATTAATGGAAGTTATTAAAAAGCCCATAAATTGTGGGGAAATCTAAATGGATTTTACCAGTTTTAGGTGTTTCGTGTTCGTGCTGTAATTATGAAGCATAGTATTTACATTTTCAATATCAAAAACAGAATAAAATAGTTTATTGAAAAACTAGACTGTGCATAGCACTCTGTGGAACAATGGCAGAATCATCCACAGTTCTCTACTTCTTGTTATTTTCTACTATCCTCCAAACACTACTATTTTATGCAACTACCAACAGCTACCAGTAGATGTTGCTATGTCACATAATGTTTTAAAATGTTATTGATCCTGAATTACCAGATAGAGAAAAGAAAGTGTCACATTACCAGTTTATATATTAAGGTATGAATTCTGCTTTATTTTACTTTAAGACCAAATAGGAATCATATAATAAGTCAATGTAAAGTTCTAGTAGTGAGCAAGAATGACAGGTTTTTTACATAACTAATAGTTCTAAAGGTTTCATAATGTTTGTACTGGGTCATGAGCAATACACACCATTTTCACTTAAGTCTGATTTAACAGTACATTTGGTTTATATACTGTTGTCTTTGCTCTTTCACATCTTTTGGTGCATTGTCAACATAAAAAAAGTCATTTGTGAAAAAGGTATACCTATTCTAGTTAGATGTAACACTCAAGATTACAGAATATACATTTATCTATTTCTTTCCAGTTTGCATACCATTTTACTGTTTTCCCTGGATGCAGCCAAACAGGAATCTGTCCTTTATGCATCTCATTCGGCAAGAGTACGAATTTTTTAAAACAAAAATGTGATTTTATAACAGGCTGCAATTATAAAGCCAGTAGGAGGACTGAGGGGAGACCTAGTACCCGATACCGTTTAGTCTTTTATAATTGACTAGATTTCAAGGAGACTGTGTCCTTAAAGAAATCAAATAGTTAACTTTCTTGTAACCAGTTTCTAAAAGTAAATTCTAAGTAGGGATTTGAGAGTTTGAAGTTTTGTTCAGAAAATATATTTTAAAGGAAATTAAACTACAGTATATACTCATTCATTAGCCCATTCGTTTATAAGCCAACCCCCCAAGATGGATAGGTAAAAATAGTAAAAACTTGTATGACCCTTTCATAAGCCGACCCTATATTTCAGGGGCTGGCAAACTGACTCCTGGCCCATTAGGGTAAACCGCTAGCGGGCCTGGATGTTGCCACTTCCTGCAGCTCCCATTGGCTGGGAACAGCGAACCGCAGCCAAAGGGAGCTGAGGGGCTCCATGCCTGCACACACTCCAGGTAAACAAAACGACAATGTATTAGATATTCAATTCAATGATTCCACAGAGTTTAAAATCATCAAATTTTGGTGTAAACCCGTTTAAGCCGACCCCTGCTCTTTAATGCATCACTTTACCAAAAATATTTGGCTTATGAACGAGTATATACGGTAACAACTGTTACAAGACTACATTCAGAAAGTAGTTTTCATCTCTTCCACCTAAGTATGTCAATGAACAAACTCATTTCATTTAACAAAACGAGCATAAAATAGAATCATAGGACTGGAAGAGACCTCAAGAGGTCTAGTCCAGTTCCCTGCACTCATGGCAGGACTAAGTATTATCTAGACTATCACTGACAGGTGTTTGCCTAACCTGCTCTTAAAAATCTCCAAGGATGGTGTCATAAAGGGAAGGGTAAACACCTTTAAAATCCCTCCTGGACAGAGGAAAAACCCTTTCACCTGTAATGGGTTAACAAGCTAGGATAACCTCACTGGCACCTGACCAAAATGACCAATGAGGAGACAAGATACTTTCAAAAGCTGGGGGGAGGGAGAAACAAAGCCTCTCTCTCTGTGATGCTTTTGCCGGGGACAGAACAGGAATGGAGTCTTAGAACTTAGTAAGTAATCTAGCTAGATATGCGGTAGATTCTGATTCCTTTAAATGGCTGAGAAAATAAGCTGTGCTGAATGGGATGTAGACTCCTGTTTTTGTGTCTTTTTGTAACTTAAGGTTTTGCCTAGAGGGATTCTCTATGTTTTGAATCTGATTACCCTGTAAGGTATTTACCATCCTGATTTTACAGAGGTGATTCTTTTTTACTTTTTCTTCTATTGAAATTCTTCTTTTAAGAATCTGATTGCTTTTTCATTGTTCTTAAGATCCAAGGGTTTGAGTCTGTGTTCATGTATGCAAATTGGTGAGGATTTTTATCAAGCCTTCCCCAGGAAAGAGGGTGCAAGGGTTGGGAGGATTTTCAGGGGAAAGACATTTCCAAACGGACTCTTTCCCAGTAATATACCGGTTAGACATTTGGTGGTGGCAGCGATAAAGTACAAGGGCAAAAGGTAAAATAGTTTGTACCTTGGGGAAGTTTTAACCTAAGCTTGTAAAAGTAAGCTTAGGAGGTTTTCATGCACGTCCCCACATCTGTACCCTAGAGTTCAGGGTGGGGAAGGAACCTTGACAGATGGAGATTCCACAACCTCCCTAGGCAATCTATTTCACTGCTTAACTACCCTGACAGTTAGGAAGTTTTTCCTAATGTCCAACCTAAACTGCCCTTGCTTCAATTTAAGTCCATTGCTTCTTGTCCTATCCTCAGAGGTTAAGGAGAACAATTTATCTCCCTCGTCCTTGTAACAACCTTTTATGGACTTGAAAACTTATGTCCCCTCTCAGTCTTCTCTTCTCCAGACTAAACAAACCCAATGTTTTCAATCTTCCCTCATATATCATGTTTTCTAGACCTTTAATCATTTTTGTTGCTCTTCTCTGGACTTCCTCCAATTTGTCCACATCTTTCCTGAAATGTGGTGCCCAGAACTGGACACAATACTCCAGCTGAGGCCTAATCAGCAAGGAGTAGAGTAGAAGAATTACTTCTCATGTCTTGCTTACAACACTCCTGCTAATACATCCCAGAATGATGTTAGCTTTTTTTTTTTTGGGGGGGGGGGGCCCCCAACAGTGTTCACCGTTGACTAATATTTAGCTTGTGGTCCGCTATGACCCCCAGATCCCTTTCTGCAATACTCCTTCTTAAGCAGTTATTTCCCATTTTGTATGTGTGCAACTGATTGTTCCTTCCTAAGTGGAGTTCTTTGCAACTGTCCTTATTGAATTTCATCCTATTTCCTTCATATCACTTCTCCTGTTTGTCCAGATCACTTTGAATTATAATCCTATTTGCCAAAGCACTTATAACCCTTCCCAGCTTGGTGTCATCCACAAAACTTTGTAAGTGTTCTCTCTATGCTATTATTGAAATCATTGAAGAAGATATTGAACAGAACCGGACCCAGAACTGGTCCCTGTGGGACCTCACTTGATATGCCCTTCCAGCTTGACTGTGAACCTCTGATAACTACTCTCTGTGAATGGTTTTCCAACCAGTTATGCACCCACCTTATAGTAATTTCGCCTCGGTTGTATTTCCCTAGTTTGTTTATGCGAAGGTCATGTGAGACAGTATCTAAAGACTTACTAAAGTCAAGATATCACAAATACCACTTCCCCTCATCCACAAAGCTTGTTATCCTGTAAAAGAAAACTATTAGGTTGGTTTGCCATAATTTGTTCTTGACAAATCCATGCTGTCTGTTACTTATCACTCTATTATCTTCTAGCTGTCTGCAAAGTGATTGCTTAATTATTTACTCCATTATCTTTCCGGGTAAAGAAGTTCATCTGACTGGTCTGTAATTCCTCAGGTTGTCCTTATTTCCTGTATTTGCCCTTTTCCAGTCCTCTGGAATCTCTCCTGTCTTCCGTAACTTTTCAAAGATAATCGCTAATGGCTCAAATATCTCCTCAGTCAGCTCCTTGAGTATTCTAGGATGTATTTCATCAGGCTCTGGTGACTTGAAGACATCTAACTTGTCTAAGTAATTTTTAACTTGTTCTTTCCCTATTTTAGCCTCTGATGATACCTCATTTTCACTGGCATTCACAATGTTAGACGTCCAATCGCTAACCAACCTTTTTGGTGAAAAAAAAAACAAAAAAAACAAAAATGTCATTTAGCACTTCCGCCATTTCCACATTTTCTGTTTCCCTTCTCATTGAGTAATGGGCCTGCTCTGTCCTTGGTTTTCATCTTACTTTTAATGTATTGTACAATGATTTCTTGTTATCCTTTATGTCTCTAGCTAGTTTAATCTCATTTTGTGCCTTGGCCTTTCTAATTTTGTCCCTACATACTTGCATTATTTGTTTTTATTCTGATTTTGTAATTTGACCTTGTTTCCACTTTTTGTAGGACTCTTTTTGAGTTTCAGATCATTGAAGATCTCCTGGTTAAGCCAGGGTGGTCTCTTGCCAGACTTCCTGTCTTTCCTACGCAGTGAGACATTGCTAAGGGCACAAGAGCAAACTCTCTCTCTGAAAAGGGCCAACTCTCTCAAAACTGTTTTCCCCTTGAACTTGCTTCCCATGCAATCTTAACTACCAACTCCCTGAGTTTGCAAAAGTCTGCCTTCTTGAAATCCATTATATTTATTGTGCTGTTTTCCCTCCTACCATTCCTTAGAATCATGAAGTCTACCATTTCATAATTTGCTAAACTGCCTTCCACTTTCAAATTCTCAACCAGTTCCTCCCTATTTGTCAAAATCAAATCTAGAACAATCTCTCCCCTTGTTGCTTTCTCCATCATCTTCTGAAATAAAAAGTTACCTCCAATACATTCCAAGAACTTGGACAATCTGTGCCCCGCTGTATTATGTTCCCAACAGATATCTGGGTAGTTGAAGTCCCCCATCACCACCAAGTCCTGTGCTTTGGATGATTTTGTTAGTTGTTTTTAACCTCATTCATTCACAAGTAGGTATATGGGACAAAGTTTCACTACATCATATGGTAATTAAAGAAAGCCAAGGATAAACAAAACAAAAAAGTCTCAGAAGCCAACACAAACCCCATTAAATTGATTCCAAGGGTCATCTGGCTCTTTGGTTGTGAAGTAGCCAGACCATGTTAATTAAATCAGACTCTAAATAGTCACAAGTTTTTCAAGTTCTCCAGAAAATAGGATTAGGATTTAAATTTTTGCTGTCCAGTAGCAGTTTATCATTTCCATATACAAATACTGTGCTTTCCAAGTTTTGTTTAAAAAAAAAATACATTTAGAAAGTGCACTTTTCTTAAAGGTTTCAGAGGGGTAGCCATGTTAGTCTGTATCAGCAAAAACTAGGAGTCCTTGTGGCACCTTGAAGACTAAAAATGTATTTGGGCGTAAGCTTTCATGGGCTAAAACCCACTTCATCAGATGCATGGAGTGAAAAATACAGTAAGCAGAATATAAATTATAGCACATGAAAAGATGGGAGTTGCCTTACCAATTGGGGGGGGGGGTCAGTGCCATTTAAAGTAACTAGTGCCATTTTATAATTTGTGAAAGGTTCCAATCCATTTCTTGTTCCAAAGTTTAAATGAAACTTGCATTAGACCCCCAGAAGATTAAGTGTATTTTGCTGATGATTGTCTGCAATGTCAACTACACCTCTACCCAGATATAACGCGACCCGATATAACGCAGGTTCGCATGCAATGCAGTAAAGCTCCGACACGCTGCTCTGAGCAGCGTGTTAAAGGTGCCGGGCCAGGGGGGTTGGGTAAGGGGCAGAGGGTCTCGGGGGCGGTCGGGGCTCTCCTCCACTCCCAGTCTGGGAGGCAGGAGTGTGGGGGGGGCACTTTTGGGGGCCCCGCAGTCCCAGAGTGGCCCAGGGGATTAGCAGGGGGCCGGGAGCAGCCCGCTCCGCTTCCCTCAGCCCAGCCCCAGCTGTGTTGCTTGGGGGAGGGGGCTTGGGAGAAGGGATCCCCCCCTGCACTCACCGGCAGAAGCAGAGCAGCCTGGCCCCAGCCCTCTCCACTCCACCAGCTCCCAGCCACAGTGCTCCGCTTCCCGCTGCCGGTGAGTACAGGGGGTGTCCTTTCCCCAACCCCCGCACTCACTGGCGGCGGGAAGTGGAGCACCGCGGATGGGAGGTAGCAGGGTGGAGCGGGCTGGGGCCATGTTGCTCTGCTTCCCACCACTGCCGGTGAGTGCCTGTCAGGGGGCGGGAGTGTGGATAGGGATCGGAGCAGTCAGGGGACAGGGAGCAGGGGGGTTGGGTAGGGGGCTGTCAGGGAACAAGGAACGGGGGGGGGGGGGCGGGGGGCAAAGCAAGTTCGATATAACACGGTCTCACCTATAACACGGTGAGATTTTTTTGTCTGAGGACCGAGTTATATCGGGGTAGAGGTTTATAAGGAACAGAAATTGATGCTATAAGTTAAGGTTTAGCTTTTGCAAAAATCCAAACAAGTAAAAGGATACTATCTATCTCTTAGTCTGAGTTTAACTGCTTCCATTTTTTTCTCTTTCTTGAAAGTGGTCCAGTAAGGTCTGCATTCCTCAGCAACAAAATGGTTCAAACTCCATATCTGATAATGATACATCTCACAGCAATTTAGATATACAATATAGGTTAACTATTGCAAAACTGAGGAATCAGGTTCTGAACTGAAATACTAAAGAAGAGTACATCCTCTGCTCTCCCCTCTCTACTGGAACTCTGCCTTCCTCCCAGCAGCCACTCTTTGGGTATACCACAAATAAAAGGTACATTCTTAACATTGGTTAGCTAACTCTCATTAATGAACTTGGGTAAGACACAGCAACTCTGCTTTTAACTTGAGTTAGCAGCTTAAATTCAACCCCAGACTTCCCTATAGGCTTTAATTTGAGCTGCTAACCAAATGAAAACCTAATTTGCCATGTCTTCAATGCTATTTTAACCCGAGCAAGCTAACCTGAGTTAATACTTTTTTGCAGCATTGACAGGCCCTTAGGAACAAAACAAGATCTCCTTCACCCTTCAATCCCAAGCTCTGGAACCTATCCCTTTCCCACAGCAAGCCAATTCATAGCCTCTTTCTTATCTACCTTCCCATTACATGGACATCGGCAGCAAGTTTAAACTTTTCCCTCACCTTCGTTCCCAAAATGACTCACGTCTCCTGTTAGTTTCATAAAGTCAAGCTGGGATCTGGCAGTAAATAAAGCAGATCACTGCCAGGACGCAGAAGCTGAAGGAGAGGGGGTGAAATCAGTCCCAGCAAACCCTACTTTCTAGCAGCAGAAAAACACCTACATCTTGGTTTAATCTGGATGTCCAATAGCTACCTCAAAATCCTTTAAACATAGACAGGCCTCATGTCTCATCTTTCTAGAAATTAGCTTACTTCTTAAAAGTAATGATAATAAACTCTGCTTTGGACAAACTTACCCCTCTAGTTTCTTTACAAAACTTTGAAGAGACTGACTTATCCACTGACCCACTTGCCAATAATAAATAGAAAACGCCTAAGTCAAATTAATGGCCCTACATGAGAGGGCCTTCCAAAGACAGAGAAAGATAATCTTGCCCCCTCAAGAGAGGCAAGATGCTTCCATTAATTCCAATCAGCGTTAACTCTGAAGCCTCTCTGACTGTGTCCACAGCAGGGATTTTGTATCTAGGGAGGATTTTTGCTACAGTTACCACATTGTCGCTTACTATCGGTGGCGCCCTAGCAGTTGCATAGACACGACACTTTATAAGTGTGCACACAGTACAAGTATGATTTTACTAATACGAAAAACAAATGTACTTATTTTATACTCGTGTGCATGCTTACCAGACTGAAGATGCCAGGAAGATATTAGTGCTGTTTGCAAGGAACCCTACAGGAGGCTCTGCAAGCATCAAGGAAGACAGAACAGACCCACCAAAGCAGTAAAGCATAGCACTAAACCAACATGCAATCGGACTCTGGCGTGACACTTCCACTGCTCCTGAAATAAAACAAAATAAAAAGGCAACCTGTAAATGACATATTTGTAAAAGGACAAGTAAGAAGGTATCAAATATACCAAATTTTAAAACTTTTTTAAAATATCAGTAACATTCAAATAATTTTGACACGGGCTTGGTTTGTTTGATAAGCTTACACATCATTGAAGATAAGCACTGAATAGCAGGTAACATTATGAACGATGCTACAAAATTCTACACATCAATCCCCTCCAAAAGGCAAACCTGCTAAGGAAAGATCAGGAAAAGAGAAACACCTGTGCATGAGACCTTGATCATCAAAATATTGCTATGAAACCTACCAGCAACAACAAAGCTCTGTACAGTACTCAGCAGTGCCTTTCACAAGAAGATCCCAAAGCACTTTACAACGGGTAGTATCTTCACTGTGCAAATGAAACAGAAAGTTGAGACACTTACAGTAACACTGGACTGACCTAGTATATTAAGTCCTGTGATCCATCTCGCCTGATATCTAGTCTTTCAGTGGCTAGTAACAGATGTTTCAGGGAAAGGTGAAAGAAAAGTTAACCCTTAAAAATATTTACCCTATTTAACATTACTCTGGATCTTAATATTCATTTTAATAGCTAATCCTTGGCTTCACAAGCATCTTGCATCCACAAGTTCCATAGGTTAATTCGATGTTGCATAAAAGGGGTTTAGTCAGTTTAAAATCTTTCAAAGCCTTGTGTGTGTCCCCTTATTCTATTATAATGGATAAAAATGACTGCCCCTTTATACGTCATTTATTCTTTTATATCTGATGTCCTCGCATTCATCTCTTCTATGAACTATATACTTTAAAACTCTGAGAAACCTTGCAATGCCTCTAATCATTGTAATTCCTGCCTCTCCCCCCCCAGACCCTTTGTATTTCTGATATATCTAGAGCTGGCCAAATTTTCCAAAGTTACATTTTGATGACATTTCAAATCTTGACACGGTTTTGCATTTTCAACCAGTTCTAATTATATACTTTTTAAAATGAGGTGACCAGAACTGAACAATACACACCAGTAATTTATATAATTGGATCCGAATATTTTCAATATATACTATACTCACTTAATACAACCTAACATTGCCTGTTTTTCTGCCTCCTGCTGAGCATGGCGCAGATGTTTTCACTGAACTATTCACAGTGAAAAGATCTTTTTTCATGAGTAGCTAGAGCTCATTTAGAGCTTATTACTGAGATTAGTTCAAATTATTACTTTCAACATGCACCACCCTGCACTTAACTACACTGAATATCATTTGGCATCATGTCACCAAACTGCCTAGGTAAAATAGGCCATTCATTAATTCCTCATTGAATTCTTGTCACGACTAAACTAAATAACTTTATGCCTCCTTTTATGATGACCTAGATTGGTTCTACGAGCAGCTTCAATGGAAACAAAATTAAACTTAATTTGCCCTCTTGCCAGGTCAAACATAAAAAGGTCTGATATGTCTTCAAACCTCACAGAGCCAGACATACTAGTTTAATCCAGACATCATAAAAGCAATTAGGAACCTCTTATGATGACTGCATACATTTCTTTAGTGGCTAAGATGACATTTGCAAGCAAATGTAACATTCCTGCACAACACGGTCTACTAAAGGGAGATACCATAACCACCAACATGGTTGCTTCACAGATATAGTTCACTGTTATAATTCGAAGCCATGAGCAGCATCCTTTATGTGCCCTGAAGACAATGGGTGTATGACAAGACAAAAAAGTTACCCAGCACCAAAGTGCAGGGCAGATCTTGAAGCATCAAGAATGCCTGTTGAAACAAGACACTAAGGCCTGGACTACAGTACGCGGAATTAGCCGAGTTACCTCTAAATAAAACTGGTTCCGTCCACACGACCAAACCAGCCTCCAGGGGCTATCCCAGAATGCTCCCTTGTGACCGCTCTGGACAACACTCTGAACGCCGATGCACTAGCCAGGTAGGCAGTAAAAGCCCCGGGAACTTTTGAATTTCCTGTTTGGTCACCATCAGCACAGGTGACCATCAGCACAGTCTACCACTCAGTCCCGGATTTGCAGACGAGCTCCGGCACGGTCCAAACAGGAGGTACTGGATCTCACTGCATGTTGGGGAGACGTATCTGTTATGGCAGAACTACGTTCCAAAAAAAGGAATGCAACTACATATGCTAAAATCTCCAGGGCCATGACAAGAAGAGGCTACTCCAGGGACACAGAACAGTGTCGTACATCAATCAAGGAGATCAGGCAAGCATACCAAAAAGCCAGGGAGGCAAACAGGCACTACCACGAGCTGCAAGCAATTACGGGGGAGGGAGGGGTGTGACGACTCCACTACCCCACCATTGTCCCGTGGACACTTGCGGGGGGGGGGGGGGGGGAGTAGCACGGAGCGAGGAGGGTGAGTTTTTGGAGGATGAAGAGGAAGAGGACAACAACAGTGCACAGAGGGCAAGTGGGGAATCAGTTCTTCCCCCTAGCTAGGAACTATTCTTAACGCTGGAGCCAATAGCCTCCCCCTACTCCCAAAGCATGACCCTGGAGAAGGCACTTCTGGTGAGTGAGAGCTTGATCGGAGCCATGCTGGGCTGTTCACATTTAGGTTACAGGGCTCATCCCTGCTCAGAGCCTCATCGGAGCCCCGCAGTGTGTGTGGGGGGGGAGGGGAGGAGGGAGAGTGTTGTGTGAAGAGATCATCCCAGAGAGCCCACGGGCTGCCTGCAAGCTGAATTCTGTTGCCTGGCCGCTGCCTGCAAGCTGAATTCTGTTGCCTGGCGCATGTGACGGCTTACTCACACCAAAGTGGTAGGCACTTCAGTATAGGAGGCAAAATGAGACCTTGTACAGAAAGAATATGTGCTGTGTACTATGAATTGCCTGTTTCACTGAGAAACAGTGTCTCCTTTGTTCTCTAATATGTATCTTTTAAAATACTACCCTCCCTTTTTCTCCTCCTGCAGCAGGTGCAAATGTTTCAATGCAGCCCCTATCCACTCCGTCCCAGAGGCTGGTCCAGATTAAAAGGCGGAAAAAATGAACTCGGGAGAACATGTTTGCTGGGCTCATGCAGTCCTCCTGCACTGATAGGGCCCAGTTGAATGCGTGGAGGCAAACAATTGCGGAGTCGCGTAAAGCGTTACATGAATACGAAGAGAGGAGGGACGCATGCGATGAGAGCAGGCAGGATGCTATGGTCAAGCTCATGCGGGAACAAACTGACATGCTCCGCCGTATGGTGGATCTAATGCGGGAAAGGCAGCAAGACCACAGACTGCCGCTGCAGCCCCTGAATAACCACCCTCCCTCCTCCCCAAGTTCCATAGCCTCCTCACCCAGACGCCCAAGAACACGGTGGGGGCAGGCTACGGGGACCCACACAGTCAACCCCAGAGGATTGCACAAGCAGCAGAAAGCTGGCATATCCTAAATTTTGATTTGGTTTCTGGACTTGTCCTTCCCTCCTCCTCCACCCCCCTAAACCAATACTCTCCCTCCCCCATCTAGCTTCTGATTTCTCTCAATGTTTTGTGCAACAAATAATAAAGAACGGTTTTTAAACAATTGTGACTTTATTTCCTTTATTTATATAAATATATAAAGCGGGTAACTAAGAGAAACAAACTCCTCTCACACCGTACCCTGGCCAGTCATGAAACTGGCTTTCAAAGCTTCTCTGATGTGCAGCACGCCCTGCTGCGCTCTTCTAATCACCCTGTTGTCTGGCTGTGTGAAACTGGCCACCAGGAGAGTTGCCTCAACCTCCCAACCCGCCATAAATGTCTCCCCTTTACTCTGACAGATATTGTGAAGCACACAGCAAGCAGCAATTACAATTGGAATATTGGTTGTGCTGAGATCTAACCGGGTCAGTAAACTGCGCCAGCGTGCTTTCAAATGTCCAAACGCACATTCTACACCATTCTGCCCTTGCTCAGCCTATAGTTTAACTGCTCCTTACTACTGTCCAGGGTGCCTGTGTACGGCTTCATGAGCCATGGCATTAAGGGGTAGGCTGGGTCCCCAAGGATAACTATAGGCATTTCAACATCCCCAACAGTAATTTTCTGGTCTGGGAAGTAAGTTCCTTCCTGCAGCTGTTCAAACAGACCAGAGTTCCTGAAGATGCGAGCATCATGCACCTTTCCCAGCCATCCCACATTGATGTCAGTGAAACGTCCCTTGTGATCCACCAGTGCTTGCAGCACCATGGAAAAGTACCCTTTGTGGTTTATGTACTGGCCGCCCCGGTGTTCCGGGGCCAAGATAGGGATATGAGTTCCGTCTATCGCCCCACCGCAGTTAGGGAACCCCAGCACATTAAAGCCATCCACAATGGTCTGCACATTTCCCAAAGTCACTACCCTTGATAGCAGCTGGTCAATGATTGCGTTGGCTACTTGCAGCACAGCAGCCCCCACAGTAGATTTCCCCACTCCAAACTGATTCCCAACTGACCAGTAGCTGTTGCGCATTGCAAGCTTCCACAGGGCTATGGCCATTTGCTTCTCAACTGTGAGGGCTGCTCTCATTTTGGTGTCTTTGTGCTTCAGGGCAGGGGACAGCAAGTCACAAAGTTCCATGAAAGTGGCCCTACGCATACGAAAGTTTCTCAGTCACTGGGAATCATCCCATACCTGCAACACTATGTGGTCCCACCAGTCTGTGTTTGTTTCCCGGGCCCAGAATCGGCATTCCACAGCATGAACCTGGCCCAACAGCACCATGATCTCCCAATCGCCGCATGCCGTGCTTCTAGAAATGTCTGCGTCCATGTCCTCATCAGTATAGTAATCGCGCTGTCATCGCTTCCTTGCCCAGTTTTGCAGGTACTACACATACTGCTGGATAATGCGCAAGGTATTTACAATGGTCAAAACTGCAGCAGAGATCTGATCGGGCTCCATGGCTATGGTGCCTGCACAGGTAATCCTGGAAAAAGAGCGTGAAATGTAGGAGAGCAGAGTGGCAGCGGAAGCTGTGCTGTTCAGATCACGGTAGCCAAACAGCGGCTGAAAATGGTTGTCTTATGTGGCTTTCATGGAGGTGGGAGCCCCGGACAGACAACATGGAGAAGCTCGGAAGCGTGGCAATAGCGGGAGAGCAGAGTTGGCGACAGAAGCTGTGCTGCTCGGCTCACGATGGCCAAGCACAGCTGAGTTGGAGAGGTGGATTCATAGTAGCAGGAGAGCAGTGGTGCACCGTCTGCTGAAAGCAGTATAGTGTCTGCACGCCAAAAAGGCGCAAAACAATTGTCTGCCGTAGCTTTCTGACGACACACACCCAGAAACACCCGCGAGAATGTTTTTGCCCCATCATGCACTGGGAGCTTAACCCAGAATTTCAATGGGCAGCGGGGACTGCAGGAACTGTGGGATAGCTACCCATAGTGCACTGCTCTGACATTCAATGCTAGCCTTGGTACTGTGGACGCAATCTGCCGAATTCACATGCTTTAGTGGGGACACAGAAGACCGAATGTATAAAATAGCTTCCAAAAATTCGAATAGAATAATTTCTAAATAATTTCATACTGTAGACGTACTCCAAAGCACATTAACTTAGGTGTTGATACTCTGATAAAATAGTCTCCCAACCTCTCCTCCAGAAGCTGAAATATTCAGGGACCAGTAATCTGGTAACATCAACATTTTAATGACTGCATGCCATCATTTCCCTCTCCTGATACTTCCCAAACTACTGAAGTAATGGAGTTTTTCTTCCAGATCCTGGAATGCCGGACATCTTAGTGGTGCAGGCTTGAGAGAGGCTTTCCTAATAAAGGAATCCTTAATCTACTGAAGTTAGTTCTGGTGGTCCCATCTCAAAAAAGATACAGTATATTATAATTGGAAAAAGTACAGAGAAGGGCAACAAAAATTATTAAGGGTATGGAACAGCTTCCACATGAGGAGAGATTAATAAGACTAAGACTTTTCAGCTTGGAAGAGAGATGACTAAGGGGAGATTTTATAGACCTCTATCATATCATGAATGGTGTGGAGAAAGTAGATAAGGAAGTATTATTTACTCCTTCACATAACACAAGAACCAGGAGTCACCCAATGAAATTAATAGGCAGCAGGTTTATAACAAACAAAAGGAAACACTTCTTCACACAACATATGGTCACCTTGTGGAACTCGTTGCAGGGGATGTTGTGAAGGCCAGAACTATACCGGGGTTTGAAAAAGAATAAGTTCATGGAGGATAGGTCCATCAATGGGTATTAGCCACGTTGGCAGGGCTGCAACCCCATGCTCTAGGTGTCCCTAGACTCTGACTGCAGAAGCTGAGAATGGATGACAGGAGATGGATCACTCAATGTTTGCCTGTTCTGTTCATTCCCTCTGAAGCACCTGGCACTTGCCACTGTCGGAAGACAGGATACTGAGCTAGATGGATCATTGGTCTGATCCAGTATGGTGGTTCTTCTGTTCTTAAAGTCTGCCACTTCCAAAGCATAAAACAGCATGTGAAACCTATTTTGCTCCCATAAGCCCCACTAAATTCACAGCCTCTAGCTCAAGTAAACCCTAGAAAGCATTCACCAATCTCCCCCCATTCTCACAAACACACAGCTAGTGTCTGCCAAGTCTACACACATATAGTTAACACCAAATCACTCTTCCCAACCAGTTGTCTGCCTGCAGCCTATATAGATGCACAACGGGTGACAGACCACCAGCTAGCTATATCACTTTCAAGACAGCATGAACTGCAATGAGAAACTGACAGAGATGCACTTTTAGTTGCTGATCCTACAGACATCCTGAAGCAAAATAAGCAGCAGGGAGAGGGAGAAAAAAAAATGCAAAGTGGAAAAGACAAAAAGGTTGCAGAGAAGAAAAAACATGCGACAAGACAAAGCAGAAAGATCAGCTGCAGTGATAGGTGTTCACACTTCAACAATGAAAGTGATCTGATAAACACAACCTACCATACAACAGTTTGTTCAGAACGGCATCTAACCTAAAAGTACATTTGGAATAAAGGAGGCCTGGAGAGGGAAAAACGATAGCTACATTCATCAGAAAAAGAAGCAGCGATGGAATCCTCTCCACCCTACTACATAATTTTGCACTTTCCGAACTCCCAAACTTTCCTAAAACCCTGAGGGAAACAAAGCTTCATTTGTATAGGAGACTACAGAACAGTCTGTCTGAACTAGTATTTCTTGTACCGTTAGAATTCATGGCATGCACTAGAAATCATTGAGGAATTCCTCAAGGGCTTCTTTTCCATGGATCTAGATGATGAAGATGTCATCAATGTAGCACAAGTGACGCTCCTACTCTACTTGCGCTACATTGGTGACATCTTCATCATCTGGACCCATGGAAAAGAAGCCCTTGAGGAATTCCACCATGATTTCAACAATTTCCATCCCACCATCAACCTCAGCCTGGACCAGTCCACACAAGAGATCCACTTCCTGGACACTACGGTGCTAATAAGTGATGGGCACATAACTACCACGCTATACCGGAAACCTACTGACCGCTATACTTATCTACATGCCTCCAGCTTTCATCCAAACCACATCACATGATCCATCACCTACAGCCAAGCTCGAAGATGCGACTGCATTTGCTCCAATCCCTCAGACAAAGACAAACACAAGATCTCAATCAAGTGTTCTTAAAACTATAATACCCACCTGCTGAAGTGAAGAAACAGATTGACAGAGCCAGAAGAGTACCTAGAAGTCACCTACTATAGGACAGGCCCAACAAAGAAAGTAACAGAACCCCACCAGCCGTCACCTTCAGCCCCCAACTCAAACTTCTCCAGCACATCATCAAGGATCTACAACCTATCCTGAAGGACAATCCCTCACTCTCACAGATCTTGGGAGACAGGCCAATCCTTGCATACAGACAGCCCCCCCAGCCTGAAGCAAATACTCACCAGCAACCACACACCACACAACAAAAACACTAACCCAGGAACCTATCCTTGCAACAAAGCCCGTTGCCAACTGTGTCCACATATCTATTCAGGGGACACCATCATAGGGCCTAATCACATCAGCCACACTATCAGAGGCTCGTTCACCTGCACATCTACCAATGTGATATATGCCGTCATGTGCCAGCAATGCCCCTCTGCCATGTACATTGGTCAAACCGGACAGTCTACACAAAAGACTAAATGGACGCAAATCAGACATCAAGAATTATAACATTCAAAAACCAGTTGGAGAACACTTCAACCGCCCTGGACACTCAATTACAGACCTAAAAGTCGCAATTCTTCAACCAAAACAAACTTAAACAGACTCCAACGAGAAACTGCAGAACTGGAATTAATTTGCAAACTGGACACCACTAAATTAGGCTTGAATAAAGACTGTGAGTGGATGAGTCATTAGACAAATTAAAAACTATTTCCCCATGCTAATTTTTCCCCCGACTGCTACTCACACCTTCTTGTCAACTGTTTGAAATGGGCCATCCTGATTATCAGTACAAACATTTTTTTTTCCTCCTGCTGATAATAGCCCACTTTAATTGATTAGTCTCGTTAGAGTTGGTATGGCAATAACCATTTTTTCATGTTCTCTGTACATATACATCTTCCTACTGTATTTTCCACTGCATGCATCTAATGAAGTGGGTTTTAGCCCAAGAAAGCTTATGCCCAAATAAATGTATTAGTCTCTAAGGTGCCACAAGTACTCCTCATTCTTTTTTCTGAAGACGGCTATACTTGCCCTACATCCTGCGCCTAGAAAACATCCACCACGTAAATCTGTGGTCAGTTTTGGAATACTTGCTTTAAACACTGATATTGCCCAGACCATAAATTCATTTGTTTCTCCTTAAAAATAGAGCTCATTTGGTATGAACTCATACCCACAGCAGGTCTACACATCATAACAAGAGATTCAGCTGATAGAATCATAGACTATTAGGGTTGGAAGAGACCTCAGGAGGTCATCTAGTCCAATCCCCTGCTCAAAGCAGGGGCAACACCCACTAAATCATCCCAGCCACGGCTCTGTCAAGCCAGGCCTTGAAAACCTCTAAGGATGGAGATTCCACCACCTCCCTAGGTAACCCATTCCAATACTTCACCACCCTCCTAGTGAAATAGCATTTCCTACTATCCAACCTAGACTTCCCCCACCGCAACTTGAGACCATTGCTTCTTGTTCTGTCATCACTGATAACAGCCTAGCTCCATTCATTTATGGACATTGGATTTACTCTTATTATTGTACTTTTGCTCTATAATGGCTTTGCCTAGTTTTGTATTTAAAAATAGGCTTAAATGTATATCAGTAGACAGTGTTAAACTCTTGATTATTAGTCCCAGATTATGAAACAAATTACTCTGATTACTACAACTCCTGAGTGTGAGATGGTTCCCAGGTCAATAATCCAGTTCTGACAGCTATATTCTGTATCATAATGGCAGCCAGCCTAAGGACAGTAGTTTGAGAAATACTCAAGATATGGATACTGGGCTTAATGGAAATTCTTGATATTGCAAGTATGTAACTAACAGGGAAAATGATGAAAGCATCTTTGATTAAAAGGATCAACAAATATATGGAGATAAGCACCCTGCATGTCTATGGATGTGATAAAATAACTTTTTGATTGCTAGAAAGACTTATGGATTTTTATCAATTCTACTTTGAAGCATTGCTAGCTCACACCTTGGTTTAGACACATTAGCCCTAAAATGACAAAAACAATCACTCCCATCCTGTCCCATTTTTGTAATCAAGTTAAGGGCATTCATGCACTGCACTCTCTCAGACTGAAATGTTGGGACTACTGCACCCTATTACACACTAAAGTATTCTCCCCCCCTTTCCTAGTTTGTAGAGAAGGGAGGCAAAAATTTAATCCCACCTTCAGATCCTGAAATCTTCCCTATAGAGATGCATGAGCATTCATGGAGAAAGTTTTAAAATTGCTTTCCATGCAACTATATGTACATAATTTGTCTGCAGGGATATGGGAGACTAACACTGTGTTCTGACATTTTTCAGAGGGTGATCCAACTTAAATGTGTATCTGACCACTGGGGGATGGGAGGGAGAGAGGAAGAAGAGAGTATATTTTTGGGATGGGGAGGAGACTAATCTCACTCTCAGCAAGTCTCAGATGGTCAGGATTCAAAGGTACTTTCAAGTTACTATTCAAAACATTGCTTTGCTGAACTGGACAGATGAGATGACTAACGTTACACCCCATATTCTTCACAGAAATATGGCTATGATATGAATATGGCATAACTAAGATATACTTTATGCAAGATATCATTGGAAAGGTTATGATTTACTATGAATATCCAATTTGTATGCATGTATCATTTCTGTATTTAAAGTTAGGAATATTGACTATATAACAATTACAACTGTGTGTACTTGGGGAAACGCCCACCAGACAGTAAGCAATCAGACTTACTGGGCCATTAGAAAAAGACAATGAGTCTTTGAAGATGTGGATCTCCCATCTGCCTGGAGTTCCTTCCTGTGGACACTGCAGATAAACCTGGTTTCATAGTTGCTTTGACACTGCAAGGTCAGGTGATAAGATCACCTGATCCAAAATACCACCTTGAACACCGCTAGTGCTTTTCCTCTGTAGAGGGATGGGGATTAAACAAAAGTTTCCCACCTTAGGTAAATCCTTTTTAAGGCTGGCAAGGGGGTTAATCTAGACTCTCCTCCATTGCCTACCCAAGAAGGACTGCTGAAAGTACCTGAAGGGATGAAGGGACAAAGGAACTAACCTGAGGGGAAAGGCAGGGGTGAGTACAGATTGAGAAAGGGGTCCAGTCTGTAAGAAGAAATAACTGGAACTCCAAGCTACAGAAACTCTGCAACTTGCCTAAAATAACATTTAGGGTGAAAAATGACTTCTTGAAACCAGTCTCTAAGATCTTACGCTTAGTATGCATGTTTTCTTATACTTGCTCAGTAATCTGCTTTGTTCTGTTCGTTATCCCTTATAATCACTTAAAATCTGCCTTTTATAGTTAATAAATTTGTTTTGTTTATTGAACCCAGTTTGTGCAATTTTCATCTCTCTCTTCACATTGAGGGAGAGGGGGAATTTTTATGAGCTTGCCCTGTGCAGATCTTTCTATACAGCGCAAGACCGTTTTATTTTGGGTTTATTCCCCAAAGGGGGTGTGCATGTGAGTGCTTGGTGAATCCTCTCACAGAGCTCACTTCAGTCTATGTCTGCAGCTGTGTGTGCGGCCCTAACTGTGTGTGCATGCTGCAAGAGGCCGGAGAGCCTAATTCAACACAACAGACAGAGGGAATCCAGGCTGGTGGATTAGGAGGGGCTCAGTGAAACTCCAGTACATCAGCTGTCATCCCAGAAAGGGGGTCCAACCTATCCCAATTTCCACAACTTCCTTCCACATTTTACCTTTTTAAGTCAGTCTACAATTTCCATTGCAGCTTCTAAATATTTTTGAATTAAAATCAAGTTTTGTTTTTCCCCTTCCTCCTCTTGTAAGCCCTAAACTACATTTGGTAAAGTGAACAGGAGTACTTGTGGCACCTTAGAGACTTACAAATTTATTTGCGCATAAGCTTTCATGGGCTACAGCCCACTTCATCGGATGTATAGAATGGAACATATAGTAAGAAGAGAGACATACACACACACACACACACACAGAAGGTGGAAGTTGCCATACAAACTGTAAGAGGCTAATTAATTAAGATGAGCTACCAGCAGGAGAAAAAAAATGTATATACACCAACTCTTCTTACTATACGTTCCATTCTATGCATCCAATGAAGTGAGCTGTAGCTCACGAAAGCTTATGCTCTAATAAATTTGTGCCACAAGTACTCCTGTTCTTTTTGCGGATACAGACTAACATGGCTGCTACTCTGAAACCTGTCATTTGGTAAAGTGAAAGTGTCCCTAGAGATGTACAAATAAGAAAGCAAGCAATATTAAATTTAATCTCTGCTCTAAGAATAGGAAAAGGAATGGTTGCCAAAGGGAGAGAGAAGAGTTATACTAAGAGAAAAAGTACATTTCCAGCCCACAGGTTATTACAAGCAACTGAAATTCAGAAGATAAAGATGCCCTCTAATGATCCTTTTTAAACTATCCTTGAACGACGAGAAGACCCCTATGGATATCAAAAAATGCACAAGTGGATCAAAGGCAACACACAGCCCTTACTATATTCACTTAATTGGAATATTCACAAAAGGCGGTATTTCTAATCATAGATACAAGCAAATATCCGGTAAAGTCAGTTTTTATATCTGAACTCCAGCACAAAAGCCAAGTTTACAAAACTGACACCAACCAGTATCTTGGAGTTTCAAATTTAAACACAAAATACAGACTGTAAAGATTTAATATGTATTGCATGATTTGTTTTACAACACTGCAATAATTATTAATGTTCAAAATCAGAGGATATCTGTTCAGCTTGAATACTATTATCACTGCTTTGGGCATTAAAGTTGCAGTTAATTAAGTTTAATTGTAATTGAAAAGGTTAACAAAGGAGATAATGATCTAGGTGAACAATCAGGTTCACTTAATGACACATGTGAAGTGTATAAAAGGGTCATTAGATACAGATCCCACATAATAAAATGAGGATTCACATACAGGAGGGGAAGACATGCAGAATATGGGGTAGTTTAGGTTTAAATATTTATTTGGATTTCTATGATAATAAAAGGGGCACCGATCCAGAGCTCTTGCCCTGCCCCCCTCTCCCCAAATACATTACAAAACCAGAAATAAATTAAACAGCAGCTTACCCCTCTGCCAGCCAACAGGACTAAACCTCCAACAAAACTATTTCCCTCCCCCTGCATTAAAAGGTACAAATAGATTAACCTTGCAGCATGCCCTTCACATCAGAACAAATGGCTATTTAAGATTCAGGAAAGGAATCTATTACAGAGCTGAGGGACCCTCACAGAGAATACACTACCATTTCTTTTAACCATGCTCCACCTCTTAAATTAAGGAGAATCCACCTAGCACACCCCTACTAATCACAACTGTGGCAATATGGCACAAGGAGAGAGGCAGTATCTCAAGCAGCTATTGAGGGCTTTATAGTTCAAACACAACATTTAAAATTCAATCAGGAAACCAAAAGGTAGCCCATGTAAATCACTGAGTACAGGTATCATGTGCTGCAACTGGGAAGTACCATTTAATAGGCAGACTGCTGCATTCTGCACTAGTCTTAGTTTCTGGACTGATTAAAGTTACAGCCCCATGCAGAATGTATTGTACTTACCAGTCTTGGAGTGACAAAAGTATGTATCACGATAACAGGGTCCCCATCCAAAAAACCTGAGTTTTCCAGCCAGGTGCAGACAGTAAAGAAGCATTCTTGGACACTGCTGCCATATGATCATCTAACAGTACTGGGGATGCAGTAACACCATTTCACAAGTGGCAGGCACATCCTCTCAAAACATAGGTGTAGCAATAATCCTTGGCATATCTTCCAATAGCTCTCTTCAACCTACCATCACGTCAGTTTTAGCCATATAGGGGCATGGATAAGAGCTGGCAATCTCCCTCAGACACTGGACCAGGTGTTCAACAGTACTGTCTAGGCCTGGTGTAAACTCAAATATAGATAGAAGATGCATTATAGTAGATGTATAAAAGATCTAAGAGATGACCCACTAAGCTGTCAAACAGATCAGAGTTTAGTAGCTGAGGCTCCTTTCCTCATTCCTGGGCTGGAAGGGAAAGTTTTCCAGCTGATACAGTGTCTTAGATTTTAATAATCTTTGCTTTTTATATTTTGTACCTGCACCTAGACACAGTGATAGAAGTAATGAATAAAAGCTCAACAGAACAACCCTATACAGTAAGACTGCCTGAAGTAGGCAGCAGCAATCGGTTTTGAGGTGCAGTGGGGGCGTCACCAAAATAAATCACATTTCTGACAAAAAACTGTACGTGCTATTTGTTACTGTAAATAAATAAGATTATAACTGAAAGCTTAGAGAAACATTTTTATTTTTTCTAGTTTACTTTGTGCATTTCTGACAGCATTTTCCAAGTAATCTAATTCACTGTCTCTCCTATATTCTCAGTTTTCTGTTCGGCAGGCTTTCTAATAGCAACAGGAGGGCAAAAAACATTTGAGGGTATTTCTAGCTATTTAATGCAGTAAGTGTGTGTGTGTTTGGGGGTTTTGTTGTTTTTTAAGAAGTTAATCACACTCCCTCTTTTGTTCCTCTTTCCTAACCCCCTCCATATGCTTCCCTGACAACTGGCTGCATTCTCCATGGGCTTGTGTACACTGGCACTTTACAGCGCTGCAACTTTCTCGCTCATGGGTGTGAAAAAACAAGTTTCAGCGCTGTAATGTGCCAGTATAGACAGTGCACCAAAGCTGGTAGTCATGCTGGTAGCTACGCCCCCCGTGGAGGTGGTTTTTTTAGAGCACTGGCAGAGCTCTCCCCCAGCGCTGTGCCGTGACTATACAAGCCACATTAAAGCGCTGCTATGGCAGCACTTTAAGGTTGCGAGTGTAGACAAGCCCCATGACATAATTTCTCCACACTGGTGACGGTGCGTTCCAGTCCTAAAGGCGATGTCCACACTAGGAATCTTCAGCAAAAGCTTCCCGGTAGTAACACCAATACAATCCTAATGCAACCAAATCTTCAGCAGTTTCTTGTATTTTTATCATGTGTTAATTAAGAACTGCTTAGATGCTGTATTAATTAACAACACAGTGCTTAAGACTCCAGATGCTGCTGGAATCATATCTACATTAGGGCTCTCACCAATAGTGTCAAAAAAAAATCCACTAATATTTAGGTTCCTTAGTATAGAAACAGACTAGGGCCATGTCGACAAAAATTATGTCAACCTAACTTACGTCAGCATACAGCCAACGCAGTTATTAAATCACTTGTGTGCATGCATGTCACAGAGTCATCAGGGCGATGCTCTGGAACTGCTCCGTAGGAAGCCAGTCAGGACTCTGGGGGAGCATGCCTCCTCTCTCTGAGCATTCTATCACCAGGGCAAGCAGCTTACACAGTTTCGACCTTTCTGGGTCTGACCTCGGAGCATTCAGCATCCCTTCCACACTGTGCACTTCCCACAGCGAGTCCACCCAGGTGGGGCTCCTGGGGAAGCCAGAGGGCCCAGCACCACAACTCCACAGTCAGACGTGACTCTCAGCCAGCCGGTAAAAGAGAAGGTTTATTAGTCGACAGGAACACAGCATAGGACAGAACTTGTTAGCCACTGAATTCTGTGCTTTCAGCCTAGTCCATCTTGGGGGAAGGGGAGCCCAGAGCCAGGGCTCTGGCCCTCCCCCTGCACCCCAAGCCAGCCAAGACTGACTCTCTTCCAGCTGCCTGGCCCCTGCTCTGCCCGTTGGTCCTCCTCCAGCCTGTGTCTTGCTTCCCGGGCCAAGAGTCACTTGGTCACACCCCCCTCCTGGGTCTCAGGTCACGACGGGACGGCCATAGCATCCGTTCACACAGCTGGGGCAGCCCCTGCTGAAGTCACACACCCTTATTCCCACTACCTAGATACTGGTGCAATACATAGGGAAACTGAGGCACAAACAGCATTCATACAAAACAGTAAGACTCACATAGGCTTACATACAATATAACAAGGGAAAATCCCCACTACCTCACATCTCTCCCCCCTTCGAGACCGATCTGAGCAGGGACAGTTTAGCCAGTGACCTGGGGAAGTTCAGGCCTCCCTCTCTGGGACAAAGCATCAGCTATAACATTTGCACTCCCCTTAATGTGGGCCACCTCCATCTCATAATCCTGGAAGGACAGACTCCACCTCAGGAGCTTGGCATTGGCCCCTTATTTGGTGGAGCCACAGCAGGACAAGTGGTCCAGATATACCGTGAAGAGCCACCCAAATAGATCCAGCTGCAGCCTTTTAAGAGCCCACTCCATGATAAGGCATTCCTTCTCTATGGCTGCATAGCCCTACTCCCAGGGCAGCAGCTTCCTGCTCAGGTACATGACGAGGTGTTTCTCCCCCTTTGCATTTGCCTGCCTCGGCACCGCGCCCAGCCCTGTGTCTGGGGCATCGGTGAACACCATAAATGACTTGTCAAAGTCTGGGTTTCCCAGCACCAGGCCCTTGACCAGATCCTCCTTCAGCGTGCACAGAGCCCTCTGGCACTGCCCAGTCCAGACCAGCTTGTCTGGCTTAGCCTTTTGCATAGCTCAGTGATGGGAGCTGACACAGAGCTAAAGTGGGGCACAAACCTCCAGTAGTGCCTCACCTTCCCAATAAAGGCCTGGGCCTGTTTCTTAGTCTGGGGAGTAGGTCAGTCTCTGATCGCCCCCACCTTGGCCGGCTCTGACTTTAGGCAGCCACTCCCCACCTTGTGGCCCAGATACAACACTTCTGCCATCCCCACCTTGCACGTCCCAGCTTTTACAGTCAGCCCTGCATCCTGGAGGTGACTCAATCCCCTCTTCACCTGGGACACCTGGTCCTCCCAGGTCTGGCTAATGGCACAAATATCATCAACGTACACTATGGTAAAATTCTCCATCCTCCTCAGTAACTGATCCACCTGGCGCTGGTAGGTGACCGACACCTCCTTGAGCCCAAAAGGTAGGACCAGGGACTTGTTCAGCCCCAAAGGGGTGACAAAATCAGGTTTCAACCTGGCATCTGGATCCAAAGGCACCTGCCAGTAGCCTTGGGTGAGATCCCTGGTCATGGGGTACCGAGTCCCCCACAACTTGTCTAGGATCTCATCAGACCTAGGCATGGGCAGGCACCAGACATGGTGATGGCATTGAGCTTCCAATAGGAAAAATGGGTTGATCGGATTCTTTGTGGCCTGAGGTCCAGAACCACAGGAGAGGCCCCCCAAGGCTAGTGGATGGCTGCATCATCCCTAAAGCCAGCATGTCTCTGACCTCTGCCGCCAGGGCCTGGGCTGTGTTCCCAGTTACTCTGAAGGGGGCACACCTGATGGGAGGGCCAGCTCCCATCTCCAAACAGTGGACAGCTCCGGCTCTTAGTGAGCCCAGGCCAGTTGGAAAACAGCTGTTGGTAGGAATGCAGCATCTCTCTGATCCCTGCCTGCTGGGCAGGGGTTAGCTGGTCAGAGAGGGGAACTGATTCCAGCAAGGCGCTGGCTCCTGTCTCAGGGAAGAGACCCACCAGGGGATCTTCCCCTTCTCCCACTGGCCACACACGGCCAGTACCAGCCTCTCCCTGTCACAGTACGGCTCCATCATGTTGACCTGGTACCCTCGGTGGCTGTGAGCCTGGTTGGGCAGTTCCACCAAATTATGTCAACCTAACTTACATCAGAAAACAGCCACCGCAGTTATTAAATCACTTGTGCGCACTCACACTTGGCTCCTTGTGTCAACACTGCGCATCCTCACCAGGACCGCTTGTATCGATTATCTTGTCAGCGTGGGGCATTGTGGAATGGCTCCTGAAGGCTAGTAACAGTCAATGTAAGCAGTGTAGTGTCTACACGGACACTACGGCAACCTAATTACATCAACCATGACTCTTCACCACTCAGATAGGTGGTGTCACTAAATTGGCGTAGCGAGGCACTTACACTGGCGGGAGTCAAATTTAAGCAAAGACACTTGTACAGCTAAGAGAACACAAGGCAGCTTACATCGACCTAACCGTGTATTGCAGACCAGGCCTAAGCATGGCTCCTATCTAGTCTCCTCCTCATCCACAGCAGCAGTCCCTAGTAGGGGTAGATAAACTGACTGCTTCTTCCCTGTTTCCATCTGCTTTTTCATACTTAAACTCTTCTTAGCAATCTTTGATGACAGCAAAGCAGCTGGAAACTAAATACTGTATCATCACATGACCAGCCTGCTCCCCAAAAGCCAGAAGAGATCAAAGCTCGGGAATCTCTGCACTAAGCAATAAAAAGTTTAAGTATCACAAACAAATCAAAACTATAAAGGTAGCCCAGCAAAGATTATGCTAGGCATCATTAGAAGTCTCTGGGCTCTAAACACTGGTGGTTTGCAATTCAATCATTGTTTTCTTGCTATAGTGCTGACATAGCTAGAAAGCTTGTTGCTTCAATGCTAACTGTCCTTTAGCATTACTATTGCTAACAACATTATCGGTGGAATAAAACCTTCAAAAACACAGAAATTCAATTTTAAGTAGGTCATTCACTTACAAATTAACTGTCATTTATGTTTGTCCCATGAAGCATTCTTTAACGCTAATGAGGCATCATGAAATCATGCAGAATGTGATTTGAGCAAAGCCAACTAGTCTGCAAATACTGTAGTTTAGGGGTGAAGTTTAGGTTTCAAAAGCAGAGGCTGATGCGGAATACAAGTTTTCTGTTGTTTTTTTTAAAAAAAATGTTTGACATTAAATAACTATTCTTGTAAAAAAGTGTGACAAAGCCCTGCTTTTCAATGCTCTCCCCTGTCATTTCTTCCTCACTGTCCTCCTCCAACCTACAAAATTAATGATTAATATCACACACCATGCTTGTCTTGGTTATACACCTAAAGGGTGAAATAAAAAACCCTTTTAAAATAAAATACTTTTAAACACTATTCAAGATTAGTTTCCATATCAGTAAGAATATAGTTACTAACAATAACAACTTAGCACTAAAAAAAAAGGATCAGATTCACTTATCAAAACCCTATGCCAAGGATTCTATAATTCTCCTGAAAAAACATCAGCTTATGTGGAGAAACCTACAAATAAAAAAACTCTACATTAAACGTGACTAACAAGTGGCACCAGTACCTCACTCGTGAACACTAAATTTCCCTTCACAATTTAAAGAAAATGTTTCTTATGTCACAAAGTGTATCAAAAGTATAGTAAAGATTTTTTCTCTTAAAAAAAGCTCATACTTTAACAGGTAACCATGCCATTACTAATAAAAGGTACAGTTTCCACAAATTATCCCTACAGAGTACTTAGAAAAAGAATAAATTTGGAGTCCTATATAATACAGATGGTCCAAAGTTTAAGTTGCGAAAACAAAGAAAGCATTTCAAAAAAGTAAAGTCATTTTCTAAAAAGAATGCAGTAAACCCTCAATGTAATAAAATAGGATGCTAAATGCAGGCTGTTGACTGACTATGCTGTGACACGATGGGACACCACATATACTGCAAGTCTACTGACTGAGTTACAGCTGGAATAATTTTGACCCATTCGCAACTCCAATATTTATGTTTCAGTTCTTTTGGGGGGCGCTCAATGCCCCTTTCCCCACACAAAAAATTACTAATTCCATGCTGAAGTTAGAAAATGAGCTATACTTAAACCAAGATAAATATTACAAACACAAATTTATGTATTTTAATTGAAATTTCTAAGTGAATACAATGTGTGCTCAAACCGATTCTATGGTCATTTACAGCATTGTAGTTTGCTGATAGGAGTACGTGTAGAAGCAACAAAAAAATTAAGCAAATACTGGAATGTATTAATGGAAAATAAATTTTGAATATGTATACATAAGTGTTCCTACCAGAAACCTGATTCTAAAATAGGAAGATTCTAAAATCTTCTTGTATTTAAAGTAGTGGACTGAGGACACAGGAGATTGGGGCTCTATTTCTGGCTCTTCCACATACTTCCTGTGTGACCTTGCACCAATCTTTAATCACTGAATCAGATCATCCATCTGTAAAATGTGGGTATTTCATTATGTTTGTGAGATGCACAGATACTAAAGTGAGGCATGCAAAAGAAAAGCAAGTCAGACAAAAAATGACAATCAGGGAACAAAAATATACCCTAAGACCAAAGTACCCAATTTACTCAACAGCTTAAACTTTCAATATCAACTAGCCACAATGAACTGCTTGCAAACGAGTAACAGATGAAGATTTATTCACTGAAATTCGGCTAGTAGTTCTAAATAGTAATTATTTTTTAAAATCAAGCTCTGTTCAAGCCTGTCAAAACAGAAAGATAAAAATATGTCAAATGAGTAGTTATGAATTATTTGTCCAGCTCTAGCCAGAGCTAGGAAACTGCTGCCACTAAAGCAAACTTTCTAAAATGCAACATTTTACTGAAGCCATACTGAAGATGTGCCATAAGAGGGGGAGAAAAGTAGGTCCTTTCTTCACTAATGTCCATCTCCAATTTGGACCTAATTCCGAAGTTCAGAGGAATTTGGAACTTGAAAGTAATGCAACATCTTCTCCATTATCTATACATAGGAGATTTCTCACTTAAACTGCTTGTTCCTTTAATGTCATAAGCCAATATTTGTGACATCACAATCACTTTTACAGTAGGGAATTTACTACCCACAATTGGCTTACACAGAGATGTTACAATCTAGCAGGAGAAGCAAGAGGTTTAGAAAAAAAGAAAGCTTCTATTAACATTACTATTAGAGTAGTCAGCATAGATTAGTATCTGTGGAAGACAGAAATGTGTGGTTTAGGTATTTTTAATGCATCTGCCTACCACACTTTGATATTATGCAAATAACTGACACTGCATATATTTATAGTCTTATTTAGATTTTTTCCACTTATTTTACCTAGATCAATTTCAAATATTGTTGGACACATTGTTAGTAATAAGCAAGCCTTGGCAAATGCACTTGCCAATGGCAAACAGTAAAACTTCTCTTGGTGAATTTACTCATCAGTTATTGCAGAATAAGCTTTTTAAACAAAAATAAAGCGTCTAGCCCTTCTGGTAGCAAATAGCCTTCCAAATGTGAAGTAAACAGAGCAATGCAATGGTCTTCCTAAATCTGCCTAAGTCTGATAAAACAGTCATGAACTGCCAAAGACCCAGATATAGGGAAGTTACTCTGGGGCAGAGGAACTTTCCCAATCTTTGAAGTCACTCCACAGTAGTTATTCCAGTCTCACGGCTGGATTAATCTATACAACACTTGACTCAACTCTATGAGAGGTGAAGGCTAGTTAATAGCCCCAAATCCATAGTGCACAACAAGCCCCACAGAGCTTGCACCCCACCACAGACTTTCCAAATATTACCCCAAGTCGTATGCAGAAGAAAAATGTTGGAAATGCTACAACATAGCTTTCCAAAGCAGGGGAGGATTTACTCTTATAACAGTCGAATTAGCTTCTACATGCCCGAGTGTCATGTTGACTCTGGAGAGTTTCTGGGCCCATCTTTGTTCAATCCTTCAAAAACGCTAAGTTTTGAATTTCCAAGGAACTTCAACCACCTCATCCCTTCTGTCCAAAGCCATGCAGAAAAAAAAAAATCAAGCACCAATAGCAAGGCTTTCAACCAGCAAGTTACTGGACTATTTGTCCATTTATTTTCCCTAGCTTGAGAAAATGGGCAGGCATGGCATTAGTAGGAGATCATAACTATGTGCCTTTTGTTGCTGATTTATTGCTATTTGTTGGGAATATGCTGATTAATGAAGGGGTTCTTCATTGTTGTATATTTCAAAACTGTCAAAAGGCACCTAGATAAAAGGATGAGCACTATAATTTTATGTAAAAGAATAGCAGCAAGAGCCCAATCACCTGACTTGAAGTGCACAAATATAAAGTCAATAACAAGAGACTTATCCCTACAAATCCATATAGAACATTAGGGTCTCCCTGCTTGAGGGGAACTCATTTCAAAGTTTTTTACAGAAAGTTTTCCCGTAATTTGCCACTAAGTTAGACAGGACATACGCCACTTGAAATTGTATTGGAACAGACATGAGAAAACTAAAGCTTCAGGAACAGACCTGAGAGAACTGGCAGTTGTGCAACATTATGGGTTTAACCATTGCCCCCCATTTTTATCTATTTAAATTTTCACGGCGAAGACAAATCATTGGGGGGGGGGGGGAAGGGTCTGAATTATTTAGCCACAGTAGATGCTGTGACTCAAAAAGTGAAAACTTAAATGGGCAACGTAACATGTCAAAACACACACGGCAGGCAGGCGTGAACCGCAGGGGTTCCCCGGCAGCAGGTCGGCTCCGAGAGACGGAGCAGCGCTCTCACCGGCCTGCCTGCGCCGACACGGACAGGGACGAGTCTCACCGCTCCGCGCCGAGGCCGCTCTCGGGGGCCCGCCGGCGGCGGCCGACCTGCAAGGCCGCCCCCCCCGGGCCGCCGGGCCTCAGCGCGAGGGCAGGGCAGGGGCCGGGAGGCCCCGAGCGGCCGGCGGGGGGGCGGGGAGCAGCGCCCAGCCCAGGGAAGGGCGCGGGGAGGGGCAGGCTGGACGGGGCGGCGGAAGGGGAGGTGGGGGCCCCGCGCACCGCCCCCCAAAGCCCGGGGCCGGCGCTACTGGAGACAGACAGATGGGGGGGGTTACCATATACCCCCCGCCCCGCGGGTTGAGGGGTCCCCGGGGGCCCCCGCCTGACGGGGAGGGGGGGCCGCCCAGGGCTCCCGGCTGGGCAGGGCGCCGCGGGGCCGGACGCGGCGGTTGGGGCGCCGGGGGGGGGGCAGGGACCCGGCACGGGGGGGGGGGCTCACCCCGCTGCTCCTTCAGCGCCATGACGGAGGCCAGGTAATGCGCCGCGTCGAAGAAGGGGAACATGGGCAGGCGGGAGAAGCGCAGCGGCACCTGCCCCAGCTCCATGGCGGCAGCGGCGGCTCCTCCTCGGCCCGGGCCCGCCCCGGCTCGCGCGCCGCCCCACAGCTGGGGGGCGGGAGAAGGGAGGGCGCTGAGTGTTAATTGGTGGGACCAGCCCGGGGGGGGCGGGACTTGCTGGGGGAGGGGGGGCTGCTGGGGCAGAGGAGGGGGCGGGGAGCTGCAGGGGGCGGGACTTGCTGGGGGGGCTGCTAGGGGCAGAGGAGGGGGCGGGGAGCTGCAGGGGGCGGGACTTGCTGGGGGGGCTGCTAGGGGCAGAGGAGGGGGCGGGGAGCTGCAGGGGGCGGGACTTGCTGGGGGGGCTGCTAGGGGCAGAGGAGGGGGCGGGGAGCTGCAGGGGGCGGGACTTGCTGGGGGAGGGGGGGCTGCTGGGGCGGGGAGCTGCAGGGGGCGGGACTTGCTGGGGGGGTTGCTAGGGGCAGAGGAGGGGGGCGGGGAGCTGCAGGGGGCGGGACTTGCTGGGGGGCTGCTAGGGGCAGAGGAGGGGGCGGGGAGCTGCAGGGGGCGGGACTTGCTGGGGGGCTGCTAGGGGCAGAGGAGGGGGCGGGGAGCTGCAGGGGGCGGGACTTGCTGGGGCGGGTTGCTGGGGAGTCAGGGAGCGGCCCTAGGCATGTGGGGAGTTATTATCTGTATGGCCATGGGAGGGCTCAGGTGCTGATGGGGCTGGGCTGCTCAAGGCAGGGATTAGGGGGACTGGGGGGAACATCTGCTTGGGGGAATTACAGAACCAGTATGTGGGGAGTTAGGGACCTGAATGGGAAGGGGGAGGGTTGGTAGGGGGATGAGGGAACTTTATGGTTATGGGAAGGAGTGTATCTACGGCATGGATTAAGAACTAGTGTAGGTATGGGGGGTATTTGGGACCTGTCTGGCACTGGGGGGTTGGTAGGGAGATTAGGGACCTTTATGTGTATGGGGCGTGAGGGAATCTGATGGGTGCAGGGGATTAGGAACTGGTATGAGGATTGGAGGTGAGGTTCTGTTGGGTGAATGGGGATTTGAGACTTGTACTGAGATGAACACTGTAAATTCCTTAAACAGCTTTTGCTTTAATCACAGGTCTTGAGTCCTACATCACTTTAGAAAAACCTCTTGAAATTCTACCAGTAAATATCAAGTGGTTAGAGGAACCGGAGAGTTCTCTGCCCTGTGTAACAAAGCTTTCCTGCTCACACTATCCTAAAAGTTTATTTACATTACTACTACCTCTCCCTCCACATATGCACAGCAACAGAAGGTACTGTGTGGTTTTTTTTTTAGCAGCCTTGCCTAATGTTTTGACCCTTTAAAATCTAAGCACATTTACAAAAAAGGTGCTTCAGAGAAGTGAACGCAAGTTATGTGCACTTGATTTATTTCTGTTGTGTTAGCCTGTCCAAGGTGACAACAAATATGCTCCTCTCCCACACTGCTTCCGCTGTGAGGCCTCAATCCGCGTTCAGATCCTCGCAGACCCAAGGGTCAAACCATACATATGTGACTGAAGGATCAGGGCACACATATGCTCCATTTATTATTTAAAAAAAAAACATTTCTAACTGACACCCCCCAAACTCAGCCTGGGCTCCAAGAGTCAAGCTGGCTTCTGTCCATCTCACCCACCATCACAAGTCATAGGGACAAAGATATCAGCACTTAGACAGTTCTGCTGATCATGCTACAGGAGCCAGAAGAAAACCTGGCTCATTTTGCTATAGCTGTATTGGCTAAATTCATGCAGATCTGCCTCAAAACCAGATGGTTATACTGCTTAAGGTGTCATTTTTTACACTCAATTTTTAAAAATGTAAATGGAGCCTAAAAAGTTAGGTTGTATGTTTAGCCAATATTCTCTCTTCATTCCAGAAAATGACATTAATGATGCTTGTGTGAAGTTACCTGTTACTAACAAGTCATTTGGCAATTCATGCCACTTGGAGTCGTTTGGAGCAAGACTTAGAGATTCCCTCCATGTGCACAGCCACTCAATTATTTTTTTCATTTTTTGCTTTCCACCAAAGAATCTTAAGGTATTTGGTCTTTGGCTTAATGCTTGTGTTTTGTATGGGACTGAGTAAGCTCTGTGCTTAATAAATAAGTGACTACATAAAGCTAAAATATCCCAGCCTTTGAACAAAACTGCTTGATTCCTATAGGATGAGAGAAATTAGAGAGGATGTAGATATATTAAATGACAATCCATCCTGAAAGCGTAGGAGGTAATCTCCCCATTGAAGACATACCACTTTAACTGATATTGAATTTGGAACAAATTTCAGCACTGGAGTAAGCAGGATTATTGAAGACTATTGAAGTCTGTGGGAATTGATTCTGTTTACACCAGTACACGTCACTGTTTCTCTCTACTTTGTGTTTTTCTGAGCCCAAAACTACAGAGAAGTTACATGAACTGTATCTCCAGTGAACATACATCCAAAACACTGAAGTCAATGGAGTTACCTTAAGGAAAACAATAGTTGAATCTTGTCAAATAATGTCAGAGTTTAACGAGAAAATCCCTATATGGTCAGAAATAAGTAAAGTACAATAAGCAAGATATCATGCTCCCTTCCAAGACAGAAGGCATACACCAGACTGCTGTTCTATCACCATATCACTTCCGAGAGCAAGGGTGAACCTTTATTGTTGATCCTTTTAATGAAATCCTTACATCTCCCAAGCATCTGATCACATATCTGCACCTCAGTTGCCCTCTACCTCTGTGGTGGTCTGTAATCTCCCCCCGCTGGGCAGATAATGTGGCTTGTTAGGGTTTAGCCCTCCAGCCAAACCTCAGGTATAGTCCTTCCCGTTTCAGGGCTCCCAACCATAAATAGCCTCCAAGCTAACTAAGCAGTTCCTTACACTGATGATATATGGGGGGACGTCCTCTCTCTTTCCCCTCTTGGAAGCCCGCTCCCTGAAGCCCCAGAATAAATTGGTAAACCCACCAGTCCTCCAGCTCCTTCTAGTGCCATGTGACTAACTCCCATGATTTTATCACAAGTCTCATGATATACGATGTTTTACTTAAAGCTCCTGCTCCATACAGATCCCTAAATTGTCTGCTGTTGCAAAATGATTACATGAGAAGCTCAATTTTCATTTAAAAAACAAAAGTAAGTTTCTAGCCCTCAGGGATGCAGAGAAAAGCTTGAAAATGTGAGCTGAGTGCACCCAAAGGGCTCAGACACCAAATAAACAGAACCAAAATGTGTTTGGCTTTTTTATTTTTTATTTTTGTAAATCCCATTCCATTTTGGGGCCTGACTTGTGATTTTTGAACACCTGGGGTTGGCAGTCCTGCTAATAATAGATTGCCTCAGGCCTTTTCCTTCTTGTTGCACCCCCCTCAGCTGCCTTCTATGACCTTCCTTCTCACACACTTTCCACAGCTTCCTGGGTTTCATGCTTCTTTTTCCTCTCTTGACAGAACTTTTTAAGCAGTTTCTTGTTCCCCTGGTTTTTGGGCTTCTTGCCACCAAGCACTTCCTAAATCCTTCTCCAACAATATCACCCCTCCGCTTTTATATGGCCTGAGTACACTCAACACATGATTCCCTTTTGATCAGGTGATCCAGGAGTACACTTCCCTCCTGAGAAACTACCTTTTCCAAAATTCCATTCTATTAAAGGGGTCAGTAATCTCCCCCATTTTAGCAGGACCTGACCTTAAAGGGTTCACCATGCTCTGCCATACTTCCCATCCTTCCCAGGACAGAAGGACAATGATTTTAATGTTTGTGATGTAAATTGTACACTGTGGGAGGGGAGTAGGTGATGAATAAGGTATAAAGGATGGGCTGTGCTGTAAGGTGATTGATTAAGTGGTACACAGAGGTATGATGCCTGTTGAAGGCCATGGTAGAGGAACAAGAAGAGATTTAGTTGGATGGCTGGGTATTCCATGAGCTGAGGGGTATTTCCCCAGCTTCTCCTGGTCCTGACTAGATACCCTTGCCTTAATGTCAGGGCAAGGGTGTGTGATAGGTGTATACAACATCCCTCCAACCCAGCAAGGGTCAGTGGGAATTTTAAAATAGGAGGCAGGCTGATCAATTTTGTGATCTAGACTTTGCTTCAGGAATTTTTTCAGTAAACATAGCAAGCGAAGCAAAGGTTCTTGGACCAGGGTATATTCATTAACTATGAGGGATGAGCTGTGGAATAATTCCAGCAACAGAGATGAGATCCAGATGATGGGAGGCTTGAGGTTCCAGAAGCAACCTGTGTAGGGGAGGGACTGCACCATTCAAAGGACACCCTCAAGTGAGAACCAGTCTAACCCCACTTCTGGCTGCCCATACTCTCCTGACCTCATCCATCACAAACATTCCAATTCCTTCCAGCAGCTGCTCAATCATCCTGCACCCCAACAATGAGCCCACTTGCTTTGCTTCTTGCTATAAGTGTTATATAAAAAATTCACCCAGTTGGTCTCTGTAGTGATATTCTTAAATTAAAGGAAGCTAGAGTTGTAACTAAGCTGCTTTTTGATTATCCCAGTTACTAGAAGAGAATTTTGGAAAACTCTTATCATTGTTATATTTGTATTATACTTATGTCTGAATCAGGACTCCATTGTGCCAGACACTACACATATGCATAGTGAGGGACAGTCTCCACCTCCAAGGAACTTACAGTGTAAATAGACAGGACAGGAAAAAGGAGCGAAATACTATTTCCCCAAGTTTACAGATAGGGAACGGAGGCATGGAGAGATTAAATGACTGGACCAATGACAAACAGCCAGTCTGTGGCAGAGCTGTGAACTGAACCCAGATCTCCTAAATCTCAGTTCCAGGCCAATGTCATAATCACATGATCATCCTTACTCTCTCTATACAACTATTAATATGAAGATCACTTCTCGGGAAAAGCAGTTGACGCACAAATTGTTAATATATTTTGACCTGTCCTTATAAAAATGGAAATCATAGGTCATTTTCCACTGTAGAATTTTACTTAGCAAATCTTCAGGTACAGTGTGATTCAGTAGGAAGTTAGTAAATTGCATTGCTGTCCTAAGTCAGTAATGAGTTAAAATGTAATTTTTTCGTCCATTAAATGAACGGTGATACATCTGCACAGCTGTATCCATCAAATAATACCTGATCATGTTTTATAGGATGTTAATTACATGTAGGGTGACCAGTTGACAAGAACAAAATATCGGGACACATGGGGGGGCAGCCACAGGCTCACCCCCACCCCTACCAGGGCCGGCTCTAGGTTTTTTGCCGCCCCCCCCCCCCAACAAAAGAAAAGCCGGAGTGGCGCCGAAGCAAAATATCGGGACAAATGGCGACCCTTCTCTTCATGGGTCAGTATATTTATGTCTGCATCTGTAACTTTAACTCCATGTATCTGAAGAAGTGCAGTTTTTACCCACGAAAACTTATGCTCAAATAAATCTGTTCGTCTTTAAGGTGCCACCGGACTCCTTGTTGTTTTTGTGGATACAGACTAACACGGCTACCCCCGATACTTGACACCATGCTTCTTCCAGTCACTGACTATAGAAAGAAATATCCTTTCTAGGTTACTTCATTCCTTGCAGTACTGCTTCTTTCCCACTGAGTGGCATCAGGTTCATTTCTGAGAAGCAAAAGCAATTCAAACTAGCTTGCATGTGGTCATGGGACATGGGGGAGGGAGAGAAAATGGCAATAGGTACATTTAGGAAGCCACTTTAAAAGTACTCATTACATTGTTATACAGTACTGGATGTTCCTTTGGAGAGGGGCCTTCAGCATGCTATACTAATGATTCCCTCTCTTGTGGAATGAGGGAGACCCAGATGCCAAAGGTGATTAGAGCCCTGCACAGATACAAAATTTGTATCTGCATCCTATCCGCAATCCGCAGACATGATCGGTGGATATAAAGCAGATATCAGCAGATTTTCAGGGCTCTAAAGACAGTAGTGGGCCATGCCTGACTTTATGGTCTGGGAACAGTTTTTAAATGAAACATCAAAATGAGTGTGGCAACCAGTTCTCTTACTTCCTGGAGCTGTAAGAGAAGGAGCTGGATGCTGGATGTGTACTGACAGTTTTAAAAAAGGTTTGCTTCTGAGGCAACGAGAGAGAGAGTGAGCCGGAGACTCTACCAGTGTCCAGTGTTTCCTAATCAAGTTGTTACTGAAAAGCAAGGAGTGCAGCAGGTGGGCTCTTCATCTCATCGTGGAAAAAATTACTTCACTAAAAATAAATCAGACATGAGCAACACATGGTCAGTGCTAGTGCTGGATTGGAATCTGATCTAGAAAAAACAACAACTGGTCACAGACTTTCCAGAGATCAAAGATACTTCAAGAGTAATTAGAGGATGGCAGATGAAGAGCATATACCTGAAATTAATCATATCCAGCCTTCTACCTGATATGCAACCACTCAGAGGGCTGATGACTCCCCTGGTGTGGAATGAGGAAAAAGAAAGGTGCTGAAGATGGTAGAGGTGCAGGCCTAATGGTAGGCCAGCAGCACTTTTAGATAAACTTCACAATGCAAGGGGGAGTGGGAATCAGACGCCTTTACCTCCTCAGACCTAACAGAAACTGGGGGAGGAGGGGAGCACACTCATCAGCACGGCAAAGCATTCAGCTTTATTGCATGAGTATGGAATTCACGATCAACTCCCCAGAGCACCAGCCTGAGACACCTGCACTTCACTGACCATCCCTGACATGTGCCTAAGAAATAGTTGGACAGCTGTAATTTCCCTTTCTGAAGGAAAATGGGACTTTGAGAAAGGAGTCCAGATGCATGTTGACTTTGTGACAGCATATCCCCAAATCCCCCACCCCATCACAACAGAAAGTGGCAGTTTAAAAGACAGACACCATCATCCTGTGACTCTCCAGATCTTACAAAGGAGGCTGGAGACATACACCAAGGTCTTAATTTCAGACCTCACGGTGGAGAATGTATCCCATGGTAAAACGGACCGGTTGCTTCTTTTCGAGTAAAGTTGCTAGTGAAAATTGGATATATTTATTTAACCTTTCATGTCTTAATGTCTGGGATCCTTGTTGGGGGTTGAAGTCCGAACCTGGCAACAGGGCCCAGCAGCAAGAGTCAACAGCTGTGTCACCCAATGGCAAGAGTCAATGGCTGGTGGGTAGGGGAACCCAAGCCTTCCCTGTTTCACCGGGTTCCGATCCAGGACCCTGTGAGTAATGGTTCAACTGTGCAGCCAGAACTCTCCATGCCTGCTCCCTAGGCAAATTCCTATCCCAGTTTCACTGACGCCACTGGTCTATGTCTGGATTCCCCCTGGAGTTCTCTCTGTTCATGCTCCGAAGGGTTTTCCTCTGTCAGTCATGGCCCTGTGGATGAAGGGCCTGCAGTGGCTTGGTGGTTGGGCTTGGTCCCAGCCACCTGGAGCCCCAGCAGCATCTCTGCAGGAGCTTAGGCTAGGCTGAACTGAGCTGCTCCCTTTCGAGCCCTGCCTCCACTGTGAGCATGCCAGCAGGTGCAGCTGAGCAGGGCCTTCTTGGACCCAGAGCTGCTCCTTAACCCTCAGTTCACCAGTGTGGAGCTCATGCATCCCATCACAGTCCTACAGACACCGAGCTGGAGTTTGGGGAGGATGTCTCAGGGAAGCAACCAAGGAGGAGAATATTCAAGATTCATCCCCGAACATTCAAATAGATCCCATGTCAGATCCCCAACAACCATGGCATTACAAATATTCAAAAAGTGTTGCATTTTTTGGTTTGATTTTTGTGCCTTTATGAAGAAGCCTCCCAACCCCCAATCTGTGTGCAGTCATTCCAAGGTCAAATATAACCTTGATACACATTCAAAACCATAGGAGTTCCACCGGCTTCTTACCCACACCTATTCCCTGGTGTGCAGGGAGCTACCAATCTATCCTCCACCATCCTCTCATCTATCTGTTGTCTCCCTCCCTCCCCTCCCCTCCACACACAGTCTCCTGCCTCATTTGCATTCTCCCTACAGGCTCCCACACAGCCGTTTGTCCTCCACATGCCCCCTACATTCATCTGTTCCCATATTTTCCCTCACATTCTCCTCTCTACCATCAGCTATCCCCCTGCATCCACTCAGTCTCCCCCTTTCAACTCCCATATTCTCTTTCCTCATTCCCCATCACCCAGTCTGCCTCTTACTCCCCCACAGTACCATCACCCAGTCTCCTCCTGCAATTCACATTCTACTCTCCCCCTCAATCACTTGCTGCACCCCACATTCCCCATCCACAGCCTTTCTGATCCTCACATTTCCATTCCCCAGTCTCCCCATGTGTCCCACTCATTGTCTCTTCTGCTTCTCACATTCCTCTGCACTGCCCTCAGTCTACTGCTGCATCCCACATTCACTCCATCCCTACTCTCCCTGCTCCACCTCACATTTCCCCATCACTGCCAAGCTTCCCTCCTGTTCCTCCCCTCCCTTCCTCCTGCAGGTCACATTCCTCTGTCTCCTTGCAGTTTTCTGTCCAAGCACTTATTTGCTTCAGTGTTTTAAAGAGTCACAGAATAGGTTGCCTGGTAGTGTAAAGATCAGGCCTTTGTCTGAAGCCATATTGTAAGGCCTAAAGCCTAAGGCCTTTGTCTGCAGCCAGATTAAAAGAGCAGCCGAGCAGCAGCCATTAGCTGAGAAGCAGGAAGTCACATCCTCACATTCCATCTACATTACATTAAAACAATGTAAGATCAGGCTGTTAAGAAGGAGACCCCCATCCTAATGGCCCCCATGATCACCAGATAAAGAAACAGATCCTAAGATGGTTAAAGAAAACTTAGTTTGATAGCATTCTGTCTGTCAAGAAATCACTTATCAATAGTTGTGGTTGTGAAATCCTCATTTCTTTATTGTTTTGTCATTATGGTCCCCAGTTCCCTATTGTTTGTCTGTATGGTCTCTGTCTGGTTCTTTAATTGTTTCTGTCCGTTACGTAATTAATTTTGCTAGGTGTAAATTAATTAAGATGGTGGGGTAGGATTGGTTAGAGAATTTTGTTACACCGTTAGGACTGGTTAGTAAAATTTTAGTATAACAATTGGTTAAGGTATAGCTAAAAAAGGACTCAAATCAAAAGGACTCAAACTGGGGTCCAAAAGGAAGTTCTTTGGGAACCAACTCCAGGACAGAGCCCCAAAGATCAGAGCTTCCAGACCTCAACCCTCTGCCAATGACATCATGCAGAAACTGGAATCCCCCAGATGGACCTGATCCTGACTGGCCATCAAGAAAAGTTAATCTGTCTTATTGGGAGTGGTGAGCACTGTGTAGCGTGTGCGTTCTGTTTTTGGTGACTATTAATAAATAGAGGTGATGTAGGATATTACTGTGTAGGGCTCTTTCACTGGTAAAAGGTCCTGCACACCTGCAGAAGTAGTATACACCTGGAGCCCTATGTATTGGGAAAGGGTGTGGGCACCTAAATTGACCAGGTTAGTTACACCCTGAGCCCTACGAATTGGGTACCAGTAGGTGCTTTTTGCCTGGAGCCCTACGGACTGAGAAACGGTGGGATGCCTGAATGTGTTCAGGGAACCGTAGAGTAAGAACATGGGAAAGTGAAGCAGCCAAGGCCAGCATCAATCCGACCCCTGTCATAACGTACCCCCCGGTGTGTGTGCTCATTACGGGTCGAGTTTGTGGTATGGTCCCAGCTGAATAAACCAGGGGTCAGCCCATGAAGTTGAGAAATAGGATTTCCTCATTCATCTCAAACAGAAACACACACGGGGCCATTCTGGGTCACACCTGCATCGTAAGTGGGGATCTCACACAACCTTCAACTCCTACCACACTCCATAGTCAAAGTCTCCTCCATTGTGTTTGGTCTCTGGTAGAGTGCAACAGTGAAGTATATGGGGACACCAGCTCCTGTCTCACCTCTCTCGATATGTATTATCCCCCAGAGTGTCAGCTCTAAATCTACTTCTAGGATCCTTAACTGATCAAATAAAGGCTCAGGTGTTAAAATTGAGAGAGTGGATTTCCTCATAAAGTAATCCCTAAAAACGAAGGGTAATAAGGCAGAACATGGGATTTTCCCAGTTCATAATCTGCTCAAGAAATCTGCTCAAGAAAAGATCAGATGGTAGAATATGGGGATCCAGTGCCATACTTTTGAAAAATTAGTTCACTGAGAATAAGAAAGGCAATTCAAACCCCACAGTCAGTTCAGATCAAAGCACGTATGCACGTGCACACTCAGGATGCTCGTGGAGCCCAGATATAGATTTAAAATTATTCCTCCCAACACAGTGTCACAGTTTCACTGAGTGGATCCCCTTGATATGATGCTAACAATATAGGGCTGCTGTGTTGGAAACACCACATTCTTCCTCACCTCTGTTCATATCTACTAACCTTGAGAGTGTCACCTCTCCCATGCTGGGACCTTTAATCCCTACAAACAGGTGAGTGAAGAAAGTCCCACAAACCTAAAACACACAGTGAGTGTTTATATTTATACACCACGAGGGGGGGGGGGTGTGACCGGGGTCCTAGTGGGGAGTCAGCTGTGGTCACTCAATTAGGGTGAACTGCAAAGAATGGGGCAGGCAATCCCCATAAAGCTGGTGGATATTCCAGTACTTAGATTACCAGCATAAAACAGCTTCTTTATTACCTTACTGGTTACTTAGAAGTCCAAACAACACAGTTCCCTTAAAGTGATCCAGCCTCAGGCCTCCATCCAGGTACCCATGTCAAATATGATGAAAATCTCTGTAAATCTTATTTCATCATGCAAAAGAAAAGGTTCTACCAATCCCAAAGGATCAGACACATTACCGCCCAGGTTATTGAATATTCCAGAGCTTACCCAAATACATGCTACAGCCAATTCTTATTAATTAAAATCTAAAGGTTTATTTATAAAAAAGAAAGCTGTGAGTTAAAATTGGGTAAAGGAATCAATTACATACATTAACGGCAAAGTTCTTGTCTCAGGATTTGTAGCAGTGATGGAATAAACTGCTGACCTAAGTCAAGTCTCTGGAGTTCATCCACAGCTTGGATGGGTCATTCAGTCCATTGTTCAGAGCTTCAGTTTGTAGCAAAGTTCCTCCAGAGGTAAGAAGCAGGATTGAAGACCAAGTGGAGGTGTTTCCAGGGTCTTTTGTAGCTTTTGCCATGTGGAGGGCAGTCCATTGTTCTTACTGTGGAAAATTACAGCAACAAGATGGAGTTTGGAGTCACATGTTCATGCCCTATTTCCCTCAGTCATTGCAGGAAGCCATTACTTACACTCCAGTCAGACAATACTTTACATGACAGTCCACTCAGTGTATATGGGCGTCTCCCATGGTCCATAGTCAACCAAGTATTTCTTCATGAGCCACTTAATTCAAATAAAAAGAAAAGGAGTACTTGTGGCACCTTAGAGACTAACACATTTATTTGAGCATAAACTTTCGTGAGCTACAGCTCACTTCATCGGATCCACTGCATGCATCCGATGAAGTGAGCTGTCGCTTACGAAAGCTCATGCTCAAATAAATTGGTTAGTCTCTAAGGTGCCACAAGTACTCCTTTTCTTTTTGCAGATACAGACTAACACAGCTGCTACTCTGAAACCTGTCATTAATTCAAATAGTCCCTCCAAGATGTGCTGGGTGTTACCTTGTGGGTGTTACCCCAGGAGCAAACATTTGAAATCCAAGTATAGAGCCAATACTTAACTTCAAATACAAAAATGAAATATGCATACAGATAGCATAAGCATAACCAGCAAATCAAACCTTTTCATAGATACCTGACTCGACAACCTTTGTACAATATTTGCTGCAAATATATAACAGTGGTTGCAACAATGATCTATCTGGTCATATTTTAATCCAATAATGCCACAGTGTGTAATGGACAAACTGTGCCAAGAGAGTCCCTGCCCCAAAGAGCTCACAGTCTAATCAACGAGAGTTTCAAATCATTGTTTGATTTGGCTTTACAAAGAGGCTTTACAATGAAACACTACATCAAATGTTAATTTGATTTGATTTGGCTTTACAAAGAGGCTTTACAATGAAACACTACATCAAATGTTAATTATATCCTGACAAGATGTTTTAAAAAAGAATATTTCTCCCTCTTAAAAGTATTTCCCCCACCTTTAAACAATTTAAAATTTTCACAAGTGTTTTTAAAAGCCACAGAGATAATGTTTTCCCTCCCTCAGCCTCCTCCCATGCCCCCATTTCCCTGCCTCTACCTCACCCTCCTCCTGCACCCCCATATTCCCCTGGCCCTCCCTCAGCCTCATCCTGCACCCCACATTCCCCTGCTCCTCCCTCAGCTCCCTCCTGTGTCCCCACATTCCCCTGTACCCACTCAGCCTCCTCCCACACCCCCATTCTCCTGCCCCTCCCTCAGTCTCCTCCTGCACCCCTACATTCCCCTGCCCCTCCCTCAGACTCCTCCCATGCCCCCACATTCCCCTGTCCCTCCCTCAGACTCCTCCTGCACCCCCACCTTCCCCTGGCCAACTTTCAGCCTCATCCTGTGCCCCACATTCCCCTGCCCCTCCCTCAGCCTCCTACTGCACCCCCACATTCCCCTACCCCTCCCTCAGTGTCCTCCAGTGACCCCACATTCACCTACACCCCAACATCCTCCTCCTCTGCCCCATTTCCCTTCTCCTCCCTCAGCCTTTTTCCACACCCCCACATTCCCCTGCCCCTACCTCAGCCTCCTCCTGTACCCCCACATTCCTCTGTACCCCCTCAGCCTCCTCCTGTGTCCCTACAATCCCCTGCACTCGCTTCAGCCTCCTTCCACTCACCCCCACATTTCCCTGTACCTCCCTCAGCCTCCTCTTGCGCCCCCCACATTCTCCTGCTCCCCTCTTGGCTTCTTCCCGGACCCCCACATTCCCATGCACCCTCCAGCCCCCTCCTATGCCTACACATTCCTCTGTGCCTCTTTATGCTTTCCTGGCATATCCCCCCTTTGCCTCACCCAGGGTCCATATTCCCTGTCCCTTTTCAGCCTCTTCTCTCCTGAGTCCTTCTGCAGCCCCTCAGTGTCTTCCTTCTCCTCTTATTCCCCTCTTGCCCCTCGCATTAACATCCCAACCAAGTCTCCCCCTTCTACATGTCACCCCGTGCGCTCGCCCACCTCCCGCACCTCAGTGTAAGGCTCTGTCCCTGTTTTCATGGTAACCCCCAAGGAGGAGTTGTTTGTAGCACCCTCAACTGCAAACAAGAGTTGACCGGCTCTAATCAACACCTAAGCTTTGTTATGATTCAAATCATGGTAAGTTCAGAGCAAAGTACTGTACACATTCATAATGAGACCGTAAAACAACCACCGGCACAGCCCTGAAAACACGCTCTTCTGTTTAAAGTAAAAATACAAATTTCCTCTCTCAGCTCATACAAGATGGAACATTCAGGCCAGGCTGTGGCTGCTATAGGTTAAATAATTGTTAATTAAGACAGGTTTACAGCTGCCTTTTTATTTTTCATAGCATACCAGTGAATGTCAAATGCCAGGACCGTCACAAAGCCTGATTGATTGGGTATGTCACCATTCCACCAAACAACCCCCTACTACTCTGCCGCTGGATGGGTTGGGAGAGGTAAATTACCACAGGATTTGAAACTGCTGATTGTCTTAGCTTTAGCACAACTTCTCTAAACAGATATATTATGTACAACACAAACATAGCTCATACAACCAGCATTTGTTTTGGTTCGTATCAGATAGAGACTCAGAGACATTTGTATGTATATTATAAACATAACTTGCTTTGTGTATTTTTCCTTCGGATCAGAGAGATGCCAGTTACTATGCAGCAAATCTAAACAATACACTCTTTATGGTTGAACTTAACCTGTTAATCCTATTTCACTTGTGTGGGGTTTTTTTCCATTGCCTACTCACTGCTCTGCTGGAGTTAATATTGTTAAATATTGCTGTATAAATTATCATCCCTCCTCTGAAATAATGTGAATTTAAAGCACCTGTCAAGGCTGATTCCCCACTCTGGCACTTCGAGTGCAGAAGGTGGGGGCCCGCAAGGATTCTAAAAATTAATACTGGCCACTCCAGGCTTGTATTAAACTCCCACGGTTACAGCTTTTCTCTGACCTTGGATGGGTAGATCCTGCCACCACCCAAGTGCAGAACCCCCTTGAGAGCCCAGGAAGGCGCACTTGGGAATTCCTTCCTGTGGGGCACCCTCAAGCCCTTTCACCCGCCGTTCCAGGGAAGAGCTGAAAAAGAAAAAAAAAGAAAGAACTCAGCTGTTGCCACCAGCTAATTAAACAACATATGCACAAACCTCTTAAGACACAAACATCCAATTCTGTTCTTTAAAAAAGGTAAATTTTATTTAAAAAAAAAAAGAAAGAAAATATATCTGGGAATCCAGGCTATTGCTAGATTTTAAAAGAGCAACTACAAGGATTAAGCACCCTGAATAGCTTTCTTGAGGTCCAGCTCAAAGGTTACAAGCAAAACAAAAGCACCTGGGGTTAGCACAGAGGAATCCACAAGCCATAAAGAAATAAAAGGAATAAACCTAATCACGTCTCCCTAGACATTTCCTGAGTCATTTACATATCTGGGGTTTTAAATGAATAGTTTCTAGGTATCATACTGATGATTTTTTCATACCTGGCCCAAGCTCTTACAGCATAGCTCTGCCCTGTCCGCCTCACCCCAGAGAACAATAACAGACAGACAAAAGGGGAGTCTTGTTTCAATTTTAAAAAGTTCTAGCCTTCCTATTGGCTCTTTTGGCCAGGTGCCCACTCACTTCCTTTTACCTGTGGATAGCAGTGAGACTTTTTAACCCTTCACAGGTAGAGCAATTAGAGAACAGCTACTAAGAGGGATTTTATAGCTACTGGCTGGCTGGGTGTCCATAAAAGGGAGCTACCCGCCATCTTCATTTATCACAGCACCCACTGAAGTTTAGTTTAATGTGAGAACACATAAAGCATTAGCTTTAAGGAACTCACCTTTCCTCCTCTGTTTGCTTTCATAAAATGGTACCCCTGAATATTCTGCTTCATGCCATGTGGGTGAACTAACCCTGTAATGATGCCACTCTGTACTAGACCGGGTGTGATTGTTGTTAAGGTGGAGCACAGAGCACATAAATTCTCTCAATTTCCCTTTCCTCTTGCAACTAGCTGCAAAGAAACTGCATGTAGAGAGAGGAGTTATAGCCAAGAAAGGAACCATCTGAATTTTAGTGGGACATAGGGCGTGGGACTGAGACTGATACATTGACTATGAATGGAGCATTTAAAATCAACTCATCTGTCTTTGGAAAATGAAAGATACACACTCTTTGCGGGTAGAAATTGGTCTCAAACTTCACCAGTTTGGAAGGGTTGGTTCAGGCCCACCTCTTGCTGAAAAGCCCCTTTATGATTCCTATCATTTATAAAGTGTGGTATGCACAGATGGTGCTTTAATACAGATGTATGGAGACAAAGTCCCTACTCTAAAGAGTTTCCAATCTAAATTGCAAAATAAACATCTCAGTTCCATTTTATGACACCACAGTGGGCGAGGACCCAAGCTGGTATAATGATGGAGTTATGCCTAGTCACACCAGCTGAGGAACTAGCCCAAAGTCATCCCGTATGGACACAATGCCATACAGCAAACGTCACAAAGCAATGCCAGCAGTGATTACTTTAATTCTACATCTGTGTTACTTAACCTCTTAAGTCATACTTTGTTCAAAAGTTGTCAGACCAAATCAAGCGCTTATTATTATTGTCGTGAAAACTTGGGGAGGCAAAACTACTTTGGAGACGCTATGCCTCATAGAGCTCAATCGTGGTTATAATATTGTTTAAAACTGTTGTGTGGCCACAAACCATACTGCCAAATTTTAAGTGGATTTAATGTGGTGTCCAACCCGTAGGACCAATGAGGCCGGTTACACTTAGAAGATGTCTAATGTCACAGTCAGCTACCACCCGACTAGCAATTGGTGTGCAATACTTCAGTTACTAGGTTCTGGGCAGGATTAGTTATTGAAAAAGAAAAACAACTTTCAACAGGAAACAGACTTTTCATTGTGCCCCTCATTGTATATTCACAGTGCTGCCCTTTCTGCTCAATAGCGCAGGCCAGTTTCGAACACTCTAAATTGTCAAGAGCTGCGTGGGTTTCCCAGAGTGCGCTTTGTCCAACAATACAGAAGAGTCTTTTTTTGATAACTAACTTGAACTCATTGTCCCTCCCCTCCTCCCGTCCCCACCACCATCATCCCTGCAGCCCAGCCCAGCGCACCCTCCCTGGATCCTGTTACAGTGTTTGGGTTCATGAAGTACAAATTAGCATAATCAGATTAGCTGCAGGGGTTGTACATTTGAAAAGAAAAGAAAAGAAAAAGTGTTTCACAAAGAGAAGCCCTGAGGAGCGCAGAAGGGGGTGTTATTGCTGTTGTGTGGAGTTTCTGAAAACCTGCACCTGCATTGCCAGCAAGTCCTCTTCTGACTAAGGACTCTTAGATGGTATTAAAACTTGGAACTGGGGGAGGGAAGAAAGAAAGAAAGAAAGAAAGAAAGAAAGAAAGAAAGAAAGAAAGAAAGAAAGAAAGAAAGAAAGAAAGAAAGAAAGAAAGAAAGAAAGAAAGAATCAGCCCTGCATCCCATTAATTGATTTATCTGGACTGGGAATGTGCAGTGTGCTGACAGTGGGAAATGTCCTTTGATTCCTACTCTCCATGGAGAGGCGATCAGCCCAGTAATCTGGTCTATTGAGATAACAGTTTTAGAGTCTCTGCAGGAGACTGATAAGAAATATAGTAGGAACAAGGCCCATTGGCTGTTAATATTTTGCTGGTTTTGTGGCTGGTTTGCATTTCTAAATCTGGGGGAATGCTAGGTTTTTACAGATTTAATAATTTTATTAAGATAATGTTGAAGTAAAAAGAAAACGGTACAGAGTTTAAGCATAGACGTTTCTGATTATCAGGGAATAAGGTACAGATTATCAAGGGATGCGAAATTCGGTTTAGGAACGGGTGGCGTAAGGAATACATAATCTGCAATCTCCCTGATTGGGGGTAAAAGTTTAACCGGTCAAAGTACAGACATTGAGCTATGGGGGTATGTTGTCCATATAATGGCTATGTTCAGGTGTGGAGTATAATGAGTGGATACGATGATGGGGATGGATCTACCCTCATTTGGTGGGATTTAATGTTCAGTGAGTTTATGGTTCCAGTTCATATGTATTACATTTCCATCCTAACAGTGTTTTAATTGCCCATCTTTTCATTTTTCATTATTTGGAAAACACATATTAAAAAAAAGACAAAAGGGCAGAAAGATTAAGTTCCATGCTGGAGGTAGTTGGTGGGCGTAAGAAATCAGTTCTGTACCCTTCAAATTTAGTGCAAAGGTTTATGATGATGTTGGAAACATGAGCTGTTTGCTTAGTCACCCAGGTTTGCTACATACAGCCATGATATAAATTGATTGACATGATTCCCACAGCACCCTGCTTAATTCTCTCCTCTCTGACTTTGCTTGGAGGGGAATGTTCTCAGAACACTGAAATCACCGGCAAAGGTTTTAGTGATTTTTGGGTGTCTACATTTGTGAGGGCCCAAGCTGAAATGTAAATATGTTACAGGGATTTGACCTTTACAAAGTGCTGAGCACTCACCTTCTGAAAATCAGACTGTCCAAGTGTCTCAGGGTAGGCACCTAAGATCACTAGTCACTTATGAAAAATCTCAGCCCTTGACTTCATCGAGACTTTAGACTTAATAAGAATGTCAGAATTCGGCCCACAGTTATCGTGCTGACTCCAACCTGATGCTTCCTAGAGAAGAGATGCCATCTTCAGTTCAGTTCTACATAAGGCAGCGTTGTGAAGAGCAGGCTAAATAATACTAATCACATTTATCTGAGGAATTTTATTTTTAATACATTTTTGACAAATATTTCTTCAGTTATTTGATTATTGAGCAGGGCAATTAAGTCACAAATATATTTTCCAAATGAAGTATTAGATGAATTTGGATATTTCAATTATGATCCTTGATTAATATTTTGTTTCATTGCTGGCCCACCTTGATTGCTGGGGCCTAAATCAAAGACCATTGAAGTCATCGGAGGCTTTGGCTCAAGTCCTCGGAGCTCAGTTATTTAATTAACTGTGGTATACTTAGCTACGTAAGTGAAACATGATGGCTCAATTCCATGTTCTGGGGACTGTACCTTTAAATGTAGAGCAGGGGCAGCTTCCATTTCGGTGTGACAGTTCCAACACAGAATGTGTCACCATGTGTTCTCTCTGTCTCTCTTTCCCGGAGGCTTTATATTCATTCTTTATTTATTCCTTTTCCTTAATCTGAAACAGAAATAAGTTAGATTGAAAAAAACAACATGTTCATGGCTAAGCATATGAATTATGATTGTCAGGCTGACTTTGATCCAGGTTTCCAGGGGCAGAAAAAAGCAGGATGTTTGATCTGGTCTGATATTCAGCTCGTTAAAATTCCACTTCACTATTTGCCGTCTAAAGTCACTGGTTCATAGAATCATAGAATAACAGAGTTGGAAGGGACCTCTGGAGGTCATCTAGTCCAACCCCCTGCCCAGAGCAGGACCAATCCCAACTAAATCATCCCAGCCAGGGCTTTGTCAAGCCTGACCTTAAAAACTTCTAAGGAAGGGGATTCCACCACCTCCCTAGGTAACGCATTCCAGTGTTTCACCACCCTCCTAGTGAAAAAGTTTTTCCTAATATCCAACCTAAATCTCCCCCACTGCAACTTGAGACCATTACTCCTTGTCCTGTCATCTGCTACCACTGAGAATAGTCTAGATCCATCGTCTTTGGAACCCCCTGTCAGATAGTTGAAAGCAGCTATCAAATCCCCCCTCATTCTTCTCTACTGCAGACTAAACAATCCCAGTTCCCTCAGCCTCTCCTCAGAAGTCATGTGTTCCAGTCCCCTAATCATTTTTGTTGCCCTTCGCTGGACTCTCTCCAATTTCTCCACATCCTTCTTGTAGTGTGGGGCCCAAAACTGGACACAGTACTCCAGATGAGGCCTCACCAATGTCGAATAGAGGGGAACAATCATGACCCTCGATCTGCTGGCAATGCCCCTACTTATACACCCCAAAATGCCATTGGCCTTCTTGGCAACAAGGGCACACTGTTGACTCATATCCAGCTTCTCGTCCACTGTAACCCCTAGGTCCTTCTCTGCAGAACTGCTGCCTAGCCATTCGGTCCCGAGTCTGTAGCCGTGCATTGGATTCTTCCGTCCTAAGTGCAGGACTCTGCACTTGTCCTTGTTGAACCTCATCAGATTTCTTTTGGCCCAATCCTCCAATTTGTCTAGGGCCCTCTGTATCCTATCCCTACCCTCCAGCGTATCTACCACTCCTCCCAGTTTAGTGTCATCCGCAAACTTGCTGAGGGTGCAATCCACACCATCCTCCAGATCATTAATGAAGATGTTGAACAAAACCGGCCCCAGGACCGACCCTTGGGGCACTCCACTTGATACCGGCTGCCAACTAGACATGGAGCCATTGATCACTACCCGTTGAGCCCGACAATATAGCCAACTTTCTAGCCACCTTGTAGTGCATCCATCCAGCCAATACTTCTTTAACTTGCTGTCGAGAATACTGTGGTAACCTTTGTGGTAACTTCCGTGGAAACCTTTTCCAAAAGCTGGAGTTAGGGCACGAATTTGCATGGTGCATGTCTGCAAAGTGGCATTTCCCCCCTGAGACAAGCATTTCCCATGGCAAACATACCAGCTGGGTTTCATTTTTCAACTGGATCCATTTAAAAGCCTCGGCACTGACCACTCATGTACTGCAGCTCACTTAGGAATAACGAAAGCAGTCACAGCCAGGACAGAGCCAACTGCGATGCGCAGAGAGGGAAAAGATTGATTGGTTATTGGCAGTGGGCTGGAGAGCGAACCTGCATTCACCCAGCAGCAGTAGTTCCTGTCCCGCGTAGCTAGGCCTAGATCCCGACTCCAGGCATTGTGACATGGCGCACACGGTGACCTGGCACTGTGACCCATGTTGCAACACACTCACCACTCACTCCAGTTTGGCCCAGCTGCGCCTTCTTCAAGACGGAGGGGCAGCCAGGACAAACCTGAATGGTGGCCCCAGGTCACAATGCCCAGAGCTGGAAGCTGGGTCCAGCCCTGGGGGACAGGAGCTGTCGCTGCCATGTGAGGGCAGGGTAGGCTCATTTTCCAGCCCTGTGTGAAAACATGTGTCATACACCCCCTTTTGTCAATTGCATAATATGCTTGAAAAGGCACCATACATAAACCTAATTCCTCTGAGCTTCCCCCCCACCTCCCTATGAACTCCGCCACTGAGTCATGGTGTAATTCAGGGGAAAGGGCTAAAATAGATGCCCCCATGAGAGGTTCTGTGCAATGCTTCATGTTGGCCCATCTCTAGTCTCAGCCAAGTCAATGGAAAATTTGCCTTTTTGCCTCGAACGACCTCTTTTACCCTGCTGTTTAGCCAGGCTGGCATTTTTATGGTCTGCTTCCTCTTAGGTTTTTATTTGGGGTGTGCATTTAGTTTGAGCCACTATTATGGTGTTTTTAAATAGTTTCCATGCAGCTTGGAGGCATTTCATTCTTGTGATTGTTCATTTTAATTTCCAGCTAACTAGCTTCCCCATTTTTGTGTAGTTCCCCTTTTCGAAGTTAAATGTTACTGTGGTGGGTTTCTTTGGTATTTTCCCTCCCAGAAGGATGTTATATTTAATTACACTAAGGTTGCTATTACTGAGCAGTTCAGCTATATTCACTGCTTGGACCAGATTCAGTGCACCGCTTAGGACTAAATCAAGAATTGTCTCTCCCCTTGTGGATTCCAGGACCAGCTTCTCCAAGAAACAGACATTTAGTGGTGGCTAGAAATTTTATCTCTGCGTTCCATCCTGAGGTGACATGTTCCAAGCCACTATTAGGCTAGCTGAAATCCCCCATTATTATTACTATTGCATTTGCTGTTTTTGTAGCATCTCTCTGTGCATTTCACAGTCCCCGTCACCATCCTGGTCAGGTGGTCAGTAGTATATTCCTGCTCTTATACTCCTATTATTCAAGCGTGGAATTTCTATCCATAGAGATACTATGGTACAGTTTGATTTCATTGACGATTTTTACTTATTTGACTCTATGCTTTCTTTCACCTGTAGTGCCACTTACAGTACGCTAGGGTCAGAACTGCCCAGGTTCGTCTCCAAACTATACTCTAGTGCCCCCTGCACAACTCTCGTGAGACAAGTATTGGGTTGTCTAATAAAGAAGGGACTTTGCCAAATGAAAAGCACATTTAAGTACAGCACCAAAGTTAAGTCCTCTTACGCGAGAGCCACTCATCTCCTGAGGAGGTGAATACTAGTTCCGCAGCCTGCCCTGTCTTCTTTGAGTGTGCTCAGACATCCTCACCCTTTCCCCCCTTTCTGATCAGTCTGTCTCCCTTGCCCCCTCCGAAGAACAGTCTTCTACCTGCCTAACCCTGTTGGTCCTCACCTCACATACCTACCTGTTCTGACGCCACTCCTCACCCAATTTCTTCCCTCTTTGCCTGTCTCACAGCAACTCATATTCCCTACTCCAGAACCTTGCTGTTTCCCAGAACAATGGTTAGGCAGTGAAGAGAGGGGAGCCAGGACCGAGAGCCGTGAGTGTTTCTGGAAGTGTGGCTTTGTGGGGGAATTTGGTGACCGTCCACACTAGCCCTGGTCTAAAAGCCATTTCCAGGTGTCATCCACCTAGTAAATGGCCAGTTCTCTAAGTGATCAAGTAAGGAGATTCCAGGGAAGGATAATAAAGTGTCAGCTGTTCTCTCCAGTTCTGAGACACACACTAACACAACATTCTTCTTAAGGCTTCCCTTTTCTAGTCAGTAATAACAGGAGTTACACGTTCAGTGGAGAACCTACCCACTGAAGCGGAAGGCCAATGGCATTTTGGGCTATATAAGTAGGGGCATTGCCAGCAGATCGAGGGACGTGATCGTTCCCCTCTATTCGACATTGGTGAGGCCTCATCTGGAGTACTGTGTCCAGTTTTGGGCCCCACACTACAAGAAGGATGTGGAAAAGTTGGAAAGAGTCCAGCGGAGGGCAACAAAAATGATTAGGGGACTGGAACACATGACTTCTGAGGAGAGGCTGAGGGAACTGGGATTGTTTAGTCTGCAGTAGAGAAGAATGAGGGGGGATTTGATAGCTGCTTTCAACTATCTGACAGGGGGTTCCAAAGACGATGGATCTAGACTGTTCTCAGTGGTAGCAGATGACAGAATGAGGAGTAATGGTCTCAAGTTGCAGTGGGGGAGGTTTAGGTTGGATATTAGGAAAAACTTTTTCACTAGGAGGGTGGTGAAGCACGGGAATGCATTGCCTAGGGAGGTGGTGGAATCTCCTTCCTTTGAGGTTTTTAAGATCAAGCTTGACAAAGCCCTGGCTTGGATGATTTAATTGGGGGTTGGTCTGGCTTTGAGCAGGGGGTTGGACTAGATGACCTCCTGAGGTCCCTTCCAATCCTGATATTCTATGATTCTATGATAGGCATGGTACACATTTCCCCTGTGACTATGACTCTCTTTGCCTTGCTTGGCCTGTACCACGATTTTAAAGTCAATTTCTTTGTGGATTTTGGTGGGTGAATAACAAATGTTACACACGTTGACTATCTAATGCAAGGCCGCTGATGTCTACAGGAAGACTTCCGTTAATTTCATTAAGCTTTGAATCAGGCCCTTAGTCATGAGCAATGATTTCCCCTGCCATGCCCCTCCTTGGCAATGGGGCTCGGGTAGGGAGAACTCCTCATGAGGTGTAATGCTGCTCCCACCCCATGGCTGGCACATTCTTGGAGCCTATGAAGAGTTGTGATGGAGTCTCCATTGCTGGACATTTTTAAAATCAAGATAAGACATGGTGAGTGGGGAGAGCCTCCATGCCTAGTGATTGCAGCCCATGGCAGCAGCCCCGCCTGGCAGTTATGGGGTAGGGGAACCCAGGCCATCCCACTCCACCAGGTTGTGACCCAGGGGCCCTCTTGAGCACCATACTCCTGCAGTCCAGCTAACGCTGTCCCCTGGGTCTCTTCCTATGTCTCTGCCCCACCCCTGGGAGCATGTTGTGACTGGTCCACGGGTCTCAGCTGGGTAGAGTGTCAGCTCTGTGAAGCAGAGCTCCCTCTGGGAATGCCTTCCTGGCGTAGTCCCTCTGCAGCGGTGAGTGCAGGCCTGCCTCTCTCCACCCGCTATCCTGCTGTGCTGAAGAGACACCCTTTAAAGTCCTTTCTCCAACTGGAGCATGCCCCGTAGACTGGTGGGGCGGGGCTTCCCAGGCCCAGACTTGTTCCTGCACCTTTAACTCTCCAGTGTGTGGTTTAGCCACCCCATCACAGATGTCTTGCTCAAAGCTATGCTCTAGTTCAAACAGGAATTAACCCAGGGCAGGTCTATGGCCTATGCTGTGCAGGAGGTCACACTAGCTGATCACAACGGTCCCTTCTGGCCTTGGAATCTATGCATCTGTGGTCCCTCTTTAGGAAGACCCCGCAAAACTTGAATCCAGGAGCCTGGGGCTCCAAGAATCCTGCCTTAATCAACTATGTGGTTTATAATCCCTGTCATCAGACTAACGCATGTGTAGCTGGGATGTATATTCATACATGAAGGGTGGGATTTTCAGAACCGCTCAGCCCTGGCCTAACTCTGCTCCGACTGGAGTTCTACCATGGACTTGAATGGAAGCAGAGGTAGGCCAACGTCCAGCCATAACATACTGATACATCAACAAAAGTATCCGTTATTTCTGTGTTTGAGCGAAACATAGAAATATGTACCTTATATGAACCTAATATTTATTAGAGTTGATTCTTTGAACCATTCCCCCCTTTGATTCTTCCCTTTGCACCTGCTGCTTTAAAACTACAATCACAGCAATGAAAACCGATGGATTTAGAGTCTGTTGCTTTATCTCTGGCTTTAAAGATTTAAGGATGTGACTTTAAAGTGACCTCTGACCCACAGGTCAGCAGTTAAGCTGTCCATTCTCCCCCTGCCCTTTCTCACTTAGCCTTCAAAGAATAAAAGTCAGTCGTGCATGGCTCACCCCTGTTTTCACTTGGTCATCTCAGGCAATTCCCTTATGTCTAAAAAATTTCGTAGGGAGCAATCTTAAATGCATATGAATGACTTATTAACCATCTTTCAACTAGTTCCCTGAAACATATCAGACCAGCATCAGTCTTTTCCCGGTCAGTGGTTTCTGGAGTTTCCCAGCAAGCTAAATATTGTCCCTTTAAATATCATTCGAGGATCCTTCTTGGTGTCCAGTTGTAGTACCTACCCACTACCAGGATCCATCACCATAGCCTAAAATCAGAGACTGACAATTGTGTTGCCGTTGCTACACTGCACTCTTTCTCACAATAACCTTTTCCGATCGTGCCTTTGATAGCCTTTTTTTAATCAAATCCAGCAGGATAAGAAATCCACTGATTCCCCCCTGCCCTACACACACTTACACTGCTCAGTTCACGTTCCTCTCATGGTGTTCAGAGTCAACATAGCTAACAGAGCTGTTGCAGAGACCCTGTGCTAAGCATGGCAAACAACATGCCACTAAATCTCCACTACCATGGAGACTGCTGCATGAAGAGAGCAAGGACCTACGTTCCATAGTTCAGCCAGTAAAGAGCATTTCTATCTGTTGCTATTTACCTGATTGCAGATCTATGATTAATTATTGCCCCTTGCATATTGACAGGTAACCTGGCTTTCTCTGTTAGCCAGTGGCTTGTTCCTGCAGTCACTGAAGTCAATAGCAAAACTCCCACTAACATCAATAATACAGAGGCGTACCCAAAATGAATTCTAGAGCCTGCTGTAAAGTCAATAGGTGACTTTCTAATGCATTCAGTGAGCTTTGGATCAGGCTGTAACCTAGTACGTCTCCTTTAGCAAAAGAAAATAGAACACTATTCTACAGCAATTACCCCAAACCCTGCAGTGTCACTGTTGCAAGCTGTACTGTTTTGTACCATTGCGCTAGAATTTTGTACAAAGGATCCAATGATTATAAAAATGGGGACATTATCGGTACAAGTCATTCACATTCTAAACGTGCTACACGAAGAACTGGGATGTTTATCAAACACAGAGGTGAAAAATAGAATCCTAGGGCCAAATCCGGAGGCCGTTACTGAAAGAACTGGATTGCCGGGAACAATTCTGCCCTGGGAGGAGATGGCCCAGATAGCTTTCTTGTAAGAGAACAATAGTGTCTAGAGGCCCTTAAGCTCTTGGGTGCCTCACTGTGCTCTGTATAGATGTAGTAAGAGACCATTCTTCCTCTGAAGAGTTTACTGCCTAAATAGATATGACAAAGGAAGTATTACCCTGCTTGCTTTACAGATGGGGAACTGAGGCCCAGAGAGGGAGTGACTTGCCCAGAGTCACCCAGAAAGTCTATGGCAGAGCCAGGAATTGAACCACATCTCCTGAATCCCAGTCCAATGCCTTTATCACAAGACTAGCCTTCTCCTTAAACCATGCATTAGGCACCACTGGGGCTGGTAGCCAACAGTTTTTCTTTACTAGATGGGCACTTTAACTAAACACCCCACAGTGGCAATATAGTTCTTCCCATAGCTAGTTCTTCTGACCTCTAACTGCTATGATTACTAGCACTCTATATTCAGAGGTAGGTCAGTATTGAGACAATGGTGAGCAGCCAGAGCTAGGGCATTAAAATAGACTGACCACCTGTGACGAGGTAGTCTGCCTCCTTAAGTGTAAAACGGTGAGCCGTCAGCCCATGCCCCCATCATGTGGGGTGGCCCTTTGTGATTTTGAAAGACCCAATCTATATACACAAGACATAGGAGATATTGATAGGGATGAAGAGGTACTGGGAATGAGTGGTGCTCAGGAGGAAATCCTGTCACTGTGTCTTTAAGGGACAAGAGCCAGAAGCCTGGCTGAAAGGGCTAGGCAAGGATCTCTTCTCACCCAACCAATTAGGGATGAGTTAGGGGAAGGGACGAGCATAAATGCTGCCTCCTCCCTCACAGCGGGGCAGACACCAGCAGGAGAAGGCTGGCCTGCTGAACCCTCTCAGCCTGGGGACTACCAGGGGAAAAGGGGCCAGTGGAGGGAGAAGCTGGCTAAGAACCTACAGCTGGCTAAATTACAGCCCAGCTCCAAGGATTGTAGGTGTCCCTAAACCTCCGACTGCTAGAAGCTGGAACTGGATGACAGGGGATGAATCACTCAAAATTGCCCTGTTCTGTTCATTTCTTCTAAAGCACGTGGCCCTGGCCACTGTCGGAAGACAGGATAGCGGGCTAGATGGAACATTGGTCTGACCTTCTAAGGAGAGAGCTGGGGCCTCTTGGTTAAGGAGAGACAGAGGGATGGATGAACTCACAGCCTGGCTTCAAGGGGAGAGCTGGGAACTCCTGTATTGAGGGAGTGACCATCTGAAGCACAGCCCCAGTTTGGGGCATCTCCTGAACCAGGGTGAGAGCTGACTGGGACTCTTATATGGACCTAGAGTGGGGTGACCTGGAGCAACTAACAAAGGGATTTATACTTTGTAGAACCACTTAATAAATCAGACCCCACGAAGAGGGTACATGTTTTGAACCAACCTAAGACTGGACAATTGATTGAAAGAACTTGAAGGGTGTTGAGCACAACACAACTGCAGGGCCAGAAAAGGCCACAAGGGGGGCGTGCAGGAAGGGTGTGCCCGATCACATCACCTTATCTACCAGTGTGCGGCACTCTATTGGTATTTGTTTTTATATGTTTGCATTTCCCTTAGTGGTGTATGTGTTAAGAATCTTCTGGTCCCAATTTAGTACCTGTGGTAATGGTTGGGGTGCAATCTTTGTGGCACCAGGTCTCTAAGGGTAGGTCTACACTACAATTAAAAAATTCTTGGCAACAAGTCTCAGAGCCTAGGTCAGGTGGCTCAGGCTGTAGGGCTATAAAATTGCAATGTAGACATTTGGGCTCAGGCTGGAGACCGGGCTCTGAGATCCCCACAAGCCCTAGTCAGCTGGCCAGGTAGGGTTGCCAATTTTGGCTGGATGTATTCCTGGAGTTTTCATCATATGACATCATCTTTAATTAGAGATTAATCTTTAATTCCTGGAGACTCCAGGCTAATCCTGGAGGTTTGGCAACCATATGACCAGGACCGGCCACGCCCATGCTGCAGGTCTTTCATTGCAATATAGGCAGTCCCTTAGGGACTCGGGTAGCAGAAAGGTATCCACTACGCTACCTGCTAACATCCACCTTTCTAAGAGAACAATTCAAGCTTGCTCTGGAATAGTGGGCCACACTCCTGTTAATGTACTTCACATGTTGGTTCCAATGGACACCCACTAGAGGGTTCAGCAGTAGGTATATACGTACAGCACTGAGAATGTCTGTTTTGTGAAGACATCAAGCTGGGCTACATCAGTCTCCATTTGTGCTGGGTGGAAGCAAACTATCCTACCTTTTTGCAACAAGGAGAGCGTTGAGATGCCCCTTCCTTCTCTACTTTCCATCCAGTTATTTTGGTTGCTGCCAAGAGATGCCTCCTTAATTGGTCTTAACTACAGATGCTTTCCACATGGCAGGGCATGCTTCCTTCCCTCCCCACCAAAAGTGGTTAATCTCCTCTGTGCCATGTTACCAGATGTGCCCATTACTTTGGGGCATATTCATTTATTCGGATTACTCTTCTGGGGCGGGGGAGAGGGGGATTCTGTAATTCTATTAATGTACTGCTTATGTCACTTGTGTGTCCATATGGAGCTCTACTCCTTCCTTCTGCAGGTCCCCTCCCAATGGAGCTATCCTGCACGACCTAGGTTCCCGAGGACTGGGTTCCTCCAGCCCTAGAACTAGATGAACATACACGAACACACACACAAACAAACCGGGCAAGTCTGAGTGGACCGGGTCAATCAGCACTCTCAAGCTGATCCCCTTATCTGTCCCTGTACTCAATGGGCTGAGCTGCCCACCCCTTATGTGCCACAGGTTTAACACGTCCCTATCCCACGTTCACGTCACAATTGTACTGGTAGTAACCCACTTGATGAGCAAACCCCACAGAATTTTTGGGCACCACAGGGATCTTTAGCTTAGGTAAAAGAAGCGTTGCTGCAGAGTAAATGGCGGAAGCTAAATACACAAAAGAGTAAAGTTCAGAGAGAGAGAGAGAGAGAGAAGCAACCAGCCTAACCATGAAAGTTATTTATTGAATAATAGTGATAACTACACAAGGAGGGCTAAACCAACATAACATACATTATTAAAGGTTAATACCTGAGGTAGAAAGGAAAACAGTGAGAGAGAAGAGGGGGATCTCACCCACTCCATGAGGCTTGAACTGGTTGGGGTTCCCAGGTGATGGTGGTAGCTCAGGGTCCTGAGTGCTGGAGACAGGCAGAGCCCCCAGCACCATCAGTCAGGAGATGGAGTCCCAGTGGAACTGATGTGTAGTTTGGATCTAAGCATCAGAACACTTACTTGGGCATAGGTAGGGGGTTTTGTAGAAAAAATACAATGGTTCAAGGGAGAACACTAGATTTGTTTATAGGTAAACTGATGACTCAAGGGTTTTCTTTAGGCTTGACAATAGGAGCTGATCACTCCTGGCTATGGGTGGTGTTTTCTTCCAGGGAGCTCACAATACAACTAGGCTGCTTCAATATTTTGGATATCAATCAAGGATTTATTACTAGAATTGGTCTGTTAATTGCTGAGCTGGGTGTGTGCAGGCGTAGGTTCATTAACATCTGGAGCAGAGATTCCCATGATGCAGTAAGAAAAGGAGTACTTGTGGCACCTTAGAGACCCTGCTTTTCTGGTCCCCGAGTTCAGTGTGGTTCTCTGTTGTCCATTCTGTATGCAAATTGAGATGACGCCCTGTCCCATCTTTCATGCAGATGAGGCTAGGGGAGTTGTCTCTGTTCTTCATTCTGTATGCTAATGGAGATGTCTTAATCTTGTCACCCTTGTCAGGAGGGGTCTGGGTGTGTCTCCCAACGCCCTTCACTGCTCTCTGCAAGTTTTTTTCTCTGATGGGTTTTGGTTTAAACAGAGGCTGGGGGGGGGGGGGGTCTTTCATGAGTCAGACAGGCTAGATTTAATAATTTTATTAAGATGATGTTAAAATAAAAGAAATGGTACAGAGTTTAAGCTTAGAAGTTTCTGGTTATCAGGGAATAAGGTACAGATTATCAAGGGGTGCAAAGTTCGATTTAAGATCAGATGGCGTAAGGAATACATAATCTGCAATATCCCCGATTGGGAGTAAAAGGTTAACGGGTCAAAGTACAGACATTGAGATATGAGGGTATGTTGTTCATATAATGGCTATGTTCAGGTGTTGCACCCTGGTTCCCCAAGAACACAGAGCTGACTGGTATCAGCCATGCCTTGCGCAGGTCACACACACACTGTGTCACACAGCCCCACTTTACAGAAATTGTTGGTGTCCAGTGGGAAGCTCTGCAGGGGCCTTAAAACTACAGGTCTTATTCTCCTGACGCTGAGGCTGCTTTACCCCATACTGGTGATTTTAAGGGGCATGAGTGTAAATGAGATTCAGGCCCCAGATTTTCTTCCTCCAGAGCCCTTTGGCCCGATCACGCTTTTTTCAAGCAAATCTCCCACTGAAGTTAACAGACCCAAGTTCTCAGAGCCTCCATTCCTATAGTTGGAATGAGTCCCAGAGCAGGCACGAGCCCCATCTCCCAGTGACAGGAGACCCTCTTCCCATCTTTTCACCATAGCATTGTCACCACTGGCCTTCCTAGACCCCATCCAACAACCACTGGGGACTAGATTGTAAAACCAACCCTTTGGGAACAGGCATGGGCCAGAAACAAACTCTGGATTCTAAAAAGAAAAGGAGTACTTGTGGCACCTTAGAGACTAACCAATTTATTTGAGCATAAGCTTTTGTGAGCTACAGCTCATTTCATCGGATGCATACTGTAGCTCACGAAAGCTTATGCTCAAATAAATTGGTTAGTCTCTAAGGTGCCACAAGTACTCCTTTTCTTTTTGCGAATACAGACTAACACGGCTGCTACTCTGAAATCTGGATTCTAAGCACCACTGAGCTTTGGGGATATTTGAAATTCAAACCTGGATCCCAATAAGAACATGGCAAGTGGCCCCTATCTGAACATCGCAGTCTGTTGGGGTGTTCAAAATCCACAACTGGGTCCCAGTCTTTTGAATTGTGATATTTTGGGGGGAAAATTAACATTTTTGCAACACATTTTACTGATCTATAACTTTTTGATCAACCAAAGAGCTGGCCATAATCTTTCAAACATTGACACTTTGATGAAACGTTGACCAAAAAAAAGTAAGAACATTTTCCAAAAAAAATATAGGAATGTGGTTTGGTTTTGTCCTTGGTTTTTTGGACCATCTCTAACTTCTAAGCATTGCCGGTAAACTATTCTGAAGAATCAGAAGCAGCGTGTCGGTGACAAACATGAAAATGGTCCTGGTGTTATAATTCATTCTGCTTTACTATTTGATATCCCCTGCCAGATGTTTTTTGAATTTAAGAGTAAAGTTTAGAAAGATAAAAAGGTTAGTTTCTTAAATAATTTATTTTGAATATATTAGCAGTTAAATAACACTGTATACAACAAAATGTGATCAGTTACACCATATTTGTTCACAGCCATACAGATAAGAAATCACAAAAAACGAAGAGAAGACCTGACAAACAAATCTTTGGTAGATAAATCTAGTCACACACATGCTGTACCTCCGAGTAGGAGATCCTAAATGAAAAGAGAACAAAAAACATTTGAACCAAAAATAAGAAAAGTTTTCAATATATAAATAACAAGCATTTCACATTACTTAATTGCTAGGCTTTCTTCCCTTTCCTTGACAACAATACTCAGCTCAAAGAATGGATCTGTTTTGACTTGCTTTGCTAATGAGAAAACATTTCCAATGATAGCAATGGGCTGATGGAAAGAATAGCGCCAACAATCCTCACATGTAAATGTTTACACCTATTTGGCCAAATCCTTGGTGTAACTCCATCGAAGCCAACAGATACCCGGGATGAGAAGCTAGCCCGTTACATTTGAGCCTATGCCTAGAATAGACAATATCAATCCAAGTAGCCACATTCAAGTGGGCATAGGAAAGGATAAAGCATGAACTTCACAGATCATGAAAAAGACTCTTGGCGTGTTTCCACTCAGATGTTTCCACTTCACTCATTTCATGTCCTCAAAGCGCCAAAATCTAGGAGTAACTAGGCTGGAAACCAGAGTTCTTTGAAAAATAAAATTAATTGTTCACTAAAATTTTTCTGTCAGTATTTGAAATGTTTCTGCTAGCTCCACCGTGCAATACAGCAGCAATCACAGAGCCACAGCAGAAATGTTTTTGACAAACTTTAGTCTTCGTAAGTGTACAGATCAGCAAAAAACCATGCCTGGGCCAAATCTTTTCCTTGTCAGCTCCCCTGAGACAAATGAATATATAGGGAATGTTGAGATGTTTGTATGTTAGGTGTGTGTGATTCTGATAGGAACCTCATCATCGGGTGACAGATTCCCTGTGCTACAAGCGTAAATGTTGCAAGCAGTGTAATGCATTCAAAGCCCTAACTACAGTTTCTGAAGACGGCTCATCTTCTCATGAGGAGGCAGAAGCAGCCAAGGAGATCTGGCAGAGCACGGGTCACTTCCACTTGTTGAACCATAATGAATGTACTTCAATCTCAGGTATGCGTGCCACCTCCCGATCTCTGTGAACTCAACGGGCGTTTTGTCAGTGACTGCAGCAGGAGCAGGATTTGACCCAGAAACCCTTTACATTTGAATCCCTAGACTTTCTACCTGCTGTTCAAGTTGATTTTTAACACCTCCGAGCTGTTCAGATCTTTGCTGACACAGGAGGGCAACTCCGATACTCAAATGAACTGATTGGTGAGCAACATTCAACGGTGCAATTGCTCTCCCACTCCACGTGGTCATCCTTAAACACCTGACAATTGCCTGAGATACTTAAAGGTTACCATCTCAGTATCTGCTATATAATTTAGGTATTCCCTACAGCAGTGGTTCTCAAACTTATTTGATCGGGCCCCCCTTCTTCATGTCTGTAGTGGTTTATGTGTCCCCCCCGGTACATATACCACCACCCAGCTCTAAAGGCAGAGCGGAGAGCAGCAGCTGCTGGCCAGGTGCCCAGCCAGTACCAGCACAGAAGTGAGGGTGGCAATGTGAAAAGTTTCAGAGGAGCAGCCGCGTTAGTCTGTATTCGCAAGAAGAACAGGAGGACTTGTGGCACCTTAGAGACAAACAAATGTATTTGAGCATAAGCTTTCGTTAGCTACAGCTCACTTCATCGGATGCATCAGTATCACCATTCACAGAAGACTTAGCGCCCCATTGCCACCCTTACTTCTGCGTTGCTACAGCCACGCCGACTGACAGTCGGAGCCCCACCACATCCAGGTGAGGGATTGGGGGTGCGGGGAAGGGACAGCCTGAGCCCAGGCTGCCTCGGTGAGGGATTGAGGAGGGGGGAAGGAGAGCTCAAGCCCCGGCTGCCTTCCAGTGAGGGATTGAGAGGGGCGGCAAGGCTCTGCCTGTTCCCTTTATCCCTGCTTCCCGGCTTCTGCACGAGCCCCAGCCACGCGGGACTGACAGTCAGAGTCCAGAGTGCTTAAAAAAAACAAGCCCACACAACCAGAGTGCGCACATTCCTTGACACATTCCCGTGCCTCCCTTGGGAGGCCCACCCCATCATTTGAGAACCACTGGAAGCGTGCCAAATGGGCACACATATTTGCTGAAAAATCTGGGCTCATGCAGGCCTGTATTCTGGCCAGCAACAGCTTCACAGAGTCCCCGCTTCCTGCTCTTGTTTGGCGTGGTCTGCAGGTGGTGTGGAATTTGCCTAGAGGTTTGCATACAGGGGCCTTTGCTGGGCCAGGGGATTCATGTACATAAGGCTACCTCCTGGCCCTTTAAGTCCTGCCATGGAAGGTCAGAGGAGCAGCCTCTCTGTGGATTTTGAATGGAGCCAGAATGAGGACGGCCACTTCCACCGCCCCAGGGCTCCCACAGCTGGGTATAGATTTGCTGATGGACTCTCTCCACTGCATCTGCTGAAATTTCGCCCATAACATTTCTTCTTTCAACATAGCTGGCATTTCTGTTTTAATTTCTTGGTGGCTGGTTTTTTATATACTCATTTGTGCTTCATTCTGATGTTAGAGAGCCCTTCAGTCTAACAGACAAAGGCGAAGCAAGATCCAGCAGCTGGAAGCTACATGTTAGAAAAATTCAATTCAGAAATAAGATGTAAACTCTTAGCTTGGAACTGCTGACCAAGGGATGTGGTAAATGCTCCATCGCTTGGAACCTTTTGTCGAGGCTGGATATTGTTTAAGTGAAACACGCTAGCTAAGCCACAAGCCTTATGTAGCAAGGAAGAATAATCTCTTCCACTGCAGCTCTCACTGGATGAAATTCTATGGCCCCTGTTATACAGGGGCTCAGATCATACTGGTCCCCTCTTGGCTTTGATTTTTTCCATGAATCTGTGAAATCACTACATTGAATCCTTGCAAATTCCCAAGGGTCCCACTCCCTAGTCATCCAAGCCATTGTCCTCCTTCTACCTCCTTTCCTTTTAAATAAAAATATATTTAATGCAACAGTAATAGATATAAATAGATAAATACTGTACAAAGGCAAACAATCCACACGTTATGCAAAGGAGACGATCAAACTAACACCAGGACTGCATCACTCACTGCCCTGCGAGGGAGACGACGACTCTGACCAGCACTCTGCGATGTTGCTGCTTGTGCCCGGAGAAGGGACTCCACAGTCTTCAATCAGAGTCAGTTCCTCCATGCTCTGCAAATGTGGGGCTTGTTGGAACAGCCCCAGTATACTCCCCCGGGCAGTCACTCCTGCCTGAGGCAGGCCCTGCTCCCCCAGGATCTTGACAAGGAAGTTGATGTACCTCATGGCCAAGCGGAGTGTCTCGTTCTTGCTCAGTTTTTTGTCCGGAGGGTGGGTGGGGATGAGCTTCCTCAGCTTGGCAAAGGCGCTGTTGACGTTTTGTTGCCTCCACCGCTCCCTGGTGTTGGTGAAGATCTTTCTGGTCATGCTCAAGGCTCTGAAAAGCAAAGAGGACCACGAGGGGAAGTTAGAGGTCTCAGACCTGCCTTCAGGCTGTATAATGCTATTATTCTATGGGAGGTGAGAGTGTTGCTAGCGATTTGAAATGTATCCCTGCCATGGCTGATGGATTGCCATTCCCAGCTATGGATTAACCGTAACCCCTGTGTCCCACTCCCTGCCCACACTACGATCTCAAACACAGTAACTGCCGTGGGATATAGAGAACTAGCTTTGTATTGTCAGAGGATTAGGAAGGAGCACACATAGGGACAGATCCTGACTTCCCCCAGACAGTGCCTTTATGGCACCCCAAGGGGTTGCAAAGCTGGCTTATCCAGACATCTGAGGGCTCTTCTGGCACGAAGGAATCCCCAGGTAGCATAGAGTCAGTGCCGCACCACTGCTCCTCACAGAGCCCAGCGCAGGAGGTCTACTGGGGAGGGGACATGGCCAGAGAGCAGCAGCATTCTGACAATCCCAAGACAGCATAACTGCCCCTCTGGGGACCATTACCAGCTGACACAAGTTACACTAGCCCTGAAATTGCTCTGAATTGTGCTTGGGGCCAAACCACCCGGAGTCCAACCTCCGAATAGGGCAAAAAGGGATAAATATGGCATACAACCACTGCTGCCCACCTCCACCCTGGGTCCTAAACCAAGCAAAGCCCAGCTGGACCCAAGGATTGGGCCCCTGACATCTACCAATCACCACGAGAAATACTCCCCCAAGGAAAAAGCACTGGTGCACTGTAGCATTGTCTAATTATGACTGTGACTGTAGAATATGTTAGTACAACCCTTCAGGGAAGCAGTAGTCTGCTTCTCCTTCCAATCCACGTTAATCTCTTGTTGCTGGAAGTAAGGACTTCTCAGCAATGGGATGTGTGCTCATCACTAGAACAGTCGGGGCTCAAGGCGGAGGGAAAAGCAACGTGGAAATGCTGTAAATGCTCAATGGAAAGATACTAACTCTGGTTTTATTTTCACCGCTCAGTGTTGGTGAGTCTGCTATAAATGCTACTGCACTGGGCTCTGCAGGGGAAACTGTGACAAAAAATCTGAGTTTCAGCTAAAATGTAGCTTTCCTAGCTTTGACCAGCTTATATCGCAGGCTACACAGAGTATAGAGCCCAATTTCCAGACCAATACGGCCTTACAGTGAGCCTAAAGTAATTTGCATTCTATAATATTTAAATGTGGTTCACAGATAGGATTTCACAAAGTACCCATCATAGGCCGGACTCTGCTCCTATTGATGTCACTGGCGGCAGAGTTAGGCCAATACTGAGCTCTTCTGAAAATCCTACCCTAAGTTGATTTGTATCCACCATTAGGCGCTTAGACCCTTCTGCTGCTCAGTGATTTACACTGCCCTTCTTTTTTTTCTAGACTAAGTATTCCTTCCCCACTGTCCTTCACATCCATAGCTCAGAATTGTCCACCGATTTCATCCCCTCACTGCACAGTCTTTGCTAGGCGATCATCATCATATTTTCATTTATGAAGGGCTCCTTGTGCAGGTGACATGGTTTGAGCAGGGGCTGGAAGGCAAACATTATGTGACTTGCACAAGTTCACACAGAAAGTCTGTGGCAGAACTGGGAGTTCAAAACCAGATCTTCTAAGTCCTGATCCAGCACCCTAAATACCAAACCATCAGGAAAATACTGTCAGCATTACTATGATTTATTTTACAGTAGTGCTTAGAAGGCCAGTCAGAGATTGAGGCCCAATTGCATTAGGCACTGTACATATGTACAGTGTTATAAAGATAGTCCCTGACCACAGAGCTTTCAATCTTAATGCGTTGGACATGAAAGCATTGAACAGAGATGCAAAATCCCCTGAGCTCTTCACTGAATATGCATCCTTCCATTTTTTAAATATGTTCTCATTGCTAATCCCCAGCTCTGCTTTGGTACCTTCAGTTATATTCAGTCAGGTCCTAGAACATTTGTATTTTGTTATAATTTCGCAGCTGCTACCAAGACCTGATTTTTCTAAACTGTGTTTTACCAGAGGGTAAAATGATCTCACCAAAACACCCTTGTCTCTCTTAAAAAAACAAAAAGCAGAAATGTTGGGTCCTATTGGATTGTTCCTGCAGGGAATCTTCTCTCATTCATTTCGTTCTGCTGGTTTGTTACCTTACGGTTGCACTACAGAGCGTATATTTCATTTATCTCTTGAACCCATTTAAAAGAGCTAGTTTGTACTTTACTTGCCAAAACACTGCAGAAGTCTGGGTATTGCGCTGACTTTGTACATCATGTTCCCCATCCTCATCCCTGATTTGGTACAGAAGTTGCCTGGATGCTTATGCTTTCTCTTTTTAATGAGGTCTTCCTCGCAGCTGCTTATTATAATCATGTGCAGCTTATGCTGGTTGCTTTGCTGAAAGAGAAGTTTATTCCTGTGTGAAAGCAGATACATGGCAACTCTCCAGGGCTGGGCTGTTTATTTTATTAGTGGCGATGGCACCCATTACAGTCTGGACTTCAATAGTGGCATGTGCATTGTAATAGTTCTGAGTCTGTTTAACGCCTACTTTAATTCCAGAGTGCAAATACTGACCAACGGCCTCTTTTCCTGAGGTTTACTTATAGCACTGAGAGAAATGCTCCAGGAGAATGATTTAGAATAGATCACTGGCCTCACTTCAGCAAATCCCTCCAAGTATTTGATCCCATCATGGCAGGGGTGTTATTTTTGGAAAGATGAGCACTGCCTACTCCTTCCCATCGTTCTTTCTTTGGCTCCCCTCTCTTTTTTCAGTGGAGGACAATACCGGATTTGTGAACACAAGTCCTGTAAGCAAACAGCTGTCTTTATCAGTCCAGCTCCTGTGTGACATATTAAAAATGTACCACTGCATCTCTGACATTTGTTCAAGATCAGCAAACACCACACTCCCGCCCCCCGTGAATCCTTTTTACAGAGTCGATATCTACTCAGGGTTTGGGACAGAGATCTCCCCAGTTACAATCAACCTAGTCCGACACAGCAGTAATTCTACTGTCTCAGAAACCACCCACAACTCTGGTCCATTTCTTTCTTCTAGCTCATTCTTCTACTGCCACATACAAGACATCCCCTAAGGCATTCTGTGTCCCCTACATCTAACACTGCAAAGCGGCCAGCATACCAAGGAATGATCTGCCTTATGTTTCAGCTGCATCCGTGCTTCCTTCCCTGCTCCCCACCTTGCTTTCAAACTATTTGCCGCTTCTGATTTATGCTAATATTACACATCCAAGTGCTGTATTATTTATTTTTCTCTGATACAGTATATGGAACTTTTATCATCCACCGGCTGTTTGTTTGTTGTACAGGTACTTATTCATTGCGAATCGGTGTCAAACCACTATTTTATACATTGATAATACAGGAATATACATTGCACTAATCTGCAGGTATGGCTTCATCATTAAACTCTTTCAGTTCATCTCCACCAGACACAGACAAAAAGTCTTACATTCACCTAAGCAGAAAGAGAACCAGGCAAATGCCAGTTTAGATCCAAGAGAACAAATTCTGCTCTCAGAGATATAAATCCAGGGTTACTTCATTGGTGGTGTTATTCTGGATTTAAATCACTGTAACTGAGAACAGAATTTGGCTCATTTCCCTTGGATCAGGCAAGCAAGACCCAAAATCATGTGACAGATGCTGGTTCACGACACGAGAGCTGTATTCACAGAATTAGAGTTCAACCAAGCCACGCAGATTAAATATAACCCCTCCCAGCCAAACTGTGGGTCACTCACAGAGCAGTTCAACTGCAGCAATGAGAATAAACCTCAAGCAAACAAGTATCAGAAGCAACTCGTTACCCCATCCACCTCCTCAGAAAAAAAATTCACGCGGGTTCAGATGTAGCCATACAAGTTACACAGTGCGGAGAACAGATGAAGATCTCTTTCTCAATAGCAGCAGCTCTCACAGCCTCTCCATGCACAAGCATTAAACACCCTCAATGGGTGTTCAGGCAGAAACGGCAGCGGGAATTCCCGGCACAAAGCGACATTTCTGCTTGGATAGTCCAAAGTGAATGGCTGTTGAAGCTGCGATTAATGGGTGGGGGGCGAACGGGTCTGCAATGGAGGCTGGGACTCAGTAATTACTAACAGGCTGGTTATAAGCAAATATCTTGGACTAAATCTATCCCATGTCTAACACCTTTGACCTCTGTGGAATTACACCAGGGATGAATGTGGCCCCTTGGTCCCAACCCTGAAATCCTTGCTCAATCAACACTCCCATTGACATCAAGGATCGGGCCCCTCAAGAATACACCCCACAGCGCAGCCCTGTTTTTCCAACCGGGAGGCCCACTAGCATGTTACCACTCGCTATTTAATATTTCACAGTGAGGTTTTCTGAGTCCCCTCAGCCCTTGAATAACAGGAAATGAAACACAAGATGGAGCCTGCTTCACAATTCAGGCAGATACTTGCCGGGCTGATTTAAAACAGAGGCCAAAGAGCCCCAGAGAAACACTTTGTGCTGAGTTTTGTTCAGTGTGCATTAGTGCAATGCGGAACAAAGGAGAAAGAGGAAACCCATTGTTTCTCCCTTCAATTTCATGGTAGCACTGGGCTGTGGAACTCAAGCCAGGAGGGAAGGGAAGATTTGGCATGGATGTCACAAGATATTACACTGGCCAGCACTAACACCCTGGGTCTTTTGAAGCCCTGGTAGAAAACCCAGTAGAAACGAGTTTGAGTTCCCTGTGACTGGAATGAATTAGCTAAACTGAAAGCAGAATATGGACAGTAGGCTTTTGGGCCTAATGCTCACCAGTGTAGGAATAACCACCCATGTCACCACCACCACTACCTGTCCATAGCTCCTTGTGTCTCCTATAAAGGGTGGATTCTCCAGGAGCCATGTGCCAGGAGTTCCCCTTGCAGGGCTATCAGATTTAAAGGCAAGAAGATAAAAAAGAGGCAGTGATGTCTAGTGGATAGAGCCTTGGATTAGGGATCAAGAAACCTGGGTCCTATTCCCAGCTCTACCACTACCTCTGGGGTGTGGCCTTGGGCAAATTCCTTCATCTCCTTGTGCCTCCATTTTCTTCTCGTCCTTGGCCTGTCTTGTCTAGTTCAGTGGTAAGCTCTTTGAGACAGGAATTGTCTCTTATTGTGCGTTTGTACAGCACTTAGAACAATAGGCCCTGATCTTGTTAGGGGCCTGTAGGAACCAGAACAATAATCAATATTTCTTGTGTTTAACAGAGTTATAGCGACCACCTTTAATGAACTTTAATAAATACATGCAAAAGGGGAAAATAAACGGTCTGAATTAACTGGGGGCTCTTTTGTACTTTCAAGCCACATACCTCCACCATTGTGACCATGTCACTGTGGAATATCTGAAAGCACAACACTGTGGAGAATACAAAAGACAAAACAAAGCAGCCAAGGCAGAGATTTTGAATGTTACAAACCTGTGACAAAATTTATCCTGTGAAATCTCGGATCCCAGGAACCTTCCCTTCTGAAGCCAGGGTTTCCTGGAACACTCAGACTAGAAACAAGTCCGTTTTAAAAGAGTACTGCAGTGTTCTAAAGCAATGGCCTAAAACCCACATGCTTCGATTGTATTACAGTCTTCTGGGGATACTACTGTAGAATATTCATATAGCTATTATATTTAGAACTTCTGGTGGTGAGAGAGAGAAGCTATTGGTCCAGTGAAAGACGTTTCCTCACCCAGCTTGTGTCTCTAATATACTAGGACCAACATGGCTACAACTCCATCGCACATTTCGATAAGGCATGTTTAACATGATTCAGTGTTGCTTTTCAGCCTAGTCAGATCTAACACTTACTGAGAAATATGGCCTGAATTTTCAAAAGTGACGCGTGATTTGGGGTGCTCCAACTTGAGACCCCTTAAAGGGGCCTGATTTTCAGAGGGTGGATGTTTAGCACTCTCTCTCTCTTCAGGAGGTCTCACGTTGGGCACCTAAAAATTGAGGCACCTAAAATCAGGAGTCACTTTTCAAAAGTTAGGCCAGTAGATCTACCAGCTTTGAGCCTACATGCACATGGCAGAGCATAGAGGGTCTGTTCTCCTCTCAGCAAAATGTGAATTTAAACATTTCCATTAATGCCAATGAGATTTAAATTCCCTTGCACATGGACAAACAGACCTCTTTGCCCTTGTCCTTTTCCCATTGCTCGCTCATTAGGAACATTCTCTGCCCTCCTTTGTTTCGCTGCACTTATATTTCTATAAAGCCTGACCCCACAGTCCTTTCTCAAGCAAGATTCTCCTCGGCTCCAGTGGGAGTTTGGTGTGAGCAAGGGCTGACAGATTTGCATGGGTATGATGGCCTTTGTTTCAGTGCTATTTATAAAGCAACATTAGTTAAAGATAAACACCTGGGCTCTGTATCCATTAAGCCCACATTAGCGTCAGAAATTATTGTCTGTAAAATATTTTCTTGCCCTTTTGCCATTGTGCTGCTCCTCCCTCCTGGAAGGCAGAGGTAACTGACCCTTATCAGGCCACGGCATGGATCCCTGGTCCAAATGGTTTTCTTTAAAGCACAGACCCTTCGTCAAATTCATTTCCCAAATATCATATACAAGTATCACGGTCCAGGCTTTCCTGATCAGAAAGAAAATCCAAACACTATGTGAATCCTATAGGAATTCTTGAGGGTTAGGGTTGTGGATGAACCTCTGCTCTAAGACCACCCTTCAGTTATACCGCCAACTCATGACAACTGCTGTATCTGGCCGTATCTCTCTGCTTGTGCATCTGTTGCCACAATGCTGACGGGGAAAACTTATTATTGGAAGGGTACCCGTTTGCTTGAACCACCTAGATCTGCCTTGCATGTGAGGAGAGTCCTCCCCTTTCTTAGTGACAGAAGAAATCTGCGCCATGTTGAGAAGGAAGCAGGGATGATGTGTTCTGGATCTAAGACCTCAGCGAAAGAGCAGCCCCTTCCTTTGACTTCAGTGAGAGCAGGACTGGACCCTGTATATGTATCATATTGTGTGTATTCAGCACATATTAACTTCCAAACACAAGGGGCTAAAATCATACGGGGTGCAGCTTTACTGGCTTGCATGGAGTTACCCCAGGAATTAATTTGGCCTGCTGTGTTTAAGTAAAGTTATTGCTCCCCATAATCACTGAGAAACTGATCCACTCTGGCAAATCCCACCTTTCTATATGAAGATGAAAACTACCAGGAGACAAAGGGCCCAATCCTGATCTCACTGCAGTGTAATTCCATTGACTTTAATGGAGCTACTACTGTACTCATCTCCAACGGTGCGAGTGAGATCAGGATTAAGTCTACACAATTCAGGGTGAGTGTGGTCAGAACAATGTTGTTCTGATCACACTCTGCTGGCTGTGCATATTCCCTAGTAATGGCATTTCAGCTGGGTTATACGCTTTGTTAACACTGCCTTTATTTGTTTAGGTATTCGTGTTGCAACCACTTTAATCGGAAAAGAGAAAGCTGTTTATATATTGGAATTTTAAAAACAAAAAAGAAACACAAATCTTTAGAGAAAGGATCTAGCATACACAATCCTGGGTCTAATCCTGCTCCTATGGAAGTTTTGACAATTTATTTTAGAAACATGTTCTTTCTATTATTTATTCATTTCCTTAGTCAAACATAGCTTTGTGCAATAGACCTGAACATGAAACTTGGAACCACTGTAGACTAGCAGGTAAGAAGCAATTTAAGAAGCCTTTTTTTTTTTTTAAGTGCTATTTATATTGTTTCTTAAGAGTGTTATTGATATTATTTTTCTCAGATAGACTGGAAGGGGGGAAAAACCTAAATCTTTCCTCCTAGGGAACTGTTCCATTAAATGAAATTCATTCACATATCTATCACACACACAGTATACCGTAGACTACAGGGTAAAGGAGTAGTGATGGAATACGGATTTTTTAAATGTATATGTGTGAATCTAGAATTTAAAGCTCTCTCTGTATATCTTTATCCATTGATATTCATAGTATTTAAATACACATTATTTACACACAATCTACTGCACAAATATGCATAACAAGCTGGCTACTTTAGGCTTTCTAAAAGCTTTGTTTTTAAATGCTCAAAGCCATTAGACCATGCTATCGAGTTATATTCGTTTTATTTCTGAAATCAAAGGGCTTTATTTGCTGTGCAGTCATTTACACCCATGTAAAACGAGTGTCAATTCTGATCCAGTGCCATCCTACACCCTCTTTGCATTGGTGGAAATGATTGCACAGGGAGTAGAGCAACATAGAATTAGGCCCACAGTGTTGAGTTATAAAATCACAGAAGCCAACGTTTTAAAAAGTTTGTTTAGATTTCATATCATTTTTAAATATCCTCACTCCGTTTTTTTTTTAAATGATCAAAAGCAGCAAATATTTGCTCCTTGCTTGAGATTTTTATTGCCAAGTTTTAGCAAATTTTCGACAGCCTGAAAAATATAGTCACATAAGGAGTGCAACACAAGTGTCTCTTTTTGGTTGAATTCAGTAACCTGTAAGTAGCAGTTTTCATAGCACTTCAGCTGGTCTGCTATGTTGCTTTTTTATTAGCTTTACAGAGACAGGACACAGGAGAGTCATTATTAATAAAGACCCAGCTGATGGCAAAAGGAATTCAGGAATTCCTTCTTGGAGGATACAGTTTGCTGTGTATACCTGATGGCAAACTTGTGCACACCCAGGAAAGTTGCAATGCAGACATACAAGCCCCCAAATGACTAGCTAAGCAGAATGCCATTGTCACTTACTTTCCCAAACACAGGTGCTTGCTGCTCTTGAAACCTGGTTCAGCCAGTGAACTTCCAGCAGAATAGGATGATTTCCCCTCCTTTCTCTTTGCTCTCACAGACCCTGGACAGAGAGGCTGCTCTCGCTGCAATCAGCCAATTGCTGATGCTGGCTGCCTCATTTATAGAATGCCAGCTCCTTTGTCTGGCGCGTGTCACCACTAGTCCTAGCAATCCAGGGAGCTTGTTTTGCATCTCCCAGGAGATTCTCTCTGTCCTGCCTTTTCTCTCTACCCTACACACCCTCTCCTTTCTCTGCAAGGATGAGCCATGCTGCTTTAGGTGAAACAGCAGCTACCAGCCGTAGAGATTTAAGCAGGGTCTGGCTGCACTTTGGGGAAAGCTGGACAGGGCATTGCTTGGACATAACTTAGCAAGAATTGTATTTTCTTAATTGTTTTAGTACACTCAGTGCTTGTGAAAAGTGCCAAAGTGATGCCGGCAGAGACCAATGTTGTGAAGACCAAAACTATTGCAGAGTTTAAAAAATAGATTAGATAAGTTCCTGGAGGATAGGTCCATCAATGGCTATTAGCCAGGATGGGCAGGGTTGCAACCCCATGCTCTGAGTGTCCCTAACCTCTGACTGCCAGAAGCTGGGAGTGGAACGCAGGGGGTGGATCATTCGATAATTGCCCTGTTCTGTTCTTTCCCTCTGGTGCACCTGGCACTGGCCACTGTCGGAAGACCGGATACTTTGGTCTGACCCAGTATGGCCGTGCTTATGTTCTATAATTCTCTGCTCATTTTAAAATAAATTTTAATTAAAAAACTAATTAACAGATTTACTTATATTCTCAGAAGATTCATTCTGCAGCCAAAGACTGTGAGTTTAGGGAGCATATGCTGGATTCCTCATACATGACAAAGAGATTGACTCTCTGCTCTAAGTTCAAAAGTCAGCCTGAACTACAGACTCACAGCCAACACCTTCCATTACTCACAAGACAGGTACAGCCTGGGGCAACTGAAATCCCAGCTTCCCCACACTGCCCCACCAGTCTGCTTCAGAGAGATCAGCTCTCGGGACGGAGGGCAACGTAACTGTGGTCCAATTGGTCCTTGGCTGCCCTGTTGAAGCTGCCAACAAAAATGCCAGTTAATGTCTATGGATCTTGCACGGTGGACACCTGTTCATTAGCAGCTGGGCAGAGACCACCTACCTCATTCCACACAGAAGGAATGGGTATCTGTTGTTTGTGTGACCGCTACCTTCTCCTGGATAGAATGCCAGAGCTATTCAAATACGTGTGCACAGCATCATGTTGCCCGCTAGAGGTTTCAGCCATCAGGGGATATGAACCTTGTGTCACAGAGTCACCAGGGCAGTGCTCTTGAACTACTCCCTACAAAGCCAGCCAGGACTCTGGGGGAGCCTCCTCTCTCCGAGCAGACTGTCTCCAGGGCAAGAAGCTTACACAGCTTCAACCTTCTTGGGTCTGACCTCGGAGCATTCATCATCCCCTTCCACACCGTGTGCTTCCCACAGCGAGTTTGCCCATGCGGGGCTCCTGGGGAAGCCAGAGGGCCCTGCACCCCAACTCCGCAGTCAGACGTGACTCTCAGCCAGCCGGTAAAACGGAAGGTTTATTAGTCAACAGGAACACAGCGTGCAACAGAAAACAGTGACATTCAGCCAAGTCCATCTTGGGGAGTCCTGGGCCAGGTGGCCTGGACTCCCCCTCTTCCAGTCCCCGCAACCAGACTGCCAGCTTCCAGCAACCCAACCTCAGATACCCCCGTTGCTCCTCCTCCCTCTCTTTGTCTCGCTTCCCAGGCAAAGAGTCACCTGGTTGTCACCTGGTTGCATCGCCCTCCTGGGTCTCAGGTTATGAAGGGCACCGGTCATAGCATATGTGCAGGCAACTGGAGCAGCTTCACCTGCCCCAGAGGTCTCAGTCAAAGTCACTCACCCCTATTCCCACCACTGAGGTACTGGTGCCGCACAGAGGGAAACTGAGGCACACAAAGTATTCACGCAAAACAGTAAAACACACAAAGGCTAAACAGAAAAACTCACATACAACATAAAAAGGGAAAATCCCCACTTCGTCACACCTTGATTCTACCAGAGCTCACAGCCCTTTATCTTTTGCTCAGGCAGCAAAGGCTCTTGTTTTTGAAGCAGAAGGTCAGGAGTTCTACCCTGCTGCCGCATGACTGTGAGGTGAGCAGTGCGTATATCTGCATATGATCGGCCACAGATTATTTATTTGTAAAATATAGGGCCACTGAACAGCCCTCGGATGGTAACAACTTTCAGTCACTACAGACAGTGCTGGATTCAAATTGATTTTGCCCTGCAGCTGAGAAACTGGACAGCACATCACCAATCCTTTGAGCCATGCAGTCTCCCATCTTACCAATATCCAGTTCCTTCCACTTAGGGCTAAGCCATGGAGGACCATCCCCACATCCTCTTCTCAAGTGTCACATTGCAGTGTCACATTGGTCTTCTGACCAAGGAGAGCTAGGTGGGACTCTGTTCGGACCCACTAAAGCTCTCAGATTGGCCAGACACATTGCAGCAGACCAGTACAGGGTACCCTTGCCCAAAATATCCAAGTCTCCTATGCTGCTCTCACATGGCATCCAAGGGGCCAGGAGCAGTGTTCCCTCTAAGCAGTGCGCATGCACACAGATCCTAAACCCCGCACACACAGAGAAACACCGCACGCACAAAAATTGGCACAGAAGCACAACAATTTGCACAGAAGAAATTTTTTGCGCACACGGCCTGTCAAATATCAGAAGGGAACATTGGTCAGGAGCTTGGCCTGGTTTGCAAAATACCATGCTTTATGTTTAAAATAAACAGCACTGGCTTTCAAGAGCAGTAACCTGGATATCTTTCCCAGGTTGGATGGACACGGATCATGGAACTTGCTGATCTCTAAGCACACTGATTAAAGAGGGCAGGGAAGGGAAGGTTGACCACTTTGTGAGGGAGAAAAGACTGAGGGGGAATGAGAGATTGAATTCATGGGGACACTGAAGAATAACCTCCCTTAGACCCAGTTCAGAGAAACATCCCTGTTCAGCACAGCACTTAACTTTAAGCACGTGCTTAAGTCCCATTAAAGTCAATGGGACATGAAGTTAAGCACAAGCTTACATGCTGTCCTGAACTGGGCGCTAGGGAGCCTGCCCTGAATCGAGGTATCGAAGGCTGGAAGGGTTTGCCTTCACCTCTGTCCTTCTGGACTTTACAGAATTTGCTAGTGTTTTATGTCATCAGATTGTGCCCTACACCATTAACAAACCCTCTCTGGAGGGACATTGTTTTCTCGGGGAAGAACAAATCACAGACCCTTGCTGCTGCAGTTCTCTCCCCAAAGAGCTAACGTGGACCTTCAGCCCCTTTGCACAGTAAATTAAAAGCAGCACTACACTCTGAAAGCTGTGTCAACCGCTTCATTTAGCACAAGTGTTATGTTAACTAACAGCCCTATTCCACAGGGGCCTTTGGCCTCACAGAGCCTAATTTCCATGTAATTTACATTGGACAGTCACAGAATGCATCTCCTCTGTGTAACTTCCTCCAAATCATTATTTACCCACAGCATGCAATGAGCCACTCCAGCCAGTTCACAATGGATGGGGAACGGGGGATGCCATTCCAAAACGGGGAGGAGAGAGAAGCTGTTATCCGTGGTTGCTTAGAATCCTCATTGCTCAGGATTTTCAAAACCAGGCCAGACAAACACTGGAAAATGTACTGGCGGGAGTGTGTCTGCCATGGCAGGGTGCGGGCTGCATGGACTAATATTAATTCTTCTTGTTCTATTATTTATCAGCACAAAGCAAAAAATAAACAGTCAGATCCTGCTCCCATTGCAGTCAACAGGGATTTTGCCCTTGACTTCAGTAGGAACAGCCCAGGTGCCGGTTCATCCTTGCCTTAGGGAATTTACCATCTATAACCCCAATCCTGCAAGTGCATAGGGATGGGCGCTCCCCTTCACGTGTGGAGTGTCGCTGATGTCAGTGGGGCTCAGTGCAGGGGCAGGGGTCCACCAACCCTCCTGAGTTCACACAATCAGGGCCATAAAGAGAGGCACAGAAGACAAGATGCACCACAGCAGGAAGGTGGTGTGGTTACTCTCTACTTCTGTTGACTTTGTAGATTAGTGGTTGTGAGACTTGCAGAGGGAGGGAGTCTCTCGGAGGGATTTGTGTGAGGAAAGGTGGTGGGAGGGCCTGGTGCACCAGGGCTAAGAGAGGTTTCAGAGTAACAGCCGTGTTAGTCTGTATTCGCAAAAAGAAAAGGAGGACTTGTGGCACCTTAGAGACTAACCAATTTATTTGAGCACGAGCTTTCGTGAGCTACATCCGATGAAGTGAGCTGTAGCTCACGAAAGCTCATGCTCAAATAAATTGGTTAGTCTCTAAGGTGCCACAAGTACTCCTTTTCTTTTTTCAGGGCTAGGAAGTCATTCCCTGCACAGGGAATAACAGAAAGGAAGGTCCAAAGGCAGGAGCAGAAGGAAAGAGGGAGCAACCATGGCTGATGCAGTTGGCAGAGCAGAGAGGGTGTGGGGCATCAGGCCTTCTCCAGCTGTAACCATGATCCCATGACTGGGCCATCCCACTGCATTCCCCCAACCCCGAAGACAAAGTTTGAAATCAGAAATGAGAAAGTTAAAGCTGCCCAATACATGTGCCCAGCCTCAAACATATAGCCTCTGCACCCTGCCTTAAACATGTGGTCTCTCCCCGCAAGTACCACCACGTACCACTACTCCAGGCCTAGCTTGCAGGTTGGGTGGATGCCACAGAAGGCTACACTGAAGAGAACATTGGCACCTTGAGAAATCCTTGCCCTTGGAGTGGGGTTTGCCTGATGGGGGCATCCGCAGGGAGCTCCGTACATCATGTCTTTTGCTAGGACTCTCCAAGGGCAAAACCTCTCCTTTTCCAAGCACCTAGCAGACCCATGCCTCCGTAACCCAGCCACAAAACAGAGCGTGCAGAAAGCCAGCCAGCCTACCTGCTGTTGTCTTTGAGGCAGGTAGCAAGTCTTCTCCTTCCAGTGTCCTCTGGGGTTGTGACAGGTTCGGTCACAGAGACCCCCTTGAGACTGTCACCTGATGTGGTGAATTTGCCTCCGAGCCCATTTTCCCTGCCAGCCTGAGACTCCAGAACCCTGCCTTGTTGAGCCAGACATGCTAGCCTGCTGCAATACAGACCCAGGTCTGGTCCACACCCCCAAAAGCTACAGACTTTAACCAAGAACTGCTCAGCAGGTCACAAGGTGGGAATCCTTTGTCTCTCTCTGGGTTCCCACCCCTCCTTCTAAATGGAAAAGCACCAGGTGAAAGGTGGATTTCAGTACCAGGTGACATGTTCACATGTCCTGGGAGACCCCTAGTCTCCAATCCTCCAGGACTGGCCTGCAGGTATGCAGCGGAGGCTTGCAGGTAAACAGAGCCATCTACAGTCAATTGTCCTAGTCAATGGGAGCCATCAAGAGTCCAAACCACCATTAATGGCCCACACTTTGCATAATTACAATAGGACCTCAGAGTTATGCTACACATTTCTAGTTTCAGATACAAGAGTGATACATTTATACAAATAGGATGACCACACTCAGTAGATTATAAGCTTTATAATGATACCTTACAAGAGACCTTTTGCACAAAGCATATCCCAGTTACATCATATTCACACTTATAAACATATTTCCATAAAACATATGGAGTGCAGCGTCACAGGGGTATCTCCCACCTCCCTAGGAAGCCCCACAATCTCTGTCTTCATGCCCCTCCCTGCTGGACAGTGGAAAGAACATTTAGTCAGGAGACACCCAGGCTGGGGTCTTGACTGAGAGGCTGTAGTGGCCACCATGGAGCAGCTCCCTGTCCTGCGATGTTTCAGAGTAGCAGCCGTGTTAGTCTGTATCCGCAAAAAGAACAGGAGGACTTGTGGCACCTTAGAGACTAACCCATTTATTTGACAGGTTTCAGAGTAACAGCCGTGTTAGTCTGTATTCGCAAAAAGAAAAGGAGTACTTGTGGCACTTAGAGACTAACCCATTTATTTGAGCATCCGATGAAGTGAGCTGTAGCTCACGAAAGCTTATGCTCAAATAAATGGGTTAGTCTCTAAGGTGCCACAAGTCCTCCTGTTCTTTGTCCTGGGAGAAGAATTCTGTCTCCAACTCGCAAAGGAACCCCCTCCCTATGTGCCAATGTCACTTTTACCCGAGGGGAGGATTTACCTTGGGTGCCCATCCGCAGTTCGTCTCTTCTCCCTGTGTTAAATACGCTGAGCAAGATCCCCAGCTGGCCACGGCCTTCAGTGGAGTTACCCCCACTGAGGAACTGGCTCTCCCACTGTACCTAATGGGTGGCAGAAACGTGGTCTCTCATGGTACTAAAAGAGAAATCTCCCCCCTTGATCAGATCCTGAAACACACCATACTCCAAACCCTTGCCCATAGTTTAGAATTAGGTGTTGCTCTATAAGGAACAACCACCTTTGTTTGGAATTCTGACAGAATTCTAAAACACGCCTGTCAGTCCTACTGGGTGAAGTCATTTTGATTTAACATTTCTATTGTGGTAGCAGCTAGAGGCCGGAACCAGTTCAGGGCTCCATTGTGCTAGGTGCTGTACAAACACATAGCAAAACGATATACACATATTCAGTGCCTTTTTGTGATGCAGTCTGTCTCCAGCTGTCACTTTGCACATTACAGCCCAGTAACTGTAATTCAGTCTTCTCAATTAGAAAAATTTTGGGAGGAAACTCAAAACACAACAGGGGCATTTCTATTTGCCCAACTCTTGTAACCGCATCAAAAAAAGATATCAAGTTAGTTTGATAGGATCTATTTTTCATCAGCCCATGTTGATTGGCATTAATTACATTACTCTTTTAATTCTTTATTAATCGAGTCCTGTATCAGCCATTCCATTATCTTGCCCAGGGTTCAATGTCAAACTGACAGGCCTATAATTACCCAAGTCATCTCGTTTTACCCTTTTAAAATATTGGCACAACATTCGTTTTCTTCCAGTCTTCTTAAACTTCCTCATTGTTTCTTAATTTTGAAAATCAACATTAACGGTCCAGTGAGTTCCTTAGCCAGCTCTTTTTAAAATTCGTAGATGCAAATTATCTGGACCCACTGTTTTAAAGATGTCTAATTTTGAAACTGCTTTTTAACATCTTCCCGAGATACTAGTTGAACAGAAAGTACTATAATATGTTATGATTACATCATCTGTTTTGTCCCCAAATACAGAACAGAAACGTTTGTTGAACACTTCTGCCGTTTCTGCATTATTACTGATAATTCTACCATTTCCATCTGGTGATGGACCAATACCATTGTTAGGATTCTTTTTGTTCCTGTTATACTTTCAAAACTCCTCCTTATTGTCCTTAACTCTGTTGGTGAGAGTGTTCTCCTTGTGTTCCTTTGCTTCTCTAATAAATTTTCGACAATTCATAGCTTCTTGATTTAGACTTCAATGGGGTTCAGAATTTCACCCGCTATTATCCATGATTATTTGCATAACATGGGTAGCTCTCTCACTAATTAATGCAAAGAGGTATAGAGTCACAAAAAAGGTTAATGTGATAGCACTGGGTCATTACATTTTACACCTACTTTAAGGCACTTTCACACTGCCAGATTGCTTTTAAGGTTAGTGTAAATAAGTGTCTGTGCTCACTGTCTTTATTAAGCTTTCTATTGCACTCACTGTGCTTGGCACTAATAATCCCAACTGGACTTGCTCAGTTTCTTCTTCATTTACTTCTCCTTGCTGCTGATATCAGCACTGGAGCAGAGCAGAATTCCCTGAATAACTTACTGATAAGCAGTCTGCAAAGTCTTATTAGAGTCCCTTCTGTGGAATGACTGACTATTCTCAGAAAGGACACCTTCGCTGTGCATTTAACCACATGGTTAATAAAGAAAGCAAATTAATTCCTACAGACCCAAAGTGCCCTCTTTCACGTCCTAGGAGTTCTCAATGGATCTGTGTTATTGACGTTATAATCCACGATGTACCTTTAACTCTTCAAATTGTCATGAGTTATCTGCAGAATTTTATTTTTTTTAACTAAAAAACAAACAAAACAAAAAACAACAACAGGCCCTTTGGTGCTTCCTCAACATCCTCAGAACAATCTTTGTCCATTTTAAACTATCCTAGTTTCTGACCTTTATGTTTCCTCCCATTTGTAATGGTCAGAATCAGTATGTTAATTGTGTGTCCCCCACTTATGAAATGTCAGTGGGGCCCAGAATATTTTTGTAACTAGCCATCCTGACTATGGAATTCTGTATGTTATTTGTACTATGGTAGCATGTAATGGCCCCAACTGAGTTCAGGGCTGAATTGTGCTAGGCGCTGTACATCTACATAGTAAGAGACAGTCCCTACCCTGAGAAACTTATTGTCTAAGTAGATGAGATAGACAAAGGGTGGGAGGAAAGAAGACTGACTATCCCATTTCACAGATGGGGAACTGAGGCACAAAGATTTGCCCTATGGTCTCATAGGAGGTTGTTGCAGAACCAAGAACTGAATACAGAACTCCTGTGCCCCGGTCCAGTGCCGTATCCACTTTGACCAACTTTCCTGTTTCCACTTGTGATGTTCGGTCTTGTCCTATTATTTGAGGTAAAGCTCTGGCAAGATGTTCATCATTTTCACTGTTCTAAAGCTCTGATAGATACATTATGGTCAGCTGTTCAGCATGTTAAGATACTGCTGCTAAGGGCGACAGGTAGATCCAGATGCAACAACAGCTCGTATTTTATTCTTAATCATTATACAGTGGCATAAGTGTACATGTGGTCCGTAGAGCGGAAGATAAGAGGATGGACATAGACACTTCAAAGAAGGCAAGCCCATACATGTGACATTTGGGTGTGGATGTCATCACATGAATTAGATTCCTTGTGTTCATTTGCCATGTCAGCATTTAAATCACATGCTCTGAAACTGCCAAGGGGAATAACCAGGCATCTGAAAGAAAGCAAATCTGTTCTTGGCTTATGCTACTGCGTACTATTCACGTTGTAGCATAAAGGCATCATTTGGCTACCACCACAGTCAGTGACACAACTCCTGTTGACTTCAGTGAGAGCAGAAGCATGTGTACAGGAGCGCACACAGACATAACACATGGATCAGAAATGAGAAAATGACGGCTATGTCTGTCTATGTCTCCTGCTAGGCCAAATCTTGAGTCCCTTCTTACTCAGGGAAAGCTCTTGTTGAAAGTGATGGGATTCTCTTGAAGCCAATGAGAGGTTTGCCTGTGTATGGACTGAGTGAAAACTGAGCTTAGGCTTCAGAAAATGGCCCCCGGCTTAAAGTACTTTCCCCCTCTTTGGATCCCACATTTGGACCTGAGGACAGAAATGCACATGGAAGTGACTGATGGAGGAGCAATAGTATGCATTCTTGTGTATGTGTGTGTTTTATCACCATACTACAGATGGAAACAATAAGAAACAATTATACACATCTGTTCGAAAGCTTGTCTCTTTCACCAACAGAAGTTGGTCCAATAAAAGTTATTACCTCACCCACTTTGTGTCTCTTAAAAAAAATGTTAATCCGTAGAGCTTGAATACAGTTAGTTAGAGAGGCTCCTTGAGGTTCCGATACGAGCTGCACTGTAATATTAAACTTCTGTCATCTGAAGGTGTTTGTAACCTTTTGAATGTCTTATTACTGGTAACAAAACACTCCCAATGGGGGGAGGGGCAATACTTGGCTTTGTAGGCATACTTTCAACTTAATTCCAGAAGCCAAATGCTTCCCTTTTAATGCTGAAACTCACTGATTGACTAGACGGAAATGTTTTGCTGGGGAAGAAACTGGGGACTTGATGTTTCTTTTACACTAGTCTTGGGAGAGGAGGAGAAAAAACAAGAAGCTAATCTGCACTTTATCACAAAGTATCTAGACATGAAAGGACTTCTTGAAAGCAAGGAAGAATAAAGGGAAAATAAATTAAATGCATCAGAATAACACCTTGTCCTAAAACCAGAGTTTTGCATCCATTTTTGTCAGAAGATGGCTATCTCACAAAGCTTGTGCGAGCAAGCGCAATTCCCAACCAGTCCACACCATATATAAACTCCTGGCTGGGGTTTGGCTTTCTGAGCAAAGAAATTGACACTGGGTTGACATAGTTTAATGAAGGCCTATGACCCCCAGCTTCCTCCTTCAGGACTGCTCAGCCCACACCCTCAATCCAAGAAAGAGAGAGAGCAAGCCCACTCCCGCTTTCCATATACCCCAATGGGGTAATGAATCATTTGCTTCCAAGAGTCAGCAGAGCCAATTTACTCCAATGTACAGAACACAGTTCAGTCGTCAGCCTCAAGTTTGTGTGCAATGTGACTGAAGGAAAAGGAACTTAACAGGGAAAAATAATCACCTGCAATGGAAGGCTTGTTGAAAAAATCCGCAGCCACCTTTCATATCAGTTATGACCCTGAGAAGCACCTGCCTAAGGAAAGTGAGAGTGGTCCATTAACACAGAGGACGGGGTACCAGGAGACCTGGATTCTATTTCCAGTTCTACCATTGTGTGAACATGGACAAGTCACTTAACCTTCATGTGCCTGTTTTACTCCTCTGTAAAATAAGGGTAATGACGCTTCCCCAACTTTTTAACATGCTTGGAGTACGACTAGCGACGAGAATACTGTTATGGGTGGGAGTCAGCATGTGGCACTGATAGAGTCTTACGGGTTCTTTTCCTCGGTGCTTGAGCAAGGTGCAGGATTTGAAGCCATGCTGTCCTGGCATTTGTTTTTGTAGCACAGGTTCTTTCAGGAAAGTCGTTGCAAACAGCAAGGGAATTTGCTCTGTATCTCAGGCGTTGGTGCACATGAATCCCTGCTATTTGCTGCCTGGGTAAACACAACAGTTTAGTCTCCGGAGGGTTGTAATAATTTAGTCTTATCCAAATTACTGGGCTTAATACACGGGTAGCTGGGTGGAGTTTAGCCCCTGTGGTATGCAGGAGGTCAGACTCGATCATCTGGTGGTGTCTTCTGGCATTAAACTCTATGACTAATCCCTTTAACTAGAGTCTATCCTTGGTGCAGATTTGCTTCCTGGGAACGGTGCATGGGTGTTTGGCTGAGATTCCTGAAAGAAGGGTTGAATGTGGGCTGTTTGTGACCACTTCTGTTCAAGGACTGGCATATGTGCCCACATAAAAATAATGCGTATTTATTATATTAATAAAATACACAGACTGTGCCATGGATTTCTCCTCCAATGGGAAACTGACTTCCAAGACCCTGGAATCTGCTGCCATTTGGCAGAGGGATGACGACACATGGGCACTTATATACTGCTTTTATTACAACCTGGAGCGGTTAGGAGAACCCATACTTTAGTACCAAGGACCTCCCCCTATATGAAAATCATGTCCAAGAAATCCAAAGAGGTTTCTCTACTCAGTAAAATTTCATGTATTGTTCTGCAGGGAGATACTAACTCTTCTGGTCAGACACCAGAGGATTCTAGCTTTTCTTACTCACAATGCAGAGTTTTCTTATTTCACTTCTAAAGATTTACCATAAACTTTTTTTTCTTACTCACATACTTCTAGGGATTAATGTTACAGTGAGGATGGGGAGATGTTGCTGTTATTCTAAACCTCTATGTTTATAAATATATATGGGTCAGACCCTCTGCTGGTGTAAATTGATATAGCTTCATGGACTACAATGAAGCTGCACCAAATTACACCATTTTAGGATCTGGGCTAGATATATTTTTAATTTACCCACCACTACTGCCCTCAAATAAAGCTTATCTTGCTGCTACCATTAAATGAGAACACTACTGTTTATTCTACAAAAAGCCATTTTAGTGTCTACTTCAAACCAGCCCTGCAAAAGTCTACTCAGCCATCGATGGGATGAATACAGGTTTTGAACAGAATGTTTCATTAGTAATGTATCATTAGTTTCATTTTGGCCATTATGGGAAGGGTAGGCAAGTCCTGGCTGGTGCATTCTCATAATGACTTTGGAAGGCTATCTGAATGCTTTGAATATTGCAGGCGAGTATATGCTCCTCTCTCCAAAATGCTGATTTGAATCTGCTCTGAAGAGCAGGCTTCCCAGACTTTCATGCAGCCACATTTTGTTTGAACAGATTTTGGGAGGGGAGTTTTTACTATCATTTGTATCACCATGATAATGCCTACAAGTTCTAGTCATGGACCAGAACTCCATTGTGCAGTGCGCTGCACAAACATAGGACAAAAAAATCCAGAATCAAACAGCAAATTCTGAATATCGCATACTCAAAGGCATAATTCCACTAGTTCACGAACAAACCTTGGGGCCCAAATATTTTTGTTACCGACACCACCCAAGAGATAAGCGCCACGCTTCATTTATAGGTTAACAGAAAGAAAGGACAAATTCTGCTAACACATATTGACTACAGTAACTCCTCGCTTAACGTTGTAGTTATGTTCCTGAAAAATGCTACTTTAAGCTAAACGATTTTAAGCAAATCCAATTTCCCCATAAGAATTAATGTAAATGTGGGGGTTAGGTTCCAGGGAAATTTTTTTCGCCAGACAAAAGACGTTATATACATATACAGTACAAGTTTTAAATAATTTTTAACAAACTATTTAATACTGTACTCAACAATGATGATTGTGAAGCTTGGTTGAGGAGGGGCGTAGTGGGGTTGGGGTGTGGGGGCTTGCCCCACTCTGCCCGTCCAGTGCTCCTACCAGGGAGGTGGGTCGGGGGCTTGCCTGCTCCCCAGCTGGAATGCGGGTGGGCAGAGTGGGATAAGCCCCAGCGCCCCGACCCCACTCTCTGGCAGGAGTCCTGGGCGGGCGGGCGGAGCAGAGTGAGCCAAACAACCTTATAAAGGAACTTTGCGTGACTTTGAACGAGTACGTTCTCTAATAAATCAGTAACCTAATAATGAAACAATGTTAACCGGGACGACTTTAAGTGAGGAGTTATTGTAGCTGAACTAGCTCTACTGGAAAACCTCACTGCTGGTACGTTGCATCTGCCGTAGGAAAGACAACCTCTGTCTTTGTTATGAACAAAACTATCTGCTTTAACCAAAGAAGGTTACACAGAACATGTCAGCCCAGCTTTCTGGGCAGCTCTAAATGGTGACACACAGAACAACGAACTTCTGCTTCTGGATGAAGCCTGACCATTCCCATCTGCCTCAGCTTCCCATTCTGATAGTTCAAAAGGACAGTCACCTGTGTAGAAACATAACACTTTCGTTCCTTGGAACACAAATGAGGAACACTCCTTGAACCAAGTTTCCAGTACTTGCCTCCAAAAGTACAGATTCTGAAATTTGAAAATTACGCTGTTTGTGATGCCAACCCCCCAAAAGGCCATATGCATGCACAGAGTGGCTAATCCTGGTGCAATTAGCTCTTTGGTGCATGCAAATGAGTTTTTGGAGTAAAAATGTCAGTTCTAATAGCATGGCACAGACAGACTCTGATGACATAACGCATACAGATTTTGCATATGTACTTTAAATGGCCATTTTTGATCATTTGGCCCCTTGTTGTCTTGCTTAATCATCTTGAAACTGAAGAACGAAAGTTTGGTCATTGGTCCTCAAACCATAACCCTATTGTGAGTGGCAGAACCTTTCAGATATGGCCACTAGAGGCTTGAACCTTGAATGAGTCTTTAAAAAAAAAGGAGGGATGGAAAATCAAACATCCCCTCCTTCGCTTGAGCTTAGAGTGTGTCTGAGCTCGTTATGCTGAAGTAGAGTCCCTGAGCCAAGCACAAAGCCACATGGATGTCAAGTAACTGCCTCCTCGACCTGTTCCTCAGACAAGTGCTGATACACGGACAGTGCACAAACCTGGCCTTTGATTCACTGCCTTCTTAATGCTTTGCCAGCCAGGAATGCTTTGCCACACAGAAACAAAGCATGACTCTACTGCTCCCTTAAAGCTAGCCCATCCCTAAATGGACTGGGTGTCACCACGCTTTTAGCATAGCTGCCTGCCTTTTTGCAGTTCAAATTTTCCTTTTAGAGCAGCTATTTTGTTTTGCAGCTTGGAGAGTGAGGGATGAGAGTTGGGGGGTGTTGAAGTAGGAATTTACATAATCTGATTAAAAGGGGATTATCCAATGGCTGCTAAACAGCCTTAGTGTGCTTGAGCTAAAAACCTTACTATTCATTGCTCTCACCACCCCGCAGAGAGATTGCACCTGCAGCACTGGCTAGCTCTCTACTGGGATCTTCAAGGTGGGGAGGAAGGGGATTTTAGAGACATGCTGCTTCATGTGTACATAGCCTTTAATTGAACTGTCTGGATTAGTTTTAAGGAAGCTAAAGTGAAAGCGGGGCCAGTTAGCGTTATCAGGAAGGGTCATCAGTTTCTGAAAAGGGCCAACTTGCATCGCTCCTCGTTGGTTTCCATTTGGGTGATTTATAATGTTAGATTAGCCAACAAGAGTTGCCTGGAAGATAATTCAGACCGAGATGCCCAGCATGTGCAAGAACTAGTGTCCACCAGTCTTACCCAAGTTTGTAAGTGGCCAGTGCTAAAGAGGGCAGAGTAAACCATGCAGTAGCCATCTCAACCCTGAACCCAACTGGCCAGTGGCAGAAGATCTGTACATCAAATTAGCAAAAGCATCCTTGGGTGGGGGCCATGCCAGCTTACTCCACAGAGAAGGGGCAGAGAAGAATATCAGTGGGGGGCAGTGGTATATGGCCCCAGATCCACTCCACCCGTCACTGTAAACATGCTTCTGCAGCTGTGAAGTTCCTTCACTCCTGGCTCTATGGCACACAGCCTTGGGAACAGCCTGCATCTTGTTCAACCTAGCCATGAAGGGAGATAACGAAACAACATGGACTAAAATGCCAGCAACACGCAGATGAAGCTTCCCACTCTATCGCACAGTCACCTCATACAGAAACAGCACCAGGCCACAGCTATTCAGGCAGGCTTTGCTGAGATCAGCAATGGGCTGAAGGGGAAACTAGGAAGGCCTGAGGCAATGCAAGTGGGTAGAAGGAAACACTTTGAATAACCCACCACCGATATATCGTCACCATCCAATGAGAGTGTGTGCCCTCACTTTGCTGTCTTCAGCCACTCTACATCCAAAACTGGGTCATAGTCAAGATTTTGGTCCCCATCTTCAAAGCCATCCATGGGATTTTCTGCTGTTTGCTAGAGGATTACTTTACAATCTTGCATGATCATAACCTCCCATAACAGCTGTGATCCACCGAAACAATGCAACTCTCAACCTTCAGAGTGCACAGTAGTTAGAGCACTTTCAGTGACTTGGCCAATGAATCCGGAACTTGCTCCCAGAGAAGATTGTGAGCCTCTCAGCAAAACAGAAATTTGACTTTGAAAAGGGAACAAAAAGATGAAAACCCTACACTGCACCTACAATCTCCCGCCAATGCCCAAGAGGAAAAGAATAAACTGCATATGTCACATATGAGTCACATCGCTTAATGAACTACTGGAAGATGCAAGTGATATGAGCGGTATAAAAACCTATACCGTACAGGATAGCACACATGGCACAGGATGATAAATGCTAAAGCAAAATCACAGGACAGTAGGGAAAAGAAAAACAATGACACTATATCGATGAGTGATGCTATAGACAGGGATGCTACAAGGACAAAAATATTCTTAATTTAATGGAAAAATAGTTTGCACTGAACATCATCATCTCATCACTATTCTTTGGAGGGTGGTGCAGGCGGGCTGTGCCCAAAGCTTCCTGTCTTTCTGCATGAGTCTTCCCTGCCGTTCATATGTCCTCCATTGTTGCAAGGTGCTTCCTCCTGAACAGGCAACTAATAAAGGTCTAAAAACATGCTACAGCCTCGAAAACGGCGTATTCCACATCTGCACAGAGGCAGTCCATGATACAATTTCATAACTTCATGACATTAGCCAGAATTCCTAAGGTGTCCATAGACAGATTCCCCAAATCGTCACAAGCACTTATATAAAAATTACTGGGAAGAGCATATCTAAATCTAGCTGCATAGAGTGATCACAGTCTAGCAGAATATCTCATGCCAGTGGAATACGCAGAGCTAGGACAGGCTTTGAACAACTACATGAATCAATGACCAGAGAAATGAGGCAGAAATTGGGAGTTCTACAAAGCACATTACACATCCAGAGAACTGGGTAACCAGTGTCAGAGGACAGACACACATGGAGAGAAACTGTTTTTACTCCAACATTCGAAAAAACTAGGCAGTACAAGAGATTCCCACAGGTGATGTTGAACAATTAAAGGATTTTCACTGAAAAGAGAGGAGGAAAAACTCTGCATAACCCGGGAGAAAGGAGAGAAATGGTGCCATATTGTGTAGCAACTTCCCACCAAATCAGAAACTGACAAAGGACATGGGTAAAATCCCAAATCCACTTCGAAGCTTTACACCAGGCAGATTGTAATTAATCTGGCTGCCTTGTCACTAACTTTTTAAAAAACACGTTGGCAACATCTGTGTAGCTTGGTGTGTCGGGCCCCTGTATTAAAAAGATAAAAGGTTAAATCTTTCTTACCCAGGGCCTGGGCCATAGCCCAATGCAGTCAATAAGAGTCTTTCCATTGACCTCCAATGGGCTTTGTATTAGGCTCTAAATAGAAGGTAATCACAGGTGAACACCTGACCCTGCTGAAGTGACTGGAGCTCTACTATTGACCTCAATAGAGCCCGAATTTAATCCCACGCATCTGTCCTCGCTGCAGAGCTGATGTTGAGGGACTGAGGCAGACTCCAGGGCTAGGGAGGGTTCTTTTAATCAATAGTTTAAAGGCAGAGTGCTTTGGGGAGGCTGCTCTCTGGACCAGGGAAGATACCAGGCAGTGTGTGCTGGCCTCTCCCAGCAACCAGGAGAAAAATCTGGATTGCAGAACAGCATATCATTAAGAAAGGCTCTGGCTAAAGCGGGAATGAACTGGACATCTTTCCCTTGCTTTGAGTACACTTTGTCAACCCTGGCAGCCCCGAGAGACCATGAACCATCCTGGCAAACAGAAGCTGGATTCCCCAGAAGAAAAGGACTTTTTTTTGTTCAATCCAACATAAAAGATTCCCCTTTATAATCACCCGGGACTAATTTGTGAGCCTTTACTTACAGGGCCACACACCCAACTAGGTCCTGACATGCTGGTGCCCCCGGACCACATTCACCCACCACGGCTGTCTGCCTTGGGGTATCAGAAGGCTGGGCTGCAAGCAACCATCCACAATCGTCACCCAAACAAATGTTAAGTGTGATTTATTTTTTCTCCTCCATGGCTCTCAATATTTTAATACCAGTAAGTGTGAATAAGGCATGATGCAGAATGATCCGTGAAATGGACGGAGCGTCAACAGAAGGACGATGTTCTGCCTGTTTTATTTTTCTCCAATTCGTGTAACAGGGAGGGGAGCTTTCCTTCTTTTTTAGGGCAAAATGAAAAACAACAAGGGGGTGGGAAACTGCCGTTAGCATCTTTTTCTAGATCGGATCTCTGGGCCAGATCCCCCACTGCTGTAAGTCAGCTTCAGTGGAGCTACGGCCACTTACACCAGCTGGCTCTCTAACTTTGAGCACTCTGCTACAGAAACCCATGGGTCCAATCTTATCCTGATTGACGAGTTCAAACCTAAACCCCACACAGTCACCAGGGGAAATTCTCTGGCCTGTGCCGTGCAGGGGGACAGACAAGAGGATCATAATGGTCCCTCTTCAGGATTCACAATCTAGGACTCTAATACACCTTGTAAATGCCCAGATACCACACGGGGGGTAGGGATGGGGGGTATCAGACAAATGCTCATAAAGACAAAAAGTCACCCCTAACCTTTGGTATAACTCAGATTCAAATCCAAATGTAGCAGCTGGTCCGGATCTCTAGAAGAAGCTACATGAAATCCCTGGATCCAAACACTCTTGAACTTCAGGAGAGTTCAGCTCTGTATCCATGTTAAGTGGCTTAAGCCCAGCTCTGCTATTGACATAGTTCTCCTTATCACCCTCGCCACTTTGACTTTGTCCGGATATCTTCAGAAGGAGGGCCAGGCTGTGATACCCTAACACAAAATAATACCTGACTCCAGGGATAGTTCCACTGGAATTCATGGGACCATTCTATTATTATCATTTATTTTATTAGTGTCTTGAGACCCCATTGTGTAAGGCACGTACATAAACATAAAGAATGACCCCTCTCCCAAAGAGCTTAAAAACTGAATAGACAACACACAGAAATGGGAAACAGAGGCATTAAGAGGTGAAGTAACTTGCCAAGGTCATACATCAGGAAAGTGAAAGAGGGAGGAATAGAACCCAGACATTCTGAGTCCCAGGCCAGGTCTCTCTCCACTTGACCACACTGCTGCCCATGGAATGAGGTGCTAGAAGCCCTAAGTGTCTGGCTTCTCATGATGTCCCTGGGACAAAGAACATTTTCACTGAGAACAATCATGCTGCTAAATGGACACACAGCAGCATCTGTTGTCTCCATCCCATATTCCCGCAGGCAGACCCTTTCAGATGTTACCGTGAACTTTGCAGTGGGTTAATAAAACTTCCTTTCATTCACCGGTTTCAGAGTAGCAGCCGTGTTAGTTTGTATTCGCAAAAAGAAAAGGAGTACTAGTGGCACCTTAGAGACTAACCAATAATTTGAGCATAAGCTTTCTTGAGCTACAGCTCACTTCATCGGATTTCATTCACCATCACTCTTTCTCCACGACTCTGTGCCCGGGGAGCTTTCAGATCTCTTTATCTGCCATCCATTCCCCAGGTACACAAAGTTGACTTCCCTAGAAAAACAAAATGGGCGAGAAAGGAAAGAAAAGCTTCACTTGAGCAGCAGGTACATTTCTCACCATAAATCTCAACCCCCTTCTCCCCCCCCCCCATCCCCCCAGTCCTGCAAACAACTGTGGCTGCTTGGTCCAGCACCCAGCAGAGCTATGGAGCAATTGCCATGCCAAGGAAACACATTTAACCTCAGGGCTATTGTGGACAGTGTCCGATAGACATAAGTGACTAGAATGGTGGTGTGTGGTGTAGCAAGTGGGTGGGGGGAAACGGATGATGTTCCTGTAACTAACCTGATGTGTCGCTTGTTTCTTTTATCGAAAAGGACACCCCGTAGAGAGCACCCTCCCGTCTCTCCCGCTCCATTTGTTTGCGCTGCTGAACAACTGCTCAGCAATCGAGGACAGTTCAGTTCTGAAGGCCTTATGTTATTTATGAGGTTGGAAATCAGAGACATTTGGTTCATCGCCAGTAAATGGCACTGACTGGAAGGCAGGAGGGGAGGGCTTGTGCTTGGCTCTCCATTCCCTATTCATTGTGAAAAGGGGATCACTCCAGCTAACTGGCCCGTGGAGATAAGGATTTCAGACAATCTGCATTAGCCTGATAAGGACTGTTCGCATTGCAGAAAGATTATTTGTTAAGAACCTCAGTAAAATAAAATACAGTCAAAGAGCTTATCACAACTCATTTCCCACTCACCAAGCATGCCCACCCCCACCAATTTTTCTATACATAAAGACCCCTGCTTGTGTCCCAACTATCCAGGGAGGGTAAACAGATTGGGAGCCTCGTGCCCGGGGGAGAATATCCTGGAATCACCCAGTCTCTCTTGTTCGCTCTCATTGTTTGAATTATTGCTAGGATTCAGATTATCTGGAAGGGTAGAAACATGTTGTTCTTGCTTAAAAATACAGCTGATATAAGTCACTATGAAGTCACCAGTACTGCACCAGTTTGCACCAGCAGAGGGTCTGGCCCATAGTGGGCTGTTTCTCTCTCTCATTTTACTGCTCCCCCTCCAAATAGTAAATCCCATCTTTAACATACAGACCCCAGGGATTTCTGAGCCCCTTGCAGCCCTTCCCTTCCCCCCTCACACAAAGCCAAGCAGGTGTTTGCAAGAGGCTGTGTTGTGACTCCTGCTTAGGGAAAAACCCAGGGGTTTTGCTATAACCTCCCTCCCCCAACTTTGGAAATCGTCTAAAGGAAACCCCCATGCTCATAGCTTTGCCCCCACCCCCTATCCCCTCCCACACACACACTCTCCCAGCCAGGAATAGGAGAGGTCTTCCTGCCTCCTGTTTTCTTTATTGCTCTTTCCTTCTATCACATTCCAGTGTTGTGCAGCGGCTGTTCCCCATCCCCCTCCGAATCACAAACCCCACTGATATCAATAGTAAGACAATCCCCCCTCCCCCGAGGTGGATTAAGGTTTCCTCGGGCCCTGGGCCAGAGCAAATGGGGGGCCCTCCCCACCCCTTCCACCTGTGGTCCCGCCCCCTCCACATGTGACCCCACCCATGGCCCCACCCCTGTTCCACTCAGGGTCCCCCCCACTGCAGCCCCAAGGCCGGAGAAGCTCTGTCCCCCCTCATCCCTGAGGCCGCAGCAGGAAACGAGACCTCCTCCAGTCCTGGGGCTGCAGCTGGGGTCCCAGTGGTGGGGCTTCCCCTGCTGCTCCCCAGCTTCTGCCAGGAACGGGGGGTGCTGGGGGCTTCCCTGCCACTCCCCGACTACTGCTGGGGACAGGGTCTGGGAGTACTGGGACTTCCCCCACTGCCTCCCGGCTGCTGCTGGTGATGGGGGACACTTGGGCTTCCCCTGCTGCCCCCACCTGGCCGCCAGGAAGTGGGGTCAGGGGCACGGGGGTTTCCCACATCCAGCTGCCAAATAGCGGGGTCGAGGAGGTGCTTCCCCCACCACAGTGCCAGCCTGCCCACCCAGCGCTGCTGCCAGGGAGCAGGGTCGGGGCTTGGGGGCTTTTCCTGCCTGCCCAGGGCTCCAGGGCCCCTCACCTGGCCAGAGCCCCTGGGCACGGGCCCCGTAGGCCCACTGGCTAATCCGCCACTGACCTCCCCCTCCCCCATGCATTCAATGGACTTTGGACTAGTCCCGGAGATGCAGCATTCAGTGGATTATCCTGATTTCAGACAACCGGAATGGGGGCAGTGCCCTGATCCTGAGGCGGCAACAACAGCACCCAGAGAAAAACATTCGTCCCTTGTCCCGTTCCTCCCCATTGGTCTTTCCAAGCGGAGAAGTGAAATGACAAACTGACCTGTCCTGAAGGCCGTGAGGCCAGAGTAGCGTTGAGAGCCCCATAGCTGCTGATGAAAGCGCCCAGCGCCTCCCAGGGGAGGGCTCAACACTGGAACAACCCGAACAACGTGTCTCGGCAGAAGACTCCCTCTCTAATCAGGGCCTGAGTAGTTCCACTGGAATAAGCAGGACTAACCACAGAGTCAGGCATGACTCAACATAAGGGTGGCCAAATCTGTTCCTTAGTTAGGGGAGTTTCCAAGTGCCCAGTTGGATAAACTAATAAGAAACAATTGTAATAATGGCAGCTACCTGTCAATTATGGCTCAATACGTTGCCTGAAAGAAATGAACGTATAAAGAGAATACAGGCCAGTCTACTCTCTCTCACTACAGGCTCAGGACACAGTCGTAGGAGGTCTGCTAAATACACAAGCACAAATGTATGACAGACTTCAGAGAAGTGATACCAGGCATGAGCTTGTCTCCCAGCCTCCTGTGTTATTAAAGCTATTTCAAGAACATTTCCTTTAGGCCGGAGGAGGACAGAATAACCATAGCCTGCAGCAGAGTAATGGAGTTTCAAGGAGATACACACACCTGTTTGTGAACACTGAAAACATAGGACATCATCCAGAACATTGCCCACTTAAGGAAGACGACCTTTCTCTTCTAAATCAACTGGGGGCATGTCTGATTGTAAATCATGAGCTGCTGATCTTGGTCCAGATTCTAGCAGACAGGTTTTTATTACATGGATGTCATCATTTGTCATCAATATTTCAAGCTATTCTAAATTTTTCTAACCAGACCTATTCAAAGTCACCTCCGGACATACGACATGAGTAACTTCAGCCATCATTGCTACACTCACCCTTGTCATAGGACTAGTGAATTTTGCTTTGGGAAGATCCTAATGGACGAGAAAGTACAATAGGTACATTTTATCTCTCCACTTCACAGCTTCCCCTTATGTTTTAACGTTAGTTAAACTTTGGTACCTAACACTGCCAGTGCGTTCTGCCAATAGGAGTATTTTTCTCTTCTGCATCATCTTCCATCAGAGAATCCCAAAGCACTTTACAAACAGTGAATGAAGCCTTCCAATACACATGCAAGGCAGGAAAGTCCTATTTTACAAGTCGGTCATAAACTGAAGCCTGGCAGGTTGTGTGACTTGACCGAGATCACAGTATGAACCACTGACAGTCAGGAATAAAACAGAGATCAGATTCCCTGCCAACATTCTACCCAGGCTCCTCCTCTCTGTCCTTCCCAGGATTATAAATCACACAACTGTAGATTTTCTTTTGATGCATAGATCTGAGAGCTAAATTATTCAGTTGTTTTGAATGGCTATTGCATAGCCTCAGATTCTTGAGCACAGTGGATTCTGTGGCTGCACAATAAATAGGCCCATGTGACGATAGGTAGAAGAATGGATGTTCCAAAAAAAAAAAAAAAACCCCCGACTTGAAACTTTGTTCTTACTTTTAGCTCTGGTCTAATACACAGATTTGGACCAGTCTAAACTATTCTGGTAAGAGTGGTTTTTTTACCAATACAGTCATATTGATACAACCCTGAGTAGCAGATGCAGTTATACCAGCATAAAGGTGTTTTATATTGGCATAGCTTATTCCCTTCCCCATATGGGAACAGCTATACCAGTATACCTGCATTCAGCTAGGGGCATTGTACCACTTTATACTAGTTGAGTTGAAGGAGGGCAATTATGGTGTGTAAACAAGCCCTTAGGCTTTCTGCATGTTTTCTCTATGGCTAAGGCTGAGAAGGATGTAGAAAAATAATTGTCAAGGCACCAATATTTACAAATAAAGAAAAACAGATTCCCCAGGAGATCAGGCACCATATGTCTGATCAGTCATAGAGCCAAGCTGAGACCCACCCGCACATAATGGCTTCCCGAAATAAATATTTCGGGCTTGCTCTTGTCTCCAGCGGCTGGCACCTTTTTAATCGGCTCGCCCATGCAGTGTTTGCTCAGTACTCCCTCTTTCAGTGCAGCTGGGAAGGTTGTTACTAACGGGCGACCAAGCCTGAATGCTGACAATGGAGGACGATTATAACCGCCCGAAGAGTAAACACACAGACTTTTCATCCAAAGACACTGCTGCTGCCATGCCAGAGGCTGAGATATGGCTCCTGACACACAGAGTGATAAGTGGGGTGTAATGTCAGTTCAAGATGAGAGGCTACAAAAGTCAAACAGCAATTCTATTGCACTATAGCTACACTCAAGAGTCTTGACTTCCCTGGCTGGAGGTGACTGGCTAAAAAAGCCAAAAGCAGCATTAATTAGCTTATTTGTGGGAAAGGGGGCTGTTCAGTTTATTTTTGTAGCAACAGCAACGCTAACGGCTGAGTCAGGGAGAAGGGAAGAGAGTTGGGCACTGGAGGGACAGCTTCAGACTTTTAGCATTCCAGTCAGTATCATACAGTCCTAAGGACCTTATCCAAAGTCCACTGAAGACAATGGAAGACTCCCATTGACTTCAGTACCAAAATCCATCTGCTATGTGCTTAGTGTTAGCTTGTGAGTGCGCGCTTTGCTCTGATGTAATTTCACTGGAGTATCTAGAAGGCATTCCTTATACTCCATATACTCCTAATGTCATCTATTCAGATTTAGCAGGCTCCCTTCAGATTTCTCCCTAACCGTAGATGGAGACTAACCATGCTGTGGATCTACTGAAACCAGAATGACCAGCCTAAGACCGCAATAGAATGAGATCAGTGTAGTTAACAGCAAATCCTGGCCAGCTAACACCATGTAAGGTTTTGGAGTGGAAAAGTTCTTTTTTAGTCCAATGCCTGGACCCCAGTGGTCTGTGGCTCTCTCCCAGTGGAGCACCTGCACCCCAGAAATCTGCGGTTAGTTTTTACTCCTGTACCTTCGAAACACGTTTCAAACAGATTTACTATTGTTGCTTGCTGCTCTTGGTTTTCATTTCTTCCCTCTTAAATCCTGATTTGATATTTAGGGATTAATTTTCTAACACAAGAAGCTAAGTACTCATGAGATCAGCAAAAAGGAGAAGCTGCCCTTACAGTGTAAGGAAAACGAAGGTGCCCCTGTTTGAAAATTTGGCCTGTAGTATTTGTAGATTCCTGAGTGTGGCAGTTCTTAAGAGAAATTTTTTAAAAATGAATTTATACACCAGATTTTTCCCATTTTCTCAGCAGTTGACTCACTGAACACACACATTTAGAATTTCATATTGGAATCACCAACATCAGATAGTCATGCATCCATCAGTGACATGGTGCTCACAGTGGAGGCGACCATGGCATATGGATTAGACATGGCTGAAATCTGGAGCACTTGAATACTCAGGTATTCCTGCCTTCTTAATTATGCAAATTATAACTGTAATTTTTTAAACCTTGGATCAAATGTCTCAAATAGGTTTTGACATTATTAGTTTTACGTATTATTGCAACACCTAGAGACCACACCTGAGATATGGGCTCCATTGTGCTAAACATCATACAAACACAGTCAGAGATAATCCCTGCCCTGAAGAGTTTACAATCTTAATAGACAAGACAGAGAAAAGGTGGGAGGGGAAACTGAGGCAGAGCGAGGTGACGTGACTTGACTTGCCGAAAGTCACACTGCAATGCCAGGAACAGAAAAGAACAGTTACTTACCCTACAGTAACTGTGTTTTTGAGATGTGTGGTCCACACAGATTCCAGGGCCCCATGTGTGTGACACTGGATGATTTTGGCCAGCAGTGTCTGTTGGTGCCGTGCCTTTGCTAGAGATCCTTATGCTCCCCCACATAGAATATTAGGGTTGGAAGAGACCTCAGGAGGTCATCTAGTCCAACCTCCTGCTCAAAGCAGGACCAGCACCAACTAATCATCCCAGCCAAGGCTTTGTCAAGCAGGGCCTTAAAAATCTCTAAGAATGGAGATTCCACCACCTCGCCATGTAACCCATTCCAGTGCTCCACCACCCTCTTAGTGAAATAGTGTTTCCTAATATCCAACCTAGACCTCCCCCACTGCAACTTGAGACCATTGCTTCTTGTTCTGTCATCTGCCACCACTCAGAACAGCAAAGTTCCATCCCCTTTGGAACCCCCACTTCAGGTAGCTGAAGGCTGCTATTGAATTCCCTCACTCTTCTCTTCTGCAGACTAAATAACCCCAGTTCTCTCAGCCTCTCCTTGTAAGTCGTGTGCCCCAGCCCCCTAATCGTTTTCGTTGCCCTCCGCTGGACTTTCTCCAATTTGTTCACATCCCTTCTCTAGTGGGAGGACCAAAACTGGATGCAATACTCCAGGTGTGGCCTCTCCAGTGCCGAAAAGAGGGGAATAATCACTTCCCTCGATCTGCTGGCAATGCTCCTACTAGTACAGCCCAATATGCCGTTGGCCTTCTTGGCAACAAGGGCACACTGCTGACTCATATCCAGCTTCTCATCCACTGTAATCCCCAGGTCCTTTTCATGAGGGCACAAAGGGCAGAATGAGCCCAACCATCCCTCAGTTCCATTGCCAATACAGACTCCCATAGAAGGACTCCATTGTGACCGGGAAGAAGAGTGGTAATCTAGGTGGACAATACATCTCAAAGAACCACACTTACTGTAAGGTAAGCAACTGGCTTTCTTCTCCAAGAGATTGTCCATATGGACTCCATACTTGGTGACTAACAAGCAAATGTCTACTTGCCCAGAGATGGGTAGTAGGAGTCCTAACTAAACAATGACTGCAGGACAGCCCTACCGAAAGAGGCTTCAGTCTCCATGGATACTAACAGGCGCAACAGTTAAATTTACTTAAATATTTTAAAAGATAAATATTTAAAAGATAGTGATTTTCCTTGAATTTATCAACTTCTGCACATTATTTCTATATCTCATTTTATCTATATTTTCAACCCAATATCAGTAACCCACTAATGACTTCTAAGTAGCACAGACTGGTGTGAGCTCTCAGGATGCATGGCCTTGCACAGTTAACAAACCCCCCCCCACCTGTTTCTTGTCCAAGAATCCCACCAGGTTACAATGTCTTCAACAGGACTATTCATATGCTTAAAGTTAAACTGTGCCTAAATGTTTTCCTGGATCAGGGCCAGAGTACTTGGCACCTTGCAGGATTAAGCACTCACACTGTTGTAGTGAGATCAGAACCACACCCTGCAGCCTACAAAAATTTTCATTTTCAAAAATAAGGTGGGATTTTTAGTTAGGAGGACAAAAAAGAACAAATCTGTAAAATCAAAAATGCATCTGGGATTAGATTGTGTGTGCCACCCTCACAATTCAGTGCTTCATAACAGAATAAATGCAGATTTTTAAGTCTGCCATTTACTCAGAAGTGATGATCAATACTATTACACAGTAGTCCAAGATCTGCATTTGGCATTTGCATAGAGCGCTAACATCAGAAAATGTGACTTCCAGTATCAAGGAATTAATTTTGTCACGCTGGCTCTGGTTGTCAAGCTTAAGTGAGAGCAAGAGCAACACACCATGTGGGGTGATCGGAGCACAGCTACAACTCATCTCCAGCATGATAGGGTAAGCCAGATGCATAACAGGATAAGGCAGCAGGAAATGATTCCAATGTGAGTATAATGTATCATTAATTTTCTACTTTTCTATCTTACTGTGTGTCTGTTGAAGACATCATATGATCTATCATCAGAGGAACCATTTTCTGAAGGGGAAGCTGCAATAAGCTATTTCTAAAGGAGGACCCCCTAGGAATATTCTGCAAAATGGATGCAACTACATCCTGGGTTCTAACCTGCCCTAGTATATTTGCTTGCTGCTTTTGGTTTTGCTCGTGGTTCTCCCAGAATCTTCTGCCTCTTTCCTTATGTTGTTTCACCATGTGGCATCTGTTGTAATAAGTTTAGATTTTATATTGCTGGAAGCAAAAAATAGGCTAACAAGTAAAGAAAGCAGACCAGGAGAGTTCTATAGGTAGAACAAAGTGTGTAGATATTGCTAAAAAGCTACCAAATTTCTGACAGATGTGAGGAATCTGTTACGCTTGCTATTGCCCTTCTGCAATCTTATGTGGGCATAGCGACTACATAAAGAAAGCAATGCAGGTAAGTGAAAGCTACTTACATTTTACTTGGCAAGAGTGGGTAAATAAATCAGTGAATGTCAGAAAGGTTTGCAGCAGGAGCTGGGAAGCTGGCACAATTTTTTCCCTCACTTACACCTGTGCAACCACAGTGAAGTCAATGGGATTGTACCAGTGTAAGTAAAGGGAGAATCTAATCCAATAATAATAATATCACCTATTTCTCAGATACAGTAAATAATTTCTGGTATTTTGTACAAACAACATTGTTTTCACAGAGTTTATTAAAAATAAAAGCATATGGTAAACAATTAAATAAAGAATTTAGAAAAACAAAGATCAAAAACAGTCCTCTTCAAATTATTCCACAGTAAATAGTAACACTGAACCGTATGTTAAAAATGCTGTCCTAGATAACAAAACGTAATTGTACATTAGCAGACTGAGTAGAAAATTAAACTCGTTCATTCAGGCCATGTCTACACTAGCGAGGTTACAGCAGCACAGCTGTATCAATGCAGCTGCACCACTGTAAGGCCTGGTCTACACTATGAGTTTATGTCGGATTTAGCAGTGTTACATCGAATTAACCCTGCACCCATCCACACAACGAAGCCATTTTTTTTTGACATAAAGGGCTCTTAAAACTGATTTCTGTACTCCTCCCCAACGAGGGGATTAGCGCTGAAATCGACATTGCCGTTTCGAATTAGGGTAAGTGTGGACGCAATTCGAAGGTATTGGCCTCCGGGAGCTATCCCACACTGCACCATTGTGACCACTCTGGACAGCACTCTGAACTCAGATGCACTGGCCAGGTGTACAGGAAAAGCCCCGGGAACTTCTGAATCTCATTTCCTGTTTGGCCAGGCAAGCTCATCAGCACAGGGGACCATGCAGTCCCAGAATCGAAAAAGAGCTCCAGCATGGACAGAACGGGAGGTACTGGATCTGATCGCTGTATGGGGAGAGGAATCCGTGTTATCAGAACTACGTTTCAAAAGACAAAATGCCAAAACGTTTCAAAAAATCTCCGAGGCCATGAGGGACAAAGGCTACAGCAGGGATGCAACACAGTGCCGCGTGAAACTTAAGGAGCTCAGACAAGCGTACCAGAAAACCAAAGAATCAAACGGACGCTCCGGGACAGAGCCCCAGACATGCCGCTTCTACGTTGAGCTGCATGCAATTCTAGGGGGGCCACCACCATTACCCCATCCCTGTCCGTGGACTCCGATGATGGGGTACTCTCCACCACAGCTGAGGATTTTGCGGACGGGGAAGTTGAGGAAGAGGAGGACGAGCTTGAGGAGAGCACACAGCACACCGTCCCCGACAGCCAGGATCTTTTCATCACCCTGACTGAAATACCCTCCCAAACCAACCAAGCCGGAGAAGGGACCTCTGGTGAGTGTACCTTTTTAAATATAAAATACATGTTATAAAAGCAAGCATTTTTTAATGATTAAGTAGCCCTGAGGACTTGGGATGCATTCGTGGCCAGTACAGCTACTGGAAAAGTCTGTTAACGTGTCTGGGGGTGGAGCGGAAATCCTCCAGGGACATCTCCATGAAGCTCTCCTGGAGGTACTCTAAAAGCCTTTGCAAAAGGTTTCTGGGGAGAGCAGCCTTATTCTGTCCTCCATGGTAGGACACTTTACCACGCCATGCTAGTAGCAAGTAATCTGGTATCACTGCATGACAAAGCCTGGCAGCGTATGGTCGCGGTGTTTGCTGGCATTCAAGCAACATCCGTTCTTGATCTCTCTGTGTTATCCTCAGGAGACTGATATCGTTCATGGTAACCTGATTGAAATAGGGGAATTTACTTAAGGGGACATTCAGAGGTGGCCGTTCCTACTGGGCTGTTTGCCTGTGCCTGAAAAGAAATCCTCCCCGCAGTTAGCCATGCGGTTGAGGGGGGGGGCATTGGCGCTGAGCTGTTCGCGTTTGGCTAGCAGGGATCTTCCTTGATACCAGCCAAGCGGTGGGGGGAGGGGTAAAGCGATCATCCCAGAGAATTGGATGGGGGGTGCGGGGGTTTAGTTTGGTTTCTGCTGCTGCACGTTAACAGGAAAACCGCAGCAGTAAATGGCCAACTCAACGTGCTTTGCTCGGTATGGGAGAGGAGGGCGCTGCTGTTATGAAGGTTGCAGAAGCCGAAAGACTATGGCTCACCGTGGCCGCCTGCAAGCCGAATTCTGTTGCCCGGCACTGCGTGTGTGATCTCTAGCACGAAAGCCGCAGGCACTCAATATAAGATGCAAAATGCGACCTTACACCAAAATCACATGTGCTATGTAATGCGAATAGTGTTGTTCACCGTGAAAGAGTATAGCCATTGTTCTGTAAAATGTACTTTAAAATACTTCACTCCTTTTTTTTCCTCCAGCAGCTGCAAATGTTTCAAGCCTCCCTCCTCCGTCCCAAAGGCTATCTCAGATAAGGCAGTGGAAAAAATGCACGCACATTGAATTGTTCTCTGAGCTCATGCAGTCGTCCAGCACTGAGAGCTCAGTAGAATGTGTAGAGGGGTCACAATAGCAGAGTATAGGAAAGTGGCCGATGAACGTGAGGAGAGGTGGCGGCAGGAAGATCAGAGGAAGCATGAGGCAACGCCGGGGCTACTGTGGGATAAAATGGACACGCTCCGGCGTCTGGTGGAGGTTCAGAAACGGCAGCAAGATCACAGACTGCCGCTGCAGCCCCTGTTTAACCGCCCTCTCTCCTCCCCAAGTTCCATAGCTGTCTCACCCAGACGCCCAAGAACGCGGGGGGGGCTCGAGGCACCCAACCACTCCATCCCAGTGGACAACCCAAGCAACTGAAGGCTGTCATTCAAGAAGTTTTGAAGTGGCCTTTTCCTTCCCTCCTACCCTCCTCCCACACCCCACCCGGGCTACCTTGTCAGTTATCTCCCTATTTTTATAATCAATTAATAAAGAATAAGTTTTTTAAACGATAGTGACTTTATTTCCTTTGCAAGCAAGCTGTGATCGAAGAGGAGGGGGGCGGGGGGCTTACAGGGAATTTAGAGGCAACCAAGGGGGTGGGTTTTCATCAAGAAGAAACAAACAGAAGTATCACACAGTACCCTGGCCAGTCATGAAACTGGTTTTCAAAGCTTCTCTGATGTGCAGCACTTCCTGCTGTGCTCTTCTAACTGCCCTAGTGTCTGGCTGCGCGTATTCAGCGGCCAGGAGATTTGCATCAACCTGCCACCCTACCATAATTGTCTCCCCCTTACTCTCACAGAGATTGTGGAGCACACAGCAAGCAGCAATAACAATGCGAATATTGGTTTTGCTGAGGTCTGAGCGAGTCAGTAAACTGCGCCAGTGACCCTTTAAACGTCCAAATGCACACACTACCACCATTCTGCACTTGCTCAGCCTATACTTGAACAGCTCCTTACTACTGTCCAGGGTGCCTGTGTACGGCTTCATGAGCCAGGGCATGCTGGGTCCCCAAGGATAACTATAGGCATTTCAACATCCCCAACAGTTATTCTCTGGTCTGGAAAGTAAATCCCTTCCTGCAGCCATTTAAACAGACCAGAGTTCCTGACGATGCAAGCGTCATGAACCTTTCCCGGCCATCCCACGTCGATGTTCGTGAAACATCCCTTGTGATCCACCAGTGCTTGCAGCGCCATTGAAAAGTACCCCTTGCGGTTTACGTACTGGCTGCCCTGGTGGTCCAGTACCAAGATAGGGATATGCGTTCCATCTATAGCCCCACCAGTTAGGGAATCCCTTTGCAGCAAAGCCATCCACTATGACCTGCACGTTTCCCAGAGTCACTGCCTTTGATAGCAGCAGCTCAATGATTGCGTTGACTACTTGCATCACAGCAACCCCCACAGTAGATTTGCCCACTCCAAATTGATTACCGACTGACCGGTAGCTGTCTGGCATTGCAGGCTTCCACAGGGCTATTGCTACTCGCTTGTGAACTGTGAGGGCTGCTCTCATCTTGGTATTCTTGCGCTTCAGGGCAGGGGAAAGCAAGTCACAAAGTTCCATAAAAGTGCCCTTACATATGCGAAAGTTTCGGAGCCACTGGGCATCATCCCAAATCTGCAACTCTATGCAGCCTCACCACTCTGTGCTTGTTTCCTGGGCCCAAAATCGGCGTTCCATGGCATGAGCCTGCCCCAGTAACACCATGATCTCCAAACTGCTGGGGACCGCGGTTTTAGAGAATTCTGCGTTCATGTCCTCATCACCGCGCTGCCGTCACCGCCTCGCCTGATTTCTCAGGTGCTGGTTCTGCATAAATTGCACGATAACGCGCGAGGTGTTTACAATGGTCATAACTGCTGCAGTGAGCTGAATGGGTTCCATGCTTGCTGTGCAATGGCGTCTGCTCGGGCAATCCAGGGAAAAGGGTGCGAAATGACTGTCTGCCGTTGCTCTGACGGAGGGAGGGGAGACTGACAACATGGCTTACAGGGAATTAAAATCAACAAAGGGGGTGGCTTTGCATCAGGGAGAAACAGAATGGCCCCCTCAAGGATAGAAATCAAAATCCTGGGTTTAGCAAGCCGTTGATTTCACGGAGGTAGGGAGGAAGGAGAAAATGAATACAAAACAAATCTGGTCTATTTCTTCTTTTGATCCACTTCATCTATCTTTATACATCTTGCCGGCAGCAGACAGTGCAGTACAACTACTGGCCATCGTCCTGTCCTGGGTGCTCGGCAGAAGATGGTGCAGTATGACTGCTGGCCATCGTCATCTCCTGGCTGCTCATTAGAAGACGGTGCAGTAGGACTGCCAGCAGGACTGAATCCCCATGAGATGAAACTTAAAAGGGAAATGACCTGGCTGAGACACTCCCATGTTTGCCCAGGTGCCCCTGACGACCTCACCGAGGTCAGCTAAAAGAGCACCCTGGAGTACGGCGACAATGGCTACCAGTCATACTGCACTCTCTGCTGCCAAAAGGCAATGAGCGGCTGCTGTGTAGCAATGCAATACCGTGTCTGCCAGCACCCAGGAGACATACAGTTACTGTGAGCTGAGTGGGCTCCATGCTTACCGTGGTATGGCGTCTGCACAGGTAACCCAGGAAAAAAGGCACGAAACAATTGTCTGCCGTTGCTTTCACGGAGGGAAGGGGGGGCCTGACGATATATACCCAGAACCACCTGTGACAATGTTTTTGCCCTATCAGGGTTTGGGATTTCTACCCAGAATTCAAATGGGCGGCGGAGACTGCGGGAACTGTGGGATAGCTACCCACAGTGCAACGTTCCAGAAGTCGATGGTTGCCTCGGTACTATGGACGCACTCCGCCGACTAAATGCACTTAGAGCATTTGTGTGGGGACACACACAATTGACTGTATAAAAACGCTTTCTACAAAACCGAATTCTATAAATTCGACCTAATTTCATAGTGTAGACATGGCCTAAGAGCGCTCGCCTAGCTGCTCTCTGCCGATGGAAGAGAGCTCTCCCAGAGACATAATAAAACTACCTCAATGAGTGGCAGTAGCGAGGTCATCAGGTAAAGCTCTCTGCCGACATAGCAACGTTCACACTACCACTTAGGCCAGTGAAACTTATGTTGCTCATGGGGGTGGTTTTTTCACACCCTGAGTGACACAAGTTTTGTCAACATAAGTGGTAGTGTAGACATGGCCTTAGTCAGTGTTAAAGAATATCTTTTTCTCTTCAGAAGAAATGTATTTTAACAGCCTGGACAATAAGTTAAACACACACACATATACAGTATTGTAGTCAGATATTTAAAACATTCTCTTCTGCTTAGGGGATGAGTATTTTTGTTTTTGCTTCTAGCCTTTCCATTTACAAATATAAAATCACAAACTTGTGACAGGATTGCACATTTTCTATCCTGACACTATCTTATCTTTCCATTCCAAAGCTCTATCACGTTGTAAAAACAGAGAGCAACTGTACCATATTTAATAACATAGTGCTGCATAACACAGAGCTCTGAATAATACAGCCATCAAAAGGAGATTAGCTTTAGGCCATATGTAACAACAACAAAAAAGAATGCAAGAAGTACCACCTGAAAACTCATCCCTTCACAGACTCAGTACTTCACCTCATCAAGTAAAAACATTACTAGGATTTAACCTCTTCCCCTCCCCAATTTGGCAAAAAATATTGACGTTTTTGCAGTGTTTAAAAAGCCAGTAGTAATTAAGGATGTGACAAATCCATTTTTTAAAGTACTGGACAAATTCTGAATTATTTACTGCAGTATTCAGTGGCAGGAGAGTTCTGGAATTAGGAGGGTTGGCAGGAATAAAGTGTCGTGCACTCTGTAAATATCAGGGAAGCCCCAGAGTGCACCTGGAATGGTACAGCAGTAAAACAGTCACTCAGATGCAGCTGTGTTAGCTACTCAAAACTGTATTAACTTGGATACATAAATATTGAATTTTTCAGGTATTTGTATCAACTAAATACAAAACTAAGATTTGTCCTATCTGTAGCCAGTAACTGACAAAAAAGCCGTGACTTGTAGATAACCGTCATACTCAAGGAAAGAAATCTGGAGTACAGCCTTATTATACACAGATATGAAAGCATCAAATTGCTTAACTACTTGACATTGGCACCATGAGTGCTCCAGGGTTACTGCCAGTACATGTGGTATTCATATTTCATTAACAACCCCAGAGCTCGACTTGCCCACTGAGAAGGAGCTGAACAAATCAGGGTCATTTAGCTTCACTGACTTTACTTTGGGAATACTCTAGATCCATCTCGCTAAACGGATTCAAGCACAGGTTCAAACAGAAGCTATTATTCAGCAATCCCTCCCCAAAACAAAAAACAAGAAAGTTTACCGTACTGACCAACAATGCAAGTAGTAATGAAAGGAGATACAGTTGAGAGATTTTTATATCTAGTGACACACCAGCAGTAGCCTTTAGATTACACTACTGTAAATCTGAGGAAGGAGTTGGCAGCTGTATACAAATTAACAGCCTGAGGTTTACACTTAAAAGATGAGGGTAGTGATTCTCAACCTCGTCCATATCGTGACCCCAGGTTACAACAACAATAAAGAAGTTTCAGGACTCTGCTCCTATCTAACTCTAAAAAAAGGGAGGGTGATTATGACCCTCTAAAATCTGTTTACAACTCCCAGGTTACTTGAGACCCATGGTTTAGAGCATCAAAAATCAGAATTCTGGACTCTCCTTTTATACAAAGTGTCCCCCTGTAGCATATGGCTCCATGTTAAAAATACAAAGTGTGGATAGCATTCCCTGACATATCTACATAAAGTGGTTAATAGAAAACGTCTCTACTTTTAACTGAGCCCCAAGTTCAGGGTTTCCCAAGGGCATATTAGGAAAGCCCACACCTCCTCTGATGTGGATAGGACTCTTCAGTGTCTTACCCTACCTTTTCATCCAGGGCTGCCTTTGTATCCCTATCTTAGTTGTACCCCTTCACAAAGCAGTGACTCCTGCTCTGAGTAACTGGACAACATTCCAGTGACCTCTGAAGTCAGACTGACTGCCACAACCACTGGGGGATGCTTTAGATCAATGCATCTATCTATCTATGTAAGGTATTTCTATGGTGCCCACCACTCTAGTATTTCAGTGCTGAATTTCTAAGCAAATGACATCCTTCCCCCCACAAGACAAAGCATACTGAGCCATTTGGTCTGGGTTCAAGTTTAATTTTTCCTACCTATATCCCCACTTCAATCTTTCTTACACTCCTTTTGTACCTCTTTCCTCTCAGATAGTCTTCTCAGTTCACACATACTACCTTCATTCTCTTCCTTTAGCTGTCACAGAGAATGCCAGATGTAAGTGTCGTGAGTAGTACACACACCACCTATTATGCCAAAAAAGATTCAAGACCTCCTTAGGAAGTGGATGAAAACTGATCTCAACATCTTGGGGTTAGGGAAATTAAGCATGGATAGGTCCAGTGATACCAAACAAATCCTGGTTACATCCATGTGATCAGTAGACTTGAATGACATCATCCCATTCATCAACAGGCCACATCCCATTGGACTGCACATTGGATGGAGAGCTTTTCCAGTCCCACATCTTCACAGGTACCTTCCAGTCCTTGCCATAGTTGGCTTCGACATATTGGAGGGTTTCACAAGGCACATGTACCTTGAGTTCTACAAACTCAGTCCAACACAGTGTAAACTTAGGAAACAGGTACCTATGTTTCAATAAGAGAACACAATAGTTAAGACTCAAATATAGGTATGATATTCAGTAAACAAAACCTTGGAAGCCACTACAACATTTGATTTTTAAAATTATGAAGGAGTACAGATTGTGTATTGTGGCCAGAGCCACAATAGTGGGGGAGGACAGACTGGGCCAGGGGCTGAATGGGAGTGGAGGCGCAGGGCCACGGGGGGGAGGGAGGTGCAGGGCCACATCGGCAGAGAGGGAGGGGGTGCAGAGCTACAAGGGGGAAGGGTATTGGCTGAGTGGGGCACAGAGACACATGGAAATGAGGGAAGGGGGCTAGCTGAGGGATTCAGAGACACACTGGGATAGGAGAAGGGTGTAAGCCAACATGAGGACAGGAGGGTGGCTGAATGGAGGCCACAGAGACACATGGGGACAGGCGCAGATGTGCCTCACTGAATGGGAGAGGCTAGGGGTCAGCAAGGGTCTGCATGAGGAGATGCTCCCTAACAATCCTTCCCCACCCCCCAAAAATACCTGTTCCATATTTTTCCTACCCACACCCAACAACCCTTCAAGTTCATACCCAGGCTCCTTCCCAGCAATTACTTCCCTCTCCCACACTGACTCCTCTAAACCTTTGCACTGCTTCTGAGGGGTGCAGAAAATATGGTTCTGTAGTTTCAATGAATTATTACTCAAGAGTTCTGTATTAATATGCCTAGTAAGGAACCTATTTGTCAAAAAAACATTTTCTGATCTTTTTGTTTTCTATATTGTTACAGACATACTTGCTGATAGGTATTTTGAAATAATTTACCAAAATAATTGAAACTGGTGTGATTATATTGTGTTATTTTGACAAATAAAATATGCAGAATCTTTCAGAATTTTAAAATAGTGTGCGCAGAATGTTTAATTTTTTGGTGCAGAATTCCTCCAAGAGTATCATGTGCATAAAGTTAATCACAATATATGTGTTTGCACGATTGGGGCCATACTCACAAAACTATCTATTCAAGGCATCTCTTGTGGAAGTTAGGAAACCAGCTCCCCGAGAACAAAATATGACTGCATGAAAAATAGCTACAATTCTAAAAAATTAAAACAACGTGTGCCAAACATAACTGCTCCGATACTTTGCTTTCCTTTCCCATATCCTTAATCTATATTTTGGCTATTCAAATTATGCATTTCTTGGAGTAGGGACCCTGCTTTTATTCATGAATGTAAAGCATCAAGATCACTTCTAGTATGATGTAAATAACTGGTGAGCATTCTACACTGGGCATTTACTCTGTGTGGTAAAAATGACACTATCTGATCATACCAGTTCCCTAACAGAAGTCTGCAACAAGCCTTGGTACACACTAGTTAAGGCACAACGCTCCTATGCTGACTGTCAAATTAAGTGATCCTTAAGTGATCACTCTGGTTACAGTGTGTATGGTAACACCCATTGTTTCATGTTCTCTATGTATATAAATCTCCCCACTGTATTTTCCACTAAATGCATCCGATGAAGTGAGCTGTAGCTCACGAAAGCTTATGCTCAAATAAATTGGTTAGTCTCTAAGGTGCCACAAGTACTCCTTTTCTTTTTGCGAATACAGACTAACACGGCTGCTACTCTGAAACCTGTCAAATTAAGAGTCTCTCAAATGCCAGTATAAAAGTCACCGCTGCTCAACCAGCTGCACTGTCCTTATAATTCAGAGGCAAAAACGTTGTTAAAATACTTATAGTTGTAAATAATTATACAACTACAATTGTTCCAATAAAATTTTACTAAATTAATGTTTGAAAATGAGGAAATTCATAGTGTTCCTATACTAATATTATTTACCCTAATGCTAAGTTTTTTGTTAATTTCCCAATGTGATCTGTTTGTTCAGTTGGTTGATTTAAATCTAATATATCTTATTGTTTCTACTGTGAAATATTAAGTTGTTGCTATACCACAGTAACTTCAGAGCTTCTAAATTCTGCAGCATTCACTCCCAACCATAGAAATTCTGGTACAGCAGAACCTCAAAGATATGAACACCAGAGTTCTGGACTGGACAACATGTGAAACCGGAAGTAACCAATCAGGCAGCAGCGGAGAGAAAGGGGTGGGGGGGGGAAGCAAGTACTGTACTGTGCCTGTATTGCATCTTAAAGGTAGGCACATCTGGGCTGCCTGTCCCCACCCCATCCCCACCAGCAGGGCAGCCACTTACAGCAAGATGCTAGGGCTGCCAGACCAAGGCAGCTGGAGCCAGCAGAGCAGGAGCAGCGCTGGGGTCCACACAGCTTTTTCCCCTCTCTGCCAGGAGGGAGATGAGCTGTTTTTACCCCCACCCCCAGCCGGGAGGGGGGACATGCTGTTTTCTCTCTCTCACATACACACATGCCCCTGGCTGAAGGGGCCAAGCTTGTAAACTCATGCTGGGGCTGAGTAGGGAGCTCAGCTGCTGCTTCGAGTGTCAGCTGTTGGATTTGGAGCCCAAACTGCGCTTTGTTCAGAGTTACGAACATTTCAGAGTTACAGACAACCTCCATTCCCAAGGTGTTCATAACTCTGAGGTTTGACTGTATCACCACCACTTACTCTTGAAGAACAGTCAATTCAGAGATCATTTATTGTATGACCATACAGTTCCAGGGGCTCAGACCTAGTCAAGGTCACTTAGAGATACAACAAAATAAAAAGTTAAATGCGAGCTCTGTATGTACTTATGATAGAGCTTCTAATTTCTGCAGCAGTAACTCTATAGCTTCTAAACTCTATAGTTTTCACTTTGATGTTTAGAAACTCTCCCATCCGCAGCCTTGTACAGCTCTGTTTTTAAGGTGATAACAAGTCTTAGAAATTCACTCCAAGCTGAAGAATTAGATTCTAGCATGACTTAAACAGAATAACTTCTGTCTTGGTTGACCAACCCCATTTCCTCCCACGTTTCACAATCATTTTGAAAGAACAAAGTGAAAGCACCTAATGGTGGTGGGTATCACAGCCTTTAAAGTCAAGAGTAGTTAATAATAAGGTTTAATGGCAAATAAATAAATAAATAAATAAAATAAAATAAAATAAAATCTCCCCTTGTATCTCTCTTTTTGAGAAGGTATTTAATACAATGGAAGATAAGTTAAGACATTCTAAACAGATACATTCTGTTACTGATCAAGAGGACTAATTTCCATGCCTCTTTTTGGTATATATTAGATATAGTTTACTATACCTAGAAAGCACCTCTTTAGGATTTAACGTTTTCATTATATTGACTACTTTCTAACCACACCTATCACAGACCAAACTTCCACACCAGCCTCTCTCCAATACTGCTTAAAAAGCAAAAAAGGGATTAGAACAATCATATTTTTGTCTTCAAATGTGAAAGCTGGAACATCTGTACCATATCCAAGAGTGCAGTACCTTGGGCACAACACTGGAGCATGAATTCAAAGCCAACATCCATTCTCACACATGGGAGGCATTCTGCCTTGTGCAGGGAGAAAAAACACTGCTTTCATGCTCCTAATGACTGGTGCACTTATATAATTTTGGAAGAGAATATCAGCTCTTTTGACAAGGAACTGGATGTCACAACATAGGTACAGCACAACTTTTGGCCCGCACAACCTTTATCACTGGAGATGAGGTATCAGATGGAAAGAACCCAGTCTAACTCTCAGAACCCAGGCTGAGTTTGCGCGGCTGACTGTTTATATAAGAATGACCATACTGGGTCAGACCCAATGATCCATCTAGCCCAGTATCCTGTTCCCGACAGTGGCCACCACGATATGCTTCAGAGGGAATGAACAGAACATGGCAATTATTGAGTCATCCATTCCATGTCATTCAGTCCTGGCTTCTGGCAGTCAGAGGTTTAGGGATACCCAGAGCAATGGGTTGCCTCCCTGACCCTCCTCGCTAACCGCTATTGATGGACCTATCCTCCATGAACTTAACCTGCATGCTTAAATCTACATTTACCTGCATATTTGATAAAGAAAAGAGCAAGATGCTGTAAATGGGGTTCCATGTTTCCTAAGCCACTTTCATAACATGAACGTACTTTAAAAAACATCAAAGGCATTTGATAGTAAGGACTCATATCACTGCAGAAATGCTATTGTGAAATGTACTGTTGTGGACCATTACAGCAGAATCTCAATGAGTTGGGTTATTTTGCAAGGGACATGTGAGCCCCCATGCCATAATCTCTAATCACACAGATAGATGACTGAACCCTCAGTGCTACAAAATAAATAAAAACAAGCACTTGAAAGAAAAAAATGGTAGGCTTGATTCCCCTTTTCCATTTTTATTAAACTAGTGCTGGTCTTAGTCCAGATGACATCTGTTTAACGATTAGATTCCAAGGCTACTGCAGATTTTCAAAGGGCCTGCTGACAATGCTGAATATAACACCAATTTGACGAGACACTTAAATGTCACTTTTCAGAGTAGCAGCTGTGTTAGTCTGTATTCGCAAAAAGAAAAGGAGGACTTGTGGCACCTTAGAGACTAACCAATTTATTTGAGCATAAGCTTTCATGAGCTACAGCTCACTTCTCTCTTCCCATTTCTCCAGCCCTCACTGTGCAAAATCTCTACAAATTCTTCTCTTCCTGAAGTACCTTCTTGCTTGGAGGATAAAGCTAAATGCCAACTACTATTTCTAAAACATTGCCATTACAGTAACACATAGTATTTAATAACAGCATCTAATGCGGTAACAACTTGTTCAACTAGTTTTCCCTTCTATAGATTTGAAATGAATTCATACTTAAATTTCTTGCCCGATTTGGCTTGAGTTCCTCCATTCCATATGTGGTTATCGTCTTCATAGAAGAAAAAAATATCAAGTTTCACACCATCTTCTCCCTGAAAGGATAGTTCCAAGCTGTCTTCTACCTGTGAGACAGTCAAATACACCTCATATACTCATAATACAATCAGGAAAAAAACAGTAAGAGGTTGCCTGTGATTTATTTGTGCTGACATGTTACAGGGGAGTAATTGCCTTGTTACAATCTCGGGTGTCCCCCTCAGTGGGGAACACATGAAGGGTAAAAAGATAAAAAGAATCTGGTCACCAAGGAAACCCTTTAACAAGCCCTCTCTAAGACCACAGAAGACCAGTTTCCATAGCTCTATCCTGTATACAGATTTGCAACAATGCAAGTGTAACCACATTTCTTTAGCCAGATCTTACAGCAGGAGTATTTTATTAGAACTCAAAATGCAAAACTGTCTTCAATTTGAGAAGGAGATGGATTCTCACATAAAAGAGCAGAATAACCTCAATGAATTACTTTTTAACGTTCCTTCCTTTTAGTTTCATAAGTCCATTAGCACCAGTTAATGATAAATCTCCTGGATCCAAGCTAAACTAAGATTGTTTGTGAGATCACACGCTGGCATAGGGGTTGTATATAGCCCCTGATAAAACACTTACATTTAATTAACAATGTTTTTTTTAAACTCGAAGGTCTTCCGCATCTCTGTCCAAGACCTGTGATTTTGTCTCTTCACTCCACCCTTGTGACCCTGCACTGTAGCCACTGACTCTTTGGAGTCTAACAATGCTGTTTCTTGAACCATCTGGGGGTTTCTGATGGGCACCCTGAGGCACTTCCCTTGCAGCCCTTCCAGCCTCTGCCGGCTGTAAGCACTAGTCTATGCAGAATGACACCCCTATAAGCAGGCCAAATCAATAGCAACAGAACACAATCCACCTTCTTATTTAAAGTTCTCTAGTGACACTAACAATTAGAAACCCCTTTAATATAACAGTATATACAGAATAGAATTCAGAGGCAGGATCATGATTCCATTATGAAAGGTGTTTCCCTAGCCCAGAAAGTGCATGAAGTCAATAAGTTTACACATGGGTAAATTAAATGTGCACAAACATTTGCAGGATCAAGGCTTACGAGATCCTCTCTTATGAAAACTGTTTTTAAACACCTTCAGACAACCAGAACCTTGAAAAAAATGTTATAATGAAGGTTAAGTTCACAGTTCAGATTTGTTACCTACTAACCTTGCCAAACTTGTGCTTCAGTGACAGTCCTGCCTTCTGAAATGCTGGAATAATATCAGATCTATAGTCTTGTATGAAGACCCCCAAATCCACATCTTTGCTATAAGGAATAATATTGCACTGTCTATACCAGCCTAAAAGGGAGAAAAAATGAAATCAGAGACATGGTGAATACACAGCTAGAGCTGAAACAAAGTAAGAATGAAGTTTCATGTGCCACTAGCTGAGATATCTTTGAGGGAAGCCACTCAGCTGCCCCCTACAGAGACACCTGGATTGGAAGAGGAGGAGCATAGGGAGCTACTCCACTTGTGGCCCAGCTGTCTCCCCTGGAAAAGTTAGGATTGTGAAGGGGCCCTATCACCACTTAAATAACGATCCCTCAATCTCTCCTAAAGGTATGTTTTCTAACTTACATTTTTAAAAGAAAACCATTCCTGATCTGAGCCCTTTATGCCAGGTTTAATCTAATATTTATGGAGTCACAATTCTATTTTTAAAAATGGATTACTTCATTTCAAATACTAGGTATTTCTGGGATGTAAACTGCCTACCCACTGCTGTTGGGAAATGGTGAGACTAGAAACCAGACATGCTTCCCCCCTCCCCCTTTTTGTTTAAGCCACATCATAGGGAACTGCACATCACTAAAATAATACTCCATTTAAAGGCAAAAATAAACCCTAACATTTAATGAAATGCTAACAAGAATTATTAAATCTATGGCTATAATCTACTTTGGAATTTAACATTCTCTTTCACCAATAATGAATTTGAGATATTGCTTTCAACCTTGATACAGTCAATAGGTTACCATATGGTCCCCCCTCTACTGAAGTTTTATAAATAATTTATCACATTAAACACCAAGTTTGTGTGGGATGGAGGAAAATCTGCGTCTAAAATAAAAGATAACTGAGAAGTAAGATTCCTCTGCATTTTCTTTCAAGTACCTTTACAAATTATTATTAGTGACCTGGTCCTGCAAGCTGCTGAGAGTTTCCTGAGAGGTGATCAACGTACTGACGTACTACTGACTTAAATGGAAACGCTCAACATTTCATATGAAGCATGCCCAGCATCTCAAGTGGTTCTAAGTGGCTTCTGAAAGGGATCTTGGAAATAAAACAAATACTGCTTTATTTTATTGTAATTTGTGAATTCCTCATTTTGACTTAGTAGTGAAGTTATTTTAACTGTGCTAATGCACTGGACTCCTGCTTCACACACCTATCAGATACCACCTACTAACCTGAAGCATTCAGCTGTCAATCTCAGCCACCAGCACTGGAACTAAACAGGATTAAATGTTTCAGATTTCGAAAGGGGCTTCAATGGGTTTGAAAAGCAATACGATATAAGCTCAAATACTTTACCAAGGCACGTTCCACTGCTCAGCCAGAACCTCACCCCTAAGTTATTTAATGTCAGGGCAGCCAGATGCAGCAATGCTTTTGCTTTTCTCCTAAACTCCACTGCATCAAGAGAGGCATCATCAGGGTACAGCTAAAGGGATAAGGAAATTAAACTACTTTCAGACATAAATGCACCTTAATTTTGAAAATGTTCTTAGTTAAAAAAAAAAAAAGAAAAAAAAAAGGCATTTTTTTTCAAGACTTTGATTAGTCTCTGGACACTGTCCACATCGCCATCTTGTGGCTGTTTGGCAATACAAATGGTGAAATGAGAAAAGTAAAATTTAAATGCCTATACAAGAAACCAGCGGTTCTTAGCCGGGGGTCCGTGAGCCCTTTCAAGGGGGCCATGGGGCCACGCAACTAAAGCCCTGATTCCTGGCGCACCGCATGGGGCTGAAGACGGACTGAAGCCTAGAGCCCTGATGCTCCCTGTGAGGCAGAAGCAGAGTTGGGGACATGGAGGGCATTCCCCCACCCTCCACACACCCCAAACTGCAGCACTAGATTATGACAGTCCCAGGGGCAGCTCTGCACCTCCCCCCGCACATCTCCTCTCCCTGCCCTTTGGCCACGTTGCAGGTGGAAGCTGGAGCTGGGCAGTGCGGGGCAGCTGCTGCTCTGGCAAGCGCCATGTAGTAGGCAGCAGCAGCATTCCTTCCTCTCCTGCTGGTGCCCCAAGTTGAAGCTGCTCCTCAGCGATTTGCTCCAGCAGAGGCAACCGGTAAGAGTCCCCCAAGGTGGAGAGACCCAGCTCTGTGGCTGGCTGACCCCTTGTGGAACAGGGACTGCAGGGGAGTCCTCCCAGCACACAGCCCCTAGTATCCCTCTCCCTGCATCCTGAGCTATCTCCTGCCTGCACACAGACTCAGCTATCCCCATCCCTGCATCTGAGCTACTTCCTGTCTGCACACAGCCCCTAGCTGCCCCCTCCCTGTACCCACAGCCACCCTGTGTGCACACAGCCCCTAGCTACCCCGTCCCTGGACGCTAAGCTGTTTTCAAACTTTTTGAGCTAAGCCCCCCAACTTTGAGTTATAATTTTGGGTTGCACCTGCCCCCCAACCCAGACAGGCTGGGTGGCCTACTGAGGTGAGTCAAGGGGTGGAGATGGCACTCCCTCCCTGGACCCCTCCATGCAGAGGTGGTTCGAGCACTGCTGGCCCCTCCCCCCCACCAAACAGAAGTAAAAATACGCCTATACCCAAGGCCCCTCCCCGAAGCCCCTCCACCCCCAAGGGGCCATGGAGTTTTTATAGCATGTCGAGGGGGGCCTCAGACAGAAAAAGGTTGAGAACCCCTGTAATAAACCATCCTCTTTGTTATCTTTTCCAAACTGATAAAATGTAAAAGTCAGTATTAACATACTACTGGAACGATCCACACCAAAACCAAAAAGATGAATGTATATATTAAAGAAACAAAATATGTAAATGCTGTGATTAAACCTCTGCAATGCTTACAACTTTTCAACAATAATGCATATTGAGCCTGATCCTGCTCTCACTAAAGTCAATTACAAAACTCTTACGGATACCAACCGGGGACAGAATTGGGCTCACTGTGGTTATTTTTAGCACATTTTTTACAGCTTGTTTGGTGCCACCAAGTGTTAAAATTGTGTAGTGAAGTTACAAGTTTACACTAATTTCAGCTGAGGCACAGTCATTTAAGAGCAGCAGTGCATTTTCAAGTTATTAGAGCACAAAAAAGCATCTTAACAAACACAAGGTCTCTATCCCATACTGGGATAACTCTGGTACCAACTTTCCAAAACAAATTTTTTTTTTCTTTGCTCTGAACAAGCTTTAAAAAGATTCAGCCCAATCAATCACTTCAAAAGTTACAAGCCCCTGAAAAAGGGGATTTTGAATGAATATACTTTCAAATTTAAGCATAATACCACAAATGTGCTGTAATGCATGGTCAATCCTACTGTGACCAAAATCAAAAAATTACCAGAAAATTGGGACTCTCATTTACACTACGGATACTTTATACAACTCTGACAGAGTAGAGGGGTCTTAAAGTGTGTGCAAATTTATATATTATCATTTATCTATTCTCCATATGATTTCAAACGCAGAGACAAATGCACCCAGAATAGAACCAAACAGATGAAACAACTTTAGTTATTCACAGAAAAAAGTTCTAGTTATACGCTCAATTTTTAAAAAAAATTAGTTTCTTTACTTTGTGAGAACGAAGGCCACCATGCTGCACTTATGCAAGAGTTTAATTTTAAGCCTATGAGTAGACCCATTCAAGTCAAACACATACCTACGTTTTTGCAGGATGGGGGTGTATGAGTGGAAATCTACTTTACATTTCCTGATTACCACTCACCTGAAAGAAAGCCCGAGCTTCTCTGTACCTACATTCAAGAAACCTAGAGTGTGACATCTCCTCTAGAAATTGGGACAGATTTTTTGGAATCTGAACTTTTAAGTCATCAATGGAAAGTTGTAGTACTTCTGGCCTGCAGTGAAAGAAAGACATTATATTATCCTGGCCAAGAATGCATCATCCGTGACTAATCAAACGCCACCTCCTATCTCTGGCCCAGGTTATAAAGATCTAAAACATGTTGAGCACTTGACCAGTTGCTACCTATATCCAAATGTATTACATCTGATTACACAAAACCAGAACCTCTTGGGTGCAACAAAATCTACAAGCTACTCTCCTAGGCAAAGATTTTCAAAATAGGAGCTAATATTAGACTCCTAAATCCATATTTAGACAACTGAATAAATCACCTTATTTTTCAAATGTGCCAAATACCCAGCAGCTCACACTGAGTTAACTGGGAGCTGCTGTTTGTTCAGAGCATTTGAAAAACGAGGCCATTTATTCAGTTGCCTAAATATGGATTTAGGTGTCTAATATTAGCCCCTATTTTGAAAGTCTTGGCTCATATTAATAATTTAACAATAGTTTAGGCCTTCATGACAACTGAAATGTTGAATGACATTTGATAGTTAATGTCCTGGATTTTAAATGTTTATGCATATAATAAATACAAGAGTCCAAGGTATAGAGGGGACGTTTAGTAACTCAGTAATTCTTAGCAAAAATAAATCAATGTGTTTTCCTTTTTTTTTTTTTTTTTTTTTTTAAACTAAAAGTGTTTGTTCTGTTCTGGTTGTTGTGACAATTTCAAGTAGACTGCAGGAATATTATTCTCACAGTCAGGCTGTATGCATCTTGCTTCCCCAAGACTGCAGCAAGTGCGTAGATTTGCCATTTTTCATATGCTACTGAAACACTGCATAAGTGAAAGCAGCCTAGTTGTGGCTTAGAAGGCTGGGCTTACAATACAAAAGTACACATTGCTCAGGGAAGGCAAAAATAGAAGGAAAGATAGAAAGAGAAATTGAGACGCAAAGAGTCAAGTTACAAGAGTTCCAGTCAACCATTACTGAGCTCTTTATCAGTTTCCCAAAGGCCTGTCCCACGGATGTTACTCTCTGTGGACTCCCACCCTCCTTTTTTTAACCTTCCCTTATTATAACCTTATTCTAATTATTTCTGACACTACTATTTTACCATGTTTACTGAAGTGAATGAAAGAATCAGGCCCCTATAATGAAAAAAATAAATAAAGTCACAGTACAGCAAATGTGACGTCAATTCTCTCTCAAAACCCACCCTCAAACTCCAGATCTGATCACCCAGGAAATCTGGGAAAGTTCAGAGCCAGGCCACCTGTTTTTGACCAATTTTAGCAGAGGCACTTTCATGTCAAGTTCCTATTTCAGTCACTTACAGTAACTTTAAAAATGGAAGAGAAGCACAGTTTAAGCACAAGACTGGGGACAAACAATTCATCCCAGATCTGACACAGACTTTGCACATCTACCAAGGCAATTCACTTAACCTGGCTGCTTCAGCTTCCCAATATGTACAGTGAGAATACAAGTACTTCCTACCTGATGGGGTGTTGTGAGGATTAATATTTGTGAAGTGCATTGAATATAAAAGCACTATAGGCTTGATCCCGGTTCCATTTAAGTAAATAGCAACACTCCCATTGCTTTCAATGGTGCAGAAGCAGATACTATGTTACTATTCCTATTCTGGCTGAAACTGCTTGTGCTCATTCAAAATTTTATTTTTGGTGGGAGGCTTTTGGTAAAATTCCAGTTGGTCATTTCTGAGGTAAGCAGGCCTGCAAAACCACTGGTTTTCAATAGTCCATATACAAGCAACTAAATAAGTGGACCTAAATCTACCGCACCAGCAAAACCCCACAGTTGTGCATAAATATGGGTTCTCTTATTTACATGCACCAATATGGGGGAGGGGTTTGACGCAATGGGTTCAAATGCATTTCTGACCCAGCTATGCTGGCATAAAAGAGGTCTCTCCTTCCACTTTAGTCACTGGGTCAGAGGTGGGCAAACTATGGTCCGTGAGCCACGTCCAGCCCACAGGACCCTCCTGCCCGGCCCCTGAGCCCCTGCTGTCCCCCCTACCCCGCAGCCTCAGCTCACTGCACCGCTGGTGCAATGCTCTGGGCGGTGGGGCTGCAAGCTCTTGCCGGGCAGCACAGCTGCAGAGCCACGGCCTGACTCGATGCTCTGTGCTGCGTGGTGGCGTGGCTGGGCGGTGTGGCTGCCTGTGCTGGTGCTCTGGATGGCGCGGCTGTAGCGTCGTCAGCCACCGGTGCTCCAGGCAACGCGGTAAGGGGCCGGAGCGGCTGGATAGAGGGCAGGGGAGTTTGGAGTGGTGGTCAGGGGGTGGGGGTGTGGATACGGGTCAGGGTGGTCAGATGGCGGGGAATAGGGGGGTTGAATGTGGGCATGGGTCCTGGGGGCAGTCAGGAAGGAAAGTGGGGGTTGGATGGGGCAGCGGGGGGCAGTCAGGAGCAGGGGTTCCAGGGGCGGTGAGGGGACAGGGAGAAGGGGTGGTTGGATGGGGTAGGGGTCCCGGGGGGGGAGGGGGGGAGGAGAGGGGCAGTCAGGAATGAGAGGAGGGGTTGGAGGGGCGGGGGTTTGGGGGCGGTCAGGGGACAGGGAGGGGTGAATGGGGTAGGGGTCCCAGGGGGCAGTCAGGGAACAGGGGGTTGGATGGGGCAGGAGTCTCGGGGGGGGGGGAGGGGGGCGGGGCCGGGCCACGCCTGCTGTTTAGAGAGGCCCAGCCTCCTCTAACCGGCCCTCCATAGAATTTGGAAACCCAATGTGGCCCTCAGGCCAAAAAGTTTGCTTGCCCCTGCAACTAGGTACTGTTACACAGTCCTTTGTTGCAAATGTAGTCTCCCCTTTTCTCAATGCTGAGAGTGTCACATATGAAGTTTTCTGACCAAGTTTTGGCTCTGTAGCATAATACAAAACGTACGGAAAGAGGTTACTAATATCAGATATTGCGGTTACACTTCTTTAATATCAGATATTGCTAATATGACAATCCCTATCTTGCCTGACATATATTTACTTCAAAATATTTCAGACATAAGCTGACAAGCAGAATCATTCAATTATCTGCTGGCAAGATGTGCTACTATACCTCTTTGGAAATCAAAATATCCTACCACAAATCAATGCTGGGTTGGCCCATTACTGGATCTCTCACGCCCAGGTTAAGCCACTTAACCTCTCTGTGTCTCAATTTCTCCATCTGTAAATTGGGGAAAATACTTGTTTTACTATTAATATCACTGGATCTGTCACCTTAAACTTTTGATTCACCTGCATTTTAGTGAACACGAGATGAATTTCATAACTTGCTCTTTAGAACCGTGAATTACTGATTTTAAGACAAAGTGGTAGTATTTAACGTGCTATAATAGACTTAAATCCTCTTTGTTGTCCTCCATTTATAACTTACTTGTTGTAAGCTCCAGGGTAGTGGCCAAAGTGTAGCTTTCGAAAAGGCACAAACTTTCTGTCTATGTTTTGTTTCAGCCGCAATGGGCCATGCCAGACATAGTTACCACTCCTCTCATAAAAGACCACCAGGTGGATGGCATGAGCTGCCAGTTTGAAGATATAGTGGAAGGGAATTTCAATCCCGGAGAGGTCATCCATCCCTTCCAAACGGGGGTCTTTGTTCTGTATCTTTAGCCACTGGAACCCCATTTTTTCAGCAGCTCTCAACAAGCTCACCTAAACATCAGAGAAACAACACTTTCTGTGAAAAGGACAAAAACAAGACTTCAACACTAAGGGCCAATTCTTCATGAACTTACGTGACTCCTGATTTACAACATACAACTTAGATCAGAATCAGGCCCTACCTATTCCAGAATTTCTCCTAAACCTTAAAAGGATGGTAACTGTCTATGCACATTTTCGTTTTCTATTTGTTTTCACTTCACCTACCTTAATCACAGCAATACCAAAATAAACAGGTTAAGCTTTTTTTTTTTTAACTGTCCCCATTTCTCCCAGTTTTGTAGCGCACAATGAAACCATATGATGAGTTCCCTCTTTTGGTGAAAGCCCTGTAATCATACAATAGAAACTGGGATATGACACCTCTTCCACTACTTAGGGCTTGAACGTTTAAGACCAGGTATAAACTACACACATTGGTATAACTACGTCACTCAGAGGTGTGAAAAATCCACACCCCTGAGCGAAGCAGTTATACCGACCTAACCCCCAGTGTAGACAGCGCTACTTTGACAGGAAGGCTTCTCCTGTTGACATACCTACCGCCTTTTGCGGAGATGGATGAACTATGTCAAAAGGAGAAGCTCTCCCGACAGCAGAGTAGCTTCTTCACTAAAACGTTCTACGTGTAGACAAGCCCGTAGTTTGCAGCAAGCTGGGGTGTGAATCTACCCTGCACTAGTCTGCAGCACACCCTCAGTGTGGATCCTGCTGACATGCATTAGCAGTTCGTTAATGCACTTTGATTAGTCCCATTTCAAAAAGGACGAGATCAATTCACATTAACGAACTGTTAATGTGCGTCAGCAGAGTGCACATTGACAGCATCGTGCAGGGTAGAGTCACAGGCAAACTTGCTGCGAACTAAATGTTCATGTAGACAAGCCCTTACTTAAATCCAACTCCCATAAAATGTTCGAAGAAAACTGCCACTGTGTAAATATATACGCACAGATTTTTCACAGGAATGATTATAAATGTTTACACTGAAGCTGCCAACCTCTGTGCTACTTTACAGATTCTACTATGCAACACTGTACCCTTTCTGATGCCTTATGCAAGTACTCAGCTCCCTGGTATTCTTCTCTTCTTGTTTGAATCCTACCTCTTTAGCCACTAAAACACACATAAACAAACCACACACGTAGAGATTTCACATCTTTCCATCCACTACCAACATCTCAAAATGTTCAGTGTTTCATTCTCTTCGTAATCTAGTCTACAGAGGTTGTTATACAATGGTCATCACTGTAGTATCCAAGTGACTTCCTGAAGTGCATTAACCAACGTGACTAACATCTCTTGTGTGTTTGTTCTGATACGTCTTTTGACTCCAGATAGTCTTTGCTTTGTGAAGAGACTAGATAATTTCACTGCTAGATTAAATCGTGATCACCACTTCATCCTTCAGCTTTCTCCATTCACTCTCTGACCCTTTTGTCTCCCATCTATCTTTGCCTGTCTCAACCATATCCGCCCCAGCGAGATCATAACTTCCTCTAAAACCGAATGCTTCAAAGACTGTAGTCCTTCTACAGAGTAAAAAGTCCTCTTTTTCCCATTGTCTCTATTACTTTCCTTAACTCGGACCTTTACTTTGCATCCAACGCTGAAACCTTGAGAAAGTCCTTAACTTTGAATTTACTTGTTTCCTCCCACATCACCTTGTCTTTAGCTTTGGATCACTTTCAGGTTCAATGTAGGGAAGAATTCTGGCTCTTCTGATGTCCTTATTTATCCCTTGATTATATCATGACTTGACTGTTGCAAATCCTCCTTTTATGATCTGCATAAATGTTAGCCTAAATTTCACGAGTTACATGAAGCCAATCAGCTTTAACATATTCCAAAGGGAGCGGAATAAGATGATGACTAAAGAGAAGAAGAAGATCACTCAAGACTTAAACAGCTCTTTTCAACAACAAATCCAGAACTGTAAGCTCCCCTTTTACAGATGGCATCAAAGAGGGAAATCTAGAATAGTGTGCTGACTCATGGCCCCATACTCAGTTTCTGTAAGCTAAAATTAGCATTGGCAAAGAAAAAGAAAGAAATACAGCAGGCCTTCCTTACTCAGGCCCAAAATGCCACCACTTTTCACTGTGTTTGAGTAAGAGTTTTACATCTGCCTGTCTCACATATTTTTCTCCTTTCTTAAATAAAATTATTTAGATTTTTATTGAAGTCATCTTCATACATCTTGTGCTAGTTAATCAAATAATACACATTTCCAGAATACAGTAATTTTGTACATCTAGCTTTTCTTTTTATCATAAAGCCCCAGCTTTTTCTGTCAGAAAGAGTTTAATTAAAATCTTATAATATAAAAAGTAAATGACAAGGTACCAAACATGCATCAATATATGGTTGCTGTACATTATGAAACAATCATATCAATGCACATTAACAGCTCTGCTACCTCTGCAATGGATACTACTCAGAATTTACTATGGCTATATGTATGGTAAGTTTCTATTTCTTTTTCTTCTCCCTTTCTTACAGATCTCTCCCTCTCTTCCTTCTGAAAGTTGGTCCCCTCTCACCTCAGTCTATGTATGTTGTGGACTGTGACCCAACTATCTTTGGGCTACCTGATGAATTCTCAATTCACTGAAACAGCCATTGAAACATTTTATCTGAGCTTCCTTCAAGAGTGTTGGCAGAAGCTACTCTCTCCTAGGGACCTCCCTGCCATGTGCCTTGCATCTTGAACAGACTGTTGCATGACTTCCCTTTACCTCAAGAGGTTTCAAAATAAAATAAAAAAAATAAAATAAAATTTAGGTACACCACCACCTTTAGACCAGTTCCACATCATGAACTTTAAACCTGGAAGTCTTTAAGTATGTTCTGTTCAACCATTAATCCTATAATGGCTGGGTGCATTACAGCAGACAAAACTGAAAAGGGAGAAAATCTTACTTCATGTTTCCATGTTTTATCCAGTAGTGCAAATGTGGTGAAATCCCGTGGAACACAGAAATACTTGCATTCTGGGCTCATGCCATCAGAAGAGCTGCTGAGCTGTTCAAAGTCTTTATGAATTAATCCCAGAACCAAAGGATCAATGAGATACACTGGTACATTGTGACTGGACACTAAACCAAGGAATTTCTTAATCACGTGCTGTTTGGAAAAGCAAAAAATAAGAATCAGATCACCCTATAAGTGTGTAAAAGTTAACCTTTTAAAATTATGAATCCATTAGGAATTGATCTCTCCCAATAAGACTTCTGCAATGGGAACAGAAAGTGGGATAAGCACCAAACCTGATAGAGTCAAAGGAGTTTACAGAGTGAAGTGTGTACAGTAACTCCTCACTTAAAGTCATCCTGGTTAACGTTGTTTCGTTGTTACGTTGCTTATCAATTAGGGAACATGCTCGTTTAAAGTTGTGCAATGCTCCCTTATAACGTGGTTTGGCAGCCGCCTGCTTTGTCCACTGCTTGCCGGAAGGGCAGCCCGTTGGAGCTAGCTGGTGGGGGCTTGGAACCAGGGTGGACCGGCAGCCCCCCATCAGCTCCCTGCTCCCCTAAGTTCTCTGTGCAGCAGCTGCCAAGCAGGCTATCAACTGCTGGCAGTTCAGCTGTCCCTCCCCCCACTGCCATGTGCTGCTCCCGCCCTCTGCCTTGGAGCTGCTCTCCAGAGCCTCCTGCTTGCTTGGGGGGCGGAGGGGAAGGAGGAGGAGAGGGGGGCTAATGTCAGGGTGTCCCCCTCCGCCCTGCACCCCGTTTACCCCATCTCCATAGAGCGGGGGGACACACGACAGGGCTCAGGACGGAGGGAGCTTCCTGGCAGCAGCTGCCATGGGTCTCAGCTTGCTGATTAACTTAACAACTTAGCCCTGGTCTACACTAGGACTTTAGGTCGAATTTAGCAGCGTTAAATCGATGTAAACCTGCACCCGTCCACACAATGAAGCCCTTTATTTCGACTTAAAGGGCTCTTAAAATCGATTTCCTTACTCCACACCTGACAAGTGGATTAGCGCTTAAATCGGCCTTGCCAGGTCGAATTTGGGATACTGTGGACACAATTCGACGGTATTGGCCTCCGGGAGCTATCCCAGAGTGCTCCATTGTGACTGCTCTGGACAGCACTCTCAACTCAGATGCACGATTGTTTGCTGTTGCTCTGACGCAGGGAGGGGTGACTGATGACACGGCTTACAGGGTTGGCTTACAGGGAGTTAAAATCAACAAAGGGGGTGGCTTTACATCAAGGAGTATTTCAGGCAGGACTTCACGGAGGGTTCCAATAAGAAATGGTGCACCTAAGTTATTGTTCTTATTGGAACAAGGAGGTTAGTCTGGCCTCTGATCGATACATGGCTAGATTTACCTCGCTGCACCTTCTCTGTGAGTGACTGCAGTGTGACCTAGAGGAATGAGTCCCCTAGACGGGGGGGGGGGGGGGGGGGGCGGGGGTTTGCAAATGAGTACAAAACAAATCTGGTCTATTTCTTGTTTTGATCCACTCCATCTATCTTTTACATCTTTGGCTGGCAGCAGACGGTGCAGAAGGACTGCATGCCATCCGCATCTCATGGCTGCTTGGCAGAAGATGGTACAATAGGACTGCTAGCCTTCCTCATCTCTTGCCTACCCTGCAGAAGATGATGCAATAGGACTGCTAGCAATCCGTATCGCCTGCCTGCTCACCATAAGATCGTTCAATAGGACTGACTGCAGGACTAAAGAGAATGACCTGATCAAGTCACTCCAAATTTAGTCCCTGCACCCATGTCTGCCCAGGTGCTCCTGATTGACCTCACACAGGCGACCAGGAGCACCTCGGACATGACGATGACGGCTACCAGTCCTATTGCACCGTCTGCTGCCACAAGGCAATGGGTTGCTGCTGCTGTGTAGCAATGCAGTACCGCGTCTGCCAGCACCCAGGAGACATACGGTGACAGTGAGCTGAGCGGGCTCCATGCTTGCCGTGGTATGGCGTCTGCACAGGTAACTCAGGAAAAAAGGCGCGAAACGATTGTCTGCCCTTGCTTTCACGGAGGGAGGGAGGGAACGGGGGCCTGACGATATGTACCCAGAACCACCCACGGCAATGTTTTAGCCCCATCAGGCATTGGGATCTCAACCCAGAATTCCAATGGGCAGCGGAGACTGCGGGAACTGTGGGATAGCTACCCACAGTGCAACGCTCTGGAAGTCGACTCTAGCCTCGGAACTGTGGAAGCACTCCGCCGAGTTAATGCACTTAGAGCATTTTCTGTGGGGACACACACACTCGAATATATAAAACTGATTTCTAAAAAACCGACTTCTATAAATTCGACCTAATTTCGTAGTGTAGACATACCCTTAGTGTACTTAAGAGTGGCGTCAGTGTACTTAAAGGGGAAATGCGCATCTCTCTCTCTCACACACAAGGTGTGTGTCTCTTTCTGCCACGCTGTCTCCCCTCCTTCCATTCCTGCTGCCTTGTAGAGTGTGAGGCTACATTAACAACAATTAGTTAACCCTTGAGGGCTCAGCCAATTGCTAGTTCATCATTTAGCAGTAAGGCATTCCCTGGGAAATATCCCACCCTCTGACTCCACCACCTCAACCAAGCTTCACAACCATCATCGCTGTGTACAGTATTAAATTGGTTGTTTAAAACTTATACTCTGTGTGTGTGTGTGTGTGTGTGTGTGTGTGTGTGTGTGTGTGTGTGTATATATATATATATATAGAGAGAGAGAGAGAGAGAGAGAGAGAGAGAGTCTTGTCTGGCAAAAAAAAATTTCCCTGGAACCTAACCCCGCCCCCCATTTACATTAATTCTTACGGGGAAACTGGATTCGCTTAACATTGTTTCGCTTAAAGTTGCATTTTTCAGGAACATAAATACACGTTAAGTGAGGAGTTACTGTACATAAAAGAACAGGGTTGTCCTGTGACACACATTTAAAATCCTTCACTGACTGGCTATACTTTATGTGCAATAGCATGTGTATGATGTAGTCCTTATGTGGACATATAGGCGCTCTCATGTCCATATATTTTTAAGAACTCTAAGCTCACGTTTTGGGTTCAGTGTTTCTGGCCAGTGCAGTTCTTGCTGTACAGCAGAGCCCTCTACTGGAAAAAGTAGGGCCAGACTAGCTTTTGAGACAATGATCGTTAGACAACAGCAGCAAAATTAAGAGTAAATTGTGGGTTTAGTGAAATGTACTGGCTTTTTTCACTTATGAAATAAGTTAACAAAAATATATTATTTTCCTGAAAGCACAAATTGTGATATTCATATGAATTAGAATTAAAATTCTTTACAAGACTACTTTTAAAAAATCCCAGTCAACAGGATTATATAATCATGTGAGCTAGTCATCTTACAAAACGGTCATTCAAATTTGGGAGGAAGAGGAGTTTATTATTACACTTAGTAGATACTATATGCCATAATAATAATTAGCATGTATTCACCACTTTAGGTCTTCAAAGCACTATACATGTATTAACTAATTAATTATCAATATGACAGAAACAGATATATATTCTTATCCTATTTTTCAAATGGTGAAACGACAAGAAGAGTGAAGGAAACTATCTTTGATCATAAAACATGCTCATGGTAGCACTATTTCACGGTGTCTTTTGCTGTGAAACTGGCAAAATCTAATCAGGAATTTTTGCTTATTTATTTTTGAGGGCCAAGGGAGAAGTATTAACAGGTGGATTTCAAGAGTATCCTCAGCAAACTGGGACATTTGGTTACTCCATTAAGGGGAACTGCACAATTCATGCCATCAATGGTTTCTGGTATGTACAAAATGAGCATTGTTCAGACAAGCATATATGTAATGCACTCTTTGTTTCGTCTAGACCACTCTTATGTTTTTAAGTATAAAAAAAGTACTGTAAGGACTAGATGCTTCAGCAAGATTATCCAGTCTCTAGGTGGGTGATTTGTTAGCTTGACTCATACACAGGTATTCTTTCAATTAGATACATTCACATCTCCATGGAAGATGAAAAATCAACAAACATTTACAGCAATTTATTGCACTGTGACAACAATTAAAAGTTAATCTAATTTAACACTGCAGGATGGATTAAATCAATTACAAGCAAATGCCTTAATGTGCAGTTCTACTCTGAAAAGTGAATGTAAAAATGGCATTGCAGGATTGCATGTTCATCATACCTCAGTGATTCCAGATCAAATCTGTTCCGTCAAGAGACTTTGCCCCACCCTCCAACTACCACCCTGCAATCTGAACCTGGCATTTGAATGTTAAGCTATGGTTTTGTTTGGGTCATACATTGTGTCCAATAATATACATCTGTGGGCCATGTTCTGCCACCTCTAGAACACGACTGGCTTTAACAGGGATGCACAAGTGTAAGTGACAACAGAATACAGCTCAGCAAATTGAATTTATGCACCAGTTCTATAGGAGTTTCACAGGGAGGGATGAAATCCATTCCCCCCGTGAGCTCTGCAGAGCCAACACAACTACTAGGAAGGTAAAGTAGTAAAAGTATTACTTTTGTCATTAAAGTGAGCAGATTTGCCTCTGAATATCAGGGAATAAATCTGTGGGAAAAGGAAGGTGTCATTTTTACAGCCACTGTTTACAGAGGAAATGCTCAAGTTTAGACTTAAATAGGGTGACCAGACAGCAAGTGTGAAAAATTGGGACGGGGGTGGGGCATAATAGGAGCTTATATAAGAAAAAACACCCAACATCGGGACTGTCCCTATAAAATTGGGACATCTTGTCACCCTAGACTTAAACAAGAGGTAGTGGGGGATAGTCCTGAAGTCAAGAATTTTCAGGTATTCAGAGAAGTTGAATAATTTAGGGCTTTATCCTGCAGGATGAAAGCTGAGAAACAACTGCAATGAGCCACCAGCAGGATAAGTATTCTGCTTTGTTACTAACAATCCAAGTAAAGTAAAGTAAAAGCTACAAGGGCACTATTCCTGCAGGCTGTTGAGCCAGAAAGAACATCACGTCCAGTACATCTCACGAAGCACTTAGTAGCTGGCTATGAGAAATGCCACTTCTTAGAATCATCACATATTCTGTAAAAGAAGGCAGTCCTCGCAGCTGCCTCTGCTTTGACTTTCCCCAAATACAGCTCTTGAACATACCAGAGTAGCCATTACACCTGGCTGGCAGTACCCAAACATCTTTAAAATGACTACTATGCACGTCGCTTGCAAGCGCAGGACTGTATTTAAACCAAAGGACACAGCCAGGGCACATTCTTAAGGTTGCCAGGCATCTGGTTTTTGACCAGAACGCTCGCTCGAAAAGGGACCCTGGTCAGCACCGCTGACTGGGCCGTTAAAAGTTCAGCTGGCGGTGCTGCAGGGCTAAGGCAGGCTAGTATCTACCTGTCCTGGCACCGCACTGCGTCCTGGAAGTGGCCAGCAGGTCTGGCGCCTGCGGGGGTGGGCACGGGGTTCTGCACGCTGCCCCCGCCCTGAGCACCAGCTCCACATTCCCATTGGCCGGGGGGGGGGGGCGGGTTGAAGGGGGAGAAAAGAGTGCGGTGCCTGCTTGTGAGAGTAGTGTGCGGAGCATCCTGGCCCCCCCACCTAGGAACCGGACCTGCTGGCCACTTCCGGGGCTCAGCGCGGAGCCAGGACAGGCAGGGAGTCTCCCTTGGCCCCGCTGTGCCACTGACCGGGAGCCGCCCAAGGTAAGCCTGTGCCCCAACCCTCTGGCCCAGCCCTGAGCCACCCCCGAAAAGCAGAAACCCTCATTTCTGGCCCCCCCGCAGAGTCCGCACCCCCAGCCCAAAGCCCGTACCCTCTCCCATACCTCCCCATACCCCCTGCCTCAACCCGCAGCCCCCTCCCACATTCCAAATCCCTCGGCTCCACCCCCCCAGCCTGAACCCCAAACCCCTCATCCCCATTCCAGAGCCCGCACCCCCAGCTGGAGCCCTCACTCCCCTCCCGCACACCAACTCCCTGCCCCAGCCTGGAGCCCCCTCTCACACCCTGGGGTGGGGTCTCGGGGATGGGGCAGGCCAAGAGGCGGAGCCACAGAGAAGGGGCAGGGCAAGGATATTCAGTTTTGTGTGATTACAAAGTTGACAACCCTACACAGTCTCCCTCTTACATCCACTTTTCTCCATAACCATCAGTGTGGTGTTCATTGCAGGCACAGAGATTTGTTCAAAACCTACTTTTCTTAGCAGGTTCTGAACAAATACCAAGCATAAGCATTACAACTTTGGCTCTCTGAGCTTCTTTCAGCAGTGCTCAACAGCCTGCAGGATTAAGCCCTAAAAAAAGCAGCCAACCAAAACATATCTTGATATTGAAGTAGTAATATGACCCAGAAAGGTAACTTTGCCCCCTGTTTGTGAAGAGCTTTATAAGTCAGCATAAACAACTAACATGAAGCTAGAGTGACAGCAAGCAAAACAAGGTCAAACAACTTGGAAGAGTATGCAGTATTATGTAATGTAACTATCTGCCAGTAAAAATTTTAGCTGGTGATTTTGTGCCAGCTGCAGCGTATTAAACAAGCTGGAATTCCAATAAGCAAAGCATTTCAATATTCAGTTTGGAAGGACACAAAGGCATGGATCAGAACTTCTGCATCAGAAAAGGAAAGACAAAGCCAGATTCTGCAGAAATGTTTCTTAAAAGGTGGAAAAGTGTCTTAAGGACTACACAGACAAAAGAATCTCCAAGGTCCCCAAACCCACAAACCTAGCTTAATACCTCTGTTTCAAAAATAGGGAATTTCAACCAATGTCTTCAAATAATTTGTAATATTGCTCATCTGACAAAGGCATCATCTGGTACGTATAAGTATTACACTGTATGGTGATCCAACAGAAGGCATCTTTTACTTTACCCACATTTTTGAAAGGTGAACATGGATACAAACATTTCTGGTATAAAATTTAACCAGCAATGGCAAGGACTCTGGACAAAAATCCAAATACAAATAATTGCATAATTCCACACTTGCTATCAACTCTTTTTAAATATTCGATTTTGGATTCTTCATGAAGGCTACTGAGAGTCTTACTGTACTGTAGCATATACACAGGATTATGAACTGTAGTTTAAATAAACTATTTCCTAAAAGATAGATAATTTGGCATGACAATTTGCATGCTCTAATGATCCCCAGAGTCTGTGTCAGCAGGGGCTTTTTGCTCCTGGTAGGTTCAACCATGCCGGATTGTTTTGTCAGTACGTGGCCTGAGTCCAATTCTGATGAGAGAGAAGTTTACATCATGAAATTGTCACAATTGGCTCAAACTGTGACCTGTGCTGGTTGTCTCATCAAAAGGGGCCAAGGACTGAACAGACCTGGAAAATGACTTCCCTCTGAGCCCTGAAGCACCATTATATTAAGCGTCAAACAGAGTTGAACGAACAATTTAAACCGTTCCAACTGAATAGGTTTTGAAACCAGCATATTATAGATGGGGGCACAGGAGCTTGGGGAAGCTTGCACTGCACTCCCATTAGCATGCCCAAGTGTATTCTATTGATAAACAGAAGACTTCAGAAGACTTTCAGTGTTCAAATCCATCAATCTGATACCTTTCACAAACACTAAATTCACTTTTAAAAAAGGTAAATTAAAGATTTCCAGTTTCTGTGTTAGTGTCTTGGCCCAATTCTAATCAGGTTAAATTACATGCTGCTTATCTAACTTGTCCCTGCTGTTTTAATAGGATAAGTTATTCTTCACTTCCTGTATCTAAACTATTTTGTTATACTGATGCCACCACTACAAGCCTAAGTTCCACTCTAGAAACAGGTGCATGATCCTGAGACAGCCGAGCACTCAGAAATCCCCTTTACTTTAATGGTCATGTTCAGGGTGGTAAGATCAAGGCTGCTTCCATTTAAAACAACAAAATTCCCAATGACTAAACTGGACGCAGAAGAGGACCCATAATTTGCAATTCTATAAGAGTTTATTGATACTTACAGGGATGCTGTATAAATAAATAACATTGAACATACCCATTGTATGCTGTCTTGTCCTGACTGGCTTCCTTTAACTTTTGAAAAAACAGCTCCATTCTAGCAAGAACAAGGACAAAAGATATTTTGAAACCTAAGATGTCCCAAATGGTGGTTTTGTTTAGATTTATAAAAGGAAATTGTACATATCTTTTTCACAAACACTTTACATTTCAAGGATTGCAGTTTTAAGTCACTTATATATGTTACATGAAGTAAAAATCATGCCCAGGAATATTCACTTAATATATTTAGAAGGACCATGCAAGGACTGCTGGATCTAGCCTTACGTTTCCAAGTCAATAGGACAATTAGTAAAAGAAAAAAGGACAGGGTGGGTAAGAATAAACAAAACGATTTTTTAAAATGTAAATTAAATATAGGTTTATTTAAAAAAATAAACCTATTTAAAATTACATTTTGGATAACAACCTGTGTTTAGGCCTAAACTTATTATAATCTATTAAAATCATTTAATTAAATACAAAAAATAATATTAAGCAGTACATTTAGGGGACTGGAACACATGACTTATGAGGAGAGGCTGAGGGAACTGGGATTGTTTAGTCTGTGGAAGAGAAGAATGAGGGGGGATTTGAGAGCTGCTTTCAACTACCTGAAAGGGGGGTTCCAAAGAGATGGATCGAGACTGTTCTCAGTGGTAGCAGATGACAGAACAAGGAGCAATGGTCTCAAGTTGCAGCGGGGGAGGTTTAGGTTGGATATTAGGAAAAACTTTTTCACTAGGAGGGTGGTGAAACACTGGAATGCGTTACCTAGGGAGGTGGTGGAATCTCCTTCCTTAGATGTTTTTAAGGTCAGACTTGACAAAGCCCTGGCTGAGATGATTTAGTTGGGGCTTGGTCCTGCTTTGAGCAGGGGGTTGGACTAGATGACCTCCTGAGGTCCCTTCCAACCCTGATATTCTATGATTCTGTGTCTGCTGCCAAAGTATTAAAGAAAGTCAAATTACTGAACTCGTGGAAGTCACTGGCTGAGGATCTGAAATCAGATTATGCTGAACTGCTAAACCAGCTTTTGACAGCAGTAGCCTCTTCTGCGGTTGCAGCGAGAATATTTCCTTCATTTCAGTTTGTTCAGCAAGTTCAGTGCACTCAAAATTAAAAAAATAATTGGGAGTTAGAAAAGGAAAACAAGTTTTCTTCCTTTTCAATCTATGATTAAAAACAACGTGAGATGATGATATTTACTACTGTTAAATGAAGACATGGTAACCAGAAACAATAAGTTCAATTCACTAACTACAGATAATACTTTGTTTAATAAATCAGTTAGTTTTAAAGGCAAGATATGTTTTGATAATTATTTTCTTATGCACCCAGGCTATTTAAGGTAGTTTTATTTAATTTAAAATGCTGGTTTTCTGCATTTTAAATGTCATTTGAATTTCCATCCAACTACGGCTGGATGCAAAGTGCAAGTAAAAAATTAACCTAGTCAACAAGAAATGCATCATTCACCATTTTCTAACAAAAAAATATAAAAATTAAATAACTTCTTTTAAGTTAAGCAATATACTAAAATGTACAAATGCAAAACGCGATTAAAATTGATTTTTAAAATCAAGGTTTCCTATTTGTTGATTAAAATCATGATTAAAATCAGTGATTTAAATCAATCCACCCTGAAAAAGGAAGATGAAATAATGCCAGTAGCCTCAGAACACTGGGGAAAAGTCATACCTTAGGTTCAGTGGTGCAGCCTGTCAAAGATATGACCCTCAGTGGATAAGTTTGAGAAGGAAAATATTTGTGTCATAAGAAAATATTTGTGTTAAAGCCTCAGATTCCTAGCTACCTAGAGGACAATGATTTCTAATTCACAGCCTTGCTGTGGACAGCATATGAGGAAGCCAGACTGTAATGTCATATAACACTAAGAAGACTTCAGACTGAATAAGGGTTCCCCCCACCAAAAGAGCTAAGCCGGATATTAGATACCAACAGACTTTCCTTCTAAAGGAGTAAGTGAAGACATACTGTTGCCTTCAGTTCTTGTACTTATCTTATCTAGAGATAAACCATGTAATCCTCATGAGGCAAGATTTCACTTCTAGCACCATCTTAGCTAATTATTGCCTTTATTTTCCCATTACGGAAAGATTACATCTAGCCACATGTGCCTCTTGGTTCTCAATCAGAATCATAACTACAGGAATTTACATTTGGTATCTAGAAAGCTTTACAACAGAACCCCAGAGACAGGTTAAAGGTGACTGATTCTGCAGAAACAGTAGCTTCTTTTAATTTTAACACATCTGTTGAAGTTGCTGCAAACAACAAATTGCATTTTACTTTTTTGCTTCCCTAAACAGCCTTACAGAAACTCAAGGCTGACTCAGGTTTCACAGAATCATACATCAGTCTGGGTTAAGTAAAGGTGCATGCACTTGGGAAGTTTTAAAAAAACTTTTGATGTACCAGACCGAGTTCGAATGTGCAGAAAAACCTGGAATCGCGGAATTCAATCCAGTGTCTGATTTCATTGGTAAAGTCTTTGTCTAGCTGGCAGAGTGGCTCAGGATTGAGAGTAACATTCTAACCTCATTTTTTCTATGGTACCTACTCACTGTGTCCTGTTGGGTAATGTATTTAACTTTTGCAAGTCAATCTTATGGTAACAGTCGTCAATCCCACAGGGATTTTTGAGTAATAATTAGTTAATATTTTTAATGCACTTGAGCATAATAAGTACTATTTTAATCCCCCCCCCCCGCAAATTCAAGTCTTTAAAGTGATATTTTTTACCTTTGGAGATAAGTAGTACTTATAATAGTACAACTGGAACAGGAGAAACACTGAACTTGTCAAGGTAAGAAGAGCCAAAACCACGTTCTTATTAATTCTCTGCATTAGTCTTCAGGGCTCACTTGATTATCACTTGAAAGCAGGTCAGTCTTTTTCATCTTTTCAGATTGCGTATTACTTCTTTGCTTTTCTGTGAGAAAAGGAAGGTCACTTAGTTTAAGTAAAAAAAAAAAATATACAAAATCTACTTTTTAATACCAAGGTATAACAGTTCTGAAAAGCTAATTGAAACTATAGTAAATTGTGTGAACATAAAGTACTTACAGAAGAAAAAAAAAAAAGAGTAATGCAAATTATGTGTAAATCCACATGAAATGGGTGCTAATCAGTGAAACTGCTGGGTTTCCTGTCTTATCTTTGAAAAAACATATTTTAAACAAATAAAACCCCTTCAAACTACAGCCAATCTAGATGCAATCCTAACTATATAAGCAAGACATCTAGGAAAGCTACTGGAGTGAGAACACCATCAAAGTGCAACTATCATGTTTAATAAGAAACAATCACCTACTGAAGGGGAAGAAATGCCAACTAAATAAGAGGGACAACCTAAAAAGACTCATTGGCTGGGCAGAGGAACAATGTTTGCATTGAGACCATTTTGTTATTTAAAATATTTAACTATAATGGGAGAAAGAGGAAAAACAGATCTAAAACAATCAGAGCGAGAAACCAGGATTGATTAATAGGAAAGAGAACGTTTTCCTCTTTTGTGTGTTATTTTTTCTTTCACTTGACCAGAAATAGGGGCATCTAATGAGAATGCAGTGAAACTTCATTCTGTGAGAGAAAATCCTGTATTTGAGGAGACACCAGACACTAGAACAGTCATTTATACTGTGATTACATCTCTGATTATGTCTCATGTATTGTGTTGTTCAGAGTGATAACATTGGTTCATTTCCTTTCTTCAATCCTGCTCTTCCTTAGCTAAATAGCTTCCATGGTTCCCTGTCCATATAAAATGAGCTTAGAGTAGTACTGATGATGCTAGTCAACCAAACATAAATCAGAGCTTTAAACATAGTGAGTTTGAACACTAACATTTAAATCTAGCACTAGTAGTAGAATGCAACTACCATTCAGGGTATCAAAGTTTGAGACTCCAGTTCAATCTGTCACTTCTGAGCTGGCATAATTTGGGAAATCTGCTGGGTGGGAAACACCTATGGCTCTTCTCTAGTAAGGTTTTCAGATACTTTGTAAATTGGATTCTATTCTGGCACTAACACCAGCATACAATCAAACTCAGCAGCGTCTGATTTCATAAGTAAAGGATTTCTCTAGTTGGCCTAATGGTCTGAGCTCAGGATGGGGAGTCAAATTCTAATCTCATCTGTTCTACCTACTCACCATGTTTTAGGTAATTTAAGCATGTCAGTTTTATTATAACAGTTGTAAATAATCTCCCTACCCAATGTATTCTGAGAGGACTTTTTTTTTTTTTAATCTCATTCTTCTTAAGCATCATGGGAGATCAGACACTGGACAGGGAGGGCTAGGACTCTGAGGTAGCACTGAGCATTCTCTCAGGTGGTTGGCTGGCTGGATTTTGCTCACATAGTCAGGGTCTAACTGATCATCATATATGGGGTCAGAAAAGAATTTCCCCCCAGAGCAGATTAGCAGTGCCCGGGGGTGTAGGGATGTCACCTTCCTCTGCGGAGTATGGGTGTGGGTCACTTGCCAAAATTATCCGACCATATTTCACTTAATCCCTGCCATTGTAGGGGCCTCAGACATTGGTGCACTCTCCTATTCTCTGCCTGGGGCATATAACAGTCTAGTCTCCTGTGGACTGTAATACTTGGGTCTCATTTTGGTCACCGGTTACTGTGCAGGTATGGGTGGTGGCTTGTGATCTAGAGGTGGTCAGACTAGATTTGTGGTTTTCAACCATTTTTTTATTTGCAGACCCCTAAAAAATTTCACATGGAGGTGTAGACCCCTTTGGAAATCTTAGGCATAGTCTGCAGACCCCCAGGAGTCCGTGAACCACAGGTTGAAAAGCACGGGACTAAATGATCTAATGGTCCCTTTTTGCCTTAAATTCTATGTTCTGAGGAATAGTTAATCTTTAAAAAGCACGTTGAGCATATTTAGGATTCCCAACCCTCCCGGTTTGGCCAGGAGTCTCCCGGAACTGGGCTCGATATGCCGGAGGCTACTGAAGCTAATCCTGAAGACTTTAAGCCGCTAGAAGTCCGGCAGCACAGCAGGGCTAAGGCTGACACCCTACCTGCCTTGGTTCCGCGCCGCTCCTGGAAGCAGCTGGCATGTCCAGCGGCTCCTAGGAGGTGGTGCGGCCAGGGGGGATCTCTGCGCACCACACCAAGCGCCAACTCCGCTGCTCCCATTGGCTGGGAACAGGAAACCATGGCCAATGGGAACTGCGGGGGAAGTGCTTACAGGTGGGGGCAGTGTACAGAGCCGCCTGGCTGCCTAGGAGCCGCTGCTGCTTCTAGAACCCGTCTGAGATAAGTGCCGCCCGGTCGGTGCCTGCACCCCAAACCCCCTGCTCCAGGTCAGAACCCCCTCCAACACCCAAACTCCCTCCCAGAGCCTGCACCCCAAACCCCCTGCCCCAGGTCAGAACCCACTCCAACACCCAAACTCCCTCCCAGAGCCTGCACCCCCAAACCCCCTGCCTCAACCCTGAGCCCCCTGCCGCACCCAAACTCCCTGCCCCAGCCCAGGGAAAGTGGGGGCGGGGAGAGCGAGAGACGGAGGCAGCGAGCGGGGTCGGGGCCTCGGAAAAGGGCGGGGGCAAAGGGGCGCTGGGGAAGGGGGGTCTGTGATCAGACAGCTGGCAGCGCTAAGCATAGGAAGGCCCAAGTCCTGCTGTTCTTTTGGTTCCATTCCGGTCTCCGCACAGAGGCTGGGCGGGAGGCGGTTGTGCGGCTCCCACCTCAGGAGACAAGCAGCGCTTCTACGAGCCCGCCGGGGCAGCCCAGACCTGCAGCCCCGCCGTGGGCCGAGACGCCCGCGGCCCGCCCCGAGTCACCCCACGCAAGCGGCGGAGGAGGCGGCGGCTGCTGGGAGGGCGCTTCGCTGCCCGGCAGGCCGCAGAGCCCGGCTCGGGGCCCGGAGCCCGGAGGGAGCGAGACTGGGGTGGGTTCTCCTGCAGCTGGGCGGGGCAGAAGCTACCGGGGGCCCCGGCCCCGGCCCCGGCCCCGGCCCCCGGCCCCCGCCCCCGCCCCCGCCCCCGCCCCCGCCCCCGCCAACTGACCAGGGCCGGATCCGCCCCGGGGCTGCAGTCGCCCGAGCCGGAGCCAGCCCCACTCCCACACCGGCCCCAGGGGGACTTGGGCAGCCCCCGCAGGCCGCCATTCCGTTACCTTGGCTGCCGCCACCGCGCGCCGCTTGCGTCCGCCGGGGGGGCGTGGTTTGCAGCAGCCGTAAAGGTGCCCGCCTGCGGCGGGGTCGTCTGCGCATGCGCCAGGCAGGGCGCGAGGCCCGGGTCCGCTGCCTGCGCGTGCGGCCGGGCTGCCCCTCGCGCCTCAGCCGGCAACGAGGCGGACGCCGCCGCTGGCGGTGCCTCATGGGCCTGCCGGGCGTGCGGCCTGCAGGAGGCCCGGGGCAAGCTGGCCCCTCCGAAACCTTGCCCTCGAACGAGCCCCGCACGCCGCGGCCCCTGTGCCCGCAGCCTGGGGCGGTGCCGGCGAGAGGGCGCCGCGGAGACGGGGGCGGGGAGCCCGCCGGGACGGGGCAGGTCGGCTCGGGAGGGCAGCCCTTGGTTCGAGGCGGGTAGCAGCACCCCACGTCCGCGGGCCCCCTGAACCGGGCTCCCCGTGGGCCCGCCTGCGTCTCGCGCTGCTCGGGGGGTCGGGGGACGGGGGCAGAAGGTCTGGGGGTTTTTTTACCCGCGGAGGCGTGTCAGGGCTTGGCTGCGCTGGCGAGTCAGAGCGCGTGGAAGCAGCGCCCGGCCCGGACTCGCGCCGCGTCCCCCCCGGCAGGGCCCCGCCGAGCGCCCGGACTCTGCGGCTGGAGCGCCGCTGGTAATTCCCCTCGGCGAGAGGCATAACACGTGCTGCGTCCCGGCTGGAGCCCCGCGGCGCCGGTGTGGACGCCCTGGCGGGTTAGCGCGCTCTGAGCGGCCTCCAGAAGCGTCCCACGCTGCCTGTTCTAGCCACTCTGGTCATCACGTTGAACTCCTCTGCCCTGCCCTCAGGTGACCAGTCGTCAGACCTGCCCTTTAAATGCTCTGGGGATTTTGAAAGTCCCCTTCCTGTTTGCTTAGCCAGGTGTGGCCTGCTCTCAGCACATCTTTCCAAGTAAGCATGCCTCCCCCCGCCAGGCAATCCCCAGTATGGAACAATGGTGAGGTGCTGGACCTCATCAGTGTTTGGGGGCAGAAAGCTGTCCAGTCCCAGCTGTGCTCCAGCCATAGGAATTATGATATCAAGGGACAGGATGGAAAAGGGCCATGACCAGGACACACTGCAGTGCAGGATTAAAGTGAAGGAGCTGTGGAATGCCTACTGCAAAGCCTGCAAGGCAAACAGCTGCTCAAGTGCTGCCCCCTTGACCTGCCTTTTCTACAAAGAGCTGGATGCGATACTTGAGGGTGACCCCACCTCCCCTCCGAGTATCACCATGGATGTTTCAGAGCCCAGTTCAACAAGGCAGGAGGAGGAGGGAAACACCTTGACAGCCCTAGCTGCATGCAGCCAGGAGCTGTTCTCAAGCCAGGAGGAAGGTAGCCAGTTGCAGCGGCTGGTGCTTGGGGAAGGACAAACACCAGAGGAGGTTCCCTATAAGCAGCTTTTTTTTTGGGAAGGAAGTTGTTCGGTGTGAGCTCTTGGGGCGAAGGCTGCATGCATGCCTAGATGCAGAATAGGGCTTTGATGTGCTCTCTCACATCGTGGTAAGCAGCCTCGGTGATCTCTTCAAAGGTCTCATGTAGAAGCTGGGCAAGCCGCTTGCACAGGTTCCTTGGGAGAGCTACTGTGCTCCTTGTCCCAGTCAGGCTAACATGTCCGCGCCACTGTGCCGTGAGGGGCAGAGAGACCATTGCTGCACACGGGCAAGCTGCATAGGGGCCAGGGCGGAAGCCACATTGTCGAAGACCCTCCCTTGCTTTCCAGGTCACCCTCAGCAGCGAGATAGCTTTCAGGACAAACTCCTGTGGAAAATGTGGGGACAGTGCTCAGTACAGGGGCCGCCTGCAGCTGTTGGCTCTCACCAAGGCACAGAACCCCAGAGGACAGTATGGCCAGGAAACAATCAGTTGCCCTTGCCCCTGTACTTACTCACCATTTTGGGGCTCCTGGGGGTTATGTGTACTTGCTTTGGGATGGGCAAATTCTGCCATTGTGTAGACTGCTTGTCTTTAAGTACGGGTAAATCATTATGCTGTCTGGTGTGAACAGTGGTACCTCTGTTAAGTGTTGCATTTTGCCGTTACAGATGCAACCTTGAGATCTCAGCTGTCTGTGTTATCACTGGCCAAAAGACTCCAAAGAATTAAGAAGAGGCCACGTAGAAGCAAAGAGGACATGTTGCATGAAGTAATGCAGCAGTCCCTTAATGAAAAATCAAAAAGCACAGGAGTGGCAGGAGAGGGAAAGGAGGGTCCACCAGCAGAATGCGGATCGCTGGCACCAAAGCATGGAGCAGCTGCCAAGCATTATGGAGCACGAAGCGGACGCGATACAGGTGCTTGTAGCCATGCAGGCAGAGCACTACCATGCTCGCCCCCCCTGCAGTCCTTGTCCCAAAACTTTCCCTTGTGCCCCCATGTCACCTCCAACCCACTCTCCCCCACATCCGGGTTCTTATTGCCACCAGCTGCCTCCAACACCTATAGCTTCACCACCCAGACCTACAGCCCTTACCTACTGCACTCAACCCCCATTACCATGCATTTTAGTCACGTGGTAGCTATTCCCCTCATGGGGGCAGAGGTTTTTTTCTCCCAGCACTGGTGCCGCAGCTACACCACCACCTTAAAGTGCTGCTGACCACGTACCCTTAGATAAAGGTAAGCTGGCAGAGACTTAGTTTGTACAAAAGGGAGGCACTGAGTGCGTTGAGAAAGTGGGGTGATTGTCCTTCCTATCCTCCTTTCATTAAGAAGCTTTCAGTTTGGGGTCCTGCTGGATCCTCAGTGATACCTGGAAGTACAAGTAGCACCAGGGGCCCAAAGCATCATTTTACACAGGTAAGTGGGGTGTCTTAGGGGATGGGGAGAGCAAGGTGGCCCTGGGTGGGGGAATCACCCCATGGAGGGTCATGTACCCCCCCCTTGTGTCCCTCCCATGAGTGCAGTACTGGCAAGAAATGATTTCTGCTTGCACCACTGCGTGCAGGGCTCTGTTCATCCAACCCCATCACTGCCAGAGGTGGGCTCTAAGAAATGACACCAGCTATATACAAGAGCTGGCAGCATTGGATGTGTAGGCAAAGCAGGGGTTAAAGGCCAAGCTTGCAAAGTTAGTACCATACTCCAACTAAATTTCATATCAGCCCATTCACTGCATGCACAGGCAGGGCTTCACTTTTTAGCCACCTAGGAGATTGTCCCGAGCTCATGTCTGTAAAGAATAAGCTCTTTAATGCTAGGACTAAGAGGCTAGGGCTACAGTCCTATAATAGAAAGAATAGTTGGGCAAGGAGAAACATACAAGTGACATAGATGAGGTGGACTAGCTACCTTTAGTCTGTGTCTTCCCTCCCCCAAAAAAACTATTTAACAGCTATTTATAGGATAGGTGAAGTAGGCACCTAAAAATAGGAAGGGGAACTGGATAAACCTTTCTGTGACAGGAGAAAACTTGCAATGTGCATTTGCCAAGATGCAGATATGAATTGACATCCTATTGCCCCACATGGTTCTGACAGCTCAAAACAGCAGGAAACTACTTATGATCCAGTGTTGTATGGAGTGTAAGAGACAGATCCATTAGTACTTCAGCTTACTACTGGTATGACCTGCCTCCCTCTGGGTACAGCTCTCATATGCCATATTCAGCAGCTTTTATGCTATACTACTGAAAAACAATAAAGTCAGTCTGACACTAAATGAAGAGTGCAGTTTTGCCTGACATTTAAGTAGATTCTTACAGCTATTACAAGGCTCCACCTTGACAGTGTTGAATGTGAGTTTCATATTTTTAATTCAAACTAATTGTTACATTGAAACATTAGGAAAATATATTGAAGAAATAGTATTTAAGACTGAAAACAGCTAGAGAAAAGGTGAAATAGAATGCTGGAATTCAAAAAAGGTAATTATAGGATGGTCACTCATTCTGTTCAGTAGACCATGTAATTTTTACAGGTTTGGTTTTGATCTAATACTTAGAGTGTAAAATACACACCAATATCTTAATGCTCAAGTAGGAGCATCTTTCAACCTACACAGTTCATATTTCAGCCAAAATAAGATGCTGTGACAAGGGTATTATGCAGCTGTTTCAAAATTAATTTATTAATACAAAATGTTTGTAAGACATACACAGTTTGAGTTAGACACAGCAAATAAAATACTTTGTGGGCTCTAAGGCACCCCTGTAGTGCTGCTATGACAGGTCTGTTATCTTGGGATACTTTATACAAAGAATGAGGAATGAAGCACTGATTACAGAATACCTGAGGTATTGTCAAAGTGATGTACATGGAAATCAATGTGCAATCTGTAAAGTAAAAATCAATGTGACAATTCAAGATCACTAAGTACACTCACATTATGCCACAGCAGGAGCATGGATTATAGCTCCACTTATGAAAGGCACATGCAGCAAAAGAGGTGTTAAACAACGGAGGGAAATGAAAAGCTTTGCCTGATAGTCAGATATCCATAAAGCCCATTTCACAGTGCCTGGGAAAACAAATGCCAGATTTCCCCTTCCAACAGTCAATAAAATGTTTGGAAAAATCTGAGTTTAGGTGGAAGATCACACTTGAATTAGTCTACCAAGATGATTAAAATCCGTAATGTACTATGCTCAGAAGAGTAGAGAGAGTTACCTTTTTTTTGGTGAAGCTGAATATTTTCCCTATAGCAACTAGTTTCTTCACCTTGTGTGTGAGGTGTGAAGGATCAGTAATTTAGAAAAGATGTAGGAAACCTATGTGTATGCTCCTGCAACCTTGTTACACAGGGCACATACATACTTTTCCTACTTACAAGCTTTTTGAAATACCATGGAAGTAAGTCTTAACTGAAAATTCAGTCACTGCCCTTTATATCCTGCACCAGAAGACAAACTTAAGGTATGCATGCACATATATGGATGTAGGTTATCAACTATCCATTTCCAAAATTAATAACCCTTAAACTTCAGTAGATTCACATACTTCCACTGCCTTTTTATGCAAATGTATTTTTTTTTTTTTACAGTTTACCACTATATTAAAAAACCCTTATTATGCCCTGTTAACAGATGTAATTTACAGAGACTAACAGCAATCCCTTAACCAAAAACTTCTGTAAATAGCAGAAATACATTTAAAAGATAAATCATATTTTTACAAGAGAACTCCAATTTAGCTACAATCCTTCCCCCTCCCCCCACCCCCCCAAATACTTGAATTTTACAATGAGCAAGGCCATTAAATTACTTACATACTTGGAAACACTGCGCTACATGCAAAGAATCTAGCACAGCTCTAATGGGAGCTGTGCCAGCACCACCATTCAAGAGGGTTGCAAATTTGGACAATCAACTCAAGTGGCAGAGTAGCCTCCAATAAAATCCGCTTGCCAGAAACAGTCTCAGGGTATTCATACATTCTTCCTATGTCAACTCATTCTGAAGCTGCAGCTAGTACTTTCTTTGCTTACACTGTATCTAAAAATAGCACCGAAGATGCTATGCAATACCATTAATATACCTGCACTTTCCACAAATGTAAAAAGATCTGCAAGATGTTAGCACAAAAACCATAATTAAGAACGAACATCTGAAGCGCTTAAGGCAATTCCTCATCTCCATATTCTATTTACTAAAAAAAAGGAGACTTAGCAAAAATCCAACACTTGTGCATTAACTACTGCAGAGTAACTTCCAACTTTAAGGGCAAAATAACCCATATGTTATTATTTAGAACAGCTATAACTTGGATATCAAAATAAACCTTGTGCAGCATAAGTCACAGTACTAAATACTTCAGCTTGTTTCAAACTAAGCTACCATAATAGTTTAAGAAAAAAATAATCAAGAATTCCACTGTCTACATCTTGTGCATAATCAAGTGTACCTTGCAGGTTTCCTTAGTTTGCTAAAATGTTCAAGTAAATTATGTATCTGCATTCAGTTTTGGGGTTTGATTCAATGGTTACTGGTTTTTTCCTTATACATGTTAAGTTTTCCTTTACTTTGTGTAAAAGTGAGTGTATGCTGCAAGGTATCGGGAACTGTAGCTAACTATCCCACACTGAAAAGTTAGATGGACAGATAGGAACAGAAACTAACCTTTACCACCATCAACTTAAGAGTCTCAAAATAGAAACAAAGCTTACTCTTCCCTTCTAAAAATCAATTTTGTGCCCCATCCTGCATGCTTCTAAACTCCCTCAATTCACTGGACATTATGAATGCTCACATTGCTGCATTAAGGACCTGATTCTCCAAATATGAAGGTAATTAGGATGATGGCTTCACAAGACAACATGGACTGTCCCAGAGTACTATGATAAGCCGATTCAGATGTTATGAGCTCAATTAGCACAAAACCATTTGCCAATCATTTGAAATTGTTTTCAGTTCTGTACATTTAAATTGGACAAGAAGTTCAGCAAAGGAGAGAAAACATACTGGAAGCTGTTTTCTTCCTCTTCCCACACAAAAAAGAGATTTGTATAACCATATTATAAAATAAGCATGAAAAAGAAGCCATGAAAAAATGTTGAATTCATATATAGAACTGAACACCAAAAAAGGTAATTCGCTTATCCTCTGTTTCTTAAAGGAGTAGCAAATGCTGTGCAACACTACTGGAGATCATGGGCCAAATTCAACTATATATAAAACAGATTAAATACATCTGATTTTGCCTGTGATCTCCACAGTTGTTGCACGAGATTTCTTCACTCTACTTTCCTTCAAGAGGAAGAAATGAAATGCTCCTAAACTTAGAGGAATGTCTGTTTCCAGGGACTGAATGTGCAGAGTGCAAATCATCCCTCCCTACATCATTCGGTTCAACTCCCAAGAAGGGAGGCATTTCAACACAGCCACCAGCATTATGCTCGAAGAAAAGTCTTAGTGTGACTGTGCACCATAAGAGACCTCTAATTACAGAATTAAAAATTGGTCACAATTTTGTCCATCATCTGCAGGTCATTTTGTGGGACCCTGGACTAGAACAGGAAGGGAAACACTGATTAAAAGTGGCTAAAATAGATTTAACACTAGTACAAAACATACTTTTATACTAAAATGTTTTCTCTTAGCTCTCTCCATTAACATGAATAATTTTTCTACTGTATGCAAAGGTTTGCTGCTAAGGACTGGGATCACTAGATATCCTCTCCAAGATCTCCAATTAGCAACCGGTTGCCTCAATGGGGAGAAATACATGGAGAGCAGACATCCATATGAAATTGCTGTAGGAGGGGTCTGAATCTGGTCAACGTATCAAACAAAATCCCTTATACTGAAGAGTGATTCTACTGGTTGTTAAAACCATTGAGTGCAGTATGTGTCTCTCCCAAAGCAGCACAAGAACCATAAACAGATTTCATAAAAAGCAGTCTAGATTAGCAATCTTTACAAAGGAGTACAAAATAACCTAGAAGTGGCAACCATTAAAATGGGAGGAGGAGGGCTGGTGCAGTGGTCTAGTAACAGTTTAATGCTTTGTCCTGTTTCAGGGAAGAACTCCAGGGCTGGAAAAAGTAGACACATTCAGTCCCATGAAAGGGGTGAAAGGAGGAACCTCAGCATTGTTTAGTGACCACCTCCAGTAAGCACAACCAGAATTATTTCATTCTGGAGATCACAGGCAGTAAGGAAAGAGTTGCTTGGGGAGCCTTTCAGATGGGAGGGTGCATTTAAAAAGATAAGAGCTTGAGGGGGTTCAGAACTTTAAAAAATCCAGAGCATTCAAAGATACACAAAGTGATCCTACCCAGTTAAATTATGCTCTTAAAAATACAAGCTCCTAGTAGCTTTCCAGTTTTGTAGTCTCATTCTATTTAGACAATGTTTGCTAGTGAGTAGTTTTTACTATTCACTATCTACTTATGTTAGAAGTGATATAGGTGGGGTTGAGCAGTAAGCAGTGTGCTGCCCAGTCTAACTTTAGAGATATTCATATGCCTTCCTTTTTTGAAAGAGTGCATATAGTAGATTAAGTACGATGAACTAATCTGCTACATTAATGTGCATGATCACTATGTAATTTAGTGAAATTAGTGGTACTCTTTCTTCATTAAAATGAATGTAATGTCATAAGTGCAACATTGAATGAGTGTTGGGCTGTCTACTTTAAGCTTTAGCTTAGCTGCATTCTTGAAGTCTTAAAACACCTCATCACCACCACTGCATGTTTACACACTTCAAACTCATTAGAAAGCTTTAAATTGTATAGATCTGGTTGAAACAGGACAAAACCTTATTTAAACTGCATATTAAAAACAAGACACTTAAATATAGAAAGCATGGAAGCACTTTAAAGCCTACCCGTACTCCGAGCTGGATGCTTTAAAAAAAGTAATCAAATATAGCTGAAAGCTTATTAAGCGTAATATTGGGGAAGTGTGTTATGTATATCTCGCCAATAATCTAAGTAGAGGGCTCACACAGTAAAGATCAGGAATGCTCTGAAAAACACCGGTGTAAAAATTGATGTGAAGTCTTCATTTTCACTAAAGTGATGCAGGATTATTGAGCTCGTGTTCTAACTATGAATAGCCTATAAAGGGATACTCAGCACTGCCCATTTAGACAACTAAAGACCACCACAAAATGATACACTATTTATTCAGCTAATACCAGAGGGTAGCCAACCTGTGTCAAAATGACATTAGCTACTCTAGGAGAACATCTCAAGTCTCAAACTTGCATTATGCCATATCCATATGTGGAAATTTGGGGGACTGGTTTCTTCAAAGGGTCACATATTTAAAGCTTCCATTTAGGACCTCAAAAATGGACTCCTTTTCAGGGTGGGGGAACAAGGAGTGAAAAAAGTGTTTAGTAGTAAGTGCCGTTCAAACTAAGATCATAGCTGCCATGTGCAGTTATACTGAAATGATGAAGTATCTAATACAATCAAATTCAGTCTAATATAAAAGCACATAGTAGCTACAGCTCCTGACTTCCCCATCCAAAACATCAAAAAAAGTCAGTCTCGCTTTCTATCTGGCTTTCTGGATTCACAGTAAATTTCTGCTAATGCTTCAGCCCAGAACTTTTGCACTATTGGTGCCCAGGCCTTAAAGCAGCAGTGGGGTAGCAAAGCCAGTTAATCCATTGCTCACAAGCTCCTGTAAATAGCAGCTGCACAGAAAAACCCACTCAGAAACAGGAGTATAGTATCCAAATAGACACATTATTGGGTAACATTGGTTAGGCTGGTAGCTGAACCACTCAATCCATTTTCACTCTTCTGGAGCATTTTCACAGCACTCGGCACTTGCAGTCCAGTACTCAATGCAAGTCCGCCACACCAGACCTAGAAGATAAACCATTACACAAAGCTACAGTGAGTCAATGTTTCAAAGCCAGTAAAATCCATTTTTTTCCCCCATCCACATTTTCAAATGCAAATTAAAGATGACTTCACATGCTAACCAACTACAGTTGTCCCTTTTAGGAGATTCCCTGTCCAGTATGTTGACTGAAGAGTAGGAAGTGGGTATTCTACTTAAAATAACCCTCAAGTGTCTATGAGAGGCACTGCCTAGTACACAGTGATGTCCTGATGAAGATAGTCAGAGGGGACAGGGGAGTTAAAGCATAGAAATCAGAAGTGTGTTCTCTTCAGGAATTTAAGGAAAAACAACCCAGAAATTGGGATAAATACAACACAGGTAGATTGTACCAGACCAATCTGATCTCTAAGATACTGATTTTTCAGACAAAGGAAAATGCAGCAGATCTACTCTACCTGGATTTCAATAAGGCATTTGACACAGTTCCATATGGGAGAAGATGGGGATTAATATGAGAATTGAAAGGTGGGTATGGAACACATTAAAAGGTCATGACACTAGGTCATACAGAAAGGTGACCTGTCAGACTGGGGGAAGGTTACTAGCAATGTTCTTCAGGGATCAGTTTTGGGACCAATCTTATTAACATTTTCATTAATGACCTTGACACAAAAAAGTGGGTGTGCACTAATAAAAAGGTTGCCCATATGATCTTAATTCTGCCCATTTGTGCATCCACTCTGTGTACTGAATAATGCAGAGGTCCGAAAAAGAATATATTGAGAGACTGCATATGCATTATGATATGAGGGGGAAGAATTTAACGATGCCTGTGCAACCTAGATTCATAGATATTTAGGTCAGAAGGACCATTATGATCTAGTCTGACCTCCTGCACAACGCAAGCCACAGAATTTCACCCACCTCTCCTGCAAAAAGCCTCACACCTATATCTGTGCTATTGAACTCCTCAAATCGTAGTTTAAAGACTTCAAGGAGCAGAGAATCCTCCAGCAAGTGACCCGTGCCCCATGCTACAACATTTAAAAGTGTGCAACCTCACTTCTGGTATTTCTTGAGTGTTTGACTGCAACCTAAATGTTTTTGTAATGCCCATGTTTTTAAAAAAAAATAAAAGGAGTGAACAAGTTTTATTGTGTGCAACTCCCTCCCACAAAATCCCACAACACATTCTGAGCAGCGTTTGAATCTTCAGTATTGCATCAAAGATAGCGACCTTGTCCTGTAGCTCAAGAGGTAGTAATCCCAAAGGAGGATTGCTTGGTAGGAGAAGCCCAGACAAGTCCAGCTATGTCCCTTTACCTGATGTGAGTTGGAACTGCTGCCCCATGTGGTTCCCCCAGCCTGTCTCCTCTCCCACACTACTGCTCAGGGATGTTCCTCTCCCACTACTGCTACTCTGACAGTTGCTAGAAAAGTGCTCTGCTGCAGCAGCAGCAGGATGAGCCAAACTAGATACACAGCATGCTTGGTGATTTTGGCAGGCAAGAAGGGAAATGGTGGTTTTTAAGCTTCTGTTGAGATATAAACTTAGACTTCCCCTGCTGCACGATGAAGGGCTACCACAAACAAAAGATGAGAGCTTTTCAAAAAAAAAAAAAAGTGCTCACAAGAATCCCACATGCCAAGTGTTAGACAACCAAAACAGAGGTCAAAACATATTAGTGCTAAAAATAGAAGTAAAGTTAATTGGGTACTGACCATGAAACCTGGTAGTAGTGGTTGGGTAAATTTTGTTTTGAAGGTGTATAACAACTGCTTTGAACTTGCATTATAAAATGAGAGCTGACCTGAAAGAGAAAACCAAGTTTTAAAAATTGTATATGAAACTTGGTGTTAACAAGAGGATATAAATCCAAAATGGTTCTGAACAATGAGGAATTGGAGCCCCAAAAGAGGATACAAAGTGACAGGTACCACTTAGGCGGTCAGCATACTGCAGATGTCAGCAAGAAATTTGTTAGTTACTCTTCATTCCTGGAATTTGGAGCTGTATGATGTGGGTTTTACATGTGTAGTTCATAAGCTCTTATACCTGCTATTGTTAGGAGTTGCTTCGAGGAGTTGGTACTTGATCAAAAAAAGACATCTCTTACTAAGGTAAAGGAATTTCAATTAGTGCCATATAGTCCACTTCCTTATTTCAGCAAACAATCAAATACTACCCTCTTTACAGAGCTGTGTGTTAGCCTGGTTACCTTATTGCATAGAAAAGGTCACCACCTACTGTCAGTGGCCAAAGAGTGTAGTACAGATGTAAGAACAGCAACTGTCCAAAATATCTGTGGCAGCATTGCAAAGTAAGGGCTGAGAAGGCAATGCAAGTCAGTTCGCAGAACTTGCAAGGAAAGAGAACGCCCAAGGCCGTAAGCCCAGGTAACCTCCAAGCTTAGTTTTATTCTAGTGGCAGTTTCCATAGTACTGGTTGTCTAGGTAGTATTTAAAAAGTCTTATTTTATTGCTCTTTCCATTTGAGAAATAGCTAAAGTCATCTTTTGGTTAATCCAAGTTCATCTGGGTATCTGAAAATGGAACAGCGATTTACAACATATTGCCATTAAACAACTACTTTTCTGTTCATAACCCTTCACTACTTATTTATCAAGTAAGTTGTGAGAGGTAGGACAAGGTATAGGTCTATTTCTCTTAGTTCCATATTCGCTGAATGTTTTCGCCATTTTTCAGAAGTCTCCCCTCACACATTATATCCAGACTTTTTTAAATCTGTGTTACAGAAAAGTTTCCAGTGTTCATGGCTCCATTTGAAAAATCAGAGTTAAGTAATTTGACAGTTATGTACAGTACCTTCATAACTCTCTCAATATGGTCTCCCTCCTCACCATGAAAAGGCAGATTAGTGTTGCTCCTAGGTTGAATCCTAATGTATTTCCACAACATTTACAGTATTATGTACTCCTGCAATTTGGCAATACCCATCCATTACTAAATTTCAATCTATGAAGTCCACAACAATATAAAGTTACCTCCATCAAAGTCACAGTACACTCCTATTCTGTCCGGAACAGTCATATCTAGGGTTTTGGCTTTATTATTGTGCTTTGCAGCAAAGGTGGTTTGTAGCCAGTTGTTGACATGGATACACCAGCTGGTGTTAGTCTTTCCCAGTTGATCAAATTTTCCCAGATTTTTATATGCTACTCCCACACTGTAGGATTTGCAGTCCTTCTGGGCTCTCACCTCCCAGTAGTGCTGTCCACTTTCAATAGCAGTGTCTCCTGTAACAGACCACAGATGTAGAGGTTTTTTTATTCTTTATGCCGACGCATGCAGTACAGGATATACTTCTCACTGGGCAAAACAATGAAGCCTACTCAAGAAATAACTGCTAGGTAAAGACTTAGAGGTTGTAGACAGTGAGCCTAGTGGAAAGACCAAAATCCAATAAATTTAAGACTATTAGAAACCTTGTGTATATTCATCACATTCAGTTAAGGTGGAACAGAGAGGCTTTTTCTGCTCTCTACCAAAAACAGGTAATTTACCAGAATGTTGTATTTAACAAAACAAGTGCACCTTGATGCTATTACAATTGGCACATTAGCTAAAATACTTCTGCTAAATGACTTTTCTATCTTTTGGATAACCTTACAGTAAAAGACTACTTCTTAAATGCTAGAATTTCCTGCATACATAAGTATCTTCACTCCCTGAATGAGCACAAGGATCTCTGCACAGATCTAAAAAGGAGAATCTAGCATACAGATCCCAGTCTGAGCCCAGGTTGCAGAAGTCTGTCAGAAAAACTTTGGGATTACAAGCTACAAATTGTCTCCTGATGGAAACCCAGATCTATCTGCCCTTGCTCAACACTAAGTAAGAGTTAAAGCAAAAAATTCACCCTACCCAACACTGTGTACGATTCACCAGTAAAGCGATCTCTGCTGCCCCTTATCGATGGTGACCTCGAACTAATAGATGTCCTCTTTGGAGATGGTGTGCCACTTCTATAAAAGAAATAAAATAATTTGCACTCCAGTATGGGGAAGTTTATAGACCAGTCAAATAATGGACAGGAAGTTTTATTTCTCTTGCAGGATACAGATTATTTTATGTGAGTCATGCCTGAAGTGTTAGGTGCTTGTGTTGCAATTTCAAGTGGCATGCTGGACCAGCCATTAGCTGCACTATAAACCCTTCTATATATAAGTGAGCTAGGGATCATGCACAAGGAGGGCTGACTAAGAGGGAAGATGATGAAAAGCAAACAAAAAAGATTTAATGAAGATGAGGTAGTGAAGAGGAAAGCCAGGAGCAGCTGAACAAGTGAATGGGAGGAGAGTAAAATCAAAATTTAGAATTTAAATGAGCCATCTGTCATTCAAATTATATGCAAGAGGTAATAAGTTTCCCCCCATTGCTTGTAGAAACCTAGAAAGTTTTGATAACAAATTTAGATGTTGGAAAATGGCAAATAATGAACATGGCAGGTCACTTATTGATATTCAGGTGTATAGTGAAGCATGAGACAAAGTGTTGATGTTCATCACAACACAGCCTAGAATGTCACTGCAATTTTTAAGTTGCTTGCAGAAAAAAGTAGCCGGTCTATACACCCATTGATAAATCCTGTGTGCACTTTATTATATTTTTAGAGAAGTTTAAGACTCCAAGAGGCAAACAATGCTACAGTAACACTGAAGAGAATCTTTAAAAGGAGATATTGAAGATCTAAAGTCTTTTACGGAATAAAATGGGCCTGATGCTAGTATTTCTGTAAATATTAGATACAAGTTTGTGTGCTAAATTTCAATAGATGATGGAGGTGGAAAAAGCTTGCTAAGATTCAGCAGCTCAAGAATTTTTAATGCATTAAAACCAGCTACTTATAAAGCAATATTCTTCCACTCAAGAATGATGATCAGACCAAAAAAAATGTAGGGGAGTAGATATAGTCTACTTGTTACCGTACTGGAGAAGCCTCTCAAGGCTGTTACATTCATTAATATATCTACTCTCAGACATGTCGTGTGAAAGTACTCAGAAGTCCTATGAAACAGAACCTTTTAAAAAAAAGGGGGGGTGGGGTTCATAGGGCATTTTTCAAGTACTAAAGCAAGACCAAGGAAGGCCTATGTTCTCTAATCAGACTTCAAAAGAGAAAAGTGTTCCAGAAATAACAGAACAGGGTAAAATTTTGTTTTTGTTTACAGCATTTTATCCCTCTTTACTGAGGGAATCAGTTGGGTGGGAACCAATATTTTAGAAAGAATCTAGTTAGACTAAACATTTTACTGTTCTTTAGGTAAGCCCCACACCACAACTCCTCTAGTAATTCAGGCCTAGACAGGGCATTTGAGGAGGTTATCTTCACCTAAAGTGAAGATTTGAGAAGGGAGAGTCTGAACAGTAAATGAGATTTCATTGAATTTTTTTTTTTTTTTTTTTTTTAAAAAAAGACTGCTTAGTTAGGCACCTTGGATTGAAGTTTACCTTTCACTATTAATACAATGTTTTGCTTTTCATTCAGATTAGATGACTTAGGCTGTATCTTCACTACCACCACAAAAAAAAAAAAAGTGTTTTTACAGTGAGAACATACAGCTTAGTTATCTCACTGCAAAATCCTAGCAGAAACAATGTTCTGTCGTTTACGCCACAACGCAACTAGGCAAGGTCAACTATGAATGTGGTGACGGATATGGTGTTGACCTTGTTTAGCTACAATGCTAGAAAGATCACCTGTGCCTTGTCTCCACTGACTTTACAACTAGGTAATTAATTAATTAATTAATTGTTAGTATCTCATTGCTAGCACAACACTGCGGTGTTTCTGTTGCTGACACTGTAGGATGATATTTAAGTCCCTGGTTATTTCTGAAAATTCACAATAATTCCTGTTTATAAAAGTTTAACACTTTTTCCTCATGAATTATTTCTAATCTATACTGAAATGACAACATCCTTTTTAACTATAACATCACTCTGTGTAATATCAGAGTAATGGAATATTGTTCCTCAAGTGCATGCCTATAGTCTCAAGGTTCCAGCATTTAACTGTTCAGAGATCAATTATAGCATTTTGCACGACAGATTAATAGTGTTCTCAAATTGTGCTAATACACTTGGTCATATCCCCTGACCTGATTGTAATTTAGATACACCTTAAGAAGCAGGCTTGAATTTGCCAGATTGTAGGATGTCATAGCAGCTCCTAAACTGCTTGCAAAAAGAGGAACAAGGTAGGTGGGATAGTCTTTTATTGGACCTACTTCTATTGGTGAATGAGACAAGCTTTTGAGCTAGACCTCTTCAGGCCTGTGTTTCACCAGCAGAAGTTTGTCCAATAAAAGATGATCTCACCAACCTTGTCCCGCTAATATCCTGAGACCAACATGGCTACAATACTGCAAGAAGAGGGTATAAAATAACAGTACTTTAAAAAGCAGCATGTAACAGTTTCTAAGCAAGCCAACGGAAACATTTTAAAGGCTTGTGATAAATAGGAATAAAAAGTAGCAGTTTACTTACCAAAAGAAAAGGAAATAAGTGAAAGCATGAAAAACAGCAAAGCCAAGAATTAAAGCATATTTTCAGAGGGGAAATATCCACTGCAACATTCCATCCTGCTCCACGTACGCCACTGCTGAGAAGCCATCCGCTTCTGTCTATCAGAAGTGAGGGCTTAGATTTTCCTTTAGATGATTTTCCAGCAAGATACGCAGAAAGTGACATGGTCATTTAGAGATTCATTTGACAGACAAAGGCAGCATAATAAAAGCAGACATTTTGCAAGTTGGGATTTTTCCTCCACTCAATTTTGAACAAGTTACTTCAAACTTTGAAAATATGCTACTTTATTTGAAAAAAGTGGTCTGTAAATGACCATTTCATCCAGTGGTTTGACCTTATCCACATGACTCCAACAGCCTTTAACAGTTCACACAGTAACCTTTACTATCTTGGATAAAAATGAGTAAATAAGATAATTGTTTAAAAATACACTAAGCTGTCCTTTTCACACAAACTACCAATCAGAGGAGTAAGTCTGGGATAAAATGGGCACAAAACAAGTTTGTTAGCTTATCGCTTGCTGTTGGGCCTTCTTCAAAATTTTATTCTAATGCAGGTCTTGGAAAGATAGTCCAGAACAGGAGGTGGGGCAGTAGCTTCTCCCAAGCCTCCAGCATGAAGAACCAGAAAGCTTATCTAATAGCTTCTCCTGGAATAGAGCCTACTTTACATGCTAGACTGGGCAGGGTGACTGGCTCCTTCCGCAGAGAAAAATATCGAGAGTTGGCTAGAATTTTTCTATGCGTTGAACAATCTTGTGTCCATGAAGGGAGCAGTGCACAGAAATCTAGATAACGGAACAAGTAGTGGTGGTCTCTAGAAGCAGTAGCAGAAAAAGAAGTTACTCTTTGGCATGCTTCCTGAAACTGAAATTAAGGACAATATACTAATCTCAGGAGCAGTTTTTCCCCAAAGGATAGATTTTACAGCTGCTGACCTCCCAGGCAGTCAAGTTTATAACAACATGTATGCATGATGAGAAGTGCAAGGGGGAGGAGAGAGAAAAAGAGAAGGGGGAGGAAGATACAGGAGATTCTGGGCAACAGTGGATTTCTATTTTGATCCCATAAATAAACAAACAGAGGTCTCTGATGACCCCAGAGGAGCGGAGCCCCTTGATGCTGGAGAGCGGTGCCAACTGGGAGACCGGAGTGGCTCCCCCACATGGGTCGCCAGTGCTGCAGGCCGATGCAACAGAGACGGTGGTCTTATGGCAGACATCATCACCGGTTTGCCCACAGAATATATGGTGCCCGGAACCGGTGCCGGCGACCTCACCTGCCTAGGAGGTGAAGGTGGTGCCGTAAGCGCCAAAAGGTTTGCTGCCACCTCAAACGCCTCTGGCATGAAGGGAGCTATAGCTCCTTGCGGCAGTAGGCCGGTGAGTGGTGCGGCCCGGACTCAACTGGACTCGTCCCAGGGCAGGAGTTAACGGAGTCCCCACTGAATGTGTGCCCGATGGGGGCTTGCTGGCCAACTGGTCTTTAGACCTGGTCGGGGAGTGCCCTCTGTCGGCCTTTCCTTTTGTGGGGCACTGGGGAATGGGAACGGTGCCTCACCGATGTCTGGGACCTGTGGATGGAACCATGGTGGTGCCGAGGGTATCTAGCAGAGTCCTTCCCTCGGCACCAGCTCACACGTTGACTATGCTGAGCACTGCGAACTGAGGATGTGGCACTCGAGGCCGGATCTGCTGCGCCAGGTTCCAACTGAGGCCAAAGTGCTGCTTCCATAAGTAACACTCGGAGGTGCTTCTCCCTGTCTTTAAGGGTGCTGGGGTGAAAACATCTACAGATTTTGCAATGGTCTCGAAGGTACCCCTCACCAAGACACTTCAAGCACGAAGTGTGCAGGTCACTTTTCGGCATAAATCTGCCACAGTCCGAGCATTGTATAAAGCCTGGAGACGGAAGCATATGCTGGTGTCCCCCAAAAAACATCAGGGGGACCCCCCAAAGGAAAAACTATTACACTAACTATCTATCTAACACTAACTATATACACGAACACTGCAAACGCACGCTTGCTGAGGCAAGAGAAACGGAGTTCCAACTAGCTGTCACAGGTGGTAAGATGGAACGGGGGGGGGGGGGGGGAGGAGGAGAGGTTGGCAGGGCCCTATATTGGGCACCATGAAGGTGTGACTCCAGGGGGTACCCAGGCCAAATCTACAGATACTGCTAGAGGAAAAAGTCTTCCTTCTGTCATGCACATGGCACGCACGTACCTGATTGGAATTGACATGAACAAGCACTTGAAGAACTAAGAATTAAAGACTGTAAGCTGTTTGGGGCAGGGATTGTCTTGTTCTGTGTCTGTTCAGTACGTAGTACAAGGGGGTCCTGGTCCATGACTGGGGCTTCTAGGCACAATGGTAATATAAATTAATGTTAGATTGTATTGAAACTTGAGCATGTACAGCTCCATTTGATTCAAAGGCGTTATGGCATATCCCACTCTTAGGGTAACAGGCTGTTCTCCAGAGAATGGGGACTGCATCAACTTTCCCCATGGATGAAGATTAGATTACTAACCCATTAAATAAAAGCAGACAAAAAAAAGGTACTGTCTTGGTTACTGATGAAGGCTGTTGGATAGGCTCATGTTTTATCTAGAGAAAGAGCAAGTATTAAAAAAGAAAACTCTGAAGATTTTCAGCAAAGCTAGAGGCTAGATCCTAGAACTAGAAAAGTTGTAAGTTATCACCTTGTATTGTTCTTCAGTACTGTAATCTGGCCACTGTCAGACAGAAATAAGCAATCATTAAAAGAGGTTACTACTAAAAATTGTACACATTAACTTTAGAAACAAATCTTATCAGCCTTTCAAAACTGGTCACATCACTGGCAACCACCAGCAGCCAGGAAGGCATTTATTGTTTTAATGTTAGGTAACAATGTGTGTCACATTAGATGTTCGTAATTATACAAATAAGTCTTGACTAAGTAACATTTTATATGATATTTAGAGAAAAAGATAATTTAACTAGATTTGGCCTTCTGGTAAAGCTTAATCTTTAGTAAAGGCTACAATCTTTATTGCACAGCCCTCTAACTTTCACAGATATTTTACTCAACTTGCTATCAAAAGATGTTGGTAACCTCACTGACAATAGTTTAGAAATATCAGTATCCTTTCTCCTTCATTCATCAACTATGGTTCCGTGAGGCAACCCAAAATGGAACTGCATCCTACTATGTGAAGTTCATTCCATTTTTTAATTGGCAGGTTACCCATTTCATCCCTTACTGTCCATATCAGATGCGAGATAGTAAGTTTAGAAGTTGAAACAGCTGACAGTCATGGGGAATGCCTCATCAACAGTGATAAACTGACAGGCAGTTATGGGCAGCCAAAACACCTCTATATACACCACTTGTAGGTATGACAGATCTTATATAATTAAGGCTGGTACATGAGTAGACTCAAGACTACTCAAGTACAAGAGAGTCTGCCTCTTCCCCCTTTCCTTTATCCAGTGTGTTTGAGATGACCTCAAGCTTGAAAGTCTAGAGCAGTGGTTCTCAACCAGGGGTATGTGCATCTCTGGAGATTACAGCAACTCTAGATATTTGCCTAATTTTACAACAGGCTACATAAAAAGCACTAGCGAAGTCAGTACCAACTAAAGTTTCATACTGACAATGGCCAGTTTGTACTATACGCTGAAATACAAGTATGATATTTATATTCCAATCAATTTATTTTATATGGTAAACATGAGAAAGCAAGCAATTTTTCAGTATTAGTGTGCTGTAACACTTGTTTACAAAATCAGATTTAAAAGTACACAAGTAGTTAAGTGAGGTGAAATTGGGGTACACAAGATAAAAATCAGACTCCTGAAATGGGTACAGTAGTCTGGAAAGGTTGAGAACCACTGGTCTAGAGTACTTAAACAAAAAACGGTATTTATACAATACCATGGAAAGCAACCCGCCTCCATGGTTGAGAACAGCAGTCTGGCAGACAACTGATGCAAAGAATGTAGCATGACTATGGAGATGGAAATGTCTGTCAAGGACAGCTTTTCAGGGTATGCCAATACACCTCTACTCTTTCCAAAAAAGGGCCATGGATTGGTTCTCTTTATGCCGTTTTTCTTTTGTTTTATCCAACTCCATCCATCTACAATACAATATTAGCAAGACTGACTCAGTCATTCTTCGAACTGGTGGTTCTACTGTACCTAAGTGTGTCAGACCTGAAGCTCAGATAATTACTGTCCAAAAGTGAAATAATTGGAGATGGCTGAATCTCTTTGACTTGGGCCACATTTTATTATACAACTCCTTGGATTCACAAAAGCAGATTGGTAGGTGTTAGAAGGTCTTGAATCTAAAACTAACTCTTGATTTGGCTTCTCTTCAAATATTTGAAGTGGCTTATTTGAATGTCTCCTCTTAGTGGGGCTACATGCCTTATCCTTCTCTTGGGCCTTCCCCATCCTATATCACAGCAATATTTCTTCCAAATAGAAATGTCCGGATGAAATTTCCTTCGGTGTCCACAGTTACACCAACCAGATGAGTGACTGGAGATAAGGAGTAATGCAAACTCCCACAGAGGCAGGAGTGTGCCAGCTACGAATATTACTGACTTTCCTCCCTTCACTTCCTGGGCCGTGTCCACAGTCCAAGAAGTCAGGAATACCTGACAACTCCCTATTTAAGAATCTTCAATACAACCCTATGGTCCAGGGAATCAGCATTTCATGGTATGCTAACTAATATACTAAGTATCTTAAGCAAAAACAGTGCCCTAAAACAGTTTGCCACTCTAAACATATTAACCTTATTCAATCTAAGACTTCAGGTTACAGATAGAGTTAAAGTTCTCACCTGCCTTTATTCTCTTTTCCTTTTATTTTGTTTTCTTGGCCTTTGCCTCCAGTAGGATCCCACTCAACATAAGAATCTTCAACTTTCAGGTTCAGATGAGACGATGTATTGTCCAAACTGAAGACAAGTGCTGGTCAAGACAAGATTTCAAAGAGTAAAAAACACATGGATTATCTCCCCCTGCTGTCTACAAGAAAAAAAAATTAGGAGTAGTAGACAACAATGCACTATAAAAAAAATCAATTATAGTTAAGGCTCCATGTTTGTCATGGAGGTCAGATTCCGTGACCTCCGATTTCTGCAGCAGCCTGGCGCAGCTGGCCCGGGGGCTGCCTGAGCAGCTTCGGCAGCCCTTGGGCCCATCGCATTGACTGCTGCTGGGGCAGTCTTGGGTCTCCCCTCACCCCACTACAGCAGCAGGAGCTTGGGGAGGGGGGCAGCTCCCCAGAAGGGCAACGGGAACTCCCCTTCCTCAGCTCCTAGGTCCACATGCTGCCTCTGCCTGCAGACACTGCCCCAGCAGCTCCCATTCACCACAGTTCCCAGCCAATGGGAGCTGCACAACTGAGGCTTGGGACGGAGTGGAGGCAGCATATGGAGCTAGGGTCACCACTTCCCAGGAGCTGGGTAGGGAGCCTGCCCCCGCTCCACCCCCACAGCAACCCCCAGGCTGCCCCCAGACACCCAAGTTTTAGTAAGGGGTATATAGTAAAATTCATGGACAGGTCACAGGCCATGAATTTTTGTTTCCACCCATGACCTGACCATGACTTTTACTAAAAATACCTGTGACAAAAATGTAGCCTTATAATTGGTCTGACATTTGTAACTATAAACAAGTGAAATCCAGCCAGTCCAACTGTAGTCTCGGGACCATGCCACACAGAACACCTTCAAATCGGTGAGTCTCAGCAATTAAAATGTTACTATTAAATCAGAGACACTTTCTCTCTCAAATTATAAATCTTGGAGTATAGAGTGACAAAAAAAACTAAGCCCATCTTCTGCACTCCATATCACTGTCTTCTGCAAGCTATTTCTGTGATGAAGATTTAACTGTCATAATCTGTTGATTACAATAAAGCTGAAGCAACAGCAAATACATAGGGACAGTCGAACTGCAAAATGACCTGCAGAGATTAAAGCAGGCATTAGGATGTAAGCAACTAAAGAAGACTCAGTAGTAATTAGTGTCAAATCCTTCACTGTGGGAGAGAAAAAGACAGCATAGAGTAGAGTAGACATAGCCAACCGGCTGCATCCATCATTTTAGAGATTTGATTTTCACCTCTCCTCTGAATACTGTCCTGCTATCATCATCAAGTACTATATTTACTGCAGGGAGAAGTGTTTAAGATCAAGGGGTCCACAATTCACAAGCTTGAACCACAGCAATATGCAAACAGATTGAGATCAGAGGCCCATGCTACCCAATATAAAACCAAGATAAAAAAATATGCCAGTACTTTGAATCCAATGTCTCACTGGAATTTAAGCAAGTTCCATCTTTGTTATTGCTGACTAAGCAAAATAATTGAGCCTCTTGGGAGTTATGCTTCTGAAGCTAAAGGAAGGAACCTAACAGTGATTGCCATATTAATAGGTACTACTTAATTAGAACACATTAGAGACTTCCATTTTGCATTTCAATATGCCTATTTTTTAAATAATCGCTTTAAGAGTTGAGATTGCAGTAGAGTTCAATTGAAAGACAGTACAATACAGTTCAAACGCAGCTGTCCATCATGAAGCAGCACTTACCAGAAGCAAAATGGAATTAGCCAATTTTTCTAAATTAATTAACCCCCTGCCCTCCAGGATATCCACTGTGTTGCAGCAAATTCTTATAAAGATTACTACTATTGTATCTGATTAAGTCCTGAAAATTGCCTCCACTTTGTTTTAGATGTTTCTCTTGAAGTTTACATAGTAATCCTAGAGGGATTCTCTATGTTTTGAATCTGATTACCCTGTAAGGTATTTACCATCCTGATTTTACATAGGTGATTCTTTTACCTTTTCTTTAAAGTTCTTCTTCTAAGAACCTGATTGCTTTTTCATTGTTCTTAAGATCCAAGGGTTTGGGTCTGTGTTCACCTGTACAAATTGGTGAGGATTTTTATCAAGCCTTCCCCAGGAAAGGGAGTGTAGGGCTTGGGGGGATATTTTGGGGGAAGACGTCTCCAAGCGGGCTCTTTCCCTGTTCTTTAACATGCTTGGTGGTGGCAGCATAGGGTTCAAGGACAAGGCAAAGTTTGTACCTCGGGGAAGTTTTTAACCTAAGCTGATAAGAATAAGTTCAGGGGGTCTTTCATGCAGGTCCCCACATCTGTACCCTAGAGTTCAGAGTGGGGAAGGAACCCTGACAACCCATCAGTTTGATCTTTTTGGTTTTCAATAAGAATTAAGTCTAACAGACTAAAAACCATCTACTTGGTCATCTTTTTTAGAACGCCTCAGTATAAAACTGAGCACCTTAATTACATCTATGAAGTTCTTGAAAAGCTACTTTTAAACTCTTCTTCTCTATAAAACATTGTAGGTCTAGTAATAAATGCCTCGAAGGTTCCAGAAAGAGCTAGATTTAAGTAGACTGGAGGTTGTGACAAACCCTCGAAAAAACCCACACAAAAAAAACAAAAAACAAAAACAAAACCACACATGCAATCTAAAAAAAGTTAAACCTTCACTGTCAACTGTAAGTGAGAAACTGCAGTCTGGAAAACTGACAGCATAATATTGGAGTTGAAGATTTTGATTTAAAAAAAAAAAAGGGGGGATAAAAGAACCCATGACTTTCCTGAAAGGACATATGACTCCAGAAATATTTTAAACTGACAGGGTCAGAGGTGACAGCTTAGTGAGCTAGGTCTAAGCTTAAAATCCCTCATCTCTCTGGAACCAGAATTTCAAATCCTCTCTGTTGACTTAGCCCTCTATTTTTCCAAAGCAGATAACTGAACCCACATTAGCATCCCTTCAGAACTGGAACCCTGTCTATTCTGCATGGACATTAGAGATCTGATTGCCCTTTTTCTAAAGAGTGTTGGCTGTGGTGGCGGCTCTGGTCCAAAAAAGCTGCCCTCACACTAATATTGCACACTGCCTTGTTTGTTGCTGTCCTACAACCCAAAAATAGTAGTGATGTTCTGAAGTTGTGTTGAGACATTCTGCTCGGACATACCAACCAACCATATCCCAACTCCATAAGCATCACTCAGTGTTCTGAAGAGCAGTAAGTTACTCATCCTGTTGATCTAGAGTATGTTCAGAATGTGTCCCTTAAAAGGCAGAAACAAAAAAAATCTCAAATTTCAGTATTTGGTTTTTTGATGGGATATACTATATAGAAAGTACGCTTTCAATGGAGAATGATGTTTATCCACTTTTCAGAATAAAGTGTGGGGTTTTATGTTGTGTCAATGACAATCTCCCACCCCCAACTTTGCTCATTTTACAACAGTTGCATATATTTAACTTTACAGCTGCCAACCTTGCAGACTGAACCTGGGATCTGAAAGTCCAGCTGTGCTTACTGGGTCACAAATCAGTAGTGATATTCTGCATTTAGAATTTAGCTGTTTCCTCTGAAGTGCTAACAACTGTTGGTACTGCACAAATCATAAGCATCTGCTTACTCTTATAACAAAAAAAAATACTATACAGCTATTTTGCCACTGAGCCAAGCAGATACAACTCTGAATCCATACAGCAATCTACAGAGTAAAAAAGGTGTCACTTACCAAACAGTCACTGACTGCAACTTAATATGAGTATATACAGAATATTTTCCTTATTTGCCATCTAAAAATTTAGAGCCTACAGATTAGTATCCAGTACTGAATGACTATGTGCAATTCTGGGATTTAAAGCATAATTACACCTGCTTTCTGAGCTACCTTTCAGTGGGCATGTACTTACCCAAGACAGCTTCACTTGGTAATCCAAAAATTGAAACTCTTGGGAAGTGCTATAGACTATATGGGTGTTCTTTGATATTCTCAGAAGATTTCTGCAGTTCCAGTTCACTACACAAATTTACAAGACTGACTCCCCAGATATCTGTGCCCTCCCCTCCCACAGCAATCCTCAAATGTTAACAATAGGCTGTCACCTACTGTTCAAGTTATGTGAACAGGTATATGGTGCTCAGGAGCATTCCGTCAAGCTCTGCCCTCACACCAAGCAGCTCCAGGTAATAGCAAAAATCTTTCCTCAGAAAAGTTAAATTAATAACTAATGGTGAAATAACTAACTGACCAGCAGTTTACAGTAGACAATCTCAGACATTGGAGCCAGGAACGGTTACACACCTACAGAGATTTTTCAACTTCTCAGAGCTAGATAGTTATATACAGTAGAGTGATAGGCATGTTTGTAATCCTTTTCCATGTAGGCTCACTAACAGAGGACATTTGAATTTCATCCCACAAACCCTGGACCCAGGTTTTCATTGCCTCTTACTCTGCTGCCATTAGCCTGACTAGCTAAAGAGTGCTAAATTCTCCTCAGCGTTTACAATATTGTTTTCTACACATTCATGCGAGACTGTCATGTAATTTTACCTTTAGTCTCCAAAGTCACTGGATCAGAGTATTCCCCTGCCACAGCCTTGTTGCAAGCTCTTACCCGAAAGTTCATATATTTTGAATCAAATTTCAGTCCTGAAAAAAATTTTGAAGCACTTAAAGTTAGACATAATTTTTGTGGTTAGTTCCTTATATTCTAGATTAAGAAAATAAGAGGAAAGTTTATTTAGTATATAATGAGGAGGACTAGTAGCTAAAAACAAGGTGACCCAGGTCTGCATAGGAAGGCCCTGTAACTGACCAGTTATCTGGAGGCTACATTCATTTACTGAGTAGCATTTTTGTTTGCAATAAGGATGCCCCTTCAACGGAAAGTGTTTTGTATAGTTGAGCATTCTATGTTTGCAGTGTTGTTGTAGCCATGTTGGTCCCAGACATGAACAGCAGCTCGGTGTAAGCTCAAAAAAGCTAGTCTTTCACCAAGAGAAGTAGGTCCAATAAGTGATATTATCTCACCCACCTTGTGTCTAATAGGATTCTGTTATATACCAAAAAAACCCAAAAATGAGTGTTTCTGTTCAGAGTCACCTCAAGAGCAGAAGACTTTTTAAGGAGGGTAAATGAGCAATCTTTACCAGATAATGTATATTCAGCGCCCTTAATATAGTCTATCAGCTCCCAGCATGTTTCATCTTTTACTCGAGGAAGCCCATCAAAATTAGTTTTCCTATATTCCAGTACAAAATGATCAATTTTGTTGTCTTCTTCTGGCATTCTCCATACTATTGTTACAGCGTTGTCAGCTACCAGACACTCTACTGGGTCTATCTCCGGAGCTTTGGGGACTGCAAAAGAACAAAAAAACAAAAGAACATTAGAGTATTGATGAAAAAAAAATGTTTGCCACCCCAGTGTTTGCCACCCTCAGCTCCCTAAGAAACATATCAGGGCACATTCTACAACTTGAACCAATTTCATTATACTTCTCTTTCCCATCTATATCCCCAAATATTAACATCTGAGGCACACATCATGCATGGAGCAGGAAAGAAGCATCAGAAGATGGGTGCACGACAGATAGTAATATACTAATGGATAGCAGGTAAAGTAGGATTTAAAACCCAAAACAAAACCCAACCTTACCAGTGGTCTATTTTAAACAAAGAAAATTTCATAGGTTTCTTTCTGAACATAGAACAATGCATAAAGCAAGCAAAAAAGGTAAGCAGCCAATTACAGCTTGAGTCCATGACCAAAACCTTATTTCATCACTAAGCTGAAACCAAGAACTTTAGGAGTCAAATTTACATTGACAGGAAAGGAAAGTAGAATCCATGCGTTTCTTGTTCAAGAATCTGTTTTTGCTTATAAAAAGGAAAACCGTTCTCTACCTAATACTCAAACAACTTCGGCAGTTTTCAAAGGGGTCCTAAAAATAGTTTTTGAAGTATGCTTGCTCATACCCCATTAGGTATTTTATTCCCGAGGCTTGTCACTTTGCAGCAAGCTATTCCTCTTACAAGTCACATAAAAATGCATTAATGGAGTTTCACGTTTAGGCCTCTTTCTGTGGAAATACATTCCGTTTACAAAGAAGGCGATTCCCACCCCCCGCCAAACACTCAGCCCTGTAAATAGTATGAGTTCTGATTCAAGCATCATTGGACATTCTTCAGTCTAACTTAGACCCACAATTAAATCTTGAGAATCTATGGTCTTCAAATTGGCAGAGTGTCCTGTGGCATCTTACAGACTAACAGATGTGCCACAGGACTCTTCCGCTGCTTTTACAGATCCAGACTAACACGGCTACCCCTCTGATACTTGGTCTTCAAATTGTGACTTAAGTTACATCTGTAACACAGCCGCTTTCACTGGGTTTTCACAGATGTAGCCAATTGGAACTTGGTAAGCAGTTCTATTGATGCACAGGATGCAGCAGAAATTTTTAGCTCACTTTTAACTATCAGCTCTGCAGAATGAGGATGACTAAGCAGTAAGAACTTTGTCATTCAAGCCAGCAAATACAGGGTTATTTCTCCTCCCCGTCAAAACCCAGTGAGTTTGTTATGTTTTTATTTTAAATGAAGCCATATACATACAAATTACTTAAGTGTATTTAATCCTCAGAGGGCACATTGCCCAAAATGAACAGATTGCAAATTCAGGCAAGACCACCAGCAAGTATTCAGTCTACTAATTAGGATCTGACCTCAGATCCCAATACTTTCCCAACTTGTTTGGTCTGGCAATAGGTGTGCCAAAAAAAGCAGTCTGAAAGCATTAACACCACGTGTGGTCACACTGGTCTGGCTGGACATACATCCTAGTCATTTGAAAGTTCAACTTCCCTGACGTGTTTAATTCTACCTACTAGCCATGCTCCTCTCCAGTCATCACTGACTACCTATTCCCCTTTAGGTTCTAGATAGAAAAATTGTAAAAGCATCTGCAGATAAGCATAAGAACTTTTATATTAATTCTTTCAGCTTTTGAAGATGCTGAAGTCTAATATTAATATCAAAAGGTATTTAAATTATATTCATGTAAATACTTCAGAGTGACAAACATTCAGTACCATTAGGTTGGTTTTGATTTCTAACATGAAGTTTTCGCCGTCTGAATACACAACAGTAGCACATTTACCAAGTAAGGTGGTGCCATTTTCTGTCACTTTTTAGAGCTGACCACTTGGTTATTTAATCACTATGCCTGTCTCTGGTTCAGTGTGCTCATTCCACATATCCCAAATGAAGGTCAGAGACAGACACCACCACTGAAGAGAGACAAGACTATTTATTGGGGAATTTACTGAAGCTCTTCATCAGACAAGCAAACACCATTCTTTTGGCTGACGTAGTACAACTTAAATTGCAGCATGCTTAAAAACAGTGATGCACGCTTCAATAGAAGAGTGCAAGTTATAATTCAATGATCCCAGCAGGTGTGTCATGGAGTGACTGAAATTTTAGGTAATTCTTTTTATTTGCATTGAAGACCAGCAGACATCTCTCAAATCTCTGAAAAGCTTAAAGTTTTGCTTTTACTGTATAGTTTCTCTTTATGCAAATGGACCCTAGTCAGAGCACGAGGGGAAAAAAGGATATTCCACTTGAAGTTACAAAACAAAGAAGGTTTCTGAGTGCAGAAAACACTCACTCCAGCTCACTACTTATAGCATGAAATGAAGGTAGCATTAAGCCAGAGTGTTGCACATTTATAACTTGCCAAGAGAAGATACTTTGTTTATTAGCCTTCCCAGCAGAAGCAGGAAGTCTTCAGTCTATGTACATATCCCATGCAGCCAGCCTCCCAAGCATGCCACTTTGAAGAGTTACTGAACATTTTTAAATATCACAACTTAAGTGTAAATGCTTTTCACTTCTCACAAGGGTTATTTGAATAGAACACAGGACAAGTTGTAGTCATAAGATTTGATGTTCCAGCAGGGCTCGTGGTTTACAAAATGTTTGGGAATTTCTGTCTAAGTTGTATAGAGATTGAGAACAAAGATTTATGAAAGTGGTAAGCTAAGTCTTAGAGAATCACAAAAACAATTCTAACTGGTTTAAAGAGAAATATAGTAGCATTTGGAGAGAAGATTATAGAAGTCAGCCAGCAACAGGTTAAGAGTTTGAGAGAAATACTAAGACATCTATCATTCAGAGGCCATGCCAGCAACTTTTGAAGCACCTACCTCTACCCATTATTTTTGGCATCTTATATACCAGATAGAAAGATGAGATTCTTTCATGTGTTTACTTTTAGAAGTTGTAAGATACTCCTGTACCATTGTGATGAGCATTATCTAGGCATTTATATACCACCACCTCATCAAGTTTGGGATTTCAAACTGTCTGAATCAACACCCAGTTTAAGTTTTGCCTACAAGAATCTGTGCTGCTGTAAGTAGTGACAGAGCTCTATACCAAATAGTTACAAGCTATTTAAGTTATCCACCAGGGAGGGGGAAAAAAAAAAATCCAGTGATATCCTTACAGTTGATCTTTCCACATTTAAAATGCCAAGTGCCGGATTATCTTGTATGAACAAGAATGTCGCTAACCAAAATTATGTTAAGAAAAGGAGGACTTGTGGCACCTTAGACTAACCAATTTATTTGAGCATAAGCTTTCGTGAGCTACAGCTCACTTCATCGGATGCATACTGTGGAAAGACACAGTATGCATCCGATGAAGTGAGCTGTAGCTCACGAAAGCTTATGCTCAAATAAATTGGTTAGTCTCTAAGGTGCCACAAGTCCTCCTTTTCTTTTCGCGAATACAGACTAACACGGCTGCTACTCTGAAAACTAACAGCACTGGTTACTCAAGTCCTCCATTTGTCTCCCCACATAACAGGTACAGTATACAAGCAGCATTTCAAGCTTCCTCCCTTATCTAGAAAGGGAAAGAGGATAACTGAGTTACCATTTTCATCCGGAGGCTAAGGACTGAATGGTAATTTCAGCACAGCTCATTGTGAGTTGCCAATTAAGCACCATGATAGTGATTTGAGACAAACGCTAAGCACAGGACCAAGATTACCTCCACATCATACAGCGAAAGGGACCATGACTGCCAGCAGGAGGCTTAATAGTTCTGGAAACAGTGTTGAGGTGGTTATTAATTCCCACACCAAAGGAAAGGCTTCCTTAAGTTGGAGCTCAGGCTGTAAATATCAGCAATTTAAAGTTTAGTGGACTGTTACCTTTGAGAATCTAATATCTAATCCAGATATCTAATATCAAAGATCAGATCATCTTTTTAAAAGGAAGTACAAAAAGGAAGTCAGAGGAACTTGAACACTCTTGTCTCTACACTTATATCCCTGGCATTTTGTGAACTGAATGTGAAGTAACAACATGTCAAACAAGACTCAGCTTGTCAGTATGTTAAACACTTGATACCTTACCAGTGCAAGAAGGATCTTAGGCAATTACCTATAACGGTGAAGTACAGGTCTGGGAGCAAAGAACAAGTTCCATTCCCACCTTTGTTGACTGGCCCTTATACTGTATAAAGGTCTATATGTGTGTTACCACCTTTATGAAGTAGACCTAGATCTGATATTTGCCAAGTAAATATTGAAGAAACTGCTTAAGATAGCTGAAAAATCCACATATTAAAACGCATTAAACAAACTATTGTTTATCCCAGATCTCTTATAGTATAAAAATTCAATTCACTACAGACTTAATTTTACCTGGCAAAAACTTTAAAGCCTGGAGCATCTGCCTTTCCTGAGAGAAGTCCACCATCAAGTGAGTCATGTTATCACTGACCTTTGGTTTCAAAGAGATGCGGAATGCTGAAGCCATTGTGACTCTACAGAAAAGAAAGGCTGATTAGGAAAACGTGGTTCATATTTTGGAAATTCTATACTCAGGAAGTTAACTTCTGAGGTGTGTCAAAACCATGTGATCCTTTATAATTCACTTCAGAAGTTGCTACAGGTTTGAGTACACTGTTCTTCCCTTATATTTGAAAAAAATCAGCTCCCACATTTTAAAATGGTGTTAACCAGTTTTCTGAAGTTTAAGTTACAAGAAGTGTTTCACTGCTCAAAAGATCTGGTGTTAGTTGCAAGTGCCTCCCTCTCACTTGATCTGTGACACGAGTCTCCATGTAAGTATCTAGAAGTGACTAAAGAGACTTCAGGCCTGATTCTCCCAGGCTTCGTACCTGGGGTATTCATTTAAACCTGTACACACAGTAATGCTAGCCACTGAAAGTGAAAAATTCTGATCTGGTAGCATTTTACAGCCACTTTGCACAAGCCTAGAATCACAGGACTGGAAGGGACCTCAGGAAGTTATCTTGTCTGGTCCCCTAAACTCATAGCAAGACTAAGTATTATCTAAACCATCCCTGACAGGTGTTTGTCTAACCTGCTCTGAATCTCCAACAATAGAAATTCTACAACCTCCCTAGGCAATTTATTCCAGTGCTTAACTTTCTGTCAGGGTAGTTTTTCCTGCAATGTCCAACCTAAACTGCCCTTGCTGCAATTTAAGCTCCTTAACCTCTGAGGATAGGACAAGAAGCAAAGGAGAACAATTTTTCTCCCTCCTCCTTGTAATAGCCTTTTATGTACTTGAAAAAAGGTATGTCCCCTCTCAGTCTTCTCTTCTCCAGACTGAACAAGCCAAGTTTCCCGCCCCCCCCCAATCTTCCTTCACAGGTCATATTTTCCAGACCTTTACATTGTTTTTGTTGCTCTTCTCTGGACTGTCTCCAATTTGTCCACATCTTTCTTGAAATGTAATGCCCAGAACTGGACACAATACTCCAGTTGAAGCCTAATCAGCATAGAGTAGAGGGGAAAGAATTACTTCTCATGTCTTGCTTAAAATGCTCCTGCTAATACATCCCAGAATTATGTTTGCAGTTTTTGCAACAATGTTACTGTTGACTCCTTTAGCCTGTGATCCATTATGACTCCCAGATCCCTTTCTGCAGTACTCCTTTCTAGGCAGTCATTTCCCATTTTGTATGCGTGCAACTGACTGTTCCTTCCTACTTGGAGTACTTTGCATTTGTCCTTACTGAATTTCATCCTATTTACTTCAGACCACTTCTCCAATTTGTCCAGATCCTTTTGAATTTTAATCCTTATCCTCCAAAGCACTTGCAACCCCTCCCAACTTGGTACCATCAACAAACTTTATAAGAATATTCTCTATGCCATTATCTAAATCACTGAAGATGATATTCAGCAGAACTGGACCCGAAGCTGATCCCTGTGGAACCACACTTGTATGCCCTTCCAGCTTGACTGTGAACCACTGATAACTACCCTCTGGGAATGGTTTTCCAACCAGTTATGCACCCACCTTACGGTAACTCCATCTAGGCTGTATTTCCCTAGTTTATGAAAAGGTCTATCACCTCCCCACCCATCCAGAAAGCTTGTTACCCTGTCAATGAAAGCTATTAGGTTGGTGAGACATGATTTGTTCTTGACAAATCCATACTGACTGTTACTTATCACCTTATTATCTTCTAGGTGTCTGCAAAATGATTGCTTAATTATTTGCTCCATCATCTTTCTGGGTACAGAAGTTACGATGACTGACTAATTCTCTGGGTTGTCTTTATTTCCTTTTTATAGATGAGCACTATATTTGCCCCTTTTCCAGTCCCCTGGAATCTCTCTCATCTTCCATGACTTTTCAAAGATAATCACTAATGGCTCATATCTCCTCAGTCAGCTCCTTGACTATTCTAGGATGTATTTCATCAGGCCCAGGTGACTTGAAGCAGGACCAAATGAAAGACACAAGGCATTGAAGAATTAAGGCCTTAATCTGATTCTCAAGTATCAACTTATGTATCCATAATTAGAAATGCACTAGCTACCAACATTGCAGAACACAATTTGTTCCTCAATTATAGAAGACCATTAAAGATTTCACTATAAAGCACCTTCAGTCTTCCATTGAAGAAAATTCCAGTTGTCTCTTTAAAATGCAGATTCCCATTTTGAAAGTACTAGACATGACTCAGAAACAAAGTCTGTTTTCTGCTGAATCAAATAGCATACTTTATTAGCACCACCCTACTCATCTAATTTAGGGGACGAGGAGAGGTTAGTTGTATACATTTGACCGTACATTATATAACCAGTATCATGGTAGAGACTGGAGCATAAAATAGTTAACAGCTTTCATGTTCACTCTCAGATCTGACTTCATAGCTCCAGAATCAGCAGAGACTGAGTACGGGTATGATAACATCACCAGTCTATGTAAGTGGGAGGCAGTAGGAAAAGGAGAGCAAGGCCTGGTCTACACTACAAGTTTATGTCAGATTTAGCAGCGTTACATCGAATTAACCCTGCACCTGTCCACACAACGAAGCCTCTCTTTTGGACATAAAGGGCTCTTAAAACAGATTTCTGCACTCCCCAACGAGGGGATTAGCGCTGAAATCGACATCACCGTTTCAAATTAGGGTAAGTGTGGACGCAATTCGAAGGTATTGGCCTCCGGGAGCTATCCTACACTGCACCATTGTGACCGCTCTGGACAGCACTCTGAACTCAGATGCACTGGCCAGGTGTACAGAAAAAGCCCTGTGAACTTCTGAATCTCATTTCCTGTTTGGCCAGGCAAGCTCATCAGCACAGGGGACCATGCAGTCCCAGAATCGAAAAAGAGCTCCAGCATGGACAGAACGGGAGGTACTGGATCTGATCGCTGTATGGGGAGAGGAATCCGTGTTATCAGAACTACGTTTCAAAAGACAAAATGCCAAAACGTTTCAAAAAATCTCCGAGGCCATGAGGGACAGAAGCTACAGCAGGGATGCAACATAGTGCCACGTGAAACTTAAGGAGCTCAGACAAGCGTACCAGAAAACCAAAGAATCAAATGGACACTCCGGGACAGAGCCCCAGACATGCCGCTTCTACGTTGAGCTGCATGCAATTCTAGGGGGGCCACCACCACTACCCCATCCCTGTCCGTGGACTCCGATGATGGGGTACTCTCCGCCATGGCTGAGGATTTTGCGGATTGGGAAGATGAGGAGGAAGATGAGCTTGAGGACAGCACACTGTTCTCCCCGACGGGCAGGATCTTTTCATCACCCTGACTGAAATACCCTCCCAAACCAACCAAGCCGGAGAAGGGACCTCTGGTGAGTGTACCTTTTTAAATATAAAATACATGTTATAAAAGCAAGCATTTTTTAAATGATTAAGTAGCCCTGAGGGCTTGGGATGCATTCGTGGCCAGTACAGCTACTGGAAAAGTCTGTTAACGTGTCAGGGGATGGAGCGGAAATCTTCCAGGGACATCTCCATGAAGCTCTCCTGGATGTACTCCCAAAGCCTTTGCAAAAGGTTTCTGGGGAGGGCAGCCTCATTCGGTCCTCCATGGTAGGACACTTTACCACAGCAGGCCAGCAGCACGTAGTCTGGAATCATTGCATAACAAAGCATGGCAGCGTATGGTCCAGGTGTTCGCTGGCATTCAAGCAACATCCGTTCTTGATCTCTCTGGGTTATCCTCAGGAGAGTGATATCGTTCATGGTAACCTGGTTGAAATAGGGGAATTTAATTAAGGGGACATTCAGAGGTGGCTGCACCTACTTGGCTGTTTGCCTGTGCCTGAAAAGAAATCCTCCCCGCAGTTAGCCATGCAGTTGGGGGCGGGGCGGCGCGGCACTGGCACTGAGCTGTTCACATTTGGCTAGCAGGGATTTCCCTGATACCAGCCACATGGTGGGGGGAGATGTAAAGTAATCATCCTAGAGAACTGGATGGGTGGGCGGGGTTAAGTTTGGTTTCTGCTGCTGCATGTTAACAGGAAAACCGCAGCACTAAACAGCCAACTCAATGTGCCTTGCTTGGTATGGGAGAGGAGGGCACTGCTGTTATGAAGGTTGCAGAAGCCGGAAGACTATGGCTTACCATGGCCGCCTGCAAGCTGAATTCTGTTGCCCGGCACTGCGTGTGTGATCTCTAACACAAGATGCAAAATGCGACCTTGTACCAAAAATCACATGTGCTATGTAATGTGAATAGTGTTGTTCACCGTGGAAGAGTATAGCCATTGTTCTGTAAAATGTACCTTTAAAATACTACACTCTTTTTTCCTCCAGCAGCTGCAAATGTTTCAAGCCTCCCTCCTCCATCCCAAAGGCTATCTCAGATAAGGTGGCGAAAAAAAATGCATGCACAATGAAATGTTCTTTGAACTCATGCAGTCATTCGGCACTGACGGAGCTCAGCAGAACGTGTGGAGGGACACAATAGCAGAGTATAGGAAAGGAGCCAATGAACGTGAAGAGAGGTGGTGGCAGGAAGATCAGAGGAGGCATGAGGCAATGCTGGAGCTACTGTGGGATCAAACGGATGTGCTCCGGCATCTGCTGGAGGTTCATGAACAGCAGCATCATCACAGACTGCCGCTGCAGCCCCTGTTTAACTGCCCTCCCTCCTCCCCAAGTTCCATAGCCTCCTCACCCAGACGCCCAAGAACGCAGGGGGGGAAACTCCAGGCACCCAATCACTCCACCCCAGTGGACAGCCCAAGCAACAGAAGGCTATCATTCAAGAAGTTTTGAAGTGGCCTTTTCCTTCCCTCCTCCCACACCCCACCCGGGCTATCTCCCTATTTTTTATAATCAATAAATACATTTTTTTTTAAATTATAGTGACTATTTCCTTTGCAAGCAAGCTGTCATCGAAAGGGGGAGGGGGGGGCTTAGAGGGAATTTAGAGGCAACCAAGGGGGTGGGTTTTCATCAAGGAGAAACAAACAGAAGTGTCACACAGAACCCTGGCCAGTCATGAAATTGGTTTTCAAAGCTTCTCCAACGCGCAGCGCTTCCTGCTGTGCTCTAACAGCCCTGGTGTCTGGCTGCGTGTATTCAGCGGCCAGGCGATTTGCATCACCTGCCACCCTGCCATAATCATCTCCCCCTTACTCTCAGATTGTGCAGCAAGCAGCAACAACAGTGGGAATATTGGTTTTGCTGAGGTCTGAGTGAGTCAGTAAACTGCGCCAGCGATCCTTTAAGTGTCCAAATGCACACACTACCACCATTCTGCACTTGCTCAGCCTATAGTTGAACAGCTTCTTACTACGGTCCTGCACTTAGGACGGAAGAATCCCATGCACCGCTACAGACTAGGGACCGAATGGAGAGGCAGCAGTTCTGCAGAAAAGGATCTAGGGGTTACAGTGGACGAGAAGCTGGATATGAATCAGTGTGCCCTTGTTGCCAAGAAGGCCAATGGCATTTTGGCTTGTATAAGTAGAGGCATTGCCAGCAGACTGAGGGATGTGATCGTTCCCCTCTATTCGACATTGGTGAGGCCTCATCTGGAGAACTGTGTCCAGTTTTGGGCCCCACACTACAAGAAGGATGTGGAGAAATTGGAAAACATCCATCGGAGGGCAACAAAAATGATGAGGGGACTGGAACACATGACTTATGAGGAGAGGCTGAGGGAACTGGGATTGTTTAGTCTGCGGAAGAGAAGAATGAGGGGGGATTTGAGAGCTGCTTTCAACTACCTGAAAGGGGGTTCCAAAGAGGATGGATCTAGACTGTTCTCAGCGGTAGCTGATGATCGAACAAGGAGTAATGGTCTCGAGTTGCAGTGGGGGAGGTTTAGGTTGGATATTAGGAAAAACTTTTTCACTAGGAGGGTGGTGAAACACTGGAATGAGTTACCTAGGGAGGTGGTGGAATCTCCTTCCTTAGAAGTTTTTAAGGTCAGGCTTGACAAAGCCCTGGCTGGGATGATTTAGTTGGGGATCGGTCCTGCTTTGAGCAGGGGGTTGGACTAGGTGACCTCCTGAGGTCCCTTCCAACCCCGATATTCTATGATACGGTCCAGGGTGCCTGTTGACGGCTTCATGAGCCAGGGCATTAAGGGGTAGGCTGGGTCCCCAAGGGTAACTATAGGCATTTCAACATCCCTGTCAAGGTTCCTTCCCCACTCTGAACTCTAGGGTACAGATGTGGGGACCTGCATGAAAACCCCCTAAGCTTATTTTTACGGGCTTAGGTTAAAACTCCCCCAAGGTACAAACTATTTTACCATTTGCCCTTGGACTTTATTGCTGCCACCACCAAGCGTCTAACAGGGAAAGAGCCTGCTTGGAAATGTCTTTCCCCCAAAATCCTCCCCAAACCCTATACCCCCTTTCCTGGGGAAGGCTTGATAAAAATCCTCACCAATTTGCATATGTGAACACAGACCCAAACCCTTGGATCTTAAGAACAGTGAAAAAACAATCAGGTTCTTAAAAGAAGAATTTTAATAGAAGAAAAGGTAAAAGAATCACCTCTGTAAAATCAGGATGCTAAATACCTTACAGGGTGATCAGATTCAAAACAGAGAATCCCTCTAGGCAAAACCTTAAGTTACAAAGAGACAAAAACAGGAATCTACATTCCATTCAGCACAGCTTATTTTATCAGCCATTTAAACAAAAACAGAATCTAATGCGTATCTAACTAGATTACTTACTAAGTTTAAGACTCCATTCCTTTTCTGTTCCTGGCAAAAGCATCACACAGAGAGAACCTTTGTTTTCTCCCCCCCGCCCCAGCTTTGAGAGTATCTTGTCTCCTCATTGGTTATTTTGGTCAGGTGCAGGCAAGGTTATCCTAGCTTCTTAACCCTTTACAGGTGAAAGGGTTTTTCCTCTGGCCAGGAGGGATTTTAAAGGTGTTTACCCTTCCCTTTATATTTATGACACCCCCCAAAAATCACAGATAGGGTGAAACGCTGGCTGTGATTTCTTCCTGGAGCTCTAGGAGAAAACAGAGTTAATAAGACAGCCGCACCTCTAAATATACTACCAAGACTAACAATATTTACCACATCTCAAAGACGATTTTAACCAGTTGATTCTGGGGAACTTTCACGGGAGAGTGCATCAGCCACTTTGTTAGAAGCTCCTGAGATGTGCTGGATGTCAAAACCAAAATCTTGGAGAGCTAAACTCCACCGAATAAGTTGTTTGTTACTTCCTGTGGCGGTATGAAGCCACCGTAGTGCAGCATGGTCGGTTTGCAGGTGGAAATGCCGTCCCCAAACATATGGGCGTTCAGCTTTTCCAGAGCGTAGATAATGGCGTAACATTCTTTTTCACTGACTGACCAGTTGCTTTCCCTCTCAGACAGCTTCTTGCTGAGAAACACTACAGGGTGGAATTCTTGATCCGGTCCTTCCTGCATTAAAACTGCTCCCACACCACGCTCGGATGCATCTCTGGTTACTAGGAACGGTTTGTCAAAGTCTGGGGCCCTTAGTACAGGGTCAGACATGAGTGTCGCTTTAAGCTGGTTAAAGGCCTTCTGACACTCTTCTGTCCACTGAAAGGCATTTGGCTGTTTCTTTTTGGTTAGGTCTGTCAGTGGGGCGGCGATTTGGCTGTATTGCGGTACAAGTCGCCTGTAATAACTGGCCAAGCCTAAGAAGGATTAGACCTGTTTCTTTGACTTTGGGACAGGCCACTTTTGGATAGCATCCACTTTGGCCTGTAGGGGGTTGATAGTTCCTTGACCCACCTGGTGTCCAAGGTAAGTCACTCTGTTTAAGCCGATTTGACACTTCTTAGCCTTAGCAGTTAGTCCTGCCTCCCTTATGTGCTCAAAGACTTTTTGTAGATGTTCCAGGTGTTCTGCCCAGGAATCCGAAAATATGGCCACATCATCAAGGTAGACGATGGCATATTCTCCTAATCCCGCTAGGAGACCATCTACAAGTCTTTGGAAGGTGGCAGGTGCATTCTGCAGCCCAAAAGGGAGTACATTAAATTCATACAGCCTGACATGTGGTGAAGGCTGACCTTTCCTTGGTGGATTCATCTAGCGGTATCTGCCAGTACCCCTTGGTTAAGTCCAAGGTAGAGATGAACTGGGCCTGTCCCAGTTTCTCTAATAGTTCATCTGTGCGAGGCATTGGATAGTTGTCTGGGCGAGTTACAGCATTTAGCTTACGGTAGTCCACGCAAAAACGTATCTCCCCATCTGATTTGGGAACTAGAACCACTGGAGATGCCTATGCACTGCCAGAGGGGCAGATTACCCCCATTTGTAACATATCCTGGATCTCCTGTTCTATAGCAGTTTTAGCTTGAGGAGACACCCGGTAAGGTTGGACTTTAATTGGGTGAGCATTACCTGTGCCAATGGAGTGGTATGCCCGTTCAGTCAGTCCTGGGGTGGCTGAGAACGTCGGCGCATAGCTAGTGCACAGCTCCTTGATCTGCTGTCGCTGCATACGCCCAAGGGTCATGGAGAGGTTCACCTCTTCCACGCCACTAGCACTTTTCCCTTCATAGTAGACACCTTCAGGCCACTCAGCGTCATCTCCTCCCTGGGCTGTAAACTGACAAACCTTTAATTCTCTGGAATAAAAGGGCTTTAGAGAATTAATATGGTACACCTTAGGCTTTCGGTTGGAGGTAGGGAATGCTATGAGATAATTAACAGCTCCCAGGCCCTCCTGGACCATGAATGGCTCTTCCCACAACACTTCCATTTTATGGGCCTGGAGTGCCTTTAAGACCATGACCTGGTCTCCTACTTCGAAGGAACGCTCTCTGGCATATTTATCATACCAGGCTTTTTGCTTTTATTGAGCATCCTGTAGGTTTTCTTTAGCAAGGGCTAGAGAGGTTCGGAGGGTGTTCTGTAGGTTGGTTACCAAGTCCAGAATGTTAGTTCCTGGAGAAGGTGTAAACTCCTCCCATTGCTGCTTCACCAACTGTAATGGCCCCTTAACCTCATGGCCATATACAAGTTCAAATGGTGAAAACCCTGAACTGGGATGTGGTACAGCTCTGTAGGCAAAGAGCAACTGCTGCAACATTAGGTCCCAATCATTGGAGTGCTTATTTATGTACCATGACTCCCAAACTTCTCCACCATGCCATTTGTTTGATGGTGGTAAGGAGTGGCAACCAAGTGATTTATCCCATGAGCTTCCCAAAGGCTTTCCATAGTTCCTGCCAGGAAATTAGTTCCTGCATCTGTGAGGATGCAGAGACCAACCTACCCTGGCAAAAATGTCTGCTAGTGCCTGGCACACACTTTTAGCCCTAGGGTTGCTTAGAGCTACTACTTCTGGCCATCAGGTGGCAAAATCCATGAAAGTCAGTATGTACTGCTTTCCTCTGGGTGTCTTTTTTGGAAAAAAGACCCAGAATATCCACAGCTACTTGCTGAAATGGAACTTTAATGATGGGGAGTGGCTGGAGAGGGGCTTTGACCTGGTCTTGGGGTTTTCCCACTCTTTGGCATACCTCACAAGACTGGATATAGGTAGAAACATCCTTTCCCAGTCCCTCCCAGTGGAATGACCTCCCCAAAACAGTCTTTGGTCCTGTTCACCCCAGCATGGCCACTAGGGTGATCATGGGCTAAGCTCAAGAGCTTGGCCCAGTATTTAGTTGGAACTACCAACTGTCTCTGAGGATGCCAGTCTTCCTGGTGTCCACCAGAAAGAGTTTCCTTGTATAAAAGTCCTCTTTCTACAACACACCTGGATTGATTAGAAGAGCTGAGAGAGACAGTGCGTTGCTCCGTGCCACCGTCCAAGCTCTCTGGAGGCTTTCATCTGCTTCCTGTTCAGTCTGGAACTGTTCCCTTGATGCTGGAGACATCAGTTCCTCATTAGATTGTGGACCTAGGCTTGGTCCCTCTGGAAGCGACGTAGGGGATGGGGCTGTTTCTGTTGACTGTGAACCGCTCTCCGCTGGTTCACTATGTTGGGGTTCAGGCTCTGGCTGAGCCTCTGGTGTAGGGTTATCGGCTGCTGCCGGTTCAGGTTTGCTGGGGCCCTCTGGTGTTGGGGTTGCAAGTACTGGATTCAGTGCGGGCAATGTGTCTGGTGCTGGTTGTTCTGCCGGTTCCGGGCCTGGCTCTGTCTGGGTCTCTGGGACTGGATCCACTACTGCTGTTGCAGACATGGACCTGGATCCCAGGCCAATCACCTCTGACCGAGTCCTGGTAGAAGTTTCCGGAACAGAGCTAGGTGTGATGGCTTTTTTAGCCTGGCTGCGAGTGACCATTCCCACCCTCTTGGCTAGCTTCACATGATTGGCCAAGTCTTCCCCCAACAGCATGAGGATGGGATAATCATCATAGACTGCAAAAGTCCACGTTCCTGATCAGCCTTGTACTGGACAGGCAGCTTGGCTGTAGGCAAATTGAAAGAGTTTGACTTGAAGGGTTGAATTGTCACTGGGATCTCTGGGTCAATTCAATTGGGGTCCACTAAGGAAGCATGGATAGCCAACACTTGTGCTCCAGTGTCCCTCCACACGGTGACCTTCTTCCCGCCCACACTCAGTTTCCCTCCGCTCCAAGGGTATCTGGGAGGTATCTGGGCCTGAGGACCTCCGGTGCAATAAACTAATCTGTTGGGGTTCTTGGGGCAGTTGGCCTTCACATGCCCCAGCTCGTTACATTTAAAACATCGTCCAGCTGACAGATCATTGGGGTGAGGTGGGTGACGGGAGAACGGTGTGGCAGGACGATAAGGTGTCTGGAGTATTCCTTGGTGTATAGTTGGGGCCTTGGGCTGCCCCCGCTAGTAGGGTGTGGTCTGAGGGTGTCCCTCCCTCCAACTGTGACCAGGGTTGTTCTTCTCTCCTCCCTCCACCCATTTTGTTCTGGCTTGCCCCGCCTCTCTGGCGGTCTGGGACTGCTCGTATCGATCAGCGTAAGAAGCAAGACTTTCTGCTGAGTCCATTTCCTTATCCCATAAACACTGTTTTATTTCCTCCTTGGACATATTCAGGAATTGCTCCTGAGCTATCAAATCACACATTCCATTAAAGCTAGTGACCCCCCTTCCTTGGACCCATTTATCTAACAGATCCTTCATCTGGTTTAGATAAGCCATATTACTTAGTCCAGGCTCTCTTAAGGGTTCGAAATTTTACTCTGTATGTTTCAGATGTAATTTGAAATTGCTTTAAAACCAAATCCTTGAAATTATAGTCAGAAGCTTCATCAGTAGGCATCTTATTGAATATTTCCAGAGCTCTTCCAGTCAATTTTGCGACCAATGTGGTCTCTTGTGAGCTTCAGGAATTTTATGGAGAGTGCAGTGTCTCAAAGGTGAGAAAATATTCAGCAATATCACTGGATTCATCATACTGTGGACATCATTGCTCCCATTTGTGGATTGTTGGGGAAGGATTGTTAGGATTATCCAGTAGATTCCGCTCAGCCCTTACCTTCTCCATCTCCAGTTCATGCTTCCTCTCTTTTTCCTTTTCCTCCATAGCTCTCCTGTGAGCAGCCTCTTGGTTCTTTTCTGACTCCATAGCTCTCCTGTGGGCAGCCTCTAGGGCTTTTTCTGCCTCCAGTCTGGTTAACGCCAATTTGTGTTGTGCCTTGGTTTCTGTCATGTTTGCCTCTGTTTTTAACTAACTTTACACCCAAGAGTTAGAAATAAACAAGCAAGCAAAAAACTTGGCTTGTCAAACAAAATAGGTTGTGCTGTAACTGGATATCTATGTTCTCTGATAGTGGTTGTCAGCCTACAGAAAAATCCTTAAAAAAAACCTAACACGTTTGTCTCCGGGCAAATAGACAGAAAACCCCTCTAGCTGCTCTTAGGTTAAAAAAAAAAAAAAAAACTTCATGTCTGTGAAGACTTGTGAATTTCCCTGCAGGAGGTTAACTACCCTGCCTTTAGGTAGAGAAAACTCCAGCTCATAAAAGACAATTCCCTTTTGTCTCTGCTCTGGCCCCCCAAGCAGAGACAAAAAAAAACTAACTGCTTTCCACTGAAAACCTGCTTTCCAGCAGCCCAAAGGAAAAAAAATTTCCTTTTTAAAATCTGTGCTTCTTGTTCAAAACAAAAACAAAAACCTCAAATTGATCTCAAAATGATTTCAAGGTAATCCCACCACTGCCACCATGTCAAGGTTCCTTCCCCACTCTGAACTCTAGGGTACAGATGTGGGGACCTGCATGAAAACCCCCTAAGCTTATTTTTACGGGCTTAGGTTAAAACTCCCCCAAGGTACAAACTATTTTACCATTTGCCCTTGGACTTTATTGCCTGCCACCACCAAGCGTCTAACAGGGAAAGAGCCTGCTTGGAAATGTCTTTCCCCCAAAATCCTCCCCAAACCCTATACCCCCTTTCCTGGGGAAGGCTTGATAAAAATCCTCACCAATTTGCATATTTGAACACAGACCCAAACCCTTGAATCTTAACTATGAAAAAGCAATCAGGTTCTTAGAAGAATTTTAATAGAAGAAACTGTAAAAAGAATCACCTCTGTAAAATCAGGATGCTAAATACCTTACAGGGTGATCAGATTCAAAACAGAGAATCCCTCTAGGCAAAATCTTAAGTTACAAAAAGACAAAAACAGGAATCTACATTCCATTCAGCACAGCTTATTTTATCAGCCATTTAAACAAAACAGAATCTAATGCGTATCTAACTAGATTACTTACTAAGTTCTAAGACTCCATTCCTTTTCTGTTCCTGGCAAAAGCATCACACAGACAGAGAGAACCTGTGTTTTCTCCCCCGCTCCAGCTTTGAAAGTATCTTGTCTCCTCACTGGTTATTTTGGTCAGGTGCCAGTGAGGTTATCCTAGCTTCTTAACCCTTTACAGGTAAAAGGGTTTTTCTCCCTCTGGCCAGGAGGGATTTTAAAGGTGTTTACCCTTCCTTTTATATTTATGACAATCCTCAGTTATTTTCTGGTCTGGGAAGTAAATCCCTTCCTGCAGCCATTTAAACAGACCAGAGTTCCTGAAGACGCGAGCATCATGAACCTTTCCCAGCCATCCCAAGTCGATGTCGGTGAAACATCCCTTGTGATCCACCGGTGCTTACAGCACCATTGAAAAGTACCCCTTGTGGTTTATGTACTGGCTGCCCTGGTGGTCCGGTACCAAGATAGGGATATGCGTTCCGTCTATAGCCCCACCAGTTAGGGAATCCCATTGCAGCAAAGCCATCCACTATGACCTGCACGTTTCCTAGAATCACTACCTTTGATAGCAGCAGCTCAATGATTGCGTTGACTACTTGCATCACAGCAACCCCCACAGTAGATTTGCCCACTCCAAACGGATTACCGACTGACCGATAGCTGTCTGGCGTTGCAAGCTTCCACAGGGCTATTGCTACTCGCTTGAGGACTGTGAGGGCTGCTCTCATCTTGGTATTCTTGCGCTTCAGGGCAGGGGAAAGCAAGTCACAATGTTCCATAAAAGCGCCCTTACGCATGCGAAAGTTTCGGAGCCACTGGGAATCATCCCAAACCTGCAACACTATACGGTCCCACCACTCTGTGCTTGTTTCCCAGGCCCACAATTGGCGTTGCACAGCATGAGCCTGCCCCAGTAACACCACAATCTCCAAATTGCTGGGGACCACAGTTTTAGAGAATTCTGTGTTCATGTCCTCATCACCGCACTGCCTTCGCCTCCTTGCCTGGTTTCTCAGGTGCTGGTTCTGCATAAACTGCATGATAATGCGTGAGGTGTTTACAATGGTCATAACTGCTGCGGTGAGCTGAACGGGCTCCATGCTTGCTGTGCTATGGCGTCTGCTTGGGCAATCCAGGGAAAAGGGCGCAAAATGATTGTCTGCCGTTGCTCTGACGGAGGGAGGGGAGACTGACAACATGGCTTACAGGGTTGGCTTTCAGGGAATTAAAATCAACAAAGGGGATGGCTTTGCATCAAGGAGAAACAGAATGGCTCCCTCAAGGATAGAGCTCAAAATCCTGGGTTTAGCAGGCCGTTGATTTCACAGAGGGAGGGAGCAAGGAGAAAATGAATACAAAACAAATCTGGTCTATTTCTTCTTTTGATCCACTTCACCTATCTTTATACATCTTGCCGGCAGCAGACAGTGCAGTACGACTGCTGGCCATCGTCGTCTCCTGGCTGCTCATTAGAAGACGGTGCAGTAGGACTGCCAGCAGGACTGAATCCCCATGAGACGAAACTTAAAAGGGAAATGACCTGGCTGAGACACTCTCATGTTTGCCCAGGAGCCCCTGACCCACCTCACCGAGGTCAGCTAAAAGAGCAACCTGGAGTATGTAGACGATGACTACGGTCATATTGCACTGTCTGCTGCCAAGAGGCAATGAGCGGCTGCTGTGTAGCAATGCAGTACTGTGTCTGCCAGCACCCAGGAGACATACAGTGACAGTGAGCTGAGTGGGCTTCATGCTTGCTGTGCTATGGCATCCGCACGGATAACCCAGGAAAAAAAGGCACGAAACAATTGTCTGCCGTTCCTTTCACGGAGGGAGGGAGAGAGAGAGAGAAGGGGGGCCTGACTATATGTACCCAGAACCACCCGTGACAATGTTTTTGCCCCATCAGGCATTGAGATTTCTACCCAGATTTCAAATGGGGGTGGAGACTGCGGGAACTGCACTGTGGGTAGCTATCCCACAACGCTCCAGAAGTCAACGGTTGGCTCGGTATAGTGGACGCACTCCACTGACTAAGTGCACTTAGAGCATTTGTGTGGGGACACACACAATTGACTGTATAAAAATGCTTTCTACAAAAGTGAATTCTAGAAATTCGACCTAATTGCCGGGGGAAAAGGACAATGTAGTTGGCATTGAAAAGAGCAGACACACTGTGGCCATTTCATTGCCAAGAATAGTGTGGAAATCAAAAGTGGACGATATTCCAGTTCAAAAGGTTACTAAATTTTGAGCTATTATAAGATCAATTCCAACTCTGACCCACGCCACAATAACCTTAGATACCTAATTAAACAAACTTAAATTTTATGCCAACCTTCCTAAACAGTGGAGAGAAATCGGAGAATACAGCTTCAATTTGAGGACAAGAGAACTAAAGTATCAATCTTTATAATAAGAACATGAATTCCTAAAGATGGAATTTTAGAACTGTAAGCCATCAGTTTTAGACTATGAAAATTATTCAGGATTGTGATAGCTGTGAAACAGTTAAATCTCAGAAACTGACAGGGGCCTCTCATACAATCTCTGAATGAACGGGATTATACACCCACTACTGGAGTACTTAAACTATCTTGTCTTGACCAGATGGTGAAGTGGTGTCAGTTATCCATGTTTTGAGTTTTTACTTCTTGACCATATCCATTTTTAGACTTACATTCTTTCTAAGTTTGCTGCCTGACTGGAACATCCTCAAAAGTTTAAAAAAAAAATAGCATTTCCTGCAGAGAATTTTACAGCTTGCTGGTAATCCTAAAAACTACTAGTTCAAAGTGGCAGTACCCAAGAGTCAAAAATAGGATTTAATTTGACCAGCAGCTCAATATCCAATACCAGTAGCCCTGTAGCTCACAACTAAGTCAGAAGTACTTGAATTTTCCCCATCACCAACTTTCCAGTGTGCATCACTAGCAGCCCTACAGCTATCACTGCTCAGCCAACAGACTAAGCCCCCAAAGTACAACAGCTTGATTGACCTTAACAGAACCTTGTGTTGTCAATAGTTACAAGTTGTCCAAGCAGAAACTTCCCATAACTACAACCTAGTTGTGAAACTTCTGCATGTCTGGCCAACAGAACCAGCTGTATAGAGAGTCACTGTTCAAACTGGCTGCAGCAGAGTGGCTGAATGCTGCTAGAGTAGCTTCATGAGCTTGGAAGGGATAACAGGAGGCGTGCTACTGTTCAAAGAACTGAAGCACATTAAACAAAACTTCTGCCACCACCATTCCTAAACTTCTTTCTACTAAGGGTTCTCTATTTCTGCTTGGGCTTGGATAGAAAGCTTAGTTTCCCATAGCAATCAACACAGAGTTTACCTTGGACACAAATTCCAGCATGAAACTAGCTTTTTTTCCTTTGGCAATTAACTTGTTAGTTCTCATGAAAATGTTTTACTCAACAGCCAACCTGCTGGGTCAGTGGAAGCAACATACTCTGGAAACTCGTGGTAGGACTGATCTTCCACATGCTGAATACAGCTTGTGTCTAAAAGTTTTAAAAGTGCTTCCAGTCTCCATTGAGACCCACTGATATACCCAAGTTTGCTAGGCATGTTTTGAATAGATTGTCCCGGTCCAGAAGAAAGATGTGCTTACCTTAACATTGTTTCATCATAAAATACTTGGCAGATTAGAGGTTTTCAACACATACTTAAATCAACTTTTTTAGAGTGGAAGACTCTTCACATCCAAAAAGAAATCACCTTGGCAAAAAAATCACTAATGCAAGCAGTGAACCCACTGGCATCAGTACTGGTGATTACAAAGAATGTCTCTCTTGTGGTAACACTAGAATAACTTAGCTAGAAAAAGATTCTAGCTGCAAGGCATCCCCTCACACTCAAAACAGAGCATTAAGCCTGCAGAAATTTTTAAGTCAGGATCCTATATTTAGGAATTTAAGGGAAACCGTCAACTTGATAAAAATAGATTGTAAAAAATGTTTTCAAATTTTACATCCACTTGTCTGTCCACGTGGTTTTCTCACCACACTTTCTGGGTTGTTACCCATTTCCCTCCTCCTGTTGCTGTGTGAAAGACTCACACAAAAGGAGAAAGGGGTTAACCAGCTAGACAGGGGAGAGTAAGAAACTGACTATATGGAATGCTGTCAAATAATGTATATAATCTTTCAATTGTGACACTCTTGTAAGCAATACCTAAGAGCATCAGAAAGTTGACTGTTCCCCTTTAAGACTGTACTTTTGAGTTCACTGAAAAGATATTAACAATTACAAAGCAAGAAGTTTTGTAGAAGGTTTTGTACCGTACCTATCTTTGATCTGTCTGGCAGCCTTGGTGCATATCAGGAAGAAGAGAGAGAAGGTAATTAGTGCTTCCATGCAAGTCTCAACAGCAGTAACATGCAAGAAGAGTTAGATTATGAATCCCACAGCTATGCAGCTCAGATTCAAACACCAAACAATATTTTACCACTTTGATGTAAGATTTTTCTTTCCATAAGCTTGTGTTAATGCACAATGGTTAGAAATGCTGTAATAAGTCAGATCAGAGCAAATCAACTTCAAAAGCCACACCAAACCAACTCCAAATTACTGGGCTTTTTCTTCTAGTGTAAGAGCAGATATCCAGTTTATCACTTTAAATTTCTTTCCTGCATCCATAATTCCAAATTTAAAAGTAAAAAGTACAAAGACAGCAGCATTTACTTAGGTTCTGCTCTTTTGAATCAATAGTGTAAAGTACTTGTTTTATTGCCAATGGTGTTTATCCATACCATAACCTGTCAGAAGCCTAACTTCTTGTGGAATAGGTATCAAAGAGGAAAGGAAAGTTTCCCTCAGAAAGTTATTGTACTGTTTCGTCAATCCTACTTTACGGTAGATTTTCCCCATTTATTCCTCAGAAGCTCCAATATATGGAGTTGCACAAATACTCAACTTCCTGCTATTATTGTAGTACACCCAGAATCAATATGGCTGATCTACGGGTATCAAAGTCTTAAATTTACCATTTGAAAACAGGGAGGCCTGGTCACATTTAAGAATAAAAAGGTTATTGAACAAGTTAACAGTGAGAAGATGGGTGGATTCATCTTTCACCTAGAGTTTCTAGTAGGTTTGAGGTTGCCTTCAACTGAGATTTTTATTTTGAGGATTAACTCTCAAGGAACAGCACCAGATTGCTTAGGACATTTCTCTGGACATAAGAATATTTTACAAAACCTAAGAGAAAGGTTTTTGTAAATTACAAGCATGTTTACATAAAAATATCTTTCCATTGGAGACATTATTGGTTTGATAGGAAAGTCTTGTAATAAAGAAATTATACTACAATATCACATAAGGGATCTTATGTTGATTGTAATTGTACTAGATGAATGTCAATATGCTGTACATAGTTGGACTATTTAAACCTACAAAAAGCAGTGAGGCTGAATTTCACTTCAATTTAGAATACCTGCAGAGGACCCTCTGAGCAGAGGTGAATTTCACTCTAAGTGTCCTTATTTGCTAAATATCTGTTGTGTAAAGTATACTAAAAATAGAGAGTTTGACCAATGACATTCTTCAAGGGAGGAGATCCTACTTTGGCAACCCTAGTAGGGTCTTATGTAGCAGCTCTTATTTACAGTTCCTCGTAGCTGCGCCTTTAAAAAGGTAGGATCAACTTTTTGAAGGGGGGGCATGCAAAACAAAAAATAAACCACTTCTCCTAGAACCAGGATTTAAGAATGTTCCAGGGAAGCCCCAGAATCCATCCTGTCATTTCTCTAATGAAGCAAACATTTAGCTCTCAATCCTGCAATTACCTCTTCAAAAAAAAAAAAAAACCCCCAAGTAACACCTGAAAGATGTCAGTGTAGTTTCTGTACAGAGAAGGAAGATGAACATCTTATTTTAGAAATGAGAATTGCTGATCTAATGAACTGGCTCAGCAGACTATGCTAGGAGACATTTGCAGTTGATCCAGTTTTCTTCTCCTAGCTACATTCCTTGTCAGTCATGGTGGTCTTTAGTGCTGTTCATGGTTTTTCCATGTCACAATTTCACAGTGAGCAATTTAGATGAAGTTTTTCAGCTTGTTTCAAAAATTCACAGAAGCCTAATTCACTAAATATCACTTTGACAAAAAAAAATCCATCCTCAATCATAGTTTAAATGCAGTAGACATGAATAGGATTTGACATCTCCCCCCACATTGAGATAGCTGTTCTCAAATTAAGTGATTAACTCTGAAAATAAACAGAAGATTCCCTGTACTATGGGGTTTTACATGTTATTGAAAGCTGAATGACTCATTAGCCGGCTAGCCATACAAAAACTGTATTTGGCTCTACTCAGCAAGGAACGTGAAACACGTCAAAATAGTGACTTGCATCAATTCATCAGTGTGGCCATAAGAGACATTTAAATTTAGACTTGACGGATTTGATCAGTTTAAATGCAGTTTGTGTATAAAAATTAAATAGGAAACTTGCAAGAAAAGTCTTTGACTGTTCTTGACTGGACAGTGAGCGCAAATCAGTGCCAACCCTGCTTCATACTGCTGTACATGACGTGAGTCACTTCAACCATCTACAGCTGAGACAGGACAATGGAAACATTTAAATGAAGTTCTCTATAGAACTTAGACCATTACTATGGTTCCCAAGTAGGTATAAATATCCAATTACTGATAGCAACCACATACTATACTATCTTCCCCTCTTAAGTTTTTACTTTATGGACATATGAAAATAAATGCAAAAGTTGTGCCCTGTATAATGTAACAAAATTGCAACGGCTGGAATATTTGTCAGTCAACTCTACTGCTCCCATTTCATTTAACAACACTTACATCAAGTCACTGCCTATGATGCATCTCTAAAATGGGGAGAGACTTGCTGTATACAGAATCAGTCTTGATGCACTGTTTTACTGATCAATATTCCACAGCTAAAAGAATGAGTTCTGCAAAGATAGTATACTGTTATTATGTCAGGTAGAGATCTGCAGTGCTTCAACATTAATATTCAGCCAAGTACCAACATTGCACAGTCCTACAATGGAGATATGCACTAATTTAGTGTATGCAATTTTTACTGTATTTTTCAACTAATATCTCCACATTTGAGTGTAATTCTGTTTTTTTAAGAAACATGCTTCCATTAAGCAAGCAGTTTCTCAGCCTCTTAGATGGTTGCTTAAGATTGGTATCTACAGTGAAATCTGAGTCCCAATAGTCATGACATCCTAAAAAGTGGATTCATCTCAAGCCTAATTATAGTATTGCAATTTTAACCTAAAAATAAGCTAAGGCACGCACCATGGTGTCCACAACAGATGCAGCCAAGTGCTTTTGCATGTATGAAAGAACATTGTGAGGATAATATAAGCTTACAAATCAGCCCTACTTCCCAGGGGATTTCATTAGTGGGTTTTGTTTTGGTTTTTAAACTAAGGGTTTAGTTTGAATAAAAAGATTTCCAAGGTATTAGCTCTTGCATACTGCAATTAAATGTAAGAAGGTCTTCATTTTTTCTGTACTTAAATATTAAAAATGAGTACTTCAAAAGGCAGGGGCAGTCTTGTCTCCCCCTGCCACCCCTTCCAAGTATTAAAGCTCAATGAAGTAAAAAATCCACTGTCATAGCTGTGGGAGCATGTAGACCAGAACAGAGCCCTACAGCTCATGAAAATCTGTGCTCACAGAGAGCTGAAGTGGAGACTACAGCCCAGGCTAACAGTGCAAGTTACAAATACTAGATTACAGCAGACTACACTTGTTCTTGGTACCTTGAATACTGCAGATTTTGTGATCCAAATGCCAAAAGAAATGGTCATTACAATTAGTGTAAGATGATTTCCATTAATAAAGTCTGTGTGGTTTCCAGCTGACTCTAGCTATAACATAGCTTTGGGTACAATACTTCTGAAGAGCTGTTTAAGATCTGACCCAGTTTTAACATGTCAAGAAATGACAAGTCGTAAGCCATCATGTATTAGGCTCCCTAAATTTTAAGTACTAGACAGATATTTAGCTTTAACTTGTCAGTCCTTCGGGGAAAAAAATTAAACAAACAGGTTTCAAGAGGGAAAAAGCAAGAACTCACACTGTCACTTTAAGAGTAAGATTGTCCTATTTACTAGAACATTTCCAGTATCCTTGTTATCAAGTGAAAATTAAAATGGCAGAAAATACAAGTAATTGGGTTTTGGATTTGATGTGGCTCACTGCATTGTTAGTACAAAACAAATATGGTACATGACACTGGCAAAGTCAAAATGTGGGATATCCTAGTAATAGATCTGAAGCTGCAGTAACTGGATTGCCAGCATTTTACCAGTTGCATTGTGTTTCCACTCCTCTACCTTTCCCTTGGTGCATTTCCCCCACTCAATTGTAAGTTTGTTAATGGTAATGTACATATATTGTTTGTATTAGCTACACCGAATCACTCAAACCGTCTCTGGACTGTCATTGTGCTGGAGATTTGTACAAAAAACCCATACATTAGAAGGCCTGCAAGGCATATGGTAAAAACTGCCCTGAGGAGCTTACAGATGTTAATGTAAGATTTTAAACAGCAGTTAAATCAAATGGCTATAGCAGCTGTCATGGTTACAACCCATCAAAACCAGGAGTTAGCAAAAAGCAATACTAGGGTAGTTTAGAATGAAAATATACCAATATAGCTACTGATTTTTCACCTTTTAACAGCCAACTTGGCACTATGGCTCGAGGCACTAGCTCCTTTTCCAGATTCCTCTCCTCTTACACTACTGTTACGCTAAGCGGTTTGTAATGTCAGATTTATGATAAAATCCCATTCAAGTTAAGAACACAGAACTGTGTTTTCCTTATTCACATCAGTTTAATTTTCTACCTTTGAGAATTCTTCAGGGTCCTTTATGTCCAGTGACCGTGCAGCAAATTCTAGTAGTTCTTCAGAATTCTCCAAGGCATTACTACATTGGCTAAGTTGATTCTAGGGTCAGAAAACAGGAGAGAGTTCCAAATATTAAAATCTGGAGAGTTGGTAAGATAGTTTTGACAGGTTCCCTCCGGGGTGCCACTTGGAACTGGGGTACCACTGAGTCTGCCTGACCCACCAGCCTGGGCTCCCTCTCATACTGTGGTGCTGTGATAAGTTGCCAAGCTCTCTGAGCTTGCTCTTTCACCAGCATACACACAGATAGGGACACACCTAGCTGCAGCTTCACACACAGATGTGGAGATCAGCTCTGCATGGGAAGGCTCAGCTAAAGCACCTCCCAGTTGCTAAGGCACACACCCCCTTCTGGAGTGTGAACACAAAATTATACCATCTTGTGCTGCACAGGGAACTGCGCAGTATAAGCTCATAAAATTCACCCTCTCCCTCAGTGTATAAAGAGATATGCAACAGCTTTCTGCCCCAAATTATAATTTCCACACGTACTGCTTTTAGACCAAACAAAACTAGTTTAACTACAAAAGATAGATTTTAAGTGGTAAACAGATCAAAGCAGATTACTGCAGTAAATAAACAAAACCACAAACTGATCTTAAACACACTAAATTAGGTAGGATATGAATTAGCAAATTCTCACCCTAAGCGATAAACAGGCTGGCAGATTCTTAAGGCACAAGCTGCCTTGGCTTTCCCAGGTTCATACATAGGCTAAAAATCCCTCTAGCCTGGGACCATCACTTCCCCCAGTTCAGTCCTCGGCTCTCAGGTGTTTCCAGGTGTTGTTGTTGTAGGGAGAGTGAGGTATCATCATGTCATTATCCCCCTTTTATATCTTCTTCCCACTTGCTGGAAAGCTCTTTTGCTGTGACCTGGGTCAAACAGTTCCCATTGTGTAATGATATCTCAGAGGTTTCTATTGCACACAGTTCCAGGGGTAATCCTTGTGCACATTTTCTCAATTACCCATTAATATTGTTTGGCCTTTTTACTGTTTTACCTGAAAGGCTGCTTGTGGGGGTTTTCAACCTCCACAACATGGTTCAGTAACACCTACATAACCAAACTTCATAACTTCACATACAACAATAGCACATACAATCCAATGAGATATTACTGTCTAGCAGATCAAGACTTTTAGAAGGATACCTCACAAGGCACATTTTGTACAAAACATATCCTAATTACAAGATAGTGGTGAATATTGGGGTGCCAGGGTTTCACAATAGTGAGTACTAGTATGAACAGCAGAATTTGGACATTCATCCCAGCTGCACTATAAATGTTACTGAGTATCAGCTCTGCCACCCAAAGGCTTTGGCATCCTTCTTGGCAGGACACATCTTAGCTAAGTAAGTTTCTACGGCTGAAACTTAAGGATGTGTACTATGCCCTATGAAACTAAGGAGCAAATAATTAGTTAGATGGCACCCGTAAGGCCCGATGAATGTATAACTGCAGTCTACTGCTCTTACCATACTAAAAATTGTAAACATTTTACAGAGTGTGCCAAATAAATTAAAGTGTATGTTGCAGATATGGTTAAAAAACTTTCAGTATGGCTTGAACCATGCTTTCCAGTTTTAAAAAAATCTTAGTTCGATATTATGGAGATACCCCTTCAAATGTAATTTAGTACTGTGTACAATATCTTAACTGCAGACCAAAGGGTAGGGCAAGGGAGACATGAGTTTTGTCCCAGCTCTGCCATCAATTTGTTGCAGTGTAGGTCATTTAATCTGCATCAATTTCTCTGTAATGTGCTGCTTACTCACCCTTGAGATCTAGGGATATAGCACTGCAAGTGCCCAATAGATCTGCTGATACTGTACAGCAAATAAATGTAAGTCTCTTCCCTGAATAGCTTCCAGTAGCAAACCAAAAAAATTGCACAATACAGAACTTGCCTCTTTCTAAAGAGTGACACTCATGCCAGTTTCAAAGCCCTTTGTTCTCAAAACTAGAGATGTAAATATCTGTTTAAAAACTATATAATTTTAATTGTTTAACTGATGAACCTTTAACCGAGGTCCCTCTGGCCAGCTGCAGCTGGTCAGCCGGGGTTAACGGTTACGGTCAATTAACAGCAAGCTAGTTAACATTTTACTTCCCTATCTCAAACGCTGCATAAATGTAACTAGTTTTTGCAGAGTGATGTTCAGTGAGAGGCTGAATCCATCTAGACTTTTTAGGTAGGACTATTAATAAAAGTTTAGGATCTAAGTAACTGTCTTTAGCAGCAAAAGATTGTTTGATACCTCAAAGTTTATCAATTTTCTGTGATTTCTGACTGAATTAATGCAAACTTCCCTCAAGCCAGTCAGTCAATGTAGCTTCTGTCCACTGACCCACATGTGACTGTTGCTGATATATCAGCTTTGATATACAGCACACAACATTGCATAATATTGCCATAGAAGCAGACATCTCAACAATAGCAGTGTTTAGCTAAGGGCATCTCTAAACAATTTGCCAAGATATAGCAGACACTAGCATTAGCATTCCGGATGGATGCATCAGTATTTGGGAACAGAAGGAGCCATGTCAGTTGTAAACAAGTGTAATTAGGATAGATGGCCCCACAAATAAGTAGTGTTTCTTCCAGCCTCACAGGTTTTAAAGGGTGGGTTCCAGTTTTAATCATGGGCCTATAGAAGAGTTCAATATTCTTGTGAGATGACATCAACTTTAGAAGAGAGTTAATTACAATCACCCACATTACAATATCTGGTAGATTTGTAATAAATCTACCAATTATACAGACATGACTGTACAACTTACAAGTTCTTCCCATTTAAAGGCATGGAATAGGTAGTTTTCCAATCCAGACAGTATCAGGAAGACTGCCTGTGTAAATACAGCACAAACACTTCCTGGTGACAGTAAAATTAGGAGACATTGCTTCCTCAACTCCAATCAAGAGTCACACCCAGTTAAACTCTAGACCAGTGTTCTCAAACTGGGGTCTGTGAGGGTACTCCAGGGGGTCCACAGGCTCTGCTGATCAATTCAACTCCTCCCCCTCCCTCCCAGCACCTCCTGCACCCTGGGGAACAGCTGTTCAGCAGCATGCAGGAGGCACTGGGAGGGAGGGGAAGATGTGGGATGGGGCCTTAGGCTGAGTGGAGGGCTTGGGGGGTCCATGAAAAATTTCAGAGTGGTGGTCCTCAGGTTGCTAAAGTTGAGAACTGCTGCCTTAGACTAAGCTTCATTATTTCAGCTATACTTTTGTACAGTTGACCTATATAGTGCATTGTTAGCCAACAAGGAGTCCAGCATGCAGTCTTGACTAAAAATTTGATTTATCAATTAAGGTACATCTAGAATAGTCACTATTATCCTTTACCTGCTTTTAGTAGGCCTTTGGAGATTCATAAAGTGCAGTTCTATTCTGAAACAACTCCTCTCCATCCCCCTCCAAAAAAGTACCATGGGACTCCTTGAATCATGAGACATTGAAGGTGATCAAATTTGAAGACTAAGAAAATAAACATTTCCAGGGCTGGTAGCTATAACAACCTTCCTTGAAAGGCAAGCCGACAAAACCTGCAAGTATTCAGTCACCAGTAACATTCCACAGGCCCTCTTTTTTCCTTCGGATTTCAAGAAGTGGCAGTGCAGTCATACAATACATAGGTTTCAGGTAACAGTTGTTGGTTCAACTGTACGACACTGACAGACAAGCTTTCAGAATGTCAAGCCCTCTGTTAGGTCATGAAATTAAGTTCCTTAAATTAAGTTTTCTATATGGTATGATCATAACTGTAGATTTAAACCCTCTTGCTTCAGATCATGATCTGAGCAATGACAGCCCAGTTAGGGATTTCTTGCACCTTCCTTTGAGGCAACTGGTACTGGCCACTATCAGACGTGATACATGTCTAAATAAAGCACTGGTCTAATTAAATACCAGAACTCCTATCAGGTATACATGCTGTTTGCTTCCACAGCTACCCCACCCCAACCATTAAAATATTGAACACCTTATAAACATTAGTGATTTCACCCACATGTGAAGTAACAAGGATTATCCCCATTTTTTAAGACAGGAATCTGAGGCACAGAAAAGTGACTTGCCTAAGGTTCTACAGGAAGTCTCTGGCAGAGTTAAGTGCCAAGTAGATCTGCTCATGCTGTACAGTGAGTAAATGTTAGCCTCTGACCTTAAAAGCCTCGAGTAGCAAGCTAAAAAGTTTGCAGAATACAGAACTTGCCTCTTTCTAAAAAGAGTGTCAGCCAGGCCAGTTTCAAAACCCTTTGTTCTCAGTCAAACACTACATAAATGTAATTAGGCTCTTGACTGGAACTTCAGTAACTAAACTTATTTTAAGACTAAAAAAATCTAAATGACAATACTAGCTCTTGTATTTGGTATGAAATTTAAGAAAGATATAGGAAAAACCTGTATGTTAAAACCTCTCGGCTCGGTCTCAGAGCTCCAACACCAGCACTGCTATGAGGGAGCTAGAAGAGTATAATGAGTAAAGACAAGAAAGCACATCAAGTGCCTTAGTCAGAGTCTATTTGCAGGAATTCTGGAACAAAAGTTGAGCGGCTGATGTGGGTATTGAGATGCAGACGACCACAACAGTCTTCCAGCCCTATTATTTCATAGCAGTGCTAAAGAATAAAGCCAGAAAATGTCTTTCCTGTGTACTCTGGAAACTGTTTTGTGAAATTTAATCCAAGTTTAGCTGCCAAACCTTTGAGTATGGATATTACTAGTGAACAGGCCCCTAAAGGAGCCATGGAAATTTGTTCTGAGAAACACAGTCTAGGACTTAAACAAAAAAACCACACTAGGAATAAGGGGAGCATACCCTTTCAGAGCAGGAGGGTGAAGAGGAAAGGTAGACATTTTCACAATAAAGGAAAATAAGGATACCATTCCATCCACATTGGAGTCCTCCTTAAAGCAAATTCAATGTTAAACACAATAAGGTTTTTTAACTAGAGGAACAGCAATTAAAAAGATAAGATTCATAGTCCCTTGCAACATATGTCAATGTTTATCTTTCCAAAAGCTACACTTTATTTTCTCCAATAGTTTGTCATGGATACAAAGTTGATGTCCAGTTCAGAAAGTCAGTTTTGTTTATATGTCATCACACTCCCGCTCCCAAAGATAGTCCCCTACACAGGGTGTAACTGTAGAATACCTGTTCTTATATCCAATTTCGTAATTCAACACTTCAGAAAAACATAAGTATTGGGAACTGTGTAGCAACAAGTACCTCATACTTTTCCAGTGGAGGACAGAACTCCTTATGTGTAAAGAGCAAGGAGGAGGAAGTATGGATCAGTAAGTAGGTGCTAGCCTAGGACTTGAGACCTGGATTCAATTCCTAGGTCTGTTACAATCTGCCTGTGTGGCCCTCAGCATGTCACTTAGCTTCTCTGTTCCATCAGTAAAACGGGGGAACAACAGCACTTCCTTATACTCAACATCCATGTGAGTTAAATATATTTAAAAATTTGAGGGACTCATGCAATGAAAGCCATGTAAGTAATTAAGATAGAACACACACCTTAGCTAGGAGTAAACATTTGTTATAAATACTTGCTGCAAAATCATTTTGCGTTGACTAAAACTAGCTAATTTGTCAAGAATTACATCCTTAGTACTGCAAAAACTTTCAGATGTATGTAATTACCTGTAGCTCTTGAGATTTATGAGCTTGTTCTTGCTTAATACTGTTGGTCATACTTTCCTTCATCTCATCCAGTATAGAATACAGACCATCAAATTCCTCATCCAGCTCAGCAATTACATTAGAAGAATTAGCCTAAGAAGAGAATCGTAACTGTGTTTCAGTTGTGCAAGAACAGTGATGCAGTCTTCTAGAGTGAAAGCTTCCCTGCCTCCCCACCCCAAACTACAATTTGCAATGATCACTCTGCATGTTGTCATGCTACCCCATCTCATAAAAATTTGCTAGGCATGATGCAATTTGTATGGTGGGCCTCTCTTAAGCAGACTAGAGAATTTAGAATATTACAGGCCACCAGTTGGTTATGTCAGCAATGCTACAAACAGAATCCTGCACAGCACACAGGTACGTGTAAACATTAGTTATCCAATAGTACAAACCTCTCATTGTCATGAGTCTCAAGCTCTCACGCACAAAAAACTAGTAGTTCTCACACACACACAAATGTAATTACCTAGTTCTATGAGCAGCAATTGGTTTTATTTGCCACTACTTAAGAAACTTGCTTTTAGATTTACAGTGTTACAGACATACCAATGCTGAGCAAAGAGTACAGAGGTATAAGCATCAGGCAGTAGATAAATTAGAAAAAAATTAATCCTTGTTTTAGACTGAGAGAAGGGGTAAAGATACAACAAGTCTGACAGTCTGTTATCTTCCAGTTTACTGATTTAGAAGCACTAACCTGAAAAGCAAGACAAGTGTTGATGCTCAGACCAAAGAAATCTCAACAAGTCACATGAATATTGGCTTTTCAGAAGAATTGAGCTGGATTTAACTAGGAAAAAAAGTTCACACACAACTACCACAGCTTCCACTTCACACAAGGTGGTAGAAGCTTCAAAATCATTTAGACTCTTCCCTATAGTTGAGTCCAGTCTCAGCATTTCACAAAAACAGGGATTTTTCAGTTTCAGAATTGAAATGTATACTTTCATTTTGCTTTCAGTAGAATCACCCATAAACAGAAAAACCACCACAACAGCTTTCCTTTTTGGTTTTAAGAATTGTCAATAGCAGCTCTTTACACACCAAGAATTTTTTTAAGTGAGCATCAATAATCCAAGTCTGACTGACCTCCCACCCCTCAACTTCATCACATTTGCAAATATAATGATTTGCAGATATTAACACGTGTACCTGAACACCTTTTAACGTATGGCTCAGTGTGTCGATAAAGTTCTGGATTTCATCATTTTTGTTCGCCAAAGTAGAGATAATCCTTTGTAGAGCTTCCTGGAATTACAAGGAAATTCAAAAGCGAATTCAATATTTGTGTAAAGATTATATATATTTTCTATCTTGTGAGCAATTTTAAATAGTTTGCTACCCCAAAGACAATGTTTATTACTGAATGAAAACCTTGTCTGCCTATCACCACTTCCTACTGCAACACCAAAGACAATACAAACATGGATTCAAGTCCTAATGTGAAATTAGAGTTTTTTTCAAAACGACAACATTTTTGTTAAAGCTAGGAAGGCCCAAAACAGTCAAAGAGGTGAGATCTAAGACAGGGGTTCTCACAAGAAATTTTTTGGTGCCCTCAGTGTGTGGCCACCAACTATTGCTAGTAGCCACTCTGCAAATTTTTCCTAAAATACTTAATTAACTTGAGGGGGAAAAAAATTACAACGATTTGGACATATATGTGCATATTTATGTAGGTTTTTTTGCAGACTCGAATAAAAATGATGTACAATTTTCTCTGTTCTTTTCTGGACCTCAACAGAATAGAAACAAATAATGTGTTTTGCATATTCTTGTCCCTTTTTGTTGTTTCTTTTGCTTTATGTGGTTGCTTTTTTTTTTTTTTTTTTTTTTTTTTTTAATACTTGCTAGCTAGTACGTCTGTCTGTGTGAAAACAGATATTTGTATTTTGTTAATATCACTTCAGCAGACTTGCTAGCTAGCAAGGAGGCAGCGAAAAGTGATATTAACAGACATACAAATATTTTTCACAACAGACTTACTCAGCCCTGGCAAGCTGGGGGACAAATTAAGCCCTGGATGTGGAGGTGGGTAGGGAGGCAGCTCAGGGTCAGGGATTATGTGGGGGTGAGTCCAGGGACTGGAGCCCTGAGCAATGGCTGGGGGTGAGCCTGGGGCCAGGGGATGAAGCCTGCCACCACACTGCTGGAGTCTGCTGCCTGGCCACCCCAAATCTGAAACCCGAGCCCCGCCGCCTGCCTGCTCTTCCAACATTCGTGGCTCCAGAGGGGGACAGGACCCAACCCCTACTGGCAGCCCTGGGAGGGGCCGTTGCTTTGCCGCCCTCCCATATCACCACCCAGGAGAGGCTGGGGACACACAAAAAGCCCCTAGTAGCAGCATGCAGCCACGATTGCCGCGTTGAGAAAAGCTATCTAAGAGGTGTTCCACCAAGGTATATGGCTTTTTCCTTATTTTAAGAAGTCTTTTCTACTCCTTTACACATTTGATCATGTAATTTGTATAAAGCATGGCTAAAACTTCAGTGTTTTTGGCTTGGCTGTCAACAGAAGTTGGTATATAAGCAACTGTGTTTAAACTAACATTTCTTCCTAGTCCCATCCTTAATTCATTCTACAAATTCATCACAGGAAAATTTATTATTTCTGATCTCACAAATAAAGTGTGTGTGTGTGTGTATATGATTCTCCAGTTCCTCAAATATTTAAAAAAACCTGGAGCTGGGTAACTGCCTAGAAACAAGTCAGCTGATCAACCTTGTGGTAACTTAAAACTGGTGGGATGCTGTCCACTGTCTCTAGAGGGTATGCCAACATCCAGTTCAACAGAATATTGAAAGGTAAGCTATGGAGAACACTAAGAACTGAATTATACTAGTATCCACCTACCTGCACTCTTAAGGATTTTAATATGAGATACATCACTGATCAGTGTTTCAGTGGAAAAAAAAAAAATCAGCAAGCTATCTACAGTCCCTGCTTCCTGCCAGAAGGCCCTTAGGAAAAGATACCTTCCAATTTCAAGTTTGGAAAGTTTACCTTTACACCTATCAAGAGTTGGCATGAGGTAGTCATGCAATACTATTCTGGTTAATTGTGTGCAACTGCATACAATTGACAAATTTTTATTACTCTTCAATAAGGACAGTCAAATTGCTATGGTGATGTGTACCAGGATCCATTACTTCCCTCAAATTACTGTTATGAATATATTTCTACCATTTGGTTTAGAATAGAAGCTTTCCCATTGATTAAAGTATTATATAGGAGTATTATGGACAAAGTTGTTTTTAAGTTATTCCCTCAGACAGTCTAATCTGACCAACTGCTTTCTGGTTCACTACTGACCAGGAGCAATTGTGCTTGTGTCAGACAAGCCCACAGCTAAGCCTTAGATCCTATAAACATAACCATCAGTATGGATGAGTCAGGAAACTCCCAATCCTCTTGACTTGGATTTACTAGATCCTGTTGGTTCTGCCATTTGAAAAACATTTTATAGCCATGTACAATAAAGTCTGAATTTACCTGAAGGCAAATGTCTATCTAGGTAACATTCAAATAAAGTCCTTTGCACAGCCACTCCTAAAATACAAACAATGTATCACTCCCATTTTCTACTTGCTAACAGTTGTCCCACCATAAACAAGATTGTGCCAATGATCCTAGAGTTAGGACTAATGGGGGGAGAGGGAACAGGGGGAGAAACAAGGATCGGCAAGACTATTAGAAATAGTACAGAAAACTTTCAAGGCTACAGTTTCAGTTTCATCAAGCAGGAAGGAATACCATGAAGTTCGGCTAACTTTAATCCTAACCATATATTTTTCCCCATATTGGTGAAAAAAGGTAAAGGCTGAAAAATCCACTAATGGAGTGAGTAGCTTTCCTTGGCAGGTGTTGGGCCCAAGCCATCAATTTCAAATAAAAGAGCTAGAAGTCAGCAGCTAGTATTTTGTTTACAAATAATCGTCCAAATGACTAGTAAAATGCAAGATGAAGCAGACTGCAGCTCATCTCCGAAGGCTGGCAGCTCCAGCCTCTCTTCTGCTGTCCATAATTTCATTAAGATGAACTGTAGGAAAATAGAGGACCAATCTATACTTAAAAGGCTGCTGTGGCACAGTTGAAGATCTTCAGTGAAAATGCCAGTATGCCAACAGGAGGGCTTCTCCCATTGACAGTTAGTCCACCTCCCCCAGAGGCAGTAGCTATGCTGATGAGAGAATTAGCACTGTCTACACCAGGGGTTAGGTTGGTTTAACTGTGTCGCTCAGGGGTATGGATTTTTCACAGCCCTGGGCAACATACTTATACCAATGCAAGTGTCTAGTGTAGACCTGGCTATGAGCAAAAGTAGAGGCTTACATCCCATCGGAGAATGGCCTAACAAGCAAGTTGCAGTGAAGCCCCTTGCCTAATTCCCCACAGAGGGGGATTCAAATAACACTACACAGAAGGTAAGCATTGTGCTTATCAGGCATTGTCCTGGATGTCATTGGTGAGCCCCTTCATTTTTGTACTTCCTTCTGGCTAGTAAGGCTTAGTACCCCAATTAGTACATGTTCATGGAGTCACTGAAGTCCTAAGATAAGGTTTAGATGTGTTAATATTGTATGCTAACAATCTGTTCATGGCAAATTAATTACATTGTAATTTAAGAATTAGATTTAGTGCCTCTGAATAGCACATTAATGCCCATGAGTTACATGATGTGATTGGATACATTTTGTATTGAGGGAGTGCAGGCTCAAATGGTTTGGTTGTGTAAAGCACAGTCCTGACAACTATGTGGGTAAGACCAACCCATCAAGATAGAAAGAAAAAGAGGCCAACCCAAGAAGCGATTGGCAAAACTATAACCTACCCTCATGAGAAGATGGCATCGGGCTTTCTGATATGTAGCAGTGAGTCTCAGCTGACCCGTTCAGCTCAGTGCACCCCACATACTTATTATATTGATTTAAAGGATGTCTTGTAATACATCATTGAAAAACTAGCAACTCACTGATTAGTATTCTTGTGAGATTATGTACTGTTAACATAAAAATTATAAATGTGCTGGAAATGTTTTTAAAATGTGGTAGGGCTTAAAGCACCCCGTGTTGACCAAGGAACATGGCTCCACCTGCTTGTATTGTCTCCAATGTAAGTTGATCAAGGAGAGGCAATGAAGTACATTTACATAAACTGTAAACAAAGCCATCAAAGAGGAGGAGACAACAAAACAAAACAAACAAAAACACATTGCATCAGCTCTCTGGTAGACACAGCAAGCTGAGCCCCCTGGAAACAAGGATGAACCTTGAGAATATGAGTGGAGAAAACAAGCCATTTTGGCATTCTTCACCTGAAGAAACAAAGACATCAAGCACCTTGAGATCGGAGTTGGATCCTGCCTGAGGACTAGCCAGCCCTGCTAGAAGACTTGTTAAAATGGACTATGGTGAGAAAAATCAAGGATTCCAGCTTGTTAAATTGGGTTTTAGCATTAGAAGCATTGTCAAAGCCGATTCCCCACTCTGGCACTTTGAGTGCAGAAGGTGGGGACCCGCAAGGATTCTAAAAAATAATACTGGCCACTCCAGGCTTGTATTAAACTCCCAAGGTTACAGTTTCTCTGACCTTCGATACACAGACGCTGCCACCACCCAAATGCAAACAAAAAAAAAATACACCCCCTTTGAAATCAGAAAGGCACACTTCGGAACTCCTTCCTGTGAGGTACCCTCAAGCCCTTTCATCCCCCTCCGGGGAACAGCAGAAAAAGAAAAATAAAGGAAATCAGCTGTTGCCACCAGCTAATTTAAGAACATATGCACAAACATCTTAGGACACCAAAAATCCAATCCTGTTCTTAAAAAAAGGTAAATTTTATTAAAAACAAAAAAAGAAAATACATCTGGAACTTAGGCTTTTGCTAGATTTTAAAAAACCCACTTACAAAATTTAAACATCAAGAATAACCTTCTTGAGGTCCAGCTTAAAGGTTAAAGCAAAACAAAAAGTATTTGGGGTTAGCATAGAGGAGTCCACAAGCCAATAACAAAAACAGAAATAAACCTAAATCGTGTTTTTCTAGACATTCCCTAGTTTACTTACATATCTGGGGTTTCAGATAAGCAATCTCTAGGTATTATCTGATGGTTTTTCATATCTGGCTTAAGCTTCTCACTGCATAACTGCTCCCTGTTCCCCTTTTTCCCCCCAGAGAATCACAACACCTAGACAAAGGGAAGGTTGTGGGTTGTTGTTTTTTGTCCCCGCCCGCATTTTTAAAAGTTCTAGTCCTCCCATTGGTTCTTTTGGTCAGGTGCCCACTCCTTTCCTTTTACTTGTGGGCTTGTTAACCCTTTATAGGTAAAGGAAACAGAGAACCACCACCAAGAGGGATTCCATAGCCAACTGAGTGTCCACAAAAGGGAGCTACCCTTCCTTCCCCCCCCCCCCGCCCCCATTTATCACAAACATATTTTCACTTTTGTTTATTTGGAACCTTTTCTATCCCAATTCCTTCTGTTTGGTATCATTTAAGTATCTGTCCTGTGTTAATAAACAATCTCAGTGGAGTGTTTTAAACGGAAAGAGTAAAATCCAGTGTCAAACTAACAGGCTGATGCTGTGTATGGTCTTCTCACTGTAGCACTCATAAAACCTTATCAAATTTGCTGGTCCTTTAGAGAAAGGCTGAGCTTTCATGGGAGACAGTTTTGGGTAGACACAGGACCAGAGGGGCAGTTAGTATCACCCTGCATGGAGTAACCAGGCTGGTGGAAGCCAGAGTGAGGTCACTGTGCTGTATGCAGGTGGCTGGTGTCAGGCCTCTGAGTCAAAGTTGCACAGTACAGAAGCAAGTAAGGTTGTAAGTGACATTTTACTGGTCTAGGTGAAACTCCAAAGCGTCACAGTGGAATATCATAAAGGAAGACGTTAGACTGTGGTGTAATAGACTAGAGGACATAGCATTGAACAGAGCACTCTGGAGGGGGGGGGGGGAGACTCGTAAAGCGGACTCCATTAGATGGGATTAACAAAAAGACAATACATTTTGTGTATCTAAAATTTCACAAGCAAGTCTGTCATACTACACTACAAATATACAGTAATAGACATGACAAGATTTTTTGTAAGTTTACAGATACACAAGATGTCCCTTCCTAAATGACACTTTATTTATATGCATTTCTATGGCACTCACATAGCAACTGAACACCTCAAATATTAATGAAATATACATAAGGTTATTCATTTGGCCCCAGCAAGTATGGGTCTAGCTCTGAGTCTGAGCCTCTGCAAAACCTTTCATTTAAGAATGAGGTTTCAAGACATTATGATTTCAAAGGTAACTTTCCAAATGTGAACAAAGCATAAACCAAGCTACTGCCCTCTTCAAGTGGAAGATAGCTGTAATATTTCTGCTACTGTTCATAGCTTCTCCAAGCAGCACCGAAGGGAGATTAACAATACCTATGGTCAGTTTCAAGGATACTATGCAGAACCCCATAGGGCAGTGAAACTTAGAAATCATGTGAATGCTACTGTTTGCTAGTCAGAGCTTTTCCAGAGACAGGCACTGGAGAGGACCACCCAAAATAAAAAGGCTCCAGAAAAGGGTAAAGCAGAAGCCACTACTCAAGACTGGGAGAATCAGTAGAATAGCAGAGGCCCTCTCCCCTACTCCCACCGCTTGGGGGAGGGGAGAAGAGAATAATTCCTTTTCTCTTCCAGCAACTAAAGGTGGATGGAGGTTCAATTTTATACAACATTTAATGAGGAAGAGACTTACAGAAGTTCACCCCCTTATCTCTTCAACCAAAAGGCCCCGTGAGAGCACCCTGACAGGAGTGTACCACAGAGCTGGCTTAACAGCCAGTTATGTGGTAGCATTTCTCATCTGCATATTTCAAAGTAGTAAGCTTAGTCATCCAGACAATAGGTGTGTGAAGTTTTTCAAGCCCCAAAAAAATCAAGGTACAACTCATAGCTAACAATAGTTCCAGTGTTTCTGGGCTACTGCCAGTAGTTAGGCGAGATCCTAAAGGAGGAGGCAGGGAAAAATCCTTCCTGATACCTGGCCAGGGACCCACAAAGTTGGGTCAAGATTACTTGCAGAGCCTATGCTAACTTTTTCCTGTTGGCGCAGTCTCCTAACCCAGCCACTTCTCTGCAGGTCAATAATTTGATTGGGTGGGGGACAGGTAAGGAAGGAGACAGAAGGGAACGTGGGCCAACAGCCACATTTTAAAAACATAAGAAATGTAATTAATTTGTCCCCTTCAATGCAGTTTCACATTAACAGTAAACAGAGGGATTCACCTATGTCAACAATCTAATTACTGGTGGCCAAAATGCACAATAAGAGAGATCTATACCAGATTGGTGTTTTATAACATACAATTAGTATCCTGCTCGTTGGGATGCTAAGTCTTTTGTTTAGCTCAACATTTACATTTGTTGGTTTACAACCCCTTCACATCCCTCTCGTTGGAGGGATCAGACCAGTATTGCAGAACACTTTCCATCTATTTTCCCAGCATTTTCTTCCTAGTAGCTCTTTCTTACACTTGATCATTTTGCAGTATGCCAAGTTACTGATAAGAATTTTTCTTCCATTGCTGAAACATTGTCCTATTTTCTCACTAGTACAGGCAAATCCCTTAGGGAAACCTGCTACTTCCCAGGAACTGTTGCGCATGTATGCTGCTCCGCTCCCCTCCACTGTACGTCGCAAGGGAGTTTCTTCTCAGCTATGCTATACAGTTGTCATACAGCCTCTCTGTGAAAAAGCCTTCTCCAAAGCTACAAGTTAGACAAACGGCAAAGGAGAGAGAGAGAGAAATGGAGAGCGTACAGACAGAAGGATGGATTCCCTCTCACATGAAGATTTTAAGTTAGACGCACTCCATGGAAGCTACGTTTAGCGGGCAGCTACGCTCCACCTCAGCATCCCCCCGCCTCTAGGGCTCAAAGCAACAGGTCCCACGGGACCCAGCCGGCTGCAGGCACCCTAACGCTGCCCTCCCGTCTGAAGGCAGCTTCCAAGCGAGCCTTGCTCCGCCACGCTCAGCGATCCCGCCGACGATACCCAGCACTTACACAGCACTTTCCCGAGGCGGCCACTCAGGTTTGCCTTGCAGCAAAACAAAGCTAAACAAAAGCCTCCGACAGCCCCCAAGGCTGTGACCAACACCCCCCCCCCCGCCGCGTCCCCCAGACCCACCCCACGGCTCGGGCGGGGCAGAGAGCGAGTCACCCCAACCTGACTCCCCCGCAGCCATTCCCGCTACCTCCTCACACCTGCCGGGGAGGCCCCCCCCGTGAGGGTGGGCGCGGCCCGTTACCGCCCGAGAGGCGGGGGACGCGCGGGGGGGCGGGAGCCAGCCCCCCTCCCCCAGTGACACTCCCTCACACCAGTCTCCCGCGCGCCCACTACCAACCCCCCCCGGCGCTCACTCACTTTCTGGGCATCCATAGCGAGGCTGCGGCAGGCGCGCGCAGAAGACACCCTATCGCTCAGCCCACCCGCTAATAAAAGTCGTCTGCGGGAGAGAGGCTTGACTCTCGCACCCTCAGCGCGCGTCCACCGGCACCTCTGCGCCTGCGCTGTCCTGTCCCCCACAAACCCCTTCCATCCCCGCCCAACGTGCCCGCCCTTTCCCGGGCAGGACGCACCGCCCCATTCCTTGCTCGTCCAATAGGGATGCACCGCCTCGACCAGGCACCGCCTCCTCCCGGGCCTGTCTGACAGGGCGCCCCGCCTTTTCCCCCCCTCCCTCCGTCCCTTACGTGACTAGGAACGTCTACTTCGAGGTGGGAGGGGAAAGGCGAGAGAGATGGAGGTGGGAGCCGCAGCCCTGGCGCCTGCGCAGTGGGCGTGATGCACACCGGCGGCTCGGGCGGCGGTTGGCCTGGGGGCGCCTCACGCTAAAGGAACGAGGCTTCTCCGCAGTCGCAGGTTCGCGTCCAGGCGGCGCGCATGCTCTGCCCAGCGCAGGAACCAAACTCAGTCCCAGCCAGGCCTGGGCTATTCCCACAGCATAGGGGAGTGGAGGGTGTATTGACCTGGCAAAGGCCAGCAGTGGAGTCTGTATCTATGCTATAGCCGCCCCCTCAGGGGCAGAAGCCATTTTCATTCTGGCCTGAGTTGACAAGTGACCAATGATTTTCACTGGCCAGCAGCTCCAAGGTGTTAAAGAAATCATGAGTCAGGCCCCCAAAATCATAACATTTTTTAAAAATATCTTAAACTTTTAGTTATTTTTATTTGCCTCTTGCTTTCAGAGCCTGTAGGGCACACTTGGCTCATGGCTTTAAGCTTTTTTTCCACATCCAGGAGGACTAAAAAAAAATAATTTTATTTTAGTGAAAACTGAGATGCATACAGGAGCTGGGGCTTTAAGAAAAGCAGCAGATATCTCAAGACTAGCAATAAAAGCAGAAGAGTTGGCAACACTGGATTTTGGATTGCCTCCATTTTTGTATGTCTGGCTGGGATGCCTCAAAGGGACCTCATTTCTAGAGAGCAGGTGCTCAGCACTTTCTGAAAATCAGGCCCTTATAAGGCATCTCAAGTTGGACACATAAAAATCACTAATTACTTTTGAAAAGTTTTGGCCCCTGAGCCTGACAGAGGCTCAAGCACATTACCAGTGCTTTTGAAATGATAATTGTGGGTACACCTGTGAACATCACCATATTTCTGAATGTTTCAGGATAAGTATCCACTTTCTAAGGTTTTCACCCACTTTGGTGCTTTGTCTTGTATACAGCAGTCAAACTTTACACATTAGGAATCTTCCCCCTAAACCTAATATGTATTTAGTTTGCCATACTTGTAAACAAGCTTTGTAGTATTTCAGGGCCTTCTGACCCACAGAATAAAAAGTGTGTCATACAGCTTTTGAAATGTGTGGTAACTCTTCACATCAGTGACGTTTTACAAATATATAACTATAAAAACATTCACAGTATTTGAGAGTATCTGTGACTGTATCACTCTTGATTGCGGCTTTGGCATTATTGTAATGTAATTGATTAATAATAGTATAAACTCTGGTTGCAAAGTAAAAGAAAAGAAAACCGCATTATGGTAACTCTCCAGGACTCCCTTCACTACTTCAACATCAGCACTTAATGGTAAAAAGGATTTATTAAGCCAATTTTGGCGTCGATTTGCTTTATTTATTTAGGATGAACCCCCATTTTTCCTTAGTATCATTGATTTTTCTAAAGTGTTATGGACTTCCTACCTTCATGAGAGTCAATCAGGCACTCAAAGGAAATTTTATAAATCTAGATACCTAGTAACAGGAGGAAATGAATTCTCTGGTGAGGTAGAACTCCACACCCTTTTGTTATTAGTATTGTTTAAGATTTGTGAGATCAGGACCCCATTGTATTAGACACTGTAAAAACACATAGCAAGAGACAGGCCCTGCTTCAAAGAGCTTACAATGATAAATATGTGACAAAGGGTGAGAAGGGAAATGGGCACAGAGAGGTGAAATGACTGGCCCAATGTCACACAGGACCAGGCAACAGAGCCAGAAATACAGCTCAGGTCTCCTAAATCTGAAAATGATAAGGGTATGGAACCACTTCTATATGAGGGGAGATTAAAAAGACTGGGACTATTCAGCTTGGAAAATTGATGTCTGAGGGGAGTTAAGATAGAGGCCTATAAAATCATGACTGGTGTGGAGAAAGTGAATAAGGAAGTGTTATTTACCCATTCACATAACACAAGAACCAAGGGTCACCCAATGAAATTAATAGGTAACAGGGTTAAAAAAAACACAAGGAACTACTTCTTCATACAGTGCACAGTCAATCTGTGGAACTCATTGCCAGGGGATGTTGTGATGTCCAAAAGTATAACTGGGTTAAAAAAAGAATCAGATAAATTAATGGAAGATAGATCCATCAATGGCTATTAGCTAAGATAGCCAGGGCTGGAGCCCCATACTCTGGGTTTCCCTAAAGCTCTGACTGCCAGAAGCTGGGACTGGATGACAGGGGACAGATAATCCAATAAACTGCCCTGTTCTGATCACTCCCTCTGAAGCATCTAGCAGAGGCTATTGTCGGAAGACAGGATACTGGGCTAGATGGACCATTGGTCTGACCCAGTCTGGCTGTTCTGAGATTGCAGCCTCATGCCTCATGTAACAGGCTATGCTGCCTCTCAAGGGCTGGAACGTTTTATTGTATGATTCTGAGGGTCTGTGTTTTGTTTTGTTTTTCCCCCCAAATCACACACACACAACTGTGCACATAATTACCATGACCGTGTGAGCAAAAAAGAATATTAGTGTGAGCAAATCTAATAGACAATTGACTAGTTGCCCATCCAAAAGCAGTAATTTTGCATTCAGATTAGCCATGTGATTGTGCATGTCACTATATAAGTAAAGAGACCCGAAGAAGAGCTCTGTGTAGCTCAACAGCTTGTATCTGTCAGCAACAGAAGTTGGTCCAATAAAAGGTATTACCTCACCCACCAAATATTTTAGGACTTACGGCTACAAAAACGCTGCAAACATTGTGAAAATAAGTCCCTTTATGTTCATGTAACCTAAAGATAAAGAACCTGTGCACATGAAAATGAAACACTAAGGTCTTGGAGACAACTCTTGCTTTTTTTCTTATTGCAGAGTTTGGTGGCTCATACCAGTTTACATAGCCATTTGTTTCCACTTAATTTCTCTTGATTAATTTTGTAATCCTAAAAAAATGTAACCCTCATTTGAAATATAAAGGAGAGCAAGAACATCTTTAAACTGGGGTCTGTTTGAACACACCACACTTTGAGTGATGAGTTCCAAAGAATCTGTGCCTTTGACTACACTCTCTCGATTTGTTTTATTGCAACAATAGCAGTGAAGATACAATACGCTCATTCAAAGTGTCCCAGATTGTTTTACTGCAGAATGTGGACATTCATCCTGTAAAACAGTATAACCGTATAAAACAGTTTGTATGTTATGCGTCAGTTCATAATGTAGGAGGCAACAATCCTTTTTCTCTTAAATATGAACTTTCTGCATTCCTGGTTGCAATCTACTCTGCTGTACAGAAAAGTTCACATGCCACTATTAGGAAATGGTGTTATCACTGACGTTCCATTGTACAGTGATTAGTTCAGTTGATTGGTTCAGTATTACATACCCTCCTATTCTGTCAGCCAATCTGTCACTCCTACACAGAAAAAAATTAACCCTATTTTGAGCAAAACCTGGAACTCTCTTGAAGCTAGTGGGCCAGGGCTTTAGCTGGTACAAATCAGAATAGATCTTCTGAAGTCATTTTACACTAATTTACACCATCTGAGGACACAGCCTATTGGTGGGAACATGAAACAGATTTAGAATCACATCATAATTGTAACTGTTACAGAGCGATCTGCACATGCCGCTTTCTCTCATTCCATGTGTTCTTCAGGTATTTCATCTCCTTAATTATGATGCCCTTTAGAACGGGACTTTGTATTTTAAACTGTATATGCGCATTATATCTTTATGAAGGCTAAAGCATGATAAAGCTATGTATCTTGTAGTTAGAACGAAGACTGATAATACAACTATGGGTTTAAAAATAAATGCAGTACTTAACACTTCTGTGCACAACTTCTTAAAGGTTACTCTGAATTTGTAGATCCATAGTGCCCATAATCACTGATAACAAGAGTTATCAACCGTCTTTTTCCCAAATAGTGCAAAACCAAATAATAAAAGTCAGTGGAGTTTAAAAATGAAATCTGCTTTTTGCTGGAGCTAGAGGGAATCCAGGAGTTCAAATAGCAGGCCACTGGAGGGCAACGCCCAAGCTCAATCAGGAGCCTTAGGCTAAAGTTTATATTGCCTTATTTTTTATGAGTTACCAATAAAACCAAATCCCAGGAAGGGGGACAGTTTGGGGTCCAAATGGCCTGGGTCAAAGCCCACTGAAGGCAAAGGGAGTCTTGTAATTATTTCATTGGGCTTTTGATCAGTCCCTGACTCAGGGTCTGAATGCTTTGTCTAAATTCAAGCACAAACCATCAGACGCATGTGCCTTCGCCGGATTAAGGTATAAGCTAACTAAACTACAGCTTAGGTCATTGCAATATGAGGGGCCTCTAAAACAGAAAAAACAGAATCCATTAAAAATTTTATCAAAATCAGTTGATAAAGGCGATATGGGAAAAAAAAGATTCTCTCTAAATATAGACATTTTCATTCAAATCTGACAAAAATATACACATCTGGCTCCACAAATACCCTTACCCTATCCTTACCCTTCACTAATTGTTCATTATTGACAGGCGGGAGGCCAGGGCTGAGGGAAAAAAAACGACAATTGCACTTGTAAAATTAGTATTTCTACAAGTAAGTCTGTTAGCAGTCTCCTAAGGCAGTGTTTTGTTGGCCAGCTGCTACTGGTAAAATTATGACCATGCCCTCACAGTTTATTTAAATAAATAAATAAATAATCTCACTGCTGATAAAATCGGGAAAAATGTGAAGTCGGAGACGGCAGTGTCGTGAAGCCGTCCTGCCTAGCTCATACTTGTATGTTAGTGTGTTCTTTCTCCTTTTGACCTGTACATACGGACAATAGTGTATTTTAGAGCGCACGCCACTTTCTGCGTCATGCGCTATCCATGCTTCACATGGACTTGGGTCGAGTGGATCTTGAGGAGGATACATTTTTGTTGGCTCCCCTCCGTCAGTTTCGGGAACCTTCACAGTAAATATCAGAGAGTGCTGACGAGAGGATAAATAGAGGGTTTTGAGAGAAGTGAAGGAAGACAAAGCCCTGGCTGGGATGATTTAGCTGGGGTTGGTCCTGCTTTGAGCAAGTGGTTGGACTAGATGACCTCCTGAGGTCTCTTCCAATCCTAATCTTCTATAATTCTCTGATTCTAAGGTATACATATATATCAAAATATTCTGAGTACTTGGTGAGCAAGTTATTTCAAACTATGTGCATATATGATTTATAGGCTATTAAAGCTTATAATATTCATTATATTTGCTTGAATATAGGCTAGTGTTTCTCACTTTCTCAATGCCTGTCTCGAGATTACCAGTCTTTTTTCGGGTAAATTCTTTCTTTCTCTTTCGCACATACAGCCTGTTGTCACTCTGTGTGTCTGAGGTTTTTACTCGAGATTATTAGTGGTCCTGGGGGAGACAGAGGATAGAGAAGTGAACGTGAAGAGAGATGTCTGCCTAGAGAAAAGACTGGGATTTTCTGCTCGGGGGGGTTGGAGCGCGCAAGATAATATTTTATTATTGGTAGTATGCTCTGTAAAAATTCTTATATAGACTTATAAATTACATATCATATGCATAATACATTGTATTTTTATAGTATGGCAAAAGAAAAAATCCCAACAATTCATTGTTTCGTAGCAAAAATTAAATCAGAATAAACATTTGTAAATATATTTTATATATAGTCTGGATAAACTTTGTATTTCCCTAACAAAATTAATCAAATGTTTTTTCATTTATTCAAAGAAGGATAATTTTCCTTATTCATGGTGTAAAAAAAATTATATATCCTCTCTTGTTTTCATGTGAGAACATAGACAAAATAGCACTAACTTTCACAGAAATATCCTGGTAAAATAACACAGGTTTTCGGCATATATATATGAATAAAAATATTATTTGTTGTATAGATATATACATCTCAATATTTATAATATACAATTATTTTTTATTGGGTTCAATAAAAACTTTCTGCTACTAATTTTAGTATCAATATTAGGTATTTAAGCACAACCTCCTATAAAAACAAAACAAACCAATTTGTTGGAACAATACAACCCGCATACAATTTTCTGATGGTTTGCTTATTGCCTGGGTGTAATTCATATCAATATAACTAATAGTTGAGCTTTAAGCTTGTGGGTGATCCGCATCCTATATCCTCTATTGCCTCTTAGACAGAGGATAGAAGATGTCAATAGAGGATACAAGAGTGTCATTGCGTACTCAGACAAGGAATTCCACAAGTTAGATGCCCCAACAGAAAAGAAAAATTTCCTGAGAACTCTTCTAGGAAATTGTATTATTTCCTGTATTATTTTTATTTTTTATATTGTATTGTTTACTTCCACTTTACTTACATGCGCAATTAGTTCAAAGAAAGTGTCTAAAATTTATTTCTCTCATGATGCCATTGTTACAGAGAGGGCTGCTGAAAATGAAGATTATTATTCTATTTTTACAATTTCGCCTTTGTATATATGCAAATATAAAGCTTTCGTGTTTATATATTGAGTGTCCTTTTTGTGAAAATAATAAATACTTTTTTTTTTTTATGGTGTGGGGCCTCTTACACTTGACATAGTTTAGGGCCTCACAATGTCATAATCCAGCCCTTGCCTTCCCACTTCAAAATTATGCTCAAGGTGAGGATTAAACTGCATACCTTTATGGGAAGCTTAGAGCCTTTTATAGGTGTCATATACATAAATCAGTGGTGGGCAACCTGCGGCTCGCGGGCCGCATGTGGCCCATCAAGGTATTCCGCTGGCTGGCCACCAGACAGTTTGTATACATTTGCATGGCCGCCTGCAGCTCCCAGTGGCAACAGTTCGCTATTCCCAGCCAATGAGAGCTGTGGGAAGCAGCGCGGACCGCAGGGACGTGCTGGCTGCCGCTTCCCAAAGCTCCCATTGGCCTGTAATGGCGAACTGTGGCCACTGGGAGCTGTGGGCGGCCGTGCAAAAGTAAACAAACTGTCTGGCAGCCTGCCAGCAGAATACCCTGATGGGCTGCATGGGACGGCCGCAGGTTGCCCACTACTGACATAAATCTAAAAGATAAATACTTGACAGGTAAACTTCCAGGTCATGTTTCCAGTATTGTGCCTATTCTCTTTTTCACAGTGTCAAATTAGAAATCCTAAAAAAAAAGATTAGGGGCTGGGGAGAAAAAGTCTTTCAACAGCTCTGCTCTGATCTTCCGAGAAGAGCCAGAGATGGCATGCTAAGGGAGTATACACTGCATATGGATCAAAACTCTCTGCATTTCCATTTTCTGCAAAAGTGCGCTCTCTCTCACCATCAGGAGCAATTTGAAAACTTCATAGTAACTATTGAAGCTGATTTCAAATGAGAATAGAATGAAATAAGATCTCTGAAAAAGGTGGACACTGAAAGAAAACAAGAAAGATCAATATTGCTTTAGAATTCTGTTGTATAAGAGAGTCTGGTTTGGATAATCAATCTAAAGTATGAGAGGGGACACGGACAAAGAAAATGGTTTTCAAACTTTTTGGTGTCGGGTATTCCTTAATACATATTTTTCATTCTCTAATTTCATATGAAATCCGCACTGTACCAGGGAATGTGGGCCCTTGATAGGCACAGCCAGGCCTGTTCCACTGCTACGAGTTATCAGCCCCTTAAGTTCAAAACGAGGCATTCAGGGTGGTGTGGTACTGAGAAGGAGCCCCTGACTGGACCCAGAGTAAGACATAAAAGCTCCCTGGCTCAGTCTGAGGATGGGAGAGCCAGCTGTTGGGCTTCTGGATGTGAGTGTAACGAGGGTGTAGGTAGGACTGGTGCTGAGCAGCTGATGGAGAGAGAGATGGCAAAGGGGTCATGGTGGGAAGTAGCCTGTGGAAGCTAGAACAGATAGCTGCTCCTCTGTATGCAGAGTCTAGGGGCTTGTTCCTGGTCTAGAGTGAAGGACTGGGCTTCCCTATATCTCAGCTGCACATTATGGTGAGTGGCAATCAGGTTAAGCAGAAGCCACCTGTGAATAAGTGAAAGAATTTAGAGCTGGTTTATCTGCAAACTTGCACTGAACTAATTACTTCTGTTTTATTATTATTTGTGTTATTGTAGTGCCTAGGAGCCCTAACCATGAACCAGGAGCCCATTGTGCTAGGTGCTGTACAAACACAGAACAAAAGACAACCCCTGCCCCAAAGGGCTTGCTTGAATCCACACCTCTTGTTCTTTCCGTGCAAGTCTTTGTGTGAACACTTAGGGCGTGTCTCTGTGGAGACTTAAGGCAGGTTTACACTACAAATTTACAGATTGTAGCATATCTAGTGGAGATCCTGTAAGCCAGTAGTTTTCAAACTTTTTTTCTGGTGATCCAGTTGAAGAAAATTGTTGACGCTTGCAATCCAATGGAGCTGGGGATTAGAGGTTTGGGGTATGGGAGGGGCTCAGGGCTGGGGCAGAGGGTTGGTGTGTGGGGGTGAAGGCTGCGAGGTGGGGCCGGGAATGAGGGGTTCAGGGTGTGGGAGGGGGCTCTGAGCTGGGGCAGTGGTGCAGGAGGGAGTCAGGGCTCTGGGCTGGGGGTGCAGATTCTGGGGTGGGGCCAGGGATAAGGGGTTTGGGGTGCATGAAGGGGCTCAGGCTTTGGGGGGGCTCAGGGATGGGGCAGGGGATTGGGGCACAGGCTTACCTCAGGTGGCTCCCAGTCAATAGCGCAGTGGGGGTGCAGAGGCAGGCCTCCTGCCTGTCCTGACACCACAGACCACGCTGGACCCTGGAAGCAGCCAGCAGCAGGTCCAGCTCCTAGGTGGAGGTACGCAAGTCACTCTGCGTGGCTCTCACCCGCAGGCACCGCCCCCTCCCCAGCTCCCATTGGCCAGTTCCCAGCCAATGGGAGTGCGCAGCCGGTGCTCGGGGCAGCACACGGAGCCCCGGAGCCCTCCCGCCTGCTGCTGGCCGCTTCCTGGGCACAGTGCGGTGTTGGAACATGTAGGGACTAGCCTGCCTTAGCTGGGCAGCACCACCGATGGGACTTTTAACGGCCTGGTCAGCAATGCTGACCCGAGCCGCCGTGACCCAGTCCCTTCCATTCCATGGTTTGAAAACCACTGCTCTAAGCCAATGGGAGAGAGCTGTCCTGTCGGTTTAATAACTCCACCTGCCTGAAAGGCGGTAGCTATGTCAGCTCGAGAAGCTCTCCTGTCAACATAGCACTATCTACACAAGGGGGTTAAGGTTGGTATAACTACATTACTCAGGGATGTCAATTTTTCACACCCCTGAGAGACTTAGTTATACTGAAGTAAGTTTGTAGTGTAGACCAAGCCGTAGTGGTTTGAGCATTTGCTTGCTAAACCCAGGGTTGTGAGTTCAATCCTTGAGGAGCCTGTTTAGGGATCTAGGGCAAAAATTGGGGATTGGTCCTGCTTTGAGCAGGGAGTTGGACTAGATGACCTCCTGAGGTCCCTTCCAACCCTGATATTCTATGATTGATTCTGTGATTAGAAATTCCACAGTGTGCTTTGACCTTCTGCTGTTCGCAGTATGTCAGGGCTCACTAGGAAAGTTTTAGGTTTCAGAGTAACAGCCGTGTTAGTCTGTATTCGCAAAAAGAAAAGGAGTACTTGTGGCACCTTAGAGACTAACCAATTTATTTGAGCATATGCTCAAATAAATTGGTTAGTCTCTAAGGTGCCACAAGTACTCCTTTTCTTTTTAGGAAAGTTTTAGTGTGCAGTAGTAGAGCCCATATGGCCAGCTTATGCCTGGTAGGCTAGTTCGCTCTACAGTCACACCCTGGCTTGCTGCTCACTAAGTTTCCCTAGAGACAAGCCCTTATTTTGAAATAAAGTGTCTTATTTTGGTGTAGTTTGTTAAAAAAACCCAGTCAGCTTAACCAAAATTAAAATCAGATCCCTTGCTACAAAAGGGGAGCATCCACACAGACTTGCACCCATTGTGCAACAAAGGCGTGAATTAAAACAAACTTGCACCCATTGTGACAAAGCTCTGTCCTTGCCTCCATGGGTCCCGTGTTTCCTGGCGGATTTCGCTAGCCTCAGAGGCTCACTGTGACCCTCCACGTAACCCTTCTTTCTCTAGAGACAAGGGTCACAGTCTACTGAGCCATTTTCATCATAAGCCAGCAAGGGAGGTGAGGAGAAGTTATCCTTCCTTGTACAGACTCTGTTCTCTCACAGTCTCAGTGATTAATCACGGGGCAAAAGTCGGGTGCGAGCCCGGGCCCACCCTCTACTCCGGGCTCCAGCCCAGGGACCCTAATAGTATCAGCTATGGTAGCTGACCTTTTAGAAACATGACATGTACAATTCTCTTGGGTACTTCCCCCACAGCAGCCCTCACTTCCTCAAGCTCCACTTCACCCTTACCTCAGGGCCTCCTTCCTTGTGCCTGATATGGTGTGTACTACTCAGCCTCTCCAACAGCACAACTTCCTCCCACAGCTCCTGACATGCACACCCACCTGACTGACTGGGAGGCTTTTAACTAGTTTCAGCCAGCCCTTGATTGGCTTCAGGTGTCCCAATCAACCTAGCCTTCTCCCTGCCTTCTGGTAAGTTCTTAATTGGCCCCAGGTGTCTTAATTGACCTGGAGGAGCTTCCATTTCACTTAACCTGGTACAAGGGATTTGTTTAGCCTGGAGCTAATATCTCTATCTCCCACTACTTTTCTATAGCCATCCAGCCTTGCCCCGTCACACCATATAACTATGTCTGTCCAGCCAAGGCCTTATTGACCAAGAGCTTTTATGATTGGTGCTCTTTCTTTGAGCAGAGTCAAAAACACCAGAGCACCTACCAGTCCATGGACTACTGGGAAATGGTGCCAGTGATGCTTCTGGGTGTTGGAGAGGTAGGTGACATCCACACACCTCACTGAGTAGGGAATGCCACAGAGCCTGGCAACATCAAAAAAACATAGATAGGGCCAGCCCTTACACAGTTCGTGTGTGTGTGTGGGGGGGGGGACACGAGGTTTGGTAAGGCAAGTGGCTTATTGCACACAGTTTTTATTGAATAAAGACCAGGTCTAGACGGCTGTTCATTTATATGGTTTTAAAATAACAGACTGGATCCACTCACACAGGCAAGAATGAACTGTGTTATGACAATATTGACCACCTTTAAGTGTGAGACACATGATACCCAGTAGGTTGCATAGTATACCTGGTGCCCAAATCTCCTCGTGGAAGGAGAGTGAAGGAAGGGGGAAGTTCCAGAAAAGCCTTTTGATTAGTCTTAAATTAATCTATCTGGTTCTGGCATTCTGCTTGAGGAAAAGGCAGAGTGATGTTTTCTCAGGTCATCTATAAAGCTATCCAGAGATTGTCCTGGGTGAGCTGAGAGTTTGTGATAGTTCTGCTCACACATCGCTAGATTCAATTACCACTTCTGCTGTGACGACTACCAAACAGGTGACTAAGCATGGTATGCTGTGACTACTGCCTATGATAGTAAACCAGCAAATTTGATTATTTCACGATTATCTTGTCCTCCCTTTCTCTTTGTTGTATCCACTTCTTGTCTCTCTCAGATGCTAAATTTGTAAGCTCTTTGGGGCATACCTCTCAACAGGATGCAATGTGTAACAAAGTCCAAAATGAGGGACAGAGGAAAGAGTCGTGTCCCATACTGAAAAGACTGTGGAATTCATGCCGATAATGGGATGTGCACTGGGGCACAGGTTTTTAAAAGTATTTAGTCATTGCTGTGTTCAGTGTTGCAACCTCTAGCTGATTTAGACCCCTAAATATCATTTTCAAATGGGATTTAGGCACTTAGAAGCCTAAATCCCATTGACAATCAACAAAGACTTGTTTAAATTTTAGAGGAAACAATTTTTAAACACACAAACATGCGTCCTAGTTACTATGTATGCAACCCAAATCTTGCATCATTAGGCAACTGTTGGAGAGGCTCAGAAGGAAATTGACTAGAAAGTGACGCAAGCACCAAAAAACCGTAATAACCCAAAGTGGTTTTTGTGCGCTAGTGATATAGCTAAGGAATTCTCTCTCAGGATAGAGGCTATCTTCAAATCCAGCTGTGTCCCCTCGACTGCTTTGAAAATCAACCCGATTTTTAAACCTACCACTTCTTTTAAACGGAGAAGTTCATATTGGAACAAGCTGACCTATGCTGAAAAAAATACTTCTGAATCTAGTTTCCTCAGCATTGAAGGCTTCGCCTTAAGCCATGTAGCCCAGCAGAGCAGTCACTTCTCATTTTAAAACAACCTTTTGAAATGCCCTGCAGCCAGGAGCAGAAACAGGAGAAAAGAAGGGGAGAAGAGACACAAATAGGGGAGGAGAGAGAAAAGCAGGGGAGAGACAAGGAGATAACAGGGCAGTGAGAGAAGGGAAAGGAGCCTTGCCTCAGAGAAGCAAGGACTTCTGGGAAGGATTTTTTTAAAAAGGTTATAAATTACATTTAAATCGACAATGGGGGAGGAGCAGGTAGGAAAAGATGAGCGCAAACATGGGCCCTGATCCTGTGCAGGCAGACATCTCTGCAGAGATTTACCAGCAGGGAGCTGCTTGCAAAATAGAAAAGGAGGACTTGTGGCACCTTAGAGATTAACCAATTTATTTGAGCATAAGCTTTCATGAGCTACAGCTCACTTCATCGGATGCATAACGTGGAAAATACAGTGAGGATGTTTTTATACACACAGACCATGTATTACCAGCAGGAGAGTGGGGTGGGGGGAGAGAAAACCTTTTGTAGTGAAAAACACCCATTTTTTCATGGTCTGTGTGTATAAAAACATCCTCACTGTATTTTTCACTTTATGAATCCAATGAAGTGAGCTGTAGCTCATGAAAGCTTATGCTCAAATAAATTGGTTAGTCTCTAAGGTGCCACAAGTCCTCCTTTTCTTTTTGCGAATACAGACTAACATGGCTGCTACTCTGAAGCTTGCAAAATAGAGACCATGGTTAGTAATCCATATTGTTTTTTAAAAAACATAGAAATTTGATTTTTTTAGAAAAATGCATTGTATACATGGCTGTGTTTTCCGCTGATTAGAAATCAAGGAATGTTACAAAGTCACTATTAATAAACAATAGCAATCTGCATATCTCTATCTCTTTATCCAAGGCTCTCTAAACATTTCACAAAGGGAACCCTGCATCTTCAATGCCCAATTGCTGCTGAAGGGGCACTGCTTTTATCTGACTTACTTCAGTAAACAAACTGGTTGTGCCTGCTGGTGGTTAACCAGGATATTAGGCTGTGGCTATTGAACCAATGAGAATGCAGGCTTTCCTAAAGCCATTTCTTAATGAGGATTATCCACTGTCCTGTTAATAGGCTCAAGACATTCTAATCCTGGTCTTGTGCTGCAGACTGTTTTGTTACCCTCGTCAAAAAAAGTGAGAATTGACATTTATTTGCATTATGCACGTTGGTAGCTATTCTGTCTGCAGCTGATCTATTGAATCAGAGTCTTTCAAATATAACAACAAAGATTTTCAAGGCCTTGCTTACCTGAACCCATTACCTGTAATTGGTGAAGGTGGGTGAGCTTTAGTAGGTCAGATTATTGCAAAAGCGCAGCAGATGGCACTGTAGCGCTACAGGCCTGAAGAGCGGGATGATGCAGATGGGTTTAATGTATGTAGAATACGCCCAATATACACGTGTTGTAACTTCAAAGCTTCTTATGTGCCCTCTATTTAGTACAGCAAGCCGCGAAGCCTCACTTACTGAGTTATATGCTGGGGCCTGAAAACTTACTGGGAACGCGATCGTCACAGGGGTAGTATGGAGACCGGGGCCTGGACATGGGATTCCGATAGGCTAACGGGGCCACACTCCTGTTAGAGAGCAGTTGATGGTCGTGAAAGAATGAATCTGGCCCACGGAGAAGGCTTGGAACAGCAAACCATAGCAAACATAACAATGTCCTACACCTTTAATGCCCAGCAGAAATAAATACAACAAGCTGCATACAGACATAGCTGAAAGACAAAACGGGCCAGATGCTTGGCTGGTGTAAATTGACAAGACTCCATTAATGGAGCTACCCAGATTTACACCAGATGATGATTGAGCCAAAGGGTGGCTCTCTCCAAGGAAGTCCCCAGTACAAAGATTACAATTCTGCCCAAAAGAGACGTGCCCAAAGACGGGATTTTGCAAGAGCCCCTGCTCTGTTGCAGAGCCTGCCCTTGCCTGTGTGTTTACAGACCTCAGAACTCAAGGAACTGGCTGGCTTGCTGCTAATGAAGCACAGACATTCATTGCTTGCAGCACCAACCATTCGACCTGCTGGCTAGCTGAGTGCATAGGAGACTGGCAATTTGGGGAGCTGTTTTAACCCCATCCCTGCCAGAGCTCATAGGGGTGTCCCTTCCACAGAGCACAGCAAAATGCACGGGGAAATGCAGCCAACCAGAGCCACAGGGAGTTTATGTGAGGAGTCCGTAAGAGGTTGGAGATGAGATGAAAACTGACAGAGTAACCTCCGGTAACTTAGCGACACCAAAGCTGTGGATAACCCTGCCACCGGGGTGGACTTCAGGGCTTGAGCTATTGTCTGAAATGGGAACCACTGACTCTTACTGAAGAGTCACTGTCCCAAGTATTGTACTGAATATCTGAGAAAACAACATGGTTTTTACCTCTGCCAAAGGGTGGGAAGAGAATGAGGAACCCTGGTTCCCCTAACCTCTACCCAGAATCGCCAATTGGGGCACATGGAAGAAAAAGCTGCTCCATAGAAAAGGGTGAAGTCACTTGCTCCCCTAAGCAAGAGGGCAGCAAGGGAGGAATTGTGAGTTTGTGTCACAACTTTGTCCTGGGGCAGCGCAGTTCACACACTGCCCCTTCTTGGCTCACAATCATAAAATACAAATACTCGCTCTTATCCAAAATGTGTCTCTGTCTAATTGCAGGTAACTGTGTATCCCGGCTGAGCCTGCAAAACTCCAGTTTTATTGAATGTTTTGGGGGTCCCCTTAGACTTTCAGAAAAATAAAGGTTCACCTGTTGCAAAGCCAACCACACAAGGCGGCATTTGTTAATTGCACCTTTCTATAGACTGAGTAGACAACATAGAGAACACCAGCTTTGTTGGTCCTGGATACCAGTGCCTTCATTATAGCCACACAACCCATCAGTTGTGAATGAAGGGGTTCCGCTTATCAGGGGAATACACATCTTTTGTCCTTGGCATAATTATACCCTATACCCTGTACTTTAAACTATAAGGAAAATGTATCTCTAAAAATAGGAATCGCCTGGCACAGGGCAAATGAACAAACTTGTGCTTGTCCTTTAGCTAATTTTGCAAATGTACAGCAAACAATTTGAATGGTTATCAGGTTTACCGCAGTATTCAGACTATGCCCATCACTGCGATAAAGGAGTGCCTTCCATAGCATGGTAGTCTGAACTTATGAGCATGTCCCTTTGGTTCTCTCCTGTGTTACAATAACTCCTTTTGTTCTCCAATTGTTTCGCTATCTCACCTCATTCCTTCTCACCAGAAATCGTTAGGCCATTCTTTGCCTCCAAATCTCTTTGTGGAAAGTCCAGCAGAGGGTGCTGTGAGATCACTGCAGTAACAGCTGCTTCGGTATACACAGTTGGCTCATCGTGCTTTTGAGGACATCTGCCTCAAATAGTGGCAAATTTAAGAGACTGTGATTTTTCATCTTGGTGGGTCACACTCTGGCCCCTGAAGCTCCTTTATACTATCTGACCCAAAAAAGTGACATGAAAAAAATGCACTTTTTTCCATCAGGAAAATAAAATAGTCTCCATATGTAAATGTCATTGCACAACGCTGGGTCTCAAGACTTGTCTTTGCAGCCTTCCTAACCAGACTCCATGTGTCTGTTCCCTCCCCACTGTATATTCCTTTAACAGGATTTTGGAAGCTGCTTCTGGGGCCTGAGAAATCCCACAAAAACCTGAGTCAGAGGCCAAATGCCTGAGGTTAGGCAGGTATATTTGTGTGGCTGCCCCTTCTCCACAAAACACTGAGTCTGTTGCCAGCAAGATGTGGTCCTTCAGTGCTAATAGAGCGTTTGTATGATGCACAGCAGAAATCAAGATGTTAGCTCAGTGTATATTGCCAGATTGGAATGTACGGGAGAATCTCCATTAAACTTCCTTTCTAGTTTAAAAAAAGAAAAAAGGTGAGGGGGGCTCAGGTTGTCAGTGTGCCTGTTTAGAGAAGGCAGGGCAGTGTCAGCGTGTGGCTTAGCACACAGAAAAGTAATTTTTTTGGACCTCTTTAGGGTCTGATTCTGCAAGAGGCCAGGGCTGACTCAGAAGCCATTCAGCTGAAGGACTGAGCCTTTAACTTGCTATATCCTTAGACAGCATGATGCACAAACAAAAGTGGAGCTCAACAGCAGAAGAAAGCAGGATACAAGATAAACACTTGGACACACTGACTCCTGGGTTTCCGTAGAAGTGTGGTGATGGAGAACTCTTCAATGGACTATCTGAAATGTTTTAGATTGAATCTAATTCATGCATAAAGGGGACAGATAGCCTTCCAGATCTAGGCTAACTTCTTGCCGCGTCTTGGAGCACAATAATCTTTGGCATGTTAATTTAGGTAACCAGAGGGGATAATGCATAAGCGAAATGACATAGGCAAGGACAGAAACAGGGGCCAGGTCATGTCCCAGCAAAGCCATTGAGGGGACAGTGGTGCTTTCTCGCCTGATTTTGGGCTAAGCCAGTCAAAGACAAGCTTCTTATCTGCTAACATTGTTTGCAGCTCTCATAGGCCCTGGCACATCTGGCATGGGGATCAGGTCAGGCGTCCGGACCACAGGCAGTGGGAAACAAATATTGACAATCTGACCCTTTTGAGATGGGAGGGGGGAATAGGGGCCAGTTAATGATTTCAGGGATTTACTGTGCAGGAAATTTTAAAAATATAAACTTGATTGTAACAAACTGGAACCTAAATCTTGACCTTGAGCATTCAATGTGACACTGCAATGCATCAAGCTTACCTAACTACATCATCCAGGGTCCCACGCATGGCTTTAGAACAATAGAGCAGGTGCTGAAACAATGGTATCAACAGCACAGGGGGTTAGCAGTAGTGCTGGCAAAGAGGGACCGCACCATCCCTCCTCTCCAACCCCAGCGGGTGCTCTGGGAAGTTTTTGCTCTTCTCAGGGCACCCTCTGCCAGCAATGGTGCTGTAATACACGAGTGCTGGCAGCGAGTCTCATGAGTGTTTAAATTTAGTTTGGGGGCTTATGACTTAACACTGCCAGCAGGGTGGAATCAGGAACTGGTTCTGGAGAAAGCCTACTGGTGGTGGCTCTCCAGTAGCAGCTGCTATTCCACTCCCCTTGGTGGTTTGTTTAGCACCTGGAGCACACCCAGGAATAAGAGGAGGAATTTCTTTTTTAAAGGAAAACTCAGCGAGGAAAAATATCAGGCAGCTGCCTGACAATGTATTAGTCTAGAGAATAGTATCTCAGGGTTCTGTGACTTCCCTTATTGCTTGGGAGGTTCAAAACTGGATTGGACAAAGCACTGAGATGTACTGTAGGAACAATCTTGTAATGCCAGGAGGATGAAGTAGGCACCCTGACAGCTCTCTCATCACTAATGAGATCCAACGGCACCAGGAACCCCTAGTCACTGCATGTCTTAAAGTAATCAGACAACAGTGACATTTCGGTCCTGATTCCGCAGTTAGCTCGAGATAGTTAATTTCCCAGTGGAGTCCGTGTGGCTCTGTAGGGGTTTCCGACCATGCACAGCTCTTTGCAGAATCAGGGCATTAAACATATGTCGTTGGGTTTCAGAGTCAACACCCACGGTAAGAACTGGATGCTGTTGACTCCTCCCCTTGTAGTTTCAGACTCAGTAAGGCCACCAGTGCAGCCAATGCGCTAATGTAGACGGGGCCCAGCCATGTCCTTATGATCATGTTAAAACCCAGCACAGTCCGAGGCTTTCGGCTGGCTATGGGGACCAGTTAGGTCTGGTCTATATTGAAGCTGTAAACCGGTTGTAACAGGGTCTGCGGAGACCTGTAGTTAGGGTGTCCTGACTTACGAGCTGGAATGTGTGTGAGGTCTAAGGTGGTGCTGCCTTAGTGAATGTTGGAAAGGTATCTCCACCGTAGCCAGAGTTAGATACATAATTATAAAAAAGAAATCTCAGTGTCTGCAGAAATGAATGGATCACTTCAGCACCGGGAACAAGAAGTGCTGCAGCGGGAACAAGAAGTGCTGCAGCACTCCTTATCGTGAAGGGGTTTCCATTATAGGCAGGGTTTACACTTTGGTTCAGTGGCTCTCAGCACCTCTACTATAAACATTGTTCCAGCCCCCCTGCACTTGAGAAGCATTGGAAAAGTCATCTCTGTCTGTCCCTTCAAATCCCCATGGCTACTTGCACTGTATCTCCACTGTCAGTACTCAGTCTTTCCTGGCTGGTATCTAAAGCCCCGTCTTGTGCTAGGAAATAGAACCATGACTGAGAAGTGCTGAATTGCTACTGAAGACAGTTTGTGCTCGTGCAGACAGGACAAACCCATTGAAATGGAATTCCATCCCAGGACCCCAGCAAGTCCAGCAATTAGAAAATTCCTAACTCCTAGTTATTAAAAAAAAAAAACCCATGATGAAAATAATTGCAACGGAGTAATTTGAAGGCTTTTCAGTTGGTGACAATATTTAACATTACTCCCATTAATCAGCTAGTGTAACTCCTTGTTTTATTTGAATTTTTTTTTTAATTCACTTAATTATGAGATTTTGTGCATAGGCCTTGAGCTGGCTCTCTGAACAGGGATAAATTTCACTCAGTACACTCTATTATAGGCAAAGTTAGCAGAGATTCTTGTAGGTAAGGTTGCATAACACTAGAGCTGGGCTAATATCGTTTTTTTAGTTTTCTTGCAAATTTTAAAAAGTCAGAAAAATTTTGTTTGGGGTTGAACTAAACATTTCTTTTGACTTGAAATATTTTGATTTCAAACTTTTACTTTTAAAATTAAAACTGAACAAAATTTTGAACCAGTTATTTTGAACTGAAAATTAAAAACATTTTGTTTCGACATTTCCAAAACAAAAAACTTTTGACTCTATCAGAAAATAATGGGTTTTTTTGGCGGGGGGGGGGGGGGGGCGGGGAGGGGCAGAGGAGAATTTGACCAAAACAATTCAGCAAATTTGACATGAATTAACTAAGTGTTTTGGCTAACCCAAATGAATGCACTATAAGGTGGGTAGAAAGTTGGCTAGATTGTCGGGCTCAACGGGTAGTGATCAATGGCTCCATGTCTAGTTGGCAGCCGGTGTCAAGTGGAGTGCCCCAGGGGTCGGTCCTGGGGCCGGTTTTGTACAATATCTTCATAAATGATCTGGAGGATGGTGTAGATTGCACTCTTAGCAAATTTGCGGATGATACTAAACTGGGAGGAGTGGTAGATACGCTGGAGGGCAGGGATAGGATACAGAGGGACCTAGACAAATTGGAGGATTGGGCCAAAAGAAACCTGATGCGGTTCAATAAGGATAAGTGCAGGGTCCTGCACTTAGGACGGAAGAACCCAATGCACAGCTACAGACTAGGGACCGAATGGCTAGGCAGCAGTTCTGCGGAAAAGGACCTAGGGGTTACAGTGGACGAGAAGCTGGATATGAGTCAGCAGTGTGCCCTTGTTGCCAAGAAGGCCAATGGCATTTTGGGATGTATAAGTAGGGGCATAGCGAGCAGATCGAGGGACGTGATCGTTCCCCGCTATTCGACATTGGTGAGGCCTCATCTGGAGTACTGTGTCCAGTTTTGGGCCCCACACTACAAGAAGGATGTGGATAAATTGGAGAGAGTCCAGCGAAGGGCAACAAAAATGATTAGGGGTCTGGAACACATGACTTATGAGGAGAGGCTGAGGGAGCTGGGATTGTTTAGTCTGCAGAAGAGAAGAATGAGGGGGGATTTGATAGCTGCTTTCAACTACCTGAGAGGTGGTTCCAGAGAGGATGGTTCTAGACTATTCTCAGTGGTAGAAGAGGACTGGACAAGGAGTAATGGTCTCAAGTTGCATGGGGGAGGTTTAGGTTGGATATTAGGAAAAACTTTTTCACTAGGAGGGTGGTGAAACACTGGAATGCGTTGCCTAGGGAGGTGGTAGAATCTCCTTCCTTGGAAATTTTTAAGGTCAGGCTTGACAAAGCCTTGGCTGGGATGATTTGATTGGGGATTGGTCCTGCTTTGAGCAGGGGGTTGGACTAGATGACCTCCTGAGGTCCCTTCCAGCCCTGATATTCTATGATTCTATGAAATCTGAACTATTTGACAAAAGAAATTTCAGTAAAAATAAAGTATTTCCCAGCTTTACCTAGTACATTCCATTAGCAGTCCCTTGTCTCAACTGTCCAGAACTCTGCCAGAGTGTTAGGCAGGCAGGCGGCTAGAATCCATGCCAGATATCTACCTCAGGATGATGTTGGAAAGTTCTGGCAAAAACGGTTCAGCTGCTTCCACGATGAAGGAAAAGGATGTTATTTTGGCTATGTTAAATTCTGGCAACCGTTTTGCTGAGACGCTCTAATGCCTCTAATGCTTCAGAGCAAGGAATTGACATTTGACAGGACAGGTGGATCACCATGGTTCCAAAAGGTTGCCCCTTGTCACCTCTGTGAAAGTCTACCCAAGTCTGGCAGAATGAAAGGCCTCTGAAAAATGCCATTTGCACACACACAGTAGGGGCTTAGTAGAATCTGGCAGCTAGTCTCCAAATAGTCCGTGTACACTGAGATGCTCCACCTACACATCTCCTACATGCCAACAGTACTGAGCATGTTCCACCTCCGGGCTGCAGGGCCTGAGCAGGATTTTCTCTGTAGTTTCTCATTTCAACTCCAGGAAGCAATCCTGGGGGGAGGGGGACTAATTAGTATGGGATCATGTAATTAAAGACTGTATCATAATGCACGCACACCTTAATTCCGGCACTTCCTAACTTGAGTGGTTGACTTTGCAACCTTAATATTCTTCTGACATAGGGTTCAAAGTCAATACATTAAACATCCATATCTAGCCATCTGGTCGCAGCCATTCAGATTTGAGTCACTTCAAAGCTTTTTGTGATACTCTCTCCAAGGGGCAGTGTTCAGACTTCTCCCATCTCAGAGTCACCCCCTTGTGGCAAGACCTGCTGTTGCAGCAACTCCTCCCCTTTTCTCCTCTGGACTCCAGTGGCCTGCACAGTGGCCCTCCAGCTAGGTCACACTGTGGTTCTGCCCCTTCTGAGGTACTCCAAAGTCCAAAATAAACCCCAACAAATAAAAGTGGGCTCAGTTCTTTCTGGCTTCCTTACAGAGCACTGCCTCTCGCGGCTATCTCCCTAATCATCTGGCTCTTCCTCCAGCCGGGTGGCCATGGGGTTTCTCCCTGAAGTCCCATCCTCAGGTTGGAGCCTTTTCCCAGTCTCCCCCCAGGCTGTCTGCCTTAGGGCTTGGCCTCCTCCTGGACCTGCCATAGGAAAGTCTTTCCTCTTACTGCAGGCTCCCTTCAGAGCTGTTAGCCTACAACTCTCTATCTCCCTTGTATCACCCTGCACTCCTTCCTTTAGGAATCAACCAGTCTGATCCTCCCTTGCTGCAGCCAATCCTTCATTACCTGTCTCTCCTCCAGGTACCACAGAATGGGCTATTTGAGCTCTCCAGCTCCCTTTAACCCTGTCACTGCCAGCGTAGGGTTTATACTTCCCAGCACAGACAGTCTGCGTAGTATCCCACAAACATTTGTTGTTGTTGTTGACTCTCATTTGGGCAGGATCAGCTAATCTAAAATTGGGAAAACCCTACTCGTATTCTTCCCACAAACAAGTGTTTAAAGCCACATTGATTTTTTTTACCTGAGCCCCCATGAAAACATTAATTTACACTGGTGGGTCGGGATGCATCGTGGCGCCTGATGCTGCAGACCTCAGTCAGACAAAACTCTTCCTCCTATCAGTCACGGCAGTGGGAGTTTTGCCCGAGTAAGGGAAGGAGACCGCTGCCCATCAGGCATATAGATTGTGATGTTAATGATGTGGGGCACCCAGCTGCTACATTAACAGGGCCATGGAAACTCTTGTATAAGTAAATAAGGGTGCAACTGCTGTGGATGCAAACATTAGTGTGTGTCTATATTCCCTCTGCATTAGTGTGTGTCCATATTCCCTCTGCATGTCTCTGCACAAAGGTCCAGCAGAGACAGCAAACACGTGCATAACGTGAAACTCCAGTGAAGCCAAGGGGACTAGGAGCGTATTTGAGTGCCTTGTGGATTGATGTTAAATTGAGTAAATGCCCTGCCAAGGTAGTTGAGAGACAACATTGCTTCTTTATAAGCACAGCCATTTCCTTCACACCGATAATCTGGGCCACAAGGAAAATGAATTACTAGCGTGTTTTAACTGTTGTTTAGATGAACACATGGTCCATATGTTAGGAAACATGGATTTGGTGCTTAGGGGTGTTTCTGCGATGCTATGCTGGAGCCAGGCTCAGTAGTTCAGAAACCTTTTCAGAATGGCACTTTAGCGTAGCACCAATTTTATTTCTCAATTGCCCTTGCTAGCCAAAGGCTATTTATTTCACGGCCAAGTTGCAAAGCAGTGGCTGGCTAATTGGCTATTTAGTTGGAATATTTTTAAGTCCTGCCAGGTTTTTTATGATCAGTGCATGTTGTGATTACAGGAGCAAGGAAATGATAATAGATGAAGCGGCAAAGCTCTAGAAACACAATGCTGTATGTCCCTCGTCATGGGCTTTGCCCTCAGGCTGACACACACTGGCAGTACATAGCTTGCAGGATGGAGACTGGAGCTGGTATTTTGTACGGACAATTAACTGTCTCACTCAGCAAAGGGGAGGGCTGCTTTTCTAAATAAACCACAGACTATTTCACTGCAAGATATTTGTCACTGCTACCCCCAAGACTCTGCTAGCTTTTCAAAACTAGACACGTACAGTCGAGAGCTTAACTTGCTTCTGTAATTCCACATGTAACTTTGGTATTAGCCGCACTAGCGCAGTAATTGTGTGCCCAATTTGCACACACATTTGTGCATGGATCTGGCATCAGTTCCATTCTTTTCTAGCTTTGGCTCTGGGTGTTGCAGGGCCTCTTGCAAGGTAAGACACCCAAGAGTCCTATCAGCACCGCTCCCGTCACCTTAAATCTCTGTATTGCCCACAATTACTCTAGCCCCCTTCTTATATTGTTGTGTCATGTCTTGCTGCTTAGTGCCATTTCCATGTCCCCTACAGTCCCATCTGCAAAGGCTTATGCGTTCGAGCTGGTTAGAAAAGTGTGGACCCTGGAGATTGTGTAAACGCCCCTTAACTTTGAATTCTTTGAGGCTGGCTGTTTTGCTTCTGCAAAGGAGCCCTTGGTCACTTCTTCCACCTCTCTTTCCTTTAAAGATGACCTGCAGAGTGGGGGTGTGGGCAGGGCCGGCTCTAGATTTTTTGCTGCCCCAAGCAAAACATTTTTTGGCCGCCTCCCCCTTTTTTTGTGGCTTTCACACGTTTGCACTTTGCAGTTTTTTTTGTTTTGTTTTTTTGACTGTTTAAAATTTAAAAAAAATATTAAAACAAAAAATTTTTAGTTAGTGAAATAAAACAATTTCCTACTCGTGTACTCCTTTAATTTTAACAAAATAACAATTACAAACAATTTGGGTTCAACTATACGCTGTCATGAAAAACATTAGCGTCTTTCAGTGCACCCAGTTTCTCATAAATTAAAAGAATTTATATCAATTGAATGTTTCTGGTTTTTATACTTGCGTCGTCTTTTAATAATTCAGTGAAATCTAAATTTTTTGCAATGGTCCTTTCAATTGAAATTCATGCGAGTCCTGACAAATGATTTTGAGACACGGTAGACTCAAATAATTCTTTAGTAATTTCAGTTTTGAGAAACTGCGCTCACCAGAAGCCACTGATACTGGTAATGTTAAAAGAATGCGTAATGCTAGAGCAGTGTTTGGAGTGAAAAAATCATTTCTTGCTATAAATTCTAATACTTTTAGAGGAGAAAGTTTTAGGACTTATTAGCTCAGATGAAGCTATTAATTCATCATACAATTCTACTCCATCGATGTCAGCAGTGTTATCAGTACTGAGTGCTCAATGCAGGTCTTGGCAGTGCTTCAGGTCGTCTTTGGAAAACTGATTTTTAATATTTCTAATATCATATAAAAATTCAAAAGTTTCCCAATGACCATGCAACTGATAAAATCTTTCTTCAATGGAAGTTACAGCTTCATCCAAAATACAATAGAAACATTCAACTTTAAGCCTTTCTTTTGGATTGAGAATAGGATCATCACAAGCCTCGTAACAAACTGTCTTCGTTTTTTTTGAGGATGAATGAATTGTTGAGGTGCAAACGTCGGTTCAAAATCAAGATCCTCTGCTATTGTTGTTGCTTCTTTGACAGTTTCTTCAAATCCTTCATCTGAACGGTATTTAAAATATTCCAGCATTTTATTCAAAATCATCTTTGCCTCAGATATGTCTATGGTTATGTTCTGCATAACTTTGCTGGTCAAATTAATTTGATTTCGAATATTATGCCAAAGAACTGTGCAACATGAAGATTGAAACTGCATCATTTTCTGAGCCAATGTTTCAGCTTCATGTCGAAATGAAGGATCATACGACAAGTCCTGGTTATTTCGAATAGTGCATCCTAAATCTCTCCTGATGAATATCGGAATGGTCTAATAGCATCTATCCTGCTTTCCCATCTCGTTTGACTTAGAGGTTTAAGTTTTTGTTCAAGATGCTTCTTCAAGACTGCCCAGCGGTGTGTGGAAGCACTAAAAAATTTGTAAATTGCTTGCACTGTGGTAAAATATGAAACGGCATTTTTAGATGATTTGGCGGCATCACTGACAACCAGACTGAGCGAATGCGCATGGCAAGGAATGAAAAAAGCTCAATTATTTAAATTTAATATTCTTTGCTGTACACCTGCATGTTGTCCTCACATGTTTGAGCTGTTTGACAAGCCAAACTCATGATCCTGGGGAGCTTGATCCATGATCTTGGACCACTTGGAGCTGGCAATAGTGTAGATGTGAACAAAAAATGAAACAGTTCTGCACAGTGTAACTATCACTTCCATTTTCAATCAGGGTTCACTTTCAAGTTGGCTGCAGTGTAAATCCAGATAATTCAGACCTGCATTTCTAGTATGGGTTTGCTTCTTTTTAAAACTGCAAAAAACAAACACCCCCTTGTTATCATTTGTATAACAGTAGCGCCTAGCTGCGCAGTGCTACTTTCCTTTTATTGCTGTCATCTGATATATTTCATACTCTTCATTTGTCATCTAACTGTTCCTTGTTTACCTTGAATGCAATAAAATTTAAGAAAATCCAATTTGGGTTGGGTTGGGTTGGGACAGATCTTTGAGCCCAGTACAGCTTTACATGCCCTAAATAAAGCATACGGTAGACCCCTCTGGGTTGATTTATCCAGCCACCCGAACTGACAGTAATCAGGCAGGAGACAAATAAATGGTTGAACAGGTATTTCACACTAGAATGCCTTGGACATGAAATCACAGCCCTGAGTCAGCCACAATCCCAGAAATAATGACAAAAGGCCCTTCTGTTTAAATTACGTTTCTGACAGGTTTTAGACATCAGAGTCCCCACTTTAAATGCAAAGTCCTAGAGGAATAAAAACTCTGGGCAACAAAATGTATATTGGGTATTGATGTCAGCAATGGAAGTGGATGGGATGGGTCTGGTTGCTTCTCTCCAAATCTCAGGCTCAAATGTGGGTCCCAAGTCATGCTCTGGCTTTAATCTAAAGGCCTCCCAGTTAGAACATGGGAGACAGCAAGAATGGCCAGCAGACAGGGCACTACCCTGTGAATCAGCTCTTCTCTGCTCTGCCACAGACTTCCTGTATGGCCATGCACAAGTAACTTAGGCCCAGATCTGCAAAGGCACCTCACTCCCATGACAATCAGTTGAGGCTCTGGGCCTTGGTCTCTCTGTGCCTCGTTTCCCCAGCACACAGGGGGATTGTGTAGATAAATACATTAAAAATTGTGAGGTGCTCAGGTATTACAGCAAAGAGAGACTCCTGAGCTAGAAAGAGAGGTAGATCTAAGGCTCTGTATAAACTCAAAGTGAGGGAAAAAAGCCTCCAGTTGACCTGGGTAGTCAAGGGATCAGACCCAGATTGAGCGGCTTGGCTAGTCACTCTAGGAAAAAGAAAAGGTGTCTCAGAGCCATGATACTGGTTTGCTGCTGAGGCTGTTACACTGAATTTCACCAGGGTTTGTCTACAGGGAACAAGTTCTTTGTACGTCTGACTTTAGTAGAGAAAAGTGTTCACGTTTTTTTTTTCCGGGGGAACAATAATCGCTGGGTATTTTCATTCTTAGGGTAGTTCATAAATCCCTGCCTTCTTTTAGAAGGTAAAACTATGGAGGTTTTTAAGAACAAGATAAACACCTGTCAAGGATGGTCTAAGTATACTTAATCTTCCCCAGCATACAGGCTGGACTAGATGACCTCTTGAGGTTTCCTCCAACCCTACATTTCTGTGACTTCTATTTTGTAATTATACTTTTGTCTTTCCTTTGATGCCTTGTCAGGGTACCAAATGCAACCCTGAGCACTACATGGACATTTAATGAGCTACTCTAGTGAGTCAGATATTTGTAGATTTTAAGATCAGAGGTACAGATTTGGTCTTGATATTGCCAAATCTGCAACATGCGCTTATTGGTAAAGTCAATTGTCAGGATAAACTTTTTGCCCCATAGTCTCAACTTGTCAGTACCAGAGCTGGTCCCACGTGGGTTGTTTTGCAGACAATGTGACCCAGGGTTAAACACTGATTATTGCACTTTGACCATCTTGACTGTGGAATTCTGTGTGTTCCAGAATGATGCAGTTGTGTGTGTTGTTGCTTTTTCATTTCTTGTGCTCTCCTCTCCTACGTTTCACGTCTCTATTCCATACTCTCACTTTCCCTCCTGTTAATATTTTCCTGGTGCTCTCTCTTGGTTTTCCCTTACCCTCTTCTCATTCTTTCCCTAAACCATTTTCCTCTTCCTTGTACCTAGTACCTCACCCATCTTCCTTCCCCTCTACTTCTGGTTCCTGTCCACCCTTCCATACAATCTCTGTCCCTCCCATCTATTTCCCTGGGTTTCATCTTCTTAGTTCTATCCCGCTGGTTCCCATTCTCTTTGCATGCTCATCACAGGCTTCCCTCTGAGCCATCCCAGGTCAAGCTCCATTTCAGGTCTCCAAGCTTGTTCTCCCCTTCCAGCCCCCCTCCCCATTATCCCTGTCCAGATCTCCCCAGGCCCATCCTCTACGCCTTCCCTTTTCCTCTCCCCACAGAGGTGCAAGTCTCTTTTGGTTCAGAAAAAAACAGGAGTCAATGCTGCTCCCAAGGCAGTGCTGGGGGCCTCAGGGCAGCGATGCCACAGAGGGAGTTGAGGCCCAGCCTGTGATGGTCTTAGGGCCTTTTCCTGAAGTCTTTACACCTGCAAAGCTCAACAGGAGCCAGTTGAGTTCCGAATGACCTCAGTGTGTGTGTGCAGTTCCATTCTGGTCCCAGGCAGTAACCACCATGAAGCCAAGCTGAGCAGCTTAATTGCTGACAAACAGTGAATGAGATACTCTGAGCCAAACGGACGTGACCTTGGGGCACCATCAGAGACATTACAATGCACTGAGACACAAAGTAAAACTAGGTTGCATTGTGTGGAGTGGCAGGCAGGCAGAGCCGTCTTACCTGTCTGTAGAGCACCTAGCATACGGTTGGTGCTCGCCAGCGCACGCACACACAGCATTATAACTGAGGATGTTTTGTCCCTTGGTGTCACTTTAAAATGGAATTTCCCAGTTAAAATGAACTAATTTAGGGGTAGTTAGTTCCACCACATGAGGCCCCATCTGTATGCAGGAGTCCAATGTTCTGATTGGCTGATCAGTCCTTTATGCCTCCTAATTGTATTTAGTGATTCTTCACAATGGCTTTAACTTCAAGGTTTGAGTTGGCAATAGCTTCCAGTTAAATTAAAGCCTCCGAAGCATTGCATTTGCAGGAAATAAAGGATAACAGGGAGAAAATACCGCTCTGCATGGCTTGTTATAGTCCATTGAGAAACTGGCAGTAACAAGAGAGGAAATTTACAGCTATCATGCAGGGAAAAAGGAGGGGAGCTCTCTGATCCCACTGAACTAGGCCGCATTGAGGTGCTCAGATATGATCTCATAAGTTACCTTTTATAGAACATCTTTCATCTGATCTCAAATAACTTAAAATGGGTGTCCCATCTACTGCCCCCAGAACGAGAGTGGGTAAGTAACATTACCCTATTTTACAGATGGGAAAAGGGAGGCACAGACTCACTCAAGGTCACATTGCAAGCTGCAGTAGAGAACACAGGCCTCCTGAGTCCAGTTTCCTATCCACAGAAGTATGCTGCCTCTTTGCACTCCCATCCTTGCTCTGCTACTTGTCCTCTTGGGCTTTGATCCTGAAAGAGCTTAAAAATGTGCCATGAGACTCCAAGTTAAGCACATGTATAAAGCACTGAAGAACTGGGGCCTTGGATTGTAAAATCTTCAGAGTGGGGACCATGTCTTTGTCCGTGTACAGCACCTAACACAATGGAATACCGATCTTTTGAGCTCCAGGTGCTACTGTTGGTAGTAATGAGGTATTACAATGAGGAGCATGATCTAATATTAGAGATGCCTTTTTTAAGCCTGGGGGCATTAGAATAACATGCTCATGCATATTTGCTTGCAAATGTGTTATTTCAGATAGAGAGGAACTGGACAGACATCTGAACATATTTGTTTCCTGCCTACATAAGGAAAAAAAGGTGTGCATACAAGAAACATGATGGCTAACACATTTTAATATCCAAGTGGGGATAGACCACATTGTAGTTCTAAGTCTTTATTACATATACCATCAGGGGAAGTTTAATCCAGAGCCAAAGTCTGCCCATCAAGCCCCGTCCCGCTCTCTACTAAGCCACCCTGTAAGGGAAAGCATCTTACGAGCCAACAGAGTAGACACGAAAATCTTTCCTATAAAACTTTATTCTGATACATAAAAAAATTCTATACATTTGTTAGACTAAAATACAGTTTGCATCAGTATTCTGCCACAGTCAGTTTACACAGAAAATCTAATATTAGATCAGAACTGTTAATTTCCCTTCCCTCCACCATTTACAATTTTCATTACAACACATTTCAGGTTCTCAGACAACAATAAACAGCATCACGTTAACTAGTTTTATTCCAAAAGGAGGTGGCATTCCATTGGAAAGAAGCACACTTCTTAGTAAATGGACCAGCAAGATTCAACATTAATTGTTAATACACTCCATGGGTTTGATCCCCTTATTAGAAGTATGCGTGATCTGGATGAAAAGCCTGCACCAGGATGAAGTAGTGGTAAAGACTGTAACAACGCCATCTGCAAGTACTTAAGCCATGTCTGGTCTGTAAAACCAGTATTTCCAAACAGATTTTGACTCCCCGCTTTTTCGGTATCAAATATAGTAACTCTCTGTGATACAATCCAAACAGTACAAAAATAATGCCAATCTGCTGGTAGACGGCTGCACCTTCCTTATTGCCTACTTGCTAAGAGACCATAAAAGAGGAAAACCAACACTTGCCAAACTGCAAGAGTATATATGCTTTCTGAGACACTAAGAAGGGTCTGACCTCTTTATGCCTATGAAACTCAGCTGTGAAGGGCTCCAGGCAACCTTTGTCAATGCCTATCTGGTCTGCAGAAGTAAGTAAAATTCTGTTGACTGGTTTGTTTAGGTAGCAGGGAAGGATTAAGGCAGGCCCCTTGCAATACTGGGGGTGGGCACCAAGGAGTTAGTGGACAGCAAGCAGCAGAGCACTCATCTAATGGCTGCCATCTACTGCCAGCGTAGGATTCCTAGACACACGCTGGGTCCAGTCTGCCCCCTCGGGGCCCACAACTATGGAAGGGAAGGTGGACACAGAAAGGGGCTGGATGCTGTGAAACCCCAGTTTAGCCAGGGTGCATGGCACACACTACTCAGGCTTTGAGGAAGGAAACTGGAGGCTATTTTGGAGAGGAAGGAGGTAGCTAAATTGTGGATCTGGGCCATGTGTCATTCTAATCCACTGCTGTTCTGGAGACATGTCCCTTCCCAGCTACCGACTTTCTACCATCACTCTCTGCTCCTGGATCACAGACATGCTTGTTTTAATCACAGTGAAGCCAGGAGGGCAACACCTGCAGCCTACATGTTGAGTGTGGGAGTGGACAGCGCTGTGGGCCAGATCCTCAGCTGCTGTAAATCAGTGAAACACCATTGTCTTGAGAGCGACATTTACACCAGCTGCAGATCTGACCCTGTAAGAATGAGCGTTAGCAAATGTAAGTGCAGTACTATTTCACAGAGAGCCTCCCCTTCCCCTCATTTTCTCCCAGACCCCGCCTCACCCCTAAAATTAAACATGTACCAGTCATCTTGTTTCCTTACCTGTTAAAAATCAAGGTCATTACCTACAGCCCTGTTGAAGCAAGATGTATTCCCTACATTACTGTGGCCAAAGAGCTGTGGTTGAGACCCATCTCAGACCCTGAGCAGATCAGCGAGGCCCACCAGCCAGCTAGTGATTCCCAATCTTCTTGGTGCAGGATGGGATCACTTGTGACATAACTGTGCTCGGGTGTATCTACGTTTTACCATCCGTTCTCTCAGCTCATCTCTTCTAGGGCTTCCAGCTTGTAAAATAGATAAGGCATTTGAAGTCTAACTCATTGCCATGTTTGGGGTTGGGAAGGAATTGTTCCCCAGGTCAGACTGGCAGAGACCCCTTCCTCGGCAGCACAGGGCACTTGTGTTTGAACTACAGTAAATGGTGGATTCTCTATAATGTGAAGTCTTTAAATCGTGATTTGAGGACTTCAGTAACTCAGCCAGAGCCTTGGTCTAATGAGTCTATTACAAAGAGAACTTCCTTCAAAATGGCAGGAAGGAAACAAGACTTCTTGTAAACCAAGCACCACTCAGATTTGCTTTACAATGTACCACTCACCCAGGAGAGAGCATGTGGTGGAGTAAGAGCCTGGTCTGCTCGCACTACATTTAAGGGTGAAACTCCCATTCTTTCCCCCTCTCTTTGCACAGATGTTCCAGGGAAGGAGGGTTGGAAACTTCTTTTTATTCTGCTCATGTTAACTTGCATTGCTTTGTTAGGAATATTACTCCACAGCAAAGAGACCTTGCTGACTGCCTCTCTGGCCTTTTTCTGCTGAGTAGATCCCCTACCTTACACCTGGGCTCTCACTCTCCTGGTAAAGATCTACCCAATCCCAACATTATAGTAAGTGAAGTATTTTTGCATTAGGAGCAAAGGAGGCTAATGGAGTGAGGTATGGAACTCCCTCTGACTATCAACAGGAATTGCGTTCCTAAACTCTTCTGAAAATCCCAGCAAAACACATTTTTACCTGCCAAGAGAAGCATTGTCTCATCTTGTGCAAGTTAATACCTGTACTGCAGACATTGCTGTTCTAGGGGTCAGTGATGCCTTTAACTGCTGCAGAGAAAACAACCTTAAGGTAGTTTTAAATTGTTTGCTGCTTGTAATTTAATCTACCTATGTCTTCCGTCAAATATTTCAGAGATCAAAGCATTCTTTGAATTTATTTAAAGTATTGCAGTTCAGTTTTCAAGACTGGTGGTGGTTCTGCTGTAAAACCTTGCAGCAGTCTTAGTTCCCTGTTAAGGTATATCCACATTTCTACAGAATCTACCAAAGGATCAAATCCTGCTTGGCTTATTTGAACATCAATTGGAACCAATTTCAGCAGTAAGACAAAACAGGTTTTGATCCCATAGTACTTGGTCATTTGGTTTTTTTTTAATAGAATTTCTACCAACTATTTTTATAGGATTTTCGCTGATTCACTATGGAAATTCCAGACAACCATCTGTTCCAATTCCTCTGAAATTTCCTGTAGAGAACAGGTATAGTCAGAGCATTATAATTTGCATGTTTTCCCCTTTGGGGAGAAAACTTGCCCAAAGAGTTTTAATTGTTCAAAAGCTATTTCTTTCTTTAAAGAGAATGTTAGGTGGCTAAATCCATTGAAAAAATAAATTGAGTCAAATAGCTTAATGTGAATAGGAAAGTATTTTCATGATTTTAGAAAGTCACTGAAAATCGTTTTGGCTTGGTTGCATTCTCTTGCTACGTTGAAGCTAAACTTTGCAGCACTATGGTACACTAACGGTTGTCAATGTTTTCCATAACACATCCCAAGCTACAAACAAAACAGTTGAGACCCCAGCCCTCTCTAATCTATCCATAAAGGAAAGTAGCTTGAGAATACAGGTGGCTAGACAGCATATGAAACACAGAAACTTATTAGTCTCTGCCCATAGGCAATAAGAAACAGCAAGTGTCCACAAAGACATTGTTTAAAAAATACATTTAAAAGTGACTTAACCGAATGTCTTTGTTATCAGAGTGTGCACAATGTTTCAGACACATCTGTTAGTTTTAGAGCTGGGTTTGGGAATATTAAATTGAAAAGCTACAGGCTTTGTTCAGCCATAATGTAGCTCAGGACCTATTACTAACAAACACTTTATGAAACTGATGCTTAGATTAGGAAAATAGTGACTGTATAAGCACAGGCCAAGACTTTCAAAACTGGGCGCTTAAAGTTAGATACTCACTCTTAGATCTGGTCCACAGTACTTCTTAAATGACTATTACTTAACACAATGTGTAATATGCATGAAGACCAAAATGATCACTGTTTGATGATTATATACTATACAAAAGTCTGCTAGATGCATCTTACTTTGAATCCACAACATACATTCATAGAATACATTTTAACTGCTCAGAGCAAGCCATTAAAGTGCATGTCATGAGGGCACGTTAGAAAGAAACTCAAATCCTGGCAGATCAGTTGGTCGAACTTTTGACTCAGCTGGGACTCTCGTCTCTACCATTCTACACTGGGAGAGCCACCAGCCAGTGTGCTCAGAAATAGGGGGCGTCTCGTTGCAAGGGAGTTGCTTATTGTGGGGAAAGCCCTTTCAAAAGGCAGCTATCACCAGCAGAGGGAGTTATACGGAAACTATTGGAGAAGCCCTGGAGAAGCCCTAGATTAGTTGTGAGTAAATGGGGCCCATAACTGGATTTTCCAGGTTGAGTGAGGCCCACTTAGGTGCCTCCCTTCTTGGTCACACACTAACAACAAGACTCTCTTGAGCTACAGAGCCAAATGAAAGCTGTACATAAGACAGACCTGCCAACAGGCACACTTGGGGTTGAATGCAACCCCAGGAATCAAACTAAGAACAGGGGCTGGGGATGCATCTTGAGTTGTTCGCATCGCACGCTTAGAGGCTAGCTGCGGAGCAGTGCTGAGGTCTCCCAGGTGGCGGTATGTCCTCCCAAACATGGCAAGTGCAATGACTGCAACTGCTGTGAGGAAGAGGGGATGGTCTCAGGCAGGAGATAAGTGGCTCAGAACAAAGCGGTGGGGAAGCACCTTAAATCACCCAGTCAGTCCAGGTGATCTCCTGAATCACTGCCTTGGGGAGGCGAGGATGCCCTTGTCACATGCTGAGGTCAGTGGGGCAAAGGGGACCTGGCTCGCAGATGCTTGGTGCCCCTATGCTGAAAGAGAAATATAGAAATGAGAGCTTTTCCGCAGGTAGGTGTGTTCTCCCTGTGGCCAGCACATTGTCCTTAAAGAGGAGGGTGAGGCAGGAAGGGCCGGACACTGCTCGGCCTCCACCTGAAGTGTAGCGGACAAGTCTTCTGATCTTTCAAGCCCATGTGACCAAAGCTAGGAGTATGTTGCATAACGTGCTACAATCCAAATGTGCTGTCATTCACCCAGGCTAGGATTTTAAATCCAAGCTGACCTGGTTGAATCGCTAATCCTGCTTGCTTATGCAGAATTTTTAAGCATCAGGGGCATCCTAAGGAGATGGCTTCTCCAGCTTTAGCCTTCTCGCCAGTAAGTGTCGCCCAGTGCAGGAGGGAATGGTAGCACTGACACTAGCTTTGATAACCAGATAGGAAGAAATGTCTAAATCCTTTATCACTGGCAGTGCCCAGTGTCTCAGCTGCCACGTGTAGATATTACTGCAGCAGAAATCACATTCCCACTACCCTCATTATCAGGATAGGCAATGAGCGTCTAAAACTTGCTCTGCAAGCAACTTTCTCTAGAGACTTGTTTTCCACCTCTCTCCCCACATACAAAGGAGGGACTAGGAAGGAAGAGGACAGCTTGTAGTCTGCTGCAAAAGTAAGTTTCAAAGAGCATCCAAAACACTGAAGTGCCACTACAAGCCTGCATGGGAAAGGAATGCTTTTGAACAGCCAGGGCATTTGTGATCGTTCAGTAAGGCATGACCCTACTTTGTAACTGAAAAGCATGCTGTACACACACTAAGGAATGGTACACTTGAATTGATTAAGAACTTCATAATGATAGATAACTTGAAAATTACAGCTACCCATACAAAAGTGTTGTCCATAACTTCTACACACTGTGATAATAAAACCAATTTATTTGTAAAACAGGCCCTGTTATAAAAATGGTGCACAGGCAAGTTATACAAAAATACAAAATTTGTTTCTGATTACAGTTCCAGTTGTAAGTTAACTGAAAAGCACCCCCTCCCCCCACAGCTTCCAGGGAGCAGAGAACCCAAAGTTGTGGAACTTTTCATGGCAGGAATCTGATGTTAGGTCATCAAAGTGAGCAGAATCCAAGGCTTCCGTCAGAGCACGTCAAATGACGTCTTCAGAAACAGGGTGTAAGCTGCAGGCCCTGTGGAGTAGCTAGGTACATGACAAATCCTTTTCGTAGCTTTGGAATCCAGTTTCTACGATCCTGCTGAGCCAGTATTTAACTCGCTGCCAAACCCCACTGATCTATGCAAGTATTGAGTGTCCGAACTCCAGAGCTGCAGCTGAGCCATTGCACTTTTGGCCGTTGATGTAGCAGAAACTCCTTCCGTGCACAAATGAAGGCTGCTCTAACGTCTTCCAAACGTCCTGACAGATACATGTAATTTACACTGAGACACCTACCCAGTGCTCCAATTAAAATCCCAGACTAAAGCCCTGATCCAGTTAATGCTTACACGGGTGCATAGCTTTACTTACACGAGCAGTCCTGTTGAAGCCAGTGGAATACTTCCTTGAATAAAGCTACACAGTTGCGTAAGTGTTTGCAGGATCAGAGCCTAAGCCAGTTTTTTGCCCTCAAACAGCTACAGTTTATTTATATTCATACTGTTTGGTTTGTGTTATGAAAGGGGTAAATCCTTTTTATTAATCCTGATCTTTATTGCAAGAAGTCTGAAAAAATTGAAGTATCAAATGACTTATAGAAACAGAAGTAGTTAGCTACCACTGGAACTGTTAAGAGCACTCATTAATTAAAAAAATACAGGATGCCTTTTACCTTCAGCAGCAGTTTAAAGGTCCGATCCTTTGAAAGGAAGCACATAAGCAAACAGTTGCTGATAAAACCCTGGTGGCATTAATCGTACGCTTCTCCACACATCCCTCTTTAATCCATTGCAAAGCTTAGCTGGAAGGGCTGCTCTCCTTCAAAAGATTTTCTTGTATGGAGTGAACAAACCATTGAGGCATTATTTATTCTTACAGAGCTCGTATTTAGTGCAATAAGTTTAAAAATTCTGCTCTGAAATATTAACTTTACATTAACAAAAATAGTTTTCTTAAAAAATTGTAACAAAAAGGAGTATATAGCATGAACAGATCGTGAGTTCTTAGCAAATACACTAAGCATTTACCATTACAATAAGCTGAACAACGGAGTATTAGCATTCATATCTGGTAAGTTTCAGGAATGAAAATTTTTAAACACTCAAGAATTAAAATGAACAAGTTCTCTTATGGTCAGTGGATAACTTTAGATACCATGGCAGTGTCATTTCCAAAGAAATGCTTATCTACCCTTTCCTGTTTTACCCACCTGCTACAGTACATACTAATATGAATGAGAAAACAGCCAAGGCCTGGCCATTTACATTTACACTTCCCAAATCTCTCTGGAGTTAAATAAAAACAACTTACAATACTCTCTGTACAGTTTGTTTCTCTCCCCGTGTCCAGCATCCTTATATCTAGTCATGAATGAATCATGAGGACTATGGCTAAGGCTGAGTTTTAATGATCAGTTTGTTCGATTGCTCGTTTGGAGAATCCATACTCTTCCAAGGAGCCTTATGAAGTGCAAAGGAGGCTACTGAACTCAAAGGGAAAAATAAAGTAAAACGGAAAACAGTTGCATATAAAACTCATCCTTTCCCATTTTCTGGTTTCTCTTTCATAGAAATGCAGGGGCTCCCACAACATCTAAATACCTGAGGAGTTGGTTATTTTGATATCTGAAATTTATAAACAAAACAATGTGTAACCCCACTAGGCCCCATTAGGGTTGGTGGGTCAAATGACTGACTACAAATGAGTTATAATTATGACTCTCATTGAAACCCTTTTAAAAACACCTACAATTTTAATTGTTTTTTAAATCTGAAGCATTTCCCCAGAAGTCACTGATGCATTTGAGTTTAAATATAAAATCCTAAAGGAGCCGATTTAAACATAATTCTCGGTTACATTGCAATTTTGAGGGACACCTGATAAATCTGATACTCTACCCAATAGTTTTAATTTTTTTTTAAAATAACTGATTCCTCCTCTAGATTGTATCGTAATCAGATAAGAATCTTAACATTTCCATGACCACAATGATTAAAAAAGGAACAATGATAAAGTTGCTTGTAAAAGCCACCCGTATGAAAAGAGTACATGTTTCACAAAAATAATCATTAAAAAAAGTATTAAATCCCTGTTCCTTTTCTGATTTTGGCTGCTTAGTTATATATAGTGTTTTGGAATGTCAATGGGTTCCATAATGGCTGGCTAGTTTCAAGATGAACTTGCTCCAGGGGCCTAGAAAACAAAGTCATATAGTACAGTCTTAGACACATGGCAATGGACAACTGAAGAAACTGATCCAAAAGGATCACTACGAATAGTAAAGTTTGAAATGCCTTGTTCTTGAACCTACACAGTCTCTTTGGATATGACAACTCCTAAATGTTTCCACTCAAATTTTTAAGAAGTGTAATTCTAGGTAGCCATTTAAATTTCTGAACTAATCCTTCACACTCTTGAGAGAAGAAAAGGAGTACTTGATGCATCCGATGAAGTGAGCTGTAGCTCACGAAAGCCTATGCTCTAATAAATTTGTTAGTCTCTAACGTGCCACAAGTACTCCTTTTCTTTTTACGGATACAGACTAACACGGCTGCGACTCAAACTCTTGAGAGAGATTCCCTCTACTTTATAAATGAGGGAACTGAGGCAAAGCAGTGAAGGCCCAAACTCCCAAAAGTGGCCTTTAATTTTTGGGGACTCCACTTTAGGAACAGAGGAAATGCTGGACCAGATCAGAACTATGGTCCATCTTATCCAGTACCCTCTCTGATAATGGCCTTCAGAGAAAGATGCAACGAATTTCACAGTAGGCAGATGTGTGATAATCTGCCCCGCCCCATGAAGGTTTTATCCTAATCTCTAATAGTTAGAGATGGGCTTCAACCCTGAAGCATGATATTTTAGATCCTTTCCAAAAGGTCAGCATTAACTATTAGAGCTCTGGATGTTCTCGTTATCCATATTAGTGGTCAATTCCTGCTTTTCTGGACTCCATGCAGCTGAAATTAGGCACCCCAAAATTGGAAGCCACTTCAGAAAATATGGCCCGATGATTTGTGCAAGACAATCAAGTTAGTATCAGAACTGGAAATACAATGTAGGAGTTCCTGCCTTCCTGTCCCACGCTCACACCATCTCTCTAGCAATCCTCTGTAAGGAACTAAAAGATAAATTTCAAAACCTGAGTGGCCTAAAGGTAGGTTCCTAACCAAGAGGCCTCACTTCCAAGGGTGTTGAGCATGCAAAGTTCCCTCTGAAGGCTGTGTCAGTGGGAATGTGCAGCCTGTCTTTTCACAGGGTCTACTGATGGAGGTAGGAACCGAGCTTAAACAACCAAGTCTGAAAGTGCTGGACCAGCAGCTTTTAGTGTCTTTAGCAGTGTGCACTAGCTAGAAGGTGGACGTTATTAGGACACTACTTGATGTAAACCTGTACTCTGAATTGGGAGTGGAGTAAAAAGCTTTAGGTTAGGACTTTCAAGGCTGCTTAGAAGATTTGGACACCTAATTCCCACTAATTTTAATGGGAGCTGTGCATACCCTTAGATAGGTTTGAAAATCCCAGCAGTTGCTTCTAATGTTCACTTAGTTGGAATTACTCCTTGAAGAAAATGGTAGATCATACACATGAACACTTTCTTGTTCTTTAGTTAGATATACAACAGCACTTATGCTTTAACAAATACTTTAAGGTGGAGAAAGGCCAGTCATGGCTAAAACGTTGGCCCTCCAGAAGACTGTGCAAGGGGAAGTTTGAACTAAACCACATATGAGTGAGCCAAACCGCTGTCACTGGACTAAGCATCTATACACTGTGGAAGTTGTGCATGGGAATTACTCTGCACAATTCGAAAGACGACAACAGTAACTCTTGGCACCCATAATAATGAAAGACCATTTCTAATCTAGGTTGGTATGCTAGAACTGATTGTATAAATAACGTAGCGTAACACGTCTCACAGCTACAGAGTTGATCAGAGAGCAGGGACTCAATCTTCCTAGGTCCAAGTGCTGGCACAGCATGGCATTATATATGCCATATTAAAAAGGAATTTTCTACTATAAGGAAATGTATTTTGATTTCATTACTTTTTATGATTTAAAAGAGTTACTACCTACTGTTGGAGGAATCAACATAAACCCCACTATACCCCATGGCAGGTACTGACGTAAGAGGAAACGCCGTTCCTCAGCATCAGTATTAACAGGCTCATCTCTAACTAGTTCAGTCAGACCTGCCCATCTCTTAGTACACAGAAAGCCTGGCTCCCAGTTCTCCAAGTCCCAAGCTCACCTTGCAAGATGGATAACTCCATTATCTGTATTAGTTACAGATGTTCCTTATTACACGATACTTAAACATGCAATGCCTTTCAAATAGGCACAGCGTGAGTGAAAACAGGTGGTGGTTAAGACTTCAGAAGCGTAAGTGATGCATTGTCCCTGTATCTGACAATGTGAGATGGAAAGAGAGAGCGCAAGAGACAGCAACATAAATAGTTAGCAATAAAAAACAAACAACTGGGAGAAATGTTATTTTAAGCAGGTTGAAAGGAATCGCTGTATCCAATCCCTCGCCACAGTTTAAAATCATTTGATGTGACCCTGACGTGCGTGGCCCCATTGTTTTAGGGGTCAGCTCCTAAGCGTCCTTCAGGCTTTTATACTGAATGCAAAATTCAGAATTCAGTTCACCAATGGAAAGAGGATTAAGTTGGGCTATGCTAGTAATTAATCAATCATACACCCTGCCCCACAGATCTTACAAAATAAGACGACTTGTCTTCTGTGTGCACCAACTAGCGTGTAGTGGGCACTGCTGCAATCCTGATCCTAATTCAACTGATTCTTCCACTGTAGTTCTATTTCACAAGATACAGTTCCTTTCAGCTTACTTTTACAGGAGATGGTCTCAGCTGTGACAAAAACTCTGCCATCCAGGTGATAGGCAAGCTCACAAACAGAAAAAGCAGAACATCTTGAGTGATACAAAGAACAAAAACTTCCCCTGAAGAAGTGCAGTCAGTAAAGACAGAGAGGGAGAGGAAGTAAAAGTGAAATTCTTGGAGGATGGCCACCTCCTCATCTGCACCTACCATTGGTTTTAGCTCTCTGCCTTCAGCTCCGCCTCCCCTGCCAGCTTCTTTCATTGATTTTCTACTGTTCTCCACAAACTCCTGCAAAATAAATCAAGTGGCTTAATCTTTCTTCCGCTGGTTGTATACTGAAGTACAGCCAGGGAATGTGCAAGCCGATGGCTCACATATAAAATTCCCTGACAAGTCACAAAAAGTAATCTGTTCTGCCCCAAGAAGCGAACAAGAAACAAGAGATACCACCTCCCTCTGTCTCTTACCCCTTTGGCACTCAGATTTCCCATATAGGATCAAAAGATTCTTCAGAGAGTATTAACCATCCTGCCTGTATAAACGATCACATTTACCGTGTCCCCACCCATCCCTGGCGTCCACATTCTGATGACGGCACAAACTAAATACAGACCCCAGCCATTATATTCTGTCCAGTATGTATGCAGTGGTATGTCTGTACTACATAGCAGTAGTATGTATGTAGTGTTACAACTCTATCAAGCTGTTGTAATAGAAGAAAACACACTGGGATTTCATTTTTACTTCTAGCAATGCCTTCCTAGTTTTCCCTAATCCCTCAGAACACCATTTCTCAAAACTTTTCCACATCCAGGGTCTCGTCTTGAGAGATTTCCCCGCCCCCATGGACACTGCCTTTCCCATTTGTTATAACATCAAATGGAAGCAGCCAGGCATTACACCCTGCTATTAAAGATATCAGCAGACATGCTACAGTTCTGTAGTATTTCAATACTTCTTTCTATTGTAAAGGTGCAAGCATCACGTAGGAAGTTCCATGCCACTAGTACTTTGATATCTATCACATAGATGGGGTGGGATCTGAGTTATTACAGAGAATTCTTTCCTGGATACCTGGCTGGTGAATCTTGCCCATATGCTCAGGGTTTAGCTGATCGCCATATTTGGGGTCGGGAAGGAATTTTCCTCCAGGGCAGATTGGAAGAGGCCCTGGGGGTTTTTCGCCTTCCTCTGCAGCATGGGGCACGGGTCACTTGCTGGAGGATTCTCTGCTCCTTGAAGTCTTTAAACCACGATTTGAGGACTTCAGTAGCTCAGACATAGGTGAGAGGTTTATTGCAGGAGTGGGTGGGTGAGATTCTGTGGCCTGCCTTGTGCAGGAGGTCGGACTAGATGATCATAATGGTCCCTTCTGACCTTAATATCTATGAATCCCTTTGTTGTTTACAATTCTGCGGCCAATCTGAACATTGATTCTCCGCACACACGCACACGCCCGTGCACACAGAGTGATCTTTCTAGATTTCATGTGCTAGATTATATATAGTGATCTTACTAAATTACCTGTGCTACGTGAGTGTAAGGTATTTTCAATTATTATTCTACATTTGATATCAATGGAATCAGCTAGTATTACTTACTATACAATCTACGGCACTACACAACAGAGGTTTAGGGTTACAATCCTGACACACTTCCCAACAAGTATTCAGAAATCAGAATGTTAAGAATAATTGGGATTTGAGTCTCTCTCTAGTTTAGGCATGAGAAAACATTTCATGCGAAGTGAGAAATGGACTCCATGGCTACTTATAGCAGGTAGAGAAACAGGAGCAAGGAAATTCTCTCTGAATTCAGTCTAATGTTGGCTTTAAGAGGGTTTTTACTTCCCCATTTCTAGTATACCAGATGTACATGGGGGGAGGGACATCTAAATAAAGAAACTAAGACCATGTCTACACTACCACTTATGTCAACAGAACATATGTCACTCGGGGTGTGAAAAAAACGCGATGCTCGCGAGCATCTTTGCGAGCAGGCTGGCTAACCTAGTGAGGAGGGCTTTAAACTAGGTTCACCGGCGGAAGGAGACCAAAGCCCTGACGTAGGTGGGGAAGCAGGATACAGGGAGGAAGCATGAGCAGGAGTGTGTGAGAGGGGAGGGCTCCTGCCTCATACTGAGAATGAGGGGCGATCAGCGGGTTATCTCAAGTGCCTATATACAAATGCACAAAGCCTGGGAAACAAGCAGGGAGAACTGGAGGTCCTGGCAAAGTCAGGGAATTATGATGTGATTGGAATAACACAGACTTGGTGGGATAACTCGCATGACTGGAGTACTGTCATGGATGGGTATAAACTGTTCAGGAAGGACAGGGAGGCCAGAAAAGGTGGGGGAGTTGCACTGTATGTAAGGGAGCAGTATGACTGCTCAGAGCTCAAGTATGAAACTGCAGAAAAACCTGATTAAGTTTAGAAGCCTGAGCAACAAGGGTGATGTCGTGGTGGGAGTCTGCTATAGACCACCAGACGAGGGGGATGAGGTGGACAAGGCTTTCTTCCGCCAACTCGCAGAAGCTACTAGACCGCAGGCCCTGGTTCTCCTGGGAGACTTCAATCACCCTGATATCTGCTGGGAGAGCAATAGCGGTGCACAGACAATCCAGGAAGTTTTTGGAAAGTGTAGGGGACAATTTCCTGGTGCAAGTGCTGGAGGAACCAACTAGGGGTGGAGGTCTTCTTGACCTGCTGCTCACAAACTGGGAAGAATTAGTAGGGGAAGCAAAAGTGGATGGGAACCTGGGAGGCAGTGACCATGAGATGGTCAAGTTCAGGATCCTGACACAGGGAAGAAAGGAGAGCAGCAGAATACGGACCCTGGACTTCAGAAAAGCAGACTTTGACTCCCACCGGGAACTGACGGGCAGGATCCCCTGGGAGAATAACATGAGGGGGAAAGGAGTCCAGGACAGCTGGCTGTATTTTAAAGAATCCTTATTGTGGTTACAGGGACAAACCATCCCGATGTGTAGAAAGAATAGTAAATATGGCAGGCGACCAGCTTGGCTTAACGGTGAAATCCTTGCTGATCTTAAACATGAAAAAGAGGCTTACAAGAAGTGGAAGATTGGACAAATGACCAGGGATGAGTATAAAAATATTGCTCGGGCATGTAGGAATGAAATCAGGAAGGCTAAATCACACCTGGAGTTGCAGCTAGCGAGAGATGTTAAGAGTAACAAGAAGGGGTTCCTCAGGTATGTTGGCAACAAGAAGAAAGCCAAGAAAAGTGTGGGCCCCTTACTGAATGAGGGAGGCAACCTAGTGACAGAGGATGTGGAAAAAGCTAATGTACTCAATGCTTTTTTGCCTCTGTCTTCAAGAACAAGGTCAGCTCCCAGACTACTGCACTGGGTAGCACAGCATGGGGTGGTGGCCAGCCCTCTGTGGAGAAAGAAATGGTTCGGGACTATTTAGAAAAGCTGGACGTGCACAAGTCCATGAGGCCGGATGCATTGCATCCGAGAGCGCTAAAGGAATTGGCGTATGTGATTGCAGAGCCATTGGTCATTATTTTTGAAAACTCATGGCGATCGGGGGAAGTCCCGGAAGACTGGAAAAAGGCTAATGTAGTGCCAATCTTTAAAAAAGGGAAGGAGGATGATCCTGGGAACTACAGGCCAGTCAGCCTCACCTCAGTCCCTGGAAAAATCATGGAGCATGTCCTCAAGGAATCAATTCTGAAGCACTTAGATGAGAGGAAAGTGATCAGGAACAGTCAGCATGGATTCACCAAGGGCAAGTCATGCCTGACTAATCTAATTGCCTTCTATGATGAGATAACTGGTTCTGTGGATGAAGGGAAAGCAGTGGACGTGTTATTCCTTGACTTTAGCAAAGCTTTTGACACGGTCTTCCACAGTATTCTTGTCAGCAAGTTAAAGAAGTATGGGCTGGATTAATGGACTATAAGGTGGATAGAAAGCTGGCTAGATTGTCAGGCTCAACGGGTAGTGATCAATGGCTCCATGTCTAGCTGGCAGCCAGTATCAAGTGGAGTGCCCCAAGGGTCGGTCCTGGGGCCGGTTTTGTTCAATATCTTCATTAATGATCTGGAGGACGGTGCGGATTGCACCCTCAGCAAGTTTGTGGATGACACTAAACTGGGAGGAGTGGTCGATTCGCTGGAGGGTAGGGATAGGATATGAAGCGACCTAGACAGATTGGAGGATTGGGCCAAAAGAAATCTGATGAGGTTCAACAAGGACAAGTGCAGAGTCCTGCACTTAGGACGGAAGAATCCCATGCACGGCTACAGACTAGGGACCGAATGGCTAGGCAGCAGTTCTGCAGAGAAGGACCTAGGGGTTACAGTGGACGAGAAGCTGGATATGAGTCAGCAGTGTGCCCTTGTTGCCAAGAAGGCCAATGGCATTTTGGGGTGTATAAGTAGGGGCATTGCCAGCAGATCAAGGGACGTGATCGTTCCCCTCTATTCGACATTGGTGAGGCCTCATCTGGAGTACTGTGTCCAGTTTTGGGCCCCACACTACAAGAAGGATGTGGAGAAATTGGAGAGAGTCCAGTGAAGGGCAACAAAAATGATTAGGGGTCTGGAACACATGACTTATGAGGAAAGGCTGAGGGAACTGCGATTGTTTAGTCTACGGAAGAGAAGAATGAGGAGGGATTTGATAGCTGCTTTTAACTTCCTGAGAGGGGGTTCCAAAGAGGATGGCTCTAGACTATTCTCAGTGATAGCAGATGACAGGACAAGGAGTAAGGGTCTCAAGTTGCAGTGGGGGAGATTTAGGTTGGATATTAGGAAAAACTTTTTCACTAGGAGCGTGGTGAAACACTGGAATGGGTTACCTAGGGAGGTGGTGGAATCTCCATCCTTAGAGGTTTTTAAGGTCAGGCTTGACAAAGCCCTGGCTGGGATGATTTAGTTGGGGATTGGTCCTGCTTTGAGCAGGGGTTTGGACTAGATGACCTCCAGAGGTCCCTTCCCACTCTGATATTCTATGATTCTATGACATATGTTTCGCCGGCTTAAGTGATAGTGTGCACAGCTTCTCCTGCCGACATAGTGATCACCACTCATTGGGGGTGGTTTAATTATGTCGACGGATAAGCTCTCTCCTGTTGGCATAGATCTGTGATGTAGCCGCTCTTATAGTGGCGCAGCTGCATTGGTACAGCTGTGCCACTGTAAGGTCTCTAGTGTAGACATCTAGTGTAACTGTAACATGGCCTGCTTTGTCCCTGTCAGATGAGGTGCAACTTGGGCTCAGACACATACTCCAGGGAGGGGCTGTAAGCGCCACTATTTGAGGACTCAGAGAGATACTGTCTGAGCAAAGGCTGGTTTGTCGGTCTGGGTAAGAAACCCCAACCTGGGCACTACTGACGTGCGTCATATTTTCCTCTGTACCCAAGAGAAAGGTCTCTAAAAAAGGCTGACCCTGGGGTTTTTGTGCTGAATGGCATCAGAAGCTTGCACTAAATTCTTTATAGATAGTAGAGTTCCTTTGACTCAAGGCAGAGGGGAGGAAAACTAACCTACCATGAGAATTTTATCCATGTAGAATTCTCTACCAGGGCTTCCATCGTTGTATTTTGTATCAATGGCAAAACATAAGAAGAGGACATCCACGACCATTTCATAAATTGACAGGAAGCAGTGAGCAACCAGGAAAGCAAAGAGGCAGACGATGATGAGAGGCAGCACCCACACTGTGTAATCCCGCTGGTAGTTCAGCAACATAACCCCTGCCAAGCCTGTGCTGCAAACGATCAGGACCTGAAGCAAAGAAAACAAAACGACAAGAATGATTGCAGAAGCCGTTGGATTATTTTTCATGTACGTGCGCACAGACTTTAATCTCACAGGTGTAGGAGAACTGGATGCTGCAGTGTCACTGACTCCACCACAAGACACTAAATATGACTAAAACCCACGTGCCGCTGGATCCAGCCAGAGCTGTTTTCAATGCTGTGCCTGCGCAGAGGAGAATACCATCTCTTCAAAGCCCCAAAAGCTAATTCACATGAGTAAATACAAAGCTGTCACTCACCCATTGTTCCAGGGGCAAAAAAAAAAAAAAAAAGATACCCTTGTAAGACAGAACCTTACTCTGCTGTTTTGTCAGTTTATTCAAATGATAAACTCCTCGGGTCAGGGATCAGTTCTAGGTCTGTACTTTTTACAGAATATAAAAATTAGTATACCCAGATCCATCAACTAATATGCTTTATAATAATTTTGCTTGCAAACACACACTTAGACAAAATATCCCTTCAGCTTGTTCCTGTCCCTCCTATTTGCAACAGGAAGGCTGCTAAGAATTACCTTGTGTATTAGGTCCCCACTGTAAAATAAGCCTTATTTCTCACTCTGATTTTAACAGTGTAAGGCATTTCTACATCTCTTTCAGGTAGTTTCTCAAAAATTAGCGTGAGTGGCCCTATGAAACGTCATATTGGGTGTCAATGTATTTTTTATGAACAATACACCATATCTCTGCATTTAAAAAATCAAACACCGCAAAATAGGTCAGTTTCCACTGTATTATTCAGATATTGCATTAAGCTGAAAGAAGAACGGGGCTGGCCAGGCAGCATCACGGAGTTAACACTGTTGTTTGGTAGTCTGCACTGCTTATTTAAGCATTACTGCCACCCTTCTGTTCACCCAATGATCTGAAAGCCATTTTTTGATGGAGACATTTCCTGTCATGTTAGAGTACTCCAGAGAACTGCACTGCTCACTTCAATACCCCCAAGGCACCTGTATCTTCATTATGTGCTCATTCCCATCACTCTGTATTGATTCGTTTATTTACTGGATTAGAAAACCACACTTAAGAGTTCAGCCCACTGTAATCTGATTTAATAAACGGAGAGGAGCATACAGAGGACAGACAGTTCTTTCCATGAAGGGCCCCAATGCTGATACGTACTTGTGGGGATACATCTGAAGCGGCTGGACTAGTATTTAGTAAATACGAACAGAAAAAGTCAGCCCAGATGGAACAGTAACATACTGGGTTCTGGTTTTTCCTAAAGAAATAGAAAATGGAGCTGCAACAGCAGTTCTTAGTAATCTTTCTACCTTGGAATATACTTGATCCCAACTCTTTCCTCTTTACTCCCACAATGGGCAACTCCCAGCTGCCAATACAAAGTCCTGCTGCCTCCCATTCCACCCCTACTACAAGGGCTGGTTGAAAAGGGGTAACTTCTTTCTGAAGGAAAACTGAGGTTTGATTAAACAAGTTGTTAGGGGAATTGTCGGCTTTCCTTACATTTTAGATTTTTCAATGGAAAACTAAAAACTTCTGGCCAGACTTTTTTCAGCTGTCAGTTGTCAAAGGAATTTTCAGCTGAACCCCTGCAACGCGCACTGTCTGACCAGTCTTACCCACCACTATCCGGAAAGTCTTTTACACTTCCCTTTCCTGCTCACGGCCCTCTAAATCATGTTCCTGACTGGAAACAGCAGGATGGAATGGGTCCCAGCAGTAGGCAGTGGGAAAACAAGCTCTCAGAGGCACATTGTAGCTGCAGTGCAAGCACAGGGAAGGTTTCTGACAGCAAGCAGACTTGTTCCACGTCTGTAACAGTACACCCCTGAGGCATACCTTTCCCAGGAACAGCATGAAGTCTCCCACTGTGTTTATGGCAGCCACTCGCAGAGCATTCTCCACTAGAATGACAAAGGCATCCTTCGCTGAGGTGCAGAAGTTGGTGCTGTTGATAGCTGTGGCTGTATATGCATTCTGGGGGAAAACAAAAATGAAGAATTAGTCACAGACACACTGTCCCTTTTCCTTCAACATTCCCCAGAGCTCGTGTTCCCAATATCTATCTACCTGCCAAGAAATCATCTGCTACGGCAACAAGACTTTCTCCTCCCATCCCCTTCCACAACAGGGAACACAATGTCATGAGACACTTAATTTAATAAGAGATCTTTAAAGGTACAAATCTAATCAATAAATAATGAGGACTCAATAACATGACACTCACTTTCAAGACAACCAGCTCCATCCCAGAATTAGGGAGGAAAGGAACTGTGTAATGAAAAATCCAGTCAGTGCTCACTGCTGATTTCATAAACAAAACAAGGCAAGGATTTGTGCTGGCTTTTGAGCCAGTCACTGCTCACCTTGAAGCTGCGAAACCAAGTCCCCCCAGGGCAGTGGTTGACTCAATAGACAGAGAACAACAGAGGAAGGAATAACCATTTTTCCACCTGCCTTGCTTATTCTTGCCATATATATCAGTTTCACAGCAAAATGCTAGTGGAAAAATCATTTGGAATCTCGCTGCAGGAGTAGGAGATGAGCAATGACATTACTACCTAGTTAAGCAGCTGGATAAAAATCTCTCTCAGGACATACAAGTTTGAGGGTCATGTGTTTCAGAGAAGTTGCTTTCTAGATGTTGGAAAAGAAAGGATTTCTAGTTCTGTCCAGCATCACTGACTAGGTAAGGCATAGGTAACAAAGACAATTTCCAATAATTACACACTTCACTAATAATCTTCATCAAGACAATTCAAAACCAAGGCCTGGTGAGGGCAGGCCAGGACTATGCCCACGCTAGAACTTTATGGTATGCTATAAGGTTTTGTCTGGTAGTTTCATCACAACTCTGAAAACCAAGCTTTGAATAAGGCAGCTTCCAAAAACGTATCTTGGGGTTCTACAAGGAGTACAAGTTCTGTCCGACTTTAATCTGACCCAAGGGGAAAGTGAGCTCGCTTACAAAGGTAGCTGGGTTCACAGTCATATAGTTTGCCAAATCAAAGAGGGAGGAGCTCCATCATACAAAATGTTTGTCTCAAATTTGAGAAACAAATCGAATAGTAAAAAAGAAATTTATATTAACAGACTACAGCACAACTCTCCCACAAGGAAACAGATATGACTAAACAACCCATCACAATTCACAGTTGTTTTCCTTCTTTAGACAATGCTACACTGAAGCTGGGAGGTACAATTCCCAGCTCAGGTCGATGTTCCCGTGACAGCTCTGCTCAAGCTAGCACGCTAAAAATAGCAGCGTGGCAGCTGAGGTGGCACCTTGGGCTAGCCACCCGAGTACATACTCGGGATCTCAGACATGGTTAGACTCTGACACTAGCCCCACCTGCCATAGCTACCCTACTCTTTTTAGCACACGAGCTCAAGCAGAACTAGTATGTATACATCTACCTGAGACAGGAACTGCACCTCCCATCTGCTGTGTCGACATAGCCTTAGAGGAAGAGACTTAAAAGAAATACATTTTCTCAAATATGTGATGCTCAAATATTAAAAAGGAGAAAAGCGCCACACTCTGTTACGATAAATACACTTTCAAACTTAAATGTACCTGGGGAGAACGGGTGCCGGGGGTGTTGTATTCAGCCATTAAACTAATGCTATATTGCTTAGACACGATTAGTCATTTTTAAAGGACAAAATGTCTTTCCAGAAAGAGAAATGTGGACAATTTTTCACACAGGCGCTGTTAATGAGGACTAATGTAATGAGCCTCAGTGAGATCACAATGTACTTTAATTTCAGTAATGGGGACATGACTGAGGTACATAGGTTCAATCAAGTTCCAAAGTACAATTTAACATGTGTCAACTTCAGGAAAAAATTACTCCATCTTCTGGTTTAAGACTATCCTTCCTCAAACACATAAATTGTCAGCCTTTATATAAAAAGTCATAGTATATAAAATCTTACCTGATTTAAGTAAGTCAGGCACTTTTCTAGACACCAAAGGCAGCAGATGCAAGCTTTCAGCATACATCGAGCACAGGCATTTTCCTAGCATGGCAACAGGGGAAAAAAACCCAAATACATTAAAAAACCCCCAAAGGACAAAGAACATGAACGACCATTACATTTAAATGCATGGGCTATACTTTAAGGGCTGAATATTCTGAAATCAGCCCGTAAGTTTCATGAACACACTTACTTTTTTGGTCAGAACTTAGGATCAAATTTCAAGCATTTGGAACCCAGTATTTTAATAAGAAGTAGGTTTCCCTTACTTTTCCTTTGAGTTGGGAATGAATATACATAAGGATCATTCGTGGAATCTTCACTAATGTGATAATGAAAGAACCTTTTGCCACTGTTCCTAGGTGGTAACAGACAAGGCGATTTACTGATGCCAGAATAGGAGTAAATGGCAGATTCCGTTTCTCCCTGTGGAAAATCAGCAGAGAAATACAATAAAGCAGTATCATCAATATGGACTTCAGATAAGAAAAACCACCTACAGACAAATTCGGACTGAGTTCATAGGTGAAAAGCAATTTGGTGGTCTCATTCTAGTCTTCAGTGGACACTGCTGATACACTGAGAAGCAGGGTATAGAACAGTATTAGCTCTAATGTAGTAACAGGAAGAGGATGAGTCATCAGCTGAGCTGTGCGGGGATACTGGCCTGCACTATAGTTATACCTAACCAATCAATTTTTTAAGCTCTACACTTTTATGAATGTCTAATTCAACATTTTTAAGTCTTTCCCTCCTCTCCCCCAAATTTATTTTAGGATTTTCCCTATTTTATATATTGGAAAAAGCATATATACATTCATTACACAAAAGCTGTTTTCAGACCATTTGTATTTCTGAATATACCTATCCACAAAGCCAGGGAATCAAGTATTAAAACAAAATACAGTGCTGTAACCAAGTATTTATAGGGATGTATTTATAAGGGGAAATAGGGATGTATTTATAAGACGAGCTGAATGCACATTCAGTCTTCTGATATAGCTTTTAAGAAATGTATTCTTATCATTCGTATTTGTTTCCTCTAAAGCAAGCCATCACTATTTCCCTCTCTACAGTAGGTCCATTCAGCATTTAGTGAAAGAGCGCCCGATAAGTATTAAAAAAAAAAAAACTCAGTGATACAAGTATCATAGGATTAATGTTAATGAAGTGCCAGTGTTCCAATAATAAAATGCCTCCCCTGAATTTAGGGAAACCTATTCTTAAGGTTTCAGAGTAGCAGCCGTGTTAGTCTGTATTCGCAAAAAGAAAAGGAGTACTTGTGGCACCTTAGAGACTAACCAATTTATTTGAGCATAAGCTTTCGTGAGCTACAGCTCACTGCATCCGATGAAGTGAGCTGTAGCTCACGAAAGCTTATGCTCAAATAAATTGGTTAGTCTCTAAGGTGCCACAAGTCCTCCTTTTCTATTCTTAAGGGTGGTTTCACTTGAAAAATATAAAAAAGTGGCACCGTCTAATTCCACAGACCTGCTCCCTGCATGTACTGATTCATGCTGACTTCAGTGAGGAAAAAATGTTTTTACACCTTTTGGCTCCTGTTAGCATTCTGAAGTCAGTTTTCAGTGAGCTGGATTCTATTTCTTCTTGCAAAAAACAGTTTACCTAGTTCCAACCAGTTATATCTGTGCAAATGGAAGAAGGCAATTGGCTTGCACAAGTGTAACCGAGGGCCTAACCTGGCCAACAGAACCTTATGACTAGGCTTGGAAGCATTACGTTTTTACCAGTAGATGTTGATAAATGTCAATTTCACCACACACACACACACACACACACACACACACACACAATGGCAGAGTAAGAAAAATGCTCCTTGAGTTTGATTTCAGGATGTTTGCCTTGTATATTTTGACAGAGGATGTTGGCAACTTGTGTTTTAACAGTCATAAAAGCTTTAAATTTCTGATTCTCATTGTCTACGGTCGTTAAATAATTCTGACCTTTCTCCATCATTCCCCTCAACTGTGAAAATTTAAATAAAGATTGAATGAAATGCTTGAAATGAACATTGATATTATCCATCAAAATAATAAAAAAAAACCCCAAACGCTGCCAAGACTACTTATGACTGGTAGCATTACATGAAATGCAAAGAGCCTGTCTTGGTTTTCAGATCCCTAGGTGAGAGTTCAGGGCTGGCAGTTAAACAAAAATCTTTCTATATGCAAATTATGTACATTTGATCTAGAAATCATTAACAACGATGTGGAACCCCAGTATGCCATTTTCACAGTCACTTTTCAGACTAGAACCACACTTTACTATGCAAGAAAACGAAGTAGTAGAGGGAAATGGATATTTAATCACTCAAAATTCCCATTAAGGGATGATGGATAGGGAGCAGGTAAGAGCAAACTCATTTACCTTCAGGTAAAATACAGTTAATAAACTCACAGATGTTGAGGATGCAAAAGATCTCTTAAATCATCTAGCCCACCCCCATGCTGCAGCAGGACTATTCCTGCCTACTGTGTATTTCCTAGTTATGTACAATTTTTGAAAACTGTACATTTGTAAAAACAGCACAGCAGGGACATCAATGAAATGAATGGTTGCCGGATATCAATGAAAATAAATTATGGTAAGGTATTTTTCATATGAGAGAACACTTAAACCAAAGTCCTGGTCTGCTCTGCTCTGCATGGACAATGATGACCCTATGGCAATTTTAATAAGGCATAAAGGCTTTGTCATGGGTTGACATTTTCCTCCCTTACTCCACCACTCTTGCTGTGCATCACCGCTGATGCCCTCTGCTTCAGAAGTAGCTGCGTTTTTCCAGAGGTGCTGTATCTCTATTGTTTGCAAACTACTTTGAGACCATTTGGAATGGGAAGTGTAACTTAAATTATCAGATTGTGAGCACAGAGATTTCTTTTTTTAAACAAATATATAGTGAACTATAAAATATCACGGTTACATTTTGAGAAATTTCACTTTAGAAAGATATACTTTAAAAAAAAAGAAGAGGTGAATAAGTTCAATAAGATCATCATTTCTTTCCTTAATCAAAAATGTTGCCAACAGTTGTATGTTAGCGAAAGCACTGGATATCACTTCAGTATTGCTCATTCTCACAAAATTATTGCAAGACTCGTGATAGAGTTTTTCTTAAAGCCTTATCTCCTAGCTCTGTGATTGAAGAACCTCCGCTTCCATTTAAAAAAAAAATAAAAATTTCTAGTCCTTATTGTGTAGAAAAAAGCTTAAAAACATGATTTCGGTGCACCTAGAGACTAAAAAAAACCAAATTAAAAAAAGCTCAGATTTATTTATTTTTAATTCTCATTATTTTTGAACACTGCAATACTACCAATTAGGAGTTATTATCCTAAAAACATGTGATGCATCCCTCTCTTGTATTTGAGATACATGTGCATTAGCTGATATGAGTATAGCATGATTTACAAATTTAGGACTCATGCACAGTGATGGTACATGGAGATTTAATGTATACATTTTGCTTCACATTAACATTAGTATATAATCTTGCCTGAATTCATATGAAAATGATGGCTCTAATGGGACTTTCTGTAATCTTAGAAAACAGACAAATGAGTGGGTGAAAAGAATTGAAGGACTATATTTTTCAGTTAAGTAATCCCAGTCAATTAGTGCCAATCCTCTTAATTTAAATGGAGCTTATCAGCTTTATTACTGACAAGAGATGAATGTCAAAGTGCTTTTTACTTTTTTTTTTTAAAAAAATGAATCATCTAGGTCTTAATTGTGTATATGGGACATAGGGGCAAACAAGACTACAGTGCTTAACATCTTTAAATTGAACAAAACCAGCTAAACATACTATTTATTTTAGGAGTTTGCTTTTGCTTTTCAGCTTTCAGGCAGAACACATCTGCTCATTTCACCACAAGCTCTGGCCCCAGTTATTTTTGATGATTCAGTTACTAGGTCTCTCAAGAAAAAGCTGTCTGAAAAGTTCTCACCTTGTGAAATAGTATGTCACAACAGCCCCAGCTACAGTCATCTGTTGACAGGCTAGAATAAATTCACTGATCCAGATCAGCCCTACCACATGGTACCACCACATGTATCGTAGAGGGCCCAAAACCCGGAATTCCACAAACCCTTGTTCATTTAGGACAGGGCTACCTAGGAACAAATCAGAGAAAGAAGGCAGACAGCCAATATCAACTTAGAAAGAAGGAACCATTTGCAATTCAGTTAATAACTCTCAATCATTGAAGAGTGATAGCTCTGTCTACTAATAAAGCGTGAAGAGCTGTGTAGCTGGACAGTTGATAATGGAGATAATATTGCTGGGTCAGCCTGCAGAATTAGTAATTACTGTTAATAATTATGCAGAGAAAGGATTTTTAAATTCTCCAGAGCACACTCAACATACAACTTAAAAAAAAAAAAATTGTTAGCCATGTGGCAATTTGGAAAAAAATAATAAAGCAGAATGATTTCTTATTCCAAAATGTAAAGGAAGGAAACCTAAGTCATTCTGAATTTTCTGCCACGCTCTCTTCATATCCATAGTTTGCAAAAATTGCAGAAATTTATTTAAAGATCATAATTTGTATTTTTTAGTTAGGATCAAACAACATTAATGGTCACCTCTATTTCTTGATAGTGCAAGTGTTTATATGTGTGTTTTGTCTATATTTGAACAACAAAATCTATTTGCTAGAATACTAGCAGCATTTGAGAAGAGAAGATTTTTCCCAAAGAATTTTATACATATTTTAAAACCCAATAGACTTGTCTGATCCAAGTAGCACTTTCACATAAGCTCACTGACATTGTGTCAGGATTTCCTCAGGCGATGGATGCTCTATTTCAAAAAGCATTAGCACTCACTGTGGAGGTCCATCTCACCCATCAGAATGATGTGAACAGCAGAAGAGGTTCAGGAAAATACAGAGAATGGACATAACAGGTGCATAAAACAGATCCAACTTGAAAGCCGTAAGTGTTTTCACTTAGGTTTGCACTAGATCTGTTATGTGAATGGTTTCAGATTTGTATGAACCTTGGAAGACAAACACCAATACCAAATGACAGGTTTCAGAGTAACAGCCGAGTTAGTCTGTATTCGCAAAAAGAAAAGGAGTACTTGTGGCACCTTAGAGACTAACCAATTTATTTGAGCATAAGCTTTCGTGAGCTACAGCTCACTTCATCGGATGCATACTGTGGAAACTGCAGAAGACATTATATACACAGAGACCATGAAACAATACCTCCTCCCACCCCACTCTCCTGCTGGTAATAGTTTATCTAAAGTGATCACTCTCCTTACAATGTGTATGATAATCAAGTTGGGCCATTTCCAGCACAAATCCAGGTTCTCTCACCCCCCCCCCCCTTTTTTTTTTTTTTTCAAAAAACCACACACACAAACTCACTCTCCTGCTGGTAATAGCTCATCCAAAGTGACCACTCTCCCTACAATGTGCATGATAATCAAGGTGGGCCATTTCCAGCACAAATCCAGGTTTTCTCACCACCCCCCCCCCCTCCACACTGCTATGAGTACCCGCATGGCCCCACAGTATGCCAACATTTTTATGGCTGATTTAGAACAACGCTTCCTCAGCTCTCGTCCCCTAACGCCCCCACTCTACTCGCGCTATATTGATGACATCTTCATCATCTGGACCCATGGAAAAGAAGCCCTTGAGGAATTCCACCATGATTTCAACAATTTCCATCCCACCATCAACCTCAGCCTGGTCCAGTCCACACAAGAGATCCACTTCCTGGACACTACAGTGCTAATAAACAATGGTCACATAAATACCACCCTATACCAGAAACCTACTGACCGCTATTCCTACCTACATGCCTCCAGCTTTCACCCTGACCACACCACACGATCCATCGTCTACAGCCAAGCTCTGCGATACAACCACATTTGCTCCAACCCCTCAGACAGAGACAAACACCTACAAGATCTCTATCAAGCATTCTTACAACTACAATACCCACCTGCGGAAGTGAAGAAACAGATTGATAGAGCCAGAAGAGTTCCCAGAAGTCACCTACTACAGGACAGGCCTAACAAAGAAAATAACAGAACGCCACTAGCCGTCACCTTCAGCCCCCAACTAAAACCCCTCCAATGCATTATTAAGGATCTACAACCTATCCTGAAGGATGACCCAACACTCTCACAAATCTTGGGAGACAGGCCAGTCCTTGCCTACAGACAGCCCCCCAACCTGAAGCAAATACTCACCAACAACCACATACCACACAACAGAACCACTAACCCAGGAACCTATCCTTGCAACAAAGCCTGTTGCCAACTGTGCCCACATATTAATTCAGGGGACACCATCACAGGGCCTAATAACATCAGCCACACTATCAGAGGCTCGTTCACCTGCACATCCACCAATGTGATATATGCCATCATGTGCCAGCAATGCCCCTCTGCCATGTACATTGGTCAAACTGGACAGTCTCTACGTAAAAGAATAAATGGACACAAATCAGATGTCAAGAATTATAACATTCATAAACCAGTCGGAGAACACTTCAATCTCTCTGGTCACGCAATTACAGACATGAAGGTCGCTATCTTACAACAAAAAAACTTCAAATCCAGACTCCAGCGAGAAACTGCTGAATTGGAATTCATTTGCAAATTGGATACTATTAATTTAGGCTTAAATAGAGACTAGGACTGGCTAAGTTGTTATGCAAAGTAGCCTATTTCCCCTTGTTTTTTCCTCCCCCCCCCCCCCCCCCCGACGTTCTGATTAAACTTGGATTTATGCTGGAAATGGCCCACCTTGATTATCATACACATTGTAGGGAGAGTGGTCACTTTGGATAAGCTATTACCAGCAAGAGAGTGAGTTTGTGTGTGTGTGTTTTGGGGGGGGGAGGGGTGAGAAAACCTGGATTTGTGCTGGAAATGGCCCACCTTGATTATCATGCACGTTGTAGGGAGAGTGGTCACTTTGGATGAGCTATTACCAGCAGGAGAGTGAGTTTGTGTGTGTGGTTTTTTGAAAAGAAAAAAAAAAGGGGGGGGGGGTGAGAAAACCTGGATTTGTGCTGGAAATGGCCCAACTTGATTATCATACACATTGTAAGGAGAGTGATCACTTTAGATAAGCTATTACCAGCAGGAGAGTGGGGTGGGAGGAGGTATTGTTTCATGGTCTCTGTGTATATAATGTCTTCTGCAGTTTCCACAGTATGCATCCGATGAAGTGAGCTGTAGCTCACGAAAGCTTATGCTCAAATAAATTGGTTAGTCTCTAAGGTGCCACAAGTACTCCTTTTCTTTTTACCAATACCAAAATAATTTTGTTCTAGTAAATTACTATTTGGAAAAGCAAGTTTCTTCTGACTCATTTTTAGAAATGTTATACATTTTGGCTTTTAGTAGTTTGGGAAATATTGATATATATAGTATGTATGGCCTTGTTTCTGCAAAGACTTCAATATTTGTTTAACTTTAATGCAAAACATTTTGTCCCATTGACATCAATGGGACAACTCACAGTGCATAAAATTAGGCACATGCAGGACCAGGGCTGAGGTTACCAACAATTAAAACGGAGCAAAGCTTTTTATTATTAAAGCCCAAGCTTTGGCCCTGATGATGCAACTGGTCCATTGGGTGCAGGGGTCTGTCTACCTGCACAGCTCAAAATGCAGAATTGGGACCATAACCATTTTCAGGCACAAGAAAAATAGTGTGACTCATTGTTCCCCAGATAACAAACATCACATCTCATAATTAAAATTAAACTTATAGCAGTAAAACAAACAAAACCAAGAACAAATTCTGTTATCTCTGTCCCTTATTAAAAACAGGGCCCTAAAATCCTAAATATTTTCCCATAGTTAGGCTGAAATAGTTTTACGATCTAAAAAGTGTTAAAATTACTATAATGTATTAGAGCATCTGTGAAGTAGTGAACCCACTATTTCAAGTTCCATTTAACCCTCTTCCCCCATATGCTTATAACTTTCTGAAAAATACACATTTCCCATTTTGAAAAGTTACTGCCACCGTTTTGTACAGAACTAACTAAAATCAGCTAAACATTTAGGCCCCAATCCTACAAACTCCTCTATTCAGGCAAACCCTTGTACCTCTACTGAACCCCAGCAACTTCTATGGTGAATCTCTAGGCCTTTATCTTGAAACTGGGTGTGTAAAGTCCTCATTGCTGAGGAGCATGTCCACTGCCAAGGCTATGTCTACACTTAAAATGCTACAGCGCACAGCTTAGCACTTCAGTGTAGATACTTCCTACAGCGATTTCCATAGTAAATTCACCTCCCCAAGAGGCAGTAGGTAAGTCGATGGAAGCGCTGTCTACACAGGGACTTAGGTTGGCTTAATTATGTCGCTCAGGCATGTGGATTTTTCACACCCATGAGCAAGGTAGCTGGGTGGATCTAACTGTCTAGTGTAGACCAGCCCTAAGACTGCCACAAACACCAGAAAATTGGCTACTGTGCATTTGCGTTTTGAGCGATGCTCTGTGCATGCATGTGTCCTTTTAGAAATGTGCATTTATCAGTTTACGTAGTGGCTAAATTGCTTGTGCTGCCATAAGTCCTTAGAGGAGCGTCTCTGGGTTTTTTAACCCTTTGCTCTACAATGAAAAGGAGGAAAATTAAATGCAAAAAACTGTTAATGTAATGTTCATGTCATAGGAGATATATTTAAAAAGTCAAGAAATGCAGAGTTATGGCCCCTACAGTAACATTAGCATATTCATATTGCACGTCTCTAGCATTTTCTATTCCTTTTACTTTTGTTAAATACATTGCATATATGTTGAATATTATGGCAAGTGACTATATTAATATTTCTGCAGGAACCTTAAAAAGGATACCATCAACCTGAAAATTACATTTATCTGCATGCGATTGTTATAAGTAATCCCTAAAATCACCATAACAGAGAGATGACAGAATACTTTCCCTCTATTATTGTTTGTTTAGTTTGTGTATTTGACAGCACCTTATCAGGTTGCTGATGTTGCACCAGCCCCGGCTGGGGACTGTTTACTGGTAACAGCTGCAGCAGAGCTGAAAATGAATAGATTGCAAGCAGCAAGTGGCTGGTTGTGTGCACAGAGAAGGGGGAAGAAGGACCAGGGACAGACCTGAGCATGGCTGGTGGTGTCTATCTCAGGTCCAGCCAAAATATTCTCTAAACACAGAAAGGAACAGAAATAACAGAACATTATTTCAAAAGATGTGCTGAGTTTAATTTTTGAAGATAAAACCAGATTGATGGATTCCGCTGAAGTTGTACATTTCCTGACTTTTAAAAAACATGTATGTCTTTACTGATGTATTGACATGCTTTTTTTGTATTTAATTTCTGCAACTCTGCAAATCAATGAGACAGCCAAAAATGAGACACTATCCAGTCTGAAAGCTACCCTAACAGGATAGCTAAGTATTCCTCTGGCACGGGGAAATCTATGAATGGCATAAAGCTGGCATCATAAACTCTCCATCTTCCTTTCCTAGGCCCCGCTGCCGTATATGGAATATGCCATAACCAGAACACACTGTGTTCGAACAGGTCCCAGCTAGCGTGACAGTCCCTTGGAGACTTACTGCTTGCATGTTACAGCAGCCCTGCAGCTGCTCTTCCTCACATCAAAGGGGGCCAAAATAGTGGTAGAAAGCCACTTCCAGGTCACCAAACAATGGGTAACTTCACACCTGATGATGAATACAGATGTGCACAAGAACACAGCAATCTCTTTCAGCACTAAAGTACTCTCTGTGCTCATTCAAAGTCAAAGGGATATACCAGAGCTCAACAATTCTTATTTTCAAATTTTAACTACATCTAAAGTCTGAACAAGAAAGTACTAGTGTTTACTTAAAAGAAGCAATGTACCCACATACCTGTAGTGCCAAGGAAAAGCAGGACCATGATCCAGTAGCTCCAAAACAGGATGAGGGCAAAGAAAGTCCAAAAGGGCTGGAAGACTAGCAGTGGCAGGTGAATGAAAACTTTGCCAGCCACGTGGAACAAGGCAATGGTGAGAGCTACTCGCTTGCGCATAATTAACATTATCAAGAACAAGATAACCTGAGGAGAGAAGTTTCCAACCGACATTTTAGGTGATGAAAAGCAGACCATCAGGTGCAGTAAACAACACAGGCTCTTCAAGTAGAGCAAACTAATCACACTTCCAACACAGTTTGTGTAAGCCCTGCAAGCTTACATGACTTAATCCTACATCAAATATTTCGAGATTGATTTATCAATGCAAACTATTCTTAGTGACTCCTGCTATCTTTTAAATTACTTTTTCTGAACTGACACTCAGACTGACAAGACTATAGAACAAATTCTATCACTCAGTTGCATTGTGCAACCCAGTGAAAGCAATGAGATGGCACAGGTGTAGCTGAGGGCAGAATCTGCCCTATATTTTGAAACAGATCCTGGAGAACTTGTCAGATAAGTTTATAAAAAGGTTTAATTACAGTGCATGCCTGTATCAAGATTTACTAACTAAAATGAAATTATGAGGTATCATCTCAGCATTGCATGTTTGATTTATCTGACAAACAGGATCCAAGCGCAAGTGAACATACAAATTAAGGGTCCAATCCTGAAGCTGCTCTGTGCAAGGAAGTCCCAGCTGACTTCTGAGAGTGGCCCAGACCAGCTGTGGGTTCAGGCCCTACAATACTCTCCCCCCTGGCATCAGAAGAATAGGTCTACCAGAACAGTGCCTAATAGTAGAAAGTGAAACAACAAAACATAGAGGGATATTGTTTCTGAAGCGTTTTCAATCTTTCCTGCACACATTACAAAACCTGCATTGACAAGCCAAAGAACATGGCGAGAATGACAGAAAAAAGGAATACAATTTTGTTAGTGACAAAGCACTTACCGTGAAGACAGTAGCTGAAATGGCATAGACCAGGAGGGCCTGAAGATTGTCTTTGGCTACTTGAAGCTGATCAGCAGTAAGAGTTTCATTGACAAAGTTTCTTTGCTTAGCATACAGCCACCACAGGACTCCTGTGCCTCCTATGGTTTGAATTAAAAACAGGACAAATACTATATTTCCCTCTACAGAACAGAGGCACAAAGAATGGAATCAGCCAAACACAGCATAGTCTAAACTGATAGAAAATATCCAAGTGGGCGGATGCTACTCTGAAAGGAAGGATTTTGAAGGGGGAGTGCTCTGGCTTCCCACTTGCCTGCTAATCAAACAGGCACTCTCCCTGCACTGCTCCTACCCTGCTAGGTCCACCTGAAAATCATGCAGCCCCTTCGATCAGTACTCCTCATTTCATGTGTTTTAGAGAGAACAGGGTGAAGCCACTAGTCAGAGGAGGCATGGTAAGGACAGATACTGCTCCAATATGACAGGCATTAGAGGACTGGAAGGGGGTAAGGAAGGACAGGAACGGATGATGATGTGGTAGGATGTGTATGGGATATTAAAATAGAAGAACTGAGTGAGGGAGCCACAGAGAGGATGTAGAGAAACAAGAAGAGCAAAGAAAGGTGGATAAGTGAAAGGGTAAACACTTCAGAGAGAAGTGCCACCAGGAAAGAGGAAAGGAAGCAACCAGGAGACAGAGAGAGGAAAGGGGAGAAAATCCATGACACCGGAAACAGCACCTCAAATAAATCACAGATAGGTGTTCCTGCCTGAAGAAGAGCTGATGGAGGCACTGGAAGTGCAGGAGTGATAGGGAAAAGCCAGCTCACCTCACGTGAGATGGGAAAATGAAAAATAAAAATAAAAGGCTAAGGAGAATAGAGGGAAGCATCTCCCGTTAAACTCTCTGGTGGAAATCCCAGCCCTACTGAAGTCAATGGGAGTGGCAAAACTCCCATTGACTTTAATAGGGCCAGAATTTCACTCTCTGGCTCTAGCCATTTTTCCAAGACAGAACCTTCCCTTTGATCTGGGATTCCACACTTCCAATGAATTAACCTTTTTCTTTTGATATTTCTTTTCTCTCTCCAATTCTCCTCTCCTTTCCTCAAGGTTTGAGACTCAGCTGCGGTGTGCCTATCTAAAGTGCCAAAATCTTAGCTGATGGATTCTATTAGTTTCAAAAGATAGGTGTAGGACTCAGGAAATTCCAGATTTGCTACCGACCATATGGGGCTTTCAAAAACAATGAACTAATGTAAACAAAGCAGCGTGTCTCACAAAACATAACTTTTAAGGTCTTCGCACTTGGTGCTGTGTTTCAGCATGTAATAAGATGTCAGTGGGGCAGTTCAGAAAAGCTAAGTGATCTTGAAAGTACTTTTACCGGCCCACTGAAATTTTTCTAACTCTGGCAGGTCTCAGGACCTTAAATCATGGCTGTCACCTAATTTAACCTCCTGCCCATACCCAATATTTTGGCTGCATTATTGAAGATCAACAATATAAAACTTCAGTTCCACAAAATTTGAAGTTAATGGGGTAGATCAAAGCTGCCAGAAAGCAGCCCTAATGGGACAACTGGGAATTCACATTATGTAGAGGAATCTCTGGCATCTTAAAGCCAGCGTGTCTAACTCATCTCACAGCTTCAGGCTACTGTTACTTGCTCTGGGGGCCTAACTAGCCCCCTGCTTCCCCAGTAGTCCCCAGGATTGGAAGAGGTATGCAAGGAGGAGGAAAAGTGATGGAAAACCACGCATGTTCCCCTCTGCTTAAATGTACTGAGCAGAGCTCAGGCACCCCCTAAGGGCCTCTCCTAAATGTGAATGGGGCTGCTCTGCCCCACAGGGCTCTATACTGCAGTGTAAGGATTCTGAATAGATTCCTGGTGTCTCATTCTCCAGGTTGTCACGGGCTGTGTGCGTACTCATCCGCCAAGCAGGAGGTGCAGTAATTGTCTGGCTGGGTAAAGAGCAGCAATGACTTAATCTAATCCAGTCCTCCTCAGCCAGAAGGATAGCAGTTTCCCCATGGAACCTTGAGATAGGTCAACGTAAAGCAGAAAAAAAGAAGTGGCTCTGAGTAGGACGCTGATTAACCTCGCGGTTGCGGGAGAGAGATCAGAACTTGGTTCTCAAAAACAAGGAAATGAACAAGACTTACCAAGCGATCCCAAAATGACAAGAATTGTTAAGATCCAAACCAGTACTCTTGAAATGTACCTGATTATCACCATCAAAATCATGGACAGCACTGCAGAAGAGAAAAATATAATAAGCAGAGCAATTATTTCAAACAGGAACATGCTATAAAGGTGTTGTTTTTCGCGAGCAAGGGGGAGGACGTTCAATTGAACTCACTACACTAAAGATAATATTATCATCTTATTAATAATTATCTTATTGCATATTAATAGAATCTTTTATAAAAGGAAGTGTCCCCTCCCCATCCATGGCTTTCAAACTTATTATACAAATACACAAGGAAAGTCAGGTAGCCTCTACAATTCCTGCTTCTGCTAAGTAACAAGAGCATGTGTGCATTTACATAGTACACTATATATCAAACATAATTTACCCACATAGATGTATTCAGACAGTGACAAAACAAACAAGAGGACATGACAGAAGTGTGAGTTTAATATTATGAGTTGGGAAAACACTGCACAACTCTGAGCAGCAGAGGAGAACTCGCATGCAAACACACATGCTAAACAAGTGCAGATATTATGATGTATGTAATTTAAGATGTCATGTTTGTTACAAGGAAAAAATTACTGCTTTGTTATTTATCTTTATAATTCACATTGGGTACTTTAATGAGTTTTATTGATTCTGCAATAATTTTTTTACTTGCAATTTTCACATTTCCTCCTCCAATCTTTATTATTTTCCCATTTCTCATCTCTTAAATCCCCATTTTTGTGCACTTGGCATTATGGCATTATATGCAACATGCCACTTCAAAGTTCATTCATTTGGATTGGTACATAAATATTTCTGCATCTGTTTTCATAGTGCACCTATCATTTGGGAAGCTACTTCCCTCACAGGGAGCCAGCATGGGCATTGTATTAGTCCCACCGACATACAGACACAGCATGCTAAAATCTTCCTTAAATTGTCACTCACTAACATGTATTGTGTGTGCACTAGCTACATTTTGAAGGGAAAGGCATTGTGGTCGTCTTTGTGAACTAAATGATCTAACATTCTGATTTTTTTTTAATTAAGGGAGCATAAAAATTGATCTGAAAGCAATCACATTTTTTATCGTCCTTTAACCTAAAGCACTAAATTAATTTTACATTATTTATTGAAAAATTTTATATAAAGTAAAATTTGGCACTAATCCAACTACAGTGTTGCTAATAGATAGGGCCCTTTCAAATTCATGGCCATGAGAAATGTGCCATAGACCGTGAAATCTGGTCTCCTGCCATGAAATCTGGTCTTTTGTGTGCTTTTATCTTATACTATACAGATTTTATAGGGGAGACCAGTGTTTCTTAAATTGGGGGTCTTGACCCAAAAGGAAGTTGCGGGAGGGAGGTCACAAGGTTATTTTAGGGGGGCTGTGGTATTGCCACCCTTACTTCCGTGCAGCTGCCCAGAGCTGGGCGGCTGGAGAGCGGCGGCTGCTGACTGAGCGCCCCGCTCTGCAAGCAGCAGCGCAGAAGGGTGGCAATACCATATCCTGCCATCCTTACTTCTGCGCTGCTGCTGGTGGTGGCGGCTCTGCCTTCAGAACTGGCATCCTGAGCAGCCGCCGCTCTCCAGCTGCCCAGCTCTGAAGGCAGCATCACTGCCAGCAGCAGCGCAGAAGCAGGGTTAGCAGTACCGCAAAAAAACAAAAACAAACAAAAAAATCTTTACAATAACATTGTGACCCCCCCTCCCCCCAACTCCTTTTTGGGTCAGGACCCCTATAATTACAAGACTGTGAAATTTCAGATTTAAATAGCTGAAATCATGAAATTTACAATTTTTAAAATCCTGTGACCATGAAATTGACCAAAACGGACCGTGAATTTGGTAGGGCCCTACTAACAGAGCTACAAGTTTGCAAATTTTTAATTTTCTTTTTACCGTTAGATCAAATTATTACAGGTCCACTATTATTACCACGGAGTGCAATGGAAGAAATAGTTCTGTGGGTTTCTTTGCAGCTGGTTCCAAGAAGTGATTTTGCGTTTTATTTTTTTTCAGTCAAGATCTCCCTCTCTCTCTGCTACAGAGACAGATCGGCTATAGCAGAATCTTGCTGCCATAGACTCTGTAGCACCCTGCAGTCAGTCGTCATTTCTTTTTCTTTAACCACACACTCTTGACAGATGGCTGTAACAGCAGGGGTTGGCTTTTTTAAGAGGTTAAGGGCCTCACACTAAGAATCCAATGAAGTCAGCTGATCAGAAATGTAATAAAATTGTGTGCATCCAAATTTACCTTCATTTATAGGGTCTGTTTAAAACAAACAATCACTTCACTTTGGTGTGATATCAGTGATCGACAAGAAACCTAAGGCCCAGAATTGGGAATTTCCCAGCTTTTAATAACACACTTGCAACATTTACATTCATAGAAACCAAGGTTAGGAGGTTCAAAGGAGCCAAACACAATTGCACCTAACTTCCTTTCGCTCCTTTGAAAATCCCAGCCCAAATAGCTAAGCCATACACACAAAAAGAGGCCTAAGTCCCAGGTTTCTGAGAGCATAATGCCATGCATTGCTCTCATTTTTAGAAGGAGGTGCAGGGAGTGGGCAAAACTGTGAGTGAAAGGGCCAAATGAGCACTAGAAAGTACAGCTGCCTCTCCTTGACTTAAACAGCTGTGGCAAGAGCACTGAAGAATGTCCAACCCCTCCCCCCCATCTTAAATAAAAACTGAATGTGCATGTATATTTCTTTTGAAACAGTTATTTGGCTACTGAGTAAAAAGCATTTGAACAGTTTCCTGAGGGCTTATTACTGTATATGTTTTATGTTCATGTTGTGGCTAGAGGATGTTAAAAGTCTCCTATCGCAGTACTATGAAACAGCTAATAATGAGAAAAACAATTACCTAGTGATAACAAGCAAAGTCCCATTATAATCTCTTTGCTGGTCATAACTCCACTAATCAGCCTGTGTAAGACACTACTGTCACTGACAAAGGTGATCAGGGCCTCTGCAAACTTGGCATAGCAGGAAATGTTCACAGGAGCACAGCGATGGAAGAATGGAATAGGTGCACTGGTGACACAAGAAAAAAAAAATCAGAAAAAAAATTACTCCTACTTAATATAAATGCCACATCAACACACAAATGAAAGGTGAATTGATGCAATACTCTCCACCCTCATAACACCATAACAAGGAGCTGTGAGTTTAATGCAGAGGTGCTGCTAGAATGACAATGGTCACAATGAGGAGTGATGCAATTTTTACAAGTATTTCTGTAAAGAAGGCAGCATGCATATTCCAATAGGATATTACCCTCCGCCTCTCAAAAGAGTGTTTTCTTATTTCAGCTTAAACATCTGTCATTCAAGTGTCATGTGGTACACCAGCTCAAACAATGCCCTTCACTGACTTCAAAATGGAATACTGACCCACTTTTGTAGCAAAAAAGTCATCTAAAAATGATTGTACTATAGTTGCAAAAATATACATTAGTCTAAAACATGTCACCATTTACAACTGTTGCCAAGCAGCCATGATAAAGATATCTTATTCGTTCCCTTTCTTATGTTTATTCTGGTCATAGGATAGGAAAATTACAGTAATTACTTACATTACCTCAGTTAAATAAGTCTTTAAATGTTTTATAAAAAATGCAATGAAGAGGCCTATAATTGTTTAATTATTCATTTTACCCTGAATGGTATTAAGAGTCCTTCTCAAGGGGTACTGACATTTTGCATTATACACCGGACCCTCAATAGAACGCACGTCTATATAGCACGAATTCGCACAGAACGCGGTCACGGCCATGGATCCCAAATGTAATTACTTTAATTGCAATTCATTTTAACGTGGTCCCCGCGTTAATGCGGTACCGCGCATGGATCCCAAATCCTGCGTTCTCGCGAGGGTCCGGTGTACTTCTCACCCCAGTAAACAGACATTGGGATGCAGTTCACCAGCAGATAATACAGGAGAGCACAAATGTGAGACATTATTTTCCCAATGCTGCCCACTGGGGAGTTGCATCTTCTTGTACCCTAAACTAGATCAGACTATCAAGGTTGTCTATTTTATATTTTAATTATTCTTTTCCATTTTATTAGCAATATACTCTTGCTTGTAATTGAATCCAATGAATAAAATATATTTTTACATTAAATTGAAGAATTTTCTTTTAACCTCCAGATTCTTTCCTTCCTCTCCATCAGTTCCTACTGACTTATTTGCAAGATTTCAGTATAATGAAGCACCAGTGCACACTATCCCTTTGGGATTCTCCTATTTTAGTAGTGATTTTGAAGCCTGAGGTTTCCTGTACCAGATACCTCTTTTTAAATTGTGAGTCTTACCAAAATTCTAACCCTCACTTCTAATGTGAAGGGTTAGACTCATCTACTTTAAGAATATCCCCTCTATGCATTATTATTTTGGGGAGGTGGAGGAGAGGAGGGAGATAATATACTAAAAAAGCAATTGTCTAATTATTCAGTGCAGAATTGGGAGGAGTTTATGGTCACCCTCATAACTAGATAATTAACAGATTCCCATGCTTTTGTGAAACTGACAGACATTTCTAAATAATCAGAAATGTTATTTTTTAAGGTTTTAAGTCAACTGTGCTGACTAAGTAAATGCGTTTGCAGATGCTTATACTGATACTCTGCTTTCAGAGAGTGGTAAAGCCAGCAGTTAAGCAGAACAGTTACATATCTAGTCAGAGCTGTTAAAAATCAAATTAAACCCATAGTAATGGCCTTCCCATCTAGAGAGCAGCCTATATATTCCCTCAGCTTTTTTATAAGATGGAGCCAGTTTTGGAATGTGTTAGCATCTCGCAGGTCTCCACAGAATGTATGCAATGAAATTTGAAAAACTTGAAATTAGAGGGCTTTGCATTTAACTTTTAATTCATGCACGTGGTCCAATTTTAAGAAAGCTTACAACATTTCACAGGCTTATACCGAAAATTAGAGCTATCATTCTGACAAAGCTCAGGTTTTATCCTGAAACATTAAAAAAAAAAAATCAATTTTTTACATCTTGACAAGAAAACAGACATTCTGAAAAAAGCCATTAGAAGCAATATGTCCTGGAGGAGAAATATATACTCTTTATCTTTATCACACAGCATTCCTGTATTAATCTCCTAATATCCCTCTTGCTTGTAGCAATTATACTGTACATATTAAGTTACCTGTTTTTATGTGTAATAGTTAAATAGAAACTGTTATAATTAATAAAAAATAAGGTCAGTGGTTATTACAACCTTTTTTTGAATAAATGAGACTCTTGAGAATGCAGCACGAGACCCGTTTCCATTTCAGTGGTTCTGACTCAATGAGCATGTGATGTGCCTTGTTTAACAAAAAATGAAATAATAAATCTAGTCATAGTGACCTCTGCTATTGATAAGGCCCCTTGCTTATACCTTGAGACATTACATACTCAAATGAAATTATAAGCTTCTAAGAATAATCTGCTGCTTAATCATCATGATCAACATCGGCAGAATCTGCCTAGTAGGGGACGATAAATAAATAAAAAAAGCACAAATATAACAGTTGCATTGAAATTATATTAAGGGTCCAGTTTAATTGGATACGGACGAGGAAATGAATGCAGAGTTAAGAACAAAGTAGTTCTCTATTAGGTGGGCCTCAAAACAGGGGTGGATGTGAGATATTTAGAGTCCCCATAACTGATATATACCGACTCATGTAGAGGAGACTAAGCCAACAGAATGGAGCGTTCTGATGCTGTGATATGCTCTCCTTTTCTCTCCAAACTCAATGGAAGCTCCTCTGCAGGGCTGTGCAGAGCTGGACCAGGTAGAGGCAGGAAGGAAGGGGAAAACTGGCTACATGCCCTGCTCCAAAACCACCTTCATGCAGTGAAACTGCTCTCTAGCACAGGGAAGAGGTTCCAGGAGGTACTACTGGAGGGCGTGGTTATCTCTGGCAGTGCTGTGAGGAAGCCAAAACGAGTAAGGACAGAGTTCCAAAGTTGAAATGTCAGAGTCCCCCAAGATCTCTGGGTTCCTCTGCAGGGCATGAGGAACACTTTACCTCCAAAATGATCAACTGGGAAACTTCAGGGGACAGTTCTCAGCTGATGTAAGTTGCCATAGCTCCACTGACTTTAATGGAGCTATTCCATTGACTTCAATAGAATGATATAATTTACACCAGCTGAAGAGCTGCTTCCAGGAAGGAAACAACAGGGAGTTTTCCTCCTCAACATCCTTCTTCCTGAAGTTTATTTTATTTTTCCATCCTTCAGACCCTTTCATTTCTTCTTCAAAATGTGCTTGTTCACTCCAATAACTGCACTAGCACAATATCTAAAACACAATAATGTGAGTTAAAGGCAAACCATTGGGCATTTCCTTTAATTTTCTTTGGGGCTTTAAGTCAAACTTTGGGAAACTTTAAAATTTAATGAATGTTTTTATTTTTATTTTAACTTATAACTGTAGAATAAAATGGAGAAACCCTCCACTGACATAACAGCTCCTTCTGACTATTTTAAAAAGCAATTTTGCCAGGAATTTGCACTGTATTATAAAGTGACATGACACTCCATTCTACCTGCGTGCTTGCTTATTAAGCAAAATTCAATCCAACTGAATGACATGGGAATGTTTAGGAAGAAAAGTACATACAATTCTGGCAAAAATTAAAACTGACAAGCCATTTGAGTATGCAAAACACTGGAATTTGTATTTATTTTAGTTAGGTAGCGCAGCATCTATGCCTAGGTCTGTTGCATAGGCTACAGATCTGCAGTAAAAAAAACAAAAACAAATAAAAAAGATTCAGAAAAAGTATGTTATTGTTAGCATTTGAGTTGCTGCTTATCGTAGTCAATTTAAAAACTTGGGTAAGTTATGGAGGTCAACAAAAGACATTTAAAACAACAGGTCCTAAAATGGATACAACATATCCTCTCCAGAACTTTTCTCTGTTTTTCCTTTACAAACACTCATGTCCATGCAGAGAATGTATGGCCTGACCGTGAACAGATATAATCAGACTGAGGTTCTTTAAGAAGTAAGACCTATGACTGGTCACAACTGTTTGCATTGTCAAGCCCCTTCAATTTCAGCTAAAACACAGAAGACCAAAGCCGCAAACACCCCTGCAGAAATCTTGTTAAAGACAGCAGGACTACTCACAGAAGTGTTTGCAGGACTGAGCCCTAAAATAATCACACTGCTGAACAACTCAAAATTTGCTGTATAGCTGAAGTGCTGACTGCCCCTTTACTTCTGGGCAGCACTCTAATCTTCAAACACACAGCTGGGCTCCCAACGCCAGCAGCATCCTCTTTGTTACAATCGCTACCATGTACTTTACCAAAAACAGCCAAGGCAGCTCTTGGTTGAAATTTTAAGCACTAAAACTAGAGCAAACGTAGTAATACGTGAACAGGAGTGCCTTCAGGTATTTGGGTTTTTTCTCTTCTTTCTGCCGTTTAAGCATCCCAATGCTGGAAACTTAGACACAACAGAGAACCAGCAAATGAAACAGACCCACCGAGTTTAACTGGCTGAGTAAAGTGCAAGAAGCAAACACCATAAATGACAAACGTAATATTTTATGTGCATATATCACCTTTCATTTCGAAGCCCTTCATAACGTTGTGTACAAACAGTACCGCTAAAATGCAGCCAGCCCTCAGCGTGGCAAACAAACTGATTTGCAGCACATTGCACAACACTGAGTATAGAACATCAAATAGTAGTTTGAATATTCCAGTTTTAATAGCACTAGTAACACAGTAGGTTGTGTTTTTGTATTTTTTTTAGTGTTATGTTGACAGTCTCTTTAAAGATGACCTTTGTACCAACAGAGTTAACATGCTAAAAACAAACACAGGTATGTTACAGAGTGACCCAAACTGTGGTTTGTGAGGTTTTTGTGAAATCTTTTTCAAACAAATGAACAATTAGACAAGAAGCCATTAAAACTTACCTCTCTGGAACCGGGAGCTTAGGACAAAGCTTAGAGGCCTGTGAATCAGTAGTGTACTCAGATGACTGTAGTTCATAGCTACATAAATTTGATCCTGTTGAAAGAAAAAAAATGTTACAAGATCAAAAATCTAATATTCCTGTTCCTGTCCAGCAAATCGTCTTAAAATGGACAGGTTTCAGAGTAGCAGCCGTGTTAGTCTGTATCCGCAAAAAGAAAAGGAGGACTTGTGGCACCTTAGAGACTTAAATTTGTTAGTCTCTAAGGTGCCACAAGTCCTCCTTTTCTTTTTTTGAAATGGATAATAGTCCTGATTCTCCACTCCATTACATTACTTTCCCACCACTAAAACTCCATTGACTTCAGAGTTACAAAAGACTAGAGAGAATGTTTTGTAATAGAACGTTGAATCAAGCCCACCGTACGCTGCATTAGATGGGCCCTTTCCTCCATGGTTGGGTCATCCTCCTATCACCTTTGATCATCCAAGAGAGAAAGGCTAAATTCATAGTCCATTTTTAAAGGAAGGAGGACGTAAATCACTAGACTCCTTGAAATAAGTCTCCCCCACTCCCAACTGTTTCTTAATGCATCAAAATTGCATAGAGACAACATCCATGATTAGGCATCAAAGGAACAGATTTTTATTGGTAAACATAAATTTCACTGTACACCCACAAATTGAAAAAAATATTTCCATCAATAGCAGGCCAAACTTACAGATGGGCAAAGTGAGAAAATGCTGCCTGACAACTCAGCTTGATTTAAGAATATTTACTTTGTATATGTTGACGTGATGGTGATGATTTGAGTTTAATGGTTAGAAAGCTTTAACTTTTTGAATTGCCTATTGTCAGTAAATAATTATAGTCTGAGCTGCTCCTTCCCCTAGTTTCCCCACAACTGTGAAAAGTTAAAATTGCTAAACACTGGGAAAAAAAACTGCTTAAATACAAACAGATATTATCCATCAAAATGATACAAAAATAAAAATCAAATTCTGCCAAACCTATCCACGATGAAAAGAAATTATTCAGTTTTCTTTTTAAACTACAATTCATGTGCTTTACAGGGAGTAAAGAGAGGACCAACTATTGAGGTTAAAGAGTGAGTTAACTGAAGATCTGTACGGAGAAGTGCTCTCGTGTTTATATTGTCAAACTCTGTGGATGCTCAGCAGCTCTAACAAAGCTGAATCCCTCTCCACGCGCTGGCCAGTTAAACCGTATTGGAGACCAGGTTGGCTACAATCAAGTTCAAACCATGTGTAAGCACAGTTTTAAAAACTGCTGAGCCAGCATCAACTGGGCTTAATGGTGCTGAACCACACAGTAGCATTTCCTCCCATTTGCTATCCCTGCAGAAAAGAGTCCTCTATTTGTACAGAGAAGGGGCACAGCCTGAGAGTACCAGTGCAAAGTATCCCATGCAGTCTCAAGAGCCTCAATTGTATGGTTTAGATTTTTCAGGAAGAGATGAACATCTCTGTATTTAGCAGATCATTAAAGAAAGACAGGTGGCTGAAAGAGGCAATCAAGAATCAGGACTGCTGAGTTCTTGTTCCAGTTCTGCCATTTAGATAAATACTCCGGAGGGTATTCTGCGCCAAAAAATAAAAAATTCTGCATACAATATTTTAAAATTCTGCAAATTTTATTTTTCAAATAAATGTGGATGCTTTAGCATGGAATTGGGGAGCACAGGCCACTGGTGCACAGAGGTGGGAGATAGCTGTGAACCTCCCTCTGGGACACGTACTTAGCGGTGAGGCTGCACCAAACCCTGACATAGTGGAAGGACCGGGCCTGGCCTAGAAACACCCTGGCTCAGCAAGGCAGGATCCAAGCGTGGAGGGGCTTAGTGTGGGGGGATCCAGGTGGGGGCTGAGAGGGTTCTGTGTGGGGCAATCTGGGTGCGGGCAGCTCAGTGGGGGATCCAAGTGCAGGAGTAGGGAGATCTGGATGCACAGGGGCTTGTTGGGGGGTTCTAGGTGCAACAGTAATGGGACTCTGCAGGGGGGTCCACGTGAAGGTGGTTGGGGCTCAGCACGGGGAGGGGTCCGATTGTGGAGGGGGACAGAGCTTGGCAGGGGGTCTGGTGTGGGGGTCTCGGTGGGCGGGTCCAGATGCTGGGGGACTGGAGCTCATCGGGGGGGGGGGGGGGGTGAGGCTCCGTGAGAGGGTCTGGGTATAAGGGGGTCTGGGTGCACAGGGGAAGAGGGAGCTTGCAGAGCTTCCTGAAGCTGGGGGAGAAATCTGGCAGTGGGTCTGACTCGGCCTCGAATGCTGTGCAGGAAAAAGGAAGTCCTGTCCTCCCCAGCCCAGCCGGGACTAGCAGCTGAGCCCAGCTCAGGGTAGGAGCCACTAGCCAGGTCTTCCCCAGTCTTGCCCCCAGTCGTTTACCTCTTTGGTGGCTGCCCTGGGTACCTGAAACATACTGCTGGGAAGGGTTGCATGACCGCTCTTGTGGCTTCCCTTTGCTTTCCTGTCAGAAAGTCATTTTTCTGCAGGCAAGCAAAGAAATCTGCAGGGAACATAAATTCTGCGCATTTGTAGAGGCGCAGAATTGCCCCAGGAGTAATGGTGAAGCACTATGCCTCAGCTTACCTATCTGAAAAGTGGCTATAATACACCTGCCTACCTCACAGGAGGTGTTGCAAAACTTATTTGTAATGCACTTGGAGCTCTCTGGATGAAAGGTTCTGTAATAGTGCAAAGCTATCTAATCTGAACATCTGTACTGAAATATAAAAATTCTGAATTAAATGTGAGCATGAACAGTCATAGACATTCCTAGCAGTAGGAAAAGGAGCCATCAACATGCCCAGCACACCTTGTAAATAAAAGGAGAAACATTTTTTCAGTTCAGATATCATGAACCTTTTAAAGGATGCCAAAGTCAGCACATGAGCATCGGGGAATGGAGTAAGGAGAATCATTTGCTGATTTATGATGTAGTTATCCGAGCAAGCCTAGAAGTCTAATAATTTTGTTTCCCACTGTTACTCATTTTTAGCCATGATCTATAAGATATTTGTATTAACAGAAGGCCCAACCCCACGTTCTCATATCTAAAGGACCAAACCATGTCCCCTCCCCTTTGTCTGCAGAGCACCCTGCCGTCAATGGCCTAGATCTCACAGCGAAAGCGGGTGACAGCAGATCTAGTGAGCACAGCCACTGTGGGCTGAACCCCTTGCATATAAACTCATATCTGCAGGGCCTCTGTCCATATCCCTGCGCATGAACATTTTGGGCTAATGATGAGTGGAGCTGGAGCCAACACTTGTCCTTGCAAGATGGGAACACAGACAGAACCACCAGCCAGAGGATTCCAGTAGTGGCCATGCACTTTGTGGCTTGCAGGAGGAGGAAGAAAGGAGATTATTCTTTTTGCCTTCTTCTCCCCAGTCCCAGAAGCAGCTATCCTGAATGCTATTCTGGTGGCTGTTTTCTGAACATCTTGGGGATTCAGCTACTGTATGAGCTTCCAAGTCTGCAAGAGATAAAAGCTCTCTAGACCTAATCAGCCTTACTTAGAATAACACATTGACCAGAAACACCATTAATTCCAACTGGTTTAGGAACATTCCTGCTGGAATCCAAATAGCCAACTGAAAAATAATCAAGGGCAGCAAATGCATTATTTCCTACACAAGGGGGTGTGCTACATTTGGAGATGTAATCAGGAGAGTGCCAACAAACTGTATCTTGTAGAAGATGGACTTGAGAGTTCTACTTGTTCTGAGGCTTATGAAAATACTCTCTTATGCTGTAGTCCTGGGTTCTTGCTAGTGGTCCACAGGACTATGGGTCACAGTGCTGTCTTTTCTCCTTGCTACTAAATTATATTCTGAAGATATAGCATTTATTTTTAGCTCCTTTCCTAATATTAAGAAAAGGAGTACTTGTGGCACCTTAGAGACTAACCAATTTATTTGAGCATAAGCTTTCGTGAGCTACAGCTCACTTTATCGGATGCATACTGTGGAAAATACAGAAGATGTTTTTATACACAGAGACCACGAAAAAATGGATGTACCATGTACATTGTAAGGAGAGTGATCACTTTAGATAAGCTATTACCAGCAGGAGAGTGGGGTGGGGGGAGAGAAAACCTTTTGTAGTGATAAACATCCATTTTTTCATGGTCTGTGTGTATAAAAACATCATCTGTATTTTCCACAGTATGCATCCAATGAAGTGAGCTGTAGCTCACGAAAGCTTATGCTCAAATAAATTGGTTAGTCTCTAAGGTGCCACTAGTCCTCCTTTTCTTTTTGCGAATACAGACTAACACGGCTGTTACTCTGAAACCTTTCCTAATATTACTTTTCTTCATAAACACGTGGTCCAGTCACCAGAGAGCTATGATGTGACCATGATCAGGAGGGGAAGTGACCCAGGAGACAAGCTTTCCCTTTTATTGTGGCCCACAGCTGGAAAAACTGAGAACGCCAGCTTTGAACTCTGATTTGGAAAGCAAACATTTCTTCCTTTGAAATCCTGCCTTCTGTTTTGCTTGGGATTGATCATTCAAGTACTAAGCAGTTATCAACCCCGGTACTCTTAAAAATGCTGCCACAATTAACATGAATTGCATAAAGATGCTGGAAAAGCTTGAGGACAAGGGGAACAGATTGTGCCGAAAAGCCTCTCTCCAGTGGAGAATGCAAAATATTGAAGACCTTGTAAACTTTGGAGGAAGCTGCACCTAAATTATGTGACATGGCCATCTGCCTTCTATGATGCTGCAGCAGACTGCGGTGATTTAAGAAATGAAGATGTGTTTCAGTACAGTATTCCTTGGGGCATTTATTTTTATACAAAATGCAAACAAGGTCTTCCCATTTTTTTCTGGGAACATGTAACACCACTGAGAGTTACAGGAATAAAGCCAGTGTGGAAAATAATGCTGCTATCCACTTGGAGGACCACAATATACTTCGCTGATGAGTTATACAACTATCTGTGAGACGATAGCAAAATGTTGAGTATATCAGCATTGTTCCTGGCTCTGGAAACAGTATTGTTTAGTGGTGGTCTGGACAGACTAGTGGAATGTAAGGATATCCCTGTTTGCATTGTCTGCAAGAACTGAATCTGGGACCTCTGAATCTAAAACCCCAAGCCCCTAATTCATACAGTAAAGGGCCATAACCATGAGCATGGAGGAAATAGCAGATTCATGATCTTCCATATATGGTTTCTTCTCTAGAGGGAGACAGAACCACATTGGTAGCCTTGGTTACATAAAGTCATTTGGCCCAGTTCTTCTGAAAGGTAGTGTGGCAAAGAGGAAAAGATTTATAACTGTCATATTAGAGAGTTTTTAGAGTAACAGCCGTGTTAGTCTGTATTCGTAAAAAGAAAAAAGAAAAGGAGTACTTGTGGCACCTTAGAGACTAACCAGTTTATTTGAGCATGAGCTTTCGTGAGCTACAGCTCACTTCATCGGATGCATATATCCGATGAAGTGAGCTGTAGCTCACGAAAGCTCATGCTCAAATAAACTGGTTAGTCTCTAAGGTGCCACAAGTACTCCTTTTCTTTTTTCATATTAGAGAGTGGGGTTTTATTCCTAGCTCTCTCTGAAGTGAGACTCAGAGGGCACACAGTCACTCATCTGTAAAACAAATGACTGACAGTTGCCTGTAAAAAGGTGTATGAGACTTTGGTTAATAATGGTTATAAGTATGCAGAAATGTTAACAGTACATCAGAAGGCGAAGTGGAATACATCTGATTGTCTCCAGACAAGCAGCTCAGTGCCCACTTCCTTGAGTACAGACTATTTTGTGGGGGAGTTTGTCTCTCATCAAAATCATGACAGATCTTGCAACTGCAAGAGTGAATCTCAAGATGGATGATACTTGACAGGTCTTCACTGTACAGGTTGGTGGAGGGAGGCTGAAGGCATTAACAGATGGATAGTGGCAACCTGGGCTTTTGGTACCCAGGACGGGTAGGCCTGGAGGCTCTTGTAAATTTTGGGCAGGGTTTAATTCATTTGATCGTCCCAGCAGGTATTTACAGCTACCACCTTCCACATCCACACATTTGCCCCATATTCATGTGCCCAGCTAAATCTAGTCAATGTGTCTACTAAAATGATCAGCAGTGAACAGTTAACCAGGGTGCCATTTGCATTGTCATTAGGTTTCAGAGTCAATAGCCAATTAAGAAAAATGGGATCAGTTCCCTGCTCTAGCTATACAAGTGCTAGTAACATTACTTTAAAAAGAAATGAAACCTCAGATACTAGAGCACAGTTCTGCAGTAAATTGTGGCTATGGAATCTGCCCCAGAATTCACCAAATCAGAAACGTGCATGAGCGCTTATTTCACACAGTAAGGTATGTTCCACTGCCAAACACTCTCTGTATAAAGGAGACAGGTTTGTAGGACAAGGAGAAGATCATCATGTGATTAAGACAAATTATTCCTATGGGGGACGAGCACAAGGGCTGTTCTCACAAAGACGACTTTCTTGAGCCCTTGCAAGTGCACAAAGTTTAAGGACGTCAGAAAAAGAAACATATTGAGACTGACCAGCTCTTTTCATTCTGTGTCTGCTGGACCTGACAGTTTGCAATAATACTCAGTCAAATGCTACAGGGAACAAATCTACCTAGAATGTATGCGCTAAGAACACATATAATTTAGACCTCCTATGCCAGGGTGTGTGTGTGTGTGTGTGTGTGCATGCGTGTGTTTAAGAGGAGGCACAGGTTTTAATGCTCCGTCATGGGATCAAGAGGTGCTGGGCCAGATGGGGGAGGAGTCCAGTAATAAGATACAGAGACTTTCACTTCCAGGTCACTGGTAATCAGGAGTTCTCACCTAACATTAATTCAGGGGCCTATGTGAACTGAGGAATGGTGCACACAGGAGAACATCACAGACCTCACCATCACAAAAGATACTCTTTACTGGCAACATTAAAGAGGCTAACCATCAAATAGCCACGGCCACTGAACTATCTTCTCACTACAGGTGGTTCCAGCTGGTAGTGACTGAAGCCATAGACAAGGTGGAATAAGACAGACTGTACTGCTTACTATGCTCTACTGATACAGTGGACTTCATTCTCCAGCACTGCCACTTGGCATCTTTCAGAAACATTAAATACACTTTTAAAGGGAGGAAGAATAGGCAGTTGGATATTCACAGTTTCTTGAACTCCTAATTGTCTCATAGGAACATAGTAGGCGCCAGTAAAGAGGAAGCATCAGAGGAAGGGAGAAATTAAAGCTCCCTATTAAATAGTTCTGGGATTCAAACCTACAAGAGAATTCCAAGGAACGAGACATTATTTACATCTTCATAAAAGGTATATAAATAATATCTATAAGACTGCAAAGGAGGAATAGCGGAGATATCCAATCATGGTTGCCACAGCAACTAACTGGATTCAAAAATGAGATTAAGAAATATTTATCTATCCTACAGTGAGTCAGAGAAGCCTTAAAGATGTATTTTTATATTCAGCTGCAATCCTTTATTTAAAAAAAAGGCAGAATGCTGCCCAAGACCTTTTGTCTTTTCTGCTCTCCATTCTTTATCAGTAGATAGAAGCTTGAAAGAAAATATTACTGATTTCCTTTCCCTCTGGTACACAGCAATTCTCTCTCCTCCCACAGATTTCTAATGGAGCTTAAAAATGAGTGTGGCTTTTTAGCTTACTTTCTTTGCAATACAGAGTCATTGATGCAAGCACAATCCGGGGAGAGAGGTTCACTGGTTATACTCCCATTCCCAGGAGCAGAATACAAACATGTTTTGTGATTTTTTTTAAAGACTTGTTTCTGTTTTCAATATAAGTGTACCAGACAGTGCTGACAGATGCAGACAGTTCTAGGCTACTGTGGAGGAGTGCCCCCAAGACCTCCATGCAGTACTACTCAACCATAAATAATCAAACCAAAACATCAGTTGTATCTGTTACAGCCATTCAAAATTGTACTTATATTCAAATAATGGCTTTAGGCTATATGAGGTCTGGCAGAAACCAAGAGGTGTAAAATCAGTTTCTCCTTGGCAACATGCCTTTAACTAGGAAACCTAACAGCACAACCAGGAGCTTCAGTAATAATTATTCCTTGGCTGCGATTTCCTTAACGGTTCTCAGGAGTGAAAACCAACATTTTCTAACCTTTGCGCATTTCCACAAAATATATGGAAAAAATGTACAGTTCACTCCACATTATCTCCAACACATCTGTTTTTAGGGCAGGTACCAGTGATGTGCTTCAAAGCAGTGCTTTGATTATTATGTGTACAGAAGAAGAGGCCATTATTGCTCAAACCAGAGACCACTGAGGCAATAGTTTCCCCTATCTATAGCTGCTTCCCATTTCTTCACAATAGCTGTGTGCATTTTACTTTCAGACCCATCCCAAAGAAATCTCTACGAAGTCAGCAGATTAGGCCTTCTGAACCCAACTCTGATAAGAAGACTAATTCAGTGTGTCTTTCCATTTCAGTTCAATTTTCAACCTACTGGTGTAATATAAACAGTGTGTGGTAGCTCTTGGCTTGTGCTCAAATCTGCAATACCCTCAGCCTCAACTCAGAAAGATGCCTGAATGTGACCTAATCAGCTTGATTTTTTAAAATATTTTCATTCAGGTCAGCCCCTACAGCAGACTTTTCTCCTTTAGTCTTTTACTTCAGTAACTGCCCCAGGAGTAGCATCCACCTGGACCTCTGCTGGATTGGCCTGGCTACAGACCTCTGCAAGTGAGATCCAGGCCAAGATGTTTAAAAATAGAAGCCTAATTCTAGGCTCTTAAATCCACATTTAGTCATTAGTGGCCTAATTTTAAGTGCTGAACAGCCAGCAGTTCCCACCAAGGTTAATGCTAGATGCCACACATTCAGCACTTTTGACAAATCAGACCACTTGTTTAGATGCATGTGGCTAATTTTAGGTTCCTACTTTCAGAAATTTTGACCCGAGATTTCATAGCACATGCATATATAAGGCACTTTTTGGTGACCAGTGTTAAATACACACTATGGGACATGATGAGGAAGAAAATGAAAAAAATCTAATTGTCTTAAAAAATTATTTTAATTCAATCTGGCCAACAAGCAGTATGTTCATCCATGGTAACTGTACGATTACTGCATGGAGTCACTACAGGGCAGAGTTCAGGTTGTTTGGGTCCTTTAACTGTGCATTTTCACACATTAGTGTGTTTGGATTTTCAATTTAACCTGAAAAGTTATAAATCCAAGAAATTGAGAGTTGGTTTTGGAATAGTTACGATATCCCTGTAATGTTTTTTATCTTAACGTACATATATGTATTTCCAGCGTTCCTCCACCTTAATCTAATTCTTTTCTGGGAATATTATACAACCCTAACTAAATACAACAATCATTAATTTAGCTTAATTACAATCCAGTTATTCAGATGTAGCCTGTGCACAAGATTTCAATGGAGTTCAAAAAATGCAGAAAGTTTGAAGAATGTGTGATTCCATTATGAAGATCATCTGAGACATTACAAGGTCTGACACCAAAGAAACACAATTTCTTAAAGGCCCCATTCCGAATTAATTTCAATCTAGGTTAGTTAATGGATTTACTTTCAAATTCTCAGAAATATCCTGAATTCGGTGGATGCCATAATTTTGGCATGGACACACTATTCTTCATACTTAAGAAAAAGGTTGAATCTGCTTTAACCCAGACTCAACTCAACCTTAACTATGGAGCTGTAACCAGCACTATCATAACATTTAGAATGCAGGCAGTAAATTTCCAGCAAGTAACAAGTTTAACTGAATCAAGCTTTGGATCCTAAACAGTTGATATAGTTTTAAACAGAAGTACCAGCAGGGGATGACAAGATTTCATAACTGTATTCTCACCATCTTGCATAGTGTTCATCAGTGATCTTGTACTCTGGTTACATTTTTTTTTGTGTGTGCTAATTTATTTACAACATGAAAGCTCAGTTTCGATTCAGCATCTACTTCAGTTAGAATGTTAATAATGCAGAACTTCAAAATAACTTCACAACGCCCCTCTACCATGTACATTGGCCAAACCGGACAGTCTCTACATAAAAGAATAAATGGACACAGATCAGACGTCAAGAATTATAACATTCAAAAACCAGTCGGAGAACACTTCAATCTCTCTGGTCACTCAATTACAGACCTAAAAGTTGCAATATTACAACAAAAAAACAGACTCCAACGAGAGACTGCTGAATTGGAATTAATTTGCAAACTGGACACCATTAAATTAGGCTTGAATAAAGACTGGGAGTCGATGTGTCATTACACGAAGTAAAACTATTTCCCCTTGTTTATTTTTCCCCCCTACTGTTCCTCACACGTTCTTGTCAACTGCTGGAAATGGCCCATCTTGATTATCACTACAAAAGGTTTTTTTTTTCTCTCCTGTGGTAATAGCTCACCTTAACTGATCACTCTCATTATAGTGTGTATGGTAACACCCACTGCTTCATGTTGTCTCTGTATATAAAATCGTCCTACTGTATTTTCCACTGCATGCATCTGATGAAGTGGGCTGTAGCCCACGAAAGTTTATGCTCAAATAAATTTGTTAGTCTCTAAGGTGCCACAGGTACTCCTTTTCTTTTTGCAGATACAGACTAACACGGCTGCTACTCTGAAACTTCAAAATAGTTTACCTCAAACCTAAATGACTGGCCCAAGGTCACACTGAGCGAATATGGATTAGAAAACAGGGATCAAAGCCCTTGAGTACTTTTGGCTGACGCTTCCCTGCAATAAGTGCTAGACTTCAGATACCCTGGTCTAAGTTTACAAGAACCAAGGCAATTCCATTTAATGTCAATTTTAAAACATTTCACAAGCATTTGTTTTTTATACAGCAAGTGCCAAGGAGTTTTGGTTAGCCTGGATCACCTTTAGCACAAGATGCAGTACATTTTAGCAAAGCGTGTAGCCTTTGGTTCAGTTCAACAAAGACAGTCATGCCGAATATACTGTAGTTATCACAGGATAATAAAGGAATTTTGATTTCCCAGCACAAGTTAGACTTACACAGAAAAACAACACCAGTCACGCACAGACTAGAGAAAGACACTAGGCTTAAGTGGCCACGTTTAAATATTTCAAGAGGCTCTGATGAAGAAATTTCTCCTACTGAATCCTTCACTTTAGTTGCACTAGAAGGCCACTGTACATCAGATAAGACAAAAATGAGAGGTAGCCAAAATTAATATGATAAAATAAAGCCACCCTCAGATACTTGAAATTGAAGAGTTAATGGAAGTCAGCACCTCCAGGCCTTCACCAAAAGGGGCTCCAGGCAAACAATTCTCTGCTTTGTGCTCAAAACAGTAACACTGTCACTATTAGCTAATGAGCAGAAGTGTTCTGCCATGAGATGCAAAAAGATCAAGTGCCAAGGTTTAAGGGGAAAAAACCACTAACCATAGTAATGACAGCTGAATAACAGAACAACAAGAAGGGATTTTTGCCAAATATTTACATTTGGCTTCCTCACCTTTTAAAGTCCCAAAGTTGGTCACTTATCAGAGGGCTTTTCTAACACTGCTGCTTAACTCTGTTATAATTATTCCAGAATGCCTTAAGGTGGTGATATTGTTATCACCATGGATAACAAAGCAGCACAGTTCTGAGGGGGGAGGGGAGAGAGGAGGGAATTGAGTCAGTTTCATTCAACAGTATAGTTTCCCTTATGCTTACCTTACACAAGATACAATAAGAATGTTGAAAAACAGGGAATTGCACTGCAGTACTGAATGAAAACAGGATTATTACCCACTCATTGGCAGACACTATGCTCCAGTGCAGTTCAATAGCGGTACTGATCTCACCAATCCAATACTTGCAAGAAAGACTCAGCAGCGTAGGAAGGCTACCTGGAGCAACAGCTTGCAGCAGCTTCCAGAATGCAGGGGCAGAGGTCCATACAATGTAAAACCCCTTTGGTCAAGTTCCTGTTAGGTCTTGCCTTTTTTCCTTCTTTTAGAAAATGAACTTTAAAAAGGACCTTCATGTAGATAACAGGGCAAGGAGAAATGGCTACTGATAGTTTTAGTTTTATAAAAATACTAGAAACTATTCCCCTTGGTATTTCCCATCATGTTTTGTCAATTCAGTTTTAGTTCTGCTAAGTCTAAGGCACCTTTATCTTTCTTATATCTATGAATACTAAACAAACATATTTGGCTCCAGAGGAAAAAACAGATGTGCTTTCCTCATACCATTAGTTTCTGCAAATTTCTGAACATCAGCCAAAGTTTTTAGCTCTTTCCTTGGGCAAGCTGCTACACACAGAGCAATGGATTTGATCTTCCGATGTACCAGGTCTACATTGCATGGATCCAAAAAGAACACATACCTACAACAGGAAAAAAAAACAAACATGTGGCTGAATTATTTATATTGTAAACGACAAACTAAAATTTGTTTCTAGCAGAAAAATTCTACCAAGACATCAACAAATAATGTCAACCATAACAATAATTTCAGGATTCCTTATTTTAGGGCAATGCCACATAAGCACATACAGAAAGAAACTATCAGCGGTTGAATGTATGCACTGTAGGGATCCTTGAATGTACAGTCTGATATTGTACAATGGGCATACTCTAATACATTTGATCAGACTTCAGTACATTCAAGTGGCTTTGTTTGTACAGCCTCAGCACTTCTATTATAAATGAGCTTCCACAGTTATAAACAGGCTGCGAACATTAACTCCTGCTTGAAACTTAACTTGAAAATCTCCAGTCTTTTCCCCTGAAATACAAAGTGGAAAAACCCCCACAAAGGTTGTATGTATACCATAAAAAGAAATGAAAAGAAAAGAAAGCTCAAGATGCTTTAATAAATGTACGTAACTCAAATAACTCAAGCTTTTTGTTTCAGATTGATTTTTCACACCACTAGTCCACAATATTGAATAGATCATTTTGGTATTTATTTAGAAGCATAAAAATTGTTCAGCTATTTCAGGTAAATCTATCTACCGTGTAAGTGCAGTATTTTAAAATATCTCCTTTCCATGAACTCCATCATGATTTAAAAAACACCCGAAGTTGTGAAATGTGCATTGTTTATCAACTCCCTAGCAAATATCTCCTTCCTATATATGTCTTATCTCAAAACCTAACTCTGGAGCTGGTCTCATTCATTCAAAACGTTAAGAACATGAACACTGTTCTATTTCTATTAAAACATTTCTATTTAAAAACATTGATGAAAAATCTCTTCTGATTTCAGAAAGCCTATTTCATCTCATAGTACACTTGGAGACAGTTATAAATTGTTTTGTAGCAGGTACACGAAGTACACTAGCAAAAACATTTTTCCGTTGATCCAACTGTTGAAATGCTTCTCAGCCCAGTACACTAGCAAAAATACCATTACAGACCATTTAAACAGTTTTACTGGTTTTGATAGCTTGAGATTAACTTTGGGGGGGGGGGGAATGACACAACAAAAAGCACTTTCTTGCTGAAAGTGAAGAGGGACTGAAAATTGTCAGATCCTCAGTAAGTTTTACACCACACTCCTTAAGGAAATACTTCTGAATCTACAGTACTAATAACAGACCGCTATGGGAAATGCAAAGATGTCCACATGTATGTTTATTGTTAAATAATCAGAACAGGCTACGTCTAATTCATAGTGTCAGATAGTGGGGACAGAAAATACCACAGGTCATACAATCTGACCCTTTGCATATAGGCTTTCTACTGTTCCTGGCTTTTCTCACATCATTTTGACTATACGCAGTGATGGTGCCTCACTCTGGGTAGTCAGTTCTATTATCCGATTTCAACGTACAAAAGTTATTACTATTTAGCCTCAATTTCTCAGTTCCTAGTTTCACGTCCTACCTTCTGAAATGGAATCAATCCCTGTCATCATTTATATTAACTTGAATGTATTTATAAACTGCTCATGTTCTCCCCGAATGTTCTTTTTCCTAGTGAAACTGTAGTGCTTTCAGTCTCCCTAGGTATTAGCCTCCTCTCCTTGGATCATTTTTTAATTTCTGTCTCCCCCGCATACTATATCCATCCAATACTCTACAAACATTAGGGGCTGTGACACAACTGGAAACTGTGAACTTCACATTCTATCTGGCAGCTGTTTTCAAAGGTAACTACACACAGTAATACATGTGTATTAAGCCTTTGATTCCCTATTTCTCTCAGCAAAAGCACAATCTCCATGATTTAACACACTTTTGAGTAGCTAGAATTGAAGATACTAATATTTAAAAAAAAAAACTAGAAAAGTAAAATATACAAGACAGGTGGTAATCCTAGTCTTATTCCCAGAAGTGGATAGCTTTCACTCAGATACTATACCATGGATAACAATACAATAAACAGCACAACTGAATCAGGAATCCTTTGGCAAGAGCAAGTTAGGAGAGACAGTCCACTCTCTTTGCTTACTTGAGTTCTTGCTATTAGTAGCGAGGTATAATTTCAGTGGAAGGGGAAAATTACACAGATTATTTTATGAGGAAAATCATGTAATTTTGAGCTTGGTCCTGTAATTTACAGGTATAGCATAGCTCTATGGTGTCATCTACATTCCTGACAGAAGCACTCTGTTAACGTATCATTAAATAGATACATATAACCTAAACACTAAGGTACTCCTTGGTTTAGAGTACGTTTGACAGGCAAAGTTTTCAATACAGCTTCAGAATGAAACTGGAAGCTATGGTGGAGCCCACAACCTTAAATCATACTTTTTGAGAGTTACTGAGTGCTTCTTGTGAGGTGCTGAACACCCTTCAGCTCCCACTGACTTAAGTGAGTCATACTCAGCACCTCACAGGATCAGGCCCTAAGTCAGAAAAAAAGTTGACTCTGGAATTAGAAAAGCAACGTAAGTTCACTATGCTGTCTAACACTGTCACTTCTTGGGTTCCTGAGATAGGGGGACTCTTGGACTTCTGTAGGAAACCTACCTGAAGTAAAATACTTCTTCTGTCTTCCTCTAGAGGGACCCCAGTTCATGAACTGACATGGCTTGTGTCCAGAAGAGCAACTTATTCAAGCGTTGCCTCTCTGACTGGTGTTTCATAAGACTTTTCTGGTCCTAGCAGAGTGAAACAACTGGCAATTCTCATACTACTGGAAGTTGCAATTGTGACAAAATATTTGAAGTCACTTTGTGTTCCTGGATGAGACTGGTTAGGGATGATTTTATTCAGTTGTTCGAGTGCTTTTTTGGGTGATGCAACCAAATAGTTTAACATCAAAAGGGAACGCATAGATTGTTTCTGGAGGCACATCCCAGAACTCTGACACATACTGTTGGCAGGCTATGGTGGTTGCAGAATAGGGATCCACACCAGAAGATAGTATTTCACAGGCTCTTGTACAGGAAAGCCAGAGTTAATTTAATGGATCTGAGCTGCTTAGAATTCCTGTCTGTACTCTTGAAGAGTCTCTTGGATGAAACATGGAGTAGGGTGACTGAGAGGGCTCTACGTGTTGATATTATGAATTTAACCATTGCCCTTAATGTAATGGGGAAAGATTTGGAGCCACTTTTAAAAGAGCTCTTTATCTTCTAGTCTAAAAAATCATCTAGAGACCCTGCTCCCTTCCCTGTGATCACTGTTTTCCTGTGACCAGGAGTAATCTTGGCTGAAATGAACAAAGAAGGTGTCAGTTCTGAGAATTTGAGTCTGACAACTTGACCAATCAACTTAAACATGTCACAGCTTTGAGTGGATCTTGATAGACTTCTTCCTCTTTACACTGAGCCATCACAAGAGATTCTCCTATGAAGAACACTGGGCAGGGCGACACTGGAAACTTCAAAGCGCTCTCACGGGAGCACTCCTGCGGCAGCGCTTTGAAGCGCGAGTGTGGTCGCGCGCGAGCACTGGGAAAGAGCTCTCCTGGCATTCCCGGTACTCCACCTCCACGAGGGGCTTAGCTCCGAGCGCTGGGAGCGCGGCTCTCAGTGCTCGGAGCCTGTTTACACTAGCACTTTAAAGAGCTCTGACTTGCTGCACTCAGGGGGGTGATTTTTCACACCCCTGAGCCAGCAAGTTAGAGCGCTATAAAATGTAAGCGTACACAAGCCCACTGTTGTGTTCTGTTAATGCTTCATATCATGGAGGTCTTGAGCTAGAGAGAGTTGGTAGGAAGGGTCTGCTATTTTTAATGGCTAAGTAGAATCAGGTCAGTGAGCTCATTAACATTGCCCTGTAAACGATTACCTGAATCCAACTGACTGTTCCCAATGCAGATCAGGAGAGTTCATTCACCTCTTCTAATTATTTAAATGACCACCTATGGCAGCTAGTTGACTGAGCACAAAGCTGGTTTCAGTTTTGTTTTCTTCATGGCTTTTCCCTTTCTGAGGTGAGGTTTGGCTACAGTGTGGGAAAGGCTCGGTGAAAGATGTCAGAAGAAATCTAAATTACCCAGGGACCTTTGGCACCAATAAAGATCCATGGTAAGTCACTACAGAACCCATTTCAGTTCTGCCTAAAGAACTGTGAAATTATAGTTCCAAACATGCAGGATACAAGTAATCCAAAGTACACTAGTTAAGTCAGCCACGCAAACAAAGGTAATTATTTATCTTACTTGGGCTGGTTCAACTTACTTCAAGATTACACTACAGGAATAGGAAAATAATTAATCGTACCATAATAAACCTATACATACTAGATGTGTAAATTTTTAGTTGGTAGCACTGTACCTATGCTTTAAAACAGCCAACATACTGAATTAATGAAATTACAAGATCTTCGTCAAGTGTTTTCATAATCCAAAACATATTTTTTTCTATTGATTCTTAAAACATGTTTTGGATTATGAAAAGAGGGAGGAGAATTACTTATAGAGGCAAAAATACTTGATTAAATTGATGTAATTGTGGACATGCCCAGTTTTTGGTCAACCCCAGTAACTATCTGGAATTTTAAACTCTTCATCGGTAGTGCCTATGCCTACATCTATAATTTTTCTTAAATTTCATTCAAAAGGTAAATTGCAATATCAAAGCTACAGGTTTAAATATTCAGAAATCAGAATATGAAAGTTCAAGTTCACAGCGAAGTTAACTGCTGAAGCACATATCTTGTGGCATACATTTAAGAAGCTTAAATGTAGACAGGTTTCCGAGGGGTAGCCGTGTTAGTCTGTATCAGCAAAAACAACGAGGAGTCCCTGTGTTACCTTACAGACTAACAAATTTATTTGAGCATAAACTTTTGTGGGCTAAAACCCACTTCATCAGATGCGAGGACAGAGTCTCTCAGACCTTAGAAGACAGGTCAGTCCTCGCTTACAGACAGCCTCCAATCTGACACAAATACTCACCAGCAACTACACACCACACAACAAAAATACTAACCCAGGAACCAACCCCTGCAACAGACTCCCTGGCCAACTCTGTCCACATATCTAATTAAGGGACACCATCATAGGACCTAATCACATCAGCCACACTATCAGAGGCTTGTTCACCTGCACATCTACCAATGTGATATATGCCGTCATGTGCCAGCAATGCCCCTCTGCCATGTACGTTGGCCAAACAGGACAGTCTCTATGCAAAAGAATAAATGGACACAAATCAGACATCAAGAATTAGAACATTCAAAAACCAGTAGGAGAACACTTCAATCTCCCTGGACACTCAACAACCTACCTAAAAGTGGCAGTTCTTCAACAAAAAAACTTCGAAAACAGACTCCAACGAGAAACTGCAGAACTAGAACTGATTTGCCAACTGGACACCATCAAATTAGGCCTGAATAAAGACTGGGAGTGGATGGGTCACTACAAAAACTAATTTCCCCTGCTGACACTCTCACCTTCTTGCCAACTGTTTGAATTGGGCCACCTTGATTACATTGGCCTCATTAGTGCTACAAAAGTGATTTTTCCTCCCTTTGTATTCACCCCTTCTTGTCAACCGTTGAGAATAGCCCACTTCCACCTTAATTGAATTGGCTCGTTAGCACTGACCCCCAACTTAGAATCACAGAATATCAGGGTTGGAAGGGACCTCAGGAGGTCATCTAGTCCAACCCCCTGCTCAAAGCAGGACCAATCCCCAATTTTTGCCCCAGATCCCTAAATGGCCCCCTCAGGGATTGAACTCACAACCCTGGGTTTAGCAGGCCAATACTCAAACCACTGAGCTATCCCTCCCCCCAAAAGAAAATTTGGAACGCTTCACGAATTTGCGTGTCATCCTTGCGCAGGGGCCATGCTAATCTTCTCTGTATCGTTCCAATTTTAGTGTATGTGCTACCGAAGCAAGCACACACTTGGTAAGGCAACTCCCATCTTTATATGTGCTGTGTATTATACCAGCCTCTATTTTCCACTCCATGCATCTGATGAAGTGGGTTTTGAAGTTTACATCCTAACAACATTGATTTTTTTTTTTTTGGCCGGGGGTGGGTGTGTGTGTATTTTAGTGTCTTACTTAAAAAAAAAAAAAAAAATCTGAGCTGCTACCATAATATATGTTTTTAAATTAAGATGAAGTCAAACAAGGAAAGAAATGGAGAGCAAATCAACCGTTCCTTCACATGACCAATAGGCTTACTGGGCAAATGCCTGATTACGCCATCCATGCCTGTTCAGTCATGGTGAAAAATAGTTAGCAGAAGTTAAATATAAAAGTGAGAAGAGGCAAAGATATTGTTTTGCATTCCAAGTATCCTGTGTTCTTCTATTTTAAAACCACAAACAGTTAACCTTTAACTGTGCAGCAAGCTAGCACAATATACAAGTCTGTCTTGGCTTAGAGCATTTTGCATGTTCCTAACTTTGTAGATTTCATTGATTTCCTGTCATCTCTCAAGACATCTCTAGACATTTAAATGAGCACTGTGCAGAACCACTGTTCACTGCAATCGACAAGCATTTCATTGCAATAATGGAGAGATGAATTAAAAAGTTCATCCAATTCATACCAATTCTGGGTCGGGCATATAGAATTTAGTTCATGTATTTTCTCTGCATGTACGCTGCAAACTTCCCATTTGTCCATTTGCTACCTGCATGCACTGAGTAAAAAGCCCATTAAAGTCTTTGCTTCTGGGGGATCATGAGAATTTGTTAGCATTTGAAAGTCACTGGATGACAATTCTCTGAAGCAGGGTATTTCTTCTTGTAGTTTTTTAGAAGGATATATAGTACCTTCATTCTGCCCAAGCAGCAAGACTGAGCAGGTCAAATACCAGTTAGGACTGGCATTTGAACAACTTGTACCTTGTCAATGTGTTCATAATTTTGTTTGCCAATTACTCTAGCACATCAAGATAATTTTAACCCCATAATCCTGGCAAAGCTCTAAAAGGCAATGAACCTCTTCAGAGTAGGCAGATGGGTCTGGAATTGGCTGTCAGATCCTCACTGCATTCCAAGGGTTTGTCTCCCAGCGCAAAGCATATTGAAACTATGCTGTGTTCTTTTTGTAATCAAGAAAAGGCAAAGTCAATTTCTGGCGCAAAGATGTGGCTGTGAAAAAGCTACAAAACTTAAGTCAGGATACTCTTTCAGACTTTGATGTGTACTCAGCTAATCATTCCACTCAGGGGACCCCCCACCCCCACAAACACATATTATAGCTCAAGTTTTCCCAAATAGCGTCAATTTCACTTCCTCATTACATTCCCTACATGTTACTATGATTTAGCAGGAAGAGATAATGCTATTTTACAGATAATTTAACATGTCTACTTCTGATTGGAGGCTAAAGATAAAATTACCCTATAAGAGGAGGCAAACGGAAATATCTTCAGGGATCCCCTGGAAGTTTAGAGCAAGAAACTCTTTCTTCAAGGCTTAGTTTATGACAGAGAGGCTAGGAAGAAAAAGCTTATTTTCTCCAGACTGTAAAAAGCATTACTATAAAATTTAGATGAGCGTATGAAGTAATCCCGTGCATTGTACCTCTGACACTACAAGAACTCAGTCTGACAGAAACAGATGCTGATCAGATGGGGCCCTTTTTGAAACAATTTCAAGACAGTGAAAAACAAGGCGGGGGGGGGAGGGGGGAAATCACGTGCTAATATATAGGAATTGCCATACTAGATCAGACTAGAGCTCTATCTAGTCTAGTGTGCCGGACAGTATCATATGCTTCAGAGGACTGTGCAAGAAACTCTATAATGTGCAGATATGGAATAATCTGGCCATAAGGAAAATTTCTTCTTATCCCCAGGCAGGTAGTAGTGGTCTTATGCTCTAAAAAAAAAAAATCATGATTTATACCACTTAATTTTTTTTAACCATGTGACATAATCGGATGTTCTTGTTAGCCATACAAGAGTAATCCTTTTCCTGAACTCTAGGCCTCAGTGATATCTTGTGGCAATGAGTTCCATACATTGAGAGAGACTGTGTAGGTAAAAAAAGGTATTTCCTTTTATCATTTTTAATTTGCTGCCTTTCAGCGTCATTAGATGTCCCTTTGTTTTATGTGAAAGGATAATACAATGAAGTACTCTTCCATGTGACAGCTGATAGAAATTAGATTTGAGGACACAACGTTCTTAGATATAAAAATCCCCATGATTAATTGATCAGTGAGAAAGTGGTCCAATGCAGTCATACACCCCTCTCATCTACTTTTTGAAATGCTGCTTGTGAAATGAGTAGCAGATTGCTAACTCAAACATCAGGTGATTTTATAGGACAGTTACCAGCCTTACAAAAAGGAACTGGAGGCTAATTATTAGGAAGTTTATGAACTTTGAATTATCACCTGGCCTGAACTGTAAGACCACTCTTTAGATCTTTCAGTCCAAGATGCTGCTCATCCCTTTGAAGGTTTAAAAGTAACATCAGAAAGGATCAAATCCGTTTTAAAGAGTTGCCAATCCATTACTTTAAGTAGTTATGCTCTCCCCCTGTCCCTCCCGCAGACATAGGTCACAGTTTACAACAATATTAAATTCAATACTATGTACTGCTCAATTCTCTAAATAAAACATGCAATTTTAACCCCACAGAACAATTTGAAAGACATCCTTATTCCATTAAATAAATGGCAAGTACTTATGTTTTGGTTTCCAAGGGATGAATGCCACTTGATGCCCAAGCATCAAACTAGGCCTCCAACTTTTACAGATTTACATAATAAATTGTTTAATTGTCACTGGATTTTATTCAACCAACTCAGATTACTTCAGAAAAAGTGATAGCATTTCCTAATTATTCACATTAAATTACTCTTCCAAATGAAGTTGCCAAGAAAACTCCAATACTATCTCCAAATAATCAAACCTTCAGTCAAGCGTCCTTACAAAACAATCTGCATGTATTGAGTGGCTTGTTAGTGTGAAGACAGGTGAACCAAGACTACTCCAGAAGTTAATAAGGTCTTTTAGTTTTTCATTATCCTTTGCTGCAGTATTATTTCAGACTTCATTAGTTACAGTCTCGATACAGTGTAGTAGTGTTGATTTACAAGCTAAAGGATATTTTGCTTTCTGAAGTCCTCTGAATTGTTCAGAGGGGTTTCTTGGCTTTCCTCATTCATCCCTGGAACATTTGAAAATGTTGGTCAGTCTGTAAAGCCCCAATGATCAACTGTACCAAACGGCTGGACACAACTATATAATGAGATGCCAAGAAGAAAGCGATACTCCAGATTACCTTGTTTATACGCACATTACAAATTCCACAATGCACATTCACAAATGCAGGCTACTGGTTGTTAGAGAAGGTTTTAAGCAAGAGAAATTCAGGCAAGGACTAAATAGGAAAAATTAAACATATTAACTAAAAGTCAGAATATCCCCCCCCCCCCCCCACCCAATCAGGTTATTGCAATCTACTTCCAACTGAGAACAGACTCTGGTTCAATCAACCACTAGTTTGGAAAAGGCATATACTCACTTCTTTTGTGTGAGGTCTAAACCACTATTGACTATTCCATCCACCTTTACATTCTTCTGCCCACAGATATTTCCATAACTGTCATATCCTGAAACCAATCTTGCAGCTGCTCCAGTAGCTATTGAAAAGCCACAAATAAAACCCTGGGAAAAAAACAGATAAAAGGTTCAATGGCAACTGTGTCAGAAACACAGTTTAACAATGCTCTCCTTGGAGCTGGTCATGAGGGAAGAGTCAGCTGTAATTCATCTATTTCAGAGGAAAGCAGTCCAATTTCTTGCACCCTTCTTTGAAATGCCTTCCATTTAAAAGGGAAAAGTCTAAGTCAATCGAGAAAGAACCACTGTGGGGAACAACAGACAGTTGTGAATTTAAATGCAAACACTAATTAAAAATATGATTCAGATGTGCTAAAAATTATTTATTAGCTGAACAGGCTCAACAGTGTGCTAGGTGCTTTTACAAGACAGGCATAAAACAAAGTTCCTGAGGTGAACTGCTCACAATCTAGGCAGATAGCACACAACTGTAAAGGAGAGGGGGGCAGGGAAGGAGCGCAACAAATGCAGCATGACTAGTGAAGTTTCGGTTGCAGCTCGTTAATTTCCAGATAGTTTGGGTATTTTTGTTTGTAAGATTTTTCAAACATCTTGTTAACACTTCTGAGGGAAAGAAGGCCTATTTGGAGTAAGTGCATTTTAAGCAGAAGGGGAGGCAGGGCAGACCAGGCCAGGAAAGAAATTTCAGGTATGGGGGACACATGGAAGAAAAAGAAACAGAAACAACAGTGGAAGCACACAAAAGGAGCATGTGGTGGAGCAAAGAGGGAAAAGGGGCCTTAGAGAAGAGAGACCCAGGTCTCACTGGGCTATTGACTGACTTTCAAAGAGCTTAAATTGGATATTAAAGGGGAAGTTTGGGGGTGGAGGGGAAATGTAGAGAGGCCAGCGTAAGGAGGTCATGCCTGAAAGCATCAATTATCTCTTTACAACTAATTAGGCTGGCAAGATCCTGAGCAGAGAAAGATAGTCCTTATGCTGTCTCTCTAAGTGTCCAGTGATGCCAGAGGAAGAAGATAAGAGGGGTAAGCCAAAGTTTGAGATTGGTGGGAGAATGAGTTAGTGGCGGGTGGCAAAGGAAACAAGTGCAGAAGAGCGTCTGAAGTTACAAGTGGACACAACAGAATCAACTGAGAAGGAAAAGGCAATTGGAAGGAGGGTGTGGAGGAGTCAAACATTGACAGCTTTAAAGCCTTAGGAGGGGGAGACAATGCAGTGCTAAGGAGGGACCAATACTGAAGGAGACAAGTTGATTAGAGAGAAATTCCAAATGAAGTGCAGGTCACTGTTTTATAGTGAATTAGCTTATTCATAAACTTAACATTGGACATCAAAGCAAAGAAGAAGGAGTAAAAGGTCATCGCTAGTAATAATTAAGCTGATTTGCAGCTCCTACTGTCAATTTCTTGAATCCATCACCACTCATGTAAAAGCTCTAGTTCCTTTTAAGCAACAGAATTTTATGTAGGATAATGCTCAGGTTCTTAACATTTTCCATACTGTGACTCTACACTACAGCAGAGAAGTTTCAGGATCCTCCTCCATCTATTTTAGGATTCTACTCCCATCTAGCCACAAAGTGAGGAAAGGTGGATGTAACCGCCTGAACTTATTTGCAACTCCCCAAGGCAGTGATGATATGACAATTGCTCTGCACAGTGTACTGGTGTGACAAGAAAGCTGTAGGACAGTACACCATACAAAAGGAAAAATTCGCAGTTGCAGGTGTGTATGGAGTTGTATCAGCAGGACACTGCCAACAACAGACCGGGTAACAGCAAAGAGTGAAACATAACACAATCTGGGATCTAATTTTCAAAGAGGGACATATGCAACTGTGTGTACCTAATTTGTATGGTCTAATACCCCAAATAAATATATAGAACTAGGCATTTCTGGATTAAACAGTCAGTTATACGCACTGGAGTTAAAAATCAAACTTGTCAATGGATCGCAAAAATACCAAAGGGGTGCTAAGTGAAGAGCAAGTTAGCTATGAGCTTGCAGTGCACCAGGGTTGTAAAATAAAGACATTAAAAAAGTTTGAGATGCATAGGCAGAAAGCATCATCTCACAAACCAGGGATGTGAAAGGGAGAGTTATTCTCTAATTGGCGGTGGGTTGGACCTAGAATAATGTAAGCAATCCTGCCTAATTCCATACAAAAAAGGCAAAAAACTCGATACTGAATTTTCACTAGGCTGCAATTATTTTTTTGTAATTTAACAACATCTAACTGCATCCTAGCACTTGTCAGGAGGAAGCCAAGTGTTCTGGCATCTGGGTAAAACACAGTAAGGCTTTGGCACCTGGGGCAGCTTGGGAAGAAGGTTTGGATTGTGGAATAAGCGTATTAACTGGATGGCTCTGCTAAAGTTATCAGCAGGGATATCAACAATTTTGAGGTTTACATTGCCATTTTTATGTTTCAGAACTAGCAGCCTATTGAGATTAAGGTAACAGTTCCCTATGCTCAAAGCTATTTTTTCAAGACATCTACAGGTTTAGGATGATAGCCTTTAAAAAAAAATAGGCCAAGTTTAGAGTGACTTCTTCACAACCACGAGGGATAGAAACTTATTTTAAAAGTAGCTTAGATTCTGATGCACACAATTCTGTGGCAAGACAGAGTCCATAGCAAATTATGAGACCCTGTGAAAGTACTAGATCTGTGCATAGTGACACTGCCTTACAAAAAAGTATCAAAATCAAGCAAGTTCTTGTTCCGTAACTGATACTTGCCATGCTAAAGTACACTAGACACTGACTGAAGTTACCAAATTTCTAATCTCAAAATCTGATTTCTTCACGAGTGAAAACTGTCTATGCCTATGTAACATTTAAAATCTTTCTTATTTTACTCACCATTCCAACACAAAAGAGGATGAACAGCAACAGCCATGGTATATCTGTGCAGCTGCGATCCTCCAGAGGCTTCCATTCTCGTTTGGAGCTCTTGGGTGAGAAAAAGGGATAAAGACAATGGTTACGAAGTCAATTCAATAAAATATGTTCTGCTAATAACAAAGCGCTTCAAAAAGTAGTTTTTAGGGCACTGATATTCATCTGGGTTTATCTTTTGATACTCAGCCCTGGTCTACATGGGGGGGAGGGGAAATCAATCTAAGTTACGCAACTTCAGCTACATGAATAATGTAGTTGAAGTCGACGTACTTAGATTGACTTACCGTGGTGTCTTCACCGCAGTGAGTTGACTGCTGCTGCTCCCCCGTCGACTCCACCTGCGCCTCTCGTGGAGCTGGAGTACAGGAGTCGACGGGAGAGCGCTCAGGGATCGATTTATCGTGTCTAGACTAGACGCGATAAATCGATCCCCGCTGAATCGATCGTTGCCCGCCGATCCGGCGGGTAGTGAAGACATACCCTTAAATTACTTCATCTATCCTGTAAAATGTACAATAATTATTTAAACTACAGTGAGGCTAATGGAACCATTCAAAAGACAGTCAAGGTAATGTGTCCAAGGGTAAGTGCAATAAGAATCTGCAAAAAAGAGAGTGGATAAGAGCAATGCTGAATTCAGAAAGCATTTCACTTATTCATATTTCTGGCTCTAGCAGAAGAGGGGAAATAAGCATCGTCACTCAAGAGATCAACAATACTAGCTAGTTACTGTAGCCTTCCACAGCTACCGTATGTACAGTAATCTGCTTTCCAAGAAGGATAAAAGGATAAGCTTTTCACAAACTCGTCAGCTTTAAACACCTCCATGGCAGGATTAACAGCACAGTACAGACAGAAAGAACGTAAAATATAGCTGTTTGAGGAACAGTTTTTTAATCTGCCTAGAAAAGGCAGCTGTGGAGTTCTGCAATTCAGGCAAGTAGTGTCAACTTATTAAAAGGAAGGAGTCTGGAGTTAAGTTAAAACTCTCAAGAAAGAGACTCTGCTGCTGTTTCAGATGACAGAAATACCTCAATGGATAAAAGGCTGGACTTAACCGTCTGTACTATAAAAATGGCTAACTACTGCCCACAAGTGTACATTTCATAAAGTCTGTTCTACTTATAGTGGCTCATTATAATTAAAAAATTATGAAGAGGTGTTTAAGCTACGCTTCTTCCCTAGGACAGCTAGGGGAAGAATGCAAATTGACTACAAAGCAAAATTAAGTATAGCACTAGAATTTTGTTCACAGATCAAAATTTTGATTTAGATCCAAGGTTGAAAAAAGTACACCTCACTTTAAAAATAATAAAGTTGCAGAGACAACAAAGCTCTTTCAATAAGTTTCCAGGAACCTAATGCTTGTAGCATCTCCCTACCAAAAGTTTAGGCATTTAAAAGGATCTTTGGGAGAGCTATTCTTCCATTCTTTGGGGAGCTTTTCTTGACCTGCTGCTCACAAACAAGGAAGAATTAGTGGGGGAAGCAAAAGTGGACGGAAATCTGGGAGGCAGTGACCATGAGTTGGTTGAGTTCAGGATCCTGACACAGGGAAGAAAGGTAAGCAGCAGGATACGGACCCTGGACTTCAGGAAAGCAGACTTCGACTCCCTCAGGGAGCGGATGGGTAGGATCCCCTGGGGGACTAACATGAAGGGGAAAGGAGTCCAGGAGAGCTGGCTGTATTTCAAGGAATCCCTGTTGAGGTTACAGGGACAAACCATCCCGATGAGTCGAAAGAATAGTAAATATGGCAGGCGACCAGGTGGCTTAACGGTGAAATCCTAGCGGATCTTAAACATAAAAAAGAAGCTTACAAGAAGTGGAAGGTTGGACATATGACCAGGGAAGAGTATAAAAATATTGCTCGGGCATGTAGGAATGAAATCAGGAGGGCCAAATCGCACCTGGAGCTGCAGATAGCAAGAGATGTCAAGAGTAACAAGAAGGGTTTCTTCAGGTATGTTGGCAACAAGAAGAAAGCCAAGGAAAGTGTGGGCCCCTTACTGAATGAGGGAGGCAACCTAGTGACAGAGGATGTGGAAAAAGCTAATGTACTCAATGCTTTTTTTGCCTCTGTCTTCACTAACAAGGTCAGCTCCCAGACTGCTGCGCTGGGCAGCACAGCATGGGGAGTAGATGGCCAGCCCTCTGTGGAGAAAGAGGTGGTTAGGGACTATTTAGAAAAGCTGGACGTGCACAAGTCCATGGGGCCGGACGAGTTGCATCCGAGAGTGCTAAAGGAATCGGCGGATGTGATTGCAGAGCCATTGACCATTATCTTTGAAAACTCGTGGCGAACGGGGGAAGTCCCAGATGACTGGAAAAAGGCTAATGTAGTGCCAATCTTTAAAAAAGGGAAGGAGGAGGATCCTGGGAACTACAGGCCAGTCAGCCTCACCTCAGTCCCCGGAAAAATCATGGAGCAGGTCCTCAAGGAATCAATCCTGAAGCACTTACACGAGAGGAAAGTGATCAGGAACAGTCAGCATGGATTCACCAAGGGTAGGTCATGCCTGACTAATCTAATCGCCTTCTCTGAGGAGATTACTAGTTCTGTGGATGAAGGGAAAGCAGTGGATGTATTGTTTCTTGACTTTAGCAAAGCTTTTGACACAGTCTCCCACAGTATTCTTGTCAGCAAGTTAAAGAAGTATGGGCTAGATGAATGCACTATAAGGTGGGTAGAAAGTTGGCTAGATTGTCGGGCTCAACGGGTAGTGATCAATGGCTCCATGTCTAGTTGGCAGCCGGTGTCAAGTGGAATGCCCCAGGGGTCGGTCCTGGGGCCGGTTTTGTTCAATATCTTCATAAATGATCTGGAGGATGGTGTGGATTGCACTCTCAGCAAATTTGCGGATGATACTAAACTGGGAGGAGTGGTAGATACGCTGGAGGGCAGGGATAGGATACAGAGGGACCTAGACAAATTGGAGGATTGGGCCAAAAGAAATCTGATGAGATTCAGTAAGGATAAGTGCAGGGTCCTGCACTTAGGACGGAAGAACCCAATGCACAGCTACAGACTAGGGACCGAATGGCTAGGCAGCAGTTCTGCGGAAAAGGACCTAGGGGTTACAGTGGACGAGAAGCTGGATATGAGTCAGCAGTGTGCCCTTGTTGCCAAGAAGGCCAAATGGCATTTTGGGATGTATAAGTAGGGGCATAGCGAGCAGATCGAGGGAGGTGATCGTTCCCCGCTATTCGACATTGGTGAGGCCTCATCTGGAGTACTGTGTCCAGTTTTGGGCCCCACCCTACAAGAAGGATGTGGAGAAATTGGAGAGAGTCCCGCGAAGGGCAACAAAAATGTTTAGGGGTCTGGAACACATGACTTATGAGGAGAGGCTGAGGGAACTGGGATTGTTTAGTCTGCGGAAGAGAAGAATGAGGGGGGATTTGATAGCTGCTTTCAACTACCTGAGAGGTGGTTCCAGAGAGGATGGTTCTAGACTATTCTCAGTGGTAGAAGAGGACAGGACAAGGAGTAATGGTCTCAAGTTGCAGTGGGGGAGGTTTAGGTTGGATATTAGGAAAAACTTTTTCACTAGGAGGGTGGTAAAACACTGGAATGCGTTACCTAGGGAGGTGGTGGAATCTCCTTCCTTAGATATTTTTAAGGTCAGGCTTGACTAAGCCCAGGCTGGGATGATTTAGTTGGGGATTGGTCCTGCTTTGAGCAGGGGGTTGGACTAGATGACCTCCTGAGGTCCCTTCCAACCCTGATATTCTATGATTCTATGATTCAGTAAGGGCATAGATCACAGAACACAGACTGTAGTCCAGAAGAGGTGTAGAATGGCCTCCTATACCTTTATGGGAGAGCACAAACTGGGATATAAAGAAACAACTAAAGATTCCAACCTCTTGTGTAGGAAGGGCAACCTGCCAAAACCTTAAATTTTCATTACTGGAGTTTGTTGGAGTTTCAGATGAGGAATCAGAACAGGAGACTGAACTGCCAAAGCTGAGCTATTGTAAACTTTGCTGACATTTGCCATCTCCAGCAGCTAGCTTTGCAGACTGATCAAAAGCAGAAAGTCTGTAGTACGTGGCTGTTGTGTTAGTAAGATGGTTTGGGGTATTCAAGACTCATCTTTAGCTTGATTTGTAAACACAAATACCCTGTACAAATAAAGTTATTAGAAAACTACAAACTAGATACAATGAATGAAAAACTGCATCTTCCTCATCCTCTGCATTCAAACTACAGACCCCGTTTGAAATGAAGTTTCATTACAATGGTATCTGTTAATATTTTTAAAGCCTTTCTGCATTTGTCCAGGCTGTGCCCGAGTCCTCTCATCAGTGGCTGTTGACACGAAAATAAAGTAACAGCTCTTGGGGAATCACTGCCTTCCATGAGAGGAACTGGCTGGGTGACCCCACTCAGTCTGGCCTGGCATAGAGGGGACCCGGAAGAAATTTAAGTTTCCAGATAAGAACTCCAGCAGACCCAGACTCTGGGAACTGCAACCTCTGGAATTTGACTCCAGACCAGGAACCAGAAAGGTACCTTATAAAGGACATCCTGCAGCATGGACTTGGCTTTTGAAGTTAGCACCCACAGAGGCTGCCCACATCAACTCTAGTGCCATGAAACTGTAAGGATACCCAACTCTATCTGCTGAAAAGGTAGAGGCTGCTCTTGTGGAGTGAGCCATGAACCTCTTTACTCCAAACACTACCTTCTCCTTCTTCATATAATGTCACTCCCAATGACACAAAGCCTTAAAAGGCAAGCTGGGGAACCCCACAAGAATAAAATCTGCCTTCTAGTTTCTAGAGTTTTATTCAGTTATGCAAAGCCCTCTTCCCACTGAGCAATAAGTTTCTCTTTATTCTGTGGGACTGGAAGGAACGAGGAGAGACATTCCCACCTAAGTGGACAGATGAAACACGCTGAAGGACACAGGAGAGACTGAATTACTGCAGAAGTTCTGACCTGATTAAAAAGCCACCTAGCAATCTGTGAACAATGAGCAAAGTTCCCAATATCATGGTCAAACAGATTGCCAATAAAAAGGAAGTTTTAAATGTGAGAAATCTCTCCTAAGATTTTCTTTGTGTTCATAAAACATGCCTATGAGGTGTTTAGCTGGGTAAGACTTCACTGTCAACTGTTTGAAAGAGATATTCTTACCACTTCCAGATGGCAAGTCAGAAATGCTCTCCGGTACTTTGCTTATGTATTATTTATTTCAATTTATAACAATATACACAGAAGTGCCTACCCTCAGCTCTAGGTGCCTCTGCCAAAATTTAAAAATACAATCAGCAAAACGAAAGCCAACAGCTGTTAAATATCTCTAAGCCACCGTAACCACCCAATCTCAATAAAAAACAATCCAATCAACACTCTCCCTCTCCCCAAAAACAGCTTCTATTGTGCCCCTCTCCCCTCAAGAGCCTGGGTAACTGATAATGGTCCCTACAATATGAGATTTGGGTTTTCATATCAGGGAGGTGGGAGAGAATAGATTACAAAGTTGAGGGCCTCTAACGGGAAAACACTCTGCAAACAGCTCCTTCTCTTTTGTACTGAATGGACTCCAGCACAAGTGCCTCTGCCAACTGCGACCATGGCAGTAAGACATGGAGCAAGAGTCAGTCTTTCAAGCACTTTGTGGTTCTCTCCCTAAAAAAATGACATTGAGTGTGTGGGGTTCCTTGTTAACTGCCTCATTGACTTTTGTATAAAGTCTGCTCTGTTTGCAAATAAGCTGCATTTCTTAAGAGTATGTCTATGCTACGGAGACTCTTCCAGCACAGCTATGCTGGCACAGCCCTGAAATGTATACGTAGCATACACCGACAAAGGTTTTTTCCATTGGTGTAGGAACACCGCCTCCCCAAACAACTAAGCTACATTGATGGAAGCGCCATCAACATAGCTGCGTCTATACTGGGGGTTATGTTGGCATAGCTATGTCAGTTGGGGGTGTGGGGGGTTTTCACACCCCTGACCAGTTTAGCTATACAGACATAACTTTCCCATGTAGACCAAATCTATCTGCCAACCACACAAATTCACTCTGGGCTCTGAGGGTATGTCTACACTGCAATTAGACACCTGTGGCTGCGCCCATACCAACTGACTCGGGCCGCAGGGCTGTTTAATAGTACTGTAGACTTCCAGGTTTGGGCTAGGATCCTGAGAGGTAGGAGGGTCATGGGCCAGCTGCAGGTAGACGTACCCCGACAGTCAAGCTGGGTTCTTTTCATCTCTCATTATCACCACTACAAGAGGTGCTTGCAGGCCAAATGATGCCCTCAGCTACACCCATGCAAACCAACCGTCTTCAAATGATGCCACCCTTACACTTAAAACAACATCTGCAGTGAGATTTTTGCATTAAGTCATATTTGCGCAAATTAAGTTCATGTGATGTCATGCTCAATGTCTTTAAAGCTCTCTCCAGGGATCTTTTCTGGCTTTGCTAAATCTCACAATAATTTTTTATTTACCGGTAGTGCTAACAGAAAGAGAAGAAGCTGATGAGTTTCAAATGAAATCTTGTAATACAATTTTTTAAAAGCCATTGGATGTACTCTGGAAGAGCGTTGACAAGGATTTGGAATTACTCACAGCTACCACAGGCAATCCATTTCATTTGCTAAGTCACTGGACAGCCCCAAAGCCTTCCAGGACAACAGATGCAAAAGCTGCAGACACAAATCTCCACTGCTACAATGATCAACAAACACTTCCCACAACACAACTTTCAAGATCCATGGGTCCTACGCATGCCTATCACAACATGCGGTGTACCTCACCCAGTGCACTAAATGCCCCAACAACAACTATGTGAGTGAACCCAGACAGTCCTTACATTCTCAAGAGAGCTCACAGGAAAACAGTAAGACAAAAAACACCGTATCACCTGTGGATAAACACTTTTCACAAAATGATCACCCTACATCTGACCTCTCAGTCCACATCCTCAAAGGAAACCTACACAACACTTTCTAAAGACAAGCCTGGGAGCTTAAATTCATAACTTTGCCAGACTCTAAAAAACATGGACTGAAAAAAAAGACACTGGATTAATGGCTTATTACAACAATCTATAATTAAAGCTGCGAGTTTGTCATGGATTCTGTGATTTTCTGGGACCTCTGATTTCTGCAGCAGCTGGTCTGGGGGCTGCCTGAGCAGCTCCTGGGCCAGCCATCCTGGCCGTTGCTGGGGCAGACTCGGGCCACTGCGCCCTCCTCCTCCAGCAGCAGCAGGAGTTTGGGAGAGGGCTCAAGGCTGGGAGCTGGGGAGCAGGAGGGGGTGAGGGCTCTGGGCAGCACTTACCTCAGGGGGCTCCCCGGAAGCGGCGACATGTCCCTCCCTCCGCTCCTAGGCGGAGAAGCCGCCAGACAGATCTGAGCACTGCCTTCACCCGGAGGCACTGCTCCCGCAGCTCCCATTGGCCGCAGTTCCTGATCAATAGGAGCTGTGGAGCCGACGCTCGGGGTGGAGGCAGCACGCAGAGCTACCTGGCCGCACCTCTGCCTAGGAGCTGAGGGAGAGACATGTCGCCGCCTCTGGGGAGCCGTGTGGAGCCAGGTAGGGGAGCCTGCCAGCCCCTCCAACCGCCCCCCCCATCCCAGCCAGCCCCTCCCAAGCACCCATAGTGCCCCCTGGGTCACCACACACACCCCCGAGCACCGGGGGCACCCCTGGACTGCCCTACCCCCAAGATTTAGTCAGGGGTATATAGTACAAGTCATGGACAGGTCACAGTCCATGAATTTTTGTTTACTGCCTGTGACCTGTCCATGACTTTTACTAAAAAAACCCATGACTAAAAGGTAGCCTTATCTATAATCCACAAATAACCCTCCCCCACCCCACCCAGCTGTTCTCCAACTCCTTTTACTCCCTATTAGTGAAGGAGTGTTAACGGGCCAATTCACCTTGAATGGTCTCTTGAAATGTGTTAACAACTTATGCCGAACAATTGTTCCGCCTTGTATTTGAGCTGTGACACTCTAAAAGTGGTTCTACGAACACATTTTTTGGTGGCCACACTGACACTTTCCCCTAAAATACTTAATTCACTTTAAGAAAAACAAGTAAATATGCACAGATACATATATAAATTACAATGATTTGGATGTGTAGGGTTTTTTTGCCAGATTCAATAATAAAAATAATGCTGTGAAAAGTGATGTGTGTATATTTGTTAATGTCACTTTTCACAGGAAACTTAGTAGCTATCTGGGAGGCTGTGAAAAGTGATATTAACCAACATACAGGTATCACTTTTTACAGCCTTCCAGGTAGCTAGTAAGTCCCAGGACCCATCCCTGGATTGGGGGCGGGGGAGAGAAGGGTTGAAAGGGGAGCCAACTGGGGCCAGAGGCGATGGTGGGATGGATGTGAGGCCAGGAAGGCAGCAGTGTCCTGGGACGATGGGGGGCAGGATGGATATAGGGCTGTAGGAGGTGGCGGGGGGCCAGGGAGGTGGGTGATGAGCCCTGCTGTCGCATGGCCGGAGCCAGGGATTGGAGCCCACTGATGCACAGCTGGAGCTCTAGGTCAGCGCCTGGGGCCACAGCCTGCTGCCGTACAGCCAGAGCCTGGAGCCGGGAGTCAGAGCCCGCCGATGTGCGGCTGAAGCCAGCACTCGCTGCTGTGTGGCTAAGGCCAGGGGTCAGCACCTGGGGCCAGTTCCCACCACCATATGGCTGGAGCCCGGGACCAGAGCTGTGGGTCGGTGCCTGCTGCCATGTAGCTGGGGCAGGGTATCAGCGCCTAAGGGCTGGGGCCGTGCGGCCGGAGATGGGGCTCAGCACCTGTCAACGCACGGCTGGAAACAGGGATCAAAGCCCGAAACCCCGCAGTCGGAGCCTGCTGCCGCACACCTGGACTGGGGTTCGGCACCTGGGACCAGCGTGCGCCACTGCACAGCCAGAGTCCGGGGCCAGCACCTGCCACCACAAGGCCAGAACTGGGGGCCAGAGACTGAAGCCCTGCAGCTGGAACCTGGGGTTGGCGCCTGAAGCCCTGCGGTTGGAGCCTGCTGCCATGCGGCTGGGGGTCGGTGCCTGGGGCCAGCACCCGCCACTGCATGGCTGGACCCAGGGACAAGAGTCGGGGGCCAGCACCTGCTGCCACACAGCCAGAACCAGAGGCTGAAGCCCCGCAGCTGGAGCCCAGGACCACGTGGCCGGAGGGGTCAGTATCCACTGCCCCGTGGACGGAGCCCGGGGCTGCATGGGCAGGCTCCCGCAGTCCTGCCGCTGGAGCCTGCAGACCCACCTTGGCGAGGAGGGGGTTTGGGAAGAACTCACCTTGCTCCTGCAGCGCTGTGCCCCATCTGTCTCCAGAGGTGGTGCAGGGCAGCACATCCAGGAGCAACAGGGAGGGAGGGAGAGGGAAGGGATGATGCTTTGCCCCCCACCCCCATCACCAGGCTTTCATGCCCCCACGAAAAGTCCCTGGCAGCCGCATTTGAGAAACATTGCTCTAAGTACATTTCCCAGACCTGAAGAAGAGCTCTGTGTAAGCTTGAAAGCTTTTCTTTCTCACCAACAGAAGTTGGTACAATAAAAGATATTATCTTACCAACCTTGTCTCTCAAAGGAAATATGAAAGCCATGATTTTAACAGGTATTTAAAAGGTTACATGGATGAATTAAGTCTGTTTTCATATCTTTACTTACATCCTGAATTGTACTAAATCAGGTTTACAGCTCCACAAAAGCAAAGTGTCAAGCAAGACTTCTCAATACGAACACTTAATGTATGTGACAATTAACGACCTGATTTTCAACTCCCAAAAATATCAAGATGATGTCATACACATTCAGATCATGTATTTATCTTGAAAAGTGTGTCTTATTCTATGCAAATGATTACTAGCCTTAGTTACTTATGTTCAAGTGTCCAAAATATTTACTTTATGGTCATCACGAGGTTTAACACAAATGTTGTGATTGTGTTTCTTCTGCAGTAGGCCTCCACTTTTTGCCTACATTATAACTGAAGCACCATCAAAATTGCAGTGACAAGCTTTGCCTGCAGCCCTCAATCCACATTTCTACTGATTTCAGCCTTCTCAATGGACAGATTAAAATTCCTTCAGCATTTGCTGATGCAAGAAGCATACAGACAAGATAAGCAAAAACTGATATTTTTCCTTACCATTTGCCTCACTGTAACAGTTTCCTGTTAAAATGATGGGATGCTGTTATTTTTGTTCTGCTAGCTTACAGAAGGTATTGCCCCTGAACAAAGCATGTAACTTGAAGAAGAGCTCTGTGTAAACTAGAAAGCTTGGTCTTCTTCATCTATGTAAGATGGGAGCTTTGTTGAGAACTGCTGGTGGATTAGCTGCTAGGTTTGCTATTTGATTAACTGTTCTTTTAATGCATAGCAGAAGTGCCTAGAGCATGAGATAGATACAGTCATACCTCAGAATTCAAAATAGGAACACAGTTTTCTTTGTACAGATGCTTTTCTTGTATTAGCCCCACTTACAGAATCAAGTAGTGGACCTACAAATTAGGTCCATTCAGTGCACACTCAGGACATAGTGCCAATTTTTTTTAAAGGAGTAAACAAAATGACCCAGGTAACTACAGGCTTCAGTCAGACATCAATCCCAGGAAAGATAAGGGAATGGGCGATGGACTCGATTAATAAAGAATTAAAGGAAGGTAATATAATTAACACAAATTAACATTTGGTTGATAAGGTAATAGTGTTGATGTAGTATACGTAGACTTCTGGAAGGTGTTTGACTTTTACTGCACGACATTTTGATTAAAAAACTAGACTGATATAAAATTAACATGGGACACGTTAAATGGATTAAAAACTGGCTAACTGATAGATCTCAAAATGTAACTGTAAACAGGGAATCATCATCAAGCAGGTGTGTTTCCAGTGTGGTCCCGCAGGGACCTATGCTATTTAACAGCTTTATCAAGGACCTGGAAAAAAACAAAATAATCAATGACGAAGTTTGCTGATGACACAAAAATTAAGGGAGTGGCAAATATTGAAGAGGAGAGGTCACTCATTCAGAGTTATCAAGGTTGCTTGGTAAAAACTGGACACAAACAAACAATATCCATTTTTGTATGTCTAACTGTAAATGTACACATCTAGGAACAAAGGATGTAGGCCATACTTACAGGATGGGGAGCAGTGACTCCGAAAAAGATTTGAGGGTTGTGGTGGATAATTGGTTGAACATGAGCTCTGTATATGATGCTGTGGCCAAAAGAGCTAATGCGAGCCTGGGATGCATCAACAGGGTATTTTGGTTCGGAGAGGTTATTTTACCTCTTTATTTGGCACTGATGCGATCTCTACTGGAATACTATGTCCAGTCCTGGTGCTCACAATACAAGAAGGTTGTTGATAAACTGGAGAGGATTTGGAGAAGAGCCACAAGAGCGATTAAAGGATTAGAAAACATGCCTTACACTGATAACTTCAAGGAGCTCAATCTAGCTTAACAAAGAGCAGGTTAAGGGGCAACGTGATTACGGTCTGTAAGGACCTACATGGGGAATAAGCATTTAATAATGGGCTCTTCAGTATAGCAGAGAAAGGTATAACATGATCCAATGGCTGGAAGTTGAAGCCAGACAAATTCAGACTGGAAATACAGCATAATTTTTTAATGGTGAGAGATATTAACCACTAAAACAATTTACCAAGGGTCGTGGCGCATTCTCCATCACCAACAATTTTTAAATCAAGATTGGCTGTTTTTCTAAAAGGTCTGCTCTAAGAATTATATATTGGGGAAGTTCTCTCTTTTAGAAGAGGTCACACGAGATGTCAAAGATTCCAAAGCCAGGACAGACCAATTAATCATTTCTTCAAATTGTTTATTTCGTGCTACGTTGACAAGAAAGTTGCCACCCCCATTTGTTAACATCCTGTTCAAGTTTTAATTATTTCTATTGCAGTAGCATCTTCAGGCTCTAGCCCCAATTGTTCTAGGCACCATCCAAATCTAACAGATCCAAGCATAAGACCATAAAAACCAGATAAATACAATACAAATGGGCAAGATGGCCTAAGACTGAGATGACATGCATTTGTCACAGCACACCAACTTCTCAGACATGGTCAAGTGTTTTGTAAGCAAACTAACAGAGGTGAGATCTGAAGAAGGACAACACTGACTTTGCAGATTTTTTTACAGGTCGCTTCTCTCATGAAGAAGTGGAGACACGAGAGAGAGTGAAAGTGCTGGTTAGAAAAATATGACAAATAAGCAATATAGGTTGGTATCTCTCTTGGAATGTAAACAGGGATCAATGTCTCAATTACAGCTGGCTGATTTGGGTTTGTCAGAAGTTCTAGTCTTTTCAAATTAGCTTTGAATTGCAGCAGTGTCTGGAATGAAAATAACTGGGGCAGAGATCCCATTTGTCAGAGAGGAGAAAGTTGCAGTATCTGAGACATGAACTGATGAGGGCCTGGCTGAGAGTTTTCAAAATGTGGAAGGTCAGATCACAGAAATGTTGTGCCTGAAGCAGCAGGGAGATTCTGACACTGCCTGGATAGGTGTATCTAGAGAGAGGACGGAGTCAAAAAGACAACACAGGTTTATGGGCCTGAGCAATAGAGAGGATGGTAGTTACTGACCACAGCAACTAAGAGAGGAGGGAGGTGGAGAGCTGGGAAGAAAAGATTAAGCACTTTGTTTTGGCCACACTGAGTTTAAACTAGCAGCTGGACATCCATAAGGAAATGAAGTGGGGAAGGCAACATTCTCAGATGACAATTATGGTCGTGTATGAGAAAGGCAGCTCACCAGTCAAGGAGAAAAGTCTTTGCCTTTCAGTTGTTTTTTTGTGTGGTATAATTACCAGATAATCTGGGTGCGCGCGCGCGCGTGCATGAGAAAGATTTACAGAGACTACTACTGAATGAAGCTGAAGTTCAAGTGCTTCTGGAAGGCCTAGAACAGGGACTTCATGATCCTCATAGCTACATATCAATGATAATGGCAATGCGTTACTTGACTTACCATATTTAACAGTGATTCAGTTGTACTTCAGTAGACAACAATTACTCTAGGACCACACATTACCCTGCAGATACCATGAGTCAGTCCCTAAAAATCCCACACACTTTTATGTGGAAAGCGCTACAGGGGAAAGGTGCAGCTCAGGTTAACTATTTAAGTGTATGAGTACACAGTATTCACAGTGCAAGGATTTAAGATTTCAGTGCTCAAAGCAACGGCCTGAAATGGTGAAAGCCAAATCACCATTCATGACCCAGTCAGCCCTTACCTTCAACTTACATAGTGCTTTGTGTTTTTAAAGCACTGTACAAACATGCATTAATTAAACCTCCTGATACCCACCTATATCACAAAGGTATGAAATATTAGCCCAAGTTGCTAGATAACAAAGACAGGTTACACTGACTTGCCCTAGGCCATACAGTGGCTATCAAAGCTGAGATCAGAACTAAGAGGTTACTGGCTTCTGGGTCCTCTCTTGGGTCCAGGCTATATTACAAAAGGTTGGCCAGTATAGTTATAAATGGCAGACAACCCACCTAGGGTAGATGCAATTTCTACCAGCAAAAAATGTTCTCCAGCTGCTACAGCTTATACTGGTTTCCTGGACAAAAAAAACAAGCAAGCAACAAATAACTGGTATAACTGCATCTACACAGAGCTTCGGCCGGTATAAAAACATCATTAAAAAAGCACCCCTAATTGACGTATCGGCAAGAGTTTTTAGTGTAGATCTGGCCTCAGACAACATTCCACCCTGCCCCACTGATTTCCCCTGCCCCAATTTACTAAGACATTTCATTACATTGCAATGACGAATAAATATTGGCTGTCCTATCAGCCCCACCCAAAACAGCATACCCCATTACATTTCAGTTATTTCAGCAGGTTAGAAAGTAACTTTTAGTATGTGAATAAGACGATACATGTTTTTTTAATCAAAAGTCATTACTAAGCCCTGGTCTACACTACAGGGTCAGGTCGAATTTAGCCGTGTTAGGTCGATTTTATAATGAATGTGTCTACACAAGCAACCCCGTTCCGTCAACCTAAAGGGCTCTTAAATCGACTTCTGTACTCCTCCCTGGCGAGGGGAGTAGCGCTAAAATCGACCTTGCTGGGTCGAATTTGGGAGAGTGCAGACGCAAACTGACATTATTGGCCTCCGGAAGCTATCCCGCCAATGTGACCTCTCTGGACAGCACTTTCAACTCCGACGCACTAGCCAGGTACACAGGAAAAGCCCCGGGAACTTTTGAATTTCATTTCCTCTTTGGTCAGCGTGGCGAGCTCAGCAGCACAGGTGACCAAGCAGTCCCCCTAGAATCACAAACGAGCTCCAGCATGGAGCGAACAGGAGACACTGGATCTGATTGCTGTATGGGGAGACGAATCTGTGCAGGCAGAACTCCGATCAAAAAGAAGAAATGCTAATATATATACCAAAATCGCACAGGGTATGATGGACAGAGGCTACAACAGGGGGACACAGCAGTGCTGTGTGAAAGTCAAGTTGCTCAGGCAAGCCTACTAAAAGACAATGGAGGCAAATGGTCACTCTGGGTCAAAGCCTCATACATGCCACTTCTATGATCAGCTGCATGGCATTCTAGGGGGGACCCTACCACTACCCCACCACTGTCCATGGACACCTGCAAGGGGGGAGTCTCACGCAACACAGAGAAGGATTTTGTGGATGAGGAAGAGGAGGAGGAGGAGGAGGAGGAGAATGCGCAGCAGGCAAGCGGTGAATCCGTTCTCCCCGGCAGCCAGGATCTTTTCATCACCCTGGAGCCAATACCCTCCCAAGGCGGGATCCCCGATCCTGAAGGTGGAGAAGGCACCTCTGGTGAGTGCACATTTGTAACTACAGTACAGGGTTTAAAAGCAATAGTGTTTAATGTTTGATTTTCTCTGAAGACTGGGATTCACGGCCAGTACAGCTACTGGAAAAGTCTGTTAACGTGTCTGGGGATGGACACCCGGGCTACCTTATCAGTTATCTCCCTTTTTTTTTTTTAAATTAATAAAGAAAGAATGCGTGGTTTCAAAACAATAGTGACTTTATTTCCGTTGCCAGCTGTGATTGAAGGGGGGGGGGGGAGGGTGGTTGGCTTACAGGGAATTAAAATCAACGAAGGGAGCGAGTTTGCATCAAGGAGAAAACACACACAACTGTCACACCATAGCCTGGCCAGTCATGAAACTGGTTTTCAAAGCCTCTCTGATGTGCAACGTGCCTACCTGTGCTCTTCTAATCGCCCTGGTGTCTGGCTGTTCAAAGCTGGCAACCAGGCGATTTGCCTCAACCTCCCACCCCGCCATAAACATCTCCCCCTTACTCTCACAGATATTATGGAGCACACAGCAAGCAGCAATAACAATGTGAATATTGGTTGCGCTGAGGTCTAACCTAGTCAGCAAACAGCAACAGCAAGCTTTTAAATGTCCAAGGGCACATTCTACCACCATTCTGCACTTGTTCAGCCTATAGTTGAACTGCTCCTTACTACTGTCCAGGCTGCGTGTGTATGGCTTCATAAGCCATGCGAGCAAGGGGTAGGCTGCATCCCCAAGGATAACTATTGGCATTTCAACATCCCCAACAGTAACTTTCTGGTCTGGCAAGTAAGTCCCTTCTTGCAACTGCTCAAACAGTCCAGAGTTCCTAAAGATGCAAGTGTCATGCACCTTTCCCAGCCATCCCACGTTGATGTTGGTGAAACGTCCCTTGTGGTCCACCAGCGCTTGCAGCACCACTGAAAAGTACCCCTTGCAGTTTATGTACTGGTTGGCAAAGTGGTCCGGTGCCAAGACAGGGATATGGGTTCCGTCTATCGCCCCATCACAGTTAGGGAAACCCATTGCAGCAAAGCCATCCACTATGACCTGCACATTTCCCAGAGTCACTGCCCTTGATAGTAGAACGTCAGTGATTGCATTGGCTACTTGAATCACAGCAGTCCCCACAGTAGATTTGCCCTCTCCAAATTGATTCCCAACTGACCAGTAGCAGTCAGGCGTTGCAAGCTTCCACAGGGCTATCGCCACTCGCTTATCAACTGTCAGGGCAGCTCTCATCTTGGTATTCCCGCGCTTCAGGGTGGGGGAAAGCAACTCACAGAATTCCAGGAAAGTGGCCTTATGCATGCGAAAGTTTCGCAGCCACTGGGAATCATCCCATACATGCAAGGCTATGTGGTCCCACCAGTTTCTGCTTGTTTGTCGGGCCCAGAATCGGCGTTCCACTGTATCATAGAATATCAGGGTTGGAAGGGACCTCAGGAGGTCCATCTAGTCCAACCCCCCCACTCAAAGCAGGACCAATCCCCAATTTTTGGCCCATATCCCTAAATGCCTCCCCCCCAAGGATTGAACTCACAACCCTGGGTTTAGCAGGCTAATGCTCAAACCACTGAGCTATCCCTCCCCCTATCAACTAGCCCCACTGCTGCCATGATGTCCCAATTGCCACATCCCATGCTTTCAGGAACGTCTGTGTCCATGTCCTCCTCACAATCATCCTCGTGCTGCCGTCTCTTAGCCAGGTTCTGCACATACTGCAGTATAATGCACGAGGTGTTTACAATGCTCGCAACAGCAGCGGTGAGCTGAGCAGGCTCCATGCTTGCCGTGCTATGGCGTCTGCATGGGTAACCCAGGAAAAAAGGTGCAAAATGATTGTCTGCAGTTGCTTTCACGGAGGGAGGGAGGGAGGGGAGACTGACGACATGTACCCAAAGCCACCCACGACAATGTTTTTGCCCCATCAGACATTGGGAGCATAACCCAGAATTCCAATGACGACATGTACCCAAAGCCACCCACGACAATGTTTTTGCCCCATCAGACATTGGGAGCATAACCCAGAATTCCAATGGGCAGCGGAGACTGTGGGAACTGTGGGATAGCTTCCCACAGTGTACTGCTCCGTGAGTCAATGCTAGCCATGGTAGTGAGGACGCACTCTGCCAACTTAATGTGCTTAGTGGGGACATACACAATTGACTGTATAAAATAGATTTCTAAAAATCAACTTCTATAAAATCAACCTAATTTCGTAGTGTAGACATAACCACTTAATGATATTTCTTAGGGTAACTTTGTTGTGTCTGTAGATTAGCAAAGAATTCTCATGAGCTTTTTTACAAGTTATTCTCTTGCTATTATAGGGTCCTTATTATTTGAGCACAGGGTCTCCTGTGCGCTTGGGTCTGTACCCGAAGGACTTTCACATCCTGAGGCAATACCTCAGAAGACAAAGCCAGTCTGGAAGAGTCACTGGGGTATGTCTACACTTCAATAAGACATCCATGGCTGGCCTATGTCAGCTGACTAGGGCTCGCAGGGCTTGGCCTGTGCAGCTATGAAGTTGCAGTGTAGATGTTCTGGCTCAGTCAGGAGCCTGGGCTCTGGGACCCTCCCTGGTCCCAGAGTCTAGGCTCCTACCTGAGCCCGAACATCTACACTGCAATTTTATAGCCCCACAAGCCTGGGTCAGCTAACATAGAACTGCTGAAGATGTTTTATTGCAGTGTAGACATACCCACTAGGTGACCATACTTCTCCCTTCCTTCTATAAGACCTTCTATACTGCGTATGTGCATCTGTTCTGCATGCTCACACAACTCAACACTTCTGGTAGGAAGGGAAGGAGCAGTCTTGATTGTACAGCACTACAAAACTATTCTCAGTAATGGAGGGGAATGAATGTCTTGCATTCTGTTGTTCTTCAGGCACTAAACATAACACTAATGCAATGATCCCACACCTACTACTTCATGAAGTGGTCCCCTACTTCTTACACCGTATTTGCAAAATTTCAACATAATTTAAGTGTAATTTAGAGTGCATGAATTGACACTTGAATTAATATATTATCGATGAGGCAATATGAAACTGACAATCTTGAAAAAGTTTGTTTACAAACCATTTATGAATTGATCAATGTCATAGGATTACAATTACGTCATCTTTGCAGTCAGTTGATTCTAAGACTCATTTATTACTTTGTTTTCACAGGATTAGACAGGTACCTTCACTGCAGCTATGACAACATACAAAGCCATTACATATCTTGAAACCTAACAGAACTGGCAAATCGGTAGCAGGTATAACAGCATACCTGTTGATATCTGACAGCTACAAATATAGACCTATTATGGGAGAAAAATCCATACCTTTAACCACCACTGAAAGTGTTTTAATTAAAGTGCTTCAAAACATCTATTTGAAAATAGCAGGCATTTGGCTAGAAAACAGAACTATCCATCATAAGTAAGGATACTCCACATGACATGTAAATCATTTGTGTTTAAATCTATCTGAATATCAATACTGAGATGCTTTTTCTCTTTTTCAATAGTTCTCAAATCACAATCTCTAATACTGACCTATTCACACCAAAGAAAACACCCTATTTTCAGAGTAGTTTTCTCTGTAGCTGAAATAATACAAATTATTTCATTCACATTTTTGTATAATCAGCAGTAAATACAATCTGCTTCACAGACTCCTTGAATTCCATTGTAGCTCTGAAATCACAAGACCTAAATAATAGAATATTTTGAAGTCTTATTAGAACAGTATTAGATTATATCTATAAGAGTTATCTGCAAGTTAGTTCCAATTAATTTATTTTTAGCTTCATCAAAATGTGAAATTAGGGTGAGGGAAAAAAGCAAGACAGAACCATCAAATTAGAGACCTCAGGACAATTCCACAGAGGAAGCTGCCCCTCCTCCTATGCGCTCCCCTAGAGTCTGATGAGTAGCTGTCTCAAATGAAAGAAATTTTTCCTCCTTTTACAGTTTCTAAAGTTAGAACTTGAGGACACAAAACATCACAGCTATTGCAAGACCTCAACCTCCACAGTGCTGCTGTAAGAAATAACGATCTTGCCATCCACCATCGACACTTATAGCAATTTGCTAAGTAATTGCTTAAAGGGTGTCCTTCACTCAAACTGGTTTGTCAACGGGAAATTGCATTTAATAAAATCTGACGATTTATGAGTGGACTTTGAAGTTCAACATAGTGAAAAGAACAAGCCATTTCACATTTCTAGCAGAAAAAAAGACAAGGGGACAGTTCTAAGGAGTTTCGTGGAAACTTGACAGCAGCATTCTCAGGGGGAAAACATACAGTTTGCATTTTCTATTATTTCCAATACAATTTTGGCATAATCTCAATTTAGATTTTTTTAAAAATCTGTTTTCATTGGCTTGATCTTGGTGATACAGGAACATACAGACACCACAGCAAGACTATATAGCCAACATTAGAAATATCCTGCATTTTTCCCCACCTAATAAACAATTTATAAACCAAATTCTTTAGAAGCTTCATCAATGCATATTAAAGATAAACAAATCCAGTCTTGAAAACCTACACAAAGGCAACTTTAAAGTCTTTTTCTTTCTATACTGCCTTTGGAGTTATTTCAGAACAGCTCTTTCCCTCACAAGCAAAGATGAGCTTCTCCACCTGGTGATCCTACTGTGAAGTTGTAATCTTGCATAAGCATGTGGTAAGACAAATATTGTCCTGAAAATGAATGTACTATCACAAATTCAACACCATGAACCAAATCCTGCTTGCCTTAGCCAAGTGCATTGTTCCATATCACTGCATAACGAAGCAGGGAGAAAAGCTCGGTGAAAGCCTTGTATGAATACCAAAATCTGAGTGACAGCAAACAACATTGCAAAAGAAAAAAGAAGGCACAAGTTTGCACATTTCCTGTAACAGGGATATAGGGTGGGTGGATGTGGGGGTTATACTACTAATTTGCATTTATTTGAATACAGTGAAGAAAATTTACCTTGCTTATGGGTCCAAAATTTTAGCCCTATAACTAAAAATGAATAAAACCAGAAGTAAGATGCAGTGCTTGAGGATTCTGCATGCAATTAAAGTAAGTATTTACATAAAGAGGGTTCTGCGTGATTCATGGGGAGGAGAATAATATACCAAGTCCTCGGCTTACAGATCAGCTTACTGCCTTAGGAGGAGGAAGTTATTTTTGCAACTGCGCATTTTCCTGAAGTCCCTATTTAAAATAATGGGTGGAGTCTGAAGAACCACTGCAATAAAAAAAAAAAAAAAAAGCAGCTGGCATTGGCCATGGCACTAAAATAGCTTCGATAGCTCATGAATAAGGAAGGAATTAACATAGTCATCTCAGGTACAGGACTTTGAATATTCCTTCTTGGACAACTAACAAAAAATACCATTTAGACCACAGGATCAGTCAGTTTTAAAAATGTCAACATCTCAGAAACAAGTATTCTTGGAAAGCTGGGCTTCTTAACTTACCAGTGCTACACAGCATTCAGCAAATCACCAGCCCGTAATATCAGTACGTTCTGAATACCAGGTTAGCTCACATGCCCCCTACCCCTTATTTTAGCAGCTATTATCTTTAGCTACAGTTAGGAACTACCATATGAAAAGCAGCTTGGAATCCCAGCTTCAAAATACTGTAAAGGATAAATCTCCAACTCTCGTACTACATAGGGTATGGTCTGTTGAAACTGTGTTTGCTTTTTTCCCTACTTGCAATCTTTAAAAATTTAACGATGGTCTTCAAAAACAAAGGCGTTAAGATTTGTGCCCTTTTTGCTCCATTATGATGTACACAGACAGCCTGAAAAGGATCCGTAAGAAGTTCTGCCCTTTTTTTTTAAATGTCAAAAATTCAGTGTCTCTCGAATACTCCCAGGATGGCTGGAGGTTTGATACAATAACATCAAATGCAATGGAAGAGAAATGCTTCATAAAATCACGGATATTAAAAATGGATTGGATGAACTAATAGGACTTCTTCATTCCTCCCCCAATATAGAATTGTGCCCTGCAGTATCTGGTGAACCAGTACAATTAAATTTTTCCAAGCACTGACTATGAACTGGTAGTTCGAATAAAAATTCAGATCAATAGGCAAAGGACATATGGCAGCACACTTTGTAAAAATTGGCTTCCAGGAGCAGAGGTTGGAAAGAATGAAAGCCTTTTCCACCAGCTTCTCCAAGTGGAAGAAATTCAAAGAAGAAAAGATGTGTGATGCACAGTTGCACTCAAGTTAGCTTGCAAAAGATAATTAGGTCAGTCAAAAAAGTACCGGTAACCCCTGAAATGCATTTAATTGAAAGTGTATTTTGCCCTTTTGGCTAATTATACAAGTATAGCTATAGTAAGTGAGAAGACTTCCTCAGAAGAAAGGAATAAAAGTAGAAAGACAGCTGACATCTTCACCACACCATGACCCATTAACATAAGCTTGCCCTCTTTTCGTAAGGGGCAAACCAAAGTGGACAATTTCAGGGTACAGCACGTGCACTGAAAAACCACCACCAAGCTTAAAATCTACAGGTTGACACAATGTTTTTACACACAAGGTAGGTTGGGAACAGCATATTATAGGTTTTTATTCCAGCGTTTTGTAGTTATTGTTGCAAGACTATCTTTTCTAGTTTGCATAATTTCCAGCAAAATTCTCATTTGAAGGTAAGACTTTCCAAGTCTGGTCTCAACCCACAGATTGCGTTTTAAAGTCTGAAGACAGCCTCCTCAGATAACTCAAAGGCTAAAAGGTTAAAAAAAAAAATTTAACACTGTAAAGATTTCTGATACAGATAATTCAGAGATGGTTTGAATGCCGTAACGTCAAACTTCACGTAGGGCTAGACCTCAGTGAGAAATGGTCACAATGGGGGGAGGGGGGGAGCCACCATTAAAAACGTTCCTTTGCATTCAGAACTAAAAAGTTACTTGCATACGTTGTATAACTGCATGCAGCAGGACTTAGGGAGAAAAAAGTTACCCGACACTTACTAACCAGAGGTAGATACATGAGGAAAAGAAGCAGAATGCCCTGGTGAGAAGGTCAGCCAACATTACCTATAGTCTAAGAAAACAAACAGCACTGGGATTTCTAGCAAGGTCCATGGTCCACTGTCCCTGGACCCTGCTTGGAGGCACCATCTTTTATATTATCAGACACCTACTAGTCAGAGGCTAAGTTTCAAGCACCATCTCCCCTCTATCTGTTGAAAGGGAGACTAAACTTTCTGAATACTATGAAGAGAGTCTGCTATTCTTCTCAATTCTCAGGATCCATTTGAGTCCCCATCCTCCAAGACGTAGTGCTCACCTCTGCTGCTTCTCATAGCTTTCTCAAGCATGAGCATAAAACTGACTGCTGACAGTTTCACTGGGTATGTCAACACAGAAAATCTCTGAGCCTAGGTCTACAGACTCGGTTCTGCTATGGTGCTAAAAATAGCCATGTAGATGTCTGGGCTTGAGATGGAACTTGGGCTCTGAAGCCTGGGGAGGAGGGTGGGTTACACAACCTGAGCCCCAATCAGAGCCCAAATATCTACACAGCCATTTTTAGTGCCATAGAGAGAGCTCTGAGAGACGGAGTCTGTAGACCTGGATTTTAAGACTTATTGCTGCATAAGGTTTTTGTTGTTGCCATTACTATTACCCCAGCTTACTGAATTGCAGTGAAAATAGTCATTAATTTTGTTCTGCTGCAGAAGAAGTGAGCAGCAGCGGCGGCTCTGTGGTTGTGTGGTTTGCAGACTCTGGAGGACATCACTGCACTTTACATTTAAAAGGCTGGAGACTTACTTTAATCAAAATTTACATTCCACAGAATTTTATGGGGTAAGTCCCCAAACTCATGAGGGGAAACTTCCCATTTACTACTGACTAATGGGCATAATTTTTCAAGCCCACGTATGCTGGGCAGTTGAGATGCACACACACACAAAAGGGTAATTAGAATGCTATGGATCATTATTTGCCATATGTATTAAGCGGCTAAAAATAAAACTTGCTGAGTTCCAGACACCAGTTATACAACTCCAATGCCACGCTTAAAAGGATCATGCCCCATTCTGTCCCAAAAGGAGAAACTACATATAATTGACTTAAATCTGAAATCTTAAGACTAACAGCACAAATGCTTCAAACCCATTATTCAACAACACATTGCAGCTACGACTATACTTCATGTTCCACTTGCTGAGTATTGTATTGTGCTGTGTGTATAACCACTATGCCTTCACACTGACTCCTGCTCAAGGAAGGGACCTGTTACTTGTTGTCACAGCTCATCAACTGTAAGGTCCATGTACTATACTAAACAGAGAGCAAGGAAATGAAGATCAGCAATAATTCAGCCACAGTGTAAGTATGTAGTCTTTTTTATTACAATTTAGGCTGTTAAATGTATACATTAACAGCCAGTATGTACACAGTGGGCAAGTTAACACTACAATAAGAACTTTAGTTTTTTTATTTTCTGATGCATGTACATTTTAATTTGCAATTTTAATTACTACATTAAGTTTAGTTTTCTGTATTTAATAAGTTAAGATGAAACAATTCTGTGTTTAATTATAAACTGGTGAATTAACTGATAAAAGATCAATGGAACACAAATATACCTGCTGTACTATTTTTAACATTTCAGACAAGTATAACTGCAAAGTATCTCACCACTGTGTGGTAACTAAGGTCAACGTTGTATAGAGTAACTCCCTATGCAGCATTCCATCTGGTAAGTAACAAATCATCCATATATTCAGAGATATATTAGGAAAACCAAGTTTTATCAACAGGACTATGAAAATAATTGCTTTGAGATTAGCTCCAAGCATTTTATTTTGAAACACCTTGCATGTGAGAGTTGAGGGGGCCGGGAAGTTGTTGCATAGCCTGTCATCACTGGCCTTTGCAGCAATGTATTCTTTTATCTGTAAAGCCAAGGGCACAACTAGAAGTATATAGAATAAGATGTTCTTTGTTTATCCCACTCATGGCACTATATTGCCTGAAAGATTCCAAGCCCTTCTCACACAAATCTTTATCTAATCTAATGCAATGAAAAGGTATAAGGAAAAGAGTACATTTCCAACCTTCCTAGTTGCAGTGTATATATTAAAAAGAAAAGGAGGACTTGTGGCACCTTAGAGACTAACCAATTTGAGCATAAGCTTTTGTGAGCTACAGCTCACTTCATCTATGCATCCGATGAAGTGAGCTGTAGCTCATGAAAGCTTATGCTCAAATAAATTGGTTAGTCTCTAAGGTGCCACAAGTACTCCTTTTCTTTTTGCGAATACAGACTAACACGGCTGCTACTCTGAAACCTGTATATATTAAGACTCTGATATATTGCTTTCTTTCTGATAATGTTGTGAGGAAACACTTCCCATAGTTCTGATCAGCCAGTTTACAAGTACAGAATTATGTCAACAATTCAGTCAGTAACAAACAAAACTATTAATGGGTGGAAAGAAATAATGTGGTATCTCCAATACCAGAGAGTCAAAAAGGGAGCTGTTGATTCAACGGCAAATTCTGTTTTTCTCCCTGATTAAGGTAAAGAACTTCCTAATAAAACACAAAACCCACATTTTCCTTGAGCTTAAGCTTGGGCTTTCTGGGATAAACCCCAAGACCACTTTAACAGAGAATAGCAGAAATTGTTATGGCACCACTACTACCCCAGTGAAGCTACACAAAACTCTGCTTTACTTTCATGTAGTCTGAACATAGAGCTACTTTTTCACAACTGTTATGAAGTGGTTTTTCCCACAGCCAAGTGCCTTTCTTACCACCTTCCCCCTTCACAGTGCCCACCAAAAAAAAAAAAAAAATCACAAGTCTGGCCCGTGGCTTTGTTAAAGTTTCACATAGCACTCACAATATGCTAGGTACTTTCCCCTGAGAAGCTCACACTCACAGACAAATAAATAAAAGGTAAAAATTAGTATAGTGGTCAAGGTGGGGATGGGCCACAGCATAACAATTAAGAGGTTTTCTGTAAATAGAAAAGCTATACTAATTAATCCTCTTTACATCTCATCACCCCCATCGGCATCATAAGTTAGCGTCCCCAATGGCATCATAACTGTAGCTAGTCTTTAGAAGAAACCTTGTGCATAGATGTAAGCACAGGAGACAGCATAGATACATTTGTATGAGAAGCTGATAAATGGGCCAATGAAGTTGGCATTGATGGGGCAGCAAAGGTGGTGGGCTGATGAGAAATGAGACAAGGGCAGAGCAGTTATGCAAAGACTTCAGTGACCATTTCAAACCTTAGGTGGATGGAGCATCAGTGGAGGGATGACATGGTCTAAACAACAGGCAAGGAAGCCTATGTTAGCAGCAACTTTTGGATGAATTGAAGAGGGGTGATGTGAGTGTAAGGAAGATCAGAAAGAAGAACATTTCAGTAATGAAGTCAGGCAATCATGAGGGCCCAAATGAGATATTTAGCTGAAGGGATAGAAAACAAAGGACAGACCAGAGAAATATTGTGGTTGAAGAAGCAACAGTATTTGCATATAGCTTAAGTGTGTGAGGTAAGGAAGGAGAAATAAAAAATACCTCCCAAATTAAAGTCTTGAGTGACAGGGAAGATGTTGGTGTTTTCTACAGAGACAGCTAGGGGCAGTTGAGAAGGTGTGAAAGAAAACAGAAGGAGCTTAGTACGAGTCATGTTAAACTGATGGTGAGGCATGCAAGGACAGATGATATCAGAGATGCATGCTGTAGTGCAGGATTAGATAGAGCAGGGGTTCTCAAACGGGGGGTCAGGACCCTTCAAGGGGTCATGAGGTTATTACGTGGGAGGTCGTGAGCTGTCAGCCTCCACCCTAAACCCCGCTTCACCTCCAGCATTTATAATAGTCTTAAATATAAAAAAAAAAAAAGGTTTTAATTTATAATGTGGGTTGTACTCAGAGGTTTGCTGCGTGAAAGGGGTCACCAGTACAAAAGTTTCAAAACCACTGAGATAGAAGGAGATAAAACAAGCTGTAAAGTAAAAAAAAAAAAATAAAGAGGAAGGGGCTCACAAGTAATTCCAGAGACAGTGGTGGAGGACAGAACGAAGAGAGATAGGAGAATAATCACAGGACAGATGATATATGCCATCATGTGCCAGCAATGCCCCTCTGCCATGTACATTGGTCAAACTGGACAGTTTCTACGTAAAAGAATAAATGGACACAAATCAGATGTCAAGAATTATAACATTCATAAACCAGTTGGAGAACACTTCAATCTCTCTGGTCACTCGATTTCTGACCTAAAAGTGACTATTCTTCAAAAGGCTGACCTTGGGGGGGAAGATGTGTATGGGAATGCAAAATGCTCAACTAGGAGGCCAGCACCTGTGTAATAGCTACCGTGGTACCTGGAAATGGAATGGCAGCTAAGGTGGTCCCTACAAGCCCTATGGAAATAATGAGAAGAGGAGGAGCTCACTGGGAATCAATGGAGGGGTGTGTAAAATAGTGTAAATCAACAGAAGATGTTTGGATGTGCCCCTCTCCTATGACTATAGAGGAGCAGGATCAATGGCCTATGCAAGGGGTGGACAATTGGGTGTACTGTGTATAAGGTGTTTTGCTGAGAATGTACGTATTACTGGGGGCACAATTACACCAGCCCATAACCAAACTACACCCATCTATATGCTGCTATCTGGACTTCGGTGCACAAATGGATCTGTGAATCTTATTGCTGTGAATAAGCCAGGGCATACTGCCTGATTCCATACCAAGTGGTCAAACTGGTTTGGACAATATCCCTTTTCTCTGTGAACATTCAATGGACTCATGATATGGACAAAAGCAAGCAAAACCTCCAGGGGCAGCTTGTTGCAACTGCCAGCAACTGGACACACAAGATCATGACCCTGTCGAAGGAGGAGAGGCAGTGTTTTGGGGGTGTCTCGAATGTTGGACCATACTGCAGTGGTCAGGACTCAGTGTTGCTGTGGATTTTGTATTGTTAACTGTACTTGTGTTACGTTGCATAGGGAGATAACCTATAAGGAACGTAATAAGCCCTCCAAACCCTACAGTGTACTAGACAACCCGGACTCAACCTTCTCGGGCCCACTATAATGGGAAGTCTGGAACACTAATTGGAATAGGTGTGGTATGCCCGTATGAGAGAAGGTGCAGGGCACTCTACTACACAAGGGGCAGTGGGACAAATGGAATATCGACACCTTCCACCTTGATGCCTGGCCCTATCAGGAAATGTGTCGCCATATGTCCTATGCTTTTCCAGGGATACCTGGGCAGGAGAATCCCAAAAGAAAAAGAAAAAAAAGGGGGCGGAGTGTTAGGATATAGATATTCAGGCCTGTCTGTAAAGGCCTATACTCTAAGAATTTAGGTGTATTCTTATCACTTGGCTATTTATAGAGGTACAAAAGAGAACCAAAATCACTGTCTGCCGGTGTAAGGGCCTTTTCTTACTGTGACAGTCTGAGGCCCTGTTCTTAGGCTAAGGCCTTTGGTTAAGCAACAGAGGCAGCCATAAGCTAGGAAGCGAACGGTCACATCCTCACATTCCAAACTAGTCTCATTGAAAGAAGGTGCTATTGGGCTGTTAGGAATACAATCCTGTCCTGATAGTGCCTATCACCTCCAGAGAAAGGGAAGTGCCTAGAAAATGTAAAAGGAAACTTAGTTTGATAGCATCCTGTCTGGCAAGAACTCACTTATCAATAGCTGGGATGTGAAATCCTCACTTCTGTATTGTTTTGTCATTATAGTTCCCACTTTGCTATTGTTTGTCTGTATAATCTCTGTCTGGTTCTGTGATTGTTTCTGTCTGCTGTATAATTAATTTTGCTGGGTGTAAACTAATTAAGGTGGTGGGATATAATTGGGTACATAATCATGTTACAATATGTTAGGATTGGTTAGTTAAATTTCAGGAATATGATTGGTTAAGGTATAGCAAAGCAGAAGTCAAGTTTTATTATATAGTCTGCAGTCAATCAGGAAGTAGGGGGCATGCGGGTAAGGAAATTGGAATCATGTTTTGCTAAAAGGGGAAATGGGAACAGGGAATGGGGGTAAGGAAATTGGAATCATGTTTGGCTAAGGGCAGGAATGGGAACAGGGACACAGGTGTAAGGCTCTGTGGTGTCAGAGCTGGGAAGGAGGATACTAAGGAAGGAAACTGGAATCATGCTTGCTGGAAGTTCACCCCAATAAACATCGAATTGTTTGCACCTTTGGACTTCGGGTATTGTTGCTCTCTGTTCATGCGAGAAGGACCAGGGAAGTGAGTGGGTTAAGGAATAAGCCCCCTAACAAGAGAGATAGGAAAATAATCACAGGACAGATGATATATGCCATCATGTGCCAGCAATGTCCCTCTGCCATGTACATTGGTCAAACTGGACAGTTTCTACGTAAAAGAATAAATGGACAGAAATCAGATGTCAAGAATTATAAACATTCATAAACCAGTTGGAGAACACTTCAATCTCTCTGGTCACTCGATTTCTGACCTAAAAGTGACTATTCTTCAACAAAAAAACTTCAAAAACAGAGTCCAACAAGAGACTGCTGAATTGGAATTAATTTGCAAATTGGATACAATGAACTTAGGCTTGAATAGAAACTGGGAGTGGTTGAGTCATTATACAAAGTAAAAGTATTTCCCCTTGTTTATTCCTCCTCCCCCCTCCCCACACTGTTCCTCAGACCTTCTTGTTAACTCCTGGAAATGGCCTGGAAATGGCCCACCTTGATTATCACTTCAAAAGGTTCTCTCTCCCCCCACCCCACTCTCCTGCTGGTAATAGCTCATCTTAAGTGATCACTCTCCTTACAATGTGTATGATAAACACACATTTTTTCATGGTCTGTGTGTATATAAATCTCCTCACTGTATTTTCGACTTCATGCATCCTATGAAGTGAGCTGTAGCTCACGAAAGCTTATGCTCAAATAAACTGGTTAGTCCCTAAGGTGCCACAAGTCCTCCTTTTCTTTTTGCGAATACAGACTAACACGGCTGGTACTCTGAAACCAATCACAGGACAGTTCTGCAGAATTCCAGGGAGAGTGCTCAGGATGATTGACATCTGCTGCTTTTGATATTATCAAAGAGGGTAGGAATGGAATAGAAGTCTTGAGACTTGGCCGGGAAGAGATCTTTAGAACTGCTAGCAGTTTCAGAGGAGAGAGTGGAAGCTAGATTGGAAGAATTTAAAAATTACTAGGACATATTAGAGGTCTTCAAGAGGTCACCAGGGCCTGATGAAATACATCCTAGAATACTGAAGGAGCTGTCTGAGGAGATATCTCAAACATTAGCGATTATCTCTGCGAAGTCATGGAAGACGGGAGAGATTCCAGAAGACTAGAAAAGGGAAAATATAGCGCCCATCTATAAAAAAAAAAGGGAAATAAGGACAACCTAGGGAATTACAGACCAGTCAGCTTAACTTCTGTACCCAGAAAGGTAATAGAGCAAATAATTAAGCAATCAATTTGCAAACATCTAGAAGATAATAAGGTGATAAGTAACAGTCAGCATGGATTTGTCAAAAACAATTCAGTCAAACCAACCTGATAGCTTTCTTTGACAACAAGAACAAGCCTTGCGGATTGGGGGCGGGGGGAGCGGTAGACTTGGTAGATCTTGACTTTAGTAAAAGCTTTTGATACTGTCTCACATGACCGTCTCATAAACAAACTAGGAAAATACAACGTAGATGGAGCTATTATAAGGTGGGTACATAACTGGTTGGAAAATTGTTCCCAGAGAGTAGTTATCAGTGGTTCACAGTCATGTTGGAAGGGCACAAGTGGGATCCCGCAGGGATCGGTTCTGGGTCCGGTTCTGTTCAATATCATCATCAATGATTTAGATAATGGCATAGAGAGAACACTTATAAAGTTTTGCGGATGATACCAAGCTGGGAGGAGTTGCAAGTGCTTTGGAGGATAGGATTAAAATTCAAAATGATCTGGACAAACTGGAGAAATGATCTGAAGTAAATAGGATGAAATTCAATAAGGACAAATGCAAAGTACTCCTCTTCCCCAATAGAACGCTGTCCTCGGGAGCCAAAAAAATCTTACCACAATATAGGTGAAACTGCGTTATATCGAACTTGCTTTGATCCACCGGAGCATGCAGCCCCGCCCCACCAGAGCGCTGCTTTACCGCGTTATATCCAAATTCGTGTTATATCGGGTCGTGTTATATCGGGGTAGAGGTGTACTACATTTAGGAAGGAACAATCAGTTGCACACATACAAAATGGGAAATGACTGCCTAGGAAGGAGTACTGCGGAAAGGGATCTGGGGGCCTTAGTGGACCACAAGCTAAATATGAGTCAACAGTGTGATGCTGTTACAAAAAAAGAAAACATCATTCTGGGATGTATTAGCAGGAGTGTTGTAAGCAAGACACGACAAGTAATTCTTCTGCTCTACTCCACTCTGATTAGGCCTCAGGTGGAGTATTGTGTCCAGTTCTGGGCGCCACATTTCAGGAAAGATATAGACAAACTAGAGAAAGTCCCGAGAAGAGCGACAAAAATTATCAGAAGTCTAGAAAACATGAACTATAAGGGAAGATTGAAAAAATTGGGTTTGTTTAGTCTGGAAAAGAGAAGACCGAGAGGGGACAAGATAACAAGATAACAGTTTTCAAGTATGTAATCTAATCGCCTTCTATGATGAGATTACTGATTCTGTGGATGAAGGGAAAGCAGTGAATGTATTGTTTCTTGACTTTAGCAAAGCTTTTGACACGGTCTCCCACAGTATTCTTGTCAGCAAGTTAAAGAAGTATGGGCTGGATGAATGTACTATAAGGTGGGTAGAAAGTTGGCTAGATTGTCGGGCTCAACAGGTAGTGATCAGTGATCAATGGCTCCATGTCTAGTTGGCAGCCGGTGTCAAGTGGAATGCCCCAGGGGTCGGTCCTGGGGCCGGTTTTGTTCAATATCTTCATAAATGATCTGGAGGATGGTGTGGATTGCACTCTCAGCAAATTTGCGGATGATACTAAACTGGGAGGAGTGGTAGATACGTTGGAGGGCAGAGATAGGATACAGAGGGACCTAGACAAATTGGAGGATTGGGCCAAAAGAAACCTGATGAGGTTCAATAAGGATAAGTGCACGGTCCTGCACTTAGGACGGAAGAACCCAATGCACAGCTACAGACTAGGGACCGAATGGCTAGGCAGCAGTTCTGCGGAAAAGGACCTAGGGGTTACAGTGGACGAGAAGCTGGATATGAGTCAGCAGTGTGCCCTTGTTGCCAAGAAGGCCAAATGGCATTTTGGGATGTATAAGTAGGGGCATAGCGAGCAGATCGAGGGAGGTGATCGTTCCCCTCTATTCGACATTGGTGAGGCCTCATCTGGAGTACTGTGTCCAGTTTTGGGCCCCACACTACAAGAAGGATGTGGAGAAATTGGAGAGAGTCCAGCGAAGGGCAACAAAAATGATTAGGGGTCTGGAACACATGACTTATGAGGAGAGGCTGAGGGAACTGGGATTGTTTAGTCTGCAGAAGAGAAGAATGAGGGGGGATTTGATAGCTGCTTTCAACTACCTGAGAGGTGGTTCCAAAGAGATTGGTTCTAGACTATTCTCAGTGGTAGTGGATGACAGAACAAGGAGTAATGGTCTCAAGTTGCAGTGGGGGTGGTTTAGGTTGGACATTAGGAAAAACTTTTTCACTAGGAGGGTGGTGAAACACTGGAATGCGTTACCTAGGGAGGTGGTAGAATCTCCTTCCTTAGAAGTTTTTAAGGTCAGGCTTGACAAAGCCCTGGCTGGGATGATTTAATTGGGGATTGGTCCTGCTTTGAGCAGGGGGTTGGACTAGATGACCTCCTGAGGTCCCTTCCAACCCTGATATTCTATAATTCTTTGATTCTATGTAAAAGGTTGTAACAAAAAGGAGGAAGAAAAAATTTTTATTTAACCTCTGAGGCTAGGATAAGAAGCAATGGGCTTAAATTGCAGCAAGGGAGGTTTAGGTTGGACATTAGGAAAAACTTCCTAACTGTCAGGGTGGTTAAGCACTGGAATAAATTGCCTAGGGAGGTTGTGGAATCTCCATCATTGGAGATTTTTAAGAGCAGGTTAGACAAACACCTGTCAGAAATGGTCAAGATAATTAGTCCTCCCACAAGTGCAAGGGATTGGACTAGATGACCTCTCAAGGTCTCTGCCAGTTCTATGATTCTATGAATCTAGAATGAAGATGAAGGAGAGAACTCAAGGCAATTGTTGTAAACTGCATATTCAATGAGTTTGAAGGTAGTGTAGGTAGAGAGGCAAGCAGGGGTTAATGGTTAGTTTTGAAGACAGAGGAGATTAGACCATAATTGTATTGGGAGGGAAAAGAAAGAGGACAGCAATGGACTGAAGGAAAGAATGCAGGGGGCTAGGATGGTTAAGAGGATTGGGATACTGGGGCAGATGGACGAGCTGGAGATGGAGAGAGCTGACAGAACACATACAGAAAGGGGTGTTGTCTGGGTTACTTCCCCACTCTGAACTCTAGGGTACAGACATGGGGACCCGCATGAAAGACCCCCTAAGCTTATTCTTATCAGCTTAGGTTAAAAACTTCCCCAAGGTACAAACTTTGCCTTGGCCTTGAACAGTATGCTGCCACCACCAAGCGTGTTAAACAAAGAACAGGGAAAGAGCCCACTTGGAGACGTCTTTCCCCAAAATATCCCCCCAAGCCCTACACCCCCTTTCCTGGGGAAGGCTTGATAATAATCCTCACCAATTTGTACAGGTGAACACAGACCTGAATCCTTGGATCTTAAGAACAATGAAAAATCAATCAGGTTCTTAAAAGAAGAATTTTAATTAAAGAAAAGGTAAAGGAATCACCTCTGTAAAATCAGGATAGAAAATACTTTACAGAGTATTCAGATTCAAAACACAGAGGATCTCCCTCTGGGCAAAACCTTAAAGTTACAGAAAACAGGAATAAACCTCCCTTTTAACACAGGGAAAATTCACATAAAACAAAAGATAAACTAATCCGCCTTGCCTGGCTTACCCATACTGGTTGCAATATTGGAGACTTGGATTAGAATGGGTTGGAGAAGATGGATTTCTGTCTGGCCTCTCTCAGTCCCAAGAGAGAGCAAACACAGTAAACAAAGGGCACAAACCAAAGCCTCCCCCCCCCCCCCCCCCCGCCAAGATTTGAAAGTATCTTGTTCCCTTAGTGGTCATTTGGGTCAGGTGCCAGCCAGGTTAGCTGAGCTTCTTAACCCTTTACAGGTAACAGGATGTTGCCTCTGGCCAGGAGCGATTTTATAGCACTGTATACAGAAAGGTGGTTACCCTTCCCTTTATATTTATGACAGGTGTTGAGTAGAGAAAGGTAAAATGAAGGTAAGGATTTTATCAATTTAGCCTTTGAAGTCAGCAAATTCCGGTATGGAGAGGGATATGGCATAGAGAGAGGAGTGTTTAAGGACAGAGTCAAAGACTGCATATAAGCAAAAGGGATTGTGAAATGCATGACCGTTTGACCAGAAAGATGGCAGAGCTGAAGAAGAAGAAAGAAACACTGCAATGAAATAAGTCCACGTGGCCAAGGAACTCTCTCCAGAGATGTGTCTGCATAGAACCAGGAGCAGAGGAAACAAATGGTGGAAGAGCTAAGTCAATGCTGGAGGGAGAGCATGGACATCTTTAAAGGGACGGAGGTCACATCAGGCACAGGTGGAGCCTGAGGAAGGGGGAAAGTGGTCTACGTTAAAAGAGATGAAGTGGCTATTAGAAAGAGGGAACTTGCATAATGAGAGCTCAGAGATGAAGAGATAGCTGGTGAAGTCAGTGTCAAGTGACCAGCTTTTCTACTGAATGGATGATTTGATCCACTGCTGAAGATCAAATGAGTGAAGGCAAGGATTTGTGTAGTTAATGAATCCAATGAGACATTAACTCATAAGTTGAAGTCACCAAGAATAAGTGTGGGAGGTTGTGATGAGAGGAAAAAGGAGTCACATGTCAAATCTGAGAGAAAGCAGGCTGGGGAAGAGTCAAGGGGCAGTAGATGACAGCAACATGGAGTAGCAAGAGAGTCTGATGGAGCTTTGCTCAAACAAGGAGATGGAGTAGAAATGCAGGAATGATTTACAGAAGCAGCAGGAAAGGGAAAAGAGGAACCCAAGACCAGCACTAAGTATTGAGGTAGGGCGGTAGAGACAGAGGCACCACTAAATTTCTAGTATCCTACCCAACAACCAACAGATTAAGTAAAACAGCAGCTGCTAAAATATTCAGACACTTTCTTTTGGATTATCTGAAGAGATCCACCAGGACCCTGGTTAAGGAATTTGAGAGTCAACTGTTCTTGAGATTTTTATGAATATAAAAGGACACACAAAACTCATTTACCACACAACTTGCCAGTCATAAGGAAACCCAGTTGAAAGATTCAGCAGAGTAGTATTAACAGTCTCCTGAACCCTGATTTACAAATACAAGTCCACCTGGAAAATTTAAACAGTGCAAACCTATAACTGTACCAAGCATGAAACAATTAGTTATTCTCTACTTCTCCTGCTTTATGAAAGGTCTCCAAGGTGATACATAGATAACCTTTTTGATTTTGAACAGAACAAAGAGGGTGATAATGATGCCAGGTACACAGACTAGATGCTGAATGGATGATTTGATACACAGCTAAGAAAAATGCAAAGGAGAGCCTGTGAAATAGTTATGAAAGCAGTTTGGAAAAGGGGAAGCTTAGTGCAACTGGAAAGCTCCGAGCAGTGTTTTTAGAGTCCTAGTAAGAAAGCTGTCTGAATGTGGCAGGACACGAATACTCAGTTCATACCATTGATGAGTCATTAGGGACAGAAGAAATGGATATTCAGACATACACACCTTCCCCTTTTGTGACTGTCAACTCGAGACAGATGAAATCACCAAGGAAATTTACATTTATGACTACAGTGCTTGGGAGCCACCCACACTACCATTCATGTTGCCTTCAAACAGGGGCAGTAGCTGTAAAACCCTGCAATCAATGACCTAACATCTAGCAGGTCAGATTTTTGCCTGCTGATGGGAAATACCAAAGGCACAGGAAGGCTAGAGTTATTAGCACTTTAACTAAAGTATCGCAATTGCCCCATATAATCATGATTTTAAAATCTATTAATTGAATGTAGTTTTAAAGAGGGGAGCGATGCAGGGCTCTGGAAAAGTAAGGCTATAGTTTGGTACCAGTGTTTATGTAGGACATAGCAACATTTCTATCCTGGAAACATGTTATTACACTGAGCATTGTGCTCAAAGGGAATGTTAAAATGGGAGACGGAGCTGCAAACTGGAGCATGGGGTGGAGCTATTCATTGTGGCTCCCATCTAGGAGACTGGCAGCACCACTCTGGGGAGGAAGAAAGAGGCAGCAAGGGCAAAAAAGAGCAGACTGGGGCAGAATGAGGAAAGGAGCTACAGGGCTTAGTGAGGCTATGGGGAGAGGACCTGGCCCTGCAGCCTGACTGGAGCCCTTCCCCTGGCTGCTGGGGACCTGATGGCTGGCCTGGCCCAGTGCAGAGTAGGGCCAGGGGTGGGGATGCTCTGCCCAGAGGAGAGCCCTGCCCTAGGAAGCGAAAGAGGAGAAGTTATTCAGAACAGATGGCGCTACTCCCAAGGTGATGAAGTTGTGACCCCCAATCCCCGCCTTCCGCCCACCCAGGGGCCGAGCTGGCGGGGTGTGAAGCAGGGCAACAGGGACGGGGGTGTCCTGTGAGCTGGGGCACCAAGGGGGAAAGGGGTGCCGTATGGGGGGGCTAGGTCCCAGTGGGTGAGGAGATGGGGGGGGCACCGCGTGGAGAAGGGTCGCCTGGGTCCCCGAGAAGAGAGGGAATGGGGGGCGCCCGGCAATCCGGGATGGGGGGCACCGGGAGGGGAGGGGCGCCCCGCAACCCGCGGGGGGGGGGAAGGGTGGGGGAGCGCCTTGCAAGGGGGGATCTGGGAAGAAGGTGGCGCCGTACGGGGGGGACCGTGTCCCCCGGTCCCCGCACGCGGGTGCAGTGCGGGGGGGGGAGCTCTGTGCGGGGTGGGGGGGTCCCGCTCACGTGTGCGGCCGAGCTGCAGCATCCCATGGCGGGCGCGGGTCTCTGTCCCGGGGGAGCCGGGCCGAGGGTCCCCGCTAGGCACCGGGCATCCAACCGCCGCGATCACCCGCCCCAGGGCAGTGGGGGCGCCGCTCCGGCCTCGCCCGGCTCCTCCGCGCAGGCGGGCGGGTCGCTCGGTCGGTCACTGGAGCTCGGCTGCGGCTCGAGTCCCTCGGCAGCGCCGCCCCGCGCTCCTCATCCTCCCCCGGCGGCGGCGCGACGCGGCGGCAGCGGCGGCTCAGGAGAAAGGGGCGGGGCCTGCTCCGCTCACCAACCCGCCGGCCGCGCCGAGACCGCAAAGTGCGGCGGGCGCCGAGTGCCGGCTCGGCGCGCCCGCCCGGGCAGAGATCGGCGCGCGCCGCGGCCATTTCCGCCCTCCGTGAGGGAGATAGGGCGTGTGCGCTGCTGTCCGCCGCAGAAAGGGCTCGGTCTGCTTCCGGCCTGAGGGGGGCTCCGCGCTTGCCTCCTGTCCACCCAGGCAGGTGTCCGTGTCCTGCCCTGGGGCAGCTGTGGGCGTCTCCCCCGTGCCTGGGTGCCCGTCTGTCTGCTCCCCCTCAGCGTCGGCCTGTCTCTGCCCCCTCCCTCGTGCCTGCGACCCGTTTCGGCCTCCCCTCTGCTTTGCCCCCCCCCCCCCCCCCAAATCCCGCACCTGTCTGACTCCCCAGTCCGCGCTTTGGTCCCGTGTCTGCGTGACTCCCCGCCTCTCAGTGCGGCCGGGCCCGCCCAGTCAGGCCCCCAAATGGCCCAGAACTTTTAAAAAATAATGAATTTTATTAAAAAAAATTGCCTCCTGGCCACTAAACCTCCCTATTTTCCAGCTTTTCCACAAGACGTGGACTAGAAACTTCTATTTTTAAACGAAAGCTGAGATTCTTGGGTAGATCACTGGACTTCAGTGTAGGGGAGACCCAGGAAAATCAGCCCTCCGAGGGCTTTTATAAAAACAAAAGAGTTGCCAACACTGCCTTGTGAAGAAGATATATAGGGCCTGATCACCAAAGGTGCTGGGCATCCTCCGATCCTATTCACTTCAGCTGGAGTGCACATCCTCTCTGAACGGCAGGTCCATGGTGTATTTTGTGAGGAAACGTACTAAACATGTATAGGCGTGGAACGATTAGATTTTTATTGGTAAATGTTAGTAAATATCACCATCACTCTAGAGCAGGGGTTGGCAACCTTGCAGAAGTGGTGTGCCGAGTCTTCATTTGTTCATTCTAATTTAACGGTTTGTGTGCCAGTAATACATTTTAAGGTTTTTAGAAGGTCTCTTTCTATAAACCTATAATAGACAACTAAACTATTGTTGTATGTACAGTAAATAAGGTTTTAAAAATGTTTAAGAAGCTTCATTTAAAATTAAAATGCAGAGCCCCCCACCCGACCGGTGGCCAGGACCCGGGCAGTGTGAGTGCCACTGAAAATCAGTTCGCATGCCATAGGTTGCCTACCCCTGCTCTAGAGGCACAAACTGATGGAAAACATAGTTCCATTGATAAAGTTTACAGATAAGCAAAGAAAGAAAAAAGAACCATACTTTGTGTATTTTGACATGTGATGTTGACAATTTGTGTTGTAACAGTTATAAAGCTTTATCTTTTTGAATCACAGCATCTACTTCATTAAATAATTATCCTGGCCTCTCCTTGTCTGATCCATCCAGCCCATAATTTCCTGCAACTGTGAAAATTTAGATACAAATAAAAAAAGTGCTTAAAACAAAGATCCATCAAAATTATATGAACAAATAAAAAACCAAGTTTTGACAACCCTCACTATATATGCGCTCCTGTTCCCATTATTCCAATCTAGTCTCTCCTCTGTAACTGAGATAAAATGTGACTGAATGTTCTCCTTGTTAGTACAGCTCCTGTCTGTGTGATGCTGATTTGGGGGGGGGGGGGGGAGTTTTTCCATAAGGTTCTCTTGGAGAGATTTTCCTCATACCACCTACTAAAGGCATCTACTCTAAACCACACCCTTCACTGGAAGAAAACTGCATGTGTGGGTGCTTTGAAAACTATATACATATGTGCGTGCATGCATGCATACCCTGGCTCCTGCAGGTTCATCCACATGAAGAGATCCCTGTAGCTGCACAGAACCCGCTCAGAGTCAATGAGGCCTAAATGAATGTACCACCAACTGTTACTCTATCCTCCTAGCGCTACGTAGTCTCTGCAGCTGGTGAAATCTGCAGTTGCTGGCTGTGCTGAAGTGGCTCTTCTAATGACAGTTACTCAAGGGGCACTGTTAGAGCTGCAGTGCCAATTCAGGCAAGCTAGGGAACAGACAGACCAGTCTCAATTTGCTATTGAGACAAGGTCAGAGCAGACAGCAAGATATAAGATGAAGGATTTAAAACCAAAAGTTAAGCTCGATGCTGGGAAAAATATGGATTTCTAGTAATTATCTAATACTATCAGTGAAAGTAATTGAGACAGACTAAAGACTAAATGTAGAATATACTAAACAACAACAACAGCAGGGGGAAGGGTTTATAGCCTTTACATTTCAAACCTCCCCCGTGCACCCCCCACCCCTAATATATGTACCTGAAAGTTCAAGGATATGGGGGCACAGTTGAGAAAATACTTTTCTTTCACCCAGAACATCACTGAGGATATTGCTGGCCCCCTTGACATAGTTTATTTGGGCAAATAGACCCACTTCCACAAGCTGCGTAGACCAGGGTTAGCATCACACTTTAGATTTTTGTGTGTGTGTTTTAATTCAGGGCAAGAAGAATTCAGTTATCACCCTTTCGCTGGGATCCTTCCCAGAGTAACTACATCTGTGCCAGGAAGCCATGTGGGTTCTGAGAGAAGCTATGTCTACACTAGAGACCTGAGCCACTCATAGCTGAGCCTTTAGGATTGCAGCAATGTAAGTTTCAGCATAACTGCATCTTTGACCCCCCTCTACAGTCATCTCAAGGAATCCCCTCGGAGGTCTCAGGCCGCTAGCCATCCCTCTCCTTCCTGACAGGAGGTTTAGGTTACAGCTATGCTGCATCCCACTACAATTACCCCACGCAGATCTGACTAGCGTTCAGCCCCTGTCATTTTCACTTTTTCTCCAGGGACAATGACAGTGGTTTACCAGTGACTGGACAGCTCTTCCAAAGCAGGGTACATATATTTAAGGAACAAAAGCACCCAGAAAAAAATATAAAAAACAATACAATAGTCTAAACACCCACTAAATGTACCAGAAGTCGTCCATCTATCCTATGGGGACCCTGGTAGGTTCCAGTCTTTCCAACCTTCACCAGGGTGGGGTCCTCCCTTAGGCAAAACATCATGTCCATTTGTTAAATCAAAAAGAAGGCCTCTCTGTCATATCAAGCTTGCTCTTTATCTCATGTTTGTTTTTGGTCTCCTGCATCTCTTGAAAACCTGGCTTGAACTATATGCAAACTACACTGGGGGAGATACTTCGCTGGAGCAGTTTGCACTCCCAAGGACTGCAGGAATTAGCCACCACTGTTTTCAGTTCCTGAAAGAGCTGTGATAACGCTCCCCCATGGAGTAGAATGTAATCCTTAGCCCACAACAATTCATTAACATTCATAAAATTAAATACAATATGTTGTTAGATGTTCGGCTGAGTATGTGTGTTCTCCCTGTGTGCTACCCCAGCTCTGTGCAGACAGCCAACACAGCAGACCTTGAGCGAACTGCCCAATGACCAGAAGATCCGTTAGGGTACGAAGGCACCAGGCCAGGTACTCCCTCTAAAATAAATCTTTATACCCTAATACAAACAAGTTACGTACTGCCTCTGACAGTTACTGCCCCCTGACGTGGCTACTTATCACCCATCACCTTGTACATATTGATTCAATCAAAACATTTCTATTACATACTGTCATCCTGACCTTATCTTTTAAAAGGTGTCTGTGTTCCTGTTATCCTTGGGAAATGTTTTTGTACCATCCTTGATATTGGGATGTTCTGGTACCACTTGATATCAGAATGTGTTTGAATAAGTACTTTGTGCTTAGCACTTCTTAAAAATATGTATTCCTGCAATATTAGCCCTGTTCTTGCTAGATTCTGTAAGCAGGTCCTGCCTCACGCCAGGCCTTTAATACAAGGGCTTATGTCTCAGGCTCTCTTCCTACTACACAATAGTCTCAGGATTTACTTGTATTTGTCACATCGCTCACAGTAAGCACCTACAATGTGGTGAATCCAGTTTTGCCCCATGTTCATACCAATTCTGTAATACACTATTGTAGTTGCACCGGACGTTAGATATTCACCCAACACAGCTCCCTGAAACACTGGCTTCTGGGAGCCCAATGGGATTGTGGGAGAAAAGAGGTCAAACCAATGTAATTTCAAACACCTCTAAATGGAGGTGAGGATGAACGTTCAGTGCTGGGTCCTTGCTCATCAAGAAAGATTTATGGAGCTTTTGAAAAAACAGTTCTGAGGTGTCTATGGTGAAGTGGGAGAGGCAGTACCCGTGAAGAGCCAGTAACTGAGGCCAGCACTTGATGGAGCTTGCCACAGTCTCGTGTGGCAATTCCTATGTTTACATGCAGCCCTGCCCCTGTGCTATGATCTTGGAAAGCTTATAAATTCTGATAAATATGATGAAGCTGTTGCTGTAAAAACTGCTGTATCACGAATGCCTCACTGTCTACATATATTCAGTAAAGGCTTGTCACCAATAACCATGTAACTTTCACACCAGCTACAATGGTGGGTCATTAGAACTCAACACTGGCCTATACAGAGTGAAACTCCTTGGGCCAATGGGTTTGCTGAAGCTAGAAGAAGATTCCTCCCTCCCTTCAGGCATGAGGAGGAAGTAAGGACCAAGGGACAGAACTGACAAGGCAAGAGATTATAAAAAGACTCACAGGGGGAAGGTGCAGAGAATCACACTGGAAGTTTGAGCAGGAGAAGGAAAGGGGAGGACCGGCCAAGGGCAGAGCAGACAAAGCTGGGGAGAAGACTCCGTGTTTTAGAACCCAAGCCATGCACTGAAATGGAAAGACCCTGGATGGCACCAGAGGACCCTGACTTCTGTCAGCCAAAGTATGCCTTGAAGTGGTGAGGAAACTGAGGCAGGGAAATGCATGTAGGGTTTATTATTTTTGTATAGCTCTCTGTATTTCTTGTGCTAGTAAAGAAAGAGCAGTTGTGAGTTAAATCCTGTGCAAAATGTCTGTGCATGTTATGTTGCCCCTACCATGTAGCCCCCTGAAGAGGTAAACCAGAAGGCTAAGCAAGGAAGAGACTCTAAGGTCTCCGCACTGGTTCCAGAGACAGAGCTGTGACCGTGCTGCCCATCGCCCACAGGACAGGGTGCCAGACATAAGAACTGCACCCTGAGTGTGTTCCCAGAGGCCCTGAGATAGGAACAGTGCCTGGACTCTAATGCAGACTCTGGAGGCATAAAACATATGGTTGGTGGAACCAAGTTGTTCTTGAGGCCTGGAATGAGCAGCAGATACCACACAACTAAAGAAAGAGAAAGGAAGCTTTGTGGCTCCATGGCAAGCTGGCTCTGACATTGTCGTGTCAGACCACAAGGGCAAGAGCCCCTCTCTGCATGGAGAGGAGTGCTCTGGGGAAGCCAGCTGCCCCAGAAGGGTTAGGTCTACTCTTGACTTTTAGTTGTGTTTTAACATGTGTTAAATACATTTAAAGTGACAACTGTAAATGTGAGAGCAGCCAAAACACAAACATTTGCTGCTAGTCATGTTTAATGCTGACTACACGGCAGCTTGAATTCAATCCATGCAATAGGAATGCATTTGGTCAGAAAACACTGCAGTGACATTTGGGTTAATGGCACTTTGCACCTTCTCCCTGTGAATCTTTTTATAATCTCTTGCCTTGTCACTTCTGTCCCTTGGTCCTTCTTGGGGAATTTCCACTCTCCCTTACTTCCTCCTCTTGTCTGAAGGGCAGGAGGAATCTTCTTCCAGCTTCAGCAAACCCATTGGCCCAAGGAGTTTCACTCTGAATAGGCCGGTGTTGAGTTCTAATGACTCACCATTGTAGCTGGTGTGAAAGCTACATGGTCATTGGTGACAAGCCTTTAGTGAATAAAAAGAGGCCAGATGACTAGACCAAGACACATTTTACAACTACCCTACACACAACAAAAGTTGGCATATGGAAAATGGATCCTGAGTAAGGCTAAGATTTTGTCACGGTTATTTTTAGTAAAAGTCACAACAGATGACAGGCAAACAAACAAAAATTCACAGAGCCTGTGACTTTTACTAAAAATAACCGTACAAGCTGTGGCAGAGGCACACATCCCCAGCTGCAGTCCCCACCAGGGGCCAGAGGTGCACAAGTGAGCTGTAGCTCACGAAAGCTCATGCTCAAATAAATTGGTTAGTCTCTAAGGTGCCACAAGTCCTCCTTTTCTTTTTACAGCTCCAGCAGTGGCCCCCGCCACAGGGCTATCTGGGGATCATAGCCCCGGCTCCAGCCCCAGCCATGGCTCCAGCCACCGCTTCAGTGGCTGACAGCTGAAGTAGTCACAGAGGTCCAGTAAAGTCGCAAAATCCGTGACTGCCATGACCTCCATGTCTAAATCATAACTTTAATCATGAGTCACAAATCTTAGCTGTTCTTAGTTTAATAGTAAGTGGTATCACTTCTCCCTAGTTATCCAGGTCTCCTCCTCAGAAGGAGGAATTCTTATTTTCTATCTGATGCTTACAAAAGTCTCTTCGCTACTTATATACATCCTCATTGATTCTTTTATCTCATTTCATCTAAGTATTTACATCGATCATGGTCGTGAGTTTACTATCACAGTTACTTTCACAATTGAGTTATTAGAGGAGTCCTCTAGCAGGAAGAATAATTTTGTGGTTGACACTGCACTGGTTTCATGGTTGACACTAGACTGCATAACAAGAAACCTAGAATCAATTCTTGTCTGACTTTGGGCAAGGCACTTATCCTCTTTTTGCCCCAATTTCCCACTATGAAATAGGAACAACACTTTCTTTTTCCCAACCTTTAGGACTCTTGCCTATTTAGAGAGTGAGATGTTATTTTCACATTATACACAGAAGTTAGATAAAAATATAAACAAATCTTTCTGGAAGGTTGCAAGATAGCACTAGATTTCTTAGAATTCAGCACAGGAACCAAAAACACGAAGAGAAGAAAGCAGGCTGCTCCCTAAGGCAGACAGGCACAACCCACCTCCTGGCACTAGGTTGGCTCTTTGTAGACTTACTGCACAAGATTCAGATTGCATACTTCCCTCAAGGAGGACAAGGAAACCCCTTATAATATAATTATAGCTTGTAATTTGACCACAGTTTTTAATACACTACATAAGAACAGCCACACTGGGTCAGACCAGTGGTCTAGCTAACCAGGTATCCTGTCCTTCAACAGTGGCTAATGCCAAGTACTTCAGAGGGAACGAACAGAACAAGCAATCATCAAGTGATCCATCCCCTGTTTGCTCCCAGCTTCTGGAAATCAGAGGCTAGGAAAACCCAGAGCATGGGGTTGCAGCCTTGACCATCTTGGCTAATAGCCATGGAAGGACCCATCTTCCAGGAACTTATTTAGTTCTTTTTTGAAGACAGTTAGTTGTGTTAGCTAGTTTTGACCTTCACAACAGCCCCTGGCAACGAGTGCCACAGCTTGTCCGTGCGTTGTGTGAAGAAGTACTTCCTTTTTTTGTTTTAAATCTGCTGCCTACTAATTTCGTTGGGTGACTCCTGGTTCTTGTGTTATATGAAGGCGTAAACAACACTTCCCTATTCACTTTCTCCCCACCAGTCATGATTTTATAGACCTCTATCATATCTCCCCACCCCCCTTAGTCATCTCTTCTCCATGCTGAAAAGTCCCAGTGTTTTGAAACCCTCTTTTCACAGGGCACATCACTCACTGCTGGTTGGCACCTCCTGCTGGTGGCTCTGGGGATTAGCACCTGAGGTAGATATCCCCTTCCTAAGTGTGCATGCTGTTACTCTGTCTCTCCTTCTGGTCTGCAGCTCCATGACCCTCAGTGTCTCCTTTGTAACTTAGCCCTCTGACTAGGTCACTCAGAGATCCCCTTCTGGGGTACAGTCCGTCAGCAATCCTAGGCAGCCTTCCCATTCACTGTCTCAGTTCTATGCCATGCCCTTGGTGGCTGGTAGGGGAACCCAGGCCCACCATCTTTTCCAGATTCCAGACAGGGACCCTCAGCTCAGCAGTTCTGGGCTTCCTCTCTCTGCCCTCACTGTTCCTTCCCTGGACTGCTTCCTACCACACTGGTTCCCCTACTCTCGCTGGGTGTACCAGCTCCAAGAACCCTTCTCCCAGCGAGTAACTGCAGACTATCTCCTGCAGCCCCCAAACAGGCCTCCCTCTTCCCAGGGAATAACTACTACTACTGCTGCCTGCCTGCCTGCCTTCCTGTGGCCTTTTCCAGTAGCCCTGTCAGTAACCAGCTACCTGGCTTTATAGGCCCTGCCTGTTCCTGCACAAGTGAGCCTCTCTCCAATTAGCTGCCTGTGGCCTAAAGCTCCCTGGTTTGCAGCCTAATTAGTTGACTGGGTCCACCTGGCTCAATTCAGCTCTTGCAGGGCTAGTGGGGGAAGCTCACCCCATCACAGCTTCTCACACTAAAGTTGTTCCATACTCTTAAGCATACACCACATAAGAGACATTCAGAGACAGTGTAGAGTTGTATCTGACCAAGTACAGTCCTATTGCATGGATTGACTTCAGGCTGCTGTGGAGTTAGGATTAAACATGACAAGCAGCAAATATTTCTGTTCTGGCTACTCTCTATATGTCATATGACATACCCCACATAAGAGGAAGTTCCTGCCCACAGAGAAGTTACAGTGTGTCTGCAACAATACCCAGGGTACAATCTGGACTGATGGGCAGCTGTGTCCCCTCAACTCTCCAAACGGGGGTGTCTTTTACACTGCTTCACTGTGAGAACTACTGCTCCTTCTCTGTTCACACACAGCCTCCAGCATACAAAATCACTGCCAGCTGAATGATGAGTGCTTCTAGCCAGCCACTCCTGAATTATATTTCAGAGTGACACCAGCAAACTCCCAGTCAAAGACTTGTCCCCAGAAATATGCATCTTGTTTTGCCCAGCATCCCCCTAATCAATACAAGCTCATAGAAAGTCCATCATTTCATTAATAGAAAATAATGTACACGAACCCTGTTATTTCAAATGGAGGTGCCAAAACACTTCAATCCAAAAACACTGGCTTAGATAAACAATAAAACAAGTTTATTAACTACAGAAAGATAGATTTTAAGCGATTACAAGTAATGAGGCATAAAAGTCAGAATTGATTACAAAGAAATAAAAGTCAAACTAATACTTAACTTAACAAGCTAAATGAATTCAAAGAAAAGGTTTTTATCACCACACACTTTTATTGGCTGAACTCCTTCAGTCAGGACCTCTCCTCCCTTTCAGTGTTCCTTCAGGTGCCACTGATACTGTAAACAGAGAGAAAGGGAGGAGGGTTTGGTGGGCTTCTCTTCTCATCTCTTATAGTTCTTTTCCCTTTGAAGGAGACAGGAAGTCTGGGGAACAGAACTCCCAGGTGTTTCTTTGCCACTATGTAAATTTCTTGCTCACATACTTCTGCCTACCAAAAAATGGCCACTTAACGAGGCAATAGTCCATTTGATTATGTTGACACATGGCTGAGGTGTTTGCTAGCCTTTTGCCTCTGGGGTACTGATCTGCATCTGTTTTCCCAGACTTGGAACATACCTTGTACAGTAGACTTTTATAACTTTACATACAATGTTGCCACACATATTTAACCAGGACAATAATGTTCAGCAGATTGTGAGTTTTCAAATGATACCTCACAAGGCATACTTTGCATAGGCATAGTTTGACTTCTGTATTTGTGGGGGGCAGCTCCAGTCAGGCCACCTGCCCAAGGCTTGCAGTTTGGGGGGTAATGCCCCAATGCTCCACCCAAGATACATTGTACAAAAATGATCAGAGACATGTTAAAAGGGTGAACATAAGATTACAGACTGTCACAGTGTTTGCATAGTGCCTTTCACAACAGGGCCCTGATCCAGATGCTACAATAGTACAAAGAATGAACCATCACCACCATCTTCTTCCCACTACATGCTTATTTGTTGTGGAAGTGTAGTCCACTTGATAATGTACATTATATAGAGTTAGACACAGTTACTTGCCCTGGGAATAATCTTAGAAAACCAATCTAGACAGTAACTCCTCACTTAACATTGTAGTTATGTTCCTGAAAAATGCAACTTTAAGTGAAACAATGTTAAACAAATCCAATTTTCCCATAAGATTTAATGTAAATGCGGGGGGTTAGGTTCCAAGGAAATTTTGGGGGGCAGACAAAAGGCATTATATACTGTACAGTACAGTACTGTACTGTGGTTGGGAAGTGCCCCTGGCTTACCCCACCCAGGCACAGCCCGCTGCAGGCAAGGACACTAGGAAGCACCTTCGCAGCAGCAGTAGCAGCTTACCCGGAGAAGAACAGGCACCGACTTTGGTGGGGGATGCTCCAGGCCCGCCTCTTCCCATCACCGCTCCACTCCAGGCCCACCTCTTCCCACCCCCACTCCACCTCCTCTCCGGAGCATGCTGCATCCCCACTCCTTCCCCACCCCCAGAAAGTCCTAAGCGCCACCAAACAGCTGTTTGGTGGGCTTAGGACTTTCTGGAAGGGAGCGGGAGGAGTGGAGACACAGCACTTCCCCGCTCCTCCCCCTCCCTCCCAGAAAGTCCTAAGTGCCGCCAAACAGCTGTTTGGTGGTGGGGGAAGCGCTGGGAGGGAGGGGGAGGAGGCAGAGAAGAGGAACTTATGCAATGCTCCCTTGTAAAGTCACCGCTCTTCCACAAAATCTGACATGCAGTGTACAGAGCAGGCATCCAAATGATGTGTTGGTGAGTATCTGAGCGTCTGTTGTGGGGACAGTTTGACAGTTTGACCGTGTGCTTGATTGGTTGTTTGAAAAGTGTGAATTGAGAGTGCTTTGTTCCAGGTGAGTCTTGAGTGGGCCTGACTGTTATAAAAAGCCAGTCAGCTGTGAACCAGCTGAACGGCAAACAGCAGAGAGGCTAACAGAGGGAGTTCGCCTGGGGAGAGCCCACTGAGGCTTATATCTTGCTGGCTTCTCTGAGTAGTCACTACAACTCCTGAGGAAGCTCATAGAAGGAAGGTAATATGGATGGGGAGCGTTCAGCTGTTGTGACCTGCACTGGATGTCACAACACTTGTATGCACTGGATGATACAAGCAGTCCGCCAGGCTAGAAATCCTTTTCACCTGGGACCAGCACTTCCTGTGCCATGTTTGTCTTTCTTCCACAGGACAGAAGCGACTTTGTCTGTACAAAGTGCAAGCTGGTCTCCATATTGGAAGAGAAGGTTCAAGGTCTGGAGAAACAAGTATCGACCCTGCGTTGCATAAGAGAAACTGAAGATTTCCTGGACAGACGTCAGGATATGCTTCTACGGGCACAATGTTCTGGAGATTCAGAGCAGGCTGCACAGCGGGGACAGGAGGACGGTGAAGAAATTTGGCAGCATGTGACCTCCAGAAGAAGAAAGGGGAGCGTCCATGTACCAGCAGCGCAGATACAGGTAAGTAACCGTTTTCATGTTCTCTCCACAGGTACTAATGCGGAGAGTGGACTAGATGATACATCTGAGGGAAGGGAACAGAAGGAGACTCCGCCGATTGGAAGGCATGAGATGCACTGTCCTAGGGATGGGGGTTCCACGACCACCGCTTCCAAGAGCAGAAGGTGGGTGATGGTGGTCAGGGACTCTCTCCTCAGGGGGACTGAGTCATCTATCTGCCGCCCCGACCGGGAAAACCGAGAAGTCTGCTTCTTGCCAGGAGCTAGGATTCACGATGTGACGGAGAGACTGCCGAGACTCATCAAGCCCTTGGATCACTACCCCTTCCTGCTTCTCCATGTGGGCACCAATGATACTGCCAAAAATGACCTTGAGTGGATCACTGTGGACTATGTGGCTCTGGGAAGAAGAATAAAGGAGTTTGAGGCGCAAGTGGTGTTTTCGTCCATCCTCCCCATGGAAGGAAAAGTCCTGGGTAGAGACCATCGAATCGTGGAAGTCAACGAATGGCTACGCAGGTGGTGTCGGAGAGAAGGCTTTGGATTCTTTAATCATGGGATGGTGTTCCAAGAAGGAGTGCTAGGCAGAGACGGGCTCCACCTAACGAAGAGAGGGAAGAGCATCTTCGCAAGCAGGCTGGCGAACCTAGTGAGGAGAGCTTTAAACTAGGTTCACCGGGGGAAGGAGACCAAAGCCCTGAGGTAAGTGGGGAAGTGGGATACCGGGAGGAAGTACGAGCAGGAGAACGTGAAAGGGGAGGGCTCCTGCCTCATACTAAGAAAGCAGGACAAACAGCAAGTTATCTCAAGTGCCTATACACAAATGCAAGAAGCCTGGGAAACAAGCAGGGAGAACTGGAAGTCCAGGCACAGTCAAGAAATTATGATGTGATTGGAATAACAGAGACTTGGTGGGATAACTCACATGATTGGAGCACTGTCATGGGTGGATATAAACGGTTCAGGAAGGACAGGCAGGGCAGAAAAGGTGGGGGAGTTGCATTGTATGTAAGGGAGCAGTATGACTGCTCAGAGCTCCGGTATGAAACTGCAGAAAAACCTGAGTGTCTCTGGATTAAGTTTAGAAGCGTGAGCAACAAGGGTGATGTCGTGGTGGGAGTCTGCTATAGACCACCGGATCAGGGGGATGAGGTGGACGAGGCTTTCTTCCGGCAACTCACGGAAGTTACTAGATCGCAGGCCCTGGTTCTCATGGGAGATTTCAATCACCCTGATATCTGCTGGGAGAGCAATACAGCGGTGCACAGACAATCCAGGAAGTTTTTGGAAACTGTAGGGGACAATTTCCTGGTGCAAGTGCTGGAGGAACCAACTAAGGGCAGAGCTCTCCATGATCTGCTGCTCACAAACCGGGAAGAATTAGTAGGGGAAGCAAAAGTGGATGGGAACCTGGGAGGCAGTGACCATGAGATGGTCAAGTTCAGGATCCTGACACAGGGGAAAAAGGAGAACAGCAGAATACAGACCCTGGACTTCAGAAAAGCAGACTTTGACAACCTCAGGGAACTGATGGGCGGGATCCCCTGGGAGAATAACATGAGGGGGAAAGGAGTCCAGGACAGCTGGCTGTATTTTAAAGAATCCTTATTGAGGTTACAGGGACAAACCATCCCAATGTGTAGAAAGAATAGTAAATATGGCAGACAACCAGCTTGGCTTAACAGTGAAATCCTTGCTGATCTTAAACACAAAAAGGAAGCTTACAAGAAGTGGAAGATTGGACAAATGACCAGGGAAGAGTACAAAAATATTGCTCGGGCATGCAGGAGTGAAATCAGGAAGGCCAAATCACACCTGCAGTTGCAGCTAGCAAGAGATGTTAAGAGTAACTAGAAGGGTTTCTTCAGGTATGTTAGCAACAAGAAGAAAGTCAAGGAAAGTGTGGGTCCCTCACTGAATGAGGGAGGCAACCTAGTGACAGAGGATGTGGAAAAAGCTAATGTACTCAATGCGTTTTTTGCCTCTGTCTTCACGAACAAGGTCAGCTCCCAGACTGCTGCACTGGGCAGCACAGCATGGGGAGGAGGTGACCAGCCCTCTGTGGAGAAAGAAGTGGTTCAGGACTATTTAGAAAAGCTGGAGGAGCACAAGTCCATGGGGCCGGATGCGCTGCATCCGAGAGTGCTAAAGGAGTTGATGGATGTGATTGCAGAGCCATTGGCCATTATCTTTGAAAACTCATGGCGATCGGGGGAAGTCCCAGAAGACTGGAGAAAGGCTAATGTAGTGCCCATCTTTAAAAAAGGGAAGAAGGAGGATTCTGGGAACTACAAGCCAGTCAGTCTCACCTCAGTCCCTGGAAAAATCATGGAGCAGGTCCTAAAGGAATCAATTCTGAAGCACTTAGAGGAGAGGAAAGTGATCAGGAACAGTCAGCATGGATTCACCAAGGGAAAGTCATGCCTGACTAATCTAATTGCCTTCTGTGACGAGATAACTGGCTCTGTGGATGAGGGGAAAGCAGTGGACGTGTTGTTCCTTGACTTTAGCAAAGCTTTTGACACAGTCTCCCACAGTATTCTTGCCAGCAAGTTAAAGAAGTATGGGCTGGATGAATGGACTATATGGTGGATAGAAAGCTGGCTAGATTGTTGGGCTCAACAGGTAGTGATCAATGGCTCCATGTCTAGCTGGCTTCTGGTATCAAGTGGAGTACCCCAAGGGTCGGTCCTGGGGCCGGTTTTGTTCAATATCTTCATTAATGATCTGGAGGATGGGGTGGATTGCACCCTCAGCAAGTTTGCAGATGACACTAAACTGGGAGGAGAGGTAGATACGCTGGAGGGTAGGGATAGGATACAGAGGGACCTAGATAAATTAGAAGATTGGCCCAAAAGAAATCTGATGAGGTTCAACAAGGACAAGTGCAGAGTCCTGCACTTAGGACGGAAGAATCCCATGCACCGCTACAGACTAGGGACCGAATGGCGAGGCAGCAGTTCTGCAGAAAAGGATCTAGGGGTTACAGTGGATGAGAAGCTGGATATGAGTCAACAGTGTGCCGTTGTTGCCAACAAGGCCAATGGCATTTTGGGGTGTATAAATAGGGGCATTGCCAGCAGATCGAGGGACATGATCGTTCCCCTCTATTCGACATTGGTGAGGCCTCATCTGGAGTAGTGTGTCCAGTTTTGGGCCCTACACTACAAGAAGGATGTGGAAATATTGGAAAACGTCCAGCGGAGGGCAACAAAATTGATTAGGGGACTGGAACACATGACTTATGAGGAGAGGCTGAGGGAACTGGGATTGTTTAGTCTGCGGAAGAGAAGAATGAGGGGGGATTTGATAGCTGCTTTTAATTACCTGAAAGGGGGTTCCAAAGAGGATGGATCTAGACTGTTCTCAGTGGTAGTGGATGACAGAACAAGGAGTAATGGTCTCAAGTTGCAGTGGGGGAGGTTTAGGTTGGATATTAGGAAAAACTTTTTCACTAGGAGGGTGGTGAAACACTGGAATGCGTTACCTAGGGAGGTGGTGGAATCTCGTTCCTTAGAAGTTTTTAAGGTCAGGCTTGACAAAGCCCTGGCTGGGATGATTTAGTTGGGGCTTGGTCCTGCTTTGAGCAGGGGGTTGGACTAGATGACCTCCTGAGGTCCCTTCCATCCCTGATATTCTATGATTCTATGATTACCTTGAACAGGCCCTTCACAGCTGTCTAGACTGGAAGCATTTTGCCTAGTGGGTGTTACCCAGATGTAACCACATTAGAAATACAGATATATCGTCAATATTCATAACTGCAGTTCCAAAAAGGATACATGCATACAAATAGGATAATCATATTCACAGATCATAACTTTTCCAATAACACCTTCCGTGACACATCTAGTACAAAATGCATCATAATTATGTCATATCATAATCATACAACTATGAAGAATACAGGGTGCAGTGTCATAGAATCATAGAAGATTAGGGTTGGAAGAGACCTCAGGAGGTCATCTAGTCCAACCCCCAGCTCAAAGCAGGACCAATCCCAACTAAATCATCCCAGCCAGGGCTTTGTCATAGGTGTCTCTCTTATATCTTGGACCACAGAAACCTTTCACACCTAAAGTGTAGTCAAAACTAGTATGCTCCCCATGAAAAGTTTCTGTTTTGATGAATCAGCATTTTGGGATGGAAAAACCATTCAGCTGAAAAATTCCCAATGAACTTTCACTTCCTGAGCAGTTCATAGATTCCAAGCCCCAGAAGGGACCATCATCTAGTCTGACCTCCTGTCTAGCACAGGCCAGAGAACTGCCCCAAAATAATTCCTAGAGCAGATTTTTTACAAAAACAGCCAACCTTGATTTAAAAAATTGCCAGTGATGGAAAATCCACCACAACCCTTGGTAAGTTGTTCCAATGGTTAATTACTCTCCCTGTTAAAAAGGTACACCTTATTTAAGCCTTCTATATTGGTGTAAAGGGGCCTTAGTATGAATAAGAAAATCTGGCCCTTTTTCCCTCAGCCAAAGTAGTATTGGTTTTGCTGTATTTCCATTTTATTTCTAGTCTCAAAATGACAGCTTAGAATTTATTGATGCTTCATATGGTACAGAGAAAGGGAGACAGCAACACAGAGAAAGAAAGCCCTAAATGACAAAATGCCTTTCAGAGCTCCAGATCTCTAAACAAAGAGGTGCACTTTTTAAAAAAAATGTAACCTGTTTCCAACCTGTTTCCACTCCAGGAAGCACAGGGGGAAAACAAGAAGATTAGAAGGAAGCATTTGAGAAAGCTCAAGTTATAGGAGCTAGGCACGTACCACCATATTTAAGCTCCATTTCAGCTCAATGATAGCAGTGCCTTTTAAAAATCAGTCCCCTTAGTTATGTGCAAATATATAGAATTAAAGATGGAGTTTTCAAGACAGCACAGCAGTGGCTTAACTCTGCTCCCACTGAAGGTTAGGCCAATGCTGAGCACTTCTGAAAATCCTACCCTACATATCTAACTTTAGGAATCCACTCTGGAAAGTCTCCACCATGTAACAAGTTTACCCACCCCAAGAGCAACTCCACCTGACCAGGAGTGGCATGGAGGCTTTTCCCCTGTACAGCACCCCCTGTTGGTGGTCACTCCATCACTGCAGTGGTCTCGCTGTAATTCACAATGCTCTCTATTTACAACTCAGGTCTCTGGCTAGGTCACTATGTAGTCCCCCCCTCCTGTTGTATCAAAGTCACACCGGACCAGCTCTCAGGGTGGCACCTCCAACAGTCCTGTGCCACTTCCCAGTGACTGATAGGGGAACCCAGACCCTGCCTCTGCACTGGGTTCCAGCCTAGTCCTATAACCAGCAGCCAAGGTCTACACAGTCCCCCTCCTTGCTGCTGTTTCCCTGGGCTTCTCTCTACCCTGCCTTCTCAGGCTTTCTATCCCACAGCTCCTTGGGGGTTCTCCCTTCTTCAAGGCTAGGATCTCAGGGCTTAGTCGCAGGGTGGTGGTGGTGGTTGTTGTTTCCTCTGCTCTCAGAGAGTGATTAAAGACTCTCTCTCTCTATAACACCCTATTGCACAAACATCCATAGGCACCAACTCCAAGGGTGCTCCAGGGCTGGAGCACCCATGGGGAAAAATTGGTGGGTGCTCTGCACCCACTGTCAGCTCCCCACCCGCCTGCCCCAGCTCACCTCCGCCTCTGCTCCACCTCCTCCCCTGAGCGCGCCTTCCCTGCTTCTCCCCCTAGCTCCCAATGCTTCCCGCCGCAAAACAGTTGTTTCACGGCGGCAAGCGCTAGGAGGGAGGAGAGGGAATGCGGCGTGCTTGGGAAAGAGGCGGAGCCGGGGCGGGAACTTTGGGGAAGGGGTTGGAATGAGGATGGGGCAGGAGCAGGAGGGGGCAGAGCAGGGGTGGAGTCAGGGCGGGGCCGGGCAGGAGGTCGAGCACCCACCAGCGCCGGGAAAAGTTGCCATCTATGCAAACATCCTCTCTTTATAATCCTTTCCCCACTTCTCCCCCAGCAATTAGTGTTTATAAAGCCATGGGCCTCCCATCAGGTGCATCTGTGGAGGCTCATTGTTTCTTTCTCGGCCACCTTAACCCCTTCAGGGCTGGTGGGGGGTAAACACCACAGGCTGTTTGATGGTTTTCATCTGTTTTTTGTTTTTAAAGTCTCTTCCCTACAGCATGCCATAATGTGAACTTTCAAGAAACAGGTTTTGATCCTCCGTTCATTGCAAATCAGAGTAACTCCACTGAAGTCAGACTTGTACCAGAGAAGAGAGTCAGGTCAATATGTTGCAAATCAGACTGTAGGCCATATTCACCACCTATCTAAGGTACTTTTAATGCTCCCATTGCCATAGTATTTGTGCAGCTCATAATCTCTAGTTTATTCTCACAACAGACCAGTAAAGTAGGGAAGTGCTGTTACGGGGAATGGAGACAGGCTCAGTGGCGGGCCCGAGATCACATGAGAAGATGTGGCAGAGAAGGGAATTGAACCTGGGTCCCAGGCTAGCACCCTAATTGCTGATGGCTGTGCCAGTGGTGAATTTGACTCAGCTGGAGAAGGGTTCAAATTGGTCTCCCTCTCACTAGGAACTCTGAGAGTTTTAACCTTCCTCACACTTCAGCCCCACAAGCTTTTCCCCTCTGACGAAACAAGTTGCACATGGTTAGTCAGGAGATCAAAGACCTTGCACTAGGGCTGAGAGTTATTCTGCACTGCCTGACTGGCATCAGAGGGGACTATCAAGCCAGTGACCACTCTGGGGAGCCCAAGGCACAGAACTAAACCTGCAGTTGCATTCCCTAGAGCTAGTGCTGCGATGGCGCTGTGTCTCCTCACATTAAGTAAAAAGAACAGGAGGACTTGTGGCACCTTAAAGACTAATAGATTTATTTGAGCATAAGCTTTCGTGAGCTACAGCTCACTTCATCGGATGCACTGTAGCTCACGAAAGCTTATGTTCAAATAAATCTATTAGTCTCTAAGGTGCCACAAGTCCTCCTGTTCTTTTTGTGGATACAGACTAACACGGCTGCTACTCTGAAACCTGTCATTATGCAAGTCACATTAAGCAGGACGGGACCATTTCAGTACTTGGATTGGAGGCCTCCAAAGAAGAGGTAGGGTGCTGCAAGAAGTGGCGCAAGCAATCAGAGAGGAAGTCTTCTTTCATCCTTTCTGAACTGATTTCTTGGTGCCCTGTGCTGGGGGAGGTGTTTTCTTTTGGGCCAGATGTACTCTGGAGGTCCTACACACTTGTGATCATTAAGGCCCCTCAGAACTTTTAAAAAGAGTAGGTGGATATCCTGGGCCATTTCCAGTTTTATGAAGTGAAACTGTCATTTGCTGCCTTACCTCACCCTTGCTCCCTTGCAGTTTCAGCAAAGCTCAGTGATCTTCCCTTCCTGTATTGAAGTACTGTGTAGTGTTGCTTTGCATTGTTAAAAAGCTGATGGGTTTCACTCCAGCACCGGATTCCTGTGCAGAGAACACACAAGGATTCCCTAAGAGAACAGCTCCTTTCACACCTGTCAGATGTTTAAATCGTTATCACCCTTAGCCATACTCAAATCTGCGGCCTAGCGCTGGAAGGCTCCAAGATCAGCACACTGAGAAATTGAGCCCCCAGAAAACACTCCTCAGAATGAACTAGCCACTGCTGAATAAGTTTCTCTCACTTGATCTCACAGTCGTGACCAGGACGGCATTGTTTGTTTCGGTTTGACAGGAAAGTTTCCTGTCGTCCAGATGAGATGCTGAAAGCCAAGTGCAATCTTTCCTGCGGAGACAGCATCATCATAACGCATTAGCAGCCACTGTGATCTTCTGTCATTTCGCTCTGGCTGTGGATCACGGCTGTGGCTTTGGGGATGTAAGGCTACAGGCAGAACACCACTTGCTACAAATCTCTTGCAAAGCTGCTGCAATAAATCTCTCAGAGAAAAGTCATTGTATTAAAAACTGCACGGAAGGGACCTGCGATTTGTTTTCTTAGGGAAGAGGGGCTGTGAAGGGACACGCTGTTCCACTCAAAAAGAAAAGGAGGACTTGTGGCACCTTAGAGACTAACCAATTTATTTGAGCATGAGCTTTCGTGAGCTACAGCTCACTTCATCGGATGCAAAGCTTATGCTCAAATAAATTGGTTAGTCTCAAAGGTGCCACAAGTCCTCCTTTTCTTTTTGCGAATACAGACTAACACGGCTGCTACTCTGAAACTGTTCCACTCCACACTCTTTAATGTCATGGAAGGAAGCATCCATCCTAGGAAACGCAGCTTATTCTCAGTCCAAAACAAGAGAAAAGAGATAAGCCTATTGTCTATCTCAGGTTCCTTTATAGCCTTTTGGATGGGATGTCTCCTCTTAGTGGCGTTTCCTCCAATCTCAGGAGATATTCCAAAGACCATGACTGATTTGGGTTATTTCAATTAAAAATACGTGACCATGCCAGATAGTCCCCTGGGGATTTGAATGGCAGTGCCGTGGCTGTGGTATAGAGATACTGTAGCTCAGCGGTTGGAGGAAAGGGTGGTGTGGAGCCCGAGTTCACACCACAGTATAAAAGTAATTCCCACATGGCTTCAGCGGGAAGTTTTTACTCTGTGGAAGGTTTCGAAATCCAGGGTTTCATTCCCAACCTTGTCACTGATTTGCTGTCAGAAGATACTCACTCATGATTATTCCCCAGATGACTTAATATCTCTGTGCTTCACTTCACCCATCTTTAAAATGGATGTCAAAGGGGCTTGAAGCCTAACTAATTCAGGTTTGTAAAGAGAGCCTGTCAGCCAAGAGCTCAGAATAAATGTGAAGTATTATTGTATGAATAAAAGCCAAGATTTATTTATTTTTTAAATCCACGGCTTAAGGTAGTAGCCCAACTCCATCTGTAGCCCCATCAATAAGTAGCCTGAATTTCAAAGGTCCAGCACCTCCCATTGATTTTAGTATCACTTTGGAGAAAGCAAGTTGTTTATTTAAGAAAATAACTTAGTCTTGGCAAGAGTGGACGTTTCAGCATTTAGCTCACTTCCACCATGTTTTTTTTTAAAGTTGATATTAAACATCCCACAGAACAGTAGCTTCTCTGTTTACAGAAGAAACTATAGCTGTGAACGAAAGCACCTCTGTATTCACGCCCTACGCGTCATTGTGATAATCTTTGTACAAAATACTCCTTGTGAGGTGTTATTTGAAAACTAATAATTTGCTGGTCAATAATATCCTGGTGAAATGTGTGCAGCAATGTTATATGTGAAGTTATGAATTCCCCCTGTAAGATGGTGTTAGCACATGTTCAAGCCTACACAGCCTTGACTAGGCAAAAGTTGTTAAATAGGTCTCTCCTAAACAAAAGAACATCTGCTTACCTCAATTTGCATATACGTAGGGCTCCATGTCTGTCACAGAGGTTGCGGAAGTCACGGTCCCCGCTGGCAGGAGCAGGGGCTGCTCCAGCGGCCCCAGGCAGCGGTCCCCCGCTGGCCGAAGCAGCCTCATGACTAAATACCCATGACTAAATTGTATCCTTACATATAAGTAGTAAATAGGGTCCTTGAGACAGTAAGAGGGGCAAATGGCAGGAGACAAGGCAAATCCACATTTCAGCACACAGAGGGGAGAAGAGCATGGAGCCACTTTCATCATTAGACTCCACATCGCCTTCTTTACTGTTTGAATAAACTTTGCTTTGAAGGGTAATCCTCAAAAGAATCCACTTCAAAGGGAGACTGGACTATAAAAGTGAGAGACAAAAACATCCCCCGGCATCTCTCTCTCTCTCTCTTTCACCTAAGACGACAAAGGATCCAGCCCATTGACTCTGGGGGAGATCCTGACTTGAGAATTTTGTTGGTCCTTTTGCTGGGAACATGTGGTAAGGATTTTACCTTGAACCAAGTCTAGCTTGTTAAGTTTGACCAACTGGAAAGCGTTTTCTCTTTATTTCACTTGTAAACATTTTGGACTTTTAATACTGTGTATGTGTACTCACTTAAAATCTCTCTTTGTAGTTAAATAAACTAGTTTTATTTTTTAATCAAAACTAATCCAGTGTTGTGTTAAATGGAACAGTTTGGTAACTCTAGTTAAAGTAGCAAACTGTTGAATATTGATCGCTTACAGGGGCAAAGCACTTCTAAAATCAGAAGTGCCCGGGAGATGGCTGGTCAATGCAGAACACATGTTTTGGTAAAAATTTTGGACTGGGAGTCTGGTGGGGCCACCCTGCAAGTAGGAGATCAAGCTGGGGAAGCCAGAGTGTGGCTGGAGTGTTGCTGACAGGCTGCTGGCCAGGGCTGGGGCTATACACAGACACTCAGGGGGTGACCTGCAGGCTGTTTGTGAGTGGCCCAGGTTGGATTTAACATGTTGTAACAAAATGTGTGGCAAGATGTTTGGCTGCGTGTGTGTGTTTGCCCTGTGTGCTGTCCCAGCTCTGCATAGACAGTTGGCACAGCAGACCTCGGGTGAACCATCCCATGACCACAAGATCCGTTAAGGTATGAAGGCACCCAGCCAGGATTATTGTCGATGAAGCACGGTACTAATATCCCGCAGACTGTACCGCACCACTAAGACATGTATGCCTGTAACAATGTACCAGCTTAGTGAACGGCAGGACTTTCTGTTCCTCCCTCAGCCAGCCAGAGACACTCCCTCTAAGACTCCATTTTATACATTAATAAAAACAAGTTACGTACTGCCCCTCTGACGTAGTTAGTTGACACCCTCTGACATAGCTGGTTACCAACCATCACCTCGTACATCTCATTGTCATCCTGACCTTATCTTTAGGATGGGTCAGTGTGTTCCTTTTATCTTTTGAGAATGTGTTGGTATTGAGGTGTTCTGGTACCACCCTCCTGCAATGTGTTTGCATGTATATTTTTGTACCTTAGGAATATGTGTTTCTGCAATATCAGCCCTGTTCTTGCCAGAGTCTGTGAGCACCTTGCTCACAGCTTAACTTTGTTTTATGGCAGCAAAGTTTTGACAACTACTTTAGTTCAGGCCTCAGGCCTCATACCAGGCCTCTGATACAAGGCCTTATGTTTCAGGCTCTCTTCCTACTACATTCAGGGCCGGCTCCAGGCACCAGCTTTCCAAGCAGGTGCTTGGGGCAGCAGTGAGAATGGGGCGGCTGTCTGTGTCCCGCGGCGGCAATTTGGCGGCAGCTCCGCCGCTCTTCCCACCGTGGCGGCTTTTGTGCGGGAGCCCCGCCGCTCTTCTGGGGGCGGCAGGTCTGCCACTATTTTGGCGGCGACAATTCAGCAGTGGCTGCTTGGGGCGGCAAAACTGGTAGAGCCGCCCCTGACTACATTCCCCCACTTTTTGTCTTTTTATGGGGAGGATGCGTATCCGTCGTTCCAGAAAAGCATAATGCATGGACTGAAGATGACCCAGTGGGCTAAACACTGTTATGTGGTTACCTTACTTTACCACTTAGAATCATAGAATCATAGAATATCAGAGTTGGAAGGGACCTCAGGAGGTCACCTAGTCCAACCCCCTGCTCAAAGCAGGACCAATCCCCAACTAAATCATCCCAGCCAGGGCTTTGTCAAGCCTGACCTTAAAAACTTCTAAGGATGGAGATTCCACCACCTCCCTAGGTAACGCATTCCAGTGTTTCACCACCCTCCTAGTGAAAAAGTTTTTCCTAATATCCAACCTAAACCTCCCCCACTGCAACTTGAGACCATTACTCCTCGTTCTGTCATCAACTACCACTGAGAACAGTCTAGATCCATCCACTTATACATTTATGCCCTATTTGTTTCTTAGTTTTCGCATTTTTTGTATGACTGATGGACAGATTGATTGTAGTTTTTTATGGTGGGCCTGGGAATATTAGGCCTGGGACTTTGATTGAGGAATGTAGTTTTATTATTGAGCTTTAGAGGCACTTCCAAATAGTTAATATATCTGAATAATATGGATACGGTGTATATATTTGTGGTGTGTATGGGTATATATGTATATGGGACGTATATGTACATATGACACCACCTTATATTCAGCATAACCATTTTTTTTTAAATTTGGTGTTGTAGTTCGACCCTTGTGGTCTTTCAGAGAGCAACACATTTTTAGTAGGGCACTTAGGGTTATTACCGGGCAGTCGTCTGAGTGCTGTGAAGTGCTGGAGCAGGCACTGTGTTCCACTATGCTATGTATATGAGAAGTAAAACAGAAATTTGGAGGAGTGACATTACAAATGTGGCCTTTATATATAAATGTTTTGTAATTAGTTACTGCTTGGTACTGCTTATTCATGTTGTGGGGTTACCCTTACTGCTGATTGTCACTCTTTGGTTATTGCTTTGTGATACACCAGTAGCTGACATAGGGTTAGTTGTTTTTTTATGGATGCTGTGTTTTAGATAACCTACTGAATGGACAGTAACCAATTTATTAAATATTGCTGTGTTCGGATTTAGTATTAGTACCCAGACATTGAACATGATTGTTTTGAATAACATGTGCCTTAATTAGGATGCAGTGTTACTGACCCCAAAGTGTGACTGGTACTACCTGGGATTTTGTATTTACTGTATAACTTAATGTTTTTTATCAATTAGGGTTTTTTGGGAGGGGGGAGAGGGGGCTTTATGTTGTTTGCTGACGTTCATTTGTTGATTTTTACCTGTGTGTTGGTTAAACAGTTTAGCAATGTGTAGCGAGGGGGCACGGTCTCCCTCCATGATGGATGGGGAGAGAACCATGACCGCGCCCTGGTGGGCAGAACTGGGATACTTGCGGTCACCCCGCTGGAAGCAGAGGAGCGGGACAGGAACCAGAACTATAAAAGGCTGGCTCTCCAGCTCAATTGGGCCAGAGTGGCCAGAGGAGCAGGACGTCTCCCCCCAGCTGCTGGAGCCCGGACCTGAGGGCGGCCGCTACACTGCCAGAGACCCAGAGGGACTGCCGGAGCTGCCAGAAACTGGGGACACCAAGGAGCTGTTGGGGCTGCCACGGCGAGGTGAATGACAACCTCGGAATCATAGAATCATAGAAGATTAGGGTTGGAAGAGACCTCAGGAGACCAGGTACCCGCTGACTGGGAGTGTAGGAAGGAGCCCAGGGAAGCCGAATAAGGTTTGGCTGTGTTACAAACTGCAAGCTGGCCAGTGTGTTGTGGCCAGATTTCCCAACTGACCCAGTGGGCTGGGACGCAGTGGAGTGGGCCTGCGTCCCCCTGCCACTCGGGGTTGCAGACTCCCCACCTTTCGGCTAGGAGGCCTGCATTGGTCTGATGCCTGCCTGAACTAGGATGCCAGACGGGTATTCCTGGCTCTCTCACCAGAGAGCTAATCCCCCGTAGCCTGCCTGACTGCAGGCCAGAGCCCGGCCCTGATTGAGTGCCCCGGGGCAGACAGACTCACTACTGCTCTGCCTGACTGCAAGCCAGAGCCATTAACTGATTAGGGTCCCACCCCGATTGAGGGCTATGGGCCTACAGACTTACTGCTACCCTGCCCGACTGCAGGCCAGAAGCATTAGCTGTGTACTGCCCTGCTCTGGCCGAGAGCTGGGGCTCAAAGACCCAATTGCTGCCTGGCCTGGACTGCAGGCTTGGACCTATTATTAATTAACTGCCGGCTAATCCCACCCCTGAAGGGAATCGCTCTAGGAACATTGCAGCGAGAGAGGGCATGGTCTCCCTCCCTGACAGACGGGGAGAGAACCGCGACCACCTTACACAACGTTATGCACGTTGTAAATGATGGACAGCAGTAATACAGTTGCTTTTACATAGTAGCCAAGTTTAACTCAACTGACAGTGGTTTCCAGCTGATTACCAACTTAATTGTTTATATATGGTAGATTGAGGTGTATTTGACCAGACTCTTATTTATAAAGCACGTGATTGATTGATGCTTGGGGGTTCCTTTACCGTATCCCAGGGATCGGCAACCTTTGGCACGCGGCCCGTCAGGGAAATCCGCTGGCGGGCTGGGACAGTTTGTTTACCTGCAGTGTCCACAGGTTCAGCCGATCGCAGCTCCCCCTGGCCACGGTTTTCTGTTTCAGGCCAATGGGGGCTGCAGGAAGTGGCGGCCAGCACATCTCTTGGCCCACGCCGCTTCCCGCAGCCCCTATTGGCCTGGAACGGTGAACCGCGGCCAGGGCGAACCGCGATCGGCCAAACCTGCGGACGCTACAGGTAAACAAACCGTCACGGCCCGCCAGCAGCCCGCCTTTGGCCCATGCCAAAGGTTGCCGATCCCTGTTATATACTGGCATTTTTTGGTGGTTTTGTGATGTGATATTTTCTGGTGTTGGTTTGTGGGATGCAACCTTAAACAGCTTAAGTTAGTTAACATAATAAAGTTGTTTGTTTGTTTGTTTTTTACATTTCTCTTGTTTTTACTAACCCAAATTTAATTCACAGATTAATTTAGTGTGTTTACAATGTAATAGTGATCAAGTGTTTTATAACACAAGCTATACTTTGGCAATGGTTGTATAGACATTTATTTTTACTTGAGGTGCATTACTAATATTTTATACTAAATGTAATGCTTAACTGCTAAAATAGATGCTTACAATTTTTTATGAAATGGTGTATTGCTTTTCCCTGCTGAGCACTTTGTTTTAGCAAAAGAGTTAATAAAATAATTTTTACCAAGCTTTTTAGAGTTAATTTGCTTGTGATACCAATTTTACTTTTGTTAACTGTTTAGAAGCATAAACGTTAGCAATCACTACTTTCCTTAAACATAACTTAAAAGAGAATAAAAATTAAACCAAAATGAATTTTAAATACAGGTAATTAAACCAAAATAAAATTTAAATACAGGTTGATGCAAATACTTTGATGGTGTTAAAGTTTTCTGACACTTGGTTGTGTTTGGGAGACAAAGATGGAAACCTGTCGAAATTGTTTGGTTAGCTTTATGCATAAATTATTATTTTTTAAACATTTTTGCTATGACATTTTTATAACTATATTTAAAAGTGCAAACAAGTTTATAAAAACCCAAACAAGAAATTGATAGATTGTTAATATTTCCTTTACCTTAATGTTGAGGTTTCCCCTTACATTTTTTCTTTGAATAAAGAATAAAAAAAAAAACAAAACAAAAGTGTGATCAGTAAAAGAGAATTATTTTTGTTTGCAATTGCATTATTTGCTGAGGCAGAAATATATGTACATATATTTATAACGGAGACCTTGTTGAACTTTGAAAAAAATGGTATGAATTATATTACGATGGTTCTACTCCAGCCATAGGATTAAAATAGTGTGGTGCCACTTACATATTTTTTAAACAGAGGTTTAAAATGGACTTTTCTCGCAACAAAATAAAAAAAAAATAGGTGTGTGACAGATACAACACAGGACAACACACATGACATACAGGGACAAACAATTAAAAACAAATGGCGCCAGACTTATTTAAAATTATACAAAATAAGGCAAACAAAAATAAAAAATAAACAAAAGGGTGAAGCATTTAAATAAAACAAGTTATTACCTTTTTATCTAAAACTTTTATTAAAAATTGATAAAAATGTATATTGTTTGCCATCTTGGTTGTATTTTTTATTACTTTATATTAGCTTCGTTTTAAAACTGTGCTATGTGGTAATAAGGAAAGCCCCTGTTTTAAATATTAGTTAGTGGTTAGGATTAGAAGCAGAGTTACCAGATCAGCGGTTGTGGGTCAGCAGTGTGGTCAGATGTTTATGTGTCATCAGATGTTTGGCTGCATGCGTGTTTTCCTTCTGCCTGCTGTACTGACTCTGGCCAGATAGCCCATACAGCAGGATCCCATCAAACTGCCCAATAAACTTACAGACTTGGTTCGTAGCGAAGGAACTTGGTCAGGTTTATTGCTGATGAGGTCTGGTGCTAATGCACGGCTCAGTGGTTACAGGTACACTACCACATGTATGCCCGTGACAATGGACCGGCTCAGTGAATGGCAGGACTTTCCGTTCCTCCCTCGGACAGACAGAGACACTCCCTCTGAGACTCCATTTTATACATTAATACAAACAAGATATGTACTGCCCCTCTGACGTAGCTGGTTACCATCCATCACCTTGTACATTTCTATTCATCACACTGTCATCCTGACCTTATCTTTAGAATGGGTCAGCGTGTACCTGTTGGTATCGAGGTGTGCTGGAACCACCCTTCTGGAATGTGTTTATGTGTATATTTTTGTACCTGGCACTTCTTAGAAAGATGTGTTTCCACAATATCAGAACATGTGTTCTTACCAAATTCTATGAACAGGGCCTGCCACTTGCTCACAACTTCACTGTGCTTTATTGCAGCAAAGTTTTGACGGTTATTTTAGTTCAGGCCTCAGGCCTCATACCAGGCCTCTGATACAAGGCCTTATGTTTCAGGCTCTCTTCCTACTACAGTGTGTAGCAAGGGGACAGCCTATATAGACTTCTCTGGAATTACTGGAGCAGCAGCCTTCTCAGTGACAGCTCTCTAGCAAGACAGTACCCTACTCGCTCTCAGGTCAAAAGTGATTCCCCTGATCCTGCAGTAACTCTGGCCCCAATTCAGCAAAGCACGTGCTTAAATTTAATTTCAGTCTCACTGAAGTCAACGTGCTGAACTTTGAGCTATACTTAAGCACTGTGCTGGGTTGTAATGTAAAGAAATGACATTTGAAAATCTGGCCCTTGGTTCTTTTATCCCGAGCATCATTTTCACTGAATTTTTTCAAAATCTTTCCCCATATGTGTTGTTTTCATAACTTCAGTGCAGTTTGGTTGGAATCCCTTTTAGTCCCTCTTGTTGTAACATCTGTGTTTGTCCAGGGCCAAAATGGAGCCCTCATCAGGGCCTCTGGGCACTACTGTGATGCAAATAATAGAATAGACTTCTGTGCTTTCTTGCCTATCCGTACCACTCTGCATTGAGATTAACCCTTTAGGCTGCTTTCTATCCACCTCTGAGATAAATTCCTCCAGCAGACTTTCTCTCCCCCCAAGTTCTACCTGTGCAATATGGGGTAGAGATTTTAGTTTCAGCAGCCCAAATGAAGATTATGACTAGCTATAGGCTGCAATCAGAAGCAGGGCCCCATTTTACTAGGTGCTTGACAGAGAGAAGTCATAATTTCTGCCCTGAGGCACCTTCACAGAAACACATGACATCTGCACCCCACAAAATATATTACCCACTGTTGATTCCCTGTGGACACAGAAAAATCGGGGTTGTAAAAAAAGGGGAAAATAAACTACTGTGGGAAAACGCTTCTAGGCCAGTTCATCTGCCTCAGCACAGTCATTTGATTGATTCCCTGTAGGTGGGCAGAAAGCTAGGTGGAGTGGGCGGGAGGCTGGCCTGGTGGTCAAGATCCTGCAGTTCCATTTTCAGCTCTGCTGATGTCTCACTGTGTTACTATAATTCCACCTCTGGTTCTCCCGCTCCCTGCTCCCAAGATAAACTAGGGATAATGATATTTACCAACATTTGTGAAATGCTTTGAGGTCTATGGGTGAGGAATGCTGAGTGTTGTACATGCATATCTGTATCAACACCTAGGTCCAAACGCTCAGCTGGCTGTCGCGCCAGTGGATCTACTTTAATTGACTTTGGCTGAGGATGTGACCCCTAAATTGATCCACTTACAAGCACAGTAAAGAGAAGAAAAATCCTTACTGATGTGTAATATTTATTGCATTGTGGGCTCAATAGAACACCATTGAGTTATGGCTGAAAGGTTCTCTCAAGGAGAACAAGTCCTATTAATTTCTTGAACATTTCTGTTTGTCACACTTTATCAATCTTTGTTTACCTGGAGGCTACCGTAGAGCTAAGAAATGCACAGGAATAAATGCTGCCTGTATGCGACTCTACTGTGTATTCAACCTCACAGTCATTTCAGAGGCACACAGTCATTCAACGTTTTTGTTCTGGCTCTGTCTGTTGCCTTTGACAAACTATTCCACTAACCACCGGGATAATGTCTACCAAATAAATTGTTTTATAATGTGCAACCAGTTGGAGTTTGTCTCTGCTGGGAGTTTGTCTCATTTTTTTTGCCCCTTTTGCAATTATGAATTTAACAGCATTCTCCAGGCATCCTGGCTGCCTTTCTTGGCCCTTGACACTGGTGTAACTACAGGTTTCAATGAGGCTTCACACTCAGCAACCCCAGTTTAGACTTATAAATGCTTACATGGGAGCAGGTTAAGTTTCCAGATGGGAGGTGAAGAGGAGAGCAGTCTCAAGAAAGAGGGAGCAGCAGTGTGACGGGTTCGGTCACAGAGATCACCTGGGGACTGTCACCTGATGTGCTGAAATTACCTTTGAGCCCGTTTTCCCTGCCAGCTTGGGGCTCCAGAACCCTGCCTTGTTGAGCCAGACACACTAGCCTGCTGCAACACAGACCCAGGTCTGGGCCACGCCCCCAAAGCTTTAGACTTTAACTAAAAACAGCTCAGCAGGTTACCTATCTCCAGCACCCAGACACCCAGCTCCCAATAAGATCCAAACATCAAATAAATCCGTTTTACTCTGTATAAAGCTTATACAGGGTAAATTCATAAATTGTCCACCCTCTATAACACTGATAGAGAGATATGCACAGCTGTTTGCTCCCCCAGGTATTAATCACTTACTCTGGGTTTATTAATAAACAAAAGTGATTTTATTAAGTATAAAAAAGTAGCATTTAAGTGGTTTCAAGTAATAACAGCCAGGACAAAGTAAGTCACAAAGCAAAATAAAACAAAACACACAAGTCTAAGCCTAATACATTAAGAAACTGATTACAGGTAATATCTCTCCCTCAGAGATGTTCCAATAAGCTTCTTTCACAGACTAGACTCCTTCCTATTCTGGGCCCAATCCTTTCCCCGGTACAGTCTTTGTTAGATCCAGCGGACATCTCTCTAGATATTACATGGGAACAAATAGGATGAACACACTTGGTAGGAGTATTTAGCATAAAACATATGCCAGTTATGTCATATTCATATTTCCATAAAGCACATGGAGTGCAACGTCATAAGCAGTTTGGCTGTAACTAATTGTTTTATATTCCCACCTCTGCTAGCTTCACTTGACAGTTAGATTACTACAAGGCATGCCTTGGTGGGTCTAGATCTTAAATTTGCAAGTTGGAACTGGTACAGAAGGCCTGGTTGGTAAGCAGCATCCTCTAGAGAGGATGTGACACCTGTGTCCCAGGGCCTGCTCTGTTAGGTTAAAAACCATCACCTAAAAATCTATCAAGCCTTCTGAAGCCTGGGGACCAGCTTACCTGAGAAACAGCTCTCTTCCTATGAGAGTGTCATGGTTATCAGCAGAGACACTGACATTGGATCCCCTCTATATCTAATTGTAACTCAGCCAGAGGTGAGGGGTCTATTATAGGAGTGAGTGGATAAGGTTCTGTGGCCTGTAATGTGCAGGTGGTCAGACTAGATGATCATAATCTGACCTTAAAGTCTATGAATCCGGGCAGTTCTCAAGCGGTTGGACTCTAATGCCCTCCTGCCCCTGCTCTGAAATAGCCCAGAATTGCTGACTTCCTGGACACACAGCAGAGCCCATTTGTTCTGGCTGGCCTTTGAGGAGAGATCTGGCTAACAGGCTGGGTATTATTTGTAGATATGGTTAGGAATTTTTAGGCAAAATGATTCCCCCACCCCTCAGAAAAGGCCATTTGTCAAAACCAAGACTTTTCATAGAAAAGGGTCAGTTCTGACAAACCTTCAGTGGGAAAGTTTCTGACGTCCAGGATGAAATCTTGAGAGAGCCCCATCCTAGAACAGCCAGTAACACAGTGGCTTAGTGCTTGCATATTTATCCCTGCCTCTGGAAACTTCCACTACATGCATCCGACGAAGTGGGTATTCACCCACAAAAGCTTATGCTCCAATACATCTGTTAGTCTATAAGGTGCCACAGGACTCTGCCGATTTTACAGATCCAGACTAAGACAGCTACCCCTCTGATACTTGACACTGACTTAGGGCACACGCCAGTGATGTGAGAGATCAGAGTTCAAGTTCCTGCTTGAAGTCAGAGACTTGAACTAGGCCTCTCTTGAACAGGGGGGAGGGATAGCTCAGTGGTTTGAGTATTGGCCTGCTAAACCCAGGGTTGTGAGTTCAATCCTTAAGGGGGCCACTTTAGGGATCAAGGGGGGAGGGAAATTGGGGATTGGTCCTGCTTTGAGCAGGGGGTTGAATTCGATGATCTCCTGTGGTCCCTTTCAACCCGGATATTCTATGATTCTCTCACAACCCAAGCAAGCACCCTAACCTGCCTGTTATTCTGGACAGGTCTCTTGGGTGAGAGGACTGAAACTAGGTCTTTGACTTTTAATTTTGAATATTTGGCAAGGCTTTTCAAGCCCAGACACAGATTATTCCAACCCAAAATATTTATTTAAAAAATCAAAAGAAAGCAACAATACTACAAAAGTATCCCATCTTCTAGATACAGATGGAGCCCCCTTGATGATCAAAGACTGGAAGATCCAACTGGCGTCCATGCGGTACATGCTTACCAGAAGGCCTCATGTAAATTTTGGAAGCAACTAGGAAAACCTTTCCTCTCTGACTCCAGATCTCAATTGTATATTGCACTCAGGCCCGCCGACAAGGGGGGCAAAAGGGGCAATTGTCCAGGGCCCCCCAGCCACCACCGCTGCCTCAGTGGCAGCAGCTGGGAGCCCTGGGCCCTTTTAAATTGCCCGGGCAGGCCGCAGGGCTTCTAGGCTTGTGCAGGGTGGTACCGTCAGCAGCGAAGGCAGCCAGGTGGGCATGTGGAAGCTCTGGCCATGCTGGAAGTGTGCGCCCAGCAGCGCAGCTGGCAGCTCGCTGGGCACCAGCCAGCACAGGTGCAGCACTGCCCAAATGTCAGGTGGACCTTTCAAGGGGGTCCAACTGACTATTCTGCCCTGGGCAGAGGTGTCCCTAGGGTATGGTGAATCAGGGCAACTGCTCCAGGCCCCATGGGCTGGCATGATCAGCCAGTGTGGTCGGTCCTGGAAGTGATGGGTCGGTCCCGGAAGTGACGGATTTGTCCCTTCCGCCCCAGGCCTTGCACCCCCCTAGGGATGGCCCTGCCCCTGGGACCCAGAATTGTTGTGGGCAGGCCTGATTGCACTTGTTCAGTGCATGCAATTTCCATTCGTGTCAATAGGACCAAAGTGCAGAGAATGAATGCCATGAGGGTCAAAAAGATCTGTGATGCAGAGAGAGGAGAAACTGGCCTCATTATTTTAACACGATCTAAATGGAACTTGATTCAGGGACAGTGAAACAAAACTAATGGTAATGTCAGATTCCTGAAGTGCCTCAGTGATGGTAGAGGGACTGTCACTCCTTCAGTCTTGCGGCACCAAGAATCTTCTAAAATTGTCTAGTGTTACAATGACAAGTTTCCCTAGTATAGTTAACACTTTGCAGTGAAGCTTCACACTGTTCATAGGGGCCAATTCCAAACCTGCAACTTCCCTGGACAATGAAACCAGCCCAATTCTGATGTGCTAGGTGGGGGGTGTATTCCTTGGGAGCATTCTGAGGTTCACATGCTGCATGGAATGCATCCAGGTCTGGGGGGGTCGGTGGGGCTAAGCTATAGGTGGCCTAAGGAAGGGACGGCCCAAATTCCTTGGTCCTCCTTTAGAGAGGTCCTTTGGTCCCACTCTATGCTGCAGTGGAATATCTCTGGAGTAACCTATGGGGCAGTTCCACGGGCTTGGGTGGGAAGAGGATGGTGACTGCACATGCCATCTCTGCAGAACCCAGCCCAGCTACGCTGGCTAGGTGTTGGACTCATTTGGCCCCATGATTAAACTTGACTCTGCTAGAAGAAGGTTTGATTCTGTCACTCGCCGTGGAATTCAGCAGATGGGGGATGATTGTCTTGCCTTCTGCTCAGAGAGGGAAAACACAGTTGTTTCTACCCTGGGTAGGGAGGGGTGAAGAGACAACCTTGGCTCCTGTTGTTGTCACAGCTGCTCTGAACAGAGAGTGAAAAAGTCCATCTTATTGTAGTTGTTCATCCCCGGGAGCAAAGAGATATGGCTTTCCAGAGGAGCCCTCTTATTTGTTGTTCCTGACATGCAATATTGGCCCAACCTCACCCTCTCCCTTTCAGGCGTTTGCCTTTAACATAAATAAAAGGAAGAGCCTGGGCTTTCTTTGATCAGAGCACATCTGGAAGAGGGGCACTTCTTCATGAAAAATTGTCCTTTCCCACAAATCAAAACACACAACCACCCACTCCTTCATTTGGAACTTTCTGGTCAGGTCTACTTCTGAGTTTGGCTGCCTTCAGGTCTCTTCCTGGTTCTACTTCTCTCTAGCTTAGAAAACCTCAGCTCAGTTATGTGCTTGAGCCTAACAAGATGTTTTTCATCTGAAGAACTGGCAAACACTTTGATTTTCAGTCAGTGATGTTCAGTGATCTATTATCATGTGGGTGTCATACCAACATCCCTGAGCAAGATTTTTTTTAAGGAGTGTCTTGCAGGCCTCAGATTTTTGGGGTCCGATTTTCAAAGAGTGCACAACACCCATGCTGAAAATCAGGCCTGTTGGGCACCCAAAATCCCTAATCACTCTTGAACATCTTAGTCATTGTACAGTATGTGTATCATTAGGACAACAACATTCTACATGGGGAGCTAAAAACATCTCCCTGTGATCCCCAAACTTGCTTTTTCCTCCCCCCTTGCCCTTTGAATCCAACTTGTTATTGAAAACCACCACCATCACGGCACCACAGGTTCTACTTCTTGTTCTCTAGAGCAGCGAGGGCTTTTCTTAGACGTGGTGTAATTTCCTATTCCACACACAAAACAGGGCAGGCTTGGGAACCAGATGGAGCTGGAAGATAAAATTCACTGTGGAACACCTAACTGGCATTTCTCTCTCCCCTTGCAGCTCCTTGCTCTATTTACTTGCTCTGATACATGCTTTAATCACCAAGAATGCAGCATGTCTATTTTGCATGACAATGTTTATTTCAGTGGGATAAAACCAAGACTGTTTGGCTTTCTGGACAGTCTACATACATTTCATAGCATCCTTGTTAACCCCAAGTATCATGGATTCCTCCAACTGGGAAAGCTAAATACAGTTTACAGGAACAAAAAATGCCTTCCAAGTGTAAGCAATGTTAAGATGAGCTCCACCCTGACATCTGGTGGTGAGGTGTGGCAAGTTGCGGAAAAGAACTTCAGGGGCTGATCTCATTTGCATAGGCACACCCACCCCGCCTAGCATGAGGCCATAGCTGCCCAAATGGTCACTTTGGCTGCTGTGGGATCCCCAGTGTCTCTGTTATTGGGGCAGGAAGAATAAATTGTTATTACCCTGATTATGGGAACTGTGCTTGGAACTGTACTTGGCCTTTTGTTAGGATGGAGGGACTCACCATCAACTAAGTAGCACTTGCTAGGCAAGGGTCATGGGTTCCAAAACTCTGTGAATTGAGAGAGGTTGGGGATGAGTATTAATACTTGGTGGTATGGGCCTGTGGGTGGGGGCCTTACATGATAATTGCACTTCTTCCTCTCTCCACTGTGGAATATCAGAGCTAATTTTGATTCCATTAGGAGTCTAGTTACAGGCTGCTGAGCTCACTTTGGGCTAATGGTGCACCAGCACTGAGGCTCCCCAACTACAAGCTGAATTCATGAAAGAGCTGAAATCACTGAGTGTTGTGTTAAGTAGTGGGGGAGCCTGAAGATATATTGTGGAGCAGTTTGTGGGACGGCTGGAATGCCTTGTGGACAGGCTGGTGGAGCAGTTCATAGGAGGGTGGGAGCTGCTTGTGGGATGCGGAGCAGTTTGTGGGGCGGCGGGAGCTGCTTGTGGGCCATGGAGTGGAGCCGAGCGAAGCAGTTCGTGGGGCGGCTGGCTGAGCGGAGCGAAGGCCTATGGAGCTGTGGGGTGGTCAGCTTCAGATCATGTAAGGTGCCCCTTACCTCTCTCCCCCCCACCCATCTCCACCCAGGTTGGGAGGTAAAGCTCTGCAGATAAACTTTTGAACTCTGGGGCTGCCCTGACCAGGGACAGAGACTTTTGGGTCATTGGACTTTTGGGACTTTGGGTGATTTGGAGTTGCTGGACTCAAGAACCAAAGGGAAAGGGCATGCCCCAATTTGCTTGGGGTGGGTTTTTTTTTGCTCATGGGTTGTGTTACGAATCCTGTTGGTGGTGTTTCCCCAACATAATGCCACATTGTTTCTCTCTGTTATTAAAAGGCTTTTTGCTACACTCAGACTATGTGCTTGCGAGAGGGGAAATATTCCCTCTTGGAGGCGCCCAGCGGGGGTGGTATATATTTGTCCCAGGTCACTCTGGTGGGGGCTCGAGCCGGTTTGCATTGTGTCATTGGAATTAATCCCCTAGATATTGAACCCGGCCCTTGTTGCTGACAACTCTGACGGGCAGAAGGGTTACATTTTTGGGGGCTCGTTCCTCTCCAGTGCTCACCATCAGTACACTGGCCGTTTGCAGTGGTGTTGTGCTGGCTGGATCCGATGTTTGGGCTTCCCAAAACTCACTGGCAGCCTGCCTTTCTTCCTCCTCTCTGACCTCTTTTATCAGCTGGGAGTAACTTGGGTGATGTTCCTGTCGTTCTCTAAGCTGGAGATGAAGTAGAATCGGGTTCTGATACTGAGTTCCTCTTACAATTTGAGCCAGTCTGGTCTGATCCATCTGCTCAGCAGTCACTGCTCCCCTCATGACAGCTCTCTGATGCAGTCTCTCCCGTCTCTGTATGTAGGCTGAAGCCTTCTTGCCCTTTTGCTGTCGGGAATTAAGGAACTTACAGTAGCTGTCTTCAGGGCCCCCTACGCTCCCAAAGGTGTGTTCAAGGGCCTCTAGGCAGTCCTTCACACTGACCCCAGGGTCAATGAGCTTCAGGGTACGAATCACATCTAATGCTGGGCCGCCAAGGCTCTCTATGAGGCATCTTCGCTTTTCTGCATCTGGTACGGCCCACTCTTGCAGCATTTCAGTGGTATGCTCTAACCAGGGTTCAAACTCCTCCTCCCCAGCAAATAATCTTAACTTACGACAAGAGTTTGACGCAGCATGGGACAGCACAACCTTTTCCAATGTTTGCCCCAGAGCTTTTGTCCAATCATCAGCCGAGGCTGCAGCCTCTGAGCTAGAAGCTGCTGAGCCAGGGCCCAACAAACCTGACATATTAGCCATTATACAAACAGTAATTTCCTCAAAATATAAGCACAAACAAAATATAAATTGTTTCCCAATGTAGTGGATCACTCAACAGGTGCTTGCGAGGGGTACTGACCCAGGGATCCCGGACGAGCCCCCAAAAATGTAACCCTTCTGCCCGTCAGAGTTGTCAGCAACAAGGGCCGGGTTCAATATCTAGGGGATTAATTCCAATAACACAATGCAAACCAGCTCGAGCCCCCACCCAGTGACCTGGGACAAATATATACCACCCCCGCTGGGCGCCTCCAAGAGGCAATATTTCCCCTCTCGCAAGCACATAGTCTGAGTGTAGCAAAAAGCCTTTTAATAACAGAGAGAAACAATGTGGCATTATGTTGGGGAAACACCACCAACAGGATTCGTAACACAACCCATGAGCAAAAAAAAAACCCACCCCAAGCAAATTGGGGCATGCCCTTTCCCTTTGGTTCTTGAGTCCAGCAACTCCAAATCACCCAAAGTCCCAAAAGTCCAATGACCCAAAAGTCTCTGTCCCTGGTCAGGGCAGCCCCAGAGTTCAAAAGTTTATCTGCAGAGCTTTACCTCCCAACCTGGGTGGAGATGGGTGGGGGGGAGAGAGGTAAGGGGCACCTTACATGATCTGAAGCTGACCACCCCACAGCTACCCAAATTTCGCAGCAGGACTCTGTCCCCCGGCTGGAGCTCCTGCGAACGCACTCTGGCATCATATTGATGTTTGTTGCGGTCTGCGTTCTTCCGAGCCACAGCGGTAGCTAAGTGATAAGCATCCCGCAGCTTTTCTCTTGGTCGGGATACATATTGCTGATGAGTTTCATAGCTATCTCCATCCTCTGATACACCAAAGCACAAGTCTATGGGTAATCTTGGTTCTCGCCCAAACATCAAGAGATATGGGGTGACTCCTGTAGCATCGTTCTTTGTGGCATTGTAGGCATGCACCAGAAATGCGACATGCTGGCTCCAGGTTGCCTTCTGCTCTGGTCGCAAGGTTCCCAACATATCTAGTAGGGTTCGGTTGAACCTCTCTGGCTGAGGATCACCTTGGGGGTGATAAGGCGTTGTCCTAGACTTTTTAATTCCTGCTATCTTCAGCACCTCCTTCAGAAGGTGACTCTCAAAATCCCGCCCCTGATCAGAGTGTATCCGAGCCGGGAATCCATAGACTGAGAAATATTTGTCCCACAATACTCAAGCGACGGTGGTGGCCCTCTGATCATGTGTGGGGTATGCCTGTGCATACCGTGTAAAATGGTCAGTCACTACTAGAATGTTCCCAACATTCCTCTTGTCTACCTCTACAGACAAGAAATCAATGCATACCAATTCCAAAGGTTGGTTGCTGGTGATGTTCTTGAGATATGCAGCCCTCATGGGCAGAGTTTTCCTTTGAACACATCGAGCGCAAGTCTCACATTTCCTGCGAACATCTTCAGCCATTCGGGGCCAATAGAACTTACTATGAATAAGTTCCAGGGTCCTCTCCATCCCTAAATGTCCCAACTCATCATGCAGGGCACTCATGGCCAGGGCTCTGTACTTTTTTGGCAGTACTAGTTGTGCTCATTGTTTTTGTAAAGGGTCGGTGGTCATTTGGTGTAGCACTCCCTGAATCAGTTCTAGTTTGGTCCATTCTCTCAATAGTAGTTTACCCTCCGGGTTAGGTGGGACAACCGCAGCTGGGCTTTGCTCCTCCCTTTTGGCAAGTAGTGTATCACAAATGTCAATATCTTGCCGCTGGGCTTCTTGCCAGTCAGCCGCATTGAGCATGGGCAAAGGAGATTGGTCCAATGCACTATAGTTCACTGAAGCAGAAGGCATGCATTCAGGGGGCAGGCCCAAAGCTTCTGCAACACATCCCTGAAGGCTCTCACGGGCCTCTGGCTCTCGGCGACTCACACTGCAAATAGCTCTCACTCCATCTGTGGGTATCACAGCAACTTCTGGAGCCTGCGGACGCCTGGACAATGCGTCTGCATCTACATTGCTTCTCCCTGATCGGTACTGAATGCTGAACTCATAGCTAGCCAAGGCGGCCACCCATCTCTGCCCTGTAGCATCCAGCTTAGCACTTGTTAACACGTAAGTCAGTGGATTGTTGTCTGTCCACACCTGGAACTGAGCACCATACAAGTAGTCTTGAAATTTCTCAGTAATAGCCCATTTCAAGGCCAAAAATTCCAGCTTGTGGGTGGGATAGCGAGTTTCACTATCAGACAATCCTCAGTTGGCAAAGGCTACAGGTTTACATTTGCCTTCCACTTCCTGGTACAGGACTGCTCCGCGTCCCACAAGCAGCTCCCACCATCCTATGGACTGCTCCACCAGCCTGTCCACAAGGCACTCCAGCCGTCCCACAAACTGCTCCACAATATATCTTCAGGCTCCCCCACTACTTAACACAATGCTCAGTGATTTCAGCTCTTAGGTGAATTCAGCTTGTAGTAGGGGAGCCTCAGTGCTGGTGTACCATTAGTCCAAAGTGAGCTCAGCAGCCTGTAATTAGACTCCTAATGGAATCAAAATTAACGCTGATATTCCACAGTGGAGAGAGAAGGAAGTGCAATTAGCATATAAGGCCCTTACCCAGGGGCCCATACCACCAAGTATTAATACTTGTCCACAGCCTCACTCATTTCACAGAGTTTTGGAACCCATGACCCTTGCCTAGCAAGTGCTACTTAGTTGATGGTGAGTCCCTCCATCATAACAAAAGGCCAAGTACAGTTCCAAGCACAGTTCCCATGATCAGGGTAATAACAATTTATTCTTCCTGCCCCAATAACAGAGACACTGGGGATCCCACAGCAGCCAAAGTGACCATTTGGGCAGCTATGGCCTCATTCTAGGCGGGGTGGGTGTGCCTATGCAAATGAGATCAGCCCCCGAAGTTCTTTTCCACAACTTGCCACACCTCACCACCAGATGTCAGGGTGGAGCTCATCCTGACACTGCCCACACAAGTATCGTAGGCATAATTGCACAAGGCAGAAAACCTCTCCTTCAGCACTGAAGGCAAATGCCTTTTGTCTTACCATGGTGTTTAGATGCTGCTTGTAATTATTAGAACAGGGAGCACTGGCTGTTGGCAGTCTGAAAGGACAGGAAACAGGAAGGAGGGGGGAGAGTTGAGGAGGCTGAGTGAGAGCTACCGAGGGTGCAGCAGCAGCTTGGTAAAGAGGTTTCCACTTCAAAAGTAAAGTCCTGTTGAAGTTTGTTAGTACCTTGCCTGGTTGCTACAACATTTTGGCGACGAGGATGGATCTTCTGCCTCTGAACTCACCTGCACTCTTTCTGCAAAGCCCAGGTGAGCCTCCAATTGCTTTTACTGCCTGGATCCATATGTTTGAGACTTATCTGCTTGCAATCACGGCTACAGAGATTTCTGAAGTAAGAAAGCGTGCTCTGCTAATCCATTGCCTTGGAGCAGAAAAGCAGCGTATATTTTACACTTTTCCCTTTGCAGATGATAAATATGAGACTGCACTCACTCATTAAAGAACTTTTTTGTGCCAAAAGTGAATGTAGTAACTAATCGCTACAGATTTTGCCAGCGTGAGCAGAAAACAGGGGAGACTATAATGCAGCATATTGCTTCCCTGAGGAGTCTGATTGTAACTTGTGACTTTGGGAATATGGCAGATGAGATGTTTAGAGACCAGCTCATTGAGAAAACAACCATGCTTCGTGTAAGAGAACGCTTACTTCTAGAACCACAACTTACACTAGAAAAAGCAATAACCATTGCTACGCAGATTGAGTCAGCTACAGCTGAAGCCAAAATAATGAGCATGGATACAGGAGGCACAGTCCAGGCTGTGACTCCTTTGCAGAAAAGTTCACTATCGCTGCAAACAAATGATTACAAGAGGAAAACTAATGAAAAACCACCGAATCAGCAAATTCAAAATACAGTGAAAGCATGCTTTCGCAGTGGATCCCCACAATACCTTGCAAACTACACAGGATGTCCAGCAAAAGTAGCTCAGTGCAATCATTGCAAAAAGATTGGGCATTTTGCTAAAGTATGTCGCAGCAGCCAGTTCAATCAACAGGTGCATGCAGTTACAATACCAGATGTTACTGTGCTGAGCGTGGACAAAATCACTACTGCACATATTCCAGAACAAATAAAGTGCACTGTAAACATTTCCACCATACCCTCAGGTAAATCACACTCTATTCAGCTAATGCTGGACACTGGCTCAGCAGTATCTATACTACCTGATTCCATGTATTTGCATTACTTTAAAGATGTGCCTCTTACTGAACCCAAACTTCACTTGGTGTGCTATTTGAAAAACCATATTCCAGTACATGGCTGCCTGCCAGGATAGTTACTGTTGGTGATTGCTGTGTAACTGCAGAGTTCTACACTGTCCACAAAGGCACTGCTATCCTTGGCAGAGATTTATTGGCTGTTTTAAATCTCAGGGTACTTAATGGATGAATTGATCTTCCTCAGCAAAGCACTCTTGCGGTACATACACCAGTTTCAACTGGGACCCAACGCCAGGTTGAGGAGAAACTCGGCTGTGCTTATGGGTTTCTGCATAAAGTTAAAATGTGGAATAATGTGATGCCTGTGTGACAGATGTTATGGCGCTTACCATTTTCAGTCAGGGAAGCTGTTTCAGAGGAACTGAGAAAACTTGTTCAAAAGGACATAATTGAGGAGATTGATTCCTCGGAATGGATTTCACCTATAGTAGTGACGCAGAAGGGTGGAGGCATTCGCCTTTGTGTGGATTTAAGGGAGTTAAATAAAGCTATTGTGATTGACAGCCATCCTCTTCCTCACATAGAAGAAGTATTTGCAGAACTCTGTGGAGCAAAGATATTTTCTACTCTTGATTTGCAGAGCGCATACTACCAGGTTATGTTGCATGAAGATAGCAGAGACCTCACAGCATTTATTACACATGAGGGACTATTTATTTTTAAACGTGTTCCATACAGTCTCGCATCTGCCCCAAGTGCCTTCCAAAAAATGATGTCATTGATTCTGAAGAATCAACATGGAGTTTAGTGCTATCTGGATGATATTATCGTGTTTGGAAATACTTCTGAGGAGCATGAGAATAACCTGCAGTCTATACTAAACTGCACCAGCAAAGCAGGCCTCAAGCTTAATAGGTCCAAATGCAAATTTAGACAAACTGAACTCTCCTTTCTGGAAAAAGAAAAGGAGGACTTGTGGCACCTTAGAGACTAACCAATTTATTTGAGCATGAGCCTTCGTGAGCTACAGCTCACTTCATCGGATGCATACTGTGGAAATTGCAGAAGACATTATATACACAGACACCATGAAACAATACCTCCTCCCACCCCACTCTCCTGCTGGTAAAAGCTTATCTAAAGTGATCATCAAGTTGGGCCATTTCCAGCACAAATCCAGGTTTTCTCACCCCCCGCCCCCCCACAGACAAACTCACTCTCTTGCTGGTAATAGCCCATCCAAAGTGACCACTGTTTTCACAATGTGTATGATAATCAAGGTGGGCCATTTCCTGCAGAAATCCAGGTTCTCTCACCCCCTCACCCCACTCCAAAAACCACACACACAAACTCACTCTCCTGCTGGTAATAGCCTATCCAAAGTGACCACTCTCCCTACAATGTGCATGATAATCAAGGTGGGCCATTTCCAGCACAAATCCAGGTTTTCTCACTCAGAAAACCTGGATTTGTGCTGGAAATGGCCCACTTTGATTTTCATGCAGGTTGTAAGGAGAGTGGTCACTTTGGATAGGCTATTACCAGCAGGAGAGTGAGTTTGTGTGTGTGGTTTTTGGAGGGGGGTGAGGGGGTGAGAGAACCTGGATTTCTGCAGGAAATGGCCCACCTTGATTATCATACACATTGTGAAGACAGTGGTCACTTTGGATGGGCTATTACCAGCAAGAGAGTGAGTTTGTCTGTGGGGGGGCGGAGGGTGAGAAAACCTGGATTTGTGCTGGAAATGGCCCAACTTGATGATCACTTTAGATAAGCTATTACCAGCAGGAGAGTGGGGTGGGAGGAGGTATTGTTTCATGGTGTCTGTGTATATAATGTCTTCTGCAATTTCCACAGTATGCATCCGATGAAGTGAGCTGTAGCTCACGAAAGCTCATGCTCAAATAAATTGGTTAGTCTCTAAGGTGCCACAAGTCCTCCTTTTCTTTTTGCGAATACAGACTAACACGGCTGTTACTCTGAAACCTCTCCTTTCTGGGGCATACAATTTCACAGGCTGGACTAAAACGTGATCCAGATCATATCCTGGCAATTTCAGATGCTCCTCCTCCAACAGATTTGCAAACCTTATGTTCCTTCTTGGCTCTTAGCTCCTGGTATGCAAAATTTATTCCCAGTTATGCTTCTGTCATTGAACCGTTACGAGAATTACTACGGAGAAGTTCAACCTTAGTGTGGACAACGGATGCACAAGCTAGTTTTGAAACGGTGAAAGACTTGATTGTACCTAGTCCAGTACTTGCACTATTCAGTCCTGCATTGCCCACAATTGTAACTACTGATGCTTCTGATTATGGACTTGGGGCTCTCCTCACACAACTTCATGAGGACAACACAGAGAGGACTGTTGCATTTGCTTCAAGGACACTAAGTAATGCTGAGAGGAAATATTCTACAGTCCAAAAAGAAGCACTTGCTTGTGTCTGGGCTACTGAAAAATGGAGAACTTACCTGTGGGGCCGCACGTTTAAGTTGCGCACAGACCACAGCCCTTTGACGACGTTACTCACCACAAAAGGACTGTGAAGAGCAGGATATCGTATTGCTAGATGGTCTGCAAGACTACTCTCTTTCAATTATGAACTGGAATATAACCCTGGAAACCAAAATGTGATAGCTGATTGCCTTTCTCGCCTGCCGTTGCCTTCCCCAGATGGTCCACCGGAGGATGAGGATGTCATGGTTGTGCTTATTACAAGCACTCTCACTGCAGTTACAAGACAACAATTTCAAGCTGCTTGTTCAGCGTGTCCAATTCAACAGAAACTACGGGAATTTCTGACAAAGAGATGGCCCAGTAACCCTAAAAACCTTGACCCAGTTTTGCTGCCTTATTTTAGAGTTCGAGATGAACTTTCTTTGCTTGATGGCTGTGTGCTACGAGGTACACACCAGCTACTTGTGCCAGAAGAATTACAGTAAAAATTCATACACCTGGCACATGATACTCATCAAGGAATTGTCCGAACCAAACAACGACTACGGGATCTGTATTGGTGGCCAGGGATGGACTCTCAAACTGAAGTACTCATAAAATCCCGTGTCACTTGCCAAATGCGTGATAAGACAGCAGTGACATGTGCCCCTCCATTACAGCCTGTTCCTCTTCCTGAATTTGCATGGGAAAAAGTGGCAATTGACATTGTAGGACCCTTTGATATTGCTCCAAGTGACTGCCGTTATGCCATCACTTTAATAGACTATTTCAGGAAATGGCCTGAGGGAGCGTTTACATAGCAAATCTCTTCTGCTACAGTAATTAAGTTCCTCTCTTCAGTTTTTAGCAGGGAAGGTAACCCCAAAGAACTGGTTTCAGATAATGGTAGTCAATTTACTTCCCTGGAGTTTGAAACTTTTCTAGCAGAGAGAAACATTTTACACAGAAGGTCATCCCTATATTACCCTCAAGCCAATGGGGAAATCGAACGGTTTAACAGAAGTTTGAAAGAGAGTTTGCAAATGGCTAAACTGGAAGGGCGATTGTGGATACCCTTCACAACTGATTTCTTGAAAGCATACCGGGCTACATGACATACCACAACGCAAAGGTCACCCGCAGAGTTACGGCATGGGAAACAGATAAATACTAAACAGAACATTGCTGGATTGTTAAAGGCACGACCTGATGCCCCAATTAAGGATGATGTGAGAAAAACAGTTGAACAGAACCAAGCAAAGTCTAAGGCTTTCACAGACAAGTGGTGGGATGCTCAGGAACCAAAGTTTGAGTGTGGTTCCTTCGTTAGAATACGAAAACCTGGAATTTTATGCAAAGGGGACCATAAATTCACAGCTCCTCTTAAAATCCTAGAGAAGAAGGGACCTTACACCTATCGACTTTCTGATGGGCGGGTATGGAATGCTTCTTATCTTGCACCTGCCTATGCACCAAGAGGAGATTATGCCAACACCCAGCCTGCATGGGATGACTTCACCGTAGTACCAACACAACAAGACATTGCACTGGAACCGGGGCTTGAGGGACGGCCTGTCAGACCCAGACGACCACCTGTCTGGACTAGAGACTATGTTATGTAGCATCTACAGTGTTTTCAGTGTAATATTTCTGCCAGCAGTATAGTGCCTTGTTTCATATTTGTTCCTGTGGTTAGAATAACAATGTTTATTTTAATTGGGAGAGTTTCTTAAGAGAGGAGGGAATGTGGTGTTTAGATGCTGCTTCTAATTATTAGAACTGGGAGCTGTTGGAAGTCTGAAAGGACAGGAAACAGGAACGGGGGGGGGGGGGGAAGGAGAGGAGTTGAGAAGGCTGAGTGAGAGCTACCGAGGGTGCAGCAGCAGCTTCATAAAGACTTTAAAAATAAAGTCCTGTTGAAGTTGGTTAGTACCTTGCCTGGTTGCTACAGCACTTACTTCCTTGTTTATCTCAGCCAGCTGTTGCAAATAGCTTTAGCTATTTAGGATGATTTAAGGCCCCCAACTCAGGAAAACACAAAGTTTAGCATGTGCTGAAGTACTGAAGTCAATGGAATTTAAAACCCTCCTTCAGGGCTTTCCTGACCAAAGATGCTTTCAGGAATCAGGGTCTCACAAGGAAATGAAGTTTAAGACATTAGGCCAGTTTCTCCTCCTGCACTGGTCTATTGCCACTGATTTCAATGGAGTGGGTCCTGCTTTACATCAGTGTAAGCAAAATCAGAAACTGGCCCATTTGCCTCCAGTAAAGCTTAAACCCCGCAGCTTTACTTCCAACTGCTGTTTCTATCATGGCTTTAGTAAAGATCTACACATTATTTCAGGGAAAAGAGATTTTCTAGTAGTTAAGAGCAAGGAACTGCATCTGTTCCTGCATCTGTTAGTGAAGATTACTTTTTGAAGGCAGTTGGGTCGTGAGCAGGAAGCAGGCCTGCCTTCCCAGCTGTAAACAGGTGATGATGTTTTACTTTGCACTTGGACAGCTTTGCTCATCTCCTTTACAGAGGTGGGAAAGTGAAGCACAGCGGGAAGGGATGCAGCTGGGGAATTTCTGCTTGGGCTGCTTCCAAAACCGGTTTGTAGAAGTCAGTTTTGTTCACCGAGATGTTTTGGTTGTGGGAACGTCCCCAAATACCAGGCTATTCGCTCTTTCCCTTAATAGCAGCAGGAACAGTTGTGCCTTTTCCACCTTTTGCTGTTTGTGCTCCCCATGGCATCCTTACCAACGAGTGCCAGGCAATACAAATACATGTATGGGATCCTGGACAGGGAGGGGAGCATACATTTTCACTAGATGCAGATGATGTCCTTTTCATGTATTGCTCAGCTTGGAAGATTCCCCTGGCCCTTTAATAAGTTGCATTGACTCATACAGGGGCTCGCAAGCTTTGGAGAGACAGAGCCCTGTGATTGCCAGCAATTTGTCTGGATAGGGATTCTCTGGAACTCCACTTCAAGTGGATGCTTGAAGGGCTCACATATACATTACCTGTGCATAGGAGGAATCATCTGAATAACTAGAGTATCGGCTAGGAATTTAGGACCAGATTATGTCTGCTCTTTCAGGGATGCAAAAGGGTGGGGAGAGGATGTTGCCCCCCACCCCGCCAACAGCACTTGTGCTCCTGTGCTTGTGACATCGGAACCTTTACCAAGCAAAGGTCTGCAAGTTGCAGCTCAAGCAGTGCAAGGGTGTGCTGCTGGCTGAATCCTGGACGTGACCCTTTTCTGAGCTGACTAGCAGACTGGGGCCAGCATATACTGCATCTGGTTATAGCCACTGCCTCCAGAGTTACCCTGCCTCTGTCCCACACAGGCCGAAAGCCCTCGGGAACTGCCACTCGTGCGGTACCCTCGGCACCATCCCATGCAAGGGGATGGCTTTTAAAGCCCAGCTTTAACCGCGAGCCAGCTCCCTCACCCCTTTGAGAAAGCCTAGGTTCATCTTCCTTTGTCACTAGGTGGCAGAATTGGCATTACTAAACCGTGCAGGATTTCCTTAATGGTTACAGTTGACTTCTCGATTCCCTCCTGCAGATTGCATTGCTCAGCATTTGCTAAGGGTGCAGTGGAGGGAGAGGTGGGGTGGAACAATCTCGGTTCCGTTTCTTATATACTGCATGGCAACCTCTCGAGGCAGTTCTCGTACACAGCTGGCTGGTGACTGGCACTATACTGGGCTCAGGGTAAAGAAGTCCAGTTGCGTCTCTATAATTACGTTTCTATAACTGCATCTGATGAAGTGGGTATTCACCCGCGAAAGCTTATGCTCCAATACGCCTGTTAGTCTATAAGGTGCCACAGGACTCGTTGCCGCTCTATAATTACACAGTCTTTTCTGGAGAGCATCCCTCTAGCTCTGGCTTCTTAGTGACTAAGGGGGGTGGCTCAGTACTTCTTCCCAGCAATTTCTGCGGTTGTTGGGCTGCCTATACATGTTGAAAGCTTGATCGACAAGAATCTGTATCTAGGAGGGGGCCTGTGGCACTGGGCCAGCATTCATGTCCATCTGGCCTTTACACCTAGCTCTCTCCTCCTACAGTGCACTCAAGGGGCCAAAAGAGGCCTCAGGTTTGATCCAGATCGCTGAAAGCGAGGTGAACTAAGGCACCTGGAAAATCTCAGACCTGGAGAGTCTTTTGTGGTTAGCTTCTTTGTGTTTGCACTGGGTTCCTGTGTCACACAAGCTAGGGCATCAGCTTGTTAATGTTCCTTCTAAATTCAATGCCTTTTTGGTTAATGGAAAACAATGGCAGGGGGAGGGAGATGTTTTGGGAGTGGGTTTTTTACTGACATACTGAGCCCAGATACATTAGAAAAAAGGTAAAACAGAATGAAACAATGTGTGAAGTAGATCAGATCAAAATTACAGCTACTCTAAGGAGTTAATCCTGAAGTTACTGTAATACATCATTGCACTGGTTAAGGGAAGAACTCCCCTGTCCCCCTCACATTTCATTCAGGTTCTAATATTGCACACATCAGTACAGCATCTGATATCACTGGGGCTGGGGTTAAGGGAGATTGCTTCCTCTCAATTGCGTGTAGGGGTGATGTTAGAGGTGGGTCTGGTTTAAGAATCTGCACCAAAATCCCCTGTTTTGGGGGGAAACATATGGATCTAGATCAAAATCTGCATTTCACACACTCTGGCTCATCTCTGTAATGAGCTGAGCCAAGCCCCAAGAATTACTGAGCCCCCACTGAGAATTCTTCTGTATACACCCACATTTCAGTGCTCTTAACCATTCTCAACTGTTTTCACCAGATTTGCGCATTGAAAGCCCAGAAGGCAATTGCTTCTCTTGGTGGCTCAATCAATCTAATGTTGTTTTTTCTTGCTCCCCTTGGGTTTCTTCCACTTAGATGTTTGTTTCCTATGTCTCTTCTGTAGGAAGTTTTTACTAAGAATTTCCTTTTTTCTTAGCGAATGGCAATTTATTTATTTCTCCCCTGCCCCATTTCTCTCACATTAGAAGTGTGCCTATCCTGTGTGCCTTCGCCACACCTTACAAATACACTCACGTAGAAACAATTAACACAGCAGCTGCGTCTCACCCCAAAGCCAGAAAATATTTAACCAAAGATTAAATCAAAACCCAACCTAGCCAGACAGCAGCTCTTATGTCCCCTATGCCTGAAAACCTGGCCTGGCGGTGGGCCCCAAAGGAGAACAGTTTCGAGCTAGTCCAGACCAAAGAGCCACATGCAAAGCTTCTGCTTTCACATTGTGGGTGGTAAAGCATTGGAGATAGCAGTGGTAACTAGGGAAGAAACGGATATGGATATAAACAGCTTAAGAAGTCAAGAAAGCCAGAGTGGCTGACTGCAGCCAGTTTCCCTCCCTCCATCAGAAGAAAAGTGTTCATGCTTTTAGCCTAGGGCTGTCGATTAATCGCAGTTAACTCACGCGATTAACTCAAAAAAAATGAATCACAATTAATTGCACTGTTAAACAATAGAAAACCAAGAGAAATTTATTAAATATTTTTGCATGTTCTACATTTTCAAATGTATTGATTTCTATTACAACACAGAATACAAAGTGTACAGTGGTTACTTTATATTATTATTTTTGATTACAAATATTTGCACTGTAAAAATGATAAACAAAAGATAAAGTATTTTTCAATTCACCTCATACAAGTATGGGTTCTGCTCAATAGTGATCCAAAGCAGAGTGAACCAACGCATGTTCATTTTCATTATCTGAGTCAGATGCCACCAGATAAAGGTTGATTTTCTTTTTTGGTGGTTCGAGTTCTGTAGTTTCCATATTGGAGTGTTGCTCTTTTAAGGCTTCTGAGAGCATGCTCCACACCTTGTCCCTCTCAGATTTTGGAAGGCACTTCAGATTCTTAAACCTTGGGTCGAGTGCTGTAGCTATCTTCAGAAATCTCACATTGGCACCTTCTTTGCGTTTTGTCAAATCTGCTGTGAAAGTGTTCTTAAAACAAACACGTGCTGGGTCATCATCCGAGACTGCTATAACAACATGAAATATATGGCAGAATGCTGGTAAAACAGAGCAGGAGACATACAATTCTCCCCCAAGGAGTTCAGTCACAAATTTAATTATTGTATTATTTGTTTAACAAGCATCATCAGCATGGAAGCATGTCCTCTGGAATGGTGGCTGAAGCATGAAGGGACATACAATGTTTAGCATATCTGGCACGTAAATATCTTGTGACGCCGGCTACAACAGTGCCATGCAAATGCCTGTTCTCACTTTCAGGTGACACTGCAAACAAGAAATGGGCAGCATTATCTCCTGCAAATTGTAACCAAACTTGTTTGTCTGAGCGATTTGCTGAACAAGAAGTAGGACTGAGTGGACTTGTAGGCTCTAAAGTTTTACATTGTCTTGTTTTTGAGTGCAGTTATGTAACAAAAAAAAATCTACATTTGTAAGGTACACTTTCACGATAAAGAGATTGCACTACAGAACTTGTACTAGGTAAATTGAAAAATATTTTTGTTTGGTTTTTACAGTGCAAATATTTGTAATAAAAATAAATATAAAGTGAGCACTGTACACTTTGTATTCTGTGTTGTCAGTGAAATCAATATATTTGAAAATGTAAAAAACATCCAAAAAATTTAAATAAATGGTATTCTATTATTGCTTAACAGTGCGAATAATTGCAATTAATTTTTTTAATCACACGATTAATCGTGATTCATTTTTTTTATTGCTTGACAGCCCTATTTTAGCCATAAGCTGGTCACCAGCTATACTTCCGGAAGGAGGTTTCTCCCATAGTTTAGTACTGCACAGTTAAATGCAATGTGGAAGTTTCACACTTTGCATTATCTGCCATTGGCTGCTGGAGACAGGATATTCGAGTGAGTTCTGCTATGGTAAATATTATGTTTATTCGGTGACGATTTAGGGGTTCTCTTTGTATCACTTCTGAACTGTGGATGATTTTATGAAATTGTATTAGGAAATTAGTGTGCCATGGAAAGCCTACGTGTGTGTGGATCCATCCTGGAGTAGCAGGGCTGTGTGACTTCTTTGGCAGGCCAGAGACAATGCTGGGTGATCAGCCCTCATTTTGAAAGCGTGTCTCTCTCAGCAACAGAAGTTGGTCCAATAAAAGATATTACCTCACCCGCCTTGTCTCTCTAATATCCTGGGACCAACACGGCTACAGATACTGTGTGTACAAAGTAAAACAACTTGGGACAATAGATTTGCTGTAGCTGGGAGAAGACACTTCCTCCTCTTGTCCAAAAGAAGGGGGGTTTGAGACCGGTGAGAAATTACCAAAAGGCAGAACAAAAGAAGCAGGTGACCCCAGCAAGAGTCTATAAAGGGACTCAAGGGGGGAAAGTGGAGGGGAGAGTCATTAACAACAAATTAAGGTGAGGGAAATTGCTGCAGGAGGGCAGGCAATGGGGCAGAGGACCCTGCCTGACTGACAGAATACAGATGATCCTCTAAGGCAGGGATGGCCAACCTGGGGTTCCGGAGCCTCGTGCGGCTCTTCAGAAGTTAAGATGCGGCTCCTTGTCTAGGCACCGACTCCGGGGCTGGCGCTACAGGTGCCAACTTTCCAGTGTGCCGGGGGCTGCTCACTGCTCAGCCCCTGGCTCTGCCACAGGCCCTGCCCCCACTCCACCCCTTCCCGCCCCCTCCCCTGAGCCTGCCGTGCTCTTGCTCCTCCCCCTCCCCCCAGAGCCTCCTGCACGCCACGAAACAGCTGATCCGGAGGTTCCGGGGGGGGGAGCGGGTGCAGCTGCCAGTGGGCGGGAGGCTCTGGGAGAGGGGAGCTGATGGGGGGCTGCTGACGTATTACTGTGGCTCTTTGGCAATGTCCATTGGCAAATTCTGGCTCCTTCTCAGGCTCAGGTTGGCCACCCCTGCTCTAAGGACTCCTCAGGGAAGGGGGAGCTAGTGAGAGGCATTGTGTTGAGGATGTTTTCTATGGTCTGTACTCTCCGGTGCTTTACATGATTAAAGAGCCTGAAGATGTTGGACTGTACCAAGTGTGCATGTCTGTGTTGACGGCTTCACAACCACTGCGTGCCCCTGAGAGAGTTCAACTGTCTGCCAGAAGCTTCCCACCTTTGGGGTGGAGTTCTGGGAGCAGGGTGTGTTTAAGTACCCAGGAGTCTGAGGGGCCACACTGAGCTCAGAGGGGCTAGGTGGCTGGACAGCAGGTTCCAATACTCTGATAGGGGTGTCAGGTAGAAGGTGTGAGACTGTGCTAGGGACAACAGATTGGGGCAGGGGCTGGACTCCATTTAGGCTCCAGCAGCTTGAAACAGCCCCGAGAATCCAGAGCAGAGAGGCTTGAATTCTCCTCACAGCAATCCCAGTGGGTGGCCAGGAAGGGGCACCCACTGGCATCTGTGACACGATCCCCTTTGCCTGCCATAGGCACTCTTGCTTAAGATAAGCAATACCATTTTCAGTCCAATTTTTAAGATTTGATTTTTATGGCAGTTTATTTTCAAGAGGGTGGAAGCCAGGGGTTTCACAGAATAGTTTTGCACAAATTGCACAAGCATATTGGCCAATGTACACATAAGCTGGGTACTTGTAGATGCAAATGTCCAATTAGATGCTCATCTGACCATCTGCACATGCAAGTACCCAGTTTGCTGCACACTTGCAGTAACTGCATGTATAAATTAGAACACAGCTGCATGCGTGTGTGTGCGTGCGTGCGTGCGTGCGTGTGCAAAGTCATGTGATTCTACTCTTTTGAATAACTGGCCCTAGAAGTCAGACCTGTTCCAAGTTCAGAGAAAAGAGCAACTTCCCCTTTGTGCATATTGAAATTCTGCAACAGGACAAAGTATTTTTAGCCTCTAACATTTGGGAGTCTGAGCACAAATGCTAACTCCTCTATTAAAACAGTAGCTTTGCAGTGAAGAATTTTTCCTACATTGCAATTGTTCTCCCAAGATAAGAGCTTTTTTAGTTTTGCAAACAACAATTTAGGATTGTTCTCTTTGATTGCTAGGCTCTTTAAAACAATGGGATGCTTCAGTGCTAATTTTGGAGAAGGGGGAAAAAGAGCTATCAATGACTTTTCAGGGATATTCACAGCCAAAGATTAAATCCCCAATAGGGTGTATTGTTATTCTTGATATAATGACTGTTTATTCATCATAAAATGCTCTTCATAACATTGGTTCCTAGGGATGACTCGCAGTGTGGTGGAGAAATTCAAACAGGATTGACCTGGGCACCCAATTCAGCAAAACATGTAAGCAGGCGGTTAACATTAAGCATGTGTTTAAATGCACTGCTGAATAGGGATGAGCTTAAGCACATAAAGCGGCAAAGAGTCTTGTGGCACCTTACAGAAATTCACCCACGAAAACTTATGCTCCAGACTAACAGACATATTGGAGCATAAGTTTTCATGGGTGAATTGCTATAAGGTGCCACAGGACTCTTTGCCGCTTTGACAGATCCAGACTAACATGGCTACCCCTCTGATACTTAAGCACATACTTATTCATAGAATCATAGAAGTGTAGGACTGGAAGGGACCTCAAGAAGTCATCTAGTCCAGTCCCCTGCACTCATGGCAGGACTAAGTAATAACTAGTCCATCCCTGACAGGTGTTTGTCTGACCTGTTCTTTAAAACCTCCAATGACTGAGATTCCACAACCTCCCTACGCAATTTGTTCCAGGGCTTAAATACCCTGAGAGTTAGGAAGTTTTTCCTAATGTCCAACCTAAACTGCCCTTGCGACAATTTAAGCCCATTGCTTCTTGTCCTATCCTCAGAGGTTAACGAGAACAATTTTCACCCTCTGCCTTGTAACAATCTTTTATGTACTTGAAAACTTATCATGTCCCCCCTCAGTCTTCTCTTCTCCAGACTAAACAAACCCATTTTTTCCTTAGTCTTTCCTCATAGGTCATGTTTTCTGTGTTTTAATGTTAACTGCCGGCTTATGCACCTTGCTGAATTGGGGCCATGGTCATCACCCTTTGGGAGTACCTAGAGCACTGCTGCTCATGAAGCAACCAGAGAAGTAAATAGCTACAGAGAGTGGGACCAATGAACAGCCCCTCTTTCATGCCATTGTACGCAGCCTGTCTCATACCACCCCTCCATCCTTATTCTTGGCCCAAGTCAATGGCAGGCTGGATGCTCTGACACTTTCTCCTCCCCCCACAATTTTCACACTTGCTTAGAAATGGCCTTACAGTTTTTTCCATCAGTGACTTTATACTAACCTGGGGTTCATATCCAGGGGCCTAAAGTTAGGTACCTAAACCCATATTTAGGCCTCTTATTAAAAGTGGCTTGATTTTTAAAAGGTGCCCTAGTTTGAGAGTGTCTTAGTGTACGGGACTCTCTCTATACAAGAGTTCGGGGAGCTGTGTTAATAGAAGTGTATCTTGGAAAACAGAGCAAGACAGGGATAAAACTGAACCATTTGCCTCGTTACTGTTACCCGGGCAGCTCGTGAGCTGGTGTACCTTGGAGCCGACCCAGTGATTTGGCATGGCATGGCATGGCACTGATTTATGCCATCTGTATGCCTGACCCTTAGAGAGATTTTTATAGATCAGAAAAGATAGGGTAGAGTTTTTAGAAGCACATGTCCCATTAAAAGTCAATAGAACTTGTGCTGTCAAATCGTAGGGGCTTTTGAAAGGCCCACCCAGTGCCTCCTCCAAGGGTTTACCGTCTAATTTGTTCTCATTTCTAGTAAGACATTGGGAAGACAATGGCTTTGGGCTAGTTTGGTTTGCACTTGGAAGGTGGGGCTGAATTTGCTCTCCCTCACCCCTAATTCACACCAAAGTAAACCCCCTGAAGGGAATGGAGTTACTGCTATAAAACTGGTGGCAGAGGCAAATTGATCCCACTTTACATCAGCCAAACATTTGGCCCTAGAAAGTCCCACACTGTATAAACCATGGAGCTATTTGTTTCTCCTTGCCTAATCTCACCCTCATTGTTTCTTAACTTCCACTAATTTCTCTTAAAAACAACTTGGCCTGCCATGACAGACCTTCAAGGGACGCAACTGGGGGAGAACAGCACAATGTTTGTTAGAGCTGACTCAATGGGCACATTAGAGCAGCTGTTGTTGTCCTTTAAGATTTACGGTTCAACCTCCTCCCCCAGTCCAGCAACATAACTTCACCTTTCCCCTACTTCCTTTGTTTTGCAATCATTTTGCAAATCAGCACAACAAAATGTACACAAGTGGCCTAATGCAATCAGCGAGCTCTGAATGTCTCACTGCTCTGAACAGCGCTCCCACCTCTAGGGAAGCTATTTGCAGCGTTGGGCTGTAGACCGGGATATACACCTAAGGCCCACCTCCTACATCCACGCATGGGTCTGCCTTAGGAAGTCATTATGCCTCCAAAATACTCTTCTCTTAGCACTGCACGGCACTCAGTACTTCTACTTCCCCTAGGAAGGATTGTGTGTGTTTGCACTTTGCTGGAATGCAGCACTCCTACAAGGTGCTGAAAGACAGCCCTGAAGACCAGTCATCCCCAGAACCGGCAGCAGCCGCTCGCTCTGTTCCACTCAAATGCCTCAGCTCACCCAGACATACCACAGTGCAGTCTCAGGGCTCCCCTAGAGCAGTGTTAAAAGAGGCAGGGGTGAACTGCAGAGGTCGAGCAGGCAGTGAGGAGCCACAAGTCCTCTGGGCAGATGGCTCTGGCCTCTTACCCATCTCAAGGTATCCAGGGGTTCAAAGCCCTGTCTGTTCCATTGGGTGCGTTGAGGGGAGGAGTTCCTTGCAAACGGACCTATTGGAAACTCCATGACAGCAATCAGAATTCCTCTTCTCCTCCATGGCAGGGCTTGATCTGACTTGCAAGTTTTCTACTGGAGGCCTGAGTTGGATTCCTGGCTCAGACACAGACTATATGTGTGACCTTGGACAAGTCACTTGAGGAATTGTGGCACAGTTCTTCATCTGTAAAATAGTGATAATATTGGCCTACCTCACTGGGCGGGAATGAGGATAAAAATTAAAGTGTGTTTTACCAACTCATGGTTTTACTGCAAGTCTCATGATATTTGGCATTTCTTAAACTCCCAGCTCCTGGAGTCATCTGATTACATAAGAGTCTCCCCTTCATATTTAAATAAAAATTTCTAGCCCTTATGGTTGCAGATGAACGCATGAAAATGAGAACCCTAAATGCTCAAACAGAAGCCAACAGTTTTTAAAATGTAATGAATCTGGGGGGGGGGCTGACTCAGTTCAGAATATTTGAGGTTGGCAATAGTGAATATTTGTTAGGTGTTCACATGCTATCCTAATTAAGTTCACAAAAGTACCTAGACAGATGCATTATGGAGAGACAGTAGCCTCATCATTAAGGTTGCAACTAATTTCCATTAGGAAACTCTACATTAGTTGTGTTTTGGGAAAATGGCTTTTGGGAAAGACTGGAAGTTAGCATATTTACTTTGAAAGCAATGGAGAATATTTCTGCAGAGCTTCAGGGAAATTCAAAATGATTTGAGTAAAGGAAGATGCAAAAAAAAGGGAAGATTCCAAAACCAAATTACTGTTTCAGAAAGAAGGTCACTAAGTGACAGTATACCAGGTGATCATTTATAAAACCAAGTCCATAAAGGAACAGTTTAAAATGTCAGCTCTTACACCACCCACATATCTTGGGCCAAGTCCCCAGGTTGGGTAAATTGGCACAGGAGGTTCACTGAAGTCAGTGAAGCTATGCCAGTTTGCAGCCGTTCAGAATCTGGCTCTTTATTCTTATCTAGCACAAAGAAATGCATATTTAGGCAACAAAAATCTTAACTCTGACCCTGAAGAAACACTATTCTTTCATCAATAAGCTCTGGTTGTGAGCACAACACAGTACCCTTTTAAAGGCAACTTTCAGTTGTATAGGATGATGTATTTGAGGCTGGTAAATGTGCAAGTTCACATTGACAATTTTTTCATTACTTTTCCTATAGAACTACATAGAACATTCACTCTCAGCAGTTAAAAGTACTTTTTTGGAAACATTTTACTGTTCCTTAAGTATATTGACTGATGATGTTTCCCATTTGACAGCATCCTTCGGAAGAATTTAGTTAGTTACCACAATTAAGAGAACACATTAAAAGCTACAATCCATGAATGAGAGAGAAAGCTGCTCTGTGCCATGAAACATATATTCCTTTATACCTCATAGGGAAAGTGTTAATTATGTAGGCAATATAAGATATATGATGCCCTTAGCTATTTGTTTCCTTGCTCCTGGAGTTTCCCAAGTGACTTGACAAATAACTGGATTATTGTTTAGCAACCCACAGAGGCGTGTGTGTGTGTGTGTGTGTGTGTGTAAAAATGAAGTGTGTGTGTGTGTGTGTGTGTGTGTGTGTGTAAAAATGAAGCAACCTTTTAACCCTGAACTGGTATACACTGGCATTGCTTCATTGACTTCTGTGGATTTACACTAGCAGAGGATCTGGACTGAAGTTTTCTGGAGTTGGACTGGATCCTATGGGCCCACTTTTCCCCGACCTGCACCCTGTGTAGACATTTAAACCTGACAGAACGAGGAGTAATGGCCTCAAGTTGCAGTGGAGGAGGTTTAGGTTGGATATTAGGAAAAACTTTTTCACTAGGAGGGTGGTGAAACACTGGAATGCGTTACCTGGGGAGGTGGTGGAATCTCCTTCCTTAGAAGCTTTTAAGGTCAGGCTTGACAAAGCCCTGGCTGGGATGATTTAGTTGGGGATTCGTCCTACTTTGAGCAGGGGGTTGGACTAGATGACCTCCTGAGGTCCCTTCCAACCCTGATATTCTATGATTCTATGAAACCTGTAAGTAAGTGTCCCCAGTTCTCAGGGGCAGATTGTGCCAGTGTAGCATCAGAGAGGGTGCAGCTTGCCTGCATTTCCTCTGCTTAGGGAGGGTGGGGGTACTGTGGACTGGGCAAAGACTCCTGGAACTGCCCTACTGTGTGTGTCTGCTTCCATGGCTCTCCTATGGGCTACTGCAGGGGTGCAGCACCACTAGGGCACAGGTTGATCATGACCATGCCTCCTCCTCCCATCCCTATGTCATGGAACAATGTGGGGAGCATCCCCAGTCTCTGTGCGTAATATAAGGGGGCTGTTGGAAGGATTCCCCAAGGGCTTTTACACCTGGCCAATTGTCCCTTAGTGCGAGGCTAGCTCAAAGGTACAACTGTCTGACCCCCAGCTCCTCCCTTTGTGTATTGCAGCTGGTGCATTGCCCCTTTTGTACTAATCAGGGAGCATTTGGTTAGAAGGATCAGGTGTAATTTCTGGAGTATTTCAAAGGACGAAAATATTTCACATCTATTTGATCAGCCATTGGCTGCAGGTAAAGTATGTTTCAGCTTATACAAGCTAATTACAGCCAACTATAGTGTGACTGGCCTCCCTCAGCATTACTATGCCTAGCACAACTCATGGTCTTGTACAATAGGGATTTGATTCCAACTAAGCATCTGATTCGGGAAGCTCCCTGCTTGTGGAGCTGGATCATTCATATAATGGATCAAAACAGGAGTTGCTTAAATTGACCCAGCTGTACCAGATTCCACCATGTTTTCATATAGCTTATTATATATAGTTACCTCTGGCAAGTTCCGTCAGAGGTGACCCTCAGACTCCATCCAAGAGACGATGTATCAGTGGGCAGATTTTAAACAATATTCTTGCATTTATGAGTCTCGTTATCCAGCGTGAGACTGATTTGTAATAGGCCTTTCTACACCTTACTTCCCAGTGGAGTCTGAAGTCTGACCAAGTGATGACATGTAACTCCTAGGGAGGCAATACCACCCAGCAGACGGGCACCAGACAGGGAATCAGAAGTCCTGGTTTCTATTGCTAGCTCTGCCATTGCCCTTGGACAAGCCACTTCACCTCTTTCCACTCCTGGTCTTGTCTTGTCTATTTCAATTGTTAGCACTTCAGGGCAGGGGCTGCCTGGTGTATGTCCAGTGCCGAGCACAATGGAATGCCCATCTGTAATGAAAATACATTTCAGCAGGGCTGATGTGCTGGGATTTGTGGTGGATTGTGAGCTAGTATTCCAGTGGTTTATCTCATCATGCAGGTAACTATAGTTTAAAGTCAATGGCCCAGATCTGGCCCTGTTGTAACTCCATTGATTTCAGCCCAGTAATGGATGAATTTGGCTGTTTGTGGAGATAACCAAATCAGTGCCTGCTTGGACTTCAGATTTAACAGTTTTCCTGCTAATAACTCTTGGAGTACTTCATTTCCCAGTAAAAATGCTCTCTCTATCTCTAAGCAACTTTTCTTTGGCGTTTCTTTAGTGATTTCCCTGTTAGGTGAACTCTGTTTAACCTGCAAAAACAAAATTGTTTTGTCCTTAATTGGCACTCTACGAACATGGCTTCTGGAAAGATTGTTCGGGTTACTTAACCCAGGGTTTCTTTCAAACTTTATCTTTCTGCAGCCCCCCAAACATGCTATAAAAACTCCACGGCCCACCTGGGCCTCAACAACTGGTTTTCGGCATCTAAAAGCCAGGGCCGGCGTTAAGGGGTAGCGAGCAGGGCAATTGCCCAGGGCCCCACGCCACGGGGGCCCTGTGAAGCTAAGTTGCTCAGGCTCCTGCTTCAGCCCGGTGATGGGGCTCAGGGCTGCCACGCAGTGGGACTTCGGCTTTCTGCCCTGGGCCCCAGCAAGTCTAACACTGGTCCTGCTTGGCGGACCCCCTGAAACCTGCCCGCAGCCCCCCAGGGGGCCCCATCCCACTGGTTGAGAACCACTGACTTAACCCACACAATTTATAGTTTCTGCAATGAAATTGGGGAGGGTGGGGGGGCTCGACAGAATTATCAATTCAACTTCCTCCTCAGCTTCCCCTACTAGCAGAGGGAAAGGCATGACCAGTTTCCCTGTCTCCCATTTAAACACTGTTTGCATATTTTCCACTTAGATTAAATTCACACCTGTGCAGAAGGATTTATAGTGATCAATAGGTCTTATGCTGTCCCTCTGCATAGGGGTGAATTTTGCAATGTATGTATGAGTATCCCTGATAACACCAAGGGCTCCTAACAGGTGATAAGAGCTGGGTTGGTATGTTAGCTCCATTGTTCATTGACGTACTAAGGGAAGCTTATAACTTTTAAGACAAACGGCTGTGACCCAGGAGTAGAAGACATTTTGCAAAGATGTAAGGCAAACTACAGTTAGAAATGCCTAGAGTAGATAGTTATGGTAATCTACTATGACCCACATTTTAATCTCCCAGAAGATGATTTTTTTTTTTAATTTTACCAGGGTTTTTCCTAGCTGTTCATCAGGCTTCTCACACAGCAAAATACTCTGTTGCCTGTAGTGGAAGTGTGCCCAGGGCTGGAGTTAGTTCATTGCATATAATGCATTAGTTTGGAATTTTATGAGCAAGTCACTTAACTTGTAGCTGAGTTCCGCATCATTAAATACTAGGTTATTAGTGATAAGTATATTAATTATTACATTAGTGTTAATATATTAAGTTACTTTTGCAAAGTGCTTTGAGATCCTTGGAAGAACTTGCAAGTGCCAGATGTTATTTTATTTGTACAAGAGAGTGACAACATGTTAAGCAGACACTCAGGTGAACTCTGGTGGTGCCATATATTATTTAGAGAAACAGGTATATCGAAGGGCTTTGTAATCTGTATAGCACAAGTCATTGTTCCTTCTCCTTTGAAGCAGTATGAAACTTCAAAGGCCATCAAAGCTGCAAGGAGATCCACTGCCAAGCATCCTAATGCTTACTTTCCCCAACTTGAATACATACATCTGTGCAGGGAAAAAAGAAAACGCTCGACACATCCAACTGCACTGCTTAAGATTCATGAGTCACAGTTCTCTATGAAAACCACAGAGAAAAATATAACAAACATCTAAATGTGACAACAGCCCCAATTTGGCTTGATCATCTTTGGGTGTTCTGGCATATTTTCTCCCCCGCCATGTCATTCAGACCAAGATTCAACATTTTGTTTATTGAAGCAGACAGGGCCCCTCCTGTTCTGCAGCACCCAAGACCATGAGACAGAGCGTAGGCGAAGCATTTGTAGCCCCATACTGAAAAGTCTGCCATGCGTTTAGTTAGGACAAGCCTACGCAACAGATGCACAGGAGCAGGTAGAGTAAACAGCTGGCCATAACAGCATGGGGAAAAGCAGCAAGCCTTTAATGGGTAGGAGAGTGTTAGGGGGCTTATTCCTTCACCCGTTTACTTCCCTGGTCCTTCTCGCATGAACAGAGAGGAACAATCCCCGAAGTCCAAAGGTGCAAACCATTCGATGTTTATTGGGGTGAACTTCCAGCAAGCATGATTCCAGTTTCCTTCCTTAATGTCCCCCTTCCCAGCTCTGACACCACAGAGCATTACACCTGTGTCCTTGTTCCCATTCCTGCCCTTAGCCAAACATGATTCCAATTTTCCCACCTCCATTCCCTGTTCCCATTCCCCCAACTTACTTCCTGATTGACTGCAGACTATATAGTAAAACTTGAGTTCTGCTTAGCTATACCTTAACCAATCATTTTCCTGAAATTTAACTAACCAATCCTAACATATTGTAACATGATTATTTAACCAATTATATCCCACCACCTTAATTAGTTTACACCCAGCAAAATTAATTGTACAGCAGACAGAAACAATCACAGACCCAGACAGAGATTATACAGACAAACAATAGGGAAATGGGGACTACAATGATAAAACAACACAGAAATGAGGATTTCACATCCCAGCTATTGATAAGTGAGTTCTTGCCAGACAGGATGCTATCAAACTAAGTTTCCTTTTACATTTTCTAGGCACTTCCCTTTCTCTGGAGGTGATAGGCATTATCAGGACAGGATCGTATTCCTAACAGCCCAATAGCACCTTCTTTCAATGAGACTAGTTTGGGATGGGAGGAGGTGACTGGTCGCTTCCCAGTTTATGGCTGCCTCTGCTGCTTAGCCAAAGATCTTAGCCTAAGGACAGGGCCTCAGACTGTCACAGTGAGAAAAGGCCTTATACAGACAGACAGTGGACACAAGAACAAATGGATATAAACTGGCCGTCGGGAAGTTTAGACTTGAAATTAGACGAAGGTTTCTAACCATCAGAGGAGTGAAGTTTGGAACAGCCTTCCAAGGGAAGCAGTGGGGGCAAAAGACCTATCTGGCTTCAAGATTAAACTCGGTAAGTTTATGGAGGAGATGATATGATGGGATAACACGATTTTGGCAATTAATTGATCTTTAACTATTCATGGTAAATAGGCCCAATGGCCTGTGATGGGATGTTAGATGGGGTAGGATCTGAGTTACTACAGAGAATTCTTTCCTGGGTATCTGGCTGGTGAATCTTGTCCACATGCTCAGGGTTTTTGGCTGATCGCCATATTTGAGGTTGGGAAGGAATTTTCCTCCAGGGCAGATTGGAAGAGGCCCTGGCGGTTTTTCGCCTTCCTCTGTAGCATGGGGCACAGGTCACTTGCTGGAGGATTCTCTGCACCTTGAAGTCTTTAAACCATGATTTGAGGACTTCAGTAACTCAGACATAGGTGAGAGGTTTATTTCAGGAGAGGGTGGGTGAGATTCTGTGGCCTGCATTGTGCAGGAGGTCAGACTAGATGATCATAATGGTCCCTTCTGACCTTAATATCTATGAGTCTATGAGTGATTTTGATTCTCTGTTTTGTACCTCTATAACTAGCTAAGTGATAAGAATACACCTAAATTCTTAGAATATACGCCTCTACAGACAGGCCTGAATATCTATATCCTAACAGAGAGCAAGAAGATACTGGCTTTGATTTAAGGCCTGGGATTTTAAAGCTTCAGAATCCAAGCTGCCTTTGAGGGTATAATGCTTGTTTTTCCATTTCCTACAGTCCTGTGCCAAATGACCTACTTGTTCTCCTATCAAATCAAAGGGTATAATTTGACCAACAATGTAACAGCCAGGTCACGTTGGCCTGTGCCAGATTAATAGACTGCGGACAATGCAACTGGCTTCACAGGGTGCTGATCAGCCCAGTTTATTCATGCAGGAGGAGGAGAAAAGCCACAAAAGCCAGCAGAAAGATTTCACAAGGCATGACCACTTTACCTCTGCTGGGACCTTTCCTGCTTCAGAAGTTAAAGTGGCAGAAACAGAATTAAATCCAGGTCCCCAGCTAGTAGATCATAGAATATCAGGGTTGGCAGGGACCTCAGGAGGTCATCTAGTCCAACCCCCTGCTCAAAGCAGGACCAATCCCCAATTTTTGCCCCAGATCCCTAAATGGCCCCCTCCAGGATTGAACTCACAACCACCCTGGGTTTAGCAGGCCAGTGCTCAAACCACTGAGCTATCCCTCCCCCATTAGTGCCCTAATGAAAGGCAGGATGGATCAACAGTTAAGTCTGTGGCTGTTTTGTAAGGTTTATAACAGTCTGAACCCTTGGGGACAGATCCTCAACTGGTAACAGCTTCAACAGAGCTATCGTGGTTTACACCAGCTGGGGATCTAGGCCCAGCTCCTCCAAGGTATTTAGCAGCCTAACTCCCGTTGATTGCAATGGGATTTAGGTTTCTAACTGCCTTTGAGGAGCTGGGTCTAAGCTCTTGATTTTGTAAAGATGGACAACTCCCATTGCTTTCCCCATCTGTTACATAGCAATACACTCCTGGCATTTGCCAGTTGCTAGCTAGAGATAATTAAGGATCAGGCAGTTATTAGAAAAGATACATTTATCTCACATGGACGTACTAGGCCAGAGACCTCATGTCCCTGTCTGGGATGGTTAGTTCCTATGACAGTGAGGGGCCTGTGGATATATAGTGTGTATGTTTGTTGTAGCAACCAGGCAAAGTACTAACAAACTTCAACAGGACTTTAAAAATAAAGTGGAAACCTCTTTACCAAGCTGCTGCTGGACCCTCGATAGCTCTCACTCAGCCTCCTCAACTCCTCCCCCCTCCTTTCTGTTTCCTGTCCTTTCAGACTCCCAACAGCCAGTGCTCCCCCTTCTAATAATTACAAGCAGCATCTAAACACCACAATGTTCACATGAATCATAGCACGCAAGACCATTGGGCGTCTCCACAGAAGGATGTGGATCTCTTAGTGCTCCATAAAAGTTAAATATCTGGAGTCCTAGACAGCTGCAGTGGCCTTTACAACCTCTTCTACAATACAGAAGTCAGGTGTCCAACCTGTGGGTGACAAAGGTGGAACTACTGTAACCTTGAGGAGGATTCTGAACCTTCTTCTAGCGCCAAATGTGACCTGCCCCTTAAGTCTACCAGGCTATTACAAGCAAGTCAGCAGCCAGGAGAGACGCCTGTGATGGTGATCCTTCCTGGGACCAATTACACCATCTCAGGCATAATTCTACAGATTCAGGGATCTGGAGCTGCAAGAAAGACTATCCAGACAGTCTTCTTGGTAATCCTTTCTGTCCCTCAGGCAAGGGAAGAGAGAAGGCAAAAGTTACTGATGTGAACAGTCAGTTAGGTGAGTGATGTAGGAAAAAGTTTTAGTTTTGTGGAACTTTGAGGCACCTGCTCTAGAGAGAGGAGCTGTATGAATCAGATAGCCTCCATCCAGTAGTAGGGGCACCAGTCGCATGAGTGATAGACTAGCTAGTGTAGGTGGCAGGACTTTAAACTAACCAGGAAGGGGGAGGTGGTATGATGATTGCCCAGTTATCAACACTTCATATGCCAGCCCCAAAGCCTTACACATATGACGAATCCAAGCATAAAGCAGCATGTGAGGAATAACATTTTTTAATGTGTTGACATACTTATGCTAGGAACCTACGTAACAAACAAGAGGAGTTGGATGCTTATGTAGGAGGAGACACATGATATGACTGGTGTGACACTGACAATATCCTGGACAAACCTTATGGAATTAAGATAGTTCAATAAAGTCTGAGGTGGAAGGGTCCCAGAGCCTGGGCTGTTGCCCAAGCCCGGAATTCTACACTGCAATTAAACAGGCCTGCAGCCCACGTCCCGCGAGAGTCCGAGTCAGCTGGCATGAGCCAGCCGCAGATTTTTAATTGCAGTGTAGACATACTCTTAAGGAGCTCAATTTATTCAGTGTATCATAGAGAAGGCTGAGAAATGATTTGATTACTGTGCATAGGTACTTACACATGGAAAAGATCAGATATCAGGGGGCTTTTCGATCTTGCAGACAAAGGGATAACATGGTCCAATGGCTGGAAGCTGAAGTTAGACAAAATTCAGCCTTGAAATAAGATGCCATTTCCTAGCAGTGAGGGTACTTAAGCCTTGGAACAGTTTATCGGGGAGGTGGCAGACTCCCCATTGCATGGATTTTTTAAAAAAATGTTATTCGATTTCCTTCTCAGAGACATGCTGTAATCCAGCTTCCGGGGAAAGTTCTACGGCTTGTGTATGCAGGAGGTCACATCAGATGATCAGGGTGGTCACTTCTGGCCTTAGAACAGAGGTCTAAGAGGCTCCTAGGGGGTCACGGAGGAATGTTCAGGGGGGCACAGCAGGCCAGGCCAGGCCCACGAGGGGGGGCAGGGAGGGAGCGCCACCCAGCCCCACCCCCAGTTCTGCTCTGGTCCCACCCCCAGCCACAGCCCTGGCTCCAAGCCAGGCTGCTTTAAGGAGTCTTGGGTTGGACACCCAGAAATGAAAATTCCAATGACTAGCGACTTTGAAAGTGTAGGCCACAGTTGGAGAAGGTCTTGGATTACAGAACTCAGGGTCAGAGGAGAAAAGCATGTCTGCCTGTCTGTCAAGCACTCTCTTGACTCACTGCCTGGTTTAGGATTGGGGTGGCGGGGTCCCCCTGTACAGTTGTCTACTACTCTTTCCATTAATGCACCATTTTTCAGAGATTCTTTTTCTACCAAGTGCATCTGAGAATTTAACAGTTCTATTATTTGTGAATGTTTCTGAACTGAAACATGTCTCATCTGGATGCTCAGGAGGAATGAGCACTCAGACCTGTAAGTAGCAGTGAGAACACAGCTGCTCAGTTTGCAAGTACATTTGTGGTCCATTCACCCACCTCTATAGATTAGTCCAGTCCTGCCCCTATTTAAGCCAATTGCAGAATTTCCATTAATTTCAGTGGTGCAGGATTGAACTCAGCTATTTGTTGGGAAGTTATTTGCATTTCAGCAGCAAGATAGAGAGGAAACATTTCCAGACTAAAGCATATCACAGTTGTGCACCAGCAATGGCTTCCCAGTGGAATATCTTAGGCAGCCAACATGCTGTTTGTAGATTCCACTCTGCATAGAGCACGCCAGCCCAAGGAACAAACTTTGGAGGATTTGGGAATACAGTTGCAATAGAGAAAGACCCTAATGAAGAGAACACTCCAGCTGCTGTTTCAAAAGCTTCCCTCCGCGCAGACTCCCGACACACAGCAAAGGTATTACAATTACTGTAATTCACCCGAAGTTCATCCCAACAGAGTTGAATGGATGCATGGTGGGGCTAAGCATTTGCTCTAAAAAAGGAGTTTTTTAAGGGCCACATCTGTGCACTGAATGCTTGGAGGCACTCACATTGGGCCAGAGTCTTTACTGGAGCAAGTAGGCCCAGCTGTTAACTTCATGTGAGCTACACCCATTTACATGAGCTCAATAGGTGGTGTACAGGAGGAGTGCTTTCAGCATTGGGCTCTGTGGGGAGGGATGTGCTCTTCCTCTGGCTTTTGTATAGCATCAGCCCATGCTCTTAGAGCTTAAGAAGCAAGGCAAATCTTCAGTCCCACATTTCTTTGCAAGCTTATCACTGCTTTCTCCATTCTGCCCTAAGGCCAGCAGTGAATTGGTGGGATCAGAGACCCAAAGAAAAAAAGACATGTTCCCTGCAGCTTGGCGAGGCACCTGTTGTATCTAGCCACAGGCTGCAAGATAAATGCAAAGGAAGACAGCTTTTGTGAATCCGAGCCACACAAACAGATCAATGGCCAAGGGCAAAAAGCTGCTAAGACAGCATCTACCAAGTTAACTCTGTTATTGAATATTGCATTGGAAGAAAGCGAGATCTGTTTGTTCTGCGCATTGCTCCCCGTACGTTACTGTTCCAGTGATGAATGTGCTCAGATCAAGAGCTTTTCCTCCAGCCAGTAAATGGACACGGATCTCCTTACGAGAAGACAGCCATGGCACTTTGAAGCCAATGGCTGAGTTTCACAAGACACGTGCACCCATGAAGCTGAGCACAGGGCTGAGTATGTAGAATGCAGCTGAACAGCACTATGTGGGCGTTTGCTAAAATTATTGACAGATACAAGGGTAGTGCATAAGGTATTACTCCCATTATTTTTCAGAATGGGTCCATTCCTTTTCCAGACACTATCCTATTGGGCCAGACTTTGCCAGGATTAGGTGTAGCTAAGGGCAAACTCATGGCAGTCAATAGAAATCTTCCTGATTTGCAAGGGCAGAACCTGGCACTGAAAAGCCTAGGCTACAAACAGAGTTCTCCTGTGGGCTGCACTCGTAGCAGCAGTTTAGACTTCTATTGCCTATTCCCTCGCAGAAACCCAGTAGCTGCCAGCTCCACTCAAGTCCCGTAGGGAAGCTTGCCTTGTTGCTCTCATTAAGTTCTGATGGCACACTATTTACAGGGCTTTAGATCAGTTTCTAAATTCTCTTCGCTTGGTTCTGTAACTTAACCCACTGCAGTCCTATGGCCACATTTTTAAAAGAGTTAGGCACCTCATCAAGTGTCCAGATTGTCAGTGTACTGAGCGAGAGTGCCACCTTCTTGGCCAACACACCGAGGATTGAACTGAGACCTACAGGGCTGAAAGCAGGAGCTACTCCAGCTGGAGACTGTCACAGACTCACATCCTCTGGAGAGCAGACCCTGGAGCACCCACTCAACAGGGGTTACCATGAGCTTTTGAAAATCTGGCCATAATTACGTATCTGTGTTGCCATCTGCTGTGATTTTATCATGAACCTCGTGATATTTGGAGTTTTCCTTAAACTCCCTGCTTCTGTAGTCCCGTGATTACCTATAAATCTCAGCTTTCATTAAAAAAACCAAGTTTCTAGTCCTCATGGGTATGAAGAAAAGCTGGAAAACATGACTCCTGAAGTCTCAAACACCTTCAGGAAAAAAGAGACCCCACATTTTGTAAAATCTCATGAGCCCCCAAAAGTCAAGTCAACCCCCGATAGCCAAATATCATGACAATGCTGGTGTCCTAACAGGAGCTGCTGAGCTCTTCTGGCCTCGCTACATTCTCAAACACATGGGGTTTCAGCCATATAGCTGCCTGTTAATATGGCTGTGAGTTTTCATGGTTATCTGTAGCTCTGGGAAGTGCTTTGGGAGGTCTCCAATGACAGAAACTCTATAACTCAAATTAGAACCTACGGATTCTGTGAAATCTGTTCAACAGGATGTGCCAGGTTCTCCCCTCTACCCCACTCCATGGGTGCAACCTGAACTCGGGTACCACTGAGCCCTCTGTTTCATCAGCCTGGGCTCCCTCTCATCCTGTGCTGGTGTGACAAGCTACAGACTGCTCCCGATCCTGCACTCCCGCCAGCATTCACACAGGCAGGGGCACACGCAGCTGCAGTTATCTGAATGCTTCTCCTAAGCCAATCAAGAACTTACAGTAGAATGAGGCTCCAGCCAAAATGCCTCCAGTTCCCCAGCCTAGGATCCCCGAGCTGTACCATTGTGCCCTGGTCAAAAGCCTGGCCAGTATATGAGTGATTACCGAGTCTGCCACTTCTACAAAGGAAATGGGACGTGCACCAACTCTTGTTCCTGAGCTGAGATTTTTTCCCAACCACTTCACTCAAACCATACTGTTTTAGGTAAAATATAAAATAGATTTATTAACTACAGAAATATAGATTTTAAGTGATTATAAGTGGTAGCAAACAGATCAAAGTAGATTACCTAGCAAATAAACAAAAACCCAATCTAAGCCTAACATACAAGATAGGATTTGAATTAAGCAGGGTCTCACCTTATTAGATAGGATAAACAGTCCACCAAGGTTTCATACACAGGCAGGCTTCCTTCTTTCCTGCCCGGAACCAGCACTTCCCCCAGTTCAGTCTTTGTTCCTCAGGTGTTCTCTTGTGTGGGGAGTGAGGCCCACTCATGATGTCACTTCCCCCTTTTATATTTTCTTCCAACTTGCTGGAAACATCTTTTGCTGTGACTTGAGTTAAACAGTTCCCATTGTGTAGTGCAATCTTCTGAGAGGTTTCCATTGTTCACAGTTCCAGGAGTAATCCTTTGTGAGCGTTTGTATTTTTCATAATGGGGCATCAACATTGTTTGAACTTTTTATTGTTGTACCTGAAAGGCTGCTTGTGGGTGTTCCCAACCTCACAACATGTTTCAGTGGCACCTACACAGCAAAACTTCACAACTTCTAATACAACGAGAGCACACACTACTTAACAGGATATTAACATTCAACAGATTGAGACTTTTAAAAAGATAACTCACAAGGCATACTTGGTACAAAACATATCCTAATTATATCACCAATGATGAATATGGGGTGCAGAGTGTCTCTTTGGGGCGCAGAGTGTCACACAGGGAGTGGGTCTAAACCCCACTTTTTGTTCCATTTCCCTCCAGGAACAGACATAGCTGATGGGCTTTCATAGGAAACCAGTCGTGCAAACATTTATGCACATGCTTAACTCAAACACGAAAATGATTCCACTGAAGACAGTAAGAGCAGGTACAGTGTATGAAGATCAGCGAGTACTTAACAGTGTTTGCACTATTGGGGCCCAAGTGCACTTGCCTGCCAAGAAAGCAGGGTCCAACCAAATAGAAAGCATACCTGGGAGACTCACACATGGAAGGAGAGAAACAGCAGACAGAAGGAGAAGAGACAAAGGCAGGGTGGAGAGAAGCAATAAGGATAGGAAGTTTTTCTCCTCTAAGTTCCTAGTTCTAGTGAAACCCACATCAGTAGTGATCTCTGGTCACTACGTCGTTACACAGGGCCAGCCTGAGGCCCTAGCAGCAGGCTCCACAATAAAGGAGAGAGCCCAAAGAAGAGTCATAGCTCCATCTTTTATAGGCTCTGGCCTGTTTTTTAATGGAAAGGCCCAAAGTTCCTTCAGCACCAGGTCAGTGCAGCAAACCAAACAGCAAGTTCCTCTCAGTCGTTACAACAAAGAATAAAACTCACCTACCTGTGTGTACTTCTTCAAGTACAGCATGGTCCTTAGGCTGAGAAGTCACCGCCAGCTCCTCAGCCTCTCTTTTCCTCCACGACTGGTGACCAGGTGAAAGCTTTCTTTGCCTACAGGGCAGGTTACGCAGGTTCTCCTGGGGAGGGCAGGCCCCCTGCAGGGAATTGACTTCTTGTGGCCCAGTTCTAGTGTGAGGTGTACCTGACACCCCCCCCACCCCACCCCATTGCACAGCTGACGGCTGTTTGGCTGCCTGTGTGAAGGAGTTAGTGATCTCAGTGCTTTTTGCAGGGGACAGGCGTCCTTATCACAGAAAATACCACAACAGAATGGTAATAATTGGCCCCCTTATTGCCAGCATCAGTAAGAATCTGAATGGACATGAAGGCTGGACTATACTCTGGCTCCTCAGCCCTCTCTCAACTAGAAACTATCTGATGTTTAGCACCCAGTGCCCCATTCTTCCCTCTGCATAAGTCAATAGAGTTACACCAGAGGTGACTTTGGTCTTCTATGGTAAACACAGCTCCGCTCTTCCTACCCAGCTGTTCCCCGACTATGGCTGTATATGGGTCGATAGGGGCCAAAGAGTGGTTCAGCACTCCATGCCGACAGTGTGATGGCTCCCTGTGAAAAAGGGACAATGGGCAGGGTTCTGCTCATCTCATGCCGTGGTTCTGGAAAGGAAAGTCAGATGTTGTATTGCACTTTTGCTCAGCTGTACGTTTTCAGAGACTGCAAGGAGCCGTTCATCTCTGAAAAGTTTGCCTTCCTTGCCCACGGTTTTGATACAGCAGCAATGAAACCCATTGAACTCACTTACTATTTTAGGCAGCTTCGATCATGTGAGAGTGAGTAATAATCTCAGCACTGCTTCTCATTTGCATCAGAGATTAGGAACGAGATTCTTCACTGTCTTACTCCAAGTTTCCAGCGGTGTAGCTCTGCTGAAATCGATATTGTTCCACCAGTGTAAAACAGGTGTAATTCAGGGCAGAACCAGACTCTGGGTTTTAAAAAGGCCCCTTTTTCTTCTGTCAGCACTTGCATTTGTGATCTGTACCGTGCCTCATCTGGGGCTTAAATGCTATTATTAGTGCCTATAATAAAGCCTGTTAGACGTACAGCTTAGAGTTCGCAACCATCTCGCAGCAACGCAGAGGTTATTTTGGAACTAGAATTATAAATATTAATCACTTGTGTCACTGGGTATTTTTGCCTCTGAACACATCATTTTGCAGATTTCTTTTCTTTCTTAAAGTCACTGACAGCTGCTGCCTTCTGTGTGAAATTTGGAGGTAAAATGTATGCAGCACCATGGATTCACATGCTGACAGATGCTCCCTGGGCCTCTGTGCCGTGTTCTCATTGGCAGATTATTTTAAATTTCCAGTATGACTTGGCAATTTAAGTCCCTGTTGAGCAATGTACACAAGCCTTTTGACTTCAATGGGACTATTCACAAGCTTAAAACCAGGTGCTTGCTTAAATACCTGACTGAACTGCGGCCTCAACATATTGCAACATAACACAATGAGTCAAATTCATCCTGATTAAGTTGTAGCAGGGATGAGTTTGAGCTAATAAAACTTAAGGCCTGGGCTGGGACCATCAAACTGTATTTTTTCACACAATGCACAGTCAACCTGTGGAACTCCTTGCCAGAGGATGTTGTGAAGCCCAAGACTATAACAGGGTTCAAAAAAGAACTAGATAAGTTCATGGAGGATAGGTCCATCAGTGGCTGTTAGCCAGGATGGGCACGGATGGTGTCACTAGCCTCTGTTTGCCAGAAGCTGGGAATGGGCGACGGGATGGATCACTGGATGATTCCCTGTTCTGTTCATTCCCTCTAGAGCACTTGGCACTGGCCACTGTCGGAAGACAGGATACTGGGCTCGATGGACCTTTGATCTGACCCAGTATGGCTGTTCTTATGTTCTAAACTCTCACCTACATGATTAGTTCCACAGAATGTATCTAATCTTCACCCGTTACCATTTCACAAACGTATAAAGTATGAACACAAAGATATCTCTCTCTCTCTCTCTACCTTTTCTCCTTCAGTCTGTGAAACTGTTTCTCTGTGTGTGTTTCTGTGAGGTTGGTGGGTTCCATGATCATCCAGACCTCCTCTTGCAGGAAGTCACAGACTGATGGGCCAGTCTTCTGCAGTATGCTCCTCAGGTTAGCCGTGTCACTGTTCCCGTGAAATATAGCTGTTGAAGGAGGTCATGATCAGTCAAGATGAGGTGGTCCCTCAGTTAGCTTGAAGATCAAATGTAATCTAGAGTTTGACCCAGAGTCAGTGAAGACTGAAGAGCACTGGGGTGATGTGTTCTTCACAGTTTGTGTTACTGAGCAGACAGGCTGCAGAGTTCTGAACCAGCTGTGGCTTTTTTAAGAGCATCTGTTTCAGACCTTGGCAGAGAGAATGGCAATATTCAAGCTTGGATGTCACAAATGCTGGATCACTGTGTCTTAGCCTGAATTTGACAGGGGATGTTGTAAGGATTAAGTTTATTAAAGACAGTAAGGTGCTTGGATTTTATAGTAATGAGGGCCACACAAATACCTGAGGTATTTAGTAGATAGGTGGAGAGTCATTCAAGTGCTTCCATATCCTCATCACCTTAGTCCTTCATCCTGATGTAAATGGTCACTGTACCATGAGAGAGCTGGGCGGTGCTGCTTGCACATGATGTGAAGGTGATGTAGAGCAGAATTTAGTCTAGTACTGGCATTTTAGGCCATGCCACTATCGCCTCGAGAGGCTTCGTATACTGCAGATCTTGAAGAGGAGGGAACTTGTTGAGCGAGTAGGGCTGCAGAACTGGCCTTTAGCATGGTAAACACCCCCCCACACACACACACACTTTTATAAAATACTCATAATTTTGATAGGGGTTTGTTTATGTACATTTTCAAAGTTATCTGTAAAAAAATAAATTCATGTTTCATTGAAAAAATTGAGTTACACCAATAAATAGTCAGATATTGGCTTCCTGAACGAAAGGCAGCTGTTTGTAGACTTAGATAGCTGGTAGCTAATCTCTGCTAATGGGATGGCTGCCATCAAGGACTGACCCAGGAACCTCCAAAGATGAATACAGGAGTTGCTATAGCTTGGGCTAGGCTTTGTGGAAGTGGGTTGGAATAGACTCGCAGCCTCTGTAGCTCAGGGGAGTACACTAAAACTCTGGCCCGATTTTCCTGTCTCTGGCACTGGTTTTACCCTGCTGTAGGTCCACTGAGCCAGATTCTCAGCTGATGTAAACTGACATAGCTCCCTTGTCTTCAGTGATGTGAGTGAGGGCAGGATCTGAGCCCCTATGCTATGCAGCTCTCGCTGCCATCTTTCCTTTCTCTTCCCCCTTCCCATTCCCCCCCGCAACTCCTTGCCTAAGCTTCCTCTGACAGTGTATGATATTACCGCCTTGCGTTACTCCTTCTCCTCTCAGATGCCATTAGATATGACCCTGCACTCTCTGCCCTTCTGGCCAAGGTTGCTAGCAGCAGGGAATCCAAGCAGTGGCTTAGAAGATAGCAGAAAGGGCAGTTTTGGAGTTGTGTGGGACTGTGAATGACCCATGGCTTTCTGGTCTAATAACTGACAGACTTACAAACCTATGGACTGGTTCTCCTCTCCCTTACATCACTCTGACACTATTGTCACTCCCCTGATTTCAGTGGAGCTACTCCCAAGTTACCCCAGTGTCAGCAAGAGCAAAATTGGGCCCAAGGGACTGGGTTACATTTTGACAGGCTTGAAACCCAGTGACAGAGCCTCAGCTGGTGTAAAGCAGCCTAGTGCCTTTGACTTCAATGGGACTATGCTGGTGCTTACAGTTATGCACGTACTTCAGTACTTTGTCCCATCCAGGGCAGAGTGCTCAGCACCTGCAGGTTCAAGGCCCTTGTTGAATAAATATTTCATCTGCTGAAGCCAAGTGTATTTAACCAGGCCGGGGCTAAAATCCTAATAACCTTATGCTGAGTTGTTGCCCTCACTTTTTAAAAGCAGACCTTCCCATTGATTTCAGGGGGTTGCACAGCCACATGAGCATACCTTGAAGCTCTGAAAATAGTAGACAGTGGAATAAACGCGTGGTTTAAAACTACAGGGTCAGAGTCACCGGACTGCTCTGACTCAAGACAGCCAAAACCTAGCTTAATCCACTAGCTAAAGCGAGTGCCTGGCTGCTTTGTATCATTGCAGGAGCACACTGGGGAACCTGGACCGGGCACTGTGTGTTCCAGGCACGTCTGTAGGCATCCTCTGTGACTGACTTCTCTGAAATGAAACTAGCACTGGGAATGTAGATCGAGGGCCATTGTGACTTAATGCATTTGCTTTTCTACCTTTTGATCTTGCTAACAGAAGCAAAATCCATCAGCTTGGTTCAATCCCGAACGAACTGATGGAGAAGTGTCTAATATCAATCAGGGCACAGAGCATTATAGCTGGCAGTTCCTAATTATTTTCATTATTTGTGTCCTAGCAGAGGTCCCAATTGAGATCAGGGCCCTGCTGTGCTAAGTGCTGTAGAGACGCCCTGCCCCACAGAGCTTACAAACTAAAAGACAAGAGGGGGAACCAAGGTACAGAGAGATTAAATAATTTAACCAAGGTCATGAAGGGAGTCTGTGGCAGAACTGGGAGTTGCCCCCCTAGCTCTTGAGCCCAATCCAGTGCCTTAACCCACAAAGCCATTCCTTCCTATTCAGCTAACCACAGGTACTAGACTAGCAGGGGTTGTGTGTGTGCTCTCCCAGTGCTAGGCTAGTACCTGGCTTTGCCTGATATCGTTGTCCATCTCATGCTTTTGTGAGTTTTAAAATGCACCCGATTCCTCCGAATGAAATGTGGGAAAGTGCGAGGCTGCTGGATTTGCATGTGTGCTCATTGAGGACACTCATTGAAACAGATATTGTGAGATAATGCAGAAACATGTAGGTCAGCCAAAAATGTGTTCTACCTTGATATGGAGGCTGGCTGTATTTTCCCTGCAGTTTGGAGATACGGTAAAGACTGACATGGAGAGAGACTGGAAGAGACAGGTGATGAAAGATGAGAATGAAAGTGACTATTGTAACTCAGTCTTTGAATTAACAACAGATGACAAGGAAACTGAACTAATTCAAGGCTAAACCATACCAGCGATCTTTATCTGTGTAAGGGAAAAGGTAAAGTAGGACACAATTACAGCTGAGCATTGATTCTGAAAGCTGGACTATGGATTCATTTTGGAAAACAGAATGATAATGAAAGACACAGGTAAAGAATAAAAGAGCAGGGCCCTGCGGGGAGCAGATTTCAACTTCCATGATATCGCAAGCTTCGTCTGTGACAAAGTGAATTCACGCACCTCTACTTCTTATGAGCTGCAATTCTTCAAGTCCTGTCTACATGACAAACAAATGATCCTTGGAGGTCTCCCAGCCAAATGTGGACTGGGCCCAAATCTGGCTTTCGCGATGAAGGTCTCACAAGATCATAGACCAGGCTGAAAAGCCAGTCAAAGAATTAGAGCAACAACGTGTTTCCTACAGTTGTGTGTGAGACAATCCCATGAGACAATCCCAACAAAAATGCTGAGCTTTTGTAAATCAAGGCTGCCCAGGAGTGAACAAAACAGTCTGTCGCACTTCGCTTTTCTCCTCCCAGCAATATCTTCTCCCAGCTGTCCGCAGACAGTCAGAATAATTAAACAGGCACCGCTCCGACTTGTGCAGATTGCAACAATGTATAGCCTGTCACTGCTCCCGGGCTCTCCTGGCCACTAGGGAAATATTACCTCACCTGAGGCCTGATTCACTACTGCTCTGCACCTGGTGTTGTCCTTTAGACCGGGGCAGAGTCGGTGTAAAATGCTACCATTCTGATTTACTAGCGTTTTACACCCATCACTTTACACAGGTGTGAATAACAGTGCAAGCGTCAAGGAAGTGGATGGAGCTAGTCAAAAAGTTTTTGAGACAACAGGTTTCCGACTGAAAAAAGTTGATTCCAATAGAATTGAAATGTTTCCCGGGACTGTGCTGATTCGCTTGACATTTTTCATGGTAAAAATGATCAAAGTGTTTCATTTCAATAAGGTCAAAGAGCTTCATTTTTAACATGATCATTTTGACTTTTATACTATAATGAGCAATTTATAATAGAAGAATTGAAATGATAGAGTTAAAACAAAGGACTTTGCCCATATGAAACAGAAATGTTTTGATAAGGTTGTTTCAATATTTCCAAGATGAAATTTTTTGAATTTTCATTTTGCAGGAAACTTCAGCTTTTCATTCCAATTTGGGATTAAAAGACATTTCAAAATGTCAGAATTTCCCACAGAATGGAAATCTGGAGTTTGGACCAGCTCCAGGAGTAGAGAACCTCGCATGCTGAACCTGGTTTAGCTTGTGTGTACATATTTTGGACATCACAACCTGTTTACCCCCTCGGTGACAAACACCATGCAAAGAATATATCTAACTCTTTCTGATCCGTTTTATGAATACACTCAGAGGGCCAGATCTTCTCATGACACGGAGCTACAGTAATCCTCATATAACATAAAGCTCAAAGAATGGAGGTCAGTGAAAGGTCATGGAGGTCAATGGAGCTGTATTGATTTGACAGCTCAGGATCTGGACCAGAATGTGTGCAATTATGTCTGAAGAATTAATAGCCAAGCCAGTGTGACTAGCTGTGAAGAATATAATGTGGCTCTCATAAACAGGTGTTGTATTATCATTGTAATTTTGCATGCATGCACTGTTGTTGGCAGTGATTTGGTGCTTGTGTAGTATTCTGCATGTATTCTTATTAACTATGGCTATTGTTAACACATTTCAGAGTAGCAGCCGTGTTAGTCTGTATTCGCAAAAAGAAAAGGAGTACTTGTGGCACCTTAGAGACTAACCAATTTATTTGAGCATAAGCTTTCGTGAGCTACAGCTCACTTCATCGGAGGCATACTGTAGCTCACGAAAGCTTATGCTCAAATAAATTGGTTAGTCTCTAAGGTGCCACAAGTACTCCTTTTCTGTTTCCCCACAGTATTCTTCAGCCATAGATGTGACTTGGAACCCCAGCCAAGCCATTTTAAAGAGTTCAGCCCCTTCCAGGGTAATAGGCACTTAGCCCAAATTTAATAAACACACAGAAAAAAAGCAACTCCCACCCAGGCAGGCTCAGCCTTCCGCTCCCTTTCTTGCAGGTGGGTCCCCTGCTACAATGTCTTCCCATTTAGCAGCTGGCTCCATGGCTCACCAATCAATCAACCATTCAGGCCAGGTCTACCCTCCTGTCAAGGGCTACTATAGTCCCTGGGCCAAGCCAGGCTCCTTCCACCACACCGAGCATCGTGTGTGCTGTCCACTCGAGGCAGCCCTCTTTTGCTGAGCTTGCCTTCTCTTAAAACCAACATCCAGCATAGGTGTAGCAGGGTGGGGCTGACTTGAGTCCAGGGTGACTCTTTAACCCCTCCCTACCTGATCCAGGTTTATCTCCCCTTTCACATTCCCTATCTAACATCTCAATACCATTCATTACTTTATATACCTTTCTCCTGTCCCCTCTTGGTCACTTTTTCTCTAAGGAAAACAGTCCGATCATTTCGATCTCTAGTCATAGGACAGTTTTACCTGTCTCTGAACCCACCCCCTCTAATCCTGCTATAGCCTTTTGGTGATGGGGTGACCGAAATTGAACAGAATATTCCAAGTGAGGGTGTAATACTGATTTATATAATGGAATTATAATATTTTTCACTGTTGTTCTCCATCCCTTTCCTTATTTCCACTTCAATCATATTTCATCAGAAAAACAAAGCATAAACTTCCGCAAAAGAAACTAAAAATCTAAGCATGACAGAATTGGAATATTTGATAAAGCCAATATGCCAGTCATGAAGTATAATGTATGATTCCATTACTTGATTGATTGCACAGTAATTACACATTATTCTGGTTAATCACGGATTAATCTGAATACAATCAATGTTTTTAAAGTGCTAATGTAAGGTGGGGGTGTGCGTATATATATATAAATTATTGCTGAAGCATGAAGCAACAGCTCTAGGCTGCCTAATTGTTTCCAATCTAAAGGTCTTTTTCCAAGAATTAGGAACTTGATCAAATTTTAGGGCTGAAAATCTCTAGGTCTCACCTGCCATCGAGTGAATTATTTTGCAAAGTTTGAGCAGAAACAGTTCAGCTGTTTTTGAATACAAGAGAGTGAAAAATATTATCCTTTGTCTTCGTATCTTTTAAAAAAAGGGTGTGTGTGTGTGTGTGATTTTTTTTTAATAGATTTAGCATCTCAACAGGAGACATCAGATATGTGAAATCTGGCCTGGAGAACAATGTTTATGTCCATCATGTTTAGTGGCTTGGAGAAAATCCATTTTGATTTTGTCAGATAATAAGGGTTTAAAAATGCAAGCATTTATATTGAATTGCCTCTGTGCACATGTGCTTAAATTGGGAGGGCTTTAGGAAACCTTTGTCTCATTTGGTGTCCGGAAGGGAGATAGGTTGAGGTGTAGTGAGTGAGGCAGGGGTCTACTAATAAATAATGAGGCGAAAAATAAGCATAACTCAAGTGCCTCGTCCACTATGCACAGAAGGAGGAAATGGAACTATGGGATCATGGCATCAGAGATTGTACTAGGAACAGGAGGACTTATGGCACCTTAGAGACGAACAAATTTATTTGAGCATAAGCTTTTGTGAGCTACAGCTCACTTCATCAGATGCTTATGTCAAATAAATTTGTTCGTCTCTAAGGTGCCACAAGTCCTCCTGTTCTTTTTGCGGATACCGACTAACACGGCTGCTGCTCTGAAACCCAAGATTGTACTGTAATTGCAATACATCAGCACAAGGTGGCAGGGTTAGGGTTTGTGGGCGTGCTGGCACAGAAAATGTGCCACAGTAATGTTACTTTAGTGTAGGCCCACATCTTCATCTAGTAGAACTTGGCATCACTGTACAGTGACTTTAGCGGAGTTAGGCTGATTTGTACCAGGTAGGAATCTGGCCTGGTCTGTGTGGGTGTGTGTTTGTTTATTCAACCCTACACTCTATCTATTACGTTATGTTAGGCTTCTCTTTTACCAGGTCCATCCACAGTTGTAGCTGACCTGATTGGCACTAACTATTGCAAATTGTTCCAGAGGCTGATCCAGTTCCACTGAGACTGGATCCAGCCCCAGGCCCTGATTCCGAAGACCCATAAGCACGTGCCTAACTTTAAGCATGTGAGTAGCCTTGGTGCTATCAAAGGGACGGTTCACTTGCTTAAAGTTAGGCATGCGCTGAAGTATCTTGCTGAATTAGGGCTATAAGGAATGAGTTAGAAGGAGATTACTGATCTTTTTCGGCTCAGTGCACGATACTAGAACCATCCCAAACTGCTGTTTCAGCTTTGCTGACACCACATATATGTACCTTCTCATCCACGCATGTGATAGCTTTCGAAATCCAAACTGGACTTTCCGGCCACCCTAGCTTCCATTCCAGAGACCAGTGCTGAGCTATTTAATTTACCTCTGCCTGGCTAACAGAGGCACAAAAAGAACCTCTTTGCTCTTTCCCGCTCCACGGACCTGTGTCCCTGGCTGTGAGTAAGTCTTTCGCCCCTTTCACGGTCATTGTGCCAAGGAAAGAAAAGTAAATGACGATGCTTGTTCAAAGCTCTGCCCGGCTGTAATGTGGCAAAAGGGTTTCATGTTGGGTCGGGGAATTGCGGATCAAAGCAAACATGGATACTTCACAATTCGCTCTCGGGGGAGCAGCAGTGGCAGCTCGTTTGACAAAGGTGATGAGATGTCAGTGGATAATGAATTCCTCGGCAGTGCAGCACTGTAGCTACGCTGTCTGCGTGTGTCACTGCATGGAGGGTGACATACAGTATGGAATGAGGAATGAATCACGGGGGAGCGAGATCCTTTGGGCATGATCCCCAGCTGGTGTATCAGGGCACATTTCCTTTGAAGGCACTAGAGCCAGGTTGATGTACATCGGCCAAGGAGCTGCTCTTTCTCATTAGGGTCTGAGATGATTTTCCCTCTCTCCTAATTTTTTTGTCTCAAGCCTAATAAAATTACTGACGCTGCTAAATTAGGGTTTTTATTGGCAGCTGCCTGGTGTTGAATCTCATCTCCCTGTCTTGGCTAGTGCACTATCTTTCTGTTGTTCAGGATGTGTCCACTATTTTGTTCTGTCCTTTGGGGTGGGATGTAGAGACCCATCCCGGAGCAGAACATCACTGGCTTTTCTTACCAATACACTGTAGTGGCTGTGTAGTGAGACGCAGTGGCCTCCCACTGAGCCAGAGGGGGAGGGACCACGCTGTGAACCCTGGTGGGCGGAGCCAGGCTGCCCTCACCCCTCCCACCAGAAGTCAGTGGGCAGAACAGGGCATATAAAAGGCAGGTCCTGGAGCTCAGGTGGGCTGCAGCTGCTGAAGGAGCCAGATGCCTCCTGCCTGCTCCCGAGCTGAGAGACTGCCATGGACCCCAGCGGAGCTGCGGACTGGCCAGAGCTGCTGGAGCCACCCGCTGACCAAGCCATGGAATAGCTGCCAGGACTGCCTTCTACCCTGACAACCCAGAGGAACCGCTATGAATCCAGGTACATCCTGATGGGGAGGTCAGGTGTGGCCCAGGGACAGCCGACCCTAGTCTGGCTGTGTTGTTATCGGAGACCCAGTCAGCGTGTTGCGGCTGCATTCCCTGATGACCCAGTGGCAGACCACTCTGCCACTGTTAGGCCCTGGGCTGGAATGCAATGGAGTGGGAGCTAGGATGCCCAACCCTCTTGTTGCTTGGCCCTGAATACTGGCCTGAGCCCCAGACTCTTTCCTGCCCCGCCCTGACTAATGGTCTGGCTTACTAACTGTTTGCTTGTTGCTCGGCCCTGAGTACAGGTCCGAGCCACAGACTCTTCACTGCCCTGATTGCAGTCTAGAGACCCCAAGTGACTACCTCTCTGCCCGGACTGCTGGCCAGAGCTACAGGTGGTGTGTTATCTGTCAATTTCCTAACTGAGGGTGACGCCCAGTGACCTAGTGAGGCAGAGTGGCCTCCCACTGACACAGAGGGGGAGGGATCACTGCTAACCCACTACAGGCTGATGTTTGATCTTTGAACCCTGGACCACTCCAGGGGTTTGCAGTTCACTCTCTCCCCTTCTCTAAAGCTTTCAGTCAAAATGACCTTCAGGCCTGAGGGGCTGGATGGACACCTTCTACTGCTCTCCTGTGAAGTCACTACTGTACAACAGGAGACCCTCAATTTTCATGCACCAACTTTTAATGGAGCTTAATGGATCTTCTAGGCTTGGCAGACTTGAGGCTACACCCAACTCCCTTTGAAATCAATAGAAAAACTCCTATTGGCTTCCAGGAGCATTTGATCAGTACTGAGGAATGAAATTAACCTGCCAGAGCACTGAGGAGAGAGTCATTGGCTGACTGCTCAGGAGATTGTGTTAATCAGATGGAGGAACCAGAGCTAGGTGCCATAGGACACCTTTTAGTCCATCTTTAACATTCTGATGATGGTTCCATGTTCAAAAGAATGGTTCAAATGTGTATTTAGTTATTTTCGTTCGTAAGTTTCACACTTAGCATGGGCTTCTCTAGGTTGATCCATTTGCAGCTCTAATAATCATACCGAGCTCTTACATGGGGCTTTTATCAATAGGTCTCAAAGCAGTGCCAGAAGATCTAGCCTGCCATTTTTTCTCCTGCATTCATGCTGATGGTATGTTGCCGGGCTGGTAGTGCCTGTCAAAGTGACCAGTTTGCATGCCTGACCTGGAAATATGCAGACAGCATCAATATACATTGCATTTGAAAAATGAAAATTAATAAACACAAAATGAAAACAACCATCTAACATGCTCTAACAGCCCTTTGATGTAAAGTTAATTAGCTGCTAGCAAGTATTAATTAGGCTGCTGGATACAATTTCCAGCAGAGGTTTCCCTGTGACAGAACTCCTGCATTCATGTGCTTGCATGTTTTCTTTCTCTTTACGTAGCTGACATATTTACAGGGACAGCAGGTCTGCATGATCCTAATTAAATGCAGAACATATGGTATTGTTATGCAGACAATTCTCTCTGAGGGCATTTCTTCAATGGGTGTCTTTGTCCTGGTCCCTAGGTCACTCTGGTGAGATGTAGGACATAAAGACCAACAACTGTTTGGAAAGCGCCCCTACCCCCAGATGGGATTTTCTAACGGTGCCAGCACACTCTGTGCACAGTGTTCAAGTCCAGGCAGAGCAGTTACTGGAGTTCACAAAAGATCTGCAGAAAACAGATTACTCATTTCTTGTGGAGACTTTGCTGCCAAAAACCAGTGGAGAAGTGCAGAATAATCAGCAATCTGCATTCATAGAAAGGCTTCCAACGGACATTATTCTGCCTCACTGGGTCAGGCCCCTTATTTATCTAGCTCAGTATCCTGCCTCATGCAATGGCTATCATCTGATGCTTTAAAACACAGGCTGTCAACATGGTGGGGGCGGGATGTTGCAAACTGTTTTCAGAGAGTGGTTACATAGGAGAGGGGCAGGAGTTCTGTCCTGAAACTTTTCTTTTATTACAGTGAGTCATCCATGAGACCCACTGCCTTGTAGGAAGCCAGAATCTGTCCCATAATGCATCTAGTCACACTTGCCAGGCTGTACATGAGAATCAAAATTCCTTCCTGATCCCAGCAGGATCAGGATACCATTATCTGATGCCCTCTAGCTCTCTCTTGCTTAATGTTATAAAAGTCATGGAAGGCTGGATTCTGCCACCTCATCCATGTTGAGTACTACCTTACTCTGTGAGTTGTCCCATGGGTTTACTTTTGAAATAAGATACTGTGACATTTGGCAAACACTACTGAATTGAGTTAAACCTTACTGAATTGAGTTTGAGAATTTTAGGAGATTGTTGTAGTAAAAATGCAACAGTTTCTGGATTAGTGTGGGATTGCAGGTAATGTCTCTAGGAGGAGACATGACTAATGTAAACCCTGGGAAGTGTTATGAGCTTCTAAGGACTATGTCCCAGGCAAGATGAACTTTTAAAGCTAATTGGGGTTCCCAGGAAATCTTCAGGGGAAGATGTATGCAAATCTACTCTCCCCTCCTCACCCCCAGTTATGCAAGAATGCAGCATTTTGATGCTTCACCCTGAGGAGGGGAACCTTTGTTTGCTGATCACCTGATTCATAAGGCCAGAGCTAGAGACCTAAAGAGTATAAAGGAGTGATACTTCAATGCATGGCTGTGCTTGTTCTGAGCCAAGACCATTATGAACTTGTAACCACAGCAAAAACTCCCTGTGAGGTTTGAAGGACTGACACCTATCAAAGTGCTTCTTGGAGCTGGGGTGGTCTCTGGTAAGCTTATTAGCATGTGTGTAAGATCTTCTATTGCTTTTACCTTAAGAATAAATGTGCATGCTTACAAAGCGCTGTGTGGTACCTTATAACTTCTGGCAATTAGGCTGTTCATAGCCTCTGAGGAGAAAGCAAAACAGGCCTGTCAAGGCTGAATTCCCACTCTGTCGCTCCAAGTACAGAAGGTGGGGCCCGCAAGAATTCTAAAAATTAATACTGGCCACTCCAGTCTGGTATTAAACTCCCATGGTCACAGCTTTTCTCTGATCTTGGCTTGGTAAGTGCTGCCACCATCCAAATGCAAAAAAACCCAACCCTTGGACCCAGGAAGGAGGACGTGGGAATTCCTCCCTGTGGGGTACCCTCAAGCCCTTTCACACACATACACACCCCTCCGCCCAGGGAAAAGCTGAGAAAGAAAACAAAGGAAATTAGCTGTGGCCACCAGCTGATCAAACAGAACATGCACAAACCTCGTAGGACACAAAAATTCAAATCCTTCTTAAAAAAGGTAAATGTTATTAAAACAAAAAGAAAGAAAGTACATCTGGAACTTAGGCTTTTGCTAGATTTTTAAAGGAGCAATTGCAAAAATTAAGCACCCAAAATAGCTTTCTTGGGCGTTCATCTTAAAGGTTACAAGCAAACAAAAGCATCTGGGGTTAGCACACAGGAGAGCCACAAGCCAAAATAAAGAATAAACCTGATCCCATTTTCTAAATATTCCCTATCCAAATGAAAAGGAGTACTTGTGGCACCTTAGAGACTAACCAATTTATTTGAGCATGAGCTTTCATGAGCTACAGCTCACTTCATCAGATGCATACTGTGGAAAATAGAGAAGATGTTCTTATACATACAAACCATGAAAAAATGGGTGTTTACCACTACAAAAGGTTTTCTCTCCCCCCACCCCACTCTCCTGCTGGTAATAGCTTATCTAAAGTGATCACTCTCCTTACAATGTGTATGATAATCAAGTTGGGCCATTTCCAGCACAAATCCAGGTTTTCTCCCCACCCTACCCCCACAAACCAGCAGGAGAGTGGGGTGGGGGGAGAGAAAACCTTTTGTAGTGGTAAACACCCATTTTTTCATGGTTTGTATGTATAAGAACATCTTCTGTATTTTCCACAGTATGCATCCGATGAAGTGAGCTGTAGCTCACGAAAGCTTATGCTCAAAAAAATTGGTTAGTCTCTAAGGTGCCACAAGTACTCCTTTTCTTTTTGCGAATACAGACTAACACGGCTTTTACTCTGAAACCTATCCAAATGATTTCTTCTAGGTATGGAAGATCATTTTTCATACCTGGTTCAAACTTTACACAGCATTCCTGCTTATAGCATTGCTGCTCTGTCCCTGCTTCTCCAGAGAACAACAGACAAAGGGAAAGTTTCTTTCCCAATTTTAAAAAGTTCTGCCTTCCCATTGGCTCTTTTGGTCAGTTGCCCACTTATTTTCTTTTACCTGTGGGCTTGTTAACCCTTTACAGATAAAGCAAGCAGAGAACAGACCAAGAGGGATTTTACAGCTAACTGGCTGGCTGGGTATCCATCAAAGGGAGCTACTCCCCCCCCACCCCCCAATTCATGTATCACACGCCCCCCCCCCCCCCCCTGCAAATCACAGATGGTGTTGCCAGCCTGGTTCAGGTCAGATCCACACCGGCTGGGATTTCTTCCTGGAGGTTTAGGAAACAGAGTTAATAAGATACATTCACCTCTAATTTTACTAATTATTACATGAAGAACTAAACAATACTTTTTACATTTCAAGGACTACAATGACTTAGAATGCAGGGACATTTTTACCCAGCTGATTTTGGGAAATCTTCCCGGGAGAGTGCATCAACCACTTTGTTAGAGGCTCCTGAAATGTGTTGTATCTCAAAATCAAAGTCTTGGAGAGCTAAACTCCACCGAAGACGTTTTTTGTTAGTCTCTTAACTGTGTGAAGTCACTTCAGTGCAGCATGGTCAATCTGCAGGTCCCCAAATATATGGGCGTAGCTTCTCCATGGCGTAACATTCTTTTCCTGAGACTGACCATGTTGAGATAGGCATGTGTAGGACCCATAGATCCTGAAAGATGTGTTGTGGGGGTGTTGATCATTGGAGATCTGTTTCCAGGTTTTGCATCTGTTCTTTCTGGCAAGGTCTGGTGCCTCTTTGAGTTGGTGTGTCCTGGTCTGTGGGGAGTTGCTTCTGATGCTGAGCTTGGAGAGGTTGGGGGGGTGTTTGAAGGCCAGAAGAGGGGGTTCAGGAAAGATTTCTTTCAGGATGGGGTCCCCATCAAGTATGGGTTGTAGTTGTTGGATGATACCCTGTATGGCTTCCAGTGTGGGCTGGTAGGTGACAACTAGGGGTGTGAGGTCGGCGGGGGTGGGAGGGCGTTATTTATGTACCGAAGCAGGTTCTTTCAGGATATTTGCGTGGCCTGTTCCATGATGCAATTTACTTCTCTGTAGAGTGTCCTTGTTTGGTGAAGGTTGTTTTGAGTATGTTAAGGTGTTAAAGTGTTAAAGGAACCCTGCATAACACTTTCAAAAGACAAGCCTGGGAGCTTATATTTATAACTTTGCTAGACACTAAAAATTATGGACTGAACAGAGACACTGGATTTACAGCTTATTACAACAACCTGTAACCCCCTAACCCGCCTTTTTGTCCTATGACTGCAGGGGTGTAAACAGGCCACTTCACCTTGAATGGTCCCTTAGAGCAGTGCTTATCAAGCTATCTGATGTGGGGGACTGGCAATTTTATTTTCCAATGTGCGTGCAGACCGGCAGCCGATGGCTCGCGGACCGGCACTGGTCCACGGACCACCACTTTGAGTAGCACTGCCTTAGAATATGTGATAACTACTGATGCTAAACAATCTGTTCCACCTTGTATTGAGCTGTGACACTCTGGTACCTTTCTCATACCTGAGGAAGAGCTCTGTGTAGCTTGAAAACTTGTCTCTCTCACCCACCTTGTTTCTCTGAGAAGGCATTTTGTTAAGTTTAAGCTCTAGAATGCATTATGCTTTTATTTTATATGTAACACATTGTTTCCAGTAATGCTCCTTGCTATCCTTTGAATCTTTGTTCTTTGTGAAATAAACGTTGTGTTGTTTGGCTATAAACATATCTAAGTCCTGTGTGGTAAGCAGAGCTGGGGTCTAAGGTGTGACTAGTAAGTTGCGCCAAACTGTTTCTTTGGGAACAGCAGGTCTGCTAGTTCTGTGAGTGTCCAGTGCAGAAGGGGCTGGTCACTCCGGGAGGATACTCGGAGAGTTGAAGTGTATATATTGCTAGCTAACCAGTAAAGAATGGGACCTGCAGAGCCCTGAGGGCAGTGTTTGTGTTGACAGTACCCGGTGGAGTATGGGAGCTGACCCACAATGGGCACAGACAAGGCTCCCTCTTACTAAGGGCAGGTGATAGTGAGGTGCCTCAAAACCCTAGATAGCCCCAGGGAAGCATCACAGAAGGGCAGGGGCTTAAAATCTAAATTGCTAAATATTGAACCATAAGGCTGGGTTTTAAAGATGCTTTGGCTGCATTCCTCTTCAATTCAGGATTCAAATGGGGAAAAGGGAATCAGAAATAAACCAAAGAAATCCTGAGCGTCCTTGCCAACTGCAGAGTGAAATGAGGCATGTGGTCTCCATCTCCAGATCATAATGAGTAAGAGTGAAAGATGCTGGACCATTTGCAGTTATTAACGGATTTAAGTGCCGACATATCAAAGAATCAACAGCCAAGACTGTGTGGCAGCTGCCTGAAAAGAAAGAGTGTATACAGGATCAAGACGGATTTTTCTAAAGGTTTGGAAATAAGAGAGAGCCAATCCAATTTTGGCAGGACTTAAAGGTTGACTTCACCTGGAGAAATTTTGCTAGACAGGAAATAGGATGGTGACAGCAGTGGGCATTTTCCTATTTACAATCTCAGAAACTTCCCTCAAGATCATATATGATGCTTGGATAACACTTGACATTAACCCTTTTATTTTCCAGAGACCCAGTGCCCCCACTGAGGTTCTACATGGGGGCAGGGCTTTGTCCATGAAAGATCAGATATGCTCTGCTTGCACTCACCTGTCCTCTCCCCTTCCTCTCCTCTCACATGCCGGCCTGCTGTTTCTTTGCTTTCAGCTTCGTTGCTGCTATTAATAATGAACCCCCTCTTGAGAGGAATGGAGAAGAACCTGTATGGAAACTCCCCAAGATTAGTGCATTAGAGTGATGCCATCACACACAAGGTATCTGTCGTCAAAGCAGGGAAGCTGACTGTACATGCAGGAGCACTCTCAAAGGCACAAAGTGAGCGCCCTGTGCCGAAAGAACAGGATTTTTTCTTTAGTCTCTTTGGGTTACAGTAATTTTAGGGGTTACTTGTAATTAGAGAAGCACAAAGTTTTCAGACAGGTCGCTTATTTTCAACTTGATGGCATCTCTTTAAACCAAACATGAATGAATGGTCCAGAAAAAGTGGTTACTCTTTCCTTCCTACACGTTTTCAGCTCCTGGTTTCAGCTGGGAGTGACTGGTATGGAGAGAGAGAGGTGTGGTCTGATCACACACCTAGAAACCAGGAGCTCTTGAGTTGTAGTCCCAGGTCAGACACCTTTTCTCCATGTGTTCTTGTACAAATCAGTCCCCCTCTCTGTCTCCCTTTTCTCATAAAGAGTGGATAATATTTACAGAACCTACCTCACATGATTCCAGTAGTGAGCATCAGTTAAAGCTTTGAAAATGTAAATGCTAAGTGCTATTTATAGCCCAGCCAGAACCAGGAATGGCTTGAAATTTCATGAACTCTCTCAGTTTGAACATGCTTGATGTAAGCACCTGACTCGATGTAAGCACCTGACTGACCTCTCTTAAAATCTAACTACTTTTTATTACAGTTGTATCGATGGTGAGGAGGCAGCGTTGGGTCTTAGGAGACTTATGTTCAATCCTTAGCTCAGTGACTGGCCTGCTGGGTGATCTTGGGCAAGTCATCTCACGTCTCTCCTTGAGCCACGCATGAACCTACAGAGATGGGCACCAGCAAACAACTCCAGCCTTGCACCCCAGAAATATACAGTCTTATGCTGCTTAAGCCTCCCATGGATAGTGCAAACTCATTATTTAGTTCACCACTCCGACAACAGCATAGTAGACATGCAACTGCCCTTGTTAACCCAAGCTCAGATTCACTTCAACCCAAATCACACTGGTTTAGGCTATGTCTACACCATGCACCTTACAATGGCGTGGCTACGCTGCTTAAGAGCTCTCCCAGCAACAAAATAAAACCACCTCCAGTGAAGGGCGGTAGCTTTGGTGATGATAGAATGGCTCCCACCGACGAAGCGCTGTCCACACCAGCGCTTTTTGTCGCTAAAATTTTGTCATTCAGGGGTGTGTTTTTTCATACCCATGAGCGACAAAAGTTTTAGCAATGAAAGTACCAGTGTAGACAAAGCCTTAGGTAAAATATAAAACAGATTTATTAACTACAGAAAGATAGATTTTAAGTGATTATAAGTTGCAGGCATAGAGAGCAAAGTTGGTTAGGCTTTGTCTACATTGACACTTTCATCGCTCAAACTTTTGTCATTCAGGAGTGTGAAAAAACACACCCCGGAATCACAAAAGTTTTAGCAATGAAAAGCACTGGTGTGGACAGCGCTTCATCAGTGGGACGAAGCTACGGCCCTTCATTGGAGGTGTTTTTATTTTGTCACCAGGAGAGCCACTGTAAGGTGCGTAGTGTAGACATAGCCTTACACAAGAAATAAGAATATATTCGCAGTCTAAATTCTACAGACAAAGCAAGATTTGAATCAAGCAGTCTCTCAACCTAACAGATGTTACAGGTAGCTCAGAGTTCTCAATACACAGGCTGGATTCCCTTCCCAGCCTGGGACCAATCTCCTCAGTTCAAAAATTTTGTCTTCCAGATGATCTTCCAGGTGTTGAGATGGGGGAGGAGAGAGGCCAAATGATGATGTCACTGTTCCTCCTTTATACTTTCTTTCAGCTGCTAGAAAGATCCTTGCTGTGACAAACTTAGGCCACTCCCATTGCATACATATCCTCTCTGAGGAGCCTCTGGGATGGTCACTGGGAGAGTGGATTCCCCTTAATGGCCTATCAGCACATGTCTGGCTGATGCTGATGTGAATCTGCCCCTTTTTTGGCACTGAAAGGCTGGCTGTGGGCATTTCCCAACCTCACAACATAGGTCAGTAACACACACATAATAATACTTCATAACTTCACATACAATGATAGTACATACAATTTAACAAGAATATTAAGGGTCAACAGATCAAGACTTTCAGCATGATACCTCACAAGGCATACATTGTACAAAACATATAATAATCAAATGACTGTGGTGAATATGGGGGTTCCAGGGTGCTACTTTGAGGTACAGAGTGTGTCAATGATACCAGTTTCTAGAAAGCCATCTTGTGCAGCGAAGTTACATTCACCTTATGCAGAAGGTATGCACCTGAAGTTACATCCCTAAAGCCATATTTTATACCCTCCCTGTTTACAAGTAAAAGGAATTGTCTATGTCATCTGAAACTAGATTTAATCAGTCACCATTTCACCTTGTTTTTCTGGTACCATGGTGCACCCCTTATCTCTTTGTTCTGAACACACGCATTTCAGGTACCAAACAGCAGGACGACACCTCCTATGTCTGTACTAGGGTAGAACAATCATATGTCTTGTCCTCTTCCTTTGGGCCATTTTGGTACAGGCTTGTGAGAGTAACTCTCTTTCTGTTGCTATGGTAAAGCATTCATCTGTCCTGATCTTGACAGCTTCCCTATTTGCTCAAGCCAAAACTTACTTCAGTGAATGCAAGGGGTTATGGGATACTTAGCATAAGTCAGCAGGGTTATATAAAAATCACATGTCATTTTTGGCTATATAGCTACCACAATGTTTGTGCTTAATGTTATTTTTGCTTAATGCGTGCTAATATGTGGATAATACAGATTATTAATAGGATATGTATATATGCTAGCCAGGCAAGACTATAGGTTATAGTCCAGGTGACACCTTTGACATATTAATATATGAAGTAGTGGTGAAGGCCTTTACATATTATTTAAAGTGTTTTACCAAAGTACATAAGTGGCAATACACAATTAACACAGCTAAAACTAATACACCTTGTACCACAAGCAAAACTTTAAATGCAACTTGTATCCAAGTATGGGTGTGGTGGGTTGGACTAGGTCCAGAGGACCCCTGATGGAGGCCTCACGGCCCTGTCTAACCCCGCCCCAGAAAACAGCCAAGGAGAAGTCCTTAAAGCGGCCTAGAGTGTCTGCAAGGGAGGCAGCCAATCAGAGAGGCTGCTGGAGCAGCCAATCAGGGGCCAGAAGGGCCATATAAAAAGGATCAATAGGGACAGTGAAGTCAGCTGCTGCCTGGAACTGGGAGAGGGAAGATCAGGTTCCTGGCTGGGAGAGCAGCAGGACCATGGACAGCTCAGTGGGGGTAAGATAGAGCCCAGGGTAGACTGCTGAAGACCGGGAGAGCCAAAAAGGCGTTCCTGGCTGACTGCAGGGCCGAGCAAGGACTGAGCCCAGAGCCTAGCCATACCAAGCAAGGGTACCGTGATGGGCCCTGTCGGTCTGGTTGGAGACTGAGCCCAGGGAGGGCTGCCAAAAAGGAAACACCAACTGAGGGTACCGTGATGGGTCCATGTTGGACTGTTACAGGAGAGCAGTGTCTCCAAGGAGGAAGCCTTGTAGGGAAGGTAAAGACTGTATACCCTGGAAGGGGGTTGGTTTTGTTTGTTCCACCTACAGATAGGGCTGAGTCACTGAAGTACTGCCAAAGAAACCATCAGTTGCGGGGGGGGGAGGGGGGCAGGGGTGCTTTGAGAGGTGGGTCCCACCCTGTTACCACAAACTAAGAAACAGCCGGCTCACACCTGACCAGAGGGGGGTGCTCGTGAGAGGTGGGTGCTGCTCTGTTCCAAAGCCAAGTGATTGCAGGCACTCATTGGCCAAAGGGGGGTGCTTGTGAAAGGGGGGTGCCGACCCTGTTACAATGGGAGATTAGTATTTCAAGAGCCTCATGGATAAGATCGTTTAAGACTTATTTTGCCTTGTACATCTCATTGCTAATCTGAATATGGTGTGTGTTCTTTTCAGTGTAGGAATGTTTTTAAATTTACAGGGAATGGATGAATATGCATGTTAAAAACTGGTAACTCTACTTTTCAATTCTATCCTGATATCGGAGCTCACTTTGGATAATAGATTTTTTTTAAAAAAAGAGTGGGATAGGCACTATTGTAGTGTGTACCACAGTCCCATGAGGCATAAAACAGAAATTTGGAGTACTGAGGCCTCCATATCTAAATTCCTTATATTCAGTTACTACACAGTATTGTCCAATAATATTATAAGCGGGGCTTAAATTCAGCCAGGGCTGCCCAGAGCAGAGCTCTGGTACATATTTTCAACCCTCCTGGAGGTTTTATAGCATGTTGGGGGTGGGGGTTTAAGAGTTTAAACCCTGATTATAAGTCAGCCTTACTGCTGGTTGTTGACATTGGATAATCTTCACTGGGCAGGAGACAGGAGTGCCTAGCTTCTCTGTCCCATTGTACTAGCCTGAGCCACTGTAGCCACACACTGGAGTTGCAGTATCAAAACCATCACATTGCACAGGTACTGATATCCGTTAGTGGAAACAACCGGTTGTGTGCAGTTCTCTCCAGGTTTGTGTTGCTGTGTGATACACCAATATTTGAGGTAAAGCCAGTCGTTTCTTATAGATGCCATCTGCTAGGTAACCTACGGAATGGACAGTAACCAATTTATCAAATATTGCTGTGTCAGGATCCAATATTGGTAGGGAAAACATAAAAGAAATATACCTGGCATCAGACACCGAGCAAGATTGCTTTGAATACCTCAGTTAGGAAACGGTGTCGCTGACCCCAAATTATGAATTGTGCTAAAGGGAATTTGCCTTCATGATTCAACAGACTGCCAGTTTACCATAGTTTTTGTTATACATCTAGGACAATATCATTGGCTAACTGCTCATCACTAATAAGGTCAGCCAGTTTTCAATGTTCCCTCATGAGTTGGTCAGGGTAGCTAACACTAACTCCCATAAGCAGTACAAGTAAAGTATCTTTATCTTATTATTTGTTGTGATTGTAATGTATTAAGTTTTGCTTGTGTTTGGTTTAGGACTTAGTAATGTCATGCATATTATACACCACATACTGTTTTGTGGTTTGTTTGTTTTTTTAATAGCTAGGTTCTCAATGCCTTGAATTATGGGTTTAGAGATGGCTTCCACTGCCTGATGCTCAAAATAGTCAATGTGAGGTTTTTTATTTCGCTATATATTACGCTGTCAGAAATAGATATTTCAGGTTCAAATTATCCTGAAATGTAACCAAGAATTCCATCTGGATTTCAAAGTCTCCTAGTTCAAGAGATACCAGACTGCGGAACAGTCTTTTGCCAGTCATGAAGTCTTGTGCACATTCCTGAGAAGATGCTATTATACTAATTAACAAAGTCATATACAGTAATGATACTTTGCTTTTACACATTAACCAAATTTAGCCATATTTCAATGAGAGAAATTCGAACTCACAGGTATATACATAAACTGACTCTGCCTGATAATATACAGTTTAAGTTAGATGTGGCCCGGCCAGTAATTTTTTAGAAGATCTCTATAGTCGATTGCATACTCAGTTGCCAGGTATGGTCGGCTGAAGTGTAGTTGACCAGTTTGTTATTGCTAAAACACTTTTTTATATTTTCTTCTGCTGATGGGGGTTTTCTTCACTGTGCACTGATATCTTCAGGTGTGTCCAGCATGGGACGCACCCTTAAACAGCTTAAGTTGGTTACCACACTAAACTTCTTGTTTGTTTTTTAACATTTCTCTTATTTTCACTAACCCAAATTTATACACGGATGAACTTGGCTCCTATGTCACTAAGTCATTTATAACGCAAGCTATACTTGGTACAGCATATGACAGTCTGTGTCATTATTTTTCACTTTTTTTTAAACACAAAAAGGGAATCTGGCTGAACCTGCCATGGTAGTGCAACAAGCACATAAAAATGCCAGAGGGGTAAGTGATTAAGACTGTGACCCACAGGTCTCGGGGAAAGTTCTGTGATCTGATATAGCTGAAACCATGAGTTCAAGTCTTACCTCAGACTGCATTTATATTCCAATTCACTTCACTACCCCTATTGATCAAAGCCATCAACCACAAGCCTAGAAGATAATCAAGTATTAGTCACCACCTGCTTTTCACAAAGAAGGTAACAGAGGAATTACACAAGTCTATGGCAAACATAAGCAGGAACACAACCCAGCACTAACATGGTAGAACCAAATTTTAGCTACTCAGCCACATGCCTTTTCTAAGCATGAAACCCTGCTGTTTTTCCAAAAGCCAGCCCAACGACCTCCGTACCCCCCTGGGAAGCCATATCAAGTCCTCCTTTAGTGGCTGAACTAAAAGGCTAGCAGTTGCTTAAGTAGCAGAGGTCTGAGTTGAAGGTCTAGGGATCAAACCATGCTGCTGGACCTCGGTGAGATGATGTTGTGGTTACAAGTGTTGAATTTATTTTAACTAGTTTATTTAATTCATAGAAAGTGAAACCATCCTGTAACACACATTTATAATTTAAGTACAATAATCTGTAAATTATGGTGTGGCACACTAAAACACAGGTGTTTAAAATGTCAGCCATTTGTCATCTCCCCTCTCTCTCACCGCAGAGATCTACCACTGAGGTACACCCTTGGCTGGATTTCCAATTAGGCACAGTAGGCATGTGCCTAGGGGCGCCGGCATGCTAGGGGTACCTAAAAGTTAAAAGTGGGTTAAAAGTTTCATTTTTTTTACAGAAAACATGAAGGTCAGCTGTAGGGGTGGGAGGGGGGGCACTGAAGATGGTGTGCCTAGGGGTGCGTAAAGTGTAAATCTGGCTCTGGGTACACCAACTGTGGATTTAAATAACAAGACATAAACCACACAGAAGCTTAATTCAGTGACAGCTAAAGCTGCATAAGGTCACTTCCCATCAATTTAAACTGGAAAAGTGTGGAAAAAACCCACATTGCTTACCATTTGTAGATTGCCTGCAAGACTGTCACTAGCACACCTGACACTCTAGAAGGCTTTCACTTCCCCTTCCAACAGATACTAAAATCAGTAAGTACGTCACCTTCAAGGTTCCAGGGCCCTCAGCAGTGCTAAAACTGAATAAAGAAAAGGAGGCCGTGTGGTACCACAAGTCCTCCTGTTCTTTTTGCGGATACAGACTAACACGGCTGCTGCTCTGAAATGGAATAGTTTCTCAGACATACGGATCTGCTGATCTGTTGATACAAGAGCATCTGAGGCTGCTGTTAAAGTTTTGCACTAGAGTGAGTTTGGAAAAGAGGCGATTAAGAGGAGACATGAGAGCAGTCTTGAAATACTTGAAAGGCTGCCATAAAAAAGATGGAGAAAAGTTATTCTCTCAATCCACAGAGGGCAGGACAAGAGACAATGGGTTCAAACTACAGCACAGCAGATTTAAACTAAATCTCAGGAAAAACTTCCTAACTGTAAGAACAGTAGGATAATGGAACAGGCTGCCTAGGGAGGTTGTGGTTTTCAAAAAGAGGCTGGATAGCCATCTGTGTTGGATGGTTTAGAGCCAACAAATCCTGCATCTTGCCGGGGGTTAGACTAGATGACCCTTGCAGTCCCTTCTAACCCTCGGGTTCTCTGATTCTGTGATAAAGCTGCCAGCACTTTAACACTGGAGAGGAAAGTCTTTAGGGAATTGCTAGTTCCAAAGGCACTTCTATAAACAAAGATCCAGGAAACAAAGGAGACAGTCCTAGAGGGGGGAAAAGTAAACCCAGGGAGACAATTTTGTGGTGTGAAGAAAACCCTAACTGCTAACTGAGTTTAGTACTCAAAACCATAAAGTACAGAAAAGACCAATCAGAGAACATCAAAGAAAGGCGAGGCCTCTGAATGCTAGGATTTTTAGGTTTTCCCTGCTGGGCATGATGGGAAAGGGAGGAGACTATAAATAGCCTCTTCCACACAGAACAAGGGAAAGGAGTGGGGGTTGTTTTTCTGGCTTGAAAGTTAGGTGAAGGCTACTTGTTTGTGGGGGCTGGATCTCTCGCTGCCTGGGGAAGTCAGGAACCTAATACAAATATTTTAGAAGAAGAAGCAGTGGTGGGAAGGGGCTACTGTTTTGTAGTTTATTCCAAGACTTTGAGTGTAGCTGTCAGATTGTGAGGCTGAGTCTGGAACCTAACTAAGGTTGCCTGTCATGGAAGCACTTTGATCTTTACTATGCTCTTATGTTTAGATTCTGCTATTAGATCCCTAGTGAGAGTCTGGTTGCTCCAGAGGGAGATGCCCTTAGCCTCACCCTCTTGCCCTGGGCTGCCCCACTCCCTGGAAGAGAAGTTCTATCACTTTCGTTTAGAAGAACTGACTGGGTGTGCCCTTTGTGGCTTGTTAGCTATTGGCGGCTAGCTTGACAACAGTGCAGTTACTCTTCAGTGTCCATGGAGGCTTCATTTCAGAAGCTGTTCTGTGGAATCCTATATCTCTCCTGATTCTCTGCAGAGCCTATGGTATGTGTAGTAGTCCTATAGGTACCCAATGAGGCAGCAGATATAAGTGACAGAAAACTATTTCTAGCTTTTTAGGTTTCAGAGTTCTATTTTTGTGGAAACTGTTGTTGGCTTTCTCAGGGCATGGCTACACTTGCAAGTTAGAGCACATTAAATCAGCCCCGGGTGCCCTAACTCACTACCCGTCCACATCAGCAAGGCACGTAGAGTGCTCTGACTCCACGGCTAGAGTGCTCCTGGTACTCCACCTTGGTGAGAAGATTAACGCTTGGTGCGCCTTGGTTGAAACGCCCAGGCGTCAGTGTGAACGAGGTGTTGCATTATTGCACTCTGATGAGCCTCCGGAAACGTCCCATAATCCCCTTAAGTCAAGTGGCCACTCTTCTCATTGTTTTGGAATCACTGCAGGAATGCGGATATGCCCTTTGAAAGCTCCATTTCTGACAGCCGGCTGCTTATCTGCTCCGAGACAAAGCAACCATTAGTGTGGAATGCTGTGTGTGAGAGAGAGAGAGAGGTGGGGAGGAGGGGGTCTGCTGCTGTCTGAACTTACAAGACAGCATGCTGACACGCTCTCAGCTCCCCCAAAAACCCACTCTCTCTTCCCACACATACACCCAACACACTCCCTGTCGCACTCCACTCCACCCCTCCCATTTGAAAAGCATGTTGCAGCCACTTACATGCTGGGATAGCTACCACAATGCACTGCTCTCTGTGGCCGTTGCAAGAGCTGCTAATGTGGCCACACCAGTGCGCTTGTAGCTGTCAGTGTGGCAGGCTGCAACGCTTTCCCTACTGCGCTCTACGAAGGCTGGTTTAACTCAAAGCGCTCTACATCTGCAAGTGTAGCCATGCCCTCACTCTTGCTGACTCTACTGAAGGTGACACCAGCCTGCCCCACACTCCAATCTGAGGCAGTTCATTCTGTAACTGTATGTACCAGTGTTTGTGTGGCCTGCCAGCTTGTTACCAGGAACTGTAGGGGGCAGCTTTGTGAATAAACACTAGCACTCTGTGTTCACACCTTTCTAGAGAGTTTAAGCTTTCATTTAAAAAAAAATTTAAACTTCTACCTTCCTGGGAGTCAGGATAGCTTTCTAAATATGACCTATTTACTGCTGCCCAAATAAGTCTGTAGAGAGACATGCAGGAACAATGGCTCTGAGAAGTGTGAACTGACCCCATTCCCGTCATTTGGTGTTAACGCTGAAGCCTAATGAAGTATTATCAACTCCCAAAGTTTTATCAAGCATCTCAAAGAATATTTGTTTTTCCTTAAAGCCCCCAGCTCTTTATATTAGATTATTACTTAAAACTCAGTTTTTATTTATTTGAAAAACCTAACCAAATTTTTAGCCCTTGTGGAGAAACCCTAATGACTCAAACTGGAAGGTAAATAAGACCCAAAATCTACTGTGACTTTCGGGGGGCAAACTATTGGTGGTTTGTTTGTTTTTTTAACTTACCACTATAACTCTTTCACTATTCTTCCTTTTTGCAAAACCATCCCTTTGTTCGGGAACTTTGGGCATAACTTGGGTTGTAGGTGGGACTTGAGTAGAGTACAATCAGAACTTTTTTTTACTGTTTTGGCCCCAATAAAGTAAGGCTACAGCTGTAAGTAATCATTTCTTTTGGGTATGTTGGTGACCATTTTTGTATGGAGAGAGCAGAACAGTGCAGCACTTGTGAAAACTGAACATGGAGTGAAGCTGATAAGCAGATACAAATGCTAAATAAGAACCAGGCGGTGTTTTTAGTAAACGATGTCAAAAATATAATAGTTCTGTTGGTTTTGGGCAGGTGTTTTTGGCTATACATTCTCTTCTGGGAAAGAGACCAACTGCTTCCAGATATGCCAAAGAATTAGATTAATTATGTAAAAAAACTAACAGATACAATAGCCAAAAAATGTAAAACAAGAGGGAAAAGTTCCTTCTAGACAGGAATTATCTCCACTTTAAGAATATTGTATTCATTTTCTAAGCCCTACAAGAGCTCCTAAACCTGAATTCTTGGTACCCTGGCCAATACTTTCAAAACTTACCAGTGACTTTACATGCCTCAATTTTTGAGTGCCCAATCTGAAACATGTTAAAGGGGCCTGATTTTCAGAGGGTGGAAATTCGGCACTTTCTAAAACGGGGGTTCCTCTGAGATGTTTCAAGTTGGGTAGTCAATCTGTGAGTTCCCCAAAATGACTAGCTAGTTCTGAAGATCTAGGCTTTACAATCACTTAAATTTACAAATGAAATCACACGGTGGAATAATGCAGCCCAATCAGCTTTGTCCCTCAACAAACTCTAGCTGCAATCAATAATTAGACCCACTCTGCGTCCCTTTTGTGCAGATATAAATGTCTACACATAGTACAATGCAGTGAAGAATCAGGCCCACTGACTATAACATGACACTGCTGCTTCAAATGCTTTGCTAGATAGCTTGCAGGATTGAGCCCTGGACCTACAATGCTACTAAGGGCCTATTCTGTTACTATTCTGCTTTGGTTCAGGTGCCAAGTCCTCTATAAAGCTTTGCACCCAACACTTCTAGAGATCTGGGTGTTACTCCAATCCATGATTGGCATATTTCCCCTCCATGACTGGCTTATATCTTGTGTTTACTGATCCATTCCCAATACGCTGCTCTTTGAGGGAGGAAGATAGAACGTTGTCTCCTCCATTGGATGGCTTCTTTACCCCAGACTTCTAGAGAGAGAGCCTCCTCTTTTTTAAAGGGGGTTATTGCTCCTTTAAGGTTCTTAGCTTTCTTATCATAAAGCCTCTGCACAGTGAGAACTACTTCATGCTAGAAACTTGCTTCTGAATGATGTCTGGAGCAGTCCCATTAGTTATCTTCACAGTAGAGCCACAAGAGGGGACTCCATGGGCATAGGCGCTGACTCTGTGGGTGCTCCGGGGCTGGAGCACCCACAGGGAAAAATTAGTGGGTGCTCTGCACCCACTGGCAGCCAAGCTCCCCTTACCCCTTACCCCACCTTCTCCTCCTCCTCCCCCCCCGAGCATGCCATGTCCCTGCTCCTCTGCCTACCTCCCAGCACTTCCCCCCGGCTGCCGCCAAACAGCTGTTTGGTGGCGTGCTGGGAGGGAGGGGGAGAAGCAGGAACATGGCGTGCTCAGGGGAGGAGGCGGGGCAGGGGCAGGGATTTGGGGAAGGGGTTGGAATGGGGGTGGAGTTGGGGTGGGGACTTTGGGGAAGGGGTTGGAATGGGGGTGGGGCAGGGGTGGGGCTGCATGGAAGGAGTGGGGGGCAGGGCTGGGGGGGGGGGTCGGTGCCTATGTCCATGGGGATGCTCAGTGGACTTTACCCAAACAACCACTTATGCCCATGTGGGTGCTGGTGCTGGTCGAGTGTCCCCTGGCACAGTAGAAAGTCAGCGCCTGTGGCAAAAACTCACGCATGCATGTGTCTGCAGAATTGGGGCTCTAGACTGTAAAACTGGAAACTACAAATCTATGCTAACCAGCTCCAAACCTTAGAATCAAATATAAAATTGTAGTGGTGCATAATTGCAGTAGCTCTCCAATCAGGGGAACAAAATTGCCATGTGATTCTTGTCATTAACCGATTGCAAATCTGAACTGCACATGTCACTGTAACATTCGTCCCTGGTGGTTCCTGCCATCTGTAAAGCGAGAATTAATTAGTGAAAAAAATAGTGACTAAACCCTGGAAATATGAAAACAAATAAGGCTTTGAGGTCTAGTGGCAGCAAATGGGAGAGCCGAGCTGAACCAGGCCAGAGTTTGCTGGGGAAGCAACATGCTGAGACTGACAGCAAGCATCATACGTTGGTGTTCAGTGCTCCCTCTGGCTGATTTCAGGAACTGTGTCTCTGGGGGAGACAGTTCTAATCAATCTGTGGAGAATTGCTGCAGTTTGAAGAACAAAGGGCGGGGCGGGGGGGGGGGGGGAATGGAGGAGCTCTAGAACTCCAAGAAAAGCATAGGGTGTCACAGTCTCTTGGAAAAACTTCTGAGATAATCACAATGTGAGGTGACATTCAACACTGTTAAAGCAGCTACGTTGCCAAAAATAAAACCTGCATGCACCCAACACATCTTTAAGGTGTATGTTTAATGAGCCATGAGAGACAAAAATGGCAGGTCAGTGATGCTGATTGTCAGATGTGAATTTTTTTTTTTATTTAGCATAGCTGGTTGAAGAAAGGGGTTTTTGTGGTAAACTGTCTGTGACAAAAACAGGACTACATCAAACTAAATGCAACTGTCTGTGAAGAGCACAGTAAGGAATTGCTCTTGGGGGAGCTGACTTGCTGATATCCTATTTATAAATGCAGGGGTGAGGAAGTGATCATTATCCTTAGAATCATAGAATATCAGGGTTGAAAGGGTCCTCAGGAGGTCATCTAGTCCAACCCCCTGCTCAAAGCAGGACCAATCCCCAACTAAATCAACCAATCCCCAGCTAAATCTAAACCTATAGACTAGGAATCTATAGCAGTTCCAGGGCGTCTGTGTGTATAAGGCAGATCTATTCTGCATGCCTCAGGCGGCTCATCACAGAAGGTCCAGCTCAGGAAGAGGGGCTGAAGATGGCTCTAATTAATGGCAAACTACCCTGCTGCTTAGGGAAATTGCTGGACAGCTGTTGCCACTCCCTCTCCCACACCGGACATGCCTCCAAAAGCTCTGTCCCCAGACTGGTGTGCTCCTGTGCTGGGGGCTGCAGAGGATCATGTTGGGTTGGATGGAGAGTTCCGTGCACCAGCAATTCTGGGCAACATGTGGCCCTGCACTGGGAGACTTCTGCTGTATGCCACTCTGCCCCTCTACAGCCCCTTATGCAGCTGGAGTGATGTCCAGGGGCTACAGCAGGGCCAGAATCTGGCCCAATATCTCTTTGGTGTTTCTAATAAGCAAAGATCCTAATTACTGTTTCCAGCTCCTGAGCTGCTCTCATTGTGCCAATGCTAGGCTCTGCCCATTACAGGCTCTCACTGCTCTGCCACTTTCACTTAGTCAGGCACCACTCTGATTTGTCCTCATCTAAAAATCAAAGAGATCCAGGGCTGAATTCAAGCTGCCCCAGCACAGCCATGCTTGGGAGGCAAAAAGGCACAGGAAACCCTCCACAAACAGGCTTAAACAGATGGCAACGATAAGGTGGCTGCCAGCACTCCCTAAGCAAGGGAGGCCACTAGTGTGGATGGTAGTTCTCATTACCCTGGAGCTGGCCTGTTTGGTTGAGATGGGGACAAGGCTATGGCCCAAACCACTAGAGGACTGCAGCGGGACGCACACGACTGTTCGAGAGAGGCAATGGCTGCGGCTGTGGTTGTGCTCCCCTGGGGGGAGAACGCTACTTGCACAGGGGTCTCCTCCTCACTGTACAGTCCAGGGTCTCTGAACCAAAATTCAGCCCTAAACATTTAGGAGATGAAGCTAGTGTCCCCAGTGAATGCATCAATTTTTGGCCAGTACCACCAGCCACGCCCACCAGGAGCAGACCATTGGCTCCAGTGCGTCCTTTCCACACCATCTAACAGAGCTGGCCCCAGCGGTCCCCCTGCAGTGGAATGCTTTGGCTATGGTGCGTCACTGAATCTACTATTCTTTTAAAAAAGTCAGAGAATTAATCTTGCTTGTGGCAAGCGTTCCCTTTCCAAAAGCGTCATTGTCCAGGTTTTGGGGAATGTGACATGACAAGAATTGCTGAGGAGTAGCTGCTCTGCAAAGAATCGTACCAGGATGAGTCTGAGCATGCAGTAAGCTTGAGGTTGCCATATGGAATTGACTACTAAGAATAGAGCCAAATGCTTGCCTGGCATCTGGATTTGACAACTAGTCTGATTTGTAGGGTGCCCTTTTGTTCATGTATTGCTCGGTATGTCATCACAGGCCAGTCTATTTATATCAAGTGAAAAAATTAATGCAAAGGAAAACTTTAAACGTTCTAGATTTTTGAACTGTTACCAACACAGGCATGCATTTCAATTTAGGGCAAAATAATTTTTATAATTAATAAATAGCTTTCAGAGATTTATAGCCAGAGGATGACACACATGTACCAAATTAGATGTAGGGCAGATCTTTTAAAAAAAAATCTGCACCTTGTGAGATTTTCACATCTAAATCCAAATTTGGGTCTTAATTCCTTGTTAACAGCTGCAAATCCAAGGAATTTTATCACTTGCTTCCATGTATTTTTTTTCAATTCAGAAACAAAAGCCAGCAAATTTCAGAATCAAAACAAATTAAATTCAGTTGTGACGTAAGGCATCCAGCTGCCTTTCTCCTGTTCTTGCAAATATGTTATGAACTTGAGGCCTAGCTGAAGGGAGAACTCTAATTTCTCCTCTGTGTGTTTAAGGTCACAGACTTGAAGATGTGGTTCAGCTGAGTGACCCCAGAGCCTCAGTCATGCCAAGAGTTGCCTCTTTTTAGAGTCTGTAGTAATAAAAGTTCTATACATTGGTTATTTCATTTCACAGCACTTCTCAAATCTGATGTACATCACTTCATCCACCCCTGAACTGCAACAATCTCTAGCTTGAAATGGATCAGTTATTTAACAGCCCACAGCAGAGTTATGCAAGATTTAGGAGAGGATGTGGAAAATATTTCAGTTTCTGAGTTATGCAAGTGTACATACACTGAATTGGTGGTGTTAGTCACATGGCCTCCATGGAGATAAGTACCTAGGAGTCAGCAAACTTCTGCTGAGAATGACAAATCATGGGTAAATTGGTAGGTGATTTAAAGGAGCTTGTGTTCAATTGTTTCACTAAGGGAAGGGTTAGGTAAGACTAAGTCGCTCCACAGGAATAAGCACTCCTTGTAACTACCTTTCCAGAAGTCCATAAGCCAAAATCTGAATATTTGAATAGCAAAGTAGTAAGTCAACATGTATCTACTGGGTCGGGCCTCTGGGTGGAGTCAGGAAAGATCAAAGAAATTGGAACAACAGGAGCAGTTCAGGCAGGGATAGTGTGTTCCTGCTCACTGTTCCAGGTGCAGTATGTGTGGCTACATATGCTGTGACAGCAAGCAGAAGTACAAAACCATGTCCAAGTAGTTCTAACAATGCAATTAAAGCACCTTGAGTATGAGGTTGTGGGACTCGTGAATTCACAACATACAGTAGCTATAAAATGAGGCATTTGGTGGATATCCTAGGGGGTTTCTGGATCATGGGCACCAGGTTTATATAATTTTTAGTGGCACCTGGAACAGAGCCATCCCATACATAAGATGGACCAGGGCAACCACCGCGGGCCCCGCACTTCGGGGAGCCCCACGCTTCAGGGGGATGCGGGGTCCAGGCAGAGCTGTCCCGTCCATAGGATGGACTGGGGCAACTGCCCCGGGCCCTGTACTTTGGGGGGCCCTGCGCTTCAGGGGGACACGGGGTCCAGGGCGGCCTGGAAGGTTAGTGGGGGGCCTGGCCCCAGCAAGCGATCCACCCCCTCCCCACCCCTGCTCCACCCGCTCCCCCAAATCCCTCACCCCGCCTCTTTCTGGCTTCTGCCCCTTCCCCCGAGCGACACCGGGAGCCGGTGGGGCGGAGCGGGGCAGGCTGGGGCCAGGTCGCTTGCTGCAACCAGCACCAGGCCCCCTGCTAACCTCCCAGGCCGCCCTGGACCCCGCGTCCCCCTGAAGCGCAGGGCGCGGTAAGTCCAAACATTGGTGGAGCCAGGCCCATGTTCCTAAATACTGGTGGAGCACAGGCCCCACGGGCCCGTATACCTCGCCGCCTATGTCTGGATGCAATGATCTCTCAGACAAAGCGGCTGTAAGTATGGTGGGGGAAAGTAGGAAGCAGCTTCCTTGGCATGGGACTCTTGTTCTGGGACCTGCTGAGGACGACAGGTAGCTGGGAGTGGCTGAGTTTGGTAATAAAGGTTTGGGCAGCAAAGACCATTGTCCCTATGGTCCTCACAGCCATCTGTATTAGAGGGATGACTTTGCACTCTCGCCTGGCAGGTATCAAATACTGCAGAAGGTGTTCGGCTTGTTGCAGGATCGGGCCCTACAGTTCATAAGCAGAGACCTCCAACCTGTTAATCGTGATCAATCTACCCCTTCTACACTGAAACATCTCAGGAAGAGCTAATTCTCCCATACGGCACTCCCATGTGGACAGGGGTCAGACGACGGGGAAATAAGTGGAGGCATTCTCCCAGATTCCACCCTCAAACCAAGTTCCACCCCTTCACAGTGCAAACATGAGATGCCAGGCAGACTTTGCAGATCTTCACAAAGGGTTTGTCCCTCTTCCTCCTGGCATGCTCTAACCAGCGGGGAAGTAGTTAGGAATGTTAACTCTGAAACCTAATTAAGTCTCTTCAACCTGCTGAGTTGAAGAGGGTGACTAACACCTCTCGGCCATTGTTTCAGGCTCCGGTAGGACTCTGAGGTCACTGCATCCATTAACATCTGGTTCACATTTTTTGTAACCTTAGGAGATAAAGAATCCTTTTTTAATGAAATGTTTAGGTTCTGGGACACAACGGGCAACCAGAAGGGAAGAGCAACGGCTCACTGAGCGGCTGCAAACCTGCCAGAGACTAACCCTGAACTTGGAGATGCTGCTGAGTAGGTAGGAGACCAGCAAAGGCTGAGACATTGCTGTGGGGAAGCTTTCATCAGATGTCAGTGGCCCCACTAGTTCTCAGTTTAATCCCATGGGATAAGTGGGATCTGAACTGACTGGTGAGAGAGGTTTCCAGTTTCCAGGTTTCCATGATGGGTGCAAGGGGGGTGGGGACCCTTCCAGGGGTGCCTACAGCACATGCACTGCAGCACGCTCCCTGCTGAAAGCGTTCGTGCCAGCGAGTGGGCTCAGGCTACGTTCCTGCTGAGAAAGATGCCTGATGTCTGACTCACAGGCTGTTTGGTTTGGATAGAATGAGCCTTCTCCCTGTCTTGTGTTGTGTCAGCCTGTTCTGTAAAACCACTTCCTTACTTTACTTGCTATAGATGTCAGGGCTTAATCACTCTGTGTTGAAATCAGTCTGGGGTTACAAGAAGTCATTCACCTTCTCACACAGCTTGAAAACAGGTTGTGTGCGAAGAATAATTGAGGCTGGAATTCACATAGTTATTTAGGCACCTCGTCGCCATTGAAATCAGTGGAGTGAGGTGCTTACATACCTTGGTGAATTCCAACCTGCAACTTTTGGCCTTGGATCTGTGACTTCATTGGGAATAATGTGCCATGTTTGACAGAATAAATGTACATATGCAGGCCAGATTTTTCAAGAGCTCAGAACCAAACTGTTCCCATTTAGGCACCTACAGGAAATGGCCAGACTTTCAATAATGCTCAGCTCCCATTGAGAACTGGCTGACCCAGAATCAGAGGCTGTTACAGATACAACCACATTTTCACCCCCACACTCTTTGCATGGTGCAGTGAGCAGAGCTCAGCCAGATGTGAGGATCTAGCCCTGTCTCTCCACCCTCCTTTTAAACTCTTCTGAACTGTTGTGCAAGAATTGCTACATGCTTCTTCTTTCCCCCTCCCCCTTTACTCACAGTGAAATAGGGCATTAAAAAGTGGGTTTAAATTAATCTGGCACTCCAAGGCCCCTTTACATTGTCAGAACCTGTGAAGGGGCCATAGTGTAAATAAGGCCGAATGAATGAACGTAACATAAGCTTGGTTATGTCCAGGATTTTGGAGTGCCTGAGTCGGCTAGGGCTTGGGCTTTCAGAGGTGCTGAGAAGCCACAACTCAAATGGAAGCTAATGGGATCTGTTCAAACTCAGAACCTCAGAAAATCTGGTTGTGGGTTGCTCATCTTGGGCTCCCAATCTCAGACGGCCAAAATTAGTGGATGCGTCTGTGAATATTGGCCCGAGCTTTAAGTACTGATTTGGGATTTACTTCAATAGAATCAGGGGGTAGCTGTGTTAGTCTGTATCCACAAAAACAACAAGGAGTCCAGTGGCACCTTAAAGACTTTAAGGTGCCACCGGACTCCTTGTTACTTCAATAGAATGTGCACAGAACACTAAAAATATGAGTAATCTGGCTTCAGCCTCTGGCAAGCATCAGGCTACTCACAACTGTATTCTGCTTTGAGCCTCCCTGGTTCCTGCAGCTCTACAAAAAGCATCAATTGCAGACATACAAGGACCACCCTGCATGCCAAAGTGTACTCTGTATGTCTGGAAATGTGATAAAGTGAAGAGAGTCTGGAGAGATTATAACTGGTCCTGTACATCCGAGGCTATTCTTCCCGCAAACATGATAAGAAAAATATTCCATGCATGTTTACCCCTCACCAATAGCTCCTGAGTGGATCTGGCCCACAGTCCAACCCAAATTCTGCTCTCTGCGCCAATGGGACTATCTTTCCCTGACTGTTTTTCTTTTTAAAATGATGGTTTTTAAAATACCCGCTTGGCCAGCTGCCGGCATTGCCTTGTGCTCCTCTCCCAAAGGGGTGACGGGGCAATACGGAGTGACGGTCAGTGAATAGTGCTGGCTGAGAAGGCACCTGTGACACTAAACCACATGTTCTTCACAGTGCTATTGGTATGATACGATGATGGCATAACTACGATGTATTTTATGCAAATTGGAAAAGTATCAAAATATTGGAAAAGTTATGATTTGCTGAATATGAATGTGATATTCTGTACCGCGGGGGAGCACCCTGTGACCCCCATGTTCCTCATTTGTATATAATTGTGATCTTGCATATAAAGCAGGCCATGCGAGGTATCAGGGGAAAGGTTATGATCTGCTGAAAGTCATTTTTCTATCCATATATGTATATAATTAATGCATATGAAGTTATGAGAATTGTGTTGTACGGTTGTCACCAAAACATGCCGTAAGTTGGGGAATCAGCCAGGAAAGTAACCAACGCCGGTGGGGTGTCAAACAACCCATCAACAGCCATTGTCCAGCAAGGGACCTACAATACAATGACTCACCTGCATGAGGCCACACCAGGGGAATTGCTCAACCTTGCCTGGGGACTCAGCAACGCCCCCCCAGACATGCCTGGACTTGTGTGTTCCCCAAGCACATGGACTGAGGGTATAAAACTGAACACAGGGGGCCCATGCTTGGCCTTTCTCCTCCACTCACCTACACTGCAAGCAACAAGGACACTCTGAAGACTCCAACTGAGGGGACTGGCCCAGATTTCAAGGGTGAAATCTGTGTACTATGAACTGCAATATACAATGGAGTGAGAAAAACTGCTTAATCTAGATCAGGGGTCTCAAAGTCCCGGCCCATGGGCCATCTGCGGCCAGAGAACCTCCCCAATGTGGCTCGCGTGGCTCCAGCAATTTTGGAGCCGGGTCTCTCCCTTGACCCCACCTGCTGCTCCAGGGCGATCTCCCCCTCTCCTCCCAGCCCGAGCGTTCCCCGGGCGATTTAAAACAGCCCGGGCCCCGCTCACCACCAGCAGCACAGCGAAGCTGAGTGGCTTTCTGCGCACTCGCTCCACGTGGCTGCCGGCCCCTCCCTGCAGCCCTGGGGCGGGATGGGGCTGTGCCTCCGCGCGCTGGCCCCACCCCGAGCGCCCCTGTGGCTAATGGAAAGCTCTGGGGGCAGTGCCTGGGGGCAGCAGATGAGAGTAAAAGAAAGATTCATTTTCCCCCTGTCCCACTCTGTTAAACTAATTGTAGTGATGCAGGCCTGGCACTGCATTTCTTATTCAGGAAAACTCCCATTGGAGTAAAGCTTGCGGAGCAGGAAATGCACGCGCAGGGAATGCAGGATCAGGTCTGTGTTCTATAACTGGGCCAGCACATTCTATAGCAGCGTAGCTGGCAGCCAGAGGCAGAACCATCCCATTTTCTAATATTTGTGTGGGATTTTCAGAAATGCCCAAGCGTTGGCCCAGCTCTCCTTCCCCATTGATTCAGGGAACAAAGTTAGGCCCACGCTGAGTACTGCTAAATACCCCACCCTTTTGTGGATTAGGCACAGCAACAACAAAAGCACAGAATTGGTATGCTAAAATTAAAATGCCTGTGGGTTTGTCATTTTAAATCACAGTCTGAACTTGTTCTAAGTTGCCCTAGCCCTTGGGAAATCATAAGAACATGAGAACATCCGTATTGGGTCAGACCAATGGTCCATCTAGCCCAGTATCCTGTCTTCTGACAGTGGCCAGTGCCAGCTGCTTCAGAGGGAATGAACAGAACAGATAACCATCAAGTGATCCGTCCCCTGTCGCCCATTCCCAGCTTCTGGCGAACAGAGGCTAAGGACACTTAAGAGCATGGTTTTGCATCCCTGCCCATCCATGCTAATAGCCATTGATGGACCAATCCTCCATTAATTTAACTAGTTCTTTTTTGAACCCTGTTATAGTCTTGGCCTTCAGAACATCCTCTGGCAAGGAGTTCCACAGGTTGACTGTGTGTTGTGTGAAGAAATACTTCCCTTTGTTTGTTTTAAACCTGCTGCATATTAATTTCATTTGGTGACTCCTTGTTCTTGTGTTATGTGAATGGCTAAATAACACTTCCTTATTTACTGTCTCGATCCCAGGCATGATTTTATAGACCTCTATCATAACCCCCCCTTCGTTGTCTCTTTTCCAAGCTAGAAAGCTTATTAATCTCTCCTCACATGGAAGCTGTTCCACACCCCAATCATTTTTGTTGCCCTTCTCTGTACCTACTCCAATATCTTTTGTTGAGATGTAACCGACTGTAAGCTCTTTGGGACAGGGACCTTGGCCCAGATCCACATAAGTTGATTAGAAGTGTGAGCAACAAGGGTGATGTCGTGGTGGGAGTCTGCTATAGACCACCGGACCAGGGGGATGAGGTGGACGAGGCTTTCTTCCGGCAACGCACGGAAGTTACTAAATCGCAGGCCCTGGTTCTCATGGGAGACTTCAATCACCCTGATATCTGCTGGGAGAGCAATACAGTGGTGCACAGACAATCCAGGAAGTTTTTGGAAAGTGTAGGGGACAATTTCCTGGTGCAAGTGCTGGAGGAACCAACTAAGGGCAGGGCTCTTCTTGACCTGCTGCTCACAAACCGGGAAGAATTAGTAGGGGAAGCAAAAGTGGATGGGAACCTGGGAGGCAGTGACCATGAGATGGTCGAGTTCAGGATCCTGACACAGGGAAGAAAGGAGAGCAGCAGAATACGGACCCTGGACTTCAGAAAAGCAGACTTTGACTCCCTCAGGGAACTGATGGGCAGGATCCCCTGGGAGAATAACATGAGGGGGAAAGGAGTCCAGGAGAGCTGGCTGTATTTTAAAGAATCCTCATTGAGGTTGCAGGGACAAACCATCCCGATGTGTAGAAAGAATAGTAAATATGGCAGGCGACCAGTTTGGACAGTGAAATCCTTGCTGATCTTAAACACAAAGTAGAAGCTTACAAGAAGTGGAAGATTGGACAAATGACCAGGGAAGAATATAAAAATATTGCTCGGGCGTGCAGGAGTGAAATCAGGAAGGCCAAATCACACCTGGAGTTGCAGCTAGCAAGAGAGGTTAAGAGTAACAAGAGGGGTTTCTTCAGGTATGTTAGCAATAAGAAGAAAGTCAAGGAAAGTGTGGGCCCCTCATTGAATGAGGGAGGCAACCTAGTGACAGAGGATGTGGAAAAAGGTAATGTACTCAATGCTTTTTTTGCCTCTGTCTTCACAAACAAGGTCAGCTCCCAGACTACTGCACTGGGCAGCACAGCATGGGGAGGAGGTGATCAGCCCTCTGTGGAGAAAGAAGTGGTTCGGGACTATTTAGAAAAGCTGGACAAGCACAAGTCCATGGGACCAGATGCCCTGCATCCGAGAATGCTAAAGGAGTTGGCGGATGTGATTGCAGAGCCATTGGCCATTATCTTGGAAAACTCATGGTGATCGGGGGAAGTCCCGGACGACTGGAAAAAGGCTAATGTAGTGCCCATCTTTAAAAAAGGGAAGAAGGAGGATCCTGGGAACTACAAGCCAGTCAGCCTCACCTCAGTCCCTGGAAAAATCATGGAGCAGGTCCTCAAAGAATCAATTCTGAAGCACTTAGAGGAGAGGAAAGTGATCAGGAACAGTCAGCATGGATTCACCAAGGGCAAGTCATGCCTGACTAATCTAATTGCCTTCTATGACGAGATAACTGGCTCTGTGGATGAGGGGAAAGCAGTGGATGTGTTGTTCCTTGACTTTAGCAAAGCTTTTGACACGGTCTCCCACAGTATTCTTGCCAGCAAGTTAAAGAAGTATGGGCTGGATGAATGGACTATAAGGTGGATAGAAAGCTGGCTAGATTGTCGGGCTCAACGGGTAGTGATCAATGGCTCCATGTCTAGTTGGCAGCCGGTATCAAGTGGAGTGCCCCAAGGGTTGGTCCTGGGGCCAGTTTTGTTCAATATCTTCATTAATGATCTGGAGGATGGGGTGGATTGCACCCTCAGCAAGTTTGCAGATGACACTAAACTGGGAGGAGAGGTAGGGATAGGATACAGAGGGCCCTAGACAAATTAGAGGATTGGGCCAAAAGAAATCTGATGAGGTTCAACAAGGACAAGTGCAGAGTCCTGAAGAATCCCATGCACCGCTACAGACTAGGGACCGAATGGCGAGGCAGCAGTTCTGCAGAAAAGGACCGAGGGGTTACAGCAAACGAGAAGCTGGATATGAGTCAACTGTGTGCCCTTGTTGCCAAGAAGGCCAATGGCATTTTGGGCTGTATAAGTAGGGGCATTGCCAGCAGATCGAGGGACGTGATCGTTCCCGTCTATTCGACATTGGTGAGGCCTCATCTGGAGTATTGTGTCCAGTTTTGGGCCCCACACTACAAGAAGGATGTGGAAAAATTGGAAAGAGTCCAGCGCAGGGCAACAAAAATGATTAGGGGACTGGAACACATGACTTCTGAGAAGAGGCTGAGGGAACTGGGATTGTTTAGTCTGCGGAAGAGAAGAATGAGGGGGGATTTTATAGCTGCTTTCAACTACCTGAAAGGGGGTTCCAAAGAGGATGGATCTAGACTGCTCTCAGTGGTAGCAGATGCCAGAACAAGGAGTAATGGTCTCAAGTTGCAGTGGGGAGGTTTAGGTTGGATATTAGGAAAAACTTTTTCACTAGGAGAGTGGTGAAACACTGGAATACGTTACCTAGGGAGGTGGTGGAATCTCCTTCCTTGGAAGTTTTTAAGGTCAGGCTTGACAAAGCCCTGGCTGGGATGATTTAGTTGGGGATTGGTCCTGCTTTGAGCAGGGGTTGGACTAGATGACCTCCTGAGGTCCCTTCCAACCCTGATATTCTATGATTCTAAGTATTAGGGTTCCTAACTTTCATTGATTCCAGTGGAAGTTAGAAGCCTATAACTTTGTGGATTGGACCCTTAGCCGCATTGGTACACTGAAGCAGCTAGCACATTTAGGGACACTGTAAAATACTAAACAAAACAGTTTCTTTACTATTGTCTTATTACCAGTTCAAACAGGAGGAAAAGAAACCTTACTTTCTAAGATATTACATTCCTCCCCAAGTTTACATGCCATACTAACGCATACTGAAGTCCCGTACAAAACTTATTTTTCCATTTTTTGCTAGACTGGACTGGTGACCGCCCCGAACAGTGCAGAGTAGAGTCTGGGTTCTACTTGAGACAGGTTCTAGAGAGACTGGGGTGCTCTGTGTGGCTAAACAGATCTATCTTGCTGATTAAGGAACAGCAGAGACCAGATCTAAAAGAGGAGATGTAGCCAAACCTAAGACAGGCAGGACACTGTGGGTTGAGGAGTTCCTTTAAAGGAAAATGTGGGAATTTCTGGCTCCATCGGGGTAGGGAGGGACATTCTATTCACATAGAAAATCAGGGGTGAAGGGGAACGTTATACCTGGCTGCCTAGTACTAGGCTTCTTAATCCATAGTTAGGTACTGTGACAGGGTCGGGCTAGATGGCTATAGGAGAGTAATTTTTTTTTGAAGCAAAAGATGTTTTTTATTTGCATAACACACTTACAAAGTAAAAACAGCAGCATATGCAATGTGTAACACAGCAACCAATCACAATTGTTTTCTCATTAGCGTCAGGGGAGGGAAGTGTTCAAGCTTGCCTGGGCCCAGAGCGGGGGCTTCCTCGACTCTCGTGGTCTTCCACCCTTCCGAGTTACCTGGTGGCCCAGAGCGAGAGGGTTTCATCAACTCTCGTGGTCTTCCACCCCCTCGAGTTACCTGGCGCCATGCCCGATTGTCACCAACAATTCCCTCCTCTGAAAGCACCCAACAAGAGGGGCAGGCTGTGGGGTGGACAATCTGGGGGGGGGCACATGCACCCACGTGTGAAAGGACCCCTCTAAGGTGGTGGTGTCCGCAGCAGCAATGGCTGGGGCTGGGGTCCCTTACTCTCTCCCCCAATCAAAGGGTCAGACAAAGGGACCCAGACGGGGACACCGAGCAGAAAACCTCGGACAGCGCCCACCGCTCCTCAAAAGCATCAAGGGAGTTGGTGGACGCCGCCCAGAGGAACTCCACCCGGATACGTGAACAGACCAAGGATCGGAAAACAGCCCCACAGTCACAGGAAACTCCATCGGCCAACCTCCTCTCTCTGGTTTTATAGATGACCGTTTTAGCCAGGGCCAGGAGGAGGTTAACTAGGAGATCCCACGACTTTGTGAGGCCACGGATGGGGAGTGCATAAATAAAAAGGTGAGGGGAAAAATGCAACCAAAAACATAATAGGAGATTTGTGAGGAGCTGGAACAGGGGCTTCAGCCTGGCGCACTCCAAATATACGTGCGCCAGGGTTTCCCTCACTCCGCAAAAGGGACAAGTATCTGGGACGGGGGTGAACTGCGCCAAGTATGTGCCCGTGCTCACAGCTCCATGAAGGAGCCGCCAACTGATGTCCCCGATGGGCCTCAGAACCAAGGTGGAATATAGACTGGCCCACCGAGGCGGCCCACGGGGGCTGCTCACCCTCCAAAGGTGGCAGAAGGTCTCGCCACTTTGTGTCGGGGCGGGACACTAGGGTGAGGGCGTGAAGAGTGTGGAGCATGAGCGTGTATAGATGTTTCCTTGGCACGGTTTGGAAGCGTACCGGCTGCAGTTCATGCAGCCGGCTCGCAGTGAAGGGGTAAGGGGGTCGATTGGGTCTGCGGGGCAGGGGTCCAATTAAAAGGTTCGGCGGGCCTGGGGTAGAGGGTGGGCGGGGCGTGCCCTCGAGCAGGACCTGGTCGAGGTAAGTTCGAGCAGCATGCAGCAAAGCGGACTTCGCCTCCTGAAGTACGCGCCGGGGGGTGCGAGGTCTGGAGAGCCCCATGCACTGGGAAAGTGTCAGGGGATCCAGCCAGTCTCCCCGGTCATAGTCCAGGAGGTCTCCGACTCTCGTGACTTCTGCCAGGATCAAGCTCTGGTGCACCGAGCGGGACTCCGCCACCTGCGCACGGAGCTGGGGGTTGTGTAGCAGGGGCTCCGCGAGGAGATCTACCCCCTCAGTGGCCGCCACGGCCTGGTCGTTAAAAACAGTTTCCAGGCCTGGAGGAGGTCCTGGTAGAAGACCGGTAGCCCTGAGAGGTCTCGCGGAAGACCTCCCGGACAGAGATAAAAGAGCTGCCGGTCATATCGGAGCCCTCGGATGCGGAGCAGGATGGCGTGCGCCAGTGTGCTCCACGCCGAACTGCCTGCACCACAGAGGAGCCGCTGTAGGGCCTGGAGGTGGAAGACACGGACCTGAGTGTGTAGACACTTCAGGCCCTGTCCTCCTTCCTTCAGGGGTAGATGAAGAACCCCTACAGGGGCCCAGTGCGTTCCTGACCAAAAGAACCCCAGAATCAATGTCCAGAGGTTGGTCAGGAAACCTGGGGCCGGGACCAGGGTGTTGAGTCGGTACCAGAGCATGGACAGGACTAGTTGATTAAGCACCAGTGCCCTCCCTCGAAGGGAGAGACATTGGAGTAGTCCCGTCCATTTCCGGAGCTGCTCTATCACCCCGCCCTCTAAATTTTCCCAGTTTTCCGGCGGAGAGGGATGCTTGGCAGAAAGGTAAACGCCGAGGTAGAGCAGCGGACCCGCGCTCCACCGGATGGTCTGAAGCGCGGGTGGGATGGAGCTTGCCTGCCGCCAGTCTCCTACCGCCAAGCCAGAGCTCTTGACCCAGTTGACCCGGGTGGAGGAGGCTGCCGAATAGATGGTCTGGCAAGCCTCCACCTGCGCCAAGTCGCCGGGGTCCTGGATCACGAGGAGCACGTCATCAGCGTACGCCGACAGGACCAGCTGCAGCTCCGGCTCCCGCAGCACCAATCCTGTCAACCTCCTGCGGACGAGACAGAGGAAGGGCTCAATCGCCAGAGCGTACAGCTGGCCCGAGAGGGGACACCCCTGCTGTACTCCTCGCCCGAAGCTGACCGGTTCGGTCAGGGTCCAGTTGAACTTAACCAGACACTCTGCGGAAGTGTACAGCACCTGGAGAAAACCCACAAACTGGGGTCCAAAGCCAAACGCCCACAGAGTGCTCAGGAGGTACCCGTGGTCCACCCTATCGAACGCCTTCTCCTGATCTAGGGACAGGAGAGCGAACGACAGACCATCTCTACGCCCAAGTTCCAAAAGGTCCAGAACCATAAATAGGTTATCAAAGATACTGCGGTCCGGGATGGTGTAGGTCTGGTCTGGGTGGATCATGTCCGCCAGCACAGACCCGAGCCGCAGCGAGATTGCTTTCGCTATGATTTTGTAGTCCGTGCTGAGGAGCGAGACGGGACGCCAATTTCGTAAATCGCTGAGGTCCCCCTTCTTCGGCAATAAGGCGAGCACAGCTCGCCTGTACGAAAGAGGGAGGACCCCGCTCTGCAGAGACTCGGCCCAGACGGTGACTAGGTCTGGGCCGAGGACGTCCCAAAACATGCGGTAGAACTCCACGGTCAGCCCGTCCATGGCTGGCGACTTATTAGTGGGCATACGACGGAGGGCTTCCGAGAACTCGGCCAGAGTGAGAGGCAACTCTAGCCGGTCTTGGTCACTCATGCTGATCGTAGGGAGCTCCTCCCAAAGCACTCTGCAAGCGCTAGGGTCAGTCGGATCCGGGGAGAAAAGACTTGCGTAGAAGGCTCGGGCCCTCCCGCACATCTCCGCCAGTTCCGTGAGGGGGGTGCCATCTTCTGCCAGGAGGCAGGTGACGTGTTTCTTGGCCCCCCTCGTTTTCTCCAGGGCATAGAAGAAGCGGGAGCCGTGATCCATCTCCCGAAGGAGGCGGATGCGGGATCGAACAAAGGCGCCCCGGGCCTGATGGTCCTTGAGGGCCCGGAGCTCCTCCCACTTCTCCTGGCACGCTCCACAGAGGAGCGGGTCTTCGGGGCTGGCGGCCAGACGCCTCTCCAGCTCTAAGACCTCCCGTTCCAACTGCTCTATCCCGCATTTCTCCATCGGCTGGTGCCCCGGGTGTAGTCACGGCAGAAAAGCCTGGTGCGCACCTTCCCCAGGTCCCACCATCGCTGCGCCGAGGGAAAGGCACGCCACTGCCCTCGCCAGGCCAGCCAGAATTGCCAGAAGGACGTCACGAAGCCCTCATCCTCCAACAGGCTGTTGTTAAAATGCCAGTAGGCTGGCCCCGACCTCTCCGCACAGAGGGAGGCTGTCACAGTGGCTAGGTGATGGTCAGAAAATGGGGCCAGCCGAATGCTGGAGGAGTGGGCTCGTGAGAGATGGAAGCGTGATAAATAAATGCGGTCCAACTGGGAGTGGCTCGACCGATGGGCTTCCACCCGGATAAAGGTGAACGTGGAAGTGTCATCCGGGTGGTGGTCACGCCAGATGTCCACTAGGGAGTGATGTTTAACTATCTCCCGGAGGGTGTCCGCGGCGGCCGGGCTCTGCTCGGTCCCCAAGCGGTCTCGCTCCTCGAGGGTGGTATTAAAATCCCCTCCCAGGACCAGGCACTCGTGAGGATCTAAGGTGCCGAGGAAAGTGGACGCCTGCTGATAGAATTGCAGCCGCTCGGGGCCTGATGTCGGGGCATAGACGTTAACTAGGTCAACCACGAGCCCCTCTATACGGACCCGGAGAGGCAGCAGGTGGCCCGGTATGGCCTCTGCGAGCCCTCGCACCTCGGGCCGTAGGTCGGGAGAGAACAGGGTCGCCACTCCAGCCTGCCGAATCGTGGAATGGCTAAAGTAGACCCTGTCCCCCCACTCCAGCCGCCAACTGTCTTCGGCGGTCGGATCCGTATGGGTCTCCTGCAGGAAAATCACAGAGTACCCTCCCTCCCGAAGGAAGGAGAGCACCTGGGACCTGCGGAGAGCCATCCTACAACCCCAGGTGTTCAACGTTGCGATGGTGAGAGGTGTCATGGGGGGGGGCTGGGTGGGATTCTCACTGGCAGGGATGCTCGCATCCCCCAGCGGGCCACGCAACAGTCCTTGACCCATCCTGTAGGTGAGTAATTGGTCACGGAAGACGCGGACCTGCCAGTAGGCCGTGCCATCCTGCTTCCCTGTCCCTTTACCTTCCCCCTTGAGGGCCCTTGTGGCCCAGAGGATTTGAAAAAAATCCCCCCATCGCTGGAGAGCAAGCTGTACCTTGTTGCAGGAGCCACGGACATCCTCTAAAAACTTCCGCAGCTCTCCTCGCAGCTCATGGGGGGGTGGGGTTACTGTTCCCCAGTGGGGCCCTTGGTGCAGCCCTGTGGTCCACTAAAACGGACAAGCAGGGTGCGGACCCCCGACGGGGTGCCTGATGGGCTGGAGCTTCTAGGCCTGCCTCAAGCTCTGGGGCGATAGGGGCTGGTGGAGGGAAAATAGCAGCTCCTAATGGGTCGGGGCAGGAGAACACAAAGGCCGCTCCCTGGGGGTCATCAGTTGGGAAAGGGAAGGAGACAGCCCCGGGGGCGGCAATGATATTGCAGGAGGTAAATTGGATAGGGGTAGGGGCAGGGGCAGAGGCAGAGGCGAGGTACTGGGTTTCAGGAGGCAAGCAGCTGGATGGTGGCGCCTCCCGATCAGGCTCAAGGGTTAAGGGGGTGGGGAGGGAGCTCTCAGTGACACTGGGCACGCACTCTGTCGTGGATTTAGTGGCCACAGCATCAGGAGGTGGATTATCTTCTGTAGGGCCCCCGCCCGGGAAGGAAGTCCATTGCTCCACACCAACGGGGGGTGCCCCTGGTGACTCATGCCCCGGCCGCGTGGCGCCGGCTGTCACGTGAGCAGGCTTGGTGGTCGTCAGCGGGGTGCCATCAGCGGCTGGGTCGGTGGAGGAGTCCAGGGGCTCCTTGGAGGTGGGAGCGGAAGCAACAGTTAAGGGGAGGGAGCATGGGGAAAAGAGGGGTGGAGTGAGGTTGCCCAGATCGAGATTTGCTGGCAAAAGGTTGTCCTCCCCCTGGGCGACCGGGGTCAGATCTAAGGCCTCGATCTCCTCGAACATGGAGGAGAAGACACTTTCCGCCGCCCCGGGGTTCTCCCCGCCGGCACCCGCCACAACGGTTGTCTTGGGGTTCATGGGGGCTTCGGGTAGCATCAGGACAGAAGGGGCTTCCTCGAGGGTCTTGGAGGGGAGGGTCTCCCGTGGAGCAGCAGGAGAGCAGGCTAAGTAGGTCCCTTTTCCCTGGGTAAGGTAACAGGGAAGGTTTTTTTTTTTTTTTTTTTTTTTTTTTAAACAGAAAAGAAATTTATTTGTAACAGTTACAGAAATTACAAAAAGATAAAGAAAAACTTAGCAACAAAACAACGCAATCAGAAGGTATAACACAACAGCTTTCAGGAGGGAGAGGTGGTCAGGCTAGCCCAGGCCCAGAGCGGGGGGGCTTCCTCGACACTCGTGGTCTTCCACCCTCCTGAGTTACCTGGTGGCCTAGAGCGGGGGGGCTTCCTCGACACTCGTGGTCTTCCACCCCCTCGAGTTACCTAGTGCCGCGCCCAGGGTCACCGACCCTCCCTCTCCTGAGAGTGCCCGACAAGATGGGCACGGCTGCGGGGTGGGTGGCTGGGAGGGAGGGGGGCACATCCATGTATTATAAGACCCCTCCTAAATAACAATAATGATGGTATTCACAGCAGCTAACGGCTGTGGCTGGCGGCTCTCGCTCTGTCCCTCAATCAGAGGGTCAGACGGAGGGAACCGGACGGGGTCACCGAGCAGAGAACCCCGGACAGCGCCCACCGCTCCTCGAAGGTGTCAAGGGAGTCGGTGGACGCCGCCCAGAGGAACTCCGCCCGGATGCGTGAATGTACTGAGGATCGGAAAACGGCCCTACAATCGCAGGACGCCTCATGAGCCAACCTCCGCTCTCTGGTCTTATAAATGGCTGTCTTAGCCAAGGCTAGGAGGAGGCTAACCAGGAGATCCCGCGACTTGGTGGGGCCACGGATGGGGAGTGTATAGATAAAGAGGTGAGGGGAAAAATGAAGCCAAAAGCGCAAAAGAATGTTTGTGAGGAGCCGAAAAAGAGGCTGCAATCTGGCACACTCTAAATAGACGTGCGCCAGGGTTTCCCTCACATTACAGAAGGGGCAAGTCTCCGGAACGGAGGTAAAACGTGTCAAAAACACGCCCGTGCTCACGGCCCCGTGAAGGAGCCGCCAACTGATGTCCCCGACGGGCCTCGGGACCAAGGTGGAGTACAGGCTGGCCCACCGAGGTTGCTCCCCCTCCAAGGGTGGCAGGAGATCTCGCCACTTTGTGTCGGGGCGGGACACCAGGGTGCGGGCGTGAAGGGTATGGAGCGTGAGTGTATATAGATATTGCCGCGATGCAACTTGAAAACCGACCGGTTGCAATTCATGCAGCCGGCTTGCAGTGAAAGGATGAGGGGTGTGTTGGGATCGGCAGGGTAGGGGCCCGATGGAAAGGTCCGGTGGGCCTGGGGTAAGGGATGGGCGGGGTGCACCCTCGCGCAAGGCTCGGCTGACATAAGCCCGAGCAGCGGGGGTCAAAGCGGCCTCCACCTCCTGAAGCACGCGCCGGGGGGTGCGAAGGCTGGAGAGCCCCATGCGTCGAGCGAGCGTCAGGGGATCCAGCCAGTCTCCCCGGTCGTAGTCCAGGAGGTCCCCGACCCTCGTAACTCCCGCCAGGACCAACCTCTGGCGCACCGTGCGGGACTCCGCCGCCTGCACACGAAGTTGGGGGTTGTGTAGCAGGGGCTCCGTGAGGAGATCTGCCCCCACGATGGCCGCCACAGACCTGGTGGTTGAAAACAGTTTCCAGGTCCGGAGGAGGTCCTGGTAGAAATCCGGCAGCCCGGAGAGGTCTCGCGGAAAACCTCTCGAACAAAGATAAAAGAGCTGCCGGTCATATCGGAGCCCATGGAAGCGGCGTAGGAAGGCGTGCGCCAATATGCTCCACGTCGAACTACCTGCACCATAAAGGAGCCTCTGCAGGGCCTGGAGGCGGAAAACGCGGACCTGAGTGTACAGACACTTCAGGCCCTGCCCTCCTTCCTTCAGGGGCAAATGAAGAACTCCAACAGGGGCCCAGTGCAATCCTGACCAAAAGAACTCCAGAATCAATCTCCGGAGGTGGGACAGGAAACCCGGGGCCGGGGCTAGGGTGTTGAGCCGGTACCAGAGCGTGGACAGGACTAGTTGGTTGAGCACCAGTGCTCTCCCCCGAAGGGAGAGACATCGGAGTAGCCTCATCCATTTCCTGATCCGCTCAATCACGCCGCCTTCCAAATTTTGCCAGTTCTCCGGCGGAGAAGGGTGCGTGGCAGAAAGGTAAACGCCGAGATAGAGCAGAGGGCCGGCGCTCCACCGGATGGTCTGAAGCGCGGGTGGGAGGGAGCTTACCTGCCGCCAGCCCCCCACCGCCAAGCCAGAGCTCTTGACCCAGTTGACTCGGGCGGAGGAGGCTGCTGAATAAATGGCTTGGCATGCCTCCACTCGCGCCAAGTCGCCCGGGTCCTGGACCACGAGGAGGACGTCATCGGCGTACGCCGACAGGACCAGCCGCAGCTCCGGCTCCCGCAGCACCAACCCCGTCAACCTCCTGCGGAGGAGACAGAGGAAAGGCTCGATCGCCAGAGCGTACAGCTGGCCTGAGAGGGGGCACCCCTGCCGCACCCCTCGCCCGAAGCTGACCGGTTCGGTCAGGGTCCAGTTGAGCCTAACCAAACACTCCGCGGAGGCGTACAGCACCCGGAGAAAACTCACAAACTGAGGTCCGAATCCAAACGCCCGCAGGGTGCTCAGGAGGTACCCATGATCCACTCTATCGAACGCCTTCTCCTGATCGAGAGACAGGAGGGCGAACGACAGACCGTCTCTCCGCCCGAGTTCCAAAAGGTCTCGGACTAGAAAGAGGTTGTCAAAAATGCTGCGACCCGGGACAGTATAGGTCTGGTCTGGGTGGATCACGTCCGCCATCACGGACCCTAGCCGCAGCGAAATTGCTTTCGCTACGATTTTGTAATCCGCGCTAAGGAGTGAGAGGGGACGCCAGTTTCGTAAGTCGCGGAGGTCCCCCTTCTTCGGCAGCAAGGCAAGCACCGCTCGCCTGCACGACAGAGGGAGGACCCCGCCCTGCAAAGACTCAGCCCAGACAGTGACTAGGTCTGGGCCGAGGATGTCCCAGAACGCGCGGTAAAACTCCACGGTCAGCCCGTCCATGCCCGGAGATTTATTGGTGGGCATGCGGCGGAGGGCTTCCGAGAACTCGGCCAGGGTGAGAGGCAGCTCTAGCCGGTCTCGGTCGCCCACGCTGACCGTGGGGAGTTCCTCCCAGAGCACCCCGCGAGCGCCAGGATCGGTCGGATCCGGGGAGAAAAGGCTTGCGTAGAAGTCACGGGCCCTCCCACACATCTCCTCCGGATCCGTGAGGGGGGTGCCGTCTTCCGCTAGAAGGCAGGTGACGTGTTTTTTGGCCCCCCTCGTTTTCTCCAAGGCATAGAAGAAGCGGGAGCCGCGATCCATCTCCCGAAGGAGGCGGATGCGGGACCGGACAAAGGCACCTCGGGCCCGGTGGTCCTCGAGGGCTCGAAGTTCCTCCCGCTTCTCCCGGCACGCTCCGCAGAGGGACGGGTCCCCGGGGCTGGCGGCCAGGCGCCTCTCCAGCTCTAAGACCTCCCGTTCCAACTGCTCTATCGCTGCATTTCTCCGTCGGCTGGCGCCCCGAGTGTAGTTGCGGCAGAAGAGCTTGGCGCGCACCTTCCCCAGATCCCACCAGCGCCGCACCGAGGGAAAGGCACGCCACTGCTCCCGCCAGGCCAGCCAGAACTCCCGGAAGGACATCACAAAGCTCTCGTCCTCCAGCAGGCTGTTATTAAAGTGCCAGTAGGCCGGCCCCGGTCCCTCCGCACGGAGGGAGACCGTGACGGTAACTAAATGATGGTCGGAAAAAGGGGCCGGCCGCACGGTGGAGGAGTGGGCCTGTGAAAGATGGAAACGGGATAGGTAAATACGGTCTAACCGAGAGCGGTGTGACCGATGGGCCTCCACCCGGACAAAGGTAAACGTGGAAGTGTCATCTGGGTGATGGTCACGCCAGACGTCCACTAGGGAGTGATAATCGACTATGTCTCGGAGAATGGTCGCGGCGGCCGGGCTCGGCTCGGCCCCCGAGCGGTCCCGCTCCTCGAGGGTAGTGTTAAAGTCCCCTCCCAGGATCAGGCACTCGTGCGAGTCTAGGGTGCCGAGAAAATCGGACACCTGCTGGTAGAATTGTGGCCGCTGTGAACTCACTTGCGGGGCATAGATATTAACAAGATTGACCACGAGCCCCTCCAGACGAACTCGGAGGTGCAACAAGTGGCCCGGTACGACCTCAGTGACCCCTAGCACCTCGGGCCGCAGGGCGGGGGAGAACAGGGTCGCCACTCCAGCTTGCCAGGTCGTGCAATGGCTGAAGTATACCCCGTCCCCCCACTCCAGCCGCCACCTATCCTCGGCGGTTGGGTCCGTGTGGGTCTCCTGCAGGAAAACCACAGAGTACCCCCCCTCCCGAAGGTAGGAGAGCACCTGGGACCTGCGGAGAGCCATCCTACAGCCCCTGGTATTCAGGGTTACAATAATGAGAGGTGTCATGCGGAGGGCCGGGGGGGTGGGGAGTTCTCATTGGTGGGGGTGCTCATGGCCCCCGGCGGGTCGCGTAGCAACCCGTGTCCCATCCCATAAGTAAGTAGCTCCTTCCGGAAGCCGCGGGCCCGCTCGTAGGCCGCAGCACCGCGCCTCCCTTGCCCTCTGCCCTCCTTCATAAGGGCCCTTGCGGCCTGAACAAGTTGATCGAAGTCCCCCCATCGCTGGAGAGCCAGCTGTGCCCTATTGCGGGCACCACGGGTGTGCTCTAAGAACTGCCGTAGTGCATGCCGCAGCTCATGGGGGGATGGGGTTACGGTTTCCGGGGTACTCCCCAATGGGGTTCTTAATACAGCCTCGAGGTCCGCTAAGGCGGGTAGGCAGGGTGCGGACCGCCGACGGGGCGTCTGACAGGCTGGGGTTATTAAATCCATCTCGTGCCTTGGAGTGGAAGGGGATGGCAGGGGGAAAAGCGCAACTCCTAATGAGTCGCAACTAGAAAACGTAAAGACTGCTCCCTGGGGGGGGTCTGCAAAAGGCGGAAAAGAAATAACCCCAGGGGCGGCAGTAGCCTTGCAGGAGGAGGGAAATTGAACCGGGACAGGGGTGGGGACAGGGGCAGAGGTAAGGCCCTGGGCTTCAGGAGGCGAGCAGCAAAAAGAAGATGCCTCCTGAGCAGGGTCGGGGGTTAAGGGGCAAGGGAGGGGGCTCCGAGCAATGCTAGATGCTGGCTTCGGGGTGGTCGTGGCAGCCATGGCATCAGGTGGTAAACCACTTTCCGTGGGGTGCTCACCCGGAAAGGCAGTCAGGGGGAGAGAACATGGGGAAAGGGGGCCTGGGGTGAGATTGCCTAAAACGAGGCTGGCCGGCAGTAAATCATCCCCTCCCTGGGTGACCGGGGTCAAATCTAGGGCCTCAATCTCTGCATACACAGAGGAGAGGCCGACTCCTACTACCCTGGGGGCCTCTCCGCTAGGGCCCGCCTCAACGGTCACGTCGGGGTTCGTAGGGAGTTCAGGTGGTATCCGGTTAGAAGGGGCTTCCTCCGGGGCTTCGGAGGGGAGGGTCCCTCGCGGAGGGGGGATTCCTCCCTCCAATGCCAGTCTATCTTCACCTCCCAACACCAGCGAATGGATCTCACTCGTGGCCGAGGCGGGAGGCTCAAGGTCAGTACCTCCCTTCCTGGTCTTCCGGGGGGCTTCCGCGTCAGATGGATGCAGCGGGGCTCGAGCCCTCCGCTTGCCTCGCTTCCCCTGGACTACAGTCCAGCCCTCCATAGCATCATCTGGGGGTTGAGTAGCAGGGGGCGGAGCGGGGCGCGGAGGCAAAGGTTCAGGGGTTCGGGAGGGTAGCGGTGAGGCAGCAGGAGGGGCGGGGGGTTCTCCTTGGGGCGAGCCCTCTCCTGCACCTGGTAATAGCTGTGCCACACTCTCCTCCAGAGGCTCTGCCGAGGTGGTTACAGCAAGAGCGGGACTCCCGTGGTCGCCCGGGCGTTGTTGGAAAGATACCTCTTGGGCCCGGACGGGGGCAGCGTTGGATCGGGTGGGAGGAGGGGTGGTTTCAGGTGCCGGGTGGCCAGGGGTGTCGGCAACGACAGGGCCGATATCCTGCCGGGTCTCGGGGGTCTCAGGTGCCCCTCTCCCCCGGGCCAAAGGGCAGTCCCTACGGACATGCCCCGCCGAGCGGCAGAGGTAGCACCGGGCCTCTCCGGTGGAATAAAAGACCCTATAGCGGGCTCCCTGGTAGGGAACTAGGAAGGACCCCTCAAGCGCCTCTCCGTCACGCACCCCCGCCGGCAGTGAAATCTGCACTTGCCGGCGGAACGAGAGGACGTGACGGAGGGCGGGGTCCTTGCAGCCTAACGGGAGAGGGCTGATAGCAGAAACAAGTTTTCCCAGGGCAGAAAGAGCGGGTAACAGTGCAACATTAGGTAAAAAGGGAGGAACGGAGGTGAGGACGAGGCGAACGCCCAGATCTTCTAGCGGTTCTAGGGGGATAAACACCCCTCCTACCACTAGGCCCTTCTCCACCGCCTCCTGGGCGGCAGTCTCCGAAGCCAGAAAGAAAACGACCTTCCCATACATCTTGGAGGCCGCCACAATGGCCATGGGTCCTACCACCTTCGCCAACGCCTGCACGTACGCCTCCACGTGGGGCGAGGCGGGTACCAGGAGGCAACGGACACCGTGTTTCCTGGTCAGGGCGGGAAGAGGGCCCCGGGCGCTAGTGATGGTAGCGGAGGTAGTGGGTGGGCGAGATGAGGAGGCGGCAGGCGAGGGGGAGCCTGCCGCCGCCCGGGCATACGTCCTGGGGGCCGGGGGAGGGACGGTCGCAGAGCTGGTGGAGGGAACAGCTGGGAGGGGTGCCACAATCGATGATGAGGCCACAGTGGTGGGGGCAGCCTCTGCCATGGAGGGCCCAGCGGCTTTAGCGGGGCCCTTTCCTTTCGGCCCGCCCCGACCTTTCCGTCGAACTGGGGGGGGGTTCCTAGAATCTAATGGGGCAAAAACCAAAGCAGCAGTAGTAATTGCCCCGGTGCCTCCCACTGCCGAGGCCCCAGCGGGGGCGGGGGCAGGGGTTCTAACAATGGAGGCGGTGGGAAAATCTTGAGGGGTGGGCAGGGGGGTAGATGGGGAAGGGACAACCAATTTCATTGGAGGGGCCTTGCGTCTCTCCATCTCTGCCATTGTAAGCAGGGAGAGACAGGGAGACACCGGAAGAAGGGGGGGGGGCAAAAATCGGGGTCCGGTAGTAGGGGTAAACTATGGGATAAACAATCCGGGGGGTGGGGGTGGAGGGAGGGCGACCCACCACACTTGTCCAAAGAGTCTCGTTTGGTTGGTTGTTATGTCCGGTCCGAAAGGCAAAGTCCAAAGCAAACAGCTGGATCCGAAGGCAGATGGCAGATCGCCAGCAGGGACGAGGCAGCGGGGGCCGTGATAGTCGTAGTAGTGGTGGGGGGGTTGGGGGCACCGGTGGATCTGGGGGTAGCTCCCTGCTACACCCCTGTGCCGCCACAGACGCAGCTGGAACGCAGTCAACTCCCCCCCCGAGGGTATAATTCAAAGGAAATCCCTCAGTCTTACGGCTTCTCTCCACGATGATTTATAACTGCTCGGGCGAGTTCTCCGGCCTCTGGCATCTGTTGCAGCTGTTGGCTCTGTCCCAAGGCTCTCGGCAGCTAGGAATGTTGTAATGATAAGAAAAAAGTCCAGGCAAAAAACAAAACGGCTGGGTCTGGGGGCGTCCACTCCCCTCTCTGGACAGCGGGTCGGCAGTCCTCCCCCCCTCTTCTGGGGGTTTCAATTAAGCAAAAAGCAAAGTCCAAAAGCAGGCGTCTGGGGGGGGGTGCTGGCAACCGGCCAGCACACTGACGCAGCTCAGAAAAGCGGGAGAAAACGAAACCAAAAAAACAAAGCGTCCGGCCCAAACGCGGGGGGGGAAACTAAGCGAAAGGAAAAGTGTGAAAAATCCGGGCCAGGGGGCTTCAGGAAAGAAAGGAAAGCAGATAGCTCAGGAGCGAACGAAGAAACGATTCCGTCTCCTAACAGGGAAGGTTCCAGAACAATCAGGAACCTTCTGGAGACAATTAAGACAGGCTGATTAGAACACCTGCAGCCAATCAAGAAGCTGCTAGAATCAATTAAGGCAGGCGAATCAGGGCACCTGGGTTTTAAAAAGGAGCTCACTTCAGTTTGTGGTGTGCGTGTGAGGAGCTGGGAGCAAGAGGCACTAGGAGCTGAGTGTGAGAACGTGGACTGTTGGAGGACTGAGGAGTACAAGCATTATCAGACACCAGGAGGAAGGTCCTGTGGTGAGGATAAAGAAGGGGTTGGGAGGAGGCCATGGGGAAGTAGCCCAGGGAGTTGTAGCTGTCGCACAGCTGTTCCAGGAGGCACTCTAGACAGCTGCATTCCACAGGGCCCTGGGCTGGAACCCGGAGTAGAGGGCAGGCCCGGGTTCCCCCCAAATCCTCCCAACTCCTGGTCAGACACAGGAGGAGTCGACCTGGACTGTGAATTCAGAAAAACGGTCAACCTGAGGGCTGCCGTGAAGCTCCAAGGCGAGCAAATCCGCCAATAAGCACAAGACCCACCAAAGTAGAGCAGGAACTTTGTCACAGTACCTAAATTAACAGTGGCCTGACTTTTTCAAAGGTGCTGAGCACCCTGGGTTTTCACTGATGTCAACACTTTGCTGTTAATACTAACAGTGTTCAGTTAGCCCAGGTTCTGTTTTACCCTGCTACCTTCAGTGTAATGGATCCTAGGGAATCCCCTCCTCCTTGAAGTTCTGGCACACACTGGCTTGCGATAAACAAAGCATCTCTGCAGGATAATATCTGTTTATACTGTAAGCTCCTCAGAGGAAGAAATGTGATTTTATCTACATCTGTAAAGTACAGCCTAAGTTCATGACCCTATATAATTTTTGTGATACTAATCATCATCCTCAGTCACGGGATGTTCCCACAGCTCAAAGACAATATACTGCTGTTACTCTAGGGCACCAGTGTGTTGGGTTTTTTTGTTCAGTGAATTGCAGTGCATACAAGTGCTGGGACAGAGTATTCTCAGTTAACTGGGGGCAGCTATAGAATGAAACTCCAGAGGAGACTGGCTTAACCCAAACTCTGAGCACTGCTGGCAAATGGTGCAAACCTTCCTCTTTAGTATCCCAATGACAATCAGAACATCAAGACTTCCTCCCCTTCCATCCTTCTTTCCCCTTCTCCAAACAAACCTCTACTCCAGACAGGGCCGTCCTTACCCATACGCAAAGTACGCAGCTCTGTAGGGCACCAGGAAATTTGGGGCACCAAATTTCCTGGTGCCCTGCACAGCTGCGTGCTGCTCCAGCCCCTGCTCTGCCTCTGCCCCATCTCTTCCTGCCTCTGCTCCGCCCCCGCCTCCACTCCACCCCTTCCCCAAAGCCCCCACCCCATTCCTTCCTGCCCCTGCTCAGCCCCAGCCTCGCCTCTTCCCACCCCTGAGGACTGCAGCAGGGTGGGGCCTGCACTCACCGGTGGCAGGAAGTGCAGCGACCCGGCCCCAGCAACGCCATTGGTAAGTGTTTGGGCCAGTTCCCCACACAGACACGGAGGCCTGGGGCCAGTTCCCCCACCCCGCAGAGGTCTGGGACCCCCAACACACACCCCGCAGAGGCGCTGCATAGAGCCCCAGAACAGCTAGGGACGGCCCTGACTCCAGAGCTTTCTATAAACAGAAAAGGCAGAGGAGCCAGGGCCTCCACAAAATCCCCTTGAAAATTTGTCCTTGCTAAAACCATTTTATGGGTGAAAGCTGACAAATGCGGAGGAGCACGTGGTTTGGACAGAGACATGGAAGATGATAAAATACAGGTGGGATCTGATGAGAAACAGTCAAATGAAAAAAGTCCCATTCAATTATATCATGTAATTGCAGACAGCTAAAAAGTGACAAGTTTTTAAAGTGCTTATATACCAATGCTAGAAGTCTAAATAATAAGATTGATATAATAGGCATCACAGAAACTTGGTAGAATGAGGATAATCAATGGAACACAGTAATACCAGGGTACAAAATATATCGGAAGGACAGAACAGATTGTGCTGGTGGGGGAGTGGCACTATATGTGAAAGAAAGCGTAGAATCAAATGAAGTAAAAATCTTAAATAAACCAAACTGTATCATAGAATCTCTACAGATAGTAATTCCATGCTCTAATAATAAGAATATAGCAGTAGGGGTTACCAACCACCTGACCAGGATGGTGACAGTGACTGTGAAATGCTCAGGGAGATTAGAGAGGCTATTAAAATAAAAAACTCAATAATAATGGGAGATTTCAACTATCCCCATATTGACTGGGTACATGTCACCTCAGGATGGGATGCAGAGATAAAGTTTTTTGACACCTTAAATGACTGCTTCTTGGAGCAGCTGGTCCTGGAACCCCACAAGAGGAGAGGCTATTCTTGATCTAGTCCTAAGTGGAGCACAGGATCAGGTCCAAGAGGTGAATATAGCTGAACCACTTGGTAATAGTGACCATAATAAAATTAAATTTAACATTCCTGTGGCGGGGAAAACACCACAGTGACCCAACACTGTAGCATTTAATTTCAGAAAGGGGAACTACACAAAAATGAGGCAGTTAGTGAAACAGAAATTAAAAGGTACAGCGCAAAAAGTGAAATCCCTGCAAGCTGCATGGAAACTTTTTAAAGACACCATAATAGAGGCTCAACTGAAATGTATACCCCAAATTAAAAAACATAGTAAGAGCACTAAAAAAGTGCCTCTGTGGCTAAACAACAAAGTAAAAGAAGCAGTGAGAGGCAAAAAGGCATCCTTTAAAAAGTGGAAGTTAAATCCTAGTGAGGAAAACAGAAAGGAGCATAAACACTGGCAAACAAAGTGTAAAAATATAATTAGGAAGGCCAAAAAAGAATTTGAAGAACAGTTAGCAAAAGACTCAAAAAGTAATAGCAAAAAATTTTTTAAGTACATCAGAAGCAGGAAGCCTGCTAAACAACCAGTGGGTCCACTGGACGATCGAGATGCTAAAGGAGCACTCAAGGACGATAACACCATTGTGGAGAAATTAAATGAATTCTTTGCATCGGTCTTCACAGCTGAGGATGTGAGGAAGATTCCCAAACCTGAGCCATTCTTTTTAGGGGATAAATCTGAGAAACTGTTCCAGACTGGGGTGTCATTACAGGAGGTTTTGGAACAAATTGATAACCTAAACAGTAATAAGTCACCAGAACCAGATGGGATTCACCCAAGAGTTCTGAAGGAACTCACATGTGAAATTGCAGAACTACTAACTGTAGTCTGTAACCTATCATTTAAATCAGCTTCTGTACCAAACAACTGGAGGATAGCTAATGTGATGCCAATTTTTAAAAAGGGCTCAAGAGGTGATCCCGGCAATTACAAGCTGGTAAGACTGACTTCAGTACCGGGCAAACTGACTGAAACTATAGTAAAGAACAAAATTGTTGGACACATAGGTTAACATAACTTGTTGGGGAAGAGTCAACATGGTTTTTGTAAAGGGAAATCATGCCTCACCAATCTACTAGAATTTTTGAGGGGGTCAACAAACATGCGGACAAGGGGGATCCAATGGATATAGTATACTTAGATTTTCAGAAAGCCTTTGACAAGGTCCCTCACCAAAGGCTCTTAAGCAAAGTAAGCTGTCACGGAATAACAGGGAAGGTCCTCTTATGGATTGGTAACTGGTTAAAAGATAGGAAACAAAGGGTAGGAATAAATGGTCAGTTTTCAGAATGGAGAGAGGTAAATAGTGGTGTCACCCAGCGGTCTGTACTGGGACCAGTCCTGTTCAACATATTCATAAATGATCTGGAAAAAGGGGTAAACAGTGAGGTGGCAAAATTTGCAGATGATACAAAACTATTCAAGATAGTTAAGTCCCAGGCAGACCGCGAAGAGCTACAAAAGGATCTCACAAAACTGAGTGACTGGGCAACAAAATGGTAGATGAAAATCAATGTTGATAAATGCAAAGTAATGCACATTGGAAAACATCCCAACTATACATCTAAAATGATGGGGTCCGAATTATGTGTTACCACTCAAGAAAGAGATCTGGGAGTCATTGTGGATAGTTCTCTGAAAACATCCACTCAATGTGCAGCAGCAGTCAACAAAGTGAAGAGAATGCTGGGAATAATTAAGAAAGGGATAGATAATATGTCATAAAATATCATGTTGCCTCTATATAAATCCACGGTGCGCCCACACCTTGAATACTGTGTGCAGATGTGGTTGCCCCATCTCAAAAAAAGATATATTGGAAAAAGTTCAGAAAAGGGCAACCAAAACGATTAGGGGTATGGAACGGCTTCCGTTTGAGGAGAGATTAATAAGACTGGGACTGTTCAGCTTGGAAAAGAGACGACTAAGGTGGGATATGATAGAGGTCTATAAAATCATGACTGGTGTGGAGAAAGTAAATAAGGAAGTGTTATTTACTCCTTCTCATAACACAAGAACTAGGGGTCACCAAATGAAACTAATAGGCAGCAGATTTAAAACAAACAAAAGGAAGTATTTTTTCACACAACGCACAGTCAACCTGTGGAACTCCTTGCCAGAGGATATTGTGAAGATCAAGATTATAACAGCATTCAAAAAAGAACAAGATAAGTTCATGGAGGAAAGCTCCATCTATGGCTATTAGCCGGGATGGGCAGGGATGATTGTCCCTAGTCTCTGTTTGCCAGAAGTTGGGAATGGGCGACAGGGGATGGATCACTCAATGATTACCTGTTCTGTTCATTCCCTCTGGGGCACCTGGCATTGGCCACCATCGGAAGACAGGATATTGGGCTAGATGGACCTTTGGTCTGACCCATTAGGGCCGTTCTTATGTTCTTAAGCCACTGTCGCCTGGAAACCAGAATCTTCCACTCATTGAAGGAACAGTACAGTATAACAAATGGCACCTTTGGTCACAATGCTTGGCCTCACCTACTTGCTACCATTGCTATTTCAGAGTAGTTTTGAGAACATCAGCTCTGACCACTAGCAACTGGACTGGGGACTGTAACTCATATCACATGATATATTGACCCACCTATTTTACAGTAATGACTCTGTCTCTTCCATACTGGAACTGTCTGACAAAGGTCAAAGGCGCCTTGAATCATTGCAAAGCCTAGATTAGCCAGACTCCTTAAATGAGATCATAAACAGAAAAAAGCAACTAAGTACAAAATGAGGTCATTTGTCCCCGTAGCTCTAATGACTCCTAAAAGATATGTTATAGAGATGAAGTCATCTGTTAAGCATGATGTTATTCATCAAAGTGACTAAATGAAATCTTGCCACTAGTAACAAAAGCTGCACAAAAATTAAAGCATAAATAAAGGTGACAAAAGATTTGTGCCTTCAACAGTTGATGACATGGAAGACTTTTTTTTTCAAAGAGTAGTGGTTTCAGTTTAAGTGTAACTGAAGTAATACTACGTGCTCTGTTTGTAAATATAACACTCATAGCATTTTTCATCTGTAGACCTCCAACTGCTTTGCAAAAGTGCATATAAATGTACTGAGGGACTGCAAATGGAAAAGAATGGGGGCTTTTACTATTACAGCTGTGTCGAGAGGCCCATCTATGATCAGGTCTCCATTATGCTACACCATGTTCATATACAGAGCAAGAGGAGTCCCTGCTCCAGAGACCTTTCAATCTAAATCAGCAAGACAGACAAAGGCGTTTGAGAAAGGAAACATCACCCCATTTCACAGATCAGGAACTTGCACCAGGTCCCACAGGGCTGGGAAATGAATCCAGCCCGTTGAGAGTCTTGGGTTAAGTTTAGAAGCGAGAACAACAAGGGTGCTGTCATGGTGGGCGTGTGCTATCGACTACCGGATCAGGAGAATGAGGTAGACGAGGCTTTCTTTGGACAATTAACTGAAGTTTCCAGAACACAGGCCCTTGTTCTAATGGGGGACTTCAATCACCCTGACATCTGCTGGAAGAGCAATACAGCAGTGCACAGACAATGTAGGAAGTTTTTGGAGAGTGTTGGGGACAACTTCCTGATGCAACTACTGGAGGAACCAACCAGGGACCGTTCTCCTCTTGACCTGCTGCTTACAAACAGGGAAGAATCGGTAGGGGAAGTGGAAGTGGGTGGCAACCTGGGCAGCAGTGACCATGAGATGGTTGAGTTCAGGATCCTCACAAAAGGAAGAAAGGAGAGTAGCAAAATATGGACCCTGGACTTCAGAAAAGCAGACTTTGACTCCTTCAGGGAACTGATGGACAGGATCCCCTGGGAGGCTAATATGAGGGGGAAAGGAGTCCCGGAGAGCTGGCTGTATTTTAAAGAAGCCCTATTGGGGGCACAGGAACAAACCATCCCAATGTACAGAAAGAATAGCAAATATGGCAGGCGACCAGCTTGGCTGAACAGTGAAATCTTCAGTGAGCTTAAACACAAAAAGAAGCGTACAAGAAGTGGAAACTTGGACAGATGACTAGGGAGGCATATAAAAATATTGCTCGAGCATACAGGGGTGTAATCAGGAAGGCCAAAACACAACTGGAGTTGCAGCTAGCAAGGGATGTGAAGGGTAACAAGAAGGGTTTCTACAGGGTTAGCAACAAGGAAAAGGTCAGGGAAAGTGTGGGACCCTTAATGAATGGGGGAGGCAATCTAGTGACATGGAAAAAGCTGAAGTACTCAATGCTTTTTTTGCCTCCGTCTTCACAGACAAGGTCAGCTCCCACACTGCTGTCCTGGGCAACACAGTATGGGGAGGAGGTGAGCAGCTCTCAGTGGTGAAAGAACAGGTTAAGGACTATTTGGAAAGCTGGACATGCACAAGTCCATGGGTCCAGATCTAATGCATCCGAGGGTGCTGAGGGAATTGGCTGATGTGATTGCAGAGCCATTGGCCATTATCTCTGAAAAGTTGTGGCAATTGGGGGAGGTCCCGGACGATTGGAAAAAGGCAAATATAGTGCCCATCTTTAAAAAAGGGAAGAAGGAGAACCAGGTGAACTACAGACTGGTCAGCCTCACCTCAGTCCCTGGAAAAATCATGGAGCAGGTAGTCAAGGAAACCATTTTGAAGCACTTGGAGGAGAGGAAGGTGATCAGAAACAGTCAACAAGGATTCACCAAGGGCAAGTCATGCCTGACCAACCTGATTGCCTTCTATGATGAGATTCCTGGCTCTGTGGATATGGGGAAAGCAGTGGATGTGATATATCTTGACTTTAGCAAAGCTTTTGCTACGGTCTCCCACAGTATTCTTTCCAACAAGTTAAAAAAGTATGGATTGGATTAACGGACTATAAGGTGGATAGAAAGCTGGCTAGATTGTTGGGCTCAACGAGTAGCGATCAACGGCTCCATGTCTAGTTGGCAGCTGGTATCAAGCGGAGTGCCTCAGAGGTCGGTACTGGGGCCGGTTTTGTTCAACATCTTCATTAATGATCTGGATGATGGGATGGATTGCACCCTCAGCAAGTTTGTGGATGACACTAAAATGAGGGGAGAGGTAGATAAACTGGAGGGTAGGGATAGGGGCCAGAGTGACCTAGACAAATTGGAGGATTTGGGCCAAAAGAAATCTGATGAGGTTCAACAAGTGCAGAGTCCTGCACTTAGGACAGAAGAATCCCATGCACTGCTACAGGCTGGGAACCGACTGGCTAAGCGGCAGTTCTGCAGAAAAGGACCTGGATGAGAAGCTGGATCTGAGTCAGCAGTGTGCCCTTGTTGCCAAGAAGGCTAATGGCATATTGGGCTGCATGAGTAGGAGCATTGCCAGTAGATCGAGGGAAGTGATTATTCCCCTCTATTCGGCACTGCTGAGGCCACGTCTGGAGTATTGCGTCCAGTTTTGGGCCCCCCACTACAGAAAGAATATGGACAAATTGGAGAGAGTCCAGCAGAGGGCAATGACAATGATTGGGGGGCTGGGGCACATGACTTATGAGGAGAGGCTGAGGGAACTGAGGTTATTTAGTCTGCAGAAGAGAAGAGTTAGGGGGACTTTGATAGCAGCCTTCAACTACCTGAAGGCGGGTTCCAAAGAGGATGGAGCTTGGCTGTTCTCAGTGGTGGCAGATGACAGAACAAGGAGCAATGGTCTCAAGTTAGAATCATAGAATAACAGAGTTGGAAGGGACCTCCGGAGGCCATCTAGTCCAACCCCCTGCCCAGAGCAGGACCAATCCCAACTAAATCATCCCAGCCAGGGCTTTGTCAAGCCTGACCTTAAAAACTTCTAAGGAAGGGGATTCCACCACCTCCCTAGGTAATGCATTCCAGTGTGTCACCACCCTCCTAGTGAAAAAGTTTTTCCTAATATCCAACCTAAACCTCCCCCACTGCAACTTGAGACCATTACTCCTTGTCCTGTCATCTGCTATCACTGAGAATAGTCTAGATCCATCCTTTTTGGATCCACCTTTCAGGTAGTTAAAAGTCGCTATCAAATCTCCCCTCATTCTTCTCTTCTGCAGACTAAACAATCCCAGTTCCCTCAGCCTCTCCTCATAACTCATGTGTTCCAGTCCCCTAATCATTTTCTTGCCCTTTGCTGGACTCTCCAATTTCTCCACATCCTTCTTGTAGTGTGGGGCCCAAAACTGGACACAGTACTCCAGATGAGGCCTCACCAATGTCGAATAGAGGGGAATGATCACGTCCCTCAATCTGCTGGCAATGCCCTTACTTATACACCCCAAAATGCCATAGGCCTTCTTGGCAACAAGGGCACACTGTTGACTCATATCCAGCTTCTCGTCCACTGTCACCCCTAGGTCCTTCTTTGCAGAACTGCTGCCTAGCCATTCAGTCCCTAGTCTGTAGCGGTGCACGGGATTCTTCCGTCCTAAGTGCAGGACTCTGCACTTGTTGAACCTCATCAGATTTCTTTTGGCCCAATCCTCCAATTTGTCTAGGTCCCTCTGTATCCTATCCCCACCCTCCAGCATATCTACCACTCCTCCCAGTTTAGTGTCATCCGCAAACTTGCTGAGGGTGCAATCCACACCATCCTCCAGATCATTAATGAAGATATTGAACAAAACCGGCCCCAGGACCGACCCTTGGGGCACTCCGCTAGATACCGGCTGCCAGCTAGACATGGAGCCATTGATCACTACCCGTTGAGCCCGACAATCTAGCCAACTTTCTACCCCCCTTGTAGTGCATCCATCCAGCCCATACTTCTTTAACTTGCTGACAAGAATACTGTGGGAGACCGTGTCAAAAGCTTTGCTAAAGTCGAGGAATAACACGTCCACTGCTTTCCCTTCTTCCACAGAACCAGTTATCTCATCATAGAAGGCAATTAGATTAGTCAGGCATGACTTGCCCTTGGTGAATCCATGCTGACTGTTCCTGATCACTTTCCTCTCGTCTAAGTGCTTCAGAATTGATTCCTTGAGGACATACTCCATGATTTTTCCGGGGACTGAGGTGAGGCTCACCGGCCTGTAGTTCCTAGGATCCTCCTTCTTCCCTTTTTTAAAGATGGGCACTACATTAGCCTTTTTCCAATCTTCCAGGACTTCCCCCAATCGCCATGAGTTTTCAAAGATAATGGCCAATGGCTCTGCAATCACATCCGCCAATTCCTTTAGCACTCTCGGATGCAATGCATCCGGCCCCATGGACTTGTGCACGTCCAGTTTTGCTAAATAGTCCCGAACCATTTCTTTCTCCACAGAGGGCTGGTCACCTCCTCCCCATGCTGTGCTGCCCAGTGCAGTAGTCTGGGAGCTGACCTTGTTCATGAACAGAGGCAAAAAAAGCATTGAGTGTGTTAGCTTTTTCCACATCCTCTGTCACTAGGTTGCTTCCCTCATTCAGTGAGGGGCCCACACGTTCCTTGGCTTTCTTCTTATTGCCAACATACCTGAAGAAACCCTTCTTGTTACTGTTAACATCCCTCGCTAGCTGCAACTCCAGGTGTGATTTAGCCTTCCTGATTTCATTCCTACATGCCCGAGCAATATTTATATACTCATCCCTGGTCATTTGTCCAATCTTCCACTTCTTGTAAGCCTCTTTTTTGTTTAAGATCAGCAAAGATTTCACTGTTAAGCCAAGCTGATCGCCTGCCATATTTACTATTCTTTCTACAAGTTGCAGTGGGGGAGGTCTAGGCTGGCTTTTAGGAAAAAACTATTTCACTAGGAGGGTGGTGAAGCACTGGAATGCGTTACCTAGGGAGGTGGTGGAATCTCCTTCCTTAGAAGTTTTTAAGGTCAGGCTTGACAAAGCCCTGGCTGGGATGATTTAGTTGGGGCTTGGTCCTGCTTTGAGCAGGGGGTTGGACTAGATGACCTCCTGAGGTCCCTTCCAACCCTGATATTCTATGAGTCAACAGGCCGTGCCCCCTCACTCGAGGGTGTAATTACACACACGCGTCTTTATTGGAGAACCTTTTGCTCTGGAGGAATGAGCCTGCGGAGAGCGGGCGGTGGGGAGAAGGGAAGCAAATGCCACCTTTACTCTCCGCTGCTGTCTCCCAGCTGTGCGAGACTCTCCTGCACGCACACGGAGAGCTCCCGCGCTGCCAGGGGGCGACACCCTGCTGCCAGTGGGCCCCACAGAGTCCCTGGCACATGCAGGCAGCGGCCACCGGCCCGGCCCGCTGCGGGAGCTGAGCAGCGACGCCAGGGGCGCTCTGCAGCCGGCTCTGGGCAGCCCCGCCCGGGCACGCGCTCAGCCCGCGCCCTGGCAAAGGAGCGGCGGGGGAGGGGCAGGACAGGGAGGAGACGCCCGGCCCTTGGTGCGCACGCGCACTCTGCCGCGGCGGCCGGGCGAGCGCGCTGACACCGAGTTACCTTTCACCCACTTCGCCGCGGCTCGCCGCCGCGGGGTAACTGGAGTTCAGAGGCTGCCGCTCACTGCGCCTGCGCGGCGCTCCCTGCCTCGCGCGGGGCCGGGGCGGGGTTTGCAGAGGGGGCGCTGGGTGGGGGCCGCCCCCCCTTATCCCAGCGGCCGTCCCCCCCCTTATCCCATCACCCCCCTTATCCCAATGGCTTTCCCCCCACTTATCCCCCTGGCTTCCCCCCCTTATCCCAACGGCCGTCCCTCCCGTTATTCCATCGCCCCCCTTATCCCAACGGCCGTCACCCCCCCCTTATCCCATCACCCCCTTATCCCAATGGCTGTCGCCCCCTTATCCCACTGGCTTCCCCCCCCCTTATCCCAACGGCCGTCCCTCCCGTTATTCCATCGCCCCCCTTATCCCAACGGCCGTCACCCCCCCTTATCCCATCACCCCCTTATCCCAATGGCTGTCGCCCCCTTATCCCACTGGCTTCCCCCCACTTATCCCAACGGCCGTCCCTCCCGTTATTCCATCGCCTCCCTTATCCCACTGCCCCCTTATCCCAACGGCCGTCACCCCCCCTTATCCCAACACCCCCCTTATCCCAACAGCCGTCACCCCCCCTTATCCCATCACCCCCTTATCCCAACAGCTGTTGCCCCCTTATCCCACTGGCTTCCCCCCACTTATCCCAACGGCCGTCCCCCCCTTATCCCACCGCCCCCCTTATCCCAACGGCCGTCCCCCCCTTATCCCACTGGCTTCCCCCCCCTTATCCCAACGGCCGCCCCCCCTTATCCCACTGACCCTTCCCCCATCCCAATTAATTCTTCCAAGGCAAAAGTCAACAAATATTGTTCACTGTTGTTATTTTTCCTCTTCTACCTCTCAAAGGTTCCGCTCTGCCTGGCTTATGCTGCAGATACTCCTAGTGCTTGCTTGTCTTAAATGTTGGCAAGGAAATAGCATGTTTTCACTTCTGGCTAAATCTGTCCCTCCCTGCTTGAGGTTACTATCGGGCAAATTTTCAGAGCGAGTGTATAGTTCTGCTTTGCATTACTGAGTCCTGTACAGGAAAAGGTGACTTCATTGTGTGCATTTAACCATCATTTACATCTTGATTTAGGTTTCCTTTTAACTGCTTTTGGCAAAATTGTAATGCAACCCATTCCTCTCCTCAAAGTTACCTCTCAGTAATATTTATGGGTCTCCACGGTATTCGCTGTATGAATGAGTCTCTGTTGCACACAAATCATATACCGATACTGTATGGATTTAAGTACGAAAGGATTACCTCTAATGAGATTTTTGATCTTGGATCTAGCATAACTGTTTGAAAGAGACTGAGGAAACCTCTAGACCAACAGCAAACCATTGTTTCAGAGCTGGCAGTAAATGATGGAAAAAGAGTCAGTCAAATAAAATGAGGCCTCTATTTGCAATCTTTTGAGGCAGCAAATTGAAATTTCTTGCAATTCCTCCAAAGTTTGTGAAACTCTTGAACAAACTACAGTGAGGGGGCGAGGAGATGTGATAATTTTTAAAAAGGACAGTCTGCAATAAGTACAGTTATTAAGGCCAACCATGTAAACCTGTAAGCACAGCTAAATTCACAGTTAATGTAAGGGGGAGAGGGAGATCTGAATTTGGCCTCCAAAGTCATTATACAGTAACTTAGCCCTGCAGTCTCTCTACAGGCAAACCAAGGTGTCTGGCCTTTACCAGTAAGGCCTTATCTACACTGCAGTTGTAACACAATTGTTCCATGGCTCAGGTTCAAGGTTAAAAGCCGCAGTATGGATGGGTCCAAACTGCCTATAACCTGTCTAAAGCCTTGTACTGTCCAAGGTTTTACCTCAGTTAAATGGACGTTATTAGATCCTCTCTACCCTGTGGCTTTTGACTGTTTCCCCCAGCATTTCCTTTGAAATAATTTTAAGTTTAGCTGTCATTAAATCCCTACAAAAGAGATGAAAGAAACTGCATGTTGCTTGTATCCAACTACTCAGTGTTTGTGTTTTCCTGCAAAGCAGCGTAAGATTAACCAGCAATAAGCTAGGAAAAAGTGTTCCTTTTGCTCTTAGAGAGACGACCGTCTTCTCCCCATAATATCTAGTGATGTGCTGTAGAATGAAATGTCTTTCACTCTCCCCCACCTCTCATAGTCTTTCTGTCCTTCAGCAGAATCATAATCCAGTCTTTAGATAAACATTTTCTTCTGTTTTTTCCCCATTGCAAGCACTGATGCATTCTCTCAGCATCTCAGTGCATCCAGGTTCCCAAGTAAAGCTATTTACTTGCCTTTCCTATGCTGTATAAAGACAGCAATGTGCTAAGGGAAATAATAGATTTGTTGAGGGTAACTAGAGGGCTATAGGAAACAAATCATTTGTCACCATCGCAAGCTTTGAAGCTACTCTTCAATAACAGAACAATTCCCACTCCTGTTTTTAGTAGTGGTTTTGCTATCTTTCACTTCAGGAGCTTTAAAGGGAAGGTGTATAGTTATTTAACTGTCTAGGGTCCTGTTACATATGACAATGATTCCTCTGACATCCTGGGAAGCACATTCAAAAGTGCTGCAAGTTTGAGGCCTGTGGTATTACAACTGTATATATGGAAAAAACATGAATTTTTAAAACAGTTTTTACATTGTATCTGCACTCTCCATCTCAGCCATTAGAGCTAGTATTGCTTTCCACTGGAACTGACATTTTTTGATACTTCATCAGCCTGAACGTTCTGGTGGCAGAAGAAACAGAGCTCATGATAGGAATGTGTGAGAGGTGTAAACTTTCAAACTCTTTTTAAATTAACCTCTATCCTTGCTCTAACAAACAAACTGGCTAAATCATCCATTTTGTTTCCAAAGTGTAGCGATTACAATGTCTTCTGTTTACATTGCAGGTGTCCCTTCAGTTTTAAGTAATAGCTGTGGACTCATGCATACTAATAGAGCCATAGTATGCTGTCATAAAAATAAAGGGAAGGGTAACCACCTTTCTGTATACAGTGCTATAAAATCCCTCCTGGCCAGAGGCAAAATCCTTTCATCTGTAAGGGGTTAAGAAGCTCAGTTAACCTTGCTGACACCTGACCCAAAATGACCAATAAGGGGAAAAGATACTTTCAAATCTTGAAGTGGGGGGGGGGGGGAAGGCTTTTGTCTTTGTGATACCTTTGCTGGGAACAGATCAAGGATGCAATTAGCTGTCCTGGAGGAAATGTGTATTCCTGTTTTTATGTCTTTTTGTAACTTAAGGTTTTGCCTAGAGGGATTCTCTATGTTTTGAATCTGACTGCCTGTAAGATGATCTTCCATTCTGATCTTACAGAGTTGTTTTCTTATCTTTTTTTTTTGTTCTTCTAAGAAAGTTCTGTTTTTTAAGAATCTGATTGGGTTTTTTGGTCTTAAAAATCCAAGGCTGGTTTGTGCTCATCTTGTTTATTCTCAAGCCTCCTGAGGAAAGGGGGTATAAGGGCTTGGGGGGATATTTTGGGGAAATAGGAACTCCAAGCGGTCCTTTCCCTGACTGTTTGTTAAATCACTTGGTGGTGGCAGCGTTTTACCTAATCCAAGGGCAAAGACTTTGTGCCTTGGGGAAGTTTTAACCTAAGCTGGTAGAAATAAGCTTAGGGGGTCTTTCATGCGGGTCCCCACATCTGTACCCTAGAGTTCAGAGTGGGGAAGGAACCTTGACATATGCAGTGCAGAAAATATGATCTAAATGGATTTGGGTAAAACGTGCTTTAAAGGTGAACTGTGAAGCAATAATATACACATACATACCCCTATAGAGGTCCTGATCCTGCAGTTGGATCTATATAGGCCATATCTTACGCTGTTTCCTACTCCTTTATAATATGTCTATGGGCCTCTTATTTCAAATGTAAAAAGACCTGTAAGATTCTGTCTGTCTTCCTTTCTCTCCGGAACTTTAGCACTCTTTGGAAGACCTTGATAAAGACTACACCAGCTGCAACATTCCCAAACCCCCAAGGAGGGAAAACGGAATAAATTTCAGGCAGTTTAAAGGCCTTGTCTATGCTGGCCTAGGTATTGTTTGAAAATGGAGTTACTGTAAATACAGTATTGTTTTCAAGAACTGCTCCTGTTCAACTACTTTCATATGGTCTTAAGGTTTAACGTGGATGGGTCAAAACCATGTAAGAACTGGGTTAAAAAAAAGATATCTAGCCCAGGTAAATAGTGTAGGCTACTAAAATGATTTGAAGAGGTTGGATATGTCTCCACTGACTTTGAAACCATGTTAAAACCCACTTTAGCAGGAATTGTTTGAAAACTGTTGTCTTACAATATCACAGGTCCAGTTGTTCATTTTCAGTTCATCTTTTAGAGTTAAGGGAGTATTTGCATTTTTGTATTAGGAATTATAGTTCCTGTCTTTTCTTCCTGTCTACTGAAATTTGTTTTTTGTTTGGTTGGATTTTTAGCCATTTATGCAGATATCCTCTTCCTTCTTAGGCTTAATTTAACAGGAGGAAAGAATTTTGGTTCATTCTGCTATCAGAATTTGGAGCAGCTTTTTAAGGGTCCAATCATGCAATTGGACCCATGCAAACAGACTCCTAACCTTATTGACTAAAATTTTAGCGTGTGACAAATGAGGTATTGAGAGTTAATTTTTAACATTATATGCACTTACAACTTTGTGATAACACATTTGCAATTACTTGATCTACCAAATTCTAGGTGAAAACAGCCGTCAACATTTATAAAACACTTTCATACGATGCAGGGACTGTCTTTTTGTTCTGCGTTTGTACAGCACCTAGCGCATTGGCATCCTGGTCCATGATTGGGGTTGCTAGGTATTACGTCAATTCAAATATCTATTGTAAAAATCACCATAACTAATTTAAAAATGTTTGAGGTGCTTCAAGATGGAAATATAAACCTACTGTAAAACATCACAAAAAGAGCAAAGTTAACAGACACAATTAGTGCAGGGTAGTAACAATGTAACAGTTCTAAGATCCCATACCTGGAAAGATGCAGTTTGTTTGTAACAGTGGGTTTGTGAGTTACCAGTCCTGTTATTGCTCTGAAAGAATCTTTTGTAGTTTGATTAAAATCAATGGAACGTATTTCTGCCTATGTGAACAGTGGAAACTGTCTTAAACCCACATTTGGCAGTTGTCTTTAATGGGGTTCTATGTAAGCACAGTTCTATTCAGGTTCTCAGACTGCACCCGTCACCATGGCATTTGAGTGTACTTGAGGACCACAGGGGTTGCCTCTAGTCCATAAGTGGTATTTTTTGAGTGGTGTACAATTATTGTTTTCAGTCTATCGGTATGTCCATAAACCCCCCTTTTCATGGATTTATAAGTCTGCCTTCATGGGGCTCTGCAGAACTCTTGATAAAAGTTCAAAAACTTGTTTGTAGAGTTCATTGTACAATTAATATTTTGCACAATTTTTCTTTTGCCAAAATTGCAACACAGTTCAATTGAGCATGATGAGCACAATGAACAAGCCAAATCCTGTGGCTCCAACTAAACTTTATAGCTTACAGAATTACTCTGAGCGTGTGAGTGTGTGTACAGACTCTGAACAAAAGCACTCTTAGTGTAGGCAAAACTTCTGATTCCAAGAATTGCTCTGAAAGGAAAGAGCTTTTCCTATGCCACAACTAAGGAATTGAGATGTTTTTTTAAAGAAATGTGGCTGTTTTAAAAAAAAATTCACTGGTGTTGTAGTGTAATAAAATTAGGGCCCAATCCTGTACTTGTTGATGTCAGTGAGAGATTTGCCACTGATTTCAATTAGAGCATCATCTTGGCCTCAGATTATACACTTCTTAGCTCATCACCTTATTTTTCTGCTAAGCACCTACTAGCATGCTTTGGGAATGATGTAAATAATGACAATTCTGCATCCTTGAAAAAAGAAATATGTTTATATAGAACTACTTGGAGTGTCCCCTTAAAGCAGAGACTTGGGCGCTGACATTGCAATCATTAACAGCATATTGTGCCTACCGGCCTCTATAACAGGGCCTCAAACTGGGGGTCATTAAGTTATTATGTGGGGGTCGCAATATCAGCCTCCATCCTCAAACTCTGTCAGCCTCCATCCCCAAACTCTGCTTCACCTCCACCATTTATAATAGTGTTAAATATAAAAAATGTGTTTTTAATTTGTAAAGGGGGGTCGCAATCAGAGGCTTGCTGTGTGAAAGGGGTCACTAATACAAAAGTTTGAGAACCACTGCTCTATAATATGGGTTCTGTATTCTCAGATTGATATACTCAGCTTTAAAGGGGCTGCTATAGCTGGCTGGGAAATGACTTAAATTTTTTTTACAAAGTATTTTAACAAGGTTTAAATTTTTTCTAATTTTCCTTGAAAGTTTCCTTTTGACATTCTTCAGGTTTTTGTGTCACAAGCGAAAATTACTAGGGTAACAGTCCCGGTTACAGTAAGGCATATGGTAGGATTCAAGTTAATGAATATTACAGAAGTTGCAAATAGAAGTACTCTAAATGATGGACTAGGGTTGTTCTATAGCTAACTTCACCACTTAGGCAAGGGGATCCCCCAACCCTGGTGCCCAGAGTCTGCACATTATCACTGCTGAGACTTGAGCTGGGACCTTTGTGGTCTGACGGCAGAAGCTCATTCACAGGGAGCTTAGTGCACAAGGAACTAGGAGCTGTGCTAAGCTTGTCTCAGTTGGACACATCAGAAGATGAAATCAGCTGCTTCGTCCATTATTCTTAATCATAAGAAGATATAGTGTGGGCTCTAACTTGAAGGTACTGGGTATATGAATAATGCCTGCTAACAAAGTACATGTATCTGGTTGACTCTAATATTCTGGGACCAGTGTGGGTACAACACCAAAAACAAGGGTGAATTCTACCTGTCAAAACCTAAGTGGGCTTTTTATTTCAGTAACAATTATATTCATTCTGTTTTCAACAGTCTCTCTTTAAAACAAAATATAGCAATGTCCAGTTGAGCCAGATGAGCACACTGAACAAGTAAAGCCAAAACCTCCAGCAAACTCAACTTTTCATTTTACAGAATACATTCTGTCTGTGGACAAACTGCTCACAAAAAGCCACCAAATGGCTTTGTTTCCCATGCCTCTGAACACCTCCACTCTGCTTGGCAAGTGTTCAGTTAGTCATTTTCAGAACAAGAACTGCAAAGGAAAGACCAAAGTAGAGCTTAATGTGAAATTGCTGCTGCTTTGCTGTGATCTGGGAACCGTAGTCTATATCGGAAAGAGCCAGAAGACCTACAGTTCCCAGCATGTACTGCAGAAACACTGCCTATGGCTGTGCCTAGGCTTAAAAGGGCAATTATTACAGAAAATGGCAAGAGCTGAGACAGGGTTTATTTACTATGTGAAAGCAGTTGTCAAGATCAGTTGATTGGGACAAGAAGTTGAATAATATTTAAGCACAATAGGTATTATGACTTTTCATTAAGAGATACATTTCTTCAGGAAAATTCTTATAAGGATTATTTTAAAGTTATGCTTAATGCATTTTTTTTTCTCCTCAGCAGGGTGGATGTGTTCAGAGGCACGAGAAACAAATTTCACGTGTTCTTTGGAGTGGTGTGGGTACAGATATGGCTGTTTAAGTATAATTCTATCCTTTTGGCACTCTTGTGGGCCATGCAAAGTGTATGGACTTCAATTTGTGCATAGCTTTCCTGACAGCAGAAATTTATGGTAATTCATACTAGACAACTTAAACACTGGCCTCCCATGTAAATTCACATGAAAATTATAGAACCACAGGGGCAAAGACTAGGGCCCTTAGAATTTTTATATTATTAACAATACATAGCTGGCAATTAAAAAAAAAACAACCTATCCCTTACTGATAGTTTTATACTTTAAAAGAGAGTCCCATGTGTAATGTGCTTATAAAGCTGCAAAAATAACTGCATAATTCTCTATTTTTTTGCACTGTCATATGCTTGCACTCATGAATCTAAGCTTTCATTTAAAAAATTAGGACTTGTACTGATGTAACTAGAGGCACTCTTAAATGATTTCAGGGTGCCCAACCAAGGAGGTTGCTCTGACATAACTAAGGGCACATCTATACTTAAAATGCCACACTGGTGCAGCTGCAATGATGCAGATGGACTGCTGTAGCTCTTAATGAAGATGCTCTATGCCGAAGGGGGAGAGCTCTCCCATTGGCGTAGTTAATCCACCTCCCAGAGAGGCAGTAGCTTTGTTGGTGGGAGAAGCTCTCCCACCGACAGCGCTATCTACATGGAGGTTCATAGAATCATAGAATATTAGGGTTGGAAGAGACCTCAGGAGGTCATCTAGTCCAACCCCCTGCTCAAAGCAGGACCAACACCAACTAAACCATCCCAGCCAGGGCTTTGTCAAGCCTGACCTTGAAAACATCTAAAGAAGGAGATTCCACCACCTCCCTAGGTAACCTCTTCCAGTGCTTCACCACCCTCCTAGTGAAAAAGTTTTTCCTAATATCCAACCTAGACCTCCCCCACTGCAACTTGAGACCATTGCTGATGCTTCTGTCATCTGCCACCACTGAGAACAGCTGAGCTCCATCCTCTTTGGAACCCCCCTTCAGGTAGTTGAAGGCTGCTATCAAATCTCCCCACACTCTTCTCTTCTGTAGACTAAATAACCACAGTTCCCTCAGCCTGTCCCCATAAATCATGTGCCCCAGTCCCCCAATCATTTTCGTTGCCCTCCACTGGACTCTCTCCAATTTGTCCACATCCTTTCTGTAGTGGGGGGCCTAAAACTGGACGCAATAACTAACATTGAGGCCAGACGTGGCCTCAGCAGTGCCGAATAGAGGGGAATAATCACTTCTCTCCATCTGCTGGCAATGCTCCTAATAATGCAGCCCAATATGCCGTTAGCCTTCTTGGCAACAAGGGCACACTGCTGACTCAGATCCAGCTTCTCATGCACTGTAATCCCCAGGTCCTTTTCTGCAGAACTGCCGCCTAGCCAGTCGGTTCCCAGCCTGTAGCAGTGCATGGGATTCTTCTGTCCTAAGTGCAGGACTCTGCACTTGTTGAACTTCATCAGATTTCTTTTGGCCCAATCCTCCAATTTGTCTAGGTCACTCTGGCCCCACTCCCTAGCCTCCAGCTTATCTACCTCTCCCCGCATCTTAGTGTCATCCACGAACTTGCTGAGGGTGCAATCCATCCCATCATCCAGATCATTAATGAAGATGTTGAACAAAACCGGCCCCAGGACCGACCCCTGGGGCACTCCACTTGATACTGGCTGCCAACTAGACATCGAGCCGTTGATCACTACCTGTTGAGCCCGACAATCTAGCCAGCTTTCTATCCACCTTATAGTCCATTCATCCAGCCCATACTTTAACTTGCTGGCAAGAATACTGTGGGAGACCATGTCAAAAGCTTTAGCTTTAGGTCTGTGTAAGTACGTTGCTCAGGGGTGTGGATTTTTCACACTCCTGAGTGACCTAGTTATACCTCTGTAAGTCTGTGGTGTATATCAGACCTACTTTTCCAAGCAGCATGTAGACAAGGCCTCATTTTTTAGATTATTGTGAAGGTGACCTTTTTAATTGTAGGTTTCAGAGTAACAGCCGTGTTAGTCTGTATTCGTAAAAAGAAAAAAGAAAAGGAGTACTTGTGGCACCTTAGAGACTAACCAGTTTATTTGAGCATGAGCTTTCGTGAGCTACAGCTCACTTCATCGGATGCATGTGAGCTGTAGCTCACGAAAGCTCATGCTCAAATAAACTGGTTAGTCTCTAAGGTGCCACAAGTACTCCTTTTCTTTTTTCTTTTTAATTGTATTACAAACAGGGCTCTTTGTCCTGAAACAATAGATGTGAAACAAGTGTGAAGTGCTTCTATTTATCGAAATGGAATAATGACCAGATTTTATAGGGACAGTCCCGATATTTGGGGCTTTTCCTTATATAGGCTCCTATTACCACCCCACCTCCTGTCCCAATTTTTCACACTTGCTGTCTGGTCACCCTAACTATGAAGCTCAGTTACATCTTCCCTACTGCTGCACTGCAGTGTGAGTAGTGCAGATAAGCTTGCACCCATGGGCTTGTCTACATGAGAGGGTAACTCCAGTTTAAGGTGTGATTTTAAACTGATTTAGTTAAGAGCGTCCACACAGCCTTCTGTGCCAGTTTATTTCAGTTTCAACAAGGATTATTTTGTCTTAATTTAAATTAAGAGCAGGGTTAAGTTAAAGAGTTTTTCTTTAACCAAAATCAGTGTGTACACAGAGGTTTGCATCAGTTTAATTAATTTAATTACGCCGGTGCAACTTCTGCAGTAGACCAGTTAATGAACCCATATCCCTTGAGCTCAGAGATGGCAGTAGTAGCAGGTGAGTTCTAATAGCACAGAAATGAGGGTGCATATAGCTCCATCCATTTGAAGAGCTCACAATACTTTATGAATACTAATGAATTTAGCCTAATTAAATTTGGGCATTAATCATCCCTCAGTAGAATGGTTCTTCTAAAGTCTTATAACAAGCCCAGACCTGAATTCACATTTTGGTCAGCTTTATAACAGATTTGTAACATCCCCTTGCAGCACCTCAGAAAAGATGTTCCAGACTCCGAAAGTGGAATTGCAGGTAAGGGTATGTCTACGCTGCAATGAGAGGTGACTGCAGCAGGCATAGACTTGGGTGACCAGATGTCCCAATTTTATAGGGACAGTACCAATATTTGGGGCATTTTCTTATATAGGCTCCTATTACTCCCTACCATCTGTCCTGATTGTTCACACTTGCCATCTGGTCAGCCTAGCATAGACATACCTGAGTTGGCTTAGCTCTAGCCAGCACAGCTGCCAAAAGCGGTGAAGCTGTGGCAGCACTAGCCAATCATTACCCAGAGTTCTGGACAGGTTTATACAACCCAGGCTGAAGTCTGTGCTGTTGCAGTTTCACGGCTATCAGTCCCCAAGCCAGCTAGATTAAAGCCAGCTCAGGTATGTCTATGCCTATGCAATCACACACCTGGACTGCAGTGCAGCCACCCAGGGGTTGCAAGTGACTGATGAAGGGCAGGACTGGCAATTTCCCTACATCTGGAGATTTACAAGTAGCCATGCTTCAAACAAAAAAACTTCAAAAACAGTCTTCAAAGAGAAACTGCAGGGCTGCAATTCATTTGCAAATTTAAGACCATTAATTTGGGCTTTAATAGGGACTGGGAATGGCTGGCTCACTACAAAAGCAATTTTACCTCTCTTGGTTTTGACACCTCCTCATCAGCTATTGGGAGTGGACCACATCCACCCTGACTGAATTGGCCCTGTCAGTACTGGTTCTCCACTTGTGAGGTAACGCTCTTCTCTTCATGTGTCAGTATAATAATGCCTGCATCTGTAATTTTCACTCCATGCATCTGAAGAGGTGGGTTTTTTACCCACGAAAGCTCATGCCCAAATAAATCTGTTAGTCTTTAAGGTGCTACTGGACTCCTCGTTGTTTTTGTGGGTTGTAGCGGTGCAGGTGGCCCACTCCAGCAGGGGGTGGGGCAGAAGCATCCAGGGGAGTCTGTGGAAACCTGCAGCTAATTAGGGTGGGGCTTGTTAGGAGCCAGACAGGAGGCAGCTGCTGGGGCAGCCCAGATATAAGGGGCTGCCCAGCAGAGTAGAGGGTAGTCTTTCCCTGACAAGCAGGGAGGAGGACTGGCTCCTAGGGATAGCACCTGGGATAGAGCAGTACTGGGCAGTCTCAGGGGAGTGGAGGGTGAGCTCTGGCCTGTTACTTGCTAGGCTGCAGAGCCCTGCTAGAAAGGGCTAAGAAGGTTCAAGGGCCAAAGGGAAGCGGCCTAGGGATGATAGGCAGACAAGTAGGGAGAGAGAGGGAGGGCAGAGAGGCTGCCCCTAGAGGGTTCCTGGGTCAGAGTAGCAGGTGGGCTTGGGTCCACACCCCCCACCCCACCCCCTTGCACTGCACCTGGCCGTGGAGGAGCATGGCCAATATGGACTGCAACTTGCCCCTAAAGTGAGGGGCTAGACTTTAGGTTGTGGTTGGCCCCTGTGGCAGGTGCAAGCTAAAGGACTGCCTTGACCCCCTGGTAGGGGGGTGAGAAAGAAGTAGTGAGCATTGCTGGAGGGCAGTGTCCTGAAGAAGACACTGCCGAGCGGGGGAGCAACGCAGGTCCAAAACAGCAGCGTAGAGCGAACAACGGACAAGACACTACCCATAGAAGGTGCTCTGGAGCTGGACTGAGCTAATTTTCAGAGCAACCAGCAGGAGGTGCCCCCATGGTGAGTTCTGACACTATTACAAGATACAGATTAACATGGCTACCCCTCTGACTTTTCGAGGGTGACACCCTCAAATTTACTGTCACCTCTCAAAATACTCCCATTTGGAGGGGGTACAGGACTTGCCCTTCCACTGACGTTTCAGAAAAGGCCTCTTGTTGCTCTGGTCTCAAGAAGGAGGGAGACAAGGATGGGAGGAAGTGGTGAACAGAAAAATAATGGTCAGATCAGACTGGGACAGAAGGGAAGAGCTGGGAGGGGAAAAGACAGGAGGAGAAGAACCAGCTCAGGAGAGCAAACCTCCTTGAGAGAAAAAAGTTTTAAAAATGAACCTCCTGAAGAAACCTAATCTGAGGGAAAGCAAGAGCAAGGGCCGGGGGGAGAGCCCAAAGAATAATGGAATAAGATACAGAAAGATGGTGGTGAATGGGAAGGGTGGGGAACTGAGGGCACTTTCATTTTCTCTTTGAAAATGTGACAGTCATGATAACTGCAGTCTGACCTACATGGAATGGACTGGTGGATCCAGCCCCAGTAATGACCACACAAGAGCCCACACTGCAAAATCTGCTATTGTAATTAAAAACATCTGGCATAGATATATTGGCTCTCTCGGCCAGGAGTTATCCGTTCATTCCAAAGGCAAGTGTCGATGTAACTAAAGGTGTGATTTTTATACCGATTTAGTTAACACAATGCAGCTGTGTGTGGGGGCACTCTCCCAGTGATCTAAGGCTGGCTTTAGCTTGCTGGCCTGTTCTACACACAGATTTTTGTACTGATTTAACTATGTCGATTAGGGTACGAATTTTGACTGGTATGATTATGCTGGTACAACCTCTAGTGAGGACAGTCGTATTGGCATCAAGAGGCCTTCTCCTGGTACGGTTTATTCCTCTTCCTGTACTAGAATAACCTATACGGGCATAAGCACCTTTTATATAGTACATCCGCGCTAGAGAGGTTGTATGTCTTTAACTACACTTGTTTAGTACAAGCTGTGGCTGTAGACCAGCCCACAGAAACCTTCTGTCTAAACCAGGTTTAAGGCACAAATGTCTGGGCTCAGCAACTGTATCCATTTTGTGGCTAAAAAGACGTTTCCTGGTAACTAACTGTCGTATTCTTTTTAAAAAGTACATATTGCACAAAGGCTTTCTGCTTCACTGAGAGTCAGCATTAGTATTAATTAGACTTGCCTGCTAGATCAAGCAGTTTGCTGTAGTCTGTGTTAATGATTCTAGCTAGAACTGGTAGCACCATCTAGACATGAGCTTGCCCAATACTTCCCATTATAAGGCCCTGGTTTTAGTTGTTTGTAACTCTGTCAAACTTTGACTGTTTGTGCTGAAATTCCCTGTGCTGGGTGTCTGTTTCAGGCTGAAATGTTTTAGAAAGTTGCATCTAAAATGGCTCAGCCATTTCAGAGAACGAGGGCTGATTTGCAGAAGTGCTGAGAACTCATGGCTGCAACTGAAGCCAATAGGAATTCTGTTTTGAAAACATAATGTGCTGTATTACACTAACCCCCGGTCTACACTGCGGGGGGGGGATCGATCTAAGTTAAGCAACTTCAGCTATGCGAATAACTAACAGCTGAAGTCGACATACTTAGATCTACTCACCGCGGTGTCTGCACTGCCGTGAGTCGACAGCTGACGCTCCCCCATCGACTCCACCTGCACTTCTCGCTCCGGTGGAGTACCGAGTCAACGGGAGAGCGCTCGGCGGTCGATTTATCGCGTCTAGTCTAGATGCAATGGATCAATTGCTCTGGAGGTCAGTGTAGACGTGCCCTGAGTATGCTGAACAATCAGGCCTTGTGCTTCTCAATTGGGGATCCAATGTTAGTGGACACTTTGACCTTAATCTTGCTGTACCTCCATTCTCTATCTGTAAAATAGGGATAATAATACTCTCTGACCTCATTGTGATGTTGTGAAAATAAATGCAGTAATGTCTGTGAAGCACTCAGATGTGATTGTGGTGAATGGCATAGAAAAACTCATGAGGAAATGAATAATCTGTATTTATCACAGCGTTTGAACAGTGGGCAGTAAACTAGGGCCACACATTGGTCAATATTTTGTTTTCTCTTCATTGTTCATGCTGTGAACTGAATGAAGCAGGTGCCCTAAGGGGCGGGGGGGAATAGTATGTGATCATACAATTAAAGATTGTATCACAGCACACTTGCAGGGGGTGTGAATTAAGCTTTCACAGGCAACCTTTAGTTCTGGCATTTCCTAACTTTTGAGTGCTTGACTTTGCAAACTTAACATTCTTTTAATGGAGTTTTTGGTATGTAATTTATCATTAGATTTCCTTATAGTGTGTACACAGGTTCCCTAATAGTAGTGTCTTACAGTCAGCCTGGCAAACAACCTGCCTTAATATCTAGTTATATCCAGAATAGTTTAATCCTAATGGGATTTGCAGAAAAACCCTGGTTTTCTCATAACTCTTAATTTTGTTCTGTTCTTGCTCTTAGTGAAACTCTGAGCTCATTGAAATCAAAACATGATAGACTGGGGTTAAGTGCAAACTCTGCTAATCCCTACCTCCAAAGCACTTGATACTCCAGCTCTAGACCACTCCTGAGCAGAGACTCAGTTGTATTGTATTGTGTACCAAAGTGTGTGATGGCTCCTGAGATGGATGAATGTCCATGAGTAATTAAGTTAAGGCCATCTCCATTGTGACCAAATGCAGATTGCAAATTAGAACCCATGGCTTAAATGGTGAAGAGTGTGGCTAGTGACTTGGGGTGCACAACTTGAGACGCCTTAAGGAGCTTGACTCTTTAAAAAGTGCAAAGCTTCCCCCTCTGAAAATCAGCCCATCTAATCTTGTCTCAGATTGGGCACCCAAAAACAAAGGGTGTCGCTTCTCATATCTTAGCCCAGACTTCCAAAAGACAGAACTTACTGCACTCGCCCAGTCTGCTGCCTACAGAAGGTCACTGAATCATTCTTCGCTACTGAACCATTGCATGTGCTAGATCGCACACTGTAGCCACTTCGTTTTTGGCAACCACATAATTATAAGGGCTTGTTGGCATAAATTTCCAGTTACTAGTATTAATTTCACACTAGCCCTGGGCCTGTCTGACACACATAGGTGTAAGAAGCATCATTTGTAGGGTGCAGTCAATAAATTGTATACCAGCTGTGGCTATTCTGCATGACAACGCATACTTCCACGTTCCAGTGTCTCTAATATTTGCAAGTTTTTGTAGTTTTTTGTTTCCTTCGTGTTCACATTAATTAAAGAGCTGGTATTTTCTTAAACACAGTTGTAATCAAAAAGGTGAAGTTGCTGTACTGGAGACTCATAAGTGTGAGAAAGACACAGCCTGTTTGTGGCTGAGTAAAGAGTGAATAAAAGCCCTTCTATTTCTGCTGGCTAAGGGAGATTCCCCTTTCCATTCAAGTGGCAGAGGCATGAGATTCTGGAACCAAAACCTATCCCCTGTCTGCAGAATAGCTGCTGATCCTAATACTTGCATGGTATGTATGCAGCCCTGAACTGCTTCGCAGCTGCAGACTGGCTTTAAAAACCAAAATTACTTTTGACGCATACAGAACATGAGCCAGACCCTCGATTGATGTGAACTGGTATCCCTTAAATTGGAGTCACTGGGCCTATACTGATTTTTACTCACTGAAGATTTGGCTGCTCCTCAGCAGGTTGACGGCCTGCCCAGATGGGTTCAGAAGGGGGTGGGGAAACTAGTAATAAGGTTTGTGTGCATTGGGTAGGGTGTAGGGAGTGAGTAGAGTGTTTTGTGTGTGAATGGGGTGCTGGAAAAGGCTGGAGAGGCCCAGGACTGAACTGGGCATGGAGACTCGGGGTAAGTCTATACAGGAATAAAAGCCCTGAAACACAGCTGCAGCTGGCCTGGGTCAGCTGACTGAGGCTTGCAGGGCTCAGGCTGTGAGGCAAGGCTCTGAAGCCCCGCTAGGGGGTAGGGCTCAGAGCCCAGGCTCCAGCCCATAGGGAGAAAATTAGTGGGTGCTCATCACCCACTGGCAGCCAGCTTCCCCCCTCCGTCCGCCTGCTGCCCCGCCGATCAGTGCCTCCCCCTCCCTCCCAGCACCTGCTGTTTCGCGGCATGCCGGAGGCTCTGGGAGTGAGGGGGAGGAGTGGGGATGGGGCACGCTGGGGGGAGGGGAAGGAACTGGATGGGGAAGAGGTGGGGCTGGGGTGTGGGCGTGAGGTGGGGACTGGGCCTGGGGTGGAGGTGGGAGCTTGGGGGAAGGGTCGGGTGAGGGCGGTGCCTGGGGTTGAGCACCCCCAGGCCTGAAGGATGCTGGCGTCTATGCTCCAGCCTGAGTCCGAATGTTTACACTCGATACGTAATCCCCCAGCCTGAGCCCCGCAAGCCTGAGTCAACTGAGCCAGGCTCTGAGGCTTGCAGCTGTGGGGTTTTATTGCAGTGTAGATGTCCCCTAAACCATGCTTCATCACGCAAAGAGGGAGGAGGGTGAAGGCTTTTGGCTAGTTGCGTCTGCACTGTGCTAGGTCTCAGGCAAGAGTGTCCAGCTTGCAGAGCTGCCAAGCCTACGTGTTAAGCGGACAAAGCCGCTGGGTCAGATCCTCTCGGCACAGCTCTCTTGGTACAAAGCTGTCCTAGTTTACACCAACGGAAGACCTGGCCCCATTGTTTTCAGCACTCGGTCTCGTTCGCTTGACCGGGGTGGCTGACACTGCTGGAAACTGAACTCTCCTGTTTAAATATCCTTAAGCTTGTGAGTAATTAGCCAAGTTTGAAAGGCACGTAGTTAACCAGGAGAGCTTTCGTTTGAAATATGAACCAGCTTAGTGAATTGCAACAAGGGGGCTGCATTCCCCCTAGTTTGAGCTCTGACCACAAACCCACAAAGGGAAAATAAGACCCTTGAAGCTGAAATCCTATCCTTAATCTGCCTCCCAGTTCTGCCATCAGTACTGCCCTGCACAAAGGTCTATTCTGCCATCACTGCATAAGGAGGCTTTTTATATAAAGTAGCACAATAAGGGGCTTCAAACAGCTCTCTCCTTGAACTCCTGCATACATGGGGCCAAATTCTCAGCTGGTGGGTAACTCAGTTGAAAACACTGGAGTTTTGCTAGCAGAGAATTGGACAAATGGCATTTTCCAACTAGCTGAGGAGGAACATACAAGTGTCTTCCTAAACCATGGCTAAATATGGGGGTGGGGGGTGGCAGGGATGTATGAGGGGGTTCCTCATCGCCCTATTGAATTGATGTAAAAAACACACAGATTGCAGATCCTTCTTGAAGATGGAATTCCATCATCTGTATCCATCACTAGGGACTGTCTATTCCTCGGGGTTTGTATAGTGCCTAGCACATTGAGTCCCTGATCTCGGTTGGTCTCTAGGCACTACTTTAATAAGCATGATTCAGTAACAAGCACTCCCGTGGCACAAAGCATTAATAAGGTGTTTAAATCAAACAGTGCAACTGGGAGTTGATCCAAGCATCAAGAGTAGGGTTATTGGATGTGTTGCTTCAAAATCCACCCATCCCCGTCTACATTTCCTGATATGGGATTTTACCCATTGCAGCCACTTCTAATTTCTTAGCTGTGTGCATGCTGTAGCTCAATTTCCATTTTTAGAAAAAGCTGACCTCTGCTTACACACCAATATCAACACAACAGGACACTAGCAGCTAGACGCAGCTGGAAACATTCAACACAGCTACAGCAAAAGGGGCTGCAAGTAAAAGGATGTGAGCTCAACAAGTGACTGTCACTCAGTAACAGTCTAGAGGAAGAGTGTGCATCTTGAGATCTACAATTTTAGAATTATACCTGAGCAACTGCATGAATGAAAAATATGCATGCAAAATTTCCACACCCACAATCATGGTAAATGAGTGCACAATGTACCGGTAAGGTAGATGCAAAGTATGCCAGTGCTCATATCCAAAGATGTAGACCTAATTTTGCCCTTCCTTGCCTGTGGTAGAAACAGGCCTGCTCTTTCCCTCTGTATCTTCATCAGGCTCAATTTCTCTCAAGTTTCCCAAGATATTCAAATCTCAAACACTGTGAAAAGGACTGCAAAGGCCCGGTGAAATTTCTCATTGATAGCATCAAGGGTTTGGCTGCAAATAAGATGTGATTCTGAGAACATAGTGTCACTGCTAAAAAGGGAGTTAGCAGTGATTGCTCAATTTCCATTTATTCCTATTGCCAACAAATTCCATAGTTTAGACGTTTGTGGGGAAATGGTTGAGCAGGAAGTGTATCTGTGGAGAGCGCTGACTGAGTCACTCGAGTTTCCAAAGGTTATTACAGTTGATATTGAGGCCAAAAAAACCAGAGTGGGGGTGTAAAGATTTTAAAACTGAACGCAAGGGGTGACCTAAAGCTCTCAGGTGGGGAAAAATTTTGGTGGCTTGTGTACATGAACGCTTCCACCATAGCCGATACTGGTACCATAGCAATGGTGGTGGGCATCTTCCCTAAATTCCTCTGTGTCAACACAACCTGGAACCAGTTCAGGGGTGTGTGTGTGTGGTAGAGATGGGGCCTCCTATCCATTTCTCTATAATTGGCTTGTCCAGTTCTCTTTTTTCTCCCAGCTTTGTGTGAGGCAGGACAGCCCAGAATGCGCTGTAGACCATGCAGCTCTGTGTGCACATCTTCCAAGCACTTTGCCCCAGCAAACGAGACCATGTGGTATTTTCCCAGCATGCAAGCTTTCCCAGCTGAAAAGCATAGGTTTAGAGCAGGGAAAGAGCTGAGGATATACACAAGTGGCTGTGATCGCAACAAAGCTGATGCATCCCTCCCACCCGTCCCAGGTTTTGTGGAACTATCCCCCTGTTGGCCCCCAAGCCTGTTGGCCTGGTTGAAGGGCAGTTTGCCCTCAGCCCCCCATTTGAGAAGGCCCCCAAACCTAGTGGTGGTGCGACCTGGCACATGAGGTTGCAGCACCACTCGTATTTGCTCTGTCCACTCCTCTATCTTCATCAAAGGGTGGGTGGCTGGGCCAAGCCGAAGTGGAGCTGTGTCCAGCATGAGCCACTCGAAATGTCGTTGGGAGGTAGGCTGCTATGTGGATGCAAACAGAACTGTTACTGCTCGTGGTGACTGTGCCACAAACATGTGACACAATCCTGATTAAAAGTGTTTAGTGTGGACAGGATCTCAAAATGTACCTGTAAATGGTGACTCATCATTGAGGGGGACTGTTTCCAGTGGGGTCCCACAGGGATCCGTTCTGGGCCCTTTGCTATTTAACGTTATCAGTGACTCGGAAGAAAACATAAAAGCATCACTGATAAAGCTTGCAGATGATCCAAAAATTGGGGGAGTGGTAAACAATGAAAAGGATTGCTCAGAATCGGTGACCCATCTGGACTGGTAAATTGGATGTAAGTAAACAATATGCGTTTTTTAATATGGCTAAATGTATACATCTAGGAGCAAAGAATGTAGGCCACGCTTACAGGACAGGCCACTCTAGCCTGGGAAGCAGTGACTCTGAAAAGGATTGGTTCTCCCCCTTCCCCCCACCCCCCAATCAGTTGAACTTGAGCTGCCAGTGTGGTGGTTTGGCCAAAAGGGCTAACGCATCCTGGGATGCATAAACAGGGGAATCTCAAGTAGCAATAGAGAGGTTATTTTACCTCTTTATTTGGCACTGGTGTGACTGCTGCTGGAATCCTGTGTCCAGTTCTGGTGCCCATGATTCAAGGAGGATGTTGATAAATTGTAGAGGGTTCAGAGAAGATCCACAAGAATGATTAAAGGATTAGAAAATATGCCTTTATAGGGATAGACTCAAGGAGCTCAATCGATTTAGCTTAACAAAGAGAAGGTTAAGTAAGGGGTGACATGATTACAGTCTGTAAGGACCAAAGTGGGGAATAAATATCTAATAATGGACTCTTCAATCTAACAGCAAAAGGAATAACACAATCCAATAGCTGGAAGTTGAAGCTAGACAATTTCAGACTAGAATTTAGAAGCTGGACTGGAAATAAGGTAAAAATTTAACAGTGAAAGTAATTAACCATTGGAACAAATTACCAAGGATTGTGGTGGATTTTTCCATTGCTGCTGATTTTTAAATCAAGATGGGATGTTTTTCTAAAGTATCTGCTCTGGGAATAATTTTGGGGAAGTTCTCTGGCCTGGATTATACAGGGAATCCGATTAGATGATCACAGTGGTCCCTTCTGGCCTGGAAATCTATGAATCTAAGGCCTTGTCCAGAGCCCTGTAAATCTGCGGATGTCCGCGGGTGCGGATGTCCGCGGGTGCGGATGTCCGCGGATGTCCGCGGACCAGGTTTTCTGATTTGGATGGGGATAAAATTTTGTATCCAGGCAGGGCTTTAGTCTTGTCTACACTGGGAGACTGTCCTAAAAATTGGAGAGAGTCCAGCGAAGGGCAACAAAAATGATTAGGGAGCTGGAACACATGACTTCTGAGGAGAGGCTGAGGGAACTGGGATTGTTTAGTCTGCAGAAGAGAAGAATGAGGGGGGATTTGATAGCTGCTTTCAACTACCTGAAAGGGGGTTCCAAAGACGATGGATCTAGACTATTCTCAGTGATAGCAGATGACAGGACAAGGAGTAATGGTCTCAAGTTGCAGTGGGGGAGGTTTAGGTTGGATATTAGGAAAAACTTTTTCACTAGGAGGGTGGTGAAGCACTGGAATGCGTTACCTAGGGAGGTGGTGGAATCCCCTTCCTTAGAAGTTTTTTAAGGTCAGGCTTGACAAAGCCCTGGCTGGGATGATTTAGTTGGGATTGGCCCTGCTCTGGGCAGGGGGTTGGACTAGATGACCTCCTGAGGTCCCTTCCAACTCTGAGATTCTATGATTTGATTCTAATTCTAGCCATCGGGGATGTATCTGCACTACTGTAGATCTGCCATATGCACCATTTCGGGGGTTCTCCCTCACCACATATGGATTCCGAGGCCAGAAAGGACCATTGTGATCATCTAGTCTGGCCTCCTCCTGTATAACACAGGCCAGAGACTGTACAACTTTTTAAAATAGTTCTACAGATCTGTTTCCTGAAAATAATTTTGATTTCTTGATGGGAAAAACCTGGAAACTCAAACACCAACAGTGTTTGAGGTTTTTTAAAACTTTTTTCTCTTCTCCCCCCCCCCCCAACTTTTCTTTTTTTCTCTGGTGTTCACTTTTTTCCACAGGGTAAAACAAGTTGGGGCAGGGAGAGGGGGAGAGAGAAGGAACAGTAAATGAGGAAAAAACAAACACCTGAATTTTTTTTTCAGTTTAGAAGACAAGATTGTTTTTGTTTTGTTTGTTGTTTTCTCTCCAGGAAATCTATTTACCACTTTTTGATGTTTGGGGGGGGGGGGGGGGAACTGTTTTGAATGAAATGTTTGACCAGAACTACAACCATAATTGTACCAGTGCAGTCTGAGATTTCTGGCATAACTATACTAAAGTTGGCATCAATGTTACCTGTGATCTGATTTCAGGTGCAGGAGACTACCAATAACTCAACCTTAGTTTGCTTATGCATAGCAACTTGCAAGTGTTTGAGTCCTGTTGCAGCCACTGCTATGAATAAACTCTAATTGCATAGTAAACAGTCCTTGCATCAGCTTTACCACCATTGGAGATTTATTTGTTAGGCTTCCTTGAACATGCATAAACAAATCATTAACATTGGCTTTAAAGTTGTATATCGATCATTGTGTGCAATGTTGAGAAGTGGAAGTGGAAAGCAGATAAAATATTGTGGCTGATTTAAATAGGCATTAAGTATCTGGGAAACAATGGTCGGCTGATTACATTGGTGGGTTGCCTGCAGTTTTGTTCAAGCAGCTTAAATGGGCTGGGGGAAGTGCCTAATACTCGGTGCATTGGTACGTAAGCTGTTGGCCCCAGTCTTCCAACCTCACCTCTGCAGGCAAAACCCTCATGTGGACGTGCGATTTTAGGGCCAGATCCAAAGACCAGTGAAGTGAAGGGGAATCTTTCCACTGACTTTTTAATAGACTTTGGATCGGTAGCTAAATATTTTAGCTCCCTGCAGTTTGCAATTATTTAAGTAAACTTAAGGTGCTTGGTGAAGATATTTGCAATAGACATGCTTGTTTATTTTGAAACCCAGGTGACTCTTTGTATACCTACAGTGTCTGGATAGCTTACAAAGAACTTGGTGAAGTTGATACTGAAAACAGCAGCACAGAGAAGAAGGGGCCGATGGAATGCACTTTGTTGTCCAATAAAACAAATACTCTACTGTCTGCTTAGAGGAATTCAGCACTCTTGGTCTGGGAGTATCCAGATTTGATATACATAGAATCATAGAACCCTGCTTTGAGCAGGGGGTGGGACTAGGTGACCTCCTGAGGTCCCTTCCAACTCTGGTATTCTATGTAGCTGGAGAATCATGGCCTAAAATTGGACAATGCTGATGTAAGCAGAATCAGGATGAGCTCCACCCTGACCTCTGGTGGTGAGGTGTGGCAAGTTGTGGAAAAGAATTTCAGGGGCTGATCTCATTTGCATAGGCACACCCACCCCGCCTAGCATGAGCCCATAGCTGCCCAAATGGTCACTTTGGCTACTGTGGGATCCCCAGTGTCTCTGTTATTGGGGCAGGAAGAATAAATTGTTGTTACCCTGATTATGGGAACTGTGCTTGGAACTGTACTGGGCCTTTTGTTATGATGGAGGGACTCGCCATCAACTAAGCAGCACTCGCTAGGCAAGGGACATGGGTTCCAAAACTCTGTGAATTGAGAGAGGCTGGGGACAGGTATTAATACTTGGTGGCATGGGCCCCTTGGTGAGGGCCTTGCATGCTAATTGCACTTCCTCCTCTCTCCACTGTGGAATATCAGAGCTAATATTGATTCCATTAGGAGTCTAGTTACAGGCTGCTGAGCTCAATTCACTTTGGGCTAACGATGCACCAGCACTGAGGCTCCCCTACTACAAGCTGAAATCACAAAAGAGCTAAAAACTGACTAAGAGCTGAAATCACTGAGCATTGTGTTAAGTAGTGGGGGAGCCTGAAGATATATTGTGGAGCAGTTTGTGGGACAGCTGGAGCAGTTTGTGGACTGCCTGGTAGAGCGGAGTGGAGCCCTATGGAGCTGTGGGGCAGTCAGCTTCAGATCATGTAAGGTGCCCCTTACCTCTTTCCCCTTCTTCCCCCCCCCCCCCCGCCCCATTTCCACCCAGGTTGGGAGGTAAAACTCTGGAGATAAACTTTCGAACTCTGGGGCTGCCCTGACCAGGGACAGAGACTTTTGGGCCATTGGACTTTTGGGACTTTGGGTGATTTCGGGTTGCTGGACTTAAGAACCCAAGGGAAAGGACACGCCCCAATTTGCTTGGGGTGGGTTTTTGCTCATGAATCCTGTTGGTGGTGTTTCCCCAACATAATGCCACATTGTTTCTCTCTGTTATTAAAAGGCTTTTTTGCTACGCTCAGACTCCGTGCTTGCAAGAGGGGAAGTATTGCCTCTTGGAGGCACCCAGTGGGGGTGGTGTATATTTTGTCCCAGGTCACTGGGTGGGGGCTCGAGCCGGTTTTGCATTGTTATTGGAATGGAACCCCTAGATACTGAACCCGGCCCTTGTTGCTGCCAACTCTGATGGGCAGAAGGGTTACACTGAGAAGACTAACCATGCATATGTGGCCCCACTCCATGAAGTTCCCAGGCTCAGCAGGGCTGCCATCCCATTGTGGTCTAAATAACTTCTGACTGTTGCTGGCAGTGCTACAAGTTCAATAGCACATCTTCTTTTCATCCTTTAAAAAAAAAAAAAAAGTCCCAAGGCAGCTACATTGTGAAAAGCCTCCTACTGCTAATACACTGAGACAGAAAGCAGAATTTTGAAGTGACTTGGAGTGGAACTTTTTTAAAGTTGATTAAGGAATTTGGACACCCAGTTCCCATTTAATTGGGTGTTCTAATCCCAGCCTTGCTTTGCCTTGAGATGCAGTGATTAGCATTTTTTTTATACTGCATACTCCGCATGTGACCTGCAAAGGAATAGAATTGGGGGTTGTGCCTATTTCTGTCTCCACCTTTGCTTTTTTATGCTTTATACAAAAGAGTGTGCGTGTGAGTAAATCCACATTTAATTCCAAATGCCTGAGACACCTGGGAGAAAGTGTCTTTGATTCAGCATTCCAAACCTCTGCATTTAAGGTCTGCGGGTATGTCTACACGACAAAATTAGGTCGAGAGAGAGCTCATGTTCTGCATCTGAGACCTCTGACTTCCCCTGCAAAACCAGAGGTGACCAGACTTCATGTTCCTGATATTTTTAAGATTTGGTTTTTTTTTAAAGGCAGAAAAAATCCTTTCAAATGATCTTCCGATCCTTTACGATACATCATAAAGAAGAAAATCAGGGTACAAAACCATTTTTTTTGAAGGCCATCTTTAATTTTACATCAGCTCTTAACAGCTTCCTTCATTCTGTTAGTAGAATGAATTTCAATTCACATTTTTTTCTTCCCGCCCCCCCCCCATCCCCCTTTCCCTTTTGGGATGTGAAGGAGTCAGAGACATCCCAGGGGACCACATAGAGATTTCCTCTATGCAGCAGGATATCAGAGATAAACACACTGAACCTGATCAATAATGAATTGGATTCATAGGGGAACCTTGTTTTTGAAGAGGAATTTGCTATTTTATCATAAATGAGATCATGTGTATCCATATTTATTGAGTCAGTGATTTAAGATAAGTTGTAGGTGACAGTAGGCGGTTATAGCACAGGGGGAAGATGACAAAGGAACAAATACAATCATGGGACTGACTCACCAATTATAAGTTAGCATAATTTCACTGATTTTGAAGTTGTAAAACTAGAGTGACACAATAATGAATCAGGCCCAATGTGTGTATACTGTGAACGTATGAATTGCCTTATCAGGTCAGGCCAGCAGTCCATCTAGTTCACCAGTATCTTGTCTCAGACAGGGGCCGGCACCAGATGCCTCAGAGGAAGGCATAAGAACCCTACATTAATAGCACCAGTGTTCTATCTTGTCTACATCACCACCTGCCCTGGTTCTGTGTTCACTGAAGAAAATTAACTGCACCATCTCTCTCCTTTCTCTGAAATACTGAAGGATGTTTCAAAATGTTTCCCTGGGTGACTCTTTTTAATAAATAAAAAAAAAATTGTCTTATGGTGGTTTGCCTTGTGTTTCTGGCACCCAGAACTAAAAATATCCTGAAGTTGCATTGTATTGGCTTTACGCTGTTTTAAGACGGGAAATGCAACCTCCCTTAAACTACTGAAGACTTTGTGGTTGACCATGGGAAGTTCTGAATTATAGTATATGTATTCTATCTTTATGATCCAATTTTTTTCCTTCCACACCCCCCCCTTTTTTTTAAACTGGATAATACCTATCAATTGTCTCTGGCCTGTGTATTTTCTGAATGACTGCTCTGGTAGGTAATAACAGAGCTGCATGCTAGCTACGGAGAATATATCATTGTACAGATTATTTCTCCTGAGGAAAACTAACCATTCCACCTACAGTGATGCAGTAACCCAGAAGACCATGAACAGGACTCCTGGAAACCTCTGATCTTTCTGTCCTAGACTACTGTTGTTGGACCAAGCCCTCTTTTTAAAAACATGTGAACTTCAATATCCACAACAGTTTAGCCTAGAATTCTAGACAGAGATCACAGATTAACACAACAAACTTAACAAGCTTTTTTTCAAAAGTGCTTTATAAGGAAGGGGGCAGCTCTCCTTGTTAGTGAGGAAGATATCTGAATTTTTAAGTTGTTTTACTGTTCTGTAAGCTCAGGGTCATCAATATTTCCATCTTCAGCATTGGCCCTATTTCAAGGATATATCTTTGCGTTTTATTTGCTTACAATCCAATGCACATTGAATTAAATGGGAAGTCTTTACACTGGAATGGGCCCTGGATCAGGCCTGAAATGTATGAGTTACTGCTCATCATCATAAGGCTCTCTGAAATATTTAAGAGGTGGACATGGAGTTATCCAATCTATTTTATATTTCATGTTTTTGACATGAAGAATTAAAGATCAAAATGTTGAAGGTGCATTTGTTTTTCCTTCTTGGTGTACACTATTTATTAAGGAAAAGCCACTTGCAAAATTTAAATCCAGGGGAATCTTGAATACTAGAGGTTTGGACCCTCATGAATCAAGTGGGAAGAGAATGTGGATTAAAATCACCCACAGTACTGTTTAGAGGGGCAGCGTCAACTCTAAATATCCCATTGCTCATTTAAAAAGCCAGATTCTCAGCTGCAGTAAATATCAGACCTCCACTGATTTTACTGGAGCTACTCACATTTACAGTAGCTGAGGACTTGGCCTGTAGGTAGGTAGGTAGGTGTGTGTGGTGTTGGCTCAAATGCAGAGGTCCTACCTTGGGCAAAACTCTCATTGACTTTGGGTTGGTCTACACGACGTCATTAGATCAAAATTCCCTGCATTGGACTGAATTTATAATTAGCTTGTCTACACTACAGAGCCCTTCCTGCAGACCTAAAGGGCTTTTAAAACTGATGCCTGTACTCCGCCTCAACAAAAGGAGTAGTGCTAGATTAGACCTTTCTATGTCAAATTGGGGTAGTGTAGACTGCACAGTGCATTTCAACTTATTTGACCTCCGGGAGGTGTCCCAGAATGCTCCAATGTGTCTGTTCTGGTCAGCACTTTCAACTCCACTGCACTTCAGCCAGGTAAACAGGAAAAGCCCCGGGAACGTCTGAATTTCATTTCCTGTTTGATCAGCATGGAGCGTTCACCACCACAGCTGACTATGGCTGCCCAGGGCAGCGAACGCACTCCAGGGTGGAGCACACAGGAGACACTGGATCTGTATAGGGAGAAGCGTCTGTGCACGCAGAGCTCCCAACCTGCAGCAGAGATGCTGACATCGACGCCAAAATGGCACAGGGCATGGGGTGGGGGGAGGCTACACCAGGGACACACGGCACTGCTGTGTGAAAATAAAGGAGGTCAGGCAAGTGTACAAGAAGACAAGGGAGATAAATAGTCGCTCTGATGCTGAGCCACAGACATGCTGCTTCTATGAACAGCTGCATGCGGTTCTAGGCGGGGACCCCACCAGTCTCCATGGATACCTCCCAGGGGACCCAGGCAGCCATGGGCAACAACGAGGAGCACATTGTTGAGGAGGAGAATGCACAGCAGGCAAGTGGGGGATCCATGACACACATTCTCCAACAGCCAGGACCTTTTTTCCTAACTCTGGAGCTAATCCCCTCCCAGGTCCCGCTGGTGCGTGACTGTGATGGCAGGGAAGGCACCTGCGGTGAGTGCACACTTGTAATAACACTGCTGGGGTTAAATGTAATTGTGGTTAATGTTTATCCCAGTTGTTTACCTCAAATTACAGTAGTAGCCAGTCCAGCTTCGCAAAGGGTACTCCCTGAAAAAGCCTGTTTGTGCCAAGAGTTTCCACATTTAAAAAAGGTCCCCAGGTGTGCCCTCAAACCACCTATCCTTTCACGTGTACTTACTATGCCTGCCCGCAAACTGAAATCTGCTGCCCAGTGCTGTACCTTACTGGCAGGCTCTTCTTTTGAAACACAATTTGGCCGAGTACCTCAGGGAATGTATTTACTACTGTGAATGTTTTCACTGCAACAATTAACCTTTTGTTTTATGCTTTTCCTTGCAGCTGCAACACTTTCTCTGGGTGCTTCTCCACTCCAGCACAAAGGCTGTTGCAGATTAGAAGTTGGAAAAAAGTGGACAAGGGAAGACCTGTTCTATGATTTGATGCATTCCTCCAAGGCTGACAGGGCCCAGCTCCATGTATGGAGGCTCACACTCTCGGAGCATACACATTGACCAAGAGGGCTGGAAAGCAAGCAGGGAACAAGAGTGTAACGATGGAGCTTATGGGGGAGCAAACAGACATGCTGAGGTGCAGGAAAGGCAGCTAGACCTTGGAGTCCTGCTGCACCCAGTGATGAACCAGCTGCCCTCCTCACCAAGTTCCATATCCTCCTCTCCCAGATGTCCTAGAATGCATGGGGGTTTCTGTTATCCCTTGAACTCAACTCCAGGGGATGGTTCATGGAGCAGAAGGCTCTCATTCCCACACCTTTGATTGCTAGTCAGTGAAAGTGTAATAAGCTATGTGCCTTTTGCCCCTCCCTCCCTGTGTTATCAGGCCCTTACCTGGTTATCATTACTATTCATTGCTGTCTCTGTTCAGTGTTTGTTTTGTCCTCAATTCATGCATTTTTATTATGCTAAGAGGTTCTTTATTCAGTGTGCACACTGTGGTTGGTGGGGGTTTAGTTTATAGGGTAGTACATGTGAAAAAGGGGGCAGGTTGGTCAGGAACAACACACACAACTACCACATCACTGTTGGGTCATTCATGAAACTAGTTTAGTTTTTAAAGCCTCTCGGAGATGCAGTGCGCTGTGATGTGCTCTTCTTATTGCCCTGTTGTCTGGCTGCTCATAATTGGCAGCCAGGCAATCTGCCTCAACCCCCCACCCTCCCAGACACTTTTCCTCTTTACTTTCACAGATATTATGGAGCACACAGCAAGCAGCAACAACAATAGGAATACTGCTTTCGCTGAAGTCTAACCTAGTGAGTAAACTGCACCAGCGCCCCTTTAGACGTCCAAAGGCACATTCTACCACCATTCTGCACTTGCTTAGCCTATGGTTGAACTGCTCCTTACTGCTGTCCAGGCAGCCTGGGTATGGCTTCATGAGCCCCAGGAGCAAGGGATAGGCTGGGTCTCCAAGGATAATTATTGGCATTTCAACATCACCAACAGTAATTTTCTGGTCTGGGAAGAAAGTTCATTCTTGCAGCTTTCCGAAGAGACTGGAATTTCTAAAGATGCGAGCGTCATGCGCCTTTCCCGGCCATCCCACGTTGATGTTGGTGAAATGGCCCTTGTGATCCACCAGCACTTACACCGTTGAGAAGTACCCCTTTCAATTTATGTACTCTTGGGCAAGGTGGTCTGGTGCCAAGATAGGGATATGCGTTCCATCTATCGCCCCACTGCAGTTAGGGAACCCCACTGCAGCAAAGCCATCCTCTATGTCCTGCATGTTTCCCAGAGTCACTAACCACCTTAGCGGAAGTGAACTGATTGCCCCGGTGACTTGGATCACAGCAGCCCCCATGATAGATTTACTCACTCCAAACTGATACCCGACTGACCGGTAGCAATCCGGCATTGCAAGCTTCCACAGGGCTATCACCACTCACTTCTCAACTGCCAGAGCAGGTCTCATTTTGGTATTTCTGCGCTTCAGGGCTGGGGAAAGCAACTCACAAAGTTCCATGAAAGTGGCCTTGCACATGCAAAAGTTATGCACCCACTGCTCCTCATTCCATATCAGGATGTGGTCCCACCAGTCTGTGCTTGTTTCCCAGGCCCAGAAGTGGCGTTCTACTGTATAAACAAGCCTGGCTGCCACTGCCAGTATGTACTGTAGTCCATAGCTTCCAGCACAGCTATTTGCATGGCATCACATTTTCCTGTGTTACTGCTCTTGGCTAAGCTCTGCAGACACTGCAGGACAATGCACGAGGTGTTTGTGATGCTCACAACAACAGCGTACAGCTGAGCAGGGTCCATGCTATGGTATCTGGACAAGTAACCCAGGCTTAGGTGCAAAAACGACTGTTTTGCCGTTGCTTTCAGGGAGGGAGGGAGGAGCCAAGTGCATCATGGGAGGCTGATGATATGTACCCAAAACACCTCACGAAAATGTTTTTGTCCCATCAGGCATTGGGAGCCTAACCCAGAATTCCAATCGGGAGCAGGAACTGTGGGATAGCTGCCCACAGTGCATCACTCTGTGAGTCAGTGCTACCCATGGTAGTGGGGATGGGCTTGCCGACAGAATGTACGTAGTGGGGACATACACCATCGATTTTTGGAAAATTGGAGGCTACAGGTCGACTTTAATAAATTCAGCCTAATTTCATAGTGTAGACAAGCCCTTTGAGAGTGAGTCTGAATAAGAATTTACAGCCAGGTTTTGAACTTTCTTAGACTGGTGTCTAAGAAACCCGTGAAAGCAGTCAAATTACTCTGGCTTATTATGTCAGGGTAACTGAGAGCAGAATTCAGTCTTGCATAAAAGAATCTCAGGTTTTGATCATTACATGTAACACCAGATCAATGGAGATACACTAATTTAAACCAGCTGAAGATCTGGACTTAAATTACTCAAACTGAGTTTGCAGGGAAAACATTTCTCCCATTGTGTTTTGTGTTAACTTTTGGCAATTGAGAGAGCTTTGTGTAGTAACTTTCACTTCCTGGTCACATGCACTAGCATCATGACTCTAGTATTTGCATGCAGTGCCCTAGACTCCCACATATGTGCTTTTCATTGGGTACTGCAAGAGTGGACAAAACTTTTAAAAGCACAATTTTGCACATCTGACCTATGCACGTCTAATGTGCAGCCAGAAGGCCTGCACACAAGCCTTTGCTTGTGCATACATATCAAGAGTTCTATGTACATGTACACAATAGCCCTCTGAAAATCTGGCCCATAATATACAGCACAGGCTGAAATGCTTATGCAGGTGTCCTTGTTCTTGCTAATTTTTACAAGCCTTTGCAAATCGTCCATGCTATTCTAGTCTTTTGCCACCCGATTCTGCTTTCCTTTGAAGTTGATGAGTTTTACCATTGATTTCATAGAAGTAGGTGTGGACCTTTAACATTATTATAATACAGTACAATAAATGTATGTTTTGTGTATATTTGCATTCAGAGAACTTGAAGAGGAAAAGTGTCTGATTACTAAATTTAGAATATCTAAATATTTTAACTAGCAGTTCTACATCTTTTCTTTGCTTTGAAAACTGCTTTAAAACTATGGACCAGCTTGGCAGGTACTCAGTTTAGTTCCATTGAGTTGAATGGATTTGCACGAGCTGAGACTCTGAGCTCCCTCCCTCTCTCGCTTTTGAAACTTTGTTAGAGTTGTTTATTAAAAATACATATTGAATTCCTTTGTTTTGCTTTTTAAAATATACCCTGGTAGATATTTGTGACTGGGGGAGTATAGAAAGGATACAGAATAGCTATGTTTGTGTAACATATAGGTCCCACCCTCCTTATGGTGAGGATCGTAGCCGTTGTGGAGAATTCAGAACCCTCACTAATGGCTAATTATGATAGCCCTTAAATCATTACGTACCCAAATCCTATGGATAATGTAGCACTTCTCCCCTTCCTTGGGGCAGGTGGCATTGTGCAAGTTACAAGGCCTTAAGGTCCAGATAATAGTTCTCCTACAGCTCTCCAACTGGTAACATGTCTTTGAAAGAGCCACTGATCTGTATATTGCTTGTCTCAACCATCTGGAAATAGAGGAATGAAAAGAAACTGGGAGTAGCAGATTGCAGAAAATATCTTGATGTAATGATTTGCACTGTAGTGGAATAGCAACTGCACTTACATGACTCTAACACCTGCATGAGGAAAGGTAAATTGAGGGTGGGATGTTAAAATCTTGCTTTTCTAAAGAGGACATTTTAACATAGGAAAAGTTTTCTTTTTGTTTAAAATTAGAAGGATCTGTCCAGGAAACCGCACTGGTGGCATTTCTGCTTGGTGTCAGATAACAAAAACCTAGTTTGAGAAGTTCAAAAAACCAGGGCAGATGCTTGATATACTGATTAACTTCCACTTTGTATAAGAAAATGCAATAGCTAGGAAGGAGGAAGCTGAGCACAAAGGCTGTGTTGCCATACTGTCAAGTAATAAGGAAGTTGTCAAAGTTTGTTAGGAAGCAATTTCTTGAATAAAAGTTACTAAACAGTTTGCACATCTTTCTTGCTTCCTGACCTGAGCCCAAACAAGGTCACGTAGAATTAGAGTTCAGAATTTCAGACGTATCCCCATAATACTTTACTGCAAGAAACCCAAAGACAGTAAAAGGCATGTTAAGCTTTTGTTTCCTTTGCTCTTGTAATACACAGCCTTTTGGTTAAGTGGTTTAAATCTTCTCACTTTATATTGGAGGCTCTCTTGGTATGGGTGACAAAGTAGCAGAAATTTCTCATGGGTGTGTGAGAAAGAGAGATGCTGTATAGCTCGCCTGCCTCACTTAAATTTACTGGGGCAGTTGATCTACTAGACCCAGCAACAGCTTGCATCAGCAATGTCTCTGGCCCCTACGTGGGAAATGCCACCAAACAGGTACAAGAGAGAAAAATGCGGTCAATTAAAATTAATGAGGGATCTGAAAGAGAGCAAAGGGCCAAACAAATATTAATATGTGAAGGTCTCATAGGAAGATACTAAACGCCTGATCTAAAGCCCACGGAAGTCAATGGAAAGACTCTCACTGATTCCAAATGGGCTTTGGATCAGGCCCTGAGTGTAACATTGATCCTACTGCATAAAGTTTTGGGAACATGCCTGGAGAGTTCCCCCATGGCTTGCCCCTTAGAGCATTAAGGATGAATACGCTTATTTTTCCATGCAGCAAGTGCCCGGCCTCCTTTTCCACATCTATTGCCTCCTTTCCTCTCTATCAAATGAGCTCTCTTCTACGACCCTCAGAAGATTTCACTTTCCCATCCCACTAACTACCACAACACAAGCATCCTGAGCAACTGTCTAGCCTCAAGCACCTCATCCATCTTCCACCTCTAGCCCTGTCTCCCCTCTCACTCATGCTGCTGCCTCCATATCCGTTTCTTCCTGCTGCTGGCCAGTGCCTGCTGTCCGCCCCATGCTGGCCCAGGCCTGCAGGTGGTTGGTTATGCTGAGGGAGAATTGTTGGGCTCTTGGAAGAGGAAGGTGGAATGGATCATAACTGACTCCTCTTGTGAGTTCTGACCTGCTCCACCTCCCAGTACTGAAAAAGGTACTAGGGTTAACTTCAAATCTGCTGTGGATTTACTACTCAGTACAGATTTTGATCTCCATTTCACTGGTATAAATCCAAAGCATTGAGATGAATGGAGTTACTCTGCAATCGCAGTGATGGAACTGATATCAGAACATGGCCAGAGAATCAAATTCTATCCAGAAGTGGATCCATTCAATCCCATTGATTTAATTTATTCCTTGAGATTACATAGTTTGGCATAATTCTACTTAGTTATACCTTTTGTGTTGAATTCAGTGTGTGACCCTATACATTGCATACGTGAGTATACACATTTATTTGGTATATTTGAGGCTCACGTGGCTAATTTAATTTTAAAGCGGGATCACTGTAATCTCTTGAGAGTCCATTTCAGGGTGTGATCACTCACTTCAGTCTCCTGATTTTTCTTTAAAGAATGAAAGAGGTTAAAAGTTAATGTGACTTTATGGCTGAGCATTGAAACACAGAGAAATCCAGAGATTCAGATTCTGTTCCCACCAGCCAGATTGCTCATATTAACAGCATGTGCAGTAATGCAAAAGACTTTACTACATATGAGCAATGGATCTGCAGTGGGAACCCTAATTTAGAACTTCTTATCTCTTGTGCATTAAATGTTTTTACCATATAGAATTTTTGGTGAAAAAATTCACAATACACAGGCACAGCCTATGCTCCAGCGGCTTTTGAGAGCCTCTTTCTAATAGTTACTCTGTTACTCTGAAATCTTTCTAATAGTGATATATCAGTAGGCATTGCAGAAGAAGAAAGCTGAACAGCAAAAAATTTCTCTTGGCAGATCCTCAGCTGGGGTAATAATGGAGCTATAACAATTTACACCAGCTCAGGATCTGCCCCCTCGTACAATAAACTAGGTAATCGAGCACATTTCCCAAGGGCTGAAAAAAAATGTTGACTCTATGTCTTACAACTAGAGCTGGTCAAATTATGCACCGCAAATAATTCTGCACATGAGTTTAGCCTTTTTTCTTTTTCTTCCCAATTGCTTCCTGACCTATTCATAAATATTAGTTGGACAAACAACTTGCAGCCGATGGGTTGTTGGTGAACTGCTAACTTTTGCCATTCATGCTTTGTTACCTACAATAAGTAACATGAGGTGAAATCGTGACCCTATTGAAGTCAATGGCAAAACTCCCATGGACTTCACAGGGCCAGGATTTCACTCCTGGTTTGTTTCCACTAACCAGAAGGCTCCTTTACACCCAAAGTTGCATTGGTATAATTGAAGGTGTTGTTCAAAAAATAGTTAAACCAGGGTACAAGGCTGTGGAGATGCTCTTACTTCAGTTTAAAGCAGGCTTTGAGCACGAGGAGGTAACAGCACACCAGCTTTGGTCTTGCCAAGACCTTGCCAACAGGAATTTCCTCAGCCTAGACCACTTCTGCACACAGTCCGTGGAGGGAACAGCCTGTGAAAGGAGTGTCACAGCAAACTGGGGCATTACAAACCATTGGGTACACACTCAGATTTCTCTGGGTGTGGATACCATGCCAGGCTGGATGAAGGCATGGCTGCAGTCATGCAGAACTCGCCTGCTACTCTGCAGCGTTGTCGTGCTCTATTGAGTAAAGCAAGTTGACTAATTCCCAACTGCCCACCTTGAGGTTTGACTGTAGTGAAGACCATCACATTTTGGTTTCGCTGAAGCTGACTAGGGACAGGGTCATGCAACACCAAAATAAACCATTCAAATCAAAAGAAGTTTCCATTTTGGGGTTTGCACTGGTTTAGCTAAACAAATGCAAATGTGGGTGTAGAAACTCCAAGATTTTTTTGAAAGGAGCATAACAAATGATTAATAGTGTCACCCTTCTGCCAGAGGGAGCCGGCAGCAACCAGGGCTGGGTTCAATATCTAAGGGTTCCTTTTCAACAATACAACATAGAACTGGTTCGAGCTCCCGCCCAGTAACCTGGGAAAATTACACACGACCCCAAGGCACCTCTGAGAGGCAATAATTCCCCACTCGCAAGCACAGAGTCTGAGTGTAGAAAAGAAACTTTTAATGAAAGAAGTCACCCAACGTTAATTAGGGAAAATATCACAAGCAGGATTCATAAGCATAAAACTGTGAGCGGGACGCCCACCCCAGAGTGCGTGGGGCAGAGCCTTCCGCCTCCTGTTCTTGAGCTCTACAACCACAGTTCCTTTACTGTGCCCCCCTCTGCTCCTTCACCATACCCAGGGGTGAAAGCAATATGGAACACTTACCAGTATGGGGCCTGGCTCTGGCCCCCCCGGAAGGGGCGGGGCCTTGGGGGAAAGGGGCAGGTCTGGGGGTCAGCCTCCCCCAGCCAGCCCATTCATGCTGCCTGGCCTCGGCGGCGATTTTAAAGTGCTGCGGTAGCAGCGAGCCCCAGGCCCTTTTAAATCACTGGTCCCGGGGCAGCTGCTCCTTTTGCCCCCCGGCTGTTGGTGGCCCGGGGGGGGGCGCAAAAGGGGCAATGACGTTAAAGCGCTGCCCCAGAGGCACTCGAAGAAGGGTCCTTCGCTGCGGCAGCACTGTAACATCGGCTGGGTATGGGCCGGTACCAGCTTCGGGCCAGAACACCATAGCAGCCCGTACTGGCCTACTTTCACCCCGACCATACCCCACTCGCAGTGATCGCCCTTGGTCAGTGAGGACCCAGGGTTCAGAGGTGCGTGTGTGTGAGTTCACCTCCCACCTGGGGAAGAAGACACCTGGCTTGCTCTGCCATCTGAGCGCTTGCTCTGGCTGGGCTCTCCTGCCGCTTCAGTTCCCTTCTGCTTCTACCTGCCTCTCTGCTGTGACCTCTCCAGGTCAGTCTCTTAGTGATTTTTAGCTCTTTGCAGACTGGGCAGAAACTGGGTCCCACCACAAGTGATTTCAGCTCTGACTGAGCATTTTAAATAGCAGAGGCTCCTAATAAAGCGTATGTAGTTCTCTTTGAACAGTGGGAAAGAACAGGTTAAACCAGACCAGCACCCTTGGGAACAGTCCACACCTTCTGACTGGGATACCTGTCTCCCCTCCCTTTACTTTCTCTGGCATTGGAGCCCCTGGCTTAATGAGGCCCTTTCAGCTGAGGGTGACCACCTAGTTTGGGACAGGTTAAGCACAGTTCTGCTTCCCTTTATTCATATAATAATGACAACAACATTAATAACAGCATTTCACTACCCCTGCATTCAGTACTAAAATGATTTGTAACCAGTGGTGAGCTGGAGGCAGTTCGCACCGGTTTGCTAGAACCGGTTGTTAAATTTAGAAGCCTTTTTAGAACCGGTTGTTCCATGAGGGAGAACCGGTTCTAAAAGGGCTTCTAAATTTAACCGGCCAAAAGTGGCGCCTTAGGCGCTGACTCCATGGGTGCTCCAGCCCTGGAGCACCTAAGGGGAAAATTTGGTGGGTGCAGAGCACCCACCGGCAGCTCCCCGCCCCACTCCCGGCCCCAGCTCACCTCCGCTCCACCTCTGCCTCCTCCCCTGAACGCGCCACCCCACTCTGCTTCTCCGCCCCCCCAGGCTTCCCATGAATCAGCTGTTCGCGCGGGAAGCCGGGGCGGGGGGCTGAGAAGCAGGCCACGGCTTCCCGCTCAGGCCCAGGGAGGCGGAGGTGAGCTGGGGAGGGGGGGCGGAAGGAGGGCCGCCCGCGCCGCAGCAGGTAACCCAGGGGGGTGCACAGGGGAACCGCTCCCCGCCCCAGCTCACCTCCGCCACCCTCAGCCTGAGCGGGAAGCCGCCGCCTGCTTCTCAGCCCTCCCAGGCTTCCCGCGCGAACAGCTGATTTGCGGGAAGCCGGGGGTGGGGGTGGGGGGAGGGTGGAGAAGCAGAGTGGGCTGGCAATGAGGTGAGCTGGGGCCGGGTGCAGGGTGGGGAGCTGCGGGTGGGTGCTCTGCACGCACCAAATTTTCCCCATGGGTGCTCCAGCCCCGGAGCCTAAGGCTCCACTTTTGATGAGATCAGTGGGGGAGTGGCCGCTCCCCCTGCCCCACCCTGAGCTACGCTTCCCCGCCCCTAGGAGCCAGAGGGACCTGCCGGATGCTTCCTGGGAGCTGCCCCAGGTAAGCACCTCTGGGACTCCCCACCTCGCGACCCGGCAGGTCCCTCTGGCTCTTAGGGGTGGGGTGGGCACCCACTGCAGTGGCCCACGAGACCCTCCTGCCCGGTTCTGGGGGCAGTCAGAGGACAGGGGTGGATGGGGCAGGGGTTGTAGGGGGGGCATCAAGGAACGTGGGGGGGTTGGATGGGGCAGGAGTCCCGGGGTGCGGGGGTGAGCAACAACCCCCTCGTAGGGTAAGGAGGGAACTCATTGTTAAGATTTTGGCAGCTCATCACTGTTTGTAACCCAACACCAACCAAAGTTGATTACTTTGAGCAACATCACTCTATCTGCTGGATATCTAAGCAGAGTAGGATTGTTTTTCATGTAAATACAGTTTGCTCCTGAGGGCTCTCCCCCGACCAGCTAGCCCTGAGAGGAGAACTCATTCAGACCCTCCTTACATCAACTAACTTCTGGCATGAATGTTTGGATAAATAACCATTCATACTCATCTTTATAGAACATCCAAGTTTACAGACTTTATAAAACAACCAGCAGTTGCCTGAATATGCCCAATTAATATTAAGATCCCATGGATACCAGTGGCGCATTTGCTCATAAAGAAATATATTAAAAGCCCTCCCCCAATCATTCCTCCCTCCAGCTCTGCTCACAACTCCTGTAAGACGCACACAGATATCCAGATTTCAGAGTAGCAGCCGTGTTAGTCTGTATTCGCAAAAAGAAAAGGAGGACTTGTGGCACCTTAGAGACTAACCAATTTATTTGAGCATGAGCTTTCGTGAGCTACAGCTCACTTCATCGGATGCATCCGATGAAGTGAGCTGTAGCTCACGAAAGCTCATGCTCAAATAAATTGGTTAGTCTCTAAGGTGCCACAAGTCCTCCTTTTCTTTTTACAGATATCCAGAGTAACTGCACCTTTTGCTGGGTGTTATCCCTTGCCTTGTTCATGGAGGAGAGGGAATAGAGATGGATTTTAAGGCAGAAGGGGTCATTTTGACCATCATAACAGGGCCCAGCGAGAGAAACTCACCCAGTGAGGCCTAGACCCTTTGCTAGAACAGTGATTCTCAACCTTTCCGGTAGGGCCGGCCCACAAGATTTTGGCACCTGAGGAGGGGAGCTCAAATGATGCCCCTGTGCCCCCTCGCTTGGGCCAAAACTTTGAAACTCTGGGTCCTAGTGGCGCCCCCCCCCCCCAGTCTTGCACCTGAGGCGGCTGCCTCAGTTTGCCTCATCGTAAGGCCAGCCCTGCTTTTTGGGCACAGGACTGATTTGTAAATGTTTATAAACTGTTATGACCTAGTAAATAGTCTGGGGGTGGAGGGCCCTGGGGTGGTTTCAGTCGGGTCCTGCGTCCCAGGAGGGTTGGGCTCTGCTGGGCATTCACCCCAGGTGGCAGCTCCTGTGCTGTGGGGCTGGCTGGGCCCAGCTCTCTGCTCCAGGCATTGCCACCTCTGGAGTTGCAGCGCTGCTCAGGTTTGGCCTCCCCCGTCTGAGCAGAGTTGTGACCTGGCTCATGGGCTCGCAGCGCCCGTCTGTCAGGTTTGGCCTACCCAGGCTCTCCTCGTCCTGACGGCTGGGCCAAGCCTGAGTGGCGCGGGGACCATAGGCGCTAACTTGGTGAGTGGTCCCGGGCTGGAGCAGCCATGGAAAACAAATAGGGCCCTGCCGCTCAGCTCCCACCCCCGCCCTCATGCCTCCTGCCTGCCGCTGATCAGCTGTTCAACAGCAGGCCCTGGGGGGGAGGGGGCAGGAAGAGGCGGGGAAGGGTGCGCTGGGGGGGGGGGGGGAGGTGGGAAGCGGCAAGGCAGGGGTGGGTCCTTGGCAGAAGGAGTGGAGTGGGGGTGGTGCCGTGGGCAGAGTGGGGGTTGAGCACCCCCAGGGAAATCAGGAAGTTGGTGCTGGTGGCTGGCCCCCCAGAGGTTGCAATGCCCAGAGCAGGGTGGAGAGCCCAGCTGGCCCCCGGGCACAGGAGCCATCAGGGGACCCTTTGAAACCCTCTGGCGAGAGGGGTGGAGAACCCCTGATAACCAGGGGGACTCCCCACTGCTGGCCAGCTACTCCGGGCATGCTAGGAGGCCACGCACCCGCAGGCGGGGCGGGGCGGGGCGAGGCGAGGCGGGGCTGCAGCCGGGGTGACTGGCCGCTCGCCCGGTAGCGCTGCTGCAGCGGCAGCTGGTGGCTCAAGCCCCCCGCGGGTGCCCAGCTGCGCTGGAGGCGGCGCAGCCTGGGCCCTCCGGTGGCGCGCATCGCCCTTTTAAGAGGCGGGCCGGGTCTCCACGTGCCGCGCGTGAGTGACGGCCCGACATAAACAGCCGCAGGCGGGAGCCGCGTTTGACCGACAATAACCTCGCGGCGCGGCTGGGGCCAGCTATAAAAGGAGCCGCGGGTTCGAGTCCCCGGCTCTGCGGCAGCGGCGAGCGGGACAGCGGCGGGGTGGCCGCGCGGCTCGGGGTAGGGGGCAGCGGGCAGCCAGGTAGGGGTCGGCTGGCGCTTGCTGCCCTGGGGGCGATTCCTGGAGAGACGGGGCGGGGGGTCTCCGCCAGGGCTGTGTGGGGGGGTCTCCGGGCTGGGCTGCACCTGGAGAGGCGCCTCTAGAGCTTTGTTTGCGGGGTCGCCTCTCTGCTTCCCCCCCCCGCTCCTTCTGGGGCAGCCCCCGTCTGCCCTGGGCCCCACGGGACACGGCGCTTGCCCCTTTCCCCGGCTCTCCCTCGCCCGTGTCTTTCCAGGCGTTTGCTCGCTTCTGCTCCCTGAAGCGAAGTGCCCCGGGTGGGCATCGCTCCTGCGCTAGCCCCCGGCTCGAGCCCCGGCTCGCCGCGCCGGCCCGGGACCTCCGCGGGCGCCTCCAGCGGGGGCCACGGGGGGAGCCCGGGCCCATCCGCTCGCGCTGACCGCGAGTAACCCTGGGCCTGCCAGCGCCGCTTCCTCCGCGACCTAACCCGGGGCGGCCGCGTCCCGGCCGGGCTGCCCAGGCGGCTCTCGCGGGGCTCTGGCAGGCGAGCGTCCCGCCCCGAGGCGGCGCGGGTCCGTGCAAGAAGAAAGACGGAAGGGCTCCCGCGAAAGAGAGGGGGGGAAATGAGACACAGCCTGGAGCGGAGCCGCAGCGCCCCGGGGCACCTCGCGGTTCCCCGGCCCGTTTCCAGGGCGCAGCGCCCCGGGGCACCTCGCGCCGGAGCGTGTCGGTGCAGAATAGCAAGACGAGGGACGTGCTTTCTAGTCTTCTGGACAGCGTCGTTCACTTTCTTTAGGTGTTCTTGTGGGGTACATAGTTCATGCTCCCTGCATTTATTCCTCCACTGTGATATGTGAAAGCCTGACGGGTTAGAATCTGATCTCCGCTACAGCAGTGTCAATCCATTAAAGTCAGTGGAGTTACTCCAGGTGCATACAAGATCAAGATCTGTCCCAGTACTACTTTGTGAGTGACGGAAACTTTTTAAGGGAGTGTTACATCCTTTGTTTCTACATTATAGCTGATTACCCTGAATTGGTACACTATAACCTATTATCAGCCTCTTATAAACACTGGTGTTTGCTTTCCACGGAGTGTAAATTTTTTGTAAAAAAGTGTCAAAATAAAGCAACAAGATTCAAGTTGCAACTTGAAAACCACTGATACTTTTTCACCAAAAATTCCTTTTGGTTCTAGCACAGATAATGCATAAAAATGCAAATGAACATTTCCAAATTCTTGTTTTCTATGATCTTAAAAACAGAAATAAAAATAAAAAATTAAAGACACAAAATATAGTTTTAACCTAAATACAAAATGTGTTAATCTCAGGGAAACATTTAGGGTGGATTCTCAGGTGGGGTGAATCGGGTAAGCCAGTGTGTGCTTAAGTGCTTTGATGACTTGGGGCCTAAATGGAAACTGAGCTTTCTTGAAAATCTGGCCACGTTAATAAATTAAAATACTAAAACCCAAACAGCACAGCATACACTGTACAGCAGTGGGTCCTATGTACAACCCAACACTAGTCACAGTAGAAAACAGATGTGTTTTAATTTTCATGATGTTTCATTAATAACTGGCACAGGGTTGGAACTTCACCCCTAAATGAGGAGCTAGGCACAAAGGGCATGACTGATCAAACTCCATGTAACTTCATTGACATCGACTGTGTTATTTTTGGTTATCTTGGTGTGAGTGAGAGCAGAATCAGTCCTAATCTTTACCTCCAGATTTTCTTACTTTTTGTGGTGCTGCTAGGGACCAAATTTTCTCTTGGTGTAAACTGGCAGAGCTCCATCGACTTCAGCGGAGCTCTGCCAGCTTACATCCGCTGAGAATTTGACTGTGGAACTTGCATTTTATTGTAATCTATTTTTGTGTGTAGATACCCAGCATGTATGTAGTTGCAGAATATGTTAAGAATATACATTCGATATGTATTATTGATCCTGCAAAAGAGAGCGATAGTATTAAAAATACATTCCAGACTTTAGCCATACTTCTGAACTTCAGTCGACTTTTCTCTGTCACACAGTAAGTCCTCTGAAAATGCAGGACATTAAAAGAATGTTAATGTCACCATGTCCTGGTTATTGATGGAATATGTTAATAGACCTTTTTTCTCTGTGTTCTGTTATGGGTAGGTTTTATAAAGGCTAATTTTGCCTTTTTTTAAAGCATTTGTCATTGGACAAAGACCTGTGATCTTGTCTCAAGGACTGAGGCAGAGTAGGATGGAAAACTGTTGATGCAGTTTTTCTGACAAAACGGCCTAATATCATGGACTGATAAAGAACACTCAGAGCACTTTATTCTTCTGAGCAGTTGATTAAAGATTACAATAGGAATGAACATCAGAGCCTGTAGTTTAAACAGGATAAATATCCACATTCAAGCTGACTTCTTATGCCTGTTAGTTATTTTCTGTGGGAGTGCTGCTTAGAAGAATGCTAGCTAAATCCAATAAAGGACCATTTTGCGTTCTGTTAACTTCATTAGGGAACAGTTGGCATTAGACAGGAAAAAAGAAGAGTAGTTCCAAGACTACCAGTTTGGGCTAGACCAAAAGGTATATTCTTTGGGAATAAGCAAACAAAGCCCAGGCCTCTGACTAGAGTCCAGAGAGCATTTCAAAGGAAATCTGGTTTTCTTGTCTAACTGAGACACCAAGTTAGTGGTGCCCTAGAAAAAGATTTGTAAGTGACCAAAAGTTATTACCCTCAGATGATCATTTGTCCCAGGTGAAATAACTTGTGGAGTATCACCCCAAAAACCTCTCACTAAATTTTGTACTAATTAACAGTCCTGGCAATTTATCTTGTATTTAAACTATAAGGTTTTGGGGGCAGGAACTGTCTTACTGTGTGTATGTATAACCCACACACTTCTTGGTTTTGGTGTTCTGTCCCCTCTATTGGCACTGAGATCACTAAGAGAGAGTATGAGTCTGCTCTACAGCTTTAGCTGGGGTTGGGGGTCACATGGCTCTGAGCTCTGCCCCTCTCTGCAAGCAGCACCCCCACAACTCTCCTGGCCAATGGGAGCTGCAGGGGCAGTGCTTGCAGGCAGAAGCAGTGCACGGAGGGAGAGCCCTACCCCCAGGGTCGGGCTGGCCACTTCCGGGAGTGGTGTGGGGCCAGGGTAGGCAGGGAGCCTGCCTTAGCAGCAGCCACGTTGTATCACCGGAGATTGCAATTGACTTGTTGGTGAGCGCTGATTTAGAGAGAGTGAGTCTGCTTTACAGCCTTCACTAACAGCCAGTTGGCTTTTAGTTTATGCAGTAGAGGCTCATGCACTAAGTTCCAGAGGTCCCAGGTTCAATCCCACCCGCTGATATGTGCAGTGCTTAGCATGATGGGGAGCTCAGTTGGGGCTTCTGGCTGTCACAATACAAATAATATTAAAGTTAAGAGCTGACACTGTGCCAGACACACATGAGAGTGCAGTGTTTCTCAGAATTGGGGGAGCTTCATTTCTCAGTGGGGGGAGGAGGGGTGTATCTCCTTGAGGACAGCGGTTGGGGAGATCTTTGTGTCCATGTCCTCTTGCTGAGTTTAAGGCCCAAGTTTTCCAAAAGGAACTCTGCTCTTGCAGGTACATTCTGTGCCTGCACAAAGCTGCATCTGTATCTGTGGATGCAAATATTAATAAACTGCTCGCATAGAATTTTCCAAAGCTCTCAGCCTTGGCCTAGCTCTGCTGTCACTGAAGTCGAGAGTTTCACCCAGTTGATTTCAGTGGGAGCAGAGTTAGGCCCAAACTCGCACCCCTACCTACCATTTGTTGTGGGAGCAGTAGCTTCGGCCCATCTGTTTGTGGGGGCACAAACTAAGGCCTGATTGTCAACCAGCTTCCACGTGGCCTTCAACAGGTAGCTCTAAAAGGTCAAAGTGACCACTAACAGAACTGACCGTGTCCTGTAATTACATAACTCTGCCTTTTTAACCTAAAAAAGAAGTGTCTCAAAACTGTTTCTTTGCAAGAAAAATGTTTCCCTTCCTGTTGACCAATTGTCTTACTTTTTAAATACAGTGTGTTTTTAATTATTTGCCCCATTAAACTGTGTTAGCAATTCTTGCTGTCTAGGGGTTTTTTCCATTGACTTCAGTGGAGTCAGGGTTTTACCTTTAATCCCTGTTTGCTTACAGGGAATGGACACCACCTCCTCTTCTTTTGATGTCTTCCCATTCCATCAGACTACCTCTTACTGTCCCTGAAGCCTTTCCCCCCCTTTCATTTCCTGTCCTTTGTTCTTTTTCCAGAGCCTCTATCCCAGGTTCATGTCGTCATTTCACTAGTGCTACATTCTAGATCCTTCTCCTCAATCCTGGTCACACATGGTACGGTCTGGATTTATTGCAGTACCCAGACACGCATAGGCCAGATCCTCAGCAGATACAGACCAGCTTAGCTCCTTTGACTTCATTGGAGCGTTGCCAACTCAACCAACTAAGGATATCTTGCTCTCAGTATTTAAAATGGATGAAGCCTATTTTTCTGTTAAAACAAACAGCCTCCTTCTTAAAAATTTGGAAATGCTTGACCATTATGTGTATTTTCATTTTTGAAGCCAGTTTTCTGTCTTTCTTTCTCCTCCATCTGGTAGTTTATACTGGTATTCTGTGCTGGGTTTCCCTCCCTTTTGAACCTCACAGTCCTTCTGCATAGGCACAGAATTGTGTAGTTCAAAAAGAAAGCAATATTGAAGCAACATTGTTTTTAATTGACCAAACTTGGTCTTTTCACCTCTCTCTATATATTTTGTGTGTGAAAATAAAACCCTAAACTCCAAAAATTGAAGTGTGTATTAGAAAAACAAGGTTATATCATGTATTCTATATAAGAGGAATTTTATGTATTGTAAGTAAAACAAATTGTCCTGAGCCAGTGTTTAGTCTTTAAAGTTAATGGAGAAAATTCTGCTCTGTTCTGAATCTGAATCCTTCCTGAGCCTTGAGATGTAGCTTAGGGCTTGAACAAAACTCCACCATCCCTGTCTATCCTGGGCTACTTTTAGTAGGCCCTCTGTTAAGTCCCATAAGTTTTCCCTGTCTGGGTCTTGTTTGATGGAGGGATTCTTTCTGTTGGAGCCTTTTGCATGTTCCTCCAGCTGCCCAGTGGCACACCTGTTATGGCAGATGTTCTTAGTGCCCTGTTGTTGGGCCATATGATGACTGTTGTATTTGTCTACACTTTTGTTTCTCATAATGAAGTCAATACCAGTGCCAGACGGTAGAGGTGAGAGAATACATGGTTGTTTATGCCAGTGTCTCTTGAACTGTTCACTCAAGCCGGACGCAGTTTACTTCAACTGTGTGAGCTGCACCTTGATAGAGAGCCTGGATGAGAACTGGTTTTGTTGACATACCACTGCACTTCAGGATGTTCCAGAGTGAACTGCAATGTTGAATGGTTTCTTGACATCTGTGAAGTTTATGATAAGTGGCTTTTTGCCATTGGATGCTCTTTTCCAAGATCATTCTTAAGAGGAAAAAGAAAAGGAGTACTTGTGGCACCTGAGAGACTAACCAATTTATTTGAGCATAAGCTTTTGTGAGCTACAGCTCACTTCATCGGATGCATACTGTGGAAAGAGTAGAAGATCTTTTTTTATACACCCAAAGCATCAAAGATCTTCTACGCTTTCCACAGTATGCATCCGATGAAGTGAGCTGTAGCTCACGAAAGCTTCTGCTCAAATAAATTGGTTAGTCTCTAAGGTGCCACAAGTACTCCTTTTCTTTTTGCGAACACAGACTAACACGGCTGTTACTCTGAAACCGTTCTTAAGAGAGAAATCTGGTCGATACGGGATCTTCTGGGTCAGTCTAGATTGCTCTTCCCTCTAGTTTTCTCAGCCACTTCCCCTATCCTGCTTAAGAGGATACTGCAAGGAGAAAGGAGTGTAGCCCCTTGCCACTTATGGTCCCTTAGTGGCTTTGCTATTGTGACACTAATGCCACTTTTCCATTGCTCTGGAACCATTTCTTGGTCCCTTACTCTTGGCGAGTTCAGTGATTCTTATCCATGGTGACACCCATGCTTGTGGACTGACTTAAATGGAATTGTGTGGTTTGCTTAAGAGCAGAATTTATCCCCACAAATGTAACTGACAAATTATTGATAGTGTTAGTGAATCCCAAAAACACCACTAAAGAATTCCCTCTTCACCAAAAAACGATGTTTGCCGCTAGTTACTGCAGTTGACATAGGATAGTTTGTGGCATATTGGTCCCAGAGGGCAAAGCCCAAAACAAAAATGACTGTGATGTTTGAACTTCAGTGGGTGAAGCCTGCACCTAATACTGCAGTCTGAATGTGCACCATCAGTTGCAGAAGTCAATTTTTATCAGGATTGTGCAATTTTTGTGGATGATATATTGGCTCTTTTAGAACGGAGTTACTGTGAGATCAAGGTTGAGCAGAGCCCAAGTTCTTCGATTCTGGTTTCAGTAGGATGTGTACTACTCTTTTCAGATCCTGCTACAGAGGCTAACACATTCATTGACAGTAAAGAGAGATTTTCAGCTAATATGGGCTCTGGATCTTTGGACACTGACTGATTAATTGACTATCTTATTTGATTTTGTCTCTTGGCAGATTGGAACCTCGCTTTTCCTATGTTTACCTGGCACAGAGAATAAACTAGATTTTGGCCTTTTAGTTTAGGACAGCCAGGGACTTTAGTTTATAATAAGAGAGCTTCAATATCTCAGCCAGTTCGTCTTTCTAGTGGCTTTAGGAATGTGCATGATTAACGAATTTCATTTGGGGTGTAATATTTTAAGTTCAATGATGTATGCAAGTGCAACTCCTTCGATCCCATTGGAGCTGCATTTGTTTTCACCAGTGGAGTGAAGTATCCGGAAAAAGATTTGGCATTGGCTGAAGAGTGGAACTACCACCAAAGATCATGGATTGTGGCGTCAGAGGTTTGTGGATGATGCAGATGGAGAAAACCAAGCGGGAGAGGAGCAGTGGTGGACTGATGTGCAGATAGCAACTGAAACAAGAAAATAGTACTTAAAGAGAAAGGAATGAACCTGTTGAGTGCTAGTGAAAGCAAATACAAAGAAGCAAAGTGAGCTGCCAACAGGCAGTGAAGGCCCAAGAGAATGTCCTAGATTTCCTGTACGCTGAGTGTGTAAACTACCCACAGCTGACTTGCAAAAAGATCTGTATCACTGCAAAAATGAGGCAAACAGATGGAGGATGGTATTGTAAACACGTGTAAATGATGAATAAGTGAAGGAAAGGTGGAAACAATCCTTTGATAGTCTTTTTTAAATGAGGCAAATCGTTGGCAGAGTTGCCAACATGTGATCCTAGTGTGGTGCCTGAGCCTGACCTAATGGAGGAATAGATGAGACCTGCAGTCCAGATAATGAAGCCTAGTAAGGCAGAGAGCTGTGATGCTGGATCTGGTGAAAGCCTTGGGCAAGAGAGGCACAAAATGGATGAACAGAGTGGTTAAAGCCATATGGCTTTAACAAGAAAATTCCCAAAGATTGCCAGTCTATCCTGATGCCTGTATACAAAAAAGGAAGCATCAATGACTGTGGAAACTATTGAGGAATAGAGGTACTGGCACATGGGGTAAAGCTACTGAGTACACCTTGGATGTCAGGACTAGGAGGGTGGTGGAACCCCTCCTTGAATAAGAACAGTTGGGTTTTAGGAAAAGATGAGGAACCACAGATCCCTTGTTTGTAATTTGGCACATGAGAGAGAAGTGTCTAAGTACCACCAGGACTGTATTTGGGATTCTACAGACCTAGAAAAGGCATATGATACAGTGGACAGGAGAATGCTTACACCAGTGCTGAGGAAATATGGAGTGTCTGAGGATTTAATAATGTCAGTGACTGCTCTATAAGGATTACCTAAGAGTATGCTGAGCATGTTTTTGGAACTACAAGTCCCTTTGAAGGGGAAGTCAGATGGCACCAGGGGTCAGCCCTCAACCCACTGATGTGCCATGTCAGCAGGAAGATCCCAAAAGGAAAAGGTGAGAAACTGCTATATAGCAATAAGGGCATCCTCAAAAGAAGACCTGGAGGTACTAGTAACCCAGTGGTTAGGGCTGCCAACTTTCTAATTGCACAAAACCGAACATCCTAGCCCTGCCCCTTCCTTGAGGCCCTGCCCCCTGCTCATTACATTCCCCCTCCCCTCGTGGCCCTCACTCACTTTCACTGGGCATATGTATCCTGAAGGGATCCTATTTAAAGTGATATGGGCATCAAGCCAAGGAGTTTTGTTTAGACCAGAGAGACTGAATCACTATGTGAACTGAGATTATTTAAGTAACTTCTTATAATTTTGTCACTGTGCTTCACGTTGTAAACTTCCCAACTGGTAAGAGTTGGGGATAAAGAAAATTACCATACACACTGCAGGTGAGCACAAAGCTTTATCTTTCCTTTTTTAGTAGTCTACAGCCAATTTCAAGCTGCTTTCATTTATTTAGATGGCAGGCAAATCACTTTAGTCTTGGTTAAAACATGAATTTGTTTTTATTAAGTGTTAGAGAACAAGACTTGGATCTGTTTATTAACACACGTAGGGCCAGATTGTTAGCTGACATGAAATGATGTAAACTAGCTGAGGATCTTGCCCATAACTATCAACGAAGAGTAATTATTGTGTGATTGAATGCTTCCCTATTGCCTGCTGAGTCAGCAGTTCCCTGGTTGCGCTGCAAAAAGGAGAGCTGCAAATATAAACCAGTGATTTCAGCTGGAGGAGCTCTTGCAGACTGAAGTTTTAAGGCTGTATAGGAAATGGGGGATGGGTTTGCCTAATTGGAAACCCTGAGTGATATAGAAGCTAGTGTTTGGGAATTCTGAAAGAGCTGTTTTCCAGTGACTGTAGGGTTCAGTTGATAGCAGTCCTGTGCCGCAGCTAGAGGGTTGTAGGTTCACAGCTCTTATGTACAGCTTTCAGAGGGGCAGCCGTGTTTGTCTGTATCAGCAAAAACAATGAGTCCTTGTGGCACCTTAGACTAACACATCTATTTGGGCATAAGCTTTTGTGGGCTAAAAACCCACTTCATCAGATGCATGGAGTGGAAAATACCATAGGAAGATGTATACAACAGTACATGAAAAGATGGGAGTTGCCTTTCCCAGTGGGAGGGTAGAGGCCAGGTCTAAGGAGACAATTCAATTAAAGTGGGCTATTATCAATAGGACAAAAAAAATCACTTTTGTAGTGGTAATCAGGGTGGCTCATTTCAAACAGTTCACAAGAAGGTGTGAGTAACAGAAGGGAGAAATTAGCATGGGAAAATTAGTTTTTTGTAATGACCCATCCACTCCCAGTCTTTACCTACATGCCTCCAGCTTTCATCCAGACCACACCACATGATCCATTGTCTACAGCCAAGCTCAAAGATACAACCGCATTTGCTCCAATCCCTCAGACAGAGACTAACACCTACAAGATTTCTATCAAGCATTCTTAAAACTACAGTACCCGCCTGCTGAAGTGAAGAAACAGATTGACAGAGCCAGAAGAGTACCCAGAAGTCACCTATTACAGGACAGGCCCAACAAAGAAAGTAACAGAATGTGGCTAGCCACATTCTACAGCCCCCAACTAAAACCTCTCCAGTGCATCAAGGATCTACAATCTATCCTGAAAGATGATCCCTTACTCTCAGACCTTGGGAGACAGGACAGCCCTCGCTTACAGACAGCCCCCCCAACCTGAAGCAAATACTCACCAGCAACTACACACCACACAACAAAAACACTAACCCAGGAACCTATCCTTGCAACAAAGTCCGTTGCCAACTCTGTCCACATCTATTCAAGGGACACCTTCATAGGACCTAACCACATCAGCCATACCATCACAGGCTTGTTCACCTGCACATCTACCAATGTGATATATGCTGCCATGTGCCAGCAATGCCCTTCTGCCATGTACATTGGCCAAACCAGACATTCTCTTTGCAAAAGAATAAATGGACACAAATCTGACATCAGGAATTACAACAGTCAAAAACCAGTAGGAGACCTCCCTGGTCACTCAATAACAGACTTAAAAGTGGCAATTCAACAAAGAACTTCAAAAACAGACTCCAATGAGAAACTGCAGAACTGGAATTAATTTGCAAACTGGACACCATCAAATTAGGCTTGAATAAAGACTGGGAGTGGATGGGTCACTACAAAACTAAAAACTAATTTCCCCATGCTAATTTCCCCCTACTGTTAAAATATGTATAATCTTCCTACTGTATTTTCCACTCCATGCATCTGAAGTGGCTTTTAGCCCATAAAAGCTTATGCCCAGATAAATTTGTTAGTCTCTAAGGTGCCACAAGGACTCCTTGTTTTATCTACAGCTGATACTGTTATGCTACTTCAGCGTGCTGCAGTGTTTTCTAGCACTTAGACCAGGAGACTGAGAATTGGGGGGGGGGGGGTGTCTGTTGATTGTATTCCCAGCTCTGCCTCTGGTTTAATGGGTGATCCTGGGTAAGTCACTTAACTTCTGTGTCTCGGTTTCCCACCTTGTAAAATAAGGCTAGTGATGTTTTAACAACTCTCTGTAACTTGACTCAAATTCATTAGAGGAAAGATGTTTTAAAAGCACCAAGTATCTTTTTTTTATTTTTTTTATTGCTATCAAAGTACCTTTGTTTGACTGACTTGTCAAACCGGGTCCTGACTCCCCATCTCCACTGGCCCTCCAGGTGGAAATTGACAATTCTGTGGCACTTCTCTAGAAGGGTTTTGGAGAACCCCAGTGCCCAATCCAGTTGACAGCTGCACACTTCAGAAAGTTCTTCAAGAGTTTCCAAGTCTGTGTGAGCTGTTATTGAGCACATAATAGATACTACCATTCAGAGCTCTCTGTATTCGTTGACCCAAAGAATTTTACAAACACCTTTGCTATGGAATTCATTACTATTTTAGCACCAGTACAAATGAGAGCTTACCTTTCTCACTTGACTTGAACAGAACTCAGTCTAAAGTTGTCTGCTTTAAGTCCACCGGTCCAATTAAAGTTGGAGAGTTTACTGTAATTGTTAGTTTTAATATAAGCTTTTCTCCAGATTTCTGCACATTGCTATGTTACTTGTTGGAAGCTATCCCCTCTATCCCATTGTGCTGGGGGAAGCTGGAATTTGAAGTCTAATTTGAAGAGCTTGCAGGCAGATGGCTAAGGTTGAAGACTGTGATTTAGGAGAGCTGCATATAATTCCCAGGTCTCTGGCAGGTGCCTTATGTGACCTTGGAAAAGTCATTTAGGCACCTAACTCCTATGGACTCCAGTAGGAGTTAAACACCTAAACACTTTTGAGGCTTGAGGCCTTAATCTCTCTGTGCCTCAGTTCTCCATCTGCAAAATAGGGATAATAGCACTTTCTTTGGCTAGTTTATTCAGAGTGTTAACTCTTCATGGCAGGGATGGTCTCTCTCTATTTGTGTGTAGAGCACCTGGCACACTGGGTGGGGAGCTCTAGCATTACCAAATACTACAAGTAAGGGCTTTGCAAAGCTAATCATAGAATCGCAGGGTCAGAAGGGACCACAAGGGTCATCTAGTCTAACCCCCTGCCAAGAAACAGGATTTGTTGTGATTATTTATCAAATGCAACCTGGAATTGCTTAAAGGAAAGTAAATAAGACATTTTATGCATTGAGTCAGAATTTAAAGCCAGAAGGGACCATTAGTTCATTTAGTCCGGTATCTGACAGGCCATTAAATTTCACCCAATTACCCTTATGTTGAACCCAGTAACTTGTGTTTGGCTAAAGCATAACTTCCAGAAAGGCATCAGAGATGGAGACTCGACTGTTTCCCTTGGTAGCTTGTTCTAAGTGGTTAATCACTATCATGGTTAAATTCAAATTGGAAATAAAGCACACGTTTTTATCTGGCTTGAGCTTTCAGCCATTGATTTCTTGTGCCTTTGCCTGCTAGATTGAAGAGCCCCTTAACCCTCAGTATCTTCTTCTCCCCAGGAGAAGGTACTTGTACATTGTAGTGAAGTCACTTCTCAATCTTCTTAATAAACTAAACAGGCTGAGCTCTTTAAATCTCTCCCTGCAAGGCATTTTCTCCAGCTCTTGAATTGTTTTTATGGCTACTCTGGTTTGGTTTGATAAGATTCATTTTGGAACCTGATCCAAAGCCTATGAAGCCAACCATTGATTTCAATGGGCTCTGCGTTTGGTCCTCGCTGCTCATGCCAGAGGCTGAATAGATAACTCAGGCGGCTGTCATCAGGGACAGCACTGGCAGTGGCAGTGCAAGCCCACGCTGTCCAGCCAGCGTGCTTCAAACTTGTCCTGGTGTAACCATGTCAGTCTCCATGGCCCCTCAGTCCTTGGCCTCTGGAGAGCTGCCAGCTGTAGTGGTTATGTTTGTGGTGTGGATTCTTGCCCGCTAACCACTGGACTGGGGCCACTGAAGTTATTTAACAGGGGCCACTGAACTCTCATCAGCTGGTAACCGCTGTTGGTCACAGCTGACCAGGGCTGGTGGTCTGTAGGTTAAAGGCTCGGTAGCCCATTATCAATATTCTGAAACATCTGGATCTCCTGGGATTTGATTAGTTTGCTGTGTTTCCTGTCTAAATAGTGATTTATTTTCTAGAGGAAAGGTCTTTCCCTGTCCTAGAGCAAACAGCTGCACTGTTTGCAGATAGATCTTTTGAAGGCTGTTGTATGTTTGCTGAGTACAGACACCAGGAATGGAAGGGGGAGGGAAGAGAGGCAGGGGTGGATTCTCTGCCACTGCAGCTTTTTTCTCTGTTTAAATTCTAAATCTGTAAAATGCAGCTTTCTGTTTGGACTGGGTCCGGTGTTGGGGACTCCTGTCCGACTGGCTTAGAGGCACTTTGGAACACTCTGATTCAGAGCAGTGCAGGAGTGTTGTGCCAATAATAAAGGGTGAAGAGAAGCACACCTTTTGCTGTCAATGCGCCTGCAGCTCTTATGGCAAAGATGGTCCATTGTGATAGTTTATTGCTAAAATTAATGATTTCCGCTGCACTGCTGGATCATCCCTCAGATGGCATGTGCAGATGGGGGCCTCTGCTCTGAAATCTCTCCTGTCCCTCTGTAGGGTTGGAGAGCCACTCAACAGACAGAGGTATAGGGAACAAACTGGGGAAAGGGCATGGATAACAGTGAAAGGGTAACAGCTGGCATCAGGCTGCATTTTCTTATATGCAGTCCCTACCCCTCTATTCAGGTAATAGAACTTTCCCTATGGAGAGTTAAGGCATAAAGGGAGCCCTGACCATACAATTGCATTAGACCTGTGCTAAATAAGCATCTGAGGGCTATATGGCCCCTGAGCCAGAGCAGAGGCATTTGACAGACTGCTCTGGGCCCATGCAGATTGTCTGAGATCCATTGGTTCTGTCGGCTGCACTGTGACAGATTTGGCAATTTCCTGCAATATTCTTTTGGAGACCTTTTGAGTTTATTAAGCTACAAAAAGATGGGGTTGTACATAACTGCAGGAGGGGTATTTGCATTCACTGTCCCTTAGCCATTCCCCAGGCAAACCACTTTTTTGGTTCCAAAAGTCCATTCTCATCTGGCACTTTAAGGGTGATTTCTCTATAAAGAAATCAGCTGAGCTGCCCTGTCAGAGTTCTGTTTCTTAATCTGAAACAGTTATGAACTTGTAACCACAGAGAGAACCCTGTTGTGAGTTTGGAAGATCTGGTGTCAGATCTTCCAAACTCATAACAGGTACCAGAGTCCGAGGCTGAAGTTAGGGTGCTCTCCGATAAGCTTTTTAGCATGCATGTAGGATTTTTATAGTTTTTAATGTATTTTTCTCGAATGCTTTCATCTTAAGAATAAGCATGCTTGCTTGTTAAAAAGGGCTGTGTAGTAACTTATAACTGTGGGCCATTGAACTGTTCATAGAGTCTGGAGGGAAAGCAACATGCAGACACTAGTTTAGGCACGATGGCTTGCTGCAAATATCAGTGTAGGCAGGGAGCTGGGCAGCCTGGAAACGTGGGTCTCTACCCAAGAGTTAGTGATGAATGAGGAGCTGGGAGCCTACAGTGTCCTGGGCAGGCCACAGAGGGAGAATACAAGTGCAGTTGGCTGAAGCTGTGACATGAACCACTCACTAATTTGGTGATTGGGGGGGTTAACACCCCCACACCCAATGGAATGATCTAGGAGATGCTGCGAGGGGGAAACTTACAAATTTCTCTCACGTGGCTCCCTCCTGTGGATTTTTTCGGTGCATGTGGATGATATTCAGCCAATTGCTGGTAGGGCAGACTGCACCCTGTACAGACAAGTGGCCAGAGAGCTGTCTTCTCATCCTCCCCTTGGCTAGTTATCAGAATAGTGATGTGCACAGCCGAACCCATGGAGTTGTGCATGAGCTTAGGCAGAGTATTCTCTGCCAAATTATTCACATAAAATCCAATACACACTCTATTCTTTGAGGATAGAGAATAACCTCCCACACCACAGTTGGTTCTGGATTAAGAGTCGTCTTGTGTTTTCCTGTGATCAAATGCAAAGGGGCCTCCTGACCGTTAGATCTGCTCTTGCTTGTTCTTTAGCAGAGACCTTAGATTGTTCTCAGCCCTCCCTTGTATCTGCTAACGTGACGGGGCTCTGTGCAGAGACTGCTCTGCGCAGAAATAACACGGCTCCAGAATGCAGTCACAGCCCAGTTCCATGCTCCAAGTAGCAATCAGTTCTTTTTATTTGAATTCTGGTAGGACCTAAAGGCTCCAACTGCAATTATGCTAGGTGCCGTACAGCCACTTAGTAAGAGACAGTGTTTGTCCTGAAGGTTTTACAATCCTAAATAGGCAAGACAACCAAAGGAAGAATTATTATCCTGATGTCTCATTGAGGGAACTGAAAGAGAAGTGACTTGCCCAAGGACATCCAGGGAGCTTGTGACAGAGCTGGCAATTGAGCTCATGTCTCTTAAGTGGGTATGAAAATGAAGGTTATGCAGATACATCACAGAATCTTTTCTGCTGGCCTGTTCCTGTTGATTCTTGCACGTGGGAATAGCTGGATTACCTGCAATAGTAAGCTCTATGCATTATGGTGTGGTGTATGCAGGACAGCGGTAGACAATAAAGCTCACTCCAGACAGCACCATCTGCCATAGTAAAGGGACTTCTTGCTGTCTTGTTGGAGAATATGGGATATATTAAAAACAAATTATGCCATAGATTGAAAGAACCAAATTCTCTGTTGGTGTAAATGTGTGGCTATCCCTTGACTTCAATAGGGTGGCCTTAGTTTACACCGAGAGAATTTAGCCTATAGTAGTGAATGCATAGAACAAAAGTTTACTCGCATGCCTCCACTCCTGCATTTAGTACTTTTAGGGTTCATGGTATGTACTAATGGCTCACAAAATGTTACTTGAACGGGGAAGGCACAAAGTCCCTGCTGAAACTGGCTGAACTCTGTTGTAGCATTGCGCTTCTCCATTGCAAGTTGGACTGGATTTTTACAGCTGTGCTGAAAACCCATCAAAATAGGTTAGGGTGGAAATGCTGATGGACTTTCAACTCTAGGTGACTTATTGGTGTCTGCTATAGCAAGGATCTTCCCATAGGTGGTGGTTTAATTCTCGTCCTTTGACCGCTGGAAAAACAAATGTCTGAAATATCTGAAGGAGGCTAAGGGGTGTCATTCTGAAGAGATTCTTACCCACTAGAATTTTCTGATGCATTAGTAGTGAATTTGGGGAGCTACCTAGATTATGTCACAAATGAACGAGCCTCTGTCAGCCTCTCAAGTCAGTTAAAATCAGAGCCAGCTTTAGGCATGCACAGAAGTGTTTTGCCCAATCTCTGATGTCTGACAGATACTCAGGATGTCTCTGTATATAGTCATCGGATTAGTAGTTGTAGATGGCTGAGAGGCGGACGTGAACAGGTGTGTACAGTTTGGAATAACACATGTAGCACTCTCTAGTGTATCTGGGAAGTCCTGGCTTTGTCCATCCTATGGATTTTTGGCCCAAACTTCCCACTGTCCAGTTACACTCAGCTGATTGAATCTCTTGCTCCTAATAAAGTCAGTTCTTGCTGTTTTGCCTCCAGATTCCAAGTGCTGGGCTTTGGACAGTTGGGCATGGGATTTGCCTGTTGTCATGTGGGACATCCTGCTCCCATTCCAGGCCTCTGGTTTTCCACTGAAGTAGATTATCCCAACTATCTAGTGATTAGTTCTCAGCAGAAGCATCCCATAAATTACTGCTTGAATTTCCATACTGCCTCTGAACTGAGTACTGGAGCAAACGAATCTGGGGTAAGCTCAGTTGTAAACTTTTGTTTGCTTAATGGGTGCAAGATTAGGCCCTATGCAAGGAAGGGATGAATCCTTTTTGCTGTACTACAATGGGAATTAGGAAAGGGGGAATCATGCATTCATGGCCCAGGGACAGTGACTGTGTGGCAAATGCTTGGAAAAACAAGAGTTCTATGTAGTTGCTGGGACATTTCACGAGTCATCTTTGTACTGTTAGTGATCACAGAGAATCCATGTCTGTTTGCTCACAGAGGCTTGTAAAGAAAATGCTTTCGGATACCCTGCAGCATGAGCAACGATGAGTGGGTAGAGGGGATGGTAATGTTCCTTCTTAGTTTCTTTTCTGGGTTATGTTTTGTTGCCATGTGAAATATTTCACGTGGATACGTCACAGAGAGGTTGCCACGTGGCTCTGTTATCAGGCAGGAAAGTGAGCATGCTGTTGGTGGGAGGTGTTTGAGGGGAGTCCTTGGAGGCCAAAGCTTGTCCTTTGACCTCATCGTCAGAGGCCAGATTTTTCCCTTTGGATGTTCTGCAGAGCCTGTCAGCACCTCGTTTTTAGCATGTCTCGGAGTGCCACGCACCAGATGTATGTGCGGCTGGAACGTCCCAGGCGGAGTTGTCCAACGAGAGGGAATCTAGAGTGAGGCATTCCCTTTGCACAGAGCACCGAGGCATTTTCTGACTGGAGAGGGGTAGCTGTGGATAAAGAACGCTTCTAGAGCCTGGAGAATCCAGTGATGTAAATGGACCTATCCTGACAATATACTGAGGTGACTATGGGATGAGATTGATCACTTCTCTTAGATCCATGTTTGGTGGTGGTTATAGGGAGCCTCTTCTCTTGTTCTCCTGCTCATTTGCTAGTGTTAAGCAGCACTGTTGTCCTACAACACGGTGGTCACCCTAGGGATTTGGTGTAACACAGTTTGGTTTAATTGGTTTTGGTAGTTAGATTATGAGAAAATGTCACCTTTCTCATCCTGGTTTTAATCTGGAGGTCACTGTGATGTGCAGCTTTGTGATAACTATGTTTAGTCTTCGACAACATTAAAAAGAACTGATTGGTCTGGACATTCATAGATTCAGATTTTTAAAGGCCAGATTATGATTTAGTCTGACCTCCTGTATAACACAGGCCAGAGAATTTCACCCAAGTTTATGTTCATATCTTGCTGATGAATTTTGGGAATGCGTTCACTGCACTTTGCAAGCAGGAATGCAATTTAGAATCTCGGTGCTGAGGCACTGGTTTGTCAGGTGATTATCAAAGGCGTGTGTGTGTTCTCCATGTAAGTAATATCAAGCAGGCATAGCTGTAGCTCAGTGTGTTTAAATAACCAGTTAAAGCTTTGATAGCATAGAAAGTCCACCCTATTAACATATTGTACTAGTCAGAAATTGACAGCAAAATAAATACTAGGGATCTGATTGTTATCCTGCCCCTTGTGTAGTCACCTTACCCCAGTGCAAAGTGAGTGTGACATGCTACCAGGTCAGAATGCACCATGCTCACAATTGCTATATTGATTTGGGAGCATTTTACACTCAGTACTGCTGTGAATGACTCTGCAAGGTGCAGAGCATTGGTTGATCAGACCTCTCGTGTTGAGGTAGATGCATCAGTGGCATCTTAGCAAGCATGTATCTAAACCTCCCTAGCAAGATTGGGAAGAGATACTTTTCTACTCGCCCATCAAGCGTAGCTGCATTTGCTATTGCCTATGCCCTGACATGCCTATTGTGTGCCGTATGGAAAAATGTTTGACTGACCCAATGTTTCCCCCCACTATGGGCACTTCTGGTGCTGCCTTTTGCGAGCGATGCTGCTGACAGAGGCTGAAGCTTTTAAAATAGCGACACTCCCATCCAAATGGCTGGTTTTTCACCATTATATAAAAAAAAAACATGTGGAGGGGAACACACAAAGCCATTTTACGAGATCTCTGTAGGGTTTAACCTGAAATGAGGTTCTCCAAAGCAGCTGTAAGTAACTAGAGCTTTGTCTCCTGGTTCTGTTTTTTGCTTTCAAATTTGATGGGCAGGAAGCAGGGGAATGGCCCTCCTGGGGATGGTGGGTTTAGTCTTGGAACCCTTAGGGAGGCGATGCTATGCATCAAAGTCCGCACTCGTTTGCACCCATGGCTGTCCACAGGGTTGGGTGTGGGTAGGATGGAACAATCTGGCAGCAGCACTGGAGTCAGCAGGGGTGCGGGAGTGTAAGTGAGATTAGAACGTGGGACTTGTTCGTTTGCTTTCTGTTTGTAACTTGGTGTTTCCTCTCCAGTGAATGCCCAGCCACAGTGGTCCCTGCCACTGCTGCACCGGGGAGCTTCCGGGGCTTGCTGAAGGAAGATGGCTTTCTGGACACAGCTGGGATTGCTGCTATGGAAGAACTTCACTTACAGGCGAAGGCAGACAGTAAGTTTGAGCCATTGTCTAAGTTGCAGCCTCGTAACCCACCAGACTCAGAAGAGAGAGCAAGACACACTGGTCCAGGATGTAATCTTGTAAAAATGTCCATATTAATATGACAGTCTGATTTTAGGCCTCTGAAAGGACCCAATCCTGCAAGGTGTTGAGGTGACCTGGTCAGTGGGAACTGAGGGCGCTCGGCACCTTGTAGATTCAGAACCGAAGTCAGAAGAGTGTGAACTTGTGGGCCAGCATACCGAGTACGACAATATCCAAGCCCACCCACTCGTGAGAAAAGACAGACCCCTGCAGCACAAAGAGGTGGAGCCCATCTTGGCTGAGCATTTGTGCAGTGACCATGGTATCGCTTGCGGTGGTGCCGATCAGGCTGTCTGTCAGGACTGAACCTGGGGCTTCTGGATCTAAAAGCATGAGCTTCAGCTGCATGGCCAGGGAGGAAGTCCTGATCCCATTAAAGTCACTCAAAAACTTCCCTTGACTTCAGTGGGGCCAGGACGTCATCCCTCATCTGTTAACTAGAGGCAGTAGCAGATCCATAGGTCTCCATGTGTCCCGTCACTGGAGGAGGAGAGGCGCACTTGGCCAGTGTCTGTTTTCAGTGCTATTTTCAATAGTGTGAGATGTGTCTTTTAAGTGGCTGGATAGGGTGGCACTGTAAGAATTCCAGGCAGCTGCTTAATCAGGTCAGGTGTGGGGCTTTAGGGTTCATCACGTCTTACTAGGGCCTGTATTGCCTAACCCTATTCTGTAACTCCAGAGTAGTTCTTGCTCCAGAAACCACTGGAGTTCCCTCCAGGGCTTTTGCCTGGGTGTATCTGCCAGTGGGGACAGGAGAACCCTTTCTTTGGAGCTGTGGTGCGCAGTACTGTCATGATGGATCTGACCTTGATGAAGTGTGAACTGCAAAGTCATAGAATCATAGAATATCAGGGTTGGAAGGGACCCCAGAAGGTCATCTAGTCCAACCCCCTGCTCGAAGCAGGACCAATTCCCAGTTAAATCATCCCAGCCAGGGCTTTGTCAAGCCTGACCTTAAAAACCTCTAAGGAAGGAGATTCTACCACCTCCCTAGGTAACGCATTCCAGTGTTTCACCACCCTCTTAGTGAAAAAGTTTTTCCTAATATCCAATCTAAACCTCCCCCATTGCAACTTGAGACCATTACTCCTCGTTCTGTCATCTGCTACCATTGAGAACAGTCTAGAGCCATCCTCTTTGGAACCCCCTTTCAGGTAGTTGAAAGCAGCTATCAAATCCCCCCTCATTCTTCTCTTCTGAAGACTAAACAACAATCCCAGCTCCCTCAGCCTCTCTTCATAAGTCATGTGCTCTAGACCCCTAATCATTTTTGTTGCCCTTCGCTGGACTCTCTCCAATTTATCCACATCCTTCTTGTAGTGTGGGGCCCAAAACTGGACACAGTACTCCAGATGAGGCCTCACCAGTGTCGAATAGAGGGGAACGATCACATCCCTCGATCTGCTGGCTATGCCCCTACTTATACATCCCAAAATGCCATTGGCCTTCTTGGCAACAAGGGCACACTGTTGACTCATATCCAGCTTCTTGTCCACTGTCACCCCTAGGTCCTTTTCCGCAGAACTGCTGCCTAGCCATTCGGTCCCTAGTCTGTAGCGGTGCATTGGATTCTTCCATCCTAAGTGGAGGACCCTGCACTTATCCTTATTGAACCTCATCAGATTTCTTTTGGCCCAATCCTCCAATTTGTCTAGGTCCTTCTGTATCCTATCCCTCCCCTCCAGCGTATCTACCACTCCTCCCAGTTTAGTATCATCCGCAAATTTGCTGAGAGTGCAATCCACACCATCCTCCAGATCATTTATGAAGATATTGAACAAAACCGGCCCCAGGACCGACCCCTGGGGCACTCCACTTGACACCGGCTGCCAACTAGACATGGAGCCATTGATCACTACCCGTTGAGCCCGACAATCTAGCCAGCTTTCTACCCACCTTATAGTGCATTCATCTAGCCCAGTCAGCATGAGATGAGTTATGTAGACTGGGGGTGGAAAGTAGCCTGATAAGTTGTATGACCCTTGTAAATGTCAAGAAGTTGCCAAATGGCCAGGCCTGAATCTTATTGGAAATGCTGACTTATGAGAGAGGGGGCCAGTCATGTTCACTAGTGGAAATGGAAACTCTGTCCCTAAAGTGTCTGCTTCAATGTGTTGTAGAAGACCCAAGTGAGCTCCAACATAAGCCGGGGATAAATCCATGAAGGCCATGGGACTTCACTCATTTACTTCAGGACTGAGTTTATCCCATTCTACAGTACTTAAAACCAAACGAAGTGAGGTCAACCGAACCTTAGCTTTTTCTGGCCGTCTCAGTGAAGGCAAGAGTGCTGATGAAGCCAGGAAATTCTCTGTAGTTGAGATTCTCCCACTTCATGCATTCTGCATCGGGTCCAATCATACAGAACCTGCTCCTCTAGCCCCTAGGTTCTCACCCTGCAGTTTAAAACAGGTGCCCAGCACATATTGCTAGATTTTGAGGAGGATCCTTCCATGGAGGAGGCTGAGAATACCTGCTCTAGACCTTATGTGAACTGACTTAAGCAGAACTACTCCTGTAAATAGAGGGCTGCAGCATGGCCAATCGTGCTGTTCCGTCCATTCATCTCTAGCCCTATTTCTCCTTCTTATGCAAAACCTATATAAGCCCTGATCCTCCCTTGGTGTAAATTGACAGAGCTCCATTGATGTCAGTGGAGCTACGCTGGTTTGCACTAGCTGAGGAACTGACCCCTGTATCTCAGCATTGTTTATCCCCAGGCCTTCCGAGAGTCCTGCATTCTGAACAAAATAGAAGGTGGGTAAAGGACTTTAGTTTTAGTTTTAATCTATGTTGACCAGGCAGAATATATCAGTTTATTGGGCAACCTGGACATAATTAGACCTCTGGAGATACCACAAAAATGTAGTGACCAATATAGAAGATTAGTGAACAGTGTGACTGTCAATGAAAATGGCCTTCTGGCTCTTTTCTTGTGCTGTTTTTGGTTGTCTTAATTCACGTTTTTTGGTACCATCTGGATAGCTTCTGTGTAGTTTTCCTGGCTACTAGCCCATTGGATAAGATACAGTGCTAATAATTTTTTAATGAACCGTTAGTTAACTTGTAATGAAGGCCTCAGGCAGAGTAATTTTAGTGCCTTCTCTGGTGCCTGTCCCCAAGGCTTTTATCTTGCTAATGATCCAGCTGTGGGATCTGACTGGCAATACCAAGAGGGGAAGAATATTATGTGATAGAAACAAAAATGAGAGGAAAAGGATCCCCACTACACCATTTTCATGGCTAGCTTGGTAATTCTGTGTTAGAGGCTAGTGTAAATGAGCATAGGTGCATTTAAGTGACCTCTCCTCTGATTTACACCAGCCAAAGATCTGACCCAGAAAACAGTGTGTGTGGACACAGATCAAATATCATTTTTACATCCCACAAGAACCCCTGTAATGAGCCAGTACCGCCTACGTTTCCTATCACAACTTCGCTTCCAAGTTGGAGTGAGTTTGAGCTGCATTGCAAAAGCTGGGTTCAAAGCTCAGCCTGACGTGTGCAACTCAAGTATAACTGTTGTGCTGTTGGAAATTGTCCAGTATAAAGTATCCTGACTGCTCCCAGGGCAGGGGGAAGGAAAGGAAAACCAGGGGCAGGGGTCACAGTTGTGCAAAAACACACTGTTCTGATTCAGCTTCCCTTATTCAGCACCTCCTCCTCTTGCTACTCTATTCCTTTGCAGATAGCTAGCTATCTAAGAATCAGACAGCTGTATGCAGGCCTATACACCCTGCAAGATCTCACTATCTAACTGTCCCCTCACATTGAGTTAGATCCTCTGCTGGTGTAAATTAGAGGAGCTACATTGTCCAACAATGCTAAAACACCCACTGATTTCAATGGGAGCAGAGTTGGACTAATGCTGGGAGTGTGCATGGCAATGATGTGATCGTTCCCCTCTATTCAGCATTGGTGAGGCCTCATCTGGAGTACTGAGTCCAGTTTTAGGCCCCACACTACAAGAAGGATGTGGGAAAAATTGGAAAGTGTCCAGCGGAGGGCAACAAAAATGATTAGGGGACTGGAACGCATGACTTCTGAGGAGAGGCTGAGGGAACTGGGATTGTTTAGTCTGCAGAAGAGAAGAATGAGGGGGGATTTTATAGCTGCTTTCAACTACCTGAAAGGGGGTTCCAAAGAGGATGGATCTAGACTGTTCTCAGTGTTAGCAGATGACAGAACAAGGAGTAATGGTCTCAAGTTGCAGTTGGAGGTTTAGGGGAGGTTTAGGTTGGATATTAGGAAACGCTATTTCACTAGGAGGGTGGTGAAGCACTGGAATGCATTACCTAGGGAGGTGGTAGAATCTCCTTCCTTAGAAGTTTTTAAGGTCAGGCTTGACAAAGCCCTGGCTGGGATGATTTAGTTGGGGCTTGGTCCTGCTTTGAGCAGGGGGTTGGACTAGATGACCTCCTGAGGTCCCTTCCAACCCTGATATTCTATGATTCTGGACTGGAGTTGGAAGTATATTTAGAAGTTTTCATTGCTGTCTGCATTCCACGGGCGGCAACATCATCTAGTAGTTATCATGGAGTCCTGTGTTCCAGTCTAGACTTCCTGTATGACCTTGTGCCTCTGTCTTCACATGTAAAGGTGGGGTTGTTTACCCACATTTGTAAAGGGAACTATTGATGAAAAGTGATGCATGTAATTAGCAGGAGGGAAACCCACTGAGTTTTAGAAGCAAAAGGAGGATGTTCAGTTGATTGACGAGGAATGGAACGGACCCAGCAACCAAAACCATCTGCTAAAACGCAAACGGAGAACAACTTAATTTTGATCTTACCTTAGGGCTAGCATGTAGTGTGTAGGCAAGCTTTCTGAGCAGCAAAACTCAGGGGGGGAGGAAGGAACTAGACAGGGACACAGACACTCTAGGTTCAATTTCTAGCTCCAGCACAGACGTGTGACCTTGGGTAATTCACTCGATGTCTCTGTGCTTCAGTCCCCCATCCAGATAACACTATAGGGATAATACTCTCTTCTCCCACCCTTTGTCTGGTCCATGTAGATTGTTGTAAGCTCTTTTGCATCAAGGACTGTCTTGCACTATGTGTAACGCTGACAGACCTGGGCAGGAGAGAGAGAATATGAATCTCACCTGCCTGCCACTAGATGGGACAGAACACCACACCTAGGAGGTGTGTGGGTTACATATGTACAGTGCCTAGCACAATGGGCCCCCAGTCTGTACTGGGGTCTGTAGGTGCTAACGAGGTATAAATAATTTGTAGAGCACAATTGATCACATACTGTCGTTTTTGGTCTAATGTGTGCCATCAGTGGTGATGTTCCAGGTACACCCCACTGTAACTAACAGCTGGAACTGAGTCCCTGGTTCTTGGGTAAAGGTTTAGGGCTTTGGGGGTGGGGGAACTGCACTTTTCAGCTATCATTAACATAGGAGGCCAAAGTTTCAGCCAGCTGGCTGTGAGATGCATTGGGGGGTAAGCATCATTTCTTCGCCCAACAGACTGAAGTTAACCAGAATTGAAAACCAACCAGAAGTAAGCCCTCTATGGTATACTTTGTATATTCAGTGTAAGTGGCACTTAATAGCCCCAAAAGGTTCTTGAAATCCATAGCAAACAGAGAATCCACTGACTCTTTAAGAGCACCTACGCAGAGAGCCAGTGTGAAGCTTACAATATTTCTACTGACTAATATGTGGATTATACTGTGATCTCAGCTCCCTCGGTATTTTCAATATGAAATCCTAATACTTGTCTTTTTTTTTCTTTCCAGTTTCAGCTGCTGATTGAAGTTGCTTGGCCTCTCTTTATCTTCTTTATACTGATCTCCGTACGCCTTTCATATCCGCCCTACGAACAACATGAATGTAAGTAACAGATGAGGCTTCTGTACTAAGGACAGGCTATTGTTTCATGGGTTGGAGGGAATGCAGTTTGACACACTGTGATCAAATCTTAATCAGGGCTGTTTACCATCACCTTTCCTTCCCCCTCCAACTGCCACCAACTCAGATCTTGGGGTGTTATGCCACTTGTGGCCAGCTGCTCCAGCATTGTACCTAGCTGCTGCTTCTCTTGGGCGCATTTGGCATTTATATTATGTTGGCCTAAGCAGGTGCTGTATGAAAACATCCAGTTTGTGGGAATCCTCTGGAAAGCACCTCAGCCTTATTCTCCGTCCTTGGTCCTTGAGTCTCCCTTCAACAAAAATGGACTCAGAAGAAAGCCACATTCAGAGCAGCATGTGACTGGAGTGGCTTTAAGCAGTCTGGCTCCTGCTACGGGACAGAAAACACTAACCTGGGTTACCAGTTGTAATATGGCACTGCCCTAGCATGACTGACATAAGTTTTGGGACCAGATGGGATAGCCTAAGTGTTAACCAGGTTCCTAAACAGTACTAAAGGCCTGCAGTGTGCTGTAGCACAGAAGTTCAGGGACATGGTGAAAACATTGCTCAATCTCCTTAGGCCACAGACTGACCCAAATTGTGCAAGGGCACTGCTGTGCTGTAGTGGAGTCCCCCACCGCCATTTTTTGCAGTGCAGATGGGACTTTTACCTGCCCCTCTCCCAAATAGCAGACGTCAGCAGCTTGGACTCTGCTGCTCCACAAGGATGTCACTCTGCGTCACTCGGCACCCCACTGACTGCAGAGTCTGCAGGCAGTTCATACGGAGCAGCTTGCAGGGCTGAGCTTCCTTGCAACCTTGCTGACGCAAGCAGAACCATCTTCCTCACAAAACGTTCAGAACACTGACTGCCAGCCTGTTGGGAAAGGGGACAGTGCAACTTCCAGTGAGGGCCTGGGAAAGATAAGACAGTGTGGTCCAGTGGGTAGGGCACAGGACATGAAATCTGGAAACCTGGGTTCTGTTTCTGCTCTCCTGCCGTGTGATCCTGGGCAAGTCACTTCCCCTCTCTGTGCCTCTGTTTGCTCTCCCACCAGTTGGCTGTCTTGTCTAGTTAGGTAAGATCTCTAGGGCAGGGGGGTAGTTTTATATGTGACTGTACAGCGACTAGAAACGTGGGCCCTGATCTCAGCCGGGGTTAGATGCTACTGCAATATACATACTAAAGAATATAAAAACACCAGGGACTATGTTAGCTCAGCACTCTGCAGACTCCACAATAGCCAGCTTATCTTAAGGGCATTGCTTTCCATCTTGAATCATGTGCAGCTTTTTGTTTGGGGAAAACTGGTTTGCATTGTCTTTTTAGATCTATGGACATAGAATAGTCCTCTTAGCAAGCCTTTTAAAGAGGCAAGAGGAAGCTATCCTCCCTTTAGTTACAGTGACCTCTTCTTCAGTCCTCTGGGATGCTCCCTGTTTAGTGAGCCAGATTTGCTGGTCAGCACAGTGCCCAGTCTTATGATAACCGCCTCTTCTCAGCAGTCAGCCAATTGGGGAAGGGCTCCTTGTTTATCTTTCCTTTACCTGATTACTTCTAGGTTAGGCCTAATGCCCAGGTTAAGAGAATTTTTGCTCTCCACAAAATGCACAGGGGAATCCCAAGTGTTTGATTTTTTAAATGCAATATAACAGTGGATTATTATGAAAGCAGCTTTGCTACATTAGCACAACATTCCCACATGAGTGACTGCTGTACAGAATGCTGCCTGGTAGAGCTTCAAGCCATCTGGGAATCCCTTCACAGAGAAATATTTTATTCACGATCTGGCTTCCAGCACAGCTGAAGTGCTGATGTTTGCAGTTTTCCATTATCCAGCAAACTCTGGACATATGCAGCCTTGTGGGTTTTCTTTTTTGCCTAACTAGCCTATTGCTGTCTGTAATGCTTAGCAGGCACTGGAAGTTTCCCTGGGTGAAATTTTGTGCTTTTGCACTCCTTGAGACATTCATACAGTCTTTCCTTACATGTTAGTGGAGACAGTGGCATTAGGGCACCTGAAACTCAGGGAAAGCAGATGGGCTCAGTCAGCCAGGGGCTCAGTTGGTGTAAATCAGTGTGGCTCAACTGATGCTCATTTACACCAGCTAAAGATCTGGCCCTGTGTGTAGCCTGAAAGCCAGAGCTATTTTCCCTGTTGAGACTTACACTCAGACTTGCATATGGCTGCCCTAAATCCTTTTCTTTTAACACTGCTGTGTCAGGAGCTGAATTTTAATCAACCATTGTTTGACATGGAATCCTTCCCTTTTATTTAATTTATTTTTTGAGGCTTTTAGCAGGAAGTGTGGAGTGGCATCCGACAACTTTTAATTCACTCTTTGAGTTAACCTCTTTCCTTTCATCTAATAGCTTCCAAGAATAAGTAACTGGATTCTTTCTTTTAAGCCTCTCTAGTGCAGTTCAGTTTCATTGAACATTCACTCATTTGCAAACAGACATGGATGAATCTTGTAAAGTGGAATGTTGTCTCTTGCTGAATCAGGAGCTGGGCTATGGAGAGAAACCTTGAAATCAGGTCACAGTGAACTCTGTGGCAACTCTGCATATGTCTTTAGAGGAACAGAATTGTTATCTGTAGTGTTTCAGAGTAGCAGCCGTGTTAGTCTATATCCGCAAAAAGAAAAGGAGTACTTCTGGCACCTTAGAGACAAATTTATTAGAGCATAAGCTTCCGTGAGCTAGAACTCACTTCATTGGATGCAATGAGCTGTAGCTCACGAAAGCTTATGCTCAAATAAATGTGTTAGTCTCTAAGGTACCACAAGTCCTCCTTTTCTTTTTGTTATCTGCAGTGGTGATCCTGTACGGTGTTAAGAAATGACTTGCAGACAATTACAAATTATAATAGTAACTAGGCCATGCAAAAACACTTTCAAACTGAAATATTAAATATTTTATTGTGCCAAGCATGGTTAAAAACAAAAAATTGTCATCTGTCTAATCTTATCTGAAAAGGACAAGAATGTAACCAAGGGTTGAGTCACATATTAGGCTAAGCCTTTGCCATTCAGGATTTTGATAATTTTTAACAGCTTCAGCTTGTTGAAGCACTCTTGTCAGATCTAGTCAGCAGGATTTTCCCCCTTATATAAGTGATCGTTATGACTTCCACCATAGTCAAGCCAAACGGACCATTGTAAATATAGCTCTGTGGTGAGATTGCTGTCTTTATCTTGTGGAAACTTACTTTTTTAAAAATCTGCCTCCTCAGGATTTCAAAACGTGTGCTTGGAAAAAAAATCTGCATTACTTTAAACATAGCTGCAAACACTGCTTCTTTTTCAGTAATGTCACTGAAGGGGAATGCTAGCATTCTAAATGTAGAGCATGCCTGGTTGCTGCCAGCTGCCACTTTGTGTTTCAGCTCACATGCAGAATGCAACAGAGTGGATCCCAATGTACATGCTCTCGTGGACTTCGTATTGGTTCTTTCTTTGCTAATTTCCTTAATCTGAAATGGAAGTCAGAGCAAAATGTTTTGCTCTTTGTGCCTGGGAAAACTTAAAGGAAACTGATTTGGTTTAGTTTAAATTCCATCTTTGTCGCCAAAGAGCTCAGAGATGGTGAATAAGCTTCCTGGTTTATAAAAATCTCATGGGACCATGGAAGGTTTTCAGTTTAGTAGAAAGGAGGAAGAACTGGAATCATAGAATCCCAGGCTTCAATAGTAACTTTATGCAAATACTATTAAAGATAACGGCAAGAGACTCTTTTCCTAGCGCTGGTGGGAAAAGTCATTTTGCCTTCTGTGTACTGTAAATGTCCCAGTATTTCCTTTCACTTACATGGCCATAAGAAGATAGCCTCTATCATCCTGTCATTGGTAGGAGAAGACCCAAAGATATCCCTGTGAAACACTGTAATAAAGCTCACAGTCATGAGTAATTTACATCACTGCCTTAATAGCTCTATATGAGACAGTAAGAAAAACTTGAGGGGTGATTTTTTTTCTCCCCTCTAATAGACCCTCAGTAATCAGAGCTGGGGTTTACAAAGGAGCCAGACAGCTGGAAGCCAATGGGAGTTGGGTTTCTAACTCTCTTAGCTGCCTTTGAAAACCCTGCCCCAGAGGTATTGCCCAGAAGCCAAGCCACAGTGAGTTAGTAGTGACACGCCCACCTCACTGTGGACTAGTGCAGAAACTCTCCTGCTTTCCTGGCATTTCAGTGGTATGGGCTGAGTTGGAAGCATCTCTAAAAACTAAAATGGGACTCGATTAGACAGTGGCCCAAATGTTGAATCCAAACACCCCTGAATGCTACAGGGGTTCAAAACCAAAACACAAATTCAAATGTTGCGTGCAGCCCTGAGCCAAATTCTTCTCATTAGCAGCAGGGTAAATCCAGAATGACTTCATGGGTTCAAGAGACGTGTGTGCACACAGAGCTGTGAAGCTCTGAAGTTCTGTGTAGAGTCACTTATTTCCGTGCATAGCATGCCTGGAGTGACAGGATGAGGGCAGGGAGGAGTCTGTACCTCAGACACGGCAGAAGCAAGAGGTAGGAGGGACCGAAGGACAGCTTGAAAGGTGGAGGGAGCCAGGGCTGATGGGGGAGCCTGCAAGGGAAGCCGTTCTGCTCATCCATGCATCTGAAGGGAGAATTTACCCTGTAAGCTTTTCTTAGCTCTCAGCCTGCTCTCTCTGTGTTAAAGCATCTGCTAGGACATGCAAAATTAGGGATTGGTGAGGAGGGAATTTGGAGAATATTCTAGCTCCAAATTAAGGGCCAGGTCTTGCATTCCTTGTTCACTCCAAAGTCCTGTCAATTCAGTGTTGCCAAGTCTGGTTTGTTTGTTCGTTTGTTTTGTTTTATTTATTTATTTTGTGTGTCAAATTTTTGGTGGGGGTTTTTTAAAAATTTTTAAAATCTCAAGTTTTGGGGGCTGGACTCCTAAATGCTTGGGGTTGACATATTGTTGACCTCAGTAAGAGGTTACGGTACATAATGACCACAGATTGGGCCCTGTGCTGTCACACACCTCTCCCATTTCCTGGCTATGTTTACGATTTTGCAGTTTTGCGAACAAAGGGGTAACTTTTCCAAACATTTGCCCCTCTGTTCTAGGTCACTTTCCAAACAAGGCCATGCCTTCAGCGGGAACCTTGCCCTGGATCCAAGGGATTATCTGTAATGCCAACAACCCTTGCTTCCGCTACCCAACGCCTGGGGAATCCCCAGGTGTCGTTGGAAACTTCAACAGGTCCATGTAAGTACAAGATCTTGCTTTTCCTTGTGACCATTCTCAGGGGTCAGCCAGCCAAGCGTAAGCTGTGAGTTGTGGGAGTAGCAGCTGGTGGTTGGACTGGCATTAAGGGTTAAGTTACTTCAATCACCAAGTGCTTTGTTCTGTGGTGGTGCTTCCCTGCAGCTGGACTCTGAAGGAACCATACAAAGAACCCCTGGCTGCAGTACCCAGCCTGTGATGTTATCGATAGCAAATGGCTGTGCAAACCCAGTGTTTACTCAGGCACAGCTCCCAGTGAAATAAGGAGCTTTGCCTGAGTAAGGAATGAGTATAAACAGAGGTCCAATTTGGCCTATAGAGAGAAGAGTCAGGTCTATTCCTTGACTGAGAAGCTGTTTCATTTGGGCGATGCCAGGTTACAGACAGGGTGTGACCTTTCCCTGCTACGGATAAATCACTGACCAATTGTAACAAAGGCATTAAAAACCCCCATCAAAGCTGTTGCATCTTGTACCTGTAAGGGCAGGAACAATAGTGGTGGTCTGGAACAATGGCCATAAAGCACCTCTGGGCAATGAGATTGGGTGAGTGAGACGGAGGCATGTGCGCCTTCTGCTAGTCACTGAGGAAAATACACCTATCATACATACCACGTGATATGTATGTAACATGAAGAGCTTTCGAGAACAGCCCTGTGTTAGGGGTTGGTGTGACTCTGCATTGCTCCCAGGGGAGCATTGGGAAGCATTGCCTCTCAGACATGCCATGTTCCCTGGGTTCCCCAGTCTGGGGGAACAGGGGGGAAATTCACAACATGGCACTATGGAGAAGCCTTGCCCAAGTGGTCCCACTGGGATGAAATGCAGGGACTCCAGCTGTGGTTGGCATCCTTGTGCCCTTCCCTTACCACCTCACTATGCCCACGGGACGGTCAGCCCCAATCTGTCCCTAAGACCATGGCTAGAATCACAGAACAATCGGAGTTCAGGGTCAGTCGACTTTGGCTACCTGGAAAAGAATTGTAAAGAACAGGGGATGTATTTGTTGAGGCGCTCCACAAGCAATGTGTTTACAAACAACCAAGTGCTTTATCCTAGCAGATAAAACCAGACAAACCTACCAGAAGCACTTCACATTCTTCCCCATCTTAAATAACTGCTTTCAAATAACTTGAAGGGTCCCAGTGCAGTTGGTTTTTTTTAATCTTTCATTAAAGGCCATTTTTATGTAGGCTGTCTTGCATTGTCCCCTGGATGGGCGCTTAACAAAGGTTTCATGGTACAGGAGAGGGTTGTCTTTGAATATAAAGGAATTGAGACATAAAACTGAGCCTATGGAAGCTGGTGCGGACAGCACCACATGGGTAATGATTGCATTGTCTGCTTTTCCATCCCTGTCCTGCAGCATTTCCCGCTTGTTCTCGGATGCCAAGAGGTTACTCTTGTACAGCCAGAAGGACAGCAGCTTAAAGGATGCTCAGAAACTCCTGGGAAAACTGCAGAAGCTCGGGAACTCTGGCTCAGGTAGCTCAGTGGGGAAAAAGAGCCTTGTACATTTGGCAGTAGAGTTTGTTGTTGTTAGTCAGCACTTTTTAAATTTTATTTTTTGGAAACCGGTGGAAAGGGCATAGTGTGTATTCTCCTTGCTCATCAGATCCCACCCTAAAAACATCTTTCTCCAGGATCAATGTTCTGTGCAATTTCAGTCATTCTGGCCTATGGCAGCCACCTGCAGCAGCTGGTTTTTTAATGTAAACTTACCATCCTCAGAGCTGAAATGAGCCTCATTTGAGAAATTGCCAGCATTGTAGCCTGTTGCTGCATTTTTGGAAAATTTTGTTAGGGATTTCAGAGACAAATGACAAAATAGTAAAGCACATTTTCCAATACAGCTGGCACTGGCAGGGGAAAAACAAACAACAAATCAAAGGTTCAGAAGAACGCGGGTGTGAAACAGCTGACGCTGAGCCATAACATGCTAAATCAAAGCAGAATATTATCCAAAATTAATTACCCCACTTCCCTTCTAATGTAACCAGGTGTATTTAGGGCACTTAATTATTTGATGTAGTCTAGAAGGAATTTGATCAGTTTCTAAAACAAAATGCTGTCTCTCAGGTATTTGTATGGCCTCCATTATTGTAGAATCTGAATGCCTCATAGTGTTTCATATATTTATCCTCACAACACACTGATGTGGGGAGGGAAGTGCTGTTTTCCCCTTTCTCAGATGGGGAACCAAGGCAGAGTCAAGGGACTTGCCCAGGGTCATGCAGAAGGCTATGGCAGAGCAGGGAACTGAACCTGAGTTTCATGCATCCCTGGCTAGCAACATCCTTCATCTTAGAGACTAACCAATTTATTTGAGCATGAGCTTTCGTGAGCTACAGCTCACTTCATCGGATGCATACTGTGGAAATTGCAGAAGACATTATATACGCAGACACCATGAAACAATACCTCCTCCCACCCCACTCTCCTGCTGGTAATAGCTTATCTAAAGTGATCATCAAGTTGGGCCATTTCCAGCACAAATCCAGGTTTTCTCACCCTCCGCCCCCCCCACAGACAAACTCTCTTGCTGGTAATAGCCCATCAAAAGTGACCACTGTCTTCACAATGTGTATGATAATCAAGGTGGGCCATTTCCTGCAGAAATCCAGGTTCTCTCACCCCCCTCCAAAAACCACACACACAAACTCACTCTCCTGCTGGTAATAGCCTATCCAAAGTGACCACTCTCCTTACAACCTGCATGAAAATCAAAGTGGGCCATTATTCAGGGGACACCATCACAGGGCCTAATAACATCAGCCACACTATCAGAGGCTCGTTCACCTGCACATCCACCAATGTGATATATGCCATCATGTGCCAGCAATGCCCCTCTGCCATGTACATTGGTCAAACTGGACAGTCTCTACGTAAAAGAATAAATGGACACAAATCAGATGTCAAGAATTATAACATTCATAAACCAGTCGGAGAACACTTCAATCTCTCTGGTCACACAATCAGAGACATGAAGGTCGCTATCTTACAACAAAAAAACTTCAAATCCAGAGTCCAGCGAGAAACTGCTGAATTGGAATTCATTTGCAAATTGGATACTATTAATTTAGGCTTAAATAGAGACTGGGAGTGGCTAAGTCATTATGCAAGGTAGCCTATTTCCCCTTGTTCCCCCCCCCCCCAGACGTTCTGGTTAAACTTGGATTTATGCTGGAAATGGCCCACCTTGATTGTCATGCACAGTGTGGGGAGAGTGGTCAGTTTGGATGAGCTATTGCCAGCAGGAGAGTGAGTTTGTGTGTATGGGGGTGGGGGAGTGAGAACCTGGATTTGTGCTGGAAATGGCCCACCTTGATTATCATACACATTGTGAAGACAGTGGTCACTTTTGATGGGCTATTACCAGCAAGAGAGTGAGTTTGTCTGTGGGGGGGCGGAGGGTGAGAACCTGGATTTGTGCTGGAAATGGCCCAACTTGATGATCACTTTAGATAAGCTATTACCAGCAGGAGAGTGGGGTGGGAGGAGGTATTGTTTCATGGTGTCTGTGTATATAATGTCTTCTGCAATTTCCACAGTATGCATCCGATGAAGTGAGCTGTAGCTCACGAAAGCTCATGCTCAAATAAATTGGTTAGCCTCTAAGGTGCCACAAGTCCTCCTTTTTTCTTTTTGCAAATACAGACTAACACGGCTGTTACTCTGAATCCTTCATCTTGTCAGTGTAAATGCCATCTAATTGGGCAGCCTTTATTAGTTTTTTGTGTACTCCCCTTTAAAGGAATAAATATTTATTCCATAGGTTATTTTTCATATACTGCCTATGCTCTGCCTCTCCTATTAGAAACGATGATGGGGGGGCAGGGGGTTGGTTTAAAAAGAAGTAACCTTCTAAAAAAAATGGAAGCATCCAGTTGTGGACATGCCTCTAAGCTTTGATCCTTCAACTGCCTTTGCACAACCAGGCTCCTGCACCTGTGTGGAGCCTTGCTGAAGTCAGTGGGATTTAAGTACATGCATAAAGTTAAGCACATGCTTTGCAGAATCTGGGTCTTAATGGGGAACTGCACAATTTTACTACGGTGACATTCCTCCCACATGCATTACTTGGTGTCTGTTCATGATTCTTGTTTAGGCCCCAGTCCTGCAAAGACTTAAACTACTCGCAGTGCTTCAAGTTATCAGGTCAGAGTTAGACTATATACTCTTTGGAGCAGGGCTTGTCTCTTTACTTCATTTCACATCCTTGGGCACTCAGACAAGTGTGAGTGTGTATTAGGACTCGATATATCCACTAATATATGTGGGGGGTCATGTTCAGAGTAGAACTGTGCACAAGGTTCATTTAGAGATTCAAAACCCCAAATCAGGGCTCTGCAGCTTCTGGGCTCTAAGCAGACCAACAAACACCAGCCTAGGCCTACAACATTTCCAGCTTGTTTCCTTCCCTTCTGTCATAGGCCATGTCTGCACCCTTTTGCTCACCTTTGTCTTTGGGGGCACCAGTTGTTGAAACCCTACCCTGTCAGGCTTGGTGCCCCTGCCTCAGGTTTCTCCCTGGCTGCTCCCACCCTTGTTGCTTCTTTGGGGGCTGACCGATAGGGTCATTGTCTTGTGCCCAAAATCCACCAGGTCTCTAGAACACGAGGAAGCAGCTTGATTTGCTTGCTCAGAAGGAGAAACACAACACCCTGCTTTCCCAGCCCTGCCACACTAACTAGGTATTTTTTCATGGTCTCTGTGTGTATATAATGTCTTCTGCAGTTTCCACAGTATGCATCCGATGAAGTGAGCTGTAGCTCACGAAAGCTCATGCTCAAATAAATTGGTGAGTCTCTAAGGTGCCACAAGTACTCCTTTTCTTTTTGCGAATACAGACTAACACGGCTGTTACTCTGAAACACTAACTAGGGAGTCCCAAATCTTCATGCCCCAGGTGTGTTCAAGACAGCTGCTTTTGACAATTCCCCAATGCCACCTGCAGAGAGTCTATGCCCTCATCTGACATGTGTGCGTGCAGAGAACTACGCCCAAGACTTTCTAAAGTGATTTTGGTTGCTTCCATTTTTGGGTGCCCAACTTGAGACTCCTTAAAGGAGCCTGATTTTCCACAGGGTGAGTGCTTAGTACTTTCTGAACTTCAGCCCCCTTTTAAGGTGTCTCAGGTTGGTCACTGAAAACTTGAGGCACCTAAAATCACTGGTCAATTTTGGAAAAAACTTGTCTACATTTTACTGGTATGTCTTGTTCCCCTTGAAAATTAATGGCTGCACTCCTGTTGCCTTCAGATGGCGCAGAAGCAAGCGGTGTCCTAATTGGGAAGAACAGTATTTTCCATAACCAGGCCCCGAGGGTGTGCTTTGATATTGTGTGTAGTGAAACTTGAAATGTGAATCCAGTTTGGATGTTTAAAGAAATCTGATCAGAGCCACAAAGCTGAACTAGATGCTGCTGGGAAGGCCAGAGGGAGGGGTTCTACTCAGGGGTGTCTCACATAGAGGAGCTTGGTCAGTACAAGTCAAAGCAAGGATGCTCATGCTGTGTGATTATAATGCTTGGTGAATTTACTGCAAAGACAAGGCTCAGAGCAAACACAGGAAAGAGCTTCATTCTATAATAAAGTGTGTTTAAAAAAAAAAAAAAATCAACTAATTCAACTGTGTGTGTAAGTAAAAAACCCAACAGCTTAGCCATGACAGACCCTCCATTGTTGGTGTGGCACAGAGAACAAAGCCCAATTGTCCCTCCCATTTTACTCTCACTTACAAACTCTTCATTAGGAAACTTCCAGACTTGTTTTATCAGCCTCTCCTGGCTGCCTGACCTTTTCTCTAGCCACATATAATAAAGGATCTTTCAGCTTTATCTGACACAGGAAGACCATTTCTTACAGGACCAGGAGGAGGAGGGATATAGCGGGTACCCTACCATTCCCTGCCACCTGCCATTGTCCTCTTCAGTGGGGTTCACTGATTCTGCTTTGATCAAAGTTTAGTGTTAAGAGAAAATTGTTGGTTTTTTATTTTATTATTGATCAAAAAATTTCAAAACTTTTACTGGAAATCTGGCCTTTTTCCATGGGGGAAAAAAGGCAGAAAATTTTCACGTCTGAAGGTTTTTCATCTAAATAAAACATTTGATTTTAAAATCAAAGTGAATTTTTTTCCCCTATTTTTTCCTAGTTTAAAAACAGGGACGGGGCAAACCTTAAAATATGAAGCTAAAAAAAAATTTGAATTGAAATGAATATTTCTATAAATTGAACATGTCCATGAAAAATTTGGAAAAAATGCCAACTTTGAGGAGAAAGAAATGAAAATACTTAGCTTTTTGCCTACCAGCCCTCATTTATTCTGAATGATTGTTTAACACTTACCATAGTAATTAAACACCTGAGCCATCTCCAGGCCCCATTGTGTGAGGTGCTGGACAAATACCTAGTATAGGGCAATATTGCATCATAAAGGTTTTTATGTCAGTTGTAGGAAAGGGGTGAGGTCACAGCTTGTCCAGGGAAAAAAAGATGACATACTTAATCCCCTTTCTCTTCCCCCACCTAAATAAGGAACTACTTAAGGTTATTATCTTATTCCAGCACCTTGAGTTAAAATGTAATCACTATGGACCTGCCTCTCTCTTGTACTAACATGGCCCTCTGTGCTGGTGTGTAAGCACCACCCAAACTTAAATATCCACACAACATGCCTGTGAGATAAGGAAGTGCTGTTATATCCCCCTTTTACAGCTGGGGAACTGAGGCAGAGAGAGAGAGAAAGTGCCATGCCTAAGATTACACAGGAAATCTATGGCAGATCAGGAACCCGAACCTGGGTTTTACAACTGGACCAGCTTTCCCCTGCTTTGGTACACACTGGATTTATACCAGTGTAACTCCATTGACTTCAATGTATGCTTACTCTAATAGAGAGGAGGAGCAGGCTCCATAGGTGTGTTCTCTCTTTGTGCTGATGTTTTCCGAAGGACACAGACTTTAAGTCTGTAATATCTACTTGTCTTAGTGTAAAGAGGAGATAGCTGCAGCTGTGAAATGGTATGGCAGGGTGACGGGGTATTTCTGACTACTGGATGAAGAAGAAAAACAGTCCTTAGGAGTGTTGTGTGGTGGTTTCTCCAGGATCATTTTGATATGTCTCCTGTTACATCTAAGTAAATACACCATATCTCCACTCAGGTCAGTGAAGTTATGGAGGATTTACAGTGGTGTAGCTGAGGCCAAAACATGGCCCTCTTGTCTCCAGCCCCCTTGCAGCTCATCAAAACAAATGCTCAAAGCACCTATTCAGCCTCCTGCTTCCCTTTTCCTGGCTTAGGTGCTGGCACAGAGCCAAACCTAAGTATCCATGGAGCGCAGAGACACATTGGTTATCACTTGTCTGCAAAACATAGACTCATTAAGAATTTTTACATTATGCCATGAAACATGTCAGAGAGAGAAGGACAATGGGGAGCTGCCCATGGACCTCAGGCTAATCCTAACAGACTAAACAGCAGAAATTCTGGCACTCTGCTGGTTGCATCTCACATGTGAGCATCAAGTCCTTGACATGGTAAAGGCATTTTGTTTGTTCTTGGCAGGATTGGGAGTGTTCTCATGAAATAGACAAGCTGGTTAAAGGGAGGGAGTAGGCAGATATAGAAAGGGGTCATATGGCATTTTGGTTCTACTCAGCTTGCCACGTAGGGCTCCCTTGTTTTCGCACACTCATGACTATAGCGTGTCATCACTTTCCAGAGCATATGGGCCATCTGTGTTTCATTGCGTGTCAGATATCCACAGATAATCCCGATAGCTTTCCTCCTCTTGCGCAACCATGCCCATTCCATTCAGCACAAGCTGGGTCTGCACCAGCCAAGGGCAGGGCAAAGTCCAGAGGTTGCATCTGACCCTAGCTGCCCCCTCTCAGCTCATCGCAATATGCAGGACTCAATTGGCACAGTTGCTGCCTTTCTGTAGAGCAGTACTCAGCAGCGCACTTCTAATAGCGGTTGCATCTTTATCAGCAGTTGTTGAACTTTATCTTGCTGAAAAGACACTCTGAGTTGGGAGTAAAGGGCTCTGTGCCTGGGCATCATATTCTGAATGCCAGAAGCAAAAGCTTGCCTGATAGACAAATGAACCACCAGCTTCTAAATACACTGTGTGTGTGTGTGAGAGAGAGAGAGAACCACCAGCTTCTAAATATATATATATATATATATATACACACACACACACACACTGTGAATGTGTAAAAGAGAGAAGATAGTACCTTATTTAATCTACCCTATCTTTTGTCTTTAAGGCTGGGGTCAGCGGGAGAAGGAGCCTGGGGCTGCTCTCAGCCATCAGTAGTAGCTGGGCCTATTGCTCACTGAAGCAACACAAAGTTAATTATTTAAAAGTTCTGTATTACCCTCCCCGCTCCAAAAATGGTCCGATGCAATGCCAATTGAAATAATTGGGGGCGGGAGAGAGGCTTGCCTTTGCCTCCGCTAGGTTTTGGAGTAGGCCCTAAATCCATTTAATAACCTTCAGTTTGTTTTTTTAAAAAGGAAGCCCTGCCTCTTTTCTGTTTGCTCTATGAAGTGCAGCCAGGTGTGGTTTTTGGCATAGCTAATGCTGTCTGTGTCTAAAGCCGGGAACTTGTATCAGTTATTGAGTCAGCATTTGCCAGAGTCCTTTGTTCACTTCTTGTGAGGTCCAAAGTCAAAGTGGATCAGTTATATCATCCTTGATCTGAAAGAGCCTTCGTGTCCAGGGCTCGCTTACCGGAGGGGAGGATGCCCCTAGACTGAGGGATGGGGAAGGCCAGTTACCAGTGGTTGTGATCGTTCTGTTCCTTTTGCCCAGCCCCATCTTCCCGTTGGATTTTTTAATCCAGACTTACTTAGAGCAACCGAACCCTTACAGTGGCTGCCATCTGTCTGTGTGTCTCCTCCTAACCCGAGGGTCATTTCCTGCCTCCACTAGCTAGGGAGGTAGTACTGACTGCTGGGAGTTGGCCTGTTGCTCCCAGCAACAGTAATTAAGCACCATGGTTCTGTTCATTTTAAGCATGTGCTCAGCTTTAGGGGTGTGAGTGATGTCACTGAAGTGGGCCTGCTTGCATCTTAAAGCCAGCCACGTGCGTGAGCTCCTGGCTGAAATGCGGCTGCCTCCCCTGGAGCATGCAGCTTCCTGCTTTAGCACCTACCCTAGAAGGCACTGAGCACCCCCTGCGAGGCGTGCTGCAGCCGGAATGCCTTCTGTCCTCAGGGAGAGCAGAGGGTGCTCAGCACCTCACAGAGTTGGGCCCATTCTCCAGAAATTATGGAAGTGACCCGCTACCCCCCCCCCCCCCACAGCTGCAGGGGAAGGGAGACACGCATGGGATCCGCTGGAGAGAGCACAGCTTTATTTCACCGCCTAGCCAAAGCTCTTTGCACAGATACATTGTCTCCTTACAACGATTAATGCTACAGAAGGCTTTCCAGTGCTATAAGCACTGCTGCTTAACGGCCCTGTGACCTCGTGGGCCATCAATCACTAAGGAGCCTTTAGGACAAAAAAAATCAACAAGAATAAAAAAATAACCCAAGCCAGGTGCCAGAGCTTCTCTCTTCCCCTGTGTTGTTGATACATGTAACGGAGCCAACTCTTCAGCCCTGAGACGAGAGCCAGACACGAGAGCCAGAGCCTAAGCCTCAGAGCCCTGAATCATAGCCGTGCCAGAAGCATAACAGGGCAGTCAAAGCTCCAGCCGCGCAGCCCAGTTTGCAGTGGTTGCTCTAAGACGCTGACTGCGTGGCTCCCATCAGCAGCATTTTAGGTGACAAGGAAGGGTTCACAGGGACAGAGTTTGAGTTTAGCAGCTCTCAAGAAAAATTCCCATGCTGCTTTTGCAAATTGCATTGGTGTGTGAAGGCACCCTGTGGAGTTAGCCCTGAGACGCAGCCCCCCACAAGAAATACTAGATCTCCGGCTCAGTGTTACTGTCTGGCAATAAAAATCCAAGGGTAACGCTCAGCCAAATTTCCTGTTAATTACTAGGAATCACACAGCTGTGAATCAATCAGCAGTTGATAGTCAACTCATGGCTTCCATGTTCTAGGGACATCAGAATGACAGTCTGCTTTTTCACTACGGCTTCTGTTCACTTCTTACAAAAACAACGAAACACACAGCTCCACACAAATATCCCCCTCAAGAAGTACGTATACCTCAGGCTCTCACTGTGGGCTGCAACCTGTCAGACAAGGTTTCAGCATGGACTGCCCTTAAAGTCTTGTCCTCCCCTTACCATATGGAATCACTTGCTTGACTAATATTACTTAGTAATATTACAGTAGCAGCCAGAGGCCTCTACTGAGATCAGTGCCCCATTGTGTGAGGTGACAGTCCCTACCCAAAAGTGCTTAAAATGTAAATAGACAAGGGAAATACTATCTTCTTCATTTTTCAGGGGGAGAACTAAGGCAGAGGAAGTGATTTGCCCTAGGTCACACAAGATGACTGGGGTAGAGGGTAGAGGCTGAAAATGAAGCCAGGTTTCCTGAGGCCTACGTTAGTGTCTTCCTGTATTCTCAGTACTGCCCAAAAGAGCAGCTTTTGATTGGTTTTGGAAGTGGAGGTTCCTCTACCATCTCACTTTTCTCCATCTTCTACCCACTGGCTTCAGAGGTCACATTTTGTGGTGACCCACTGGCTAAGGGAAGGGTTGGATCTGGCTCCTTCCAGACCCCACAAAAACTGGTCCTATTTAAAGCAAGGGTGAGCCTAACCTCCACTGGCTCAGGAAGCAAGCTGGCAACTTGAACATAGAACCTCCACACAGCAGCATCTTAGGCTCAATCCTGCAAGGTGCTGTGTGCCCACAATCCCCATACTTCAGCAGGCAGTGATGATGCTCAGAACTTCACCTCATCAGGCCAGTTTTACAACAACTTGATAAAAATTGGCCCAGTGAATTTGAATTAAAAATGGAGATGAGGCAAGTGGTTGGTTTGTAGTAGAGACATCTTATGATTGGTTGTCTATTTTCTCAGAGTAGAAAACGAGCGTCCCATATCCACATGCCACAATCCCAGTACTTGATACAGGGCTGGAGGGACTTGTTATGCTTTCTGAGTAGTTCACATCTCGGTTCTGCTTTGGCACCACAGATGGAATGACTTCAAATTCTAAAGAATGCACTGATTGAAGAGGTATAAAAGTAGGCAATTAAATGATAAGCCAGGTGGATTCAATGAGACTTGAGACCAGAACTGCACACGTGAGAGCATGAAAGCAGAGAGATGTTATTTGGCAGGCTTGATGCTTGTCCAAATGCTTCCAATGTTTAATATTTCTTCAGATTTAAAGAAGAATAAAAACCCCATACAAAAAGCTTTAGGCATGCTAATGATTAGGCTTACAAAACTGATGACCATCTATCAACGAAAATAATTCTTTAAATAGTGAATGACTTGTATTACAATAATGCCTAGAGGCCCTAAGCAAAATTAAGACCCCACTGTGCTAGGCACTGTACAAACCCCTATTAAGAAATGGTCCCTGCCCTGAAAAGCATCCGACCTAAATACAAATTTCACTCATGATTAGTTGTTGACTTTGATACAATGGATATACTGATTCATACTTTTTGTTTACAAGTGTGTCAAGGGTTGTCTACATAAGAGTTTTAATAGGAGAAATTATGTTACTTACCCAGACCTCCATGAGCCTGGGCAGTTGCATTTAGGAATGTCTGAGCCCCTTCAGAGTACTAAATAATTGAAAATCTAAAAACAAAAGAGTAAGGAACACTATGAAATTTGCATTAAAACAACATCAGGAACAGACACTTCAATTGACCTACGCTAAAAGGGCTGCACCTTTTGTCTCCACAAGTCCCAATTCAGAGCTCTCTGCCTACCCATTTTGCCAGAGCCCCCTTACACAGGTTTCGACATCAGGCAGGCTTCGCTATGTTGCCTATGCATTTCTGATGTAGCTGAGAGCATGGATCTGGCCCGGCATCCACTGCAAGCCTGGGGAGTCTTTGCATTGACTTCAGTGGACACTGAATCGACATTACATTATGGCAACAGCATAGCCTCACTGGAAACTTTGGTGGCCCCAGAATGTGGCCACCACCTCTTGCCGGTGATGACACTGATGCTTTTTACTAAAATACGTAATTAACTTTAGGAAAAACAAATATACCTATAAATATGTGTAAATATGGACAGATACACGTCCAAATCATTGTAATTTATTTATGTAGGGTTTTTTTGTAGACTCAATAATAAAAAGAATGCTGTGAAAAGAGAGATTTGTATGTGTGTTAATATCACTTTTCACAGCACACTTAGTAGTTAGCTGGAGGGCTGTGATAAGTGGTATTAACCAACATGGAAGTATCACTTATCGCAGCCTCCCAGCTAGCTAGAAAGTCTGCTGGGAAAAGTAATATTAACAAACATGCAACTATTACTTTTCTCAGCAAGCCCCAGGACAAATTAAGCCCGGATGGGGGGATTATATGGGGTGGCAGAGGGGGCGTGGGGCAATGGGGGGATGGATGCAGGTCCAGGGGAAGACAGCGGGGGTCCGGGGGGATGGATGTGGAGCCAGGGGGAGGCAGCAGGGGCCCGGGGCAATGGGATGGATGCACGGCCAAGGGGAGGCAGCGGGGGCCCGGGGCAATGGGATGGATGCGGGGCCAGGGGGAGGCAGTGGGGGCCCGGAGCAGTGGGATGGATGCGGGGCCAGGGGGAGGCAGCGGGGGCCCGGGGCAATGGGATGGATGCGGGGCCAAGGGGAGGCAGCGGGGCCTGGGGCAGTGGGATGGATGCGGGGCCAAGGGGAGGCAGCGGGGGCCCGGGGCAATGGGATGGATGCGGGGCCAAGGGGAGGCAGCGGGGACCCGGGGCAATGGGATGGATGCGGGGTCAAGGGGAGGCAGTGGGGGCCCGGGGTGATGGGGCGATGGATGTGGGGATAGGGGGGATAGCGGGGGCCTGGGGCAATGGGGGGATGGATGTGGGGCCGGGGGGGATAGCGGGGGCCTGGGGCGATGGGGCGGGGTGAACTTGCATGGCCGGAGCCAGGGGTCAACGCCTGCGGCTGTGCAGTCACGGCTGGGGCCATGTGGTTGAACCCAGGGGTCAGAGCCTGCAGCTGGGGCTGGGGTCAGCACGCAGAGCTGGCTGCCCGCCACGCAGCTGGCGCCTGGGACTGGAGCCGGGGACCTGGGGCTGGTGCCAGGGGCCAGAGCCCAAAGCCAGGGCCACGTGGCTGGAGCTGGGGATTGGCTCCTGAAGCCGCATCAGTGGAGCCTGCTGCCCAGCCACCCCGGAGGCCCAGGCCCCTCCCCGGAGGGTTGAGAACTCACCTTCTGCAGCGCTGGGCCCCACCTGACTCCAGAGGCAATGCAGTGTGGCACATCCAGAAGCAACAGGTGGGGCGGAGGCTGATCCTTTGCCCCCTCCGCCGCCCCCCCCCGCCCGAGTCACCACCCAGGAGGGTGTAGCGGCGGCACAAAAAGCCCCTGGTGGCCGCGTTTGAGAAACACTGAGCAGGAGACAGGGTTGTAGACTCGCAGAAATATGGGCAAGAGAAAGGGCAGGGAGAAACCAAGAGACAACTGAAAGAAATGGGCTTTAACCTAAGAGCTCATTCAAAAAAATACATTAACAAACTGTAATAACAGCTGTATGAAATAGTCACCCCTCGTCGCTCCATCAAGCCCACATTTAAGGACAAAGACACAGCTGCCTTCAGACCCCACTGTTTGTGCTCAGGTCTAACCAACCCTTCATCCTGACCTGATGGGGCCAGAAATCAGCGTTATAAACCCTTAGCGCCACTCTCTTTTGGTTTCATCTAATCAGCCCCTTCCACTTTTCTCTCTTTTTATTTGTTGGGGTTTTTTTTTTTTAATGTGTATCTTTTCCTCCTCTCTTCCTTAAAACACTTTCCTGTCTCACTTTGCCCTGGTAGGGACCACCACCAAAAACCGAACGAATCAGAATGATAAGAAAGCAAGCAACGAATATATGTAGCACTTTCCCACTCTTCAGTGGGGAGCTGCCTGCCCAACACCACAAGGGGCTGCGTAAAGGTATAAATCGCAGCACTCACCTGAGGACCCCAAATGGAGCCTAGCATGGAGTCATGCAGTTTGGCTTCTCTTGGTTCTAGAAACATGCTGCCCAACACACTGCTCTCAGGTATGAAAGGTATCTCAAGTTGCAGTGGGGGAGGTCTAGGCTGGATATTAGGAAACACTATTTCACTAGGAGGGTGGTGAAGCACTGGAATAGGTTACCTAGGGAGGTGGTGGAATCTCCTTCCTTAAAGGTTTTTAAGTCCCGGTTTGACAGAGCCCTGGCTGGGATGATTTAGTTGGGGTTGCTCCTGCTTTGAGCAGAGGGTTGGACTAGATGACCTCCTGAGGTCTCTTCCAACCCTAATCTTCTATGATTCTATGATAGATCTGTGCTCTGGGATAAGGCAATTGAGAGTAGTTAACTCTGCTGTGTGCACTGTACATATAACTCAGTGGTAGATTCCCATACAGTTAATCCCGTTGTGTGCTTTGCTTGTGCTACCAAAACTAACATCTTAGTGACCAATTCAAGCAGTTTTTTAGAAATACACTGCCTGTCTCAATCCCAGTGGTTGAGGATTTCAGAGCAGTCCAGGGTATTGAGACATACAAGGGGGAAGTTTCAAAAGCAGTCCATGTGGGCTAAAACTCTGCTCCTGTTGAAATCATGGGGATCAGAGTTAAGCTAATGCTGAGTGCTTTTGGAAGTCTCGCTCAATTCTTTTATTAAAATAAATGGAAGTTGTGTCTAAATCCCTGGGACTGCTTGAAAAATCCCAACCAGTGCTTGCATGCACGCCTTTGTGGTGGCAGGTCTCTGTGTCCCCCTCCCAGACAGTGGACTCAGAATCTAAATGAATCCTGTTGTTTTTCTGTTTTATACCAAAACAAGACACCCTGCCAGAAAATGCAAATATGATGCATGCAAGTGAAAGGTTTCTTAGGCTATGTCTATATTGCAAAGAAAAAGGTGGGTTCTTAACTCAGGTTAAAATAGCAGTGAAGACACGTCCGATCAGCTTTTAACTTGGGTTAGCATCTCGAGTTAAAGTTTATAGGGGAGTCTGAGATTGAACTCAAACTGCTATCTAAGTTAAAAGCTGAGTCTTCACTGCTATTTTAACCTGAGTTAGAATAATAGAATATCAGTGTTGGAAGGGACCTCAGGAGGTCATCTAGTTTAACCCCCTGCTCAAAGCAGGACCAAATCCCCAATTTTTGCCCCACATCCCTAAATGGCCCCCTCAAGGATTGAGCTCACTACTCTGGGTTTAGCAGGCTAATGCTCAAGCCACTGAGCTATGTCTCCCCCCCTTAACTAACCCAAGTTAAGAACATCCCTTTTTTTCCAGTGTAGACAGACCCTTAGTGTGATATTGGCAGAACTGTCTGTGTTGGGGGATTAGAAACACAGCTCCTTTAGCGAGGCTTTATTGTATATACTGAATTCCCCTGTTCCATGCTGAGAAATTATCCCTTTAAATGTAATGAACTTCTGCTTTCCCCTTTTATTTTTCCAAGTCAATGGTAGGATTTTTGTAGGAAATTATCTCTGCAGCAGTTTGGATACAAAGGTCAGGTGAAGCGTTAAATCTCTTTTCCCCCTGGAGCGCTCTGTGGGTCAGGATGCCCCGGAACTTTCAAAGCATCTGTTTTCTTTAACAGCATAATTACATGATCCACAATCAGAGGCAGAGGTTGGCAACACGGCACAGGGTGGTACGCTACAATGTGCATTGTACTTATGCGATTCTAGCAGAACTGGACTCAGATGTGTAGTTCAGAACTGAACTTCCCGAGCAGCTCAAGGGGGACCCTATTAATTAGTATGTGTTGTGGGAGTGGCGGGGGAGGCAAAAATATTCCTGTTCAAGGCCCCTCATGGGCTAGCACCGGGCTGCATGTGTGTGTTAGCAGAAAGGAGAGTCTTAAGTGTAATACTGTTAGCCGGTATTGGTTGGCAATTCTGTTACCTTCTTCAGTATGTTCTGCACTGCCAGCTTACTGATTGGCTCCAGGCCCAGGAAAACTGATAGTTTTTATTTTTTTTAATGATAGCACTTACAATACATAACAGTATTATTCCAGTAGGCAATAAAATACTGTATCTTAAGGACACTGTTTTTATCTTTCCATTAGCTTGTCTTTACTGTCTGGATACAGCCATAATAATAGAGAGAACAAGCACTTCCCAGTTCTGATGTTAGAGTCAGTGTAACTAGTATCTGCCTGCATAAGACACTGCTGGGGTTGGTTCTGAAAACTCTGTGTGGCTTTGCTTTTAGTCAACTAAAGTACTTGCTGTAGCCTTATCTGTAAATACAGATTCTATCTGGAACTGAGAAGTAAAAATTATACTGAATAAACAATAGAACGTTTGTGCTTTCCCATTATCTTGTGCTCTCTCTCTATAAACTTGTCCGCGTAGTTTATTACACACTGGTATTGTGTAATCAGAAATATATGCATATGGTTATCTTCAGTTTGCAATTATTTTCTCTCTTCAGGCTGTGTTGACAGAATTTCTCGGTTTGTTTCTAGTAAATTTTAAGCTCCAAAATCTTGAAATGTAAAAATTGGCTAATTTGCTGAATGTTGCATTTGGCTTCAGCTCATAGGCAGAGCCTGGACCTGGGCTAGGGTTCATGGTATGGCTCTGACCCATGGCTTTGATTCCAGCGTGGGTTTGATAGCACCAATATCTTGTGCCATTTCTGCCAAAAATAGTGAAAAAGTGACCTTGGGAAGCTTATGACATTTTGAATGGTGGACAGATCAGCTGTTTTTGGGAGACTTCCACCATCTGGAACAGAAATCTTGTGCAAATGGTTGTTTTTGAAAGATCGCAGCCACATCAGATGTATGGCTAGAACACAGGCCCCTTCCACATTTGCATCTCACCTGGAACCAAATCCATAGGGAGCGATTTGGTTCTGAGGCCCTACCTCCACAAATTCAGAACTTCTCTATTCATAGCACTTTTCATCTTCAAAGTGCTCTACAGACATTCACCAGTCAATTTTCACAATATCCCTGTGAGCTAAGTAACAGCTGCCAAAGGACTAGAGTCCTCACTCCGAAATACAGTGGGGTGTGGCATGGATTTTAGTGTAACATTGGGGCAGTAAAAGACTGATGTGTTGGAAATACTATCTGTGTTGAATCAAAGGTCAGCTTTAGCCAGGCAGGAACATGGAGCATACTTTAACCAGAATATCTATGAATCCATGGGAAATAGATTTTTGCAGGCCGCTTCTTCATGCAAATCAAATGACTTACCTTTTAAAATGTTATTGGTAATATAAATAGGGGACTGTTAACCCCAGAGTTCTGGCTAAAATCCAATATGTGTAATTCTTCTTCGAGTAGTGTCCCTATGGGTGCTCCATGTTAGGTGTCTGTGTGCCCCTGCACCTGTAATCGAAGATTTTTGGTAGCAGTGGCCCGTTGAGCCCGGGCATGTGCTCTCCCTCCCTCCTGGTCTGCCTCTCGCCCCCTCACTTCCTTCTCTATCGTCTGAGGGAAGGAGCAGCTGTCCCTTCCTTATCTGTGTCCTTAGCATATGTGGTGTTTGTTTCGTTACCTTTGTTCTCCCTAACAGTACTCAGGCTAGTGTTTTGTTTTGTTTTATTTTATTCCTTTGGTTTAAAAAGAAAAGAGAAAAAGGAAAAGAACTTCACTTTCCTTCTCTGTCAGGGGGCATCCCCCCTCCCCCCCAGGCATCTAGTAGACTCATAATTATTTTCTTTTTCAGTTAAAAAAAAAAAAAAAGGAAAGATGATGTTCTTCTGCATATTCCTCCCTGCTAGAGGGTGACACCCCCCGCCCAGGGGCTTGCCTGCCTCTCTCTGCTCCAAGCGGTGCCTCTCCTGCCAGGAGTCAGTTCCTGTCATGGCCAGACGCTCACTGTGCCTGGGAGAGCCTCACAGAAGTGCTTCACCTGCCACACCGAAAACTGCAGCCTCACAGGAGCTGGGAGCTGAAGTAAAAATTCCTCCCTATGGAGAAAACACTTCAGTCTGCAGGGGACTCCGGTGGGTGCTGACCCCGGATCCTCCCCGTCCCCGGAGCCTTCACTTCAAAAGGGGATGAGTGGTGAGGAGGAGAGAGAGAGAGAGAGAGAAAAGAAGAAGCCACCAGCGGACTCCCCCTGGAAAGGCTCCTCCGAGCAACTGGCCAGCCAGAGGGGTGTTCCCCAGTGCGGCCATCTCGGGCACCGACCCCCAGCAACTGGCCAGCCCGAGGGGTGTTCCCCAGTGCGGCCATCTCGGCACCGACCCCCAGCAACTGGCCAGCCCGAGGGGTGTTCCCCAGCGCGGCCATCTCGGGCACCGACCCCCGAGCAACTGGCCAGCCAGTGGGACTCCCCAGTGCGGCCATCTCGGCACCGACCCCCAGCAACTGGCCAGCCCGAGGGGTGTTCCCCAGTGCGGCCATCTCAGCACCGACCCCCAGCAACTGGCCAGCCAGTGGGACTCCCCAGTGCGGCCACCTCGGGCACCGACCCCCGAGCAACTGGCCAGCCAGTGGGACTCCCCAGTGCGGCCATCTCGGCACCGACCCCCAGCAACTGGCCAGCCCGAGGGGTGTTCCCCAGTGCGGCCATCTCAGCACCGACCCCCAGCAACTGGCCAGCCAGTGGGACTCCCCAGTGCGGCCACCTCGGTAGGACAGTACCAGCAGAGGAACCTCCTGCTGTGAGCTCAGCTTCCGCAGGTCGGCAGGAAGCTCTGGAAGCTGAAACCTTCAAAGGGGCTTCCTGCTGTGAGCTCTGCCCTGCTCTGAGCTCTGCTCTCGGCACCGACAAGGGGCTTCTGTGAGCTCCCTGCTGCTCTGAGCTCTACACTGGGGAACTACTGCACCCAGAGGGCACCCTTACCGTACCATCTCTAAAAGAGCGGCACATCGGCACCAAGACACCAGAGGCTTCCACCCTCATGCTCTGAGCCAAGGGTACCATCCCCTAAGGAGAGGGGACAGTTACCGTACCATCTCTAAAAGAGCAGCATAGAGAAACCCTTTGGTACCAGATGCAACAAAACTCCCATCTAGGAAGTGTTCTGCACCTTCCCAACCATTGATACCAACTACAGACACTCCTCTGGGGTTCCGGATGAGCCTATGGTAACACAGGTACTCTGATACTCTGGAGACCTGTGGCCTCAGTACCCAGGGAGAGACAATTGCTATACCATCTCTAAAAAAGTGGCACCATCAAACTTTTTGTACTGGGCGAAACTCTCATTTAGGGAGTGCTCTGCCCAGCTATTGGTACTGACAATGTACCACGGATCCTCCTCTGTGGTACCAAATGAAGCCATGGTACTGCATGAGCTCTGGTACCCTGGAGACCTGATGATTGGGGAAGAACCATAATCCCCATTACTTGGTATCCCGGTATCGAGCACATCCCGGCACCCAGAATCGCTCTTAGCATTGGGCTGTATACTGCCAATGCCCCAGTCAGCGGCACCCTTACCCACGGACGAATCTGACACTGGCCAGGAGGAGATCATTCTCTGGCCCCTCAAGGTGGCCCACCACCACACTACAAGGGTCATCCCCAATTCCATCGTGCCAACCGCCCATGCCTGCCTTCCTGCCTCTCCCTCCCAAGGCCATATTGTAATTCTTCGGGTATATACCCACACATGGCACGACCGTCTCCGGTGTCTCTCAGGGAGATGGTTTACTACAGCCTGGCACCTGAGCCAGTGCAGGAGAGCACCTGAGCCAGGACAGGAGAAAGCTTTTTCAGAACAGGAAAGAAGGGAGAAGGGGAAAAAAAACAAAAAACAAAAAAACAACACCTGAAGAGGAAGCTACCTCTTCAGCACACTTCTCCTCATCTCTCCCAGATGAGACTGTGCTGCCCACCCCTCATCACTAGGTGAAGATTTAAGAACTTTCTGGATCTTACCAAGAGGGTGGCAGACAAGCTGCAGTATTCCCTTACAGGAGGTGGCAGATACACATCACAAGTTGGTGGAAATTCTGCACACTACCTTCTCATCTAGAACTGTCCTCCCAATTAATGAGCTGATTCTAGATCTTACCAAAATCATCTGGCAGAGCCAGCCTCCATCGCACCAACCAGCAACAGAGTGTAAACAAAAACAACGCTACATCTCTACCCAAAGAGGCAGACTTTGTTTTCAGCATCCGCAACCCAACTCCATCATAGTGGATGTGGTTAATGCATAAAGCAAGCAGCATAATGCCAAGTCAACTCCATATGATCAGGCTTTGCAAGATGCAAGATGGCATCAACAACATTACTGTTTAGAGTCATAAATTACCAAACTGTCATGGCCAAAACAATTTTGTTAATCTTGGGAAACCCAGGATGTTTCTGAAACGTTACTGGAAACACAAAAAGAACAGATTCAGACCATTCTTAGAGAAGGTCAGTTAATAGCCAGACTGGTCCTAGAGACCCCAATGGATGTAGCTGTTACAGCTGCCTGCCCAGTCTCCAGTAGTACTGAGGTGGGTTGTGGGTTTTGTTTTTTTTTTTGTTCGCTACACCTCTCTAGATTGCCCAAAGAGCTACAGACTTCCAATTTGAAGGGCCAAACTCTTTGCAGAGAAGACAGATTTTCTCTCCACATCCTGAAGGATTCTCAGACCACACTACACTCCTTAGGAATCTACACTGTGGAACAGAGGAGAAGATATACCCCTCAACCACACCAGAGATCACAGTCTTCTCAATACTCACCATCTCTGTGCTGTTATGAGCCACAGTGTAAGAGGCCCAGGGCTCAGAAGTGAGAACAATCTGCACCCCAGTCCATGACCTCTCAAACTGCCTCTTATAAGCACTTTGTTGACCTGGTCGGGGGTCTGAACAATGATACCTTACAGCATCAGCTGCCATCTATACACCTGTCATGCCACTCAGAAGTCACCTTACCTTACTTCACAGCAGTTAGGACCAGCTCTAGAGCAAAGAGATTTATTTCTAGCCCTGAACTTACAGGGTGCCTACTTCCATATCTCAATACAACCATCGCACAGGAGATTTCCTACTGCTTACCTTTGGGGCAGGATCATTATAGGTACGGACTGCTCCACACAGGGTAGACTCCAAGGTTCACTTCATTGTAGTGGCATACTAACCCCGGTAGTGACTGGACTTTATCAGCACCAGCCTGATGCAGTACAAGCGAGAGCGCTCCTCTCACTACCCATATTCACCACCCTGGGACACATGTCTCCCTGATATGCTGGGGAGCTCACCTACACAACAACAAGGTTCAGGTCAAATGGTCTTCCACAGAAATGACCTTCCATATCACTCTTTTGGGACTAGGGGCTGTCAGGAGTGCCTGTGCATAAACTCTGCCTTTCATCAAAAACAACACACAAAGGTTATGATGGACTTAATGTGACCTGTATGTTTTGTATAAACGGCCAAGGAGCTGCCAGATCTCCCTCCCTCTGCAAGACAGCATTCAAACTTTGGAATTGATGCACCCATCACAATGTGCTCATCTCAGCTGTCTGTCTACAAGGGATACAGAACGGGATAACCAACAGTCTCAGTTGGAATTTTCTCACCACAGTGAATGTATACTGAATTCACAGGTGCTTCTAGATGTGGCCACCCTTTGGGGAAACATTCACTGGCAGTTGCCCTCATCTTTCCAGCAGACAGGGCCCACTTGTATGTCTTTTCCCAGTTTCCTACCCTATCTAAGATTCTGTTGAAAATTCAACGAAACAAAGCGAGAGTTATTGTGATTGCCCCTCTTGACTATGACAAGTCTGGCTCCCTTACCTGACACAGATGGCAATATGCCCTCCTGTTCCTCTGATGTCAGCCCATTCCTCACCCGCTTGCTCAAAACAATGGGCTGACCCTTCACCCCAACCCATGGGTCCTCCGCCTCCAGGCTTGGATCTTTCTTTGTTCTGAGGCTTAGAAGCAGAATGCTCTGACAAACTGAAACACACATTGCAACACAACCACAAGTTGACCACTCCACATACCTATCTACAAAATGGAAACGACTCCACGTTTGTACCGTTCCAAACGGACAGACCAAACCTCAATTTTCCTCCCTCTGATTTTGCACTACATTTTAAACTCTCCCTCAGCTCTCTTAAGGTTCATTTCGTGGCGAACATGGCTTCCCACTTGGAGTTCGCTCAACCACTAATGCAAAGATTCTTTAAGGGCATTGGGACTCTCTTCCCCCATGTGACACCACCCGCTCCAGCCTGGGACTTTAATCTAGTTCTCAGGTCTTGGACTAGACCTCCCTCTGAGTCGGGGGCAACTTGTTCTCTCTTACACCTGTCCATGACGACAGCTTTTCTAATTGCCATCACCTGAGTGAGGCACATAGGAGAAATAGCGGCCCTGATGGCACACTCATCATTCACAGCCTTTGTCTTTAAAAAAAAAACCTCTAAGGCCATATCCCAAGTTTCTCCCTACTTTTTCTGCACTTTCCATATGAATCAACAGATCCACCTCCCTGTTTTTTCCCAAAACCACATTGTGACAACTGGGAGACAATTGTGCATATGCTAGGTATTAGAAGGACATTAGCATTCTACTTGGACAGGACTAAGGAGTTCAGGAAATCCCCTAAACTCTTCCTTTCGTCCACAGAAAGATCCAAAAGCTCTGTGATATCTCCTCAAAGACTATCCAAATGGATCTCTAGTTGCATTAATCACTTAGCAAGGGCGCAACTTGCTTCCGTCCATACACACTCCATGAGATCAGTTCCTACCTCAATCACATTCCATAGGGATACCCCAATCTCCCCAATCTATAGAGCAATGATTGGGGCCTCTGTTCATACTTCCACAGAACATTATGTGATCACTGAAGATATGGCCGCTGACACCCTCTTCGACTCCACAGTACTCTCTGTAGTAAAAGACTCTGCTCCGACGTCCCAGCCTCCAGTGGTGGGTACTGCTCCGGAGTCACCTAAAGTGGAGCACCCACAGGGACACGACTCGAAGAAGAAGAGGAAGTTACTCACCTTGTGCAGTAACGATGGTTCTTCGAGATGTGTGTCCCTGTGGGTACTCCACAACCCGCCCTCCTCCCCTCTACTTCAGAGTTCTCTATAGGGTTCTGTGGTAGAGGAGGAAATGAGGGGGGGTTTGCCCGTGCAGTGCTAAATAGCCTCGAGGCAGACCACGAGGGAGGGAGAGCACACACCCGGGCTCAACGGGACACTGCTACCAAAAATCTCCGATTAGAGGTGCAGGGGCACACAGACACCTAAAGTGGAGCACCCATAGGGACACACATCTCGAAGAACCATCGTTGCTGCACAAGGTGAGTAACTTCCTCTTACGTTCTGCCTCCTGTTACTCAATGCCCTTGCAGTTTCAGCCAGCTACAGCATTCTTCCTGACTTCTTGGTCTAAACTGTTGTCTGTTCTGTTGCTGCATGTTGAGCAGTGGTTGTATTTCACCCCAGAGGTAGCTGCATTTTAGTGAAGCGAATCCTGCATGTACTGTAGCCTGTATATTGAGTCACATTTCCAACGCATTATGGAATAATTTGAGATGAAAGCGTACTATAGACATGCAGTATATTGTAAGTAAGCTGAATGCATGCAAATTGAGGGTTAGAACCTCAGCTGCGGGGGGCACCACGGGTGCTGGGGGGGGGGAGTTGCAGCCCAGGGGGGCACTGCGGTTGCTGGGAGAGCGGGGGGGTTGGTGGGGCTGGGGGAGGCTCCCTACCCAGCTCCTGGGAAGAGGAGACCCTAGCCCAGCTCCTAGCTCCATGTGCTGCCTCTGCTCCACCCCAAGCCCCAGTTCTGCAGCTCCCATTGGCTGGGAACCATGGCCAATGGGAGCTGCGGGGGCGGTGCCTGCGGGTGGAGGCAGCACGTGGAGCTAGGAGCTGAGGGAGGGGAGTTGCTGTCACCCTTCTCGGGAGCTCCTCCCAGGTAAGCACTGCCCCCCCCCAGCCCTGAGGGGGGCCCCCCCAAACTACTGCTGCTGGGTGGGGGTGTGGGGGTGGCCCAAGACTGCCCCAACAACAGCCGGTGCGACTGGCCCAGGAGCTGCCAGAGCTGCTCAGGCGGCTGCCAGGCAGTTGCACCAAGCTGCTGCAGAAGTCAGAGGTCACCGAAAGTCACGGAAACCGGGACCGCCGTGACAAACATGGAGCCTTACCCGTGACTAATGTATCCAACTCGTCTGGCAGTCCACACGCTGCGTTCATCAGCTGCACTGCACTCAAGTGGCGCTGAGGACCCAACCCAGCATGTCCATGTCCAAGTGCGCAGGTCTGGACTGCTTCAGCTGAAAGAGAATCGCTGCTAGCTGTCCGTAGGATCAAGATTTAATCCTCTCTTTAGACCGGGCACTAGAACAGTGGTTCTCAACCTATTTACCATTGTGGGCCACATATGCAGCTCTCTACACGGTACGTGGGCCCATCACACAATATAGACGTTACATGTAGTGCCCTGAGGCTGTCACACGGGCCGCAGCTGTGGGCTGATCGGGCTGCGGGGTGAGAACCGCTGCACTTGAAGATGACATGACAAGCCCTGGAATGATTAGACATTCCAGGCAGCAGGGGACAGTGACATGAAGACACAGGGTATGTCTACACAGCAAAGAAAAACCCGTGCATAGCCCACAAGCCCAAGCTGGCTGGCACGGGTCAGCCATGGGGTTTTCTTTGCTGTGTGGACATACCCACCCTGTCCAGTACGTTCGAAACAGCGTACTACTTGTGCTGAACTCCCGCGTGTTCTGCACTGGTTACAAAGCTGTGCTCCTCAGTGGGATAATCCTGATTTGCATGGTGATGCCTTTTCATGCAGTTAGTGCATGTTTGCCCTGGTTTTCATCAGGACTCCCAGGAAAGTGTCAGGAGCATAGAAATTGCTGTATCATCAGATCAGACCAATAGTTTTTCTGGTCCAGTATGCTGTCTCCAATGATGACTGGTATCAGCTACTTCAGAAGAAGTTGCCAGAACCGTTGCAGTAGGCAGTTTGTGCAGTAACTTGTCCTGGAGAAATTTCCCTTCTGACTCCCAATAATCAGAGGTTGGCTTAAAAGCCGAAAGCATAAGTGTTAAAAGTGGTTGATTTTGGGGGGACGGGTAGTCGGCGGAGACAAGCAATGGATTTTCAACCAAAACAAAAAATGTTGTGGGGAATTTTCGTTTTAGTTTAAATTTGCTGCCCATATTTAAACACACACACACTCTTACTCTCTCTCTCTCTCTCTCTCTGTTATTTCCCGGTACCTCATTAGCCTGTTTTTTTTTAAAAATCATATCACGTTTTATACTCAGTAAGAAGCTTGAAAATATGTTTTTCTCTTTGTTTTAGTCTGCATTTGGCAAACTTTGTTTTACTCTTGTTTGTACTAATCACAGAATCTGGTCCAGGGTCGAAGAAGAGATAATAGAGCATTTGTCTCTTTTCCTGCTTTCGTGCAGTATCTAAATAAGGAGAATGTTCTCTGAGGGGTAGGACTGTCTGCAGACCTGGCTTGTAATCCCAGCTCTGCCATTGACCTGCTTAGTGAACTTGGACAAGTCACTTTACCTCTCTGTGCCTCTGTTTCCCCTCCTGCCCTTTTTAAGCTGTCTGGGGCAGGGACTGTCTGTGGCTATCTGTATATACAGTGCCTAGCACAACAGGGCCTTGATAACAACTGGGGACTCAAGGTACTACCAGCAGAAAAAAATAATTTGTTGATTTGGGTTGGTCTGGCGGCTGTATGGCAGATTCTCCACTGGTGTAAATTGGCGTTGCTCCATTGAAGCCAACAGAGCAACGCCAGTTCATACTATGTGAGGATCTGGCCTGTGGTGTGCAATCCTTCGTGAGGAGCTCGTGCTCGCTGTCAGAATTGCTCTTCTCACATGCATGTGTTGCAGCATTTAAAGCAGCGTTTTTACCCCTGCGCAAGACAGCTGAATGGGAGAGGAAGAGAGACGAGCTCTTTTAACTTCCTCCAGCATGTGCAGTTGACTCAGGTGCAGCATGCAGAAGCTGCGTGTTCACCTAGGGACACCTCTTCAATCATGTGGAGCCGCGTTTTTGATACTTACCGTTGCTTCGCATAAACAACAACAGACGTGATGTGTGAGACCAAAGTCTCCCATTAGCCCTGGCAGAAATAAGATTTTTGGGAATTCCTGGAAAGTGAACTCGGCCAGCAGAAAGATACGTCCTCCCATGGTTCCCCCCTTTTGAGAGCCCATTCTTTTTATTAGGGTCTCTCCTGCTGCTCCTATTCTAAACACTTTCGCTGCAGCTGTTCACCCACACCATCTGACCAAGTTTAAAGGTGTCTCCCTCTGTGCTGGAGATGGAACATGCCCTGTCGGCTCCAGAGTTTATGGTTTTTCACCTCTCCTCTTTCTCCTGCGTGGATTGACGGGATGTCTGACTGAACACTAGTGAGAGGCAAACTGCAAAATGTTACCCACCTCTTCCCTCTGACCCGTCTGAGTTGCTCATTTCCCACAGTGCTCCAGGCTCCCATGGTTGCTGACCTCCCCTCCCCCGTGTTCTCTTTGCGAGGGGCAGCCCTTTCCGTGCCTCTTGTGGCAGCGGGGGGCGGGGAGCATTATGAAAACACTCAACACGCCAAGGTCCAAGTGTGGGGGACAGTGCGTGACCGAGAGCTAAGAGTGAGGGACACAAAAACGTGATTTACACCGGAAGCGTAAAATGCGGCAGGGTCGCTTCTTTTAGTAGGAATGACTCTCTCTGTTGCCTGTCCTCTTCGGGGGTCTTTACTGCCGAGTGTCAGCAATTTGCAGCAGTATACGTGAGGCAATACCAAATGTGTGTTGCATATAGGTGTCGTTGGGACAATGGCCATTGGGAGGTAAGAGTGGGAGCCTATAGCTTCATCTCTGGGCTTTCTGCTGTGGCTCTATTAGCCCTGTGAGGTGCTCTGGGATTTCCTGGCTCACATGCCGTCTGACTGAAACCTTCCCAGCATGACCTCCAGAAGAAGAGGAGGAGGAGTGAGCCATCCTCCAGAGTTCCTGTGGAGGGGGGGTGAGGAGTCTGCACATAACCTTTCCCCCCTCACTCAGAAGAAATCTAGCAGTCAGACAAGTAAATGAAACAGACAGGAGAAAGGGAACTGCCTGAATCCTTCTTGAACCCAGACTCATAGAAATGTAGGCCTGGAAGAGACCTCTAGAAGTCATCAAGACCAGCCTCCTGGGCTGAGGCAGGGCCAAGTAAACCAAGACCATCCCTGACAGGGGTTTGTCCAACCTGTTCTTTAAAAACCTCCAGTGATGGGGATCCCACAACCTCCTGCAGTAGCCTGTTTTCCGAAAGGAAGATGTGTGAAGGTTCTGGATGGGCCTTAACATATCTGGTTGTCTCCAGTGAGAACAGGCGGAGAACACTTTATGGCTTGAGAGCAGATAGGCCTACCACCTCCCACAGCAAAAGGACAACACGTTTACATGGGAAAGGGACAGAGCTACAACTATTGGCAAATTAGGCTGGTGCATTGATGCTAGCAGATCTTGCACCACAGGCCTGCTTAGCTGCTCAATTTCCTGTCAGAAAATCAAGGTAATGTTGTGTAACAAGTTCCTATGACTGTTTTAGCTCCTGTCAGCATCAGCTAGCTGTGAGGGCTAAACCAACTGTACAAGGGAAGGACACCATGTGGAGGGAGGAAAAAATTAAAAGCCAAATGAGCCCTTAAAGGAGGCTTGTGTGTCGCTCCAGCACACTCCATGGATGTGTTGCCAAAAGTTTAATCAAGGGAATATAACAAGGGCAAACGAAAATTGCCCAGCACTGGCTGATCACTGGGAATCAAAAGGGTTTGTTTGTAGCATAACAGAGCTGGGTCACTGGATCAGTAGGTCCTTTGCTAATATAGTCTCCAACATTACTGTGATTGCTGTTTCCTCTGGATAAGCAAGAGGCGCTGAGAGCTTGCAGGTCCTGAGTTCTATTTCCATATCTGACATTGGTAATTTACTAGCCTGTCTTAGGGTTTCATATTGCTGTCCAACACCATCTATCTAAATGCCTTCCTCAGAAAATAGATTAGCATTAGTGAAGTCCCTATTAGACTTCATGGAGACTCTTCTGACTTTTCTAGATATAAGAATTCTGATTGGGGTAGGGTTATTTTTTTTGATTGGGTTGTTTGTTTCAGGTCTTTTCCCCCTCTTTTATTTTTGTGGGGGCTGATGGAAGGAGTAGGCGCTCAGCTATATGATGGAGAAGTTTCACCAAAGAGAATGTTATCTCCATTTTATATGCAGGTAAATTGAGGCTAAGAGACTTGCTCAGTAAATGAATTGAAGATCCAGGCGGAGAACACGGTGCCTCCTGGATCCCAGTCCTATGCCACATCCCAAACAGGTGGACCAGACCTCTGATGTTGTCTGTATTGGTGCAGTGCAAGGAGCTCCTGTGGCGGGAGAGAAGTTGCTGGGGAGGGCAGAGATCCAGAAGGATGCAAGGGCACTTTGGTTGTTCCCGGCTGTTGGAACAGCTCCTTAAGGTCTTTGACAGCCCGGGGTATGTGAGACCAGTCCTGCTGCTGCTCTGACTTATAAATGGGCTTAGCCCCAGTATACCAAGAGGTGCAAAGGTGTCCCTCTCCTCACACCAGTTTCTGTATCGAGTCTAGCTCACCCAGAGCTGGGAATCAGGCCCATAAGTCTGAACCCTACCTAGTGGGCATCTTTGTGCCTTGCAGCCCCTTCTCAATCACATCACAAGGAAAGAAACGTCCACTGATTGTTCCCATGGATTTCTCAGTCTTGCATTGCCGCTTTCATTAATTGAGAGAGGCAGGTGTGTGATTGCTTTGTGCCGGGAAAGGAATCCACTCGCCTGCAGGCACTTACAAGAATCTGTCGATGCTAAGGAGCAAAGTAAAGGCTTCCGTAACCCGTCTGGTCTTGCCACTTGATCTTGCAATAATGCTGTTTTTATGGCAACACAATCACGTTTATATTAGCAGCCTCTGAGATAATAAATAAAGGGTTATGACTGCACTTCAGGATCAAGGGGAAGGAATGGCTGAGGTGGGAGAAATGGAAGTTCAGCCAGAAGCCGATCAATTCAGTTATAGCAAAGGAAGCGCAGAAAATAACATAATTGTTTTCTGTCTTGAATGTCCCACTAGAAGAGTCTCTGCAGTTGCTGAAGATGCAGTCATGGCACATGGACTGACTGGCTGCCTTGTTTTCTTCATACCTTTTAATTAACAAAGAGCAGCAGGGAGCTAGCCTCAAGTCCTGAGCTCAACACAGGTCCTTGCAAGATCTAGGCCTTAGTGTGGGTTAGACTGGGAATTAAAAAGCAAAGCTGGCTGTACAGTAGGGAGAGGAGCTCCTTTCAGATGTTAGGCTGGATCCTCAGCTGGTGTAAATCAGCAAAGCTCTATTGACTTCAGTGGCGTTAAATTGATTGACACCAGCTGAGCCTACATCCAAACCCAGATCCAGATTCATGATTAGGGCTCATCTCTAATTTTATTTATTTATTTTATACATTTCAACCAGAAGGGCCTGATCTGCTGCCTAGTTTGTCAGAAGCACAAGCAGTCCTATCAACTCATCTGGTTCTGTTGGCAGCAAAGGGCAGGACGAAGGGGGTGGACTGTTCCATCTCAGTAGAACATAGATCATCCCAACAGGGTGTGAGGAATTTCTTTAATGGCAGGGATGCATTTTGGTGATTACGCTGTAATTCCAGCATGTATGTTCCATTACTTAGTATGTTGTTAGCGCGTTCAGGAACTATGACTGTGTTGTTTGCGGGCATTGTGGCAGTTTTGAACTAACAGTCTTGCATTGTTTGCATTGGTTGTGTTATGCTCTGGTGGGTAAATAGCCTTGGACAGAATGATGGGTGTTTTGAAAGGGATGCCTTTTAAAAAGCCTCGCCTTCTAAGGCTGTGTCTACGCTAGCATTTTTGTCAGTATAATTTATGTTGCTCAGATGTGTGAAAAACACCCTCCCCCCCGAGCAACATAAGTTACCCCCACAGAAGCGCCGGTGTGGACAGCGCTATGTCAGCTAACGCCGCTCATTGAGGATTGTTTAATTGTGTCAACGGGAGAGTTCTGTCCCTTTGGCATAGAGCAGCTACAGGGGAGATCTTACGGTGGCACAGCTGCGTCGGTATAGCTATGCTGCTGTAAGGTCTGTAGTGTAGACATACACTTAGACTGTGCAGTGCTGAAGTTCAGATTGATTGCACTGCTCTGCTCCCCTCCCCACCTGTGACTGGCTTCAGGGGCAAGTCAGTGTGTGGGCCTCCGTGATTTGAAGAGCGGGGACTCTGGGGTGGCTCAGTCTGTCCTGACGGAAAAAGGACTGGAGACGGGGTGAGCTCACCAAGAAAGAGGTTGGCCTTTTGGTTCAGGCACTGGACTTGAGGTCAAGACAAGTCATTGCTTTGCCACAGGCTTTCTGTGGGACCTCAAGCATGTCAGCACAGTTGCTTGTGGGACAAAGATTAATGTTGCGCCAACCTGAAACAAAATGTTTTGGCATTTCTGAATCAAAATTTTTTCAAATTTTCCATTTGGTGAAAAACTTTGACTTTTTTTCACGAATTGGAATGAAAACAAATGTAGAAACATGCCTGGGAATTTCAGCCAGATGCAGTGCTGTGCACTTCTGAAAATGCTGGCTGATAATGAGGAAAGAAAACACCTGAGGGACACTGTGTTAGTTAATTTATAGACAAGTAAGAAGACGAGGTTCCTTGGCAGTCCACATCATTTTTACAGACAGGTCAGTGGCCATCCAAAAATAGCTTCTTTACATCCTGCAATAAGATGCAAGTTGTTTTGCTGCAGTTGTCCAAACACTTGGAGTCAGACAAACTAAAGAGAATGTTCCTAAGTAACAAAGATCCTGTTTCCGAGCAGCAGCAAAGAACAGAGGAGGAGGAAATACAGGAAGAGCAGGAGAATTATTGTTCAATAAAATTTTATTAAAAGGTTTCCATGAGATGTGTGGCCTTTTAAGAGCAACTAGAAAAATAGACTCTATTTAGAATTGGGCTAAATCAAAAAGATTGCAAATGTCTGATCTTTAAATGCCACTGTTTCTTTGTCCAGCTAATCTCTTTGTCCATTTGAATTTCAGTGCTGTTGATGATCTCACCAAAACCCAAATATACAGAGTAATTCTTTAGCAAATGCAGTGCAGTTAGGAAGTAGCCAGAAATCAGGAGGAAGGAGATTTTTGAATCTGAGTGATTTTGGGGGGCAAAGCCCTCAGCTGGTGTGAATCAGTGTAAATGGCTTGTGCTGATTTGCACCAGCTGAGGATCTGGCCCACTTTTCTTAGTGCCAGTCCTGGCTGAAAAGAAAACTCAGTCTGTTTGTTTGCACGAGCCTGTTAGGTTTTTTTTCACAGTATGATCAATGGGCAGGTTATTAAATCATTCTGCCTGGGAGGGGGGAATAAAGTTTTCACCCTGAAGTAACCTCCTGTCAACATTACCTCCAGCTTTCCTCAGCCCAGCTGATGGTGGCGATTATTTTTCATGTAGAACAAAAAGGCTACAGGAACTTGTAACCAGAGATGTAGGCTAGAGAGCAATGACCGACAGTAACCTCAGTGCACTCATGCTGCAAGGAGAATGGGGGGTGTTGCTTTTCTTCCCCCGCTCTCTCCTCATAATTCTTATACCAGACTGGTGTCCTGCCAAGTCGAGACCGAGCAGCACAAAAGAAACACTGAGAGGCATACAGAGAGCGGGATTCCATGTTCTTGTGACATGTGGCCGCCCTGGCTTGCTCCCCATCCCCTCCCAGCGCTGTGGAGATTTGCAGCAGGCTCACTCCGATGCCTTCACAGAAAGGCACTGAGTATTTCTTGTAAGCAGTCAAGCTGATTAAAACAAGAACGAGAGCCCTGTGCCACAGTGGCTGCTGCTCCCTCCAGGATGAGCAGTACAGCCAGGAGGGAATACACGCTATTAGGAATCCATTGCATTAGGGCTTGGCACGTGGGTTTTTTTTCCCTCTTTGCCATCAATTACCAATTTGTTTTGTGACTCTGCTCTTCCTTAAGTAGAAAAAGTATCAGGTTATCTACCTAATCAGCTTAGCCTATGCCTATGAATCTTCTCTGAGTCAGCTGTGTCAATTCTCTTCATAAGAACATAAAGACAGCCCTACCGGGTCAGATCAAAGGTCCATCTAGCCCAGTATCCTGTCCTCTGACAATGGCCAGTGCCAGGGGCCCCAGAGGGAATGAAGAGAACAGTTAATGATCAAGTGATCCATCCCCTGTTGGTTATTCCCAGTTTATGGCAAACAGAGGCTAGGGACACCATCCCTGCCCATCCTGGCTAATAGCCATTGATGGACCTGTCCTCCATGAACTTATCTAGTTCTTTTTTGAACCATGTTAAAGTCTTGGCCTTCACAACATCCTCTGGCAACGAATTCCACAGGTGGACTGTACATTGTGTGAAGAAATACTTCCTTTTGTTTGTTTTAAACCTGCTGCCTATTAATTTCATTTGGTGACCCCTAGTTCTTCTGTTCTGAGAAGGAGTAAGTAACACTTCCTTATTTACTTTCTCCACACCAGTCATGATTTTATAGGCCTCTATCATATCTCCCCTTAGTCGTCTCTTGTCCAAGCTGAAAAGTCCCAGTCTTATTAATTTCTCCTCATATAGAAGCTGTTCCATACCCCTAATCCTTTTTGTTGCCCTTTTCTCTACTGTTTCTCTATACCAACATATCTTTTTTGAGATGGGGCGACCAGGTCTGCACACAGTATCCAAAATGTGGGCGTACCATGGATTTATGTAGAGGCAATATGATATTTTCTGTCTTATTATCAGTCCCTTTCCTAATGATTCCCAACATTCTGTTCACTTTTTTGACGGCCGCTGCACAATGGGTGGATGTTTTCAGAGAACTATCCACAATGACTCCCAAGATCTCTTTCTTCCCTCAACTCCCCACAGCTTAGCGTTTGCACCTTTCACCTCAACTGCATTCCTTTGTATTGCCAACCTCAAGCATTCAAAAGCCCTGGAGTCAGGCCCCCAAAATCATGTGGTTGGTTTAAAAGAACCAGTGTTGCGGTTCCGTTCTTCACTCTCTGGTTTCTAAGACTTCAGGGCACATTTGAGTCACATTTTTCCAGCATTTTGCCTTAACCATGAAGATTCTGCTAAAAAAAAAAAAAAGCTGAGATTCTCATTTAATCACATGATTCCAGGAGCTGGGGCTTTTAGAAAAACACCAAATATCATAAGACTTACCCCCCAAAAATGTGAGAGATGGCAATACTACTTCCTAGATCTACCTGTGCTAGCTGTATAAAGTAACCTCTGGCTCCAGGCACACTTGTGTCTGCCTGTGCTTGGCCTGGAAATGTCTTGTGGTAGGTTATGATGTTGATGATTATTAGTAGTATTTGTATTATTAATGATCAGACATTTTTATATAAGATTTAGTAAGTTTCTTATTGCTCTGTACACCAGTTCAGTCCTGCTTAAGCCTACAAAATAGAGTTTAAGTGGAGTCGTGAATCTCTTGTGCCTAGCCTTCTGCGCTGGAGTGAATTTCCCCAAAACTGAAGAGCAGTTTATTCTGAACCATTGAGCTCCCCTTGCATCTCATGTGCCTGGCGGCAGGTTAAATGTGACAAAGCAGGTGTTAGCGAAGGTGTTGGAGGGAGGTTATTTTCAAAGATTCTATTTTTGGTGTAAAAACACGGCAGGTCCGACGTATCTCTGCAAGCTGCTGTATTTCAGAGCACATCGGCAGCAGCTACTGGTTTCCTTTTGTGTCCTCCATTGTGTCGTTGTCCCTTCCCCTCAGCCAGGTTTTGCTATTTTAGTTTGAAGATTTCACATTCTTTCTCCTTTTTGGGTTTGCGCTAAATAAAACCAAGTGACACTTGCTTCTCACCTAACAGGTTTGAAACTTCAGGATTTCCTGGTTGACAATGAGACCTTCTCAGACTTTCTCCATCATAATGTTTCCATGCCATTGTTTGCTGTGGATGAGATACTGAATGCAGAGGTCAACCTCCAGCAGGTGAGGAACTCTTTCAAGCATTATTATTCTTATTGTGGTAGAATCTAGGAGCCCTGCCCCATTGTGCTAGTTGCCGTACCAATACAAAAAGATGGCCCCTGCCCCAAAGAGCTTACAATCTCATCTTGGTTGGTTTGCAGCAAGGCTGTAAAAGGACTTGAAAATCCACGTAGAGAGTCTGGAAATGCCTAAAAGGCGCAGAACACTTGAAAAGCCAAAGAGAATTTCTCAAGTCCTGCTTTCCAAGGAAAACACACATCCAAATAGTATTGTTTGGACTATTTTACTTTTCTTTTTCAATGACAATGAAAAGATGCTCTCGTGGGTAAGTCACAGGAATGGGACTCTGGAGCTCTGCTGCAGACTGCCAGAGTGACCTTCGGCAAATCACTTAATTTCTCCCTGCCTCAGTTCCCCATCTGTCCGATGGGGAAGAGGAGGGTTCCTTTCTCCCACCCTGTGTCTGTCTTTTGTTTGGATTGTCAGCTCTTTGTGACAGGGGCAGTGTGCTTGTACAGAACATAGTGGAACTAGGTGAATAATTGACTTTTTTTCAAAGGATCTGAAGAAAAATCGATTCAGTTTGACCCCAAGTGATTTTTTTTTTTTGGACATTTCATTTTGGGTAATTTTTGGGTGCTTTTTACCCTTTGTTTTGGTTTAAAAAATTAGCCAAATTTCTGAACAGAATGCTATTTTGAAAAGAAAAGTCAAAGCATGTTGTTTTGAAATGACTCTGTCAGTATTGTTAGAATGATGTTTTCCAGCCCCATAATATTTTCTATTGAAGGACAGTAGTAGCCATAAACCAAAATCAACAAGTTGTACAGTCGCACAGTGGGATCTGGAGCCTGGTAGGGGGCTTCAGGCACTACCATAATATAAATAATGAATCAAAGCAGACTTCTTTCTTCCTGGAAAACTTCATGATTTGACTTTTGACTCAGAAAAAGCATAAAATGTTCCCAAGTGATTTTGCTCGAGAGTCATGTGAGAGGCCTCACTTTCCCGCTGGATTGAATATTGATTGTGAGGGGAAGGTTTGTTTGGTTTTGCAGGATAGGAATGGAGAAGGAGAGAGGAGGATCTCCGCAGAGAGAATTTAATGCCCACTGCAGGTATACAGTCCTCTCCCCAGCTCTGTATTGAAGTTAGGGCTCTGTATCCCCCTTTGTGAGATCTGGGATTATTTCCAGGTGCGGCTTTCTCTTTCATTCTCCTCAGAGAGGTTGGAGCTGGCAGTGCCAAGGAGACATTATTGGTATATAGTTAAAGCTTCAGTCAGGATTGTGTACTCTATAGGTACTATACACATGCATGTGATGAGATATAAGGTCTCTGCCTTGAATAGCAGTCTAGTCAGCTCTTGGGGAAAGGAGACACAACTCAGGTCACTCTATAGCACTCCTCAGGCCAGTTAGGCTGGGATTTTCAAAGGATTGTTGATTAGTGCTGAAGAGAGATCCACCCAGACCTCCTCAGCCAGAAGCTGGAGATTTGAGCCCCGAAAACATAGAAAGCTGTAAAACCACTTAGACTGTAGGTCTGTGGGGCAGGGACTGTCTCTGTGTTCTGCATTTGTACCACACCTAGCGCAATGGGTCTTGGTCCATGACTGGGGCCCCTAGGTGCTACCACAGTATAACTAATAATAGGACGGAGCAATTGCACTTAAGCCACCTAAGCCACTTGTGATTGACTGTATAAATATATGGAACAAATCTCCCAATTTTACATACACAGTGCTTCGTGGACGGGAAAGAAGGGACACCATGATCCATGAGCCTGAAATAAAGTGACCCGTGTCTTGTTTTTCAGAGCCCATCCCAACTTGGGAGGGATAGCTCAGTGGTTTGAGCATTGGGCTGCTAAACCCAGGGTTGTGAGTTCAATCCTTGAGGGGGCCATTTAGGGATCTGGGGCAAAAATTGGGGATTGGTCCTGCTTTGAGCAAGGGGTTAGATTAGATGATCTCCTGAGGTCCCTTCCAACTCTGATATTCAATGATTCAACTTCTACAAAAATGATCTTGACATTTTAAGAGTCCTTGGGGGAATTAGCCTGTCATTTATAATTTATGCTTCTACTTGAAGTCACCACAATTTCAGACCGATTGTAATTTTCATGAAGTTGTGACTTCATGCAGCTGGGAGTTTTTTTGGTCCTGTCTGCTTGTAATTTTTGTTTAATACAATTGTTGTGATAAGTGTTGTGCCCCAAGTTACACAGGAAATCTGTGCCAGAATTGGAAACTAAACCCAGATCTCCTGAATCCCGTGGGGTCCACTGCCTTTTACCACAAGACCGTCCTTCTCTGATATTGCTGTGGTGCTGGTGGTGCTGATTTTGTAAAGTGCCACCATCACAGATCACAAAACACATCCCATTTACTCAGCAAAGAACAAAGCTTGGCTTCATCCTGTTTCTGGAGTGCAGCTGTAGGCAGAAGTTAAGGTTCTATCACTCTGAGTCTATTTGCATCCTTCCTTAGATAGGCATCTCTCCACTGGATGGTTGATGTGCTTTTGCCTTGAAAAATATGAAAGTTCTTGTACTTTGTTGGCTCCACATGATACAAGAGATTTTGGTGAGACTCTGTCACCGTGTGGCTGGCCCCAAAGAGACCAGGTCACTGAGGAGTCCTGGAAGGAAGCTGAAGTTGGTTCTTTAGAGAAGGCTGACAGCAGGAGGAGCAGCAGGAGGGGTTTGCTGACTGGTGTCCCCAAACCAGAGAGCCAGAACTGGAGAGGGCTGAAGGCAGGAGCAGCAGCAGCAGAGGGAGTTGCGTGCTTGCGAGTCTGCAGAAGGGAAACTGAGACAAGCATTGCTGCTCGTGCCACAGCCTGCCGCAAGACCCTCGGACCGACGCCTCGGGATCACCTTTGATTCAGACTGACGTCCAGTCCAGGCATACCAGCGGTTGCAAACCAAGAGAAGCAGAAATGGAGAGAAACACCATTGTTAGTTGTGTAAATCTGGTTGCCCTGCCACAATTCACAAAGCAAACCGTGACATTCCAAATAGAGTCACAGAGCTTCTCTTGTTTGTCACCTGCATTAAGCACTTACCATTGCACATCCAAAGGACCCCAGTGCCATAATGACCTGTTGAAGGGATTTGGAGATCAGTCCCTCCCTTGAGAGACCCACGTATTGGATGCTTGATCAGAGATTTTCATTCATTTCCTTTACAGATATTAAACAGGAGTCCTTAACTTAAAGTATGAGGTGTCTGTGGACAGGAGTTAGGGTTCTGGCCTAATGTCCATTGAACTCAGTGGCAATGTTCCCATTGACTTCAGTAGCTCAGGATCAGTTCCAAACATTGCAGAATTACAAGCGCCAGGCTGTGGCTGCTCCTTTGTGAGCATGTCAGGAAGAGAGAGGGAGGAACCGACCTCCCCCCATCTCATGTCCTTTGCACACTGGTGAGGATAGGCCATTGGGGGTGTCTTGTGCTGCATGCAAAGCTATGATTTCCCACTCACACACAGTCACACTCACACATCACTTTGTGCTCAGAGGTCTTGATGCAAAACCCATTAAAGTCTGTGGGAGTCTTTCCGGTAACTTTGGTGGGCTTTGGATCGGGCCAAGGAGCACAAACCGCAGGATTCTTGTGCTCTCAACTGCCGCACCTGTATGTGAGGCAAGAGGAATCTGATTGCAAATAATTGTAGGCGAGAGAAGGTGCCTTACAGATGATATATCTCAGGAGTTTAGGCTTTGGGTCTTTCTTCCTTGCTTGTGCCGCACTTCTTAGGCTTGAGCACAAACCTTTCGTTGGAGGGGCCCAGGTCCCAGACACACGTATATTGAGGTTGGTGTAGAGTAGGGAGTCTACTACTATATGGCTCTGCCTGGAGTGTTGGGGATATCTCAGCCGTCGGACTCTCCTGTGGAACTCAGGGGGGCCACACACTTCTGTCATAATCCGAGTAATACATGGCCAAGAACCATGAAATCCTTAGGGAGAAATTCCCTCTCCCTTCTAACCTTGAGTGTTGTGAATCATGATGTAGCCAAATGATCATTTCTGACTCAGTGATACTAGTTTAGTGCCAAGAATGATTTACTGATGGCATTTTGTATTGTTTCACAACTGTTCCCAGGTCATCCTGTCTGGCTATCGAATGCAGCTGAGAGATCTGTGCAATGGGTCAGAGCTGTCTGAATTCCTTACAATCCACAACCCAGTAGTCGCAGTGGTCAGCGAAGCCTTCCTCTGCACCATGCCTAAGGAAAAACTCCACACAGCAGAACAAGCCTTTCGTGCTAATATAGACCTTTTGAAGCCTATACTGGTGAGTGCACTGGCTATACAGTGATTTCTAAGGGAGAGCATCAATGCTGGGAATTAATGCCTTATGAAGGGCATGATATAATGCAGGGGTGGCCAACCTCAACCTGAGAAGGAGCCAGAATTTACCAATGGACATTGCCAAAGAGCCACAGTAATACATCAGCAGCCCCCGCTCAGCTCCCCACCCCCTGCTCCCAGCGCCTCCCACCCACCGGCAGCCCCGCTGATCAGCGCCTCCCCCTACCTCCCTGCACCTCCCAATCAGCTGTTTCGTGGCGTGCAGGAGGCTCTGGGGGGGAGGGGGAGGAGCAAGGGCACGGCAGGCTCAGGGGAGGGGGCGGGAAGGGGTGGAGTAGGGGCAGGGCCTGGAGCAGAGCCAGGGGCTGAGCAGTGAGCACCCCCCGGCACACTGGAAAGTTGGCACCTGTAGCGCCAGCCCCGGAGTCGGTGCCTAGACAAGGAGCCGCATCTTAACTTCTGAAGAGCCGCACGAGGCTCCGGAACCCCAGGTTGGCCACCCCTGTTATAATCCGTGGTTGTACAAGCTTTTGGGAAATACGGGGATGGAGTGTTTAAGAATACACGAGCCTTTATTTTTTGGAATAGACTGTTTAATGCCAATAAGGAAAATGGAAGAGGATTCTGAGTCCCCAGGTTAATCATATAGTTTTCTCCTGCCATACTCCTGCCTTCTGTTGATTGGGGTGATGTGTTAAATGAGGACATTGCCTGGGAACATGTGTCTCTACACGGATTTCTCAGGAGAAAAATATTTATGCTGTATGGTAACAAATGAGCCATTCATTGTTCCTGTATTTTGATCAGATGTTGCGTCTCAGCTGGAATGAACCCACAGATGTCTGACAGAAACCTATTTAGCATTAGAACTTTCATATGTTTGCAACATGAGGAAGCTTATAGCCAATGGCAACCCAAACTCTTTGAGTAGCTTTAACACACGCGCACGTGAGATTTTAGGGCCAGATCCAAAGACCACTGAAGTGAGGGGGAATCTTTCCACTGACTTTAATAGACTTTGGATCAGTACCTAAATATTTTAGCTGCATGCAGTTTGCAATTATTTAAGTAAACTTAAGGTGCTTGGTGAAGATATTTGCAATAGACATGCTCGTTTATTTTGAAACCCAGGTGGCTCTTTGTATACCTACGGTGTCTGGGTAGCATACAAAGAACTTGATGAAGTTGATACTGAAAACAGCAGCACAGAGAAGAAGGGGCCGATGGAACCCACTTTGTTGTCCAATAAAACAAATAACTCTGCTGTCTGCTTAGAGGAATTCAGCACTCTTGCTCTGGGAGTATCCAGATTTGAAGATTTGATAAACCTCATAGGACAGATAGTCAAGCATCAGTTGCTTGGAGTTTGCCCAATCAAAGGGGTTGATTATCAAGCACTGGAGTCAGATTACCTTTCAGCCCCGACTTTACTGTAATTCATGTTCTGTTTTGCACGTCTCCCACGTGCATTTTGTCCTTACTGAGAGAGGCTACTACTGAGAATGACATAATAATGAATACAGAGAGATGAAGTAACGGCAGACAGAGGGAAGAGAGCACAAAAATGGTTCCTCTAGCGAAATGAACTACTTTGAAAAGGACTCCGGGAAGGAAAGCATTTCGGAGCAGGCTGGGGACAGGAGAGGTTGAGTTGAGATTATCTTTAGTTAATTAGTGTGTTCATAATAAGTGAAATTTGCATTTTGTGGGCTTGAAGTGGTTTCTAGGCCTTTTACTGGTCCTCTGCACAGGCATAAACATTCACATGGCTGCAGCCTAGCCTCTCTCTGTCTGGGCACAGTTTACACCTCCCAGATCTCCAGACACACTCACTTTGAGCCAAAGATTTTCAAATGCCAGTCTGAGTATGTGCCTCTAACTGCCCAGTTTACACTCACAGTCAGGTAGGTGAAGGTACAAGTACTGAGATTTGCACCCACAATCCAACTGCAGATGCAAAATACAGGAGCAAATTACCTGAGAATAAACTGGGCCCTGAAAAAGGAGGCCACCCACTGGAAATGTTGGCCCGTAGGTTTTCTTCCTCATGAAATGAATTTGGTTCCAGCCAAACTCGCTTAGTACAGGCTTAACTTCCTCATTTCCCACCATCCTCGGTTATAGAACTCGCTTTCTGTAACAACAAGATCACGAATATTCTTGCAGCAAAGATCGTAAAAGGATAAACGTGAGAACACTGCCAACAAGTGGGGTAAATATAGACATACCCTTCGTAAAGTCCAAATTCTTTAGCCCAGCAGAAACAAATACACTGGCCATATCTAAGCCTACGTTTTCAATCAGTAAAAGAGTGGCCATAAGTCATTATGCTCCTGCCACTGGGCAAGAACAAAAATAGATATTGGGAGAAGCCTGCTTCTGATCTCGACTTTAGAGAAAAGCTTTGTGCTTCTGAAGAGAATCTTGAATACAGCAATTCTGAACCTGATGAGCATTCAGCCAACCTTACTTAGGAGCACAAAGCATAATTTTTCCAAAGGAGAATGGTGAAGGTTGCTGCAATGCCTGAATCGTTAAATGTGCTCTGTGTGGCCAAGTGGACTGAATAAATTAACCTAGGAAATGGTCATCACACATGTGAAACACTCTAGCTTAATGGCTAAACAGTCCCTTGACCTACAATAATATCCTTGGAAAAGGAGGTAACATTCCGTCACTCTTGAACAAAGGAGTCTGTTCACTTGCAGTGTATCAATAAAAGCAGCATTTTCCTAAGGGTGAAATCTTGGAAACAAGTTCTGCTCTGCTTCTTATACAAAGCTCATAAACCTGTGTTGAAAAGCTCATTGGCCAAGGAAATTAAATTTTTAAAAGTGCCCCAGAGGTCTTTGTTTAATGGCATTTTAGTCTCCCTAGCTGTAATATAAGTATAACGGAAACTCTGGGCCAAGTTTTCAACCGATGCAAACAGACATGGCTCAATTGGCTACAAGTTTTCATCATTTTCTTTTCTGAGAACCCTGAAAAAGAAGAAGGGTCCATGAGTTTGCAGCTTTGTGACTTTGTCAAAAACTCAAGCTCCCATTTAAGCACCACATTAAGGGCTTGAGTGATAAATTCGTCTTTCTGCATTGGAGAGTGTTGCAGCTCTAAATAAAAGAGAAGAATTAATGTTACAAAGGAAATCAGTACGGTACAAAGTGCAATGAATTGGCTGGTGAGATTTCAGCACAATTAAGAAGAAGAAAGCCAGATAGAAAAATGGTGCTCGTTTTTACCATACTTCGTATTCGCAAATTTTCCATATGGAGAACTTCCCAAATAATGGTCCAACCCTGGGGACAGAGAATCTTTGCCACAGGAATAGAGGGAGGCAGTTGTGGTTAAAACCCTGGACTGGGAGCCAGGTTGCCATCTTTGCCACTGTCCTGCCACTTGATTCTGGGCATGTCTGTGCTGCATCTGGGAGCGAGCCTGGGTCCTAAACATAGCAGTGTAGACATGGCAGCTCAGTTTGGAGCACATGCTCTGGGGCCGGGGGTGGGCTTGAGAGCCCAAGCTCCAGCCTGAGCTGCAACATCAAAGCACCGTCTACAGAGCTATTTCTAGAGCACCAACGTGAGCCTCACCAGCGCGAGTCTCTGGGCCCGCTGGGAGGCTTGCTGCCGGATGGAGTGTAGACGTGCCCTGAATGTCTCTGTACCTCAGCTCCACACCTATGAAATGGCGATCGTGGTGTTTCCTAACCTCACAGAGGATCAATTAAATGGGCTTAGTTATACTTTGGCTTATATAAGCACTTAGGCAAATCAGTTTAGACAGGACTGCAGAAGGGACTCTGGGAGGGATCATCAAAAAGCCCAAAATTATGGCTGGATGAATGGCAAAAAGCCATTGTTGAATGGATGTTCATTGTCCAAGGAAAGCAACACACATGGGCATAATGCAGTACCGATCACTGAACTGCATATTCAGTAGAGATCTATGTAAGCCTTTCCCATTGCATAGGCTCTTTAGGGTGATGCATGAGATCTGCCATGTGCAGTATTAGACGCTCCACGTTGGGCCCACCCTGCAGGGAGCTGCTGTTAATTCCCACAGTATGCAGAGAGTTTTCAGTGCTTTAGGCAGGGCTGGCTAAAAACCAGGGGAACGGAGGGGCCATTTCAGACTAACTTTCATGGATCTTATTTTCTCTTTCCTTCAAACTTTTCTCTAGTGTTGAGACTGCTGCTGACTCAGAAAAGAGGAGTGATGCCAATCAGGGACTACAGGCAGCCATGGCCGGGGAGGGGGCATCTAGTGCTTGCCCTCAGTTAATCCCCTAGATCGGTGCTGGAGGGATACCCCCTGCCACTTAAATGTGGGACCAACCCTCCTTTGCTTGACAGAATGAGAAGCAATCTCTGTGAGTGGGTTTTCCCCACGAGACAGTAAACCACACAAGTTAAAATGACAGGTTTCAGAGTAGCAGCTGTGTTAGTCTGTATTCACAAAAAGAAAAGGAGGACTTGTGGCACCTTAGAGACTAACAAATTTATTTGAGCATAAGCTTTCGTGAGCTACAGCTCACTTCATCGGATGCATTCAGTGGAAAATACGGTGGGGAGATTTATATACATAGAGAACATGAAACAATGGGTGTTACCATACACACTGTAACGAGAGTGATCAGGTAAGGTGAGCTATTACCAGCAGGAGAGCGGGGGGCGGGAAAAAGCCTTTTGTAGTGATAATCAAGGTGGGCCATTTCCAGCAGTTGACAAGAACATCTGAGGAACAGTGGGGGGTGGGGGGGGAAATAAACATGGGGAAATAGTTTTACTTTGTGTAATGACCCATCCACTCCCAGTCTTTATTCAAGCCTAAGTTAATTGTATCCAGTTTGCAAATTAATTCCAATTCAGCAGTTTCTCGTTGGAGTCTGTTTTTGAAGTTTTTTTGTTGAAGAATTGCCACTTTTAGGTCTGTAATCGAGTGACCAAAGAGATTGAAGTGTTCTCCGACTGATTTTTGAATGTTATAATTCTTGACATCTGATTTGTGTCCATTTAGTCTTTTACGTAGAGACTGTTCAGTTTGGCCAATGTACATGGCAGAGGGGCATTGCTGGCACATGATGGCATATATCACATTGGTAGATATGCAGGTGAACAAGCCTCTGATAGTGTGGCTGATGTGATTAGGCCCTATGATGGTGTCCCCTGAATAGATATGTGGACACAGTTGGCAACGGGCTTTGTTGCAAGGATAGGTGCCTGGGTTAGTGATTCTGTTGTGTGGTGTGTGGTTGCTGGTGAGTTAAAATGGGGCCTGCCCACATAGGGAAGAACTTTGCTCTGTGTAGATCTTCCCAGTTCTGATATTCAGCATGGAGAGGCAATTTGTATGTGTGTTAAGTAAAGGGTTTTAACTCTGCAGCACTGAGGCATCCCAGAAAATGTCTCCAGGTTTGGCAGTGAGCTGTAGCTGTGCCGTGATTGACATGTTGCACGAGGCCATGAGGGAGCTGTGAGGGCTACAAAAAGCAATTGTGTTGGTCTCTCTGAATGACATGGGTGGCATTTTGTCATTGCTCTGGCCCAAACAGAACACTGAATAATACATACATTCCAATGACTTTAACACAGCGCACAACGTTGCCTATGAAAAGAAGGTTTTCTTTAATATAGATACAAGCGTCATTTGAACCTCCGACTTGCTGTGTCCTTTTTTTGGGATGAAGCCGCATGAGATCATCCTTCCCTTAAACAATAGGGCGGGACTCCTGTTAGGAAATAATAACAGAACTTCCAAATGCGTGATTTGTCTACCACTTCCTGGTTGAAATAGTGTTTATGACAAACATTGTTTCCCATTGCAAAGTAAATATGACTCAGATGCCATATTTACTTACCAGAAGCAACCACTGAAGTATCCTGTGGCAGGGCAAGGCGACAGATATGCAAACATTGTGCCCCTTGAAAAAATGCTGACATATTTTATTGCATATTGTGCAGAAATCATTTTTTAAAATCTCACAATTCAGCCTGTGAATTGTCCATTCTCATGTCAGAAGCACATGACCAGCTCCTGCATCTCTTACTCAGGCTTGTCGTCACAGCAAAGTTAGCTTGAGTGTTGCCCCTACCTCGAATTCTATCCACACATACCCTTCACTGAAGTGCAGGGGTGCTATTAATTCTAGTCGACTGGCCCGCGAGGGGTATAGGCTAAGGCTCAACTGAGCAACTGGTCAGCTGCTAACACAACCACTCTGCTGCCGTTGGCTCCACTCGAGTGCTGATGGTTCTCTGATGCCTTCCTACAGTCCTCCCCATCTGCCCAGAAGGAGAGAGAAATTCTCCCACAATCCATTGAGACAGAATTCACAGAGCAGCTCAGCTTCCTGCAGCACAAAGGACTCTGGGATGTGCCCTCAGAAGTCTCAGGCCAGTGTGGACACAGCAGCTGGAGTGCTCTTTCATAGCGTGGCCGTTTTCACGTGAGCTGGGCTAACTCGAGAGGAGGAACGGGAGTGCAGATGACTCAAGCTAACTCTGCCTTCAGACAAAACTCCCAGTGACTTCCATGAAAGGTCTGCTTGTGTAAGGAGGAATGCTGGCTTATTGGGCCTGAATTTCTGCCCACCTCTACGGATATGAATCAGGAGCAACTCCATTGAAACCAGTGGAATTCCTTGGGTGTAAAGTGTACAGTTAATTCAGGGGGCAGTCTCACATCTGTGTTACTGTAATGTGGTCCTATAGATGCATGGTATGGCATGAACTTTTGTGTCTATGCAAGAGAGGCAGGGTGGTGTACTGGACTGGGCATTGGACTGGGACTCAGGCGATCTGGGTTTGATTACTGCTTGATCAGAGCCTTTTTATGTGACTTTAGGCAAGTCACTAACTGTCCCTGCTCATCAGTTCTGCCTCTGGAAAATTGGGAATAATGTTTGCTGTTCCCATGTTTTGCCTGTTTAGATGGTGAGCCCTGCAGGGCAGGGGCTGTCTCATACTATGTACATGTGCTGTGCTTAGCACAATGGGGCCCTGATGTGTTCTGTAGCCTCTCGGTAATATAAATAATAATGAAATGGAGCTTGTGTCTATTTCCATGTGCGATGCTCCAGAGGGGCATGCAAGTACATTGTGTGAATGGAGGTAGGACCGCTCACCCTGGCATATTGTTAAAATGTTGCCACACCTTTGAGACTTCATTATTTGTGACCCATATTTCAAATTTGTCCCAGTAAGGATTAAATCTGTGGCGAGTTTGAACTGCTTTTCTTTCCTTCCTTCGCTGTGTGTGTGGGTTGGTTTTTCAAGTTATCTGAGCCTTAAGTTCCTGACCCTTAGCTGGTGTGAATGTGCTCAGCTGATCCAGCGGAGGCTCTAGCCCAGTGGTTCTCAGCCTGTGGCCTGTGGGCTGCTTGCGGCCCATGTGACATCCTCAGGGCCATACAGGTAATATTGGATGAGGCCCGCATATGCAGCCCACAGTGGTAAATAGGTTGAGAATCACTATCTAGCCAGCTGTTTTATCACGTGACTTAAATAGGCCAAGCGACATTTTACCAGACTTTTCTCCCAAAAAATCACCCCGGGCAGAGGACAAACATGAGAAATCTTAGCTCAAAGGATCATAGAAGTGTCTAAGAACGGGGGCTTGTAATTGAAGAGCCATTCTTGTGATTAACAAGGAGTCCGGTGGCACCTTAAAGACTAACAGATTTATTTGGGCATAAGCTTTCGTGGGCAAAAGACCCACTTCTTCAGATGGATCTCAGTTGCTTTGAGAGTGTGTGGCACAGTCTCTCACCATAGTCAGTGTTGTATGTCAATGGCAGTGGATTTTTTTTACCTTCAGTCCATTTGGTATGATGTCCATCTGTTTGCACTTGGAGAGGAAGATGATGTCTGTCTGTATCTGTGCAAGTTTTTTGTTGAGGTTGATGGATTTCCACTCCATATGGCTAAATTTAGTGTCTTGCATGGTGTCAAGTATCAGGGGGTAGCTGTGTTAGTCTGTATATGTCAAGGTTCCTTCCCCACTCTGAACGCTAGGGTACAGATGTGGGGACCTGCATGAAAGACTCCCTAAGCTTATTCTTACCAGCTTAGGTTAAAAACTTCCCCAAGGTACAAACTTTGCCTTGTCCTTGAACCCTATGCTGCCACCACCAAGCGTGTTAAACAAAGAACAGGGAAAGAGCCCACTTGGAGATATCTTCCCCCAAAATATCCCACCAAGCCCTACACTCCCTTTCCTGGGGAAGGCTTGTTAAAAATCCTCACCAATTTGTACAGGTGAACACAGACCCAAACCCTTGGATCTTAAGAACAATGAAAAATCAATCAGGTTCTTAAAAGAAGAATTTTAATTAAAGAAAAGGTAAGAGAATCACCTCTATAAAATCAGGATGGTAAATACCTTACAGGGTAATCAGATTCAAAACATAGAGAATCCCTCTAGGCAAAACCTTAAGTTACAAAAAGACACAAACAGGAATCTACATTCCATTCAGCACAGCGTATTTTACCAGCCATTAAACAAAAGGAAATCTAACGCATTTCTAGCTAGATTACTTACTAACTTTACAGAAGTTCTGAGTCTGCATTCCTGATCTGTTTCCGGCAAAAGCATCACACAGACAGACAGACCCTTTGTTTCCCTCCCCTCCCGATTTTAAAGTATCTTGTCTCCTCATTGGTCATTTTGGTCAGGTGCCAGCGAGGTTATCTTAGCTTCTTAACCCTTTACAGGTGAAAGGGTTTTGCCTCTGGCCAGGAGGGATTTTATAGCACTGTATACAGAAAGGTGGTTACCCTTCCCTTTATTTTTGTGACAGTATATAATACGGCTACCCCCTGATTCTTGTCACTGTGTCACAGTGCTGTAACGTGCTATAAGCCTCAAATGTGTCATCTCAGGAAATGGTCTTCAGACCAAAGGAGAGAGGCTGTCAAAGTTGTGAGCCCAAACACCCAATCTAAGTGATCACTTGAAACTTATGTGAAATGTCTTGCATTTGAGATGTAATTTTTAATAAATCATTCCTTGCTGCATGCAGAACTAAAATAACAATCAACCCCCACATAACTCTTGGACTAACGGTAAACAGGAACCTTGACATGCAGGTGTCTGCTGTGGTTTCCGGATGCAGCAAGGATTGGTTCTGAATATAAATAAAGGCTTCCTGAAAGCAATCGCCTTCCACTGTTTGACATTTGGAACTATTTTATTTTGCATTGGCTCTGGATTAGACTTTGGATCATTGACTATTTTATGGAAATTGGTTGCTTTAAAATAAAATATGCACTTGGTTTAATGTTAAAATCCCAAGGTCTCATTTAAAGCTACTAAAGCCAGAGTTCCTTCAGGGTCCGGGGAGAGAAGTGGACCTGTCCAAACCTGCCTGCACAGTGTAGCAGCAGGTAGGATGCCCCCAGGCCCCCTGGAGGGAAAATTCTTACCAGCAGCTGTGTTATGTTGCCATATAACTTGGGCTTCCCACTTCCCAGCTTTGGCTTCATGGGGCCACAGCCATCTCCTGATCTTTCCAGACATTCCCCCGTTAGTGCACTCAGGGCTTATAACCTTCTCACCCTTGTATTTGGGGGATCAGTATTCTGGCTGGAGCACAGAGGGGAAGGGGCCTCTGGTGCACCCACTTAGGCCGTAGGCAATCAGGAACATGGATCACCCTCTCAGTTGAAGGCGCATGCAGAATAAATGCAGGTGTTTTACAACTTGTGTTCTATCTGTATGGCCCTAATGACCATGGTATTGAGCAACTCACAATCACTAATGGATATTATCCTCACTCCAGCCCTGTGAGGAAGGGAAGCATTACCCACCCTTGATGGATGAAGAGTGAGACATGGGGCAGATTAAGAAGCTTTCCCAAGATTGCACAGAGGGAATCTGTGGTTGAGCTGGGAATTGACTGCGGTCTCCTGAGACCTTGTCTACTAAACCCTCCTCCCTACTCCTCTCTGCTTGGTATCTGAATGTTTCTGAGGGTTTGCGTTTCCCTTTTGGTTTCTTTTTGTGATCCCAAGTTTCTATTTCTCTTTCCTGTTACAGAAAGGAATCGCCTCCAATTACTCCTTACAGGATCTGTCAGGAGCCATGGAGACCTTGGTGGAGAGTCTTGGGACGCTCGTTAAAGAGGTAAGCTGCTCCTTCCTGCGTCAGGAGGGAGAACTTCTCTTTGCCATCACCGTTTCTAGCCTGAAATTGACTTCCCCAAAGCACAAAGCTGCTCCGTAACCTGCACCTGCCTTACAGCTTTTTTCCTTTTAATAAAGATAGGCCCTACTCTGCAGCATCTTTGTGCCCAGAACTCTGAGGGAAGTCAGTGGGAGTCCTTTGAGCCATGCAGCTACAGATTTGGTCCTCTGAAGGAAGAACTCTGACATATCTGTGATATGCACCGTGCCCTACATTTGCTTTTCAGAGCCTGCTTTTTCAAAGGCAGGAACAATCATTGCATTGACAACATAAACAGAATGCTTGCTGTGCCCTGGACGAGGCCCGTGGGCGCGAGCCTGCATAATGATTTTTGCTCGCAGTGGTGGAGGTGATATCAGTTGGTTTCAGCAACTGGTCTCAGGGAGTGACAAGGAGTTATGGGAGGGGGAAAGTAGGTTGATGTTGGAATTTACTAGCTCTGGACTTCTGGGCAGTTACGTATTTGTTGCTTGTCCCATCTATATTCGTACATCATCTAGCGTAGTGGGCACCGGATCCTGCTTGGGGCCCTCCAGGCTCTATCTGAATATAAACACAAAGAATAATGTGACCAATTTGCATGTGTAAATGACAGTTTTATGGATGAGAAAAAACATTTTTGTCAGTGAAATGGTGAAAAATCAGCCCTACGTGCTTAGTGCTGGACCAACCCCCCGATCTATTTTTAAAGCTAGCTCCTTGGAGCAGAGACTGTCTTTGTTCTGTGTTTGTACGACACCGCACAGTGGGGCCCTGCTGCAGGACTGTGGCTGCTGGCCCTATGAGAATATAAATAGCAATAAGAAGTGAGCTATCTTACTTCAGCTCCGATTGTGCTGATGGTGATGGGCTGTTATTATTCTAACATGTGTTTTCTCTCTTGGAGAAGTTGACGTTGAAGCTAAACAATACCATCCCCCTCCTCCCCATTATCCTTCATCAGGGAAAGAGAGCCCGACAGCCATGAACTGGAGTAACCTCTTAGCGCCTGAGAAAGCCGAGGGCTCCTCAGGTTACTGAGCACTCTGCTTCCAGAGAGGGGAGGGTGTTCGCAGCGGCACAATGCCCGTCAGCTCTTCCTTGGACACGTTCCCTGCCCAACCCTGGGACCTGCAGCGGTTTCCATTTATGATGAAATTGACAAGAAGATTCTAAGATCAGCGTCAGTTTGGAACCAAGGCCACAGGAGAGCCTCTCCTACGCGCCTGGCTTTGGGGTCTGGTGACAGCTGTTTCCTGTTACAGCACTCAGGCCTCTCTTTATTTCTTTTGTCTGGGGGTAAAAATAATTGAAGCCATGTGATGTTCTCTTTGCTGATGTGGCTGAAAACTCCCTGAGTAACGTGCCTTTTGCTTGGCAGCTGTCCTGGGTAGGAGTACCTTTCCTTCTCCCTATTCCAGTGCAAACAAAGGCCGCCTTTTCTCCGCAGCGCCCGTAGCATCAGCCTCCCAGACGTCTTGACCGAAAGTCACATTTCATTGTTTGGGGTGCTGACTGTTGTGTGACAGATGGGGAAGGAGGATTCATTCCCTTGTTGATCTAGCAGCAGGCGTTGTGGAAAAGAGAGCATTATTATTTGCACCACATCCCCTAGCCTTTCTAGCAGAGGGTGTTAATTAGGAAAGGGACTGAACAAGATCCCAGAGTAACAGCCGTGTTAGTCTGTATTTGCAAAAAGAAAAGGAGGACTTGTGGCACCTTAGAGACTAACCAATTTATTTGAGCATGAGCTTTCGTGAGCTATAGCTATAGCTCACGAAAGCTCATGCTCAAATAAATTGGTTAGTCTCTAAGGTGCCACAAGTACTCCTTTTCTTTGAACTAGATCCCTGGCTCTGAACCTGAGGGCAATCCGGATCCCGGTCCTTGGACAAGTTTCCAATTCAGCCTCTACATGCTGAATGTTTCCTAGCCTGACCTGTTGGTGAGAGGCTCCCAGCCTGCAGTGGAGAATGAGCCCAGTATTCTGGAAAACATGCATGGGCCGGATCCTCGGCGGTTATAAATCGACATAACTCCTCAAGTGGCTGCTATTAGTTTACATTTCTCAAGTGCTTCGCACAGTCCTAAAGACTGAACAAAGCTGCTCACACAAATGATTTTTGTTTTTGTTTTTTAGTGGCAGGGTCTGCTAGATTGAATTATTATTATTTTTTATTATGATAGCATCGAAGGGTATGTCTGCACTGCAATTAAACACCTGTAGCTGGCCCGTGTCAGCTGCCCCGAGCTTGTGGGGCTCACACTGTGGGGCAAGACAATTATGGGGTAGCTGTTTGGAGCCCAGGCTCTGGGTCCCTCCCAGCTTGTAGGGTCCCAAAACCCAGGCTCCAGCCTGAGCCCGGACGTCTACACCACAGTTTCATAGCCCTGCAGCCCAAGCTCGCATCTGCAGACATGGGCCAGCCGCAGATGTGTTGCAGTGTTAAACATACCCTATGGGCCCCATCTGAGATTGGGTGTTTTATATACATGTAGTAAGAGACAGTTCTTGTCCCAAAAAGCTTGCAGTCTAAACAGACAACAGACATAGGGTAGGAGGGGAAACTGAGGCACGGAGGTGAAGTGACTTGCCCACGGTCACACAGCAGATCAGTGGCAGGCTGGGAACTGAACCCTGAGTCTCAGTCCAGTGCCCTAGCCTCTAGACCAGGTTGCTTCTCAGTCATGTTCCCACTATGAAGCCTGTTTTCTGCAATAGAAAACCACTAACATCGGGCTGAGACTTGCCATTTGAGTTTTCAGTCCAGCTCTTAAACACGTTCACCCCCTCCCTCCCCATTTCCCCACTTTAGCTGATTGTGGTACATTTTGCACCAATGCAACTCCACTGCCTTCAGGGGAGTGACTGCTTATCTCTGTCAGTGCGAATGATGCAAAACTCAAGGCACAGCCAGGGGAACTGAGAATGAGCTGTAGAAAGCCACATCTCCATGCTTGTGTTGCTTTCAGTAAAATATTTTCAACTCGATCCTGCTCTGTGATGTGGGATATGCATTGCGGCTTTCTTGAGATTAGAACCATCCCTTACTGCTATTGCAAGGTAGCCTTCAATGTTGAATGCAGTGGAGCAGTCAGCTAGCCATATGCATCTGAAATCTTAATGATAGGTGATACCCGACAGCCAGTTTCTTACCTGTTATGCCTTCAGGCGTCTCCAGTGCTTAACAGAGGCCTATTGATTACTCTGCTCGGGCAGTGGCATATTGGGATCCAGGGTTTGTGACCCTCACAGCGTGTTTTCTGTACGTCCCCAGGCCAAAGCGGGGAGTAGCTCTCGAGTGTTCTGGAGTTTGCCCACTGTGGTTTTGTCAGAAATTAGAGACAGGAGACATGTAGAAAGGAAATACAAACTATAAGGAGCTATAAAGAGTAGGGTAAATGACACTCGAACTGCCAGCATTACTACTCAGCCTGATCTAGTCCATCTGTTTTATTCATCTAATCTCTCTCTTTATCAGTCAGTGGTATAAAATGAGTCATCCCAGACTGCTTGATCAATATACCCCTGTGTATGTGTATGTCCGAGATATTCAGAAGTGACTAGGGGGTTTGGGATGTCCAGCTCGAGCCAAAGCAGTCTGATTTCAGAGAATGGGTGCCCAGAACTTTCAGAAAACCAGGCCCTTCTCGAAGGCCAGGTCTGCACTGGGCTTTACTGCTATAGCTAGCCCAGGATGCTACGTTGGCACAGAGCTCCTAGTGTGGACATAACTCACACAGGCAAAGCTGTGCTTTTGCCAGTAGAGCTTATTCCAGCCCCCCAGAGCAAAACAAGCTACCCTGGGAAAAGCACAGGCTTGCAAGTATAGCTGCATCTACACTAGAGGCTTCTATCCATCACAGATCTCACCTCATTACACCCTCGACTCAACGTAGTGGAGCTGCTAAAATTTGTCATTTAGGCCTGGCCTAACTCATAGCCTAAGGTTGGAAGTTGAACAGGTATAACTGTCAGTTAGGTGGGTGATTTTGTTTTTTAACCAATATAGTTATACCGGTGAAAGCCCTGTTGTGAATACATTTATACTGGTATATAGTTATTCTCCTTTGCATATGAGAACAGCAGGTATAAAGCACCTTTATACGGATATACCTGTGTCCACATTAGGGATGCTGGGGGAAGTGGATCATACTGCTTTAACTAGCTTAGTGGAATGGATGAATTTTCTAGTGTAGATGAGACCTTTGAGTTGGGCACTGAAAATCACGAGTCTCTTTTGAAAATCTTGGCCATATTTGTCAAATTTTTATTTTTAAGAGTCAACCAGAGCAAAATTAAAGTTAGCCATTTTGAAACCTAAAATAACTGATGTATACCTAAGGTTATTTCCATTGTATCGCATGGTGTCTGCCTCCTCCAAGCTGTGCTGTGCACAATGACACCAGATCTGGCGGGGTGGGATGTAGTGGAGAAATTTTAAAATATGCCTCAGGCATTAACATTAGGCAAATATGGAGCAAACCCCAAGGTTTTGCTTGTCTCATCTGTCTCCCATCATATTGATGTGATGTGTGTATTTTTCTAAAAATAAACAGACTTCTTGTGTGTGACATGGGAGTGGCTCTTGATCAGCATCAGCTGAATTTTTGCCAAGTCATTGGAACATGTTTAAAACATCCACAATTCTGGGAATAAACTCAGCGGGCCAAGCTCATCCCCAGTGTAACTCCACCAACTTCAGTGGTGTAACCTCCTGGGTGAATTTGGTTTGCTCTGTTCCAGGGCTTTGTCATTTTTGACTGTCAAAATCAAGAGACATAGTACATCAGAACCAGCAGGCCAGCTACACTCTGATTGATTTTGCGTCACCGTCCATGGAAATAAAGTGATGGACCACAGCTCATTGGTTCAGATTTCAAATTGACCTGACCATGTAGGTAACAGGGAAGCATACTGGCTAGCAATGCAGAACATGAGAGCAGCTGCACGTTTATAGGTCTGGGGGTGGGGGTGAGGGACATTTTGGTAGCAATACTGTAGTGCCTTCTAGCTATTATAGAGACAGGGTGGGTGAGGCAGTATCTTTTACTGGATCAGTGTCTGTTGGTGAAAGAGAAGTGCCTTCGAGCTACACAGAGCTCTTCTTCAGGCTCCTCTGTGTAACTCAAAAGCTTGTCTCTCAGACCAGCAGAGTCCAGTAAAAGATATTACCTTGCCCACCTTGTGTCTCTCATATCCTGGGACCAACCCTGCTACCACAGCACTTCTCGGTACTTTGTAATTTAGTTTCTTCCTGCTCGATTTCAGAACGCCCTTCTACACATTGACAAGGAAGCAGTTCAGGTTACCAATACAAATGTGCCTTGTTGTTATTACAATAGGTGGCGAATATAGCGACACCTCTAGTTAAGGTGGCCTGATATTTTCCAAAGGTGTTGATCGTGCACAGCTCCAGTTGAAGTCAGTGGGGCGGCAGCTCTGAAAATAATGGTCCGAAGCATTACAGGCTAGATTGTGAGCTGGTATAAATGGACATCCGTGGAGACATGCCATTTTACACACTCTGGGTATCTGGCCTTCTCTCTTAAAGCGCAGTATGTTACCGTAGTGTCATAGGCCAGTCCTGTGGTGTTTTTATTCACATCACTTTGTAAGTGAGCGGACACGGATGCTTATGTCAGAGTGACGGGGATTCTGTTTCTGGTAGAGGATAGACTCTTCCTAACCAATCTGTAGTGTTAATGCCCCTGCACCTTGTGTTAGGGAAGATGCCAAGGGAAGTGCCCTGTGATGTTTGGCTGGTTTTATGGTTGCGGAGGCAATGAAGATCCCTGTTGTGACCCCAAAGTTCGGCTGCAGCTGGACTTGCCTCATGACCATTAAGGATTTTCTGGGAATGCCCCTGATAAAGGGAGGGTGGGAGGAAAGTGATATCTGAGCTCACAGGCCAGTATAAATTGACACAAGCCCATTGACATCAGTGGAGCTATGCCAGTTTACACCAGTGGAGAACTGGGCCCTGTCTCTCAGCCTCTGAATGTTGCAAAGCTGCATCTGATTAGTTTGGCTCACTGTTTATTATTTCCCTGCCTCTCCTTCTGGCTCACTTCCCCCCCACACACATTCTGTCACCTGAATGAGGGGGTCCTGCTGGAATGTGAATGGGGTGCAGCCCTGAGAAGGGTGGAGTTCATGTGAGGGCAGGAGCTAGGGATTTTCTCTGCGAGTCATTGAAAAACGCAGAATAAAGGAGATGGCGCAACAGAAGCCAGGCCCCTGCTGCATACATGGGACATTTCCTGAGTGCAAGGTCCCCCGCATTGATTTTCCAAGGTCTGTTTCACGTGGATGGTTTATTAAATTAATCAGGTGTTTGTGGAGACAGATGCTTTGATATCAAAATATCTGCTCCATGCAAGTGAAATAAACAAGCCCTTTGTCCCTGTGCATTGCAGCTGGTGAGCATGAAGAGCTGGAGTGACATGAGGCAGGAAGTGATATTTCTGACCAATGTGAACTCCACAAGCTCCTCCACCCAGATCTACCAGGCGGTGTCGCGGATCGTGTGTGGCCATCCGGAGGGAGGAGGGTTGAAAATCAAATCTCTCAACTGGTACGAGGACAACAACTACAAAGCCCTGTTTGGAGGCAACAGCACCGAGGAGGATGCAGCGAATTTCTATGATAATTCTACAAGTAAGTGAGACCCAGTCCTGGCCAACGTGCCTGTTCACGTTACGAGTGTGTGACTCGTTAGAGGCCTCCGCTTCCTCTTGACTGTCCCACAGGCTGACAGGATAGCCAGATAATGACTCAAGGCCTGTGTGTATTTACATGCTCATACTGCACGATAGGCTAGCGGAGACCGTTCCATATGATGTGAGAGGTTCTTATAATGGCAGTGTAAGGACCTGACACGGAACCTACTGAAGACTCCCACTGACTAATCTAGGCTTTGAGTTAGGCCTTGTGTGTGCTACCATGTGTTAGACTTGCAAAGTGCTCTGCCCTTTGGGTGCACATGGGGTGCTGAGCTCTGCTGCAGATCTGGCTACTGAGCCTTTGAAAATTGGGCCTTTGATGTGCTCTTTTGATTGAACTGCGCTTTGTAATCAGTGAGCAGCGCATGCTTTGCACAGGTGCCTGGTTTTCATGGTGAATGCTATGCAGATGTCCCTTTGTCACTTTCAGAACTCCAGATCCAGTTGGGTTTCTGGTCAAGCTGTGCAGCTCAGGGTGATAACTCCAACCCTCTTGGCTCAGATATTTCTGGTTTTAAAATGCACACGTGTGTGACATGCTTGCCCATGAGTAAGTGCCTTTGAGTTGTTCGATACCGTGTCTCTAGCTTAGCTCATGCACGTTCTCTCCCTGTTTAGCACCCTATTGCAATGAGCTGCTGAAGAATCTTGAATCCAGTCCGCTTTCCCGAATTATTTGGAGGGCTCTGAAGCCTTTGCTTATTGGGAAGATCCTGTACACTCCTGACACCCCGGTCACGAGGAGGGTCATGGCTGAGGTAGGCTATGGAACCCTGTCCCGCATGTAAGCAGCACAGAAGAGATGGGGCCCGACCCATTTATGCAGTTCACAGCTTTGTTCTACGGAGATGGTTTAATTTGGCCCTACTGTTGGTTTAACCAGCTCAAGTACAAAGGTGATTGTCCTGTAGCACAGAGCCAATACAGGTTCTCTGCTGAAGCCTCACAGAGAAAAGAGGGCTGGAAGACAGGAGGGGCGGCTGGGGCATACCCAGGCTGCGTCTCCTTCCCACCTCCTTTGGGGAGATACTCACTTCTGGGAGCAGCGGGAAGCAGCAGTCCTAGTGCTTTCCTGAATGGCCCTGACATGAAAAGTGAGAGTGGGGGGGGTAGGCTTTTTGTACGCTGCTCCCCATGCACACCCATGAAAGAGCCAGTCGTAATTCAGCCCTTCAAAGTGGCCTACAAAGGCATTGAGATCCTGGGCACACAAATGTACTAGATTGTGATATTTTTCTTTTCAAACGTGTGATTTTTCTCCTTGCTGTAGCTACCACATTACCAATAAAACTTGGGCAGCGCAGTGCCTAGACTTGCACTCTGCCCATCTGACCTGCTGCTGCTCAGACCTGCAATGCTGAAATTTTGGAATAATCCTTCCCCTTTGCTGGCAGGTGAACAGGACTTTCCAGGAGCTGGGCGTGTTCCGGGACCTAGGAGGGATGTGGGAGGAGGTAGGCTCGAAGATTTGGACGTTCATGGAAAGCAGCCAGGAAATGGATCTGATCCGGGTCAGTATGCTGTCACTGTGGGTATGTCTGCACTGTAATTAAACCCCTGCGGCTGGCCCGTGCCAGCTGACTCAGGCTAAGGGCTCATTCTAAGGGACTGTTCATTTGTGATGTAGACAATCTGGCTCGTGCCGGAGCTTGGGCTCTAGGACCCTGTGAGGTAGGACTGTCCCAGAGCACCCGAGTCTACACTGCAAGTAAACAGCCCCTTAGCCTGGCCCCGAGCCAGCTGGCATGGGCCAGCCAGGGGGGTTTAATTGCAGTGTAGACATACCTTAAATTTCTTGGATATCTTTGTCCTTGCCAAAGCCACAAGAGCCTTGCATACAAGGAGTGAGCTAAAGTATTTATTTTGGGGATGTGCCTGGCACTTCAGTCCTGAGCTGGTATGCACAGCACTAAGGGGTCATTCCTGGAGACAAGTTCTCCTGCATGGTAGCTACTGCCAGTGCAGTGCTACAGCATGATTCGAGAAGGAAGGTTTTAGTCTTGTCTGAAATGGTGTGTGCGTGAAATGGGAACTGAATAACGCACTAGACACAGCTGGGTCAGTTCCTCCACTGACTTCACTGGAGTTGCACCAGTTTACATCAGTTGAGGATCTGGCCCATCTGAGTTGAGAACAAGAGATTTTTAAGTACAGGATGTGACATACGAGCGCCCTGTAATCATGTCACACAGTGCCGTGAACTGAAGCAGAGCATGATTAACCACTGCCCTCCATCTGCCTTGCCTGGGGTCCGCTCTTTCTTCTTCACTGCGGACTATTACATGTGTATAACCTGGAGAGCAGGGTTCCTGACACATTTAACTTGCTATGCTGGGTTCTCCTTCGTCACAGCAAATGTCTGTAAGTACCAGGGCAACTGCTGTCTTGGTGTTAGCATAAGGTATACCTTGTAGAAAGCAGTCACAAACCAAGGACTGATCCTGGGAGGTGTCAAGCACCCTCAGATCCCATTGAGTGCAGTGGGAATTGGGGGCTCAGCACCTCTCAGCTGAAGTGAGGCATCTGGCAGGATTGGGCTCATTTTGAATTGCATGGTGTGCTTAAATTTGTGGAAGAGCCAATGTTGCCCTAGGGGCCGATCACTTGATAACATACAGTGCGTGCTGACTTACCGGAAGGAGCAGTGAGTCTGAATATGATCTCCCACCTTTGTTATAAATCCCTTCGGTTCAGCGGCGTAACTCCTGGTTTACACCCGTGTAAGCAAGAAGCGAATCAGGCCTAACATATAAAATAAATATCAGGGGCCTGGTCTGCTGCTGCATTACTGCACTTACATGCTGGCATAGCTCCCTTGATTGGGTGGACTCAGAGTCAGACCATCTGCACCTTCCCCACGGGAGTTACACCGATGTAAAACTGGAGGGGCGCAGTGATGAATCAGGCCCTTCAGAACAAGTCCGAGACAGCTGTTACTGCTGTCTCCCCAGTAAAACTAGACAAAAATCAGAATGTCGTCGTTGCACTGCGGTAATCTTCCTATATCTGTTGGAGCCCTGGCGTTGCCTCCCAGTTCCCGCACTGAACGGAAGTGCAAAGTATTCTCCGGCCCACCCCGCTGCATTCGCCCCCGGGGCCTGGAAATGTGAGAGCAGGACTCTCTAATCACTCTAATGGCGGTGCTGGCTTGATGGGAGTTTCTCTTGATTACGTTGGTCTGAGTAAGATCAGAATCAGGCCCGGAGACTATAAAGGGAGCTGCATACCCTGCTGCAGGGCCAGCCTTTGGATACTGGTTTGCAATCAGATGTCCCTAGAAAAGTGAGTGGTGCATTTTGAAGCGAGATCCGTGAACCAAGAGAGCTGTTGTTAATTGTCTCCATTCTAGCAGAGGCTTCCTGAGGTTCCGAAGAGTTCCAGTCCCCTGCTTTGTTTTAACAAATGCCATTATAGCTCAGTTTTCAAGGCATCACTCTCCTTCCCCATCACCTATCCCAATGTGTGTGCATGGGGCCTTTTATTGTGAGTATCTGGCAAAGTCATGCATCAACATTCTGTTAAATTTAGAGATGGAACAAGGATCAGTTACATACTTATCAGGCCAAAACACAAGACCTTCCAGCTGGGGCCACTGTCATGGTAGGTCAGTTCTTTGGCCTAATGACCTTGACGGCTGTTTGTTTAAACCCGATGACATGCCTTCTGTGAGACAGGCAGGCTATAGGGTTACTGAGTGGTTAGATGCCGAGTTCCAGCCCTGCAGGTCACTGTATGTTTATGTCAAGCTCCTTGTAGCTGAAGGGGCACCGAACGGAGAAATGTTTTTCTACCTCTTGTTTGACATTTGGGGCTGGAGCCTACTTCTGGTGAGGATATATGACAACACACCCATTGACTTAAAGGGTGCAGAAGGAATTGCTCAGAGAACAGTGCGTGTTTGCTTTTAACATGAACAACGTGAATACAAATAGTGTGAGACCACTGGCTGCTGTAAGGAGTGTTTGCATGAGCGGACGCTAAGGAGACAAAATATAGACAGAAGGGACAGGAGAATCTCCCCCTTTCCATTTCTATTTTTCTTTCTTATGTTCTCCTTTACTAGCTTGGCATATTCTTCCCTTTTTTCCTGCTTTGCCATGTTGTTTTTTTAATCTCGTGCCCATTTGCACTGTCTGTGTGTCTGTAACAGCTATTCAGGTTTAAATTCTTTACCTTTCTTTAGTCTGAAGTATGCTCAAAAGTCAGTTTCCTATTTGTATAGTTCGTAACCATTCCTTAGATTTGTTGTTCTTCTGCTTAGCCATATCCTTTGCAGGGAATGCTTCCCTCTTTTCTACTGAGCCTTATATGGTATGTAATGTTACATGTGGTGGAGTTGTATAGGAGACAGTCTTACTTCCAGCGTAAACAGACAAAGGACATACAATTCCAATTTACAGATGGGGAACTAAGTCACGAGATTACATGACTTGCCCAAGATCACAGCAGGGTCTATGGCACAGGTGGGAATTGAACCCAGGTCACCTGGCTCCCGGTTCAGTGCCTTTAGCCCCAGGATTAGCCTTCCTCTAACAGCCCTCCTCCAGAGATTTTTTTATTAAGTGTTTTATTATTTGTCCTGCATATTTGGGATGTCCCTTCCCTTTAATATTGTGACCCACTCTGTCTGTGAGATAGATGGTTCAGCCAGCAGTTCCTCCTTGTATAACCTCTACTCCCAGAGCAACACTGTGCTGTAACTTACAATAAATACATGCCGGAGGAGGCAGGGTCAGCCTTGCTGCATTGATATTTACGCTTAGCACCTCGGGAATTGAATTCCCAGTTACGCTCGATCACCTCTTCGTCTCCACTCAAAGCAAAGAATTGTTTGGAAGGTGTCAGCAGCATGTAGCAACCACCAATTAGCTGAAAAAATCTCCTGTTTTCTTTGTGCTTCTCTGCTTTCCAGTGATGGCTTTTTTGTTTGGTTGGAGGGGAATGTTTTGTAACTCTTCCCACTTTCCCAGAGACCTGAGCAAGGCTGCCACCTGCTGGAGAGTTGTTGTTAGCAAATGTGCCTATGAGGCTGGGAGTGTATTTACTGTGTCAATGGGCAGGCTCTGAGTGTCCAAAGTGTGTGGTTCTCTGCTTCCCTCCACCTGCAGTACAGAGAGCAGTCCAGAGTCACCTCTCAGCCTGCAAGGCAGGACATACGGTGTTGGGCACTCTGTGAATTCCTCAGATAGAGGGATTTAGATAGATCTGGAGATTCCTATTTGTATTACAGTTCAGCCTAGGCTAAGATCATGATGCCACTGTGGTAGGACCCGTGCACACTCATTGTGAGAGATAGTCCCTGCCCTGTACAGTTTAAATGCACAGGATAGACGAAGTGTGGGGGAGAAACTGAGGCACAGAACGATGAAGTGACTTGCCCAAAGTCACACAGTAGGCCAGTGGCGGAACAGGGATTAGAATCCCGGCCTGATGAGTCTCAGTCCCATGGCCTACGCACCAGACCATGCTGCCTTTACCAAATAGCTAGACCATGATGTGAGTGGCCAATCTGTGCTGGGATTTGTGTTCTCTAAGAGTAGCTGCAACTTGTTTATTGTCCTGTGAACTGGGAGTAGCCTTCGGTCTTCTAGCAACCTGCCAAACGAGGCCCCTGGATCAGGCAACTTGGGCGCCCCATTTGATACTACCAATTTTGTGTCTCCCCTGAATGTTATTGTCCCCTGGGGATTTTCATTTTCTCACACTCCAGTCACTGTGATTCTGCACGCCGGGAACCTGGGCTTCTCTGATGGAAGTCCCGGGCTTTGGCAGAATTAGCAACAGGGCATGCTGAGGAGCATTCATGTGCTCAGGAAACTCTCCATTCTCAGTCGTTGTCCGGAGCTGGACTTCCAGGTCCAAGGGGAAAGAGTCATGGTAGCTTGGTACAATCTCTGCCTTGCTGGGGGGGATCCAAAACTGAGCCTAACGGTCATTATTTCCCCTTGACACCATAATTGCAGACGCTGCTGAAGAGCGAAGGCCTCTGGGACACTCACTTGAGCGGCTCAAACTGGACGGTTCAAGATGTTTCCCTGTTCTTGGCAAAGTCCCCAGAGGATGTTCAGCCAGTGAATGGCTCCACATACACCTGGATGGATGCCTTCAATGAGACTGACCAGGCTGTCCAAACCATCTCCCGCTTCATGGAGGTGAGCCCACATGCAAGCTTGCTGCTGCTGTTAGGTAACGTCTGTGCTCCCCCTTGACAGCAGAGAGGTTTTGCTCATGCATATCCTCCAGTACACGGCCAAGCCACGGTCTCTGCAAGGGGTCTAGGAGAGTCATATTGTAAAAAGCTCAACACTTATGGGTGGTAGTTTGGTGTCTGGGTTTGCAGTGTCATGGCCCACATTTAGGCATCTAAGTAAGTATCCTAGCCTCAGTGGGAGCTGCTGGGTGTTCAGCACTTCTGAAACTCAGGCTGCTCACTTAGGTGCCAAAATACAGACAGAAGAGCCTAACTTTGGGCCATCATCTTTGAAAAAATCTTATCTTGCATGTTCAATGGAGTTTCCAGTGACGGTCCTGGCCCAGCATTATGGGCAGCTGGTGATGGCTGGTCTCATCAGTGCCCTGGATGCTTGTTTTTCTGCATCTGGTATTATTTAGTGACTGCACGAGAAACTGCAGCGGTTTTAAAGCTCTAGGCTGTATTGAACTCACTGGATTCCACCTCTCTAAATGAATGACTGGGTGTTCCAGCACAGTGTAGCTTTGCCCCATCTTTTAGGTGAAGGTGTTAGCATCTCAGGGTCCCTCTTGTTTCAAAGGCTTGAATGTGTTCTATAACTGTAGCTACCAACATATAACCCTATGTAATAAACTCTGCCCATGGACTTACAAATCTGTCTCCATTTAGTGTGTCAACCTGGACAAACTGGAGCCCGTGGCCACAGAAGTGCGGCTCATAAACAGGTCCATGGAGCTCCTGGATGAGAGGAGGTTCTGGGCTGGCATTGTCTTCCCTGAAATCTCCCCAAACAGTGTAGAGCTGCCTCCTCACATCAAGTACAAGATACGGATGGACATAGACAATGTAGAAAGGACAAACAAGATTAAGGATGGGTGAGTGCTGCCCGGCTGCCTTCTCAAGAGAGGCGTTGGGAGACTCTAGGCCTGGTAAGGATTGCTAACAGGTGATCTTTGTTCCCTTGGCTTAGGTACTGGGACCCCGGTCCTCGTGCTGACCCCTTTGAAGACATGCGGTATGTCTGGGGCGGCTTCGTGTACTTGCAGGATGTTGTGGAGCAGGCGATCATCAGGGTGCTGACGGGCACAGAGAAGAAGACTGGTGTCTATGTACAGCAGATGCCCTACCCCTGTTACGTGGATGATATGTAAGTTATGCAGTAGGTCGACCGGGTAGCAGGATCCATGTCTGATCCTGAGTCACTGGGACTGCGGCCACTGGCTTTGACAGGGGCAGGGTTGGGCCTTCTGTTACCCTGCTGATTTGGTCTAGTGGTACCTGCGCATTCCTCTGCTGGTGCGTGAACAGGGCTCCTTAACGTGGGATTGGGTGTATTGCTCTGTGCAGGTACCCAAAGGGTTTCTGGCTCCATGATGGCTCCTGAGGGGGCTGCGCAAGGAGGCCCTGCCCCAGGAGAGCTCTGTGGAGGATGGTGCCTCCCAACTGCGGAGTGTGGGGATGGGAGAGTGCATTATCAGGACAGCGCTGTGTCACTCCCTCTCGGTGCCTGGCCAGGCCTCGGCGGGAGAGGCAGGGGTCAGCAGTGGGGGGGCAGGAAGCGTAGCTGTGCTTGGTCCCTGGGCCCTCTCCTCCCCCCAGGCTTGTGCAGCTGCAGGCTGGCCCGGAAGTGGCCGGGGACTAGTCTAGAAAGGTCGTCAAGCATTGCCCTGCTAACAGAGCTGCGGCACCGCATTGTGAGTCGCCCCCTCCCCCAGTGACTTCTGGAGAGCTACGCCGCTTTGTACCAGGTGAGGCCCTGGCCCTGTGTGCATGCTTCGCTTTGCACAATGGAGCCCTGGCCCCGACAGGGACCTCAAGGCGCGATTGTGATCCTCGTCCTCCGCGCCTGTAGGGTACCCGGCAGCCCGTGGTGATGTTCTCTAAAGTAAATAACCACCGCAATCTTTCCCGTCTCTTTCCTTCCCGCCACCAGATTCCTGCGTGTCATGGGCCGTTCCATGCCCCTCTTCATGACTCTGGCCTGGATCTACTCGGTGGCTGTAATAATCAAGGGGATTGTGTACGAGAAGGAAGCCCGGCTGAAGGAGACCATGAGAATCATGGGCCTGGACAATGGCACCCTCTGGTTCAGCTGGTTCATCAGCAGCCTCATCCCCCTCCTCATGAGCGCTGGGCTTCTGGTGCTGATCCTGAAGGTGAGGCTGGCACCGTCACTCTCTCTCTCTCTCTCCCCGCCTCAGCACTGTTGATTTCCTGAGGGGCAGCATAATGCAGGGCCCTGCTGACAGTCAGCCTGGTAACGAATGATCTGGGGTTAATTAATCTTCTAGGAACTTGGATCAGGCAGTGACTCACTGGGCAGGGGCTCTTGGTTCCAAAACGAGGCTGAGTGATTTAAAACAGTGGCACTCAACCTCTCCAGACGACTGTACCCCTTTAAAGAGTCTGATTTGTCTTGTGTAACCCCAAGTTACTCCTCACTTAACAACGACTTGCTTACAAAATCAGACACAAACATACAAAAGTGTCACAGCACGCTATTACTGAAAAAGTGCTGACTTTCTCATTTTTACCATATCATTATAAAATGGATCAATGGGAATATAAAGATTGTCCTTACCTTTCAGTGTGTAGTACATAGCGCAGTGTAAACAAGTCACTGTCTGTGTGGAATTTCAGTTTTTGCTGCCTTTGCTAGTGCTTCTCATGTAGCCTGTTGTAAAACTAGGCAAATATCGAGATGACGTGATGAGAACCACTGATTTCAAACAACAGAGGTGCTTCAGTGATTGGTTCAGTGCACCTCAGTGTGCAGAGTACCAGGCCTAGGGCAAAATGCACCTCCTGGCACTGGCACAATCCCTCCTGCTTACAGGACGGGGCAGCTAAAGCAGTTAAAGGGTAGTTCTGTTCTGAATAGCGATTCTCCAAGTGGGCCCTGTAGATTGCTTCTCAGTGAGCCCTGTTTGCCTTGTGACACATGTATCTCCTCCTTGCCCAGATGGGAAACCTGCTGCCCTATAGCGACCCTAGTGTGGTGTTTGTCTTCCTCTCCGTCTTTGCCGTGGTGACCATCTTGCAGTGCTTCCTCATCAGCACCATGTTCTCCAGGGCCAACCTGGCAACAGCCTGTGGGGGGATCATCTATTTCACCCTCTACCTGCCCTACGTGCTGTGCGTCGCCTGGCAGGACTACGTGAGCTTCTCACTGAAAATGTTTGCGGTGAGTCACGGCGGGCTTGGCACGGAGGAGCTGTATTGAATATTATACCATGGCCAGCAAAGCGCTCGGTGGCTCTTTAGCATGTGGGGCTTGGGTGTGCAAGAGGCCATTGTTTTCCACTGTACCCAGGGCAAAGGGCCATCAGAGCTGGCACCAATAAAAAACTTCTGGGTTTGATAGTGATCAGGGAGCCTGGGAGTGGGGAAGGGATCTCTGGGCATGCTCTTCAGGGAGTACTGAGATTCCCCCATCTGATGCTGTGAGGCCTGATGCTGCCCCTCTGAAGTTCATGTCATATTGCCCATTTGTGACAGGATCAGACCCTTAAGCTGTCCTACTTTTTGTTTTCTTGTCTTTTAACCAGTTAGTGATCTGTGATTCTACTGCATTATTCTCTCTACCTCTGCTCCTTGTTTCAGTCTCTTCTAAGAGCAACACAAACCCCGTCACGTTTGAGTGGGAGTCAAGCTTTCAAACTCAGGAGGGCTATGCAAGCACAAAACTAGGCAGTGGGAGCTTGCAGAGCCCTCAGTGAAAACCCTGGACCCACCTGACTTCAGTAGGGCCCAGATTCCACCCTTTGTGTTTTGAGTCATGACACTAGCATGAGGGCTGAGCAGCCCCCTCTCCGTTTATTTTTAAAGATGAAGAGATGAGTTTGTGAATGGTCTCAAGAGTGTGAACATCTTGCTCTCCTAGAGCCTGCTGTCCCCGGTCGCCTTTGGGTTTGGCTGCGAGTACTTTGCATTGTTTGAGGAGCAGGGGGTTGGCGTGCAGTGGGACAACCTCTTTGAAAGCCCCTTGGAAGAAGATGGCTTCAACCTCACCATATCTGCCTTCATGATGTTGTTTGATACCTTCCTCTATGGGGTTATGACCTGGTACATTGAGTCTGTCTTCCCAGGTGAGCCTTTACTATTGCCTAGAGACGTGGTGTCCTGCTCTTTGTGGGTCCTGCGTATTCCTGCCCATTCATCAAGAGCGTTTCACATTCCAGGCAGCACATGTTACAGAACGGGGAAGGGGGCAACCCCACACATTGAAGCCGCTGATCAAACTCCTGGACAATTTCCAAGTGCCCCTGTATACAGAGAACCTAGGCTCAGTCCAGCCAGGTGCTAGCACCTCCAATGAGATTCTCAGCCTCTTCAATTCCCATTGGCTTTGCCAGGAGTTGAGGGCACTTGGTACCTGGCACAGGGTGGTTAGCACCTCCCAGGTATTGGGCATTTAACTATTAGAGTAAAGTAGGGTTTGGGAAGATTGGTTGTAACGTTTTGAAATCATCTAATATTCCCCACCTGGCTAAAATCTCTCTCTCAATCTGTCGCCAATTTCCATCCTAGAAGGGGGATTTTCACCGTCTCATATATGTGCTGCTGGTCTCCAAGGCCCGACAGTTGGAGATACGATGTGTCAGTACTTGCCCTCTGCTTTTAAACATAGAGACGTTATGGTGGATTTTGCTGGGCTCACGTGAATGCTTTCCTCCCCGTTTAGGCCAGTATGGAATTCCCAGGCCCTGGTACTTCCCCTTTACAAAGACTTATTGGTTCGGCGAGGAATCTGAGGAGAGGCGGCATGCTCGTTCTGATCACAAAGGGCCGTCGGAGCGTAAGTGTCTGGCCCACACTGGGCCAGAAGGCAGGCGCTTAGGTTTAAATGAACGAAGTTGGGGACTTACCCTGGGTAAGGACTGCGTGAAAGGATGTTGGAATTTAGCATCATGGAATTAAAGCTGCTCCTGTCCTACTCACTATTCGGTCCCCTGATAATGAACAGAATGTGCGCGTGATTGTGCAGTCCTTATTCCAATAAAACTCCCACATATATCACTGGAAATCTTGCCCAGATAAGGCAGGCAGGATTGGGCTCTCCTTTGGCATTGAGGCATGAATCTGTGAGCTGTGGCATTCCCTCCACTTCTGCTGATTTCAGTGGAGAGTGCTCAGTATCTCACAGGACTGGGTCCTCTCTGACATGGGGGCATTGGATCAGGGCCTTACAACTGGCCTCCAAAGAACTGATTAGTGCCAAGCTAAAGTGAAACACCATGGAGGGATAACACCCGGGAACGGAGATCAGGAATCTTCCTAGATGCCCCACTTCACTGTGGGTTCTCATTGGCCATGGAAAGATGTGTATTAATATTATTGGTGCTGCGTCTATTCTACGCTGCCTTGCTGATTACTTTTTCTTCTCGCAGACTGCATGGAGGAGGAACCCATTCATCTAAGCCTGGGGGTCTCCATTCAGAACCTGGTGAAGATTTATCGTGATGGCAAGAAGGTTGCTGTGGATGGGCTCACACTTAATTTCTTTGAAGGGCAGATCACATCCTTTCTGGGACATAATGGAGCTGGGAAAACCACAACCATGTAAGGACAATATTTTTAAGGGTAGGGAAGGCACTCTTGTTAGAGTGGCTCTGAAACCTAGTGTTTTGTCTAAACACGACAATGTAATATATGCATGTGGATAGATGTATAGATTAAATTTGCAAGGCCAGAGACTCAGCAGGTGTAAATCAGTGTATCTCTGCTGACTTCAGTAGAGCTCTGCTGATTTACATCTTCTGAGAATCTGGCCCATGAAACACACCGATATTGGGGAATGGAACATTTTGATGCCAGTGAATTGTCACGGTTCCAGATCAAGACTATGGCTGACTTGGTACAATGTCAGCAACACTTTTTAATAACCCACTTTGTGACCCTGCTTTATCAGAATAAGGAAATGAATTCTGAAAGCATTAAAAGCTTTTAGGGAGTGGGGAGGGTATTTTTCTCTTGCAGAACCGAGAGCATATGGTTCTGTCCAGCTCCCATTAAAACTGAGCTCACATGCGAGATGTTTCTCTGATTGTTTTCCTTTGGGGAATAATCACGTGATGTGGGATATCAGCAAGACTCTATCCTAGCCATTGTCCTTTCATTCCCTAGTGCATGTGGAACAAGCCCCCTCTTGATTTGGATTGTGCTGTGACATTTTGGAGCTCACTTACCATTTACTGCATTTGTCATTCAGGTCCATCTTAACTGGTTTATTTCCTCCGACCTCGGGCACAGCCTTCATCCTGGGCAAAGATATCCGCTCTGAGCTCAGCACCATCAGGCAGAACTTGGGCGTCTGTCCCCAGCACAATGTCCTCTTTGACTTGTGAGTAGCAGCCAGGAAGCACAATGATGGGATCTGTAATACAACACAAAAATGTGTGTGGGTTTATTTAAAATTACAGTGGATTCCTTTTCTCATTTTCTGACATTACCACCCTCTATGGCTCTAGGCCCACTTCTGGTCTCTCTCGCTTGTGTAAATCCAGAGTAACTCCATGGGACAGTGGTTAGCGAATGTGCATACAGAAGTAGATGTAATTGGCATGTCATTTTGCAAGGGGTATAAAGGCTGCTGTTTAAAGGCAGTTGAACGATGAAGTAGTATCAATATAGTGGTAAATGGGAATGAACCAAGAATCAGGATGTTAAAATGCACTGTATTTGGCTACCTGCTCAGTGGTGTAATTCAGCATAGGTCAATTGAAGTGAGTGGACTGGTTACACCAGCTGCGGATCTGGAACATAATGTTCAATGGAAGCTGAGGGTCGTTAGTGTCACATGGGAGACATTGCACCTCATGGGCTGAAACCAGCAAATAGTGGCTTCTACTAGGAGTTACTTCCCACCCAGGAGGTGCTATTCCGAGTTGTATATGTGGTCTGGGATAGCTCAGTGATGGAGGTGTTCAGAATCTGTAGCTGGACAGAAGTAGGTTCTGTTTTATTGTTCGATGTATCTGGGGTCTATCCGCAGTGCCTTGCACATCCATCGAGACCATTTTCCCAGTTTTTCTTTTAGAAAACTGTTCCTTCCATTAAAAAAAAAGGCTAAAATTTTCCAACGTGACTAATGATTTGGGGCACCTCAGTGTTTGGGAGTCCAACCTGAGGCACCTTAATATGGCCTGATTTTCAGATCGCACTGAGCACCTACCCTCTGGAAATCAGGCCCTTCTAAGGTGTCCCAGGTTGAGTCCCCCAAATCATTAGTCACTTCCAAAAATCTTATCCCTGTACAATATTTTCCTGCCTAAATAAGAATGGGTTTTGTAACTAATTAAAAAACAGTTCATGGGATGAGTCTGAGCCTGACTGAGCCATAGTGCCTTGCCGGTTCTGCTCCCTACCCCTTAGGCTGACTGTGGAAGAGCACATCTGGTTCTACGCACGTCTGAAAGGGCTGTCAGAAGAAAAGGTGAAAGAGGAGATGCAGCAGATGGTGCTGGATGTCGGCCTGCCTCACAAACTCAAAGCTAGAACCAGCAAACTCTCTGGTAGGTCCAACTCTTCAGCCCTTCGCGTGTCTCATCTCAGCTGCTCAGGAGGCTTCGAGAAGGGCACTGTCGTTCCCTAATACTGAGAGGCGAAGCAAGGTACTACAGAGTAACCTGCCACTCAATGTGTGTTAAATATCCACCTCTATGCCTAATCTACAACAGAGGTGGGTCTGCTACAGCTAGTAGCTTGAGAACTTAGTCCTGTAGCTCACGATGAGGAGACTTATGCTCTTAGTTCTGGACCTGCCAAGGTTCAATCCCTGTTGACATAGGTGCTGATTCCGTGGATGCTCCGGGGTTGGAGCACCCATGGGGGAAAAATAGTGGGTGCTCAGCACGCACTAATGGCCCCGCGGATCAGCACCTTCCCTTCCCCGAGCCCCCTGCCCACTCATGCTTTAGTTCCGGAGGTCCCAGCTTCAATCCAATGACAACCATTACAAAAGCTCTCATAGTAAATACGCTATTGAATTTATCAGCAGCCAGTGTCCAAAGATCTCTAGACATCTTAATAAAATATAAAACTAAACCAGTACGTCTGGCACCCTGGGCAGTGACTGGAGCAATGCTTTGCCCTCCACCCCTAGAAAGTTAGACAAAAGCAAAGTGGTTAAAGCCACTGTCTGTATTCTCCAGTCTGCTCTGTTCACTTTATCCCCCTCAGGCAGTGCCAGATGAGTGGATTCTGGCCCCAAACGGCTAACTGAGAATCCCCTAGTGTAGGAGAACACTGCTGGTGTGAGGCTGGCTGCACTGGCTCCTGCACCAGCTGCCCCGCTCCCAGTATAGGTGGGGTGGAGCTCCACTCTGCCAATTCTCCATTGGCGGTAAGGGACTTGGCAGACTTTACACCAGTCAGATAAGTTAGATCAGCTTCTCAGCTGCTCTGATGCTGGTGCTGAGCAGCGCAAGATCCAGGAGCAACGACCAGCTCCTTGAAGGGCCTCCCTTCCCCCTCCTTGTTCCCAGGCACGGTGCAGAGCTCTGTCATGGCGGGAGGATTTAGCCTAGAGTGATTTACCTTTATCTGTGTGCACACATGGCTTCAGAAGGCATTTGTGTGCAGGGGGTGAGGAATCTCTCCCACAGCACCTTACAGCACAGATCACTGCTCCTTTGTTCACGCCTCCAGCCTGAATTCTTCTCTCGTGCCGTCTGCTTCGCAGGTGGCATGCAGAGAAAGCTGTCGGTGGCCTTGGCCTTTGTGGGTGGATCAAAGGTTGTCATTTTGGACGAGCCAACAGCTGGGGTGGATCCTTACTCTCGCCGAGGGATATGGGAACTGCTTCTGAAGTATCGCCAAGGTATCTGTACTGTCACCCAGTTATAGCTGGAAGCGAAAGGGCATCAGTGGCTTGTGGCGTTGATAAAATACATTTTTCTGCCTTTGCTGATTGTATGGGGGAATTGTTACTAACGTGTCATTGCAAATCCCTTGGTGCCCTGGTAGAAGACGGCAACAAACAGCCCCAGCCCTGGGCTCAGGGCACCCAGACCCCTGCATTCCCTATTAATGAGACCCTTTTTGCAGTCTCGTTATAACGAGACCCTTCTCTTTAATTGGTGGGACTGCATTTCAGTGCTCAAGAGTAAACCATGTTCTACGTACACTTCCCACTGAGGGAAGAGGATAGGAGGGCAGATTCTGATTTCACTCCCACAGGTGTAAATCTGGAGTAACTGGATTCATATGGGTGTAGCTCAGATCAGAAGCTGACCCTTGGTGTCTGCATTAGGGTAAAGCCCTCTGGTGTTAAGTAGGCTTACTTATTGGTATGAAACCCCTTTCATTGATGTAACCTGAAATCACAACCCTTGCTCCAGTTGAGCAGAACCTGGTGAATGGGGAATTCAGGAGCACCACATCTTCCACTGCTCAGATCACTGTGCGTCCACTCACTGCTGGGTGTGGCTTGTTCTATTTCCATAGTTGCACTGTAAATGCCTACCAAGACGAGTGGCGAAATACAAACAGGATGGGGACTAGGTCATGAAGGAGAGGAGAGAATCCACCTGAGCTAGTAGTTGTTAACTTATTCCATACCATTCCCCCACTCATACCAGGGAACCATTTAGCAGTATGGGGAGGGCAGGGTGCTTGCATCCCCCATGACCTAGGGACGTTGATATTGTTGACTTACTGGCAAACTCCTTGGTGTTTGTCTTCCCTTCTTTGTTTACAGGCCGCACCATCATTCTGTCCACACATCACATGGATGAGGCAGACATCCTAGGGGACAGGATCGCCATCATTTCTCATGGCAGACTGTGCTGCATTGGCTCTTCTCTGTTCCTGAAGAACCAGCTGGGAACAGGCTATTACCTGACCCTGGTCAAGAAGGACGTGGACTCTTCACTGAGCTCCTGCAGAAACAGCAGCAGTACGGTGTCGTACCTGAAAAAGGTACAGTTCCCATAGCGGCTGTCCACTTCCTTTCTCCTTCCACCTCTGTCCTCCTTACACCAAATCTTAAGGCTGCCAAGAAGCAACAGTTAAAATGCAATGGAGTAAATGGGTTGAAAAGAAATCCCTTAGCACGGCACAGAAGCATTATCTACCTTGGCACAGCCCTGAGATCAGATCCGGTTAAACCATTGCATTGGAGGCTTGTGTCCATTACACCCTCCTTGAATAGCATCTTTAATGACAGTGTTTTCGGCCTGACAACGGATGCTGCTGCTTTGCAATTTGGCTGCTTACCTGAATAGATTAAATACATCACTGCTGATATTAGCTTCTGCTCTTACATCCTCTTACAGTACTTATCTCAACCCTTTGTTACAATAAAGGACATTAAGATCCTCTATGCTATAGCCCCTTCCTAGAGCATCCGGATTGCTTGGCCTCTCTGGGTGGTGTTATAAGAAGAGTGCAGCATACAGCTGGCTGCCTTTTGATCCAGTTAACATATGCTCATCCTTTCTTATGTTCCTAGGATGACAGTGTCTCCCAGAGCAGCTCGGATGCTGGGCTTGGCAGTGACCATGAAAGTGACACCTTGACAATAGGTAAGGACTGAAAAAGGCATGCATGAAATTGAATCTCACCGCTGTGGTCTTGAGCAACTCACTTAACCTCTCTGCTTCTGTTCCCCCATCTGTAAAAAAAAGGATAACAGCACTGCCCTATCTGGGGTTTTGAGGAACATTTAATACTTGCAAAGTATAATGAATGCAAAGTGCTGAATAGTATGAAATTTCACCTAACGATCAAATGAGACCAGAATTTAAGGGCCATCAAAGCCGATGTGCTTGCCAATTGTTAGCACTGCTCAGAGAACATTTGTGTAGTGTGGCTTGCAGGGCTGTTGATTGTGTTCTGTTTTCAAAGGTCTTCAGAAATGGTGCAAATAGAAATAGCTGCTTGGATCTGCAGCTGGGGCTTAGCTCCACTGAAGTCGATCCATCACTGGGTTGTGTTTTACCCCAGCTGAGGATGTGTCTCAGCGAGATTCCTGAGTCTCTGCAGTGTTTGTTACCGGTGACCCACAGAGTAACAGGACAGGCATCTTGTATTTTGGTTCCTCCAGACGTCTCTGTTATCTCCAACCTCATTATGAAGCATGTTCCTGAGGCCAGGCTGGTAGAGGAGATTGGCCATGAGTTAACCTACATCTTGCCATATGAAGCTGCTAGAGAAGGAGCTTTTGTGGAGCTGTTCCATGAGATCGACGACCGTCTCTCTGACCTGGGCATTTCGAGTTACGGCATCTCGGAGACTACCCTGGAGGAAGTATGTGAGCTGAAGCTCATCTGATGGCTTAGACAATGCCAAACAAGTAATTGCAGACTCCACGGCAAAATCCCCTGTGTATCCATGGGAAACCTGTCAACCAGGGAACAGGTCTGGCCCTGAGTTCATAACCCACGGAAGTGTGAAAAGAATTCTCTCCTCCTGCCCAATTTAAGTGTGCCCACAAGGGAAACGTACATTAAAAATTGAGGGCCAGGTCTTCAGCTGGGATGAGTGAGCACAGCTCTGTTATAGACAGTACAGCTCCCCATTTTCACCAGCTGGGGGTCTGGCCCGAACTATTTTCTAATGATCAGGTTTTTAACTTACTCTGTCAAGTACTTTCAGATATCTCGGGGCTGCTGTAAGTTCACCTGGTTCCAAGAGACTCCAAGGGGCCATTCCAGCAGCCAGGGATTGCTGGATTTCAGCAATATTTTGGTCGTATCCCCTGCCCAGACTCTCCTCCACCTAGAGATTTCACTTTCACTAGGGCACACTGGCTTTCCTGTAGCTTTGCATCACCAGAGCAGCACAAAGAGCCTGTCCCCTTGAAACCCTGTCTGTTGTATTCTCCAACACCTTCTGAAACACATTTGCTATCATGATTTCCTCTGTAACTGGTTGGAGGAAAACCTGATTCTTCCAGCAGCTTCTAGAATATTGTTGTTGTCTTCTGTGTTTGAAAACTTGGTCCTTCCTATATAGGAAATCACAGGGGAAAGCATATCCCATCACAGCTGGGAATGTTGTTCCTTCTTGATTAGAAGGCAAGTGGACTTCCACCAGTTTAATATCACGCTTCATATGTGCATCTTCACTGGAAAGGGATGAAGGTTACAATAAGTGCTTACTCTGCATCATGATTATTGAATAGTGAGCAGATAAAAAATGTCCCATGCCATTCTTAGCTGGAGCTAATAGAACATGTGTGCTGTTCACCCCTTCTCCGCCGCCCCCCCCCCCCAAAAAAAAATACTGTCCCAAACTCAGCAATCAAAATCATAGGGCTGCATTTGGCTGCCAAGTCCTCAGGTGTCACACTGGTTATATTTCTAAGTTGTTCTAGGCCAGTGGCTCTCAACCTTTCCAGACGACTGTACCCCTTTCAAGAGTCTGATTTGTCTTGTGTACCCCCAAGTTTCACCTCACTTAAAGACTTATAAAATCAGACATAAAATCAGACAAAAGAAGTGTCACAGCCACACTATTACTGACAAATGGCTGACTTTCTCATTTTTACCATATAATTATAAAATAAATCAATTGGAATATAAATATTGTCCTTACCTTTCAGTGTAGAGCAGTGGTTCTCAAACTTTTGTACTGGTGACCCCTTTCACATAGAAAGCCTCTAAGTACGACACCTCTTTAGAAATTAAAAACGCTTTTTATATATTCAACACCATTATAAATGCTGGAGGCAAATGTTTGGGGTGAAGGCCAACAGCTCGTGACCCCCCCCAATCCCCCATGTAAGAACCTTGTGACCCCTGACGCCCAGTTTGAGACCCCCTGGTGTATAATATACAAAGCAATATAAACAAATCGACTATGAAATTTTACTTTGTACTGTCTTCGCTAGTGCTTTTTGTGTAGCCTGTTGTAAAACTAGGCAAATATCTAGATGAGTTGATGTACCCCCTGGAAGACCTCTGAGTACCCCCAGGGGTACACGTACCCCTGGTTGAGAACCACTGCTATAGGCAAGGGATATTCCATATAGCCCCTCATGTTGACATGATGCATTCTGTACTGGAATCATTGGATCTCTCATGTTACATCAAGCAGCACATTATTGCTGTATTAGACCACTTCTAATTTTCTTTTTAACCTCTCTTTGCCTGTCAGATCTTTCTCAAAGTGGCTGAAGACAATGGGGTGGATGCGGAGACCTCAGGTTAGTGCAATCGTTTCAGGGCTGCATTGTCAAAGGAGGTTCTATGTGTACATCTTTATACCTGGGATTTGCATGCATCATCCCTTATGCACACAACTGACAGAGGGTTAAATTCTCAACTGATATAAATTCCCATTCAAGGAGTTAAGCCATTGGGCAAGCAGAATCAACCATCTAGTGGTTAGAGCAAGGGGTGGAATTTAGCAGATACGAGTTCTGTCTCCCACTTTGCCACTTACACGTGCTGTAGTTTTGGGCAAATCCGTTGACCTCTCTTTTCCATCTGTAAAATGATGGTTCTTGCCCTGGTGTAGAAGCCACAAGTGAAAGATGATACACAAATTATTTTCAAAATCAGAAACTGGAACACTTTTGTGGTGACTTTTTTAAAGTCACAAAATAGCCATACAAAAATGTCATTACTGAGTGTCAAGACACGTGCACATATTTCTTGGAATGAAAGATTTTTTCCAGTAACTTAGTGTCCAAATGAGTTTATCATGAAACATTGAATGTGTCATTAAGTAAGTTTCTGAGCAAATGATCAGCTCTGACAGTGTCTATGTTCAGTTGACTTTTCGCTTCACTACAAATGCTGCTCTTCGCACCACGAATTTGTTCCACTAGACTCTTTGTTCCTGGGAAACACAGAACAAATTCTGCTTGATGTAACAATACATCTTGAATTAACATTTTAGGATTATCCCCCCGCCCCCCAAATTTTAATTGATCAATGAAAAAACAGGACGTTTGAAGTGTTCTTAAAAGTAAGCTCCTTGGACACCATATGAAACCTGGCACATGGGTTCACTTTACATATCAATGCACTTTACATTTCCCCGCACTGGTGCTAATTTAGCAGCAGCTCAGAGGCAGTCTACAGCTGTTCAGTCTGCAGATGGGAACTTCTTAAAAGTTGAAAGCAAATATTCAGTGAAGATTTCTATACAGTAGCTTGCTGGTGACACTTCAGTTCCCAGTGCTTGGGGCTCATAGAAGAATAGGGTTGTTCACTGTCTCTGTTAACTTGAGCAAATCAGCTAACATGTGCTGTCCTCTTCAGATGGCACATTACCTGCAAGAAGGAACAGGCGTGTCTTTGGAGACAGACAGAGCTGCCTTCATCCGTTCACAGAAGATGATGCTTTCGACCCTAATGATTCAGACATAGATCCAGGTAAAGATGGAAGGAGCTGTAGTGCAATAATCTCAGCTGTCTGTCTGTGCCTCATTACTAATCTACAGTTCTAAAATATTAATGTTTTAAAGAAATGTGTTCGTTGTCCATGTTCTTGGGTGAATCACAATGCAAGAAATACTAGATTTTATGAGGGCATTTAAACGAACTAACCAGCACACCCTGGAAGAGTTTTGGACGCTATTTAAATTCCTTCCAGCAAATGTCCTATTAGTTTCTCCTGCATTTGTTGAAGTGTGCTAGAATTCCTGACATACTTAACCTTGGATGCTCCATCCTCATGCAGGATGTTTATTAATCTCTGCTTCCCTGCATGGGCCAAGGCAAGAGGAACAAGGTTTGTTTATGCATCAGTGCTAGATATCCTAACTCATTCTGGTGCCCTGCAGAATCTAATGTGTGAATATGCCTGAGACAGTCTGTCCAAAGGGGACAGACTTAGGGCCTGACCCAAAACCCATTAAGTCAAATGGGAGCTTTTTCAGTGATTTCCATGGGCACTGCGTCAGGACATTTTATAGTAGAGAGGTGCCCATAGTGACATCTAGACTATGGCAATGTGACCTAGCCACAATAACTCAAGCAGGGGCTTTCTATGTCCAGATGTTGCTGGATCTCGGCTGTTATATCAACATTCCCCTGCCCTTTGAAATGCATCTATCCTTCCTTATGGCCAAGTTAATATTCTTAATCCTCAGGATAAATATATAACGCACCTTTGTCTGTTATAAGACACCTTATAATGAAAGGTGGACCAGGGCTGAAAAGTTCCATCTAGAGTGGAACTTTCCTCAATGTTTGGGGATGTTCAGAGCTGGCATTTCTGGTTTGGCCCACCTCTGCTTCCCAGAGGGGTTTAATCAACAGATAGTATAGAGCAGGGGTTCTCAAACTTCATTGCACCATGACCCGCTTCTGACAACAAAAATTACTTCACGACCCCAGGAGGGGAGACTGAAGCTTGAGCCTGCCTGAGCCCCACTGCTCCGGGCAGGGGAGCCAAAGCAGAAGTTCAAGGCCTTCGGCCTCTAGTCGGGGGCCTGGAAGCTGAGCCCTGCCACCCAGGGCTGAAGCCCTCAGGCTTTGGCTTCAGCCCTGGGCAGTGTGGCTCGGGCTTCAGCCCTGGGCCCCAGCAAGTCTAAGCCAGCCTGGTGACCCCATTCAAAGGGGGTCATGACCCACAGTGTGAGAACCACTGGTATAGATTGTAAGGCTGAGGTTTCCAACAGTGAGGTTCCCCACACATCAGGCAATGTGCGATTTGGATGCCCAGTTCCCTTTGGAAATGAATGGCAGCCAGATCAGAAGGTAGTCTGGAGAAGTAGTCTCAGCCTCGGTGATGCAGAAAGATAAACACTCAAATGCATATTCATGAGAGATCATTTCCCCTGGCCCCACTGCACGCCACACTCCTTTGTGCTCAGAGCGTGTCTAGGAGACATAGTGGTAAGAAGATGGGCAGCCACCAGGGTTCTGTCTGCACAAGCAGGAGCAGCCTCTGAAGGAGAAGGAAATCTGCTTTTGTTTCTATGTGGGTGAGAGTCCTGTATCATTCATTGTCAGCAGAATCCAGAGAGACAGACCTGCTCAGTGGGGTGGATGGCAAAGGCTCCTACCAGATGAAGGGCTGGAAGCTCATCCGGCAGCAGTTCGTAGCTCTGCTGTGGAAGAGGCTGCTCATTGCCAAGCGCAGCAGGAAGGGTTTCTTCGCCCAGGTGAGACCAGGCAGCAGCTCCTGCAGAGGTCACTGAAACACGGCCAGTGTCTCCGAGTGGTTAAATGCATCACTCTGGGTGGCTGATGCCTATGGGGGCAGTTCTTTTAAAGGTGGCTCTGCCTCTTCCCTTGTGATTTCAGATCATACTGCCAGCTGTGTTTGTGTGCATTGCTCTCATGTTCAGCCTGATCGTACCTCCCTTTGGGAAATACCCCAGCCTGGAACTGCAGCCCTGGATGTATGATGAGCAGTACACTTTTATCAGGTACCTTTCAAATGACCAGAAAACATTCTTTAGGACTGGTTCTGCTTTCTCTATTCACCATTATGGTCTCATCACCTAAGTTTGCATTTGTGTGCGTAGCTCCAAAGTACAGTGTAAGGAAAAGGCACCATTTGGCCTGTTTGTAGCTTTAACAAGGCAAGCTCCAAATAAGAGTGAGTTTGAATGGCAGGAGGAATAGAATACTATTTGCACTTTTCTTCCTCAGATCTCAATTCACTTCGTTCTCAGATGCTAAATCACACAGAAAAGAAGCTAAAAGTATCCCAAACTCTTTCCAAATGTTACAGTACTTTTCGTGTGTGTGTGTGTGTGTGAGAGAGAGAGAGAGAGAGAGAGAGAACACACACATTCCACACAAGAAACTTTCCACCCAGTTCCTTTTCCTACCCTCTCGCTTGTGTCTCTGCCCTGCCATGTTGCTGGTTTTGCTGCACATGCCTTATCTTGGTGCCCTGACTGTGATTCTTTGATGCGCCCACAGCAATGACGCCCCAGACGATGCAGGCACTCAGAAGCTTGTGAACACTCTTGTCAATGAGCCCGGCTTTGGGACCCGCTGTGTGGAAGGACACTCCATTCCGTAAGTAGAACCCGAGCAAGGGCAGGCGCAAGGAGTAGCTCTGTCATTTCTAAGCCACTGGATGTTGCTGCTGCTTTGAGATACCGGTAGATGCTGTTAATGTGTGTCACATAAATCACAGCTGCCATTGCCACCAGCCTCCGAATCCGCTTTCAGGGGTCGTAACCTCAGCATGGTGGGTGCGGTGTTTGTATTAGCGCAATGGCGGAGGTTAGTTAGAAGCAGCTGTAGCGATCAGCTTAGGGAAATATCAAGCAGAAGGCCTGATCCCAGCAGCCTGGACTCATCTGAAAGCTCTTCCTTCAGAGGTGTAGGACCCTTGCCTCCTATGTTGTATTAAAGTATTGATTTATGGTGGCAACCTTTGTTGGCACCGCCACTCAGATAAGGAAGGGTTGCAGGCTCAGGCCTACCTTTTCCTTCCCCTTGCTCACTGCGAGTATTGACCCAGACTTTAGTGGGAGCTACTCGCTCCGCAGGGCAGAAGAGAGCACAAAGGGGTGCAGTCGTGTACTGTGAAAACAACCTCTTTCCTTCTCTCTTCAAGAACCTGCCCCCCAGCGTTTCCCTGACCATTGCTCGTGCTCCATGCAGGCAGCATGCTGGGAACTGTCATTGACCGGGATAGAGACGTAAGGGTGTCCCCAGGTTACTAGCAGTGGGATTCTGGCTTTGAAAAGAAAAAGCCGAACTGGCCACGTGGCAGTGTATCATTGCCTTGGTCTAGTTGTTTTGCTCCCACAGTTCTCTGCTCCATGTTCTGCAGGATTTCTCTGTGTGTGGCTTCCATGAGTGGGCTTTCATGGCTAGCAGGCGGGATGGGAGGCCTGGAGACAGGCCTCTGCCACGGATTTGCTGCGTGGCTTTGGGCAAGTCATTTATGGCCCGATTGTGCCTGGAAGGAAGGCACAAAGGAGAACCCTCCCCGCCACCAACCCTTGTGTGATCTGGCCACCCAGAACTGAAGTCACTGCCCCCAACTGGGTAGGGAGGTGATGGGGCCATAGGTCCTTGCCCCACACATCAGGCAGTGGGGTAGGCCGGTTGATGGGGGGTAATGATCTGCACCTGCAAAGTTGTGCAGTAGCAGGCAGACTCACCCTGCGTGAACGGGAGCTCCAAGACACACTGCCTCCTGGTGCTACCCTGGGGCAGTGCAGCTCCATGCCCACCCCAAAGGCAGAGCTGGCACTCAGGGCCCACCCAAGCCTGTAAACACCTCTGCGTGTCAGCATCCCCGCTCCACAAAATAGCTCTCTTGGGGGTTGTGAGGCGGAGTTAAATAAAGGTCTCGAAGCTCCCCAGAGAGGAATGATAATGGGTGGGATTGTCCAGAGGGCCTGGCGTCGGCCTGACTCTGCTCCCACTGATGTTACTGAGAGCTTTCCCTTTGCCTTCCACGGGAGCCAGGCTAGGCCAGTGGGAGTTAGACTGCTGGTTTCAGTGGGAGCAGAGCTAGGCCCAAGCTGAGCGCTTCGGAAAACTCCATCGGTGTGTTGACCAGCACTGACTATTTACATAATGTAGCACACTCAGGTGCTAGCAGGTGCCTGGGGCGGCAGTGAGAAAGGGGCGGCAGTCCCTGTCCCGCAGCGGCAATTTGGCGGCAGCTCCGCCACTCTTCCCGCCGTGGCGGCTTTTGGCCGGCAGCGCCACCACTATTGCCGCGGCAGCAATTCGGCAGCGCCTGCTTGGGGCAGCAGAATCGGGAGAGCCGCCCCTGAGCCAACTGACCTGTCTTTATAAAACGTCGCATTTGCCTTGGCTCTGGCCTCATGCAGAGACACTCCTTGCCTGGTCAGAGAGGATAAATGGACCACCGCCTCTGTCCCCGACGCGGTCCTGGACATCTTCCTGAACGGCAACTGGACCATGGAGAACCCCTCCCCGGCCTGCGAATGCAGCAATGAGAAGATCAAGAAAATGCTCCCTGTGTGCCCACCTGGCGCGGGGGGGCTGCCTCTTCCACAGGTAGGAGAGGTCCCAGCTGCTCGGTAGCCCCAGGCAGCCCGGGGATGTGCGTGAAGCATGGGCGGCTGGGTTGGGTCTTTTGGGGGGATGTGCATGAAGCCAAGGAAAACATCCTTGATTCCAAGTCCCTCTGCTTCCCCCTGGCACCAGAGAGAACAGAACACTGGCGACATCCTGCAGAACCTGACGGGCCGGAACGTATCGGACTATCTGGTGAAGACCTACGCGCAGATCATTGGGAAAAGGTGCCTATTACAGACATTGTTCCCTGGCGATTGCTGCTGCCCCTGTGCAGAGACCTGTGCACCACATAACTCCCATGGGGTGACTCTGACCCCTAGAGAGCCTTAAACTCTGGGCCATCTGCAGAGGTGACGCTATGGGAGGCTCAGTGAGTCTAGTCTGCGCTTTCTCCTGGCGCACCCCAGCTTAGACTCCCTGGTACTCACTTATGCTCTTTTAGACCCGCCTGTGTAGAGCTAACAGTCCCTTCCCGATCACCTTGGAGGGACTGATGCAAAGTCAGTAGAGTCTTTCCATTGACTTCAATGGGCTTTGGATCAGACCCTACATTTCGAACTCACTTTGCCTGTTCTCTCAATGGCTGGTGCAAGCCAGCCCAAATCAGCAGGAAGTGTTTCCAGCAAAGTACTCCACTAGCTGAAATGTTTCTTCCTGAAGTAAAATATGAGGCCTTTAAAACCATGGCCTGAAACTGCTGGGTCCCTTCCAGGGTCAGAAGGGACCACTGTGATCATCCAGCCTGCCCGCCTGTGTAACACAGGCCAGAGAATTTCCCCCAAATAATCCCAGAGCAGAGCTTTTAGAAAATGCCCACTCTTGATTTAAGTCTTGTCAGGGATGGAGACTCCACCGGCCCCCGGCTACGGTTTCTGAGCAGCTTCTGATGCTTTTGGGATGCAAAGGCAGCTCGTTGGACATGAGTCTGGCAGTGGGCTCAGCCCAGAACGTCAGCCAAGTTCAGAAGCATCTCTGAGTCCAATTCCAGCTCAGGTCCATCTCTGCTTTATCCCGTGGGCCAAGGCAGTGCAGTGCAGTGGTGCAGCAGTGAGCCCAGGAGCTGCTATATCCGTGTAAAGCATCAGGGCAAACTCCTCTGCCGGGTGACACAACTGAACTCCTCGGAGTCACACAAAGCATTACTCTGACCCGGGTCATTAGTGCATGACTGTCTCCTTACAGTCTGCGTTCATGTGGCTGGAGAGTAGGTCTGACTGATGGCCTATCTCATAAATAACAGACTTGTTTTCTTCTCTTTGCCTTCCCAGTTTAAGGAACAAGATCTGGGTGAATGAGTTCAGGTAAGTTACTGTCCCTTCTTTAGGTTGCTTGGAGCTCATTAACCGATTGAGTGCCATGCTCTGTGGGCTGCTGTCTGGTCAAATTTGCCCCTAAATTTAGTTTTTGTAAAACGAAGCTTTTTTCAAAATCTAAACCCACCAGAAATATTTCAGTGAAATGATTATTTTTAGCATTGCACTAGAAATAGTATCCACAGTTACTGATCCTTTCCCTAGTCACTGGGCTTTGTGAGCAGTCAAGGGCCCAATCCTGCAAATACTGTCTGCCTACTACACCGCCTGCTACTGTGAGTAGTTCCAGTTAGCAGGATGCTCATTCGCAAGCCCTTGCGGGATCGGGTCCTTAGTACAATCAATTGCACCATCCTAAGAGGGGCCAGGGGAGCACTGATCAGCCAAGCCAGAGAGAGGACCCCACTTTGCTGTTAACAGTGGAACGGTAGCTGCTCTCTGCCTTGCTTCCCCGTCCTCGAACCCCAGCCCGATGAAAGGGCAGCAGACTAAAAGGTTGGACTGCAGTGTGGAAAGGCCACAGGTTAGTTTTGTAAACAGTCAGATCTAATTTTGTTTGGGGGAATTAATCACAAATCTAGCACAGCTCTTGGGAGGAATAACCCTGACTGTCCTGCTGTCACCTCTGAGAGCTCAGCGAGCTGGAGTCCTGTTTGGTTCAGCGCATGCTGCTATGAGAGTTCGGGCATGTCTGCATGGCAGGCTCACTGCTCTGGGCTATGTGGATTCCCCGAGAGGCTCCTGTCGAATGGAAGCTTAACAAACAAATGTAAACTTCAAGTTGCCGCTGAAGGCCTAACTTTGAGGTATTAGGTCCCAGCACAGAGCAGCAAGCTAAAAGCCACAGGCTATAAAAAAGGGTCTTTTATGGAGGACACTGTAGAGTCAGTCTGTGCTTCACTATCTTGTCTGTCTGTGCTTTCAGGTATGGTGGGTTTTCAGTGGGCGCCAGCAGTTCCCTCCTGTTTCCTCCCAGCGATGAAGTCAGTGATGCCATCAAGCAAGTGAAGAAAATCTTGGAGCTAGCCAAGGTGAAGAGCAATTTCGTATGGGCTCAGAATGTGCTGATATCACAGTACCCCCCTAGGGGTGGGAGGTAGTGTGGCCAGCAGGGATTGAACCCCGGGACCTTTGGGTCTAAAAATATGAGTTTCGTCTGCTTGAGATAAAGGACCATGTGCTGAGCCACATTATGCTGGCATGGGTGTAATATAACTGCATTTGTGGGAGGAGTCATCATTGTTCAAATTCAGAAGAACCATTTGGTTACTGCGGTCTCATAATACCTGATCATATAAAGCCAAAGTAGAGTCAGGAAACTGACTTAAAGAGGACTAAGTCCTGAGGCCCTTATTCTGCTTTTACTCCTTTTTCACTCCAGTAAGCTTCCATTGATGTCAGTGAGGAGCCACAAAAAAAGATCCCAGTTACTATCAGCTAGCACAGCGCGGAATCTGAGAGAGAGCAGAGAGCAAATTGGGTGTCTCAGAAACCACAACATGAGAACGGGGAAAAAAATCAAGCCTGATAGCCTCATTCATTCTGGCCTCTCTGTGCCACTCTGATGTTTCAGAACAGCCAGATAGCAGCTGGATCTGGCTAGCTCAGAGCTCCTCTACTCTCAGATGGCACAGAGCAGGAGTAGAGGGCCCCTATGCCCCATCCAACCCAATTGCCACTTGGCGTAAATTAGAGCAGCCTCGCAGCTGCTCTAACCTGTGCCTGGGAAGTGCAGATTGCTTCAGAGAATCAGTGAGCCTCGGCCCACCCCTTTGCACTTAATGGATCTTGGCACAGGAAGGAATCTAGACTATTGATTTTCTTGGGAGGGCAAGTATTTGTGACACCGTGTCTCTGAGAGCTGGTGTAATAGGAAAGTTCTGTGTGGGACTGTGGTGGTTAGTTGCTACCACACAAAAGAGAGTTCTGGAGTTCCCTGGGGCTCTCTCGACTTCCTGCCCACTCTGGAGTCATCCCAGAAGAATAGTGCAGGAGCAGACTCTGAGCCCTGGGACTGCAGTGCAGGGGGAGTGTGAGGCTGGGACATCTTACCCATTCCCCAGTCTGTGGCAAAGAAACCAGTATAAATAAGGTATCTATTGCACGGTCTATAATGAATGAAGCAGATGTGCCATTGTGTGCTGTTCACAGGGGAGTTCTGGAGATCAGTTTCTTCACAGCTTGGGAAGCTTCATGAAAGGGATGGACACAAAAAACAACGTGAAGGTAAATCCTGCCCACCCACTGCTGTGCCTGATATTCAGAGCCAGAACCTAGCATTTTAAACCAAGCTCTGCTTCTAATTGGCGATCTGTATGCAGCATGTGTTTAGAACAGGGGGCGCTGCACCCGAATCGTTTGCCAACAGAACCAAAGTGCCCACATCCCTGTGTGGGATTTTCCAGGAGAGAGTGGCCTCTTGGACCCCAGTCCAAAGCCCGTTGACTCTAATGGATGTTGGATCAAGGTCTTGGAAATCAGTAGATCGTGGCATGTATCTGCTACCAGCATAGGAACCATGAATTGTGCTTTCCCAGTGCACATGGGCCATATGCATCCATTCACACATGCTTAGGACCTCATCCCAGGTTCCCCATAAACTGAAGTGATGCTACCACATTTGTTCAGGAGACCAGGGGGCATATATGATGCCCTTGTCAAACCGTATATTGTGCCACTGAGGGGCTGACAATAGTTTGTAAAAAGGCAGGAAGAATCAGTACAACGTCCCACCACAGGGAAGTGGCTGCAGACCTCTGAACCCCTTGGCTATGGACACGAGGGAGCCTGTAGAATGGTAGGCATGGCTGGCAATCCTATTGATGCTGGTGTGTTGCTTTTCAGGTTTGGTTCAATAACAAAGGCTGGCATGCCATTGGCTCCTTCCTGAATGTGATCAACAATGCCATCCTCCGGGCCAACCTTCAGGACGGCGAGAATCCCAGCACCTACGGGATCACCGCGTTCAACCACCCGCTCAACCTCACCAAGCAGCAGCTCTCCGAGGTCGCCCTGTACGTCCTAGTATGAACGTTATCTGCAGCCTGCTGGAGACGGGGGGCCTATGGGGAATGGAAAGGAGGAGAGAAGAAAATGCCTTGGAATTAAGGAAGCTGCAAGAAATGAGTGTTTGGGGAGGGGAGTGGGTAAATAAAAGAACCAGGATACCTTAGTGATTCAAACGTGGATTAACGTGGCCAGTTGTAGTCACCAGCTGAGGATCTGGCCAGGGATTTTGCAGCACTTCAGGCTGAGATTTCCAAAGCCACCTATGGGAATTGCATCTCCAGTTCCCATTACATTAATGGGACTTGGGTGTCCAAATCCCCTAAGCAGCATTGCAAATCTGAGTCCCTGACTCTCCCAGCTGCATTATGCTGAAACTTGTTAACGCTAGAAAAGTGCTGGGTGGAGCTTTGCTCTCCTGTGCCCGCACCCTGCACATCTGATCTTCGGTGAAGTAAAGACCAGCTGTAAATGCCTACATTTTCCCTTGCGTTTAGACACATGTGAAAGACCTCTCATCATTATCCGGCCTAACAATGCCTTTCCAATGAACATACCTGCAACAGGGCTTAACCAGAGGGCCCGGTTCTACCACCTGCATTCCCATTGCGTAGTGAGGGTGGCAGAATTGGGCCCCTGTTCAGGTTATGGTGCTAATGTGCACTGGAACGTCTGGAGGGAGACTCTGGCAGTAATTTATTGCCACTCTGATTTCCCTTTGCCCAGGATGACCACGTCGGTGGACGTTTTAGTCTCCATCTGTGTGATCTTCGCCATGTCCTTTGTCCCAGCCAGCTTTGTGGTTTTCTTGATCCAGGAGCGGGTCAGCAAGGCCAAGCACCTGCAGTTCATCAGCGGGGTGAAGCCGGTGATCTACTGGCTGGCTAACTTCGTCTGGGATATGGTAAGATTGCCTCACGGGAGCTCATCCTTTAGAGCAGGTTACAATGTGTATAACACCCATCGCTGCAAAACTAAGGCCAGCTTGTGCCGGTTAGGCCCAGGCCTGCTGCGGGGGCAGTGCAGAGCCTCAAAGGCACTACGCCTTCGTTGCAGAGTTCCCTGGATGAAGGAATGTGTGCTGTTCTACATGCCCTAACGGGATGCATGTGATGAGTGTTCTGGTGCCTGGTAGTTCTGACAAGCTGCTCCTGCCCCTGCTCCACCCACCTGGCTGTCCTGCCAACACAGCATTTGTCTCTCTGCACAGCTGACCATCCCTGGAATAAGCTGGTGCAGTTATGGAGTTCTGGCTGGGCTGAATTTGGCCCTGGTGCATGCATGTGTGCACACAGACGTGTGCATATGGTCACACATCTACTGAAAGGGCATGGTGAACTCCCACTTTCAGGGGAATTTACTGACATTAGCTAGTGCTGAAGATTCTACAGTGTGATCAGGCCACTGCTCTGGGATTCAGCAGCTCTGGGTTTGATTCCCAGCTCTGCTGCTGGCTGGCCTGTTCTGTGACCTCGGGCAAGTCACTTCTCCTTTCCATGCCTCTGTTTCCCCTCAACCTTATATCTTGTCTTTTAATCTATTGCTAGCTCTCCAGGGCGGGGCTGTCACTTTGTGCATGTCCAGAGCCAGCACAACAGGGCCCCATATGTGAAAAACCTCTCATCCGTATCTGGCTATTCTAATACAAATAATTGTGACACTCATAAACACCTTGACTTATTCCTCTTCATTTATTTGAACATCCTGGGTGCTGCGATTCACCCTAGGATGAGTACACAGTACGTTTCCGGTGCTGGACTAAGGAAGATGTGGAGTGGTTGGCCAGCTCTCCAATCACCACGTATAATGTGCAAATTTATTTTCTTGGCAGATAGCATCATAATTTTCAATTCTATTCCCATATTTTTACCCTGATTTCCTCCATTTAGAGCATTAAGATGCTTTTGATTTTATTTTGCAAGTAACCTGGAGCTATTTCTTCCTCCTTCCAGTGCAACTACATAGTTCCAGCCACCTTGGTTATCATCATCTTCATCTGCTTCCAACAGAAGTCCTACGTGTCCTCTTCCAACCTGCCTGCGCTGGCCCTTCTCCTCCTGCTCTATGGGTAAGGCTGCATCTCTCGAGGGGATCCCTGAGGCCCCAGTGGACTGTGTCTGTGAATGACGTGTGTTACTGTGTCTTTCTGCTCACCAGGTGGTCTATAACGCCACTCATGTACCCAGCTTCCTTTGTGTTCAAGATCCCCAGCACAGCCTACGTGGTGCTGACCAGCGTGAATCTCTTCATTGGCATAAATGGCAGCGTGGCCACTTTCGTCCTCGAGCTCTTCACCAACAACGTATGTTCCCACTGACGTGTCCTGCCGCCGCCACCCCCCCCAGTGCTGCTGCTTTACATTGCCCTTAGAAAACCAGTGTCCACTCTGTATCTCCTGGTAATCAGGGGAGTGGTAGGGAAGGCTAGGTCAGGTGGTCAGAATCGGGAATGGTGGAGCAAGTGGGGCATGTTGCCCAGAAGACCTCAGTTCAGGAAGGCACGTAAGAATGTGTGTAACTTTAAGCACACGAGTAGCCCCTTTGACATCAGTGGCATGACTCGTGCTTACGTTCCTTGCTGAAAGGGGCTTAAAACTCTTCTGCTGTTTCTAATCGATAGTCAAAGGGAAAAAAGTGAGTTTGGTAGCTACTGAGTGCTGTGCAGACAAGCTAAGCTCTGTATTCACTGGGAGGTGGAAGTGAAAGCTGAGATAAGAATACCAGTCCCCTGCCCTCTGGAGACCTGGGGGAATGGGGTATCCCATGCCTGCTTGGCATTAGTTCAGCTGATGGTAATCTGTGACTATTATGGGCGCTGAGACAGTGCATGGCAACCCCATCGCTCTGCTGTTACCTCGACCCAGCCCTAATTGTTCACCTCAAGCGTATTAGCTAAATCTTGGACTGTGAGCCCTCCCGGCTGGACTGTCTTTGTGATGTTGGTACATACAGTGCTTTGCACCATGGGGTCCTGGGGCACAATTATCATCATGTCCAGAGGGTTCTCCCATTATTTGTCAGGTTTGTTTGTCTAATCCGTGCTGTCAGAGGTTGGTGGTGGAGTGGTTGTTTCTACCCATTGGGAAGCAAATTCGCAGGACAATTCACCCTCCGCAAGCTAAGCCTCCCTGCCTTTTTGTTCTCTGCCTTGAGAAGCAGCGCAGGTGGCTGATCTGTGCTTGGCTTTTGTTCCTTTAGAAGCTGAACAACATCAATGAAATCCTGAAGTCTGTCTTCCTCGTCTTCCCCCACTTCTGCCTGGGGCGGGGACTGATCGACATGGTGAAAAATCAGGCCATGGCCGACGCTTTGGAAAGGTTTGGTAAGTGACCTCACACAGCGTGGGATCCACAATGTCAGCTGGACACCCAGGGCATGAGCCTGGGAGGTGCTGAGCACCGTCCACTCCCATTAAAATCACCAGGAACTGAGGGCCCTTGGCTCACAGAGCCTGGCAGGATTAGTGCCTAGCTAACAGTAGTGAAAACAGTACAGAGGTCTGCTCTGAACTGGCCAGAGCCTGTAGCTATCCCATCTGATTCCTTACCAGGACTAGAGAGCAAATAGTTCTCAGCTGTTAGGGAGCTTGAGTTATTAGGGAATCAATTGATTCTTTAAAAATACAAAAATATAGTTGTGTGAAATGCAGCCTCAAGTTGAGAGGAAGGATGGTCGTGTGGTTAAGGCAGTGGGGCTGGGAGTCAGGAGAGCTGGGTTCAACTCCTGGCATCGCCACAGACCTGCTGTGTGCCCTTGGGCAAGTCACTTCATCTCTCTGTGACTCAGTTCCCCCTCTGTAAAATGGGGATAATGCTTCCTTTCACTATCTTGTCTATTGAGATTGTAGACTGTTCAGGGCAGGGCCTGTCTATTACTATAGCTATGTGCAGCTCCTAGCACACCGAACATCTGAATATCACTATTATAAAAGTACTACATGCACAAGCCAAAACTGGGTTACCACGTGATCTTATTATCTTTGTCCTCTCTTTCCCCTTAGTGTCACCCCCTCATTGCATCTTGTCTAAAATGAGTCTGTAAAGCTCTCTCAGGGCAAGAGCCTTTCATCTTTGTGTTGGTCTCTCCAGCTGCTGTGCAAAGCTGACTGTGTGCTTCGGCTTTTCCAAACAGGCGAGAACCGTTTTGTGTCCCCTCTGTCCTGGGATCTGGTGGGACGGAACCTCTTTGCCATGGCTGTGGAAGGGGCAGTCTTCTTCCTTATCACAGTGCTCATCCAGTACAGGTTCTTCATCAAACCGAGGTAAGCTTGCTCTGCACCATGCTTCAGTGTTGTGGGCTGGGGGGAAAGATGCACAGAAGCCTGAGGTGTGCTCTTGGCTCTGACCTATAGGACACAGCTGGCCCGGTCATACTGCAAAAGACCCATGCTACAACTTAGACAATCAGCAACGTCCAATCACAGTTATCAGCCTTGTGTTAGTGATGATGCTTGTGCAGCCAGCCACTGTACCATCTCATTGTCAACTGACAGTGGGAAATTCTTGTGCAGCCAGACCCTGCACGTCGTTTTTCCATTTACCTGAGTGGCAGCAGGAATGGGCCTAAAGTTTCTAGTGCAAAACCACCTCCCTGTGTACCCCAAGCCAATCAAACCAGCCTGAGAAAAGCTGGGGGAGGCATCTCAAAGGAAGGACATTTTGGTCCTTGGCAATAGTTTGAACTTGCGCAAACGTTAGTTGGTGTGAAATCGGTTTTGCCTGGAGGACACTATGTGAACAGAGCAATAATCAGGAGCCCAGGAGTGTGCTGGAGACCTTACGAGTCATGTTCCTGGATTTAACCGTGAGACACTTATAGAATCTCTGACACCAAACAGATCAGCATTCGCTATGGGTGAAGTTCCCCGGCATGCACAGCGTCAGCACGTGGCCTGTGCACTGAAGCCTCGCTTTGAAGGCCTAAGTGGGATGGAAGCAGCTTGCTAGCCTTCTGCATAGGGTTGAATTGCAAACACAGAAGGGCTTCCCTAGGTGTGTTCTATTTGGATGCTGGTGCATGATTGACACCTGTCTCACCCTCTCTGTCTTTCATTTGTAATGCATTCACCTAGCATGCTTTCTCCTCTTCCTTTTCACATGTTGACTCGTTCCCCTTCGAAGGCCTGTCAGTGCCAAGTTGTCTCCTGTGAATGATGAGGATGAGGATGTGACCAGGGAGAGGCAGAGGATAATTAGTGGTGGCGGACAGAGTGACATCCTTGAAATCAAAGAGCTGACCAAGGTGAGAGATAGAGGGCTGCTCATGCTTACCTAGATAGGTTGGGAGTGGGGCAGTCCCTCACCAGTACCACACAGCTTACCCAGAACCTGATCCAGAGCCCACAGGAGTCAAGGGGAAGACTCCCACTGATTTCAGTGGACTTTGAGTCAGGGTCCAGATATGTTCTATTCACAGACTTAAAAGGCAGTTCACTTCCATCAGGTAAAATGTGTTGGATGTCAGCAGTGCATCTGCATCCAGAAACACACACATCTCGGGCACAAGTCTCACATGTCTGGGGTACTGTCTTGAAGCATTACAGTTTCTTCCCCAATCAGATACTGGGCCAGAGCCTCCACTGAAATCAACAGAACTACACCAATTAACCCCAGCTGAGGTTCTGGCCTTGTATGCCTGAGTGCAGACCCCAAAATCAGCTCCCCTGATTATCTCAACCACCAGTTACCTCCGGGAGTATGGCTAGTATGATTTGATGCGGTAGTAAAAAGCCTAATCCTGTCCCACTGAAGTCCAATGAGAGTTTAGCCATCGAGTCCAGGGGGATCAGGACTGGAGCCTTAAGGATGTCTTAGAAAGTATGAGGGGCTCAGATTCTCTCTCTTCTCCCACCCTCCCACGTTTGTTATTCTTATTAATTTGTATTTCCTGGTTTCAGATTTATAGAATGAAGAGAAAACCAGCTGTTGACCAGATCTGTGTCGGAATCCCTCCTGGGGAGGTAACGACCAATTGGTCATCTAGATCTGTGTTTGTTTTTACCTGACTATTTAGGAGCAGTAGAAGGCAGTGAGTAGGATAAGAGCTGAAATCCTTCAGGTTTTCATTGTAATAAAGAGGAGACATGGTCTTGTGCTTAAGACAATTCCCAGCTCTGCCTTAAACTCTGGGTGTGACCTTGGACAAATCACTAAATCCCTCAGGAAAACAAGGATAATCACACTCCTGGACCTCCCTTGGGGTGGCAGGATAAATACATTAGTGTTTGGTACGCAATCTGAGGCTATTCCACCAGATAAAATGCTTTTGTTCCCTCCTCCCTTCCAAATGATTTCAGTTTGAAATAAAAGTTCAGAAACTTCCTATGAAAATGTGGTATTACACTGAAGAGCAGCTGTCAGAATAGGGGGAGCCAGCGTTAGTCTGTCTTGCTAATTCCAGATCAAATTTGCTCACATTTATACATAAAAAGATGTTTTTTTCCTATAGTCCCTCACTCTCAACCTGAGCTCTGAGAGTCCAGCGACTTCTTCCCGCCTTATGTGTCATTGTCAGTAATAAAAGATTCTGCAGGACAAATCATGCACTCAAATACACATGGATTCATATGCTCTTTAATGTTTTCAGTGCTTTGGCCTCCTGGGAGTGAATGGTGCTGGCAAGTCGTCAACTTTCAAGATGCTAACTGGAGATACAGATGTGACGGGAGGAGAAGCTTTTCTGAAGGGAAACAGGTGAGCAGAAGACACAACTCCTCTTCCCTCGGCTTTACACCAAAGAAAAACCTCTGCTTCTCTCTCCTTCCTGTGTGCTCAGATTCCCAAGCAGATGTAACTCCACTGACTTTGCTAGACAGGACCCTGCTTGCACTAGGGCTAAACCTGCCTAACTTTAAGCATGTGCTCTGCTGAGTCAAGGTCATAGGGTAACATTTTCAAATGTACCTAAACCCCAAGTCACTTTTGAAATTGGGGCTTAGGACTTGTCCACACAGCAAGTTACTGCGGCGCAAGCCACGGTATGAAACTCCAGCACATCAGCTTGCTGCACAGCGAAAGTCCCAGACTGCAGCTTGCCTTGCAGCTGGCACTCCAGGGTTTTCACTGTGCTGTAGCAGACCAGGCTTGCCACGCAGTAACTTGCCATGTAGACATGCCAATAGGCTCTGAAGTTACGTAGGCGTTTTTGAAAAGGTACCCATCGTGATTAACAGTCACATTTTAAAAGAAATTAATGTGACCCCGAATTGCTTTTGGGATCCAGTTACATCTTTGCCTAAGCCACTGGGGTTTGATACTTCCAGAATGTTGACTGGTCACACCCCTGTTCTGTATTCCCTACCTGAAAAGGCAATGGATGTTGCACCACCCTAACTATGGATCTTCTCTTGCTTTACAGTATCTTATCTAACATCCAAGGAGTCCATCAGAACATGGGCTATTGCCCTCAGTTTGATGCTATTAATGAGCTGTTGACAGGGAGAGAACATCTGGAGTTCTTTGCACTTTTACGGGGTGTTCCTGAGAAAGAGGTCTGCCAGGTACGCAAAACGGAAAGCACACACCCTGGCTGAACTGGTTACACATTTTTGCTGGCATGCATTCCGCTGCCCACTGCAATCCGTTTTTTTGGACAGGATAACGAAATTGTCATCTCCCGTATTTTTTCAGTACCAAACAAGTGTTCTGCTCGTTCACTCCTACCTAGGACAACTGTGTCCTGCCCAAAGCAGCTGATATTACCAGTAAACCTGGGTTTCAAGTCAGTTAAACCCTCCCTGGGCTTTTCCTACTGGTCACCATTACTCCTAGACTGATCTGTTGCCTTAAGGAATGCTTATTTAGGGACAAATGGTGGAGTCCTTATTCCTGTTGCTGATCATTTACTCTGAGAAGCAGTCCCACTGAGTTCACTGGGAATAAATGCTCACCAATTTAAGGGCTTCCCAGTCTGGCCACTCATCTTTTATAGGGACTAAATTTTCATTATTTGAACACTGACATTTTGGTGTTCCCAGTGCTGGAGCAGTCATTCAGGCCATTGGTATCAACTCCCTCCCTCTCTGCTGTTGATTTCTCATGCTGTCAGCAACGTGCGCCATCTGCATCCCAAATGCGGGAGATCTCAATAGAGTGCTGGACTGGAAATACTAACGGGCTGTATCTATGTAAAGGAGCTGTGGCCGTTTACACCAGCTGAGGATTTTCCCCAATCAGTTTAAGGGCCTTCATCTGCAGTGGTGGTGTGTAGTAACTGCAAGCACCTTGAGGAATCTTGGGCCATTTCCTATGAGCGCACAATGAGTCATGTTACTACAAGCCCTGGGAAACAGTAGCTTGCCACAAAGTGAATGGGCACTGAGCATTATCCAACGAGAGTGCTGTATAACTGGATCTATTTTTATTAGGGCTGTCAAGTGATTAAAAAAATTAATCGTGCTGTTAAACAAAAATAGAATAGCATTTATTTAAATATTTTTGGATGTTTACTACATTTTCAAATAAATTTTAATTACAATACAGAATACAAAGTGTACAGTGCTCACTTTATATTTATTTTTTATTACAAATATTTGTACTGTAAAAAACAAAAAAAATGTATTTTTCAATTCACCTTACACAGGTACTGTAGTGCAATCTCTTTATCATGAAAGTTGAACTTACAAATGTAGAATTAGGTAAAAAAAAAAAAAAACAACCCTGCATTAAAAAATAAAACAATGTAAAACTTCAGAGCCTACAAGTCCACTCAGTCTTACTTCTTGATCAGCCAATCGCTCAGACAAACAAGGTTGGTTACAATTTGCAGGAGATAATGCTGCCCACTTCTTGTTTACAATGTCACCTGAAAGTGAGAACAGGCGTTCGTATGGCACTGTTGTAGCTGGTGTTGCAAGATATGACTCTTTAGCGCATCTGGCACATAAATATGTCCCTTCATACTTCAGCAACCATTCCAGAGGACATTCTTCCATGCTGGTGATGGGTTCTGCTTGATAACAATCCAAAGCACTGCAGACTGACACAGATTCATTTTCATCATCCGAGTCAGATGCCAGCAGCAGAAGGCTGATTTTCTTTTTTGGTGGTTTGGGTTCTGAAGTTTCCGCATCAGAGTGTTGCTCTTTTAAGGCTTCTAAAAGCACGCTCCACACCTCGTCCCTCTCAGATTTTGGACAGCACTTCAGATTCGTAAACCTTGGGTCGAGTGCTGTAGCTATTTTTAGAAATCTCACATCGGTACCTTCTTTGCATTTTGTCAAATCTGCTGTGAAAGTGTTCTTAAAACAAACGCGTGCTGGGGCATCATCCGAGACTGCTATAACAACATGAAATACATGCAGAATGTGGGTAAAACAGCACAGGAGACATACAATTCTCCCCCAACGAGTACAGTCACAAATTTAATCGATGCATTATTTTTTTAATGAGCATCGTCTGCTGGAAGCATGTCCTCTGGAATGGTGGCCAAAGCATGAAGGGGCATATGAATGATCTGCCATGTAAATACCTTGCAATACCGGCTACAAAAGTGCCATGCCAACACCTGTTCTCACTTTCAGGTGATGTAAATAAGAAGCAGGCAGCAGTATCTCCCGTCAATGTAAATAAACTTGTTTGTCTTAGCGACTGGCTGAACAAGAAGTAGGGCTGAGGGGACTTGTAGGCTCTAAAGTTTTACACTGTTTTCTTTTTGAGTGCAGTTATGTAACCGAAAAAAATCTGCATTTGTAAGTTACACTTTCATGATAAAGAGAGTGCACTTCAGTACTTGTATGAGGTGAACTGAAAAATACTATTTCTGTTGTTTATCATTTTTACAGTGCAAATATTTGTAACCAAAAATAATAATATAAAGTGAGCCCTGTGCACTTTGTGGTCTGTGTTGTAACTGAAATCAATATTGAAAATATAGAAAAACATCCAAAAATATTTAATACATTTCAATTGATATTCTATTGTTATATGTGCAATTAATCAGGATTTTTTTTAATCGCGATTGTTTTGAGTTAATCGCATGACTTAACTGCGATTAATTGACAGCCCTAATTTTTATAAATATGTTTCTATTTCCCAAAGACTCTTTACCTTCCAGTGCAGTAGTTCCCCACCCATTGATATTGATTCAGAAGGTCCTGTTGCCCTCTCTTCCTGTAGGTTGGCGAATGGGCAATTCGTAAACTGGGCCTTGTGAAATATGGAGAAAAATATGCTGGGAACTACAGCGGAGGGAACAGACGCAAGCTCTCCACTGCTGTTGCCCTGATTGGGAGCCCTCCGGTGGTGTTCCTGGTGAGTTCACGACTGCTCATGTATTAACATTTTTTTCCATTAAAAATAACTAGGTCTGAATGCTGTTCCCATTGAGGTCTGTGACGTTTTGCCATTTAGCAAAGAAGTATACATTTAAATGCATAACAAGTCATTTGCGTGTGCAAAGGCCCAACTTATATGTGAACATGATGTAGTTACATGTACAAATACAGGGCAAAATATATGGCATGAGCTTCAGGCCTCTATTTTTGGAAATTTGTTCCAGAGAGTTGTTTCCAATTACTTTGGCAATGACCGTCTAGATTTGGATACTCACTAAGAATTAAGGACAATAGCCTGCCACTGCTTTATATACAAAACTCCCTTAACTTCAAGGGAGTACTGTGCATAGATGGATGATCAGATCCAGCCCTTTATGTGTAAACAGTTTGCAAAAAAAAAAACAGATAAGAAAGCAACGGTTTTATCTTTCCTTTTGTGAATTCTTGAAAGACAGCTACGAAAATCCATAGTATGTGATCAGTGAGAGCTACGCATTCTATTTAAACTAGAGCTCATTAATTTTTTCCAATGTTGAAACTGATGATCAAATTTTGTAATTAGAGAAAAAAATTAACGATGTTCACAAAATTTGTTCCCCAAATTTTGACCAACTGATCAAATTTTTACTAAGTTAACATTTCTGAGAAAAAATCATATTTTAAGTTTTGAAAAGAAAGGGGAAAAGTTTCCATGAAACTTTTTCTTCTTTTAAACTTTTCCAGTAAAAATCATTTGGATGGGTGTGGTTTTCACTCTTCACAGTTAAATATTGTCATAGTATATGAAATAGTGTATCAGTAGCATGTTATAGTAGAACATGGTTTATTAAATGTAATTTTCAGGATGAGCCAACCACAGGAATGGATCCCAAAGCACGCCGTTTCTTATGGAACTGTGCTCTGAGCATCATCAAGGAGGGGAGATCAGTGGTGCTTACATCTCACAGGCATGTAGTGTTCATTATAGTTGGGTATATACTTCATTGTATTTCTCCAGTCTGATTTAATTGGGGGTGGATTTTGAAATCGAAACGTTCAGCTCAGCTGCTTTGTTTCTGTTAACGCAGGTTGGTGCTACGTGGTGGTGGTGAGTTCAGAAAATGCAACCTTTTTGCAGGGCTAATGTTTTTTCATTTGCCCCCATAGCATGGAAGAATGCGAAGCCCTGTGCACTCGAATGGCAATAATGGTCAACGGGCGGTTCAGGTGTCTTGGCAGTGTCCAGCATCTGAAGAACAGGTGAGCGCTTTCAATTTGCTCAGGCCACAGAATGGTCAGTGGGTCTGCATTTTTAGGGCTGCTCACCCCAGTTCAATCTGAACTGCTGGGATATTGACATGAGTGATTTTTCTCCTTCTTCAGTTCTTCTTATGTGGCTTTCTTGTTACTCTTTAAGCTACAAGAAAGGACACCCCTTTTTCAGAGAAACTCACCTAAATTCCTCTGCGTGCTGTTGTTTGCAGGTTTGGAGATGGTTATACAATAGTAGTGCGAATAGCGGGGGCAAACCCTAACCTGAAGCCCGTTCAGGAATTCTTTGGGCTTGCCTTTCCTGGCAGCGTCCTGAAGGAGAAGCATCGGAACATGCTGCAGTACCAGCTCCCATCCTCACCATCCTCTCTGGCCAGGATATTTAGCGTCCTCTCCCAGAACAAAAAAAGACTCCACATAGAAGACTACTCCGTTTCTCAGACTACACTTGATCAAGTAAGTTTCTAGTGCGTTGTGAGCCCAATTCTCCTCTCCTCACATGGCTGGGAAACCCTGAGTAACTTCACGGACGTCAGTGGCCCTCCAGCGTGTGACTGGGAGCAGAGCTGGGCCATTTGTCTTCAGCTGAGTATTTCCTACATGGAGATGGTAACACATCAATGAATTTCACCTTTGTAGCAAGGCAAATGGGTTACTTATGTGGGGCCTAGTGCATAGGGCACTCAGGAGACCTGGGTTCTAGTCCCAGCTCTGCAACTAGCTTGGGCGTCACTTTACCTTTCTGGGCCTCAGTTTCCCCATTCATAAAATGCAGATAATGCTACTGACCTCCTTTTGTGCAGCACTTTTAGATCTGTTAATGAAAAGGACTACATAAGAGCTAGGTATTATCTTCATTATCATAATTGGCTTATTCACTGCATCTTTTTCTCCCTACTTTGAATCAAACATGCAGGCTAAATGCGACGTAAAAGCTAAGAGAAACACATTTGAGGGAGGAATTATAGTCTTGCAATTGTACGGAACTGGATGTTAGGATACCTGGTTTCTGTTCCCTGTTCCACAGATTTCCTGTGTGACTGTGGGTAAAGTCATTAACCCGCTGTGTGTGTGTGTTTCTTCATCTGTAAAATGGGGTTCAGAATGCCTGCTTACCTTGCAGTGGTCTTGTGAGGCAAAATTCATGTGTATAAAAGCCTTTGAAATCCTCAGATGAGAGGCACCATAGTAGTGCAAGGTAATACTTTACAGTGCAAGGTATATAGCACGCAGTAAACACCTATGGTATTTATAAATGCACGGTACATAGCACTGTAAAAATACATGGCACCTTCCAGGAGACTTCAAAAGGCAGGGCCTTTGCTTCAAAGAGTTTATAATCTAGCACTGGCACCATGCAGTACAAAAGTAGGAAAAGGAGTGGCACTACCATTGCTGAAGAGATCTGTGTTGAAAGGGTTTTGAGGAGGATGCTTGGCACAGAGGTCCCACTCTGGGGATAGTGGAAAAGGAGTCTGAAAGCAAGAGTGATCAGAAGCAAAGGGTGAGAGGAGGAGGATGCAGAGGAAGGTAGGACGAAATGAGGGTTATAAGCAGGAAGAAATTGATGAATAGGATGTTGAGCTCAATGCAGTGAGCAGCGAAGCCAGTGCAATGTAGAGGGGTGCTGTAGCCAGAACAGCTGATAAGGCAGCTGAGGCCTTTGGACAATGCTGCTTACTGTGTGGCAGAGTTTTGATTTTTCCACTTGGGCTTTTCTTCTGTAACTCTTATTTTAATTGACAAGAAGTAGATACTGGACTTAATCCTACTGCCACTGAAGCCAGTGGGAAATTTGTCATTGATTTCCATAGGGAGCAGGGTTGAATCCATGGTAAACAAACAGTTCATAGAGGAAAATATCCTGCACTAAGCAGAACCAAAGTGACTAAAGACATGACCCTTTTCTCTTGTAGGTGTTTGTAAACTTTGCCAAGGACCAAAGCGATGATGACCACACAAAGGACATGTCATTGCACAAAAACCAGACTGTTGTGGACATTGCAATCCTTACTTCCTTTCTGCGAGATGAGAAGGTGAAAGAAAGTTGCGTGTGAGCTACCGTAGGCAAGGACATGGTGTTGAGCAGAAGGAGGAGACAGCGCACCTTCCTTTGCATGGAATGGGATATTCCCAAAGGCGAAAACTAGAGGATACAGAGGGAAAGACGTGAACTGGACACTCTACTGATAACCATTCAATGCAATGCAATTCAATGCAATGAAAACAAAATTCCATTACAGAGGCAGTGCCTCTTGGGAGTCATTGCCTTGTTGTACTGTTCTCAAGTGACTGACTTGAATCTAGTTCATTACAGTATAACTCTGTGAAACTGTAGTATGGAACCCATTGGACACTGTGGGCTTTCAGCCATACTGTATTTTGTTCCTACATCATATACTTTTCCTAGGGTTGCAACAATCGTTCATTGAGGAATCATGGCCAGTGCTTATTTATTGATATTTTAAACGTGTGCACGTTCCTACTTTTTAACTTTTTTCATAGTGGGAGTGGAATTTCCCTGGTGCTACATGCATTGCCGGCAATGAATGCACCGAAACAGTCAGCGCCAACCAGTTACCAAAAGGCACAGTGCTGTGGCCTTGTTTTGTGGGGGCGGAACCACTTGACCAGCTACTTTGTGTAAAGATCTTTATAGACTGGTGGAGGTCAATCGGTAATAATCCTAGACCACGACGCATACTGTATGTAGATGGTATGCAGAGATTTGATAACCTGTCTCATCATCCGCTGCAGGGGTAGCAGTGTGCACAACTGTGAACCTTGCAAATGTATGGGACTGTCCCACTAGCATTGAGACCAATCACCTGCTTCCTAACTAGCCTTTCTGTAGTTAAGTACTTTGCTGCTCCTCTTGAGGTACCACAGTAGTGCCACTTGGAAGGCTGCACAGGGACTGCGTAGAGAGCAGTGGATGAGAAGCAAAACTAGGGCTCAGACTAGAGCAGCAAACTCAGTGGTTGTATATGCTGCTAATGCCCAGAGTACATTATAAAACACAAGACAGTCATTCTGCTATGTAGTGTCTACTCTTGAATTCCCGTTTCAAGGCAGCAGAAAGGTAACCAGCATCTGAAATTCTCTATTGCTTAGCTCAAATGTGGTGTCATTTCTGGCTTTGTCACTTAAACTGAAAACCTGATGAGATGTAGATTTTTTTTCAATAGTATTATTTATGTCCTTAAAAAAGTAGCATAGTTAGGGTATGGAAATGCTTCAATTTGTTATAGGCATGTAACAGGATCTATGCAACTCCCACTAGCACTGGCTTCAGCTACAAAAATTTGCCTGAAACTCTCCTACATGGAAATTGAGAAATGGTTAGATTAATGTGACGTAGTTTCAGTTATTAGGTGAACCCTAATTGCAGAATATACTTTTGTTCATGTGGGAAACCACCTCATTCAAGTTCCCTTTGGGAACAGCACCACAGTGACAGCAATCAGTCATCTAAATTTCAAAACTTTACCAAAAAATGTTTATCATGGTGAGACTTACTGACACACTCTCTCGTCTGGCTGTGCCTTGGGAACACATCTGCACAAATGTGTTCCTCAGGTACCTTGGCCATGCTTCAATACTTAAACCTATGATAAAATAGCCCCTTGCTGATGCTGGGTCTAACTCTAAGCACACGAGCAGCCCCACTGACTTCAACAGGGCTACTTGTGCTTTATGTCCCTTGCTGAACCTGTGCCTCTAAAATGTATTTATTACCTCTTGATGCTCCTCCATCATGACTTGATTTTTTTCAGTAAATGCCCTGAAGTCTTACACTAATAAATATGGAAAGTGCCATGAACTGAAATCATCACTTTAGCAGCATTAGGCAATGTGATGGTTATTTATACACTTCCAGGCATCTTGGCATTGATAAATTCAGCATTTTATTAAATGAAGCACTGTGCAAAGGGTTAAGTCTACCAATACTCACTGTATTCCTGCATTGGAATAAAGCAAACCAATCTACAGCTCAGCTGAAGTGCCTTTTACATTCTGTATTCATAATTTAATCCACAGAATACAGTTGCAGAGGGAAAGGACAGAAGAAGGGGTTAGTATACCTCATTTCTTAAAGCATAATCTGTATTGTACTTACAAGAACTCAGACACTTCCCTACAGTATCCTCAGCAAGTGATTAATATAAATTAACAGTATACATTATATTTTCAAGAGCACAGCTGTTATAAATATTGGGCCCAATCCTGCAGCTGTAACTCATACGATACTAAGGGCTGCAGGATCTGGGCTACGGTATGATTTTCAGAGTCAGTGAACACACTGAACATTTAATACCTCTGAAAACCAACACCACAAGTGGCAGTAATTCACAACATCAACAGAAAGATTACAGCAATAGACTCAATCCTGCAATGCACAGAACTACCAGTCAGTATAATAGGAATGTGGGGTGTGCAAGTTTGAGCCCACTGCAATGGGGTTTATTTTAAACCCATACAGGTGGTTGCAGTTTTTTGATGGATGATTTCATTTGCAGTGGGTAGACAGTGTACACATTTCTCCTAACCCTGCCAAAGAAGAAAGCCTTGAAGATTCCTAATGCACAATCTGGCTTCTATGATAAAAAGAAAGTTACCCTAGATGTTGAAGGTAACAGGAATATTTCACAACTCTTCAGTCCCTGGAGAAATCTCAGACTTTTGTACATTTTTTTAATCTGTATGGAATCCAGCCTGTGCCATACAGTTCTCTCATACTGCTCTCTCACTCGCTGAAATGATTTCCAACGACTTTTTTCTGCCCTTGGAGTTGGATGTCAGGCAAAATTATCCTAGTGCCACACGTGTTACAATTGTGAACCACTCTGATAACAGAACTGCATTGAGGGCATTTATGTATTTGAAACAATGTTACCACTTACTGTATGCTATTAAATTGTTGCAACCCTTTTTGTAGTATATTTGTATTTCAATAAGGACTATACATGTTATTTTTCCCAAGATAAAGTGCTTCTCCCCTTCCTCATACCCCCCCACCCCGCCCCCCAAAAATACAGTTGGTCCTTCATTCCAAGCACTTTATGCTGTCTGTAATGGGATCTATTTTTGCACTGGAATATCTATTAACTTTGCAAAATCTAGAGATTTCACAACAAAACTTTTAAGTTAAATCTTTCAATGGACATTTTCATTAAAAATAAATATATATATTTGTATTTGCTAATAACTGTTTGTGAAGTATTAGGCATTTTAATTGCCTTGTATTAAGTCAAAAATAAAGCTGTAACAGCACTGTTCATCGACAAAATTTGCTGTTCTGCATTTACTGTTTAGAGGGGTGCTATTCATCTGTGACAAGCAGGAGGACCTTACTTATGTTTGGCTTGCGATGTGAACTTCCACACAAAGTGGAAAATTGTTTTACACCTTTCCCCATGAACTGAATTGTTTTAGTCCTTTAATGCAAACAATATTAATGTGAGTTTTACTTCTGCAGTCCAGTATGGTGGAGAGTAAATCTCAGTGTCATAGAATACCAGGGTTGGAAGGGACCTCAGGAGGTCATCTAGTCCAACCCCCTGCTCAAAGCAGGACCAAGCCCCAATTTTTGCTCCAGATCCCTAAATGGCCCCCTCAAGGATTGAACTCACAACCTTGGGTTTAGCAGGCCAATGCTCAAACCACTGAGCTATCCCTCCCTCTCTGCCACATAACACCTGGTTATTAAAACTTAGTCCAGGTTAAGGTCAGAGATATTCAAACTTGATAGTAGCAGCATAATCAAATCAGATTCAAGTTCGAAGACCTAATCTAGCGCTTTGATTTTTTTTTTTTTTAGATAGGAAGAACTCATCTCTAAAGAAGTCAGTCTCCACTGAGTCTGACCTTGGTCCTATCATCCTGAGGATAGTGCCCGTGTCCTCTGTAATGCAGTGAACAGCTAAGGGGGCTATTAGAGTTGGCAACTTCAATCAGAGCCTATCTACACTGCATACACTTGCCCATGGGATGCGACTTAACATTTGTAAAGACAGTATTTTTCCCATTTATATTTGCTTTTATTTTAAAACTAGGCTTTAGTTGTAAGTCTTTACACACAAGTTGACTTATTCAGTGTATGAAGTAACTGAATTAACATCTTGGGGCAATGCTTTGTAAACTAGACCAAGATTTAGTCCCAGACAGATGGGCAACATGCATCGACACACTCAGTGACTCCTTCCAGCAAGTTAAGGGGCAAGATTACTGGCTCTAAAGGAACTATTATCTAGGCTGCTGGAACCAACATGTAGAACCTTCAGAATGCTGCATTTATAGAAGTATTATAGCCTCTTGGTTGGAAGAACAGGAAGAGTTTTAGGCATGTAATATAGCTATATAGAAGATGCAGAACAATAACCAATGCTTTTATTAGGCTTTAAGCTTTACAGTCTGGCAAAGCTTTCTTCAAAAGTATAGGCATATGTACTTTAGTGGACAGTTAATCTGATACACAATCCACAAAGAAACTCTCAGAATTAATCAGTTCATTCATAATCCATTTCAGCACAATAAACAAGTATTTGCATGGAGAGGTGATCCATGTAACTTACTGTTCAGTCATAATTGAATAAAGGTGTGTAGACCCACAATAGAAAGAATTCAAGTAAATTGCAATACAGTAGTTCAAGTAAAAAAGGTACTCCTGATACTTAAACGGAGTTCCCTATATCACCACTTGAACAATTTTACTGCAACATTTCTCATACCTAATTCCAACCTCATTAAAAATAATAAATACAAGCAGACACATCCGTGAGATGTATGGTCAGCATGCAAAACCTAGGTTAGGATTCCTGCTTCTTAGGGCAACAAGTAGTAACTGGGAAGATGTGACCTTTTCAGGAGGTAGCAAAGTATATTATACAGATAACAGCTCTCTAATCACCCTTGCACTGGCACAGCTGTGAGCTTTGGCAAGGGCCTTTTACCTTTTTGTACCAGTTATAGAATACTTCTGTATGGATGCATCTTCAAGTGGCGATAAGATGAGAAATTCATGGCTAATATGAAGCGTTTGCAGAGTTCATGGCTTGGTGAACAGGCCTTGAATTCTTATTGTGGCATAGAGTGCAGAGGACTACAGCTAAGATTAAGCATGTGGATTCAGGTTTTATCCACATACTGTAAACTGAAGAATATTTGGCTAGATTATATTGGTATTGAGAGAGACCCATATGACAGTTCAGGATAAAAATGCTGTATGAAAGCTGTGTTGTCTGCCATTACATCAGTTGGTAGAAAACTATTTCAATGGTGAACAAGGCATAGGAATCAGGAGCATATTTTGCTGGGACTCCAGGAATCTAACACTCTCCCGCACTGAAATTAAATACACAGAATTAGGTAAATCAAGACAGCATTCTTAAATCAATTGTATTCTGAATTTTCAGTACACATGCTGAAAAGACAGAGCCTTCTTGCTTACCAGCTGCTACCACCCTAGCATCCTCATGGGCATAATGCCTCCCTGCTGCACGATTGTCAGGGTTCTCATTCCACCAGAGCACATGAACTGTGAAAACAAAAGCAAAACAAATTGAAGAGTGAGACCATAGCTAAATTACAGTATGAAATATCCTACAGGTCCTTTGCTCTGTTCTGAAATCCTCCACCCAGAAGCAGCAATTCATCAAACAACTACATTCCAAGACATTCCTTCTGCAGAGCTTTCCTTACACTGATTTTTAACACTGCATTTTCTAACCCTTTTAAGCCACAACTCTAGTTTCAGTAAACTGTCTTTAGACCCCATGTCAAGCTGAATTCAGGGAGACAGTGAACATGATTTCAGGGAAAAAGAAATACACAACTGTCTACCTAGTCAGAGCCAGTATGTCCATATGCAGCATCCATGATACTAATGGGGCTATCCTGGTGCATGTGTGCCCTTCCATGCACTTACAGTGATATCAGAACTAGTGCCAAGATGCTGCTCCTTTTCCCCTGGCAAGAGGGAGTAATTTGGCCATATTTGAGAGGAGAAGTGATCCATAAGCAAGCATGAGCCAGACTTATTTATAAATTTAAATCCTTTCAATGATTTCAGGGCTTGCTTATCAACATGATGTGTATACATGGAGTTTCAATTCCCCACAGGGCTAGTGCTGGCACTGGTTTGTAGCAGGCTTACAGTGAGAGGGATAGCTCAGTGGTTTGAGCATTAGCCTGCTAAACCCAGGGTTGTGAGTTCAATCCTTGAGGGGGCAAAAATCTGTTGGATGATTTAACTGGGGATTGGTCCTGCTTTGAGCAGGGGGTTGGACTAGATGACCTCCTGAGGTCCCTTTCAACCCTGATATTCTATGAGACAAGCACCCCATCATCATAATACCAGTGCTCGGTACCAGCATCATGGATGCAGACTCTGGGCAAGTAAAGTTATGGTGACAGAAATGATAAGACATCACAGTTTTTGATTAGCTAAAGCCATACAAGAGGCCCAGGATCCAAAATGCAGCCTCCAAAGTTGTAGTTACATTAATCAGGAGTCTGAACACTCTCATGAGTATTGCTGATTTGCACCTTTGCCCCTCTGTGCCCATGACTGTACTGGAAACTGATTAGTATTGTACCTCTGTTAAGTAATCCATATTCTGTGTGGAAAACACCAATCAACTTCGTGTAGCCTGTATTGAGATGAGCATTGATTGCAGCTCTGAACGCTTGGCCCCACAGAGCTGGCCCACCAGGCTTCATCTGAAAAGTAACCATCTCATACACCCCTGATGGAAAAAGAATACAGCAGTACAAACCACAAAATGTCAAATTAATCGTCTGATTCTCTAAAAGGTATAAAAATTTTACAAGCCATCCTCACATTTATTGTGATTCAGTTAAAGCAGTAACTTTCAACTCTTTGGGGTTAGTAGACCAAAACATTGCTCCAGCTGGTCCCAAGATCCATCATGTCACACAGGAATACAGGTCACAGAAAAGAAAACAATGAAAAGTTCACTGAACGACCCTGCGCAGGTGGAGCCATTTCAAAAGATAAAGAGAAGTGAAGTAATTTCAAGTGAACACCAGTCTCTTTTCTCCAGGATCTACGAATGCAATCTATGAATGCAGCATTCAGATGGCTAGAGACAACAAAATCTCTTGAGTATACAGAAAGATGAACAATCTGAACTAGCCCAGATCCTACCCCCCTTTCTGAAACTGACAGTGTCCTTTGTGGTCAATATTATTTATGACATCATAACCACTACATGAATCTTGGCAGCATCCATCGCAGCAAGAGGTGTCCTGAGGCCAAAGCAGCAATCACTGACCAGACACCTGGGACAAACGTATCAGCTCTATCCTTCAAGGGTCTTTCCTGTTTGAGGAGGAACTACAGGAACGGCAAGGTTTACAGATTAGACTCCAGGCTTGCTGAAAGACATGCCACCTTTAACATTGACATTCCAGGGATTAATCTGTACTGACACCAATGTAAATGTGATCTCAAACAAAAATTCTAATATAAATCAAGATAAGTGCCACCAGGCAATATATCTTCCAATTTAATCCTCCAACACTGGACAGCATATACATTTTAGCTCCATTCTACACATAAGTGGAAGGCAACAAATTGACATTTTTGAATAATCTGTTACCTGCTTACTTTTAACAGGAAGTTAGCCAGGGTTTATCTACCTGTTAACTAAAACTAAATAAAAGGCCCAGAATCCAAAACTCACTAATGTAGAACAAAGGTTCTTTTTTATATATACAGATATACACACAAATACCACAGATTAAATCTCCACTATTTCCAAATAGTTGAGAAAATTCCATGTAATAAACAATATGAGGTTTGGATGGCTTGATAAATAGATGGATGAACAGTTAAAACTGGCAACACTGTTACTGAAGGATTAGAGAAGATTTAGATAGTAGATAGATAGGAAAATATTTGTGGTCAACATGCCTTATAAAAAACACAATGAATTCTACATGAATGATGCATATTTACCTCATAGAAGGTTTTTAAAATCACGATTGTGACAAAACAAGAAAAAAAAAAAAACATAGTTCCTAAACTGAGAGAGAAAAGTGAATGGATTTGTGAAAAATCTGAGTGTCATCTGCTAAACTGACCTTGTGGGTGAAATCACACTACAAATTGCAGCAATCTTATTTTCTTTTATACTGTAAAACATAGAATCATAGAATCATAGAATATCAGGGTTGGAAGGGACCCCAGAAGGTCATCTAGTCCAACCCCCTGCTCGAAGCAGGACCAATTCCCAGTTAAATCATCATGAAATCTGTAAGCGAGAAGGGATACTGAATTGTCGTTTAATATCTCTAGAAAATGCATTCCCATACATTAAGCAAAGAAGCAAGTTAAGAGAAAAATATTCAGAGCATTGCTGTAGGGGGAACAGATTGTTCATCTTAGCTGTTCATCCATCCAATTTTCCAATTCATTCCCAACCATACTGCACAGGGCTTTAGCCACCAACTCATGAAAGTGCAAGTTCACACACACACACAAACGTATGCTGTGCCCTACCCTAACTTACATATTCCTGTAAAAGAAAGTCACTGTTGAACTTTTCCCTAGCCTTTTACACATTTGGTTAAAACATTAAGCTATTTCTTATTATTGAATCCACATTGATAGCTTTAATCAATACAAAGACAGATAAAGCTCACCCCCTTCCTTTGAAGGCTTCCCAATCTCACACCAAGGTACCAGGTAAACAATTTCATTGTTTTGTTTATTCAAGAAGGGCAGAACTGGAGAGATGAATTTTCCTTGCCATTCTTTATCATTGGCTACTGCTTTCCGGACTTCTGCTCTATGGGCAAAGTTATCTACAAGAAAGGGAAAGACATTAAAATTCTATAGTCAGCTCTGTCAGACTGGATTCAATTAAAATAAATGTATTATGAGAAGATAAACTATTCATAGAATCACAGAATATTAGAGTTGGAAGAGACCGCAGGTCATCTAGTCCAACCCCCTGTTCAAAGCAGGACCAAACCCAACTAAATCATTCCAGCCAGGGCTTTGTCAAGCCGGGCCTTAAAAACCTCTAAGGATGGAGATTCCACTTCCTCCCTCTGTAACCCATTCCAATGCTTCACCACCCTCGTAGTGAAATAGTTTTTCCTAATATCCAGCCTAGACCTCCCCCACTGCAACTTAAGACCATTGTTCCTTATTCTGTCACCTGCCACCATGGAGAACAGCCCAGCTCCATCCTCTTTGGAACCCCCCATTCAGGTAGTTGAAGGCTGCTATCAAATCCCCCCTCACTCTTCTCTTCTGCAACCTAAATATGCCCAGTTCCCTCAGCCTCTCCTCATAAGTCATGTGCCCCAGCCCCATAATCATTTTCATTGCCCTCCACCGGACTCTCTCCAATTTGTCCACATTCTTTCTGTAGTGGGGGGCCCAAAACTGGATGCAATATTCCAGATGTGGCCTCACCAATGTTGAATAGAGGAGAATTATCACTTCCCTCTATCGGCTCGCAATGCTCCTATTAATGCAGCACAATATGCTGTAAGCCTTCTTGGCAACAAGGGCACACTGCTGACTCATATCCAGCTTCTCGTCCTCTGTAATCCCCAGGTCCTTTTCTGCTGAACTGTTGCTTAGCCAGTCGTTTCCTAGCCTGTAGCAGTGCATGGGATTCTTCTGTCCTAAGTGCAGGACGCTGCACTTGTCCTTGTTGAACCTCATCAGATTTCTTTTGGCCCAATCCTCCAATTTGCCTCGGTCACTCTGGACCCTATCCCTACCCTCCAGAGTATCCACCTCTCCCCATAGCTTAATGTCATCCGCGAACATTCAAAAGTTAAATTCTCAGTCAGGGTAATTTTTTTAAAATGACAACGTAAGAACAGTTTAATTTTCTTCAGGAATATCCTCTTTTGCCCTCAGAGTTAATTTAACAATTTTCAGAACAAACCAATTTTCCAAGCAAAATTCCCATCAATATTAAAGCAGGGTTTTTTTAACGAAAGCTGGTGGCCACAGTATCTCAGTATCAAGAAGTTGGCACTCAGTCTTTCACGTATACGCTTTCTATACCTACTAGATATTTGGCTATTGGTACAAAATAAGAAGGGACAGGGAAATGGAAATAAGAAAATAAGTAGTGGCTTAGCCTTTTCCGTAAACAGATTTGCTTTAGGCTTCTAATTTTAGGTTGAGTTTTCGCTCATATGAGAATATTTTTTATTAATTCTCCCTTATGTAACATTAAGTATACTTTGTTTGGCTACATGAAACATTACTAAACCATAAATCTTTCAGACAGCTTTTCAAACAAAGGAAAAGCATAAAATTTCTTGATTAAATTTGCCATTTTTAAGGGCTCAGTAACAATCCTAAATCCTGCTTGTTACCTTGAATAACTAGGGTATATGAAAGTACACAGACGCGCACACAGAATTTTCAATAATTTAAGAAAAGAAAGCCACACAAATGAATAATGAGACATACCAGTATCTTGACATAAATACAGGGAATAACTAAGCAAATTAATTTTAATTAACAAAAAAGATGTAAAAACAAAGCTATCTGAGTGCATCAGAAAAAGACAGAGAATGATGTGTAGCCACACTGGAGCATGGTTAGAGAACAAATAAAGCAAGTAAAACAAAAACAAAAACAAAAAAGCTTCATCCCAATTTTCCCTAATAAAATAAATTAGTTTCTCAGTGGTTTACCCTTCAAAAATGAATTTAAGTAATTAATAAGTAAAAAGAGAAGCAATTGAACAGACAAGAAATTTGGAGAAATTAACAAAGATTAGAATTATGTGTTAATCATTGCTAAATCTGAATTCAAAATATTTTGCTCTACAGATGCTAGATCAATTATTAGGTAAAGGATATTCTAGACAGTTGCTCAGACTTCAGGAGGCTCTATCAATGTAAAGGGGGGATCTGGGGAAAATTTAAAAAAGGATACTAATGCCCCAGAGTAGAAATAAATCCTAATCTCTCATACGATACCTGAAGTCTTAACCCCTGCACCTGCACAAAACTGCAATGATTTCAGGTCTGCTATGTGTGGGTGCAAGGGTCCATCCACACAGCTCTCTTTGCAGGATTGGAGCTTTATTTGGTCCTGGAATATCCTCCAGTACGACAGTGACTCCAAGCACACAAGAAAACTGATTAAACACTATCTGAGCAAGAAAGGTGAGAGGGGAATCTAAAGTATTGGACTGGCCACCTCAGAACTATACATATGCACACTTTAACCTGAAGGACCCAATCCTGCTTCCACTGAAATCAATTTTAAAAATTCTCATTGATTTCAATAGCGCAGGATCAGGCCCTAAGTTTGAATGTGTACTGCAATTAAGAGTCTCAATTGCAATTCCTCCATTAACTATTTTAGAGTCCTGTAAGACTGTCTAGCATAGAGATATAAAAAATGCTTCACCTTAATTCTGCAAGTACAGTAGAACCTCAGAATTATGAACACCAGAGTTATGAACTGACCGGCCAACCACACACCTCATTTGGAACCGGAAGTACGCAATCTGTGGATGAGGGGAAAGCGGTAGACGTGTTATTCCTTGACTTTAGCAAAGCTTTTGACACTGTCTCCCACGCTATTCTTGCCAGCAAGTTAAAGAAGTATGGGCTGGATGAATGGACTCTAAGGTGGATAGAAAGCTGGCTAGATAATCGGGCTCAACGGGTAGTGATCAATGGCTCCATGTCTAGTTGGCAGCCGGTATCAAGCGGAGTGCCCCAAGGGTCGGTCCTGGGGTCGGTTTTGTTCAATATCTTCATTAGTGATCTGGAGGATGACATGGATTGCACCCTCAGCAAGTCTGCAGATGACACTACACTGGGAGGAGTGCTAGATACACTGGAGAATAGGGATAAGGTCCAGAGTGACCTAGACAAATTGGAGGATTGGGCCAAAAGAAATCTGATGAGGTTCAACAAGGATAAGTGCAGAGGATAAGACAGAAGAATCCCATGCACTGCTACAGATTAGGGACCGAGTGGCTACAGAAACGGACCTAGGGGCTACAGTGGACATGAAGCTGGATATGAGTCAACAGTGTGCCCTTGTTGCCAAGAAGGCTAACAGCATTTTGGGCTATATAAGTAGGAGCATTGCCAGCAGATCGAGGGATGTGATCATTCCCCTCTATTTGGCATTGGTGAGACCTCATCTGGAGTACTGTGTTCAGTTTTGGGCCCCACATTACAAGAAGGATGTGGAAAAATTGGAAAACATCCAGGCGAGGGCAACAAAAATGATTAGGGGGCTGGAGCACATGATTTATGAGGAGCGGCTGAGGGAAATGGGGTTATTTAGTCTGCAGAAGAGAAGAATGAGGGGGGATTTGATAGCTTCTTTCAACTACCTGAAAGGGGGTTCCAAAGAGGATTGATCTAGACTGTTCTTGGTGGTAGCAGACGACAGAACAAGGAGTAATGGACTCAAGTTGCAGTGGGGGAGGTTTAGGTTGGATATTAGGAAAAACTTTTTCACTAGGAGGGTGGTGAAGCACTGGAATGGGTTCTCTAGGGAGGAAGTGGAATCTCCATCCTTAGAGGTTTTTAAGGTCAGGCTTGACAAAGTCCTGGCTAAGACAATTTATTTGGGATTGGTCCTGCTTTGAGCAGGGGGTTGGACTAGGTGACCTCCTGAGGTCCCTTCCAACCCTGATATTCTATGATTCTATGAATCAGGCAAGAGCAGAGACAAAAAAAAGAAAAAAAAAAAGGCAAATACAGTACAGTACTGTGTTAAACGTAATCTACTAAAAAAAAATAAAGGGAAAGTTTAAAAAAAGGTTTGACAAGATAAGGAAACTGTTTCTGTGCTGGTTGCATTTAAATTAACATGGTTAAAACCAGCATTTTTCTTCTGCACAGTAAAGTTTCAAAGCTGTATTAAGTCAATGTTTAGTTGCAAACTTTTTGAAAGAACCACCATAATGTTCTGTTCAGAGTTAAAGTGAGCTGTAGCTCACGAAACCTTATGCTCAAATAAATTTGTTAGTCTCTAAGGTGCCACAAGTACTCCTTTTCTTTTTGCGAACATTTCAGAGTTACAAACAACCTCCATTCGAGGTGTTCGAAACTCTGAGGCTCTACTGTATTTGTTTTCAGTTGTCAGTATAGGAGCTATTCTCTAATCATTCATTTATAAGAGCCCAAGAGAAACATCCTGTTTCATCTGTCTAAAGCACATGACACACAAGAGCAATATGAAGTGATGCTGCACATACCAAACTTCCAAATATGGATGGCCTTATTCATGCCCCCAAACTCCGCAGTCCAGATTCCAACCATCTCTGAATGAGCTGTGCGCAGGTGGATGTGTTTATTGACCATTTCCACAAACTCCTTCATCTTTGATGGCTTAACATCATAGGTACGAATTTCATAAAACGTGCCATCATTTTGCCTGGGCCCTGTAGCCAAAGATGCGTGGACCTGAACAGAGATTGTTTAAAAAATAACTAAAGTTACTACTGGAGACATAAAACAATCTGCCAGTTCATTCTAGATTTCAGTGCATCTCATTTCTAGATAGAAGCTGGTAGCAATGCCTATAATTTAGCCTGCTTAATACTTTCCACAGTAAAGGATTCCTGCCACCTTTTGAGCAGCTCTCTCACCTCCATTGTTTGCAGTAGGCCTTTAATACTTGGCAAGGGATAGCCCTCAGGCCATTGAGGTACCTTTTCTTTTTCCAGTGAAATTCTGATCAGTTTTTGCTGAGATATTAACTGTTAAAAATTGGCAGTTCCCTTCTCTCATTTCGTCTCCTCAGGAAGTTTTTGGCGGGATATCAAAAATAATGACTAAACAGGAGCATTCTGAGGCCAGGCTGAAGTTGCTACCAAAGCAAGAGCAGAACCAACACATAATGTACTGGGACCATCTGAGAGATGCCACAGCAGCTCCCACAGACCCAGCCCATAGCCACAGTCACCTCTCTACTCCTAACATAAGAATAGTCATACTGGGTCAGACCAATGGTCCATTTAGCCTAGTATCCTGTCGTCTGATTGTGGTCAGTGCCAGATGCTTCAGAGGGAATGAACAGGGCAATTATCGAGTGATCCATCCCCTGTCGTCTAGTCTCAGCTTCTGGCAGTCAAAGGTTAAGGGACACCCAGAGCATTGGGTTGAGCACCTGAGCATCTTGGCATTAACTTACCTTTTTCGAACTCAGTTATCATTTTAGCCTTCACAACATCCCTTGGTAACAAGTTCCACAGGTTGACAATGTGCTGTGTGATGAAGAACTTTCTTAAATACATCACTCTGCGGGAACCCCTGCTGCACAAATATCTTAAAGTGCATTACATATGGTATAGATAGCCATTTAAATATATTTTGGGGTATCCTAACTTTAGCCTTGATGGAAATATCCCTCGATTCCTTTCAGGTTCATTGTTTCTTAATGCAAGAAGGTTGTCACAAAAATTTTAAACCTGCACATATTTTGAGTAACCACAATTGTGCAATGTGTTATTTACCCACTCAATGTCAAGCTTCAAAAGGACAAAAAAGATTCAGAGAACCATAGAGGCAAATGGTGAATCAGTGTCAAGGTCACAGTTTCTGCCCTTCGTATCCTTCATGAGTGCCAACAGCACATGTTCAGAGATTGTTCTGACATGCATTTCAAGGATTAAAGTCTGTATAATTGACTGATTCCATAAGACACCAGTCACTGTTGCTTCATCTTTCCCCTTTCCACAAGAAGCTGCCCCAGGTCCCTGGAGGACTCCAAGGGCTCAGCTACATAACAAAATGTGGTTGTTTGAGAACATGATTGTGAGCAGTCAGGTAGATGACATTATGCCAACCAGAGTTTATTGCAGCTTACACTTACCTCCAAGTCATGGCTAGTATTGCGTCATCCAACTCAAATGTTCACAATCATGTTTACGCACCATTATATTTTGCAATGTAGACAAGGCCTAAAAAGCCCTAGTAAGTGCAGCACCAACCTGGATCAACTTGTGTGTGCAGAGGGCAGTTGTTCAGAGTTTCCAATTTAAGAACAATGTCTTTAGAGGCGGTCACTGCATTGCTACAATGTGATGTTACAGCATGGTGTTGCAATGATGTATCAGTCCCAATAATATCGTGGGAACACCTTGCATATCAAAAGCCAGAGCCTGTTCGGTGCAAGTCAGAATGAGAGGGAACCTTGGGATACTGACATTTCAAGAAGTGAAAACTTGCCACCGTGTTACCAGGCTGTACGGACCGAGGAGAAGCTGAAGTTATCTTCAAAGTGAAGGTGTAAAACCCACAATGTGGCTGCCATTGCCACTCTTTGAGTTTGAATCTGTGCTTGCTTTAGAACAGAGATTTTTTTTTTTTTTTTTTTTTAAGAGAGAGAGAGAGAGAGAGAGAGACCGACCAAGTTTCTATTCATGGACTTCATTGGAGTGAAACAGTGAAAATGCACCTAGCACATGTAAGTTACTGCAGGGACTGAGAGCAGAAACAGGCTAACCCTTTCTGTATGTTCACAGACAAGAAAGAGGGGCTGTGCAGTGCTCACACAGGGTTGGTTTCATGACTCACTAAGGACCAGGACAGTGACTCCTCCTTACTGCCTGCACTGCGCAGCAGCCACATGGTCTCCAGCCACCTGCAGGGGCAGCACCGACTCAGCTCCCCGCTACCTCTTGCTCCCCCTTCATGCCCCCATGGGCTCCCTCCCCTCTCTTGCCCAGACCCCCACAGTGCCATGCCACCACCCCTCTCCATGCCTCTATACAGCCTCACCCCCGATGCCCCCAGCCGCTTCCCCTAACTGCCATGCCCCTCCCCCACCCAGCTCCATGCCCCTTTACTGCCTCCCCCCCATGCCCCAGCGCCCCCATACCACCAAATCCCTCCCCCACCCAGCTCCATGCCCCTTTACTGCCTCCCCCCCATGCCCCAGTGCCCCCATACCACCAAATCCCTCCCCCGCCCAGCTCCATGCCCCTTTACTGCCTCCCCCCCATGCCCCAGCGCCCCCATACCACCAAATCCCTCCCCCACCCAGCTCCATGCCCCTTTACTGCCTCCCCCCCATGCCCCAGCGCCCCCATACCACCAAATCCCTCCCCCGCCCAGCTCCATGCCCCTTTACTGCCTCCCCCCCATGCCCCAGCGCCCCCATACCACCAAATCCCTCCCCCACCCAGCTCCATGCCCCTTTACTGCCTCCCCCCCATGCCCCAGCGCCCCCATACCACCAAATCCCTCCCCCGCCCAGCTCCATGCCCCTTTACTGCCTTACTCCCACCCCATGCCCCAGTGCCCCCATACCACCAAATCCCTCCCCCACCCAGCTCCATGCCCCTTTACTGCCTTACTCCCACCCCATGCCCCAGCCGCCCCTACACTGCCCCCCACCTCTCCCCCACCCAGCTCCATGCCCCAGCCGCCCCTACACTGCCTCCCCCACCCCATACTGCCCCCCACACCCTATGACTGACACACACCCCTACCCTATACCCCTCCATGACCATGCCCCTCCCCCCCCCATCACCACACCCAACCTCCCCCACGCCCCCCATGACGCGACGCCACGCCCCCTCCCTTCGCCCTCCTCTGCCCCTCGCGCGGGTGGCCCCGCCCGGCCGTTACCTGGGGGCAGGCCCGGGCCCGGCGCGCGCCCCGCAGGAGCAGGGCTCGGAGGCCCAGCATGGCGGCGGGCCGGACGCCTGTGCGCGCGGACAGAGGCGCTGGGGGCCGCTCCCCGCGGAGCGCGAGCGCAATCGGAGTCAGCGGGTGCCCCGGCCCGCGGTCGACAGCCCCGCCCCCCCTCGCTCGGCCCCTCCCGCCGCACGAGGCTCCCAGCACGTTACGGCGGCTACGGAAAGGGAAGAAGGAAAAAATTGCTCAGCGCGAAAGGGCCCTCGCCTAGGGCCTGGGCCTTATCCAGGAGCACGGGGGGGCTCTCTGCGCATGCGCTGTACGCAGCCAATCCCGGCCGGGGGGCATCGCCCGTGCAACGGCCCCTGGCGGCAGCTGGCGGCACCCGCCGCCCTGTCCGAGTGTGGCGCTCGCGCCTGGGGCCCCGCCCTGCGGAGTGGGGGCCCCCTGCGCCCCCCAATTCCCCCGACTCCTCTCCGCCGCCCCGCCCCCCGCACCCCCACTGAGCCCCCCCACTACAGCCTGCCCACCGCCCCCCTGTGCCCCCACCCCGCCCCCCCACTGAGCCCCCCTGCAACCCCACACCGCACCCCCACTGAGCCCCCCACTACAGCCTACCCACCGCCCCCCTGCACCCCCACACCGCATCCCCCCACTCCCTGTGTCCTCCCACAACAGCCTGCCCACTGCCCCCAAACCCTGCCTGCTGCCCCACTACGCCCCCTGCACCTTCAGCCCCCCCCTCCCGGAGCCCCCCACTACAGCCTGCACACCGTCCCCCCCTGCACCCCACACCACACCCCCACTCCCTGAGCCCCCCACACCGCCCCCCCCACTCCAGCCTGGCCACCGCCCCCCTGTGCCCCCACCCCGCACCCCACTGAGCCCCCTGCACCCCACCCCCCTCACTGAGCCCCCCCACTACAGCCTGCCCACCGCCCCCCTGCGCCCCCACCCCGCCCCCCCACTGAGCCCCCCTGCAACCCCACACCGCACCCCCACTGAGCCCCCCACTACAGCCTGCCCACCGCCCCCCTGCACCCCCACACCGCATCCCCCCACTCCCTGTGTCCTCCCACAACAGCCTGCCCACTGCCCCCAAACCCTGCCTGCTGCCCCACTACGCCCCCTGCACCTTCAGCCCCCCCCTCCCGGAGCCCCCCACTACAGCCTGCACACCGTCCCCCCCTGCACCCCACACCACACCCCCCCTCCCTGAGCCGCCCACACCGCCCCCCCCACTCCAGCCTGGCCACCGCCCCCCTGCACCCCCACCCCGCACCCCACTGAGCCCCCTGCACCCCACCCCCCTCACTGAGCCCCCCCACTACAGCCTGCCCACCGCCCCCCTGCGCCCCCACCCCGCCCCCCCACTGAGCCCCCCTGCAATCCCACACCGCACCCCCACTGAGCCCCCCACTACAGCCTACCCACCGCCCCCCTGCACCCCCACCCCGCACCCCACTGAGCCCCCTGCACCCCACCCCCCTCACTGAGCCCCCCCACTACAGCCTGCCCACCGCCCCCCTGCGCCCCCACCCCGCCCCCCCACTGAGCCCCCCTGCAACCCCACACCGCACCCCCACTGAGCCCCCCACTACAGCCTGCCCACCGCCCCCCTGCACCCCCACACCGCATCCCCCCACTCCCTGTGTCCTCCCACAACAGCCTGCCCACTGCCCCCAAACCCTGCCTGCTGCCCCACTACGCCCCCTGCACCTTCAGCCCCCCCCTCCCGGAGCCCCCCACTACAGCCTGCACACCGTCCCCCCCTGCACCCCACACCACACCCCCCCTCCCTGAGCCGCCCACACCGCCCCCCCCACTCCAGCCTGGCCACCGCCCCCCTGCGCCCCCACCCCGCACCCCACTGAGCCCCCTGCACCCCACCCCCCTCACTGAGCCCCCCACTACAGCCTGCCCACCGCCCCCCTGCGCCCCCACCCCGCCCCCCCACTGAGCCCCCCTGCAATCCCACACCGCACCCCCACTGAGCCCCCCACTACAGCCTACCCACCGCCCCCCTGCATCCCCACACCGCATCCCCCCACTCCCTGTGTCCTCCCACAACAGCCTGCCCACTGCCCCCAAACCCTGCCTGCTGCCCCACTACGCCCCCTGCACCTTCAGCCCCCCCCCCGGAGCCCCCCACTACAGCCTGCACACCGTCCCCCCCTGCACCCCACACCACACCCCCACTCCCTGAGCCCCCCACACCGCCCCCCCCACTCCAGCCTGGCCACCGCCCCCCTGCGCCCCCACCCCGCACCCCCACTGAGCCCCCTGCACCCCACCCCCCTCACTGAGCCCCCCCACTACAGCCTGACCACCACCCCCCTGCGCCCCCACCCCGCCCCCCACTGAGCCCCCCTGCAACCCCACACCGCACCCCCACTGAGCCCCCCACTACAGCCTACCCACCGCCCCCCTGTGCCCCCACACCGCACCCCCACTGAACCCCCCACTACAGCCTACCCACTGCCCCCTGCACCCCCAGCCCGCCCCCCCACTGAGTCCCCCTGCACCCCCACACTGCCCCCCCACTCCAGCCTGGCCACCGCCCCCCTGCACTCCCGCCCCACACCCCCACTGAGCCCCCTGCACCCCACCCCCCTCACTGAGCCCCCCCACTACAGCCTACCCACTGCCCCCTGCGCCCCCACCCCGCCCCCCCACTGAGCCCCCCTGCACCCCCACACTGCCCCCCCCTCCAGCCTGGCCACCGCCCCCCTGCACCCCCACCCCGCCCCCCCACTGAGCCCCCTGCACCCCAACCCCCTCAGAGCCCCCCCACTACAGCCTGCCCACCGCCCCCCTGCACCCCACCCCGCACCCCCAGTGAGCCCCCCTGCACCCCCCCACTGAGCCCCCCTGTGCCCCCATATTCCCCCGACAACTCCTCTCCGCTCCACGCCCCGCCTCCTGCACCCCCACCCCGCACCCCCAGTGAGCCCCCCTGCACCCCCCCACTGAGCCCCCCTGTGCCCCCATATTCCCCCGACAACTCCTCTCCGCTCCACGCCCCGCCTCCTGCACCCCCACCCCGCACCCCCAGTGAGCCCCCCTGCACCCCCACACTGCACCCCCCCACTGAGCCCCCCTGCACCCCCACACCGCACCCACCCACTCCCTGAGCCTTCCCACTACAGCCTGCCCACCGCTCCCCTGCACCCCCACATGTCCCCGACTCCTCTCCGCTGCCACGCCACGCCCCCTGCACCCCCACCCCGCACGCTCCTCCCTGAGCCCCCCCACTACAGCCTGCCCTCCCCGCCCCCCCACTGAGCCCCCTGCACCCCCCCCGCACCCCCCCCAGAGCCCCTGCACCCCCCACTGAGCCCCACTGTGCCCCCATATTCCCCCAACAACTCCTCTCCGTTGCCACGCCACGCCTCCTGCACCCCCACCCTGCACCCCCAGTGAGCCCCCCTGCCCCCCCACTGAGCGCCCCTGCACCCCCACATCGCACCCCCCCACTCCCTGAGCCTTTCCACTACAGCCTGCCCACCGTCCCCCTGCACCCCCACAAGTCCCCGACTCCTCTCCGCTGCCATGCCCCGCCCCCTGCACCCCCACCCCGCACCCCCCCTCCCTGAGCCCTCCCACCGCCTCCCCTGCACCCGAACCCCCCACTGAGCCCCCCTGCACCCCCACACCGCACCCCCACCCCTTACCCCCCACTGAGCCCCCCACTACAGCCTGCCCACTGCCCCCCGCACCCCTACCCCGCACCCCCCACTGAGCCCCCTGCACCCCCACCCCGCACCCCCCACTCCCTGAGCCCCCCACTACAGCCTGCCCACTGCCCCCCCTGCAGCTCCACCCCGCATCCCCCTCCCTGAGCCCCCCACTACAGCCTGCCCACCGCCCCCCTGCACCCCCACACCGCATCCCCCCACTCCCTGTGTCCTCCCACAACAGCCTGCCCACTGCCCCCAAACCCTGCCTGCTGCCCCACTACGCCCCCTGCACCTTCAGCCCCCCCCTCCCGGAGCCCCCCACTACAGCCTGCACACCGTCCCCCCCTGCACCCCACACCACACCCCCACTCCCTGAGCCCCCCACTACAGCCTGCACACCGCCCCCGGCCCCCCACACCACACCCCCCCTCCCTGAGCCCTCCCACTACAGCCTGCCCACCGCCCCCCCTGCACCCCACACCACACCTCCCCACTCCCTGAGCCCCCCACTACAGCCTGCCCACCGCCCCCCTGCACCCCTCCACCCCACCTCCCACTCCGAGTCCCCCACTACAGCCTGCCCACCGCCCCAAACCCTGTCCACTGCCCCACCATGCCCCCTGCACCCCCACACTCCGCCCACCCCGTACCCCCCGTGCCCTCCCACTACAGCCTGCCCACCCCCCAGAAACCCTGTCTGCTGCCCCACCGTGCCCCCTGCACTCCCACCCCTCACCCCCCCACTTCCTGAGCCCTCCCACTACAGCCTGCCCAATGCCCCCAAACCCTGTCCACTGCCCCACCGTGCCCTCTGCACCCCCACACCCTGCCCACCCTGTAACCCCCCATTCCCTGTGCCCTCCCACTTCAGCCTGCCCACCCCAAACCCTGTCTGCTGCCCCACCCCGCTCCCTGCACCCCCAGACTCCGCCCACCCCATACCACCCACACTCCCTGTACCCTCCCACTACAGCCTGCCCACTGCCCCCAAACCCTGTCCACTGCCACACCCCAGCCCCTGCTCCCACACACCCCACCCTCCCTGTACCCCCCCACTCCCTGCACCCTGCCACTACAGCCTGCCCACCCCAAACCCTGTCCCCTTCCACACCCCAGCCCCTGCTCCCCCACACCCTGCCCACCCAGTACCCCCCACTCCCTGTACACTGCTACCACCGCCTGCCCACCCCAAACCCTGTCCACTGCCACACTCCGCCCACTCCCTGTACCATGCCACTATCTCTTGCCCACCACCCCCAAACCCTGTCCACTTCCACACCCCGTATCCTGCTCCCCCACACCCCACCCACCCCGTACCCCCCACTCCCTGTATCCGCCCACTACAGCCTGCCCACCACCCCCAAACCCTGTCCACTTCCACACCCTGCACCTCTGCCCCCCCACACTCCCTGTGCCCTCCCACTACAGCCTGCCCACTGCCCCCAAACCCTGTCCACTTCCACACCCCGCCCACCCTGTACCCTGATACTACAGCCTGCCCACCGCCACACACCCCCACACTCCCTGTACACTGCTACCACAGCCTGCCCAATGCCGTACCCCATATCCTGCACTTCCACCCCCCCGTACCCTGCCACTGCAGCCTGCTCACCCCAAACCCTGTCCCCTTCCACGCCCCGTACCCTGCTCCCCCACACCCCGCCCACCCCGTACCCCCCACACTCCCTGTACCCTCCCACTACAGCGTGCCCACATACCGGCCACATCCACACCCCATACCCCGCTTAGCCCCTTGCCCTCCCACACTCCCTGTACCCTGCTACCTCAGCCTGCTCACACACCGGCTACCTCCACACCCTGCCCACCCCCGTAACCTCCGCTCCCTGTATCCTGCTACCACCACCGCCACCCACGTCCACCCCTCATACTCTGCACCCCTACACCCATACCCCCCAGAGTCCCTGTATTCTGCTACCAAGCCTGCCCACCACCACACCCCACCTACATCCACACCCCCCAACACTCTGTGTACCCTGCCACCACACCCTGCCCATTCATGCACCCCATAACCTGCACCCCCACACCCTTCCCAGGCCAGTACCCCCCACTCCCTGTACCATGCTCAGATGGGGCCCTAGCCTGCTCAGCTTACACTGCACCCTGAGACCCCACCAGCCCACCACTTGCTCCTCTAGGCCTGCCTGCCAAGGGCTCCTCTTCACCCCCCGGCCAGACCCCAGTGCACATCCGGCTCCGGGCAGTCTCTGCTTCCCACCACCTGTGGGCCCCTCCGGTCTCCCCGGAGCTGCGCTGCTTGGGACTGGCTAAGAAGACTGGCCAGTCTCAGCCAGTTGTGGGGGACAGTGTGGGGGGCTTGGCTGGGCCCCTCCAGGCAAGTGGGTCCTGAGGGAGGCTTGTTGGGGCAGGCCCTGGCCTGGCTGATTGCACCACTCCCGGGGCCACAAAAGGTTAATCCGGCCCTGCCGTACCCTGCCTATGCTGGTACCCCCCACTCCCTGTACCCTGCTACTACCACCTACCCAACCCACACCCTGTCCACATTCACAGCCCATACCCTGCACCCCCACACCCTGCACACCCCATGCCCCACACTCCCTGTACCCTGCCACCATAGCCTGCCCACCCCCACACGCCGTCCACATCCATATCCCATCCCTTGCACCCCCACACCCTGCCCACACATGTCGCATTTTGTTTGTCGCAACTGTGGCTACTGCTCAGGGTGGACTCAGGCCAATTCACTCTCCACTAGTGCATACTATAGCCCTCTGAATAGCCATTGCAGAGAAACTAGTTTGATCAGCACCAGCCTGGCCCGGATCTGAACTAGTTGCATAGCAAGGATTCAGGGTCCTAAGTACGTGCCGAGGTGAGGGAACCAGTGCCAGTAATAATAAGAAATGGAGTTCTGTCAGGGAAAGAGAGGGGAAGTAAATGAAAGGGGTAATATAATCCCCACATTTAGTTATTTTAAAGCAATGACTTCTTGAACTGCGTGGAATTTATTCTCTGCCTGTGTCCCCCTCTGCCTTTGCCCTTCCCACCAAAGTCTGAGGGTGATGCTAACAACCAGGATGATGTGGGGGAGGGAAGCCTGGTCCCACAGTGAGTTGGCCCTGGGGCTTACAACAGCCATTAGCAGCTGATCCTGCAGCCTCTGCCAGGCTACTTTTTCTCCCCTTGAAATCCCTGAGGAGTTTCAAGCCTAACCCAGCAGCAGGTGCATGTGTCCATGCAAACCTGGCATGCATGCCACTTCTGACAGGAGCACTCCCCTCATTGCCTGAGTAGGAAGTACGGCACATGAGGCCCTCAACAAATGTGCCCCACTGGGAACTTAGCACCATCAGTAGGCTCCACAGTGGGAACTAAGGAGACTCCACCTGGGCTTCCTCCTCCAATGAGGTGGGGAAAAGAAGCTATTCTAAATTCTCCCTCTTCCTGAGAAGAGGAAGAAGCAGCTTATGCTGTTCACTGCACCCCCTGCGCCCACCCATGCAGAGGATTGGAAGAAAAACAGTTCTCAGACATCCCCCTCCCACAGAAGTGTAACCCTTCTGCCCGCCAGAGTTGGCAGCAACAAGAGCCGGGTTCAATATCTAGGGGATTCATTCCAATAACACAATGCAAACCGGCTCGAGCCCCCACCCAGTGACCTGGGACAAATATATACCACCCCCGCTGGGCACCTCCAAGAGGCAATACTTCCCCTCTCGCAAGCACATAGTCTGAGTGTAGCAAAAAGCCTTTTAATAACAGAGAGAAACAATGTGGCATTATGTTGGGGAAACACCACCAACAGGATTCGTAACACAACCCGTGAGCAAAACCCCACCCCAAGCAAATTGGGGCATGCCCTTTCCCTTTGGTTCTTGAGTCCAGCAACCCCAAATCCCCCAAAGTCCCAAAAGGCCAATGACCCAAAAGTCTCTGTCCTTGGTCAGGGCAGCCCAGAGTTCGAAAGTTTATCTGCAGACTGCTCCACAATCTAGCTTCAGGCTCCCCCACTACTTAACACAATGCTCAGTGATTTCAGCTCTTAGGTGAATTCAGCTAGTAGTAGGGGAGCCTCAGTGCTGGTGCACCATTAGCCCAAAGTGAGCTCAGCAGCCTGTAACTAGACTCCTAATGGAATCAAAATTAGCTCTGATATTCCACAGTGGAGAGAGGAGGAAGTGCAATTAGCATGTAAGGCCCTCACCCAGGGGCCTATACCACCAAGTATTAATACTTGTCCCCAGCCTCTCTCCATTCATAGAGTTTTGGAACCCATGACCCTTGCCTAGCGAGTGCTACTTAGTTGATGGTGAGTCCCTCAATCATAACAAAAGGCCAAGTACAGTTCCAAGCACAGTTCCCATAATCAGGGTAATAATAATTTATTCTTCCTGCCCCAATAACAGAGACACTGGGGATCCCACAGCAGCCAAAGTGACCATTTGGGCAGCTATGGCCTCATTCTAGGTGGGGTGGGTGTGCCTATGCAAATGAGATCGGCCCCTGAAGTTCTTTTCCACAACTTGCCACACCTCACCACCAGATGTCAGGGTGGAGCTCATCCTGACACTGCTTACAGAAGGAAGATGAAACACTGCTCTTAGTGTGTGGAACAGACTGGCCTGCCACTTCCCAAAAGACATCTCCTCCTGAGGACTTCCAAGAAGACCACTCCTGCTGCTGGCGAGGGCTGTGGGATATCTCCCTGGACAGAAGTTCTGTGTATGTAGGTAGACACACGTGGGTGCCAAGGACCCGAGTTTCAAAAGTGCTGAACACCCACATCTCCACCTGAAGTCAGTGAGAATTGTGGGGGCTCAGTATCTCTGAAAATCATAGCTGCATAGATTTTAAGGCCAGACAGGACCATCATGATGATCTCTTTTGACCTAGGTAATAGCCCAGGGAATTTCACCCATGACTCCTCCGGTGAGCGCATGTTGTAACCAGCAGCATGAGTCGAGTTGCTGTTGTAGTGGGGGAATTTGCTCTGCGGAGGGTATTTCTTAGGATTCGTTGTATGGGTTACTTGGGGTGAGGGTATTGCTGTCGGGAAAGGTGGGTGGAATGCGGGATGAGCAGGATAGGATAACTGGGGTGCTGGTGAATGGGAGGTTGCTCCAGGTCAGCAAAGGATTATCAGAGTTTTGGCTGTAGATGGAATTTATTAGGTGACAGGGAAATTGATTAGCGGGCTTCCTCGGGGATAGGGGAAGAGCAGTCGGGGGAATTAAGCAAGGAAGCGGGAGGTGGAGTTTCTGACGAGTCAGAAGTGAAAGAGTTAAATACCAAAAATAAACAACTCTGGCACTTCCCAGCCCATATAATAGACACTTTTTTATGAAAAGAATTACAGTTAACTGCTGCCCAGAAACAGTATCAGAGCAAAGCTTTTGATCTACTAGTGTGTGGGCGATGTCAAAACCAAGATGAATTTTAAAGTTCACATCGCTGTGCTCTTGTTTTGCTTCTCTGCTTTTGCTGGTAAGTCTCCGTATATTTTCTTTCCTGTTTCATTGTGTTGCGGGGGGTACATTTTTCATTTGCTTAGAAACACTGAACCAAAACTCTCAAACTTGGATGTTGGAGTTAGCTACCTATAGCCACAGTTGAGCAACTAAATAAAAGTGACCTGATATTTCAGGGGTGCTGAAGACTCACTTATCTTCTTGATTTCCATGGAGTTACTCCTAGTAGTAAGAACATTACCACATCCTATAGCATCTGGAGGATGAAATCCTGAGAGTCAATGGGCTAATTTCTACAGTCCTCGGTCTTTCCTCGGCCAAAGGTCCCATTGGCTGCAAACTGCAGGATTTGACCCAATATTCTTTCGTTTAACTGTGACCTTTCTATAACAGGTGGATGATCAGTGCTTGGGATTTTATTACATGTTTTTGCCCTATCTTGCAGCTCTTATTTTATTATTTGTGAAGGAGACTCTATTGTGCTAGGCATTGTATAAATACATAGAGTGAGATGGTGGCTGCATTGAAGTCTGTGGTAAATCTCCCATTGTCTTGAATGGAGCCAGGATTTCGCCCATAGAGGGATCATGCTATCTGCAAGCAGCTCACAGTGTTGGGTGTGATCTGGAGGATGCACCGGGACTGTGCCTAACAGTGATCCTGTTTGTGCTGGGGCGGGGGGGAATAATTTGTGACTCTCCTTTAAGGGGTGCAGCATATTCCATCCCTCACCCTGCATAACCAGCTAGTTCCACTGCCCAGTATATGGGGGGAGGGAGAGAAATTATGGGTTTGTTTGCTCCTTGCCCAGTTTCTGCTGGTGGGGGGAATCTGGCATGCAGCCCCAGATACTCCCCCAGGCACCAGAGCTGTGACCTAGGTAGCCCTGGCAGAGACTGCCTAAGGGAAACATTCATATTGCCTCTTATCGTTCGATGTAGTTCTGCACACTCATTTGCCCATTGTTAAAGACAGTCCGTGCCCCCAAATCTTCCAATCTAAATTAAAACAAGAAACAACAAATGATTGTAGCAAACATACTGCGGGAGGATGAGGAACACATGGCTACATCGATCAATTCTATGCACATTTCACTAAAGTTTGATCATGGATGCAGTGTTCACCACTTCAAGCTTATGTTTTGATTTCATACGAACAAATTGTATTTCAGAGGAAGGCACAGGAAGATATGAAGGACTAAATAGAACTGGACAATTACCAAGCTATGTAAGATCTTTCTTTGTTTACTCTGTTACATGTATGAAATATTGTTCAATAGAACTGAGCAAATACTGATAATATTCATTTGAATTTTTAAACAAATTTGCTGTGACTATCTTGCACCCTTCTGCTTTCCATAAACAGTCTAACAAATAAGGTTACTGGCAGGAATGACCATGGAATAGATAATTTTAAGTGACAAGGCAGAAAAAGCAAATTTTGAACTTTTAATCACAAGTATTCAAACTGGAAACTTGAGTCAAAATTTCACTCAGCCAATCAGGGACCAGAAACGTATCTTTTGATTTATGTGTCTGATCAAAATTACTCCATGCAGCTCAAATTTTAAATATCAAATGCTCACTACAAATTCCTCATGAACAAGCTACAGGCTGGGAATTATTCCCAGAAATTATTAAGCAAAGAATTTTGAATAGATAATAAATATGGAGAAATCACTATCTGTTCGCAGACAATGAAATAGGCAAAATTGATTGAAAAAATTATTTGTTACAAATTATTCACCCAGCTCTGTTACTCACTCTCATCAACCTGAATTCATCCCATTCCCTGTCTGCTCTTTTCTGTATGTATTATTATAGAACACATGGGAGTGGAGTGGATATATTTTTCTATAAGCACACATGGCAGGGCCAGTCTTGTATAGTGGTGAAAGCAGGGGACTGTGAGTGAGCAAGACAGTTCTAGTCCCCTGATCACTCCCCTTTCCATAAAGGGAGACCAGAGAGAAAGTGTTTATCTGATTGTTACAAAAATGACTATTGAACGTGGTCCAGCATTGGACAGGCTATTTAGTTCCCTTTGTGATCTAAATGGAGGTGGTGGTGCATAAAGCAAAAGAAACATTCTGTACAAAAGGGCTTAACTATGCCTAAGACTATGTAACATCAACTGATATTTGCTTAAACTTAGAGAAAGTTACTGATGACTTTAACTCCCTGGCAAATGACCAAGGATCACATCTGCTCATTCAGCATTTCCATCTTAATCACTTCCACGTTGCCCATCTGTTAAGGTGGAACTTGGAGTTTTCTCTTATTTCTGTTGCTAAGTGCTGTCCTTAGCTCTTCCCCCGAAAGGGTAAGGGGGGAAGAGTCTCAAAAACACAACAGCAAGTTAGGCACCTAACGGCCCTTGACTTTCAATGGGAGTTTGGTGTCTAGCTGTCAATGAGGCCTTTGAAACCTCCCCCCCCCCATTTCTCTTACAACCAATGCTGTTACTAGCCAAGGGGTGTATAACATTCTCTGATTGAATGTAGGTGTCATATGCACGTTTTATTTTCAAATAACTTTTAGCAGTAAAAATTACTCTTCCATTTATCACGATCAGTGCTGTATGAGCTAGTGACCATGGGCCAGACTTTGCGTTACACCCCAGGCTTCTCGACTGGATTCAGTGGGGATTGCTCTGGGCGTGCAGAACGCAGCCCTCTGATTTGTATTCACTCTGGCTTTCTCCATGAAAGTCTAAATAATGAAATACTGATCTCATGATTTTTCCTTCAATTTTTCCAGCCTGTGTGTGTTCATTACATCCTCAAACCAATGTGTATTTTGTATTATCGCCCTGTCTGTGGCAGTGACGGGAGAACCTACCGGAACAAGTGCGAGCTCTGCAGTTACTGCAGGTGAGATTCGTGTCAGGGCTCTTTGTGCCATCTGACTGAAGATGTGCTGAGCTGCTGAGGCAGATTGTTTCTCAGGGGTGACACAGAATAGGCAATGGAAGGGTGCAACGCAAGCTTGCCTGGTATTTTCCTTTTATGTAGAAAGACACTGGAGTTGACAGCAAAGATTTCAGTATCTGTTTTGGGTGTAGGAAGTCTCTATTCAGACTGGGTGCATTGTGCATCTGATCTATGAGAGCAGTGCCCCGGAACATTGCATACCTGTGACCCAGCTTGAGAAAGCTTGATAGTTTTTTCTTGTTTTCCCTAGGGAACATGACATGAATATAAAGATTGTAAAGGAAGGAGCATGTTAAAGATTGAGGATACCGCCATCTGTCTTGTCTTGCACACCCTGGAATCCTTCAGGCTTATTAATATGTAATCCTGCCATGGTGCCAGAGGACAGACTAGATTTCCTCTTGAGGTTCCTACATTCTGATGACTATGTTCATATTGTACTAATGCTATCGTTTTTGTTTGTTTAAAAAATAAAATGGTTGTTTAAATCGTTAACATAAAAGGGTTCTATGCCAAATCTCTGTATTAAAATAGTTGGTTGTCTAAGGACACATCACCGATAATCTATTGGTTTGCTAAAACATTATATTACTACATTGTGCTTATTCTTTAACCACTTTGTGGTCACTGTTGTTTCATGTGCCAAGGCCACCGAATCCCTTGGGTTTTGTAACAATATTTTAAAGTTTGATAATGAGACATTCCTTTCGGACAACCCCAGGAAGAATGTACAGCATTGGAGTCTGTTATCACACCTTCCAGGAAACCAAGTGCCCCACGGCATGTTTGAACACTTTAAGCAAATTTCAGATCTGATTTCTAAGGTGGTGAATGTTACATGTTAGAAAACAAGTGCAAGGGTGTCTAAGGGTATGTCTGCACTTCAAACCAGGGGTGTAATTCCCAGCTTGATGAGAAATATCCATGCTAGCTCTAATTGAGCGAGTGTGGTAAAAACAGACTGTGGTCACGGCACTGTGAGCGGCTAGCCACCACGAGTACTTGCCTAGTGTAACAGTGACAGACCCCAGTCATCAGGATCAAACCTTTGGAGCTTAGCACGTGAGCCTCTAGCACATGAGCTGAAAGTCAACTGGTTGTTGGCTAAGGCTGTAGAGCAGACTCAGAATCTCTCTCTCTCTCTCTAAGTGGTCTCGGTGCCACTAGAGGGGACAGAACACCACACCCAGGAGGTGTGTGGGTTACACCCGCATCTCGGACAGGTATTGTACTTGAGGTGCCTTAGCCCCATTGCTGCTTGCCTGGCACACTATTTTTAACATGCTAACTTGATCAGAGCTAGTGGGGGTGTGTCTCCTCAAGCTGGCGATTACACCCTCTGCTTGAGACATAGACATACTCTAGGGGAGTGTATGAGTGACACTCAAGTGGTGCATTGGCCTTTGGTCAGCCCTCTGCACGCAGGCAGATTTGTCACTTAGTATGTGCTAGCTCACACATGTTGAAAACAGACCTTTTCTCCTGCGGAAGACAAGGCCTAAGAGGAGATTGAAAGTTAAAGTCTTGGAGTCCCTGTGCATGTGGATGCCAGGTGAGGTGCACATGGACCATGAGTGGGATCCACATGCGTAGCACATCTCGAAGAATCACAGTTACTGTAACGTAAGGTACCGTGTTTTCCCAAACTATGACTTGAACCTTCTTACCTCATCCTGCTCTGCTCCTTCCTTCTGGCCCTTTGGCATGTAACCTATGTCAGTGTACCTTACCCTTTTTTACCCACTTGCAGATACTTACTGATAAATCATATCTGACTAATTCACAGGGTTTTTTTTAACATATTGGTGTTATCCGCCCTTGTTAGTGTTGTTGAAGTGAGGACCCCACCATTGTTTCTTTGCGATTCTGACGTGAGGAAGAGAAGTTCCTGTAGTACTGCTCATGATCTTCTGTGTCTATGAAGAGAAAACCCCTCTCCAATATTTAACTTTTCCCCTTCCTATTTAACACTCCCCTTCTTAAAGAAGAAGAATCAAGATACTTTATATTAGGAAGCAACTAGAATCCAGTGGGAGGCTTGGGTAGAAGACTCTTGACCAAAAGAGATGGCAGGAAGGCAGGTTACAGAGATTATTACAACACATTCGGAGTTGGTGAAAAAACTGCAGTGAGAGAAGATATTTGATATTTGAATGATTCCCAGTGCATCTCCATTACAGCAAAAAAGTAAGAGAGAGCCCTGAATACAAATACTCTCATTGTCTCAATTCAGCGGCCACATGTAGGATAACCCTGTCTTTAGGAGAGTACATCCCAGCACACCTGGAAAGCTCACAAGTAGCAAACTCATATCCTAATAGCATTAGGCAAATGAACAGAATTGATCACTTTAATTAGCTCTTCAAATGTCAGTATTTACCAACAATGACTACACATCAGATCTGAGATCCTACAGTTTTCCCCTTACTTATCAGAAAAAACCTGGCACACACTCTAAACTACCTCTGAATTTGGGATTATCTAATAATAATATCAGTTAGCACTTACATAGCATTTTATATCTTCAATGCAGCATCCAAACATTCATTCTTCTGAACCACTCTCCAGTGAAGTAGGGAGGTAAGTAGCATGAATCCTATTTACCAGGTGCAGGAACTGTGACATGATATAAGGTTGTGATTTGTCCAAGACCATACAGTAAAGCAGTAGCAGAACTGAGATTATAATGCAGGAGTTCTTGGCTCCAAGTCCTAGCCTATAGTGCTTTCTTCCATAAGTCTAGAATGTTTTTATTCTCCTTGGTAGAAGCAGCCCAGTGATCACGATTCTGGCCCATGTTAACCTAGATTTTTACATTTCTATTTTATTCACCATGTACAAAGGTATTTACTAAGGCAAGTTCAATTGCTAAGATAAGGCATTCACCTACTCTCATCTGTATCTGTAGAACTTTACATTGTGATGATAGCAGTCAGCTACTGCCAAGAGCCCATCCTTTGTCACCGAAAGCCCACAAGGGCCTTCTAGATCTTGAGTTACTACTAAAGCAATCAGGGATACATCGGGGTTAAACATCACTATGCGGTTTTGTCCTTCATCTGCAACAAACAAGTTCTCATTTGAATCTACACAGACTCCAGAGGGATTCACAAAGGTGAATTTGCTGCCATAGTCTGGTCCAATTGTTTTCTTCAGAATTCTTTCACTGTCCATAATCTTGAGGCAGCAGCCTTGGTATTTTCCAAAGAGCTGCCCTTCAGTAACCAGTATCTCTTCACTCTGCTGGGGGGAAAAAGTGATAGTACCCTAGTTAGAGCTGCTAGAATTCCAAAGGGCTTGGCTTTACTGCTGGTCCTAAATAACCCAGAAATCTATTCCAGAGTTTGGATGCTGAAGGCTTATCAGAGTAATTTATTAACAGCAAAAAGAACATTCTTTGAATTCTACTACTACTTAGTTGGTCTACAGCCTGGTGGGTTTGTGGAGAAACTGTGAATGGATCTCACTCTGATCTCTCAAGAAAATCAGTGTCTCTCATTCAGCAGAATCATCAGGACTACACAGAACAAAACCACTCATCGTACACTTGCTCAAACTTTCTTCTTACTCTGTGCACTGTTTCAGCCTATCAGTACAAGAGAGAAAGGATCGTTTGTGGTTAAGGCAATGGACAGAGACGAAGAGATCTGGGTTCAATTTTTAGCTTTGCTATACCTGGCTGATCAGGGAGGCATGTAAGCCTGGCAGTAGGGGGGATTGTTACAGGGCTGTGACACCAAGGGAAATAGAAGAGCCTCAGCATGGAGTACTAGCCTTGCAGAATGTTTAATAAAGCTCTGGTTCTTACAATTCTGCCACCTTGTTCCATAACTTACTGCTAACAAAAGAGTCATCATTAACATTATTGGTTTCAGAGTAGCAGCTGTGTTAGTCTGTATCAACAAAAAGAAAAGGAGGGATTTTTTTTCCCACTGCATGCATCCGATGAAGTGAGCTGTAGCTCACGAAAGCTTATGCTCAAATAAATTTGTTAGTCTCTAAGGTGCTACAAGTCCTCCTTTTATTAAAATTATTGCTCATCCTACATTGCAAGCACATGGGGGCAGGGACTGTGTTTCCCTGTGTTTAGAAAGCACTTAGTGCATTTTGGGAACTGCCACAATGTAAATAATCATTGTGTTAGTAGTTTGTGCTATACTGTACCTTATTGACTGCAATGTGCTCTGGTCTATGAAAGCCATCTATCACCTTCATCTTCAGGATGGCATTCATTCTCCAGTCCACCCCAATGATGTGAACTTTTCCGCCATCTGTCCAGTCTGTCACTGCAATATCATTGGACTTCAGGACTGCCATCCTGTAGAAATGATTCCAGTCCATTTTGGGAGACTTCAGCTGGTGGATCATCTCACCATCTTTAGAGAAGACCTTGATGGCTTTGGATCCATCAGTCACAAGCAACAAGCCATCCTGTGTGCATGCTACATCTCCCAGACCTTTTCTTGGTTCAGATCCATAGGAAAACCCATTCTTATAGCAACCATCAGGGCTGAAGAGCTGGATCTTTTTGTTTCCACTATCTTTCACAACCAGATCTCCATCCAGAGCCATGATCACACTGGTTGGCCAGATGAACTTGCCAGGCTCTGTCCCAAACCCTCCCAGTTCTTTGACCAGATTGTTGTAAAATATCCTTTGGATTCCAGAGAACCTCCAGCTTTTATTAAATTCAAACATGTCTTTCTAAAAGAAAGAAGGGAATGAGCTTTTAACACTCACTTTCCAGGGTTTCCACACTAGATAAAGCACAGTAGTTCTTGTTGCAGGTTTAAATCATATATTACCAAAGCAGCTTCTCTGGGCGGTACATGCAAAGAGCTTTATTTGTTGATGTATTTCATTTTAATTCTGTGAGTGAGATGGGGTGTTCTTTCAAATGGGTTAAGGTGGCCAGGTAGGCCAATTAACTCCACAGGCTGCACCTGGAGGCAGAGCCAGGGGGCAGGGTTGATTGTGGGCAGGCTCAGCTGGGCAGGAGAGGTGGGACCTATAAAGCCAGGCAGCCTGCAACAGACAGGGGGCTCCTGGGAAAGGCTGCATGGCAGGAAGGTAGCAGGCTGTAGTAACTCCCTGGGAAGAGAAGGGAGTTGGGCTGGAGCTGGTCCTTCTAGGGGAGGACTAGGAAGGAGCAGTGAGGGCTGAGTGGCTAGAGCACAGAACTGCTAAGCTGAGGGTCCCTGGACTGGAACCTGCAGTAGAGGATGGTTCCCATGCTGGCCATTGGGGGAAGGGGCACCATCAGGGCAGCATGGGTGAAGACTGCCTGGGACTGTTTGCAAAGAAGGACTTTGGATAACCTCAAAAGGGGGAAACATAGATGGTGGCCTGGCCAGAGGGCCAAGTCATGAAGAGGATGCTGGGGTTCCTGGAGTGAGGTGGGTCTGCAGGGTGAGAGGACAATGGGAGAGGCACCATTTAGCAGAGCTAATCCCCAGGATGGCCAGCAGGAGGTGCCACTGTGGTGAGTGGACCCCTTGACCATGTCAGTGCTCTTGGAACTGACACTTATAACAGCACAACCATAACCTACATCAAGCATCTCTGTGGACAGGTGTGTAAATTTCACCCTCAGGAATAGATCAGCCTATACACATAAATCCTGACCTGTGACATCATGTTACTGAATTCTTGGGTCCCTCTTGAACAGAGGCTGCCAGTCCCACAATATGGTATGGTGGTTTTGAGTTGTGGACACATGGGATGAGACTCCTATACCCATTTTCAATGGGGATCAAAGCTGTCCATTGAACGATTTCTAGTTGTGAAAGGCTGGGCTCAGATCTTCCAAAGAGCTTCATGGCAACCAGAGTTCCCAGGGAGGGCAGGGTGTGGGGAGTGTCCCTTCTTAGCAATGGAAAGCTGCAGACTTATTGTGTGAAGTAGCCAGATTTATTCAGATGTTTCTTGGGGAGCTGCTGGATGCTGAGCTCTTTTGAAAATGTGGCCATTTAGATTTGTTCTCAAACAATGAGTAGCAAAGCATTAATCCAGGGCATTGTAGCGCTGCCAGAAATACAGTAAAAAAAGCTTGAAAGCAAAATCAAATATCACTCAAATTATAGATATGAACGATCCCCATGACTAGGAAAGTTATGGTTTATTAGTGTGACGCTGCCTGACTAGAAAAGAGGCTAACCATTCAAATGGGGAAAAAATGATTTTACTGCTGGATATTCATAACTCTGCCCATTCTCCAGCTCATGCCAGGCTGTCCATGCCAGTTTGGACCCTGTTGGAGGCCCCAATTCAGCAGAGCCCATGGCCAACATTAAATACTTATATAGCCCAATCGATTTTAGTGGGATTATGCATGTAGTTAAAATTAAGCTCCTGCTTAAGTACTTTGTTGGACCAGGGTCTGAAAATACATTGCATGTTTAGTCTAGATGTTCTGTGGAATCCGAAGGATAATTCACAGTTACGTATGCAAGGCATTTGAGCTTCAGTTCAACAAAGTATTTACGTATGTGCGTAACTTTAAGCACATGAGTAGTCCTGGTAGCTTGTGCTTAAATCCCACTGAAGTTAGGTGCTTTGTTGAATCAGGGCTTAGAGGTGCCGTGGAGAAAGGTCTGGCCCTAGTGCTGAGATAAGGAGTAGGTATCAGGAACTTTTGCGCTGTAATCCTGCTTTGACACTGAACTCCCTCTGTGGCCTTGATCCAGTCACTTTACCTCTCCGCCACAATATCCTTATCTGTCAAATGAGAAGGCTAGTGTTTACCTGTCCGGTGCTGTGAGGGGGTTTCACTAGTGCCTGTACAGCACTTTGCAGAAGGAAAGCACTATCTAAGTACTAAGCAGTCTCCTATGATTAATTGCGTGTCCAGCAGCGTGAAAAAGTATTTGCACATTTACAGTAGGGCCTGATCCTGAGAAATGCTGACTTTTTGCAACTGCCACTGAAATCACTGGGGATTCCGGGTGCTCAGCAGCTTGTAAGGCCATGTGGAAGCAAAGATTGAAAGGGGAAATGTCTAGAGCCAAAGGCAGGATCTAGAGCCCATTGAAATCTATGGGAGTTTTTCCATTGACTTTGGTGGGCTTTGGTTCAGGCAATAAATTCCCCCATCCCAGTCTCAGATACTTCACCTGTTCATCATCTAGCTCCTTCAGAAAATATGAATCTAATGTGCTCTTCATGCAAACTGATGTCCCTGTGTAGAGCCTAATAAAGGAGGGAAAACAGTGTGTTAAACTCACACCAGTCACCAAGGATTTGCTGCATCATTTGTGATTTTTTTTCAACAGAAAAGACTCATGAGGGGACCTGTCACAGTGTGGCTGGCCCTTTAAAGGGAGATGGGGCTCAGCCCCAGCTGTAACATAGCCAACTCCTCTCCCCAGGTAGGGAAAATTAAGGTAATTTGACCCATTCAGACCTTGGGGGTAGAAAAGGGAGAGACTTTAGGAGCTGCAGAAAACAGTAGAGAGGGTACCTGAAGGAGGCGCTGAACTAGGATAGGTTTCAGAGTAGCAGCTGTGTTAGTCTGTATACGCAAAAAGAAAAGGAGTACTTGTGGCACCTTAGAGACTAACAAATTTATTTGAGCATAAGCTTTCGTGAGCTACAGCTCACTTCATCGGATAGAATGCTCTCTGCCCACATTTGGAGGGGTACTAGAGAGGGGCTGTTTGTCAGTGGACTGGCAATCTTGGGAGGGAAAGGGGTGATCTGGAGTCCCCTCCCCAGTCTGTGGCAGAGGGATGGAAACCCTCCCTGTGGAATAAGTGGGAGGAAGGACATTTACTATCAAGGTTTTGTGTTTGAGGTCACTCTATTTTGAAAGACTCCTGCAGCCAGGTTAGGTGGAGCTGCATCAGGGCCTGCTGAGACAGAGGGAGAGAGTGGCTCAGGGTGGTGAACCTGCCGTAAGTATATTGTCCTCTGGTAGATGCTCTTTATTTCAGATTGAAAGTGCCTCGTGCAGGTACCCTGGCATGGAATATAACTGTGAAGTGCCACGCGCACACATGATGCTAGGCAAGGTACAGACCGGCCAGGCACGCCGGTGTTTAGAATTTAGAGTGCTTAAGGGAGGTTGAAGCAGGAGTCCCATTGTGCTTCTGAAAAGCAACTCTTTATTTTCTTTGAAAATCTCATCCCTGAGCAACAAGGCCTGTTGCGATGAATTAGACTGCTCACGTGCTAAAAGTTAAGCATGTTCTTTGCTGGAGCTGAGCCTGAATAATTAGTCTCCGCGGTTTTGCAGAACACGATCTTGCATCTTTTCCATAACTTCAAGAAAGCTGTAAACTGGCTTTGAAAACATTCAGTCTTCTGAATGAAACTGCATGACTTGCAGTGTAACCTGACAGGTTTCAGAGTGGCAGCCGTGTTAGTCTGTATCAGCAAAAAGAACCAGGAGTACTTGTGGCACCTTAGAGACTAACCGATGAAGTGGGTTTTAGCTCCCGAAAGCTTAAGCTCCAAATAAATTTGTTAGTCTCTAAGCTGCCACAAGTCCTCCTGTTCTTTTTAGTGTAACCTGATGCACTCAAACATAGGTTCATCTTCACAGAGCCCAGAGTGCAAATATTTTTCACAAAGAGGGCACATCCTGAATTTGTGGCAAAAAGCACAAACGTGCTCGTAATCTAGGTAGTCATAGCGTTTAAGGCCAGAAGGGACCACCAGAGAGACTGCCCTCCTGTATAGCTCAGGCCACTGCGGGTATGTCTATACTCTAATTAAAAACCTTCAGCTAGCCCATGCCAGCTAGGGTTGCCAGGTGTCTGGTTTTTAATCGGAAAACCTGGTTGAAAAGGGACCTTGGTGGCTCCGGTCAGCACTGCCGACTGGGCCGTTAAAAGTCTGGTCGGCTGCGCAGCGGGGTTGGCAGCTCCCTGCCTGCTGTGGGTCCGTGCAGCTCCCGGAAGCAGCAGCATTTCCCTCCTCTGGCTCCTATGGGTAGAGGCAGCCAGGGGGCTCCACGCACTGCCCCCACCCCAAGGGCTGGTTCTGCAGCTCCCATTGGCCAGGAACTGTGGCCAATGGGAGCTGCAGGGGCGGCACCTGCAGATGGGGCAGCACACAGAGCTGCCTGGCCACACCTCTGCTTAGGAGCTGGAGGAGGAATATGCCACTGCTTCCAGGAGCTGCTTGAGGTAAGTACTGCCCAGAATCTGCACCTGCCCCCAATGCCTCAACCCCATTCCCCAGCTCTGATTCCCCTCCTGCTCTCCAAACCTCTAGGTCCCAGCCCAGAGCACCCTCCTGCACCCCCAACCCCTCATCCCCAGTCCCACCCTAGAGCCCACACCCCCAGCCGGAGCCCTCACTCCCCCACACCAAACCCCTCCACCCCAGCCCAGAGCCCGCTCCGAACCCCTCAGCCCCAGCCCGGAGCCCCCTCCTGCACCCCAAACTCCTCATTCCCAGCCCCACCCCAGAGCCTGCACCCCCAGCCAGAGCCCTCACCCCCTTCCACACCCCAACACCCTGAGCCAGCCCAGTGAAAATGAGTGAGTGAGGGTGGGGAGAGCGAATGACAGAGGGAGAGGGGAGGGGGCGGGGCTTCTGAGAAGGGGTAGGGCAGGGTGAGGCCTTGGAGGAGGTGTGGGGCAAGAATGGGGCAAGGATGTTTGGTTTTGTGTGAGTAGAAAGTTGGTACCCCTAATGCCAGCTGACTCAGGCTCTCAGGGCTTGGGCTAAGGGGCTGTTTAATTGCGGTGTAGATGTTCGGCCTCGGGTGGAAGCCCAGGCTCTAGGACCCAGTAAGGTTGGAGGGTCCCAGAGCTCAGGCTGCAACCTGAGCTTGAAACTCTATCTCAGCAATTAGACAGCCCCTTAGCCTGAGCCCCGGGGGGCCAGCAATGGGTGTCTGATTGCAGTGTAGACACATCCTAAATGCCACCCGCACACCAAGACAACAGCCTGAAGTAAATCCAAGTATTGCAGCCCCCAGAGACTAACCTACAGTGTGCCACAGGCAGACAATAGGAGGGACTGAGAGGCCCCCCGCCAAGGCAGCTGCAATGGTAGGGAGTTGGTAATTAAATTATTTTGGTTATATATTGAACATTTCATCCACCACTCTTATTAGTGAATGACCATGCCTGTAGCAGGGAGATCTTCTTGAATGCTCTGTTGAGGTTTTTTGGCTAGTAATTCTACATTATTGATATTATTGTAATACATAGCAGCCACAGTGATAGGTGCCTTACAAATACATATTTAATTTTCATGGGAAGAAATATACAATGATGGAAAATGAACTGCTTTGCAGGAGATTTGCTTCTAGAGCTAGAATCCTGGCCAGTCAGGCTTATGCTCTACATTTTCCCTGTGACTTGTCATCACTGTAGCAGATTATTTAAAGCAGACGCAAGCCCCTAGGAGTTTCCTGGTTCTGTAACAAGCCCCCGATCTTGCAGAGCCAGAGGAAAGGATCTCTACAGAAAGCTCAATAAAGGAGAAAACTGCTATACTCACCAGCACCTGGATGCAATCTGCTCTTATCTGTAAACCAGTGGCGGTTACCATGGTATTATACCTGAGAGACTGATCTGTCTCCGGTGCTGCTCCACAACACACACCTGATCTGCTCAGCTCAGATCTATTTTTTTTTTTTGTTTCATCAGCTTCAGCTCCTGTTTTCTGCAGGAAACTGTCTTCTTGTCAGCTGTTTGAAATGGGCCATCCTAATGATCACTCCTTTTTTTTCCTCCTTCTGATAATAGCCCACCTTAATCGATTGGTCTCGTTAGAGCTGGTAAGGCAACCCCCGCTGTTTCATGTCCTCTGTATATATATATCTTCCTTCCGTATTTTCCACTGAATGCATCCGATGAAGTGGGCTTTAGCTCACGAAAGCTTATGCTCAAATAAATTTTAGTCTCAAAGGTGCCACAAGTACTCCTCGTTCTTCCTGTTTTCTGCAGAGGATCCTTTATCGTATTGAAGGGCCTACGGAAACCTAGCAGTATTCACTGCCTCCAAACTCCATATTGCTTCACTCAGAGGGGACATGCCTGTCCTCCTGACGGTGCCCAACTGGAGGTGAAATGTACTTAAACAGCATCCCTCACTTGTCCCTGACTTGGGCCTGCTGTTCCAAGAGATGGGTCAGAAGTGTGAGAGCCTGGAGGAGCTTTGGAAAGGACTCAGAGAGCCACAGCAATCAACACTGGGGCTAGACTTTTCTAAAGTTCTCAGCACTGGCCAAATTCTGTTCTCAGTTAGAGCAATGGGCAGCTAACAGATTTAGGCCAGCACGGAGCACCCTTTAAATTCCCACCCCTTAAGACAAACCCCCAGCCTCCGCTTAGACCTGCAAGTTGTGAAATGGATGTGGGGCTGTTCCCTGCTGGAAGGCTTATATAGGGTTGTTTGACACACCAAGCAGAGACCATTACCATGTGCCAGAGAGAAGGAGAAGATATGAGGAGAATACACACATGTGGGAGCTGCCGTCCATTAGCTTTGGGGTGCTGTCTTTGGCTGGGACATGGATTTGAAAACCCAACCTCCAGTCAGATACACACACACCTATCTTTTTCTGGATGAGGCTCAAAATCCCGGGTTTGCTGGGCACCCTTCTGACCAAGAGGAATCCTCCTAAATTCTCATATAGGCATATGTGGAATAAGAAAGTGGAATCTAGCCCTCAGATTTCAGCATAATGCATCAGCGCCAGTACAAATGGACAGAGTGCAGTGCAGTCTGGTTTGGAAGCCTTTATCCTTCTATTTCAGTCCTTTCTGTACTGTCTCTTTGTAGCTCCTCACTCTTCTGAATGGAATGGCGGGGCTGCCTGCTGATTAGCCGTTCCGTTGTAACTGTCTCTAGCGCAGGGGTGGGCAAACTACGCCCCACAGGCCACATCCGGCCTGTCAGACCATTTAATTCAGCCCTCAGTTCCCTCCAGGGAGCTGGCTTGGGGGTTTGCCTGGCTCCGGCACTCCAGCTAGGGAGCTAGGCCAGGGGCTTGCCCCGCTCTGCGCAGCTCCCAGGAAGCAGCCGGCATGACCTCTCCTCCAGCTCCTATGTAGTATGCGGAGGCGTGGCCAGGCGGCTCTGCGTGCTGCCCCAGCCGCAGGTGCCGCCCCCACAGCTCCCATTGGCCCTGGTTCCTGGCCAATGTCAGCTGCAGGGGTGGTGCCTGCGGAAGGGGCAGCGCACAGAGCCTCCTGGCCAGGCCTCGGAGCAGGAGAGGGGACATGCTTCTGGGAGCTGCTTGCAGTAAGCGCCGCACGGAGCCTGAGCCACCGCTGTGCCCCAATCCCCTGCCACAGTTCTGATCCCCCTCCCACCCTCCAAACCCCTCAATTGCAGCTCAGAGCACCCTCCTGCACCCCAAACCCCTCATCCCCAGCCCCACCCCAGAGCCTGTGCCCCTAGCTGGAGACTTCGCACCCCTCCCCCGTACCCCAACCTCCTGCCCTGATCCCTCTCCTGCCCTCTGAACCCCTTGGTCCCAGCCTGGAGCCCCCTCCTGCACCCCAAGCCCCTCATCCCCCAGCACCCCAACCCAGAGCCCCTCCCACACCCTGAACTCCTCATTTCTGGCCCCACCCCAGAGCCCGCACCCCCAGCCGGAGCCCGCACCCCCTCTCACACCCCTACCCCCAATATTGTGAGCATTCATGGCCCACCGTACAATTTTCATACCTCTGTGTGGCCCTTGGGCCAAAAAGTTTGCCCACCCCTGCTCTAGCGGGTGTTCGTACAGCAGCTGCTGTGTCAGCATCTGGTGGCAACGTGTCCCACTGGCTCCCTACCTGCCCTTCGCAGGGAAGGGTGGAAGGTGCCCAAATGTGCGGAAACCTGTGTGAGAAGCTGCACCACAACATGCTGTCAGACGCAGAGATTTGATTGTTCTCTCCTGGGCTCGCCAACTAGCTTCTTGAAATGGCACTGGGAAAATGAGGGACTATCGTAGCGGAAAACGCATAATGCCTGGCAGGTCTAATACAGGGTGATTCATTGTTGTACCGTGTAATTTCAGTACAATAGAGAAACGGCACAGGACAATTCTACCAACCTGCTGCCCAAAGCAAGTGCTGGCTAGATCAGGGGCCTGACGGCCACATCGGGTTTCCAAAATTGTGTGGCGGGCCAGTTAGGGGAGGCTGTGTCTCCCCAAACGGCCAGGCGTGACCCGGCCCCCGCCTCCTATCCGACCCCCCTGCTTCTCGCCCCCTGACGGCTCCCTTGGGACTCCTGCCCCATCCAACCCCCATCCCCTGACTGCCCCCCTGGGACTCCTACCCCATCCACCACTCCCTGTCCCCTGACCACCCCTGGATTCTCCTCCCCTGACTGCCCCCTGCCACCTCATCCAACCCCCCCTCTCATTCCTGACTTGCCCCCCGGGACTCCTGCCCCATCCAACCCCCCTGTTTCCTGCCCTCTGATCGCCATGACCCCTACCCACACCCCTGGCCCCTGACCACCTCCCCCAACTCCCCTGCCCTCAATCCAACCCCCCCGCCCCATGCCCCCTCACTGCGCTGCCTGGAGCCCCGGTGGCTGGCGGTGCTACGGCCGCGCCGCCCAGAGCACCGGGTCAGGCCACGGCTCTGCAACTGCGCTGCCCGGCCGCCCAGTGAGCTGAGGCTGCGGGGGAGGGGGGACAGTGTGGGAGGGGCCGGGGGCGAGCCCCCCAGGCCAGGAGCTCAGGGGCTGGGCAGATGGGGCCTGTGGGCTGTAGTTTGCCCATCTCTGGGCTAGATCCATGCATATTAGTCAATGATACTCTTACCAGGTCATCAAGAATTCCTGCCTTAAGTGGGAGATTCTGCTACAGCCAAGGCCCTCAGAGCCACAACCACGTTTACCAGTTGTAGATTCATGGAGGTTAAGTGTGGAAGGGACAATTACGATCATCTCGTCTGACCTCCTGCATAGCACAGGCCAGAGAATCTCACCCCGTGGCCCTGCGTCAAGCCCATTCACTTCTGGGTGCAGTCCCTCTTTCTCTCATGCACCTGGTATCACCAGAGGGTTCAGTGGTGTGGATACATGTGGGAAGGACCGTGTGGGCAAGTTGTTGTGTGTGATCCCCAGTCGTACACAGCGAGCGGATTGGAAATTAGCACTTGTGAGAGGAGCCCTGACTTGCATTGGACATTTGCACAGCAGGACCATATGTTTGCAACCTCATTGTACATTGATCACTTCATGTCGGGTGCCTTGTTCTGCTTTGGGGCAGATGAAACTACCCCTCTCCCACTATGGGGCTGGGGCCCCTACAAACACTACAGTGCCAAATGGGCATGGATTTCGAGTTGTAACCTCCTAGCAAGTAGCCTGTGGCTCCTGCAGCAGGCCTCCCAGCTCTGACATTCACTGAGCTTGCACAGCCCTGAGTATGTGCTCTCGCCGGAGCAGTTTGACATTCGTTTATCCTGCTGTGTGCTAGACAACTTACATGTGGTTTCTTATTTAGTACTGCTTAGGATATAATGCATCTAACAGGCTCTCGGACAGTGTGACATTTAAACATAGTAAGGGCTGTTGATTAATTGCATTTAAATCATGCGATTAACTCAAAAAAATTAATCGTGATTAATGGGCAGTTTTAAAAGCACTATTAAACAATAGAATACCAATTGAAATTTATTACATATTTTGGATGTTTTTCTACCTTTTCATATGTGGTGTTATTGAAATCAAAGTGTATATTGTTTTTATTACAAATATTTGCACAGTAAAAATGATACTATTTATTTTGTTTTTTTAAATTCACCTCATACGAGTACTGTAGTACAATCTTTGTTGTGAAAGTGCAACTTACAAATGTAGATTTTTTTTTGTTACATAACTGTTTTGTTTTTGAGTGCAATGTAAAACTTCAGAGCCTACAAGTCCACTCAGTCCTACTTCTTGTTCAGCCAGTCGCTAAACAAACAAGTTTGTTTACATTTACAGGAGCTAATGCTGCCCTCTTCTTATTTACAATGTCACCAGAAAGTGAGAACAGGCATTTGCATGTCACTTTTGTAGCTGGCGTTGCAAGGTATTTACATGCCAAATATGCTAAACATTTGAATGCCCCTTCATGCTTCAGCCACCATTCCAGAGGACATGCTTCCATGCTGATGATGCTTGTTAAAAAAATGATGCATTCATTAAATTTATGACTGAACTCCTTGGGGGAGAACTGTATGTCTCCTATTCTGTTTTACCCACAATCTGCATATATTTCATGTTGTTAGAGCAGTCTTGGATGATGACCCTTAGAGGTTTTTAAGGCCCGGCTTGACAAAGCCTTGGCTGGGATGATTTAGTTGGCGTTGGTCCTGCTTTGAGCAGGGGATTGGACTAGATGACCTCCTGAGGTCTCTTCCAACCCTAATCTTCTACGATTCTATGATGACCCAGCACATGTTCATTTTACGAACACTTTCACTGCAGATTTCACAAAACACAAAGAAGGTACCAATGTGAGATTTCTATATACTCGACCCAAGGTTTAAGAATCTGAAGTGCCGTCTAAAATCTGAGAGGGACGAGGTGGGGAGCATGCTCTCAGAAGCCTTAAAAGAGCAACACTCCGATGCAGAAACTACAGAACCCGAACCACCACAAAAGAAAATCAACTTTCTGCTGGTGGCATCTGACTCAGATAATGAAAATGAACATGTGTCGGCCCACACAGCTTTGGATTGTTATCAACCAGAACTTGTCATCAGCGTGGACGCATGTCCTCTGGAATGGTGATTGAAGCATGAAGGGACATATGAATCTTTAATGCATCTGGCATGTAAATATCTCGCAATCCCAGCTACAACACTGCTATGAGAACGCCAGTTCTCACTTTCAGGTGACATTGTAAACAAGAAGCAGGCAGCATTATCTCCTGCAAATGTAAACAAACTTGTTTGTCTGAGCAATTGGCTGACCAAGAAGCAGGACTGAGGGGACTTGAAGGCTCTAAAGTTTTACATCGTTTTATTTTTGAATGCAGTTCTTTTTTGTACAGAATTTTACATTTGTAAATTCAACTTTCATGATAAAGCGATTGCACTACAGGTGTATTGAAAAATACGATTTCTTTTTTTTTTTTACAGTGCAAATACTTGTATCAAAAATAAATATAAAGTGAGCACCGTACACTTTGTATTCAGTGTTATAATTGAAATAAATATATTTGAAAATGTAGAAAACATCCAAAATATTTAAATAAATGGTATTCTATTATTGTTTAACAGTGCGATTAATTGCAATTAATTTTTTTAATCACACGATTAATCGCGATTAATTTTTTTAATCACTTGACAGCGCTACATATAATGTACCTAAGAAAGGTAAAGAAAGCTCACTCGAGACGCATCGATTTTGAAAAGTTAATGTCTGTATCCAGTGTCTCCTCATTTATTTATAATGTTCTGACAAAGGAATAGAGCTGGCAAAGGAGCTGGGACCCAAAGCTGTATTCATATCTCCCCTGTAGAGCAACATGTGTGAAGATCAGTCCTGTAAGCCCTTAACTGTCTAAGTCAATCCTAGTCAGGAAAGTAATTCCAAGAAGCTACTTGCTGGAGTTCAAACTAGTTGCAAAAATTAGGATGTGAAGGATCAGCCCCTAATCTGGATTCACATCACCAAGTTCCTTTTCTCGCAGCTGTTTTTGTGTATTTCCTGGGTCAAGTGCTCAGGATCTTTGTCAAGAAGTGCACAGAAATCCAGGGATTAAGCAAGGGTCTTTCCTCAATGCCTGAGTTTAGATGAAAAATCTGAGATTAAATGATGCATTATTAATTATTTCTTATTATAGCTATTAGATTTATTATAATAATAATAATAATACCTAGCTCTTATTTAGTGCCCTTCATCAATCAGTCTCAAAGTGCTTTACAAAAACCACAAATTATCATTACCCCCATTTTATAGATGGGGAAACTGAGGCATAGAGAAGGGAAGCAATTTGGCCAAGGTCACCCAGCAAGCCAGTGGCAGAGCTGGGAATAAAACCCAGGTCTCCTGCATCCCAGACCAGTGCACTATCAATTTATACAGAAAGTAAAAAAGGCTATTCGTTTTTCTACTAATAGTTTAAATCCAAATCAGTGATCCATAGGGCCTGACAAGTTAGTAAAGCTCACATTGATTTCAGGCTCTGCAGTTCCCAAATGTTACGCATGGAGCAGCTTCAGATTTGATCTTTAGGGCCAGGATTCAGCGAAGCGACTTTAAGCATGTAGTTAAGCACCCTTGACTTCAATGGGATTTAAGCGCTTAAAGAGAAGCACTTTCTTAAGTGTGCTGCAGAACTAGGGCCCATGTAAATTATTTGAATGCTTACTTAAAGGGAGATACAACTAGTGATTTAAAAAAAAATTTTTTTTGGATCATTCATAGCATCTTTCTCCAGCTGATTATGAGGGTGGCTTTTCTCTTGGGTGGCTGGAATAGGCACCTGCCCCACACAGGAGAGGAGGCAGATCTTGTCAGCATGGCTGCGTCCTCAGCTCTGGCATAAAGACTGCACACACATAGGAAAGTGAATCACACAAGGCTCACAGCCTCTTCCACTCTGCTATTCAGTAAAACACAGGGGCTTACTGGCTAATAGCTATCACAGCAACTGGCAGTAAATATTCTTCATGCCCAAGCATGTTTTAATATAGCTCTAATCCTTTGCCAACAGAGACTCAGTTGGGGGATAGCTTAAAACACTGGAACAGATTACAGTATCTACAAACCCCGACAAAATCATTGTGTCCCTCCAGGATTAACATTGCATCTAGCACCATCCTGCCCAGCTACTGTAACCTAACAGCCAACTAATTATAGTTGTAACTGGAGACAGGGCCACATCTCTGCAGTAAACAGTGTTATTGTAGCCACTAATCCTTCATTGGACCAACTTCTCTCAATGAGAGAGACAAGCTTTCGAGTTTACACAGAGCTCTGCTTTAGGTCTGGGTGTCACAGCTAAATACAAGGTGGAACAGATTGTTTAATACAAGTAGTTATCACGTATTTCAAGGGACCGTTCAAGGTGAAGCATCACATTAACACCCCTCCAGTCACAGGGAGGAAGGAGGGGAGAAGCAGCTGGGGCGGGAGGGGGTTGTTAGTGGGTTATAGATTGTTGTAATAAGCCATAAATCCAGTGTCTCTGTTCAATTCCTGATTTCTAATGTCTAGTAGAGTAATGAATGTAAGCTCCCAGGCTTGTCTTTTGAAAGTGTTGTGCAGGTTTCCTTTGAGGATGAGGACTGAGAGGTCAGATATAGAGTGATCACTTTGTGAGAAGTGTTCCCCCCCAGGTGATGTGGTGTTTTTGTCTGTTATGATTTTCCTGTGTGAGTTCATTCGAGAGCATAGTGATTGTCTGGTTTCACCCACATAGTTGTTGTTTGGGGCATTTAGTGAACTGGATGAGGTACGCCACATATTGTGATAGGCATGTGTAGGATCCAGGGATTTTGAAAGATGTGTTAGGGTGTGAGGGGGGAGTTCTGATCATTGTAGCGGTGGAGGTATGTCTGCAGGTTTTGCATCTGTTGTTCTGGCAGAGTCTGGTGCCTCTTTGACTTGGTGTGTCCTGCTCTGTGGGGAGTTTGCGTCTGTTGATGCGGTTGGTGTCTGAATGCCAGAAGAGGGGGTTCAGGAAAGATTTCTTTTCAGGATGGGGTCCCATCAAGTATAGGTTGTAGTTGTTTGATGATACCCTGTATCATATGGATTCCAGTGTGGGGTGGTAGGTGACAACTAGGGGTGTGTGGTCAGAGGGGATTTTAATTCTGTATGGAAGCAGGTTCTCTCGGGGTATTTGGGCGGCCCATTCCATGATGCAATTTACTTCTCTGGTGGAGTGTCCTTGTTTGAAAGTGGTTTTGAGTGTGTTTAAGGTGTGCATCCTGGACTTTCTCCTCAGAGCATATTCTGTGGTATCTGAGTGCCTGTGTGTAGATAACAGATTTCTTGGTGTGTTTGGCATGGTTACTGGATCTGTGAAAGTGGGCGTTGTGATCTGTGGACTTCTTGTGTATAGCTGTCTGCTGGGTTCCATTGCTGAAGCTGATCCTGGTGTCCTAGAAGTTGATGCTGGTGTGTGTGTGTTCCAGGGAGAGTTTAATGGACAGGTGGTGGTGGTTGAAGTCGTGGCGGAAATCTGTGAGGGAGTTCAAGTCATCTGGCCAAGGGATGAAAATATCATCAATGTATCTCAGATGTATCATTGCTTTCATGGTGCATTTGTCTCTGCAGTAGGGATGTAAATATAGTTTTAAAAGTTAACCATTTAAATGATGGGAGTGTGATGGGTTGGGTCACAGAGACCCCCTTGGGACTGTCACCTGATGTGCTGAGACTACCTCTGAGCCCGTTTTCTCTGCCAGTTTGGGACTTCAGAACCCTGCCTGGTTGAGCCAGACATGCCAGCCTGCTGCAACACAGACCCAGGTCTGGTCCACGCCCCCAAAGCTGCAGACTTAACTGAAAACGGCTTCGAAAGTGCTCCTGTCTCTAGCACCCAGACACCCAGTTCCCAATGGGATCCAAACCTCAAATAAATCTGTTTTATTTTGTATAAAGCTTATACAGGGTAAACTCATAAATTGTCCGCCCTCTATAACACTGATAGAGAGATATGCACAGCTGTTTGCTCCCCCAGGTATTCATTACTTACTCTGCGTCAATTAATAAGCAAAAGTGATTTTATGAAGTATAAAAAGTTGGATTTAAGTGGTTCCAAGTAATAACAGACAGAACAAAGTAAATTACAAGCAAAATAAAACAAAAACATGCAAGTCTAAGCCTAATACATTAAGAAACTGATTACAGATAAAATCTCACTCTCAGAGATGTTCCAATAAGCACCTTCCACACACTAGACTCCTTTCTAGTCTGGGCCCAATCCTTTCCCCTGGTACACTCCTTGTTCCGGCTCAGGTGGTAGCTAGGGGATTTCTCATATCTGCTTCCCCCTTTGTTCTGTTCCACCCCCTTATATACCTTTGGCACTGCCACAAGGTGGGAATCTTTTGTCTCTTTGGGTCCCCACCCCTCCTTCTAAATGGAAAAGCACCAGGTTTAAGATGGATTCCAGTACAAGGTAACATGGTGTCATGTCCTGTGAGATCCCAACCCTTCATTGCTCCCAGCCTGACTCACAGGAAGGCCTGCAAGTAAACAGAGCCATCTACAGTCAATTGTCCTAGTTGATGGGAGCCATCAAGATTCCAAACCACCATTAATGGCCCACACTTTGCATAACTGCAATAGGACCTCAGAGTTATATTTTATATTCCTAGTTTCAGATACAAGAATGATACATTCATACAAATTGGATGACCACACTCAGTAGATTATAAGATTTGTAATGATATCTTACAAGAGACCTTTTGCATGAAGCATATTCTAGTTACATTATATTTCACACTCATTAGCATATTTTCATAAAATCATATGGAGTGCATCATCACACATACTACCTATTTTCAAATCATTAGAAGTAGCACTCTCTTTGGGATTTTGTTTAGTGTTCTTGTACGAAATTTGTAATCTTAGCTCAGGAAACTAAGGAAATTCCCAGACAAAAAAACACAGTAAGATGGATTTAAGGTTGAGCACATACCAGTAATTTCAGGCTAAAAAAAAATTACAGCAATATAGTAACTATCCCCAAACCAAGCATGATAAAGACAGGAAATCCATTGTTAAGGAAATCCAGACATGTTAAGGTAAGAAAATGCAGAGTTCAGGAATTCACAGAATCTTCCTTGTGGTTAAATGCATCACATGGTTAAATGAAAAGGTGTATCAAGAGCACAAGTTCCATGGAAGAATGTACATGGGCTTCCTTCCTTAGGGTTCAATCCAATGCTCATTTAAGTCAATGTAAAGTCTTTCCATTGAATTCTGTGGTTGTGGGTTGTGCCTGAAAGGGAAAGCTACTGTACACTGTTATGAGCTGGGAGAAACGTTGTTATGGGTTGAGTTAAAGCCTCACTGAGATTGGTAGATGTGAACTCGCCTTCAGTTAACATGACTGTAAGCATAGGCCCCACCTAAGACAAAAGGTATGTGTGGCCCAGGAGCATGGGCAGCATATCAACCACCGACTGGGGAAGGCTAGCCCCCAGCCCCAGCCCTTCTGCCCGAGGCCCTGCCAAGCCCCGAGCTCGGGAGCCCCAGGAAGACAGGCGGCGCTTGGCCCCAGCCTCTCCAGCTCTGGAGTGCCGGGAAGATGGGCAGCACACAGCCCCATCTCCAAAGCCCTGGGGAGGCTGCTGGACTCGGAGCCGGGAGGACTGGAGCTGCAGCCGCACACAGGGAGCATCACAGCAGGGGGTGGGGTCACGCCTGGCTGTTTGGGGAGGCAATGCCTCCCCCTGCCTATGCAACCTGCTGCTTGTGCTCAGGAGTTTCTGGCTGAGTGTTGTTTTGGGTGTGGGAAGAGATCTTACAGAAATGGAAGTCAGACAAGAACAGACACCTGAAAACAAGGGGGCTGTCCCTAGAAGAAACTTGAGAAGGAGGTTTTGAGGTCGGGGGGAAGGGTACAAGAGTGCTCTTGCTGCTGGGAGCGAAAGAAGCTGTTTCCTTTTCCTTGATTCCCTCTGTGTTCAGAAACAGAAACGTTGTACATTCTTTGTAAATAAACCAAACTGTATCAAAGACAATATCAGTCTCCATCAATTTCCACTCCTGCCTGGAGTACCCAGAGGGCCCCAAACCTTGACTGGCTGCTCAGGTTGAAAAGGACCAACAATACCATTCTGGCCATGCCTGCAGTAAAAAAAGGGCGAGGGAATCCTTCAATAGGATGCCTTTTCTATCGTTTGCATTGGCAATCACATTTAGTCTGCAAATGGGATTACCCATAAATAGATGTGCAGTGATCACTTGATTGGGTCAGCAGTATAGACTGACTTTGGGACCTGTAGCTCTGAAACCTAGGCAGGGCTGTACCATTTGAACTAAAGGATGGAATTTGTAAAAGAACCTACAAACTTAGGAGCACAAGCACAGTTGAAAGTCAATGGAACTTGTGCTCCTAACTTCCTAAGGCTCTTTTGAAAATCCCACTTGCAGCCTCTTACATTGCGGACAGTAGCAGGTGCCTATCCTCCCTGCCTCAGCCTCAAAGGGGGAAACGTAATGCACTCTGCAGTTGTGCTACAGAGCTATTCATATTTTCCTTTCAAACCTTCTGAGGGGGGCTTTCTTTCACAGTACCTGGCCCAGGTGTTTTCATCACCGTCAGCCCCAGCACCACCGGCTGTTGCGGTGAACTCCTTTGAGTGAACAGCAGACCACTATAACCAGGTGAGCTTTGCCACGCTTCCTCAGCAATGTACCTCAAACCTGTGCCAGGTAACAGCCCTGGCTAAGAAAGTGGTTTAGCTCCTCACCAATTCATCCTGTGGCTTCTCCGCTGAGACTGACGACAACGGTGGGGTGGTCTTTGAAATATTGACCCCTGTCTCGGGCCACTGGAAACTGAACGGCAACCACCAACTCCCTTCGCTTAGAGAAGCAAATGGGCATCCCCAGCAATGCCAGCTTCTAATCACCGCTGGCCCAGGCTAGATTCAAACTGGTGGTGGCTTGATGAGGAAAAAGTCTATAACTCATCACCAAGCCCTGAGCCACCCAGCCCTACACACTCCATGGTTAAATAAAAAGGGGAGGATATTGTTATTGATTGTGTTAGTCACAAAAGCATGAAACTAGGAGGACTGGCTGGAACCGGGCATAGCCTACTATGCAGTGTGCAAGCTTCCTCTGTGTACCTCATTCCTCACCTGCAACCCCTTGACTATTACTGCTCCAGCTCTGGGTCGCTGAGATGTATTAGTCTGATATGGAAAAGGGAACAAAGGTGTGATTATCCCAGCAAAGTTGTGTGGGTTATTTATTGAGCCATCTACTGTTGATTGTTGAGACACAAACAAAAGCTCTAGATCAACAAACATTTTCCTTGTCAACGGATACTTTGTGCCATATCCTGCCAGTTTTGTACTTGAGATGCAATCTTAGTCCCTCTTGGATAACTTGAAACCACCCAGTCCAGGTAAAAAGCAAAATCACACCCAGCCTCTTTGCAATAGAATACCACCATACCAATACCCCAGCAAAGGGCCCATAGCAGAAGAAGGTGCTATTTGTGGTACACAATGCAACAACATATAAGCTCCTTTAGGTCAGTGGTTCTCAACCAGGGGCCAGGGGCCCCCTGGGGGCCCATGAGCAGGTGTTGGAGGCCACCAAGCAGGGCGAGCACCGTAGAAAGCCGAAGCCCCATTGCATTGGGCTGAAGCCCAGGGCCCTGAGCCTTGCCCCCCAGGGCTGAGGCTGAAGCCTGAATAACTTCATGGGAGCCCCCGTGGCGTGGGGCCCTGGGCAATTGCCCTGCTTGCTACCCGCTAACGCCGGCCCTGGCTTTTATATGCAGAAAACCAGTTGTTGTGGCCCAGGTGGGCTGTGGAGTTTTCATAGCACGTTGTGGACAAGGGGGGTCACAAAGAAAAAGTCTGGGAACCCCTGTTTTAGGTTCCCACTGAACATAAAATATAACACAGGGATAGTACCAAAAGATTTGGCTTCTGCCTGCCTTGTTCTGCAGGAGGTCACGATGAGAACAATTTACACAGAATCTCACATTCTGGGAAAGGGCCAGCTGGATCATTTAGCTTTTCCTTTGCCCTAGCCCAGAATTATCCTCCAGAGCAGGGGTTCTCAGGAGGAATTTTTGGGTGGCCTCAGAGTGCGACCACCAACTCTTGCTTGTGGCTGCTCTCACACTTTTCCCTAAAACACTCAAGTAGCTTTGGGAAAAACAAATAAATATGCACATATACACGTCCAAATCCTTGTAATGTATTTATTGCCAGCTAGTAAGTCTGTTGTGAAAAGTGATATTAACAAACATACAAATATCTCTTTTCACAGCAGACTTATGCAGCCCAGCCAAGCCCTGGGGACAAATTAAGTGCTGGATGGGGGGTTGAGGGAAGGAGCGGGGGCCTGGGGCAATGGGGATTGGTGGATGGGAGGCTGGGGGAGGCAGTGGGGCGCTGGAACCTGAAGCTGCGCACCTGGACTCTGCGGCCTGCCACTACACAGCCAGAGCCCGGAGCTGGAGCCTGAAGCCCCTTGGCCAGAACCTGCCGCTCCACTACTCCAGAGCTAAAGCCCAAAGCCTGAGCCCCACGGCCCCTGGGAAGGTGGGGAATTCACTTGCTTCCTGTTCCTACAGCACTGTGCCCCAGGTGTCTCCAGACGGTGGCAAAGCCCAACCCCTGCTGGCCGTCCCAGCAATCAGTGCCAACACGGTGCATCCACGAGCAACGGGCAGGGGGAGGGGCCCTATTTTGCCCTCCCCCAATCACAGCCCAGCAGGCTGTGGCTGCAAGAAAAGCCCTTGGTGGCTGCATTTGAGAAATGCTGCTCTAGAGACATCTGTTTTGCTCAGTCTGCTTAACACCCTGCTATTGTTGCTTTCGTGGCCTTTCCTGTAACCTATAGCCCATTGCAACAGGCTAACTCTTTGCCTGAAACACACACTTTAGCAGGTGTTGATCCTGCAGGGAAAGGTTCAGTGGGTTTACACTCACTGGTGCACCTGGTTAGTTACCTCCCTCAGCTATAAGCGAGGCATGGGAAGTCCTCAGAATATATACCCTGGGATAGACCGCTCCAGAGGGAAAGAATTGCCAAGCTTGGGGAGAAGACACAGGCACTGTTTTCTTGTAGGATTGCGGCAACTCCTCACTTAAAGTCAGGTTTCAGAGTAGCAGCCAGGTTCGTCTGTATCCGCAAAAAGAAAAGGAGGACTTGTGGCACCTTAGAGACTAACAGATTTATCTGAGCATAAGCTTTCGTGAGCTACAGCTCACTTCATCAGATGCATCCGATGAAGTGAGCTGTAGCTCACGAAAGCTTATGCTCAAATAAATTTGTTAGTCTCTAAGGTGCCACAAGTCCTCCTTTTCTTTTCACTTAAAGTCGTCCCAGTTAACGTTGTTTTGTTGCTGATCAACTAAGGAACATGCTCGTTTAAAATTCCACAGTTATCCCTTATGACGTTGTTTGGCAGCCACCTGCTTTGTCCTCTGCTTGCAGGAAGAGCAGCCCGTTGGAGCTAGCTGGGCGGGGCTTGGAACGAGGGTGGGCCGGCAGCCCCCCATCAGCTCCCCTAAATTCCCTGTGCAGCAGCTGCCCAGCAGGCTATCAATTGCCAGCAGTTCAGCTGTCCCCCCCCCCACTGCCATGTGCTGCTCCCGCCCTCTGCCTTGGAGCTGCTCCCGGGAGCCTCCTGCTTGCTGGGGGTGGTGGGGGGAGGGGTTTTTGCTAATGTCAGGGTGTCCCCCTCCTCCCTGCTTCTGCCCCCCCACTCCTTTATTCCATCAGGCCATCTCCACAGAGCAGGGGGGACACGACAGGGCTCAGGACAGAGGGAGCTTGCTGGCAGCAGCTGCTGTCTCAACTTGCTGATCTACTTAAAAGGGCAATGTACTTAGAGTGGGGTGAGCGTACTTAAAGGGGCAATGCGCATCTCTCTCTCACACACACACAGGGTGTGTGTCTCTGTCTCTCTTTCCCATACTGTGTCTCCTCCCTCCATTTGTGCTGCCTTGTAGAGTGTGAGGATACATTAACAACGAGTTAACCCTTGAGTGCTAGTTCATCATTTAGCAGTAAGGCGTTCCCTGGGAAATAGCCCACCCTCTTCAACCCTCTGACTTCACCACCTCAGCCAAGAGTCACAATCATCATCGCTGTGTACAGTATTAAATTGTTTAAAACTTATACTGTGTATGTGTGTGTGTGTGTGTATATAGTCCTTTGTCTGGTGAAAAAAATTTCCCTGGAACCTAACCCCACCATTTACATGAATTCTTATGTGAAAATTGGATTCACTTAACATCGTTTCGCTTAAAGTAGCATTTTTCAGGAACATAACTACAACGTTAAGCAAGGAGTTACTGTATTTTGAAATTGGCTTTTGTTTAACAAACTAGCCCCTAGAAGGCAGAGGCCTGTATGTGGCTGTGCATTGCATCAGCACTTCCAGTTAGACTCTGTTTCTGCAGAAACTAAGCTAGTCATGGAGTGACATTTCTAGCTCTTATGGTTGCAGAGAAAAAAAACATCTCTCCCAGTGCCAGAGCCTTCAGCACATCAGAGGAATCCCACTTCAGATAGCTACCTCTATGCAATTTAAGTATCGCTGGTAAAAACGCTCTTCCGATCATTGTAAAGCAGCAGCCAGTTTCTCTGAGTAGAGCATTCCTACTCCCTGAGATATGGGGCCAGATTCTCAGCTGGTGGAAACTTACATAGTTACATGAACGGCAATAGTACTAAGCTGATTTACATCAGCTGAGGATTTGTCCCACGGCTCCCAAGACTGCTGCCTGGAATCGGTCTACTGATGCAGTTAATTTCAGAAGTCTTTGTACTGTTCAGATGGTGAGAGTAAGGCCATTTAAGATGCCATGAGCCCCCAGGGACATCAGCCCCAGGAGGCAAGTTAACAATCAAGGTTTTTGAAGCTGTTGTCATTTCATAGCGGGGGGGGGGGGGGGGGGGAGGAAGTCGTGTTTTAATACCGGTTCAGAGTCAAATCAGAGTGACTAACTCAATGGAATCTGTCTGTTCTGCATCTGGAGTGTTGGTCAGGGATGTCAAACAAGAGAATTACTAGCTCAATGGCTCTTTAGCTCAGTTATTTGGAAGCTTACTTTGCCTGTCCATGGGTCTTTCTGGAGTTCCAGCCCCTTGGGAGACACTATCATGTTCCACTAGGTGGCAAGACTGGTTGGCCAGTCCATTAATTCCACTTGGCCATATCAGCCTCTTCCCTTTAGCAAGAGATCCCTTGCATGATAGCTGCAGCGGAAATAATACAATAATATACTGTAATAATACTCTCAGCTAGTGGCCAAAAAACCAGAACCCCAGCACAGTTCTTAGGCCAGTTCCCTCCAAAGGCTTGGAGCAGGATGCAGAGTTGTCTTGGCTTCCCAGACTTTGCCAGACTTGGGGACTTCCACAGCCGCAGCTGACAAAGCCCCCTGCCAGCTGGCGCTGTCTCTTGCCTGGGGAAGAGTTAAAGGGCACTCTAAAGAACTCAGACATGTTAGCATTTGGCCTCCCACCTTCTCCCTAGAGCAGCGAGGATGGAAATGAGGAGATTGCAGGAGTCCATGGATAAGGGGACCAGGATGGGGCTCCCCCAAAATAAAAGGGAATGGGGCTGATGGGATCCTGGCTTCAGGCAGATGGCGTGCAACCCTGACTGTCAGCAGGGGCCACATTTTTGGGATAGCCTCTGGGTTATTTGTGCTGTAGATTCCTCTCCTAAGGCAGGAGGCAAGGATTTTGGCATAACTTTACCCAGAAGAGTGTAGGGTTGAGGTTTCATTAGCGGTGGCCACTAGAGGGCTCTGATTCAGGCTGGAGCGAACCGCAGACTGCATCCACTAGGTGCTGAGGCAGATACTCCTGGTGAACTGTGAGGCCTTGTGCAGAGTGTCAGTTCCCTCCCCAAACGGCACCAGACCTGCTCACCTGCTGTGAGTGCTCCCACAGCAGGGCGCTGAGCCAGGCATTGAATGCAGCACGGCTGCAGTGGGATCTGCGCCAGGAACCAGCCACATGGGGAAGCAGGTTGGGAGAGGGGTTGCTGCGACCGACCAGGGATGAGCCCCACTGGGGTTCCTCCTGAGGGGTGTAGGCAGGAAAGGAAGACGAGTCCTAGTCACAATCCAGGGAGGCAGGGGAAAGATGGGGGAGAGGGGGAGGCTGTGCTGTGTGTCACCACATCTGGGCAGATGTTTTAGAAGGACCGGGCTTGGAGTGTTTTCTGCCAATCTTAGCTGTTGCTTGCTAATTCCTTACTGAGGCCACGTCCAGAGGGATGCTCCTTAATGTTCAGCATGATTTTGTTGGAATATTTGTGCTTCACAGAAGTCTTTTAAAAAAATCAGCAACTTGAGCCTGCTTTTCAGAGGTGCAGCACTCCCCTCGCCCTCAGCTGCCGTGGTGAGTACCCAGCCCTCTTCAGATGCAGGTGTGGCAAATCAGGCACCCAAAATCTGCTGTCATTCAGGACAACTTGGCTAGCTACGCTTAGTGAGTGGCTAGAGGAGCCTATTTCATCGCAACACCAAAACCTTAACTCTGAGCCAACGTGAACATCTTTCTGATGATCTTGCCCCATATTTAATAGGCATCAAATCCAGGCGCTAACCCCTCCTTGTACATAGAATTTAAGAGCAGAAGAGACCACTATGATCATACCTTGTTTGACCTCCTGTATAACGCAGGCCAAAGTGATTCTCACAATGCAGGGAATTCTTCCCTGCTATGTAAGTGGACAACACTGTGCCCAGCAACCGGTGGTTGAACTAGATCATCTCTGTTAGAAAGACATCCAGCCTCGACTGACTGACTCCATGTCCTGGAGGCTCCACCGCAGGCCGTGGCAAGATTAGCCAGTTGTTCATTACCCTCCATGTAAAAAAGCTGCATCTTATTTCAAAATACATTTTGTTCTCATTTCCATTGCCAGCCGCTCCATTTGCTGGTTAGATTAAAAAGCCAGTTCTATAATTTATCTCCTCCCCACATAGACATTTGCAGACCACCATCAAGTCACCGCTTAACCTTCTTTTTGTTATAATGATTCTCTCATAATAAACAATGTTTCCCAGATCTGGAATAATGTTTGTAGTTCTTTTCTGAATCCATTCCAGTTTCTCATTATCCTTTGAAGTGTGGACACCCGAAGCGGACCCAGCATTCCAAGAATGGTCTCATCAAAGCCATGCCCAGCGGGAACAGCATCGCCCTACGCCTACTTGACATTCCCCTGCTTCTACACCAAGGATCACGTTATTCCTTTCTGCCATAGCATCTCACTGGTGACTCGTGTGCAGTTGCTTATCTACCATAGCACTTAAGTCCTTTTTCAGAGTCATTGCTTTTCAGAATACAGCCCTCCTACCCTGTAAAAGTGCCCTACATTCTTCATTTCCATTTGGGGATAAAGGGACTCTTAGCTGCTAACTTGATAGCCCCTAACTTACTGACTTATGCCCCAGACTGGGCAGGTGAGGAGGTAACTCCCATGGAGGGTGGCTCCACAATTGACTGGTGGGTCTCTGCTATACCCTCCCACATAGTACTTGGGGTGACTGCAAAGTCTTACAAACTCCTTCTTTAATAGATGCTATGGGGTGCTGAGCACTTTTGAATGGCTGGGCTCAGCTATGTGTGCTGAGAAAGGAGACAGCAGCAGGTGACTGTGACAGACCAGGGTGTTATGCTTAGTGGTTTGGTATTTTTGTGGTGTTTATAAGGTGAACCTTAAATCCCACTTTTTCTTCCCAGGCATCCATACTGGTATTTTTTTAAAGGTTTTAAGAGTTGGCTAGTATTTTTATTATATTATTTTATGAGGATTACTGGATTACGGATAGGAATTTATGATTGGTTCGCGGGGAGTGGATTATTCCTTAAATATTGGTTTGTAAGGAGGGCTGCATTTTTTTTATGATTGCTTTAATAATCTGGGCACTAAAAGTTCCCAGAAGCAGGTAAAGCCAGACCTTACACTGGAGTTTCATTTTCTGTAGATTAAGATTGTGGTAGTTAAGCGGCGCCTTGTGCTTAGGTTTTGGGATGTCCTTTTCTGTCTCCCTTTTTGTCCTTTGGTTTGACTTTTTTGTGCTGCCATTTATGGGCAGTTTTTTTTTTATTAGTTACATAATTTGAATTAACATAGGTGCTTTCTGGCTTGCTTTTGGATCCAAAGCCATTAGCAGCTTAGAGACTTTGTCTTAAAAGGGACACAATCAACTTTCACCAGAGTTTTGATTACTTTTCACTTTTAACTTTTGCTTCCAAAACACACAGCGGTCTGAAAAAGAAAACACAACCTATTGTGGCTCCCTTTGAAGCCCTAATAGGATTTTAATTAAGTAGTATGGTATGTTTTTGCATCTTTAACCCCTTTGACAATATACACTGCACATATTCTGGGGAAAATGCACATTTCTTCTATAATTTAACTTTTATAACATTAGCCATATTAATTTTTACATAAGGTGTAACTGTTTTTATGTACCCTTTTTGTGTGTGTGTGTTTTGTGTTTTTATGTACCCTTATTAAAGTGACAGTTTGATTACACAGAGCCACCTTAAGGTTCAGTGTGGGACACTATCTATCTTTTTTTTTTTTTTTTTTTTGCTATTTTGTTACCAAAAGACAAATCCAGATTTTTTCCCCAATTTTTTTGGTTTTGATTGCTTTGCTGCAGCTATGACTTTGGTCTTTTAAAAAGATATTGAACTTATAAAGCATTATGGTACCTGAAGGGTTAAATGCTAAATACCAAAGCCAAACAACACTAATTATTTGTGTCTGGCAAAAAGTGTTTTTTGGTTTTGCAACTTTGAATGAAAGATTCAAATGGATTTTAGAGGTATTATTTAAAAACAAAACCAATTTATTTTAAACCTACAAAACGAGTTTTACAAACCAGGAGTGTTGGTTTAGGTTCTAAACACTCCACATATTTACACAATATATTTATACACACATTATTTTTTTTCAGAGTAGCAGCCGTGTTAGTCTGTATCCGCAAAAAGAAAAGGAGGACTTGTGGCACCTTAGAGACTAACACATTTATTTGAGCATAAGCTTTCGTGAGCTACAGCTCACTTTATCGGATGCATTCAGTGGAAAACATCTGATGAAGTGAGCTGTAGCTCACGAAAGCTTATGCTCAAATAAATTTGTTAGTCTCTAAGGGGCCACAAGTACTCCTTTTCTTTTTTTTTTTAATATCCCTTACACTGCTTTAATTTTTACACAGCTGTACATAGACTACATTTGTATACATTTGGGGGCAGTTAAGTTTCAATAGAAACCCCGTATGTTCTTTTAGCGAATTTGACTAAATTGTTCATAGTCAAATGATTTAAATCAGATTGGTTTTTTTGCCTGGCTTATTTACAGACTTTTTTTTGGACAAGGGCCCATTTTCCCTTCAAAATGGCTGCAAAGAAACCAAGATTTTTTTTTATAACACTTTTTTTTAAATTTTTTTTTACAACTTTTAACTGCTTAAATTCTTTTAGCTTTTGCAGAGTAAACTTTTTTTTAATTATTTGCTTATTTTTTAAAATGACACCTTTATTAATTTAGATTTTACCATTTTAAGTATTGTTCCAGGGATTTGAAATCCCCAGGCCTGTACTTACTTTTGCCTCTATGCCCTCAGGGCTTCCAATCTGTTTTTTAATGTTTTTATTTGTTGCCTGCCTGCTTGTCTGGGCCCGATTCTGCTTTTTTTGCTGAACTGTTTCTTTTTATGGACACAGGCTTTGTTCCACTACCAATTTAGCAAGAAGGATGGGCTTTTTAACTAGCCCCCACCTCTTTTGGGCCCTTTTCTTCAACATTTCTTTTAAAATTGTGAAATCACCATAATACTACTTACAAAAAATACTACACTGCCCAAACTCCTATATCCTTCAGAGTTTGGTTTAACAGAGCAAGATCTGTTTAAAAGGAGTAATCTCTTGAACAAAGTATCATCTTTGGATTGGTTCCTTTTAAACATTTCCTACACAGGTGCTACCACTATTTGCCCACACATAGAAAATACCACCGGAACATATTTCTTTATGAATTTTTTTTACCTTTATAACTTTTCTGTGCCCACGCTTGTGCTGGGACTTACACAACACAAAAGTCTATACCCACTAAAAAAACCTTTGCCTGACAGAGCAGGAGGGGGAAACTTTAAGCCCCCTACCTTTTGGGCTTGATTTTGCTACAACTGAGGGTATATTCACCTATGCAATTTTCCCCCTACAGACGGGTAGGAGTAAGGACTCTAACCCTCCCTCTGATGGCCCGGCAGCTCTGTGACCGGGGGTGTATAGACCTAGACAATTTGTATATATCTTATTTGTATAGTTTTCCCCAACAGATGGGTCGGAGCGAGGACTCTAATCCTCCCCCTATTGCCCAGCTCTTCTACGATTGGGGATGTGCACACCTGAGTGATCGATCACTTTATACATATGGTATACCTTTTAGCAATATTTAGCAGTATTTTTAACAATCACAGTGCATGTCTTCCCCGTTTCGCAATTCTCCACCAAAAATGTTATACTTATAAGAAACACATGGGATCTTTTTCAGGGGAAAGGGTAATGTGCCGTGTTTATTGAAGATACAACAATTAGCATATGCATTCAATCACAGCACCCACCCACCCACACTGTCCTGCCAGTAGATGTTATAGTTTCCAGTCCAGAGTCTGGATCAACGTAGAGGCCAGCTAGATTGATCACCGGTAGGGAGGAGCTGGGTTCTGTCGGCTGCGATGCGATGCTCTGAGGAAGTCTTGGTAGGACGAACCCAAAGTTTCACGGCAAGGCACCATGTTTATATAGTGATCTTCCTTTATTGGGACCAATGAGTTTTGCACCGTTATGCTGTAATCAATTGTTGTTTGACAAGTGCTTGTTTTTTTAAATTGTCCTTCTTATTTTTTATCACAGCTATTTTGTCCCCATTGATAGGTGCCTGTTTTATATTTAGAGTCATTAATCTGCCCTCCTCTGACATTTTAATAGGAGTGTGTTGCAGCCTTCTGGCGCCCTATGTCCATTTCTGGTTCCTCCCTCATACATCTAGCTCAGCGATGGCCTTCATACTTATCTCTTAACACATACATTCCTTATTCACACACAAAACAGAATTAATTTACACAGAACATTTTGAACAGGGATATCAAATTGCACTGCACAGGAAAACAATCATGACATTCTTTTACTTATTTTAAAATGCTAAACCTACAACAAAATAGTGACCTTAAAACGTCTGTTACTGCCTTGAAATCAGCCCAGACACGGATTCCGGCTGATGCATCTTTACCAAATGGCTCATTAGCCCATTCCTTTCTGCTATTCAAAAAGGGTGGCTGGCAGGATATGATCAAATCATACACCAATACATTTAATACATGCTTTATTATCTCATTATTTTGTATTCTTTATTCTAAATCATACAAAATACAAACATAAAATCCTACTACTACAAGGGTACAATCCAGACTAATGAGCAGTTATGTCACCCCTGCCCTGCACGCTTGGGTGCCTTACAATGCCTTGCTGAAGTATCTCCCACCCGGGCTGCTCACAAACAGCCTTCCAGCATGCAAGCCACACCCTGAGTGTGTGTGTGTAACTGCAGCCTCCCAGTCACACTGAGCTCTCACCAGTCTGGGTTACACAGCAGGGTGACCTCAACCCACCCCCAGTCTTAGATATAGAATCATAGAATCACAGAATATCAGGGCTGGAAGGGACCTCAGGAGGTCATCTAGTCCAACCCCCTGCTCAAAGCAGGACCAATCCCCAATCAAATCATCCCAGCCAAGGCTTTGTCAAGCCTGACCTTAAAAACTTCCAAGGAAGGAGATTCTACCACCTCCCTAGGTAACGCATTCCAGTGTTTCACCACCCTCCTGGTGAAAAAGTTTTTCCTAATATCCAACCTAAACCTCCCCCACTGCAACTTGAGACCATTACTCCTTGTCCTGTCCTCTTCTACCACTGAGAATAGTCTAGAACCATCCTCTCTGGAACCACCTATCATATCAGGAATCGCCTCTGATAGTGTGGCTGATGTGATTAGGTCCTACGATGGTATCCCCTGAATAGATATGTAGACACAGTTGGCAACGGGCTTTGTTGCAAGGATAGGTTCCTGGGTTAGTGTTTTTGTTGTGTGGCATGTGGTTGCTGGTGAGTATTTGCTTCAGATTAGGGGGCTGTCTGTAAGCAAGGACTGCCCTGTCTCCCAAGATCTGTGAGAGTGATGGGTCGTCCTTCAGGATCACTTCTGCCTTCAGTGACTTTCTGAAGGCCTTCAGCACAGAGCAAGGCAATTGGAACAAGATTTAACCTCAATATAAAAGTGCATTTGCCACTGCAGTAGAAGTAGCAAAACAAAAATCACGAACTCTCCAGTTACTTTCATTCAACCTTCAGCTTTCTTCTAGCTATAAAATGCACTAAGGGCAACTGAATTAACTGGACAGGAAGTTCTACACAGACACAATGGGAGGGAAACCCTTGCCCAAAAGAACAATAAAAAAGGCCTGTTGCCCACAACAGAAGTAGTAAAGCTAAATGCTGACACAGTTTGACAGAGCAAGCCAGGTTTAATTAATTGCTAGGGATTCCATCCTCTGATTGCTCCACACTATGGTGCTCTGTGCACTACCTGACACTAGGTTGCTTAATGTTGGTTTGTTGTCGGACCACAGGCAATTGTAGTTGTTTGAGCAGCACACTCATTGGCTCTGCATAACTACCTGCGGTGTGTTTTTTTTGCACTGCCCTAACCCCAGCTGAACAAGAGCAAATGCAAACTGTAGTCTGCATTGCTTTACAATGGGGTCAGGCTAGTACAGAGCCGCACATAGTCAGTCAGTGCATAGTGTCACGCTGTCTGGAGTGGCTCACGACCGTGAGTGCCAACCTCAGGGCAGACTATCAAGAAACAGGGCATGAACCCCAGACTGACTGCACGTTACATATTTTGATTTTACCAACCAAGTAACAAATGTGAACTCCTCAGGCTCTGAGGGAACCACAGACAGTCCCCTTGTGTTACCTATCAGCTCTTGGGGAACCAGGGTGCAGTACCCAGCCTGTCTGACTCACGAAAGACCTCCCCTTCAACCCCCTCTGCTTTAACCAAAACCGATCAGAAGAAAGACTTACAAAAAGCAATGAAAAGGCAGTGGAAGACACACCTAAACCCCTCCGGACCAGGGTGACAAGATTAAGGAAACTCCCCTAGCCTCATTTGCATCAAAGATGGGACAGGGAGGCATCTCCATTAGCATACAGAATGGAGAACAGAGATTCCAAGGCAAGAACTGCACAGAACTCTGGCACCAGAAAAGCAGGGAAGCACTGCATGATGGGGGATCTCTGCTCCAGATGTTAATGAACCCACCCCTGCACACACCCAGCTCAGTAGTTATCAGACCAATTCTAGTAATAAATCCTTTATTGATATCCAAAATACTGAAGCTGCCTAATTGCATTGTGAGCTCCCTCGAAGGACCACCACCCATAGCCAGGAATGATCAGTTCCTATTGTCTAGCCTGAACAAAACAACTTTGGTATACTCTCTTGAGCCATCAGTTTACTCAAACAAATCTAGTGTTCTCCCTTGAACCATTGTTTTTTCCCTACAAAACCCCCTACCTACGGCTCAAGGAAGTGCTCTGATACCTGGATGCAAAATCTGCATCAGTTCCATTGGGACTTCATCTTCTCCTGACTGATCGTGCTGGAGGCTCTGCCTGTCTCCAGCACTCCGGACCCTCAGCTACCACCAGATTCAAGCTTCACGGAGTGGTGAGAAGCCAGCTCTCTTCCTCTCTCTCTCAGTATAGCCTTCTGACCCTGACTTGTGTGATCAGTTAGTTTTCTAAACTGACTTTTATAATCAAATTTGTTAGATTTAATATTATCACTGTTTTGTTTGTGTGGCTCCCCTATGGTTATTACGTGGCAATAAATAACTTTCATGGTTAAGCTGGTTGCTCTTCTCTCTCTTTCCCCCCCTCGTGGGTGCTTTTTGGCTTCCTCATTCACTCTGCAGCAACTCACCTCGTACCTAAAGATCCCTGCAGCGCCCAAAAATCTTGTGGGGTTTGCTCATCTAGTGGGTTAAGACCAGAACAATGGTAACATGAAAGTGGGGATAGGGACGCGCTGAACCTGGGGCATACGAGGGTGGCAGCTTGGAAGTGATGCTCAACCCGGCCTGCTCAGGCGGGCTCTATTCCGGTGCGTTGCCCATGGCATAGGAGGGTGACAGCATGGAGGTGCTGTTTGACCCAGCCTGCTGAGTCCAGGGACATAGAAGGGGTCAGCTTGGGAGTGCTGATTAACACGGTCCTCTCAGACACGCCCTGTTAATGTGTGTGTGTTTGTCTGATTCTGACTGTAGGGGATTTACAGTCTTAGCAAATGTTTTTATGGTTACCAAGGAAACATTTAAACATTACCTTACAACATGGGATACAGATATCATAAATAGGAAAAATACACGCAGCATCCTACGAGCATTCCATAAAGTCTAAATCTGTTCTTATGACTCTACTATCTATTTTAATAATACTTACACACAGGTGAGCCAGCCTGGTTTCCGGCTATGCATTTGTCAGTGTTCAGTGCTGCCTAGGGGCCTTGGCATGAGCTGGCATCCGGTCTGCATCATTGTTCCTTCTCAGATATAAACTTTATCATGCTCAAACTATAAACAGGTGCTGATTCAACCCTGAGGTAAACTTTCTTGCTAGAGCCTATGGTATTGCCAACTTCACAAACTGTTACAACTGAAACAAACTACTGATAACTGTTTAAGTTTCATGAACTGAAAATTATGTGAAATATCACAAAAATACAAGGGAGAAAATATTGAGTAAAGTAACAGAAAACAACTTAATTCACTAGCCTATCATCACTATGGGTCACAGCAAGAGCCCCAGCAGTGAACTTTTTGAGTCCCGCTAAAACAGGGGTTCTCAGGACAAATTTTTGATGGCCTCAGAGTGCAGCCACCAACTCTTACTGGTGGCCATGCTCACACTCTTCCCTAAAATACTTAATTAGCTTTAGGAAAAACAAATAAATATGCACATATACACGTCCAAATCAGCGTAATGTATTTATTGCTAGCTAGTAAGTCCATTGTGAAAAGTGATATTAACGAACATACAAATATCACTTTTCACAGAAGACTTAATCAGCCCTGGCAAGCCTGGGGGAAAATTAAGCCCTGGATGGGGGGCCAGGGGAGGCATCCAGGGGCTAGAGCCGGAGCCCAGGGCCTGCTGCCGCGCAGCTGGAGCCCGGGACTGGAGCCCAAAACCCTGTGACCAGAGCCCGCCACCCCACGGCTGAACCCCAAGGCCTGAGTCCCACGGCCCCTGGGAAGGTGGGGAACTCACTGGGTGCCTGCTCTTCCAGCGTTGTGCCTCAGGTGTCTCCCAAGGGGGGCAGGGCCCAACTCCTGCTGGCAGCCCCAGAAATCAACACCAAGGAGGGGCATCCAGGAGCAACAGGGAGGGGCCAGTACTTTGCCCCCAGCCCGGGAGGCTGTGACCACAAGAAAAATCCCTGGTGGCCGCATTTGAGAAACGCTACGCTAACACAATATGTACTGGAGCGTACAGAAATAATGGACAAACGCAATGAAGTTAATGCTCTGCTTAATCCGGATTGTCAACTACCGCCATTGTAGCCTCCTCCTGTGAGACTCATGATTCTTGTTTTTCTGAGAGCTCCCGCTCCTGGAAGCCCACGATTATACAGGTTTCAGAGTAACAGCCGTGTTAGTCTGTATTCGCAAAAAGAAAAGGAGGACTTGTGGCACCTTAGAGACTCACCAATTTATTTGAGAAAGCTTATGCTCAAATAAATTGGTGAGTCTCTAAGGTCCCACAAGTCCTCCTTTTCTTTTCACGATTATACAAGAATCTCAACTTTCACTTAAAAACAAGTTTCTAGACCTCATGGTGACAGAGAAATCTTGACATTTTAAGAATTTATTCTTCTGGGTGGAGTTGTAAAAAAGCACCTGCGGGGTTTAGGGGCCTAAATCCGTGGGGCGTGTGCTCCGAAGGCCCTTGGGTGCAGCTGAAACCCTCTCCCCTGAGCTGCCGTATGCCGGCGGCTCGCGCCCCACCTCTGTATCTGCCGTCGCGGGGCGCCCGGGAACCCTCCGCGGCCGCCTCGCCGCGCGCGGGGCGCTGGGCTTTTCCCTGCGGGGCCGCGGCTCTGTCCGCTCCCCGAGGGCGGAGCCGCCCGCCCGGGGCAGCGACAGCCCGGCCTGCGCGCCCAGGGACACGCACGTTGCCCCGGCGGCCCGCGCGGGACCCCCCGCTCCGGGGGCGCGGGAAGGGCCCGGTCCTGCGGCTCGGACGGGGCGCCGCCCCCGCGGCTGGGTGTGCGGACCCCGCGCCACCTCAGCCCGGGCCCCGGCCTGTCCCCGCGCCAGCCCGGCCGCGGCTCCCCAGGCGCCCGCCACCCCCCGGCCCGGGACGCCGCGGCCGCCGCCCCCCGCGGCTCGGCCGGCCGGGGCTCGGGGCAGGGCCGTGGGCGCATGCGCGCAGGGGAGCCGCGGTCGCCGGCTCGCACAGGCCCAGACGCCGGGGACAGGCTCCGTCCCGGCTCGCGGGGAAGTTGGGCGGCCGCCGCCGGCAGCCGCAGCCCCGCTGGGCGCGGGGGAGGCGCCGCTCCGGCTCCGGCCGCCGGGGCGGGGCGGGCGATGGGCGATGGACGCCGGCGCTGGCGGGGTAAGGGACCGGAGCCGGGCGCGCTGCCGGCGGGCGGAGCGTCGCCTCCCGCGGCGGGCCCCAGGCTGAGGGGCGGGGGGACGCGGCTCGGGGCCGCGAGCGCCCCCGACCCGCCCCAGCCAGGCAGAGAGCCAGGAGCCCGGGCGCCGGCTCGGGCGCTCCCCGCCCGCGGAGCGGGAGTCCCCCTCCGGAGCGGGCTGGGGGGAGCCGGTGAGGCTGAGCTTCGCAGGCGGTTTCCGAGGGGCCGGCCTCGCCGCCGGACAGTCTCCTCGAGTCCTCGGCCGCCCGCCGCGACGCTCCTAACGACCCCGTGACTCGCCAGAGACCCCCCGCCCGGGCAAGGGTGCCTGGGGGGCCAGCGGGGTCGAGATGAGGCGGGAAAGCGGGGTCAGGTTCCCGGTAGCAGTCCGTGTTCTGCAGGGGAGCCTCTCGCCAAAAGAAAAGAAACCCCCCACCCCCACCTCCAGCCCGGTATTTTTCTTTGATCATCTTGAGTTTAGCTAGCAGGGACGTTAGTGTGTTGCTAGACATTGAAACTTCCCGGACTTCCACTCTGCCTTGTGCTGCTGGGGTCGCATCAGGTGTCTTCATCTGGCGCTCTGGCTACGCAGCAAGCAGTGTCCTCAGATTCCACCGTCTTGCATTACATCTGTTGTCGTGGGCAAGGCAGGCTTGGGCTGAATCAACAACTTGCTCATCCCTGTCTCCTAGCCCCAAAAGGACGCATGTCACTGTCAACAGTTAGCATAACCCCCCCACAGGATGCCTGCTGGACAGGGTTGCTTTGTCTGAGATAAAGTATGGCTGAAATGGTGTGGGAGAGCAACTGATAACTGCTCTTACAGTAACTTCAGCCATAGCCTAATGGTCCTTTATGCAAAGTGGATAACAATGCAATCCCTATTTTATGAACGAATTGGGGACTGAGGGTTTCATAAAATCAAAAGGTTCATACAAGTGACCACTTCAAAATGATGGTAGGTATGGTGCATACGTTGCAGTACGGTGCACGGCATTGCTTTTTTTCCTTCTTGTGCTTCAAACAGCTGAAAAGTGATTTCCAGTGCACTGAAGGCATCAGAATGTGCAGGGATGTCAACTTGTTCTTCATCAACATCACTTCCATTATGTGACTTTTTTCCCTGTCAAGGAAACATGGTCCATATAACGAGTTGTTCATAAGGCCGGCGTTTGTAAAATTAAGATTCTGCTGCAAAATGTAGAGAAAAATGTAAAACGGTGAATTAACTAAGTTGTCATTCACAAACCTGTACACTTTCTCAGTAGCTGATTATGATCACTTCAGTCATTTGAGCGGTATTTGTTTAGTTAGTGTTGTGGAAAGAAACCGCTTCCTATTTGAAATGCTATTTCATCACTTAGTGAAACTATGGCGCAGATCCTGAGATGGTGTATTTCGGTGGAGCTGTGCTAGTTTGCACCAACTAAGAACTTGCCCTAGTTGCACTGAAATACACCATTGATTAACAGCATCTGAGGAACTGGCTACATATACACAGTTGCACTTTGTTGGGGCGTCTTTCTTTCTGGCATCACTTACCTTTTCATATAGATTCAGAAGCCATGTCTCCTGCATTATTCATATGGCCCAAATCCTTTCCTCTATGCAGTGCCTGAGGAAATGGGCTCTATTAGGATTTCTAATGGGTCTGTCACCATAGGGTTGAGGGCTTGGTGCTAGGTAGTCCCAGGAAAATTGGGAAAGAGGGAATCAAAAGCCTATGGAGTGGCTTACTACTGCAGTCGATGGCTCTGCCGTGGCTGGGCCATCTCTGTGTATGTCTGGTGGATTGCATGATAGGACTTCGATTTCCAGTCTTGATATAGGGATTTTTTTGATAGATTTGTGGGAACTAGCATCACACATGACTTCACTAACTGTAGTTAAGGGACCCAGTTGTTCCATTTGCATGTACACAAACTGGGTTCTTACCAGGCACCTATCGCTAATATTTAGGTGCCTGCAAATTGGAGACAATAGAGCAAGGAGCCCAGCAAGTAAATTAGATTTCTTCTTCCTTTCCAAGAGGTTGCTGGATGAGGGAAGAGTGCAAGCTTTTCTTTTGTTGCTCTTGTGGCTAAAAAAAATGGGTTTGCACCTAGCTCTGAATGCTGAGGTGTGTGGTCATTCCTACCTCCTCTGGAAAGGAGTGCCATATTTTTGGGCTAGTTGCTAGGAAAGCAACTCTTGAGGAATAAGGATGCAATACCTGAGTAAGAGGGGCTCTCTTACATAGCATGGGCCAGTGCAATGTAGGATCTTCAAGATGAGTGCTCTTGATAATCCCATATTACGAGAAGTGCAGTGGAGTGATGTACTGTTGGCAGCTAGGGTTGGTGCCAGGGTCTGGATCTTTAAGGTCAATGCGCTTATTCCCAAGCACAGGGAGTTGCAGTGGTCAGCCTGGAAGCCACAAAGGTGTGAATCACACCTGGCCAGGCCAGGCCTGATGGTGCAGGATGCAGCTGCCCTTTCACCAATGGAGGGAAGGTACTTTGGCAGCCCTGGCTGATGAGGTGAGATCAGTACAGGTTACTGTTTGAATGGGAAAAAGCTTCCAGCTCTATAAAAGGGTACGGGACCGGAGAGCCAGTGATGGGTTTTAAGCTGAGCGTGCATGGTTATGGAGTAGTATTGATGGTCAGGAGTAGGCCAAGTTGATGGTAAAGGGGAGTTAAAGGCCATCCCGTGCATAACTGACTACATGTTAGGGCCCTGACTGGAGGGGTACCTGAATGGCTCCCAGCTCTGGAGGCTGTGTGCTGCTAGGTTGGTGAACTGAGGATCAGTGGGAGGTAGTGGCGTGGTATCTAGCTGACTACCGAGGTCTTGAGTTGACATTGCCTCACGAGTCCATCAGCAGAAGACTTACACAAGTTAAGAGCGAAGATGCTATTTGTACTCTGCTAAAATGTGGCTACAAAACCAAGTAATCAGAATGTATAAACACCATCTGATTAGGGGATTAAGTGATCAGGCATGCATATCCGGTCTCTGGGACATTTGACCTGGTTTCTCAGGAAAGTTACATTGATGAATCAGATATCTAACAGAATATCTAATCTGATCTGGTAATGAACATGGTTCTCTCCTTCCTTTTTACTATCAAATGCACAGCTGAAGCGTTGGCTTATCTTCAGATAACAGCAGCTCATAAATACGTCATTGAGGTAATAATTGTATCTCTCCACACTGAACAACAAATGCCAGAATTAATAGCAAGAGTCTCTTAGGCTCAGGATATGGTTTTATTCTAGTTAACAGAAAGAATCTTCAGGTTTCTTTATTCAAGTGACTATTTCCAAAACCAGCCAGGACGCTGCTTTGGAAACTCTTTTTTAGAGTCACAAAATACCAGGTTAGTTTCAGATCTGTTTTCCACAAGCCCCGGTTGATTGGCATCGATTATATTACCCTCATGTTGCATGGTCTTTCACTGGCTGCCATGAACCTGGGCTTCCCAAACTGCACAGAGGTCCCTGGGGAGTGAGGATTATCAGAGTCATGGAGACAGGTGGACTCTAGCCAAAAGGGACTGCACTATTGTGATCTTTCCAAATGTTACACTGTGATGCTGGCTGTTCCACTCCTGACCCCGATAACTCCTCCTGGGGTGCTGGAAGCTCTCTTGTATCTGGCTGGTCTGTTGTGCACAGGGTTGTGCTCGTCTCTGGGGCTCTGCTTTTGCTCCTTACAGGGGCAGTCCACATAGAGGAAGACCCAACTGCTCTGCTGCCTCCTCAGATGCTAGCGGTTGCCAAGGCCCAAGCTCTGTCCTGGGGTATTATGCTAGTGACCCTTCTGCGTTCTCTGTTTGTCTGGCGTTCACCTGCTGGTCCCTGCCCCCAAGAAGAAAAGGAAGATGTCCCAAAAGGACAAAAATACCTTCTTCCTTCCTGGGGGAAGCGGCCTTCTTGAGCGGGGAGACTTCCTCCCCAGGGCCAGATTAATGCATAGGCAGCCTAGGCACATGCCAAGGGCCCAGTTTAGGGGGGAGGACAACCCCAGCAGGGATGCAACATCTGTGCACCAGGTTGCAATGCCACTCACTCAAATTTGGCCTCGCCCCCATCGTGATGGAGGGGTGGCAGGGCCCAACCTGAGTGGGCAGTGGGGTGGCCAGTGCTGCTCCTCCACTCTGCTGCTGTGGGGCCAGCTCCTGCACCAGCACCTGAACCAGACGACTAGCCGGAGCTTCGCCGCCCCAGGCATGGGATGGGGAGCTGCAATCGTGCCGGCACAGGGAAGCTGGCCAGGAGGGGGGCGTCAGAGAGCCCTGGGGGTGGACCGGAGGGGGGCAGTATATATGCAGTGGGAGCCAGTTGCTGGCTGATCTGGGGAGGAGGGGGGTTAACTAAGCAACAACTGTGTACGTGTGCTTAGGGCCCAGCGATGGGCTGATCTGGCCCTGTTCCTTATCCTTGGATAGCTCTGTATGTGAATCTGGCTGTAATAGTGGCAGTGGGATATTTGAGTCTGAGAAGGGACACTGTCTAATGTTCAATAACTCAGCATCAATCTGATTAACGTCCCTTTGAAGATGGTTGCACACAGGTGGCTTTCATTGTAAATACTAGACCAGTGTTTTCTGGCCAAGGTAGTCAAATGTGGGGCTTTAAGTCTATGGGTCGATGTCTAGATAAGTGGCCTGACTCTTAAAAGTGCAAACACAGGAGCTTCCACTGGGGGACCTGGTGAGGGCTTGGTACTCTGGGAAATCAGGTCATCCACTTAGATACCTAAAGACTGATTCAGCAACCTAGCTTCATATTTAAACAAAATAAATAAATCTTCTCCTTAGACACCTTAAAGGCCTCTGTGTCTTTTAAAAATGCACTGCTCTGCCATTAAGGGTAAAACATCAGGGTAAACCACATACAGGTGCACTGCACTGGAGTATCACTAAGGACCAGTATTAAGGGCCTAATGCACTACTGAAGCCTTAGTGAGAATTCTTTGCATTGGAGTGAATTTTAATGGATAAGAACTGCATACACAAATGCCTAGGGAACTTTCATGTGAACCTACACTGAGACATTAAAAAAAAAAAAAAAAGTAGCAAATTATGTTACTTCATGCAGCCCTCCAGCTGCTAAATGAGAATAGCGGGTCTGTGTGACATGGGAAAGAGCCATGTGTGCACTTTCAAATAGCTTTATGTGTTTAGCAAGCCCAAGCATGACATGCAGCAGAAATGGAGTTGGTGAGTAGGTGGGACCTCGCTGCCACAAGGCTAAGAGCTTAATATGATTTAATATGTCATAACTTGCTTATGAGGCAAGTTTCTTCCTAACCTCCAGCTGAGGGAGTTGGCTTATGCCCTGAAGTATGGGGGTTTATATCACTTCCAAACTTGTATTTATTTTTTAATCCTTACTAATGCAGCTCGGAATGTTCCCTGTAAATGTCCAGGCTTCTTCTGAATGCTGCTAAGCTCTTGGCTTCTGAGACCTTGTGACTTCAATGGGCTTTGGATCAGCCCCAAAGTTAGTGGCAAAATTGGGAACACAAATCAGAAATCTTAACTTTGTGCTTGATCCAACAGTTACAGCTGGGCCCTTTACTGCAGCACAGTCTTTCTTTGGAGACAAACGTAATGGCAGCTACCACTCCATGGTGTTAAAACTGCACTACTTCTGGCCAAGATGTTTAAAAATCGGTGCGTGAAGTTAATGTCCTAAGGGCCTGAACCTCATTAACAGTAAAGCCCCTTTATAATGCCAAAGCAGTATAAAAGAGGTCTGAAAGTCAGGATATATTACAGTGTAAATAATAGGGCTGTCAAGCGATTAAAAAAATTAATCACAATTAATTGCATGTTTAAACAATAGTAGAATACCATTTATTTAAATATTTTTGGATGTTTTCTACATTTTCAAATATATTGATTTCAGTTACAACAGATTACAAAGTGTACAGTGCTCACTTTGTATTTATTTTTTATTACAAATATTTTCACAGTAGAAAAACAAAATAAATAGTATTTTTCAATTAATCTAATACAAGTACTATAGTGCAATCTCTTTATCATGAAAGTTGAACTTACAGTATGTACAAAAAAAAACTGCATTCAAAAATAAAACAATGTAAAACTTTAGAGCCTACAAGGAGATAATGCTGCCCGCTTCTTGTTTACAATGTCACCTGAAAGTGAGAACAGAAGTTCTCATGGCACTGATGTACCTGGTGTCTCAAGATATTTATGTGCCAGCTGCGCTAAGGATTCATATGTCCCTTCATACTTCAACCACTATTCCAGAGGACATGCGTCCACGCTGATGATGGGTTTTGCTCAATAACGATCCAGAGCAGAGCAGACCAACGTATATTCATTTCCATCATCTGAGTCAGATGCCACCAGCAGGTTGATTTTCTTTTTTTTGGTGGTTCAGATTCTGTAGTTTCCTCATCAGAGTGTTGCTCTTTTAAGACTTCTGAAAGCATGTGCCACACCCCGTTCCGATCAGATTTTGGAAGGCACTACAGATTCTTAATCCTTGGGTTGAGTGCTGTAGCTATTTTTAGAAATCTCATATTGGTACATTCTTTGTGTTTTTTGTCAAATCTGCTGTGAAAGTGTTCTTAAAATGAACAACATATGCTGAGTCATCATCCAAGACTGCTATAACATGAAATGTAGGGCAGAATGTGGGTAAAACAGGACAGGAGACATACAGTTCTCCCCCAAAGAGTTCAGTCACAAATTTAATTAACACATTATTTTTTTAATGGAAGCATGTCCTCTGGAATGGTGGCCAAAGTATGATGGGGCATATGAATCTTTAGCACATCTGGCATGTAAATATCTCGTGACGCCGGCTACAGAAGTGCCATGCGAATGCCTGTTCTCACTTTCAGGTGACGTTGTAAATAAGAAGCAGGCAGCATTATCTCCTGTAAAGGTAAAAAACTTGTTTGTCTTAGTGATTGGCTGAACAAGAAGTAAGACTGAGTGGACTTGTAGGCTCGAAAGTTTTACATTGTTTTGGTTTTGAGTGCAGTTGTGTAATAAAAAAAAATCTATATTTGTAAGTTACACTTTCATAATAGAGATTGCACTATGGTACTTGTATGAGGTGAATTGAAAAATACTAATTCTTTATCATTTTTACAGTGCAAATATTTGTAATCAAAAATAATAATATAAAGTAGCAGTGTACACTTTGTATATAGTGTTGTAATAGAAATCAATATATTTGAAAATGTAGAAAAACATCCAAAATATTTAAATAAATGGTATTCTATTATTGTTTAACAGTGCAATTAATCGTGATTAATTTTTTTGAGTTAATTGTGTGAGTTAACTGCGACTAATCGACAGTCCTAGTAAATAAGAATTGTGGCCCAAGTCTATACTTAGGCACCTCAGTAAGTGGCCATGTTGTTTCCAAGAATGTTGTGCACTCTGCTGTTTTTGTTAGGTGTCTGACGGAAGATTTCAGTATAATTCCACAGTATGCATCCGATGAAGTGAGCTGTAGCTCACGAAAGCTTATGCTCAAATAAATTGGTTAGTCTCTAAGGTGCCACAAGTCCTCCTTTTCTTTTTGCGAATATAGACTAACGCGGCTTTACTCTGAAAAGTATAATTTTAGGCACCCATTTTTATAAATCTTAGCCTATGAATGAAAATGACAGGGATTTTTGACTCTTGTTGGATAAATGGTTAGGGTGTAGTGAACTGGAACCAGAATTTCTTTCCTGACGGTATGGCACAATTTGATATCGTTCCTGTATGGGTAGGATCCCATCTAACTCCTTAAGGTAGTGAAGAGCGAATATGCTGGTTTAAAGACGTTGACTTTCATCACTTAGTGTTCTCCTGGCACCTGTTGCTCATGCGGCACCTGTTACACTTTTAGAAAGTCAAACCAGGTACATGCAGTTTTTCTCTACACATGAAGAGGCCTTCTTTGTGCACATGCCACAACTGTACAGTGAGAAGCATGTCTAATCAAAGTGGCTTCCTTATGAAGAATGCATGACTTGTTCAGTCATTTGGACAAATCTTTTGTTGTACATTGTTGTAGCTGGGTGTAGTATGCAGCTGACTTGATTGGGCAACTTCAGGAGGTTCACGGTTAATAGCTATTCTGATGGATCAGGTCTCCTAAAATGCTTCCCTCTTGAGACCCTTGTTCTTTTTACTGTCCAAATACTCATGACTCTCTGTGTAGGACTTTATACACCAGCCATCAAAATGCTGGGCCAAATTCCGCAAAGCTGGCTCAGAAGAAGAAAGTTAGGGATGGGGGAGGAGAGGAATGGCCAGAAAAGCCTGCAGTAACTGTTTTGGAATGTGGAGTGAGATGCTCATCTGCCCATCCACCCATTGCAGAAAACATCATGGCTGAAATCCTGAACCTGCTGAAGTCGTCCATTGACTTCAGTGGGGCCAGGATTCCACCCGAAAGGTCATCTCCATCTCTAGATTCTGTGGTCCTTATCATGAAGTTTGGGTTGCTAAGTCTTTCATGAGCCTTAGTGGGTACCACCCACCTTTAGCAAGCTGTAATCCTGCATGTTCAGCAGATTTCAACACTAACTTCTCCTCCACAAAGCAAGGCGTTATTTTAATATGGAGTAAATTTTGAACTCTCTTAGTCATACCTTTTCTTAGTGTGCAGCTTTTATGCCTGTCTTCCAGGCTGTAATGCTCCCAAAGTGGAAAGATGATTTGGGAGCAAAACTTACTTATCAGTATTCTTTATAGTTGATCATTTCACTCTTCCCCCATTGCTTATAATTCTGTTACATGCACAATCACACACGACAGAAGAAATCCAGTGCCCAAAATTTACGACAAAGAAATATTGCCTAGTACAGAAGGTACTATTTAGTCAGTGTTGCAGAATTCATCTTGAAAAACTTGTGTGTCCTCCTCGATTGGGAGAATGGTAATTTTTAATGAAGGTTTTAATGTTGGGTGCCTTTCAGTATTTGTCCCTACAGTGACATGGGACCCGGTTTTCAAACCTGGGTGCCTAAAGCTGTATGCATAGGCCAAGGTCCTTTGAAAGTGGTCACTGACTTGCCGAGTACCACCCTGTTAACTAAGCCCCTTTAAGGTGCTGCAAGTTGGGGCCCCAAAATCACTGCTCACTCCTGAAAATCTTGGCCGTAAGACTTAGAGATGGATTTCTCAAAAGTGCTTAGCCTTAGCCCGACGCTGCTCCCATTGACTTCAGAGGCCGTGCTAAGTGATTTTGAAAATCCCTAGTCTGATGACATGCTGAATCATTCACTATTAACATTCCACGTTTCAAGTGAAAGACTAACCCTGTTTTTTGTTTTGACTCTACAGGCAGAAGCTTTTATTTGGGTTAATGATGCATTGGCTCATTCCCAGAGTCTTGCCAAGGCCAAGTATGAATTTCTGTTCTGTGGGACAGAAACAGAGAAACCTTCAGAAACAGGTAAGTGCTTTTTCCACCGCTTGAAGGACAGACAGAACCTGATTCTCAGTTACATTAAAGCTACCTTACAGTGTACTGCTGTGAAGGTGCTTAAAAGTGCATGTTGATGCAATTTGCAGTGTAAAGGAGCCTTGCTCTAAATGAGAATTGTACCCCTTGTATCAGCACTGATGTGACTGCAATCCTGTAGCATGTAGCACTGCCTTCCTCTCTGTTTCAATGGGGACACTGCCACGTGACTGTAAAAGTTCTGTGCCAGGCACGTTCAGTATTTCTCCAGGAGTTTGTACAGTAAGTCTCACAGCTCCTATTTCTGCCAGCTGTACACTGTGAGTAATTTTAGCCACACTTTCTAACACTGTATGAATCAAATCATTGCCAATTCTTTTGATATTCACTGCATGTACACTTAAAGTGTTTCTGGATGATTCTATATCTGTAGCTACAATTACCTAAGATTTAATTTAGATATTCTAGGCTAAACACTCAAGCTAAACTTTTTTCTCTGTTTGTATTGGAAAAACTCCACTCACCATTTTATTTTCTGGATGCAGCAGCAAGAAGTAATGTCTTGGGGTCAGCCCCATTTCTTCCTCCTATTCTGTAGTAAGGACATTCGCCTTCTCCCACAGCTAGCCCTGGGCCAAGCAGAGTAAAGAACTGCAGTGGAGATGCCCATTTCTCTCCGTTCTTGTTTGGATTACTACAAATCCTTGCCTTTATTTCAGGAGTGGGAGGCAGTCTAGTCTGAGGAGATGCTACTCCTTGCATCTTGGTAAATTTAAACCTTCCAGATTATGGGCTATCTTTACTGTGCCATTTTTAGTTAAAAAGAGGAGTCTCTTATACCAAAATTGTGCAAGAATCTGTTCAGAAGCAGATTTTGAAGTGGGCAGAAAAACTAAATGAACAGAATTAAAGTCCAGATGATGAGTAATTTCTCCAAGGCTCTTGCTGAGTTTTATCAGGAAATCCAGCATGCCTAATTTTTTAACTTGTTTATTTAGGAAATGTAAACAACTTTACGGATCATCACCAAACATGTTAACAAAGTACAACATGATTCATTACGAACTCATCTCTTGTTTAGAGTATCATTAGGCAACAGCACAGTTGTAGTGCATGTTCAGTGTTTCTGGGAACATCTTAAACCTGAAAATTCTGTCTTTACTACTAACAACCCAAAGCAAGTCCTCATACGTGCTACCATTTAAAGAAATTTGTCAAATGCAATGATTTTTGTGGGCAAATGTATTGAATAAATACTTACTAACTAGCCAGGTATCTATTTGTCCTCTGTCTGCTGGGCGGTGTAAGTGCTTGATGTGTTCACTCTTCCATCACATCACCAACTTCCAGTATTTCTCAGAGCCATTCCTCACCCCTGCCAACCCTGTTGCCAGTGAGAAAGTACCAGTTGTCTAGAAGCTATTAATAAATTAAAGATTTGTTCTTGGTAATCTGTTTAAGGGAGTGGTTTAAAAGGAATATGTGGTAATAAATGTTCAACAATTGCACCCTAATACTATTTAATAATTGAACATGTCCATCATATAGGCACTTCTTCCCCATAATTTCATCAACATCTTTCCCCACCCTTTGTGTGTGTCTGTATTTTAACCTTTCTGGTTTAAGGTACCATTGAAACAGTATCTCAAAGAAACTCTTATTTTAGTACAATTTGGGGTTGCCCGTCCACACCTCAGTCCAAAACCAAAACCCACTCCTCTGGAAGACAGTCTATCCAAATCTATTCCCTCTTATCATACATGGACTCATTCTTCTTAGCAAAGTTGTTGGCAAAAGCCAAGTATAAACTAGTTAATTCTTTGTTTCCTTTTAGTCCAGAAGCCATCTCTCCTGTTCAGTTTTACTTCTTTTCTTATAAATCAAATTCTCTAAAAATGTTGCGAGATCACACTGTCTGACCTGAAGGTACTGGTACCGTGGGAAAGAAAAGATGTGTCAAGAAAAGATGCCAGGAAACAACTGGCTAATTTCATGTATTCCATGGCTCTCGCAATCTTTATCCTGGGAGAAAAATGGACCAGAGTGCTTCTTAGTTGAAGAGTGTGTGTGTGTGTAGGGGGTGTGTGTGTAGGGGGTGTGTGTCACGGATGGAAAATAATTTTACCTTTAGCTTTCTCAGTCTCAAATACAGCCTTGAGAAAGCATGGGTATGAACTTACAGAGACTACTAACCGACTGGGAAGGCAGCGTTTGTCTGGCTTTCTGTTTAACCAAGCACCACTTTTGGGGTCAGTTGGGAAGAGGCTCTGGGCCTGGAAGATCCTCTCCTCTACCATATTGAAAGCCTTTTAAAAATTGCAGGACAAACTTGCATGCTATTTCCTCAGTTTTTGAAAACTTGGACATGCCAGACTAGTATGAAATTACACACAAGCAAGGGTTGATGTACTAGAAAAGGGGGGAGAAAAGCAGATGTTATTAAAGTAAACGAAGACAGCTTCTTAGCCATATGTTGCTAATAACTTTCAGAAACAAAGCCAAACTTAATTTGACTTGAGATGGGCATTCCATTCATTCGTCTTTTGCTTGTCTTGTTAAAATGTGGGAAAATGTTTGAGTTTCTGTATGGCTTAATCACTTCAGCACCCAATTCCAGGTCGTGTCTCCCAGGAACTTCACAGAATACATGTGAAGTCTCCCAACCACTCCAAGTCTGTTGTTTTGTTGGGTGGTAAAAAGCAGCTCCTTTTTCCTGAGCCAATCAGAAAAGGGCGATTGCCCTGAAGAAGAGGGAGAGGTTGAGGTGATTAGCTGTGAGAGAGAGGTGTGGCTGTCCAGAAGTTTAACAAAATGGCCGATTCTGTTTAGAGAAATTGACAGTAAGTGGAATAAGCTTCAGCATGTTTTGCCACAGCTGTGAAAATGGGCACTAGCCAAAGGCCTGAAGGACAAAGCAGACTGTAGGCAAGTGGTATCTTACCCAGTCCTGTTGAAACACGCAAACATGTGCGCTTATAAAGTTGTCAGAAAAAAACCAAAATTTCTCCTCCCTGTCTTGTTTAAAGCTAATAAAGTCTAAGTCTTGTCAGAGGGCTCTTTCCAAGAGGCTTTAAAAACACAACTTGAAAAAACTTCACCAGAGCTCAATACCTGCCCAAGGCTGTCCCATCCCTCCCCTCCACCCATGTATTTTGCAGCGCAGGGAGCTGTCTGGGAAATAGGGGGTGAGTGGATAGACATGCTGTAGGGAGCAAAAAGGAGTTTACCTCCTCAGGGTATCCTGCAGGAGGCAATCCCACTTATCTTCCTGATGCCTTGGTGCTTTCCTTACCCAAATCCCATCCCTTCGGCTTCTCAAAACTTTTCAAAAGCAAAACTAAACATGACTATAGAAGACATTTCCTGAGTCTACTCACTAATTGAAAAATCACTTATTTACGCGGATTTGGAAACCTCGAATATGTAAGTATTTATGGAAATCAGATAGCTATTGGTTAAATATTCTTATCTCTTACATTTAGGCACACCCCTTTGTAGTTTCAATGTATTTTTTAAAATAAAATTAAAAAAGAAAAAATCCAGATAACTCCATGTGAAGGTAGAAGGAACATCTCAGCAAGTTGAGGGTAAAAAAAAAATCCCTACAAAATATTTGTTTTTTAAAAGAAATGAGAGAGCCAGGAAATTCATTATTAAAGTGAAGTTGGACAAGAAACCAAAATGTTTGGTATGGAAATACAGTTAGGGCACCTGAATAACCTTTATTCTGACCCAGTGTTGATTCTTTGAGGGCGGTAACTCTGACAGCCGTATCCCAATGAACAGTCTAATCTTACCAGTGACCAAACATCTTAGAATGCTTTCCTCGTAACTGTATGGTTGTCATGCAAATTCTGGCTGCCCTTACAGCCACAGGAAAATACTTGCTTTGCAAATTCCTGATGAGCCAATTCACCGTTCAAGGGGCCGTTATCCTCTGGGCTACATTAAGATGCCATGTACTACCAATTACACAAGAATCGGAGCCTCTGTTTCTACACCTACAAGCCTCCCGAGCCTCAGTCGTGGCAATGACAACAGAACGCTTACTATGTTAACGTATGTTCATGTTATGTGACAGGTTATGTGGCACTCCAGCTATTGTCTGTACAAGCTCAAACCCTTCTGTAGCCTGAGGCTGTCAACTTGTGGCAAAAGATTCTGGTTACCTTATGCAAAGAAAATATCAGAATACTTTACTCACACACTTGACTAAGCATTGTGCTTGTCTCACTAATCTTTTTGCCTCCCTCTGCTCTCTTCCTCTACCTCACTTGCCTCACTGCCCTTCTCTACATCATTTCCTCTTTCTTCCTGCCTCCATTCCTCTCAACAGATAAACCTCCCCTTCCCATCTCCCCATCTCTACCTTCCGCATCCTCCTTCCGTCATGTTTCCCTGAACCTTTGTTCTCCCTATATCCCTTCCTTATCGCCAAATTCCCTGCCATCCTGTCCCTTAGGTTCCACATGTTCCCTCACCTACATTCCTACCATGGCTCTCCTCTCCCTACCTTTCTCCTGTTTCCTCTGGACTGCCCCCTTCATCTAAAAACCCAGTCAGCCACGACCTCTTCATCTCTCACTCTTTCCACTCTCAAGGCAATTCCGGACACCTGGATTTCTTTCTCTGAGGTTTCCCTCTGCAGCTGTGCTCTCTTGCTGAGCCCCCAAACTACTTTTTGTAAGAGGCCAAAGCAGAGATTGTTCTTTATGTATAAGTGGTTAATTGGAATGAACAGAAAACATGAGGCGAAATATATGGAATGTGGAATTAGGATTACAAACCTGCCCAAATTAAATGGGATTCAAATGCAAAATTTTTAGAAGGGTGAAATTCAAGCCTCCATCTGTAAATTCATTACTTTGTCAGACGTATTTGAATCCACAGGTTGTGAATGGAATTTCAGCTAGTTACCCCACTGCAATACCGGATATATTAAAGAGTAGCAAGAGTTCTGAAACTTTAGTGTGGGACTGTGCCTTACATTGTCTCATAGTTAACCTGTGGAACTCATTGTCACAAGATGCAGTGTGGCAAAGAGCTTAGTAAGGAAGAGGATATTCATAGCTACATTTGACAGGATTAAACTTTTTTTTATTAAATGAAGGATATAAACAGCATAATGGTTCAGGCCATCAGACAGTGCCTAACTGATGGGGATTTAGGAAGAACTGTCCTTTTAGACAGATTATTCAATGCTTTTGCACTATGCAGTTGCTTGCATCTTCCTCTGAAACATCTGGTCCTGGCCACAGTCGGATGGACCATGGGTCTGATCAAGTGTGGTAGCTCCCATTTTGTTGTTCCTCCCTTTGGCATGCTCCATGGCCAGTCAGGGATTGAATGCTGCAGATGTGAGGCTAGCCCCAGGATCAGCACTGACGGACTAGAAATCCAGACTTCAGTAACGACCTGAGGAAACAAAACAAAGGCTCTGAGGCATTATACTAACAACTATATTGTTTTGTAAGAGGGCTCTGGAAACAACCTGACCTAAATTTGAAAACAGGGTGGTTAAAGTTGTCATAATAACCGGCAGCTGCTTTCTGTGAAGGAGATAACCACACCTTAGACTCAATAAACACTGTAGCTCAGGGTCAAGGATATCACAGCAAGCCAGTTAAAGAAAAGAAGTTGAATGTATATTATTAATGTTGTAGAATCAAGCACTCAGGAGCCAGGAAGTGCTGGTATTAAGGTAACAGTATCTTCATAAAAAGAAAAGGAGTACTTGTGGCCCCTGAGAGACTACAAACCCTCTCCCTATAGGATCACAGTATTAGAACAAAAAGAAAAGGAGTACTTGTGGCCCCTGAGAGACTAACAAATTTATTTGAGCGTAAGCTTTCGTGAGCTACAGCTCACTTCATCTGATTTTTTTTTTCCCACTGAATGCATCCGATGAAGTGAGCTGTAGCTCACGAAAGCTTACGCTCAAATAAATTTGTTAGTCTCTAAGGGGCCACAAGTACTCCTTTTCTTTTTGAGAATACAGACTAACACGGCTGCTACTCTGAAAAGTATCTTCATACTACAGACTGGGAACTGAGACACAGAGATCAAGGACAAAATTGGCAAAAGAGTCCATTCATTTTGGATGCCTGTTTTGAGCCACTTAGGGTCGGACTTTTTTAAAGGCACTGAGTGTCCGTGATTCCCCATGACTTCAGTTGCAGTTGTGAGCACTCAGTGCTTCTGAAATTCAGGCCCCAGGTGCCTTGCACTGGAGACCCAGAAAATGAGGAACCCATAATTAGTGACCGCCTGTGAAAAGTTTGCTTTAAGTAACTTGCCCAGCCTCACAAGGGAACTGTGGCAGAGGCAGGATAGAATCTGATTCCCCCAGGACAGCATTCAGCTGCCTTAACCACAAACCTGTCCTTCATCGTCCTGTAATCCCTTGCCTCCTTCACTGTACACCTGGCAGCTTTGCCACAAATAAGGCAGGGGCACAATAGTCTCCTTCACGGCACAACCCTGATTGAGCCCCAGAGTATGCTGTGGAAAAGATAGTATATGGTCATACTATTAAACGCTGTCTTATAATGGATGTGCTCAGTGGGGGGGCTGACGTAACATGGACATTTGTGGCATAGCCAGGAATAGAACAGACATTTCCTGGGTCACAAGCCAATGCCTTAACCACAAGGCCATCTTTTCCCTGCTAAAAGAAAGGGAGTACTTGTGGCACCTTAGAGACTAACCAATTTATTTGAGCATGAGCTTTCGTGAGCTACAGCTCACTTCATTGGATGCATACTGTGGAAATTGCAGAATACATTATTATATACACAGACACCATGAAACAATACCTCCTCCCACCCCACTCTCCTGCTGGGTAATAGCTTATCTAAAGTGATCATCAAGATGGGCCATTTCCAGCACAAATCCAGGTTTTCTCACCCTCCGCCCCCTCCCACAGACAAACTCACTCTCTTGCTGGTAATAGCCCATCCAAAGTGACCACTCTCTTCACAATGTGTATGATAATCAAGTTGGGCCATTTCCTGCAGGAATCCAGGTTCTCTCACCCCCTCACCCCCCTCCAAAAACCACACACACAAATTCTCCTTACAACGTGCATGAAAATCAAGGTGGGCCACTTCCAGCACAAATACAGGTTTTCTCACCCCCCCCCACCCCCATACACACACAAACTCACTCTCCTGCTGGTAATAGCCTCAGAAACAACTCTGACATCATAATCAAAAAGGCTGACAAAGGAGGTGCTGTTGTCATCATGAATAGGTCAGAATATGAACAAGAGGCTGCTCGGCAGCTCTCCAACACCACTTTCTACAAGCCATTACCCTATGATCCCACTGAGAGTTACCAAAAGCAACTACAGCATTTGCTCAAGAAACTTCCTGAAAAAGCACAAGATCAAATCCGCGCAGACACACCCCTGGAATCCCGACCTGGGATATTCTATCTGCTACCCAAGATCCATAAACCTGGAAATCCTGGGCGCCCCATCATCTCAGGCATTGGCACCCTGACAGCAGGATTGTCTGGCTATATAGACTCCCTCCTCAGGCCCTACACTACCAGCACTCCCAGCTACCTTCGAGACACCACTGACTTCCTGAGGAAACTACAATCCATCAGTGATCTTCCTGATAACACCATCCTGGCCACTATGGATGTAGAAGCCTCTACACCAACATCCCACACAAAGATGGACTACAAGCCGTCAAGAACACTATCCCCGATAATGTCACGGCTAACCTGGTGGCTGAACTTTGTGACTTTGTCCTTACCCATAACTATTTTACATTTGGGGACAATGTATACCTTCAGATCAGCGGCACTGCTATGGGTACCCGCATGGCCCCACAGTATGCCAACATTTTTATGGCTGATTTAGAACAACGCTTCCTCAGCTCTCGTCCCCTAATGCCCCTACTCTACTTGCGCTATATTGATGACATCTTCATCATCTGGACCCATGGAAAAGAAGCCCTTGAGGAATTCCACCATGATTTCAACAGTTTCCATCCCACCATCAACCTCAGCCTGGTCCAGTCCACACAAGAGATCCACTTCCTGGACACTACAGTGCTAATAAACAATGGTCACATAGACACCACCCTATACCGGAAACCTACTGACCGCTATTCCTACCTACATGTCTCCAGCTTTCACCCTGACCACACCACACGATCCATCGTCTACAGCCAAGCTCTGCGATACAACCGCATTTGCTCCAACCCCTCAGACAGAGACAAACACCTACAAGATCTCTATCAAGCATTCTTACAACTACAATACCCACCTGCGGAAGTGAAGAAACAGATTGATAGAGCCAGAAGAGTTCCCAGAAGTCACCTACTACAGGACAGGCCTAACAAAGAAAATAACAGAACGCCACTAGCCGTCACCTTCAGCCCCCAACTAAAACCCCTCCAACGCATTATTAAGGATCTACAACCTATCCTGAAGGATGACCCAACTCTCTCACAAATCTTGGGAGACAGGCCAGTCCTTGCCTACAGACAGCCCCCCAACCTGAAGCGAATACTTACCAACAACCACATACCACACAACAGAACCACTAACCCAGGAACCTATCCTTGCAACAAAGCCCGTTGCCAACTGTGCCCACATATCTATTCAGGGGACACCATCACAGGGCCTAATAACATCAGCCACACTATCAGAGGCTCGTTCACCTGCACATCCACCAATGTGATATATGCCATCATGTGCCAGCAATGCCCCTCTGCCATGAAGGGACGTATGAATCTTTAGCTACAACAATGCCATGCGAATGCCTGTTCTCACTTTCAGGTGACATTGTAAACAAGAAGCGGGCAGCATTATCTCCAGCAAATGTAAACAAACTTGTTTGTCTGAGCAATTGGCCGAACAAGAAGAAGGACTGAGTGGTCTTGTAGGCTCTAAAGTTTTACATTTTTTTATTTTTGAATGCAGTTAATTTTTGTACATAATTGTACATTTGTAAGTTCAACTTTCATGTTAAAGAGATTGCACTACAATACTTGTATTAGGTGAATTGAAAAATACGATTTCTTTTGTTTTTTACAGTACAAATATTTGTAATAAAAATAAATATAAAGTGAGCACTGTACACTTTGTATTCTGTGTTGCAATTGAAATTAATATATTTGCAAATGTAGAAAGCATCCAAAAATATTTAAATAAATGGTATTCTATTATTGTTTAACAGCACGATTAATTGCGCGATTAATCATGATTAACTTTTTTAATCCCTTGACAGCCCTATCAGCAATTACATGTTGTTGGTTTTCCAAAAATTCAATATTATAGCTAAAGACTGGGTTTTTAAAAAACTTTTCCCGAGCCTAACCATTTTAAAAAGCGGAAGTCAGATCCCACCCAAATAATGAGAGATTAAAAATAATTAATTTTTTTTTTAATGTGCTTTGTGTTTTTTGAACCTTTAGGGGGTCACATTTTTACTGCAACCATAAGGCTATTAACTCTTTCAAAAAAAAAATATGGAAGCTGAGAGTCTCATGTAATTACTTGAATCCAGAAGCTGGGGCTTTAAGAAGAAACACCAAATATTATGAGACTGGCAATAACATTGTGAGAAATGGTAATGCTGGTGCATCGGGATACTGAGTTCAGTTGTTTTTCTATCCATTTCTGTTCCATTAACTCATTTCAGCCTGTGCTAGCAGCTGCTCTGTTCTACCGTTGTAGCTTTCAAGGTAATGACCCTAGAGATTGAGCCATCTCATTGGCCATCTGTGGCCACTACAGCAGTTTGTAATTATTAATCCTTTGTGCTGAATTCTCCCAGGACATGCTGGATGTTATTCTTGAACTTTGTCTTGTTCCAAGGGTATTGTTACGTGCAGGCCTCTGAGTTGGTGCAGAATGATGGCGTCTTCTCTCCAGCCTGCGAGGTAGTCTAGTGAAGCCTGCTACCATTGGATTTTTAGTTTTTATGCATTTTTAGTTGCTCTGTAGACTTCACAACACTCCTAACCATTTGGAGGAGTTGGCAGTGTTTGAAAAGATGGCGTTTAAGCTTGAGTTACACAGTATTGCCAACCTGAAGTGTTGAAGTCAGGACCCAAAATATCATGAGACTTAAAGAATAAATCTTGTGTTCTTTTCAGTTGCTGTCTGATCTTTGAGGTTGTTAGAGTTCATATTTTCAAGCTTTTTTTTTTTTTAATGAATGCTGGGATTCTGACATAACCACAGGACTCCAGGCGCTGGGAGTTCAAAAAGAATTCTATCGGGAGTTTGTGATAACATAGTAAGAGTTGGTCACAATGGAGATAGCACGAGCTTCTGACCCCCACTTCTTTCCCGTTGGCTGTCTCTCTCCACGTCCTCCTGTAAAACAATTTTCCTTTCATATATCTCCCAGCCCTTGCTCCCCTTTCTTTCATGTAAATTCTGGAGGTTTCCTGGTTTCAGCTAAAGGGCATGGGAAGTGCAGGCAATATCTTTGTTGCTAGCAGACAGCTTGAAAATCCTGAGGAGAGGTGCCAGGCAGAGCAGGAAGATCAATGTAGTCAATCAACACAGAGATTTGGATATTTGCTGTACCGTTATAGAAGAGTTGTACTATGATTATGCAAATCCTTCTATTTTGGCTAATAAAGGCCATCCACCAGTCGAACCAATCAAGGCACAGGGAATTGCATCATTTAGAAACTAAAGAACTGCAGAAAAAAACCCTATTTGTGAGCATACAGTATCCCTGCTGTCTGATGGGCTGAGTCAGTTCCATTTCTGTATGAGACGAGATACTCTTGATCCAACCAAATAGTTTGTTACAGTATTGTTAGAGGGGCTTTAAGATGACACTCTAGGTGGTTCTGTGCCTTTGAGATGGTTAAGTTAGTAAGAAAATTCCATGACTCCTGCAATTTGTTGTTCAGTAACATACACTAATATTCTGTATCAACAATGGTACTTTCCCCCCTTAAACAGTTTTTTTTTTTTTTTGCTTAAATTTGGGAAAGGAAAAAAAAAGGAAAGCATAAGTATAAATTCTTCAATTTTTAAATTTAAAATATAGCTTATGAACAGAGCACAAGCTTGGAGGCAGTTAAAACATAAGAAACCTGTCTTTTTGGTGCAGTCATTCTTGCATCAGAGAAGATGCGCTATAATGCGAAAGTGCCATTGTGCCTCGGTTACTACAAGGCCAGTATTATACTCTCAGAACTGCCTTTGTGCTCTTGGTTCTTTTGTGCTGATGAATCTGATTATAATAAAACAAACTCCTGTTAATCATAAATATCTCCCTGGAAATAATCTTCTCAACTATAGAAAATCCCTAGTGGAGCTATTTTCTATAAGCTGCCAAGTTGGACTCCTTAGCTTCTGTGATAGAGTGAATGAGACTGCAGTTCCCTCATCAGTTTCATAATGCTCAGAATGCTTCCATTTACATCTCCGTGTGCAATGCAGGGCAGCGGGCTGCCCGGAAATTTGAAACTATTTTGATTCCCGTTGACTAGAACAGCAGCAATCGAATTAGCTTGTATCATTATAGATAAACTGATGATCTATGCATACTCATTGACCAATGGGTAACTGCTGGAGCTACAGTAATCTCTGTGAGTAGGCGACTCTGTTCAAATAAATATATATTTAGCTAGTTAGCTAACAGAGAGAGAGAGAGAGAGAGACATTTTTGTAAAATGTTCCTGGGAAAATGTCTTTCCATATTTGTAATGTGTGTTTGATTATTATTATTATTATTTTTTTTTTTGCTTCCTAGCCTTTCCTTTATTATACCATGACCAAGTTAGATTGAACTTTATTATACCTGTGTTAGATTGAAATTTGATGGTTGATTATTTACATATGAAATATCATATTTATGCCAGTGCAGGTTAAGTAATGGATTCTTTAAATCTCTAGGCATCAAAAAAGTGCCAGCTGCTCTCAGGCTATATTTTCCCAGTGTCTCAGCTTTCCTTGCGTACACCTCTCTTCCTATTTTAGCTTAGAGCCTTTTTATTTTTTATTTTGCTTTATTGAAAGAAGCAACCTTAAATGGAAAGTAGAAATTGGTGTTACCTGAAAGAGTGTATCCTTTCATCGTTTATTGTTCTGCTTATCTTCAGCGGAGCACCTGATTTTGCTGTTCCTTTTCTAGCCTTATTTGTAATGCAGTCATGTTGGGGGATGGGGGCTAGGCAGGATATGCTGGGAGCTGTAGCAAGACATGATGCTGTGGTGGTGGATGGGAAGAGGGGAGGGGTTTCCCTTAAAGAACTCGAGCTCCTTTAAACCCTGCTACCTGAAATAAGGCGTGTGCTCCACTAGCATTATCACAGGTTTCAGAGTAGCAGCCGTGTTAGTCTGTATCCGCAAAAAGAAAAGGAGGACTTGTGGCACCTTAGAGACTAACCAATTTATTTGAGCATAAGCTTTTGTGAGCTACAGCCCACTTCTTCAGGTGCATTATAGTAAGCCTTTTTTAAGAACAGGTGGCTGCTGATCGACCCTCCAGAATGTGTTCATGCAAAGAATAGAGACCATGGTAAAGTTCACCGTGGAAGTTGGTCCTGTAGGCCATATCAGAAAAGGTTATTGCTTTGATTGCTTATTTCACATGTTTTCTTTAGGAGCATTTTAGATTGAAACTAGTTTGAGGTAATCAATTTGCTGTTTCTCCCTGGGACTCCAGTAAAGATTCTTATTTACAGTAGGGCTCCTTCACAACACTGGCAGTGTAAAGGGACCTTGAAATGGGCTTTATATTGGAAGAGCAGTATAACAGGGGATGTAGTGTAAATGTGAATAAGACCCTCAAACTCGTAGTTTTTGCTTTAGCCCAGTGAGTCTTTTAAATAGCACTCCTCTATTCTTTGGATGCACCGTAGAGCTTTGGCCATGGGTTTGCTAGGGATTAGGTTACTCATGGAGTTAATGAAAAAAATGAAAACATCAGAAACTTTCTGTGAGTTGTTTACTGCTTTACCAAGCAGCTGCCTTGTCACATAGGGTGTGTGGGGAAGCTCACAGCTGTGCCCTATATTCATTGCCTGAAAACTAAGCTCTGCACTGTTTGTCTTGGATTGCTTCAGAAGCAAAGATGGCCTTTGAGACTGACAAATCCCTTGCAAGGGTTTTAGGTTTAAAACATGGTCACTAATTGTCCTTGTAGCTTACCTGTTACAGTCAACATGCAGCTGGCTTGTGAAACTCATGTAGGCAAAGCTGAATGCATGTTGGAAGCATTCTGGCTGCTTCTAGAAATGCGTTTTCTAAGCAGTTCTTCAGCATATGAGAGGAAGTCATGGCCGTTTAGATGTGCTTAGGCAAAAATATTTAAGTAAGGGACTCCTTATAAGTAGAGCCCTGCAAGCCTGTGGATATCTGCTTTATATCAGATGCGGATATCCGCCGGCCATTTTTGCAGATTGGATGCAGATACGAAACAAATAATTCAGCCTATCCGTGTGCTTAGGCAGTTGTTAATAAATATTACTGCTTAGAAACTGTTCAGCCTCTGCTTAATGGGGAATTGGGCCTTCTTTCACTCTCCTATACATTTGAAAACCTTTGCTGAAGAACTAGTAGGTTAAAAAACTGGTTCAGCATCTGTCTGTTCCTCTTTTAAAAAGTCCATTTGGTCTATCTTTGGAGATAGGGCCACAAACTGTGTTGCGACGATGCACGGCTAAGGACATGGTAGGACTATCTGAAAGAGTTGGGTGCCATTAATAACTTCTCTACGAATTTTTGTCTCAGAGAGATGAAGTAAACAGAATCTAGCTAGTCACAGTTATAGAAGAGCCTTTGACTTCATTACTTTGGGGCTACATGGCAATTAGACATGGGCTGTGAAATGGGATCTAAATCCAAAACACTCCAAATTTGTTCAAATTTATGAAATGTAGGTCCATGTCCAATTCCAGGTATATTCTCCAGGCCCATGTCAGAGTAGGGGTGGGGTGTGAAGCCAGGAGATGGTTTCAATTTGGATCTCAGCCCGTCTCAGTATTGTAATAATAATAATAATTGATACAACTGGGATCCAAAACATGCTTCTAGTTTTCTTCTGAATGACTAAGTAAGTACTCAAGGCCAGATTTTTCCAAAAGTGCTCAGCCTCAACATAGGCACCTAACTGAAGTGGCCAGAGATTCATAAGTGTAGCCTCCAGCAGCTCCCATTGAGAACAGTTGAATTAGTGTTAACTGAGAACAATGGGAGCTGCTGGGTGCTTAGCTCTTTTGAAAATCTGGCCATCAGTTGTCTCAATTGCTTTATTTTCATCAGCTTGAAAAACAAGACTGAAAACCCCCAGCCTTCATGTGTTAAATCACTAGATTTAATCTTTTACTGGAAAGTCGTAAAGTGTGATGATAAATGTCATGCGTCACTGCAGTTCGGCCTTCAGTTATACAGGTTCTGAAAAGATGAGGGTGTAGTGCTAGAGAGTGTCATAGTTTATTAATTACCTTATCAGCTAATTGGAATCTTTCTAGCATTTCCCGTTTTGTTTGTCCGTACTCGTGGGATATGTGGGATCTAACCAGTTGCTTTCCATACCATTGCTCTTTAGAACAGCTAAAAAGAGAAAATAACAATAACATTAATGTATAAAACACAAGGTAATGCACGCATCATGGACAGATGTTAAACCTCCAGATACCTACTTTCTTCAGTTCTCTCATCTGGCATGTGTCCATGCTATTCACGGGCCACTGGGACCCTGTGAAGCTCAGCAAATATTTTTGGCATTCCTAACTTGGCAGTGCTAACTTCCAAAAAATATGCTTCCCCAACACTCAAATGTAAAAAGCCCAATTTTACAGTGCAGTAGCATTCAAAAAGAGCTAAATACAATAGCATTTCTTTGCAGTGGGCTTGCAGAAGCAATGCAGCTAATCTGGGAATGGAGCTAATACCCTTAACAAGTAAATGGATGTACCCAATAGACAAATACACTCTCTTTCTTTTGTGTAGGTGGACAAGGAGATAGCACTCTGCTCCCACATAACGTCTCCAATGAATTTCCAGAATATGGCACTATGGAGCAAGGTGCAGAAGCACTGAGGAGTTCATCTGAGTTTCTAGCAGAGGCTATAACATGCAGTCCAGAAAGGAGGGAGGATGACAAGTTGCCTACTCCTCTTGCAAGTGGCACTTATGCAGATGAGCCAAAATCTTGCATTGAGGTATCACTGCTACCATCGAAAGAAGAAACTTTGCCACGTACTGATAGACAGACTGGGATTATGAAAATTTCTCAAGAGCTAGAAGCTGCAAAAGTACAGAAGGGAGCAAACGCTTCTCTTTGTTCAGAGCTGCAAATGGAAAAAGAAAGGAATATTGGCAGCCAAGACGTACAGGCAGCCAGAGAATTGGTTCCAGCAGGCCAAGAAAAACCCTCAGACAAGCCTCTTCCATCTGAAGTAAGAGCTGAGGAGAAATTGTATTTGATCATAGAAAAAGATCTGGCTGCAATAGTAACTGGAGAAATGCAGTCAGAGTCCTTGCAAGCCATCAATAATAAAACTGAGGAGGTCCCCAAAGTGAAGGAGACAAGCTGTCACAGACCATCTGTACCAGCCCTGGAGGCAGATAGCAAAGTTGGGGGCGTTATCAGTATTCTGGGGGAGGGATGGTCAGATTTTGAGAAGGAATTTTCAGCGTACAATCCAGGCGAGATGCAAACGGGTCCTGGGAGGAGGATATCGAAAGAGGCAGCTGTGAGCAAACATGTAGAATTTCAAGGGGTGGAGATTTTATGGATACAGAAAGCAGAGGAGCAGAAGGGAGTGAAGCATTCAGCGCTAGAGGCCAATGCACACTTACAAAGGGCCATGTCTGTAGAAAAGAAGTTCTCCAGAGCATCAAGCCACCCCATTCCAGCCCCAGTTTCCTCAGGGTTAGTCACTTTGTCTGAGAGTGTTTGGAACGAAGCCCAGGCAGATTTCAAACCAGGAGTTGGCTCGGAGTCCTTTTCTCTAGCTTTGCTAGCTGAAGGTGGGGAGGATGGAGTCTTTGTGAAGGATAAACTTGCTGAAGAAAAGAACCATGTGCTAAACACAGACAGTGAAAGGTAAGAACGTTCTTTGGGGCAGGGACTGAATTCCCACATGTGGGCCATGCCTAACACACTGTGGGAGTTGCTGCTATGCAAATGACTGATTAGATTATTTGCCTGCTGTATAGAATGTTATGGAGATGACTGTAGTGATGGCACCGTTAATGTGGAGTTGAGGGTTGCGCTGAAGCAGAACTAAAATCCGTCTGTTCCACACTTCTAATGTTTGAAGTTAGTCTCCAAATTGGGCACGATAACTCTAGAGGAATTCTGTGGTTTGCCCTTTACACAACAAAGACAACATGAAGAAACCCACATGGGCACAGTTAGGTCCCAGATAACTGTGTTGACTAAATATACACACAGGCAAGGCCTAGCCACATACATACTGCTGCTCTGGCTGATTTCTGGCAGGGTTTTAAACATAGAACACAGTGAGTGTTTCCAGAAGGATCACAAATTATTTAAAGGGATACCACCCTATTCCTATACAGTACAAGAGGATAGTGGCATTTTTTTATATTACATATATAAAAAAATTGCGAATGTTTGTTCCTTATTCAAATTGTGTCCTGTTTTCTTCACATTTGTTTGTATTCCTCTTGGTGAACGACGATAGGGCCTGCCTGCGACTCTGCACACACATTCTGATCTTAGATCAGATGCCAGCTGTTTTTTGAAAGGCTCACATTAAAACATACATGGAGTCAGTCCTTTATTACTCAGAGTCCTTTGAGTTTTGCCATGATTACCAAATGGAATGGTTTTGTAGTGTTGCTTATTCTTGTGATTTTATCACAAATCTCATGATATTTCTTGGATTTCTTAAAGCACCAAATCCTGGAGCCATGTGAATATGTGAGAATTTCAGCTGTCATTTTAAAACAAAAAGTTTTGAGCTCTCCTGGTTGTGGAGAAAAGCTTAAAAATGTGATCCGAGTGCACCTTGAAGGCTCAGAAACCAGAAGACAAAAACCCCCTCAAATGTATTATATTATGTTTTTAAAATCTCATGATTTTTAAGCCATCTCATGATTTTGGGGGCCCTGGCTTTTGATTTTTGAATACTTGGAGATGATTCCCTGATGAGAGGCAAAATACCAGTGGGGGAAAAAGGAACGCTTGAAAGATGTTCAAACCTTTCTTTTTGTTAAAGTTTCCTGAGCAGCTGTAGGCAGGCTGCACAGCATGGAACGTGAGGGTGGGCACTGGGGCAGGGATGTGGGATTATGCGGGGCTTTGGCAAAATGGGGGGAGCTGTATAGTGCTGGGGCCCAGAATTTGAGGAGAACAGGATTGTATGAAGCGAGGGCTTGGTATGGTGAAGGGCAGGTCTGTGTCTCTAGTCCAGTGGTTCCCAAACTTGTTCCGCCGCTTGTTCAGGGAAAGCCCCTGGCGGGCCGGGCCGGTTTGTTTACCTGCCGTGTCCGCAGGTTCGGCTGATTGTGGCTCCCAGTGGCCGTGGTTCGCTGCTCCAGGCCAATGGGAGCTGCTGGAAGCGGCGCGGGCCGAGGGACGTATTGGCCGCCGCTTCCAGCAGCTCCCGTTGGTCTGGTGCAGTGAACCGCGGCCACTGGGAACCGCGATCGGCTGAACCTGTGGACACGGCCGGTAAACAAACTGGCCCAGTCCTCCAGGGGCTTTCCCTGCACAAGCGGCGGAACAAGTCTGGGAACCACTGCTCTATGCAAAGGCATTGGCCTTAGAAAGGCTCTGCTGGTTGCTCTCCGGCACACCAGGCCACAGCTCCAGGGGAGTCGTTATTTCTGTATGGCATGTTCAGTGTGTCAGGGCTGATTCCCCACTCTGGCACTTCGAATGCAGAAGGTGGGGGCCCGCAAGGATTCTAAAAATTAATACTGGCCACTTCAGGCTGGTATTAAAATCCCAAGGTCACAGCTTTTCTCTGACCTTGGATGGGTAGATGCTGCAACCCCCCTCCCCCCTTTTTGAGAACCCAAGAAGGCACACTTGGGAATTCCTTCCTGTGGGGTACCCTCAAGCCCTTTCACCCCTCTCTGGGTAAGAGCTGAGAAAGAAAACAAAGAAAATCAACTGTTGCCACCAGCTAATTAAACAGCAAACCTCTTAGGACACCAAAAATCCAATCCTGTTCTTAAAAAAGGTAAATTTTATTAAAAACAAAAAGAAAGAAAATACATCTGGAACTTAGGCTTTTGCTAGATTTAAAAACTCACTCACAAAAATTAAACATCAAGAATAACCTTCTTGAGGTTCAGATTAAAGCAAAACAGAAGCATTTGGGGTTAGCACAGAGGAGTCCACAAGCCATAAGAAATAAACAAAATAAACCTAATTGCGTCTTCCTAGACATGTCCTGATCTACTTACATATCTGGGTTTCCAAATAAGCAATTTCTAGTTATGATTCTGATGAGTTTCATACCTGGCCTTCAGCTTCTCACAGCATAACTGCTGCCCTGTTCCCCTCTTCCCCGGAGAACAACAACCGCAGACAAAGGGAAGTTTTCCCCCAATTTTAAAAAGTTCTAGCCGTCTATAGCTAACTGGCTGGCTGGATGTCCACAAAAGGGAGCTACCCCCCTCTCATTTATCACACAGTGCATCAAGAGCACCCCATGGTGCTGCTGCCTCTGTTCACCAGGAAGTATAGGTGGCAGCTTCAAGAAAGCCTTCAAAGCGCTGATTTGGTGCTGAGGCACCAATCTCCATCCCCTCCTTCCAGAGTGTCCCCATAGCATTGTTCCCTGCCCGCCACCAACCAAACCCGCTTTATCAATTACCTGGTTCCTCTGACTTCACCAATACCAGGAGAGCTATTTCGGGGGCTACTTAGGTACCTGAAAACTCTAGGTTTTTTGCAGATGATAACTTAGAAATTATCAGAGGGGTAGCCGTGTTAGCCTGTATCCACAAAAACAACGAGGAGTCCGGTGGCACCTTAAAGACTAACAGATTTATTGGGGGATAATATTTTGTGGGGTATTTATTTGGACATAAGCATCTGAAGAAGTGGGGTTTTTCCCCCGCGAAAGCTTATGCCCAACTTAGAAATTAGCTGACAACAGCACTGTATCTATAAAGAAAGAGAAAAATATATAGACAAACATCAATTAAAGATGTGTGATGAGGTATACCTACCCCGCACCAGCCCTGAAAGGGTTAACTCTGCTCTGCAGGCTGAGGAAGCCCCGCCCCTCTGACCCTGCTGGGCATGCTCAGCCTGGAGGCAGCATATAAAAGGTAGCAGCCCAGCTCTGTCTGGGGAGGCTGCTGATGGGGAAGGACGCAGGCTGCAAGCTCTCTGCAGGGAGTTGCTACAAACCCCGACTGTGGGACTGTGGCTCACAGAGTTCCTGACTGGAGACTCCAGGCTGCCCGACAAGCCCAGAGAAAGGATGGTACTGGTGGGAGCCCGGCCATTTGGGGACCTGGGGAGTTTTGACGAGGGGGAAAGGGTAAGAAGCAGCCCAGGGGTCTCGAACTCTTCGCCGGTTAGTGAACCAGGGGATTGGTCAGCATGTTTCGGGAGGATCCCCGCTGACTCGGTGGTGAGCACCACCGCCAGGGCCCTGGGCTCGGGCTCAGAGGAGCAGGGAGGGCCCGAGTCCCCTTACCCAGAGCGCCACACTCCCCTGAGTGGTGCCCCACTCCCCCAACAGGCCAACTGGCCGCACAGCCTCACAGAGGAGGGCTACTTCACTGACTCTGGCCATTGGGCCACGCTGCCCTGATGGGAAGGGCCGCTCACTGACTCTGGTTGCTAAGTAATACTACCCCATGTTACAGTAAGAGTCATCGGTGTAGGACCTGACCGGCTGCAGAATTGCCTACGCCCTTCCATCTAACCCTACGTGACCCAACACCCTGTGATGGGGTGTAACTAGCCCACGACAACATATTTTAAATTGATATGTAAATTTAGAACAATCAGGAGATAATACAGCAAGATATTCCCAATGCCAAGCCTTGAGGTACCAGTTTTGGAGCCTTAACATAGATACCAGAAACACAAGTTACTCATTCTCAGATTAAATTTTGATCAATTAACTGGGAAGATTTTTTTTACTTCCTGCCCTGGTTTAACCTTGAAAGCCAAATTGGGTTCTTTCTGCTTCTTTCATCTTCACCAGTACTGCAGTTCACAATTCTGTTGATGTGTGAGGCCAAACAGAATACAGCTTGCTTTCCTTGTCTGATAGTGGTTCCTGCACCATTAAGAATAAAAACATGTTTATAGCCATAAAATAAGGGGACTTGAGTTGAAATGGAAAGTAGAAGTATTTGATCGTGGTGACATTTTTACAGAGCCACTTTTCGGACCACAACTGGACTTTAAAGAAGAAAACAACATTTATTATGGTCAGGCTGGACATACAAGATGTGCCAATGAACAACCTTTTATCCCTCATCGAAGTCGTTAGCTAGGAGAGGGTGCAGTTCTGAGGGTAGAGTAGCAGAATGGGCATCAGGGCTGAGATACATTTCCAGCTCTTGTCCTTGTCTACTCTACCACTTACTTCAGTATAATGTATGTCACTCGGGGTGTGAATAAGCCACCCCCCCCGAGCGACGTAAGTTACACCGACCTAAGTGCGGGTGTGGGCAGCGCTCTGTTGGCGGAAGAGCTGCTCCTACCGACACGGCTCCTGCTGCTCGCGGAGTTGGAGTTGTTATGCCGAGGGGAGAGAGGCAGAGAGCGTCTTCACCAGATGTGCTACAGTGGCACAACTGAGGTAGCGCTTCTAGTCTAGACTAGCACTAACCTCTCCTGACATTTTGTGGCAAGTCAGTTAAGGGGACGCTGGTTAGGTTTAAAATTTTAATGTATATTCCTACTTTGTTACAACTGAAATAATTATAGAAAAATCGAGATTACTTTTTATCAGTTAGGCTACTTACTTTTTGCAGTTCACCAAATTTCAAATAGATTATTTAACTTTTGGAAACATCCTACTAGGGCAAGGCCCCATGAGTTTTTACTGCACCTGCCTGGGGCTCTCCAGATGTTACTCTACTACAAATAATAATAGACTAGAAACTGACTTTAAACAGGAGTGAAACTGACTCTTTAAAGTCACTTTCACTTCTGTTTAAAGGCTAGTTGCTTTCCAGAAGGCTCTTAAATGCAACGCTATGGTGTTTGAGCCTCAGTTCTCCCTGGAGAATAGCTAAAACCAAACAGCAAGAAAATTCCACATTTTAAAGTTGAGGAAAAAATTGAGTCTTGTTTATTATTGTGTGTGTGTGTGTGTGTGTGGGTGTGTGGAGTACCACGAAATCTGAGGGAAGGTAGACTGCTTGTTAGAAGTCTGACGAAGACCAAACAACCTCACGTGGTTGCCTTGAGTTTCTGGAGTACCTCATCCCTCTTTGACTTAAGAGTTCTCCAAGGGGAGGTATAGAACCCGTGTATGGCCATCTGCAGAGAGGCTGAACAGCGCTGCACATTCCACTTCCATTTTGATACTACCTGTGCGGGTGTTTACCTGTGTTTTCTCTATGTTGTATTCCTGTATTAGGTTGCTTTTAATAGAGATTTGTATTAATTTTTCCTCTAAGGCTCTGATGCTGCACTGGGATTGTGTGGGGCTGGGTTGGTTCCAGGGATATGCCCCCTCCACCCCCCCTCCCCGGCCCCCGCACCACTGGACTGGCACCTAAGTTCCTGGTGAAGCATCTTATCTACTATAATTCCTTTTGTGTTGCAGTCAGTAGAGGTGCTGTGAGAGGGGGGAGCTAGATGTGTTGGTATTTGTGACTCATACTCTAGCTCCGAAAAGCACACGGTCTCTTTCACTGAACACAGCAAGCTGATGTTGTTTCTTAGTAAACATCACTTTTTCTTTTCTCCTGAATATTATTTCCTCCCTTCTCAGAACTGTAGCACACTAGCGAAGAAGACTGTGTCAGTTCTGTACTCCAGCATGGCACTGGAACCAAAGTATCAGTTCTGCTTTGTATTCGAATAACTAGAACTCAAGACCATTGAGTTCCTTTTTATATGTGTGACTCACTCACAGGGAAAATAAGCAGATTTACTCAACAGTTCTAATCGAACAAAACTTAAACCGACTCTTTTTGGTTTATTCCTAGGATCATGGAGGAGGAAGAAGCAGCCACGGGAGGCTATGAAGATGTCCTTGGACAAAGGCATGCAGAAGTTTCCATTGATGTGTATAGCTCACAGTTTGAAAACATTCTAGACAATGCTTCTTTATATTATAGTGCGGAATCCCTGGAGACTTTATACTCGGAACCCGATAGTTACTTTAGTTTTGAAATGCCACTCACTCCGATGATCCAACAACGTATCAAGGAAGGCAGTCAGTTCTTAGAAAGAACTGCTTCAGGACAGCAAGATGTCTGTAAGCTTCCCACAAATGGTGAGATCAAGAGTCAATGTGGAGAGATCTCCAGTGGACTAAGGGATGGAAGTGACACCCTCTTCAGAAGAGACGTCACAGAGGTTACTCATTTGGACAGGTAAAAAAAAAAAAATTTTTTTTAAAGGGCATTTGCTTCCGCAGCATCTCTCAGAATTCATTTTGGAATTCTTAATGCTGAACTTTTTAAAACAGGGTGCATAACTGTGTCCAGTGAAATAAATAATGCAGGGAAAGAGAGAAGCCAGATGGACTTGCTTTTTTGCAGAAATGGACAGATTTCACACTACCAACTACTTGTAAGCTTAGCTGTGATGTCTATGTAACTACCAGTAGATGGCCTGTAATGTGACATCTCAAGAAGGTGAAGTTTGCCAGAAGGCTGTCAGTGTGCCAACAGCCCATGCATCTCAGATCATCCCCAGTTGTGCCTGATTTTGGAAGCAGTAATTTTATGAAAGACTTATAAAACCCCCTTGATCTGAATCGTAAAGGCATGTGTGGACAATTAAATATCTGGCACGAAATCCTGGCCTCCTTGAAGTCAGTGGGAGCTTTGCCATTGTCTTCAGTTGAGTCAGGATTTCACTCCCCTTGTACCCATGGATTCAGAAGTACTCAGTTTCCCACAGGTTGTCAGATGCCATTTACTTCTATATGTTAGAAACTGTACAAGAGAGAGTTAGAGGAGTATTTAATAATTTATCACAAAGTACGAAAATACTACACGCTGCCTGTTATGCAAGGAGAAAGACAAGGAAGACAAACTAGAGAAGAGTGATAGGGACAGTGCAAGAGGATGCAGTATATTTGTAGGCAATTCCTTGTTTTTTGGAACCCTGTCTGGTCAGCTAGACCTCATGCTCTGTGCTGGGCTGGAGGCTGAAGAGTGCAGGGTGGGGGTTGGGGGGAGGAAAGAGAGGCAAGTCAGACACAGAAGCAATAACTCAAATTGTTTTCAATCTGCCAGCCTATCAATAGCGGCAGGAAGCCCTAGTGCTTAGAGTGGCGCACCAAATGTTACAGTCGTACAAATAACAACCGCCCCGGTTTACAGATGAAGCTACAAATGACTGTTGATGAGGGGAAGCTCAGATTGCTGCATGAGCCACTCAAGAAGGGTTTAAAAGGCTTTGCTGCACAAAGTGGAGAGATGGAACCAAAAGTAGACTGACGCCAGCCAGGCTGAGTAGGTCGGGGTGTTGTCACAAAGGCAGGCTTGAGAAAGCAGCACACACGCCATGCATTCTGGTCCTTGAGGAACAGAGAGACCAGGAAGGACTGGACTGCTATGATCTTGCCAGGCTGTGCATGCTAGTGTAGTGGGGTGGACACCTGCTCGGGCCCAGGGGGGTTTAAGATAGCCCTGGGAGAGGGTGGGGCAGGGGAAGGCAGTGGGGCTGATTGGGGAAGCAGCCTCAGCTGGGGGCCACACCCCAATCAGGGCCCAGCTGGCTCTATAAAGTCTGTGAGCCAGAAGCCCAGGAGCACACTCTCTCTAGCTTCTGAGAGGGAGGGACCTGGCTGCAGGGACCTAAGCAGAGTACCTAGATTGGAGCAGGGCTGGGGAAGGGCCTGAGGAGCTGGGGAGCTCCAGCCAGGAAACCCCCAGGCTGCGGCCTAGTATTAGGCCCAGCAGGTACTGGGGTGGCAGGGGACAGCCCAAGGTTAGGCAGAGGCAGCAGGTCCAAACCCAACCTTGCCTGGGATGAGTGGTTCATATTGCAGTCTGCCGCAGGGCACGGGGGCTAGCTGGTGACTGGCAGGAGTCTACAACTGAGGCAAGGTAGGTCTTGTGGGTGGGGGGTTCCCCTGGGAGGGGGAGACGCAGAACTATGGGGTACTGCTAGGGGGCAGCACCCACTGAAAGGGGCACCGGGGTCCTGGGAGGGACATGGGAGCCAGCAGCAAGGCGAGACACTGGCCTGAAAAGGGTGCTCTGGAGGCTGGAATGCTAATTCCCTGAGACAACCAGCAGGAGGCGCCGCCGGTGAGTCTGCGCCCGGTTTCAGAGTGGTGGAGAATGTGGGTGTAAGCAGTCCTCCCCCGATACAAGGGGCAAGGGCGTGGACAGTAGGACTATTGCCTGGACGAGAGTGACCTGGGGGATGATGGATCCTGGGTACATGGGGGTCTTCTATGGGGAGGCCCCAGATGCAGTCCCTGGTTGGGCCCCGGGTCACTGTGCTGGAGGAAGGGGGCTGACCACCGGCTGGGGAACCGGGGTGGGGGCAGGCAGTGGGACATATGGGAGGTGCAGTGGGCCCTCCATGAGAGCATGGGCCAGCTGGTAGAGGAGGAGCAGCAGCAGCCCCGACAAAGATCCTCCAGCAGGAGTTGCGGAGGTAACGGTGGTAAGTGGCAGAACAACGGACGTCTTACGCCTGCAGAAGGCAGGGACGTTTAAAAAGGGATTGTCCCTACTGGGACAGGGGCAGGGCACCTCGCCTGGAGGAGAGACAGGAACAATTCCTGTGGACAGACCACCGGGCGAGGGAACCCGGGCAGCTGCCAACCTGTTGGGCCTGCAGGCAGAAGGGCCACTCGTGGTGGGCATGCCCAGGCCAGAGGGACACGGAAAGGTCCAGGGCAGCAAGGAGGCAGAGGGCCTGTTGGGGCTGCTGGACACTGGGCCACATAAGGAGGCACTGCCCCCTCAGGGGAACTGAGGAGAGGCTGGAGGAGGTGCCTGTGGGCTTGGAAGGACCAAAACTGAAGGAAGTGACAACAGGGATGGAGGGAACCCTGCAGGAGGTGGGAACCCAGACCGTCAAAGGGCCAGTCGCTGAGGATGAGACCCAGATCACGCCCCAATCAGGGCCCAGCTGGCTCTATAAAGGCCTGAAGAGGGCACTCCGGAGGCTGGAATGCTAATTCCCTGAGACGACCAGCAGGTGGTGCCGCCAGTGAGTCTGCGCCTGGTTACAGCTAGGATACAGCGTGTGCGTTGACTTCACTTCTTTTATTACTTTTGTGCTATGCTCACAAAGTTAACCCTTAGAAATACTGTCTGCTATTGAATAAAGGTTATTAAAAGGTCAAGCTAACTGTACGGGGACGCTCTCAGTAGTTTTGACCCATCATTTAGTTATTTCTCCCTCCCTCCCCCAGTTTTTTTTAACAAGCCTTGGTCAATGTTGTACTATTTTCATAGGTTCATAGATATTAAGGTCAGAAGGGACCATTATGATCATCTAGTCTGACCTCCTGCACAATGCAGGCCACCGAATTTCACTCACCCACTCCTGCAATAAACCTCTCACCTATGTCTGAGCTATTGAAGTCCTCAAATCGTGGTTTAAAGACTTCAAGGTGCAGAGAATCCTCCAGCAAGTGACCCGTGCCCCATGCTGCAGAGGAAGGCGAAAACCCCCCAGGGCCTCTTCCAATCTGCCCTGGAGGAAAATTCCTTCCTGACCCGAAATATGGTGATCAGCTGAACCCTGAGCATGTCGGCAAGACTCACCAGCCAGATACCCAGGAAAGAATTCGCTGTAGTAACTCAGATCCCACCCCATCTAACATCCCATCACAGGCCATTGGGACTATTTAGTATGAATAGTTAAAGAACAATTAATTGTCAAAATCATGTTATCCCATCATACCATCTCCTCCATAAACTTATTGAGTTTAATCTTGAAGCCAGATAGGTCTTTTGCCCCCCACTGCTTCCCTTGGAAGGCTGTTCCAGAACTTTACTCCTCTGATGGTTAGAAACCTTCATCGAATTTTCAAGTCTAAACTTCCTGATGGCCAGTTTATATCCATTTGTTCTTGTGTCCACATTGGTACTGAGTTTAAATAATTCCTCTCCCTCTCTGGTATTTATCCCTCTGATATATTTATAGAGAGCAGTCATATCTCCCCTCAGCTTTTTTTTCGGTTAGGCTAAACAAGCCAAGCTGTTTGAGTCTCCTTTCATAAGACAGGTTTTCCATTCCTGGGATCATCCTAGTAGCCCTTCTCTGTACCTGTTCCAGTTTGAATTCATCCTTCTTACACATGGGAGACCAGAACTGCGCCCAGTATTCCAGGTGAGGTCTCACCAGTGCCTTGTATAACGGTACTAAAACCTCCTTATCTCTACTGGAAATACCTCACCTGATGCATCCCAAGACCGCATTACCTTTTTTCATGGCCATATCACATTGGCAGCTCACAGTCATCCTGTGGTCAACCAATACTCCAAGGTCCTTCTCCTCCTCCGTTACTTCTAATTGATGCATCCCCAGCTTATAACTAAAATTATTTTTATTAATCCATAAATGCATGACCTTACACTTCTCACTATTAAATTTCATCCTATTACTATTACTCCAGTTTACAAGGTCATCCAGATCCTCCTGTATGATATCCTGGTCCTTCTCTAAATTGGCAATACCTCCCAGCTTTGGCAATACCTCCCTCCTACCTCCCAGTATCATCCACAAACTTTATTAGCACACTCCAACTTTTTGTGCCGAGGTCAGTAATAAAAAGATTAAATAAGATTGGTCCCAAAACCGATCCCTGAGGAACTCCACTGGTAACCTCCCTGCAGCCTGACAGGTCACCTTTCAGTATGACCTGCTGTCGTCTCTCCTTTAACCAGTTCCTTATCCACCTTTCAGTTTTCATATTGATCCCCATCTTTTCCAATTTAGCTAATAATTCCCCATGTGGAACCGTATCAAACGCCTTACTGAAATCTAGGTAAATTAGATCCACTGTGTTTCCTTTGTCTAAAAAAATCTGTTACTTTCTCAAAGAGGGAGACCAGGTTGGTTTGGCACAATCTACCTTTTGTAAAACCATATTGTATTTTGTCCCATTTACCATTGACCTCAATGTCCTTAACTACTTTCTCCTTCAAAATTTTTTCCAAGACCTTGCATACTACAGATGTCAAACTAACAGGCCTGTAGTTACCCAGATCACTTTTTTTCCCTTTCTAAAAATAGGAACTGTGTTAGCAATTCTCCAGTCATACAGTACAACGCCTGAGTTTACAGATTCATTAAAAAGTCTTGCTAATGGGCTTGCAATTTCATGTGCCAGTTCCTTTAATATTCTTGGATGAAGATTATCTGGGCCCCCCCGATTTAGTCCCATTAAGCTGTTAGAGTTTCGCTTCTACCTTGGATGTGGTAATATCTACCTCCATATCCTCATTCTCATTTGTCATGCTACCATTATCCCTGAGATCCTCATTAAAGACTGAGGCAAAGTATTTGTTTAGATATTGGGCCATGCCTAGATTATCCTTAACCTCCACTCCATCCTCAGTGTTTAGCGGTCCCACTTTTTCTTTCTTTGTTTTCTTCTTATTATTTATATGGCTATAGAACCTTTTACTGTTGGTTTTAATTCCCTTTGCAAGGTCCAACTCTGCTTGACTTTTAGCCTTTCTCACTTTATCCTTGTATGTTCTGACCTCAATAAGGTGGCTTTCCTTGCTGATCCCTCCCATCTTCCACTCCCTGTATGCTTTCTGCTATTTGAAGTAAATAGGCACAAAGCAATTGCAGACATGCTGCAAACAGCATGAGGCCAGAAACCTGTATAGATCCCAATACTGGCAGCCCTGAATTTCACAGAAGTGCTGCTTAGTGGAATTGCCCCTAGACATGACAGCAGAAAGGCAAGGTAAATTGGCAAATCCCTGTGAGCAGTTGTTACATTACTGCAGCTCCTAGCAGCCAATGAATAGAAAGGACCTGTCTGGGAAGTGCCCAGACTAGCAGTCAAGGTTCCTTCCCCACTCTAAACTCTAGGGTACAGATGTGGGGTCCTGCATGAAACCCCCCTAAGCTTATTTTTAAAAGCTTAGGTTAAAACTTCCCCAACGTACAAACTATTTTACCTTTTGCCCTTGGACTTCATTGCTGCCACCACCAAGCGTCTAACAGATATATTAGAGGGAAAGAGCCCGCTTGGAAACGTCTTTCCCCTCAAAATCCTCCCCAAACCCTACACCCCCTTTCCTGGGGAAGGCTTGATAAAAATCCTCACCAATTTGCATAGGTGAACACAGACCCAAACCCTTGGATCTTAAGAACAGTGAAAAAACAATCAGGTTCTTAAAAGAAGAATTTTAATTGAAGAAAAAGTAAAAAGAATCACCTCTGTAAAATCAGGATGGTAAATACCTTACAGGTAATCAGACTCAAAACATAGAGAATCCCTCTAGGCAAAACCTTAAGTTACAAAAAGACACACAAACAGGAATATACATTCCATTCAGCACAGGGTATTTTATCATCTATTTAAACAAAACAGAATCTAACGCATATCTGACTAGCTTACTTATTAAGTTCTAAGACTCCATTCCTGTTCTGTCCCTGGCAAAAGCATCCCACAGACAGAGAGAGCCTTTGTTTCTCCCCTCCTCCAGCTTTGAAAGTATCTTCTCTCCTCATTGGTCATTGTGGTCAGGTGCCAGCGAGGTTATCCTAACTTCTTAACCCTTTAAAGGTGAAAGGGTTTTTCCTCTGGCCAGGAGGGATTTTAAAGATATTTATCCTTCCCTTTATATTTATGACACTAGCCCTTTAGGATATGTTTACACTGCAAGGTAAGACCAGGATTAGTAGAACTCAAGTTAGCAGACCTTGGATATTGTAGCCTGTGGCTTGAGCATCTACCCTCCTGTGTAACCCAGGCAATTGTTGAACCCTGGGTCCCAACCTAAGTTCCCTCTAAGCTGTGCAGCTGTCTATTAAGCCCCACGCAGGGGCTCAGGGCTGTGGCGGGGAGAGATGCCTCTACTCCAACGTGGAGCTGGCGCAGCGGGGAGAGGTACTCCTCCCCGCCGGCACCAGCTTGGACCTGCCCTGGACTTGCCCCAGCCGTGGGAGAGAGCCCCTCCCTCAGCCCAGCCCAGCCCCACCGGAGCTGCAGCAGCGGGGAGAGGAGCCTCTCTCCCAGCCCCGAGCTGCTGCGGCGAGAGAGGGCTGGGAGGGGGAGTCCTCTCTCCCCACTGCAGCCCCTGGGCAGCCCATACCCTCTGCACCCAACCCTCTGCCCCAGTCCTGAGACCCCTCCTGTACCCCTCGTCTCCAGCTCCACCCCAGAGCCCACACCCCCAGCCAGAGCCCTCACCCCCTCCCACCCCAACATTCTGCCCCAGCTCTGAGCCCCCTCCCACACTCCGAACCTCTTGGCCCCACCCCACCATGTGAATTTTGTTATGTGCACCAATATAAAGGTGATGTGTCACATACCACCTCCATATTGATTCACATAACAAAATTAATTCCGCACATGGACGTGAAAAATTAGAGGGAACAATCTATGCTGCATTATGTGTGCCCAAGTCCAACCACTGATATCCCAGACTTCCTAGAGCCCCCCCCCCCAAATATGGCTGCTCTAATCCTTTGTTCATAGTGCAGTGTGGGAAAACTTGACTGCTGCCAAACTTGGCTGTCCAGATGACAAAGAAAGTCAGCTGGTGGGATTGTGGATTACTTTTGGCAGATTCCTAGGGTATGTCTACACTGCAATAAAAGATCCAGCCAACCTGGATCAGCTGACTTGGGGCTCAGGCTGAGGGGCTGTACAATTGCAATGTACACATTTGGGCTCAGGCTGGAGCCTGGGCTTTGGGATCCTCCCCCATCAAGGGATTTTAGAGCCCAGGTGCCAGCCTGAGCCCAGATGTGTACACTGCAATTTGATAGTCCTGCGAGCCTGAGTCAGCTGAGATATGCCAGACACAAGTTCACATGGAAGGCAGTGTGATCCACCTAGAGCCTGAGCCCGAAAGCTTATACAAAAGTGAAATAGCCCGAGCCCCTTGAGCCCAAGTCGGCTGGCATGGGCTAGCTGCAGGGTTTTCTTTGCTGTGTAGACCTACCCTTAGGTTAAGTCTCTCTGAAAGTCAATGGAATGTAGGTCCCAGAGCACTTAGATGCTTTGGAAAAATTTGCATCTGCTGCTCAGCAAATGGGGGTGGGAGATGGGGGGGGGTTTGAAAACATTGCTATGGAAGCCTTAACTTTTCACTTCCTCAGTTTATTTTAGATTTGCAAGCATTATGTTGTATTTGCATACAACACGTTTGAATTTTTCCCGCTAATTTTCTCCCCATCCCTTTAAAAAAAAAAAAAAAAGGTCTGTGTGTGTGTGTGTGTGTGAAAAGAAACAAATACAACCATGAAGTTGTGTTGTTTTTTCACTTCAGAAGCTGGAGCACTCTGTTGGCAAGGTAACACAAACCCACCTCTCAAACTAGGTACAGGAAATCGCAAGCTGTACTACTCCAGACATGCACAGTGTGGCATTAGATACACACAACACCACAGCACTGCAGACAATTAACATTATTAAAAATCTCATGAAGTGATAACACATCCTACAGTTCATTAGGACACACGTCCTACAGACATATATGTTGATGTTGCTAAGGTCAGAGTTAAAGTTGTGCATCATAGTGGAATGGTGAGGAATGTGGTGTGTGTGACGGGTTCAGTCGCAGAGATCTCCTTGGGACTGTCACCGGATGTGCTGAAATTACCTCTGAGCCCGTTTTCCCTGCCAGCTTCGAACTTCCAGAACCTTGTCTTGTTGAACCAGACATGCTAGCCTGCTGCAACACAGACCCAGGGTCTGGTCCACGCCCCCAAAGCTGCAGACTTAACTGAAATCAGCTCAGCAGGTCACCTGTCTCCAGCACTCAGATACCCAGTTCCCAATGGGATCCAAACCCCAAATAAATCCGTTTTACTCTGTATAAAGTGTATACAGAGTAAATTCATAAATTGTTCTTCCTCTATATCCCTGATAGAGAGAGATGCACAGCTGTTTGCTCCCCCGGGTATTAATCACTTACTCTGGGTTCATTAAAAAACAAAAGTGATTTTATTAAGTATAAAAAATAGGATTAAAGTGATTTCAAGTAATAACAGACAGAACAAAGTAAGTCACAAAGCAAAATAAAACAAAATACGCAAGTCTAAGCCTAATACATTAAGAAACTGATTACAGGTAATATCTCACCCTCAGAGATGTTCCAATAAGCTTCTTTCACAGACTAGACTCCTTCCTAGTCTGGGTCCAATCCTTTTCCCAGTACAGTCTTAGATCCAGCAGACCTCTCAGGTGGTAAGCAGGGTTTTCTCATGACTGGCCCCTTTTCTCCTGCTCCACCGCCTTTTATAGCTTTGGCACAGGGCGGGAATCTTTTGTCTCTTTGGGTCCCCTCTCCTCCTCCTAAATGGAAAAGTACCAGATTTAAGATGGATTCTAGTATTATGTGACATGGTCACATATCACTGTAAGACCCCTAGTCTCCATTCGCCATGGGCTGGCCCACACATACACAGGTAGGCTTTAAAGTAACTAAGGCTATTTACAACTGATTTTCTGGAGCACCTTTAATGGCCTCCACTTAATATGTTTACATTAGTGATACAAGTTTATGTCTTATTCTCCTCACTACAGATATAGAAATAATACATGCAAACAAATAGGATGAACACACTCAGTAGATTACGAGCTTTCTAATGATACCATACAAGGGGTATTTAGAGTAAAGCATGTTTCAGTTATGTCATATTCAGAAGCATATTTCCATAAAGCATATGGAGTGCAACATCACAGTGTGTATATTGAGTTACTGCACGTGTAAGTGTGAGGTTTTTTTATGGAGGGATGGAATCTGTCAGTAAGAGTGGTGAATGGGATGCGTGGGTGTGAAGGTGTGTTAAAGTTGTATGTCATAACGAAGAACAAAGAAATGTCCAAAGATTTGTGTGGGTGGATCTTAACTGTTTTCTAATCGTGTGTGTGTATTTTCTAGGCAGAACTGGAAGCTTCTCCTACAGATAAGTTTGCCCAACACTTCCCATTATAAGACCCTGTTTGTGGTTACTGATTACTTGTCAATTTCCCATGCCAGGTATCTGCCTCATGTTGAATTTTATGGGAATTTTTCAGTTAAAATGGTTTGGCCATGAGGTTGTGAAAAAATACATTGTTTTGCCAGCTTCTGAGTTTCCCTAACTGGGTTCCCTGGCCATCTCCTCTCCTGAGATCTTCCACTAGTCTCTTTGTGTTCCTGGCTTTTAACCAGTGTTCTCAACCTGGGGTACTTGGACCCCTAGGGGTATGTAGAGGTCTTTCAGGAGGGGTACATCAACTCATCTAGATATTTGCCTTCTTTTACAACAGGCTACAAAAAAGCACTGGTGAAGTTAGAACAAACTTTCATACAGACAATGACTTGTTTATATTGCTCTATATACTATACACTGAAATGTAAGTACAAAATTTTTATTGCAGTTGGTTTATTTTAGAATTACATGGTAAAAATGAGAGAGTCAGCTATTTGTCAGTAATTGCGTGCTGTGACACTTTTTGTATTTTTATGTCTGATTTTGCAAGCAAAATAGTTTTTAAGTGAGATGAAACTTGGAGGTACGCAAGACAAATCAGACTCCTGAAAGGGGAACAATTGTCTAGAAAGGTTGAGAGCCACAGCTTTAAATGCTAGGTAGGCATTGTAATGAGAAATTTTCATGCAGTACAGCATGCAGTCACTAGATGCCACTGTGTGCTGTATGTTGTTCCAGATAAAGGGTGAAATTCAGGCTCGGTTGAATTTAATGGGATTGTTACCATTGACTTCAGTGGTCCCCTGGGAGTGGACTCAAGTTCCATATAGCTCCAGGGGGGCTCTCTGCAGCCTGAGTAGTTGGTCGCTGGATGGAGGGTACACCCAGGTGTTCTGGTCCAGTCAGAGAGCCGGCTGAGGCCCAATCCTGTGAGGATTTACACATGGGCTTGGTGTTCAGCAGGTGAGCAGTTCCACTGCATTCAATGAGACGACTCCCATGCTTAAAGCCACGTATGCCTGTTAGAATTTTCAGGGCTGACACACAAAAATTGAGATTCGGGGATCAAATTCTGACTTAAATAGGGTCTAGGGCAGGGGTTCTCAACCTTTTTCTTTCTGAGCCCCCCCTCAACATGCTAGAAAAACTCAGGGGCCCAGCTGGCCGGGGAGGAGGGACCCTGGGGTATAGATGTAGTTTGACTTCTATTGGGGGGTAGGGGTGGGGGAGAGCTAGGGCCAGCAGGACTCAGGCCAGCTCTGCACAGCAGGGTCCAGGGAGGGACTGCCACCTCTAGCCCCTGACTCACCTCATCCAGCCACCCACCTGTCTGGGGCTGTGTGCCAGTGGCTACTCCCTGAGGGCTCTGCCGGGTCTGGAGGTGCCTGGGCAGCTCTGACCGGCTGCGTGAGCAGTCAAAGGAGGCTGGGAGCTGAGGAGCAGATACAACCCCAGGCACCAGCAGCAGACGGGGGAATGCCACAGCTGCCCACTCCATGGCACCACCACCAGAGGAGCCGCCGCCCCTCACTGCCTGGCTGTGTCTTCCTGCCTAGGATCTGGCCAAAGGGTAGGGCCTGAGTGGGGCTGAGGGAGAAAAGGAGGTGCGGGGAGGGTGGAGCTTCCCCCAGGACTTCCCCACTCTGGGTAAGGCACTGCAGTTTGGAGGGCAAGACCCTTGTGCCCCCCCAACTCTGCCCGTGGGGTCAAGGTTTATGCCTGTGGCGGTGGGGCTTCAGCCCCGCCACTCCTGGCTTCAGGTGGACAAGGGGGCTCAGGGTTTTAGCCCGGCACTGCTCCCGGCTGAAGTGGGGTTGGGAGATTCAGGGTTTTAGCCCCGCACTGCTGCTGGCTTCAGCCCCTGGGTGGGTTCCGGGGCTCGGGGCCTCAGCCCCGTGCCACACCCCACTTCAGCCCCGCGGGGGCATCCGGGCTCCCTGCGCCATTCCCTGCTCCAGCCCCTGGGGGGTGCCGGGGCTCACGGCTTCAGCCCTGCGCCACTTCCCACTTCAGCCCCATGGAAGGGGTGGGGGGCTGCCGGGGCTCGGGGCTTCTGACCTGCGCTGCTCCCTGTTTCAGCCCTGCAGCGGGCGCTGGGGCTTGCAACTTCAGCCCCACGCCACTCCCTGCTTCAGCTTCGCGGGGGGCACTGGGGCGTGGGGCACCAGGTTTCAGTGGTGGGGCTCCGTGTCCCCCCTAAAAGGGCTCACACACCCCCAGGGGGCTGCGGACCCCAAGTTGAGAACCGCTGGTCATGGGGATATGAATGTGGGGGGCAGGAGGTATAGCTGGGCAGCTCATAATATTAGGGGGGACGGCGAGGGGCTATCAGAGGGATGAGAACAGTCAGCAAGAAGGAATACCAAAAACCAAACCACACCAACAACCACCCAGGGCAGTTTACTGTCTCCTCAGATTCAGTGACACACAATTTTGGGGGGGGGGGACGGCAAGTGCAAGAAAAACCTTTCCAAATGCTGATTCTAGTTTCTGGAGTAACAGATCATGAAAGATGGCTGGTTCTTTAAATCCAGTATATGTATATGCAAAAGATACAAGCTTGGCAGGGAAGGGTTAATGATTCCATGTTAAAATGAAAAATAGCTTTTTTTTTTTGGTAAAGAAAGGAGAAGCAGCCACTTGACATTCCCCCAGTCCTTACACACTCAGAATGAAATTATCTTGAGTGCTTTGATTGACAGATGCGAAAGGCCTGGTTTCATGTACTCCGAGATGCCCTTTTATGCAGTGCTGGCCGTATAAAGGGGCCATAGTGCGGCTGAAAATCTGGCCCTAGGTGTTGAGCCGTCTGGGTGTAATGCATGGCAATAATGCAGCTCAGTCTTTTAACGAATGTGCAGAAGAGCAGCATCCCTGTCGGCAGTACAGCTCTTAGGAGCGCGCTCTCTGAGAGTGAAACACTGCTCTGGGAAGGCCAGTCACATGGCTTATAAATAAATAAATAAATAAAAATGATTAGAGACTTCCAGGCCACAAGTTCCCTATGGGCTCCTTTGTGTCTGGGTGTTTCTCCCCTGCCAGCCTATCAGCGGCTGACCTTGACTACATTCCGTAAGTCCTGACACAAACTATGCATGACAGAAAAACAGGATCACTATGACAGTGGCCTGCAGAATCCTGAGTGGGGGCAGGGAGAGGGGCAGTGCCTTCCTTTGCCGAAATCAGCCAGCTTGCAGGTTCTTAGGCAGGAGCTTTGCTGAGAGCCTTTCTGAAGTACAGGTTTGCTTGGTTTTAAAAGGAATCCTCTCCTCATGTACAGTTCAGTTATCCAGCTATTTTTGCTGATGGTGCTTAGCGCTCAACGGAGTAGGGGAGAAATGGGGGTGAACGAGACCTTGGTGCTGCTTGTATTCCTGGGGAAAGATTTTCAATCTTCTGCTTCCTTTGGGTTTTAATAGCTTTAGATCTCTCTCTCTTTCTCTCCTTCTAGAGCCGGTCTGTCTGTGTAACTATCATTTCCCTGCGACGTGCAGGTTTGCTACAGTCAAGATGGAGGGTTTCATTTAGTCAGAACAACAGAGAACTGGAAGGTTGTACTTTGTCTTCCTGTCACTCCCTTGTGGCGGGGTGTTCAACCTTTAAGACTGGTTAGCTTAGAAGGGGTGTGTGCCTTTACAGCTGCACTGCAGCACCCAGACATTAGGCCTGAATCCCCATTGCCCTGCCATTGTGTAGTGATTTATACCAGTGCAAAGTGGGGGCAAAATGCAACCATTCTGATTTGGTAGCATTTTGCATCCACTTTGCATTCATTGGGTGTAAATGCTTACACAAAATGCAGGACAATGGAGCACCGGTCCCGTATGTCCAGCTAATGCATTTGCAAACTTCTCTCTGTTTGGTTCGTGTTTCCTCTATACTGTTATATCTGGGGCCACTGGTTTTCTCTTAGATTCTGTTTCTTTAATTGTCCTGTCCTTGTTTTCACTAGCTTTACCCTTGGGGTGAGGAGAAAAACATGGTATTTCCTCTCCAAGGATCTTCTCAAAGTTTTCAAAGTGGGGGAGGCTGATCTCAGAACGTGACGATTTGGGCCATGATTTCCTGACATTAGGCTCTTAAATCCATATTTAGGCCCCTAAATAAGAGACCTGATTTTCGGAAGTGCTGAGCAACCAGCAGCTGCCATTGTCTTCAAGGGATTCGGGTGCTCAGGCTTGGAGAAAATCAGGCCACTTTTATCTAGGTACCCTGAATTTAGAGACACAGATTTAAAAATATTGACAGGTTTCAGAGTAACAGCCGTGTTAGTCTGTATTCGCAAAAAGAAGTGAGCTGTAGCTCACGAAAGCTCATGCTCAAATAAATTGGTTAGTCTCTAAGGTGCCACAAGTACTCCTTTTCTTTTTTTTAAAAATATTGGTATCACCAGTGGTGAGCTGGAGCTGGTTCGCACCGCTTCACCAGAACCGGTTGTTAAATTTAGAAGCCCTTTTAGAACTGGTTGTCCCGTGAGGGACAACCGGTTCTAAAAGGGCTTCTAAATTTAACCATCCAAAAGTGTCGCCTTAGGCGCTGACTCCATGGGTGCTCCGGGGCTGAAGCACCCAAGGGGAAAATTTGGTGGGTGCAGAGCACCCACCAGCAGCTCCCCTCTCCGCCCCCGGCCCCAGCTCACCTCCACCCCGCCACCGCCCCTGAATGCGCTGCCCTGCTCTGCTTCTCTGCCCCCCCCCCCCACCCCCCAGCTTCCTGTAAATCAGCTGTTCGCACGGGAAGCCTGGGAGGGCTGAGAAGCAGGCGGCAGCTTCCCGCTCAGGCCCAGGGAGGCAGAGCGGAGGTGAGCTGGAGTGGGGGGGCATGAGGAGAGCCACCCGCGCCGCAGCAGGTAACCCGGGGGGAGAGGGCGCGCAGGGGAACTGCTCCCCGCCCCAGCTCACCTCCGCCTCCCTGGGCCTGAGTGTGAAGCCTCCACCTGCTTCTCAGCCCGCCCCGGCTTCCCGCGTGAACAGCTGATTCACAGGAAGCCGGGGTGGGGGCGGAGAAGCAGAGCGGGGCGGCGTGTTCAGGGGAGGAGGCGGAAGCGGAGCGGAGGTGAGCTGGGGCTGGGCACGGGGTGGGGAGCTGCCGGTGGGGGCTCTGCACCCATCAAATTTTCCCCGTGGGTGCTCCAGCCCCGGAGCACCCACGGAGTCGGCACCTAAGGCTCCACTTTTGATGTGATCAGTGCGGGGAGCGGCCGGTACCCCGCCCCTAGGAGCCAGAAGGACCTGCCAGATGCTTCCTGGGAGCTGCCACAGGTAGGTACCGCTAGGACTCCCCACCTTGCCCCCCGGCAGGTCCGTCTGGCTCTTAGGGGTGGGGTGGGGTGGGCACCCAGTATGGTGGCCCACGAGACCCTCCTGCCCAGTTCTGGGGGCGGGCAGGGGTTCAGGGGGGGAGTCAAGGAACGCGGGGGGTTGGATGGGGCAGGAGTCCCCGGGGGCGGGGGTGGGCCACAACCCCCTCGTGGGGTGAGGGGGGAACTGGTTGTTAAGAGTTTGGCAGCTCATCACTGAAAAGTAATTAAAAAAGTAAAAAAGTAACCCTGAAGGTTCTCAGGAACAATCCACAACAAAACTTCCAGCGTGCAGCAGGGTTCTCCTTAAAATGACTTTGGTTATGTGATTTTTTTGGGGGGCCTTTCCCAGAGTTTCACAGTAATAGATTGTAGGTCTTAAACTGCAAAGGGAAATGCTGTTTAACAGTTTTGAAGACTCCACCAAATGTAACTTCTTTGCTTACTTGCTTTTTAAAATAGCTGTTTATTTAGGAAGCATGAACAGTTTTTCAAATCTTTACCGTAAGAGCACCAACGATGCACTATCAACAATTAAGAAATGAGCTCATCACGTTTTGTTTAGAGAAGCATCATGCAACGATACAATTAATGGATCAGAATCTTGGCCCCAATCCACTTCCTTGGCAATGCTCAGGTGGCAGAGAGGGAGCAGAAATCACCCATAAGTCACCCTGCAGAGGATTCCCCTGGTATGGGAGAGCCTCCAGAAGGTGTGGAGTTGGGCTCCTAACTCCGTTATTGCTCCTTTGAAAATTCCAGCCTTAATGTAGGTGCTAGGCTGTTGGTAGCTTCTCACTGGAAAAGAAAAAAATTGCCCAGAATGGTTCCAAGAAATACGTGAAGTTACGGTTATGGAAAATTAATGCGCCAAATAGAGAGAGGACAAATAGATATTAAGGGCAAGTCTACACTACGAAATTAAGTTGACCTAAGTTACATCCACGTACACCCACTGCAGTAATTGAATCGGTTTTATACATCCACGCTATGCTCCTTGTGTTGGCGGTGCACATCCTCACCAGGAGCACTTGCACCAATTTAACTGCCAGGGTGGGTCATTGGGGGATGGTTTCTGAGAGGCAGCAACAGTTGATGTAAGCATTGTCTGCACTCTCACTGCGTCAACCTAACTACATCGACCTAAGCGCCACGCCTCTCGCGCAGGTGGAGTTAAGTCGGAATAGTGGGCGAGTTATGTGAGGGGGAGCAACATTTTAGTGTAGGCGCTTACAGAGTTCGGTCGACATGAGGCAGCTTACGCTGACCTAACTCTAGTGTACACCAGGCCTTCGACAGACAAGGTACGTGAGGTAGTAGTACTTTCTATTGGACCAACTTGTGTTGGTGAGAGAGGTGTTTCTCTTGGGTTAAGAAAACCTGCCTGTGTTGTGTCAGAAGGTTCATCCTCTAGCTTCATAGATTATAAGGCCAGGAGGAACCATTAAGAACATTTGGAAATACCTTGCTTAGTAGAAAAACTTGACGATGGTATCACTGCGTATAATGTTTCTCTAAACAAAAAAGGGCTGAGTTGACTTTTGTACTGGTTAATACTGTATTTCTCATGCATGTTTGATGAGGATTTGTAAAACTGTTTATACTTCCTAAATAAGCAGTTGTTGGAAAAAACAAACAAAAAAACACCAGGCTGCTGACACCACTTCCATTTTCAGCTCCCTCTCAAAGCAAAACAAAAAAATCCAGGAGCTGACCAAAAAACTCCCCACAATACACCAGCAGCTGATCCGAAAACTGCACACACCTATTCAGTACAAAGCATCAGTGGTCAGGTGCTCAGCTGGCCTGTGTTGACATAGCCCCGTTAAAGTCAGTGCTTTTTAGGCGAGTAGCCTACACTTCATACATCCATTCACTCAGATCCATGGAATTATATTGTTTTATGCCCTGCTGATGACCTGGCCCAAAGTGCAGTCTGTCCTCTTAGCCATTGATTATGTCTGGCTGTCAGTCAAGCCCTTCTGCATTCTTGCTGGTAAACTCTGCTTTTCTCAGCTGCCTGCTTGGAGAAGAGGCAGAAGCAAACAACTGTAGGGAGCTGTGTGTGAATGGTGTCTTGGTTTTGCTACAAGGAGAACTATGGGTAGCCAAAACAATGCAAATAACATTGAAACTACTTGGCAGAGCAGTTGGCTGTTCTATCAGTTGTGAAAAGGAGGAAAGTTTGTTTCACTGCAGAATTATGAAATAAAACTCCTGTGGAAAATGAGTGGCCTGCTACACACCATCTGTATGTTTGTTTGTTCTTTTAAAAAGAACCGACTTTAAGGAAAGGAACAAACGCTGTATTTTTGACCATCAGTTTTCCTAGATGCCGGCAAAAGAATTAAGCTGCAACAGCTGCACAATTCACATGAGCTTTCTGGGCCAGTCTCCATACAGTTAAACTTTAATCCTAGTGTGCGGTCATGTGTGACTTCATTGTATTGTGGGCATTTGAAGCAGGTCTGGTGGAGGGAAGTTGTTGTGGGGAACCAGGAAGAGCAGGGGAAGTAGTTAAATGTCTTTCAAGTTTTGATTCTTGTTCCTGAGGAAGCTGTATTAAAGTGTTGTGGGGAAATACCAGGCAGAACCAGTGCACCGTATTTGTACTGCTCTCAAAAGCTGCAACGTATGCAAGAAACTCCAAGGGAGAGGAATGTTTGCAGAACAGATGGGATAGAAAACTATCCCATGCATGGAACAGTTAGGGGCTGAGCATGTTCTAACAGAGGTAACTGGGATTTAATGTACTTTTTTTTTTGTCTATTTCTGATCTCAATGAGAGGCAGACTGGCCAGATCCCATTGAAGACCCTGGGGCTATGCCAGTTTACACCAGAGGAGTATCCAGCCCTCTGTGGGTACAAATCCAGTTTGCATAAATATTGTGTGGGTTTTTAAAAAAATTCTTTTTATTATTTGAAAATCTTGGATCCTTGATAAACGACTTCAGAAGAGTACTGCCACAGAGCAGCTGGATCAGAAAGGGTCTGGTTTTCATGTACAATAAATTCCCCTTACGCTGCTCTAGCAGTGCAAAGGGGCCTTAAAGTGGGCATACGTTTACACCCACTTTCAGGTCTCTTTACATTGCCACAGCAGTGTGAAAGGGTCTTGGGTTAAATTTAAGAATCAGGTCCACAGTATTTTCAGCAAAACATTTGATTGCTGCTTGTACTTGAGGCTACAATCAGCTGTAATATCCGTGTAACACTGGGACATGCTGGCTGTTGGGAGACTGTAATCCTGTGCTTTTAGGTGGATGATCTTGCTGTTCTAATACTGTTCAGAGTAGCAGCCGGGTTAGTCTGTATCCGCAAAAAGAAAAGGAAGACTTGTGGCACCTTAGAGACTAACCAATTTATTTGAGCATAAGCTTTCATGAGCTACAGCTCACTTCATCGGATGCATGGCAATAGCTCACCTTATCTGATCACTCTTGTTACAGTGTGTATGGTAACACCCATTGTTTCATGTTCTCTGTGTATATAAATCTCCCTACTGTATTTTCTACTGCATGCATCCGATGAAGTGAGCTGTAGCTCACGAAAGCTTATGCTCAAATAAATTGGTTAGTCTCTAAGGTGCCACAAGTACTCCTTTTCTTTTTGTTCTAATACTGTGATCCTATAGGGAGAGGGTTTGTACTTGCTCCATTACATGCCTCCTAGAAATGAAATTTTCTGACATTTTAGATGTTTACTCCTATTTACGATTTGTGAGTTTTTCGTTAATGGAAGCAAAAGGAGAGAGATAAGGAGGATGATTACATGCAGCTGGTGGTTATGTTAAGCAGCTGAGCCTGTTCTACTTCCTAAAATCTACTTTGAATATGAAATCCTCTTGGTAAAGAATGAGAAGTGATGGATCATAGTGGATATATAGATACATATTACTTTATTCCTTTCTTTGGAGTGTGACAAGTCTGAGCACTTGGTATTTTTTTTAATGGCTTCTTGGCCGCTGTCCACAGAGTCATTGATCCATAGCCTTCTTCCATTCATATACTCATTGATACTATACTGGGGAGCTGCAAAGTTAGTTGGAGTTGCAAGCGTGTGCTGCTGTGCTGCCCATAGAAGACTGATCTACTGTAAAGCATGTCTTTGAAGAGAGGTCATATGTGGGACTTCAAAGCATATGAAACCATTTAGAGCAAAGTAGACAGTGAATCACCTACCAAGAAAGGGAAATTTTTCTTGGGAGAGCCTGTAATAGAAGTTAATTGACAAGGTAAATCATTGTTTGACATGAGTTTCTAATGAGCTGCAGGACACGCAGACAAACTTCACAATCAGTCTTTAGATCTGTTGGAAGCAGTTTGGAAGCCCTCTGGCTCTCCATGCTGTCAATCATTTATTGCAGGCCGTGACTGGTCATGTTCCAAGGCTGGCTAGAAGCTTTCGTCCCCAGGGAATGGTTCTTCCACAGTGGTTCTAGGTATCTGTCCCCAGTTTAATATTAACTTTCCTTAAATCATAAGCTCGTTAGGGCAGGGATTGCCTCTTTCAATAAGTGATTGCATGTGCAGGGTGGGAGTTTTTCAACAGCCAGCAGTGTTGGCCTAACTCTGCTCCCATGGAAGTCAGCGCTGACTTCAGTGAGAGCAGGGTTCCGCGCTCAGCACTAGAAGATCCCGTCCGCAGTGCCTAGTAGAATGGGGCACCAATCCCTGCTTGCGGCCTGTAGGTGATGTTGCAGGACAGATAATGATGGATAAGACTGTTGACAGTCAGAGATGCTGTATATTGGTTTGGGAAACTTTTTCTTCGTAAAAAGTGTAAAAAAGACTGAAACTGAAGGCAAGTTCAAAACAAAACAACAACTCTAGTTTCATAATATCACATGGACACATGGTAGGCACTTGAGAGCAATCCTGCATCGATTGAATTTGATGGGAGTTTTGCCATTGACTTCATTGGGCCAGGATGTTTACCCTTTTATTTCTAATCATTAAGCTCCTTGCTGGAATGGGCTTTCCTGACAGATGCTGCCTTATCTTGGCTTTAAATAAAGCTGCTATCACAGCAATGTATAGTTTGAGAAAACAGCTATAATTACCCCCCAACCACCACATAAATCTTATAAAAACCTCAGCCCCATCTTCCCCTAACTCTCCCGGAATTCTGTGCACTCTCTCTTCTGGATGCAACGTTCCTGGGGGAAGGGCTCCATGCGTAGCCACATGAGACTATAAGTCAAAGGCATCTGCCTTAATGCACATATTAAACTGATCATGGCTAGGCAAGTGACAGGTGGTGGTTACTGCTACTGCTTGGTAAAGAAATGTGCACATAGCTAAACTGTGCTAAAACACCCTCTGGCTTTTGTCCCTCCATCCTCCTCTCGCCTCCCCTCCTCCCGCTTGTGTGTCTCACCCACTTTGTGTCTTGTCTTTTAGACTATAAACTGTTTAGGCCTGGGAATGTCAATTACTATATGTGTGTAGGATTTAGCACAATGACTTGTTTGGTCACTAGGTGCTAGCACAGTGATTAATAATAATAATAAAAGTGGGATAACCATTATAGATTGTTGTAGGGCTCCTGCACAGTTACGTCCCATCGTGGAGATGTTTTAAATCTGTATTTATTGGAGGAGAGACCATCTGGTCACTGTTGGTGCCATGCACTGAATTTAAGGCTGCAGCTATTCATCATATTATTTTCATTTTTGATTGGATACTATGGCACACCGCATCAGAGTTTTCAGATAAGAATCTGAGAATGCTGGAACAGCAAGGACAGAAGAGGCTGTAAAAATTCACCAGGAGACAGAAGTAGTTAGCTCAAACTCCACTGGTGGCACAGGGAATATTGTGCTGGTCTGTGACCCCAATGACCAGGAGTTCAAGTTCCCTTCTTGCCTGATTCCTGTGATTAATTTTGCAAGAATCACTGGCTCAAATTCTGTGGCCTGTGATACATAGGAGGTCACATTAGATTATCATTATGATCCCTCTTGGCCTTAAACTCTAGGCATTTGTCAGGGTTCCTTCCCCACTCTGAACTGAACTCTGGGGTACAGATGCGGGGACCCGCATGAAAGACCCCCTAATCTTATTTTTACCAGCTTAGGTTAAAAACTTTCCCAAGGCACAAACTTTGCCTTGTCCTTGAACAGTATGCTGCCACCACCAAGTGATTTAGACGAAGAACAGGGAAAGGACCACTTGGAGTTCCTATTTCCCCAAAATATCCCTCCAAACCCTTACACCCCCTTTCCTCGGGAGGCTTGAGAATAAACAAGATGAGCACAAACCAGCCTTGGATTTTTAAGACCCAAAAAACCCAATCAGATTCTTAAAAATCAGAACTTTATTAGAAGAACAAAAAAAGATAAGAAAACAACTCTGTAAGATCAGAATGGAAGATAATCTTACAGGGAGTCATATTTAAAACATAGAGAATCCCTCTAGGCAAAACCTTAAGTTACAAAAAGACACAAAAACAGGAATACACATTTCCTCCAGCACAGCGAATTTACAAGCCAAAACAAAGAAAACCCAACCCATTTTCTAACTAGATTACTTACTAACTTTACAGGAGCTGGAGGGCTTGCATCCTTGATCTGTTCGTGGCAAAGGTATCACACAGACAGACAAAAGCCTTCTTCCTCCCCCTCCAGATTTGAAAGTATCTTGTCAAAGTATCATTGGTCATTTTGGGTCAGGTGCCAGCAAGGTTACCTTAGCTTCTTAACCCTTTACAGGTGAACGGATTTTGCCTCTGGCCAGGAGGGATTTTATAGCACTGTATACAGAAAGGTGGTTACCCTTCCCTTTATATCTATGACAGCACTGATTAAATAAACTCCATTATACACCCATCTAGCTTATACCAGGCGGCAGATTTTCATTTTTATCACATAAACACCAGAGTTGGCGGGCACAGGAGCTTTCACATCTATGTAATAGATCTGAATCCTTACCTGAGGTCCTCTTGGTCTAGTTCTTAACGAATAGGTGTCCACATAAACCACCATCACAGTTGGCCCTAATTGGCTACTAGCATCATTGTCAACAGAGATCTGGGAACTAATTAAATAATCCTCGTTACACATCTAGAGAACAAGGATTTCAAAAGATGTTGTATATGTTGGGGCTTCATATTTTCAAAGCTGCTTAAGTGATTTGGACATGCATTAATTTCTAATGAGAACTGAGCATTAAAATCTCACCCTCAATCTCTAGTATTGTCAAGTTGGCCTCTTTGATATGAATGCTAAATTTAGGTGTTGAATAAGTCCAAACACCACTTTTAGCCCATGCCTACTAGTAGCCTATTGCTTAGTTGTAAGAAAAACTCAGAGAATATTGAATCAAATAGTCAGCTGCTTTGAGATGATACTTTTGTGAATGAAACACCTGACTTGGACTGCATTTTATATCTGGGAAATTAGACTAGTGAAATTCCCTCTAAGACCACTCTTTTGGCAAGCTGCCAACAGTAAAAGAAACAAGCTCTCTTCTCCTTCATTTCTAAAGTGCTGTGCTGGAAGTTGCTGTGGAATATAGGTCACTGTATGGTAGTTGCTGGCATTTCCATATAACTGGTCATGGTTTCTGGTCGCGTTCATTCTTGTATTTGACTTCAGGATGCAGATGTTTTCTGTCAGTGCTGGCCACCTTCCAGGGTTATAAATATTGCCTGTAATAAGGAGTAGAGGGGGAAACAGGGCTGTGTTTTATTGGTGGTAGTTAAGGCTACGATTTTGGCACAGAAATGTTTAGTAAATTTCATGGTGGAGATGCAGGAAAAAGAACATAGGTCACGGAAAGTTCACCAAATAATGTAGTTTGCATTACATCAACATAAGAGTATAGTGGGGGTGCTGAAAGATGGGGCCTAGGAAGGGGGTTTTGGAGAGCAAGTCCACCCTGTACTCACCCCACAGCAGCGGCTCCTGACTGGACTCCCTGCCTTTGGTGTTGCGACCTAGCACACAAAGTCACAGCGCCACTATGATTTGGCTCATCCACCCCTCTGTCTCCATCAGCGGAGGGGTGGACAGGCCAAACCTGAGTGACGTTGCGACCTGGTGCACAGCGCCACTCATTGTGGTGGACTAATCAAATGCATTTTTACAAGACATTTCCAAGGTTTCTCCGACTTTATTCAAATTCACAATTTCCGTGGCCACCGTGATCTCTGTGACAAAACCAGAGGTTGTGCATAGGTTGACATGACATGGCTTTTGAAGGGGGGTGTGTGGGGGGGGGGGAAAGCACTGTAAGCATATTGGGTGTATAGCAGCAGTTTGCATTGTAGCTGTTTACCCTTTGTACTGTTCAACATTAAAGCTGAGATTTTTTTAAATATGCCTAAGGGAGTCAGATGTCCAGTATGAAGAGAGAGGAGGCTGCCGGCAGGGAATTTTCTGTGGGAGCTATGGGGCTCTAGCAGGGTGGATTTGATTTAAATCATGATTTAAATCACTAGTCAGGAAGACTTGATTTAATCATGGATTTCTACATTAAAGTGCATTCTTGTTGGTTGTTATAACCTTAATACATATTCTTCACAACTCAGAGATAGATTTAGGTTTCATTTTTAGAAGATACATACTATACATTTTTAAAGTGATTTATTTTGAAAACTTTTCAGATTAATTTTACAGCTATATCAGAAAATGAATGATTGGTTATTTCATTTACGCAAGGTAATTGAAGCAGATATTTATGAAGTCATTGGGAGGTGAACTATCTCCAATTCAACAGGTTAATCATTAATATTTGGTGGATTTTCTTTCCATGCTGTATTAGGAAGAGAACATCACCAGACAGACATTTAAATTGTTTTATTTAACTAAAACAACAGCGTTACGTATTCTGGATTTTTTCTTCCACAGCAAACATATAATATTTTAACAAAACAAGCATATGAATTTTTGAATTTCGTTAAACATTCAAGATTTTTAAAATCAGGTTTGTTTTTGTTAAAATTGTTAACTAAAATAGTTAAGTGAAATATTTTAAAAACAAAAAAAAAATTAAATTGACTATGTCAGCCAGATCAACACGAGAAACCTAAAATATTGGCTTCTGTAGCTAACTCAGTTGTCCTCACCTTCATTTTCCTGTTTGTTCATAATCTGGAAAAGAAAAACAAGCTTTCCTGCTTTTTCAGGTCCCAAACGATTTCTCAATTTGGAATGAATTAGTTCAAAGGAAGAAAATATTCTTCCTACACCGGCAGAAGAAGCTAGTGCTGTTAAAAGTGAGATTATCATGTCAACAGTCTCTGAATCCAAGTGCTTAAGTGACTTCCACCAGTTCACTGGTGTGACTTTCTTTAAAACATCGTCAGCAAACATATATTTCTTGAATGGTTTACCCTTAGCTCTGAAGTTTATTACAGTTGGCATTATGGAGGGATGATTGCTGGATGTCCATGTCCTAGCCAACTCCTCTTCTTCAGCAGTTAAGGTTTGACCCTGGTACCGGGCATTGAGGATATTTTCAAGAAAATGAGCTGGAGATAGTGCTTGTCCCATTCGTTTTTTAAATGCTTGTAATTTAACTCTGTCATTGCATATTTCTCTTTTAAGATCTCACTCAGTTCCTTCCAAATTTCAGCAGCATCAGCAATAAAGCAGCTATTTCCCTGCGTTTTGTTCAAGGCTACAGAAATAGGCTTCAGGGTACTCAGCGTGTGTTCAACATTTCTCTTAAGCCCAATGTTGAGAACTTTGGCTATGACAGCGCCATCTATTTGTTCTCTATTTTGTTCATACACTGTCATCAGATTAGGCCAGTACTTGATACAGTGCTCAAAACAGTCCACTACTGAGTTCCATCGCACATCTTGTGGGAGAGTGAGCTTGGTTCCTCCCACTTTTTTCAGAGCAGCTGCTGCAAAGTGGTTGTTACGGAAGTATTTTGCAATTTCAACAGCATTAGCCTTTATTACTGGAACACTGAAGTCTTTGGCTAGGAGGAGCATCAAATGAGCATTGCAACCGTACGTTATTAGCTTGGGACTCTCTTCTAAATTTCTTCTAATCTTGGATACATTTGCAGCATTGTCTGTGACCAAGATGCAGAGTAGACATTTGATTTTTTTTTCACAGTTTGTTATGGCTTTTACTGCTACTTCTTGTAAGTATTCTACTGTGTGTGCATTTCCTGTTGTATCAATTGTTTCTGGAAGGAAGACCTTCCCTTCTTCTGTTGTCACACAAGCACATATACAACAGGATCATTGTGGACACTGCTCCACCCATCAAGACTCAGGTTAACAATGTTACCCTGTAGACCGTTTGCACACTGCTCAATTTCTCTTTAGTATACTTTATCCAGCAATTTACCTGCGACATTTGCTCTATTGGGTGGACTGTATCCTGGTCTTAATGACTGAACCATGTTTGAAGTGTGGGTTCTCAATCTTACAGAAAGGAGAGTTTGTTGCATAAACAAACTGGGCAATTTTTTAATCTTTTTGTGATAAGAACCAGCAGATTACAAACTTATCTTTGGTTGTTTTTAGATGATGGAGATTTTTTTTCCTTTTTGCTACAGGTGATTTACAGTGGCTATGTGACATACATGATGTGGCTGAAACACAGTCATTGGCAGATAACTCTGAAACTATAGAAAATAATGGTGATCTTGATGGTGGTAGTCGTCAGAATCCTGTATGTTGAGGATGGATTCTCCTAAACAAAATAAGTCAATGCAGTTATTTAATTATTATTTCCATACTGCTCATTTAGTATTACTCATTACATTCACTAACACTCAGTACTACTTTAAAGGTGAAATTGTAAAAGGAAGATCTGCCTATTTCAGCTATTTATTTTTTATCACAACTGCATCTAAAATGCTAGTACCATAGAGTAACAAAGATATGTGTTGCTCAAACATGAGAATTCAAGAATAGTCCAGAAGGAAGACGGGCAGTCCTCAAGAGAGAAGTATGAAATAAAAGTTTACCAACCTGAAGATTCTGCATGTTCAGACCTGTTCCTTTCATCATCTTCAACGCAGCTTCCTCCTGAGAAGGAACACTTCTCATGATGTTTCGTTCGGGAAACCAGGCTTTGCATTTCTTTGTTGCACTGTTTTATTTTGCACACATGTCTGTCTTACCCACAGGTAGAGGAACTTCATTAAAATATTCCCATACTGGGCCTCTTTTACTAATTATAGGTTTTCCCTTCTAGTGAGAGAATGGTATGATAGATCTCAAATCAATGAAGGCTACATTCAGAAAGACCTCAAGACTTCTGGAATATGCTGCTCAAACCGTTTCCCTTTTGTTTCTGCTGCCTGTCCCTCCCTTCTCACATTTATCTCCAGACTTCTTCTCCTTGTCCAGATGTATTCCACTCCCAACAATCTTCTATTCATTTAACTTTTTGAAACGTTGCACTTTTAGAGAGAGGTAAGGGATTGACTCTGTGGACGCAAATTTGCAGACGGACAATAGGGCTGAGGTCTGTTATTTCTCACCTCTATATATTATTTATTTATTTAAAACATTTTTGCTGTTAACAAGCATGTTATCGCTGGAGACAAAAATCCACAGTTTGAGAACTGCAAAACTAAGCATCTCTGATGGTATCTTCTAGACTGAGCACTGAGTCCCATTGGGTAGATAGAAAGATTAACCTAAATAAGCTATACAGAAGCCCCTGGACCCCCGTAAGATTGGGTCCCTAATCCATGAACTATTGGAACTGCTTTACAAAACTTTTCTTAAACATTACATGAATATATTGTCTCATACTGTAGAATTAGAATTTATAATCCCTAATCCATGATGCGATATCTTTTAGCTATAATGTATCTTAATTAAAACTATCTTTAGATTGCTTTTTTCCTCAAAAAGCATTTTATCAAAAAAATCCAATTTAAATAAAAAAACCTCATTGATTTTTATCCACCCTGGGCTCTAGAACTTACTCCCCCCGCTTAGTCCGCAACAGCCCAGATTTGGTAACTATAAAGGCACGCTGCAGAAGCTGGGTAAGGCTTTTGGGGAGGGCTGAGGGATGGAGGAGTAGAAAGGAGTGTTTTTGTATTGCAGGTGGCGACTGTCAGGTGGAGTTCCTGCATGAGACATTGTTTCAGTGCCACTGGGGCTACGTTGCAGTATTAATTATGCATTCAGGCATCTGGCGCCTTTTATAGGTGTCTTTTTGTTGTTTAAATCAAAATAAATAAATTCCCAGTAACTGCAATGGCAGTTGGGTGTTCAGTTCCCTTACATGCTTTGAAAATCTCAGTTTGAGAGGATTACTGAAAATGTCACTCACAAAATATGTGTTTGAGTGATTCTTCTGTAACAGAGCTGGAAGGAAGGGAATACAGATGGAGTTGATTAAAAAATACCCCTGAGGAGCACCACTGCCCTTTCTTGCTGTGAATGCAATGGGTGCTGTAACATGGGAAGAAAGCTGCAGTTCTCACCCCTTTGATGTGGGTGCTTCAAGGCAGAAAGCAGGTGGTGATTCGTGTGGTGGGGAATTCCATCTTAGCAAAGTTTTTTGGGTCACACTTTCCATTAAGAATCCATGTATAAACAGTTAATGAATGATTATCAGACATTTTAATAAACAACTGCTGTGTTATAGATTCCAGTAAATCAGTTAGTGGTTTATAACTATGTGTTCTAGGCTGCTATAACACCTCCTGCTATAGGAAAAGGAGTACTTGTGGCACCTTAGAGACTAACCAATTTATTTGAGCATAAGCTTATGCTCAAATAAATTGGTTAGTCTCTAAGGTGCCACAAGTACTCCTTTTCTTTTTGCGAATACAGACTAACATGACTGCTACTCTGAAACCTCCTGCTATAGTGCTTACAGCCATCTATACATCACCCCCCCCCCCCACACACACACACACCTCTCCCTCGCAGAATCATAGAACTGTCGGGCTGGAAGGGACCTTGCGAGGGCATCTAGTCTGTCTCACCTCCTGCCTGTAACAACATCTGTCATTTGTTACCCCTTTCTAAATGGAATCTCAGTCTAATTTTGTGTGGGGAAGTTTTGTAGGTTTGTTAATTGTGGGAGGCATGGGTCAAAGAGACTTTGGGGGGGAAATGAAGGAGAGTCTGAGCACTGGTGCACTGGGTGTTGGAAAGACACCCCCCAAGGGCAGGTATCTGGATTGGGAGTTGAATGGAGGTGTTAAGAGATCATGGTGAGGCATCAGAGTACAGCCTCTCGGCTCCCCACCAACCCTGGCCATCTCCCTGTCTAGTCTTCCGTAGGTCGGCTCCCTTCTACACACCTGCTTCCATCATACAGTTCGCTGCACCCCTGGTCCTGAGGCAGGGCAAAGCTATATAAGGGCCCTGTCATAGCGTAGAGGTGCCAGTCCCATTTTGCTCAGGCGCTCTAGCATGGAAGAACTCCTGCCAGGGTGGGCCCTCACCCCGTGCATAGGGGTTAGCAGTGTACCCCCCCAGTTCCCATTTTTTTCTCCCTCCTCCCTGTATTCCGTCATATCGCACACCCTGCCCCCCATTTCTCCAGCCTCCTTGTGCAGATCTGTTGTCCCCACCCTGCAGTTACCCTGCCTCCCCTCCCCCACACAATTGCCTCCACAGCTCATCTTGTCTACTTCTGTGTGCCCCCCCCCCACCCAGTAGTTCTACCCCACTAAAAGAGTCCCCAGTCAGACTCAAGCTTGTAATCTCCTGGGGGTGGCCTGCTGGCCTGCCCCCCCATCCTCAGGGGGGCCCTGTGGCCCCCAATCCAAGGACAGGAAATCTTTGAGGGAAGGACCACTGCCCTCTCCCACCAGGTGGGACCTGGGCCTGGCGGGTGCATCTGAGCTCTGGCCCATAGTCATCAGGGTTCTCTGGCGCTGAGGATTCCAGGCCATCAATGGGCCTGGATTGTCCATAGAACCCACCAGCCCGATGCTGGTCCAGAGCCCAGGGTTTCGACAGGGAAGAAGGCCATGGAGGAGATTTTGGTTTCTGGCCTTGAGACGGAGACGAACAGCGAGCCCCCTCACCTTGATTCCCCAAAGAGCAAAATTTGGGGGAAGGGTACCTGCCAGCCCTCCACAGGACAGTGGGAGGGAAGGGTGAGAAATGGCCGCCTGGCCCTCCCCCAGGAGACATTAAGGGTCCGTTCTCCTAATGTTGTTTGGGTGGCCCCTGGGATTGTGGGGCAGAGTGAAAGGACCTGCGGAGCTGTGGGCATTGGGGAAGGGGGGTGGGACCTCTGGTGGGGGAGGACTGCATGGAGGGGCAATGCTGGGGGTGTAGCTGCTGGGGAGGAAGGGGTGAAATTAGTGGGTGGGATGTGTGAGGTTAATGGAGCTGTGCCGTGGTGGCAGGAGAGCCGGATCTTTGTAGGGGACATGTGGCCTGGGAGGGGAGGTATTTCTGAAGGGACCTATGCACATGGGGAGCTTGGGAGCACTATCTGGAGCTGTGCCGGTGCTAGGGGAGCCGTGGGGACAACTGAAGTTGTGCTAATGATGGTGGGAATGTTGGGGCAGGCTGGGCGGGTGTTGGGGAGCAGTGGGAAGAATGGGGGTGTGTGTCTGTTTGGGGGTGTGCAAATCCTGTATCCAACACCTACCATCCTGCATCCAGGCTACCGGCAACAGACCCACTGGCTGTGCAGGCTGTTCGTACAGACCCTTGGCCCCAGGTACTTGGTCTCTGCATGGATCTGGTCAGATTTCCCACTGGCTGCCCCAGTCTGACAAGCCTGTGGTGGCCAGTTGCATTGGGGCTATCTAGCAGAGCACAGGAGTTTCGACACAAGGGAAAAGCTGTCTCTGAGTTCTGGGCTTGTTGGCTGAAAAGTGCAGCCAATTGTTTGACTACGATCACGGTTCGGTCTTAAAAAATGTTCAAGAGACCAAATAACTGAATGTAGCCAAATGCATTGTCTAAAGACAAAGCAATACAACATGAAAAGGGGACATACGTACCCTTCTTCCAGGAAGCAGTTCTTGTCTTGCAGCGTGTTCCCCTTACACTGAAGGTATGCTTCAAAGATCTGCATTTCAGCTAGTAGCATTTGTAGTGTGACTTTATAAGTTACACAGCTCTTTATATGTCACTAAATCCATCCCACTAGTTGTAACAGTTCCTTAACTTCTTGTTCTGGGCTGTACTTTTCTTAGCTCTGTTTTGCATATTACGTTCCAAACCAGTTGAGTGGAATAGTACTTGTACTAGGACCCAGAACAAATGTACTTTTGATTTTGACAGATTTTGTATTTGCCAGTGCCAAAGTTGACTTCAGCTTTGCAAAGTGTTATGGGATACTTAGCATGCGTGAACAAGAGTAAGCTTAATACCATTCAACTATAAAGCTTTGTACTAATATTTAGATAGAATGTAATGCACAATACATATGAGTATGGTGTGCAGTGTGTATAAGTATACGTATTGGCTAACAGACTGTTGGCTGCATGTCTGAGGGGAGACTCGGGAAAGGCAGGGGCAGCATAACCAGTGCTTGGACCCAGTGGTGCAGATCCCTGGAGCCATAAAGCACCAGGAGCAGGGAAAGCTGTAGAAAGTAGATGCTCCACATGGTCCCTGCTTCTTGCAGTCTCCAGCCAGCCTTTGAGAGTCAGCTCCCCACCTTAATGCAGCTTCCCCTGCACCTCAGACCCCTTATCTTGATTCCTGCTCCCCTTCCCACTTTTGCCTCCCTCTGCACCTTCTAAAATTCACAGGACCGGCTGTAGCCCTTGCTAGCGCAGCAGGGGCTATGGAGCCTGTATGAACTCTGTTAAGGTCCGTGGCAGCTCCTGCGCACTGGGAGGCCAGTCTGAGTCTGGAAGCAGAACCAAGGTCTGGTACATAGGGAAGCCTGGGAAGGATGGAGTAGATAACTTGAGTGAGCCCTTGTAAATCCCAGTTTGCTCACCATAGGATTGCAGATGAGTTACTCTGAGATAATGGTCCACAATTTATGAGTAGCTCATTTTGGGAACTCTTTTTGATGCATCAGTTTGAGCACAACATGTCAAGCACCTGCTATGCAGAGTTACATGTGTTGTGAAAAGTCAGTACGAACAACAAAACACGGGATTTTACTAAACAAATATGTCAATTCTCAACAGTTTTTTAGTTGAGTGGAGTTCATCGTTATCTTGCAGTCTTGCCAATTAATCACCTTCCTGCCAGTTGGAAAGTAAATCTTTCTTGAAAATGTTCCTGAGGTCTTTATTCTTTTTTCTCCCCTTCACATTCCTTCTATCACATAGCAATGCTGGGCTGAAAAACTCACTGTTCGACTCCACAGCTGCCATGGGTGGCAATGAGCTCCTGGAGAAAGATGGCTCCGAAAACCATAGTAAAGATCTTAGCAATGGCACCGACAGCAATTTGGAAGCAGCCAGGAGGCTGGCTAAGCGCCTCTACCAACTGGACCGATTCAAGCGCTCTGATGTGGCAAAGCACCTGGGTAAAAAGTATGTGTTGACACGGGCCACTGTCATTTGTACGGTTGATTCTGTACAATAATAAGAGCAGCTTGAGCGTTGCTTTTTAATAATAAACTTTTTGGTTTTTTTTTAAGCAATGAGTTCAGCAAACTTGTGGCTGAAGAATACCTGAAGTTTTTTGATTTCACGGGTATGACGCTGGATCACTCCCTCAGGTATGTGCTTATGTCCAAACTTCTTGTTCTTTTCACGTTGTCTCAATAGATATAATTATCCCTAGAGAATCTAAGGAATTGAAGATGGAGTCCAAGGGGAGGTTAGTTCCCGTTCTTTCAGTTTGCAATTCGAGTGTATAAGAACATAAGAACTGCCATACTGGGTCCAACCAATGGTCCATCTAGCCTAGTATCCTGTCTCCAACAGTAGCAGACAAGTACCAGACAAATCCTGTCTCCGACATTACCAGAGCTTCAGAGGGAGTGTACAGAACAGGGCAGTTGGAGTGATCCACCTCTGTCTTCCCCTCCTGGCTTTTGGCACTCAGAGGTTTAGGGACACCCACAGCTGGAGTTGCATCTCTGACTATCTTGGCTAACAGCCATACATTTACCTAGTTCTTTTTTTAACGCATTTATACTTTTGGCCATCACAACATCCCATGGCAATAAGTTCCACAAGTTAATTGTGTGTTGTGTGAAAAAGTACTTCCTCTTGTTTGTATTAAGCCTGCTGTCTAATAATTTCATTGGATTATCCTAGTTTTTGTGTTATACGAAGGGGTAAATAATATTATCTAGGGCTGTCAATTAATCACAGTTAACTCACGCAATTTAACTCAAAAAAATTAATCGTGATTAAAAAAATTAATCGCGATTAATTGCACTTATAACAATAGAATACCAATTGAAATTTATTAAATATTTTTGGATGTTATTCTACATTTTCAATATTGATTTCAGTTACAACACAGAATACAAAGTGCACAGGGCTCACTTTATATTATTATTTTTGATTACAAATATATGCACTGTAACAATGATAAACAAAAGAAATAGTATTTTTCAGTTCACTTCAGACAAGTACTGAAGTGCAATCTCTTTATCGTGAAAGTGTAACTTACAAATGCAGATTTTTTTTTTTTGGTCACGTAACTGCACTGAAAACCAAAACAACGTAAAACTTTAGAGTCTACAAGCCCACTCAATTCTCCTTCTTGTTCAGCCAATTTCTAAGACAGACAAGTTTGTTTACAGTGACGGGAGATACTGTCACTTGCTTCTTATTTACAATGTCACCTGAAAGTGAGAACAGGCGTTTTCATGGCACTTTTGTAGCCGGTGTTGCAAGGTATTTACATGCCAGATCTGCTAAACATTCGTATGCCCCTTCTTGCTTCGGCCACCATTCCAGAGGACATGCTTCCATGCTGATGATGCACATTAAAAAAGAAAATGCGTCAATTAAATTTGTGACTGTACTCTTTGGGGGGAGAATTGTATGTCTCTTGCTCTGTTTTACCCGCATTCTGCATATATTTCATGTTGTTATAGCAGTCTCAGATGATGACCCAGCACGTGTTTGTTTTAAGAACACTTTCACAGCAGATTTGACAAAATGCAAAGAAGGTACCAATGTGAGATTTCTAAAGATAGCTACAGCACTCGACCCAAGGTTTAAGAATCTGAAGTGCCGTCCAAAATCTGAGAGGGACGAGGTGTGGAGCATGCTTTTAGAAATCTTAAAAGAGCAACACTCTGATGCGGAAACTACAGAACTCGAACCACCAAAAAAAGAAAATCAGCCTTCTGCTGGTGGCATCTGACTTAGATGATGAAAATGAACATGCATCAGTACGCACTGCTTTGGAGCGTTATTGAGTAGAACCTATCATCAGCATGGAAGCATGTTCTCTGGAATGGTGGTTGAAGCATGAAGGGACATATGCACCTTTAGCTCATCTGGCATGTAAATATCTTGCAACGCCATGCGAATGCCTGTTCTCACTTCCAGGTGACATTGTAAACAAGAAGCAGGCAGCATTATCTCCTGCAAATTGTAACCAACCTTGTTTGTCTGAGTGATTGGCTGACCAAGAAGTAGGACTGAGTGGACTTGTAGGCTCTAAAGTTTTACATTGTTTTATTTTTGAATGCAGGTTTTTTTTGTACATAATTCTACATTTGTAAGTTCAACTTTCATGATAAAGAGATTGCACTACAGTACTTGTATGAGGTGAATTGAAAAATACTATTTCTTTGTTTTTTACAATGCAAATATTTGTAATCAAAAATAAATATGAAGTGAGCCCAGTACACTTTGTATTGTGTGTTGTAATTGAAATTAATATATTTGAAAATGTAGAAAACATCCCAAAATATTTAAAATGAATGGTATTCTATTGTTCAACAGCGCGATTAATCGCGATTAATTTTTTAAATCACTTGACAACCCTAATATTATCATAATATTACTAAAGAAACTAAAAATTGGTGACATTCCCTGGAGGGAAACACTTTTGTTGAATTGTTAAAATTCTTGGTGTGACATTACCCAGGGTGCAGTGTTGACTGCTGAACAGCTGTGTCTCCTTCATTCTCCAACTTGGGGTACCTTTTACATTACTTCGCTGTGAGAGCAGCCACTCCTGGTCTGCTCACACCCACCTTCCAGCATGTAAATTACTCCCAGTTATCTGGTATGAGTGGTACGGGCAGCTACTCTTGAATTACACTGCAGGGCAACACCAACCAATTCCCAGTCCCAGACTGCCCCCCCGAAATGTGAGTCTTGTATTGCCTAGCCCTCTCCTGGACAACACAAGCTCATATAAAGTCTGTCATTTTATTAATAGAAAATGATATGCACAAATCCTGTTATCTCAAATGGAGTTTTCCAAACACTTCAGTCTAAGCACACGCTGGCTTAGATAAAACAATAAAACAAGTTTATTAACTACAAAAAGATAAATTTTAAATGGTTACAAGTAATGAGGCATAATTACAAGTTGGTTACAAGAAAATAAAAATAAACGCTACTGATTCCTAACTTAACAAGTTAGAGTGAATTCAAAGCAAAGGTGTCTCTCACCAAGTTTTAGCAGTCTTACTGGCTGAATTCCGTTCTGCCGGGATCCCTCACCAGTCCAGTGATGCTTCCTTTGTCCTTCATGTGTTGTCAATGTCGTGAGTAGAGATGAAAGGAGTAATTTGGGGCCTCTGTTCCCCATTCTTGCACCTTTTCCTCTTTGAGAATCCTCTCCAGCTGGGAGGTCAGGAGACAGAAAGTCTATGGGGATGGGAACCTCCAGCTGTTTCTTTGCCAAGACGTAAATTTCTTGTTCATACCCTTTTTCCTGCCAAAAGAATGGCCATTTAACCAGGTGCAGGTCCATTTGATTTCGTTGACACCTGGCTGAGGCGTCAGTTTGCCTTTTGTCTCTGAGGAGCTGGTTTCTGGTTGCTTTTCTAAACTTGGAACATGTCTCAGTAATGTTATACAGTAGACATTTATAACTTTGCATACAACGTTACCACATATATTTCACCAGGACAATGACCAGCAAATTATGATTTTTCAGATGATACCTCACAAGGCATACTTGGTACAAAATTTAATATAGTCTTGTAAAAGGGGTGAACGTAGAGGTATAAACTGTCTGAGGGGAACAAATAATACCACTGTGCCCTCGCTGTGATGCGTTAAAAGTTAATAGGAAAGACATGATTGAGCCAGTGCAGAAGTGCTATGAATCAGAAGAATGAGGGAATTTGACAGCTGAATCATGAAATGCGCCAAGCCTTTTTGGAATTCAGGCTCTCCAGTTGCACTGCATGCTGTAGGTACTAAGCTCTTCTGAAATCTTGTAAGCATCTAAAAACATCTAGAACAATGGGAGCTGCTGGGAGCAGGACCCTTTTGAATATGGGTGCTCAGTACCCTTCTGAAACGCTGGCCCTAGCATTGTAGCTTCCTAGTTTTTAGGAATTTTCAGAATTGGGCCTCTCCCTTAAATATTTCTGTTTGTTATTTTTAGGAGTGGAAACATCCCCTCTATGTGGCAACAGTCTGCTAGCAGTGATATAAGTGTCCTGACAGCTAAATAGTAATAATTTTAAAGGAGAGAGATTTTTTTCCATTGATACAAAACTATGAAGAATAGTTTACAACTGGCCCTTGTCCAAAAAAAAGGGGGACTTTTTGCAAGTGTAGTTTCCAGGAGCTCAGTCCTGGAAGGAGGTGAGCACTGTGACCCGCTCCAACAATGCACGTAAGCATGTATTTAACTCTTTGAAGACTATGGTACTAGTCATGTGCTTAAATTAAGCATGTGCTTAAACACTTTGCTAGACTGGAGTAAGAATCCTCAGCTCCATGCAGGATCGAGCCCCATGTTGTGGAATAATCGCTGCATATTTATAAGCCATGCAGTGTGATTCCAAATACACTTTATATTTTAAATGGTGAAATCCAGTACCCTTCAGTGCATGTTTGGGGGGGGGGGAAGGGGGAAGGTGTTCTTCCCTTGATTATTCATAAATCCCATTTATATTAATAGTAGTGATCGTCAATAAAATATATGGTACAGTAGTTGTCCAGAACATTGCAACATCAATGTTACTACAGATCCAGACTGTGCCTGGCTATTACGTGGTGTGCAGGGGGAGCGTGCAGAGAGCCTTTCACCCACCACTTTAAGGACCCTAGGGGCACATATCACAGCAAAGGGGAATGGGAGAGGCAAGGATGAGGTGGAGCCATAGCTCTTGATGGGGTGAGGCAGCTTCATATCACCCACAATGCAGGGTTGTGTATATTGGCAATAATCTAGCCCCTAATGCGTTTGGGCCTGTTCCACTCAATATTGCAGTATTCTTCGGATAAAATAATGGAGGATATATTTTGTACTGAATATTAATTTCTATGATCCCGTGGCTTCCCTTGCCTTTGTCTTATTTGTTAGATTGTAGATTTGTCAGGGCAGAGGACATGTCGTATCTGTTTGCAAAACACCGTTCAAATGGAGGGCAGCGATATGAACTGGGAAGAGACTAGAGTTCCTAGCATGGCACAGTTTTGTGTTTAACTATGAAGCAGATTGTTTAAAATTCATATATAAAATTATTAACAGTCCTCGCACGTCCATGCACACACACAGATATAAGATCTGGTGATGCAGAGATCTAGGCAGCCAGCATCAACTCTCTCTCTCTCTCTCTCCCTCTCTCTCTCTCTAAAATATGAGATGATTCAACTATACCACTGTGGACTTCCTGCATCATGTAGTGTAAATAAAAGGAGCATTTACTAGTACAGTTTTGCCGACCACAAGGGCTCAAAAATCACGAGTCAGGCCCCCAAAATCCCGAGAGTTTCAGAAATAGCACATCTGGTGTACGTTTTATTTGCCTTCTTGTGTTAAGCATTCAAGATTTACGTTTTCAAGTTTTTCTTTGCGACCATGAGGGCTGGAAGCATCCTTTTTAAAAATAAAAAAATGAAAGTGGCCTGACTGCAGGAGTTGGTTGTTTACAAAGAGCACAAAATTTCAGTGGAGGAGTTGGCAATGCTGCCGGGATGAAGGATGCTTTTATGGCTAGGAAACTGCTCTGAGACTCAGAAGGCTTGTGTGTGTGTGGAGTGAGGGGGGCACTTCTGGCTTTGCACAAACTTTCCTGTGACGTTGGGCAAGTCATAGTCTCCCTGTGCCTCAGTTTGCCCTCAGTAAAATGGGAACAGTATTGGACTTCCTTACAGTGCTGTGGTGAAGATAGATTCATTAGGGCCAGATGGTTCCTGCTCTTGGTGCACTTGGGTGAGGGAGCCTCACTTCCCTTCCTCCCTTCCCTGGAGCTCCCCACAGGGCCGCGTGGCCTCACACCATCCCCACACTGGGGATCCTCAGGGCACAGTCTGGCCCTGATCATTTGAGAGGCCTGGGGTACTGTGGTGATAGATGCTAGAGAGATGGCTAACCATAAACATTATTGTCTCTGAAGCTATTTAATCCAGGGCAGTAAGATAAAGCCTCAATCCCACAGAACCTTAACGCACATGCCTAGCTTACTACCATGAGTGGTGCCATTGATTTCAGTGGGACTATTCACAGGAGTAAAGTTAAGCACGTGCCTAGGTGTCTGCAGGATAGGGACCAAAGTGATCATTTAAAGAACAACAGAAAATGCATTTAAAAATTGCACCATCCACAATACGAGGCCTGCTCCAGTCTTCCATCAAAGTCCAAATAGGTAATGGTCCCAGGTGTGCTCTTCTTTTTTATCCCTTGCATATTCTTTATCCAAAAAGCCTCCAAATACAAGAGGAAAATATTTAAAATAATACAGTTTTGTGTCAGTACATTTATGCCACTGCTCAGACCATCAATAACTTGCCTTCCCTTTTTGGGTTTAGTACATAGGGAATAATTATCTAGTTGGGCTTTCTTCCATTAGAAGACTCTTGGAAACAAGTTTTTGATATGCAGTCATTTATCCCTTACTGTGAAATGTGCTATATTATAAGGGCAATGCCATGCCAGTAGAGATCTGTGTTTTTAATTTCAGCTTTCTTTAAACTTCTTCTAGGAGTTTCTTTAAAGCCTTTTCACTTATTGGAGAAACTCAGGAAAGAGAGAGGGTATTAATCCACTTCTCCAACAGATACTATCAGTGTAACCCAAACACCGTTTCTACTCAAGGTAATTTTGCTTCTGATTTCTAGGTCATGGGCATTCCTCTTTGTTCTTTCACTTTGGGCTATCGCCTGTATGTTTCCTGCTTGAAATATTCTCCTGCCTGAGGAAAAACAAGTATATGCATGAAAATGGACTGTTTGTGGAAGGCGAGAGATTGACAACAGTGGGAATGGGAGTCCTCTAATTTATCCTTGCCAGAAGTATGGACATAGGCAGGGCAACCTTACTCATGTTGGCCTCAGTTCAACAAGGTATTTAAACATGCCTAAGCACTTGAGTAGTTCCTCAGCGTGGCTCCGTACATGCTTAAAATTGGGCATGTCCTCCCTGGCCTCCTTTCATGTAGGCCAGCTAACATCAGTTAGTAGGCAACTTCCTCTTCAACGCTCTCGGTAATTTTTAAAATTTGGAAAAAAAAAAAAACTAAACCAAGAAAGAAAACATTCCCGAGTAAAAGGGCAAACTATCTGCTGACATAACTCCATTGAATTCAACAGAGAATTAGACCTAAAAATTCCAACTACATTAGATCATACGTAAGTCTATAATAAAGATAGCAGGAAAAGAAAGAAAGAGGAAAAATATATTTCAGGCCCCCCTTAATCCCAGCTACCTAGATGATTTTAGCTACAAATACATTAAAAATTGGGGTGGTAGAAGATGAATAACCAACTGTGCACAACACAGAGGAAATAAGACATTGTTTGGAGTCAGGGTCAAGAATTGGGTATGGAGGGAATTAGAATTAAATCTACAGTAGCTGACTCCATACTAAACTGGTATTTTCCTCCATGACACTCTTGGGAAGTGAATTGTTGAATCTAAAATAAATGTTTAGCTTCACCCAGAGCCGAGGGGTTGATTGTGTCTTTTGGCTCAGCCCTGTACGGGGAAATGTGGTTAGCGGCTGCATCCCAGTAGGGGACCACCGAAGGATGTGTGATGCAGAATCACAGTTCCGGAGAAGTGATTTGCCTGCGCCAGGAGCGGGGTACAGCTTAAATTCAGCTTTTCTGGCTGGAGCATTGAGGGTGTGGCACCTAGGTTCTGCCTGCTCCCTGCTTATCTCTGCCCCCTCCTGAACACTTGCCCACCTCAGGTTTGTGCATGGGGTAGCCTGCCCCAGCTAGCATGGGTGGTCATATCAGCAAAGACAGCACCATGCTGGCTTCGGCGCCAGTAGTGCAGTCCTGGCCTGGACCCTGGCCCGGCGGTGCTGTCTCTCGTGCAGTGGTGACTCGTGTTAGCGGGACTCGAGCTAGCTTAGGTAGGCTAGTCCAGGCAAAGCTTTTGCTGGGTTGAGGGACCGCTCAGGTGCTCCATGTAATTCTAGCAGGGGTGCCATTTGCAGCCAGACATAATGCCTCGAAGTTGACAGTGTCCCTCTGATCCCCTGCAAATATCAGCAGGAACCTTTTCGTTTCATCCGCTTACTGGGGGGGATTTTTTGCATCCAGTAGAAGTAGCAGTACTTTAAATTGATGATCAGCTTCCGATATTGAATTTCAGCCCTCAGCGGAGCTCTTGGGACCCAGTGAGCCCTTGGTTACGAAGTGGAGCCTTCATCCCCTTCAGTGGAAACGCAGGGATGTAACGGGGAGTGGACTGTTTCGAATTCAGTGTTCCTTGTTTGAGAGATTTTGCTTAGATTTCTTTGAGAATGAAGGCACATGCTTCATTGGGAAATGCATTGTGCAATCATAGAAGCATAGACTATCAGGGTTGGAAGGGACCTCAGGAGGTCATCTAGTCCAACCCCCTGTGATCTGTGTGTCTGTACTGGAACACCACAAATCGAAACCCTGGGTGAATGGAAGTTACCCTTGCCGGTGATGGTGGCTGCTGCTGTTTTATTTAACACTACTGTAGTACCCCGATATACCACTCTGGATTGTACTCTGTGGTACAGACACCTAGGGTAATATGGTTCCTGCCTCAAAGAACTTACTCTCTTAGGGTGTGTCTACACCGCAGGATTCGTTCAGCCTCGTGTAGTGTATGTACGTGCATAGCCCCCCAGCATGGGTATAAATAGTAGTGTAGACGTGAGGCACGGATTAAGCCAGTGAGGTAAAGATGCACAAGAAGGGTGTGGTTATATACTGAGTACATACCCTACACGTTCTATATTGGCCCAAGTCATGACTCCCCATCTACACTGCTGCCTCCCGATGCTGGAGCCTTTCCTTGCTGCAGTGAAAGGCTCTGGCAGTGGGGAGCAGCTGAAGCCTTTCTGCATTGCCTCCCCTCTGCCAGAGCGTTTTACCGACACCCGTAGCTACACACCTCAGTGTGGACACAGCCTGCTTTTCATTGGGGTGCGTAGCTACAGGTGCACTACACCCCACTGAAAGTGATTTGTAGCATAGATGTAGCCTTAGGGCCTGATCCTGCAATGAGCTCAGCACATACATAGTCCCGCTGGCTTCAAGATACGATCACATACTATTTATTTCCGTAGGACCCCTGCCCTGTTCAGTGCACAGGATGGACAGTGCGTACGGCCCCATGCTTTATTCGCTGCACACCATCCAAACCTCCCACTGAACAGGAAATTGTTAATTTCCTCACTGTTTTTTTTTTTTAATGGTGCTCATCAGTGTAACAGTTGAATGCTTCATAGAGAGGGATGAATGTGTCTTCACCCTTCCCCAGTGAGCTGATACTATGACCCCCACTTTACAGATGGGGGTACTAAGGCACAGAAAGATGAAGAGCGACATTTTCAAGTGTTCACTAGTGTGGAGTGACCAATGCGAGACACCTAGGGCCTGATTTTTACAGATGGTGAGCACCCGCACCGCCCATCGACTTCAGCTGGAGTAGTAGGCCGTCAGCACTTTGGAAAGCTGGCTCTGGACATCTCAAAATGAGGCCTCAGGCAAATGAGGAACACACAGTCAGTGGCTGCTTCCGCAAATGTTGGCCTACGTGTCTTTGCCAATGCCACATAATCAGCCAGTGGCAAAGCCTGAGAGAACCCATTTCTGCCGGCTTCTAGTCCAGTGCTCTCCCCTCAAGAGCCTCTTCCTGTGGATCCCGGCCACACTGGCTGCACAGCATGCGGCTTCTGCAGCGTATGCGGCTGGGGTCCTGTGAGCAGCAGCAGCCTCTTCCACTGTACAGCCCTACCTCATTCAGAGTCAAAGGCAAGCAGTGCTGGAGGCAGGGGTCCTGTGGGGGGAGCTCGTATGTGACCATGTTATTCGGGCCTATGTTTCTGGAAGACCAGACATACCGACTGAGAGAGGCTATAACATCTCCTTGCTGGAAGGTCAGTGGTGTCCCAGGCAAGGAGACAGGGAGTTTATTCTTTCTGGTTTGGCCCTAACGAGCAAAAAAAAAAAAAAAAACCTGATTCCATTTGGCGTACTGATGCCAGCAAAAGTAGCCGGGAGTGTGGTTTCAAATCTACGTTATCTTATCAGTTGATGCTGCAAGACAGGTTTGTCAGGTGATAAAAGACGAAAGAAAGTATGAGATGAACTGACATTTCCGTTACATTACTCTAGATTGATTTTCCTGCATTTTTCTGTGTGTTACCTGATGAGCAGATTCCCCTTAAAGGCAGAGGCAGACTCAATTGGGGAGCAAGGTCCTAGTGCAACCTGAGCTGATCTTAAATACATTGTCCTGGGTAGTGTGTGTTTGTGTAGGGTGACCAGATGTCCCAATGTTATCAGGACCTTCCCGATAGTAGGGGCTTTGTCTTATATATGTAACTATACTCCCACCCCACCCTACCCCGAAAAAAGAGTGTCCCAAGTTTTCACACTACTATCTGTGTGCGATATTTGCTCTGTTTCTTTTCCCAGATGGAGTCCATTGTCTCACCTGTGCAGTGATGCTGCTGAACACTGACCTACATGGCCATGTGAGTGCACATGCTAAGAACATGCTATGCCCTTGTTTTCAGGAAGAGCTCGCCTGTCAAAGTTGAGCTTTCAGGAAGTGGTGCTGGTCACAGATCAGCCCTCAAGCGCTCCTTGTTTTGCATGGTGCTCCCCTTTGGGAGCAGGACGGCCACTGGCCGCTCTGCTAGCAGCACAAGGCGCATAGGCATCCTCGTCACCTGTGTCCTTGGATACAGTTGGAGTCCCTATGCTCCCCAGAGCACAGACACTGCTTCCTCCATGGGGTGTCTCAAAGGCGGTCACCTGACAACTGGCCAGCAGATCCTGTTGGGAGGAAAAGCTGCACCCCCAGAAGGGGTGTGACAGTGGGTGTGGTTCCCTGCATGCCTCCCCCGACCTCCAGAAGGGTTGTGCCCACTACCCCAGTTGCAACATTGCCCATCCCTCCTCTGTGTTGCTCTTCCTGGGGACAGCAGCCTGTTCCGGCCTGGCAGCAGCAGTGTCTGTTGGCTTCTACCTTCCCTGCTGCTTTGCTGTCCTGGGGAGGAGGCGAAAGAACCTGGGAGGAAATGGGGATGTTTGGGCAGCCAGTTATGAACTGAAAGCCTAGTGACCACAGTTAACGTCCATTCGGTATCCCCTGCAGCTAATGTGAAAACACACATGAACCAAATAAGCCAAAGGGTGTGTCCAGCACACTGGTGCAGTAGGAGACCACAACATGTATTTCAGTGCTCCAAGCACCCCATTGTATGTGCTCATGGTGAGATATGACTGCTCTGAATTTTAACCTTTTGCTGCACATTTTTGGGGGGGTCTCCACTACACATCTAGGGTCTAATTCTGCACCCCTTAAGTGACCCAGAATAGCACTTACCCTCAGGAATATTGGCGTCAGCCGGCTGACTTGCATGAATAAGAACTAGTCAGCATACGCTGTTTCCAGAAAACACATGCATTTCCACAAAAGCAAATGCTACCCAACAATAGCTCGACCTTGCAGTCTGTCATGCAGGTGAAACCCCACTGAAGCTAATAGGAGCTTTGCTTGCATGAATGACTGCAGCATCAGGCCCAGAGTAATTTACTCTCCAAGATAATGGTATTGGCAATACAGAGGGTAGAGTGAGATTCTTGTGGAAATCTGGATTCCATGCTGATTTCCAGTGGGAAGTGGAGGTGGTTCTTGTTGGACAGAGCCGGAAAAGGTGTAACACAGTCATGCTTTAACTGGAGACGTAATTCGGGACTCTACCAGGCCTGCTAGAGATCGATCCATGTTGGGTGCAGTGCAGAACTCCCTCTCCCAAAGGAGTGCAAGGAGGGATTCTGCCCTCAGGGGAGCGAGTAGCTCCCAGGGGGAGCCACATCGCTAAAATGGGTGCACAAACTCCCTCCCTAAGTCCCTGCTTGGTTGTTTCACTTTGTGGCCACGCAACCTCCCTGTCTCTTGTGGGTGTGTCTTTTGTGTCCCATTGGCTCACAGAAGGAACAATTCTGACAGGCACTTGTTCAAGGGAGGGTAAGACTCCTTGACACAGTGTAAGAGCCTGGGAGAATCTAACCACAATCTCTAGCCCCTTTTCATTCAGTGCCATTCTACTCATAGCCACTAGGTGGCGGAGAAGGACCGGCACTTGCCTGAGTTATCCTTGCTCAAGCAGACCATGGCAGACGGGCTCTCTGCCCTACAGGTTAAATTTAAGGCAAGGACACAAACTGTACCTCAGCCATCCGAGGTGGGGAGGGGAGCTATGTGATCAGAGGCTGAGATGTGGGGGTAGGGTGGGAGGAATGCAAACTTCAATTGGTTTGATGTGGCTGTTTAATTTGTATTTCAGAAAATGTATTTACAATGCATGGAGACCTGCCTTAAAGCACCCCAGGGACCGACACAAACTGGGTTCTTAATGGGGAGGGGTATTCTAACTGAAGCAAGGCAGAGCTGTCCTTCAAACATTTGGGAACCTTTGGGGGTGGCTCTTACAAGAAAGGAGGTTGCCCCTTGTACAGAACTTAAGAGCAACTCCAAGGAACTTATAAAAGTTACAGCTAAGACTTTCAAAGCTGTCCAAGGGACTTCAACATCCATTTCCCATTAGTTTTAATGAGGAGTGGGAGTCCAAAGCCCCTAAGGGTATGTCTACACTACGGAATAAGGTCGAATTTATAGAAGTCGGTTTTTTAGAAATCGGTTTTATATATTCGAGTGTGTGTGTCCCCACAGAAGTGCATTAAGTGCATTAACTCGGCGGAGTGCTTCCACAGTACCGAGGCCAGAGTCGACTTCCGGAGCGTTGCACTGTGGGTGGCTATCCCACAGTTCCCACAGTCTCCGCTGCCCATTGGAATTCTGGGTTGAGATCCCAATGCCTGATGGGGCTGAAACATTGTCGCGGGTGGTTCTGGGTACATATCATCAGTCCCCCCCTTCCCTCCCTCCCTCCGTGAAAGCAAGGGCAGACAATTGTTTCGCGCCTTTTTTCCTGAGTTACCTGTGCGGATGCCATACCACCGCAAGCATGGAGCCCGCTCAGGTAACCGTCACCGTATGTCTCCTGGGTGCTGGCTGACGCGGCACGGCATTGCTACACAGTAGCAGCAACCCATTGCCTTCTGGCAGCAGACGGTACAGTACGACTGGTAGCCGTCCTCGTCATGTCCGAGGTACTCCTGGTCGCCTGTGTGAGGTCGATCAGGAGCGCCTGGGCAGACATGGGCGCAGGGACTAAATTTTTAGTGACTTGACCAGGTCATTTTTTTTAGTCCGGCAGTCAGTCCTATTGAACCGTCTTATGGTGAGCAGGCAGGCAATATGGATTGCTAGCAGTCCTATTGCACCGTCTTCTGCCGAGCAGCCATGAGATGTGGATGGCATGCAGTCCTTCTGCACCGTCTGCTGCTAGCCAAAGATGTAAAAGATAGATGGAGTGGATCAAAACAAGAAATAGACCAGATTTGTTTTGTACTCATTTGCCTTCTCCCCTGTCTAGGGGACTCATTCCTCTAGGTCATACTGCAGTCACGCACAGAGAAGGTGCAGCGAGGTAGATCTAGCCATGTATCAATCAGAGGCCAGGCTAACCTCCTTGTTCCAATAAGAACAATAACTTAGGTGCACCATTTCTTATTGGAACTCTCCGTGAAGTCCTGCCTGAACTACTCCTTGATGTAAAGCCACCCCCTTTGTGGATTTTAGCCCCCTGAAGCCAACCCTGTAAGCCGTGTCGTCAGTCGCCCCTCCCTCCGTCAGAGCAACGGCAGACAATCATTCCGCGCCTTTTTTCTGTGCGGACGCCATACCAAGGCAAGCATGGAGTCCGCTCAGCTCACTTTGGCAATTAGGAGCACATTAAACACCACACGCATTATCCAGCAGTATATGCAGCACCAGAACCTGGCAAAGCGCTACCGGGCGAGGAGGCGACGTCAGCGCGGTCACGTGAGTGATCAGGACATGGACACAGATTTCTCTGAAAGCATGGGCCCTGCCAATGCATGCATCATGGTGCTAATGGGGCAGGTTCATGCTGTGGAACGCCGATTCTGGGCTCGGGAAACAAGCACAGACTGGTGGGACCGCATAGTGTTGCAGGTCTGGGACGATTCCCAGTGGCTGCGAAACTTTCGCATGCGTAAGGGCACTTTCATGGAACTTTGTGACTTGCTTTCCCCTGCCCTGAAGCGCATGAATACCAAGATGAGAGCAGCCCTCACAGTTGAGAAGCGAGTGGCGATAGCCCTGTGGAAGCTTGCAACACCAGACAGCTACCGGTCAGTTGGGAATCAATTTGGAGTGGGCAAATCTACTGTGGGGGCTGCTGTGATGCAAGTAGCCCACGCAATCAAAGATCTGCTGATATCAAGGGTAGTGACCTTGGGAAATGTGCAGGTCATAGTGGATGGCTTTGCTGCAATGGGATTCCCTAACTGTGGTGGGGCCATAGACGGAACCCATATCCCTATCTTGGCACCGGAGCACCAAGCCGGCGAGTACATAAACCGCAAGGGGTACTTTTCAATAGTGCTGCAAGCTCTGGTGGATCACAAGGGACGTTTCACCAACATCAACGTGGGACGGCCGGGAAAGGTACATGACGCTCGCATCTTCAGGAACTCTGGTCTGTTTCAAAAGCTTCAAGAAGGGACTTTATTCCCAGACCAGAAAATAACTGTTGGTGATGTTGAAATGCCTATATGTATCCTTGGGAACCCAGCCTACCCCTTAATGCCATGGCTCATGAAGCCGTACACAGGCAGCCTGGACAGCAGTCAGGAGCTGTTCAACTGCAGGCTGAGCAAGTGCAGAATGGTGGTAGAATGTGCATTTGGACGTTTAAAGGCGCGCTGGCGCAGTTTACTGACTCGGTTAGACCTCAGCGAAACCAATATTCCCACTGTTATTACTGCTTGCTGTGTGCTCCACAATATCTGTGAGAGTAAGGGGGAGACGTTTATGGCGGTGTGGGAGGTTGAGGCAAATCGCCTGGCTGCTGGTTATGCGCAGCCAGACACCAGGGCGGTTAGAAGAGCACAGGAGGGTGCGGTACGCATCAGAGAGGCTTTGAAAACCAGTTTCATGACTGGCCAGGCTACGGTGTGAAAGTTCTGTTTGTTTCTCCTTGATGAAACCCCCCGCCCCTTGGTTCACTCTACTTCCTTGTAAGCTAACCACCCTCCCCTCCTCCCTTTGATCACCTCTTGCAGAGGCAATAAAGTCATTGTTGCTTCACATTCATGCATTCTTTATTCATTCATCACACAAATAGGGGGATGACTACCAAGGTAGCCCAGGAGGGGTGGTGGAGGAGGGAAGGAAAATGCCACACAGCACTTTAAAAGTTTACAACTTTAAAATTTATTGAATGACAGCCTTCTTTTTGGGGGGCAATCCTCTGTGGTGGAGTGGCTGGTTGGCCGGTGGCCACCCCACCGCGTTCTTGGGCGTCTGGGTGTGGAGGCTATGGAACTTGGGGAGGAGGGTGGTTGGTTACACAGGGGCTGTAGTGGCAGTCTGTGCTCCAGCTGCCTTTGCTGCAGCTCAACCATACACTGGAGCATACTGGTTTGATCCTCCAGCAGCCTCAGCATTGAATCCTGCCTCCTCTCATCACGCTGTCGCCACATTCGAGCTTCAGCCCTCTCTTCAGCCCGCCACTTACTCTCTTCAGCCCGCCACTTACTCTCTTCAGCCCGCCACCTCTCCTCCTGGTCATTTTGTGCTTTCCTGCAGTCTGACATTATTTGCCTCCACGCATTCGTCTGTGCTCTGTCAGTGTGGGAGGACAGCATGAGCTCGGAGAACATTTCATCTCGAGTGCGTTTTTTTTTCTTTCTAATCTTCACTAGCCTCTGGGAAGGAGAAGATCCTGTGATCATTGAAACACATGCAGCTGGTGGAGAAAAGAAAAGGGACAGCGGTATTTAAAAAGACACATTTTATAAAACACTGGCTACACTCTTTCAGGGTAAACCTTGCTGTTAACATTACATACATAGCACATGTGCTTTCATTACAAGGTCGCATTTTGCCTCCCCCCACCGCGTGGCTACCCCCTCAACCCTCCTCCCTCCCTGTGGCTAACAGCGGGGAACATTTCTGTTCAGCCGCAGGCAAACAGCCCAGCAGGAATGGGCTCCTCTGAGTGTCCCCTGAAGAAAAGCACCCTATTTCAACCAGGTGACCATGGATTATATCTCACTCTCCTGAGGATAACACACGAACGGATGTTGCTTGAACGCCAGCAAACATACACTGCAATGCTTTGTTGTACAATGATTCCCGAGTACGTGTTACTGGCCTGGAGTGGTATAGTGTCCTACCATGAAGGACGCAATAAGTCTGCCCTCCCCAGAAACCTTTTGCAAAGGCTTTGGGAGTATATCCAGGAGAGCCGCGAATGCCAGGGCAAAGTAATCCTTTCACATGCTTGCTTTTAAACCATGTATAGTATTTTAAAAGGTACACTCACTGGAGGTCCCTTCTCCGCCTGCTGGGTCCAGGAGGCAGCCTTGGGTGGGTTCAGGGGGTACTGGCTCCAGGTCCAGGGTGAGAAACAGTTCCTGGCTGTCGGGAAAACCGGTTTCTCCGCTTGCTTGCTGTGAGCTATCTACAACCTCCTCCTCATCATCATCTTCTTCGTCCCCAAAACCTGCTTCCGTATTGCCTCCATCTCCATTGAAGGAGTCAAACAACACGGCTGGGGTAGTGGTAGCTGAACCCCCTAAAATGGCATGCAGCTCATCATAGAAGCGGCATGTTTGGGGCTCTGACCCGGAGCGGCCGTTCGCCTCTCTGGTTTTCTGGTAGGCTTGCCTCAGCTCCTTCAGTTTCACGCGGCACTGCTTCGGGTCCCTGTTATGGCCTCTGTCCTTCATGCCCTGGGAGATCTTGACAAAGGTTTTGGCATTTTGAAAACTGGAACGGAGTTCTGATAGCACGGATTCCTCTCCCCATACAGCGATCAGATCCCGTACCTCCCGTTCGGTCCATGCTGGAGCTCTTTTGCGATTCTGAGACTCCATCATGGTCACCTCTGCTGATGAGCTCTGCATGGTCACCTGCAGCTTGCCATGCTGGCCAAACAGGAAATGAGATTCAAAAGTTCGCGGTTCTTTTCCTGTCTACCTGGCCAGTGCATCTGAGTTGAGAGTGCTGTCCAGAGCGGTCAAAATGGAGCACTCTGGGATAGCTCCCGGAGGCCAATACCGTCGAATTGTGTCCACAGTACCCCAAATTCGACCCGGCAAAGCCGATTTAAGCGCTAATCCACTTGTCAGGGGTGGAGTAAGGAAATCGATTTTAAGAGCCCTTTAAGTCGAAATAAAGGGCTTCATCGTGTGGACGGGTGCAGGTTTACATCGATTTAATGCTGCTAAATTCGACCTAAAGTCTTAGTGTAGACCAGGGCTAAGTGGCTTTGCAGATCTCAGCCTCCAGGTTTTATAAGGGAAAAGAAGTTACAAGCAAACTCTACTCCCAGCAACTCTACTCCCAGCAACTCTACTCCCACATTCTGCTACCCTCTCATGTTGAGCACAGTACCTTACTCCTCCGGGAGTCCCACTGAAATTGATGGCACCTCTCAAGGAATAAGGCAGCACTCATCATGAGTAAAAATAAAGATACAGGAATCTGCCCCATAGTGTGCACTCTCAGATTGCTCCTTTGTTTAGCATGGTGTTTAGCTGGAGACTATCCCTTTACACGGCTGCTGAGGCTAAGCTGATTCTGTTTGTCATAAGACCATGTAACCCTGCAGATTTCTGTGACTGGTGGTTATTACCATGTTGTCTTAAGTGTGGAGAAGGCAGAGCAGCCGCCATAACAACTAACAGAACCCTGCATGTATTTCTCTTGTCCTTTTCTTCCTTGGATCACCTGTAATCTTTTTATTCTTTTGCATTTTCCTTCTAGGTGGTAAGTTGGGTGTTTATAACTTTGAATGCAGCCTCTTCTGCACATATCATAACTGCCTGTTTTCTAACTGTAGTATCATGCTCCAACCTGTTAGCATGACTCTGCTATGCCATGAAGCCTACTAAAGGAGTCAGTGAATGGATCTAATGAACCCCCTTTATTCCTCCTTGTCTTGCTGAAGTTCATTCTCTTTCCATGTACTGGAGTAACCCACTTCAGTTACCATGTGCTGGAAAAGAATATCAAAGAAGGAACCTATTAATATGGGTAGCAACCCACTTCAAGTGGGGAAATGAATTGTAATTTTAGGGTCTGACTGTAGCTGCAAAAGCCTAAATCTAAAATTAAAACTTCACCCTCTCAGAGCTGTTTTTTGAAGCTTAATAAAAGCAGGAGTTAGGGCCAGTTGGGGGCTAGTGTGCAAGCTGTACTGCTCCAGGAGGCAGTGTAGGTCAGAGACACCCCTCTGATGGCACAGTTCCTTCCTGGTCACCCCTTTGCTCTGTGAGAAGGGGGTAGTGATTTATAGCTGTCTTATACAGTAGCAAATCTCCTTGTTGGATCAGCATTGCTGGGTGATGTGGTGGGGGTGGAATCCTGGCTCAGCCTGCTCCTCACCTCTCCCTGCCCATGTGCTCTGGTGAGGAGTAGCAGGCACAAAGAACAAGGGATGAAGTAGCCCTAAAAGTCCATAACTTATATAATAGATGGAGCTCCTCAGGTCTGTCAGGTCTGTCTGCACAGCAGAGTTAACCCGGGCCCTTCCTCACGTGTTTCCCTAACCCAGCTCCTGTCGCACATGGAGCCCTCTTGTCAGAGTCTTGTGGTGCTTTCAGCCCAGCTGGAGTATAGGCTCGAGCTGCTTTAACTCAGGGTGTCCACTTTGTAGTGAGTGATTCAGTGTCTTCCCACGTGCCCAGATGGACAGACAAGTTCTCCCATAGTTCACTGGGAAAGAATCATAAAGTGGCTCAGCTTATTGCAGTGCTAAGAACCATGGGATATACCCCCCAGAAGTCCTAGTGACACATACTGGGGAGCGCAGCACCAGTGAGGACACTGACTTGCATGGGCCTTTGCAGTCTGGCTGTTCACAGCCAGGCTAGGCTAACCTGGGTGCTCCGACCCTGCTGCTGATCACCCAAGTGCAAGTGAGACTATAAACCAAAAAAGGCCCTTTGGATTGGAAATGCCAGTGCAGCCCCAACCTCAGGGAGTCACCGAAAGTTAGGGTTAAAAATATCAGGTTTAATTCAGAGCTTTATTTTCCAGTTCTAGTTTCGGTTTCTTAGCCTGGTGGAAGAAGTTCTTCCCAGCTTCCGGACAGCAGCTTTGGCAACATGGCTCCAGCTTTCTCTGAAGTCAGACCTTAAAGTTCTATGAATATAACCCCACCCTTTGATAATGCTTGGAGATCTGTGGATGAAAAGCACCGTGCAAGTGCTAGGAAACACCACCACCACCTCCATCCTCGTTATGATGTTTATGTACTACTTAACATCCATTGTTTGAACGGGGGGCTGGGTTATTAACACGCATTTCTTGTGCGTTTTCCAGCTGGGTCATGCAGACATGCTTGCACCGATGTCTGTATAATTCTGGGAATGCTTCTCTGCACGGCCTGCCTTGGGTTCAAACTAAAGCAAGGAGATGCTATCCATCCAGATGTAGTTTTCTTAGGCCTAACTGTTGTTGGACAACAGCACCAATCTAATTGTATGTTTCTGTAATGTATCTTTTGGTGACTTCTAGAACATTGGGAAAAAGATGACCTGCCAAGAATTCATTGCCAACCTTCAGGGGATGAATGAAGGCAAAGATTTCCCCAGGGGGCTGCTGAAGGTAAGGGATGAATTTAACAGCTGGTTTTAAAATAAGAGATTTGGTTTTGCCTTCACTGACTGATTCCTGAATCACAGTTAAAATAGACCATGCAGTTTATTGAATTCCTATTTGTCATTCACGATGGTGAATGGGCTTTTCTCTGCTCCCAAAGCACAGAAAAAATTTCACTCCTGCAAAGTCAATTAGTAGTCCCAACGAAGATGCTTGCAGTGCATAAAGGTAAGTCTATGCGTTAGTCTCTGCGGGTTTGGGGCCAGAGTTTTTAATAAAAGGAAACAAAGGTGTGGCACAATCTATGAGTGCTTTGTAATGATAAGAGCAGGCACAAAGCCAGCAAGTTATTGCAACTGCATATTTAAGAGGGACCCCTGAATTGTGTATTATATAAGTTTTATATAGAGCTTGGGAAGAGGCTCATAGTGGTTTTCACATCAAAATGGGAGAGATAATTTTAGATTAGAATGCATTGTACTGTTTTTCTTCAGGGTTTGTTTGTATAATTTTTGAGAGTCTTTAAATGTGAATAACTGCAGAGAGCCTGAGCTGGCCACATCTCATTTTAGTAGCACTAATAGCGGGAAATATTTCTTTTCTTTGCCTGGGGGTTGGCATGAAGCATCAGGATGTTGGAAGGGAGACAAGAATTTACACTAGAGTTCATGAATTGTTCACTAATGGGAAAATACGAAATATTGTTGCACCTGGCGCCTGACCCAAAATCTATTGAAGTCAGTGGAAAGATTCCCATTGTCTTCAGTGGGCTTTGGATAGGGCCCCTAATGAAATGCCAGACGCAGTGTATAGTTCAGGGTCGTTTTTTCATTTTTGTGGTTTCTCCGGTTGCTCTTGGCTCCTCCTGGGCTGTGCTTCCTAAATTTAAGCCCCTATTTGGAAAAAATAAAAACCTTCACCTGGGTGGTTAATAACCGAAGTGTCGCTGAGAGGACGCTCCCAGGTAAACTCCTGTCTGCCGTTGCCTTGGAGAGGCGGAGTGGGATTACTTGGCAGAGTAATCAAAGGCTCTTACTGACTAGCTAGATCTCTGGTGCTGTCTTTAAACAGCCCGTTTAGTGTACGAAAGGAAGATTTCCATTGGGCTCACCTGCTGTTTATTTTTCCGCTGTTGGAAGAATGATGATCATTATCCTGGCCCATGCTATTAAGAACCTTTAGCACTGACTGTAAAGCTATCCTAAATGGGTAGCTATAAACCTGGGGTAGCTGGCTCTGTGCCAGCCCAGACCATCCCAGCATAGGGAGTGGGATGGGGCTTGGAGGGGTTGTTTCGGGGGCTAAAGAGAGTATGGCAGGAATGCAGTACTCTCCATCAGTCCCTGCCCTTGTCCTGGTTCCTGGCAGATACTCTCATTTGTGTGGGAGGCTGATTTGACCCCCGTCCGGCCCCAGGATCAGAGAGGGAGGAGGCAGAAACGTGGCTTTTAGAGCCGCTGTTGCCTGTCCCCTGACTCTGCTGAGATGTGCTCTGGCACAACCGAGGGTTTGCTTCTCATTGTTTTTCTTAGTAAATCTGAATGTACTGAAAAGCAGTAGCCTTGTTTTTCAATAGCTCTTACTGGCAGTCTGCATCTGATACAGGCTTTATGTTTAGCAATACAAATCAGGTGCATAGGCCTTTATTCAGCAAGGTGCTTCAGCAAAATGCTTTTAATTTAACTGTTCCATTAGCAACACTGTGAATGAAAGCAAATTCAGTGTCTGACTCAGAACCCCTAAAAATGGTGCCTGTCTAGCGTCCTTGCTCGTGCCTTTGCAATTCCTGTTAGAACTATGCAGAGTCCACCAGGTGGCATGATGTCACAGCTGAAAATGTAACAGCGAACAAAAGTTTGAGAATACCAGACGCCCACCTCTCATCAGTACAGCCGGGGTCAGGGAGAGAACTGCATCTCTGCGAGTCACAATTCTTTCTCCATTCTCCTCTCGCTGGCAAGTTAGGCATTTGCCATTACATGGAGCTGGGCTTAAAGGTATATTTTCCAAGTTTAGTGGATGCAGGGAAAGTTAATTTTTTTTTTTGGTAGGCTTGTGGCTAAGCAGCAGTTCTGCAGAAAAGGACCTGGGGATTACAGTGGACGAGAAGCTGGATATAAGTCAGCAGTGTGCCCTTGTTGCCAAGAAGGCCAACGGCATATTGGGCTGTATTAGTAGGAGCATTGCCAGCAGATCGCGGGGAATGATTATTTCCCTCCATTCGGCACTGGTGAGGCCACACCTGGAGTATTGTGTCCAGTTTTAGTCCCCCCACTACAGAAGGGATGTGGACAAATTGGAGAGAGTCCAGCGGAGGGCAATGGAAATGATCAGGGGGCTACAGCACATGACTTACGAGGAGAGGCTCAGGGAACTGGGGTTATTTACTGCAGAAGAGAAGAGTGAAGGGGGATTTGATAGCAGCCTTCAACTACCTGAAGGGGGGTTCCAAAGAGGATGGAGCTCGGCTGTTCTCAGTGGTGGCAGATGATGGAACAAGGAGCAATTGTCTCAAGTTGCAGTGGGGGAGGTCTAGGTTGGATATTAGGAAACACTATTTCACTAAGAGGGTGGTGAAGCACTGGAATGGGTTACATAGGGAGGTGGTGGAATCTCCTTCTTTAGAGGTTTTTAAGGTCGACAAAACCCTGGCTGTGATGATTTAGTTGGTGTTGGTCCTGCTTTGAGCGGGGGTTGGACTAGATGACTTCCTGAGGTCTCTTCCAACCCTAATCTTCTATGATTCTAAGGGAAAAGAAAATAACTGAAAGCCTCAGGAACCATCTAGCTCATTCTCCAGGAAGCTGGCCCTGACGTATGCCACATGTGGAGTCTGAATTGCCATAGCAAGGAAGAGCCATATTTAGCTAAGAGCTGCAGATACTACTCTCCTGCATGATATCTAAAACAACCAAAGATCAAGTAAAAATTAACTCTTGCCTCTAATTATACTCTTGCCTCTAATTAACCTTCAGTGCCACTGAGAGCGGAATCAGGCTCAGTGTGTTTATTTTGTATGGCTTTGAAATAGCAAAATTTTGGTTTGCCGACATCAAGCTTGCTGCTTCCTGTGAAGCAGAATGGTGAGAGTGCTGGGAGCTAGGTAATATTCTCTTCATTATCAGCTTCAGAAGATCTCTGATGTGAGATCCGATTCCCCCTCTCCCCCAAGAGAGGTCTCTCTGTTTTACTAAGGTTTCTTGTACAATACCGACACTTGGCTATACAGGACAGAGCTTTATAGTTAAGCTGCAGAGTCTTTGATACCACTTCAGGAGCTGAGATTTTATTCTTGCTGGTATTTGAAATGAGAAATCCAGATGCGATCTTCAGCACCTTGTGTCTTCCTGCAGATCTGCTCATTAACACTGAATAGAGGTTTACTCTGATATCTCAGTCTGTGATCCATTTCCCCCCAACCCCACCCCCATCAACGCTGAGGCTATTTTTTTTTTAAAGTTGAAAACCGTAGAGGCAAAGAAGCACAAGTAACTGAGATTAAAAGCTTGGTTTCTCTGAGATCTGATTGCAGTATTTATCCAATCAGTACTTTACCAGGCAGGGAGAGATGTTTGGCTTGCTTTTCATTCCACCCTAGCTGCAGTAAAACTGTCTGTCACACATCCCATGCAGCTGCCATCAGTTACTAATGTACAGTATAAATGGAGATATTGGACCTGAGCCTTGTTTACACTAAGGCCCCTTTATGGTGCTCTGGCAGTGCAGAGGCCTCGAAGTGGGTGCCAGTTGTTACTACACTCAGAGGCCTCTCCATGTCGTCAGACTGGTGTAAAGGGTCTTGGGATAAATGAGAATCAGGCCCCCAGGCTGTGATTCTCCCCTCCCTTGCACAGGTGTAAATGAGGAAGAACTTCCTTGACATCCATGGTGTTAACTGGTGTAAGAGAGGGAGAATCAGGCCCGTTAAATCCAGGCCGAGTTAGATTTTTGGGTGAAATGTTTCAAAGGCACTGAAGCTTTTTTAAAAATCCCACCCTTTGATTCTGATCTTACATGTGCCAGCCACACCAGGGATTTTGCGTCATATCAGCCTGTGATCAGGCAAGTTGACCCTGACTTCATGGTAGTGTTTCACTTTCAACCCATTGAAATAGTACATTTTTCTAGTAAAAATTCCTTGATCCTTGGAAGTCTAATAAAACCCTGCAAGGAATATGAAATGTCTGTGATGCCTGTATCTATATAGCCTTATGTAGTTGTGTTGCTCACTACTAAAGCAAATCTGGAATCACACAGCTACATAAATTTACAACTGGGGACCAGCGGCAGATTTGCAATAAATGGAAGAACACTGTTTGTTATTGAGCTCTGAGCCAAGGTGATCCCTGCCTATAGGGCCCAAGGCAATACTTGGTTTTCTTTGGACTCAGAGTTATTGGTATCATGTCCCTAGAGAACCAAGATTGTTTGTTGTGAGTTACCCCCTTGGGTTGATGGTGGAGGAAGCTGGAATGAGACAAGGTTTTATTCCATAGGTACAACTGTCTGTCTCATGTGAGTCCGGAAGCTGGCTGGTCCCCAGCAGGCTGGCTGTGGCTGCCCCATTTCCCCATAACACATGAAATGGAAATGGGCTGGTTGTGTAATTGCTACATGCTTGCTGAGTTGATGGAAGGTGTTTGCTATTCACAGAGCTGACAGGAGGTTAGAGAGCTATGCAGTAGGGTAACTGTACCAAAGGGAGAAGAGACAGGAGTACAGTGTACGATAATACAGACTAGCTGGTTATAACTCTTGTCAGGAAATGTCTGATGGGGGTAGGATTCAAATCCAGCTTGAAGACTTGGACATTTAAGGCCCGATTTTTCAAAGCCATTTTGAGCACCAGCTCATCTCCCGTAGAGGCACATAAATGAAGTGACCACATTTTTAAGTGGGAGCTACTAGGAGCTGAGCTCTGGAAAATCTGGCCCTTAGTTTCTGAAATCATATGAATACTTGATCTGATTCCTGGGCTGCACAATTTCCTATGGAAGCTGCGAGGCAGTGTGTGTCTCATTTTGCTATCAGTTTCTTGCACTTAATTAAGGTTTTGTTTGTTTCTCTCTTGCCTTTCTGTCTAGCATGGGTTTTTTTCCCCTTAGACCCTCCAAAGCAAACACTTGATTAGAAAAGGATTCCTGGCATCCTGTTTGTTCCAGTCCAGTCATTTCAGATGTCTAATGGAGAAAAGGGGCGAGTTTAAAGTAGCTTAGTTGTTCCTCTCTTATTTACCCGGAGGAAATCATACTGATCATGCTGCTGTGTGCGCATGAATTGCTTTCCTTTGTATCCTCTGCACTCCCTTTCATTTGTGTGCAGCATGGGTTCTGCACTAAGGGGTCGTAACCCCCTACTGCTGCAAAATGGAAAGGGGAGGCCAGCTACTTCACAGCTAGATGAGAAGGGAGTCCTCGAGGAAGTGTCAGCAGGGAAAGGCTGAGGACCACTGGTTAATGGCATTAATTCCTACGGTGCTTTTATTGGTTTAGTATTGCAAATGAGGACAGCAAAAAGTATAGACAGCAAAAAAATATAGATTTCTATTCAGAATGGATCAAGAATTTAGAGAACATTTCACCAAAAGAACACAAAACAAAACCCCCCCACCCCAAAAAAAAAAAAGGAAGGCATTTGCAGTCTGTTTAGTTTTTACCTCAGAAGGGACAACATTTACAGGTTGTTTTCTGTAGCCCATTGTAATACATTTAAATATGAAAAAACACTTGTCCAAAAACCATTCAGGTTGCTAAGAGGTAATAATGCCAACCTGAAAAACACAAAGCCCAGAAAATGCAGAGTAAAACCATCTGCTTACATGCACACATCATCCTACACAGACATGTACTGCCCATTCTCCTAACAAATTAACACTGCTCAACCCCAGTCACCAAGGTCACACCCACACCACCTTAATTCTGTCCACTGTTTGCTGCCAGTGCTCCTGTGGGATTAATCTTTCTTTCCTGTAGCTAGTGGTTTTGAGTGTTGTGGATTATAACTTGTTAGGTACCTTAGCCAGTTAAAGCAAACTTGTCTGTTTATCATGCAGAACTGTGAACTATAATATGTTGCAGATAGTTGTTATAATTAGCATATATTGCTAATTAGCTTCTCTAATCAGTGAGATTCTGATACCCTTACATTGAATAGTGCCTTACTCTGTGAATAGCCTTATTGGAATACAAATGTGAGACGGGGCTGTCATAAATATAAAGGGAAGGGTAAACCCCTTTAAAATCCCTCCTGGCCAGAGGAAAAATCCTCTCACCTGTAAAGGGTTAAGTAGCTAAAGGTAACCTCGCTGGCACCTGACCAAAATGACCAATGAGGAGACAAGATACTTTCAAAAGCTGGGAGGAGGGAGAGAAACAAAGGGTCTGTGTCTGTCGGTATGCTGCTTTTGCCGGGGATAGAACAGGAATGGAGTCTTAGAACTTTTAGTAAGTAATCTAGCTAGGTATGTGTTAGATTATGATTTCTTTAAATGGCTGAGAAAAGAACTGTGCTGAATGGAATGACTATTCCTGTCTGTGTGTCTTTTTTGTAACTTAAGGTTTTGTCTAGAGGGATTCTCTATGTTTTGAATCTAATTACCCTGAAAGGTATCTACCATCCTGATTTTACAGAGGTGATTCCTTTACTTCTATTTACTTCTATTTCTATTAAAAGTCTTCTTGTAAGGAAACTGAATGCTTTTTCATTGTTCTCAGATCCAAGGGTTTGGGTCTGTGGTCACCTATGCAAATTGGTGAGGATTTTTACCAAACCTTTCCCAGGAAGTGGGGTGCAAGGGTTGGGAGGATTCTGGGGGGAAAGACGTGTCCAAACTACATTTCCCAGTAAACCCAGTTAGAGTTTGGTGGTGGCAGTGGATATTCCAAGGGCAAAGGATAAAATTAATTTGTACCTTGGGGAAGTTTTAACCTAAGCTGGTAAAAGTAAGCTTAGGAGGTTTTCATGCAGGTCCCCACATCTGTACCCCAGAGTTCAGAGTGGGGGAGGAACCTTGACAGGGGCATCAGAATCTGTCCCTCAGAGGTGTATTAGCATGATAAGTGTTGTGGTGGTGTTAAGGTAGATGATTGGTAGATAATGAAAAGTTCCTACCATACTTTATTTCCAGATTCCAGGATTTTGAGTCAAACCACGTAAGCAGAAAAATCTAATATCTGTATTCTTCTCTAAAGGCAGATAAGCACTAGTGTTTTGTCTGGGAAATCAACACAAGCTAGCAGCCAAAGTCTAATTCTGTACACCAGCTTTGTGCCTCTGAATAGAGGAAGATAAAGCTTTTTGAACAGTGACCAACAGCTCAAGAGACAAAACCTTTAATAGTTGTTTAGAAATACATATTCTCCTCTTATATGCTTCAGGAATTGCCCAGTGAACAGAGCATTGGGCTGGGAGTTGGAAGACATGGGTTGTGTTCCTGATTGTGCCGCTGATGTATTGAGTGACCTTCACCTCTCGTGCTGCTCTTGCTCTTTAGCTATTTGCGCTGTAAACTCTTTGGGGAAGAAACTCTCTCTCTCTCCCTACACATTTATAGAGCAGCTAGCACAACGGGGCTCGAATCTGTGTGTGGACCTCTAGGGGGCAGGGAATGAGGGAGAGTCAGCTCAGAGTCTCCAGTGTTAGCAGAAGCAACTGTGTAGTTTAGTACCAGTTTCTGAGTGATTGGGGTTTCGTTTTCATCCAAGAATGCAAAGTCTCATTAATGTATTGTCTGTGGATGGATCATTTTAAAAATGGACAATTCCAGGTGGGAACAATCAGTTTCTTCATCCTGCTAAATAATAAAAGCTGTCCGTTACAGTCTGACTTAACTGAAATGTTTAGCAGTTCTAGAAGATGAACATGTAAATTCTGAGCTTTCCATCTAGCCCTCTAAATTGTCCAGATTGTCAGCTCAGAAAACCCATACAGTACTATTCAGCAATGGCTGTCCTTTTAAAATCAGAAGCCTTGGATCCTTCTGAGTTGGGAAATCTCTAATACAATGTCACACATACATTTTGGTCCTTCTGACATATTACTCCCACCTCCACGTGGGTAGAAAACAAATTCTGAAAAACATTCTTTGATCTTCCACCCACTGATCTGCTAGAAATTTAAGTTCTGTACTGCAACCCGGGGAAAGGGGGAGTAGAAATATAATTTATACCATATTTTTAAAAAATGCAGTTTCCATTGGTTTTGGAATTACTGCTTTATAAACCTCTGTGCTCCTGCATTCTGTTAGTCATCACACTTTGAGAATGACATTGGGCTACTCTCCGTGACCTACTTTAAACCATTTTCCTTTCAAACAAGAACATTGGGTTGCAACTTGAATGTTTGTTGTTTTTCTTTGATGCCTGATGTTAAATAGAGCACTTAGTTTTCTTTCAAAGTCATATTACCTGATGATGAAGTATGTAAGGTGTTAATAAGTTATTAGTAAACATTAAGGATATGTCTATCCTGCATTGTAAGCCCAGGTCTGTGGGATCTGGGCTTGTAGACTCGGTGTTTCCCAGCTCGCACTCGAGTGTCCACGCTGCGTTACAATCCTGTGTTGACAGTTGCTGAACCCAGGTCTCACAGCTGTGCTCACATGTCCATACTGCACTATGCTGACCTTCTGACTTGAGCGTGCGGCTTGAACTGAGTCCATACTGCAAAATGGCAGGTTCTGGCTCTGACCCACCCCCATCCTAGGACCTGGGGCATGAGTGCTGGCTGACCCGAGTCAAACTGATCCGTCTGTGGATGGAAGTGGGTCTTGGGCTCAAGCTGAGTCAGAGCTTGGGCTTAGTGTACAGTACAGACATACCCTAAGGGGCTTGTTCTGGCCTCGCTGGCATGTAGGAGCCACACAGGAGCTGCAGCGGCTGGGGCAGAATTCTCCTGGCAACATAGACCTGATTTCATTGCCCCTGTGCTAGTCCCTTCCACAGGCCCAGGCCTCGGGGGCATGCTGGAAGTGGGAGCATGTCAGGGGGCTGTGTCCATAGCAAGGAGCTCCACGGGGAGTCCGGGCAGCCTGCAGGCAGCCCTAGGGAGGTTGCTGTAAAGCAGCCTCTAATTTAAACCACAGGCCAGCTTTGCCCCCTGGCCTTTGCCTTCTGTGCTGCATCTCTTGGGAGGCATTGCACCAGATGCAATACAGGACACCCATGTAAAGCCCCTGCCTTTGTTAAAGTAGCCGTCATTTCATGGGTTGCGCTCAGCTGTATGAATCGGAGGATGGCATGAACGTTCGTATGGACGGTTCTGAGAGAAGGCCATGTGAAGAGCGTCTCATCTGGGCCATTTAGGCTTCAGCACTGTTGGGAGTGCTTATTGCAGGTGCAGAGTCATGTCAATGAGCTAGCCAGAGATTTTTTTCCTGTGTTTGTGCATATGTGCAATTCAGCAGTTGCTTCTGAAACCAGCCCTTCTGTAACCTCAGTTGTGATGTCAAAGTTTTACTAGATGGGATTTTTTTTTAAATGGATGTATTTAATGGTACATCTTCTGTTGCAACTTTAACTTTGTCAAAGTTCCTTCCCCACTCTGAACTCTAGGGTACAGATGTGGGAACCTGCATGAAAACCTCCTAAGCGTACTTTTACCAGCTTAGGTTAAAACTTCCCCAAGGCACAAATTATTTTGCCCTTTGCCCTTGGATTTCTACTGCCACCACCAAACTTTATCTGGGTTCCTGAAAAAACGGAGTTTGGACCCGTCTTTCCCCCCAAAATCCTCCCAACCCTTGCACCCCACTTCCTGGGGAAGGTTTGGTAAAAATCCTCACCAATTTGCATAGGTGACCACAGACCCAAACCCTTGGATCTTAGAACAATGAAAAAGCATTCAGTTTCCTTACAAGAAGACTTTTAATAGAAGTAAAAAGAAAAGAATCACCTCTTTAAAATCAGGATGGTGAATACCTTACAGGGTAATTAGATTCAAAACATAGAGAATCCCTCTAGGCAAAACCTTAAGTTACAAAAAAGACACACAGACAGGAATATTCATTCTATTCAGCACAGCTATTTTCTCAGCCATTTAAAGAAATCATAATCTAACACATACCTGGGTAGATTACTTACTAAGTTCTAAGACTCCATTCCTGTTCTGTCTCCGGCAAAAGCAGCATACCGACAGACACAGACCCTTTGTTTCTCTCCCTCCTCCCAGCTTTTGAAAGTATCTTGTCTCCTCATTGGTCATTTTGGTCAGGTGCCAGCGAGGTTACCTTTAGCTTCTTAACCCTTTACAGGTGAGAGGATTTTTCCTCTGGCCAGGAGGGATTTTAAAGGGGTTTACCCTTCCCTTTATATTTATGACAAACTTAATGACTTTTTTATATTAAATAATATGTTGATAATTTTTAAATGGAAGTCTCAATTAATGTATAACTCTGTTTGTCTTTGTGAGCCGAGGATGTAATTAGAATATAGTTATTAAAACAAGTAATGTAATAACAGGACCTGATTCCCTTCCAGGTTTTCCCTGTTTCGGTATAAATAAAAAATAGTATGGCCTACAATATTGTGTTTCTGTGGGCTGAGGGGAGGGTCTGGCTGGGGAGTGAAGTTTCCTCATTCTCCAGCTATATTTCTAGCAGTTGTAAAGGGAATGTTCAGAGTGATTTTTGCAGTATTTGTGTGGTATCTGTGAAATCCCAAATGTTGCAAAGGAGTTTGTTTTCATTATCATAGCAGTCCCCCTGGTTAGTAATGTGACACTTTATTTCAGCAGTGGCTTATTTTGGTTTAAGATGGAGTTTCTCCCTCTCCCACTTCTTCCCCCATCCCCACCCCCAGCAAAAAAGAAAATTGAAGGATGCGGCCTGATTCTGATCTCACACCAATACTGTGTTGGTGTTACTCTGCTGACTTAAATAGATTTACTGATGTAAAGCATTGGGTGAGATCAGAATCAGCTCCATGGACATATGGGACTCTTCATTGTGTTCAGACACATAATACATACATGTACATAGTACATTTTACCTCGGAAGAACATAGCAGGCTTGATCCTCCTGTGTGGAAGTCAATGGAAGTTTTGCTCTAGACTTCCATGAGGGCAAGATCAGACCCAATGTTTCTGTAAATGTCTTGTCTTGTATAGTGTATTGCGGTCAACAGAGGATAGATGGCTAGCATGAAGACAGCATAGCTAGATAACATCAGAAAGCTACATGGATATCCATCATCCTCCCACCATGCATGAAACATGCTGTTATCCTATTACAGCATCTCCTCATTTTTGCCTTTATCTGACTACTTGTGCGTGTAGAAGACAAAAGTAGTTGCGGTCAGGTATCAGGGACTGCTGTATACACGGTCAATTGAGACATTAAGATTTAATTTAGGTTGTCAAACTCTGACTGGTCAACAGACCTCAGAAATCATTATATTAAATATCCCTGTAAGATCAGCTCCCCAAAGACAGCTGATTGCTGATCACCTTTTGGTGGCCATGTTTAGGAAGATATATATTATGTACGCTTTGTTCATGCAACAGAACCCATTTGTATTGTCTGTTTGGACTGTGGGGTTTTTTTGTTTGTTTTGTTTTGTTTTTTTAAACAGAGGGAATCTTCCTCTGGCGAATACACAGATTCACTCAATATTGTTGTCTTTCCTGTGCCCTAATAACTACGCTGCACAAATATGTCATTTGGTCTCAGGAGTGGGTTGGGATTTTTTTAAATGAATGTTTATTTTTTGTCACGAGGATCAGGCTTGAGTGGTACTAATGGAGTCTTGTCTCTTTGTTTGTAGATAGCAAAGCTCTTCTTCCAGTTCAGTAGTGGGAGTGACTTTGGGCAAGTCTACACGCTAACATGAAGTTGACTTAAGTTACGTCTATATACATCCACCGCAGTAAATAAATCGGTTTGGGATGTCCACACTAGCTCCTTCTGTCGGGGTGCACGCCCTCACCAGGAGCACTTGCACCGATTTAACTGTCAGTGTGGGGCCTTGTGGGGTGCTGACAGCCAGAGCCCTGTCACAGCTCCAGGTATCAGCTGCTTTACATCGACCTAACTCTGTCATGTAGACCAGGCCTTTGAGTGTGCTCCCCAAAGCCCATATCGGATTTCTCTTCCAATATCACAATGTAGGTCTTTCGCATTCATATCACCATCTAATATTTTGAACTAAAATAAATTCCATTAATTGAATCTCTCAAAGTGTCCAGACAAATACTCTCTAATTTCTTCCTGCTGCTGTTTATTATTTACACAGCAGTAGCATCTGGCAGCACCAATCAGGAATCAGGGCCCAGCTGCACAGATGTGCAGGGAGATGATACTCTCTCCCCCTAGGAGCTCACAGTCTAGGTGGTGATGAAACTCTGCAGGTGGTTTGGAGCAAGAGGAGAAGGTAGCAGTAAAGGTAGCAAATCACTGTACAATAAGCCAAGGGCTCAGTTTGCCCCCTGCATAGGCTTTGCAGCATGCTGGAGCTCTGTAGGCATCATGACAGAGGACTTAGGGAAGAATTTAAGAGGTAGCAAGGTGGTGACTTTGTGGATTTTTTTCACTTAAATCATTTAGACCAAAATTTTTAAAAGTCACCTCCCCCCGCCCAATTTTGGGTGCCCAACTAGAGACAGCGAGGTCCTGATTTTCAGAGGTGCTGATTGGTAGCTTCCAGAAACAGGACCAGATCCTTTGTGTAGCTCCACTGACCCCAGAGAAGCGCTGATGATTTTATACCAGCAGCGGATCTGGCCCACTGACTTTTATTTCCTTGAAGTCTCTTTTTATTGACCCAAGTTCCGTTTTTCTGACCTGCTTGGAGCAGTTCTAGGGCAAGTTCAGTATGGTTTCTTGCTGCATCACACGCGTGGGATCTTCCATGATGGAGACTTTTCTGCAATCAATCCATGATGGAGTCAGATGACAGTAAATTTGCAAGCATAAATCAATAATCTGAATGCATATTTTAATCCCTAAACTACAAGGCTGTTGCTAATAGTGGTGGTGTGGGGGGAAGGCCATTGTCCGCATGGCCCAATATGATGGGTATACCTGTCAAGATTCAAGAGGGGTGATTCTAAGGAAAGCTACATGCTCTTCCTGCTGTGAGCCAGGGGATGCAGAATACAATGGATGTGACATGACTTACTCACTTCTCAGGGACACGCCAGCAAATAGAAGAGATCCCTTTCAGAAAGGAAAGTGTGTTTGTGACCAACCCCTAACTCTTCATGAAAAACGCAGGTGCTAACAAGTAAGAAAGGTTTAGAGGTGTCCCTGGTAGGGGTGATTTCCACCTCTTCCAGCCAGTGCATGTGGGAGTTAACAGACATTGTGGGTCAGGGTCCTGGGTCTGGGAGATGCTGAGAACTAGCAGAATGGATGTGCGGCAGATGTAGCAGAAGCCTTCTGCTCCTGTCACTGCTGCCGCGCTGATGATACACATTCTGTCTCTGGGACCCCGAGTGTCTGGTGGTGACACATGTGGGTTGCGGTTCAGGTGTCTGTAAACAAGTGCGGGACGGGGGAGGCTGCATCTGGTCCCAGTCTGTTTCCTGTAACAATTGTGTCTCTGCGCTAACCTGCAGGAGCTAGCAGCGCTTCCTGAGGCCAGCTGGCACTGCAGTGCTCTGTCTACCCCACAGGCTTGCCCCCCGTCTGGGGGAAGGAGTGAGTCATAGAAGATTAGGGTTGGAAGAGACCTCAGGAGGTCATCTAGTCCAACTCCCTGCTCAAAGCAGGACCAATCCCCAACTAAATCATCCCAGCCAGGGCTTTGTTAAGCCAGGCCTTAAAAACCTCTAAGGATGGAGATTCCACCACCTCCCTAGGGAACCCATTCCAGTGCTTCACCACCCTCCTAGTGAAATAGTGTTTCCTAATATCCAACCTAGACCTCCCCCACTGCAACTTGAGACCATTGCTCCTTGTTCTGTCATCTGCCACTACTGAGAACAGCCGAGCTCCATCCTCTTTGGAACCCCCCTTCAGGTAGTTGAAGGCTGCTATCAAATCCCCCCTCACTCTTCTCTTCTGCAGACTAAATAAGCCCAGTTCCCTCAGCCTCTCCTCATAAGTCATGTGCCCCAGCCCCCGGATCATTTTTGTTGCCCTCTCTTCATTGCCTACAGAGTCGGGAGAGTGGCACACAGCCAGCTAACCCGGCTCTCTACCACCTGAGGATTTTCCTGTCACTGAGGGAATCTGACTGGTGGGGTTGTCTGGCCTGCGTTGTGCAGGAGGTCGGACTAGATGATTTAATAATCCTGCTGGCCCTTGGATGTTCTGGATCTCCAGCTGCCTGGTGAGAGCAGCTTGACAGCCGTCGTGTATATCACAGCAGTGCAAAGGCCATCGCGGAGGGCAGCAACGTGACTGGCACATGCTGATAAGTTTTCACGTTCAGCTCAGGGGCAGCTGATCACTGCATCCCAGACACCTGTGATTCACCTCCATTGGTATGGGTACCATCTCTCCTGGGTTCGGGGCTATGTTCCCATCATCCGCTCATCTTCCCCGCTTGTACTGGCTGGCTACCTGCTCCTTCCTGTGTCAGCGGCAGCCACTACCTCTGCGCCTTGGACAGGAGAGAGCGCTCGCCTCTGAGCTGGTTGCTATGGTTACGTGCAATCTGCTATATTCTGGGTCTCCGGGAGCCAGAAATGATGGTGCTTTCGCAGCGTTTAGGTAACCAGCTTCTCTCCCTTACTGGGAGCATCCACCCTCTCTGAAACTGTGCATGCTGATTGGATGACATTCGCTTCTGCACAGAGACCAGCATAGGGGCCATATATCACTTAAGACCCCAAAGTGGGGTTTGAGTGGGCTTTAGGTGGTGCCTAGGGCTTGTGTGGGGCTGCAAATTGCCCTTGGTTTGTTAACCTCTGTGGATGTGCTGGCAGGACAGGGTACAGGATATGGGCTGCATTCCTGTTTTGGAATGATTTTTGGAGCATCTATTTCCTTTGCCCATATTTGCACTGAAAAGGGGAGACACATGCCCTGAGCTTCTATTCCCAATTCTGCAACTGATTGACTGAGTGACCTTGGACAATCACTTGCCCTCTCCTGCACCTCAATTACCCCATCTTAAAATGGGCACAGCAGTGTCCCCTTCATGCCTCTTTTGGGAGCACTTGGAGGTATCTGGATAACAATGCAGTTAGAGGTGCTAAGCATTGTTACTATTCATTAAGGGCAGACAGTGACGGGAGTGTCTTTATTTTTCTAACCCACTTTCCAGAGCCCCGGGATTCTTTTTGTAGTGTCCTGGAATCCATAAGCATTTTTCACATGCAAGGGCCAGTGCCTGACAGGTTACTGAAGGCTTTTATATGTGGTGTCTTTATTTTACTGGAGACATTAATGAAGGAGGCATGACATCACAGGAATAAAAGGGTTGCTCTCTGAATTGAGAATGAATTGCCTTGCTTGGCCTGTTGCCATTTGTTCCAGTATCCGGGATATGTGTCTTTGTGTTTGTGCCTGTGTTAGTGTGTGTCCGGGGAGGGGGAGCGTATGCTGAAGAAGGGAGGGGAGCAGGGGTGGAGTTTGTCTCTTTTTTCAGGGCCAGTGACGTGAGCAATGCCTGGAACAATCAGACTGGCTCAAAACAGTGTAGTTGAAGATGCTGGAGCAAACAGCCTGGTGCATTTTAAGCAAACACTGATAGCTCCAGCCTAGGTTCCACAGACAGTCCTTACAGATTTGTCTCCAGCTTTACTACACTGCACTGGTCTGGGGTGGGCCATTGTTTCTCCTCTCCCCAATCCTTGGAAATGATTGGAGTTAATAGTGTGCAGAGCACCAGCAAGGTCCGAGTAAGAGCCACAGGTTCCGTGAAATACTCCCGAGAAGACTCTCTCTGGCGACAGTCCCACCGGTCAAAGTCTATGAAAATCTCCAACTCCTCTGAGTTTTCTGCTAAAGAAAGCAAGGTAAAAAATAAATGCACAATATTTCTGTCTGCTGTGACTAGGGATAAGATGATAGAAAATCTTGTACTGATGGTCTGGTGAGAAATGAAGGCATTTCATATGGCTCTGGGTAATCTCTAGCGATCACAGGATCGCTGTGAAGCCAGGAAAGATCTATCAGTTTGAGAAGAGACTGAAGGCAAAGAGGGTTGGTGTTGCAGAGATCGGATTTTAGAGGGATGCCCTGTCTCGAAGCTTCATGCAACAGTAAACACTGAAAACTTGCTAGCTGGAATGCTAATTGGAGCTCTGTGCCTCGGCAAGCTGCCTGTATTTGCAAATTCTCTCTCTGGGATTCTTTTCATTTTGGGGAAATTATTTATACAGATTTCTTTAAAGTCCATTTTCCTTCCCTGTTTAAATGGCTCTACTTTTGTCTCTGAGGGAGTTAGATAAAAATATCATCTCACTTGCACTGCATGATTAAATATTACCATGAAATATTTATTGGGAAGGCTCCACTGTACACTGGTAGGGATGTATGTATGTATGGTTGTTTGCTTAACATGGATATAACCAGCTGCTCTGGGAGCTGGGGTTAGTGTGCTTTGAATCAGCAGAGCACTGTCACTGCTGTTTGTAGGCAAACACACACACACATTGTATGCAGGGTTGGCGCCTGCCTCATTCCACCACTCTCTGTGTACCCATTCTCAGAAGTGCTAATCACCTCCAGTGGGAGTGGAGTACTCAGCATCAGCCCAACACCTCACAGCATCTGGCCGTGTGTGAGCAAGATGCTTGAAATGGTGAACAAATTTCCCTCTACCTTCCCTTCCACCACACACACATTATCACACAGGATAGACTGCTAATAGCTGCTCACTAGGGAGTGTTAAAACAAGATAAGGTCGGAGTGGTTTTGAAGAGCACGTAAAGGTGTCTAGCCAGGGTTTGTGTGTGTGCATGTGCTCGTGTATCATGTTTACACCCACACACACGCATTTCTTTTGTGCTGGAGACCTATTGTGTCTGTTCCAAATCCCACGTACATCAGTGCAGAAGTTACATTCCAGCAGACTCTTCTGAAGGAATGTCACGATGAAAACATCCCTTCTCTCCGCGGACATTCTTTGCTTTGTCCGGGTTATGCACTCGTAGTTTATAGTACGCGCGATGTGCAGTGAAGACCTAACGCTCTTAGCCATGGAGCAGTGCAAACTTTTTCAAAGGTTTTACTTTACAGTTTCAGTAAACTTGCTTTTGAGAAGGACTTTTGTTCAATATAACTAACACAATGTGGCCATGGTTGTTTCAGTGAAATAACATGATTGCTGATACAATGTCATAGAATCATAGAAATGTAGGACTTGAAGGGACCTCACGAGGTCAGATAGTTCATTCCCCCCAGTGAGGCAGGATTAAGTATATGTCGGCTCTCCCTGGCAGCTGTTTCTCTTACTCTCCTGTTTCCTACTCTGACAAGCTACCGAGTAAGGGATAGATCTTCGAGCACTTCATGCCCCTGATTTTACAAACATTCTCTATGTAATTAACTTTAGGCATGTGAATGATTCCACTGAAATCACTGGGACAATTCATTTTCATAAAGCTGCTCCATGCACATGCGTAGGGAGGTCTTGTGGTATGCTGGGTGGGTCACTGGACTGGGAATCAGGAGACATGCCCTGTATTCCTGTCTCTGCCACTGACCTGCTGTGTGACCTTGAGCAAGTCTCTTCACCCTTTTGTGCCTCAGTTTCCCCTCCCTTCCCTTTGTCTCTCCTGTCTGTTTAGCTCGTAGGCTCTCAGGGTAGGGCCCATCTCTTACTATGTGTATGAACAGCTCCTAGCACAGTGGGCCTTTGATTTCAGTTGGTGCCTGTAGGTATTACTGTAATAAAAATAATAATCACAATGTGTGGAATTCCCGTTGAAGCTAATAGAATTCTGCCTCTGCAGTGCTTGCCTCTGATGGCTGAAATGGAAAACATACTGTTTGATTTTCTCTAGACTATTCAGCTCCACTTCCCAGTTTGTTGATGCATTTTTATTTTTACCGTATTATTTTTTGCTCAAAATTGATCTGTATTTCTCTATTCTCATTATTATTTATATGGCATCCAAAAGTGTACTGGGTGCTTTACAGACATGTAGGAAGACCTGTGTTGGCCCACAGGAGCTTACAGTCAAAACAGGAGAGACAGAGCCAAACAAAACAGAGCAGAAAGACGCATGCACTATAAAAAAATTTCTTTTATCTTTTCCTATTATTGTCTTTTTTAGCTGGCGACTGTTTGCCTTTTTAGAGGAGGTAGCACCGTATTGGGAGCCTCTGTTCTGTTCCCGGCTCTGCTACTGACCTGCTATGTGACGTTGGGCAAATCACGTCACCTCTCTCTGCTTGTTTCCCCTCCCACCCTTAGTCTGGCCAGTCAGTGTCGTTTGTTAGCTTTCTGGGGTAAGGACAGTCTCACTGTCGACTTGATTCACATTTACATGAAAGCCCCTTGAAGGCCTTTCTGGGCTGCCAGTGCAGTGTAAAGTGAATGTAAATGTAATTGTTCAAGAGGTGTAAAGAGGCCCTAGGGGAAGTGAAAATCGGGTCGTGTGTGTTTGTACAGTGCCTAGCACAATAGGATCCTAGTCCTGGTTGTGTATACATTCTCTTTTTGTGTTCAGCTTGAGCCTATAGCCTGTTCCCCTGTGGCTATGTTTGATTCACACCTACACCTGATGGCATCCCTGGTACATCGCACATTCTGGAATAAAAAACCCAAGGGCCTGTCATAGTCGACACCGGGCTGGAAGATGTTTCTAGTCCACTGGCTGGGGGAGTGGGGTCTGGTCTGTTAGTCCCTCCTTGCCCCTCCAGCAACAAATTCCTTCTGTGGTGCCTGGCACTTGCATACCCTTTCAGGACCGTCAAGGACTTAGCAAAGGGGACTAGAATCATAGAATATCAGGGTTGGAAGGGACCTCAGGGGGTCATCTAGTCCAACCTCCTACTCAAATCAGGGCCAATCCCCAATTTTTGCCCCAGATCCCTAAATGGCTCCCTCAGGGATTGAACTCACAACCCTGGGTTTAGCAGGCCAATGCTCAAACCACTGAGCTATCCCTCCCCTAGCATTAGCCTTATTTTATAGCTAGAAGAAATGAGTGGAGAGACGTCATGTGATCTGCCCCGTGGCACAGAGGGAACAGAACCCAGCTGTCCTGACTCGCATTCATTTACTGCTAAACAACAACTGAGATGCACACATCTCTTGGGCTTAGCATTAGCTACTGAACTATGGACCTGGCTAACCGCATCTGCAGCTTTCAAAGCTGCTGGCCAGCAGGTTGGCATGTGTAGATGGCGCAGCAGGTTAACGTAGCTTGGTCACCTCTGGAGACTTGGGTTCAAATGTGGGTCACATGAAATGCATCTGATGCCCTTAGAACCTACTGCGTGATCTAGCCTGGCTGACAGCTTTTTCTCCAGACAGACATACCTAGGTACAGCAGTCCACCAGCGAGCTGCAAAAAGCTTAAGCCGGCTTCGCAAAGGCACATGAATGGTGAAATGCCCCACCTAGATTTTTGAAATATGCTCTGCCAGTGCTGCCGTATTCTGGAGCACATCTCTCATCTGTCCTCACTGGGTTCTGTGCAGCTCGCCAACAGCTTTGTCCGCAGGCATGCAATAGGCTCCCTTTAACCATAGTGTTGATGAAAAGCTCAGGCAAGTGCAGGACAGAGCCTTCTAGCTAGCCTGATGTGTCGAGATTACAGCGTACAGGTACCCTGCGCAGCGTTTCACCCTCCGCTCTCGGGAGCGTGGCGAGCCTTCCGTCTCCACTTTCTGCTGCTGGTGTGGATGACACAGGCTTTTGTTCTAAGGACAATGTTTTTTAAAATAGGAGGCTCCCTCAAAAATGTCCTGCCTCAGTTGGTGATGCTCTGAAAATTCCCCTCCCCCAAAATCCTTATCAAGCCCCTATTCTTTCCCTCCACCCACCGCAAAACCATCCATCCTTCCCGCACATTTCCCCCTTTCAGCTCCTCCATTCCTTCCAGCTCTCACCCACCCCACCCCAGCTGGAGGAGACTGGGTATCGGAGAATGTATTTCCCCAGGCTCGTGGGGGTGGGGAGCAGGTCTTCTCTTGTTGGGTGACTGGAGAGGGCTGTAGGTTGGCTTGTTAGCACCACCTGGGGTGGGGCGGGGGGGTCATTGGCAAGGCAATAGGCAGGCTGCAGTAGCCAAAGGACTTCCACACCATGCATCAGCTGTGGCGGGGCCCCTCTCTTTCTTGAACATTGCTGGAATGTCTGATGACGACTGTGAAGGCTACCTGGTGCATCTCCCAGGTGCACCTGGAAGCTGGGGGAGAGGCAGGGGAACACGCCAGGTGGGAGTTCCCTTTTCAGTAGCTGCTGAGATCATGGAAGCACTGGGTGTGTGCAGGCAGGCTAGTGAATGTTACCCAGCAGAGCCAGCCTTTAGCACTCTGTTCCTTTCAGTCCTGGCAATCCGTTCCTATTGGCCAGCCTGGACAAGGGACAGCATCATCTACTTATTTCTTAAAGAAAGTCCCTATTCTCCTTTAGCAGGCCTCATGGCTGGCTTTTTAAAGAAGGGGCTCATGCAGCGTTCCCCTGCAGCTGATCAGCACAGTGAACCCTGCTGACCTGGCTTTCATCTGCACTGGAAGGTTTTGCATTACCTGACTTTCTTATTAGCTAAATGATTTACCTCTCAGCAATAACCAGCTGGGATAATTAGTTGCATCTTCATCTCTGCATTCACACTCGGTTGTGCGTTCGTTTTATGTTACGTGACTGTCTCGTAGGCTCGTCCAAGATTTGCAGATGTTGTAGACTTTGGAGTACATGGCTCTGGTGACTCAGTGACTCTTACACATGAGAACTTGGGGGAAGGAGAGTTAATCATCGAATGGGTGGTAACTTATAGTTTAATGCATTCAGGAGTTTCGTGGTGGTTGTCATAATAATGTGACTTAGCTCATTAAAATACAGTACATACTTTATGTACAGGGAGGAGTTGTCAGTGGCTCTCAGTGTTCTGCTTCTGACTTCAATAGGAGCAAAATGAGGCCAATGCCGAGTGCCTTTGAAAATATACAGACTCTTTTAGTTCCATTCCTCCGGCTGGGCTTCAGCTTTAAAGTGAGGTGGAGTAAAACACCCTTCCCTTAAAGGTTCACCCGCCCATTCATCGGGGGAAGTTTTCCCTGGCAGTTAGGGAGGGGGGAAGGGGAGGGGAACTAAGCTACCAATTTCTGCAGAATTTAGGCTTCCAATTAAAAAGAAAAGTTTCTTGCCAAAATAGGAACTAAATATAAACCGATAGCGCTACGTTTCTGAACCTACACACAGTCCACCTCAGTATGTCTGCAGCTGCGTAGAACTTTGTCAAATAATGGCCGCGACATTAGCAGGGGGTTAGGGTTTCAGCAGGGTTCACAGCTGTTATCTGTATGTGCAGGCCGCTATGAAACTCTCAACTTCATGGATGTTAACCTCAGACCTCAGCTGCTGCTCAGGAAAGCACTGAGGAGCAGCAGAGACAGGGACACAGGAAACAGAGGTTCTGGGAGAGGCAGAGTAATATTTGGTTGGGGGAGGGGAGGGACATGGGGAAAGAGTAGAATAGATTTGACCCTCTCCCTTTACAGAAGCCCCGAGGCTTTGGAGGGTGTAGAAGAAACAGAAAGCTCTTTCCTGACCACCTGCTAGAGCAGAGGGTGCAGGACAGGTACTAGCAGGAGTCAGGTGCTGGAGCTCCCCGAAAGGATCCAGGGTCTAGTCCTCTGGCTTAACTGGGCTCTGGTAAATTTGCCAAGCCCTGCCCTTTCCTATCCTTGCAGATGAGTTGCTGTAATTTTGTCAGCTAAATGCATATGTGATAGAATAGAAATGCTTTTGTTTTCAAATACCCTAATGATGATTTTTGAGAGCGCAAATTCAAGTTAATAAAAACCACCCTTGTGTTTAGCAAACTGCCGGTAAGTATAAGGTCACTGTTGTAATCTCTGATGGGTTACACCCCGATTTAGGATAGCATGTGGTTAAGTCCCCTTGATTTTATCACGTTCTTTAAAAGAATAACGAGGAGTCCTTGTGGAGCCACAAGGACTCCTCGTTGTTTTTGCTGTTACAGACTCACACGGCTACCCCTCTGAAACCTTCAGAAGAGTGTCGCTCTCTGAATTAGGGCCTCAGAGAGAGGCCATAAAATGGCAGTGCAGGCCCTCAGGCTGTGTGTGTTGATCTGCCACTGGCTTTCAAATATTCGGAGGGGTTTTATGATAAGGAATCTCACGGGGCCTGATTCAGTGAGATAGTACATCTTAAACTGCGTTTACAGTTGCTTTGCATCCCTGGACTGATGCAGAGCAGCTGCATCAGAGAGTGAGAATGGGATACACCCTGAGCTTCTGCTCAGTAACTGCTCCTTGCCCCAAGATGTGTAAATATATTGGTTACCTTTAAAAACTTGTTCGTTGCCTCAATATTCTCTAGTTATTCCACATAGCAAGTGCAGTGAATACCTCAGGTACCGAGGTCACATTGTTTAAAGATGACCCCCGTGACTGACGGAGATTGAAGGAATCTGTCTAGGTACCTCACTGTAGTATGTGAGCATTTCACATTTGTTAATGGATGTTTTGCCTCTCAGTACCCCTGTTAGGAACACGAGGGATATGCCCATTGGCAGAGCACAGCATAGGCCCGCTCAGGATCATGCAACGGGTCTGTGGCCCAGCTGAGAATAGAAGCCTGCTCTCCTGGAAATGGCCCAACTTGATGATCACTTTAGATAAGCTATTACCAGCAGGAGAGTGGGGTGGGAGGAGGTATTGTTTCATGGTCTCTGTGTATATAATGTCTTCTGCAGTTTCCACAGTATGCATCCGATGAAGTGAGCTGTAGCTCACGAAAGCTCATGCTCAAATAAATTGGTTAGTCTCTAAGGTGCCACAAGTACTCTTTTTCTTTTTGCGAATACAGACTAACACGGCTGTTACTCTGAAATGTGTCCTAACCCAGTGCCCTGTCCACTGGAGAGGCCTTCCCACTCTGAATGAACGTTGACTCTTCCTGTGTTTTGCGGTAATACACTGGGAGGGTGGAGAGGTGATTTGTTTGTACTGGGCCCCGCACTAGATGCATGTTGTCGCATGGGGAGCATGAGCATCACCAAACCTCTGCTGTGCATTAGGGTGACTTGGGAGAAGGAGAGGGCATCTGCGCACTACTCTGCAGATGCAGAGAGCAGAGTCAGAAGTTGTCTGTTGCCCCTTTAAGCAGCACTGCAGGTATTTGAATTGAAGTAGCACTTAGAGACACAACAGAAGACTGGGGCACCATTGTGCTAGTCTCTGTACAAACCCCGAACGAGAGACCGTCCTAGAGCTACCATCTAAATGGGAAAGACAAACTGTATAGTGCCTGCCACTGGTTCAAGCCTTTGGAGTAACAGGCACAGAGTAGGGTTGCCAGTTATGGTTGGATGTATTCCTGGAGATTTCATCACATGACATAATCTTTAATTAAAGATGAACCTTTAATTCCTGGGGACACGAGGACAATCCTGGAGGCTTGGCAACCGTAGCACACAGAGGTGAAGCGTGTTGCCCAAGGTCCAAAACAGGTCAGTAGCAGAGCTAGGAAACCCAGGTCTGCTGACGCCCAGCCCAGCCCCCTACCCACTGGGAAACATTGCCTCTCTTCCCCACTGCATACCTGCTAGGGCCATGGAGGCTGCAGAAGTTACTCCAGTGTTAGATCTGTGCGCATCACAATCTTTAATGTATTTGTCTTCACAGCATGGCTGTGAGGCAGGGCAGTGCTGTTATCCCTGTTTTACAGATGGGGAACTGAGGCACAGAAAGACGATGTAACTTTCCCAAGATGCTTGCGGTGGAGCAGGATTTGAACCTGAATCTCCAACAGCCCAAGCTAGGACTCTCACTACCAGACAATCCATCCTCTCTCTGGAATACCCTCTGTAGCAGTGAGAGGAGAAAGGGGCTAGAGATGAGTTCCTGTCCATTGTGTAAATAATAAAAGAATATCTATCTTTTTATCTTGTGGAGAGAATATATTGTTTTTCTTGGGGGCTCTCTATTCCTCCCCACACACCCATCATATGACTGGGTGTATGATGCCCACTACCCTGTTAAAGTAGAAATGTCAGGCCTTGTTCAGTAATAAGGGCTGAGTAATGCACCTAATTAATGTCCGTCGGTGGAAGAGCTGAGACTAGAACCCATTGTCTCCTGCTGGTCCCAACCACAAGTACCTTCCTCTAGGTAAAATTAGTGAGGTAGTCGCTGCTGCCTTCCCCAGCTGGAGCTCTGGTTTTGTGCCCACTGGGTAGGAAGCCCTGTTGGGCTGGAGTGTGCCCGGTGCAGATGGATCTCCGGAGATCTTTAGCAGCAAACCTGTAATCAGTAATACTGAGTGTGTGCAAATAACCATTTTAACTCTTTTTTAACTCAACCAGATCTGGCTGGACTTTCAGAATGACAACAAAAGGCACCTCCTTGACTCCAGGACCATCCTTCTGCCAAATTTCCAATCCCTGCTACAAAGTCTGGGGGTGCTAGAGCTCTTCAAAAAAATAACTGGCCAAAAAGTTAACATTGGCAAAACTATCTGTCTTTCCCTAACCTCATTCTTGGAAACAGCTGAACAGTTTTAACTGAAACTCCTCCCTCTTCATACCCTGTCTCCAGCAAGCCTGTGCTAGAGAGCAAACATGGAAATACCAGTCTGAACAAATGAAGTTCAGCAAAGTTATAACAAACTGAAAACAGGGGCTCATAATGGAGAGTATCTAGCAACCCTAACTATAGGCATCTCTTCCAGCTCATGCTATACTGATAAAAGGAACCTGGATCTAATTCATTTATAACTGCACCATTGGGGTTAATCTGGTTCTCTTTCCCCTTCTCCCACCTATGTTTGGTTAAACTCACTTGTGATGTCTTGCCTTGAAATTAGATAAATATTCCCCTTTCCCTGACTGCTGTCTAATTGTTTGTCCTTGGTTCATGAGCTCCGTGGAGCACTGGCCTGGGAAAGCTGTTAGCATGCAGTGGGAACTACTGCAGATCAATAGTAATAGACTGCGTAAACAATTCAGAGCAGGGTCTGCATTATCTTACATGTGAGTCCAGCACCCACCACAATGGGGCCCTGGCTGTCACTTGCAGACTGTGTGCTCTGGTGTAACACAGATAACACTAGTACATGTGATGCTTCGTTGCAACACTAGCCGTTGCTGTTTTAATCTAAGGAACGTAATTTTATGATCTTGCTTAAGAGATAAAATAAAGATACCGTGGCCCTGTGCCACTCAGGCCTGGCCCTGCTCCCTCAGTATAGTGGTATGCCGGAGCATGTCGAGCAGGAAAGGCTGCACGCTTGCAAATCTGAGTTTGCAGAATGGCCATGAAGGCTTGCTCTAGTCACTTCACGTTAGAGGGACCATGAAGCTAAATTAAGCTCCACAAACAGGTGGCAGAAAGCCATCTATGCCGCACCCCTCTCGGGGGTACTGAATATAGCTCAGACACACCTCTGTATCTGGCCCAGTACGTGCATCTATTAGCCTTTTCTTCCGTGATATTTGTCAAACTGTGGGTGCAAGGAATTATTTTGCACAGTGGCTGGAAGGTGGTAGTAACTGCTGCACAGTTGTGTCTGGCATTGGAGGAGATTTGGATTGTAAGAGTGTCTTTGTTTGACCTGGTTGCAAGTGGTGAAATTAAAGGCCAGGGTTTTCCCAACTTTTGTATGAATAAGAGTGAAGCATTAAGGCCCTGATCCTGCATTGGGAACCATGTGGGGCTCCATGGGACTTCTGAGGCTTGCCCAGGAGGCTCTTGTTGCAGGGTCAGGGCTGCCCAGTTGTGTGATGGGTGGATAAGATTGGATGAGACTTGATAGTCCTAGGGAGAGCTGGGCTACTTATTTATAGAAACATTTTGGGAATTTGTGTCAATTTTGCCAAATTGTTTTGATGGCCGGAAAAATAATCCAAAATAATTGAAATGTTCCATTTCAACACTGCCAAAAGGAAACCTTGGAATTTTCAGATTGAAATGATGTTTTGTTTTGAAACATCTTTTAATCTTATTTTAAACATTTTAAAAAGCGGATTTTTTTTTTCAATTCGCTTAAAATTTTGAAACATTTCATTTTTGGTTTGACCAAATTTTGTTTTGGTGGTTTTGGATTTGCCAGTGAACCAAAAAATCCACTATTCACACAGCTCTAATTGTGAGTTTTGTTGGGGGCAGAGTTAAGGTTGTCCGGGTGCTGGTCAGTAGGAATTTATTGTTTATTGGTGTGCGTACTTGAATTGGTTTCAAGGATACCCACAGTTACATACCTTGTAGCTGATGATTTCCATGTTTGCTCAAAGGTGGTGTGTTGTATTTTGGTAACCATGTATATAATGGTCTGTTTTGTTTCAAGTTCAACTTCTTCTAGATGTTAACAGAGTTTTGTGTGTATGTGTGTGTGTGGGAGGGTGTTTAGGAATAAGCTGAAGTAAATTTACTTGTGTGTGTAAAGTACCCCCCAAGTGTGGAGTATACGCTGTGCTAGAACCTGGGGCATTTCACGAACAAAAGTACAGGCCTTGGCCCCTTAAATTAAAGGAGTTACTCCACTAGCTGTTAGCAGTAGTAGGCTCTTATCCACTATATGGGTCAGCCATGTGAGAGAGACCTGATCAAACTCACTTAGCCAATGTGGTATGAACTCTCCCACTCAGAGGAAGCTCATTCCAACTACCTGATGTCCACAGGAGTTCAAATTCCCCGACAGGCCACCACTTTGTAAAGACCTGTCGCAACAGGCCATTGACACCAAAAGAATTGGGATTTTCAGTGCCAAAGACACTGGCCCTTAGTACTATAGCAAAGTGCAAGATATTTGTGATGTGTCTCACAGGTAAGCTATTCTGGTACAGATCTCCATAAAAGCCGGGGTGAAATTGACTTAATTGAAGTCAATGGCAAAAGTCCCAGTGATTTCCATAGAGCCAGGGTTTGACCCCAGATGCATTCCTGTGGTCTTACAATGTCTTTTGCGTTTCAGTAGCTTGTGTGATATTTCAAAACTAAAATTTTGCACAAAAAATGTATCTGATGTTTCTACCTCTGGAGAATTATTGAAATCTCAGACCCTATATTCTAAAATTTTTGTCTGACCTAAACCAGTATTCTTGCTCCTGCTCAAGTCTGAGTTGCCATGCATGGCTAATGCTCTTTCTTGTTCAGAGGCAACTCATTTACTAGTGGTAGTTACATATTTTCTATTGGCATCTTGAAATATATATGACAGAGTCCAAACAGTAATTCCCTCTTGTTTCTTTCTCTTTGCAGGCTCTCTACAATTCGATCAAGAATGAGAAGCTTGACTGGGCAGTGTAAGTATACTGTGCAGAATTCATGATCTTAAAATCAGTCCCCGGTATGGTAATCCATTTCCTATGTACATTGCACTGTGATTAGACTCTGGAGACAATCATCTTGGTCCGTGAGACTCAAACATTGGATTCACTCTTCCTTTAGAAAAGTCCATGTTCTACTTCCCTTCTCCTCAAGTAAGTAAAGTTGTTAGTTATGCAAATCAGCTGTGTCTGCAAGGAGGAAAGACATTTAATTCAGTAGGAAACTTCATCTTCAAAAGGCAGAAATATAAATCCTCTGTTTGTTCCATGACTACATAAATAAAACAGATGTTGAGTTTCTTCCTTTACCTTCCAGTGCATTGTGTTGGAATCACTGAATAGAAACGCAACTCTTGGATTGAGTTTCCTGTTCTTGGCTTGTTGTCTAATATTGTCTTTGGATTAACTATGGAGAATTTGACAACAACCTAATATTAAAGAGACTTAATTCAGAAGAGGCCAATCTACCCGCCCTTATCTGCTTTTTGACAAGCTAATACTTCATCAGAACTCCGTGCTAAACACAAGAGAAAACTTCTGTTTCTAACCATATTAATCGGCATTTTCCCTTATTCATCTTCTTTGCGGCATGAATACGCCAACAGGAAAGGGATGCACCAGCCCTAGATTGATGTCAGTGCTGAGTAGTGGATTTTGGTGTTAAAGAAAAGGGTTACACCCCAGAGTAGCTGTGTCTCTTTGAGATGTTTGCCTGCATGACTCCACACCCAGGGTGATGCGTGCACCCTCAGTACGCAAGCTCAGCTTCCCGGCGCGCACAATCCATTGGGGCTGCTTGCATCCCGTCTACGCCCTTGTGTCCCCACCTGAGGGGTCATAAAAGGGAGCAGCCTCAGCCCCCACTCAGCTCCCTCTGCTCAACCAAGAATCTGTTTTGTGACTTGGAATATTAGGGAAGGTGGACAGGTAATAAGAAACCATGCAGGCAATCATCTGGAAGTGTGCAGCCATTATATGGATGAGCAACCGCTCTTCTTTCTGTGAGCGTTATCTGCAGAGAGCCCCGCTCCTGGTAATTAACAGACAGCTGCAAGACTCAAAGGGGGTGGATCTGAGGAGTCTCTCCTGAGTAAACGTCGCAGGACTGCTCTCCCAAGCTGAGGCTCTGAGCTAGAATAACGCAGCGTGGATATATGTATGGAGCTCCATGTCATATCCCAGCAACAGAGACGTTTTGTGGCCAGCCCCTGCAGCTGCCTTAGGCTTGGTGGAATGTGCCAGAATTTCATCTCGTTCTTGGTGAGAGCATACACAGAGACTAATCCACATGGACAACCTAGGTGGGAATCAATTGGGTCCTAGCATTATTCCCACGGTTTTCGGTCAAGGTGATTTACGGGGTGGTGTAGTCCTGTTCAGATAGTAGCTTAAAGCCCTCTTAATGTCTAGCCATTGCAGCCTAGTCTCCCCTGGTAGTGAGTGGGGTTCGGGGGGAAATACAGGCAGGTTCGGGGAGGTGGAACTCGGAGACCCTTCTTGGATAGGAATTTGGGATATGGGTGAAGGGCCACCTCATCCTCCTGGAATGCTGTATGTGGCTGGTCAGCCATTAGTGCCTGGATCTCAGGGGCAATCCAAGCTCATGAGCAAGCTACCTCCAACCCCAGCGGATGCAGGGCACATTCTGAGAACAGCTCTAATGGCGATCCTGTTATCTTAGGGCTGGACTACGAGCAGTGGCTGTGAAGGGCTGAGCCCGAAGCCGCCTTCCTCGTTGTGCGGTCACTGGTCACAACAGCAGTGCTTGGGCTCTGGGACTACTTATCCTGAAAAGAGAGGCACCATGACTCCTCTCCGCCCCTCTAGATTGGCCTGCAAAGGAGGGTGGACACATGAGAACAGTCGGCTCCGTCACGGTGGATGGAGCAGCACGTTATTACCACCGGTGAAGCTGCTGTAGTGCTAGGTCAGCGCAGCCAGGATATTGAAGTGTGAAGAAATGCTGTTAATCTGGTCAGAGTCTCTTTGATAGCCAGAGATTCTCTTTGTTCCTGTAGGCTAAACCAGGGTTTCCGAGCTTTGACAGCAATTGGTACGTGGTGGATTAAAGACCTGGGGCAGAGCAGGGTAATTTGTGATATATGGAGGACTGCTACACGATCCTCATCTCGTTCTTTATCGTTTGTTACTGGCTAGATTTGTCATCATTCTAAAAGACTTGCTGTCCATGCTGCTGTTTACAGTGCAGCCACAGGGCTGGATCCAAAGCCCACTGAAGTTCATGAAAGGCTCCCATAAATTTCATTATCGAACCTGTAGACAGAAAAGCATCACCGTATTCAACACATCCACTCCCTGGTGTGGTCAAAATCGGACACTTCAGTTAGTAGCAAAAGCTTTTAGTTATACTCCTATCAGCAGGGCAGAGTAAGTGCGGCTCTGGGAGGGTGAGCTGTGGTCGATTCCTTCTCAAGTACCATCAAAGACAAGTGCTAACTTAGCTGCCATTGCAAAGCCGTCGGCTATTAAAATGAACCATGTCTTGTGATTTGTAATGTGTTCAGCTCTGATCTGGAAGTCGCGGAGAGCCACTCAATATGGGATCCTATATCTCTTTTCCTTCATACAGTCACTTTTCAGAGAAGAACACTGTCAGGAAAGATACCTTATTTTAGCTGCTTCCCAATTCCTCTTGCATGAAATCCGTTTAGTAGGATTGAACGAGATAGGAAGTGTGATGAGGGAAATGGAGATCCCAGGAAATTTGATTGTTGTTCTTTCTTTTTTTTGCCCTTCCTTCCACTCCTCCATAATCTCTGCTTGTTTACATACAGATGCAGATCTCCCCTAGCTGTCTTAAACGTCCGCTCTGTAGTTTAAAGAGTGAGGGACATGGGAGAGGGTCGGACTACATAGGGATTGACAGTATTTTTGCCTCATGCTCCCGGGAACATGGAGCTATAATTGTACTGGGGCTATAGGAAGCCTTGTTTTTTAGGGTGGGGGAAGCGACAGAAACATGGCAAAGAGAATGACTGAAATCCTGATGTCACTGAAGTCAAGAGCAAATCTCCCATTGTCTTGAGTGGAGCTGGAATTTCACACCATTAATCCCTGAGGTACCTCCAGTGATGTCAGTAGAGTTACGCCTGGGATGAATTTAGCCCAACAACTGGTATATAACTTTACATCCTTCTACTGAATTAAACTCCCCTCAGGGTCTCCAGTATCCCCATGAGGTTCTTGTGGGTGTACATTTGTATTAGGAAGTTAAAGTCTTGCCATCCTCTCTTAATATCAACCCTAAACTGTTGGGCGAGATGGGTATGATTTCCATGCCTGGTGCTATGCAGGAGGTCAGACTAGATGGTCATAATGGTCCCTTCTGCCCTTAGAATCAGATGGATCCTTACCAGCTCCATCGTGGAGAAGGATACTGAGTTTGACTTGCTTCATTTTAGGCGTAGAATAATCTAAAGTGAAATACGTTTCATTTGCATGATATTTAGATGGAGCACAGAGATCAGCATTTCCCGCATTGTTTATAACAAGTATGTTTGCTTCCCATGCAGGCAATAGAAGTAAGAATTAGAGTGTAGAATAGGGTGAATGGAGACACAATATATAATATACATGCTTGAAGAATTGTTCAATGAAGACCCTTGCAAATCCACGGTCTGCATTCAAATTATCCATATCTGTAAGGCCTTTTTCAAAGCAGGGCTGTGTAGATTACAGAAAAACAGTGGTGTCTTTAAAAAAAGAACAGGAGTACTTTTAGTCTGCTGGTGAAACAACCTTTACCTTTTATAAAATGGAGGTGTTGGGATTCCTTTTTTAGTCTGAAGTGTACAGAAAAAACGACCCCACCAAGGGAAAAAAATAATGAAATTGTGATGGAGAATTTTACTACTTTTTGGAAAAGGAAAATCCCCAAATTAAATTTATTGTTGAGAATTGTAACAGTGCCTGGTACGATGGGGTCCTCGCCTACAACTAGAGCCTCTAGGCGCTATGGTAGCACAAATTATTATATTACTATTATTAATAATAATGCTAAAATTCAGGGTATTGTAAACTAGTGTTGCAGTTCTCTTCTGAAATCTGCCTTGTAACTGCACTTGCGTGATCCTCCTGCACATGCAGTCTGGAGATCCCCTTCTGCACGGGAACTGCCTCCTTTAAACGCCAGTTCTCAAATGCTTCTTGTTTGCCTCTGTTCCAGAATTAGGTTTGGGAACAGGGGTATCCTGTTACTCCCCCCACATCGTGGATCTGGGGTCCTGGGAGAGTGTGATGGTTTGTCAAGTGAGAGGCTGGAACTCATGGAGGCAAATATTAGCATAGGTACAGATCTCCATAACTGGACCTCACAAATATAAAGATTTCAAGCATTCATATCTTCTTGTCATTGCTAAACCAATTCATTTGCCATGGGATTGCTTTTTCCATATCTCCTCACTGGCGAGAAGGGGAGAAGCAGTCTCTTCAAAAGCAAGGGCTTGATCCTGCAGTTCTCACTCACGGACTTCCGTAAGAGCTTGGCAGGGGTGGGTGGTAGAATTGGGCGCCCAAGCCATGGAGAAACAGTTAGTTACAAATAGCACTGGCTGAAAATATTCCCCATAAAAGTTTTGTCACTAGAAAATGGCTTTTTTATGTCAAAATGTTTAAAGTTAGGGTTGTGCTTAAATACTTCGTTGATCCAAAACTTACGGAAGCCAATGGGAGACAGACATCCCACTGTCTTCAGTGGGTTTTAGATCAAGCCCATAGTAAAAAAAAATGCTTATTAGAATAACCTAAAGAGAGGAAAAATTCTGAAAAACAAAGCATGTGTAGAAATTAAGAAGATGAAACCTTGCAGGATAATGGCCCTGGGCGATGGGTTTTTCACTTAAACTTTGTGTTCATCTCTTTTTAGAGACGAAGAGGAGAAAAAAAAATCTCACTCTGATGGCACTGATGAGAAGGATAGTGGACCCCATTCAAAGGCCATCACTCGGATCGGCCATTCCAATAACCCCTTCCTGGACATTCCTCATGATCCCAATGCTGCTGTGTATAAAACTGGATTTCTGGCTCGTAAAATCCATGCAGATATGGATGGAAAGAGGAGTGAGCATCTTTTATGTTTGTTTTATCTCTTAGGTACCTCTCTTCACCCTCCAGTGGCTTGTGGCCTTGTGCCCATGAATGAGAACAAGCCTGCTACATCTAGGTTATTGAAGGCATAAGAAACAAAATAGCAGTTTGATTATCACAGCAGAAAAGAACACTATTGAGCCATTTTGAGGACTATTCCATGCCCAGTAGCATAAAATAAATGGTACCCATGCCTTTGCTTTAGTGAATTTGTGCAATGAAAATGTAATATCGGAGAGCAATGTGTGTCTTTCGTGCTTAAAGAAGCCGAAGTGTTGTTCACAAAACTCAGACCAGTTTTATTGGAAGTACTGTAAGTTCTGTTCATGGACTTGCCAAATAGTTCTCAACTTTTGCCATCTGTGATTCTAAGTTACAACAGAAATTTTTCATAAAGAAGGGAAGGATGGTCCAGTCCCCTTAAAACACCTGTTTGCAACCCCCCTGGGCGTCACAGTCCCCATCTGAGAATCCAAGAATTGGTCCATTCCTGTAGAAGTTCACTGGCCTTTCAGAATAACCCTGTAATCTAGCAGGTCATTCCTTGTTAGTGATATATAATGCTCTCGTTCAAATTAGACCTTGCATCCTTTCAGAAATAGGATGTTGTTTGGTACCTCCTGGCCCCTTATTCATAATAAATGTGCAGCTACATTTGGTTGCATTTCTGGCTTTTAACGTCATATTTCCTCATTGCCGTAACTCTACAATGGAGGCCTCATTATTGAGGGCTTTTTGGGGTGGGGGGGTGTATTTGTGCACATGCTATTTTTATACTGTTGAAAACTGCAATAGTCACTGCAATATGAAGCCTTGTTTTTTAGGGTGGGGAAAGCGATAGAAATGTGGCTTTGAGAGCAGAGACTACTGAGCGTATCCGTGTTTTCCCGATTGTTGTTAATGTATATGTGGTGTTAGCTCATATTGCAATTGCTGGGATTAACACTGAAAACAAAATCTGACTTTGTTATGGGCTATGAATACCTGCTACACTTTTTCAATTGTGTACAAGTATCTTAAGGTTGTGTCATGTATTATGCTAGGGTGTCTTAGAACCAAAACTTAAAGGTCAACATTTTCAGAGTTGGAGCCCTAAAGATAGACTCCTAAATCCATATTTAGGTTTTTTTGAAATCAGAGTGGCCTGATTCTTCTTAATAATTAGGCCACCTCATTGGTTAAACTTCATGTTCTAAACAGGTTCTGAGCGGTGGCTTTGAATTATTTTACCAACATCCCACTCCAGGTTTGCTAGTGGTGTCCACTCCCTTTACAAATCTTAAGGAAGAATTGTGTGCTTCCTTTGTTATGCTATTTGCTTAATCAGAACAATAAAAATTGTGTATTACTTAATGGACTAAAGATGATACTTTCTGCAAAAACCCTAAACACGATTAAGTCATTTAGGACAAATTTTTCAAAAGTGCCTGCATGACTTAGGAGCCGAAGTCCCATTAAAAGTTAATGGGACTTCGTCTTCTAAGTCACTTAGACACTAAAGTCACTTAAAACTTCTGTGAGAACCTTAACAAGGTGACAGTACTTATACAGTGTATAAGTACCTTCAAGGGGAGAAAATACCAGGTGCTAAAGAGCTGTTTATTGTAGCGGAGAAAGGCATAACAAGAACCAGTGGCTGGCAGCTGAAGTCAGACAAATTCCAGTTAGAAATTAGGTACACATTTGTAACCGATTTCAGAGTAACAGCCGTGTTAGTCTGTATTCGTAAAAAGAAAAAAGAAAAGGAGTACTTGTGGCACCTTAGAGACTAACCAGTTTATTTGAGCATGAGCTTTCGTGAGCTACAGCTCACTTCATCGGATGCATAGCATATCGTGGAAACTGCAGAAGACATTATATACACACACAGACCATGAAACAAAACTTCCTCCCACCCCACTGTCCTGCTGCTAACAGCTTATCTAAAGTGATCATCAAGTGATCATCAAGGAAGGCCATTTCCAGCACAAATCAAGGTTTTGTCACTCTTCCCCCCCCCCACACACACACACAGACACACATACAAACTCACTCTCCTGCTGGTAATAGCCCATCCCTCTTTGAAACCTCTCTTTATAATGCGCATGATAATCAAGGTGGGTCATTTCCAGCACTAATCCAGGTTTTCTCACCACCACCCCCCCCACACACACACACCCCCTCCAAAAACCACACACACAAACTCACTCTCCTGCTGGCAATAGCTCATCTTACAATGTGCACAGCAATAATCCAAGTTTAACCAGAACGTCTTGGGGGGGGGGGGGGTTTGTAGGAAAAAAACAAGGGGAGATAGGCTACCTTGCATAATGACTTAGCCACTCCCAGTCTCTATTCAAGCCCAAATTAATAGTATCCAATTTGCAAATGAATTCCAATTCAGCAGTTTCTCGCTGGAGTCTGGATTTGAAGTTTTTTTGCTTTAAGATAGCGACCCTCATGTCTGTGATTGCGTGACCAGAGAGATTGAAGTGTTCTCCGACTGGTTTATGAATGTTATAATTCTTAACATCTGATTTGTGTCCATTTATTCTTTTACGTAGAGACTGTCCAGTTTGACCAATGTACATGGCAGAGGGGCATTGCTGGCACATGATGGCATATATCACATTGGTGGATGTGCAGGTGAACGAGCCTCTGATAGTGTGGCTGATGTTGTTAGGCCCTGTGATGGTGTTCCCTGAATAGATATGTGGGCACAGTTGGCAACGGGCTTTGTTGCAAGGATAGGTTCCTGGGTTAGTGGTTCTGTTGTGTGGTATGTGGTTGTTGGTGAGTATTCGCTTCAGGTTGGGGGGCTGTCTGTAGGCAAGGACTGGCCTTTCTCCCAAGATTTGTGAGAGTGTTGGGTCATCCTTCAGGATAGGTTATCCTTATCCTATCCTGAAGGATGACCCAACACTCTCACAAATCTTGGGAGAAAGGCCAGTCCTTGCCTACAGACAGCCCCCCAACCTGAAGCGAATACTCACCAACAACCACATACCACACAACAGAACCACTAACCCAGGAACCTATCCTTGCAACAAAGCCCGTTGCCAACTGTGCCCACATATCTATTCAGGGAACACCATCACAGGGCCTAACAACATCAGCCACACTATCAGAGGCTCGTTCACCTGCACATCCACCAATGTGATATATGCCATCATGTGCCAGCAATGCCCCTCTGCCATGTACATTGGTCAAACTGGACAGTCTCTACGTAAAAGAATAAATGGACACAAATCAGATGTTAAGAATTATAACATTCATAAACCAGTCGGAGAACACTTCAATCTCTCTGGTCACGCAATCACAGACATGAGGGTCGCTATCTTAAAGCAAAAAAACTTCAAATCCAGACTCCAGCGAGAAACTGCTGAATTGGAATTCATTTGCAAATTGGATACTATTAATTTGGGCTTGAATAGAGACTGGGAGTGGCTAAGTCATTATGCAAGGTAGCCTATCTCCCCTTGTTTTTTTCCTACAAAACCCCCCCCCCCCAAGACGTTCTGGTTAAACTTGGATTATTGCTGTGCACATTGTAAGATGAGCTATTGCCAGCAGGAGAGTGAGTTTGTGTGTGTGGTTTTTGGAGGGTGTGTGTGTGGGGGGGGGTGGTGAGAAAACCTGGATTAGTGCTGGAAATGACCCACCTTGATTATCATGCGCATTATAAAGAGAGGTTTCAAAGAGGGATGGGCTATTACCAGCAGGAGAGTGAGTTTGTATGTGTGTCTGTGTGTGTGTGTGTGGGGGGGGGGGAAGAGTGAGAAAACCTTGATTTGTGCTGGAAATGGCCTTCCTTGATGATCACTTGATGATCACTTTAGATAAGCTGTTAGCAGCAGGACAGTGGGGTGGGAGGAAGTTTTGTTTCATGGTCTCTGTGTGTATATAATGTCTTCTGCAGTTTCCACGATATGCTATGCATCCGATGAAGTGAGCTGTAGCTCACGAAAGCTCATGCTCAAATAAACTGGTTAGTCTCTAAGGTGCCACAAGTACTCCTTTTCTTTTTTCTTTTTATTTGTAACCGAGAGGGTGATTAACCACTGGAACAAGCTCCTAAGGGAGGTGGTGAAGTCTCCATCTCTTGATATCTTCAGATCAAGTCTGGATGTCTTCCTGGAAGAGGTGTTTTAATCCATCACAATTTATGCTTTAGTCAAATACCAATAGGCTTAACAGAGAATAATGCGGTGAAATGTAATGGCCTGTGTTATGCAGGAAGTCAGACTAGATGATCTAATGGTCCCTTGTAGCCTTAAGCTCTATGAATCTACAAACAGTGCATTTTTACACCATAACATGTTCAAATGTCTTTGAAGTAAAAACAAGGAGGAGTCCTTGTGGCACCTTAGAGACTAACACATTTATTTGGGGTGTACTTTGAAGTGTAGCTTTAACTCTGAATTCCCTGGCTTTGTAATGCTTGATTTGGGATAATTACAAGTTTATTGTGTTTTCACTGGTGTGGTCCTTCAGCTTTAATGCCAGCTTAATATAGGAGTTAGTCTGGGATTTTAGTTGTCTTCCATCATTTTCTCTCCTTCTGCTAGGAAGAGGGGACTGGGGAAGCAGCTGAAAACTTGATCCTGGTTTCCTTGTGGCTGCAGCAAGAGGGATGGATGCTTTGTTTGCCATCCCCTACAGAGTGGCACTGTAACAGTTATGGGTGGTGCCTGCCTGCATTTAGAGAAGTTCCCTCCAATTCCTCTATCTGGTGGTCTTGCACTAGTCTAAGCCTCTGCCGTGACACAGAGCTCGGACTGTGCTGAATAGCATGGGAGGGTATGGCCCACTCATCTCCCACTCCTGTTGCTGGTGAAATCCATGTTGTCAGGCTTGCAGAATTGGAGAGGCACCTGTACTGCAGCTGTTTTCTGCCTGCTGACCCAGGCCCGGCCTGTAATCTTGGCTGTTTTGTTTCCCCCAGCCCTAGCTGCAAAGCAGGCACTCTGGCTAGTTACGCTCCCCTTTGAAAAGCAGAATACAAGATTCGTTGAATGCAGAATTAATGTAGGTTTCCTGTTGCCTAGACGAAGGGTAAAATGGAATGAGTTAAATGGATTGCATTTCTTTTGTTTTCTCTTTAGCTCCCAGAGGGAAGCGTGGCTGGAAAACCTTCTATGCTGTGCTGAAGGGAACAGTGCTTTACTTGCAAAAGGTAAAAGAAATAGCTTTCTTTGAGGGGGATAAAGCAAGGGTTCCCAGCCCTTTCCTGTTGGAGCCTCCCTTCAGCTGGGCACCCGCTTTGGCTTCCCAAGACCCACATGGCACATCTCCAGTCCGAACACAGATCCTCTCCCTGCCTGACACTCTGACGACGTCTCTCTCTCTCTCTTTCTTAACTCTGCCCATCCCTATTCGTCTGCTGCTGTCATTCAGGGCTTCACACGTTCTGCCCTACCAGTGAAGACAACATCATTTGCCTGTTTGTCACACACATATCTCCGTGCTACCTTCCATGCTGCCTGTGTGTATGGACCTTCTTTCCTGAACTGATGCAGAAGGCCTCTACCACCTTCTTCAGATCCCTTCTTGAGACCCCCCGTCTGCCATGATGCAAGTCAGACACTAGTCCGTTAATCATGGCTTGAGAGGAGGCTAGGGGGAGGATTTGCCTTCAAACTGGCCAGAAACAGGGCGGGGATTTTATTCTAGATCAACATGAAATGCTGAAATTTCCTGCAGTGAACAAAAATTCAGTTTGGAACCATCGAATTGTTTTGACTTTACATAATGTTGAAATATTAAATATAAAAGACCAAACTAAATGATAAACTTGAAACAAAACAGTTTTACCATATCAAAAGGAAACGAGAAAGTCAAAACTTGGTTTCGACTTTTTCCCGTCAAAGCTTTTGTCAGAAGTGACAGGCTTCCGCAAAGTGTTTTGATTCCATGAAATCCACCTTAGGGAGAAACGAAGCATGGAAAAATCTCAGTCCAGAAGTTCATTGTTTCAGGAGAAACAGGGTTTTTGCAGAGTCTGGCATGCTTAACTGTAGTGAAAGCTACAGAACTGTGGTTTTCAGCACAAAGGCTATGTTTACACTATGGACCTTACAACAGCACAGCTGTAGCTGCACGGCTGCACAGTCTCCCATGTAGCCACTCTATGGACCGTCCACACCGGTGCTTTTGTCAGTGAAACTTATGTCAGTCAGGGGTGTGGTATTTTCACACCCCTGACCGACAAAAGTTTTGCCAACAAAAGTGCTAGTGTATACAAAGCCTAAATGATATGCAAATTATCCTAACTTCCAGAAGAGCTCTAGCTACCTTGGCTTCCGTGGAAGCTCTTCTGAGAACTGCATTGCTCTGCCACTGAGCATATGTATGATCTTGGGCAAGTCACCTCCCTTCTCTGTGCCTCTTTTTGCCCTCCCACATTTTGTCAGTCGAGATTGTGAGCTGTTCGCTTCAAGGATACTCTATCTCTATACAGCGCAATGGAGCCCCAATCTCAGCAGTGACCTCTAGATGCACAGTAAGAATAACTGGTAGATATATCAAGAAAAGGAGTGCTTGTGGCACTTTAGAGACTAACAAATAAGGTGCCACAGGTACTCCTTTTCTTTTTGCAGATACAGACTAACATGGCTGCTACTCTGAAAACTGGTAGATATATCATCTTCCAAAGGGCAACATGGACCTGATTCTGCTCTCACACGATTTGCTATCCATGTTTCTTTTTTCAAAGACACCTATTACAGTGGTATCTAAAGGACGGTAACTCCAAGTTTACACTTGTAAAAGCATCAGCAGAATCAGAGCCTATGGCCACATATTCAGTGGAACGGGGCCAGTGCTAACTGCTGTCTTGCCTGTTGTTCCATTATTAAAGGAGTGATTTGAGAAAGATGCTTTCTGAATCAATGAGCAGCCAGGCTGCCAGAGGGGCTTTGCTGAAACACTTGCAATTAGCCAACTAAATACATCTCCCCAAGATTATATAAACTCAGAAATTTGACAAGCTTATAACGTCTGTCCTGTGCATGGAAGCCTCGAGTCTCAGGTTAATTTCCTGCCCTCTGTCATTCTAATGTGACGGGAAGTCAGTGGAACTGGAGACTGTCACAATGTCTCGTCATTAGCCTGAGCTGAAATGGGATGTGTGTGTAGAAGACTGTGAGCTTGAGCTGGTTTTCACGCAATAAAAAAATGGTTTCTTGACAAATGGTGCAGTAAAGTAGGCCACACTGGTGTATTTGGATTGGGTTTTGTTTGCAGCGATACTGCTTTTGCAATGTTACACTGTATCTTTATGATGCTATGGGGTAGGATATTCTGTGTATAAATTTGCTCAGACCCTTTTCTTCGACTAGCAAAAAATAAAAATAAAAAAATTGACTTGAGACGATAAATGACGTAAGGACAGAGCCCATACCTAAGTATCTGCTCCTGAAGACCTACAGGGTCCTCAGAAGAAAAGAGTTTTACAGTGATCGTGCATAGCCAGTGAAGACGTCCACCCACTGTACAATAGCTGGTAACCAGCAAAATGTCTTGCTGGGGTTCACTAAAAATGGATTAAGGAAGGCCCAGCCCGAGTCTGCTGGAAATGGAACGGGCAGTTCTGGCTGGCTACCTGGAATCCAAGGAGAGATGAGTTCAGTAGGACGCTGAGACTGAACACTGCATTAAAGGATGACTTCAGCGGATAGAGAGGCCAGAGCTCCTGCCAAATTCTTCTGTCATGCTGCTTCAGTGTAACTGGGTTTGGGTCTGAGCCAGCCGACTTCGATTCAGACAGTGGAACTTCAGGGGAATTGTGTTGTGCCTGTTTAAAGGAGATGTGTAGCCTAGTGTTCTCCAACTACTGGGGTCCTTCGGCCCAAGTCTCAGCATCCCGTATCAGCTCTACCGGACTGAGGGCTTTTGTGGGGGAAGTTTGATTGCCCATCACAAGCCTCTAGACTTTGTCTGAGAGTAACAAAGTAAAATTGTTTTAAGAGATTCCATGGTTCCCTTCCCAGGGCTTCCAGGGAAGTTAACAGAGGCCCAAAGTCAGTGGTATTGCTGCCAGTTGACCTAATAGGGTTCGCGTGGGTGTTTGACTTCGGTCCGTAGATAAGAAGGGATCCTTCTGTCTCCATATGTGTCCGGGTGTGAAGCCTCACTGGGAGGGGGATACTGGAGGGAGTCAGATACTGCTGGAATTGACTTACCATCATCATCTCCCTCCCAAGAAGTGGGGGAAGTGTGAGACAGGGCAGTAGCTGGCCAGATCATTGACATCTGGTGACCGTTTTAGAGCCAGACCACTGCAGGATTGAGGCTTATCCCAGCTCGCATCTCTCCATGGAGCATCGCCAATCTCCATCTTTTCTCCTTGCCATGGGACCATGCACACTCCTTATGCCACATTTGATTAGATTCAGAGGGGTTCTTTTGCTCCAGTCTCCTACCCTCTTGTTGTCTCCGTTGCAGGTCTTAGCAGAACCATAGCGACTCTTGCAAATGACAGGCAGGGGGAGGTCTACAGGCCAGTGCATTGGTTTTGGACAGCAAATGGTGATAATGAACTACCAGACCCACCATTGCATGGATCCTGTGTCTGAGAAAACCACCCGGATCATCGGAGTCTCTGGGGGCAAACCAGCACAGCCACTCCATGGCCCTGGTGGGGGGGATGGAAAGCTCTGTCCTGCAGTCGGGGGTCAGAGATGATCAGCCCATGAGAGTGGTGTGCTTACTGCACCCGCAGCATGAAGATCGGGTGCAGGCTGTGTCCTGCTACGTGAGCCACCTGGCGGAATCCTGATGAAACCCTAACTCAGCAAGTCAATGGTTTAATTTGTGTGGACACTGAACTAGCCACGGTGGTGAGTCGAGGAAACCCGTAATTCCAGGCTTGGCAGCAGCTTAGTTAGCTCTGACTGCAGAGTGGCGTGTATATCCTTAGAATTCCCACGTAGGTTTAATCGTGTTCAATTGGCCAGCTCCATGGAGTTACACTGATTTACACCAGCTGAGGACCTGACCTAGTGCGGGGCACTCAAATGAGTCAGTTCCCTGAAGCGGGGCCTCCGTTTAAAGCATTGCTGCACCGTGCATTGTCGTTCCTAGAGCAGGTCTGCCCAGTAGTGTCTGATAATCACGGAGACAGATCACCCATGGCCAGAGCTTATTCTCCCCCCTGAAACATTAGATCCCCATTATGTGGCAGCTATGCTCCACCCTGCTCAGCACCAGGAGTCCCAACGAGACATATCTGACATCAAGATTGATCAACATCATGTGGTCATAGGTTAGGGATGGATAGAGGTTAAGTGCTATTTGCAACTTCTCTTTAAGCAACTTGGTGTAAACTTACACCAGTGCAGCATTGCCAGGAGGTGACTTGTCCCTTGACATGCCTCGGGAATGCCCTATTTTTGGCTGGCTGTGCCACCTTCACATGTTGCACACGTATGCACAACCTCTGGTTGACTAGTGTCTTCGCGGCTTCACTTTACAACACTGCTGTGTCTCAGATTGTATTGGGTTTTTTTTATTGATTCTGATTTTACACTGGTTCGACACCATGTGAGATCCAAAATCAGTTTCTGGGGTATGACTTAAGAACACTGAGGAATTTAGCCCTCTAGGATTTATTTAACTTCTTCATGACACTTACTGTTCTTCCCTCTTCTTGTTGGGAAGGTGGTGGAATTCCTTCACTTCCTTGCCGAGATATTAAAGAATCTTAAAGGGTAACATTTTAAGAACCAAAAATGGAAATGTTTATAGGACAGATTAGGTTCAACTGATATTTTTATAATCATTGCTGATGGCCCTTCATGGAACATGACTGTGTTGTTAGGTTAAAGGAAGAGATGAACAACCTGAAATAACTTGTGCCGTCTTTTCGTTGTAATTACTGCAGGATGAATATAAACCAGAAAAGGTTTTGTTTGAGGAGGATCTGAAAAATGCAGTCAGCGTGCACCATGCGTTGGCGTCAAAGGCGACAGACTATGAGAAGAGGCCCAACGTCCTAAAGCTCAAAACAGCTGACTGGAGGGTCCTGCTTTTCCAAGCCCAGTATGTTCCGTTCACTCCAAGTTTTTCTAGGGCTGTTTTGTTTGTGGGCAGAAAAGGGTTGGGAGGAGAGGGGTATGATTGTAACCTCTGGGAGTGCAGGAAGGTAGGGGTGAGTTCGTGACTTAAAGGGTTAAGTGGGACGCTAACGGAGATCAGTCTGTTCAGTTTATCAAAAAGGTGATTAAGAGGTAACTTGATTAGGATGTGAGAGTACCTTCATGGGGAGAAAAGACCAAGTACTGAAGGGCTCTTTATCAGAGAAAGACATGAGAAGCAATGGCTGGAAGTAAAAGCCAGATGAAGTTCAAATGGGAAATTAGCACAAATGTGTAGCAGTGGGGGTGAGTAACCACTGGAACAAACTGCCAAGGGAAGGCAGTGGTGGATTCTCCATCTATTGATCTTTTCAGATCAAGAGTGGAGGCCTTTCTGGAAGGTATGTTAGCCAAACACAAGGTACTGGACTCAGTTCAGGAGTAAATGGATGACATTCTATGGCCTGTGTTAGACAGGAGGTCAGATTAGATTATTTTAGGGTCCCTTCTGGCCTCAAAAAAAAATCCATGTTCTGCTTGAGCCCCGATCATCCCGTGAGATCTGCGTGGGCAGACTGCTGCACCCCACAGAGTCCCCAGGAGGCCAGCAAGGCTTCATGAGGGCACAGGAGTCAGCCTGCAAGAATCAGAATACACGTTCAGGGCCTTAGAATATGCAGCGAAATAGAACATCAGCCAGTCCGTAGGTTGTCTGATGGATTTTATAGCCTAGGTCAGTGGTTTTCAAACTGTGGGTCGTGACCCAGTAATGGGTCATGGAATGTAAGACACTGGGTCGCGGCAGCTCTGGTCAGCACTGCCGATCGGGCCGTTAAAAGTCCCGTCGGCGGTGCTGCCCGGCTAAGGTAGGCTACTTCCTACTTGTCCCGACACTGCGCTGCGCCCCAGAAGCAGCCAGCAGCAGGTCCAGCTCCTAGATGGGGGGGGACACCACGGGGCTCTGTGCACTGCCCCCACCCTAACCACTGGCTCCACACTTCCATTGGCCAGTTTCCAGCCAATGGGAGCTGGGGGGTGGTGCCTGCAGGCGAGAGCCACGCAGAGATGCTTGTGCGCCTCCGCCTAGGAGCCGGACCTGCTGCTGGCCGCTTCTGGGGCAAAGCGGTCCACAGTGCCAGGACAGGCGGGAAGCCTGTCTCTGCACCCCAGCTGTACCACTGACCAGAAGCCGCTGGAGGTAAGCCCGCTTCCCAACCCCCTGCCCCAGCCATGAGCCCCCCTCAAACCCAGAGCCCCTTCCTGCACCTCAAACCCCTCATCCCAGCCCCACCTCAGAGCCTGCCCCCCCAGCCCAGAGCCCTGACCCCCTCCTATACCCCAATCCCCTGCCCCAGCCCAGAACCCCCCTACATCCTGAACCCCTCATTCCCGGCCCCACCCCGCAGCCTTCGCCCCTTCATCCCAACCCTCTGCCCCAGCCCTGAGCCCCTCCCACACCTCAAACCCCTCTGCCCCAGCTCCGTTGGATCGCAGGCATCAACAATTTTCTTCAGCTGGGTCGCCAGAAAAAAAGTTTGAGAACCACTGGCCTAGAGGGCCTCTGCTGAATCACAAGTAATAAAGGCAGGAAATACAGCAAAGCATTCTGGCTTTGTATTTGCATGCCCTTGCTAGCAATTTACCTGCCACTTGTAGCACTCAACATCGAAAATCCAAATTATTTTGATTTGATTTGTTTGTGTAGTCTCAGCCCATTTGCAGCCGTCCGCAGTATGTTCCTGCTGAACCATGATATGGTATAGAAATTGAACACCATTAATGATCCCACAGCTTGCTCCAGAGGAAGCACATGCTGAAGGCTTGACTATGCAGCACTGCAGTAAGAACTAGGGGTGTGTGATATCAAACGCACTCTGCCGTGTTGCTCTCTGCCTGCCATGTGTAGACCCTGCTGGTGCACTCTAAAAGTTACCTCATTCGTGCTGACATAGTCCCATTTCAAACAGACCTGTACCGGTAGGATCCCACCGAGAGCCCTAGTTTGATAGTGGTTATGTTCTTCTGAGGATGATTTTCACACCTTTCCGTCTGTATCTGGCAAAGATTTAAGCTTGGCTTTATGCAGTAGTCACGTCCCTAAAGTTAAGCATGCGTGAAAGTCTTTGCAGGACCAGGACTACAGTTGGAAGAGATGGAAACCAGACACATCTATCTTGCATATACGTGATTTTCTCCAACCCAGGTTTTATACCATCCGATATACTTTGCTTGGCCCCTCCCTACATCACCAGGGCCATCAAGCCCTCAGTCAGTGGTACTGCCCATGCAGTTTTTAATAGCCTGCAGTAGATTTAATTGAAGGTCTTGGAGTTCTTTGCTGTGGGTCCTGGTGCGGCAGTAAACTCAGTGTTTTACAGAGGCTGGTTAGTTGAGAAGTGCAGAAAGAATTGTGTTATTAATAGCCTTCTGCAGTAAGAAGTAGGGGAGAGGGATTGGAAAAGTGAGGTCGAAGGCAGGATTTTGTGTCTTGGGTAGGCAAAGTAGAAGCTTGGACAAGGGCCATTCCTTAGGTTAAATTTAATCGGGAAGTAGTCGCTGCTTGTGTATTCTGTGGCTCAGTAGTTGATTGTGGAAGGGAAGTTATTAGCAATCAAGCTAATGGTGCGGCCATGTTTGTGGTTCAGTGAAGCCACTGAGAATGTAAAGAAGAAATGAGCAAATTAAGGGGTGAGAGCATTTTGCCTGTCATCAAAATGGATGTTTCCAGACGTAAGCCAACCTCTAACTGAAGTGGTTAGGAAGAAACTTCCTCTGTATGCCACCCTCTGAGACTTCTGACATTAGCCACTACTGGAGGTAGGACACTGAGCTAGATGGCAGTTCATATGTCCCTATGCTGACAGCAAGGAGGAAGAGGGAGGAGACGCTGAGGTCACTGATGTTCTGATTGCTCTCCGTCTGTCTTCCACAGGAGCCCAGAAGAAATGCAGGCATGGATCAACAAAATCAACTGTGTGGCAGCAGTATCTTCTGCTCCACCGTTTCCAGCTGCTATTGGCTCTCAGAAGAAGTTCAGTCGCCCACTGCTGCCGGCCACCACAACAAAGTTATCTCAGGTGAGCCGTTACCATAAAGAGCATATCTCCCTTTGTCCGGAGATGAGCTTGGAAGGTTCTTCTGAAAGCTTGAAGCTATGTTGTTTTGTTGCTATCAATAGTAAAGCTCCTCTGCAAACAGTCTTGCTAGCACTTCCATCTGAAGGAGTTTATCTCTACTTGCTTCTTAGGACCAGAAATATTTGCAGAGTTAAAGGTGGGGAGGGGATGGAGACTTGATGTAATTTGTTTGTGCTTCTGAAGAAAGGGAGGTATCACCAATAGCCTTAGGGCATGGCTACGCTTGCAGATGTAGAGTGCTGGGAGTTAAACCAGCCTTCGGAGACCGCAGCAGGGAAAACGCTGCCATGTTTTTACACTGTCAGCTGCAAGTGCACTGGCATGGCCACATTAACAACTCTTGCAATGCCACAAAGAGCAGTGCATTGTGGTATCTATCCCAGTGTGCAAGTGGCTGCACAGTGCTTTTCAAATGGGGGGTGTAGTGTAACAGGGGGTGTGTTGTGTGTATGTGGGGGGAGAGAGAGTGGGTTTGGGGGGGGGCCAAGAGTGTGTCAGCATGCTGTCTTGTAGGCTCAGACAGCAGCAAACCTCCCCCCCCCCCCACACACACACACAAGCTCACAACAGCAGCATTCCACAGTAATGGTTTGCTTTGTCCCGGAGCAGATAAGCAGCCCAGCTATCTGCATTCCTACAGCCGATTCCAAAACAATGACAAGAGTTGCCACTTGATTTAAGGAGATTATGGGACATTTCCGGAGGCCGATCAGAGCGCAATAATGCAACACCTCGTTCACACTGATGCCCGGGCGTTTCAGCCAGGGTGCAGCAAGCTCTATGCTTCTCATGGAGGTGGATTACCAGGAGTGCTCCAGCTGCAGAGTCCGGGCGCTCTATGTGCCTTGCCAGAGTGGACACATCAGGAGTTAGGGCGCCCGGGGCTTCTTTAATGCGCTCTAACTTGCAAGTGTAGCCAAGCCCTTAGGCTCATTTACACATCAGATAGAAAGTCCTTGTCTTCTGGGTGTGGCTAAGAATGTAAGACATTCCAGGCACAAGAGCACAACGTTATGCCTATGCTCCTTGACCCTGTAAGATTTAATTTATTTGAGAGTCTTCAGTCTGCTCCTCCTGAAACAAATCTTAGGGGTTCTCAAACTGGGGGTTGGGACACCTCAGGGGGTCATGAAGTTATTACATGGGGGGTCGCAAGCTGTCAGCCTTCACCCCAAACCCCACTTTTCCTCCAGCATTTATAATGGTGTTAAATATATTAAAAAGTGTTTGTAATTTATAAGGGGGGGTTGCACTCAGAGGCTTGCTATGTGAAAGGGGTCACCAGTACAAAAGTTTGAGAACCACTGCCTTAGGTGTTTTTTGAATTTAGGTATTTTCTTTGTGCCCACAGACTTCCCTGAAATCTTATCCCATGCATTTATTACCCTTTGGGCTTAGTTGAGTGAGAAAAGTGGGCCATGAGCCACCTTCCTGGCTTATTGACCCTGGGGCCAGCCAGAGGCCAGTTCATCATCCAGTGTCACTTTAGAGCAGCTTCAGGGCTGCTCTAAGATGCACATGCTGTAGAACAATGTGCTCTGGGCCCCCTCCTGGTGCATCTATGGGAGCTGTGAGGGTGATTGGCATGCAGCTAGCTAGGCTGGCTTCTGGCCCCCTGCAGATTGTCCACCAGTGGGGGAATGCTCTGTAGGATGTGTGAGTCTCCTCTGTGTTCATTTTGCACCTCAGTAGTAGAGGACAGAATCTAATCTGTGGAATGAAGCGATCCCGAGTATTTTATCTACTGCTAGCATTGTGAAAGAAATCTCTCTGAACTTCATTACTCCTTTTCCTAAATTTGAAAGGCTTTATGCCATCATCACCATTTACTGACTCGCCTTCAGAACTTCTTAGCTCTCAGAGCCGTTCCTCATAACCTAGATTCTTCAAAGCCACCTTCTGACAATATCATTCTTCCAGTGGCCTGGAGATTAGCACTTCAAGCTGTATTTTTGGTGGAAGTCTAACAAGTGCCTTAAACAAGAGTAATAGTACTTGTCTTGTTCTGGGTTTTCACCTTCTGTTAATACAAACTAGTGTCTTGTTTGCCATTTTTTCACTGCAGCTCTGCCACGGCTTGCGGTTTCAATAATTCACCCACAGCCATCAAAAAAATCCTTTCACTGATCACTGCACTGAGATAGCATTACATTTAGTACACCGTTTCCTAGCTTCATTGTTTCCATTTTATCAGGAATAACAAAAAAAACAACAAACCCCTGTGGTTTGCGTACTGGTAAAAGGGTGACATGAGAAGCAGAATAAGTGAAGTTATTTGATATAATGGCAAAAGATTGTTATATTTTTCAAAGCAGATAAATTCAAAGACAAGCTAAAACTTGTCTGCTTTTATCTGCAAGCTGGAGAGGTTGTAAGCAGGCTGTTTCTCATTCTGCAGAGGATGAAATGTGAATGATCAACTCTTTCTGGTCTCCGTGTTAGTTTGTGAGCTGAATCAAGATGACCACTACAGCACTTGCTTCAAAGGACCTGTGCCTGCTCAGAGTAAAATCAGTGTCGTCATTTTCATTGGCAGCAGTGGCGGCAGGGTCAGACCCTGACAGAACGGGAGATAAGGAGGAGACGAGACAAAAATAATTGTACTAAGTCGTTTCACTAAGTTCACCTCCAGTGTCTACATCCTATAGTTGGCTGCTAACAGGGATGTGATAAAAGTATATAATGATTTGGTCTACAGAAGGTAGATGAAGAGCTTCTGTTCTCCCTTTCTCATAACACCTGAACAAGGGAATGTTCAGTGAAACTGAAAGGTGGCAGATTCAAATCGATAAAAGGCAGTGCTTCTTCCACATGTGTAGTTAGACTGAGAAACTCTCTGCCACTGGAAGTTGAGGCCAAGAATTTACCTAGATCAAAAAAGGGATTGGAGGCTTATATAGATATCAAGAATATCCTGGGCTGTTATAATGAATGGTAAACATTATTGGAACCGATATCAAACCTCGTGCTTCAGGGCTTAAGCCAACCTGCTAGAGATCAGGGTGAGATCTGATGTCTCTCTCTGCAGGGTCCGTGCACTTTCTTCCGGTGCATCTGGTGTTGGCCACTGCTGGACTAGGTGGACTTTGGGTCTGATCCAGTCTAGCAGGTCCTGTGTTGTCAGAAACAGATGAGATTTCACCATTTCTGCTCTTTCCTGCAGTGCTAGTTCAGTGGGCTGAGGAATAACATTAAAGTGCAGTGCTGAATTTAAAGCCCAGTCCAACCCAAGATCATAAATAAGACCACTCTGTAGGGCCGGCAGGACCTAAGAAGTGCATATTTTGAAGGAGAGTGAGCAAGTACTGGGAGTTGCAGAAGAGTGCCATTATCTGCCCAGATGGTTGAGTGGGTTTGGGATGATTGTGACAAAGGAAATGGCCTAGAAAGAAAGAGTAGCAAGTCCTTGCCCCCTCCAACTGCACAGTGGAGTAAAGTTTAACAAAAGGAAATGAGCCTTCAGGAGAGGACAGAACATCCTCCTCCCAGGAGAGCCTGTGCCTTGCATAGCTCTAACCAGCTGGCTGCTACAGACTGGAAAGCACATACTGCCAGAATGACAGAGGGGAGGGGTCTGACAATTGTGCCAATCCTGTCGCCACAAGAGTTGCTTCCAAATTGCGATGACCTTAAGTGTGGGGACAAGTCTGCCCTTACTTGTACCCCGCACAACATCACTGACTTGGCTGAATTTGGCACAGGGGTTAGTAAAGTGGAATGGCCAGATTTTCAGCAGGGCTCCTCAGCTGGCAATTCCCATTGTTCTCACTTGGGGAAGGAGTGGTAGATTCTGCCTTGGGGAGGTGCTGGGTGCTGCGTACCTTAAAAAATCTGGCCATTTCTTCTGGATGCCTACAAGGAAGCTGCTGGGAGCCAAGCCCTAGAAGATCTGGCTCGCCCTAACAATTTACCTGATAAATAAAATGAAATGTTTAAAAAAACGCTACTTGCCAGAAGTTGCTGTTTAGTGTACGGGCAGGTCTTTTTCTTCTTTTTTACTTACTGAATCTTTGAGAGTCTGACGCTTACATGACTAATTTGTTTCTGAAGGATGAACAGCTGAAATCACATGAAGCTAAGCTGAAGCAAATCTCTACCGAGCTAGCTGAGCATCGTTCCTACCCGCCGGACAAGAAACTTAAAGGCAAGGAAGTAGATGACTACAAACTGAAAGACCACTATCTGGAGTTTGAGGTATGGATGGGATACAGCACTAAATACATTGGCTAGGCATCTGTCTTGGAGAAAAGCTCTGGAAATTACAGAACTCCTCATAGAACTAAGAAAAGGAATAACAATACTGTAGTATTTACTAAGCCAATAAAGACAGTAATAGTATGTCTGTATTATCAATGGTGCAAACGGGGCTTTTTGTTTTTTGTTACTAGTAAACATCCGCAAGACTCTCCCTACCACATTACCTCTCCTTAACACTTAAGATAAGTCAAAGCTTCGACCTAGGCAAGCAGTCAGTATGTCAAATATGATTAAAACTGTATAAGTTGGTCATTATGCTCTGAGGTTCCCCTGCACCCGCAGATACAAACGGCACAAACATTTGACACAGTTTGAGAGTTTTGACTGCAGTCACCTGTTACCTCATCAGGCAGGAGGGTCTCAAGAGTTTGGAATTCAGTTCCTGCTTCTGACACAGACTCCTGTGTGACCGTGGGCAAGTCACTTAGCCTCTCTGTGCCTCAGTTCCCCATCTGTACAATGAGGAATAATAATGTTTCCTTCCTTCCTCCCTTTGTCTCTTTAGTTTATCAGCCCCCTTGGACAGGCAGAGTGCCTAGTTCAGTGAGGCCCCAATCTTAGTTGGGACCTTTGGATGCTGCTGTAATATAAATAATAGTAATAATCAGTCATTTGTGTATTCTGAAGGAAGCAGAGGAGAAACAGACATTCTAAATGTAGTACCGGCCACGCAGTGCACATGCACCCACTGCACCATCAAAACTCTGGTACTGTGCACAGGTGACTCACAGGTAAAGCAGAGAGGGAAGAGGATAAAACACAGGTAATGCATATGGTGTTGAAAGTTAGACTGCAGCCGTGAGAATCATGCCCCTTTATGTTTCTGGCTTGGGGAGTTTATATTGTCCTCTTTCTGTGCCTGTTTTCGTTAGCAAGTGTTAGCAGTGAAGCGTGGAAAGAAATGGCCCTGTGTATCGGTACACCACACACTTAGATAACGGTCACCAGGGCTGTCGCTTCTCCCCGGCTCCAAACCATGCGCTGCCACGCTCGGCTCTTCCAGGAGGTTTATTTTCACAACAGAGGTTGTCAGACAGGCAGAACACAGTCTGAACTCAATCCTCAGTGACAGGCTTCAGGGCCACCCCTCCAAGGGGTCTCTGGCCCTTCAGCTCCTGCAGGCTTCCCAGCCTTGGCCAGCTCTGCTCCCCTCCTGGAGCAGCAGTCGCAGGGCTGCTCCCCTGAGCCCTTTGCTCCTGGGACCCACCACAGGTGCTAGCTCCACTCCACTGTGACTTCCCCTCTGAGGCTCTGCCTGTTACAGCCCTCCCTCTCCAGCTGCCTACTAGCAGCCCTGTATAGGCCCAGGTGTGGTCCAGCCCTCTTTTAATTGGCTGGATTGGGCTCTGGTCCAGGGAGCTGGGTTTAGTCTATCCACAGGGACCAGCTACCCTGGGATAATAACAAATAATGTCCTCTTTCTTAGAGAGAACCTCAAATGAAAATTGAATCCTGCAGAGCAAATAGATTTGAAGAAAGCTGCCGAAGGTGCCTATGTAAATAGCTCTGAGGTTACACCTACTTTCACCCTGTGGGAGAGAAGGTGTTTTTAACCTGCTAATATGTGAGGCTGGGCTATTTTCACGCTTGTCACAGATTTCACAGAATGCATAAAATTGGAGGTTGGCTGTAGAAAGAATATGATAGCTGTGAAATACCAGCAATTGAAATTTTCCTCCGGTTTTTCCATCATTTGGAGCAAAGCCTGGAGGAGCAAATGTGATTGAGTGACTGACCTTGCTGAGGTAGGGGCGAGAATGTAGGGGGTGCTCTCAAGCCAAGCCAGCAGATCAGGCCACTGAAAGCAGCAGGAGAAGGGAAAGGAAAACACAGAAACTTAGTGAAAAAAGGCCTGACTCACCCAAAGGAAATGGCACGGTTCCCAAAGGGAGGGAGAAGGCCAGATTTCCCCTTCTCGTAAGCTCTTGTCATTTCTTTTCCTTCAGCTACCTGTGCTTCCTCTGGTCTTGCTCTCTGCAAAAAACAGTACTGCTAACAAAGCAGTTTCTCCCTTCTGCTATGTACTGAGCCATCTTTGGCTTTGCGTGAGGCAGTGTATGCTCATCAGAGGAGGCACGGGCTGTGCTGTGTGACTGTCTCACTGAAGACTTTCCTGTAATCCATATGCTCCAGGGGGCAGAAATTAGGTTGTATGGGCATTTTAGACTTTTAAGTATTTTCCTTTGCAACTTTAACATTCTTATTTTCTTGATGAGGCTTCCTAGGGTGGTTTTTTTAACAAGTCATGTTATTTCCATCAGCTGAGGGTCTGGCCCCATGTGGCTTCTCATTGGTGTAAAAGAGAGCAAGTTTACAGTCTAACTTTAAAGAAAGCCTTTATTTGTACATTGCTTAAACTGAGGCTGAGGACAGACAGCAGCAGTGGAAGTCAATGGCAAAACTCCCATCGGCTTAAATTGAGGCAGGAATCCAGCCCAGGGTTTTATTTCTGTTGTTACCATTGGCTTAGGTTTGTGTTTATTTTAATAATTTGAAACACACCGAACGAACGCAGTTCTGCTCATTGATAAATGTGATGATGAGCCAGCCCTTGCAGGAATAACTATTTCCTCCTCTTGCCAGCCTGTCCATTTATTATGCAGTGAAGCATGGCACATCCTCAGAATTCTGTTAATTGGTTCCCCTCATTGGAGTGACAGGCGATAGATACCTCTTTCTTGTCTCTGCAGTGCTGTGCTGGACCTCCCGATATGGAACTGATCAGGCTGGTTTTTTCCTCATTTCGTTTTTAAGCAGATTTCTCTTGTGATCATTCTCAGTAAGATTTTGTTTCTCAAAGGACTTTTGGGAAACCTGGTCACGTTCTCCCACCTTCTTCTGTCCTCTTCAAAGCCTTTCCCAACGCGTTTTACTATTTTGCATTCAAATAATTATTATTATTATTGCTTGAATATTATTATTTTATTATAAATGGAGAGAATTCTCTTTAAACATTTGGGCTCAGTCAGGAACATAATAACTTAGAGACTCTTTTATTACTTTGAAAAATGGATTAATAATCAGTAGAAGCGTGGGGTTCTTCCCCCCCCCCCCCGCGCAATCCGCTGTGATCACCTTAATTCCCATTCCTACACTGACATTAATGGCTGCTGAGGGATGGATTGCCCCTTTCCCATCACCAGCCGTACTGGCTAACTTTGCTAAACCCTTGCAGGCAAATTCTTATTCATGCCTGTTGATTGTTGTGGCATTGTGTGAGGTGCTGTATGGTTGTGACTTGCAAAGCAAGAATTGCCCAGTAACCAAGGGAAACACACTCGTCCAGTTATGGAACAAATTGGTGCTTTTGCTGTACAGAGAAACACTGGTGCCTGATCAGGGAGCAGAGCCCGGTCGACCTCAGGCGATCAGGTTGTGTTTCCCCATCCTGTTTTCCGAACACTGGACTTGCAGAATAGCCTCTTGGAGGCAAAGCGGAGTCGAGCTGCCCTGTAGAAGGCAGATGTTCAGCCCACCTGCCCGCTGTCCATGGGAGAGCCCAGCATAGAGAATCCCTGTGTGATTCTGTGCATGCTGTGTGATCCAGTGTTTTAATATCTAGGGTCACACGGGCTGGGACAGGGGGAGCAGAACCTGCGGTGGCCAGGTTGGTTGTGGCCACAGAAGTTTGGGGAGCTCTGAGGACAGTGGCAAACCTGAGCAGAAGGATTTTCGCAGTCCCTTTGGACCAGTGGTTTTCAACCTATGGTCCGCAGCCCCCTGGGGGGGTCCACAGACTACGTCTAAGATTCCCAAAGGGGTCCACAGCGCCATTCAAAATTATTTTAGGGTTCTGCAAATGAAGAAAGATTGAAAACCACTGCTTTGGACTGTCGTATGTACACATGCTGAGTAATGCCCTGCTGCATGAGTGTTCCTGTTTTCTTTAATCAGGGCTACTTGTGCAGCAGGGTTTTGCTCTACTTCAGGAAGGTACAGCTCAGCATGCCCTGTATGGCTATTCAGAAACTGCCAACCATCAGTTATGTAAGTCTCCTTGCGCTCTTATTGGCTGAGGGCCATTAGGTACAGAGCAAAGATTTGCATGGTTGAGGAATAAACGTTGGCAATCGTACAGCATCCCTGGGCTCTGGCTGGCTCAGACGTTTTCTGTGTGGTGTAATTATTATTAGCCACCATTGTTCACATACATATTAGACTCCTAGATTTCAAGGGGCCAGTCTGATCATCCAGGTGGACCTCCTGCCTATCACAGCCCACAGAAGTTCATCCAGGCTGATCCATTCCTTTGTTCCTTTTCCAGAAAATCCGCTATGAGATTTATGTTGCCCTACTGAAAGAAGGGGGAAAGGAGCTTCTGAGCAGTGGAGAAAATGATGGGCCAGGACTGAAGAAATCCCATTCGAGTCCCTCGTTAAATCAGGAGTCTCCTGTTAGTGTCAAGGTGAAACGAAACATCTCCGAGAGGAAGGACTACAGGCCAGAAACACCCAGCATCAAGCAGAAGGTCACTTAGACTGCATGAGACAGCTGTAGAAACAGCCATGCAGCAAAATACCATTGGTCAAAAGTTTCCTTTGCTAACCTGTCATTGACAAAAACAAACCAATGCATCTGCCTGAATGGGGTGGTAGTGACATTTTCTATTGTATATTTTGTTGTTTCTGTACAGATTGTGGGAGGTGTCTTGGCTCCTCGTTTGCTTTGCCTTGTTAATTTATCATCTAGCCATTGAAGCACGTCTTTGTTTTTTAAAGGGGTGGGAGTGGGACTCCCTGATTTATTGCACATCTCCTCCCCTTCTGTCCTCTCTCATTGGCACGTGACTTTCATCTCAAGTCACCTGTGACCTTTCTCCTTGCAGTGGGAAAAGGAACTGGACAAGCACTGCAGCATAGTAAATGCTGGCTGCAGTGACGAGAAACGAATTGCTGCAGAGATGGAGCTGACTGCTCCCTGCAGGCTAGTTAAATTCTGGCACTGCGACTGGAGATCTCCCAGTGATGTGAAACGTACTGGTACTTGTACTACAGTGATAGGAGCCGGAGGGTACTGGATTGTATTAGCTCTGGACCCACACACACCAAGGGACTAAACAGTGAAAATCGCCAGGAATGCTGGGCATACAGAATTAGAACAGGTTTTTCAATGTGAAGACTCTTTGGGGGCGCAGGGGGAGGGGGATGCCCAAAGCCATGTCTCTTTTGATGATTGATCCAGCCAGCATGAATTTTATTTTTCTATTTCATTAAGCAATAGGCTGTGGTAGATGACAACTGCTGGCTGTGTGTTGTAGTAGAAAAGGGAATCCCACATGTTTCTCAACAATACGCTCTCACGCTGCTGCCATATAGAGTCTTAATATGCATTGTTCATCTGCGGTTTCCCTCCGGAATTTTTATTCCTTTTTAGTAAGCGCAGGTATTCTGCAGTCACTCTGATACCAATGGAGGTGTTCTCCTGTTCTCTTCTGAAAGGAACTCTGTTAAACGATCCCTTGAATTTTTCACAAGTGTTTAGAAAGAATATGTTGGAACAGAATATGTTGGTGACTCAGGGACTTAATGGAATAGAGACTCTTTGGTCTTAGAGCCAGAATCTGACCCCATTCCAGTTGCTCTGTCCCTGGCAGTCACAATGATGCAGCCATAGGGCCAGCAAAACCTGCTCTCTGTGGAGTCTTCCTTTAATAGCAACTCCTGGCCTCTATATAAGGACATGGCCTGGGGAAAAGGGACTTGGCCAGGGTGTCTGTAGACCTCAGCTTTCCCCAGCTGCTGGAGTGGCCCTTTTGGGGTGCGGGCAGCCAGGTGTAACTTAAAGCAGCCCTGAGGTTGCCTTAACTTACACCAAGGGCCAGGATCCAGGGAGCATGAAGATGACTAAGAGACACCTTTGCTTCTTCCCAGGGCCTGCCCATCTTCCCAGGCCCCCCCAGCTCGTCTCGTCTGGGGGATCTAATCCTTAATATGCAAAGACAGCCCAGGTCAATATAAACTGCAGTAGGTGGCCTCGAAGAAACGTCTAGCTATCTCAGGTCTGGTTCTTGCAGGGGCTGGTATTTACATCATGGAGCTCCTCACTACAGAGGGTATACTTGTGGGCAGGCTCAGCAGAGAGGCCAAGGACTGATTGATTGGTCATGGACATCAAACCATTCTGGACTACTAATTTACCAGACTAGCAGGCAGTAGAGGGAGCAATCAAGCAAGATAAGGACCTTGCAGAGAAGCTAAATGATTTCTCTATACTAGCCTCCACCACAAAGAACAACCATGAGATACGTACCCCAGAGCTCTAGACTGCAATACCCATGCTGTGCTGTCAGAGATCGTACCATTGAAAGAGGAGGTGGTGCACCACATTGATCATTTAGGATGCAGTCACTCACCAGGACCCGATGGTATTGATTCCAAGAGTTCCAATGTGACTTATGAATGGAGTGACTGAGCTGCTCACAAACATTTGTAATCTCCCGTCGTCCTAGAAATCTAGAGGATAGCCAGTGCCTGACCTGATTTTAAAAATGACACTGGGAGTGACTGCGATTCACAGAGCTGTGAGGCAGGCCGGTCAACATTTTCCAGCGTTTGGATTTGTTTTTTAAAAATTACGTTATGCTTAAAGTTAAGCACATTGTCTAAGTGCTGCCCCGAAGAGAAACTTTCCTGAATTAGGGCCAAAGTTACGTGCTTGAGCAACATGCTGGGAAGTGTCATTCCCTGTAGACGAGAGCAAGGGTAATACACATTGGAAGAAATAATCTGAACTACTCGTTGAGGGGCAGTAGATTAGCCACTCAGGAGAAAGGCCTAGGCGCCCTGCAGCTGTTCATTGTACAGCAGTAGTTTTTAAAAAAAGGGGGGGGGCAGTAAACAAGAGGTTGAGTTATACCGAGAAAGAGAGAGCGCTAATACTGGGACTGCTAAATGCCGTTACATAGGGAGATGATCTTGAGTCCTGCAACCATTTCACATCACTTCCTCACAGTAACAGTACAGCAGAAACAGAAATGGTCCAGAGAAGTCACAATTTGATCCCTGCTCCACTCCCAGGGCAGTGCAGCTCTACTCTGGCCCTTACTCAAGGCATCCAGGTACTTGTTGTGTTTGCCTTTTAAACCACCGCACTCTATTTGTAAAGAGGTGACAATTGCAAATATTTGCGTTGGCTTTTAAGATAGTCTGGCTGCCCATGGGTTGTGTTTGAATTGTTGATCTCCCCGTCACAAGCGGAAATTCTCCCATACAGTATCTTTCTCAATCTACACAGAAACAGGATAATTCATGCTCACGACTGGGGAACTCCTTGCAGATGAGTGAATTTCATGCAGTTTGAAAAGTCAGACACAGTGAATCACAAAACGTATTTTATTTATTTTGTCAAATGCAGTTTAGTTTTAATTATTTATTATGCTACTCCAGAGTGTGCTTGTACATGGATTGTGGTATATTTTGTAAAACGTATCCAGTCTTAGTAAAATGCAATTTCACTTCAGCTTTCAGCTGTTCAATATTCCCTGAGCTCCACCTGCTTTTTGTGAGAGTTCTGAGGTGTGCAGATTAGTGATCTGAGAATTTGTGAGGTTTTAGTATCATTTGAAATTCCCACTGCTGGCTGTGTCTCTTTACAGCTGACCTGTGTCGCCATGTCCTTTGATAGGTTTTACTGAAACAAGTAAAGAGAAAACACAAAGGCAGATCCTGCTGCCATTGAAGTAAGTGTCAAAACTCCACAGACCTCACTGAGCAGGATCAGAGTGCTGACCAGTATTGCAGTTTGGTGTGCTTTTAACATTACAGCATAGCAGAGAGATTGGGCTAGGTTCTCAGAAGGTGTAAATCAGCACTGAAGAGACTGGAGCTATGCCATTTGACCCCTGACACCCCCCCTCATTCCCCCGAGAATCTAGCTTGTTATGTGTTGCACATTATTTTCAAAGTACCTTGCTTTCCAGCTCCTGGATATTTGCTTTTAGCAGAGAAGATAAATGTGTGATTATACTGTATAGGTGCCCAAGTCCTTCACTGCTGTCAAGAAACATTGCAGCTGAAGAGGGACAAGGTTGCAAAGGTCACTTTTTAAAGCCACTTCTGTGTTTCTTTTGTCTTGGGCCCACTGTATGCCAGGCTGGTCTTCTGGTACAAGTTAGAGCAGCCTAAAGGCTGCTGTAAATTGCACCAGCTGCCCAGTAGTTCCAAGGGAAAATATGGCAGCCAGGAATCACCGGGGTGTGAGAACCTCCAGCCACACAACCTGTTCCCAGCCATTCCCCCAGTGCTGGCCGCAGGGAGGGGATAGGGCACAGGAGCCAGTGTTGTGCCTCCAGATATATCACCGGAGGATTTCTCCACAGTGAGGTGATTGTGACGTCCATGATCGGTTACCCTGGCTTCAGGGCACTGGCCCAGTGCAGGTCTAGATTGGATTTGAACAGGAGGTCCCTTTCTGATAACAACAAGCAGCTCAGAGTAGCTGAGGGTGTCAGCATCCATGCAGGATGCTTTGGATTGTCACTCTGTAGTCAGAACTCTCATGATTAACCCTTTGCACTCACCTCCAAGGAGCTACACTGACGTGGACAGAGAGGTGCCGTGCTGTGCTCTTAGGGTTTGCTCTCGCTCGCTCGAAGGGCAGTGTGCAGGGGACTCCCGAATCCTGGGTATTTCAGCATGTGCAGTACCTCTTGCCCAATGAGGCCTCCACCTCCCTTGCTTTCCTGTAGACTTTCCCCGGGCTTTTCTCCTGCAGATTCTAATCCTGATGCCATATCTCAGGCCAGTCTCCCACTGAAGGCATTGGGATTGCTGCGTGAGAGTGTTGGGATTGGGCCCGTGGCAGGGCTGGCTAGCTCTGCAACATTACAGCTCGGGGGTGCGCTCCAGGGGCTAGAGTAGCCATTCTAAACTGCTGGGGGAGGGGGAGGCACTGGCTGGGTCCTGTCTGCCAGTGGACAGCTGCAATAATCCCATGGTCATTAGGCCCCAGCAGGAGCCTGGGTCTCTCCCTCCTGCTGAGGCTCCTTCTCCTTCTCTTCCTCTATCTATCCATCCAACCTGAGAACAGCTCTTCCCCACCCGTCCCACACAGAGACCACGGGCTAGGCTCCAGGGAAGGGGAGCTGCTCCACAGCCCCTTGGAGCAGAACTTCCCACCCTCCAGCATTGGTGGTGTGGGGGAATGGGGGAGCAAGGAGAGAGAAGCAAAACCAGCACCTGCCCTTGGCCCCCTCCCCAAGACCACAAGCTGCTACACACACACACACACACACCCCTTTTCTAACCCACAACCACCCAAACGGGCAAAATATCCCAGAACCCGAATCCCATAATCCTTTGCAAATGGAAAGGATTCTGGGGTTTGGTGCATGGAATGAGTTAGCTCAGTTGTTGTCAGTAGGTGGGTAACTCAGTCAGCTGAGGAATAATGTAGTTGAGCTGTTGGGACTATGGTTTCATTGAAACTTAGATTCAAACTATTTCTCAGATTCTTGATAGTTTGGAAATTGTTAAAAGAATTTTCCAAGGGCCCAGTGTTTCCTCCTCCTTTGAGGAGTGTCCCTGGGAATACTCCATGTGAGGGGTGCATGCGCCTGAGATTGGAGATTTTTGGCAGCAGTGCTCAGATGGTCCACACATGCACCCTCGCTATCCTCATGCCCCGTGCCGAGGGTAATATGGGGTTGCGACGGACGAACCACCCTCAGTTCTTTCTCGACCACCTGGCCAGAGCGAAGTGTTCATAGTGCTAGCCGTTATGGGCTTTTCACTTCATGCCTTGTGGAAGACCTCCCGTTTGATGGGTGCGGTGTGTTCAGGCTCAAGATCACGGAGACACTCTAGAGAGTAAAAGACACGAAGGCCACTGCTAAGTCTCTGGGATGTTGCACAGGCATGTTAGACTCACAAGGGGGAGAAGTTTTTCTCTCTAGTGGAGCAGAGACTCTGTTCACATTCTGCAGCCCCATAATCTGCTTTGGACTTTTTACCATAGTTAACCTCTCTTGGTTTCTCCTTGTCTCCTATCATGGTGCACTTGTCTGCCACCTCAGTGCATCGCCTGCCAGTGGATGGTTCTGCTGGTCTCTCTCCTTTCATGGTGAGGTCCCAGGCTGGTGCTGGCAAGGTTGATGAACTCCCCCATTTGAGCCCTTGGTGGTGTGCTCATTCTGTCTGCAATGAAGGGCTGCATTTTCAATCATAATTACATCTGGGAGGAGAGTGACTGAGTCCCGGATTCCTGGGGCTCTTCCTCCTTTCCCTGTATTCCACACGGACACAGCTGTCCTGCGGCCTCATTCCAGAGTTAGAGCGAAGAAGGTGTTTTCCCTGGAAGACACTTAATATCCCATGTTCTCTTCCCAAAGCCTCACTCTTACCCAGGGGCACATGCAGCCCATGCTGTCAAGAGGGCTTGGAGATTTTATTTTGTTAGGCAGTTAGGAAGCAGAGAAGCATTATGTGACTTTTGGGGATCAGTGTGAATGGGATGCCATTTCCACTCAGTACCTGTCTAAGTAGATACACCTGTGCCTTGAGACATATTAGCTAGGCTATCCGAACATGAGCTTTTGGGGCTGTTTTTCTGAGCATCGATGACTTGCTTAGCAGTATTTTGTTCAGAGAAGTCTACTGGGCTGCTGCCTGCATAAACATTCACCCAGTGCTACTTTCTCAGCTTGGCATCTACATCTCGGGCTTGCTCTGGTAGGGCAGTTCTGAAGCCCGTGTGTAACTCTCTGAGGTCTGTATGGAACGTGTCCTGGGCTCAACTAGAATTCTTCAGCCCACACTCCTGGACTTGTTCAGCTCTTGACGACCCCAAATGGGACTATGAAGAGGCCTAGAGAAGAAAGGAGCTATTTCCATGGTTACTCGTAGCTCATGGTGAGCATTGCTTCTGCCTATTCACACTCCCTGCCTACCTTCCCTTTTGCCTTGGAGTTCTTGGGGTGTTTGAAAAGACACTCAAGAAACCAAAGCTGCTGTTACTATGCAAAATAGCCATTTATGGCCTAGTGGAAAGGGCACTGGATTGAGACTCGGGAGACCTGGAGTCCTTCCCTAGGTCTCCTACTGACCTGCTGAGTGACCTTGGGCAAGTCACTTCACTACTCGGTGCCTCTGTTTCCCCATATGTAAAACAGGGATAATGATACTGTCCCTCTTTGTAAAGTGCTTTGAGATCTACAGGTGGAAAGAGCTGTTTAAGAGCTAGGTTTTATAATTCCCTGACACTTTTTTCTTTTCCCAACACAATACAATGCTTCTTATTCAGTACTGTGAGTTAATAAGAGCAAGGAAAAATGTGGTATAGGGAAACCTGGCTTAATGCAGGCGAATGATTCTGACGCCGATTGCAAATGACTGAATGTTGCTCATTAGCATGGGAACAAATAATGCAATAAGTAAGGCTCATGCACCGTAAAATGTAACTTGTTCATTTCTTTTGTTGACAGCACTGAGGTTTAGCTTTGATTATTTATTATAACACTCCATAGATTAGTAGGAGACGTGGGTTGGAGCTTTCTAAAGTGCTCAACATTGTCCTTTCTCTGCTCCCACTGTCTATGGGAGCAGGAACAGGCCAACACAGAGTGGTTGGGAAAATCCCACCTGTAAAGTCAGTATATTTTGTAAAAATAGTGAATTCTTAATAATCACACACACCCCATGGCACCTGCTATTCCATGTCTGCTGAGAGCTGGGTAGATAGAGAACAACGTTTTATTTGTACAGTGTATAAAGCGTGGGACTTAGCACTGTGACGATTAATGATGTTTTAAGGGTGTAATAAAAAGATGAAAAAAAGGGCAGCATTTTCGTCTTGCTTAATCCATTGTTAATTAGTAGTAGCTCTCTGGAGAAACACCAGTTTTACTGATAACATAAGGGAGCTCCGAACCAAGCCTTTTATTGGGCAAATTTCAGAAAAGTAGGCAAAATTCTCAGTTCTGCAATGGGCCAAATGAATCCCTGGTGTAACTCCACAGCATTCAGCCAAATTACAGCAGAGATTCATTTGACTCAGTGCCTTCATCTGATCTGATAACACCACCTGCTGAAAAAAGGGTGATTCTTGAAATCCAGCCTGAATCACTTTAAAAATTAGGAGAGACTTTCAAAAGGGCCTAAATACAAAGCCCCCTTGACTTTCAGTACTAAATCACTTACACACGTTTGAAAATCCCACCCAGAGTCCAATAAACTTCCAAAAATCTATAGGCTGGACATGCGACCAGTTTGTATTTGTGTGTGTTTTACTGCAGTTAGAACTTCTCACACAGGGTGGGCTGATAGCACTGTGTAACTTGACTAAATCCAGTGGCATGGATACAGAATTTCTTGGCAGCTTTAAAGTTCAGAGATTACTGCTCATCTCATGAAGTTAAAGGGAGAGTCCAGTACCTGTTGAGTGTGTTTAAGCAGTGAGCGTGTGTGAATGTGGGTGTGGTTCTTATGCAATGTATGGCTTCTGTGATCAAACTCCACAAAGGTTATTCTTTTCCGATGCTTCGGTTTTGTCCAGACAGTGTAATGGCTATAAACAGCAGGCGTGGGTTGTTTCAGCCAGTTGAACGGTTGTTAAAAGCTTTTGTAGGTTTAGTGTTTTTCTCAATCCAGCCTTGCCGTGGCATGTTCTGCAGAAGCTGTTGAGTGCTCAGGAAATTTGAAAATAAAGTAATTTCTTTAGGAGCATAGAGATCAGTTGTGGGGTGGGAGTTGAAAAAGCTCTCGACATTGGGCTAACTCTGCTCCTGTTGGTGTCATCCGCTGCCTTAAAAGGGAGCAAAGTTAGGCCATCCCTGAGCACTTTTGCAAATACCTACCTATGAGCCTAATTTAAGGCTCCCATTGTTTAAAGAAAGCTTGGCCAAGTTCTGTGAATAATCCACATGGGGTAACATTTTCAAAAATGCCTTAGTCACTTGGGTGCCTAAATATCATTAGACTTCTAGGTCACTTAGGCCCTTTTGAAAATGTTACCCCAGGCTGTCGTGGTTTTGCAAGAGTGGTGAGGATTTTCTGTAACAATTGCAGAGATATGTGTAAGAATCCATGTGGTTGATAAGTTACAAAGAGTGGCAGGGGGAAGTGTCAGCTGTGAGCATTTCAAGTGGTGCCCTCAGGTTTCCTTTGGAAAGTGTGAAACAGTCGAGGAATTTTTAGCCCAAATAAATATGTAATAAAATCCATTGGGTTTGCAGAATGATATCAGAGTCAGTGTTGCAGTTTGTATGATGTTGGAACGACCCGGATTAAACCAGTAGAGGAGGAATGGAGATTTAGGGCTAGATTCTGCCCTGAATGGCAAAGCACTTAAGCATGCACTTAACTTTAAGCACATGAGCAGCTTCAGTGAAGTCAGGCCTAAGTGCTTTGCTGGATCAGGGCCAGAGAGCTTGCATCTCACAGGACTAAAAACTTAGTGGAGTAGACTCCAACTGAGGATGAAATGACGAGGGTAAATCCCATCAACTTTGGTCGGGCCAGCCAGGATCCTGGGCTCCCTGTATCAGGGATCTGAGATGTTTCTTTGGCGTCCACCCTGTGTGGGATAATGTAGTGAAATGGGGTGGCTCAGCAGTCTCCTGCAGCCTTTAAAGAGTCCTCATTGACCCACTGTGACCACACGGTTATGGCTGAGACATTGCAGTGATTTCTCTTCCCTTAGACCAGGAAATCAGTGTTGAGCTCTCAGTCATCAGTCACTGTGGGGGGCTTGTGTGGAAATGTTTGCTTTTAATGGTAGCCTTCTGCCCCAGCACTTCAGAGAACACTCCACACAGAAACATGCACCTCCGCAGCTAAGCTATCACCTTGATTTAGATCAAAGCTTATTGGAATAATGCTCTACAGTGTTCAGGAACAGGCAGGACAGGGCCAGAGAGAGCCCCTGGGTGGGGCCCAGCAGTAAACCCTGCTGTTTACGTTGTCTCTGGATACTGCTCTGTGCTCTTCGCTAGGATAGGAACCTCCCCTTTATAATCTCACTTGTTTTCCTTTTACTATTGAGACCCCAGTGGATTTGTTTACATGGCAGGCAGTTTAGTTCATCGTCACTGCTCTCTGGAGAGCCACTCTGTCTGTAATGGAGCAGTGCTGAGGTTCTCTCCAGCCCTTCTCCACGGGAATAAATCCTGCTGCTCTGACCCTTGGGGCAGGCCCTATTTAAGGTCTATGCTGGCTCTCCCCGCCAAGGGTAAATTTCTCTATATAGAGGCCCTATTTCACATCTGTGGTCAAAGAGCCAGAGGTATGCAGACTTGATTGAGGCCCCAGATCATGAAAGCATTTCAGCAAGTGCTTAAGCGCCACTGATGTACGTGGGACTTAATCACGTGCTTTCCCGACTAGAGCTGCTGTCCTGAATCAGGGCCTTTGCTGTTTTCTAACGGTACCATAGGATGCCCTTGGATTTCCTATTCTAGTCTATGTGACAGGTACTAGAATGATAATTCCTCGTAAATGAAGGCACTTATAGAATGTCCTGTCTCCCTGGGGAAAGGACTCGTGGCTATTGTTATATCGTTTAATATTTTGAAATGAAGTTTACATTGCTTTGTTTTTCCTCCGAGGTGACTGTATATAAATATTTCCCTCTCTTTGAGCATTGCTGGAGTAAGCAGACAAATAATTTGCCTCTGATGTATTGAAACTGTGAGATCTAGTTCTCTCTTGTGTACACGTTCACGATTATAACTCTTGTTCCTCTGTGTTTTATAAGGCGGGATAATGTTGCTTCAGGGTAACTACAAGTCTGCAGCCTTCTGAATGATTTTTATGTGATTGAAATCGAGCAAAGCAGTGAAGGATTTCACACATGTATATGATATATGTATATGTACAAACTTTAGAAAGAAATAAACCAAATGTATTTCATTTGCTGGATTTGAATGCACCTTCATTTAAGCTGTTGCTCTTTAATATTTGTATTACACCAGAACTTACAGGTCTCAACTGGGTCAGAGCCCCATTGTGGTAGGTGCTATACAGACGCAAAGCATATGACCATCCTTGCCCCAAAGATCTCACGATCTAAACTGAATGCTGTAGCAGGTGGATGAGACAACAAGGGGTCTGGAGTGGAGCAGGATGCACACAGTTCTTAGCCAGCTGGCAGCAGTAACCACAGTATTCACAACTCACCACCTTGCCTCTCGCTGATCAGTGGCATTGTTCCAGATGTACAGCCGCAAAGGTGAAGTTTGAGGGGTGACTTGAAGGAGAATACGATGGTGGCTTTACAGACTGGCACTGGGAGCTTTTCCCAGGCGTGAGGGGTGGCCTGGAAGAAGTGTGCAATCAAGGCTCGTGTCGTTGGCTCAGCAGAAAGGAGTGGTTTCAGAATTGCCTGGTCATTTTCTCTCTCAAAACACATTCTAACGTCCAAAGTCATGTGCAGCCACTGGCTGGGCTCGTAATCCCCGTCTACCTCATCCTTGTGAAGTGACAGCTATAGTAAACTGCTCTGCTGCTGGCTACACGTGCCTGCTGCTGCAGCTGTTGGGCAGAATTGAGGGCATGGGCAGGGAGGGTAGGAGGAAAGGGGGCAAACACAGAGGCCAGAGTGGGTAAGAAACTGGGAGGGGTATGGGCTGAGGTCAGGGGACACCAGAACCACATGGAGGGGGGCTGGCATTGTGCTCCCAGATCGTGGAATGGGAGAACCTCTTAGGGAAGAAAGAGGGGGGAGGTCACATGGAGTGGGGAAGGAGAGTGGTGGGGCATGCAGGAGGTATACAAGGAGGACATAAGGGGCACAGAGTATGCAGGGGTCCAGAACGGGTGCAGGAGGCATGGAGGACTCTTTAAATTAGGGGTGTGAAATGTGCAGAGGCAATAATAGCAAACATGCATGCCCTTTTTAAAAAACCACACCACTGTACTAGGAAGATTTCTCTGCATCTTTGTCCATGTTGAGGTTTTTGTCTGCGGGAATTCCCTCAAGCTAGAGATGAGGCACTTGTAGTTAGACAAGTAAGACCAGTCTTATTCAGTATTTGTATTAATGACCTTGCACAAAAACAGGAGTATACTAATGAAATGTGCTGATGATACAAAGTCGGGAGGCATTGTCAATACAGAGCAGGATTGGACTATCATACCAAAATATCTGGATAACCGTGAAGACTACAGTGACAGAAATGGCATGAAATTTAATAATACAAACTGCAAGATCATGCACTTAGGGTCTAATAATAAGAATTTCTGCTGCAAGCGGGGGGCTTATCCGCTGGAAGCAACAGGGGAGGAGAGAGACCTGGGTGTGTGGGTATGAGCCACCAAGGTAATGCAGTTGTGGAAAAGGGAAATGCAATCTTAGGATGTATTAGGTGAGGTATTTCCAGTAGAGATAGGGAAGTATTAAAGCCATTGTCCAAGGCATTGGTAAAACCTCATCTGGAATCTGTGTACAATTCTGGTCACCCATGTTAACAATTAATTTAAACTGGAACAGGTGCAGAGAAGAACTACTCGGATGATCAGAGGAACAGAAGGCCTATTTTATGAGACGAGAAGAGCTTGGCGTGTTTAGTCTAGCAAAAAGAAGGGGTTCTGATTACCTTCCTAATTTATTTATAGAGAGCAAATTCCCAGGAGGATGAAGAGCCGTTTAAGCTAAAGGACAATGCTGGTACAAGAACAAACAGATGACCTGGCCGTGAACAAATTCAGGTTGGAAATAAGGAGAAGCTTTCTAACCATCATAGGGGTGAGGTTCTGGAACAGCCTCTATGATGGGTTCGGTCACAGAGACCCCCTTGAGACTGTCACCTGATGTGCTGAAATTACCTGAGCCCCTTTTCTCTGCCAGTTTGGGCCTCCAGAACCCTGCCTTGTTGAGCCAGACATACCAGCCTGCTCCAACACAGAGCAGGGTCTGACCCACATGCCCCAAATCTGCAGACTTAACTGAAAACAGCTTAAGAAGTGTTCCTGTCTCCAGCACCCAGTATTCAGTCTTTCTGGGAGCCTAAACCCCAAATAAATCCGTTTTACTCTCTATAAAGCGTATACGGGGTAAACTCATAAATTGTCCGCTCTCAATAACACTGATAGAGAGAGATGCACAGCTGTTTGCTCCCCCAGGTATCAATTACTTACTCTAGGTCAATTAATAAGAAAAAGTGATTTTATCACGTATAAAAAGTAGGATTTAAGTGGTTCCAAGTAATAACAGACAGAAAAAAGTAAGTTACTAAACGAAATAAAAAAAATGTGCAAGTTTAAGCCTAATACAATAGGAAACTGAATATAGGTAAATCTCAGCCTCAGAGGTGTCCCAATAAGCTAGTCTGGGTCCAGCAATCACTCACACCACCGCAGTTACTGTCCTTTGTTCAAGTTACTTTCAGGCATCTCTTGGGGGTGGATAGGCCATCTCTTGAGCCAGCTGAAGACAAAATGGAGAGGTTTCCTGGGCCTTTTATATTCTTTCTCTTGTGGGCGGAAACCCCTTTGTTCTCCTGTGAAAAATCAAGCAACAAGATGGAGTTTGTAGCTACCTGGGCAAGTCACATGTCCATGAATGATTCAGCTTTTTGCAGGCTGATGGCATTGCTTACATGTTAGTTTGAACATTCCCAGGAAAGCTCAGATGTGGATTGACGTCTCTCAGAGTTCATTGTCAGTTAAGTGTTTCTTGATTGGGTACTTACTGAGAATAGTCCTTTCTCAAGGAGCTGACCAAATGCTTCACTGAGGCTAGTTAGAATCAAACACACTGAGATACAAGTACATAGCCAATATTCATAACTTCAAATACAAAAATGATACACACATACAGACAGCATAATCATAACCAGCAGACTGCAACCTTTCATAGACACCCCACTTGATCTCCTCTGTGCAAGATCTGGTGCAACCATAGGACCCTGGTTGCAACAATGATCTATATGGTCACAGTTCACGTCAATAACGTCACAGCCTCCCAATAGAAGTTGTGGGTGCAAACAACTTAATTAGTTGTAAGAGAGAGCTGGGTAAATTTATGAGTGCAATTGCATGATGAGGTTGCTTGTGATGGTAGGAGGCAGGGCTCAGCAGGCCTGGGGCTCACTTACAGTTTGTCTCTGATGTTCCTAAAGCTCATGTTTCAGGGTTTTAGCCTGCCACTATCAGGGATCAGGAAGGGATTTTCCCCCTGCAGTGTATTCTGGGAGGGGGTTTTTATGTCCTTCCTCTGAAACATCAGGGATGTCCACAACTGGAGATGAGATGTGGGGGAGGGCAAGGTGGGGCTCTGAGGTGGCACCGAGCATTCTCTCAGGTGCTTGGCTCGCTGGTTCTTGCTCACATGTCCAGGGTCTAAGCATCCTATGTGGGGTCGGGAAGAAATTTTCCCCCAGATCAGGCTGGCAGTGACCTGGGTGGGCGGGGTTTGCCTTCCTCTGCAGCGTGTGGATGTGGGTCACTTACCAGGGTCATCTGGGTATATCTCACTTGATCATTTCCCTGCCATTGTGGGGGCCTCAGGCACTGGTGCACCTCAGTCCGTCCTATTCCCTGCCTACGGCTGCCTTCCTCTAGTCTCCTTTGGGCTGTAATAGTTTGATCTCATTTTGATTGTTGGGTTTAGTGTGTTGGTGCTGGGTGGTATTGGTCTGACATACAGGAGATCAGACCAGAGGATCTAGTGCCCCCTCCAGGCCTTAAAGTCTACAACTCTGTAAGTATTACAGTTCAAATGGATGTTCACATTTTCTTAGGATCATCGTTAGTGTTCGGAATTGAGGACTGTTGCACTCTGCTACGATATTCCCAATTCCCATTCAGGGAGGAGCTGATGACTTGAAAATAAGCAGATTGTTAATTCTAGCACATGGTATGTTGATTTATTCTAATATAAAGGACCAAATATGGTGTGTATGCGGAAGCCCATAGAGAAAATCTATTAAGTGTCTCACATGAGCACAAGTTAATTTAACTCTGCCTGAAAATATTCTCCTCACTTATGAACGTTACTCTCAGGGCTATTCACAGCTCCTTTCATTTTGTTTTTCCTGCTGACGCAGGCTACTCTGATAAGCATTTTCAGTCCGTAATCAAAACACATGTTCACAATGCTTTAAACTATAACGAAATGTCAAAACAGCAGCTTCCACCTGCAAACTGGAAAACAGACGCATTTACATTCACTGGCATTGTCCTGAGACACACCACAGTAGGAGATGCTGGAAAGGGTTCGGTTGTGTATGCAGGTGGAAACCCAAAGGCCACTGCTGCATCGGGGCCCCAGTTGCTCCAGATCTGTTCAGCCCGTATATAAAGAATCCAGTGAGGGGGTGGTGATTTAAGCAGGAGGTGATCATATGCCTGCAGCTAAATCCATGTTATTATGTGTATTGTGCTTTAGCACCCAGGAGCTGTAGTTATGGACCATGTGACAGGGTGCTGGGCAAAGGGTTGCTGATTCAGCCCTCTGTCATGCCAGCACCCATTTAGGGGGATAGATTAGAGCTGGCTGGAGATTGCCTCCCCAATTAGGGCCAGGTTGAGACAGCTGCTGCACAATTAGCCTGGGGGGGTATAAAAGCCTCAGGGCAAAGAAGCTAGGGGAAGAGCAGAAAGAAAGGGAAAAGTCAGGGAGTGGAAGCAGGGAGGTAGCTCTTCTGTCCCTCCCTCCCTCCCTGCAGATGGTGAAGGGCCAACTGTGCATGGTGAGATGGCGATGAGAACAAGTCTGTGAATAAACTGCACCAGTGGATACTAACCCCAGGGTCTCAGAGTGACTTTGTGGACTTAGTAGAGGCAGGAGCCACGGGGGCTCTGCCATGCTCTGCTACAGACCAGGACTCCATTGTGCTAGGTGCTGTACAAACACAGGACAAAAAGATGGTCCATGCCCTAAAGAGCTTAAATCTCTAATGAAATAAGGTTAGTAACCACACAGAGGTACACAGGCCAACCTGGCATGGTGGTGTGTAATAGTATGTCCTCATCTAGCAACTCAAAGGTGGAAACAGCAGTTTGAGGTACTATAAAGTTCTACATGCAGGATGGCTGCTGCTAAGATTCACTGTCATTGTCATGTTTCCTTGCAGTTATCGCATGAGTTACTCCTGACCTCATTTTGGACCTGATCCAAAGCACACTGCAGTTAATGGAGAGACTCCCGTTGATTTTAATGGGCTTTGGTTCAGGTTCTTAACTGGTCATAAGACAAACTCCTTTTTGTGATGACCTCCAAAGCAGCCTTCCTCCTTAGCACCGAAATCATTGTTATTGCTGCTTTGCATGGGGAGACCGGCTCAACAGCAAGATAACTTCCATCCCTCTCCAGAGAAACTTAAGCAACAATAAGGTTAATGATGACCAGTAATGGAACATGCCTCAGGCCAACCACAAAAGGAGAATGTACCCATGTGCAGAAGCTAGAGACCACTGATCACAGGCTATAATAAAGGGATGAGTTTAGAGAATGCAAAAATAACAGGAAAGAAGACACTCTAGAAAAACAAGTATTGTGGAATTAGAATGCCAGGAGTAGTATTTTACAACGCACATGTGCAAAAGTGCTTGTGTATGCCCCTCACTAAGGGACAAAAATACCCAACCTGTTACATGCAGGCTGGGGTCTGCAAACGCATGTACCTATTCATGTGCATCCACGAGCTTGAATGCACATAGGGTATTTGGGCAACTAGGTCAGGCAGAGGGAAAAATGCATGAGTACTTCAGCATGCATGGATTTGAAAATGCAACCCTTCAGAGGATGTATTGAAATCCACTGGTATAGAAAGCCGGGGGATTCTAAAAGAAATCAGAAATATGGCTCAACATACTAGATTTCCTCTGCAAAAAAGACTGCAAGGAACAAGGCTCATTCCAATGTGAGTGCAATGAGGCTGGAGGAGAAGAAACACAACATAGCCATACTGTAAATGACAAGCATGGGAGACAAGTTACACAGTCAGTGAAGACTTGGAAAAAAACAGAATTAGTTAATGCTAGCCCAGGGGGAATCAGAAAGGCTTTTCGTAGGGGCAGGGGGCAGCAGCCAGCCTTGTCTGAAAGTTGCCTAGCGCTTTCTATTGTAAAAATTCTTCTGACCACATTTTGAAGATCTCTGATGCCTCCATGTTTTGCTGCAGAGCTTTGAAAATTGGCAGGGCAGACCTGAGGTCCGGGAGGTGCCTTTTGTTGGCCATTCAGATTGAGCCAAGTTAAGAGCAGTCCATTTTTCCCCTTATTTGTGTTGCATCTGAGCAGTGTTGTCTGGAAGAGTGAACTACCTGGAGCTGAGCATTGTCACCATAACATGGAGCAGTTTGTTCGGAAGGAAGTCTGTACAGTCCAAAGGGCTACAGATATCATTGAAAAAAACCTAAATCTCCATGTCTGAAGAAAATGTCATTCCCAGAAAACATCTTTTCAATCTCCCCCTGATGCTCAGAACTGCTGTACTAGCAGCATTCATCCCCCTTGTCCTCTGATGTTTTTCATGTTCGGTCTCCGCTGGAAGCTGAATATTTTTAGAACGATTGAGCCAATTCCACTGTTCAGAGGTTCGGCAAAGGTGCAAAGAGCACCCGTGTGCCTTTCACAACCATTCTAACGACGCTTTGTCAGAGAAAGCACAGCAAAGGCAGCTGACAGCTGTAACTGGAGACGCCGTGTAGATACAGCCCTTGAGGGAGATGAGCGCCTCTGCTATGAGAAGCATTGGTTTTGGTTTAGGTAAGTTAGGAGAGTAGGAAAGCTGCTGTCTGAGCACATGTAGAGAATATCGCTGTCAATCTGATAAGCGTGCAGATCACAAGCTACATGCTGAGCATGGCTCCTGGAATGGATTCCCCTTGTGTCTCATCTCAACGGCTGATCGCTGTTGGGCATCTTGGGACTGTACTGCCCTGATGCTGGGTAGATGGGGCCAGCTCCATCAGGTCTAGCTACTGCTTTCCCTCAGCCGCTTCCAAATGGATTTTCATGAAGGGAGGGAGGAGTGTTTCAGGGACACTGCCAGAGAGGAGGGCTTGGGCTAACTCATTAGCTAGGGCAGGGGGTTGGACTGTTCCCTGGAGGCTTGAACTTTGAAACTGGCTGATAGGAGGAAGGGTGAAGAAGTGAATGCCAGTTACCACAGCAATACCCACGTCACGTTTCTCGGGCAACTGAGATCCCTGAGGTGTGGGCGGCAGTTAGCGATTGTAATTGTTTCTGAAAAACAAAAAATGCTCTTTCTCTTGAGCTACCGTTTGCAACGACACTTAAGACAAACTGGCAGAGTCCAATTCCGGCTGGCAGGAAGCCGGGTGCTGTGGCAGGCTGATTAGGCTGTGGGCACAAAGAGGCGTGGGACTGAAATGCAGGTAGAGTGAAACCGCTTGGGGGCTGGTTTGCTTTGCTGCTTTTCTATAATTTCTCTTTAGACTGAGTGGAACGAGGCCCATGGTTGGGTCAACTGTGGGGACTGAACCTGCGACCTGTGGATTTAAACTCAGGAGTGGCTACTGCTTGAACTAAATGACCCAGCGCCGGGGGGAAGCGGGGGGGCTATAAGACAGCTGCTTGTTAGTCAGTCTGCCGTTGGAAGCATACAGAGACAAGGTGGGTGAGGTAATATCTTTTACTGGCCAACTTCAGTTGGTGAGAGAGACAAGCTTTTGAGCCACAAAGAGCTCTTCTGCAGGGCTGGGAAAGGCACTCGGAGTGGCACAGCTAAATAAAGGTGGAACAGATTGTTTAGCATAAGTATTTAACACATATTTCAAAGGGACCGTTCAAGGTGAAGTGGCCCATTAACCCCTCTCCAGTCATATTTCAGTCAAATACCCCCTGTTATTTGGGACAAATTGCCCTAGAGAACCTGCTTTGGTACAGAAATGCCCCCTGCCCCCCACCAATCGCCCACCCCTAGTTGTCCCCACATCGGAACCCGTATGGGGTATCATCAAACAATGGGGACCCCATCCTGAAAGAAATATTTCCTGAACCCCCTCTTCTGGCCTGCAAACAATCGCCCAGCCTCTCCAAGCTGATCATCAGAAGCAAGCTCCCCACAGACCAGGAAACACCAACTCAAAGAGGCACCAGATCTTGCCAGAAACAACAGATGCAAAACCTGGAGACAGATCTCCACTGCTACAACTATCAACACCCCCGCAACACACTCTTCAGGATCCATGGGTCCTACACATGCCTGTCACAACATGTGGTGTACCTCCTCCAGTGCACTAAATGCCCCAACAACAACCACGTGGGTGAAACGAGACATCACTACGCTCTCGAACGACCTCACACAGGAAAATGATAAAAGACAAAAACACCCTGTCACCTGGGGGGGAACACTTCTCACAAAGTGATCACTCTATGTCTGAGCTCTCAGTCCTCATCCTCAAAGGAACCCCACCCCCCGTTTCTTCCCCCCACCACTTCCTTCCTATGACTGGAGCGGGTTAACAGGCCACTTCACCTTGAATGGTCCTTTGAAATATGTTAACTACTTATACTAAACAATCTGATCTATCTTGTGTTTGGCTGACACTCTGGGGCCAGATCTACACCACCAATTTGCATCAGTATGACTATGCTGCTCAGGGGCATGAAAAATCCACATCCCTGAGCACCATAGTTAGACTGACCTAACCCCCAGTGTAGACTGTGCTATGCCAGTGGGAGAGCTCCTCCTGTCGACATAGCTACAACCTCTTGCAAAGTTGGATTAATTACATCGAGGGGAGAAGCTCTCCCCTCGATGTAGTAGCATTTTTCACTAAAGCGTAAGTGTAAACCTGCCCTCTGTAAGCTTCCTGCCCTGAAGAAGAGCTCTGTGCGGCTCGAACGCTCGTCTCTCTCACCAATATAAAAGATATTACCTCACTGTGATGAAATAGGCCCCTGTATTCACACCCTACCCACGATTGTAGTAATGTTTGTACAAAATATGCCTTGTAAGGTATCATCTGAAAACTAATAACTCACTGGTCAATAAGATCGTGGTGCAATGTATGTAATAACATTATATGTAAAGTTATGAACATAAGCTGACATCATGACTGAAGTCTGTTTACCAGGTAAGTCTGGGACGTGAGTAAACCTGTTTCTCAAAGACAAAGGACAAGTGGACGCCCCAGCCAGGTGTCATCAAAGCTGATGGGCCATCACCTATCAAGTGGCCATTCTTTGGCATGGAATGGGGAAAGCAAGAGATAAGGCATACACGGGTGAAAAAAACCAGCGTGAAACTTCTCTCCCACCAGACTCCATGTCTCCTTGTTCTTTCCATCTGAGAGCTTTATCTAGGGGTCACTCTCAGGAAAATGCCTTTCAAAGGGTGACTGAACTATAAAAGTGAGGGGCAAAAACACCCCAAGTTCTCTCTCCCTACCCGCCTCTCTCTTTTCACCTAAAAGGATGAAAGAAACAGCCATTTGACTTCAGGAGCAGATCCTGGCCTGAGAGTTTGGGCAGCAGTGTTGCTGAAAACATGTGGGAAGGGACTTCACCTTGAACCAATCCTAGTTTGTTAAGTTTAGAAAGTATTTTATATTTATTTTACTTGTAACCATTTCTGACTTCTGACCTCATTACTTCTACTCACTTGAAACCCACCTCTTTATAGTTAAATACATTTGTTTTATTCTGTAATCAAAACTAATCCAATGTTGTGAACTGTGTGGGTTAGTCCATTTAGGGTGGCAAATTGTTGCATCTTGAGCCCCTTAGTGGTGCAATGGACCTAATATATCTGGACTGTCCAGGAGAGGGCTGGACAGTGCAGAACACGATTTGGGGATAAGATCTGGGAGTGGGCTGGCGTCACCCTGCACGTAATAACTCAGGCTGGTGGAAGCCAGAGTGTGACTGGCGTGTTGCTGACAGGCTGATGGCCCATGGCTGGGGCTATACACAGACACTCAGGGTGACCTGCAGGCTGTTTGTGAGGGGCCCAGGTTGGGAGCTACAGCAGAAAACCATTGCGAGGCAACCAACGTCGCAGGGCAGGGGTGACCCAGCCCCTCACTGGTCTGGATTGCACCCCAGAATCTCGTACTCACCCACCTTGTCTCTAAAATATCCTGGGACCCACAGGGCTCCGACAACACTGCATAGAATTTGAAGCTTACAGCAATCTTTCTAGGGAAGCTTTCCCCCTCAGCCCCCATGAAGATATAGGGCAGTTGCTTCATTCTCAAGGCATGTACCTGCCCCTCAGTGTTGGCAGCAGTTGCTCTATAATGTCTGCGCATAGCTTGTTAATCTTTGCCCTTGTTTTTGTTAGGGCTTGTCTACATAGGGTTGCTCAGGGAAGTTAAGACAAATTAACGAAAGATGTAAAGTTACCCCTGTGTGAATGCTCTCATTCAGGAGCAAAGTGGTGTGACTTCACTTAAGCTTCCCAGTATGGGCTTGTCTTCAAGTATCAACGAGAGCTTAAGGCACAGCAACCTTAGGCCGCTCTACTTCTGAAGGAGAGCGTCCACATGGGTATGGTGTGCTTTAACTTTGCACCTTTAGCTCATTCATCTTCACTTCCCTGAGTGTGCTGGTGTAGATGAGCCCTTAGCGGAACCGGCTGCTTTCAGCCTCCACCCTGCCTGTGCTTCACCGGAGAGCGCTTGAGTGTCCCGAGTGTACCACGGGAAACAGCAGACCCCCTTTCCCACGGTCACCACACCATTGGCCTTGCTGATACTGGCTCCCCTGCCTCAGCCTAGCAGAAGGCTCTAGAAGTGGGACACCGGATGGCCATGACAGGCCATTGACCTCAAAAAGAGCCTGAGCACTTGGCCCAAGAAGGACGTGGGCGCTTTGGAGGGACAGGGAGCTGGGCCCTGACATTCAGCACGTGGGTGTTGGGTGGGAGGGCAGAATGGTACATGGAGAGCGGAGAATCGATTGATCTGTGCCGGGTAGGGGGAAGGAGCTCTGGCACCGGTGCCTGGCAGGCGCAGGTACTTCAGCACTGGCATTGGCATCCAGGGCTTGGGCCATTCACCTGCCTCCAAGGTCTGCTGCCTCAGCAAGGTGTGAAGCCTAGCAGTGTGGTGAATCTGTCTTGGCACTTAGTTGATCTCTAAAGCTAGTCACCCCAGAGCACTGGGCCCTTCCCAGATGAAGGTCATTACAAGTTCCAGGTGGGCTTTCCAACATAGCCAGAGTCGGCCTCTTTCTTTTCCCACTGAAGTCAGTGGGAGTTTTACTTTTGATTTCTTTGGGCTCGGAGTTAGGGCACCTTGAGTGTTTAGATTGTAAACTCTCCTGGGTAGGGACCTTGTCTACACATTCATCTGGATCAATTAAATAGTAATAAATAATAATCTGTGAGCTGCAGGGCTTTTGGGAACCAGTATCTTTTTCATGCAAAACATCAGGGCCTATTTTATGAGCCCTGGGGATGGCTTTACTTGCATTTGTACTTGGCTTTGAATCACAAATGTGATCAATTCAAGGAGTTGTGTCTGACTCATGAAAGCTGTCTAATGACTTGAAACTGACGGGTTTAAATATCAGCTTGAATTTCTATCTCTTGATTCAAGTATTTAGAAGTCTAAAAAAACCCTGAGACCAGGGTCTCAGCTGGTGTAAAAAACTCTCGCTCCAGTGGTCAGATGAAGGACATGAAAGTCAGTGGAGCTATGCCAGTTCATACCAGCTGATTAAGAATAGGCTCATTTCTGTGCCAGGTCTGGAAACACTCCCCAATATTTTTGTGCTGCTCCCCTTCTTTTCTAAGTGGATTGTATTTTGCAAGAGCCCCCAGAAAGGATTGCTGTCCAATTGCTAACAGGTCTGATTTTTCTGTAGGACGGATCTAACATAAATAATTCTTTCTCCTCTTTGTCCGTTCAGGTCGCTTCCAATTAAAGGGTAATCTTCCTTCTGTCTTTCCCCAGCAAGTACCCTTAGGCCCAAATGCATTTCTGCAATTCCAGACACATCACATCTCAAAGTAGAAGGCTGGCATCATTGTTATCATTCTTGCCAAGGTCTATGAGAGAGATGAAGAAATTGTAAAATTCTTTAGTTACTGGTATTTCTAGCTCATTGTTAGCAGGGTCATACTATCAGACCGTGGTGAGGTAGGAATCAATTATCTCACTTCACTTATCAGTAGTAATTACAGCCATCACTGTTGCTGTATCTGAATGCATAATGCTCCTCAGTGCTCCTAGCCTCCTAACGCTCTGTGCAGTAGGGAAGTGCTATTATTCCCATGGTACAACAGGGAAACTGAGGCACAGCTAGGCTAAGTCACTTGCCAATGGTAACATAGGAAGTCTGTCGCAGAGCAGAGAATTGACCCTCACCCTACCAAACCCCACGTTAACACCCTAATCACTGGACCATCCTTCCTCTTTAGCTGAAATTTTCAAAGCCACCTAACATAGCTGGGGGCCCACTTCTCACTGATAGATTGGGTATTCATAGATATTAAGGTCAGAAGGGACCATTATGATCATCTAGTCTGACCTCCTGCACAATGCAGGCCACTGAATCTCACCCACCCACCCCTGCAATAAACTTCTCACCTATGTCTGAGCTATTGAAGTCCTCAAATCATGGTTTAAAGACTTCAAGGTGCAGAGAATCCTCCAGCAAGTGACCCGTGCCCCATGCTGCAGAGGAAGGCGAAAACCCCCCAGGGCCTCTTCCAATCTGCCCTGGAGGAAAATTCCTTCCCAACCCCAAATATGGCGATCAGCTGAACCCTGAGCATGTGGGCAAGATTCACCAGCCAGATACCCAGGAATGAATTCTCTGTAGTAACTCAGATCCCACCCATCTAACATCCCATCACAGGCCATTGGGACTATTTACCATGAATAGTTAAAGATCAATTAATTGCCAAAATCATCTTATTCCATCATACCTTCTCCTCCATAAACTTATTGAGTTTAATCTTGAAGCCAGATAGGTCTTTTGCCCCCACTGCTTCCCTTGGAAGGCTGTTCCAGAACTTTACTCCTCTGATGGTTAGAAACCTTCATCGAATTTTCAAGTCTAAACTTCCTGATGGCCAGTTTATATCCATTTGTTTTTGTGTCCACATTGGTACTGAGTTTAAATAATTCCTCTCCCTCTCTGGTATTTATCTCTCTGATATATTTATAGAGAGCAATCATAGCTCCCTTCAACCTTCTTTCGGTTAGGCTAAACAAGCCAAGCTGTTTGAGTCTCCTTTCATAAGACAGGTTTTCCATTCCTGGGATCATCCTAGTAGCCCTTCTCTGTACCTGTTCCAGTTTGAATTCATCCTTCTTACACATGGGAGACCAGAACTGCGCCCAGTATTCCAGGTGAGGTCTCACCAGTGCCTTGTATAACGGTACTAAAACCTCCTTATCCCTACTGGAAATACCTCTCCTGATGCATCCCAAGACCGCCTTAACTTTTTTCACAGCCATATCACATTGGCGGCTCATAGTCATATTCAGATCCTCCAGGCAGTTTTGAATATCTCCGACTAAACTAACAACATTTGGTGTTTGAGCCATGGATTCCTGATTGGTGCCTGAGGCTTGCTGAGTTCTGAACGGTTACTAGCTGAGATATGTCGCGTGGCCGTCTCCGTGCAAAAATGACAAATGCATTTCACTGCAAGTGGCACACCAGTATTGTTCCATTATAATAGCGGTTTGTATTATGTATTGCTTAAAGGCGCAGCCAAGATCCAAGCCCCATTGTGCTAGACGCTGTGCAAACACACAGGGAGAGACAGCCCAGGCCCCAAAGAGCTTTCAGTCTGGACTCTGCTCAGTGAAGATTTAGGTATGTGCTTAACTTTATCCACGTGTTATGTCTCATCGGGTGAAATTCTGACCCCACTGAGATCAATGGGAGTTTTGCCATTGATTCCAATTTCACCCCTTGACTTCAGTGCGACTACTTGCAGTGCATAAAGTTAAGCATATGCACAAATCTTTGCAAGACCAGGACTAAATAGGCCGGACAGATAATGACAGGGAGGGGAAACAGGCACAGAGAATTAAAGTGATGCCTGAGCAGTATTATCTGTATTTCTTCAATCGTCTTTCTACTTGGACCAAGAGTTCTTCCCTCTAAATGCACTCCTGTATTGGGAAGGGGAGTTGGGCATAGCATGCCAAGCTTCTTACCCTGGCCAGCTGAGAACAGGGGAACATTGCTCAGGAGATGTGAGCACCAGCCCTGGTTTTTCCAGTGTAAATAATAGCTCGACATTTGCCAAACCTCCCTATTAATTTTACTTTGTATCCCCATTTGGTTTCAATATAAAATAGTGAAGTCATTCTGTGATGCATTTTGAAACTTTTATATATATGTTTAAAGATAAAAGTCATTAAGGATAGAGATACCCTGATTGTAAAATATCTAAAGAGGGGGGTTTCAGTGATAGAAGGAAACAAGTAGTAGTTACAGATTTTTAAAGCCAAAAGGGAGCAGTCTGGTCAGCAATTGGAAGCAGCATGGCCTACTGGATAGTGCTTGGAACTGGAACGTAGGAGCCGTGGGGCTCTATTCCCTCTGCTGCCACTGGCCTGCTGGGTGACTTTGTATGACTCATTTCACCTCTCTGTGCCTCAGTTTCTCCACCTGCAATATGGGAATAATGTTCCCGACCTCCTGGGTCAAGTGCTTGGAGGCCCCTAACTGGACAGTGCTGTGTAAGAGCTATGGAGGATTATCTAGTCTGACTTCCTCTTGGTGCAGGCTACAGAATTTTTACCTAGTGATTCCTCTGTCCAGCCTAGTAGCTTGTGCTTGACCTACAGCTTCTTTCAGAAATGCCTGAGCAATCTTGATTTGAAGGCTCCAAATGATGGAGAATCCACCACACTTCTAGGTAAGTTATTTCCATGGTTAATTATCCTTGCTGTTAAACATTCATGCTTTATTTCCAGCTACATTACATCTGCCAGCAATGTCCCAGTGAAGAAACGCCCATGATATAAATAAGCCATTAGTCCTGTTACCAAAACTAGCATCAGAATTCAAAACCAAATGGAAGTTTAGTGAAAGAGCCCAATGCCATGGCCCTGTAATTCATTCCGGGAAGAGCTGGGGTGAATCTAATGGTTCTCTATAAATATGTTTCAGAGTAGCAGCCGTGTTAGTCTGTATTCGCAAAAAGAAAAGGAGGACTTGTGGCACCTTAGAGACTAACCAATTTATTTGAGCATAAGCTTTCGTGAGCTACAGCTAAATAACTAGAGGGGGGCATCTTCTGGGTTTAGGACCTGGTCCTGCAAGCAGAAAGGCATGCACATGTGAGTAGTCCTGTTAGGTCCAAGAGGACAACCTTGCCTCAGTAAGCTGTGCACGTCCTTAAATGCTGCAGGGTTGGAGCCCTACTGTATGCTCCCGCCATGCTGGATCTTCCTTCTGGCTGGGCCCACTATCTGCAGTACTTCTGCTACAGCAGCCGTTTATGATCATTGTTATTTCTATTATAGCGGTGCCCTGAGGCCACAGACAGGGAGCAGGGCCCCCTTGGACAAACGTAGCCAAGAGCCCTGCCCTCAAAATCTTACTCTCCAGGTTGCAAGGCTGTGCTCCATTTAAGGGAGACTTGGAGGATGGTTTTCCTGCTTTAGGCCCCTCTTTTTGCAGAGCTTAGCCTCTCTGGGAGCCACGGATCTCTCTTCTACAGATGTCTGCCTTCTGTGGCTCTCGGTCCCACAATGCCTCTCTTGCCCCAGGGCTCAATTTGTGATTAGACTCAAGCTCTCCCCCCGTGAATTCTCGATGCAGGGTCCTACTGCCTACAACCTTCTAGCTGCTTTGTGGGTGTTAGTTTCCCAGTCAGGACCCCCTGCTTCTTGTCCCAGCTGTCCTGGAGGCAGAACCTGGCCTTGGTCCTTTTCCTGGCCTCTCACCGTCCAGTTTCTCCTGCCCACTGTAGCTGCTGTCCCCTAACCTATTCACGGGTATATATCTGGTTCTCCACTAATCTTCTGGCTCCTGCCCACAGCACAGTCCTGCCCTTTGGATTATTCCATTGGAGTACAGGTTGTTCAGGGATGAATCTCTTCCAGATTTGACTCCTTCCAAAACCCCATTCCTGATTCCCAGTTCCCTCCAAAATCCTGTTCCCCACCACCACACAGCTGCCTCAGCATCCCTTCCAACAGCTTGCTTCTGAGGAGGAGTATGAGAAATTCCCTCACTCCTGCTCCCACTGCTTGGGACTATTTCTTACTGTGTAGAAATGTCCCCCGCTGGAGCTGCTCAATCCTCTGCAGCTCTGCTCTACAGATCACACTGAATTCAGACCAGGCCTGGGAGAGTGAGTGAGAGGACTCTGAGTCCCAGGTCCCCAGAGGTATTTTGGCTCCTAACTCACATTGATTTCAATAGGAGTTAGGCACCTAAATAACCTGTGAAGCTCTGGGCCTGAGTGATCAAACGTAAGGGAGACAGTACAGGGGAGTGATGACTGAGCGGGGTGAATGGGCTGGTAGTGAGAAGAGTTGGGCTAGAATCAGGGGAATGGGGGCAGCAGGAGAATGCCAATGAGAACAAACGAGGGCCTCACCTGATAGCTGTTAAAAGTCTGTGACTCACCTTTCTGAGCCCATCGCAAATTACCAGCATCAGTAACACTAAAGCCGACGTCCTGGGAAATGCCATTCATGACAGAGAAATGAATCCCACAGCCTTATAAGTTTCCCACATTATTGTTTTAGTTTTATTGTGGAGTATTGAGGAGGAGAAGAAGCAGCCCGATGCAACTTGATGTTATTTTGGGGGAAATTGTGGCTTTTGTTGCTATCCAGCCACTGCTTTTGAGTCTGACCCGTCATTAGGCTTTGGGAGGTGTTGTAGGGTCAGATCTCAGACGTGCTTAGCACCACAGTCCGAGCCTGATTCTCCAAAGAGCTCAGCTCCCATTTAGGCACAGAAAGAAGACCCAGCAGTTCCCTTTATTCCCAATGGGAAGCAAGCACTTCCGGAAGAGTGGCCCATTGTTCCTTCCTTTGGATTGGAGATCTGCAGGTGGAGCCAGGACAGTGGCGGGAGCTGAGAACTCCCGTTATGCATTGGCTTTCACACGAGTTAGCAGCCGGCTCTGCTCAGGAGCACAGGGAGCCATTTTTGCCATGTGGCACAGCAGAGAAGAAAGACGGGTATATGTGGAGCTCCAAACTAACGTCAGCCGCTTCACATGAAATCTTAATTCCTTCTTCCCTGACAGGGTTTCTGTTTAAGGGGGAACTGAAAGAAATAGTGGCCACCTTGTATTAGGAATGCAATTCTTGATCTTGGAGGAAGGGGGGCCCCTTGTGAAATGGGTAGCATTCATGCCCTGTGTTTGCGCCACAGAAAAATTGAGAATTGAACATTCTTTCCAAGGAAATGAGTGGGGGGCGTGCGGGGAACCACAATGCATTTTACACCGTTCTAATCCTGAGCTGCAGCTTTAAGCTAAATACCTTGCTTCATCGCTATTTATTTTGTTAAGCAGTGAGCAAGCAAAAGTCTAACAGCTGAACTGATGTGCCTGAAAGACTCCTGGCAGGCAATCCATCAAGCAAGTATTGATTAGAGCTGCCGCAGCAGCCATTTTGCACAGTAAGCCCTTTATTCTTTACTCTGATAAATGCTCGCTCAGAGGTAAATTAGCTGAAGGTGTCCTTCCCTTCATGTGGTGGGGCTGAATGAGACTCTGATTCCCCAACAACAGAATTAAAGCCAATGAGTGGAACCACAGCCAAAGCTTCTAGTGCTCCAGAAAAGAGGAAGGGACCCAAGAAATAAAACCTACACAAATGCCTTGGCATTGTATGACTGAGCAATTCCCGGATGAGACTGAAAGCTCCTAAGGGGAATAGCCAAGGGATGCATTGATGGAGGTGGTTCTCTCCCAAGCTCCACAGACAAACCAATCCCCTTCCACTTTCATAGCTTCCTAGGTTTTAAGGCCAGCATGACCCATTCGCTCATGTAGTCTGACCTGCATAACACTGGCCATTACATTTCAATTACCCCTGTGCTGAGCCCAATAATGTGCGTTTGGCTAAAGAATATCTTCCCAAAAGACATCTAGTCTTGGATACCTCTGCTGGATTCCGGGAGCTTGGCTCCTCCTTAGTGGGCATGGATGGTCTATTTGGCTCACTGGGGTTGGCTTCTATCTCCCAATCACCACTCATCCCCCCCAACTCCTGGCACCAAAATGAGACATCGCTTGCAGTGGAGTGAGCGCATCTGCAAGCTGTGATACTTCCTCTCTTCCTTGCTTTTCTGAGCAGGGAACTAGGCAACATTTAAACTGTTATCACTGGACAGCTGACTTTTCACCTTGGTGACATGAATGAGGCACTCACATCCTCAAACTACATTTTCAGGCTCTCCACCGACCTGCACAACCGCGAAGGCTCAGATTCTGGAGGCCATGGCAGCTGCATGGAAGAGATGCTAGAGTGCTTTTTCACTACACATCCCCCAGTTACAGCCTCGGGGGCGGCTATGAGACGGTGGATACAAAAGAGTATTCTATTTTTATTAACATCCCCTGCAGATAGAGAAAAAGAAACCAACGTCAGGCCTGCTTTCTTCTTCTTCTTGTGGCCCTTCAATTGCAAAAGGGACCTCAGGCGAATGGGATTGGGAATACTGCCAAATTAATAACACACGGTCACTTCCCAGTGTCAATGAGTGGGAGAGCTGCATCTCGCTTTATTGTTGTCAGGTTTTCCTGGGTAGCTGGAGTTGGGGTTCCCTTATTTCCTCCAGGCCAGGGGGGCAAAGTGGGAAATTCTTTGTTGATGATTTGATCATTAAAAACAATGAGTTACGGGGCCGTAGGGGCAGGGGAGCGAGGGAACTAGCAGGGAAACATGAAGGGGGTTGTTTCGGTGAAACAAACAAGAGGTGGAAGCTAAGTACTCTACAATTAGTCTCCAGGGCCTACGTGGGATAGCTCAGATGGGAGTCCTGCTCAAAGTCAAGCCCTGTAATAAATCCGGCTGGTTGAAAAGAGTAATAATCATCTAACTTGGTATTGTCAAACTGTTAATGGGTTTTTCAGGAGAAGCGGCACCATGTGTTTGGATGCCTAAGAAGACGTCTGAGTTACTTCTGCCCTGCTTCATTTCGCTGAATGAAATGGGTTGATGGCCCTTATTTCCCGTGCTACAGTTGTCGCCACGGGACATGACCCATTGCCTCAGTGTCAACCCATGTCTAGTTACTTTTCTCAAGGTCCAGTGCTTGCACCAGAATTAAACCTTTTTTATGTCCCCTGTGGCACAAAATACCAAGCATGCGTGGTGGGAAATGATCAGTGGAGCTGACATTTGGTTATGTGCAATGGACAGGTGCGTTACTATCTAGTTGTATTACAGTGGCAGCCACAGGCCCCAACCAAAATCAGGTTATAATAGAAATATCTCTAGTGCGGCGGTTCTCAAACTGTGGGTCGTGACCCCATTTGAATGGGGTCACCAAGGTTGGCTTAGACTTGCTGGGGCCCAGGGCTGAAGCTCCAGGGGCTTCAGCCCTGGGTGGTGGGGCTCAGGCTACAGGCCCCTTGCCTGGGGCTGAAGCCCTTGGGCTTAATCTTTGCCCCCCTCACTCCCACCTGAAGTGGTGGAGCTTGGGCTTTGGCCCCTGCACCTGGGTTGGCGGGACTCAGGCGGTCTCAGGCTTTGGTTCTCCCTCCTGGGGTCGTACAGTAATTTTTGTTGTCATAAGGGGGTCACGATGCAATTAAGTTTGAGAACCCCTGCTCCTGTGTAAGGTCTGTCAGTGATAGAAGGAAGCAAGAATTATTCATTGATTTAAGGCCAGAAGGGACAATTCTGACGCAGTCTGAGAGGCAGTGTGGTCTAGTAGCTCTCTGGAAAGACACTCAGCAGACCTGGATTCTATTCCTAGCTCTGCCACTGGCCTGCTGGCCTACCTTGTGCAAGTTCTTTCACTGCTATGTTCCTCAGTTTCCCTATCTGTAAGACGGGGGAAATGATACGACCCTCCTCTGTAAAGCACTTTGAGCTCTATGAAAGAAAAGTGCTATTATAATTATTTATTACTGCGCTGGACAATGTATATACACGTAGTAAGAGACAGTCCCTGCCCCAGAGAAAGGGAGAAACTGAGGCACACAGAGGTGAAGTGACTTGCCCGATGTCACACAGCATGTCAGCGGCAGAGCTCTGAAAAGAACCAAAGTGACCTGAGTCCCAGTCCAGTGCCCTATTCACTGTCTTAGGCTTTTCTATTTATGGGCAGCATATCCTTGATATGTAGCAATTAATTCTTCCCCCGTCTCCATTAAAATTAGTTAAACGCTGGCAAATCAATAGCACGTTCCTAAACTGGGCAAGCTTATCAAGCGTTTCTCTATGTGCAGTGCTGTATTTGGCTATGTTGGAAGATGTAGCGATTCAACACACTAAGAGGCTACCAAATAAAGTGACACACCAAAAAACTTTCCCTATGGACCAGGGCCAGCTGTACTGTGACCAACTCATACTCTGAGCCAGTCGCAGGGAAGAATTGCCAACAGACGGCTGGCAGGAGGCATGGTTTAAAAGACACAGGAGAAGTTCTGCGCTTGAGCTAGACAGCAGCGTGGTCTTGGGGGTACAAATGGGCGGAATACAGCAAACAGTGCCATAAATATCCATGGCATATTGCAGAACACGGATAAGATTTATTCCCTGCCTTAAGGGACATACAAGCCAAATAAATCAACACCCAGCTTGGTTATTTATTCTGAATATCAGGACCTATTGTAATTCAGACAAATAGCCTCATTATGTTCTGATTAAAACATGTCCAGTGGAAAGCTGGTTCCTCCCAGCCTGCAGAAAGGTCCCTTATTACAACATGGGGAAATATATGACTCTTTCTAGAGCACGTCTCTGCCCATAGAAGCCTCAGTTTAGGAAGTGATCCAAGGTCCAAGTCTGGCCCTCACGACCATGTCTTTCATGTCACAGCAGCCCTGGGAGGTGGGGAAGTGCTGTTATCCCTGTTGTACAGATGGGGAACTGAGACACATGAAGGCAAAGTGACTTCCCCGACGAAGTCTGTGGCAGAGCAAAGAATTGAACCCAAATCTGCCAAGTCCTAGCCTCTCCCGCTCACCATTGGGCCAGCCTGCCTCTCTTTAAAAGCCCCCTTAAGCATGTGCTTCAGTTCCAGTGATGTCAATAAAATAAGTGCCACTGGCTTCAGTGGTTCTTGAGCCTCTGTTTAAGGCCGAGATCTGCCAAGATATTTGGTGCCTAACTCCCATTGCCTAAATGCATTTTGAGGATCTGCGTCGAAGTGCTGTCCTGCATCAAGGCCAGAATGAAATATAGTTTTACGGTTAGAAATGTCCACGCTTTCTTTTTGTTGTTGTTGTTTTTTCCTTCTGTAATTAATGATCCCAGGAACAGGGGGTGGAGAGAGTGCAAATGCACCTGTAAAGATGTTCTGAATCTCTGAGCCATTTAAAGTACCGATAACAGCAATCTCTCCTACCTTATTAATGTCTGCAGTGTCTGGTCTCACCAAATAGTAATGGGGACTTCACCTGTCTACGTTAATTGAATTAAATGGTCGGTTTACTAACCTGCAATGACGAATGCCTGAATTTAAAGGCTCTGGACCAGAACCTCAGCTGATGTAAGTCAGTGGCCCAAATGACTTTAATGCTGATTTACACCAGCTGAGGATCTGCCCCCTCCTTCCTTATCCTGTTATAAACTCCAGGATTGGCTTCATCTTTATCCAGTGAAGCAACATTTTGAGTGCACGCTCTGCGGGATACTTGTGCATTGAGACCTCTCAATAGGGCCAGATGAAGGAAACCCAGGACCTGGGACCCCAGGGCTCTGCCCAGTGCTGTGATCCCACCCCTGTGCCGTGGCCCTGCTTCTTTTTGGGGTGCTAGTTGGCAGGGGCGACCTACACATCAGCTGTTTGCTGGGCAGATTGGGGCCCACCACCACTGCTTTGTGGGCATGCTGGGACCCATCCTTCCTGCACCGACACCCCTGGCCTTTAGGCCGGGTCACAGTGGGTCCCAGAGGAGGGAAGCTTCACCACCCATCCACCCACATAGAGGACTCTGCCAGGGTGTGTGTGAGGGGGACTCTGCTGACCGCACCTGTGATAAATGATGGGGGCAGGTACCTCCCTTTTATGGACACCCAGCCAGCCAGTAGCTATAAAATCCCTCTTAGTAGCTGTTCTCTAATTGCTCTACCTGTGAAGGGTTAAAAAGTCTCACTGCTATCCACAGGTAAAAGGAAGTGAGTGGGCACCTGGCCAAAAGAGCCAATGGGAAGGCTAGAACTTTTTAAAATTGAAACAAGACTCCCCTTTTGTCTGTCTGTTATTGTTCTCTGGGGCGAGGTGGACAGGACAGAGCTATGCTGTAAGAGCTTGGGCCAGGTATGAAAAAATCATCAGTATGATACCTAGAAACTACTCATTTAAAACCCCAGATATGTAAGTAGTACAGGAAATGTCTAGAAAGATGCGATTAGCTTTATTCTTTTTATTTCTTTATGGCTTGTGGATTCCTCTGTGCTAACCCCAGGTGAAGGGTTCATGTAAAGTTCATGCACCTGAAAACATTCAGGGCACACCCTGAGTGTTGTGTAGGAGCAGTGCACACACTGCTCCATCCAAGGACATGGACTATGGGAAGTCGCCCAGAGGACATGAACCGTGGGAAGCTTCCTTGGACTGGGCTCAAGGCCTGAGAGCAAGGACGGTACTAAATAAAGGCTGGTAAATAAAAATATTAATCAAAGTCATATTATTTCCTTTGTTGTGTCCTTTTGCGGTTGAAGTATGTAATGCGCAGGGGGGAGAGAAATAAAAGGGGAAGGTGGAAAGCTGACAGGGAGAAGCCCGTTAGCAGACCAGCTTGCTTGCTTGCAGCTTTGTCCTGTCTTGTCATTGAACCGCAACACACAGGTGCTTTTGTTTTGCTTGTAACCTTTGAGCTGGACCTCAAGAAAGCTATTCAGGGTGCTTAATCCTTATAGTTGCTCTTTTAAAATCTAGCAATAGCCTGGATTCCCAGATATATTTTCTTTCTCTTTTTTTTAAATAAAATTTACCTTTTTTAAAGAACAGAATTGGATGTTTGTGTCTTAAGAGGTTTGTGCAGATGATGTTTAATTAGCTGGTAGCAACAGCTGAGTTCTTTCTTTTTTTTCCCCTTCTTCTTCTTTCTCAGCTCTCCCCTGGAGGGGTGGGGGGTGAGAGGGCTTGAGGGTGCCCCACAGGAAGGAATTCCCAAGTGTGCCTTCCTGGGCTCTCAAGGGGGTTCTGCACTTGGGTGGTGGCAGCATCTACCCATCCAAGGTCAGAGAGAAGCTGTAACCTTGGGAGTTTAATACCAGCCTGGCATGGCCAGAATTAATTTTTAGAATCCTTGCGGCCCCCATCTTCTGCACTCGAAGTGCCAGAGTGGGGAATCAGCCTGGACAGCGCCCCAGCAGGGTCACAAAAGGTAGGTGGCAGCAAGGGCCCTGCTGTGCCAGTTCAGGCCGTGCAATGAAAGTGGGTAAGAGGTGGCAAACGCTGAGGCAGCGGTTTACAAATTGGGCGATGAAAAGGCTGGCCCAGGCTGGGCTCTCCAGGAGTAAAGAGGCCTCCTGCTATGAGCTCCCTCTGCAAGGACTCCTGTGAAGTCACAGGCTGGCATAACAGTGAGCACAAACGTGGCCGTTCCCTGCCCAGTCTGAAACACTGGTGCCTTTGTAACCCGCATAGGAGTGTGTGTGTCAGGCCCACTCCGGGCGTCTGAGCTCAGGCAACGGCAGCTCATGCTTTTAGCCCTCAGTCAGTCCCTGCTGCATCAGCCACGATGGCGGCCATCACACCATCCCCAGGCTGGCCGCACATTATTACGTGCGCTGGAGAAAATCAACAGGTGGCTGGTAAGTACCTTACCAGCAGCCACAGGATACCAGCAGCATTCAGTGCCCTAACCCCATAAGTTTTCAGGGCTCATTGTGCCCAGGGTCTTTTCCTTTCTGAAGAGTCCATGGTCTCTTTAAGGAGGTAAGCCCCAGCCTGGGTGCCCAGCGTCTCAAATCCAGCACCTTCTCCCCAGCCCCCCTTCATACAGCCAGCATGCTCTGCCCAGGAGCTAGCACTCCTTGCGTGGCACAACTTTCCCTCACGCTGGCTGCGTTCCAAGAGCGTGTGTTTTATAAGGCTGCAGACTCCTCCCATTCCCAGCATGCTTTGCTAATGGATACTTACAGCCAGCACATCCCTCCCTGACTGCCAGTGCGATCAGCAGGATTATGCTCTACCCTGAAGCAGACACGCACACACTTTCTATGTGTCTATTTTCTGGTAAGTTCAGTTTCTCAAAGGGCTTGGGTTTTTCCTTTCTTTTCCCCAGGATCGTTCACTCTGTTACATCCTTTATTGGCTCCTCTTCAGACCCCTTGGAGACATGGCCCTAAAAGGAGACCGCAACGGTACCCCCACAAAGTGGGCTGGTCCTTGTGCACATTGCTCCCTTGGGCAGGTGATATGTTACCCACGGAGTGCCTCTCTATCAACCCATTTCTCCAGATACTGCATTGAAGCAGGTGCACGTGGCTGATTAGCATATGTTGATGGACAAGTGGGGGTTGAATGGGGTGGTTATTTGCAGAAAAACCTTCCCCAAAGCCTGTTGGTTTGTCTAACCCAGGAGGAAAGCAGCATCCCCAGCATACTAGCTGCAGCCTTCTGAGTATGGGACCCCAATGCGGAGGGAAGGTTGCAAGCCCAGACAGACTGACAAGCTCTCTGAATGGAAATTGAGCCAGCGAGGCGAGCTGCTGCTGCAGCACTGTGGTGCCTCTGGTTTCCATTGTTACCAGGTAATATCTGTGATCCAGAAACAACAGGCAGAGGGAGGTGAGTGTATCAGGATCCCTGTGGCGAACCAAAGGACATAATTAGGATGAGGAGCACTGGTGCTGTGTGGCAGTCACTGCTGAGCGTGTGGCTCTGTCCGAGACTGGAAAGAGACAAATCGGTGCAGCCTGTCCTTTTGGGTGGGGCAATGTCTTTGATTGGCTCTGGAACTGCCCCAAAAGTGTCCTGACACTCATATCACCCTCCTCTCCAGCCCTGTGTCTGGCACAGATGGGCCTCCTAGCAAGTAGGGGGAAAGCAGTGCTGGGCATCCTGAACTCCGAGTCTGCCATGGTGTGACAATATACGCCTATATGCCCAGCCGACATACTATTGTAATTATCTTTGTATGAAGTAGGCCTTGTAAGATATCATTTGAAAACTTGTAATTTGCTGATCATTATTGTCCTGGCAAAATATGTGTGGCAACAGTGTGTGTGACATTATACAGTAATAACCCTGTATGGTGGTGTTAACACATGTTCCAAACCCCACAGCCCTGCCCAAACAGAAGTTGTCAAACAGGTCTGTCCTAAACAAAGGAATGTGTGCTGTGCTTAGTTTGTATTTAAGCAGTAAACCGAGTCATGAATCAGGAAGGAAAGACAAAGGAAGTTCAAACAGGTGAAAAAACCAGCAGGGAGTATCCTTCCACAAAGACTCTCTGGCTCCTGGGTCTCAGATGGAAATGGTTTTCAAGAAGATGACTGAAAAGGATGGACATCACCCTCCAGGCACCTGCCTATTGCATTCCCTGCACCTGAAGAGACAAAGGAAGCAGCCATTGGACTCTAAGAGTATGGTCAGTAATCTGCTGGAGCATGTGGTGAGAAACTCTGCTTGAATCTAATATAATTTGTTAAGTTAGACATTAGTAAATGTTTTATCTTTATTTTTCTTTTATTTCTGACTTTTATGCCTTATTACTTGTACTCACTTAAAATTTCTCACTTTCTAGTTAATAAACTTGTTTTACTGTTTTATCTAATCCAGTGTGTTTAAATTGAAGTGTCTAAATAACTATTTGAGATAATAAACTGGCATCTTTTTCCCTTAAAGGAATAATGGACTTAAAATAGCTGTACTGTCCAGTAGAGGGCTGGGCAGTACAGGAGATACATTTCTTGGGGAAATCCAGGACTGGGAGTGTGTTGCAATCATCCTGCAGTGTAACCCAGGCTGGTAAGAGCCAGAGCATAACCCAGGCTGCAGTTAGACACAGACACTCAGGTGTGGCTTGCATGCTGGAAGGCTGTTTGTGAGCAGCCCAGGTGGGAGCTACTTCAGTAAGGCATTATAAGGCACTCAAGGGTGCAGGGCAGGGGTGACACAACCCCCCACTAGTCTGAACTGTGCATCCCTGAACTTCCAGTCTGCCAGAGTATGTGCTCGAATCCATTAGCAGGAGCAAAACTACTGCATAGTGACACAGAACACAGGAGGGCAAAGACCGAGGAGTGCGGCTTCTCCTGGGAGCTGAGGGGCGGCTCTTCCGGCAGCGAATAAGCTCTCTCCCCAGGGTTGGTGTTGGAAGAAGAAATTCATTTCCCACCTTATCTTCCTTGAATTTAAAATGGTTAAAAACCTACATTTCCTCACATAGCCACGTCAGCAGAGCTGATTTAATGAAAATTAGGAACATAGGAATTACCAGACTGGATCAAACCTCAGGTCCATCTAGCCCAGTATCTTGTCTCTGACAGTGGCCAGCACCAGATGCACCAGAGGAAGGTGTAAGGACCCTTCTGTAGGCAGAGGTAAGATAATTTGCCCCCAACATTAGAAATCAGGATGAGACCAAATAGTTAGAGATTGACTTAAGCCTTGAAGCACGAGCTTTAATAGCCCTTCCAAAATTTTGGTGTCATTAATTATAACTACGGATGGTTTTGTTATCCATATAAATGGCCAATCCCTTTTGTGACTCTTGCTGTTCTTGGCCTCAATGACTTCCTGTGGCAGTGAGTTCCACAGTCTAATTACATGTTGTGTGAAAAAGTATTGCCTTTTATCAATTTGGAATTTGCCCTCTTTTAATTAATTTCATTGACTGCCCCTTTGTTCTTGTGTTATGAGACAGGGCGAACAGAAGCTCCTGAGCTACCCTCTCTAGAACATTCATTATCTTATATACTTTTATCATATCCCTTCCTATTCTTCTCTTTTTAAAATTAAAATGTCCCAATCTTTTAATTCTCTCTTAAATAGTTTTTTTCCAGGCTCTTGATCATTGTCATTGCTCTTTTCTGAGCCCTACCATGGTTCTGTGGAAGACTTTTTGACCTCCCCTCCCTCCAGAAAAGCTTCTTGGGAGGGTAGAGGAGCCATCGATACCAACAGGTTTGGTGTAGCATCTACATGCCAGGTTTTGGGCTAATGAATGGTTCTGTTAGCCAGCTGGATAATGTTGATTAAAATATACCCCCCCACACACACAAAATTAACAGAAAATGTGGAGAAATGGGTCCTGCTTCAAACACTTTGAAATGAAAACACCAAAAATCAGCATTTTTCATGAAAATAGGTTTTCATTTTCTGAGCAGCTGTATTCTGAGCTAAATAGCAGATCCAGTATGCTGGCATGTCTGTACCGCAGGCACCGTGATGCCAGTCCAGGTGCAAGCCTGCCTCCAGAAGACACTTAGTAAAGACAGGACTGTGGCCGATGGGCGAGGACAAAGGCCTTCTGTGGAGAAGGGGCAAACAAAGCCTTCAAACCAGGCAAAACTCGACTGGCTTCTGACCTGGTTAGAAAGTTCCTGTGGCTTAACAAAATGTTGGCCGCACTTCAGTAACTTTCACTTAGCTCTGATGTGGTCCCATAAATCCCTGCTCCAACCAGTGCTGGAAAAAATACCACACAGCCAGCATCCTGACCTGCTTCCTCTAGAGTTAGGTTTGACAGAATTCAATTTTTATTTTATAATTTTGACAGACAATATCAACATTTAGTTTTAAGCACTTTTAAAAAAAAATCTATTTTAAATTTTCACAGTTGCACAAAATTATGGAGTTTCAGCATATTTTTCTATTTTTACCTATTTAAATTTTCATAGTTGCAGGAAATGATGAGGGGGTCAGATAATTATTTAACCATGGTGGATGCTGAGACTCAAAAAGTTAAAAGCTTTGTAAACTGTTAAACCACAAATTGTCAGCATCACATGTCAAAATATACAAAGTAAATATCCACAAAGTAAATATCTGCAATATCCATTTTTACTATTCATTTGCTCGTCTATTGGTAACAAGTCTGATTCAAAAATATACATCCCTGGATTTTGGCTCTAAGAAGTTTCCAGGCAGCATATTTCTTACTTTGCCTGTCTGTACATTTCAATTATTATCAGTAGAAATAGTTTTCCATTGGTTTGTGTGGGGTGAAACTGACATTTACTGATAAAAGCCTAATCCTTCTAAGCCTTTCTAAGCTTGTGGATCCTTTGGTGCGGCTTCCAAGGTCTTCAGCAACAACCATCCTTAACATAGTATTTATGTCCTTGATGTAGTACCATCTGCCACACTGAACTGGGCCAACGCACTATCCAATCTGGCACCCATTTGCACAGCCTGAACTGTACTGGATGCAGGCGATACAGCAAACACAGCCCAACCTGGCACACTTTGCAGGTCTATACCAAATGGAGGAATCTCTTTCTACGCGTAGCTGGTTGACCCCCTTGTGGCCTGAAGCATGAGAGCTCATAGGAGTCGGAGTTGGAAAAGCAAACTGTGCTAGCCTAGCTCTGCGCCTGTTGAAGTCAGTGGTAAAAAACTCCGAGCTAGACTAATGCTGAGTACCTTTGAAATCCTGCCTTTTGTGTTTTGCCCTGCCTAATGCAGGCACTGACCTCCTTTCACATAAATGTATCGTCTTTGGGGGACAAATGTACGGCGCTACTTGCCTCAATAATCTCCTGTAACTGCGACTTCCTGGCTTAGTTATACAGCTGATTAAAGTCTTCCTTGTATCCATCTTTAGTTTAGTGCTTGCAAATGAGTTAATTTATCCTGTCATCTGTGAACGGGCTAATAGAGTTACTCACCTGTACAGCTCCAGGCCTTTCATTATTTTATAGATGCCCATCAAACCTCTACTTCCGATTCCCCTTTCTAAAACAAAGGCCTGCTCCTGCAGTCACTTACTCACATGATGTGCTGGCTTTACTCAGGCTAGTTGTGTTTCTGAAGTGTAGGGGGCTGCCGGCATGAGTCAGGTTTACACACATGGGTAACATCTTCAGGGTCAGGCCCTCAGCCATCCTAATCTTTTGGTGTCCCCCTCCTAAGGAGGCCCCTCAAGTGGTTCTCATTACCAAATGCACTTTGGATGTCTGGGCTCTGAGTCTGTAGCTGATCGCCTGTATGTTCCTGCCATTCAGCATCCCTGCGGAAAAATGGGAAGGATGGTGCTGTGGGAGACCCGGGGTTAGTTCCCTGCTCTGCTGCACGCTTCCCAGGTGGCCATGGGCAAGTCACTGGCGTGGGGGTGCAGCAACGCTGCAGGGGGGAGGTTGCATCCGCAGAGCAGGTAGCCAGACATGAGCTAAATTAACTAGCAGTGTGGCTGCAGCAGCACCGACAGTGGCTCAGGCTAGCTGCTGAGACCAAACCTGCCTGCCCCCCTGGCTACATACGCGGGCGGCTAGCCCAAGACAATGTGGTCAGGCTATTTTTAGCGCATCTGTCCATCCACATTAAGGAAGCACCCTCCCCGCTGCTGTGCAGAGATACCCTTAGTCTGGCTGGGCCTCAGTTCCCTGTCTGTACAATGGGGATAATATCACTTCACACCTCACAGGGGTTGGTGAGAATAGGTACGTAACAGATCAGGCAGCACTCAGACACTACAGTAATGGCGGTTAGCTAAGTACCGCAGCAAGACTAAGGCCGTGTCTACACTAGCACTTATGTCAGGGGTGTGAAAAAAACACACATGCCCCTAGCGACATATGTTTTGCCAGCATACGCGCTTGTGGGCACAGTGCTATGTCGGCGGGAGACGCTCTCCCACTGACAGAGCTGCCGCTGCTCGTGAGCTGGTTTTATGATGTCGATGGGCGCGCGCTCTCCCATCAGCACAGCACGGCTGCCCGGGCGCTCTTACAGAAGGGCAGCCACCTTGTCACAGCTGTGCTGCTGTAAGTGTAGACATGGCCTAAGTCAATGCCAAGCCTTAAAGTGTTTCCAGTAAAGACAGCTTGAGCTGCTAATACTCACAAGGAGAGACAGCATTTACTTCCAAGGTGTTCGCATTTCACATAAAACACACTAGCATCATCTAAGAGCACGCTGACAGCATTTCCTTTGGGACCTTTATTAGTGAGTATCTGTTCAATGGTTTGTTGGAGCAGGCTAATAAAATATATAATCCTTCCCTTTGGTGCCAGCAGGTGGCACTGTTTACTCTTTTACTGCTGTGATGTTCTCTGTAGGAAGCTAGACCCCTCTCTGTCTAGCAAAGAGCATATTAAACGGTCTTACAAACTTCCCCAGGATTGCAGCTGTGTCCAGCTCACACACAGTATCTCAGCTACTATGATGAGACGTGCAGTATAAGAACCCTATATGTAACAGAACAGAATAACTCCGGTGATGCTGAGGAGCTGCATTGGGCTGGCGCAGAAGGTTGCGGTAATACCCTAAGCTGTGGGTGACAGAGAGCTGCCAAAGATGTTTACTGGAATAACCCTTCTTCACAGTTAACACTGTCTCCTCTCTGTGATATATTAAAAACAATGGACATGTAAGACCGTCCCCAGCTATAAGACATAAGAACGGCCATCCTGGGTCAGACCAATGGTCCATCTAGCCCAGTATCTTGTCTTCTGACGGTGGCCAATGCCAGGTGCTTCAGAGGGAATGAACAGAACAGGGCAATTATCATGCGATCTATCTCCTGTTGACTTCTCCCAGCTTCTGGCTAGGAACATCTAGAGCATGGGGTTATGTCCTTGATGATCTTGGCTAATGGCCATTGATGGACCTACCCTCCATTAAATTATCTAATTGTTTTTTGAACCCCATTATAGTCTTGGCCTTCACAACATCCCCTGGCAATGAGTGTCGCAGGTTGACTGTGTGTTGTGTGAAGAAATACTTTCTTTTCTTCGTTTTAAACCTGCAGCCTATTAACTTCATTGGGTGACTCCCCACCCGGTTCTTGTGTTATGTGAAGGGGTAAATAACACTTCCCTTTACACTTTCTCCACACCAGTCATAATTTTATAGACCTCTATCATATCCCCCCCTTAGTCATCTTCTTTCCAAGCTGGAAAAGCCCAGTTTTATTAATCTCCCCTCACATGGAATCTGTTTCATACTCTGAATCATATTTGTTGCCCCTTTCTGTACCTTTTCCAATTCTAATAGATCTTTTTGAGATGGGATGAGCAGAACTGCAAACAGAATTCAAGGTGTGCGTGTACCATGGACTTTTATATTGGCATGATAATATTTTCTGTCTTATTAGCTAGCCCTTTCCAAATGGTTCCAGATATACTGTTAGCTTTGTTGACTGCTGCTGCATATTGAGCGTATGTTTTCAGAGAACTATCCACAGTGACGCCAAGATCTCTTTCTTCAGTGTTAACAGTTAATTTAGAGCCCATCATTTTGTATGTATAGTTGTGTTTATGTTTTCCAGTATGCGTTACTTTGCATTTATCAACATTGAATTTCATTTGCCATTTGTTCTCCAGTCACCCAGTTTTGAGAGATTGCTTTGTAGCTCTTCGCAGTCTGCTTTGGATTTAACGATCTTGAATAACTTTGTATTGTCTGCAAATTTTATCACCTCACTCTTTACCCCTTTTCCCCCATCATTTATGAATAAGTTGAACAGAACAGAGCCCTGGGGGACACCACTATGTACCTCTCTCCGAAAACTGAGCATTTATTCTTATCCTTTGTTTCCTGTCTTTTTAACCAGTTACTGATCCATGAGAGAACCTTCCCGCTTATCCCATGACAGCTTACTTTGCTTAAGAGCCTTTGGTGAGGGACCTTGTCAACAGCTTTCTGAAAGTCCAAGTTCGCTATATCCACTGGATCACCCTTGTTCACATATTTGTTGACCCCCTCACAGAATTCTAATAGATTGGTGAGGCATGATTTCCCTTTACAAAACCCAGGTTGCCGCTTCCCCAACAAATCGTGTTCATAGAATCATAGAATATCAGGGCTGGAAGGGACGTCAGGAGGTCATCTAGTCCAACCCCCTGCTCAAAGCAGGACCAATTAAATCATCCCAGCCAGGGCTTTGTCAAGCCTGACCTTAAAAACTTCTAAGGAAGGAGATTCTACCACCTCCCTAGGTAACGCATTCCAGTGTTTCACCACCCTCCTAGTGAAAATATTTTTCCTAATATCCAACCTAAACCTCCCCCACTGCAACTTGAGACCATCACTCCTTGTCCTGTCCTCTTCTACCACTGAGAATAGTCTAGAACCATCCTCTCTGGAACCACCTCTCAGGTAGTTGAAAGCAGCTATCAAATCCCCCCTCATTCTTCTCTTCTGCAGACTAAACAATCCCAGTTCCCTCAGCCTCTCCTCATAAGTTATGTGTTCCAGACCCCTAATCATTTTTGTTGCCCTTCGCTGGACTCTCTCCAATTTATCCACATCCTTCTTGTAGTGTGGGGCCCAAAACTGGACACAGTACTCCAGATGAGGCCTCACCAATGTCGAATAGAGGGGGACGATCACATCCCTCGATCTGCTCGCTACGCCCCTACTTATACATCCCAAAATGCCATTGGCCTTCTTGGCAACAAGGGCACACTGCTGACTCATATCCAGCTTCTCGTCCACTGTCACCGCTAGGTCCTTTTCCGCAGAACTGCTGCCTAGCCATTCGGTCCCTAGTCTGTAGCGGTGCATTGGGTTCTTCTGTCCTAAGTGCAGGACCCTGCACTTATCCTTATTGAACCTCATCAGATTTCTTTTGGCCCAATCCTCCAATTTGTCTAGGTCCCTCTGTATCCTATCCCTACCCTCCAGCATATCTACCACTCCTCCCAGTTTAGTATCATCCACAAATTTGCTGAGAGTGCAATCCACACCATCCTCCAGATCATTTATGAAGATATTGAACAAAACTGGCCCCAGGACCGACCCCTGGGGCACTCCACTTGACACCGGCTGCCAACTAGACATGGAGCCATTGTGTGCTCATCTGTGTGTCTGAATGTTCTGTTCATTACTATAGTTTCAGATAATTTTCCTGGTACTGAAATTAGGCTTATCAGCCTGTAATTGCCAGGATCACCTCTGGAGCCTTTTTAAAAAATTGCATCACATTAGCTATCCTGCAGTCATCTGGTACAGAAGCTGATTTAAGTGATATGTTACATACCCCAGCTAGTAGGTCTGTGATTTCATATCTGAGTTCCTTCAAAACTCATGGGTGAATCCCATCTGGTCCTGGTGACTTATTACTGTTTATCAATTTGTTCCAAAACCTCCTCTACTGACACCTCCATCTGGCACAGTTCCTCAGATTTGTCACCTAAAAAGAATGGCTGAGGCGTGGGAATCTCCCTCATATCCTCTGCAATGAAGACTGATGCAAAGAATCCATTTAGCTTATCTGCAATGGCCTTGTCTTCTTTGAATGCGCCTTTAGCACCTCGATTGTCCAGTAACCCCGCTGATTGTTTGGCAGGCTTCCTGCTTCTTCTGTACTTAAACAAAGTATTGGTGTTAGTTTTTGACACTTTTGCTAGTTGCTCTTCAAATTCATTTTTGGCCTGCCTAATTATACTTTTACACTTGACATGGAGATATAGGAGACATTTCTCTAACAGACATTGAAAGCTTTTACTACTGGCATCTCAAATATATCTAAATTTATCTTGTTTACCTAGAATTAGTAAGTCCAGAATCTGAACTTGGCATGCTATATGCAATTGCCTTTCCACTGCTAATAATAGATGTTACATTTTTATTGACCTGTAACTGGGAGCAGAGGTAATCCTAAATATGAGAGCAAAGGTAAGCAGCACAAAGGTAAACCACAAATAAATATCTAAAACCTTTTCAACTGACATCATCAAATTGTATATAACAAATACAAATCAGAGCATTCTCAGGGAGACAGAAGGGAAAAGTCTTCTCTAATAGCACTGATGGGAGTCTCTGGATATACTTGTATAGCCCGCATTGTCATGCAGTCTGAGCTCTGAGACAGAGAATACTGCCCCCGTTTTACAGGTGTGACTTGGGAGGAAATCTGTAGTTGAGCCAGGAATTAAGCTCAGGTCTTCTGACTTCAAGTCCCAAGTGGCTTATCCACGAGACCATTCTTCGAACCCTAGATAGATGCAAATTCAGCTGTCTGAGCCAGTTATCTCTGCAACACCAAGGACACTTTATCTGTTTTGAGACACAATTCAGTTTTTATAAACCTGTTATTTTCAAGGGCTGGGTCTCTTCAGATGGGCTAATAGCATAGAATCATAGAAGATTAGGGTTGGAAGAGGCTTCAGGAGGTCATCTAGTCCAACCCCCTGCTCAAAGCAGGACCAACACCAACTAAATCATCCCAGCCAGGGCTCTGTCAAGCCAGGCCTTAAAAACCTCTAAGGATGCAGATTCCACCACCTCCCTAGGGAACCCATTCCAGTGCTTCACCAACCTCCTAGTGAAATAGTGTTTCCTAATATCCAACCTAGACCTCCCCCACTGCAACTTAAGACCATTGTTCCTTGTTCTGTCATCTGCCACCACTGAGAACAGCCGAGCTCCATCCTCTTTGGAACCCCCCTTCAGGTAGTTGAAGGCTGCTATCGAATCCCCCCTCACTCTTCTGCAGACTAAATAAGCCCAGTTCCCTCAGCCTCTCCTCATAAGTCATGTGCTCCAGCCCCCTGATCATTTTTGTTGCTCTCCACTGGACTCTCTCCAATTTGTCCACGTCCCTTCTGTAGTGGGGGGCCCAAAACTGGATGCAGTAATCCAGATGTGGCCTCACCAGTGCCGAATAGAGGGAAATAATCACTTCTCTCGATCTGCTGGCAATGCTCTTACTAATACAGGCCAATATGCTGTTAGCCTTCTTGGCAACAAGGGCACATTGATGACTCATATCCAGCTTCTCATCCACTGTAATCCCCAGGACCTTTTCTGCAGAACTGCTGCTTAGCCAGTCAGTCCCCAGCCTGTAGCGGTGCATGGGATTCTTCCTTCCTAAATGCAGGACTCTGCACTTGTCCTTGTTGAACCTCATCAGATTTCTTCTGGCCCAATCCTCCAATTTGTCTCTATCACGTTGGACCCTATCCCTACTCTCCAGCGTCTCTACCTCTCCGCCCAGCTTAGTGTCATCTGTGAATTTGCTGAGGGTGCAATCCATCCCATCATCCAGATCATTAATGAAGATGTTGAACAAAACTGGCCCCAGGACTGACTCCTGGGGCAGTCCACTTGATACCGGCTGCCAACTAGGCATTGAGCCGTTTATCACTGCCCGTTGAGCCCGACGATCTAGCTAGCTTTCTATCCACCTTATAGTCCATTCATCCAATCCATACTTTTTCAACCTGCTGGCAAGAATACTGTGGGAGACCGTATCAAAAGCTTTGCTAAAGTGAAGATATATCATGCCCACTGCTTTCCCCATATCCACAGAGACAGTTATCTCATCATAGAAGACAATCAGGTTGGTCAGGCATGACTTGCCCTTGGTGAATCCATGTTGACTGTTCCTGATAACCTTCCTCTCCTCCAAGTGCTTCAAAATGGTTTCCTTGAGGACCTGCACCATGATTTTTCCAGGGACTGAGGTGAGTTTGATGATCCAGAGTTTTTCACGTGAGATGACCCAAGGGACAAATGGCTGTTTTTTGAAGAAAGCTGAGCAGCTAACTAAAATTCAGCCCAGGAAAACTAGAGGCGAAGCTGGCAGGAGGAAAGGAAGTTGATCACAGGAGGATTTCATCCAATAGTAAGGATTGTTATTTGTTACCTGTGGTTCTGTCTCAGTACAGAGTATCAGGGACACATGCACTGCTAGAAAAATTCTCTCTCTTGTTTGTGGGGCATCTGCTTAGGTATGGTTAGAGTTCAAGTTCTAAGAACAATTGCAAGGATCCCTACGGCTCAGACTCTCTCTCCTTCTGCCTCCTCACAGTGTCTGCAGACAAACCAGTACGGGGGCCTGTAAAAATGAATGAGGAGCCTGAAATTTGCCTACTCACCTAGCCTGGTTACATGAAAGGTGCCAAGGACATAGTGAACTCACCACACACTGGGCCAACGGGGATGGACCAATCACTGTGAGTCCAAGAGACCGCGCCCCCTCACCCTTGCTGCGCATGCTACAAGTAGAAGGGACAGATAAAAGGAGGAAGCCCATCTCAGTGTTGGCTGGCTGAGGAGGAAGACGGATGTGTGTTGCAAGCTCCTGCAGAGATGCCTGAGACTCTCCAATTGGTGGGAATCGTCGACCCGGACTACGCTGGGGACGACCAGATGACTGCAGAGATTTATGGGGACGCCAAGCTGCTGCCAGCCAGGGAGATGCCTGAGATGCACCTTGCGGAAGGAAGTGACCCAGGGAATGTAGTAGAAGTCGGTGCTTAAAACCTGACTGGAGAATCCCCTGGCTTCATAGGGCCCTGGGTTTGAACCCAGTGGAGCAGGGTGGGCCTGGGTTCCCCTACCCCACCCTACTTGCTACTAGGTGTGGCTACTGTTTGTTTGCCTGCCCCAGCCAGGAGGCTGAGGGTCCATAGACTGTTTGTTTACTCTGCCCTGCCTGGGGGCTACAACTTGACCATTTGTTCTGCTCTGCCCAGAGGGTCAGAACCCCCTCCCCAGTTGTTGTTGCCTTCCCCAGCCATGAGGCTCGGGGGCCATAGTCAGCTTGTTTACCCAGCCCCACTCAGGGGGTGCAAACTGACTGTTGGTCCTGCCCTGCCCAGACCCACAACTGCTGTTGCTTGCCCCAACCAGGAGGCTTGGAGGCTACAAACTGATGGTTCTACCTTGCCTAGGGGCCACAGGTGGATTATTTGCTTGGCCCCACCAGTGGTCCTGAGACCACCTTGTTACAATTTTTTGATCCCACAGGGAGTCCAGATGACTGTGTGATGGGATGTACCAACCCTGCACTGGGCCCGGCCCCATTCAACAAACAGGGCCCTCGTCACAACCTCCTCATCCCTGCTTTTCTCTTGGGGCTCAGTTTCCTCGTGTTCTCCTCTCTGAACTCTCTCTCTCTTTCTGAGAGAGTGACATTCTGCTGCCATTTTACTGGTGGAAACACCACTAAGAGGCTGTAGGAAAAGTGTTTTAGTGTTGGCCTAGCTGCTCCTAAGCTCTCATTGACTTCAGTGAGAGCAGCGTTAGGCCAGTGCTGAGTGCTTTTGAAAAATCTTCCCCTTACTGGCCCAAAGCAGGAACAGAACCTGCACCTGTGGAACCAAAAGCATATGTACCACATTTAAGCTCAAGATATAAAGCGCTGATAAAATCTCCACCAAGACATGGCTACTAATGCTATGCTGGGACATTCCCAGAGTCCAGGGAAAAGGTGCCATCGGCTGAATTATCAAGGCTGCTTTTGGCACAAGCTCAGTTTTCCTTGGAGGTCTCTCAGTTAACTATTGAGTAAATCTAGCGCTACCTAATCTATGAAATCTGACAAAATTGCAGCCCAGGCTTGTTTGGCTGCCGGTGAAATATAATTTCACAACCATGTAACACCCACAGGCATCTTGGAATTGTTTTGTTGCAGCATAAGATGCCTTTTATTTGGGACTGAAACTCACTTGATTGCACTAGCAAAATGGGAGTGGACCTTCTTTAATCACTTTTGATGAAAGAGGGCAACAGACCAAATTTAGGGACAGCTTTTGGTCAAACACCATGTTTGCAAGAGCCAGGTTATGGTGCCATTCAATGTAACAAAATATTGGGAACAAATTCATCTGTAGCTACAGTGGCACCCCCTCGTGCTTTCTGTGCCCAGCATTCCAGGTGTTGCAACCCAAAGGCTGGTTCTCTTTATAAGACAGCAAAACTATCTAATAGTTGAGCAATTAATATACTATTAGGCCAAAGGACATTTCCCCCATGTTAGGAGAGGAAATTAGGGAGGGAATTAGGCTGATTTAGGGGTCTGTACTTTTTTTGATGCAAGCATGTGTAATGAGCTGTATCTGTAAACCTTTTGCGGGGGCTAGCCCCTGGAAGGAGACTGGCTCACATGCATTAAACCAGCATATTACATACATGTGAATGCAGCAGGGCTTGCAATGCATGTCATTCTCCAGTGAGAACGATCCCAAAGTAACAACTAGGGGCTGTAGCTCGGCAGTAACTCAGAAATGAGTACAAATAAAAATAAGGCACCAGAGAATTAAGCTACAATGGATGTGATGCTCCAACGTTCACAATTAACGAAGTCTGATCATTATCCGATGCCAATTGTATTCTTCATCCAAACGCCCTCAGTGGAGGACAAAAGAATATTAGGATACCGGTATTTAGTAACTGTCACCTGATCAAGCATCATCCAGCCGGGGCGATGTATATTCTTCAGCCCTCCCTCTAACTGCATGGGGTAAGGCTACAAGGCCCAGCACCTCCCCAGCCCTTCTCAGCAGGGGCACATCACCGGGCCACGCTGCTGTTGTCCCAGCACGAAGGTGTGCCCTCAAGGGGCTATGGTTGGAGCCCATTCTGAGGGGACGATTTGCTCATACGGAGGCCCTGCTGCCCAAAAGCCCCACTCCTACTCCCTGGGACCCTTGCCCTGTGCTCTATCTGCTGTAGAGCTCCCAGCTGTACAGACCAGAGACGCTCTGGGAGACAGACAAGGCCTGGGCCATTGAGGGCTTTGTGCATTAATCCCATGGTCCAGCTGCTGTCCTCACCCTGCACAGGAAGCCCCGTGGAACCCGCAGCAGCAGAGGAATGTAAGCGGGTTAGCCTTTCCCGCTTATAAGGTGGGCCACAGCACGCTGTGCGAGGTGTCCGGCCTTTGTAGCCCCAGGCACAGCAGGGCTGTTTGCTTAGCTTTCCCCACCAACTCCCCCCTCCCCCCCCCCCCCCCGGCGCCCCAGACCACCAAGTGCCCTTTGCGTACAGTTATAAACACAGCAAAGAAGAGCAGGGCCAGCTGGAGGAGGCAAGGCTAATCCAGCCTTTCCTGGCAGAAAGACTCAGGCACAAATCATTCTCCTCTTCAGCGCTACGATTTCATTTCAATAAGGAAAAAAATTAACAAGGACTTGAAATGTTGTTTAATACTGTACTGGGCTGTACTGGAGCCTTTCCACTATCTGTACACTAAGGATGAATGACACAGTTCTGCATCCTGTCTGGTTTCCTTAATTACATGATTAATACTGTTCCTTCCTGCATTTCCATAAAGCTTGATGCACCTTGCTAGCCCAGCATCTAGCTGCGGCATGGTTATTTTTTGTTTCTTCTTTTGTGATCTGCTGAGTTTCGCCAGCTCTCACCCATTGGTGCTGATGCTGTTGTTTATACAGGAATAACCAAGTCATCTGCATTTTGTACTTTCACCATCTCTCTGCAACAGCAGCAAGAAATTTGCTCCTTACCATATCAGAGAACCAGAGGGTTAGAAAGGCCCACAAAGGTCATCTTGTCTAACCCCCTGCCAAGATGCAGGGTTTGTTGTGTCTAAGCCATCCAAGACCAATGGCTATCCTGCCTTTGCTGCATCTCTGGTGATACATGGTTTTGTGCTGCAAAGACTTCTTTTCTTTGTCAGTGTTTACACCAGCCTCAGTCAAAGCAGCAGAGATGTCCTTGGGCTTCTTGCCTAGGGCATGCAATCGAATGTTCAAAACGGGGTGTCCTTTTAATGCCATGTACTTAGATCTTGCACAAGCTGGAGAATAAAAAACAACTTGTTGTGTGGCTCTGCTGCAGGAGACTCCAGCCAGTTCATGCTGAAATTTCTCTGCCATGCTGTCAGAGTGGCTCACAGCTGAGAGTGCCAACCTCAGGGCAGCCTGGCAAAAGCAAGGCAGACACCCCAAACTGGGGCTATATTCTATCATTCGATTTCACCAACCCAGCAACAAATGTGAACTCCTAGAACACTGTAACTGTCTTACCATGGAGTCACAGACAGTCCCCTTGGGCACACAGTCTAGCTTGCCACCCAGGCAAGCTGGACTTAGTCACTTACTCCAAAAATATTCAAGTTGCTGCCAGTCCAAAGAGACCAATCACTTACCCCAGATCAATTTGTATCTTAGATCGCATATCAGCGACAACGCCAGTAGCCAATCCTGTAATAAACTAACTAAAGGTTTATTAACCAGGAAAAGGAAATGTGAGTTATTTACAGGTTAAAGCAAGCAAGCATATATACACAAACGAGTTTCCATCTGTGATTCGAAGAGATGGAGTAATCTGTCAGCACTGAATGTCTTTTTAGGGCTTAACCCGGTCGGCCTGGGAATCTCTGTTTTTTTTGTTTCTTAGCGTTAGCCCTAGTGCAGGTCCAAACAGCAAAGAGATGAAAAAGCTTTATGTTAGCTATTTTTATTTCCCCCTTCCAGCATTTAAACTGGTGGGACAAGTCCTTCTGCCCATACTTCTCCTTTGGTGGATGGGGCAGCCAACAAAGCTTTTGTCTTACAATGGCCCATTTAATTTTTGATAGTACCCCTGGATAGCTGGGGAGCCACTCTTCCCATCTGGGTTCACAAGTTCAGAGCAGGTGTTTTTACGATTATAAAACAAACATATTTTACCAGGTGACATGGGCTACAGACATTACCAGTAAGATTAATGCAGGCAGCCACTTACATGTCTTTCACTGTGTAAACACTTAATACATTCTTATAAGACTGATAGTTTTGTTCAAAACAGGTAACATAGAGGTGAGCTGGTTTGGTTTCCAGCGATGAGTTTGTCAGTTCTTAGCTAATGCCTATGGCCCTGGCCCGAGCTGGCACTTGGTTTACCAGTGTCACAGTAACGTGTTGTGGAAGAGCAAGGCTTCGCTTTTCCAAGTTGCCTAAGGGATTTGGATGCTCAATCCCTATTCATTTGTGAGCTGGGCGTCCGATCGTGTCAGTTTTACTCAGGCAGCACTCAGGGGGTAGTCTGAGGGGCAGCCGCCCCATAATCATGCCGTCTATTTGATTGTTGCGCCATGCCACTTCATTAGATCCTGTTAGTTTTCCAAGGGAAACAACTGATCGTCTCTCTTGCAGTGTTAATTGGTGCACTATTTGAGTCTGCATTTGACGATGATTGAGGGCCAAATTCTGCCCTGGAGAGGAGGAACTATGCAAGTGCCTGCCAAAAGTTGCTGGTGTGTGGGTGGATGTGTGGGGGGATTGCATGGGTCTAGCATTCTCGTCTCCCCCCCGGAGAGCCGCAGCGGGATTTGCGGTGCTGAGCTTGGAGGTAGCAAGGCAGTGAAGCTTCTTGCTCTCCCTGGCACTGCCTGGCTCTGGAAGCTGCTGAGATTCCTGAGCACAAGTTCCCCAAGGAGGGGAGGGTGCAAGTCAGGGAGATTGCATGGCTCTCTCTTTGTGCTGGTCCCTTAATGAGCCCCAGCGTGCGTATAGTGTCTATGGCCTTGATTGAGCAACTCACTTTAAGCATCTGCTCAACTTTAAGTGAACAGATGTAGCCCATGCTCAAGTGCTTTGATGACTAGACCTAGGCTGAAGCATGTGCTTAGGTGTTGTGCGGCAGTGGGGGCCTTTCTTTGTAAGACCCTGATGCAGATCACAATGGTAGAGCTCAGCTTGGAGCCCTGGCTTTGAATCCAAAACACGGATTCGTGGGAAAGGATCAGATAAAGAGAGAGCTGCTTTCTTGTATAACATCCTCTTTATTGCTTTATATAATGGAGAACAAAAACAAAAAGTCCTGACCAAAATCAACAGTGCAAAGAGTCAGACTAATAAATAACAGGTCTCACAAGATGCTGGAAATGTACCACCCCCCTATTTAAGCACTTATTCCCCAACAGGGGGCTTAAATCACGGGCATGCACATAAATGAAGTGATGCTTGCTCGGAGCGGGGGAAAGACCTCACTGAATCAAGTAGCTAGGCCCAAAGCGCCAAACCCCGTGCTACATGGAAAAAACCCTTCTCCAGTCTTACTGCACTTCGCACTCACTGTGTCTGCTTGCCGAGGGAGTCCAGCCCGCACCCCACATCCCAGACCCACGTGCCCTCCGTGGGGCTGTGCCAGAAACACGACGCGTATTGTCGCGGTGTTTAATTAGGGCACCAGTGGGCTCCCAAAGAACTCAGGCGGGGCTGTTCTGCTTCTTCACTTGTGGAATAAGCGAAGGAACGCGAGCAAGGATGGTGCAAGGACTTGGGACAAAAAAATAGCTGCACTCCAAGAGCACACGCAGCTGAGGATGGAAGGGAAAGGGCCGTAGTCACCTCTCAGCTGCTGCAGCTTCACATGGCTTTAGCTCCATTGACTTTGATGGCATGATTCCCAACTACCTGCCCTGGAGCCAGCAAAGCACTTAAGGGCACATTCAGCTTGAAGTGTCTGAGTAGTCTCATTGTATTCAGTGTCTAACAGACAAAATACTGAGTCAGCAGAAAGGGGTGGGGAGAGCTGGGATCTTAGCACATCCTAGACAGACCAATAGGTGGTGGAAGGGAAAATGGGGGTGGGGGGGGGAGCGTGACTTACTGCATGAGATTTTGGTACTGTACAAAACCGAGCACCTTCAGTCTTAATTTAGTAGTACAGTTCGCCAGCACCGAGCCCACCGTGGGTAGCAGTGTGACAATAATACTACCATTAAAAATTAGAGCTGGTTGAAAAAAAAATTTAAATTTACGACAGCAATAGGGGCCACTGGGATTTTCAATTTTAACAGAAAGGGGAACAACATTTTCATGAAAACAAACCTTCCCTGGCCATCGCTGCTGAATGTTTTAATGGCTGGCAGCCTTTACATCTTGGTCTGTGCTCACGACAGATCACGGGAAGCTGCTTCAGGTTGTCTCGACTCTGCTGGCTGGAGCGCCTGCTGGGGCTGCGCGGGCGCTGCACGAGTTATTCACCACAGTAGGTAGTACTCCTTTATCTGACTCAGGTCTGCACCAAGGCCCCTGCACCACGTTAGCAGCCCCTGAGCTGCTCAAGCTGCCATGTCACAGCTGAGGTGCACAGTTCAACCCAAGATCTTGAGCCTGGCCCTGTTCGCACGGCTAGGGATTGGTGTCTTGGTTGAATTCCAGTTTGGGAGACATGGAATTAGGGGTGCCAACTTTCTAATTGCACAAAACTGAGCACCTTTGCCCCACCCCTTGCCCTGAGGGCCCCCCCCAACTCACTCGCTCTCCCCCACCCTCACTCACTTTCACTGGGCGGGGGCAGGGGATTGGGGTGTGAGGGGGAGGTGAGGGCTCCAGCTGGGGGTGTGGGCTCCGGGGTGGGGCTGGGGATGAGGGGTTTGGGCTGTGGAAGAGGGTTCAGGGCTTGGGTACGGGACTGGGGTGTGGAAGGGAGTGCAGGGTGTGGGCTCCGGGCGGGAGTTTGGATGCAGGAGGGGGTTCCGACCTGGGTTAGGGGGTTGGGGTGTGGGCTCTGGGAGGGAGTTAGGGTGCAGGAGGAGTTCCAACCTGGGTTAGGGGGTTGGGGTGTGGGCTCTGGGAGGGAGTTAGGGTGCAGGAGGAGTTCCAACCTGGGGTAGGGGGTTTGGGTGGGTGTGCGGGGTCTGGGAGGGAGTTTGGGTGCGGGAGGGGGTTCTGACCTGGGGCAGGGGGGTTGGGGTGCGGGAGGGGGTGTGGGGTTTGAGAGGGAGTTAGGGTGCAGGAGGGGGTTCCGACCTGGAGCAGGGGGTTTGGGGTGTGGGCTCCAGTGCTTACCTCAAGTGGCTCCTGGTCGGTGGCGCAGTAGGACTAAGGCAGGCTCCCTGCCTGCCCTGGCTCTGCGCTGTTTCCAGAAGCGACTGGCACGTCTGGCCCCTAGGCAGAGGTGCGTGGCCAGGCGCCTCTGCGTGGTATGTGCTGCCCATGCCCACAGGCACTGCCCCCACAGCTCCTATTGGCTGTGGTTCCCAGCCAATGGGAGCTGCGGAGCTGGCATTGGGGGCAGGGGCAGCACATGGAGCTTCCCTGATTGCCCCTGCCCTGGCCACTTATGGGGAGCTGTGCAAACCTAGGGCAGGCAGAGAGCTTGCCTTAGCCCTGCTGTGCCGCCCACTGGACTTTTAATGGCCCGGTCCACAGTGCTGACCAGAGCCGCCAGGGTCCCTTTTCGACTGGGCGTACCAGTCGAAAACTGGACGCCTGGCAACCCTACATGGAGTGCTCTATACAAGACCAGAGACCAGAACTGTGCATGTGTGTCTGTGTCCATAGTCAGATCACCATCTGCTGGCACAAAAGAATACGTAGTTTGTTCATAACAATAAAGTTGTTGTTCTACCGTGCAAGTGGCTTCCCGAGCCCACCTCTTATCGAGGTTCTACCTGTATAAATTCCACCTGCAGTTTCAGTTGGAGACAATATTCTCCTTCCTCTAAACTACTGAGTAGTGTTGTGTTCTACACCAGAGGTGGTTGCATTTCTCTAATGGGTGGAGTGACCCGTAGATATCCCTGACCTAACTCACGGCAGCATTTGAGGCTTAATTTGTGGTTGCAAAACACTTTTAGATCAGCAGAATGACAGCAGAACAGGCTAAAGCACTATGCTTGCTCCACAACCTGTTGCTCTCTGAACCAATGCCACAACCCTTGTGGAAAAGGGTATTGCTTACTGCATGTGAAAGCCCAGCATCATCTCTGGAGGTAGGCAGAGCTGTACAGCAACATACATGGTGACACAGACTGATTGGTCGCAGGGAGGAAGCTCACACTGGTGCCACTCAGGCCAGAACAACTAGTCCTTTACTTTTATGAGCATTAAAATTCATTTACAGACTTGGAGGAAATTGTGGGAGGAGCAATACAGTTCCCTTGAGTACTTAGCTGGATGGACAGTGAGTTTCTTCTACAAGGAAGTGTTGTTTTATTTTGTTGCCATACAAATTAACCCATCACTATAAAACGGGCTTCATTCCACTAGGAGAGGGGCCATCTGACAGCAGATTTCATTTTGTCTTAGGGCGTGTTGGCTCTTCACTGCTGCAGTTCCAAGGGGGGCACTGGCAGATGGTTAGAACTGATAGAAAAAAATTGGAATTAGAAGAGAAACTAGCCAAAGACTCAAAAACTATCAGCAAATTTCACTGAGCAGTAGGAAGCCTGCCAAACAATTAGTGGGGCCACTGGACGGCCGAGGTGGTAAATGAGAACTGAAGGACGATAAGGCCATTGTGGAGAAGTGAAATGAATTCTTTGCATCAGCCTTCACTGAAGAGGATGTGAGGGAGATTCCCCCACCTAAGCCATTTGTTTCCAGCGACAAATCTGAGGAACTGTCCCAGACTGAGGTGTCAGTAGAGGAGGTTTTGAAACAAACTGATAAATTAAACGGTAATAAGTCACCAGGACCAGATGGGATTCACCCAACAGTTCTGAAGGAAATCAGATATGAAATGGCAGAACTACTAACTGGTATGTATCTTAGCACTTAAATTAGCTTATGTACCAGATGACTGGAGGATAGCTAATGTGACAGAATATTTTAAAAAGTCTCCAGAGGTGATTCTGGCAATTACAGGCTGGTAAGCCTAACTTCAGTACCAGGCAAATTCGTTGAAACTATAGTAATGAACAGAATTATCAAACACATAGATGAACACGATTTATGGCTTCTGTAAAGGGAAATCATGCCCTACCAATCTACTAGATTTCTTTGATGGGGTCAACAAACATATGGACAATGCCGATCCTGTTGATATACTGTACTTGGACTTTCAGAAAACCTTTGACAAGGTCCCTCACCAAAGGCTCTTAAACAAAGTAAACTGTCATGGAATAAAAGGGAAAGTCCTCTCATGGATCATTACATGGTTAAAACAAGGAAACAAAGGATAGGAATAAACGCTCAGTTTTCAGAATGGAAAGAGGTAAATGGTGTCCCCACCAGGGATCTGTACTGGGACCAGTGCTATTCAACATATCCATAAATGATCTGGGAAAAGGGGTAAACAGTGAGGTGGCAAAATTTGCAGATGACACAAAACCATTGAAGGTAATTAAGTCCAGAGCAGACTGTAAAGTGTTACTAACGGATCTCACAAAACTGGGTGACTGGACAACAAAGTGGCCGATGAAATTCAATGTTGATAAATGCAAAGTAATGCACATTGGAAAACATAATCCCAGCTATACATACAAAATGATGGGGTCTAAATTACCACTCAAGAAAGAGATCTTAGAGTTGTGGGTAGTTCTCTGAAAACATCCACTCAATGTGCAGCAGCAGTCAAAAAAGCGAACAGAATGTTGGGAATCATTCGGAAAGGGCTAGCTAATAAGACGGAAAATATTATAATGCCACTCTATAAATCAATGGTTCACGCACACCTTGAATACTGTGTGCAGTTCTTCTCATCCCATCTCAAAAATTATCTATTAGAATTGTAAAAGGTTCAGAGAAGGGCAACAAAATTAATGCCGGGTATGGAAAAGCTTCAGTTTGAGGAGAAATTAAAAACACTGGGGCTTTTCAATGTGGAAAAGAGAGGACTAAGGGGTGATATGATAGAGGTCTATAAAATCATGACTGGTGTGGAGAAAGTGAATAAGGAAGTGTTATTTACCCTGTCATATAACACAAGAACCAGGGGTCACTCAATGAAATTAACAGGCAGCAGATTTGAAACAAACATAAAGAAGTACTTCTTCACACAATGCAGAGTCAACCTGTGGAACTCATTGCCAGGGGATGCTGTCAAGGCCAAAACTATAACAGGGTTCATAAAAGAACTAGATAAGTTGATGGAGGATAGGTCTGTCAATGGCTATTAGCCAAGATGGTCAGGGATGCAACCCCATGCTCTGGGTGTCCCTAGCCTCTGACTGCAAGAAGCTGGGAGTGGATCACTGTGGATGGATCACTTGATGATTGGCCTGTTCTGTTCATTCCCTCTGAAGCATCTGGCAATGGCCACTGTCGGAAGACAGGATACTGGGCTAGATGGACCCAATGGTCTGGCCTAGTATGGCCCCTCTTGTGTTCTTACAGAGCTGGAACAGAGCTAGTAGGCCCCATCCTGACACTCTCCTAGGAGCCGATGCACACGTGCTCTCCAAGGTACATTATCCAGGGTTTGTCCAGGCTAGATTGAAATATCCCAGGTGATGGTGCTCTCATCAGTCCCACGGGAGAGATGATTCAACAGATCTCACTGTCAGGGCGTTAACCTGATAATCAGCTTCTATTTTCCCATCTTTAACTCTTTCCCTTCACAGTTGGTTATGGCCCCTCATTCCACCCTAAACCATTCTTCTCCCTTCTTGTTTACGACCCAAGGCCTGGGCTCTTATCCTGTCTCACATCTCCTGAGGCGCCCCTTGGTCAAGCTAGACTTGTTTCCTGGAGCTCTTTTCATCTCCCCTGATGACTCAGTCCCTCTATTTCTGTTTCCCTTCTCTGGCCAGCCTCCAGTTTTCCCTGATCTTTCCCTCTGCCTAGCCCTGGGCTCAATAATTCAGGTGCTATAAACCCAGACTCTTGTAGCCAAGGCACTTCATATTTCAGAGAAAGCTGGAGCTGATTTCCCCCCATTCCCAGGCACTCGAGTGCAGCAGATGGAAGTGCATTTTAATTAAAAAAGCAGCAGGTTGAGGAATTCAATCTGATCATGACTAATACAATCAGTACAGTAGCTCCCTTTGCAATTTGTTATGCAGTAAATTCCTCTCTGAGGGGAAACTGAAATAGTTCAGCCAAAAACTGAACACTTTGGGGTTTTGGACATTTGGATTTTCGATGAAATATCGAAATTGGCTGCAAAATGCAGACACTTTTCTCACACACAAAAAAATTGTTCCATCAAAACCTCAATTTTCCATCGAAAACCAACTTGGAGGGGAAATTTCTAACCCGTCATAGTTTTCCGTTTGAGTTATCAGCTTGTATTTACAACCTGGACTCCATCTTAGTGCATTTGTTGTTTAGGGCTGGGAATTTCCTTAGTTCTTTGCTATAGACGTCAGGGAAAAAGCCTGGTTCCCACGCTGAGTCTGGCTCTCCTCTCTCAACTCCTCCACTGACCTGGCATGAGGGTGGGAGGGATGGCACACTCCTGCTACACACAGCAGCACTTGGGGGAATTGGCCTCTCTTGACCCCTCGGAGGTCTCAAAACCGGAGAGGAGTCAGATATTGTGGTTCTCCATGGCCTGGCGATGGGCAAGCATCTCTGCCCCCTGTACTGCTTGTCATGGTGCTCATCTTGTTCTTTCCTCTGTGGAAGATGCTAACAGACATTTGCCTTTCTTAGGTTTGGCTGCAGAAGGAGAGCCAATTGACAACAATATTTCTTGCATTTCTTCCGTTTCCTCCTCTAATCTTAACCCCTTGCAATCCTAAGGATGCTGCTTCTGCGAGAACAGAAATGGATGGTTCCTAACGCTGAAAAGGCTAGATTTGGCATCCATGCGTTGCTAGAAGCAACACTAAAATATTTGTTTGTTCTTTCTCTCACTCCCAATTCTATCAATCTGCAGAGGGAACAATTTAATGGCTGGTCGAGGGATGGCAGCCAAGCCATTTTGCCTTCCTGCTCCTTTTATGGAGATGTAAATTACAAAGTACATGTCGGCTTGATGGTTAGACTGATAGATTTTAAGGTCAGAAGGGACCATCATGATCATCTGGTCTGACCTAGTCCTTTTCCTGCTGGTAGAAAGAACCCTCTGTGGTAATAACTGGGTTTACGAATTGACCCTGATTGTAAGCTCAACTGTAAAAGTAAGTAAAAGTTTATAAAATGTTACCCTAACTGACAACAATAAATGTTGGAAAAAGGTACAAAAGGAAAACAAACAAACAAAAAAAGAGCCACTTATATAATTCAAGAACTGTATTAAAATCATGCCTGGTAAAGAAGGGACATATGAGAGCAGAAATCAATGGACCAAAATTGGTGTGGCAAAAATGAAGCCTAATTGGTAAACCAAATAATAAGGCGATTCCACCCATCACTCCCTTCTGGGGTCTTTAAAAGAAAAGACGTTGGGGGAAAAATGAGGGGGGAAATGAACGCAACAATTGCTGACTGAAAGAAGGGAAGGAATGAGATTAGCCATTATGACTGCCACCCCCACTGGGTCCTAGGTTCTACTATAACTCGGCCTTTGATCCCGAAAAATGTCCTGACCAGGCCAGGCCAAAAGAAGGGACCCAGATGACATCGCTACCTCCACCTGCTTTGACTAAATCCCAAGCATCACCTGGGACGTAACATTTTGTGTCCTTTTCCTTCCCTGCCTTATTTCTTCTCTTTCCTATCCCTCTCCTTTTTCCTTCTGTCTAATCAGAATCTGGCTTAGCCAGCCAAGACTGCCTCTCTGGTCACAGGCTTACATCAGTGTTGTAAAATATGCAAAGAAAAGTAATGACCAAAACAGCCCGATGCTGGTAGAAGGTTGCCAGGTCTTGGAGTGGCTGATAAGAAGGCGTGCTATGGCTGTGTTTTTCCAACACTGAGGTTGCAAGTAAAAATCAGCAAGAGACACAGAAGCTGCATTTTCTATCTTTGCAGTTCTTTTCTCTCCTCTCTTGTGTATGTATTGTTCTCTCTTCTAGAAAATGGGATCAGACTTGAACAGCAGCAGCAAGAATGACAGCTCCAGTCCAGTTCAATAATTTTTTTCTTTTCCACAAAAACCAACAGTTTTTACTTCCTAGTACCATCTCAAAGACTGTCAAATGGGGAAGGGGGGTTTCTTTTAAAAATTTTCTCTAGCTAAAGGGAAAAGGAACAAGAGATGTTGTTAAAACACTCAAATCTCACTTAATACTTTATATTTCAAATGCTTTAACTATTTTCCTTCATTTCTGTTTCTTTAATAAAAGGTTAAAAAACAATAAAGTATTTGCCATGGTATTAAGCAGGCTGAGGTCTCTGAATACCAAATCCTGAACCTTGCTTAAATCTGTTTAATGTTGGACAGTTTCAGAGTCATTTTAACACTCTTGGGGCCCATTTATTCCATCTAAATTAAAACACCACCACTACCCCTTTCAAATTGTCTCACTGCAATTTCAGCATATCCCACCCCTTGAAACAGTTCAAGAGCTAAAGGCTTTTTCCCCACTTTAGTCAGCTTTTATTTCCCTAAGATTTTTGGGTCAGAGACCATCTTTTTTGTTATATTCTTGTACAACCCCTATCACAATGGGGTGTTGGGACTCTAGGCGCCACTGTAATAAATATTAAAACTGCTCCATTGTCTTTATTAAAGATTATGATCCTGGAAAACTTTGGGGAAATATTTTTTAAAACAAAAACCTAGATTGCTTACGAAGCAGCTTTCCCAGAATTCTTATGACGTCAGAAAAACTAGAGTCAAACTCATGTGTCCCTGATTATCTAACTAGAATTCTTGAAATCCCCCCAGGAATAATAATTTGAAACAAACCAAACTATTTGCCTGTTTCCTCAGTCATATTTATGTCACAGTTTGGTTAGTTACAATGTTATCAGCCGCCACACAAACCAGACTACCCAAATACGACTATTATCTAACTCACTCCCGGAGTTTGAGCTTCACAGAATTCTAAGCCTCTTAGTGAGTCTTTGAATGGGCTCTTTATGAACACAGGGCCGGTTATTACCTTAGCTGCACTGGATATTAAGTAAACAGGAAGATTTGCAAGAATAGCCATTTTCATTCATCAACCTCCCATCTACGCAGCTTCAGATTCATGTATAAACACAAATGACGGACCCCTAGACACGTGAGCACAATTCCCATGGACTTTAAGCATGCAATAGGAGCTGTATACATGCAGGAGAAGGTAAAGTTGGGCACTATGAAATAAGCCTAAGACCACGGTCACTGCTACAAGATGACTGACAACCCTCAGTAGCAGAACTGAGCTCTCGGAGACTTAAAAATCAAGTGAAAGTTGCCAAAGATTTGGTGACTGCAGAGTGATGACAAAGATGCCTGAATCTGAACTCTCTACCAATAGAGTGCAGAGCGTACAGTCATACCTCTTACTTCAAATGCCCTTCCTGAACAGACTCATGACAAAAAAACATTTTTGATACATTTCTTTTCCATCTTAAGGATGCATTTGATGCAACCTATTTATTGTACATGTAGCCCTCCTGGCATAGGTTGAAATGAATCTGGTCAGTAGTTTTAAAGTTAGGAACACGTGAGTTCTCCCATCATGTGTATTTTGAATTGGGATAAATTTAGTAAACCGTGCAGTCTTATTACTGAAATTCTTGTCCATCCTCTTCCCTTCCCCTATGGTCTATGTATATTCCTCATTTGCTATCATCTCTGAATTTGGACAGCACTCTCTTTGGGGCAGGGTCTGTAACTTTAAGTGATCCCATTATGTGATCAAAACTGACACCTAATAATTATATTCATAATAAAACTGGACAGAAAAAATTCTACTGAACAAGTGCAAATGTTTCCATGATTATAGCTTTCAAACTGCTTGGCTGATTTAATTCAATCTTTGCTTGAACCTTAGATCTTAAGGGCTACAAGACAAGGTGGACATATCTGGCTTCATTCATGTTTTAGCTGTGGGCCAGACTGAGCTCGAGTTCTAAATCTTGAGTAAGGGTTGGCATATCATCATGCCAAGCTGGGAGGAGTCCAGAAAAGGAATAGCATAATAAGAGCACCCAGCTATTATCAAATGCTTTTCCATGAGCAGATCTCAAAGTACTTCATTTTACAGATGGGGAAACTGATGTACAGAGGGAAAGTGACATGCCCAAGGACACCCAGAGGCAGAGTCAGAAACAGAAGCCATGTCTCCTGCGCCCCAGCCTAGTGCTCTGTCTGCTAGCCACATTCCTCCCAAGCGTCACTATGCTCTCCTCCTTGCAGCTTAATTCTCTCCCTCAACTAATGCTGCTGGCTCAGCTCTGCTAGCCAACGCTTGGGGGTGGAGCACGTTCTGTTCACAACCTACTCTTCTCTCTCTGTCTCACCTTGACCATTTGTTTCGTAAAGAAGTATTGCAGAGGCAGCTGTTGCTGTTCCCTTTGTACCTGAACTGGGATGCAGGAAGCCCTAACATGGACAGCTGATTTAAGGCAAGTCTCTCTCTGGCTCTGTATGAGCACAATATGTCCACTCAAAACATGGGGGGCGGAGAAGGCTTTATTTCTGCTTGAATAACTCCAAAATGGCTGTGCCAACTTGGCCCAAAAGTCTTTAAAAACTCACCTTTGAGCTGAGTCCGAGTATAGAAAATGTCAGCCCAAGAGGTCTTTTTCAAGAAAGTCACAGACACTTGAAAGAAAGGTGTGTGTGTGTGTGTGTGTGTGTGTGGTGGGGGGGGGGGGGGAGAGGGACGGACACACACACACTAGGAGTTGAAATTCAGCCTGACCTGCAGCATGCACCACTCACCATCTGTTAGAATTTTACTGGAAAATAAAGGGTAAGCAGAATGTGCATGATTTCTGGCCCCAGCCGGAGAGCCCAAAGATGAAGGAATGTGGCTCATCTTTCTGGGGTGTTTCTTAATAAAGAAATGATAAATACATTTCCCCACATGCACTGCTCCGGCTCATCCTACTCCCTCTTTCCTTGGCAAGCAGGGATTCATATTGGCAAGCAGGACCCAGAGCACGGAGGCTCTGTTCCCATTGCTAAAATTATGCGTTTAATAAATATAGGAAGCAGACAAAAGGGAGTGGGAACCGCCTCATTTCCCTAGCTCTGATCCTGCTGGCATGATGAAGAAACTTGAAGCTCGTTGTAACTGCTAGGATGAAATTCTATCATTTAGACAAAGACCCCTCCTGCCTCACTCTTTCTCTTGCATATTTTCCTAACCTTGCACAAGTTTCAAACAGTGGCATCTTTGACCTACTGCAGCAATAAGGTAGGAATCTATCATCTGACTTCAACTTCAGCGGATCAGCACCTGATCATCATACCAGCAAAACAACCAATGGGAGAGGCGATTTGGCCTCCACACCCACCACCCACCCCCTCCAGAAGGGAGCCCTATCAGCAATGTCTGTGCTATTGCATTGCATTTTGAAAGCAGTGTCTGGCTGGAGGATTAGATAACTCCGGCGGGCAGTATCTGCAGCGTGATTATTAATTAGAGCACAGTTACCAACACCGCAGTGTAAGCTATTTTAAACCCAAAGCCTGCAGTTTACTGGTGCAGAGGAGAGTTTCTGTCTATTGTCCAATTCTATTTGCTTGAATAAACAAGAGGATCCCATTTAGCATTAAAAATAAGGCGGTGGGAGGGTGTGGGGGGGGCGAGGAAGAGTGAAGTGAAACTGTTGCAGGTATTTATTGGTGACAATCACAAAGACAGGATGTGGGCTGCAATGGGAGACTACAAAAGGAGAATCTCAGCACTGTAGCACAGGACTAATTTGAACAATATTTAATTTGAGTTTTACAGCAGCTATTTACTAAGGATCAGATCACGCATGCAGGGAAACAAGGGGACAAAAGGAGCCACATTACTCCTTTGTCATTGTTCCCCATACTGCAGGTAGCAGCATGAGTATAAGGGGGAAAATAGATTCCTGGGCTGCTACTGCCCCTATTGACAGGTGGGCAGGGAGTGGCTCTGCCCCTCATTATCTGCCAGTCTCCCCAATTTAGCTAGAATTTAGGATAAGTAGTGTGTGCTAGGAAAAGGGCTGGTGCAGATTACTTTCCCCATGGATCAAGCAGAGAGCTAAAGGACCACACGAATGGAATGATAATGTAGTCCCTTCCTTTGCTCCTGGGGCAGGCCAACAATGCGTTGCTCCTTACTCAGGGCAGATCACAAGGTTACAGTCCCTCTTTCCTTGGCAAGCAGGACCCAGAGCCAGGAGACTCTGTTCTAAGAAATCGAATTTGTATGATGCTGTTGCAGTAAAACAAATTTGGTACAGAACTAGGGACTAGGCTGGTAAAAATCTTTTAGCCAAAAAATGGAATTTCATTAAAAAAATTTTTTCAGGAAAAAAGATCAATTTCAATAAAAAATATGTTTTTGAACAAATTTCAAAATGAAAAATTTTGATTTTTTTAAATTGAAACTTTTGTCTTCAAATAGTGGGGGAAAAATTCCACTTTCTTTTCATTTCTTTTTTTTTAAACTACCCCCTCTTCCAGTGGACAAAAAGGAAAAAAGCTGGAGAAAGTGAAGAAAAACACTTCTTCTTTCATTTACTTTTTCTCAGTAGAAAAAGTTGGGGGAAAGTTTTGTTAAAAAGTGAGAGAAAGTGTGTGTATGAATGGGCAGCAGGGGGATAACACATTATGACACTTTCAAAATATTTCCCCTGGAAAAGTGTGAAAATATTAAAAAGTGAGAGTGTTACTTTTTCTCAATTTTTTAAACTTCACCGTTAGTGTCCCTGCTAGATCAGAGTACAAGTGAAATATTTGAATCTGATTCTCCCCTCAGTTGCAGTGGTGTAAATTAGGAGTACTGCTATTGGAGTTAATGTACTTACGCCAAAGTGAGGGGTGAATACAACCCTTTTGTCTTTGGGAACCATGACATTTCTGCTGGCTTGTTTTGACGTTAACCTTCTACATTGTCTTTTGGCGCAATTAACAGCATCATTTTGCAACTCCAGTGTCTGCTAAATTCCATTCCACTAGACTTTTTTTTTCTTGTTAGCAATAACATTATCTATATTTTGGAGAACTTTATTACCTTCCACCCATTTCTATCTTTGCCAGTACTATAAATCAGTTTGTGTTTTATTGATTTAACTATGCTTTCCCCCATAACATTATTTAAGAGGTTCCAAGATTCAAATCTGAATAATAGTTGGACTGAGTATATTTAGATCTACATATGAAGATTCTTCTCAATCTGATGACAATTATCTGCAGCTGAAAGGAAAACTTGGAAGTACTGGGAAACGTACACATTGAGAAGAGCACAACTGCAAACCATTAGAGTTAAGGGATTCATTCTTCCTTTATCACATCCCACATATCTCAGATTTTCTTGTAATTGGGTGACTCATTTGTTCAAGTTACAAGAAGCTGGTATTCTTCCCCCTTGAATTTCATAAGCAGGAGGGGATTTTGTATGGCATTGGAGGGGCTGCAGAAAAAGGGAGAATTGATTCCAGTAACAATTTCTTGGTAACACACTTGATTGTACTCAAGTTTGAGGAGCGACATCCTACCCCGTGCAACTGGTATTTACAAGATGTGCAAGCAAGTGACTGCACAAACCAGAGAGCCCCAGTATTAATTCTGTTCTGGAGATTGCTGCTTGTCTGTACAACACTTGCTGATGGTCTCTAAAGAGCTGGCTCATTACGCGGTACTGGCTCCGCCTCCTCATTTCTATTTGCTAAATCACATTAAAAGGCAGCTAAAATATATTAAACACCTTCCTTTACAACACAAGTAATTGCTGGAGTCACAGATGTGAGAAGAGGTAGGTGCCCATCAGACAAGCTCTCTGTTCTAGACGGAGCTGGTAGCACCACCTGTCGGATGACTGCCTGATGTTTTCCATGTGAACAGCTTTTTTAAGTTCCTTATCATTTTGCCAAGCTTTACCATTTGGGCTGAAATGTTCTGTGCCAGATATCTGCCTCAGGCTGACGTTTTTTGGCGGGGGAAAGTTGTATCTAAAACAGTTCAGCTCTTTGCAAGAATTAGATGAGGGACAAATATGTTGTTTTGTCCATATTACAAAAAATAATCATCTTACAATTGTTTTGCTGAGAAGCTCTAGCACCTCCTTGCTTTACAGCAGGGACTTGAAATTTGGCAGAGTGGTCACTCTGGTGCCAGGGATGCACCTTTGGCTGTTCCCGTTAAATGCCACTCAAATTTGGCCACCTTATGTAAGCCTTTGAAAAAATCTCAGTTTGCACATACTTGGTAAAGGCTATTTGGAGCTTAACAGCCAAATTCTCCAAAGATTCTGTCCACAATGAGCAAGCTGCAGCCGAGGACTGCAGGGACTGAGCAGGATTTTCCTTGCAATTGCTGTTGCAAGCTGCTGTAGTGCCAGGCACTGGAACTGAGAGCAGGGAGACCGTCTCTCCTATGTTCTCAGGGCTCCCCCTGAAGGCATCCAGGCAGCATTAAGGCCTTGGAGGAGAGCCCTCATTCATTGCAGAGGGGGCAAGGAATGGAGGCAAGAAAGGGACATCGGTGCTGGAACTAGGAAAGCACCCTCTGGCTTGAATGGTTTCCATTACATGCAGGGTTTACAATTTGGTTCAATGGCTCTCAGCACCCCCACTATAAAAATTGTTCCAGCACCCCTGGAAAGGGATGCAAAAGTATCACTAGGAAAAGGGAGCTTGACTAAAATGCCGAGGGGACAAGAGCTGGACCAAGAAGAGGGGGCAGAAGGAGTAGATTGAGACAATGTGCCGTCAGGGAAGACTGGTACTGGGCGCCAGGGATGGAGATGAGATTGGAATGAGGAGCCAGGGAAAGCTGGAGGAGACATGGACAGAAATTTGCCAGGCTTCAAGAAAGAGAGTCTGTGTTCATGAGAGAACACTCTCGTTTGGAACCCAAAATGGAATCCAAGGTTCCGGAGTCCCAGCAGTCCTCCTCTGTCAGCAAATATCTCTTGAAACCCACTGGCAAAGCGTGTCACTTTCCCCTCTGGTGCCTGGCCCACACAGAGGGTGACAACCTGCTACTACAGTCACTCTTTTAGCTCAAGGGGCGGAGGTCTGTGCAGAGGATCTAAAGATTCCAATCCTGCTGGTGGGCCAAGTGGGTATCAAAATGGTCCCACATGATGGGACTTCTGTTTTCCCAGTTTGCCTAGGAAATTACGCACAAACCTCCTACATTTAAGGTTGCAAACTCAAGCACTCAGAAGTTAGGAAATGCCAGCATTGGCCTTCACTCATACTCAGAGCACGGTCCAGCCCGTGCATTGAATGAGTCCGGCATCTTGGGGGAAAAAAAAAGAGTATGTGATTATGTAATTAAAGATTGCATCATAATGCACACACACAAGGAGGCTGAACAACGGTTTCACAGGCAACCTCAATTTTAACATTTCCTAATTTATGAGTCCTTGACTTTGCAACCTTAATGTTCTTTTCATGCAGTTTTGCATGTGTAAGGGCTTACCTACGCATGGAGTTATTCAGGAATAGCTATTTGAAAAAGCTTTGGAAGTGGATTAAACTACAGGAACACAGCACTCTTGTTCCAGAATAAGAATGTCCACACATGGCATTAATCAGGCATTATTAATCCAAATTAACTCAAGGGTAGACAAGCCCTAATTCTATATAGATTCTTATGCTGTACTGAGTGCTTTCCAGAAGTGCATGCCTGAGCTGGAGGATCCTTCTGTAAAGGTTTTTAAAACTGGGCTCCCTGGCTGACAGAAGAGCTCAATTAGAGGATCTGGGTTTACAAAATAAAGGTGCTGGAGGAGTAATCATCAGCCACTGCTCCTTGTGCAGGAGACTCCCCAGCAAACTGCTTAAGCAAAGGCAGAGCAAACTGCAGCTGAACTCCAGCTCTGTAAGGACGCTCATGCTTCCCACCTTCTTGCAGGGAGAGACTGAGCGCTGGTATTTGGAACTGAGCATGGGGCCCCTCCTCCGCCCTCACTTATGATTTTATAGCCAATAGGTGGTGAGGGTTATTTGCATATTTCCATTCACATAAGGAGCCTGAAGCAGTGACAGAAAAGGGTCCCTCCTACTCCAGGAGACCTGCTGGCACTTTTTGCACTTAACTTTAGGGAAACTTTGCACAGAGCTGCAGGCTGCACAAACTGCACTCACTTGATTTCCTCTGGACACTGGAAAAGGGAGACCTCTCCAGTGATGGCAAGGGGAGCACGGCTGGCAGCCCTGGGCCTGTGGATCCACTACCTCGCTGCTCTCTGCACAGCTACTGCCACGACACAAGCCACTGTCCCAAGTAAGTCTGCGTCCGTGGAGCGGGAGAAACCCTGGAAGCTGCAAGACAATATCGCTTGTGCAAACATCAACTGAACTTCTGTTTGTGACTTTATACTAAAGGGATGGGGGGGCTGCTGGGGATGTGCACAGGGGAAAGGGGGGCTGCTGGGGATGTGCACAGGGGAAAGGGGGGCTGCTGGGGACGTGCACAGGTGGGTATCAGAGCATGCATGGGGGAGACAAGATTGAGGTGATGGGGGCATGTACAGGTGGCTGTTGGGGATGTGCATGTCAGAAAGAGAGGCAGTGTTGGGGGCGCGCATAGTGGAGCCCAGGGATATGACTAGTGAGATGCAGGGTGATGTTGGGTGGATGCACAGGAAGGAAAAGAGGCATCGGGGCATGCACAGGGGAGATGTGTGGGGCATACATGGGGGAAGTTGTAGAGCGGGCAGGAGGCATGCACAGAGGAGGGTGTGGGGCAGGTAGGAGGCTGTTTGGGGGAGACACAGGGAAGGTTTTTGTGGGGCAGGCAGGGAAGGTTTTTGTGGGGCAGCCCCAGGAGGGGGCTGGGGCCATGCAGAGAGGAGGGTGTGGGGCAGGCAGGAGGTTGTTTGGGGGAGACTGTGGGGCAGGCAGGAGGGGGCTGGGGCCATGCACAGAGGAGGGTGTGGGGCAGGCAGGAGGGGGCTGGGCCCGTGCACAGAGGAGGGTGTGGGGCAGGCAGGAGGTTGTTTGGGGGAGACTGTGGGGCAGGCAGGAGGGGGCTGGGGGCATGCACAGAGGAGGGTGTGGGGCAGGCAGGAGGTTGTTTGGGGGAGACTGTGGGGCAGGCAGGAGGGGGCTGGGCCCGTGCACAGAGGAGGGTGTGGGGCAGGCAGGAGGTTGTCTGGGGGAGACTATGGGGCAGGCACAGGGGAGGTTGTAGGGCAGACAGGGGGCGGCTGTGGGGCGGGCCACGCACGGCGGTGGGGGCCGAAGAAGAGGGCCCCGGGGCTCGCAGGGGGCCGGTCGCTCCGCTCCCCAGCCGGCGGCGGGCGGCGCAGCCGGGCGCGGGGCGGGGCGGGGCGGGGGGCGCGCCGGGGGCGTGTGCGGGGCGGGGCGGGGCGGCCCGCCCGTGGCGCGCGGCGCGGCGCGCTGGAATGCCCGGCACGCGGGCCAAGGTCACCCGGGCGCGGGGCCGGGCGGGGAGTCCCTGCGGGCTGCTCCGCTCCTCCCCGCCCGGCGCTGCCGGCGTGCCCAGCCGCGTGCCGCGGGCCCGGCGCTGCCCCTGCCCCTGCCCCTCACCGCTCCTCGTCCCGGGCGCTGCGGAGCCGAGCCGCCGGCGCCGCGCTCTCCGGCCCTCCCGGCACCTCCCTGGTGGCGCTGGGGTCCCGCCTGCTCTGCCCCGGGGAGGCGAGGGTCAGGCCCCCAGCCCTGGGCAGGGCACCTGGCTACTGGCCCAAGTGGCTTCTCCATCGCTGAGGTGCGGGTACTGACTGCAAGGAGATGCCTCCAGGGAACAAGCCGGGGGGACTGGGTTATTTTTTGTCAGGAGCAATGTGGCATCTGACTGCCCCGTTAGTGATCATGGCATCTCCTGGGTGGCAGTCGGTGCTGGTTACCGCACAGGAGCTGGGCCCTAGTCGTGTGTACTATTTATTTTTGTGGGTCAAGTGGCCTGCCCAGTTGCACAATAGACGTAGCTGGAACATCTTGAGCATTCATGTAAAAACAAAACCTAGTTGCAACATGGATTGGTGTTGTAACGAATGCCTTTCAAGAAGATGAAGCAATTAGAGTAAAGTTGGAAGATGAATATTCTAATCCCACAGTGGATATACATATAGAGCACACACAGAACATGGAATAGAGGAATATATCACCTAGAGAATAGTCGACTTTCACTAATTTTCACTTTGCTAATCCACAAAACTAATACACTTTCAACAAAGAAACTTTCAACCGACTTTTCATCAAAGGTGGGAGAGAGACTAATGTTTTTAAAAGTCTGCACAGTTAGAAAAAAGTTTGGACACATCTGTTGCAAACCACCAAGTGAAACTAAGGTGGTAACTAACTATGGCCCAGATTCTTAGCGGTACTTAGATGCCTAACTGCCTTTGAGGATCTGGGTCTACATTTTTTTTTCTCATTATTTTTCTTATAGCTGGCCTGAGCCTTCCCACACATCTCCCACCCGCCGATCAGGTTGGCAAGAGCAAACAGGACAAATGCCCACTTTTGCCAAAAAAGTCGGGACGGCCGGGACAGGGCATAAAAAAGGGACTGTCCCGGCCGAAACATGACATATGGTCACCCTAGGCCACAGTGAAAGGAATATATTCTCACCTTTAATCTTATTCTATCAATGGTAATTCTAGAGCACCCATCACAATAATAGTTTAGTGGCATAAAATGAGAATTCTCTTCCCTCCCAGAGCAAACTTATAAACGTCGTTTTCATTCCTTGCTTTGAAGCCTTTCTACTTAATGTGTTAGTTCTCCCTAATAATAGATGATGTGGGAACCACCTGTAAGAACAACTCAGATCTAGCCATGCCATGAACTCTCACTGAAGTCAATGCGTGTTTTAGGAGCAGGGGAAAGCAGGATCTGGGCCGCAGGAAACAACGTCTGAATCCTTAATAAACAGTGCACGGTATAATCAAAGGAAGATTATATTTATAGGGCTAAATTCTCAGTTTAACCAGTGTAAATCTGGAGTAATTCCATCTAAATCAAAGGAGTTACACCAGTTTACATTAGTGTAAACGATTAAAAATTTGGCCCCCAGCTTTTAATATTCCTTGTAAATGCTGTGTTTGGGATAGCTCTGCCAGAGCTGCTACTGTAACAACTTTCCAACAGAATCTTTGGCACTTCTGAGAGGGTATATTGGAGAACTAACAGCATAGTGCAATCATAGGATCCTGCTGGATTTATAATGTGTGAGAAGATCTCGTATTTGGGAAACTGGCCTGTACATATACTCCCTTGGGCATCAATATAAAAAGGGACCTTGTATTTATTATTGTAGAAGTCGGCCCACAGCTGCACTTTATCATCTTAACACTGTTTTAAAGAGTGATTCTTTACAGTGTTTTAGGATGCTAGGACCACTGAGCTTTGTGGACGGTCCTAAAATGTAGGAGAGATTCTCCAGGGCGTCTAAAGGATGGGAAAGTACTCCCAGTGTATCATTTTACAAGCATACCAAATGCACTTGAGGGACGCAGTCATTCCGCAGGGAATGACTCAGGTTTGGAGCCAGCATGTGTGCCGACATTTGTGCCCACATGGAGTCCTGCTGAGTCCTGTGGAGCTCTGTGCAAGTGCAGCAGTTAGCCCCTGTAATATTTATTGCAGGATTAAGGCCACCGAGTTCTTTCCTCACGTGTGGGATAAACAAACTAAGTTGAAGCTCTTGCACAGAGTAGTTAAACAATAGCCTGCTTTATGGGTTGTGTTGTGGAGCTGTAACAAACAGTGTGATTTTATTGTATTGTTTAAACCACTCAAATCAAATCAAGATTGATTGTTTCTGTAATTTAGCCCTTGCAAAGGCATTTCACTTGTCTGAGTTACAAAACTTTACTTTGTTAGGGAACATGGGCTAATATAAGAAACTTGGTGGGGTATTCAAGGTGACTGATACGTGATGTTCTATTGCGCTTTATCAGCTGTAGGACTAGTTATCTCAACAGAACTCTCACTGTTGTTTGTGTAAATATTTGAGCATGTGTGTGTTGATTTCAGTGGAGCTGTGCCAGCTGAGGATCTATCCCATGATGTTTTTATGTATCTAACAATTTGAATTTCCACATCCGTGTACAAATGATGAAATTCTTGTTTATCCAAGATTCCTTCCTTAATCCACAGTTCAAATCCATTGATCCATAGTGAATAATTATTTAGATCTTATGATACTTTATATCCTGCACCTAGATGGGGTAGTTCAACTTGCTCAAAATTCAGTTCTCAACCCACCTGACAATAACGATAAATTCAATGAAGGGCACAGTCTTGCTGCATTGAAGTCAATGGTAATTTTGCCATTGACTTCAGTCGGAACAGGATCGGGTCCATAATGCTTGATTCTCCTCTTATTGATACTATCCTTCTACTTGAGTCAGGAGCCATTTCAATGTCTAGAGAAGTCAATGGGAGTCTTTTCATTGGCTTCAGTGGGCAACGGATCAGGCCGTAGCGGGACTGGAGTTCCTTCTGATTTTCACAGCTGCAGTACTGCCAACATCACGTGGTCAAAAATCACAAGTGAAGCCTCAAAAAATCATGAGAATGACTTAAAAATCACAAGGATTTTTTTAAAAAAATAAATATTTATTTTACTTATGGGTACTTATGGGCACACTTGTTTCACTTGTAGATTTCCCGCCCCCTTCCCTCCACCCTCCCAACCAAGAGGGCAAGAAAAGTTTCCTTTTTAACAAAAGGAAGGTGAAGATTCTCTTGTCGCCTCCTGATTCCAGCACCAGGGCTTTAAGAAAAACACCAAATACTGTGAGACTTGGGATGAAATCGCGAGAATGGGCAACATAGCTAGGGCAGGATCAGAAAAGCAAGTTCTTTCAGAGCAGAGTCTGTACTTGGCCTGTTACTCATAACTCTTCTACTTCCTTCAATTACAAAAATAAAATAAGCCAAGCATTGTAGATTGCATTATTTTGACTGGCTCCCAGACAAATATTATGGTTAAAATGTGTACAATAAAAAACCCAGAGTGAATTTCATGGCAAGAAAATGGAGTTTCTTTATAGTGCATCATCCCTACACAGATGACAAAGGCCAGAAAATTATACTTTGTATTTAAAAGTATGCATCTGAAAGGTATTGCAACACTGACTACAATGATATTATTCATGTGCTTAAAGCAACATACATGCTTTTGTACCTTGCTGAATCAGGACCAGAGCAAATACTAATTTTTAAAAAGGAATAATTTTGCTCTTAAAGAGCACTTAAGTCACCATTCTCTGAGGCTTTGTCTAAACACAAAGTTGCACCATCTTACCCAAAATTAGTTGAAAACCTCTGTGTGGATACTCTTCATTTGATTGAAACCTGACTTCTATCAATTTTAGCTTATGTCCATTCTGTGCCAAATTCAGCTAAATTAATACGAGCCATTTTAAATCAATAAATGATTAGAGGGGGGATGCAGCAGTTTCACTAAATTGTTTGTTTTTAAAACCCACCTTTAGTTAAACTGACGTGAGTTTGTGTATAGACCCTACATTTCTTTGGCTCTATGTAAGAACTCAACGGTTAAAACCCTGCATCAGAATTTCCTTGCAGCTAGTTTACAAATATTAAACTAAAGTTGTGTGATGAGATTTTCTTCTCATTATGGTCGCTACAATCATTATGCCTTCAGGAAAAGGTAGTATTATTCGAACTAATTTGTGCTGGTACAACAAAAGACATTGCGTTTATACTTTGAACAGGGGCACAAATTGAACTGGCAAATTTTAGTTTTCTGAGTGGCTGTACATGGCTGTTTAATAATGTGTCTTAGCTGGGCCTACTTTTAGCCCATAGAACCTCTTTGTTATTTTAAAGCAGTATGTAGTCCACATGTATGTAAGCACAGCTCACAGGGAGATCTAGGTTAGATATTAGAAAAGATTTTCCTAACTGTAAGGATAGTTAAGTACTGGAATAGGTCACCAAGGAAGGTTGGGGAATCCCCTTCATTGGAGGTTTTTAAGGATAAGTTAGACAAACACCTGTCAGAGATGGTCTAGATATACTTGGTCCTGTCTCAGTATGGGGTGAGGGACTAGATGACCTCTTGAGGTCCTTTGCAGCCTATATTCAGTGTGTGTGAGATATGTATACGAATGAATGTGTACGTACACACACACACACACACACATGCCCTCCCCCCCACTGAAATTGCAGATTCTAAATAGAAGGGGGAAAGAATTGTAATTGTAGTGAATTCTAGTTTTAAGATGTGAGATGCAGCCAAATCATCTTATTCTGTGATCTAATCAGATTTGGCATGCCAATGGGAGGTCAGGACAGTACTTGAGGAAGACCTCCAATGAACACCTCAGAACAGCAGGAAGTAATTATTGGTGACTCGCATATACATAATGTACTCTGAGTAAGTAACTACCTGGTGTACTTTGCTGCTGGAGATGCTGCCCTTCAGCTGAATCCCTGACCATTTGTGGCCACTGAAGAGTCCATGGCACTTATTGTAAGTATAGGGGTGCTAATCCTGGCAGTCTAGATGAATCGCTATTCATTTTGACCTCCTAGCTCTCCCCTGCGATTTCAGCTGGACACAGTAACCACCTTCGCTTCCTCTAACCATGCATGTGGCTTTGCATGGTTACATGATTGATGTGGTCGCAGAGGTGACTGCATTTCAGTGGTGGATGAAATGGTCCCTATGTATAAAGGTGTTTTATGAGGCTGAGTTAATGAATATTTGTAAAGCACTTTGAGCTCCTCCAGTGAAAAGTGCTGTAGAAATGCAAGCTCTTCTCGTTAATAATCACATACACTTCAACGTAAGAGCATCCCTGGGAGTTAAGTTATTACAAACTAGAGGGTCTATTCCATACAGTGCTGTAGCTGTGTCAGCCCCAACATATTAGAGAGAAGGTGGATGAGGTAATATCTTTATCTTTTAGAGGGTATACTCTCAGCTACTCAGAAATAATAGCCTATGTATTGGAATGGACACACTATTAAGCAGATGCCAGTTTAGTCTATATTTTGGATGATTATCAAATAGTTTTAATGCAGTGGGGAATTGCCATGTAGTAGCTAAATACAAAGAAAATAGTATAAAGGGAATGCAGGTGGAGTATTCTTGTTTGTCTTCCTGTATGAAAAAGGAACTTACATATGCAAAGTCTTTATGAGGTTCTGTGTATTTCATAGTTGAAAGCTGCTTTTATTCCTTTTTAAGACTTTATTGAGTCATCAGTGAGTGGAAAGTTTAACAGTTTGATGTTTAACTAAGAACTAGTCAGCCTCCAGGGCTTTCTTTTTCTGGGTGGAAGAAAAATGATCCTAGTTACACTCAGACCATTTTTCAGAAAGAAGGTAATGGACTGAAGAGATAATTAACACTTGTGGTGAGAGTGAGAAGTTCTGAATGGGTTGTACATGGTGGGGAGGGGGGGAAGGAAATCCCCAAAGGGGGTAATTTATAAGGAATAGATAAAAGCCAGGTCTACACTAGAAACTTTTACTGGCATTGCAATGTCAGTTAGGGGGTGTGACTTTTCTTTCTTGCCAGTATACAAATGCCCTAGTGTAGACAGTTCTATTGGCATGAAAGTGCTTTTGCATGTATAGCTAATATTGCTGTATCACTGTTTATTTGTGATGCTGGATGCTAACACCCCCAGTAACAGCAGTGTTTTGTTTCCAGGACTTCAGGGCACATGCAAATACTAACAGTTTAGGCCTCAGTTCAAGAAGGTAGTTTAAGCACAGGTATAACTGTAAGCACGTAAGGAATCCCATTAACTTCAGTGCAGCTACTCAAGTGCTTAAAGTTAGGCATTGCTTAATTACCTTGCTGAATAAGGCAATTTAACTGAACACAAAAGGTTGGGTTTTAAATCAATTAAGATATATAATACATGAAATTTACAGAATGACAGTATTGAAAAATATAGATACCAGGCAGGAAATATTCTCTCATTCTTAACATCTTCCTTCCAGAAAATCAACTTTTTGTCATGGAAAAAAATCAAGCAAAAATGGCTATTATTTGTGTGTCTCTTGCAAAAATGCCATACTTTGTATCTTTGTGTTCCCTGCTTTGGGTCTGAGCATTTAATAATTATATTTAGTGATGAGCTGCCAGAAGCTGAAGAACCGGTTCCTTCAGTTGCTCCGGGTCTTCGGCGGCACTGAAGGACCCACTGCTGAAGTGCCGCCGAAGGCCCGGAGCGAGTGAAGAACCTGCCGCTGAAGGCGCACAGTGCCACCAGGTGAGTAAAAATTCACAGGGGAGCCTCACCAACCAAGAGCTCAGGTGGGACAGGCAGGATGGATGGACAGGACAGGAGTTTGCCCACCCCTTTAACAACCGGTTCTAAACCAGCTGCAAAATTTAACAACCGGTTCGCGTGAACCAGTGCGAACCGGCTCCAGCCCACCACTGATTATATTCCCAGAACTCTGTGAAATCCTGCCGCAAATGGTGCCAATAAACATAACTGGTAAACAGAACTGAGAAGTATTGGCTTTTGCTGGGTGGAGAAGAGGAGAAATCAGTACTTGTTAAAAGGAAATCTGCCAACTAAGGCCCCAGTTCAGCAAAGCATTTATGCACATGTCTACATACATCTCCGTTCAGCAAAGCCTGTAGTTAATCACAAGCTGAAGTACTTTGCTGAGAGTAAGGATGGCCTGGATACATCAGGGCCTAAAAAGGGGGAGAAATATTGGTTTCCAGTTTTTAGGAGCGTATTCCAAACAACGGAGGAAATTACTGTTATAAAAGTGTATACTTTTTATACTGCACTGAGTGTGAAACCACTCTCCTCCTTCCTCTTGTCATAAAAATGAAAAGCAATTTATATTTTTATTTTGAAAGCAGAGAAATTTCTCCAAGGAAGAACTGCTCATTGCAGGCATAGCATACCACATGCGGTGTCATTACTAATATGCCCTTTCTCCTTCACTAGGATGGATAGAGAGCAGCTTTTCTTAGAAAGTTGGTTATCAGATCGTCTGACGCAATATTGCCTTTGAAACATGGGCTTCTGTTTTGTTAGCTCAGTTTTAATCCCCAAGGCTGGCTTTTGACCTTCCCACTTGCTTTTTTTTTTTTTTTTTTAGTCAGAACAAACCTAGACACCCACATTGCATAAAAGCAGGGATGAGTTTGCTGCTGCTAATGAATTACTGAAGAATCTGTTTGTTATTGCTTAAGTTATTTTCATTAAAGCTGAAATTATGGGGAAGACACCTCAATAATATGAAGCTTATCAGTGATTTCTCCCTCTTCCCCAACCCCCTAATTTGAAACACTTGGGCATTTCTCCACAATGCAGTGCTAATTGCTTTTCAGATGCACCAGTTTTATATCTTTTCCATTACCAGATTAAAATAAACGCCTAAAATAAACATACTCCTATAATTGGCCAGATTTTACTGTCCTTATTCTGGCAGGGAAATGGGCCTTAGAGCAGGGTGAAATTGATTTTACTTTGTCTTCTGACCTCTTTAGATCTGTGACTATCAAAATGCTTGGTTTTTTTATTATGCATCTTCCTAAACCTGTTTTAATACTTGTTTCCAATATGCTGCCTCTACTATAGAAAGCACCAGAGAAACAAAGAGAGACTTTGAGGGGATCGAGAGCAAATTTTCTTTAAGGACAGCTGACGAACCTGACGATGACATCTGCTACTTGGTCCCTGGTCAGGAAGACACCGTGGCACGATGCAACTTCAACCATACCAGTAAAACCTTTGTGGTGATCCATGGATGGACGGTAAGAGGAAACTTCTCCCGGAGCTGAGCTGCACCCAGAACTCCTATTGTTGTCAGTGGGAGCTCCACACACAACGAGCAATTGCAGTGTCCGGCCCTGCAGTGGGTTACTTAGAAGCATAGAAGATTAGGGCTGGAAGAGACCTCAGGAGGTCATCTAGTCCAACCCCCTGCTCAAAGCAGGACCAACCCCAACTAAATCATCCCAGCCAGGGCTTTGTCAAGCCAGGCCTTAAAAACCTCTAAAGAAGGAGATTCCACCACCTCCCTAGGTAACCCATTCCAGTTCTTCACCACCCTCCTAGTGAAATAGTGTTTCCTAATATCCAACCTAGACCTCCCCCACTGCAACTTGAGACCATTGCTGCTGCTTCTGTCATCTGCCACCACTGAGAACAGCCAAGCTCCATCCTCTTTGGAACCCCCCTTCAGGTAGTTGAAGGTTGCTATCAAATCCCCCCTCACTCTTCTCTTCTTCAGACTAAATAACCCCAGTTCCCCCAGCCTCTCCTCGTAAGTCATGTGCCCCAGCCCCCGGATCATTTTCATTGCCCTCCACTGGACTCTCTCCAATTTGTCCGCATCCCTTCTGTAGTCGAGGGACCAAAACTGGACGCAATACTCCAGGTGTGGACTCACCAGTGCCAAAATAGAGAGGAATAATCACTTCCCTCGATCTGCTGGCAATGCTCCTACTAATCCAGGCCAATATGCTGTTAGCCTTCTTGGCAACAAGGGCACTCTGCTGACTCATATCCAGCTTCTCATCCACTGTAATCCCTAGGTTCATTTCTGCAGAACTGCTGCATAAACCTGGTGCATTTCAGTGCCATCCAGTGAAATACATTACTGAAACTTGAGCCCATGACAGAAGTATGTTTACAGTAAAAAAGGTTTTACTTTCCTCATTATATGGCTCCTTCAGCATCTGGGGTGGGGGCGGTGACTCTCTCTCACGATGTGTCTGTGCAGCATCTAACCCAGTGAGGCTCCAATCTCAACCGAGGCTTCAGGGTGTTACTGCAATACAAATAATAATGCGAAATCTCTTTTCAGGTAACTGGAATGTATGAGAGCTGGGTCCCAAAGCTGGTGGATGCTCTGTATAAGAGAGAACCTGACTCTAATGTCGTCGTTGTAGATTGGCTAAGCCGTGCCCAGCAGCATTATCCAGTATCTGCTGCCTACACTAAACTGGTGGGAAAGGATGTAGCAGTATTTATTGACTGGATGGAGGTAAGCACTTGTACAGAGGGCTAGATGACATGGATTGTGTAGGTGCTCAGAGTTAGAATAGTTTAACAGTACAGTTTAGTTTGTTCTATCTCCATTCTAGATTTCTTTCAAGAGGAAGTTCAGGCCATTCAGAAAGTGTGTGTGTGTGTGTGAGTGATTTTTCTAGCCAAAGATTTAATAATAGAGGCAAAACTAGGTAAATGTTCTATGTGGCCCACACACACACATCTGAATTGCTTTGGAGAGATCACAACTGGAAGAGTTTGTGTTCATTTGTAGTCGTTTCAATAGCAGAAAGATTCTGATGAACCAGAGGGAATTCAGAGAGGAATGGAAAGGGATGGAGGGGTTGAATGATCAGGAAAAGTTAAAAGAATTGAAATATAGCTTTCCTTGAAGACAATGAAGGCCGGGCACATGGTAAGAGAAACTGACATTGAAGCAGACCAATGGTCTAAAGTTAGGTGCCTACATCTGTACTTAGGACTGATTTCATAGATGCTGAGCAACCCCAGTACACAACAAAGTCCACAAAGTTCGGCTGGTGCAAGAAGGAGAATGCTGTCCCTTTCGGGGGTGGTGGTGGGGAAACAGGACAAATTAGCCTCCCGCTAGTCTCCTTGCCATCTGCCCAGCCGCTGCTCACCTCCTCACGCCCTGTGCCGGCCCACCCGCTGCTCTCCTCCTCACCACTCTCCCACCCGCTGCTCGCCTCCCTGCTAGTCTCCTCGGTGTCCATCCGGTCCCGTCCCCCCGCAGCGTCTGCCCCCCACTCTCCTCCCTCCTCCTCGCCGTCTGCCTGCTCGCCTGCTCACCCCCTCCCGCCTGCCACTCGCCTTCCCGTTCGCCTCCTCATCCCGCTCGCCCTCCTGTCTCATCTCGCCGCCCACCTCCTCACCTGAATATCGGGACAAATATCAGGACCAATCGTACATCGGTCGGGTCACAGGACAAAGGGCTAGATATTGAGACAGTCCCAATTTTTATCAAAGCGTGGGGCCCAGGGCGGCTGCCCCGATTTGCCCTACCCAAGGGATGGCTCTGAATGGGGCACATTGATTCCCTGAGCAATATTGATCTACTGCTCAGCATCTTGTTTGATGGAGGCCAATACCACATGTCTCGGGAGAAGGTGAAAGAAACCCCATAGTTGGATAATTAAGGAATAACTTGCCCTTAGGAAAATCTCTTCCTAAATCCCATGTGTCAGTGATATGCTTCAGGACATACGTTCAAGTGTTTATATGCATAAAATGTCTTAATCCTCTCTGCAACTTTGGATGTTCTCATTATCTATCTAAATGTCTAAGGCCATGGCTTCACTGGGGAAAAGGGGTGTTCTTAAATCACATTATCTAACACAAGATAAAATCCTAGTAAAAAGGCAGTTCGGAGTCTTCACACGAGTTAGCAGGTCAGGTTCAGAACCCCGCGTCCCCGTAGGCTAATTCCACTCCTTGCAGGGAGGGGTTTCAGAAGCACTCAATGCTCAAAAGCTGGCCTGCTCTCCTCCCACTGATGTCAGTGGCCAATGCCAAGTGCTTTTGAAAATCCCCCCTACACCGTTTTTAAACCCCATTAAGAGCTTAGACTCAGCAATCCATTGTTCTTCTATTATAAGAATAGTCTACCAATATCTGAATGGCAGAAGGAGAGGGTTTTTTTTATTTTAGGGTGGTACTAGGGGACAAGGCTAAGAAAAGGAAGATACAGGCTAAAAAGCAGGAGACCTTTCTTAGTGGTGAAATCTCTTAAACCAGGGGTGGGCAAACTATGGTCCAGGGGCTGCATCCAGCCCTCCAGATGTTTTAATCCAGCCCTCGAGCTCCTGCCAGGGAGCGGGATCCGGGACTTGTTCTGCTTCGGCGCTCCAGCCAGGGAGCGGGGTCAGGGGCTTGCCCCACTCCGCATGGCTCCCGGAAGCAGCAGCATGTCCCCCCTCTGTCTCCTACATGTAGGGGCAGCCAGGGGGCTTTGTACACTGCCCCTGCCCCAAGCGCCAGAGGGCAGGGCAGCATACAGAGCCACCTGGCTGTGTGCATCCATGTAGGAGCCGGAGGGGGGACATGCCGCTGCTTCTGGGAGCTGCTTGAGCTAAGTGCCACCCAGAGCCTGCACCCCAACCCCCTGCCCCAGCCCTGATCCCCCTCCCACCCTCCAAACCCCTTGGTCCCAGTCTGGATCACCCTCCTGCACCCCCAACCCCTCATCCCCAGCCCCACCCCAGAGTCTGCCCCCTCCTGCACCCTGAACTCCTCATTTCTGGCCCCAGAGCCTGCACCCCCAGCCACACCCCAACCCCCAATATCGTGAGCATTCATGGCCCGCCATACAATTTCCATACCCAGATATGGCCCTTGGGCCACAAAGTTTGCCAACCCCTGTCTTAAAATGTGCAATAGCCTCCCAAGTGCCAAGTGGAAACCCCGTGCCTGGGACCCGTTAAACTTGACTGGACAAAGCACCAGAAAACATAGTACAGGGAACAATGTTTCTATGGTAGCAGGGTAGTGCTGTGATTGGTATGAAAATCAATGATGGGATATGTGCACAGCTCACCCCTCTCTGAGATGGGCAGTGATGAGAGCAGCATATATGAGGTCAGCCTATGATTCTATGATTCTATAGCCTTGCTTGACATTAATTTTCTTTAGGAGAAGATTTTCAAAAGCACAAATGGGAGTGAAGTGCCCAACTCCCAATGGCTTTCAGTGGGAGTCTATCTGCCCTTTGTGCCTTTGAACTATAGAACCACAGGGTTAGGAGGGATCGCAAGGGTCATCTTGTCAAGCCCCCCAAATCTGCCCTTAATCTTTTACATGGCACCTAATCCTGTCCCCACTGAAATAAACGTCAAACCCTATTGTCTTCAGTCAGGGACTGAGTGGGTTTACAGTAAATTGCAATTTTCCAGATACTTTTTTTGTCTTAATTGTTTTGGTTTTGCACCCTTGGAATTTAATTTTTTTTTTTTTTTTTAAATCTTCCATAGGAGCAATTCAATTACCCACTCGACAACCTCCATTTGCTGGGCTATAGTCTTGGTGCGCATGCTGCTGGGATTGCTGGAAGTCTGACCAAAAATAAGATTAACAGGATCACTGGTAAGAAACACCCTGCTGTTTATCTGTTTGTGTGCTCACAAAGAGAGAATGGGGGACTCTGTTTCTCCCCTGGCTTCTTTCTCTCCTACCTTCGTCTTGACATTTGGTTTGGTTTTAGTTAGGGCTGTTGATTAATCAAAGTTAACTCATGAGATTAACTCAAAAATTAATTGTGATTAATTGCAGTTTTAATCGCACTGTTTAACAATAGAATACCAATTGAAGTTTATTAAATATTTTGGATGTTTTTCTACATTTTCATATATATTGTGTTCTGTGTTGTAATTGAAATCAGTGTATATTTCTGATAAACAAAAGAAATAGTATTTTTCAGTTCACCTCATACAAGCACAAGTAGTGCAATCTCTTTGTCATGAAAGTGCAACTTACAAATGTAGATTTTTTTTTGTTACATAACTGCACTCAAAAACAAAACCATGTAAAACTTCAGAGCCTACAAGTCCACTCAGTCCTACTTCTTGTTCAGCCAATTGCTCAGGCAAACAAGTTTGTTTACATTTGCAGGAGATAATGCTGCCCATTTCTTATTTACAATGCCACCAGAAAGTGAGAACAGGCATTTTCATGGCACTTTTGTAGCTGGCGTTGCAAGGTATTTACGTGCCAGATATGCTAAACATTTGTATGCCCCTTTATTGTTCGGCACCATTCCAGAGGACATGCTTTCATGCTGATGACGGTCGTGAAAAAAATGTGTTAATTAAACTTGCGACTGACCTCCTTGGGGGAGAATTGTATGTCTCCTGCTCTGTTTTACCCACATTCTGCCATATATTTCATGCTATAGCAGTCTCTGATGATGACCCAGCACATGTTCATTTTAAGAACACTTCCACTCCAGATTTGACAAAATGCAAAGAAGGTGCCAATGTGAGATTTCTAAAGATAGCTACAGCACTCGACCCAGGTTTAAGAATCTGAAGTGCCTTCCAAAATCTGAGAGGGACGAGGTGTGGATCATGCTTTCAGAATTCTTAGAAGAGCAACACTCCGGTGTGGAAACTACAGAACCTGAACCACCAAAAAAGAAAATCAACCTTCTGCTGGTAGCATCTGACTCAGATAATGAAAATGAACATGCGTCGATCCGCACTGTTTGGGATTGTTGTTGAGCAGAATCTGTCATCAGCATGGACTCATGTCCCCTGGAATGGTGGTTGAAGCATGAAGGGACATGTGACTCTTTTGCGCATCTGGCACATAAATATCTTGCGACGCCAGCTACAACAGTGCCAGGAGAACGCCAGTTCTCACTTTCAGGTGACATTGTAAACAAGAAGCGGGCAGCATTATCTCCTGCAAATTGTAACCAAACTTGTTTGTCTGAGCAACTGGCTGAACAAGAAGTACGACTGAGTGGACTTCGAGGCTCTAAAATTTTACATTGTTTTGTTTTCAAATGCAGTTACTTTTTGTACATAATTCTACATTTGTAAGTTCAACTTTCATGATAAAGCGATTGCACTACAGTACTTTTTACAGTGCAAATACTTGTAATCAAAAATAAATATAAAGTGAGCACTGTACACTTTGTATTCAGTGTGGTAATTGAAATCAATATATTTTAAAATGTAGAAAACATCCACAAATATTTAAAGAAATGGTATTCTATTATTGTTTAACAGTGCGATTAATCACACAATTAATAGCGATTAATTTTTTTAATCTCTTGATAGCCCTAGTTTTAGCAATGGTGATTGTGCCTATGTTTTATGCCTTTTATTGTTGACTTGCTTGGCCTATTGTGATTATTGATTTGTGTGATGATGGGCCCTAGAGGTCTGAACCCACTGTGCTAGGCACGGTATGTTTGACCTATAAAGCAAGGAAAACCCCCAGTTTGTCTGTGGGTCTGTCTTCACTGCAGAGCTAGCTCAGGTTGTTACTCTGATATTGCCTCTAACCTCCTTCCTGTCCACCCGCAGAGTTTTGTGTTGCTTTAAACCCAGGTTGGTTGGCCCTGCTGGGGCTATTGGCTAGATCACAAGTGCTGCTTTGACTTGGGTTGGTAATCCATCCACTTTGCAGTGAGGACACAGGCTAACTCACTTGAGTGCTGATAGTCCTCCAGTTCCTTCCCACAATTTCGTTCCCCTCTTCCCCCACTTATGCCCAGAAAGACAGAACAAGACTTCACAATTCACTAGGACTTCTAGGAGAGAATTGTAGAGCAGCTCAATTCACTGCAACACAAGAGTCATGGATATGCCCCCAGAACCCCTAGTGTTCCCCCCAGATGAGTGCAGCACTGTACCAGTGAGGACAGAGTAACTTGGGTAGGGTATTGCAGTGTCGATGCTCACAACCAGGTGAAACTAACCCCGGTGTTCAAACCCAGGTGCTGAGCCCCTGAGTTAAACTTAGAACTGTCCTAGCAAGGTTAACAATCTGTTTTAGACCCGTTTTGCCATTTTGGTATGGGAATTTGCACAGTAAGGGAAGTGGATGCAAGTGCCACAATTGAAACTTTTATTTACTATTAGAGCAGGTCACTTTTTTGACTTTGATGCAATTTTGAAATTAGAACTTTCTTTAAAAATCAGGAACACTGACAATGATCTTTTTCCCCCATTATTCATCTCCCGTTCTCCCCCCCAACACACACACACACACACACACACACACACACACACACACACACACTTGTTTTTGTACCAGCAGTTGAGCTGGTTGAAATATTTCAATTTTTTGACATTTTGAATTTAAAAAACTTCAAATTTTCAAAATCGTGGAAAAATGGGAAAACATTTTGAGAAAAGTCATTTTTTTTCACTGGCTATAAATACTGCAAACATGTAAGAGTTAAACTGCCTCTTTTATGTACACCATATTCTGTGTATTAATAATAATAATTAATGAAGCTTTAATGTCTATTTAATGCTTTAGCATACATGAATGTGTGCTTTCATTAATGTATTTAAGGAGGTGACAATGCAAACAAAACAACTTTTAAACTAAGGCTCCCAAACTTGGGGCCTGTAGCACAGATTACATCAGTTTCATCTATTGATTTGGATTTTTTTACTCCCATGAAGGTTTAGATCCAGCTGGACCTAACTTTGAATATGCTGAAGCAACCACACGCCTCTCCCCAGATGATGCTGATTTTGTCGATGTCCTACACACCTACACCAGGGGGTCTCCAGATCGCAGCATTGGGATACAGAAGCCCGTTGGGCATATTGACATCTACCCAAATGGAGGAGGCTTCCAGCCAGGCTGTAATCTAGGTGAAGCTCTGCGCCTGATTGCAGAAAAAGGCCTTGGAGGTAAGGCTAGTTGGGAAAGAGAAGGCTAACACCTGCCCAAGTGATCGTGGGGTGGGGGGGGACTTTCAACAGCACCTAAGGGCTGGGCTACACTGCAGCTGGAAGTGAGTTCCAGCTCAGGTAGACGTACGTAGGCCAGCTTTGATTGAGCTAGCATGCTAAAAACAGCAGTGTAGCCATGTCTGTGTGGGCCCTGGGTGGTCTAGCTGGCCCAAGCAAGGACCTAGGGCCCTGGATGGGACTGTACTTGGGCACTCGTCTGTCCCGCCCCCTGCGCCGCTGCAGCTGTGCTGCTATTTTTATCGAGCAAGCTTAATCAAAGCTAGCATGCTGCATCTACCCAAGCTGCTCCTTGCTCCTCTAGCTCCAGCCGAGGTGGACCCTGGGCTACTTAGGAGCACTGCAAGTCAATGGGGCTGGTGCGCCCTAGGCACTTGTGACAATCTCCCCATAAAGCCCTCATCTCAAATGGATTGTTTTATCACTGATCACTCTGACTGGGGAATCTGATTATCTTCCTTCAAAGATGTGGATCAGCTGGTGAAGTGCTCTCACGAACGCTCCATCCACCTCTTCATCGACTCCCTCCTGTACGAAGACAAGCCAAGCCTGGCCTATCGCTGCAACACAAGGGAAACCTTTGAGAAGGGGCTGTGTCTGAGCTGCAGGAAGAACCGTTGCAACAATCTGGGCTATAAGGTCAACAAAGTGAGAGCCAAGAGAAACAGCAAAATGTATTTGAAGACTCGCTCTCAGATGCCCTATAAAGGTAGGTGGCAACCGTTTCATTGTGGAAAAGATATTTTGTTCACACTGCATTGTGTGGGAGGAGAATGATGATCTTGCCTCTCTGCAAACTGATGTCAGGAGACGCTGAGCTCCTGAAGATCTTGGAGGTTTTTCCGTTAAGGAGAAGAGGGTGGGGAAGTTGATGTAACAAAATGTTAAGAGATCCAAAGGGAAAAGGACCTATCTTGTCCAGTGTAGTCAGTAACTCTGCTTGGAATAGTCTGACTCTTTGAATTTTTCCATCTCTTTCTTTTCCAAACCAATTCTTACTGTTGCTGGAAAAACTAAAAGCAAACCCAAGTGTGGTGAGTGACTTATTCTGAGATGTGCAGTCATCAGACTCAAACTCGATACAGTAATGCCTGTGCCGGAGCCTGTCACTGCAAGACATACACTTTTTTTTCCTGATTGCCACAGTGGCTATTGGTCTGAAAGGAAAATTTCTGGAAAGAATCTGAAAGCTTTCAGCTAGGGAAGGAACTGTTAAGGTAGATGGCTGGCTAGGTCAGCCTAGTAGCATTGACAGTAACATATGAAGGACCCAATTATCCAATTATGGCTTTGCCACAAGCACTGAGTAAGGAGCAACAAGAAGCTGCACTACTCCAGAAGTAAGCCGAGGACAAGCAGTACTCCAAGTTTCTCTGGTGCGGCCAGTGTTGGAACAGTGGCCAGACTGGAGTTTGTGGGTGTTTACAGTGCAGTGGTGATTCGCTGAACCAGTTACAACAGGGGTGGGCAAACTTTTTGGCCCAAGGGCCATATCGGGGTTGCAAAACCGTATGGAGGGCCGGTAGGGAAGACTGTGCCTCTGCAAACAGCCTGGCCCCCGCCCCCTATCCACCCCCTGACTGGCCCCCTCAGAATCCCCGACCCATCCAACCCCCCCCGCTCCTTGTCCCCTGACTGGCCCGTCCTCGGACCCCCCCCCCCGCCCCTAACCGCCCCCTCTGGGACCCCACCCCCTATCCAACCCCCCTGCTCTCTGTCCCTGCCCCCCGTTCCCCCTGACTGCCCCCCAGGACCTCCTGCCCCTTAGCCAACCCCCCGCCACCATGCCGCTCAGAGCGGGAGGACAGGCTTATTGGAAAGCCTGGGAGGTGGGTGGGTGCAAGCCACACTACACGCGCAGCGGCGTCCCTGCTGGGGAGGGGGCACAGCTGTGGAGGGGCTGGGGGCTAGCTTCCCCAGCCAGGAGCTCAGGGGCCGGGCAGGATGGTCCCGCGGGCCAGATGTGCTCCATGGGCCGTCGTTTGCCCACCTCTGAGTTACAATCAACTTCACAGGGACTCTTTGCATGAGAAAGAACTACTCCTTTGAGTCTGGGTGTGCAAGGTTAGCCCCAGCACGGAGACACTTGAACCTTTCCCATGAAATGATACCAAGCCAGTACTGAAGCCCAAGCGAACAGTTTATATTGCCATTCCAATGCCAAGCGCAGATAACCCTGAAGTATTTGATTCGGCTATCCTTGCTCCTGTTAAGTAGTCCTTAACACACGAGAGTCCCCTTGATGTCTGTGGAACTACTCACATAACAAAGGGCTAGTCGGCTTGAGCAAGGGTGGCAGATCCAGGGTTGTCAGGTTTGCTAGTTTCTTTCTCTCTCTGTCTGCAGGCTGTTTGTAATGATGAATTTTCCTTTTCTGTTCCTTCCTCCACCCAGTCTTTCATTACCAGGTCAAGGTCCATTTTTTTGGCAAGGTGAATGTGACCAAGACAAATCAGCCGTTCCTGGTCTCTTTGTATGGCACGGCCGATGAGAGCAAGAACATTGCTTTGATACTGTGAGTATCAATGGAAATCCAGACAAGCACAAGTACAACCCACTGCTCACAGAGTCTCCTGCTAGGCCTCAGTCACAGAGAGTATGAATCTATTGCAGCCCCAACTAAAGAACCTGGCTCTCTAGCACAAACAGTAGAGACTTCTGCTTTGAGCTCTCGTGGTTCAAATGTGGCTAAGATAGCAGCTGTGAGCCGTGCAGTACTGAGGCTTAGCATATAGGCTCCCTAAGGGCCACTTTGATCCAACAGAGATTTGAAAAAGAAACATCAAGTCAGGCTTGTGGCTCGTCATAACCAAAATTCTCCAAGCCAAAAAAATTCAAGACCTTATTGTGTCCTCAGTCTCTTCAAGCAGAGCTCCCTGTTGAAAGCAGTGGAGAGTTCTGCTTACACTACGATAGCTTGGATTTGCTGTTATGCAAGAGTGGTGCTCTTCCCCCCACCCCGCCCACTGTAGAGCCTTAATGTCATGTTCCCATTGAGTTAAAGGCAAAGACTTACATGTAACTTAACATAGAGTTTTGTTCAACATGGGTCTGCCACAAGCCACACAGATGGGGGGAGAGGGGGAGGCGCGTAGGAGCTGACTAGCAACAGATTGACTCAGAGATGGGAGCTAGGGTGGGTTGTAAGGGCCTGAGCTGAAGTCAGTGGAAAGATGCCCATTAACTACAGTGGACCTTGGATCAGGCCTGGAGTGAGACACTTGCCCATCTCTGAAAATACACAAAGGCCCACTCACAGATTGTAACTTATTTTTTTTCCACAGACCTGAAATTTCCACAAACAAGACCTACTCCTTCTTGGTTTACACCGAAGTCAATATTGGAGACCTCCTCATGCTGACATTGCAGTGGGAGAAGGAATCCATTTTCAGCTGGTTGGACTGGTGGACCTCCTACGCTTTTGACATCCAGAGGGTCAGAGTGAAGGCAGGAGAAACTCAGAAAAAGTAATTCAGTTTAAATTGATTACAGTAAAAGTTGAAGATTGGATTTCATTGCCAGTGTGTCAGGACTCTCAAGATACCTGGTGGGGGTGGAAAGTGATTAGGAGCATTTGTTTGAATAAAAGCCAGGGGTCAGATTCAGGGATACATGCTGGTTGTTTTGTGCTGCTGTAGTGATGCAAAGAGCCATGAACCTGGCTCAAGCAGCTAATTAGGTTAGGTTTACAGATGTTTCACATCACCATAGCAGCTAGAGCATCTCCGTGATTCTGGTCCCATAAATTCCACTCAGCACCAGTCAGCCATGCACTTAAGTATGTGGCTAACATTAAGGATATGAATAATCCTGTGGACTTTAGTGGAACTATTCTTGTGCGTAAGAACCTTGCTGAATCAGCGACTTTGATCGTATTTGCAGCCCCTCTCACCTGCCTCCTTCTGAGCATTTGTGTAAATAACATTTTCATCACAAAGAATGCTCATGAGAAGGGAGGGATTCCTGAACACCGTTCCACATTTGTATTCCCACAGGAAGTGTGTGTGTGGCCATCTTGGAAGTTCTTTATCCGTTTGGGAATCCTCCAATCAGGAGGGCAGCAACGGCAGCATGTGACTTTGTTGCGCATGAATACCGCATACCCAAAGCAGCACTCATCAGTAGTTCAGAAACAGAAATACATTCACATAAACCAAATTTAGAACAGTGACCATATTCATAAAGCTTGAAATCTGTTGGCAGAAAATCTGAACTGAAAAAGGGACTTAAATCTGTCTAATTGTTTGTAGTGTAATACATCCAGCTCTGAATTTTGTACAGTAGTAAGTTTATCAAAATACACAGTAATGATAGCTGGACAAATATGGAAAATATAATCAACAAGTAGCTTTGGCCAATAAAAGCAGCTGCTGGATTTGGGTGAAATTGGCAGCATGCTCCCCTGAACCTTTGTGAATGAAGTAAGGTTTTTAACCAAGAATGTTCAGAGAAAGCAAAAGTCACATGAATATTCATGTGTGTAAACTCCTGGGCCAGAATTTGCACTTGAAGTGAGGTTCTTCCAGCCATTTAAAAAACATGTCATTAATCACAAAGGGTGAAATTTGGTGCAGAGGGCCTGCAAAAAGTCAAATTTACCTCCTTTCCCAAATTTCTTTCTGCTTGTATAGAAGTGCTTTCCTGAATCAGGTTCCAAGAGCCTGATTGCTCAGCACCTTGCACTATGACCCTTTAGGAGTTGAGGTCATTCAGCACTTTGCAGAATTGGGCCAATAAATGACAGTTTGGGAGCATGCAGAGTTGTCACTCTAAGTGGAGTAGCCATTTGTCCATAACAATGCACTGGAACAAGTCAGTGTCTTTTTAAAATCTCTTACCAATGAAGTTTCATTGTACCTAAGTTCACTAGAAACTGCCTGGGCTGTTTGAAATGTTACAAATGACACTACGGGAATGTTTAAAAACAAATACTGGTTTTATTTTTCAGATAGGGTATCTTAATGTTCTTTTTAGCACTGTATAAATAGGTTTTTTTGGTTTGTTGGCATTTTTAAAATTTTTTTAGTTTGGACAAAAATGTTTTGTTTTGGTAAAATAGTTTGTTTAGACTTTTAAAGGAAATTCTGAAATGGAAAGTTGTTGCAAAGCAAAATTTAAATATTTTGTTAAGAAAGTGTCAAAACAAAATTTTCAAAGTGTGTTCTTTTGGGGGGGGGGAGTGAGGGGGAAGCGTAGGGTTGAAACTAAAAACTTGGCCAAATTGACACAAATTGGTGAAATGTTTCAGTGTTGCCAAACCCACTTTTTTTGCTTGGAAAAAAATTTCAGCTGAAAAGTTTCTCCCAGCTCTAGCCGTTCCTTAGCCAATTGCTCCTGCATTTAAGAAAGAAACGATACCATCCTTGACAAAGGCACACTGGTTCTGGGCATTGATTGCTTTCTAAGAGCTAAAACGGCTGTCCCTGCTCAGCTGTGTGAACAGTCTTACGTTTGATCTGCAGGATGGTGTTCTGCTCTCAGGATGGGATCTCTCACCTCAGAAGAGGGAAGAAGGCTGTGATGTTTGTGAAATGTGCTGATAAGCCCAACAAAACAGACAAAGGGTAAGAGCTCTCCTGCAACATATGATGCCACACAGACAAATCAATGAATGTAGAACATTGCTTTAAGGATGTTCTCAGTATTGGCTGAAACCAGGCAGTACCAAAAGTCTGGTGAGAAAACTGACTTCCATGGTAACGCTGGTCAGTGCTTGGTGAGCTTTGGGGAAGCATATGAACTTTGCCAAGGTTATCAAAACTCAAGTGACTGAATATTTGGGCCTGGTTCTCTGCTACCCTGTATAGTCATTGACCCCTGTGCAAAGGGAGGGCAGAGGGGGCGTAAATCCCTACCAGCCTTACATCCATGCTTTGCACATGAGGGGCCAGGTCGGGTATAAAGTGATGCCTTCTAACTCATCAGGAAGCAAGCACACTTTTTTGTCTTCAGGACTGTTTGCGGTTTCTTTTAAAACATGTGCATCTTTGTTTGGGCTTTACAGCTAGGTTTCAGGCCATCAGTGGTGGGGCAGTATTTGATATAGTAGCTCTTTTTAGGTCTCATGGGTGCACCTGTCTATTTAGGTCTCAGTTCTGCATAGTGATGTACCAGACCCTCGCTCCAGGGCTAAATTCCAGTGAAGTCAGTGGGAACTGCTGGTGCTCAGGACTCCTCTAAAAATCAGGGGTGTGTGTGTGTGATAATTAGTGACCAACAGCCCTCAAAGAGTTGAGCAGCTAACATATTGTCCCACAAAACAATTGTTTAGACTTCTTACAAATCCCACAAATAAGGCTAATATAGGTTATAAACTGCTCCTATTTCTCTTTTAGAGACCAGTCAAGACCTTAAAGAAAGATCAGCTCTTGAATTTTCTGAAGAATGAAGTGAATGAAACATTTCTGCTTTGGATGGAAAAATAATCCCCATTATGCTGGGTGTTCAGAACTGAATGTATTGAAATATTTAGCAGCTGTAATATTGCTGGCCTTTTAGTCTGCTATTCCTAGCTATTCTAGGAGACGCTTTTGTTCAGTGTCTCAGAACACACAAAGTGGTTACTTAACTATAAAGAACACATTAGCCAAGTAGTTTAAAATACTTCTACAGAAAGTGTAACATCTTGATTACCGGGAAGAATTAAGAGTTATTTTGCCTCAAAATACCACCTTGTAACAAGGTTTCTTGATATAATGTACTGTATAGCAAATTCCTAGTATTTATTGAAAAGTCTCATTTCTGGGCCTGTATTTTGGCTTTTTTAATTTGATTTCTTAATTTTTAAAGACTTTTCTAAAACTGGACAGATGTCTGTTTTTGTGGTTGGGCAACTACCATTCAGCTAATTAATGAGTTTAAAGACCCTTCGCTGACCCTAGCTCAAGGTGGTCAAATACATATTTAGCATGTATTCCTCATTTAGCATTTCCTCATTCGGGAAAGCATACACCTGCTCTTGCTAAGGCTAGTACTCAAAAGATGCCCAGGACTGAATGAATATGGAAAGAGAAAATTCTGGATAATAACGAATCGTACTTGAGGTAAACTCCAGTGCTGTGAGTACCGATTTAGCCTTAGGTATGACCTGTTCATCTCTACTCTGTTAAATAGTTCATCCTGCAATACCTTTCCAATCATGGGAGATGCTGGCATTTTCTTTGTCCTGTGATGATATTTTAACATTAATGGGTAACCTCTTTTTCAAATAAAGCCATCTAAACTCTGACATTGCTCTAGGTTAGGGGCTTCAAAAGAAGCAACAAACTGGAAACTGCAGGAAACTTATTTTCATCACCTGTTTACAACAGCAATGCAAAATGAGGTGAAAACCAGGCCATTCTGCTCTGACGCGGAGTTTCAGTCATTCGAGCCACAGCTGTGCTAGCCTCGTGTTCACTTGTATTTTCCAGACATGAAAATGGATCGGCTGTGTGATCATCATTCCCTTTGCTGATAGTCTTGTTTCCAAAGACCACTGTCTATTTCTTGCCTATGACATAGGGGTAGAAGCTGTGAGCTGCAAGATTGTCTGTCTGAAATGTCACAAATTTCAGTAAGGTGCAGGATCTAGGCCATTTAAGGAGCCTGAGTGTATTGTTCACAAAACACAATGCTCTGAGATCACTTGAATTAGAAGTGTCACAAACACACACACAAGTACTGTAAAACCAAAGGGTTGGCTTTTTAAAAAAATAAATAATGTACATTTATTCTAATGCCATGAAAAGTTCAGTAGCTTTCTTTTATTAAATCATAAATCAAAAACTGGGGAGGAAATCCTGAGCTAGAATATGATTACATAGCCGTGTTTTATAATCCTTGCATTTATTACAAAGCATATGGTGAAGGTAGCATTTGTGCTAAGTCATCCAGAACAAAAACCTACGCCTGTCTGTATGTTGTTTTTTTCAGTCCGCATACCATTCATTAGCTGATGAGGTGAACAAAGAGCTAACCCAGTGCAATAGGTTGGAATGCCCACAATTCAAAAGGTGCTAAAAATGTGATGTCTTAACCCAGTGAAGTATGGCTGAGAGGATAAGAGAGCTGCTTGGGATTTGGAGCATGTCACTCAAGTCCTCTAAAAGTGACAAAACAAAGTGATTCATGTTTCCAGTTGACGTTGCTTTTACTTGCATTTTCCTGAAAGATGAGCTCTTTGGAAGGAAGACCTGTGAGGACATGTATACTTTTAATACAGGATGTAATAAAACACCTACAGCACTTGAATGCCCGATGGTGAAAGGTTTCTATACATGAGGACACATGATTTAGCTTGAAATGTTATTTATTACCTGTAAATATATATATTTTTATGTGTGTAAAGGTAGTTTGTATATATTGCTGAGATTATCAAGACTATCTCCATTTATACAGCTGTGTGCTATTAATCCTGTATATAGCTTTCAAAGACCTACTTAACCATGCTTATAAAATAATGCAGTGTAATATACATTTTCTAAAGAAAGCATCTCAATTTTGTACAGAATGGAAACCCTAGACTTTAATAAAATTGTCAAATTAATTCCCTAGTTAAACTAGTTTTGTTTTGCAGAAATAAGCATTGAAACATTAGTGGTATTTTAAAACTGACAAAATTTGCTGGACTCTGGGAACAGATAGAGGGAGACATATTTTCAAAAGCAGCTAGTGATTTTCAGTGCTTCCAGTTTTGGTTGCCCTGCTTGAGATGCCTTAAAGGGGCCTGATTTTAAGGAAAAGGCAGAAAAAATCAGAACCTTCTAAGATGGGCACCCCCAAATCAAGGCTCCTCAAATTGCTAGCCATTCCTGAAAATCTTGGCCCGAAGGAAAAAAGTAGTTAATCAAATATTGGGCCTTCCAAACTTGACACTGTCCATTTCTATAATGTTGAAAGTCTTCTTTCGTTTTTTTGCATATGGCATAATTACATTTCTAGGGCTACCAAACACATGACTAGAAACTTGCTTATGGCTGAGGTGTGCTTGGTGCAGCTAGAGGGATGGGTGGCTGTGTGGAGGACAAAGATAGATGTAATCCACTTCACTTTTCTATCACTACCTCCTGCTGTTGGGGTCGTTCTGCACCATAATAATTCACCCAGCACAAGCTAGAGCAGCCTGCAGGTGGCTGTAATTTTATGATGTATTGTACCACAATAGACAGTGATAGCTAGAAAGCAGAAGAGCCCTGGCTACACTCATCAAGTGAAGACAGAAGGGGTGATCTAGGAGCCATTAAAGCAGCCCTGGTTTAGCTGAGGCTCTCCTTGCACAGGGCAATGCTTGAGTGACTGAGCTGGGACACTGGTGGGGAATGAAGATAGGCTTATGGATGTAGAGGTAGGTGAACTTTTTCACAAATAGTTTATTCACTGAAAAATGCAGTTTTGGTGCAACTGAAGCTATTTGTGAATTCAGGCCTTGTCTACACTTGCAAGTTGGAGTGCATTAAATCAGCCCCGGGCGCCCTAACTCCTGAGGTGTCCACACTGGCAAGGCATGTAAAGTGCCCGGACTCCGCGGCTGGAGCTGCCTGGTAATCCACCTCCACAAGAAGCATAGAGCTTGCTGCACCCTGGCTGGAGCGCCGTGGTGCCAGTGTGGATGCCCTGGTCTATTAATGCGCTCTGATCGGCCTCCAGGAAGTGTCCCACAATGCCTGTTCTAGCCATTCTGGTCATCACTTTGAAGTCTACTGCCCTGCCCTCAGGTGACCACCTGTCAGACCCGCCCTTTAAATTCTCTGGGAATTTTGAAAGTCCCCTTCCTCTTTGCTCAGCCCAGCGTGGAGTGCTCTCAGCGAATCTTTCCAGGTGATCATGCCCCCCCGTGCCAGGCGATCCCCAGTACGGAACAATGGCGAGATGCTGGACTCATCCGTGTTTGGGGGGAGGAAGCTGTCCAGTCCCAGCTGCGCTCCAGCCCTAGGAATTACAGTACCTACAGGCAGATATCAAAGGACATGATGGAAAGGGGCCATGAGCGGGACGCAGTACAGTGCAGGGTTAAAGTGAAGGAGCTGCGGAATGCCTACCGCAAAGCCCGTGAGGCAAACAGCCACTCCGGTGCTGCCCCCGTGACCTGCCGTTTCTACAAAGAGCTGGATGTGATACTTGGGGGCGACCCCAACTCCACTCCGAAGACCAGATGGACACTTCAGAGGCCATGGCAGCCCAGAGTGCAACAAGGCAGCAGGAGAAGGAAAGCGGGAGCGAGGGTGCTGAGAAGGAGCGGGGGCCAGAGCCAGAGGACGGCCCAGCATCCCTAGATGCATGCAACCAGGAGCTGTTTTCAAGCCAGGAGGAAGGTAGTCAGATGCAGCAGACAGTGCTTGGGGAAGAACAAAGAGCAGATGAGGTGCCTGGTAAGCGGCTTTGATTTTGTGAAGGGAGTTGTTGGGTGCGGGCCGTCGGGGCGAGGAGGGTGACAGAAAGAAAGGTTAGGGCTGCATGCATGCCTAGATGCGGAATAGGGCTTTGATGTGTTCTCTCACATCGCGGTAATCGACCTCAGTGATCTCTTCAAAGGTCTCATGCAGAAGCTGGGCAAGCCACTTGCACAGGTTCCTTGGGAGAGCTACTGTGCTCCTTGTCCCAGTCAGGCTAACATGTCCGCGCCACCGTGCTGTGAGGTGCAGGGGGACCACTGCAGCACACAGGCAAGCTGCATAAGGGCCAGGGCAGAAGCCGCATTGTAGTAAAGACCTTCCCTTGCTTCCCAGGTCACCCTCAGCAGCGAGAGAGCTTCCAGGATGAACTCATCCTGTGGAAAATGAGGGGACAGTGTTGAGTATAGGGGCCCCAAGCAGCTGTTGGCTCTCCCCAAGGCACAAGATCCCAGAAGACAGTACGGCCCTGGAACAATCAGTCCCCCCTGCCCCTGTGGTTACTCATCATTTCAGGGTTCTTGTGGGTTATGCGCGTTCACTGTGGGACAGTTTGTTCTATTGTGTACACTGTGCTTGTCTATAAGTTCGGCCAAATCATTACTCTGTCTGGTGTGAACAATGCTGCCTCTGTTAAATGTTGCATTTTGGCTTTACAGATGCAACCTTGAGATCCCAGCTGTCCTTGTTATCAACGGCCAAAAGGCTGCACAGGCTCAGGAAGTGGCTGCGAAGAAGCAAAGAGGACATGCTACATGAAGTCATGCAGCAGTCTCTTTCTGAAAATCAAAAAGACAGAGCAGATCCGCGCCCACCCCCCCTGCAGCCCTTGTTCCAAAACTCTTTCCCTTGCGCCCCCATGTCACCACCAACCCACTTTCCCCACCATCCGGGTTCTTTTCGCCACCAGCTGCCTCCAACACCTTTAGCTTCATCACCCAGCCCTGCCAACTACGACCCTGACCCACTGCACTCAGCCCCCATCACCCTGCATTTTAGCCAGCCTGAAGTGCAGCATTCATTGCACAGCCCTCCAGACAGGAAGGCTGAATATGGTAACAGGACATATGCAAATCTGTGATTGTTCCATTTCCCCACCCCACCCCCTTCCTTCCTCCCATACAGCACAGATGTGTCATGCCATGTGCGTTTCCTCAGCAGTTGTGTTTCTTTTCAATAAATGAATTTTTTGGTTTTGGAACATTCTTTATTGCATTAAGTAAAAGATAGCATAGCCCAGGAAAGCAACAGGCACCGCTAGTCAGTGCATCATACGTAGCAAATACAGATGCCTGCTAGCATTAGAACCACTGCACTTCACTCCCGTGCAGGGCACCAGACGTTACTGGTGGCTTTCAGCATCAAATTGCTCCCTCAACGCATCCCAAATCCTTACAGCCCTGTGCTGGGCCCCTCACATAGCCCTGGTCTCTGGCTGTTCAAATTCAGCCTCCAGGTGTTGAACCTCCATGGTCCATGCCTGAGTGAAGCTTTCACCCTTCCCTTCACAAATGTTATGGAGGGTACAGCACGCGGCTATAACTATTGGGATGTTGTCATGGGCCAGGTCCAGCTTCCCATACAGACAGCACCAGCAGCCCTTTAAACAGCCAAAAGCACACTCAATGGGTATTCTGCATCGACTCAGCCTGTTGTTGAACTGCTTCTTGCTGCTGTCAAGGCTCCCTGTGTACGGTTTCATGAGCCATGGCATTAAGGGTTAGGTGGGGTCTCCAAGGATCACAATGGACATTTTGACTTCCCCTATGGCGATCTTCTGTCAGGGAAGAAAGTCCCGGCTTGTAACTTCCTGAACAGGCCTGTGTTCCGAAAGATGTGTGCGTCACGCACCTTTTCAGACCAGCCTGCGTTAATGTCCATGAAACGCCCATGGTGATCCACAGGCACCTGGAGAACCATTGAGAAATACCCCTACTGATTTATATACTCAGAGGCTAGGTGGTCTGGTGCCTGAATTGGAATATGCACGCCCCTCCACAGTTAGGGAAACCCATTTGTGCAAAGCCAGCCACAATGTCACGCACATTGCTCAGAGTCGTGGTTCTTCTGAGCAGGATGCGATTAATGGCCCTGCACACTTGCATCAACACGATTCCAACGGTCGACTTGCCCACTCTGAACTGGTTAGCGGCCGATCGGTAGCTGTCTGGAGTAGCCAGCTTCCAGATTGCAATAGCCACCCGCTTCTCTACCATCAGGGCAGCTCTCAGTCTCGTGTCCTTGCGCCACAGGGTGGGGCCGAGCTCTTCACACAGTCCCATGAAAGTGGTTTTCCTCATCCGAAAGTTCTGCAGCCACTGCTCGTCATCCCAGATGTGCCTGACGATGTGATCCCACCGCTCAGGGCTTGTTTCCTGAGCCCAAAAGCGGCGTTCCACGGTGGTGAGCATGTCCGTGAATGCCACAAGCAATCTCGTGTCGTATGCGTTACTCCAGTCGACATCATCGTCGGACTCCTCGCTGCCACTTTGTAGCTTAAGGAGTAACTTGACTGCAATTCGTGACATGCTGGCGAGACCCATTAGCATATTCCTCAGCAGTTCGGGATCCATTCCCGCAGACCGAAAGTACAAAAAACATTGAAAGATGGCGGCAAATGTGGACAGAAGCACAGGGATTGCTGGGATGCAAAGCGATGCATCACGGGGCATGAGGACAGGACCCAGGATACCCCGTGCCCCCCATCCTCCTTCCCACAAGCCTCAGCGCCAGAATGGGAAGAGGTGCTCTGTGGGATAGCTGCCCATAATGCACCGTTCCAAATGCCGCAGCAAGTGCCGCAAATGTGGCCACGCCACTGTGCTTGCACCTGACAGTGTGAACACACTCCAGCGCTTTCCCTACTGCGCTCTCCGAGGGCTGGTTTAACTCCCGGCGCTCTACATCTGCAAGTGTAGCCAAGCCCTCAGTGAATAGTTTCAGCCACATGCACCAGGGGAAAAAAATCAAAAGTTGAAATCAATTTCAACTTTCCATTTTGAAACAACGTTTCATTCTGAAATTTAGCTAAATTTGTTTAAAAAAATTAAGGGTGAAAATCCCCTGAAAATATGACAACTCTCCACAACAAAACTTCAAGTCAAGCAAAATGTTTTGTTCAAACCAAAACTATTTTTTTTTTCAGTTTGGCCAGTGAAGTGAAAAAAATTTATCCTCTCAGCTCTAGCTGGATGGTCAGAGGCACAAACTTAGGAACCAGGTCTGAAGTCCTGAGATGAGCCATAAGAGAGGTTTGGTTTGAGGGATGGGTTAAAGCTGACCTCACTCTTATTGTAGCTGACCCAGTTCTCCTTTCTTGATGGGGGAGAGGCTGCATTGGCTGTTCATATCAAACTTTTGCCATTTCATAGGAAAGTCACAGCAGGGCACATCTCCCTAATTCAGGGGTGGGCAAACTTTTTGTTTGTGGCCGAGGGCCACATCTGGGTGGGAAAATTGCATGCAGGGCCATGAATGTAGGGCTGGGGCAGAGGGTTGGGGTGTGGGAGGGAGTGTGGGTGGGTGGTGTACAGGAAGGGACTCAGGGCAGGGGGTTGGGGTGCAGGAAGGGTTCGTGGTGTGGCTCCAGGGTGGCAGCAGCACGCAGTGGGGCTAAGGAAGGCTCCCTGCCTCCCCTGGCCCCGCACTGCGCCATGCTGCTCCCAGAAGCAGCTGGCACCACGTCCCTGGGGCCCCTGAAGAAGGAGGGGGGCAGAGGGCTCCGTGCACTGCCCTTACCTGCAGGTACCTCCCCCGAAGTTCCCATTGGCCGCAGTTCCCCGTTCCCAGCCGGGGGTCGGGGCAGTGCTTACAGGTGAGGGCAGCGCGTGGAGCCCTCTGTTCCTCCCCACAACGGGCTGCAGGGCTGTGGTGCCAGCTGCTTCAGGGAGCGGTGCGGGGCCTGCAGCGCCACGGGGGTGGCAATCCCGTGGGCCAGATCCAAAGCCCTGATGGGCCAGATCTGGCCCATGGGCCGTAGTTTGCCCACCCCTGCCCTAATCTCATAGCAGTGCTTATCTGACCCTGTAATGCTCTCCAGAATGTTGCAAGAAGGAAAGGAGACAAGAGATTTCCAAAGAAAAGTGTGGAAGGGAAGATGGGAGAGGGTGGGTCAGCTGGGAAAGTGAAATGAGAAGTAGAGAAGGGGCAGGAGAGAAGGAGCATTTAATGTGAATATAGGATGCAAGAGAAAGTGATGACCTCAACATTTTTGTTGCAGTCCCTCTGTTGGATGTTTGTTTTTCCATCAGCACTAAGAGAATCTCACAAAACAAGAGCCAGGGGAGATTCTCCTGCCCATGTGTCTTACTTCTCCTCCCGCACACTGAAGGAACTCAGGGCTGCCAGCTTTCACTATAACTATATGAAATCTCACAAAATCTGGTGTAGTCTTAAAGCACCCAGGTCCTGGAGTCATGGATTAAGTGAGGCCCTGTTACTAAAATTAGTATGTAGCCCTCAACGTTGCAGAGAAAACCTCGGGAATGTGACACTGAAAGACTCAAAATCCCAGACCCACAAGTTAAAAGAAATGCACAATTTTAAGCCAATCTCATGAATTTTTGAGGTCCTCACTCTTGATTTCTGAATGTTTGGGATGGGCAATACTGAGAATTGAAATATCAGGAAAACCACAGGGCCAAATTCTGCCCTCTGATCCTATCCATCTAGCATCTGAGCACTTCACTGTAGCACGAGTGGAAATGGGTTTCAACCAACTTGGAGAAATAGTAGACAAGGTCCCACGGAGAGACCAGTTAGGAAGAAAAGGAGTCAAAGGGGGCTGGCAGTTCCTAAAAGATGTAATACTAGAGGCTTAAAATCAAACTATTCCGATGCAGAAGAACGATAAGAGCTGCCACAGGAGCTTTTTGGCTATCTGAAACCCAAAGGGGATACATACAGGAAATGGAACTAAGGAAGTACACATGGGAATAGCACGAGCGTGTAGGGACAGCCAGGAAAGCCAAGGCAAGGAATGAGCTACAACTGGCAAGAAATGTTAGAAAAAAAAGAAGGGGTTCTACAAATATGTCAGACAAAAAAAGAATGGCGTGGGTCTGCTGCTCAACGGAGAAGAGCTGATAACGAAAGATAGGAAGGCAGAGCTGCTCAATGCCTACTTTGCTTCAGTCTACGCACACAAAATAACATGTGACCGGATGACTACTGAGCTATGATAGACAAAGGGGAGGAATGCAGATGAGGATAAATAAAGAACACGTCAGAGATCCTGTGACTAATTTGAATGAATTCAAATCAGCAGGGCCTGATGCTAATTCACCGAAGGATACTGAAGGAATTAGCTGTAGAAATCTCAGAGCCACCTGCAATAATATTTGCAAACTCCCGGATGACAGGAGAAGTCCCAGAAGACTGGAGAAGGGCTAACATAGTGACCATCTTTACGAAGGGGCAAAAAGGAGAAAAAAAGCAACATATAAAATATTCAATTTGCAAATACCTGGGAGGATGAAGGGGTGATCCCTAGCAGCCAAGAATGTACCAAGAACAAGTCATGCCAAACCAGCCTGATTTCCTTCTTTGACAGGGTAAGTGGTTTGCTGGATAGGGGGAATGCAGTGGATGTCATATACCTGGACTTGAGCAAGGCTTTTGACACAGTTCCACATGAGAGTCTCATAGGTAAGCTGGAGAAATGCAGGCTCGGTAGAACTATCATTAAGTGGGTACATAATTGGTTTTGTGAAATACTGCACGCATTCTGCTGCTTTGGGTGAATGAGGCATTATCTGAATGGTATTGTTTCTGTAGACATGGATGACATCCAAAAATGTGGTCCAAATGTATTTTTAATAAAAAGAAAGACTGAAGAATAAGCTTAAATAAAATATTTATGCTTTTACATTTTAAGTAGAGACACCTATCTAAGGCTTTAGATGCCCTAACGTCATTAATTAATTAAACTAAACCTCAGCAGCATTAAAAATCATCTCTGCTCAGGAACTCAGCCAGCCATCTACATCTTTATCCTCTAGGAAGCTCGCCCACAGCCCTCTTCCCCAAACCCTCCAAACAGATGCCTTTTGCAGAAAGTCACAAATAAATGAAGGAGGGATTTTGAGTTCACAAGGTACACAAAGGGAACATGGGAATGGGAACTGGCAGGGGAGGGAGAATGTCTTTTGCCAGGGTCCAGTTCAGCAATGCTCTCAAGAACATGCTTAGCTTTGAGACTGTGCTTCTCACCACTATTCAGCAAACCTCACTGCTGAATAGGGACGCTTCCTTGAACGGAGGACATAGCGCTCTCAAAGTTAACCCAGCTAGAACAATGTGTACAAATCAGGAGAGCAGATGCTCCAGAACTGGATACAAACTTTGTTGGCTCCTTTAGATAATATAATCAAAAAGTCATTTGCGTCACATAAACTCTGCGTTCTTAGAATTTCACAGGAACTTCTCATATAACATGCAATTGTAACTTGATACCTTTTTCTTCCTTTACTCAGATTGACTCTGGATCAATTATTATTACTAGGGCCCTACCAAAGTCACGGTCCCCATTTTGGTCAATTTCATGGTCATAGGATTTAAAAAATAATAAATTTCACAATTTCAGATATTTAAATCTGAAATGCCAAGGTGTTGTAACCGTGGGGTTCCTGACCCAAACGGGAGTCCTGGGGGTGGGTGTCACAGTATCGCCACCCTTAATTCTGCGCTGCTGCTGGTGGCGGCGCTGCCTTCAGAGCTGGGCTCCTAGCCAGCAGCTGTGGAACTGCCTGCAGCTAGGGGAGGTTACTGAAGATGGGTCTGACCCAACCATAAGAGCGGCCCTTGCAGGGGAAGAGGAAGTCCCGTCCCGCCCCAACCCAGCTGGGACTAGCATCTGGAGACCAACACATGGTAAGAGCCCCCAGCGCTGCCTCTCCCCTACACTAGCCAGATTTCACGGGTGAGTCCGGATTTCATGGTCCATGACACGTTTTTCATCGCAGTGAATTTGGTAGGGCCCTAACTATCACCAACCCACCAAATCAAACCTGTCGCTGAGCAGCGAGGAAGCCTGGCTGGCTTGTGTGTCCATTCTCAACAAGCCACAGAAAGTTAGGAAGCAGCACCCCTGCTAAAGATAGTTACCCACAATTATCCTAGAACCCGAAACACTCTAAATAGGGGAGCTATGAAAACCACGAATGACATTGCTTAATGACAACCTTATTTCTACAAATGCAACCTGCCCAGAAGCTTCTAATGAGATTTAACTAGCTGGAAAGCATGAAAGCAGTCCTAGGGTGCATCAGGTGAGGTATTTCCAGTAGAGACAGGGAAGCGTTAGTACCATTGTACATGGCACGGGTGAGCTCTCATCTAGAATAGTGTGTGCAGTTCTGGCCTCCCATATTTAACAAAGATAAATTCAAACTGGAACCAGTGCAGAAAGGAGCTACTAGGATGGAATGGAGAACCTACCTTAAGGAGCTTGGTTTGTTCATCTTAACCAAACAAAGGGTGAGGGGAGATAGGATTGCTCTCTATAAATACATCAGAAGGATAAACAGCAGGGAGGGAGAGGAGGTAGTTAAGGACCAATGTTGGCCCAAAAACAGAGATATAAACTGGCCATCAACAAGTTTAGGCTTGAAGTTAGACAAAGGTTTCTAACCACCAGAGGAGTGAAGTTGAGGAACAGCCTTCCAAGGGGAGCAGTGGGGGCAGAAAACCTAACTGGTTTCAAGACTGAACTTGATAAGTTTCTTGAGGGGATGGGATGAGGAGACGGGCCATATTTTAGGCAATCCTCAACTGCTATTGGCAAATATCTCCAATGGCTGGTGCTCGGACACAGATGGGGAGGGCTCTTAGTTACTACAGAGAATTCTATCCCAAGTGTCTGGGGGGTGGGTCTTGTCCACATGATTGGGGTCTAATAATTGCCATATTTGGGGTCAGAAAGGAATTTCCCCCCAGGTCAGATCGGTAAAGACTCGGGGCGGGGGTGAGGGTTCACCTTCACATGCAGCATGGGGCACAGGTCACTTGCTGGTTTGAACTGGGGAATAAATGGTCGATCCTCTGTAACTTGAAGTCTTTAAATCAACCTCAGCCAGAGGTTATGGATAAGGCTCTGAGTTTGTCACGGAAATCATGGAAGTCATGGATTCCGTGACTTTTCGTGACCTCCGTGACTTCTGCAGCAGCCCAGGCAACCCCTGGGTCAGTTGCACCGGCTGCTGCTGGGGCAGTATCAGGTCCCGCCAGCCCCCAGCAGCAAGAGTTTTGGGGAGAGGGGGCTCAGGGCCGGGGATTGGGGTGCGGGACCTGGAGGAGGAGGGTGTTCCTGGAAGGGCGACAGGAACTCCCCTCCCTCAGCTTCTAGCTCCACGTGCTGCCTCCACCCGCAGGTACCGCCCCCGCAGCTCCCATTGGCCAATAGGAGCTGCAGAACCAGGGCTGGGGGCGGAGCAGAGGAAGCACTGGAGCTAGGAGCTGGAGGTCGCTGCACCCGCAACCCTCCCAGTACCCTTGGCACCCCCCAGACCGCCCCCCCCAGCACCCCCTGGGCCGCCCCCACCCCACAGGGTTTAGTCAGGGATATATAGTAAAGGTCACGGACAGGTCACTGGCCATGAATTTTTGTTTACTGCGTGTGACCTGTCCATGACTTTTACTAAAAATACTTGTGACTGAAATGTAGCCTTAGTTATGGGCCTACTACAGGAGTGGGTGCGTGAGGTTCTGTGGCCGGTGAAGTATAGGTCAGACTAGATCAGTGGTTCCCAAATTTTAACAACCAGTGAACCCCTTGTGAGGTTGCACTCCAGATGATTTTATGAAAATATGCTAATGAGTGTGAATATAATGTAACTGGAATATGCTTCATGCAAAAGGTCTCTTGTAAGTATCATTATAAAGCTTATAATCTACTGAGGGTGGTCATCCTATTTGTATAAATGTATCACTCTTGTATCTGAAACTAGAAATATGAAATATAACTCTGAGGTCCTATTGTAATTATGCAAAGTGTGGACCATTAATGGTCGTTTGGAATCTTGCTGGTTCCAATTAACCAGGACAATTGACTGTAGATGGCTCTGTTTACTTGCAAGCTGTCAGGATTCCTTTCCCACTCTGATCACTGGGGTACAGATGTAGGGACGCGCATGGAAGACCCCCTAAGGTTATTCTTACCAGCTTAGGTTAAAACTTCCCCAAGGCACAGATTCCCTTCTTGCCTTGGGATCGGTGCCACCACCAAGTGATTTAACAAACAATCAGAGAAAGGATCACTTGGAGTCTTATTCCCCTAAAATATTCCCTCAAGCCTATACACCCCCTTTCCTGGGGAGGCTTGAGAATAATATCCTAACCAATTGGTTACAAAATGATCAAAGACCCAAACCCCTAGGTCTTGAAACAGTGAAAAAATCAGTCAGGTTCTTAAAAAGAAGGATTTTATTTAAAGAGAAAGAGGTAAAAGAATCACCTCTGTAAACTTAGGCTGATAGTTAACCTTACAGAGTAGCAGAAAATTGAAAGAGCACAGAGGAACCCCCTCTAGCCTTAGATTCAAAGTTACAACAAAACAGGGATAAACCTCCCTCTAGCAAAGGGAAAATTCACAATTTGAGAAAACAAAGATAAACTAATATTCCTTGCCTGGCTATTACTTACAAGTGTGAAATATGAGAGACTTGTTCAGAAAGATTTGGAGAACATGGATTGATGTTCGGTCCCTCTTAGTCCCAAGAGCGAACGGCCACAGAAACAAAGAACCCAAAACAAAACCTCTCTCCCCTTCCAGATTGGAAAGTATCTTTTGTCCCCATTGGTTCCTTTGGCCAGGTGCCAACCAGGTTACTTGAGCTTCTTAACCCCTTACAGGTAAGGAGGAATTTAAGCTACCCCTATGGTTATGACACAAGCCTTCCTGTGAGTCAGGATGAATGAAGGGTTGGGGTTTCACAGGACTTGTGACCATGTCACCTGGTACTGGAATCCATCTTAAACCTGGTGCTTTTCCATTTAGAAGGAGGGGTGGGGACCCAGAGAGACAAAAGATTCCCGCCTTGTGCCAAAGCTATACAAGGGGGGTGGAACAGAACAAAGGAGGCTGCAGTCACTAGAAATCCCCTAGCTACCACCTGAGCTGGAACAAGGACTGTACCAGGGGAAAGGATTGGGCCCAGACTAGAAAGGAGTCTAGTCTGTGAAAGAAGCTTATTGGAACATCTCTGAGGGTGAGATTTCATCTGTAATCAGTTTCTTAATGTATTAGGCTTAGATTTGCGTGTTTTTGTTCTATTTTGCTTGGTAATTTACTTTGTTCTGTCTGTTATTACTTGGAACCACTTAAATCCTACTTTTTATATTTAATAAAATCACTTTTTGCTTATAAATTAACCCAGAGTAAGTAATTAATTCCTGGGGGAGCAAACAGCTGTGCATATCTCTCTATCAGTGTTATAGAGGGCAGACAATTTATGAGTTTACCCGGTACAAGCTTTATGCAGAGTAAAATGATTTATTTGGGGTTTGGATCCCATTGGAAACTGGGTATCTGGGTGCTAGAGACAAGAGCACTTTCTTAGCCATTTTCAGTTAAGTCTGCAGTTTTGGGGGGATGTGGTTCAGACCCTGGGTCTGTGTTGGAGCAGACTGGCATGTCTGGCTCAACAAGGCAGGGTTCTGAAGTTCCAAGCTGCCAGGGAAAATGGGCTCAGAGGTAGCCTCAGGACATCAGGTGGCAGTCCCAAGGGGGTCTCTGTGACCCAACCCATCACACCCCTTTCACTAGAATGTCAAGTCTCGTGAACCCCCTCCTAAAAATGAATATTTCCAGCGATTTTCTCCTTTACCTGAGTATAAATTATAAAAGCAGTGATCTTGGAAATATAAAGTTTGTTTTTATGACATGTTTATTACACACTATTTATTATTAATTATTATTTATCATTACAGTATTTTTATTACATCACGAAAATGGCAACACTTTTCCAAGATATACTTTTGTAGCTTGTATTACTTGGAATAAGCCTGTTACAAGACAAGGCTCCTCTGTTTCATCAAGGAGTATCAGATGTGAAACAGCATGAAGGTATTTAAGAAGCCAACTCAAAGAGTTCCTCCTACACAAGCATTCAGGTCTTGAGCAGTCCAGGCAAGCAACGCACATTACAACAAAGCTTAAACTTGTTCTTCATAATAATTTTAAAAACAATAAAGCTGCCTATTTAATTTTAAAAACAGCAAAAAATATCCACCTCTCTTTCCATTTCTTATAAGGAGTCTTGAAGTTTAAATCTCCTCAGTGTGATAGATATGCTTGCTTTGATCTGCTTAGCTCTTGGAAGTCCAAGGGCTCCGTGCTGCTGGCCCCATGCTGCCCAGTGTCCCTAGGGACAGCTCTGTCCACCATTAGGGAATTTTTTCCCGAGAACCCCCTGTAACATTTCATGAACCCCCAGGGGTTCACGAACCGCAGTTTGAGAACCACTGGACTAGATGATCCTGATGCTCACTTCTGGCCTTAAAGTCTAGGAGCCTATTTCAAAGCTAGTAATGAGCTATTTTTGAGCTAGAGAGAGCCCTGAAGAAATGTTAAGAGATCCCATCCATTTTAAAAAGAAGCAATTTTAATTCTTTAGAGCTCCTAGATATTTTGAAGTATTTCCTTGTAACTTTCCCCGAAATTCCATCTCTACCCTACCAGTGAACATGTGAATTTCAATTAGGCTGGGAGGTGGGGGTATTCCTTATTGAGGGACTGATCCAAAGCCCAGGGAGGTCAATGGGAGTCTTTTCATTGATTTCAGTGGATCAGGCCATAACAGACAGAATAGTATCCCACTTTAACAGGAAAACTCAACTCACCCTTACCTATGGCAAAAAAAAAGTATGCAGCTACTGAATTTGCTTCTCTCGCTCACAGGTATATTTTAGCAGGAAGTGGCTGTGAATGCTGTGGGACACCCACCCCTTAGGATCTAGATTCACAAATGTATTTAGGCACCAAACTCCCATTCAGAGGCCCCGGAGGTGGGGACTATCTGGGCCGTGGACTGATCACTTTTTGGCCAGGTCAAACCTGAGACCTGGTCTACACTGGGGGGGGGATCGATCTAAGTTACTCAACTTCAGCTACGAAAATAGCGTAGCTAAAGTCGACATACTTAGGGCTACTTACCACGGTGTCTTCACTGCGGTAGGTCGACTGCTGACACTCCCCCGTCAACTCTGCCTACATGTCTCACTCCGGTGGAGTACCGGAGTCAATGGGAGAGCGCTTGGGGGTTGATTTATCACGTCTTCACTAGACACGATAAATTGATCCCTGGTGGATCGATCACTATGGAGGTAAGTGTAGACATGCCCTGAGGGGCGTTACAACCCAGTGTGCCAGGTTGCAATGCCACTCACTCAGATTTGGAAGGAGTGGGTGTAGGGGTCAGGCTGATGGTGGGGGGGATGCCTGAGAGGGGGGAGAGGGGGGTCTGGCGGGGGGAGAAAATCTATAGTGCTCCCCTTTAAATGGTGTGCTGCAGCCCCCAGCTCCATTGAAAGTCAAGGAAGTTAAACACATGCTTAAGTTCCACTGACTTCAATGGTATTTAAGCCCACACTTAAACACATGCTTAAGCACTTTGCCAGATGGGGCCATATTGTGGTGAATTTTATTAATTATTGCAAAGCAAATAAATATATATATAAATACTAAGGAAAAGTGATGAGTCAAACTATTGTATAAAGATCACCCAGACGACACAATAACAGAGTAAGATACACATCAGATAGAAATAAAGAGTAAATGAGTAGAGGCTACATTTGCAGTTCATTAATTATTAGGTGTGTGAAATGAAGGTATGGGAAAGTAGAGAAGGAGTGTTTTGGATGAAATATTTTGCTAAGGCAGAACACCCACCCACATATTTTGGAATGTAATCAAAATTATTTATATATGCACTAATTTTTAAAAAATAATGTTTTTAGTCCAGACACAAAATTAAGCCAGATTTCCTCGTTAATTTTGGTAAAGTTCTGTCTGCAGTTTAAAGGAGTTTGGCTTATTTTCTTTGCCCTGCAATCTTAATTTCTTTGAAAAAAGGGACATAGGCCAAAGCTGGGCCCAGGAAAAACATGGCCCCATATCAATCCTATTTTAAGTTTTCAGAGCAGAGAGAAGTCATGGAATATGGTGGATGTAAAAATGTAAGCACAATGACTTGCTCAGGATTTGGGAGATAGCTTGCTTTTTCATTACACAACTTGGGCAGTAATTCTTTGTTTCTCTTTTTAACTTCAGCACATTAAAAGACCCACTGACACCTCATGAAGAACCAAAGTTTTACACAACATTTTTATATATTAATCATTTAGATTTAAATTTGAAAAAAAAGGGGACTTTTTGAGGCTGGCATTTAAAGAAGCTATGCACCCAAATCCCACTGAAATTCAATAAAAGTTGAGGGCTTGCTCTTTTGAAAACCCCACTCTGAATTTCCACTATGTGCTTCAGAACTGTTAGGTGTTACTCCTTTCTCACCAAGGTTTAACTAGTGTGGCGCACACCCTCATGTCCAGTATAGGATGACTACTATGTGAAAAAGTCTCTCCTTTTTCATTATATTTTTGTTGTCTCAGCAAATAGGAGAGACCTTGTAGTCAGACTCTTTCCTGCATTATTGGATGGCGTTTTCAGCAATTTTGACACAATGAATGTCCTGTGGTTTTCTTGTCTGACATCTTACTTAATGCTATTGAGCATAACACATTTTCCCCTGTATTGATGTATGCAGCTATTATTGGGTCATGTCTCTTATCTGACCAACCATCATGTATTAATATCAGGGTAGATACTTTTAGTTCTTCCTTGAATTTTTCCTCTCTTCCTTCATTTTCACCACCTAGAAATGGGCTTGTGAGATAGGCTATGTCCCTCCAGACAGATTTAGAGGGCTTCAATTGTTCCTTTAAATCACTCAGTGTGTGCTACATTGAAGGTAAGGTTGTTTGCAGAACAGAAGATTGAGACTTGTTCATCAAGTTCATGTCTCCCTTTCCATTGTTTTCATGGTCTCATTGCAGACTGGTTGTTGCCATTTTTTGGATGTTGAAGATGAATGGACTGTTTCCAAATGAAAATGATATGGAAGAGCAACTGGATGGTCTGGAACAAGGAATTAAGTCATCATGGCTTTATTAGATAATGATTATAAAACACTGAAAATGTCTCACTAACAGTACAGTCGTCAGAAGACTTATCAGTATTCTGCTCCTTCCACTTCAATGGACAAGGCTTCATTCAATGGCACATTTGATCTTGAAGAACCCAAAGAAATCAATTTTCTACATAAATCCTTTGCATATCATTGCTTAAATACATTTCACTTCAGAGGAATTATCTACTTTCATTTCTTCAGTCCCTTTGAGTTTGTCTCCTACCACTTCCTTCAGCGTCAGCTATGCTGGGTCCCAGATTCACACACCGAGGGTCAGTGATCTGTAAATATTAATCACACATTTGTGGTATTTATCAGCAGCTTTTACAGACAGAACGAGGAAAAAAAGCCTCCTAGTGAATTCAACATCCTGAAGACCGAAGCCTAGACATAAGCTAGTCATCTTCAAATATAACCAGGATATCACATGTCCTACTCACTCTCCAGGGGCGATTCCACAGTCTAGCCAATCAAGTCCTATTTATCACTTTCTGACTCCACCCACTCTCCTCTCCTACTACCAATGACAGTTCATACAACCTACCAGCCACACCCTTCCCTCCAATCACCAGCGTCTCCAACCATTCCCCTTCTCCTCTAGACGTCTAGAACCGTCTCATTCCCTCACAGGCCTGAAGGGAATAACAAGAACTGCAGTGGTCTCATCCTTTCCTGTTTAACTTTTCAGAACGTAGTTTTCATTCACAAACTGAAATCCGAGCTGAATGTTTCTAGCCTCGGAAACTTTTCATCTTTTTGTTTAAGTTCATTGTAAACACTACAGAACGACTTGAGAACTAAAAATTGAACAGATCTGGAAAAATCCTAAAATATCTTTTAAAAAATACAAAATACGATGTTGTTTTCTGTTCTGGAAAAAAGAGAAAAAACAGGCAGAAGGCAAGAGGTCATTCCACAACCCTGATTGCCAGTGTGACTGAGCCATCCTAAAAGACAACTTGTTAAGTAAGGGCTGGGAGGTGGTGGTGAAACCAACTGGCTCTTACCCACAGCACAGAGCACTCTGGCAGGTATAAATAGAGGACAACCCTTACTAGAAATCAGGAAAGCTGGCACTCACTCTTTCTTCCCCTCCCTATGAATTTGAGGGGAAATCTTGATTTATGGATTGCAGGCTCACAGCCTTTTGCTGGCTATCCTGTAGGCAGGGACTAGCTTCACGGGTTTGCCCACTGCATCGCTGCCGTATTTGCTACTGATTTTATTATAATTACTATTTTCTACCAGCTTTGAACAAAATGATTGTCCAGGAGTGCAACACCACTGCTCCATGCCATGCAGCGTGCTCCAGCTTCCACCTGAATCACTTCTCCTGGGCCAGCTCCTGTGCTCTCTCCTTCTCCCACTTCCCTGCAAGGAGGGGTTAGAGGCCTTGGAGGGAATATCTACACTGCAGTTAGACACCCTGGGCTGGCCTGTGCCAGCTGCCTCAGGTTTGTGGGGATCGGGCTGCAGGGTTGTTTAATTGCACTCTACACATTCTGCTGCAGCCGAGCTCTGGGACCCTCCCACCTTGCAGGGTCCTGCAGCCTGGGCTCCAACCTGAGCGTCTACACTGCAATTAAACAGCCCTGGAACCCTGCGAGCCTGAGTCAGCTGGCACGAGCCAGCCGTGGGTTTTTAATGGCAGGATAGACTGAGGGGGCTAATGGAGTGACCCAGGAGCCTTTGGTTGGTTTTGAGGGATGGCGTGGCTCCATCCTATATTGCTCACATGGAGCAAAGCAGGCTTTGAGTGGCCCTGTGATTTTCACAGGCAGGGTGTCGGGAGGGGAGCAGCGCCTCAGGCTGCCAGGCTTCATGCCTGACCCCACCAGATGTTAAACATGCAGTGGCTCTGCTCCCATCTCCAGAAAGCACTGCAGCTCTGAGGCCACAGACAGCTGCGGGGCTGAGGGCCTTCTGGGAACCACGAGGGGATCCGGGGCAGGACAGCAGTGAAGAAGCCCTGCATTGGTACAGCCAACACTAAACGATTTGACTGAGGAAAGCATCTACTGTACCTTGCGGCAGTGGATGGTTGGAGGGGGAGAGCAGCATACATTGCACTTTTGAGGGGAGGGAGAGCATTTTTACCTTTTTGTAAACATTTTAGATGACTTCTTCCACAACTGCCTCTGGTGAAACAGGGCTACTGCGCTGCGTGGTGCATTCCTATACATGTCTGAGGTCCCCATTACTGCCAGCCTCAAATGTTCAAAAATCAATGAGTCAGCTGCCTTCCCTCCCCACAAGACATTTTAAAGTAGTAATACACTATTGTTTGCTTCTAGTTTCTGAGCCTTTAGATGCCAGCAGGCAGGGAGGCAGGGGCAGGGAGTGAGTGGAATTCTGATTCTAGGGCTTAATTTGTAATGAAAGAGGTGCTGGGGCTCAAGCAATGTTTTTACTTTATAACTGACGCAGCAAGCTCAGAGGTGCCAGGGCTGTGAGCTGCCAAGCCTAGAGGTACCGGGACTCAGCCCTGGCAAGCCCTGGAACAAAGTAAGTACTGCTTGACTCCATCTTTCCAGTCCATTAGCCGGTGGAGCGGCTATAAAAAGGGATGCAATCTGCAACTGATATAGACCAGTAGCAGATGACATCCCACTGGAACAAGGTGGGAGAACTGGGAAATGAACTCTCAGCACCCCAGCTCATTCCTTGGCCCTCTCTGTGCCACCCCTTATCAGGGGGGTTGGTAAATCACAAACTAGCTGCAGCGTGGTGTGCAATTCCGTTCCCATGGGAACTTTCACAAAACAGAGGGTGTGGTCAGGGAAGTGCACAAGGGGGCAAGTACCCCCCCCCCCAGTAACCAGTGAGGGCACAGAACTCCTCCAGCCCCAGTGCTGTGGAGGGGGCACAGAACATGCCCCTCCAAAAGCAGTGAGATTTAAATTCCTGCACACCCCCCTGGGCATAGTAAATAGCAAAGAGAGGTACATGAAGGTGTACACCAAGGAACCCCGTTCAAGTCAACTCCTTAAAGAAAATTAAGGCTTCTGCTGCCTTAAGGAGAAAGCAGTGGCTGGTTAGCATGAAGCACTATTGATTTCTGAAAAAGGAATAATACCAACTTCCCTTACAAAAATAAATTAAGTTGTGTCGAAATACTGAGTTCCTTTTCCTACTTGATTTTTACTCGGGAATCGTCTGTCCTGACAGCTCACCATGATGTTAACTTTGAGATCTGCGTTAAAACAATCCGACTGCTTCAGGGAAGAAAGGTTACTATAGGGCAAATTCCTGCTGAGGCTGCAGGACTGTTACTCCCATGTGACTATTGCTGGCATGGGAACAAACATAAGGTCTGACATTTGGAAGGCCTCTGTGTACTTCTTTTTGCTATTTTTGCGATTTTATTTAAAGTGCACAGAGCCAGAAGTGCAGTGGATAGGCATAAAGAGTAGACGCCTTGAAAGACTCTTAGTCCTAGTCTCCAAGAAAATACCAGTGAGCATGGCTTGGAACTAGCATACTTAAAAAACAACTATTAGTATCCAGGTATTACATGGCACTTATCACCTTAGCACCTGATCACCTGGCAGTCATTCCTGGGTGGTGGGTGGCTTGAGAACACACTGTGAGATAGGGGGATATTATTCGTGCTCCTGGAGACGAGAGAAATACAGGGTAGATAAAATGACTCATCCAAAATCTGTGGCTGAACTCCTAAATCATAGCTCAGCACCCCATCTACTAGTTTATTCTCCCTCCCTAAGGGCTTCATACTTTCAGCCTAATTAAGAGCAGACCGGAGCCTGGTGGATCAAGGTGCAACGAAATTATGCCCTTGGGGGTCATAATGAGAAAGCAAGCACATGATCTGGGCTATAACAATTCATTAAGCAGGTATATTCCCAACTACACAACCACTGCAAACTAGAGTCATGAGCCACAGATTAGCAAAAACTGAGACCCTCAGTCCCTGGGTTGGAGCCTTAGTGACACAGGCCCAGATCTTCAAAGGTATTTAGGCACCCAACTCCCATTGATAGAGGTGCCTAAATGCCTTTGAGAATGTGGGCCACAGTCCATAGGCCCATGAACTTTGGAGGTCCAGTGCACATCCATCCCACCATCAACCTCAGCCTAGACCAATCCACACAAGCGGTCCATTTCCTGGACACTACTGTGCTAATAAGTGATGGTCACATAAACACCACCCTATACCGGAAACCTACTGACCACTATACTTACCTACATGCCTCCAGCTTCCATCCAGGACACACCACATGATCCATTGTCTACAGCCAAGCTCTAAGATACAACCGCATTTGCTCCAATCCCTCAGACAGAGACAAACACCTACAAGATCTCTATCAAGCATTCTTACAACTACAATACTCACCTGCTGAAGTGAAAAAAACAGATTGATAGAGCCAGAAGAGTACCCAGAAGTCACCTACTACAGGACAGGCCCAACAAAGAAAATAACAGAACGCCACTAGCTGTCACCTTCAGCCCCCAACTAAAACCTCTCCAGCGCATCATCAAAGATTTACAACCTATTCTGAAAAATGATCCCTCACTCTCACAGATCTTGGGAGACAGACCAGTCCTCGCTTACAGACAGCCCCTCCAACCTGAAGCAAATACTTACCAGCAACCACACACCACACAACAGAACCACTAACCCAGGAACCTACCCTTGCAACAAAGCCCGATGCCAACTGTGTCCAAATATTTATTCAAGTGACACCATCATAGGACCTAATCACATTAGCCACGCCATCAGGAGCTCGTTCACCTGCACATCTACCAATGTGATATATGCCATCATGTGCCAGCAATGCCCCTCTGGCATGTACATCGGCCAAACCAGACAGTCTCTACACAAAAGAATAAATGGACACAAATCTGATATCAGGAATCATAACATTCAAAAACCAGTAGGAGAACCCGTCAACCTCTCTGGCCACTCAGTAAAAGATTTAAGGGTGGCAATTTTGCAACAGAAAAGCTTCAAAAACAGACTCCAATGAGAAACTGCCGAGCTTGAATTAATATGCAAACTAGATACCATTAACTTGGGTTTGAATAGAGACTGGGAGTGGCTGGGTCATTACCCATATTGAATCTATTTCCCCTTGTTGAGTATCCTCACATCTTCTTGTCAACTGTCTAAATGGGCCATCTTGATTATCACGACAAAAGTTTTTTTCTCCTGCTGATAATAGCTCATCTTAACTAATTAGCCACTCACAGTCTGTATGGTAACTTCCAACTTATCTGTAGGCATATATCTATCTATCTATCTATCTTACTATATGTTCCATTCTATGCAGCCAATGAAGTGGGCTGTAGCCCACAAAAGCTTATGCTCTAATAAATTTGTTAGTCTCTAAGGTGCCACAAGTCCTCCTGTTCTTTTATCCTGAAGCTGCAGCTGGGCCTTTCCAGTGAGAGCCTTACTTCTTGATGCACCAACAACCAGACTGGTCAGCTAGACCCGTGATCAGTCCTCCCGCCGGAGGCAGGTGCTATAAAGCAGAACAGGTAGTTAGACTACTCCCTGCTCATGCCTGGCGTTCCTCCATATGGGATTCCAAGCCTTCCTTCCACCAGACTGCTAGGCTAATGGTAGAGCTCACTGAGGCCAACCCTCTGAGGGATGGCTCTCCCAGCCTTTCCCTGGCCCACGTGGGGACCTCAGCTTCTAACTCCAGCCGTGGTGGGGAGAGCGGGGGCTGCTCACTCATGTGCCCAAGTGGGTAGGGATGGGGCACAGACAGGAGGGGACCCCAGGCTCTAAAGCTAAATTGGTCTCATCACTCTGGGATGAGGAAATTAGAGACAGCTGCTTTGTAAGGGCTTTGGAATGCCTTGGTAGTCACAGCAATGTGACGTAAAATGAAGATCCTGAGGTTTCGCGGCTTGCGCCTGAGTGGGAGGACTTGCCAGCATGTCTGTCTGCATTAGGCTTGGAGAGGATGCCATGAGAAATGTCAGTTGCTCCTGAGGCAAATCCAACTTAGTATGAGAGCCTGGAAATAGCTGGCAAAGAAAAAAAATACTTCCAGAGCCAAATGATAGGTGCCGTAACGGGAAAGGTGCCACCAACTCCTGGGGCTAGATTACAGATTTGCCAATAGTCCCAAGTAAAGGCCAGTACATAGCTATGCTAGCCCAGCCACAGGGCAGGGACTGAATTGTGCCCCTGGCTCCCGAGGGACAGTAATCTGTACCAAAGCTTTTACCAGCTGTAGATTGCTCCTGGGACCGGGTATACCCTCTGCATGCACAGACAGCTTGGAGACGCACTGCTTGGAAACCCCGGGGGTGGGTTATTGACAGCGTTCCCCCCCGCCCCGTCACAGCATGCCCAGCACCTTGCTGACAACAACAGCACAGAGTTCCTCAGCCTTCTGTACCAAGGCTGGGAGGGGGAGAAGATCTCTCTTGGCTCTGGTTCACACAGCCTGGTTCGCTTTCTCTACTTCCCCGTCCCCCTTCCACTCCTTGCGCTCATGGGCTAATTAGGGCTTTAATGCTGCCCAGTCCCTTCGAATCTGCCCCTTAGGCAGAGCTCTGTCCCTCGGGCTTACTCCGCAGCAGTGTAGTTGGCCATACAGTGACCAGGGTGCGGATGCAGGTGTGATGCCCGGTGCCCTGGCACAGCAGCCAATGCACTGTGTGGGTGAGGAGTCAAGGCTGCACCCACTCCACACCCACCTGGGCGGGATGGGGAGTAGCAGCCCTGCAGAGAGCTCTCTCGCCTGGATTGTGACTCATGATACGGGTAGCCGGGTAAGAGGGCACCCAACCCCCACTCTCTCCCCTGAGCGGGCTCGCAGGGCAAGCCGTAGTCTTGTCCATAATTAACAGCCATAACGTGGAGTGATGCTTGCCGCTATCTCAGAGGAGGCACGTTAGTGCAAGCACATACCAGCAAATGCTGGCAGGGGTGCAAAGGCTACACCCACTGGGAGAGGCAGCCAGACTCAGTGTGCTCCCCCTAAGGCCCTTGGAGACATCACCTGGGCTCTTCAGCTGCTCCTTGCAAGTGTTCCAGAGAGGCTGCATTTGCAGAAGCCAGAGACAGCTGTCACAGAGCAAGTCAGAGAAAAGCTGTATGTTACTACATGGTTAACAGGGTTAAGGGAGCCGCCTGGGGAGGGAAGTGCACCACCGCCTCCTGCAGGGTGAGTTAGATTTCTAATGTACTCATTAGCCTTTCAGCCAGTGCTGCACTTTGACAGTTATACCCTGCCGGGACCTGATTCTGGCCCCTGCCAATCAGGAGTCACTCCACTGAAATCAGTGGAGTTCCAGCATGGAGAACCAGGCACCCATGGACCAGATCCACAAATGCGTCAGGGGAACCAAACGGAGGAAGTGAATAGTAAGACATCTCAGACGACATTAGGGATGAGAGAGTTGGGCTGTACATGCACGTCATAAAAGCCACCAGGGTGACCTCCAACAAGCCGCTGCTTGTTCACGTCATCTGGCCAAAGGTCCCTGGGTTCAGACGGAGCAGTCCCGATGATTACCCCTGTTACGTGTGTCACTGTGTACAAAAGAGGAGTGTGGGCACTTTGTTTTCTTTTTGCTCTCTCAGAGGTTTCTCTTGTGAGTTTTCGGATGTTTTTCCTTCCAACGGGTAAGGCGGTAAATGAGAAACTACTGCCTCTGGCAAAACTAAGAGAAGGCCTGACAAGGAGAGAAAGCTGTGGCTTGTACGTCCTCTTCTGTCTGGCTCCAGCAAACACCTTCTGAACGAATGGTTTTTCAGTGCGGTGATGCTATGGCAGATGAGTGGCCATATCAGCAAATATTTGCTTTGCTGATTGCAGGATCTTGGAACTGATTTGCAATAGAAGGCCAAGTAGGAGCAATGGTGATCTGTGAGAAAAAACAGACAGATTGCTTTGTCAGCCATCAGCTTTAGACTCAGACAGTCCCTTTCTTGTCGCTTCTATCTCATTAGACTCTGACCTGGATCACAATTTGTCCCTATCGGTTGTTGCCTCTTTCCCGCTGTGTCAGAGGCTGCCCCATTATTTCGTTCCTTCCTGACCTCAATCTGTCCCTCTCTCATTGGCTGCAACTTCAAGACATCTATGAAATGAGTGAAGACTCGGGCCATTGTCTGAACACGGCCTCTGAGCAGAGCAAACCACAGCATCACAGCCTCTCTGAGCAGAAGACTGGAAGAATGCGAGGGCAACTGGTGATTTGCACCCCGCCTCTGAACCGGTACTCAGAGGTTTGTGAGAAGGTCGCTAATCCTTCGGACAGCTCGTAGCAGGGAAGGTGGGAGATGGAGGCCACCTGCTCTATAAATGGCGTTGCTCCCGATCTCCAGATTCAAGCCCCTTAAATTGGTTTGCAGGCCAGTGGCACTGAGACAGCAAAGGGGGAAAGTGCCAGAGACCCCTTGAAGCCTACTAGGCTTTTCTATTGCCAATCTAATCACCGTGGCAAGTGCTCAAAGCTCTGAGGGCCAGACTGTGAGGCCCTTCCTTCCTAGTGGTGAATAGGATCTTACTCCATGGGCATGCTCATTGACCGGAATGGGACTAGCTATGGGTAAGGTGCCACTTGCGGGGAGTTAGGCTCCTAATAAAAGAGATGGCTGGACAGCACACTCCAGGGTGGTCTGTATTCCCCTCTCCCCACCCCCCATTCAGTATTCAGGACAAAGTAACATTTTCTTTTGGCTGCTGCCCGGCATGCCTGGTCCCACCATACAGAGAGCAGACCTTGAAGCGGGAGCCGGGGAGAGTTTATATGCGGAGGAGGGATGGGGTGCTAGTGAGCTGTCGATTTCACCTAATAAAGGCCTTGGCTGCAATGGCTGGTGTTAACCCAGCTCGCTGCGCCCTTCTCCCAAGCATGCCCACACAAATCTCCCAAAGACCCGGGTCCTTGGGGAGGGGACAGAAGGAACCATGGGGAAAGGTGAGGCTCTTGCCAAGGGAAGCTAACTACCCCAAAGCTGCGCCGGTTTTCTGTCTGGCAGAATGGATTGAAATTCTTCCCACCTCTGACCCAGTCAGTTGTATTAATCATCAGCAGAGTGATTTGAACAGCGTCGTGAGAGTTCCCTCTAGAGGAGCAAAGGGACAATCTACATGCCAATGTTTCCCTACTCTCCACCGGAGCCGTTATTCTGCACGTCTGGCAGCAGGCGCACGTGGCGAGGCTCAAGTGCTGACGGCCAGGCGTGGCGTGGCACGTGGAGCGGTGGGGCCGCTGGAGTCCCTCAGCAGCAGCGGTACAAAGGCACACCTCTTGGCGAAAGGAGCAACAGACAAGATGCTTCGGCCGACGCTGAGCTCAGCGTAACGTGGTCCTTCAGTTAGCGTAATCCACATACTGTACAGATGATTAATATCACAATCACACCGAGGGGCACAGCTGAGATCCTGACATCATTGCGCTAGGCACTGTACAGACACAGGGAGAGGCAGGCCCTCCCACAAAGCGTTTACCATCTAAATAGGCAGAGACTAGGCAGGGAAACAGAGGCACACAGAGGTGAAGTGACTTGCCTAGGGTCACACAGCAGGTCAGTGGCATGAACAGAACCCAAGTATGGCAGGGACCAGTCCAGTACAGTATCCACTAGCCCACGCTACCCCTCCTTTCCCCATAATTATATACTCAATCCAACTTCAAGGAGATACGCTACACACTCTGTAAATGTTGTACAAGTGTCAGTTTTTAAAAGAGGTGTATGCTACTATGTAAAGGCTGAAATACTATAAAATGCCTCTTATTTACTCACTTCTCCCTCAGATTCCTAACTGCGGTGGAAAGCTCTGACAGCAGAAGGTCTGTCACTCCTGCAGACAAGCACGAATGTTTCCTGTTTTAGTAATAGGTGTCAAGAAATCTCGACTCCCTAAGACAAAGGATTAAAATTGTCTGTAAAAACGCACATACACAAATACAGTGGGGACACTGAGCACACTAAATAGACTAGGTGTAGGGACCAAGAGGGCAATCAGTACAAGAACAGGAGGAAAAGGAATATTCCTAAAGGAATTTCACACTGTGACAGACTGCTTTACACAAAAACTGGGAGTTAGGTGCTAAAATCCCACTTCGTGCCTTTGGAAATTTCAGCCTTTTTTTAAAGCAAACTAAAGTTCAGTGGCTTCCCCCATGTGGAAATATCTTAAGTATAACAACTTGCATTCACATAGTGCTTTTCAACCCTCCCTCCCCCTCCCCAAATATCACAGCACTTTACACATGTGGGTAAACATTATGGTTGACATTTTACAGATGGGGAAACTGAGGCACAAAGAGATTCAGGGTAACACTGTCAAAAGCGCTAAAGGCACTGTGCTGCTTTCGAACATTTCACTCTTAGTAACTTGCCCATGGCCAAACAACATATCCAGGGCAGATCTGGGACTAGAATGCTATTGCGTTTGTGTGATAAAAGAAATGTTAATACATACACAGTATAGAGAAAAAGAAACCCACCAAAAAGGGAACTTCTGTTTCAGAACTTAAACCAAAAAAGTCAGTGGAAAATGTGAGACTTCACAGGAAACTCTTGAAGGATGATATTCTGGAATCCCTGGGAATCACTTTTCAGTTGTGAATGAGAAGATGCAGCAGCATGCAGAGCCCAGATGACCTTTCCGTCTGTTTATCAAAGTGCTTCCAGCTCCCTTGTCAAGGCAGGTGAAACAATAATAGATGTGAAAGCGAAGACAGTTCAGCTGCATCCAGAACACTTTGTTACATAAAAAACCCTCTCAAAAGGTCAGTGTGGACCTGATGGCTCCTGTCAACTCGTATTTGTTGTGGCTGTGAGTGCAGAACAGTGATAACCAATTTATGAATTAAGATAAGATGTTACAGTAGCACCAGAACCTGCCCCATCCAATCTGGGTTTTGGTGAATCAGTTCTAAGTGGTATTTAATTTCCTTACATAGAAAAGGAAAATATAAGGCAAGGTTGATCCTGACAATGAAAAGAGGATGGGAAAGCTGGTTAAGACCCTTGACTGGGCCTTATGAGATCTGGGTTCAGCTCTCTGCTCTGCTACAGACACTCCTTATGACCTTGGGCAAATCTTTGAATTTCTCTGTGCCTCAGGAAAAACAGGGTTAAATCTTGCCCCACTGGAGTGTGGTGAGGGTAAATTAATTCCTGGGAGGTGCTCAGATGTAATGACAACGGGGGCGATATAAAATCTAGCTAGAGAGAAAAGCCAAATACTGTGATTCTAAGCACAAAGAGGCCTCAGAAAAAAATGAACGCAAAATTATAACATCGGGCCAGCTTCTCAGCTGATGTAAATGGTGTCGCTCCATTGACTTCAGTGGAGCACTGTCTAGTTACACCGGCTGAGGATCTGGCCCACTCTTTTCCTCTTGCTGAATACATTACCTCTGTAGAATATATTTCATATTAGGCCAATTTACTGTTAAATTAGACAGTGAAGATCTTAAGAGATAATAATATTTGAAAGAAAGCCCACCCCTTTCTTACTCTAATACATCGAATTTATACTGTGCACGCCAAAGAAATCAGTCTTGTCTGGAGTACTCTAGTATTGTGAGCCTATGCACAAAATTAGGATGTTGCTAAGAAACCTGTTACTTTAGCAACATTATCCCTAGAACGATGGGAAAATGGCTAATTGTGAGAAACAAACATTGTTTCAGTCTATTGTATGTCGTTGAATTATTACTGTTGGATTGATCGCTAATTGTGGAAAATACTTAATATTTCAGATTGTTTCACTGTATTTGTCTACTTCTCCATGATTTCTTCTATGCTGCCCCTTATTGCATGAGAAAAGCTCCCCATCAATATTAATTAAGTAGGCACTTTATGTTTTAAATCCATCCTTAAAGCCTACCTCTGCCTAGACTTCTGTCTGGTATTTGTTAGGCAAGTGGCGAATTCTGATTTCTGCTTTTAATAGGTCCCAGCAGGAAGCAACTCTGCCTCAAGAACTGACTCGAATGAGAGCCCAAGGCAGAGAGCAAACCCTCCTGTTGCCTGCACAACTCCCTTTCAAGGACCACTGCCTCTACCAGAATACATTAAAACTCATAACACAGCATGTCTTCCCTAGGCTCAACATTTGCTGTCATGCCATGAATTTGGAAGACGCTGTAGCAACACCACCTGGCAATGCCTGTCAATGTCATGAATGCCTGTCATAACTAAATGCATTTTTTTTTTTGCATCGGTCTTCACTGCAGAGGATGTAAGGGAGATTCCCACATCTGAGCCATTCTTTTTAGGTGACAGATCTGAGGAATTATTCCAGATTGAGGTGTCAAGAGAGGAGGTTTTGGAACAAATTAATAAACTAAACAGTAATAAGTCACCAGGACAAGATGGGATTCACCCAAGAGACCTGAGGGAACTCAAATTTGAAAATGGAGAACTACTAACTATGGTATGTAACCTATTCCTTAAATCAGCTTCTGTATCAGATGACTGGAGGATAGCTTATGTAACACCAATTTTTTAAAAAGGCCCCAGAGGTGACCCTGGCAATTACAGGCCAGTAAGCCTGACTTCAGTACCAGGCAAATTGGTTGAAACTATCATAAAGAATAGAATTCTCAGATACATAGATGAACACGATTTGTTGAGGGAAGAGTCAACATGGCTTTTGTAAAGGGAAATCGTGCCTCACCAATCTACTAGAATTCTTTGAGGGGGACAACAAACGTGAACAAGGGTGATCCAGTGGATATAGTGTACTTGGACTTTCAGAAAGCCTTTGATGACGTCCCTCACCAAAAGCTCTTAAGCAAAGTAAGCTTTCATGGGATAAGAGGGAAGGTTTTCTCATGGGTCAGTAACTGGTTAAAAGACAGGAAACAAAGGGTAGGAATAAATGCTCAGTTTTAAGAATGGAGAGAGGTAAATAGTGGGGTCCCCCGGGGGTCTGTACTGGGACCGGTACTATTCAACATATTCATAAATGATCTGAGAAAAGGGGTACACATTGATATGGCAAAATTTGCAGATGCTACAAAACTATCCAGGCTAGTTAAGTCCAAAGCAGACTGTGATGAGTTACAACAGGGATCTCTCAAAACTGGGTGACTGGGCAACAAAATGGCCGATGAAATTCTGTGTTGATAAATGCAAAGTAATGCGCATTGGAAAACATCATCCCAACTCTACATCTAAAATGATGGGGTCTAAATTAGCTGTTACCACTCAAGAAAGAGATCTTGGAGTCATTGTGGATAGTACTCTGAAAATATCCCCTCTATGGGTAGTGGCAGTCAAAAAATCTAACAACGTTAGAAACCATTAGGAAAAGGATAGATAATAAGACAGAAAATATCAAAATGCCACTATATAAATCCATGGTATGCCCACACCTTGAATACTGTGTGCAGTTCTGGTCACCCCATCTAAAAAAAGATGTATTAGAATTGGAAAAGATACAGAGAAAGGCAACACAAATGATTAGGGGTATGGTACAACTTCCATATGAGGAGAGATTAAAAAGATGGGGATATTTGCACTTTGAAAAGACATGACTAAGGGGGGATATGATAGAGGTCTATAAAATTGTGACTGGTGTGGAGAAAGTGAATAAGGAAGTGTTTACTTACTACTTCACATACCACAAGAACCAGGGGTCATCCAATGAAATTAATAGGCAGCAGCTTTAAAACAAAACAAAAGGAAGTTCTACTTCACACAACACGTAGTCAACCTGTGGAACTCGTTGCCAGGGGATGTTGTGAAGGCCAAAACTATAACTGGGTTCAAAAAAGAACAATATAAATTCATGGAGGACAGGTCCATCAATGGGCATTAGCCAAGATGGTCAGGGATGCAACCCATGCTCTGAGTGTCCCTAGTCTCAGACTGCTAGGAGTTGGGAGTGGACATCAGGGGATGGATCCCTTAACGATTGCCTGGTCTGTTCATTCCCTTTGAAGCACCTGCATTGGCCACTGTTGGAAGACAGGATACTGAGCTACATGGACCATTGGTCTGACCCAGTGTGGCCGTTCTTATGTTCTTCTTATTATATGTACATAAAAGAAAGATAGCTATACAAGAGCTCTAGGAGCCTTGCCATGACATTTAACAAGCAGGGAGCGAGGACTGAGCTGTGCAGGATTTCACAAGTGTGTGAGAGCCTGTGTATGAAAAGGAACTGTCTGTTCGAAGTGCCACAGAGTTAGAAGCTTTCTGAACGCGGCAAGAGCCCCAAACTGGGTAGGAGGACGTATATCTGAAGACTCTCCAGTGAGTAATCTGAGAGTGTCAAGGGAGCCTGAATCAGCAGGAAGTGGTGGTGATGGTGGGGGTGGGGAGAGAATGAAGTTTGCGGGACAGTAAACAAAAAAGCGAAAAACAAGTAAAGTTGAACCTCAGACTTATGAACACCTCAGGAATGGAGCTTGTTCATAACTCTGAACAAAAAAATTATGGTTGTTCTTTCAAAAAAGGTCACAACTGAACATTGACTTAATACAGCTTTGAAACTTTACTACGCAGAAGAAAAATGCTGCTTTTAACCATCTTAATTTTTTTTTAAACTTCCCCCCTTTTTTTAGTAGTTTACATTTAACACAGTACTGTACTGGATTTGCTCCCCCCTCCACTCCCCATCTCTGCTGCTGCCTGATTGCACGCTTCTGGTTCCAAATGAGGTGTGGGGTTGACCGGTCAGTTTGTAACTCTGGTGTTCGTAACTCTGAGGTTCTGCTGTAACCTGCTCTCCAGCAAAGCACGCCTGGTCACGGAATAGCGTGCTTGGAAGTTTCCCAGAACGTTGGAGGTTTCCATTCTTAGACAATGACTGAAAAATATTAGGTGAGGTGTTTTTTTTTTTAAGCTACAGAACGTAAGCAGTGGGTCTCAACCACTTCCCAGGGCACCTTTTATTTACTGCAAACAATCATTTGCAGCCCCTCCCCCCTCCCCCTTTTCCAAGCACGATAAAAACAAATTATTAAAAGCATCTTGTAATAAGCTGTGATGAAGTCCTAGCTGACAAAGCTTGGTCCAGTCAGGATTCTGCCAAGTGAGAAAGGAGAGACTGGAGAATCCTGAGGGATACTTCAGTTCAGCCCCCTCACTTAGGCCAAGTGAGGTTTGGTTTCCTCTCCCAGCTTTTGCTGCAGAAGCCCCTTGGAGGCTGACTTATTGGGGTCCTCAGCCCCTGCTTTCCACACTGTGGAATTATTCCCTCTTGAGGGCACATCCCCTCTGCTTCTGGGCAATGGCATTACCTTCAGGGCAGCCGGCCTCAGGCTTTGAGCAAGAAGCATGGGTCTAGCAGATAGAGGTTACTTGGCTACAGGAACCCTTTCCCTCTGATATTGTTGATGCCGCAAAAGCCACACTCTTGCCCATAGCCCTGGGGCCATTTTCGAAGCAGTCGACGGCCATGAGGGAAGGTGCACCGAAGGGTTCTTGTTTGGCGGCCATTACTTTGGCCTTGGCAGTAGCTCCTCTTATAATACAATCCCCAGGCAAGGTGGTTTTTACACCTCACCCCAAATTCCTGTTTTGGGAGAAACATGGAGAGGTCAAGCCAGCTCATCTCACAAACTCAAGACCAGGTCCTCAGCCGCTTAAACGGATGGAACTGTGTCAACAGGGGAGCTCAGCCCCCCGGGCTTGTTCTCACAAGCCGAAGGGGTGGCTATAAAAGCAGTTATGAACTACGGATATTCCTGTGGCTGAACGCCTCAGGACCCTCTCAGAAAGGGGGTAACAGTGGCCTCTATGGCCTATTTCTGCACTACGCCAGTATCTGGAATCCGTAGGCATGTTCAGTGGCGCTCCCCCTCACAAATCATGGCTTGCTCAACACGGCACAGGGAGGGATGGCAGCGCTTCCGTCACTGGTCCCCTAGCAGGACCCTCAGTGTCAGCCCACCGCCCCAGGGAGTTCCCGCCTAGCTCCTCTCCCGCAGTGTGACCCCCTGGAGGCAGGGTCAGGAAGGGGAAGAGGGCATTCCTGGCAGTGGTGGGTATTTGTGTCATGTTACAGCAGCAGGGCTGCTCACTAGGCAGACAGCCAGAAACATCAAGAAACCCTTACATTAGAAAGCAAGGAAACATCTTAAGAGAGAGAGAGAGCGAGCGAGCAAGACCAGATGCAACCTCACAAAGGAGTCAGTAGGCTCAGAATACACACAGCCTACGAAACAATCCCCTCCCCACCGTCCCCACCCAGTTTGTCCTGCAGAAAGTCAGCCAGCGAGTCAGCTTTTCTTTTTTCAGTCTTTTCCCCATAAGCCCGGGGAGTGTTCTCTGCTGCCGGGTCAAAGAGCAAAGAGTGCCCTTCTTTTACTGCGTTTCTAAAAGCAAGCCACATTTGCAGCTCCAGATCTGCTTTGTCGATATTCACCATTCATTCTGAATGCAAGCTTTCCAGGCCTACACACAGCAAACTTGCTGATATGACTCAACAGCCATCCTGCTTCCAGGGAGAGGTTCTGCACTGAAGGGGGCCCTCAGAAAAAAAAAATCCTCCATATGTGAAATCAATGGCACCGCATTCAGGGGCAGCAGCCTCTGGCCCTATGCATTGAGTTGCTGGATTCGGGCCATGCAAGGGCAGAAAGCAATCATTCATTCATCGATAATTTGCCACATTGGTATCAGTGATGGGTTTTGTAAAGCACCTAAGGTATAGATGAGGCATAATAAATGCCATGGGCTTGGTTCTTATTGACACTCTGGCAATGTACAGGGGCCCTGAAATGGGTCTACATTTAATTCCTTTTTGCATACATTTACACTCTCTTAAAGGATCCTGTCCAGAGTGGTGTAAAGGGGCCTTAGCATCAACAACAATCAGAACCCACATCTTTTCCTCTTTTAAAATAAAGACCTGCATGTATATTTAATCTCAGAAATGTAAGGGAAGGCATTCACCTTTTTTTTTTTTTTTTTACAAGAGTTTTCTAGTCTTCACGATCAAGTTTCTCCTAACATAACCTGTTCCTGTGCTGGGCAGCACAGAGGCATGCCCAGAGAGTTGTCACCGGCAGTGCTGAATTGCAGCACGGAGATGTGGGAAGGCAAAGTTAAGGTCCACCATCGCTTCCTCCAAAGATGCACATGTTCAGAAGGGTGAAAAACTGGCACCAAAAACTGGAAAAAATAAGAAGCAAAATGTACAGGTTTTATTACTGACATGAAACCACCCAGTCTCACAACATGCCTTTGAATAGTGCTTTCAACTGGAGAAGCAGAGCAGAGACCCCATTTACTATCATTGCATGACCAAGAAACTTGATTAATATGGCTCTAAGAGTGCTGATTTGGTGGGCTATAGATGTCAGTGCCTATTAAAGAACAGTGGGGGATTCTTATTTTAAACTACAATTTTTCAATAATTTGATCTCTTCTTTTTCATTCACTCAAATCTAGGGTGGCCTTGTGGCCGGTTTTCGACAAGAAAGTCCGGTCAAAAAGGGGGTCTGACAGTGTCCAGTCAGATCTAGTGACCAGACACCCAAAGTCCAGGTGGAGAGGCGCTGGGTCATCATCACATGCACCAGCCCCTACTCAGCTTCCTACCTGCATGGGTGGCTGCAGCTCCAGCCCCGGCTCTGCAGGCAAGTCCCTCCTGACCTGGGGGGTGGGGGCGGGGGGAGAGGGGACAAAGCAGTTAGTGACAGGAGGAGGAGGGAAGAGGTGGGGCTGGGGCGGGGAGGTTCCGACACTCCTGCTGGAGCATCCAGTTTTTAAATATTACAAAGTTGGCAACCCTACAAATCAAGTGTATTAATTCAGATTTAAAACAAGTCCAGGAAATATCTGAAGAATTTCTATGGATTTCTATGAATTTCTAATGGATTCTGCCCCTCCACAACCCAAATTCTAATCTAGCCAATGCTGACCCTTGCACTTCCTCAACATCAAGACTTTCCAGAAATAAAGAGAGCAGATTTTTCTTTTTATTATATGGATTTTAACATTAACACTTCAGTAACTTTTTTGCCAACAGTAGTAGTTTTGATTGTCCTGGCCCCCCAGACTGGGATTTTCAAAGGAGTCTAAAGAGCCACAAATCTCACTCTGAATAGATACAGTCATATAATCTCCAATTACTTCTCTACCAGAAGCAAAAGAGAAATATAAGTTGGTTCCTATGCTGCAATCAGATAGTTCCATTCCCCAAACTGTAATTCCCCCTAGATAATAGAAGACCCAGGTCACTCTTTAAAAAAAACCCTCTGATTTATCACACATGCATTTATTGTTCAAAGATTGAAAAATCAGCGTTTCCTGATCTTCTTTATTCTCTCGTGAATCTCACTGCATTTCACTTCTGCTTAATTCAAAGCCTAATAAGAGGAAATTAAAAAAACCCCAAACTTAGGTCGCTTTCTCTCCTGCCGCTCTCCACCGACCAGGTCACAACCTGTTTGGATGTCTCTATAATCCCCAATTAAAGAGTTTTCTCGTGTGCTAAAAATTTAGGCCTCTGTTCAGCACAGTGTATAAATCACATGAGTAGGGCCCTGTGCAGATCACAATTTCTTTTTAGAAATTAGAATATTTTTTAGAACATTCATGACCATGTAATGGGCAAAACAGTTAATTTCAAGGAGTATGCATCGAAGTAATTTTAAAACTAAAAGCAGCAGTAATCAAGCATATGCAGTGTTCAGTTATTTGTTTATATTTTTAAATTAAAGTTAAGCCTCATTAGTTGGTTGGTTTGTTCTGGACCAGATCTGAGTAAGTTGCATTGCAACCTAGCACACAAGGTCGATGAACTACTCACCTTTGGCCCAGCTACCCTTCCGCCAGGGGCCGGGTCAAACCTTAGTGGTGCTGCTACCCTGTGTGTCAGGTTGCAACACCCAGAGTGGGGAGCCAGGCCCAGCCCTTAGACCGGAGCCACCTTTGTACAGTGAGCGCAAAATGGGCTCACTCTCCATCCCTGTCTGCACCACGCTGGGATTATGGTTAGGGTGCCAGGATGGAGGGTGTTGCTGTGAGTGGGTAGTGGCCCGTGGGCAATCTAGTGTAGTGCCCCCATTGAATCAGGAGGCTATATCTGCCCCCGGTAGTGGTATATGCTCTTTTAGGCCTCAACCCTGCAATACTTATACACGTGCTTAGTTTTACTACCATGAGCTAAGCACATGCAGAAGGTTTTGCAGGCTCAGGCCATACATGGTCAGACAAGTCTATAGGATGCTGCTTCTTGAGTGGTATGAAATCAGCAGTGGTTCTCAACCTGTGGCCCAATCACACACAGCTGCGGCCCACGTGACATCCTCAGGGCCATACAGGTAGTATTGGATGCGGCCCACAATGGTAAATATGTTGAGAACCACTGTGGTGGGGCCTTGAGGCCCCATTGGAGATCAGGGCCCCATTGTGCTAGGCGCTGTATAAACACACAGTAAGAGAGTCCCTACCCCAAAGTGCTCACAACCTACAAAGATAAGATAGACAACAGGTGGTAAGAGAAAAGGAGGCACAGTGAAGGGGAGTGAGTTGGTCAAGGTTACACAGTAGGTCAGTAGCAGAGGTAGGAACAAACTCCAGGTCCCCTGAGTCATGCCTTACCCACTGGACCACATTGCTTCTCAAGAATTATAGCGCTAATGTGTCAGCTAAGCAATATCTAAGTTCTGACCACATGCAGTTTACACTCAATTATCTCTAATTTATCTCCAGATTAAGTTATCTCCCATTATGACCTTTTTTTTTTTGCAGACAAATCCAAACAGACCTTGCCTATTATCAGGGCTATGCTCACAGATTCTTCTTTGTTCCCAAGAAGAAAAACATTTCAATTTGAATATCCCATCAGAGAAAAAAAAAAAGCTTTTAAGTAGGTGAAAAACTAATGAAAAATCATGCTAATTTAAGAATCACACAATCTGATTCACTAATATAAAGGATATTAACTCTTTGGATGTGGTGGTTCAAAGTGCATGCTGGAGTAGCACAAACCCCTGTTGTGCTGGCAGGCTGTCTCTTGCTTGACACATAGAATCAAAGTCCTGCTCTCTTGGGGTAACTGAAAATGCAATAGCTCTTTCTGTAAGCGGAACGTTTGTTAGTCCGAGAGTCTTGCCAGGAGCTATATGTCAACCGTAGTGGGTACACAAGTTTACTAGGAGATTTATAGATTCATAAGGTGTCTACATGGCAGCTGGGAGTGCGCTGCCCAGCTGCTTGGGTAGACAGACACATGATAGCTCTGGTCACCCAGCTATTCTTTTACTATGTTCTAGCTCAGCAGTTCTCAGCCGGCCCGTACAAAGCCCCTAGCTACCCCCTACCTGCGCCCTGACCTACCCCCTGCCCATACACAGAACATAGTTCCCCCCGCCTGCACCCTGAGCTCGCCCCTGCCTGCACACAGAACCTAGCTACCCCCTGCTTGCACCCTGAGCTCCCTCCTGCCCGCACCTTGAGCTACTCCCCTCACTTCACACAGCCCCTAGATACCCCCTGCCTGCACACAGACCTAACTACCCCCTTCCTCTACCCTGAGCAGTTTTCAAACTTTTTGAACTGAGTCCGCCCTTTGAGTTATATTTTTTGGTATATTTCAGACAGGCCGGGTGGCTCCAGAGTGAGTCAGAGGGTGGCTGTGGGGCTACCTCCATGGACCCCGCTGTGCGGCGCTGGCTCAAGTCCCACCAGCTCTTGCCCCCCTCAAAAATAGAAGTAAAACTACTCCTATGCCCAAGGGTCCCGCTCCGCCCTGGAGCCCCGAGCTCCCCCACCCCATTGGGCCCTGGCATTTTTGTAGCATGTTGAGGGGGCCTCAGCCAGAAAAAGATTGAGACCCCCTGCTCTAGCTCAACCAGAAATTAAGAGCTCTTTCTTAGCAAGTTACCCAGTCTCGATTTAAAGACTTCCAGTGATAGAGAATCCACCACACCCTAGATATAGTGTTCCAAAAGTTAATTATCCTCATTGTTAAAAATGTGCACCTTATTTCTAGTCTGAGTTATCTAGTGCCAGCTTCCAGCCATTGGATCTTGTTAGATCTTTGTCTGCTACGTTCAGAATCTCTTAGAGAGCTTTTCCCTCCTACAGGTACTTATAGACCTTGATAGTCACACCTTTAACCGTCCCTTCCTTAAGCTAAATAGACCAAGCTTCTACTATATATGGACAGTTTGAATTGGCAGCAACAGGCAGCTTTTGAGCTAAAGGGAGACAAACACACAGTTGATAAAAGTCAAAATATAAATGAAGGTAATTTCTTAATACCTGGTGACCCAAAAACTGTAGCTGAATCTTCTTCAAACTTCTCTGTTGCCTTCACAGTGAGCCTGGCATTTTTCAGACCATGTCAATTCTTCATACCAAAATTATAGGGTGTCTAAATAGAGCTTTACAGAGGAAGCCATTGGCAACCTGAACTTTGGAAGGGCACCGGCCTTTTCACAATATCGTTGGAGAGGAGCATGAGCTTTTCAGTAGTGAAGGACTTCGAGCCTTCATCTTGCACCAGGATTTAAAGTGACAGGTGGTTACCCAATAATGAAAATAATGGTGGCTTTATTGCTTCTTTGGAGATGCAATTATTGCTTCTAACACATGATGATATCATTACAAGTGAGAATTCACTTCCAAATCAAGAATCTTCCAGTTACCTGCACACTTGGGCTGAGATTCCTCAGACTGGTGCTCAGTCCAGAGACGACTAGTTTTTAAGTTTCACCACATTCTGTTATTATTTGAGACATCTGCGTGTCACAGACATAGTTTAACAGAGGGAATGACGGGAAAGCTAGGGCAGGAAGTGTTACTGACATTAAACTACACGTGGGTGATTTTTGGGTCAGTGCCCAAGACGTGATAGAGAGGCGAGGGAGTGCTGGCATCTCCATCAGGCAGACAAGTCCGCAAATTTTGCTGCAAAGACCATGGCCAGGATCCAACAGAAGCTGTTTGGATTTTTGCTTTGCAAGATTACAGAAGAAGAGGCTGAACTGACATTTTTCCCAGAAATGTTCAGATACTGTTCTATTCCATTGCCCATTTCTCCCTCAAGCTGGATTGTTATTTCTTGTACAACAATAGCACCCGGGGTTCCCAACAGAGACTAGGGCCCTGTGGTGGTCAGGGCTGTACATACACATAGTAAATGAATCATAGAATCATAAAATATCAGGGTTGGAAGGGACCCCAGAAGGTCATCTAGTCCAACCCCCTGCTCGAAGCAGGACCAATTCCCAGTTAAATCATCCCAGCCAGGCTTTGTCAAGCCTGACCTTAAAAACCTCTAAGGAAGGAGATTCTACCACCTCCCTAGGTAACGCATTCCAGTGTTTCACCACCCTCTTAGTGAAAAAGTTTTTCCTAATATCCAATCTAAACCTCCCCCATTGCAACTTGAGACCATTACTCCTCGTTCTGTCATCTGCTACCATTGAGAACAGTCTAGAGCCATCCTCTTTGGAACCCCCTTTCAGGTAGTTGAAAGCAGCTATCAAATCCCCCCTCATTCTTCTCTTCTGCAGACTAAACAATCCCAGCTCCCTCAGCCTCTCCTCATAAGTCATGTGCTCTAGACCCCTAATCATTTTTGTTGCCCTTCGCTGGACTCTCTCTAATTTATCCACATCCTTCTTGTAGTGTGGGGCCCAAAACTGGACACAGTACTCCAGATGAGGCCTCACCAATGTCGAATAGAGGGGAACGATCACGTCCCTCGATCTGCTCGCTATGCCCCTACTTATACATCCCAAAATGCCATTGCCCCTCTTGGCAACAAGGGCACACTGCTGACTCATATCCAGCTTCTCGTCCACTGTCACCCCTAGGTCCTTTTCCGCAGAACTGCTGCCTAGCCATTCGGTCCCTAGTCTGTAGCGGTGCATTGGATTCTTCCATCCTAAGTGTAGGACCCTGCACTTATCCTTATTGAACCTCATCAGATTTCTTTTGGCCCAATCCTCCAATTTGTCTAGGTCCTTCTGTATCCTATCCCTCCCCTCCAGCGTATCTACCACTCCTCCCAGTTTAGTATCATCCGCAAATTTGCTGAGAGTGCAATCCACACCATCCTCCAGATCATTTATGAAGATATTGAACAAAACCGGCCCCAGGACTGACCCCTGGGGCACTCCACTTGACACCGGCTGCCAACTAGACATGGAGCCATTGATCACTACCCGTTGAGCCCGACAATCTAGCCAGCTTTCTACCCACCTTATAGTGCATTCATCCAGCCCATACTTCCTTAACTTGCTGACAAGAATACTGTGGGAGACCGTGTCAAAAGCTTTGCTAAAGTCAAGAAACAATACATCCACTGCTTTCCCTTCATCCACAGAACAAGTAATCTCATCATAAAAGGCGATTAGATTAGTCAGGCATGACCTTCCCTTGGTGAATCCATGCTGACTGTTCCTGATCACTTTCCTCTCATGTAAGTGCTTCAGGATTGATTCTTTGAGGACCTGCTCCATGATTTTTCCAGGGACTGAGGTGAGGCTGAGTGGCCTGTAGTTCCCAGGATCCTCCTTCTTCCCTTTTTTAAAGATGGGCACTACATTAGCCTTTTTCCAGTCATCCGGGACTTCCCCCGTTCGCCACGAGTTTTCAAAGATAATGGCCAAGGGCTCTGCAATCACAGCCGCCAATTCCTTCAGCACTCTCGGATGCAACTCGTCCGGCCCCATGGACTTGTGCATGTCCAGCTTTTCTAAATAGTCCCTAACCACCTCTATCTCCACAGAGGGCTGGCCATCTCTTCCCCATTTTGTGATGCCCAGCGCAGCAGTCTGGGAGCTGACCTTGTTAGTGAAAACAGAGGCAAAAAAAGCATTGAGTACATTAGCTTTTTCCACATCCTCTGTCACTAGGCTGCCTCCCTCATTCAGTAAGGGGCCCACACTTTCCTTGGCTTTCTTCTTGTTGCCAATATACCTGAAGAAACCCTTCTTGTTACTCTTGACATCTCTTGCTAGCTGCAGCTCCAGGTGCGATTTGGCCCTCCTGATATCTTTCCTACATGCCCGAGCAATATTTTTATACTCTTCCCTGGTCATATGTCCGACCTTCCACTTCTTGTAAGCTTCTTTTTTATGTTTAAGATCCGCTAGGATTTCACCATTAAGCCAAGCTGGTTGCCTGCCATGTTTACTATTTTTTCGACTCATCGGGATGGTTTGTCCCTGTAACCTCAACAGGGATTCCTTGAAATACAGCCAGCTCTCCTGGACTCCCTTCCCCTTCATGTTAGTCCCCCAGGGGATCCTGGCCATCTGTTCCCTGAGGGAGTCGAAGTCTGCTTTCCTGAAGTACAGGGTCCATATCCTGCTGCTTACCTTTCTTCCCTGCGTCAGGATCCTGAACTCAACCAACTCATGGTCACTGCCTCCCAGATTCCCATCCACTTTTGCTTCCCCTACTAATTCTTCCTGGTTTGTGAGCAGCAGGTCAAGAAAAGCGCCCCCCCCTAGTTGGCTCCCCTAGCACTTGCGCCAGGAAATTGTCCCCTACGCTTTCCAAAAACTTCCTGGATTGTCTATGCACCGCTGTATTGCTCTCCCAGCAGATATCAGGAAAATTAAAGTCACCCATGAGAATCAGGGCATGCGATCTAGTAGCTTCCGTGAGTTGCCGGAAGAAAGCCTCATCCACCTCATCCCCCTGGTCCGGTGGTCTATAGCAGACTCCCACCACTACATCACTCTTGTTGCACACACTTCTAAACTTAATCCAGAGACACTCAGGTTTTTCCACAGTTTCGTACCGGAGCTCTGAGCAGTCATACTGCTCCCTTACATACAGTGCTACTCCCCCACCTTTTCTGCCCTGCCTGTCCTTCCTGAACAGTTTATAACCATCCATGACTGTACTCCAGTCATGTGAGTTATCCCACCAAGTCTCTGTTATTCCAATCACGTCATAGTTCCTTGACATCACCAGGACCTCCAGTTCTCCCTGCTTGTTTCCAAGGCTTTGTGCATTTGTATATAAGCACTTGAGATAACCTGTTGATCGCCCCTCATTCCCAGTATGAGGCAGGAGCCCTCCCCTCACAGACATTCCTGCCTGTGCTTCCTCCCGGTATCCCGCTTTCCCACTTACCTCAGGGCTTTTGTCTCCTTCCCCCGGTGAACCTAGTTTAAAGCCCTCCTCACTAGGTTAGCCAGCCTGCTGGCAAAGATGCTCTTCCCTCTCTTCGTAAGATGGAGCCCGTCTCTGCCCAGCACTCCTCCTTCATGGAACACCATCCCATGGTCAAAGAATCCAAAGCCTTCTCTCCGACACCACCTGCGTAGCCATTCGTTGACTTCCACGATTCGACAGTCCCTACCCAGAGACAATGAGACAATAGACAAGACTGACTCAGACTTTAAGGCCAGAAGGGACCATCAGGATCATCTAGTCTCACCTCCTGGCCATCGCAGGCCACAAAGGGTGGGAGAAAGGAAGCATTACTGAATAAAGACAATACCAATTTAGCAGATGGCAAGGGTATTATCATCAGTGGCCATCTTTAAACATTCACTCGAGCAGTCCATCCCTACTCAACAGAGCACTTAAGCATGTGCTTAACTTTAAGGATACACTTCAATGGGACTTACATGCGTGTGTGTGCTTAAGTGCTTTGCTTAAATGCCTTGCTGAATCAGCCCCTACACCAGTCCTTATCACTTCACTGGAAAGACCCACCACCACCATCGGCCATGCAGAAAAGAAAAATTTCCCATTTGCTTGTTATGAAGGTGGGGGGGAAAGTCACTCTTTCCATTAACCGGACTGCTTCCTGCGATAAGGAGAACAGATCTAACGACAGACAGCAGGATGGAATGAGCAGGTCCTTACGTAAACGTACCTTTGTGTGGATTGTGAGTACAAGTTCCAATTTATACTCCATCCCTGAAGATATTTCGCCACTAACCTTTCTGTCCCTGCCATTGTCTCTTGCTGCTGTCCTTATCTCATCAATTCTACCTTTATCGTTAAAGGTCTGAAATAGAACATTCAGACACCATCCCAGCCATGTCGAAGCCACAGACAAAGATCATCGTTATAAAGAAAAACTGTAAAGTTTTCATTTGTATTAATCTGCGCACATTGTGACATCGCTGATCTGTCATGAAAGATTGGACTCTTGCTTTGCTTTGCAGTGGTAACACGCTTATCTGAAAAAAGAAAAAGGGATGGATTTTCAGAAGTGCTCCGCTCCCAGGTAGGTACCTATTATTATTTATTTGTATTTCAGGAGCTAGGAGCTCTAGCCCTCCCCCCACCCACCCCACCGCCATGAAAATTCCTGCAAGAGCAAGTCCCTATTTTCTGACCAGCTCTAGTCTTCACTGACATATTTGAAGAAACCGATGGAGACCATGGCCTCTGTCTCCATCCCCAGTCAGTTGGCCTTATGAAGGAAAGGTGGGGGTGGGGGAGAATACAAAGTTAACAAGGAGCTGGTTCTATGGTTGTACGGTGTAACACTTAGAAGTAATTAATATAAGTCTAAGTGGACCTGCTGGTGGCTCCAGGCTGGGTTGAGCCACAGGCAAGGGGTGTGGATGTGGGCAAAGGGCCCACGAGAAATGGAGATGGCCACGAGGCATAGAAGGGGCACAAGGCTAAAGGCTTGTCTACACCTGAACTGCGACAACAGCATAGCCGCAGCTGCACTGCTTCAGTGTAGACATTGCCTAGACCAGTGGGAGGGGTTCTCCCGTCAGCCCAGGTAATCCGTCTCCCCAAGGTGCAGGAGCCAGGAAGACTGTGCACCTGCTCAAGGGAGCAAGAATCCCCTCTTACATCCTTACCCCTTGGTCCTGGACCCACAGGGGTAAGCAAGCCTCAGACAGTGCAAGGGGAGCAGAGACTGGCCACATTCCCCTCGTTGGGGAATCTTCTGACATGAGGCAGAGCCCTACACTGTCCTCCCTACACCCCCTGGCAGGAGGGAGTGGGTTGGGGGCTGGGAGAGGTGGGGAGGAGGTGTGGCCTGGGTGTGGTGCACTCCAGCAATCCTAAGGCAGCGGATGCTTTGTTGGGAACCATCGCCAGCTGGTGCAGGCTAGAGGAGCCCGTAGGGAGCTGTAATGTGTGCTTAGGCTGGGTAGAAAAACCAGAGAGCTGTAATAGCTCTGGGGCCTCCCATAACGTCTGTGAAGCAGTGGCCCCAAGGGACAGATTTTCCAGACAGCTCATTTTCTAGGGTGCTCAGATCTTTCGAAACTCCAGCCATGTGTCACAACAGGACCTGCTAGATGCTGAGCTCATTTGAAAAAAAACATGGGCCCAGCTGAGGGTATTGATGAACTGGAAACCTGGTCCTTGCGTGTCTGATGTGAGTGCCTAAATACAGTGTGCCCAGCTCTGGGAAACCCAGTTTAAAAACCCTGTCCACAGCAGCCTGTTGCTAACTTGAGGCACCACTGTCATTCAGCACCTTTTCATATTGTAAAATAAAGGATGGATCACTTGGTGGGCTGGGTCTGGCCTTGTCCTTTCCAGCAACGATATGTTTTCTTGGGCAAAACAAAAAGTACATGCTCTGACAGGAACTCGGGGGGGGGGGGGGAGGGAGAAAAGGGGAGGAGGAGAGGGGCGGGATACAAGCAAGGGAAATTCTCAGTTAAAGCTGCTGTAACCACCTTGGTTTACTGTAGCCAAGTTGTTCCTATGCATCCCAGACCAAGCCATCCATCTGGTGTTCTCACCCCATCTTCTGAGCTTTCTGGTTGCATGTGCAGCCTTAAAATTATGTTCTTCCTTCACCGAGTTTAGCTCAGGCTGACCGTTATTCTAACCAGGGGCTGGCAATTCGGTTTGAACAGCAAACAGGTTGGCAGGGACGTACAATGTCTGTGCTTATGTATCATGGGGTCCCTCCAGACCTGTATTGAAATGGGTAGAACGCTACTGTGTGTTATAACGAAGTTCCCCTTGGGGATTGGTTGGACCCATTTAGATGAAAATGAAATGAAATCTGAAATGTTCTTGGAGGTAGGGGAGAGCAAGAGTGCAATTGTTCTGCATCCTGCTGTCTCGCCGTGGCTGAAATGTGTGTGTGTGGGGGGGAGGCCAGTCTCCTGGCATTTCTCAGGCTGTGTCTACATTAAGGACATTCTCACCAGTATGATCAATACCAGCCCCATTAGAACGTGGTGCTCTGGCACGAAGCAGGGCTTACACAGCGCAGCTTCGTTGAACGGCATCCAGGACTCAGCAAAGCATTTCATCACGTGCTGAGTATGTTACTATTCAGCAAAGCACTTAAGCATGTGCTTAACTCCCACTGACTGCAGCCTGGACCGGTCCGGCCATCCTCATCACCTGAGCACCTCACAATCATTAGAGGGCCAGGGAAGTCTGATCCACCTTGGAAACGGAGGCACCAGGCGGATTAAGTGACTTTCCGAAGGTCACACGGGCAATCTGTGGCTGAGTTCAGGAACTGAACCCTGTCTACCATGTCCTAGGGAACACCGGCATGAATTTCTTCAATGTAGACAGGGCTTAAATGCAGCCATACCAGGAACTATTGCTAACCCGACCTCACAAGACATCGAGCTCTGTCTTTGCCTGTGTTTTAACACCAGCTTCTTGTCTCAGCCTCATCTCTGAGGAATGGGAGCAGAGGTGCTCTGGCAGCTGTGGGCGGTCGCCCGCCAGAGACACAGCAAGAGACCCTAGTAGCTGACTGAAAGGAACGCTCACCCGTAGACAGCTGTTCCACTTGAGCATGATTGTTTCAAAGCAACTGCTGCTCTAACAACAATGCCGTGGTGCTTCAATAATTACAGCCCGGCTCACTGTATTTAACATTTTGGGACAGCAAATTTGGCTGCCAATCATAAAATAAATACCTTCCCCTTTGCAGGAGCTCAAGAAACAATCAACTCAATTCAAAAGCTCGTTCCTCTCGCAAGTACTACCAAGATGGGCTCCGATGAAGCAGAATGACTGTAGTGACTATGTCCAGTGTGATTTGGGTCATATGCAGAATCCTCCAGGGCTACCTCTTTAGCTAAGGACGAGGACAAATTCCACTCTACCAATGTTGCTTACCAAGGTGAAAGAGAGGGGGGAGGAATCAAAGGAAGGGTGAAGAGACATGGTTGAGGGAAGGAAGAATGAAACTCCTGTAGGGAAGCAGGAGACTGGGGCAGAAGCGCTGAGAGAGATTGATGGGAGATTGAGGAGAAAGAGGAGGGATACAGATGGATTTTGGTAAGGGGGAGAGCAGAAGATGGAGGAACTATAGTGAAAGAGAGAAATGGGAGAGATCTAGAAAGGAGGAAATAGAAGGAAATGAGACCCAGGAATTGGAGAGGGAATAGTAAAGAGAAGAGGGAAAACAACAGAAAGAAAGTGGGGAAACAACAGCAGAAAGATGATAAGGTCAGATGGAGGAAGAGAGGATGAACTGGAGTGAGAGAAGCAAACTAAATGAGGAAATGGAACGAGAAACAGGCCCCTAAGTAGCTGAATAGTAGTAGCTAAACACATTCTTTACTTCAATTAAATTGGAAGGGCATAAATCTGAAACCGAGACCATTTCACACAATGACTAATGGGACTGTGGAATTCACGGCCACAAGATATCCTTGAGGCCAAGAACTCAGTAAGATTCAAAGAGGGACTGGGCATTTATATGGATCAAAGCATATCTAGAATTATCACAGGTCAAGGAAAATACAGTCTGAGGTTTAAGGCAATCTTTAACTGTTTTGGGTGAGATGAGTCCCCTAGCAGATTATCCCATCTTTACTTACTGTGGGGTTCTTGCTCCTTCCTCTGAAACAGCTTGTAATGGCCACTGCTGCAGTCAGGACAAGATGGACTACAGGTCTGAGCCATTATGGCAATTCCTATATAACGTTTGGTACATAGTTAAGTCCTGAGGACTTCAGTGCTTAAGTGCTTTGTGGAATTGGGGTCAGAGGAAGGACACGCACAGAGATACCCCTAACAGATAAATTCTTTTAGAGATTTTATTGTATTTCCCCTGGGAGGAGAAGCCCAGGTTAAATCTCCAGAGGTCAGGGACTCTTTGGGGAAACATCAGGTCTGGGGGAAAGAGGACATTTTCTGGTTGATGGGGCTTCAGGAACCATTTCAACAGCCTTCCCCCACCCCCATCCCCCTGCCACATACACTTTATTTGGCATGTTAATTTGACATACATCTGTAATGATTGCCACATCTATTTGTTCCCAGCATTTCTTGTTCCTGTAGTGATCGCTCTCTCGGGACATGTGATTATGGAGTTTTTCTCCCATTCAGGAGATTCCTATAAAATGATGTTTCTTCTGTGCATTCTTTTTTCTATGGACATCTGGAAATGCTCAGAGAAGTACATTCCCAGGAACAATGCCCCAGGAGTGTTATGACATATCTGCCTCTAGATGTATGGCTGTTCGGAGCCAATCCAACCTCCAGACTTTCCTGATAACATTTATTTGCAGGGCTCTGACCCAAAGATCTGTTTCAGGAGGCAGGGAAGAATCCACATTTCGAGCCCAGCTATGCAACTCTTTCGCATGTTGATAAGCTCCGATGCGTCCTCGTTAGCACTATTCAAGTCAGCTAGAGGCGAGTAGGGAACTAGTGTGTCAGTCAGTACAGCTGGGCTCTGTTCCCAGCTCCGCCCCTGACCTGCTGTGTGACCTAGGCAAGTCCCTTTCCCGCTCTCTATTAATATGATCATCATAGCCTCCAGGAGGCCTACTCATGGCCGAGGGCCCCATGGCGCTAGGTGCTGTGCAAACACAGAAGAAAAAGACAATCCCTCCTGCAAAGGGATTATTTCGTCTGCATGCTCTTCAGGACAGAGACTCTCTCTTACTGTGTGCATAGCCTGGGCCAGCCCTGACCCCCACACGCCCCACCCCCCAAGGGTGGTAGAGCCCCTTATTCCTCCTTCTTCAGGGATCTGGTGATCCACCTTCTGACCAATGGCTTCTGGGTTCTTTATGCACAGTGCTGCCACTAGGTGGCCAGGTGCATAAACTAATGCACAGCCCCTATGATCTCTTGGCAGTTACGTCAGGGAATCAAGGACCAACAACTCACAACACAAAACAGCATGGATTCACCAAGGGAAGGTCATGCCTGACTAATCTAATCACCTTCTATGATGAGATTACTGATTCTGTGGATGAAGGGAAAGCAGTGGATGTATTGTTTCTTGACTTTAGCAAAGCTTTTGACACGGTCTCCCACAGTATTCTTGTCAGCAAGTTAAAGAAGTATGGGCTGGATGAATGTACTATAAGGTGGGTAGAAAGTTGGCTAGATTGTCGGGCTCAACAGGTAGTGATCAATGGCTCCATGTCTAGTTGGCAGCCGGTGTCAAGTGGAGTGCCCCAAGGGTCGGTCCTGGGGCCGGTTTTGTTCAATATCTTCATAAATGATCTGGAGGATGGTGTGGATTGCGCTCTCAGCAAATTTGCGGATGATACTAAACTGGGAGGAGTGGTAGATACGTTGGAGGGCAGAGATAGGATACAGAGGGACCTAGACAAATTGGAGGATTGGGCCAAAAGAAACCTGATGAGGTTCAATAAGGATAAGTGCAGGGTCCTGCACTTAGGACGGAAGAACCCAATGCACAGCTACAGACTAGGGACCGAATGGCTAGGCAGCAGTTCTGCGGAAAAGGACCTAGGGGTTACAGTGGACGAGAAGCTAGATATGAGTCAGCAGTGTGCCCTTGTTGCCAAGAAGGCCAATGGCATTTTGGGATGTATAAGTAGGGGCATAGCGAGCAGATCGAGGGACGTGCTCGTTCCCCTCTATTCGACATTGGTGAGGCCTCATCTGGAGTACTGTGTCCAGTTTTGGGCCCCACACTACAAGAAGGATGTGGATAAATTGGAGAGAGTCCAGCGAAGGGCAACAAAAATGATTAGGGGTCTGGAACACATGACTTATGAGGAGAGGCTGAGGGAACTGGGATTGTTTAGTCTGCAGAAGAGAAGAATGAGGGGGGATTTGATAGCTGCTTTCAACTACCTGAGAGGTGGTTCCAAAGAGGATGGTTCTAGACTATTCTCAGTGGTAGAAGATGACAGGACAAGGAGTGATGGTCTCAAGTTGCAGTGGGGGAGGTTTAGGTTGGATATTAGGAAAAACTTTTTCACTAGGAGGGTGGTGAAACACTGGAATGCGTTACCTAGGGAGGTGGTAGAATCTCCTTCCTTAGAAGTTTTTAAGGTCAGGCTTGACAAAGCCCTGGCTGGGATGATTTAATTGGGGATAGGTCCTGCTTTGAGCAGGGGGTTGGACTAGATGACCTCCTGAGGTCCCTTCCAACCCTGATATTCTATGATTCTATGATTCTATGATTCTAACTCACAATAAACAGCATATGGGCCCCCCCACCCCCTGAAATGACAGCGGTACCCTGAACAAGGGAGAAGGGGACAGGCAAAGGAATCTCATCCTTATCGCACAGCAACAAACACTAGATGCCCATGAACTAAGTGACTATAATGGAAGCAACCCGCCAAACTCTCCCCCAAGGCCCTACCTGGGTGGTGGGGTTGGAGCTTGGTGTCAAGCACTGGTGTCTCTTGCTGGGAAGCCAACAGCTGTCTTTCGGCTACAGTGAGGTCAAGCCCTGGCTCCTGGTGCAAGGGAAGCACCACCTCCACCCCCAGCCCCAGCACTGCAGGCAGCCAGTCTTCCCTGGCCAAATGGAGTCTCCAGTCCTCTGCAACAGAGAGCAACTGCATCCTCTCCAGTTACTCTAACCCACCTCCCTATGGCCAGAGCTCTGTCTACACACACTGCTTCCACCTGGGCTCAGCTCACACCTCAGGGCAGTCCCAGCCACGGGCAGGCCCCCTGGGGCCTGAAGTAGGTCATCTTGACTGTCAGTCAGGCTCCTGGTCCAGCCCCTATAAGCTGGGTGTGTCCCTCAAGTACATGTGAGACAGGCAGACTCAGTGGCAGGTCTAGTCTCCGCCTCCAGGCAGAGACTGCATCTTGCTGCGAAGGGGGCTGTGTATATACAGAGCATAGCACAATGGGGTTTTGATCTAGGCTGGGGCTTCTGCACGAGGGATGCCAGCATCCCCAAGGAGCTACACTCTCAAAACTCACAAAACTGTTACCTGTAGAGAGTTTTCTAGGTGAGCTATTGTAGTGTCTTCAGTAACAGAAGAGAAATGGTATTTGTGGGTTTAAGGCCAGATTGAGTTATTGATTTTTCCTTTCAAAAGACTTTGTGCCTTTCTTTGCATCATTGAAAGATTTTTGTAAAGGGTTTCTTCAGTTTCTTTTTGTTAACCTTCAAAATATGAGGGATGTCCAGTCTGGTCTTCCCTAGTTTTGCACTTCTTGGGGATTTGAGAGCTGTGTATTGCAAACTCTCAGATATCCGTTGATATGAACTGTTAACAAAGACATTATTTCTCACAAGTGTTCTTCAGGCAATTGAGTTAAATAGGCATTAACAAACAACCAAGGATCAGGGACATGATCCAGCAAAGCTGCTTAAGCATCTCCCAGGAGAAGCAAGTGTGCTTGGCACAGTGCTTAATTAGCTCCTGCTCCTGCACAAGGCAGTACAGTTACGCAGCAACACCTTGCACAGCGACCCAGCGAATCTGCCGTTGCTAGCCCTGCTGCGAAAGTGACAGGGTACAAAACTCAGGGGAGCCAGTGTTACCGCAGCTCTACGCAGTCTACACAGTAACCTGAGATTTGTTTAGTGACACAATCTCTTGCATGCAGCTTGAATATTAACTGCAAGGAAAATTACAAGGGAAAATAATGCACTTTTGGAGATTGTGTCTGGTGTGATCTCAGCAGCCAGCCCCCGCTTTCACCGCACGTCTTACTAATCACACCCACAAACACCAGCAAACATACCCCTATATTCTGGGAGGCATTACACTGGTTAGCAGTGGGAATGGGTTATGTGCACTGTTTGCCTTGAGAAGTTGCAGCTGGCTTATCTTTCCCGAATGGCTACGTCCTACTGCTGAGACCATTTGCCTGAGAAGTTACACCCCCTTGGGGCCAGCAGTGACATTTTTTAATGGCAAAATGACATAAGCACCCTCTTTCTTTCCCTGTGGATTGTATGCATGAAGCACATGGAAACAAGGAGATTAGGATTCCTCCCCTCTGGTGCCCTACTGTGAGCGGAGTTAAACTTCCTCCTGCGTGTGCGGCTGCTTAGATTGAGATGGACCCATTCTAGGCACTCTGAAGTAGGAGTGGACTCTCAGACGAGGCTTGCCCCAGGTTCTGGTCTGCACATGTTATGCTCTGACTGTTACAGCAGAGTTATTATGGAAGATGGAAAATCATTAAGATTATTATTAGATCTCTAATTTCTGGACCCCTAATTTTTGTCAAGAAATCCCCCTTGGGCAAACAAACCAATTGCTTTGCATAAGCGGTAGCTCTGAAATGCTACAGTGGCACAGCGGGATGATTCCATGTTGGGATGTGGATCAGAGCGAGACAGGTTGGGGGGGTCACATGCCCCCCCCATATTTGTGGCTTGGCTTGTACTGAGTACAACATCTGCTGAAGCCACGGCCCTCACTCTGTCCCCCTACCCCCCCACTATGAGCAGGTAGGGGTCATCGCTGGTGTGGGAGGTCATGTGCTTACTTCCTCATCAACCCTAGCGTACGAGGTATAAGTAAAGAGTCTTTCCAATTCCCATCAAATGTGTCTCATTTTAAACAGGAGTTTGGTGCCCAACTTGGATACGTGCTCTTGAAAGTGCCACTACACACCTGTCTGCATGTTTAGACACCTTCTGAAATCTACCCTTTTGGGGCCTAAATCCCTTAGACACTTATGAACCTCAGTGTCTAAGCCATTTTTGAAAATGGCACTTAGGCCTTACAAACACTCAGCAGAGCAATGCCTAAAATACCTTTCAGAATATGGGTCTCAGCACACCATTTGAAAATGAGACAAAGGCTCCTAAATCCCTCAAGCACTATTGAAAATTTTAATCTACATGGGCTGTATGCAGTGGTGGGGTAGCCATGTCTTTTCCGGGATATTAGAGTGACAAGGTGGGTGAGGTCATATCTTTTATTGGACCAATTTCTGTTGGTTGGACAAACTTTCGGATGAAGAGCTCGGTGTAAGCTGGAAAGCTCGTCTCTCTCTCAGCAGCAGAAGCCGGTCCAATAAAAGATATGACCTCACCTCCCCTGTCGCTCCAATCTTCATGGAGTGAGTATTCAGGCCGTGCTTTGAGGGCAATTGTGAATGTCAGAAATTGGATCTCGACGGCTTTGGGCGAGACTTGAAAAGGCGAGAACTGTGAAGTTGCCAAGTCTGTGATGGTGTTTAGGGGTGAGGCATGAGAAATGAGGTGGGTGTGGACATTAATGTCAGCTTAACTGGTGCTTCCCTTGGTCCTCAGTGATTTGTTTGATAGGAAATACATTAGAGTAGCCTTAATTCGGAGTCAATAACAGTTTATGTGTGGGTGTAGAAGTGACGGTGTAAATCTGTCATTCCACTGAAGGCAAGAGGAGCTACCCCTGTTTGCACCAGCAGCGGATCTGGCCCCAAAAGCATGTTTCCTTTGTGAGAGCAAAGTGTTAGTGCAGCAAGATAATATTCAAGGTTTGTTTGAATTCTTCCCCAAACGAAGAGACACAGCACAACACGGCATACACTGTACTGGTGGTGATTTAAAGTTAACCTTAGAACATCAAATCACATCCCTCAAATAAACAGATTTTAAGATATAAAGTCAAAGTCCTGCCTGACCTGAAAGTTATTCTCATTGTTCCTCTTAATACAGCGCCTTTATCAGCCAGCTTGGAAAACGGCATCCTCTAGGCAATGTAATGGGTTGTGCCCACCTGCCGGCCTAGGTTCAGCTGCATTCATGAGTAAGGTTAAGATTTTCTCATGGGGCTTTTTATTAAAATTCACGGGCAGAATGTGGGCAATAAACAACAAATCACAGAAGCTCTAGCCCCACGCCGCAGGGCTGATGGCTGGAGCTCACTGCCTGAGGCTGACAGCCTGAGCCCCGCTCCTGCACGGGGCTGACTGCTGGGAGCCCTGCTGCTATGGTGGGCTGACTGCTCAAGCCCGAGCCCTGTCACCTAGGGCTGAAGCAGAATCTGGAAGTCACGGAGGTTTCCACAATTGTATCCTTAGTCATGAGTAATTCAACAGGCATTGAGCAGGCCATACAGCCGTACCGAACAGCTGATAGCAGAAGCCAGACACATTTATATTGAAATACACGTGAAACTGGCCAGCTTTACAACACTGATTTCTACTTGGTCACTCCCCGCTCCCAGTCTGGTGCCTGACCGCTAAAACTCTCCAGCAGGACAGGTGTGTGACCTTTATTCCTTATGAAATGGCAATGTACTCCTCTGAGCAGAATTCCCTTGCCCGCTGTCTCTGTTTCTTTCCCAGTCCCCCTCCCCACCATGCTCTAAGGCCATAATTCATTGCAATAACTCTCCAGGTCCTAATCCTGCTCCCACTGACGTCTGTGACTCAGCTCCCATTGATTCTGTCAGATCGGGACTGGACCTTTTGATTGTCACCCCCTCAAGGCAGGGACCTCCTTTTTCTATGGTTGTCTGACAAGCGCTATGCGCACCAGTCAAGCCCAGTGATATGCCAGGATAACTGAAGGGAGTTCAATGGGCTATGGGTGGGACTGGAGATGTAGGTAGAAGCACAGATGCACAGAGCTCCCCCTAGAGGTTTCTGATGCTACTGGCTATAAATCTACAGCTTTGCCTGGCCACCCCAGGCCCTTGGCATGGAGCAAAGTTCTGTTCCTATGAAATGTAAGAGCTCCATGGGTCTGGCACTAACTCCCAAGGGGCTCCAGGAGCAGAGCTCCCAGCTTCTCTGGTCATCTGAAGGTTTCAGGAGTCCACCCCAACCTTGGATGAGCTGGGGGTTAATCCAATGTTAATACACAGGAGCAGACTACCTGAGAGCAGGATGGGATGAACAGTACGAAAGAAGAAAATAGTTCCAAGGATGGGCTGGATTTGATGTAGTGACTTTTCCAGCACTCAGAGTTTTTAAATTGAGAATGAATCTCTTTCAAAAACACATGCCGTAACACAACCACCCCTATGGACTTGATGCACGAGTCACTGGGTGACAATGTCTGGCCTGTGATATGCAGGAGGTCACAAGAGATATGTCCATAAGGGTCCCTTCTGGCCTTAAAATCTCTTCAGGGAGGCTGCAAGGGGTGCTGGAGGAGCTCTGTGTCATGCTTTCCAATGCAGAAGACAGTGCAGGATTTTTGATCAAAGAAAGATGTATTGAGTTAGGGGACCTGTGGAGGTCACGAACATTCTGTCCCAAAATTCTGAGCTCATCCATTTGCACGCACAAATCAGACCCCATACATGGGCATCTAGCTGCCCAGTCTGCATGCACAGGTGTCTCATTTGAACGCACAAATACGGGTGGGCCCCGAATTCACAGATATGTCTGAGACAGTGTTTGAAACTTAAGTCCTCCCTGCCTGCCTCAGACAGTCATGCTGCTTAGGTGCTCTGTGCCAGTTACAGAAAACATGCACTTGTGTACTATATTTTAAATGGCACAACGAGTAGCTACAGTAGATTAGCCTTTCCCACAGCATGGCAGGCTCCCAAAATAAAGACTAGGCCTTGCTTTGTGCATTACAAAACCTCCTTCAATTGGAGGAGAAAACCTTTAAGCAGCATTGGCTGCTGTATACTGTGCTCCATAGGGTGAGGATTATGAAAGTGGAGATAGACATTTGGGAGTCTGGAAGCAGAGCAAAGGGTGTGAAGAAACTGACATGCAGTTTGTACCTCTTGTGCCATCTAGTGCCCAGTTACAGAACTGCGACAACGTTTATTTTCTACAGCAACATCTAAGTCAAAAGCCAAGTGCTCTCCAAAAACAAATGTGTTCAAACAAGGCTGTGAAACATAACGGAGGATTTGGGCTCTGCTGTACGCATTCTGCAGCCAGGGAGGACAAAGATTCAAGGCCACAGGGAGGCTACAGACATAAGGACAATCAAGGACAGGCACAGAACATAATCCTGCTATGTGCTCAACCGCTCACTCGTCACAAAAACGGTTCAGCCACTGACTCAGTAGTGACCAGGTGAGGTCAGCAACCTGACGGCCTGTGAAGCCACAAGATGTACCATCCAAAAATGTTCCTGCTACTTACTGCGTTGCCGCTGACTGTTTTTCATTGAGTTGTTAACGTCACATGGAGGGTTGCCAATTTTGGTTGGACGTATTACTGGAGGTTTTGTCACATGGCATAATCTTTAATTAAAGATTAATCTCTAATTCCTGGAGGCTCCAGGACAATTGGCAACCCTAGAGTCACATGTCCTGGCTTAGGGGTTATTTCCTCAGATTCACAGAGCCTGCTGTACACAGATTTCCACCAAGAGTGATTGTTAGGTGCTCTCCAAATACTCTAGAAAGAGCTCATAGTCTCAGGACAGACAAACAGACAGAGGTTAGCAGAGGTGAACAACAAATAGGCCATTTATATACATACCTATTCTCAGATAAACAAGGCTGGTGAAAAACATAACGTGGCCCTAATATTTTGCCCAAGCAACGGGTATATAATTCAACCCTAACATCTGAATGCTTTCCAGTGGGGAAAGTTCTGTTTTTAACCTCCTAGATGAGAAACAAACATTACCATGTTCAAATTCTGGACCCCATTACTTGCCTCCATCAGGAGTGTTGCCAATCCTCACGATTTTATTGGAAGTCTCATGATATTTGGTGGTGTTCTTTAAGCCCCCTCCCCCCCTCCTGGAATCAAGTGATTGTGTGAAAATCTCAGCTTTCATTAAGCCTTCGCCCCCGAGTTTCTAGCCCTGATGTCGTGTTTTCAAGCTTTTCTCTACAAACCCAAGTGCACCCTGAAGGCTCAGAAGCCAGAAGACAAATAAAAGGAAAGCCCATTTATTCTTTTGTAAAATCTCTTGATTTTGGTGGGCCTGGCTCATGATTTTTAAATGCTCAGGATGGGCAGTATGTCAGTTGTTTCAGGGAGTTTAATGTCATGACTTTGTGACAAGTCAAAGTCAGTGCGATTACCCAGACACCTTTCTGGGGCAACCTCCAGGGTTAAATAGGACAGTTGGCTAATCAGAGGGCCGCAGAATACTGTCACTCTGGCTCTGTTGGGCGGTACTTCCTGCAGCACCTCCGCTCCACAGTGCTCCCTGGCTGTAGCTCTGCATGACCTCCCAGAGGCACTGTGGGAACGTCAACCATCCCAGGTGCTAGTCCAGGGATGCTTACAGGGCCTTTTCCCCAGACTTAGGTGCCCATGCCTTGGGTTTGGGTACCTAAGTCCCAGTTTAGGTTTCACTGTGATCCATAAAACCTCTGCCAAACCCTGTAGGTGCCTAAATTCACTCAGTACCTAAGTTTTCAGGGTGAAAGTCCCCTTGGTGCCGACATTTCTACCTCTGAGCATGTGCACTGCTGCCTCCGCCGTGCGTCCGGACACCTGGTTCCCACCTGAGCCTCAGAGTGATTCACGAAGTAGGGGAAGACAGGTGTGTTCGTGTGCAGGACCCGATCCCATAGGCATGCTCAGAGGCTGCCTAATGGATTGGGTCCCATCCAAAATCTGGCTGGAGGAGGTGGGCGGTGCCACCCACTTTATAACTTTTAGCCCAGTGGTTAGACCCTCACTTGGGATGCAGGAGATGCAGGTTCAATCCCCCCTTTGCCAGAGGGGGAGATGTCCCACCTCCCCGGAGGGTGCCCTAAACGTTGAACTCGGGGATTGTGTGGCTTCCTCCGTCTCTCCTGTTGAAGCTGTTCCACTGTAAATAAATACTAAATAATACAGACAGCAGGAATGACTCTGCACTCCAGTGAGGAGGGCTCCCAATGGGGAGACCCAGAGCCCAGGCCCCCTGCTCCAGTCACTCCTTCATTAGCTATCCACAGTGAATCAGCTTCCACAGCAGAGCCCCAGGGAACCCCACAGCTGACTATCCCATAGCTCAGTGGTCAGAGCGCTCCCTCAGTGGTGGGAGAGCCCTGTCCAAACAATGGCAGAGGAAGGGATTGAACCTGGGTCTCTCGCATCCCAGGTGATTGCGCTAACCGCTGGGCTAAACATTATAAACTGGGCACCTCCCCCTCCCCTGGATGTTTTGTGTGGGCTGAGGCAGGATCCTAACTTGTTCCCACAAGACATGCCGTAGCTTCTAAGCCACCTGATTCCAGGCGACAGGTTCCCATTCACGGGTAGCCAGCAGAGATATGTGCCTCCCTGCAGCCTGGACTTAGGCGCTTACTTCCCAGAGAAGGGTGGTGCCTAGCACATGCCCCTCATGTAGGCAGCTCCCAATGGTTACCTTAGGCAGCTCCTCACCTAGCGTGCTGGCTTTTATGGATCACATTCTAAGGGCTTGTCTACAAAATTAAGTTAACTTAAGTTAAGTCGCCCTACAGCCAGTGCTGTAATTAAAGCGGTGGGTCATGTCCACACTATGCTCCTGTCAGCAGTGCGCATCCTCACCTGGAGCGCTTCCACTGACTGGAGTGAGTCACTGCCAAACACTGACAGCTGAAGCCCAGCAGCCCGAGCTGGCAGCCCTGCGCAGGGCTCACAGCTGAAGCCCACCCGCCCCCGCCTGGGGACTGACAACCCAGGCTGGCAGCCCTGGGGGCAACAGTGGGGCTCCAGCTGTCAGCCCCATGGGCTGACAGTCAACAGACACAGTGTCGCCCTAATTACTTTGACCTAAGCTCTGCGCCCCTCACGGCGGTGGAGTTATTAAGTCGATGTAGTGAGCGACTTACATTGGCAGGAGCACCATTGCAGCATAGACACCTAGAGAGTTAGGGTGATGTAAGCTGTAGCGCAGACCAGGCCTAAGATGCTTAGATTGTACAGGCACCTAACTGGGCTTTGCGGACCGCAGTGCTGTTCCTGTGATATTCTAGGCCCCTAAACATTAGACACTGTGCTGCTCAGCATTGTAACGCCTAATTCCCTGTAGGGATCCAGGCCCAAGTATTGAAATCTCTTCTGAAAATGAGAGAGGCTCCTAAATCACTTAAGCATTGCTGCACTCAGCGTTGCAACGCCCAACTACCTTTAAAAATCTGGGTCTAGATGATTTGCCCGACGTCACACAGGAAGTCTGTGGCACAGCAAGGAATCCAGCCTGGGTCCTAGGTTAACAGCCCAACCACTGGACCATTCTTCTTTGATGGCCACTATCTCGGTCTCACTGAAGAGTCATGCCTTTGACATATTTGAAAGAATTATGGTTAAAAATCACTGTCGTTGCTGTTTGAAAGCTGTACGTGGAGCATGTGCAGTACGTTAATTTCCAATCACTAACTCAAGTGGGTTTGGAAGAAATGTCCCCTCTGGGTGTTATTCCATAAGTGACCACCACAGGCTTCTTACCAAGGCATCTATTAATGGCCTTGCACAAGCTGGAGTAGATGCACCATTGGTTTAATTGGGTGTGGCCTTTCCTATGTTCCTTAACGTTTTATGCATGTGCTAAATACAGTACCTGACACATGTAGTTTGCACTAAACAGCACAGGATGGATAAAGTGGATCTTTCAGCCTTTACATGATTTCATTGTCCCAGATCTTAGCATGTCCTAGGACTGCTGTGAAGGGAACCCAAGACTCTGTGTTCTGGATCCCAAGGGTGGTACAGGTTCCTAGAGCCTCAGCAAGTTGCAGCACAGGTCCCTCCCTAGGCCCCTCTGGCACATTCCCTGGGCTCGGACTCTCAGCCTGTTACTTCCCAGCCCCAGTGCTGAGCCCCAACATATGCCCACCCCTCTCCTGAACTCCACCCCAAAGGTGTGATGCTTCTGGCAACAGTTGAATTCTCTCAGGGGCACGCAGCAGTTGTGAAGCGGACAACACACACACACTTGGCATAGTGTCTAAAACCTTCCCACTCTTATATATTTAATCACGTAAAGCCCAAGAGAGTACATCTCACACAAAACAACCGACACTAAACCTATGTCCCTGCCTCAGTTTCCTCACCACTCCCGTCAGATGAGTCAGCAAACTGGTTTGTGAAAAATCTTTTCTGCTGTGTTTGAGAGTTGGAAAACAATACCTTTGAGACCTGGTGTGCCTAGGGCAGCCCTTATTGGAAATGCCAAGATCAGAGCAGGCTGCAAAAGGGAGAGCAGATACCCACCAGTCTTGAGAGTAACACTGAAGTTAAACTCCCCAACCAGTCACAAACTGTGCCTCCGATCCCCCACACTCATTATCAAGAAGCAAAAAATTAAATACAAAAATTAAAACAAATCACACAAGCCCCCTCATTGCATTCCAGTTCTCTGGCTCCCAATCAGCACCTAGGTCCAGTACAGTGAGAACTTATTTTAAAACTCTGCTCACATATACAAAATGTTCTTCTGCCCAAAGGGTCAGCCATGTTACCAGGTCAATAGGAGTTTGTACCTAACCGAAAATACCACACTGCCAGCTAATCCTTTAGCATCTAAAACTAATGGTTTACTATAAAGAAAAAGAGAACAAACAAGAAGAGAGTTTGTTAAATGGTAAAGCAATCACAAACATACAAAGACTTCAAAGTCCATATATCAGGTTCTTAGCAGTATTGGTGAGTTTTCTGGCTTGAAAGTCCGTTTGAAATATATCCACAACTTTGATGGGTCATTCAGTCCTTTGTTCAGAGCTTCAGTTTGTAGCATAGTTCCTCCAGGGGTAAGAAGACAAAATGGAGACGATGCAGCTGGCCAATGCCAACCGATTTGGCTCACCAGGCTTGGGCTGCAGGGCTGTTTCTCTGCTGTGTAGACTTCCGGGCTCAGGCTCTAGGATCCTGTGGCATGGGAAGTCCCAGATCTGGCCTCCATATAACAGATGAGGCAAGGGGCCCTACAGAACCCTTGACGCTGGATGCACATCTCGCAGCACTGAAAACTTTGTATGCTGGGCACTTAAACTTTCTAGAAAACTCTCTGTACGTGCAACGTAACTGTTTCAGTGTTGCCAGCAAATGAGACAGATTCCACTTCCAGCAGACATGCCTAATCCTGCTTTACCAAGGTGAGCCCAGAGCTAAAAGCTGCCAGGGGCCTCTTGGATTAGTGTTGATTGTTATTTTCTGTAGTCATGAATATTGTGTCAATTTTAACCATAGGCGACAAACAAAAGACAGAAAAAGTCCGTTTACAGAGATATTCTAGCAGGAGGTAAACAGCTTTGCACTTGGAGACAAATACGCACTCTTGTCTCTATCCTCCACAACTTGTGCTTCTTACTATTGAAAAGATAAATGGGGAGGAAGGAAAGCTGCAGAAATTCAGATAATCACCTAGTGATAGTCAACTCCCTTTTTGTAACACAGACATCTGTTAATCCATTGATGAGAAGATTGGAATAGGAAGGCCCAGGTCTCACGGAGATCTTATCTAGTCATAAGCTTCTTCCTAGCGTAGACCAGTTTCTCCTCCCTCCATTTTTAATACTAGTTGTTACACTGAATGAAAAGCGATCGTTATGCTGGTTCATTGAATCACTGTCTTAGGGTAACTAAGAACATGATGGAGAAAGTGTGTAACCTGTTTTATTTGCACAGACCTATGGACCCATATTATTTGAGGTTGCCAGCGTTTTCTAGATCGCTATCCTTATGGCACGGTTTTGATTCCCATCTCTAAGCCCCTGATGACCACTACTACTGCATCTCCTACAGTGGCTGCAACTCGAGCAGCTGGTAGTGGAGGAGGAGGTGGTGGTAATGGAGAAGGAGAACCCACAAGATGACCAATCATAATGAGCCAGCTGTTCTGAGGATAATGAGGGTTTTAAGAGAAATGTAATGCAAAGCGCACTGGAAGTCAACAATGCTCTGAGATTTCACTCTACTCTGCCCCCCTCCCGCGACACGAACATTTGACAAAGCCAACCCGAATTGAGGAATGTTTTGATGCTGATGAGTACATATTTAAGTGAAAAAGTTTCAGACATATTTTACCCTGCTCTGGTGCAGAGCACTTTTGCAAGCCTGACCCTGTGTGTCAAATTGTACATGAAAAACAATACATTCCTCCCCACCCCCCAATTACTACTAGTTAACTTGGGTTTTTGCAGAGGACACAGATGACTGCAGCAAGACGACAAAACGCCTCCAGAAACATGGTCCATACTCTCTTCTGGTGCAACTCCACTGAAATCAAAGGAATTACGCTCATATGAGCAGTAATGTTGGCAACAGATGTCATTAAATAGCACTTGCTTTTCTGCCTGTGAACCTTTTCTGAAAAAAAAATTCAGAGCAGTTTAAATTCCATTCAATCAATCTTTTTGTGCATCATCATTTGCCAATAAGACTACAGGAGAGAACTGAAGATATTAGATATGGAAAGGTGCACTGAGCTCGCTAGCTGTGTACAGATTTCTATTGCACCCGTGTATTAGCTACCCCGAAAAATGCTGCATTGTTCCCTAGGGTATATTTGCCAAAGTATTGTCCAGTCTAATATTAAAATGGTTTCTTCAGATAAGGATTTACATGTAATCCAATCCAAAGTCTCATTTTAGTAACAAATTGTTATAGGCTCCCGGCTCCTCAGTCTTCTCTTCTCTTGGGTAGAGAACCAGGTCTATCTCTCCATCCTGACTGGGGATTTTTTCAGGCTGCACAATCCCCTGCCTACACTGTGATATCCCCAGCAAGCCAGACTGCCTAACATGGCCAGTGTCTGCACGTTGCTTTCTCCCCAGAGGCTATGAATAGCATTTTTGCCGACAGTTATGAGTTACCACACACCGCTTTCTAAGCGAGCACACCTACTCTGAAGCATTACAGAGAACACATATTCAAAACAGTTAAAGAACCCACACACATGCTAATAAAGCTTACCAGAGCGCACCCCAACTCCAACAAGGGCTCAGGTAGGAGTCAGTCCTTCAAATCCCACCAAGGGGGTTTTCTGGCCTCACAAGTTCAGAACAAGCACCCCCACACATAGTCTTTCCTTTATACAGCCGAGGCCTTTGATCTTCAGACTCTGAGAACAGCAGACAATGGTTCCCTCCCCAGGGAACCATCGTGGCAGATGTAGCGTCAGAAGGCTGGGCTTTTGCAGAACCTTTCCAAACGTTTCCTCAAAACCGGCATGTTCTCATGAAATATTTCAGTTCTGACAAATGAACCTTTTCTGGCAAAAAAAAAAATTGAATGACTAATAGCCAGCTTTTCAAAAGGGCTCAGTACCCTCACTGAGACCCTGATCTCTGCTGGGGCCTCTAATCGCTACTGTAACACAAATAATAAGTTTATGGCTGTGGTATGTTCCTCTTCCCTACTATTCTCCTTTGTAATAAAAATAATTTAAAGCAAAGCAGTCCAACAGTGTTTAAACACCACAGCTATATTGATTTTTCCCACACAAATATTTGCCCCAAATGAGGCCCAGGCTGCCATTATCACTGATTTTCATCATCATCATTTTCCCCGGTAAGTACTGTGAGCATTAAGTACCCTATAGAGGCCATTAAAGGTTCTACTACACTCTTGCTCGGAGATACAATGCCACCACCTGTGAAGTCCAATCCTCACTGCTTAAAAAAATTCTCCTTGGTGCTTGTAGGCTTGGGCTAAGATTTTGAGAAGCGTGGAATTCAAGTTAGGCTCCTAAATGCATAATTAGGTATCTAATTATTTGACCTAATGCCTGACAGAGGGGCACTCAGAGCTCAGAGAAGGGTCCAAAGTGCAGGTCGCCAAAGTATCGTCCAGTCTAATATTTAAATTGTTTCTTCAGATGAGGATTTACATGTAATCCAACCCAAAGTCTCATTTTAGTAATAAATCATTTGGGGCTAAATTCTTCACAAACATTGGAATTTCCTGAAATGTAGGGCTGGAAGGGACCTCGAGAAGTTATCAAGTCCAGCCCTGTGCACCAAGGCAGGACCAAATAAACCTAGACCATCCCTGACAGGTTTGTCCATCTAACCTCTTCTTAAAAGCCTCCAATGAGGGGGACTCCACAACCTCCCTTGGAAGCCTATTTCAGAATTTAACTGTTCTTACAGTTAGAAAGTTTTTCTTAATATCTAACCTAAATCTCCTTTGCTGCAGATTAAGCCCATTGCTTTGTCCTAAACTCAGTGGACATGGAGAATAATTGATCACCATCCTCTTTCTAACAGCCAATAACATATTTGAAGACTGTTATCAGGTCCCACCTCAGTCTTCTTTCCTCAAGACTAAACATGCCCAGTTTTTTAACCTTTCCTCATAGGTCAGGTTTTCTAAAACAGTTATTTTTGCTGCTCTCCTCTGAACTCTACAATTTATCCACATCTTACCTAAAGTAAAGTGTCCAGAACTGGACACAGTACACCAGCTGAGGCCTCAGCAGTGCCGAGTAGTGCAGGACAAGCACCTTCCATGTCTTACAGACAACACTCCTGTTAATATACCCCAGAGAAAAAAACAGTTTTAAGTAAAAACAAAAAACATTGATAACTATTTTGCTAAAAACTGATTATACATTTTTTTAAACAATTTTTCGTTATTTTTAGTTTTGATTATTTTTTAAAAGTTCTATTCACAAAAAAGAAGGGGACGGATATTACAGTTCTGCAATCACAGTGTAATAAAACACATCTGATAAACTGGAGAGATCTTGCGGTTTTACAGGTACAAGATGCGCCACTTCAGAACAGAAAGCAGGACTACTGATTACATTTTGCAAAACAGACAAAAGCCATAACCAAGATTTCCGGGGCTCTTTAAGCTGAGTGTAAAGGCAGTTATAACTATCCAGGTGAACAAAAAGAAGTGAAAGGAAAATGTCTCCTATAAAACGAGTATTGAGTGAAACAGTTTCAACTATTTTAGTGCCAAAAAGATAGAAAATCTCTAGATAGAACAGGTGGGATTTTCAAAGGTGGTCTAACTGTGCTCCCACTGAATTCAATGGTAAAACTCTGACCTCAGTGGGAGAAGAGTTGTGCCAATATTGAGTGCATTGGAAACTTCCAGCTAATTCAGATCATTTGGACGTGCAGCCAAGTGCTTGAATGCTTTTCTGCAGGGTCCTTCTCAGTCTTCTCAGATTTTTCTGTCAAACAAATGACCTAGCACTTGTTTATTTGGGATAGAATTTGTCAAGCTGTCTGGAGTGGATCACTACCGTGAGAGCCAACCTCAGGGAAGATTGTGCCCTGGTTTGTAACAAACGCCAAGCAGGTTATGAGTTCTATACTTAGATTTCTCCAACCAAGTATCAAGTGAGAGCTCCTTACTCACTGTAACTGATTTAACAGGGAGTCACAGACAGTCCCCTGGGTACTCTGGTCTATCTTACCACCCAGGCAAGCTTGCCTTTGTGATAAATAGTCCTTTAAATTAAAAAAAAAATCACAACATTCACAACAGACAGTTCCTTCTGGTCAGAGATTTTTATTCCCTTTCCCCAGAGTTGGAACTGATGGGACAAGTGTTGGCACCTGTGTCCTCTTCATGGTTGCGGGCAATCAAAGTCTTTGTCCTTTGAAGTTTCACAATGGCCCATTTGGATTCAATGGACATTCTTGTGTGCAGGCGCAGCACTTCACATTAATTAATGCCTGTTTCCTGTTGGTAAGTTACACAGTTACAGAGGTTTACAATGCAAACGCTCAGGCCTTGTCTACACTGCCACTTTACAGCATTGAAACTTTCTTGCTCAGGGATGTGAAAACACACACACCCCCGGAACGATGCAAGTTCAGCGCTGTAAAGTGGCCATGTAAACAGCGCTGGGAGCTACTCCCCTTGTGTGGGTGGAGTTTTTACAATGCTGGGTGTGCTGTCTCCCAGTGTTGGTGCCGCGACTACAAAGCCATGTTCAAATGCTGCTACGGCTGCGCTAGGGTGACCAGACAGCAAGTGTGAAAAATCGGGATGGGGGTGGGGGGTAATAGGAGCCTACATAAGAAAAAGACCCCAAAATCAGGACTGTCCCTATAAAATCGGGACAGCTGGTCACCCTAGGCAGTGCTTTAACATTGGTAGTGAAGACATATCCTAAGCATAACTTTATACCATGGGTTACAGATTGTATAAGTGAGATCAATACGTTCAGCTTCCTTTCAACTTTCTTATCAACTTAGGATCTATTTTAACCATGCTAACACACAGGTGAGCCAGCCTGGTTCCCAGATGTGAATTTGTCCGTGTTCAGTGAGGCCTGGGGCCTTGGCATGAGCTGGTGCCTGGTCTGCCAGCGTCGCAGAATTCTCAAAACTCCGTACTACAGCCAGATTTCTAACTCCCTTTAATTGCCACTGGGGGTATGTCTACACTACGAAATTAGCTCGAATTTATAGAAGTCGGTTTTTTAGAAATCGTTTTTATATAGTCGATTGTGTGTGTCCCCACACAAAATGCTCTAAGTGCATTAAGTGCATTAACTCGGCGGAGTGCTTCCACAGTACCGAGGCAAGCGTTGACTTCCGGAGCGTTGCACTGTGGGTAGCTATCCCACAGTTCCCGCAGTCTCCGCTGCCCATTGGAACTCTGGGTTGAGATCCCAATGCCTAATGGGGCAAAAACATTGTTGCGGGTGGTTCTGGGTACATGTCGTCAGGCCTCTCTCCCCCCCTCCCATGAAAGCAAGGGCAGACAATCGTTTCGTGCCTTTTTTTCTGAGTTACCTGTGCAGACGCCATACCACGGCAAGCATGGAGTCCACTCAGCTCACTGTCACCGTATGTCTCCTGGGTGCTGGCAGACGGGGTACTGCATTGCTACACAGCAGCAGCAACCCATTGCCTTGTGGCAGAAGATGGTGCAATAGGCCTGAAATCCATCGTCATCGAGTCTGAGGTGCTCCTGGCTGCCTCGGTAAGGTCGATCAGGAGCGTCTGGGCAGACATGGGCGCAGGGACTAAATTAGGAGTGACTCGACCAGGTCATTCTCTTTAGTCCTGCAGGCAATCCTATCATACCATCTTATGGTGAGCAGGCAGGAGATGAGGATGGCTTGCAGTCCTACTGCACCGTCTGCTGCCAGCCAAAGATGTAAAAGATAGATGGAGTGGATCAAAACAAGAAATAGACCAGATTTGTTTTGTATTCATTTGCTCCCCCCTCCCTCCCTTCATGAAATCAATGGCCGACAATCATTTTGGTGAGGTCTGTCAGGGGCACCTTGAAAACTTTAATGGAGATTCAGTCCTGCCTGAAATACCAGAGGGAGGGATAGTTTAGTGGGTTGAGCATTGGCCTGCTAACCTTAGGGTTTTGAGTTCAATCCTTGAGGGGGCCATTCTATGTGACAGTTGTTTTTGTTTCTCATTGATGTAAAGCCACCCCCTTTGTTGATTTTAATTCCCTGTAAGCCAACCCTGTAAGCCATGTCGTCTGTCGCCCCTCCCTCCGTCAGGGCAACGGCAGACAATCGTTCCGCGCCTTTTTTCTGTGCAGATGCCATATCACGGCAAGCATGGAGCCCACTCAGATCACTTCGGCAATTAGGAGCACATTAAACACCAAGCGCATTATCTAGCAGTATATGCAGCACCAGAATCTGGCAAAGCGAAACCGGGCGAATAGGCGACGTCAGCGCGGTGACGAGAGTGATGAGGATACGGACACAGACTTCTCTCAAAGCACGTGCCATGGCAATGCGGGCATCATGGTGCTAATGGGGCAGGTTCATGCGGTGGAACGCCGGTTCTGGGCCTGGGAAACAAGTACAGACTGGTGGGACCACATAATGTTGCAGGTCTGGGACGGTTCCCAATGGTTGCGAAACTTTCACATGCTTAAGGGCACTTTCATGGAACTTTGTGACTTGCTTTCTCCTGCCCTGAAGCGCACGAATACCAAGATGAGAGCAGCCCTCACAGTTGAGAAGCGAGTGGCAATAGCCCTGTGGAAGCTTGCAACACCAGACAGCTACCAGTCAGTCGGGAATCAATTTGGAGTGGGCAAATCTACTGTGAGGGCTGCTGTGATGCAAGTATCCAACGCAATCAAAGATCTGCTGATATCAAAGGTAGTGACCCTGGGAAATTTGCAGATTATAGTGGATGGCTTTGCTGCAATGGGATTCCCTAACTGTGGTGGGGCCATAGACGGAACCCATATCCCTATCTTGGCACCGGAGCACCAAGCCTGCGAGTACATAAACCGCAAGGGGTACTTTTCAATAGTGCTGCAAGCACTGGTGGATCACAAGGGACGTTTCACCAACATCAACGTGGGATGGCCGGGAAAGGTTCATGACGCTCACATCTTCAGGAACTCTGGTCTGTTTCAAAAGCTGAAGGAAGGGACTTTATTCCCAGACCATAAAATAACCATTGGGAATGTTGAAATGCCTATAGTTATCCTTGGGGACCCAGCCTACCCCTTAATGCCATGGCTCATGAAGCCATACACAGGCAGCCTGGACAGTAGTCAGGAGCTGTTCAACTGCAGGCTGAGCAAGTGCAGAATGGTGGTAGAATGTGTATTTGGATGTTTAAAAGTGCGCTGGTGCAGTTTACTGACTTGGTTAGACCTCAGTGATACCAATATTCCCACGTCTTCTGTATTTTCCACAGTATGCATCCGATGAAGTGAGCTGTAGCTCATGAAAGCTTATGCTCAAATAAATTGGTTAGTCTCTAAGGTGCCACAAGTACTCCTTTTCTTTTTGCAAATACAGACTAACACGGCTGTTACTCTGAAACCTGTCAATATTCCCACTGTTATTACTGCTTGCTGTGCGCTCCACAATATCTGTGAGAGTAAGGGGGAGACGTTTATGGCGGGGTGGGAGGTTGAGGCAAATCGCCTGGCCGCTGGTTACGTGCAGCCAGACACCAGGGCGGTTAGAAGAGCACAGGAGGGCGTGGTGCGCATCCAAGAAGCTTTGAAAACCAGTTTCATGACTGGCCAGGCTACGGTGTGAAAGTTCTGTTTGTTTCTCCTTGATGAAACCCCCCACCCCTTGGTTCACTCTACTTCCCTGTAAGCTAACCACCCTCCCCTCCTCCCTTCGATCACCACTTGCAGAGGCAATAAAGTCATTGTTGCTTCACATTCATGCATTCTTTATTAATTCATCACACAAATAGGGGGATAACTGCCAAGGTAGCCCAGGAGGGGTGGTGGAGGAGGGAAGGACAAGGCCACACAGCACTTTATTAGTTTAAAACTTTAAAACTTATTGAATGCCAGCCTTCTGTTGCTTGGGAAATCCTCTGGGGTGGAGTGGCTGCGTGGCCGGAGGCCCCCCCACCACGTTCTTGGGCATCTGAGTGAGGAGACTATGGAACTTGGGGAGGAGGCCAGTTGGTTACACAGGGGCTGTAGTGGCGGTCTGTGCTCCAGCTGCCTTTCCTGAAGCTCAGACATATGCTGGAGCATGTTAGTTCGATACTCCAGCAGCCTCAGCATTGAATCCTGTCTCCTCTCATCATGCTGCTGCCATCTTTCAACTTCAGCTCTCTCTTCAGCCCGCCACCTCTCCTCCCGGTCATTTTGTGCTAGCCCTCCCTCCTCCCCATGGCTAACAGCGGGGAACTTTTCTGTTCAGCCACAGGCAAACAGCCCAGCAGGAACGGGCACCTCTGAATGTCCCCTTAAGAAAAGCACCCTATTTCAACCAGGTGACCATGAATGATATCACTCTCCTGAGGATAACACAGAGAGATAAAAAACAGATGTTGTTTGAATGCCAGCAAACATACACTGCAATGCTTTGCTCTACAATGATTCCCGAGCATGTGCTACTGGCCTGGCGTCCTACCATGGTGGACGGAATAAGGCTGCTCTCCCCAGAGACCTTTTGCAAAGGCTTTGGGAGTACAGCCAGGGCAAATTAATCATTAAACATGCTTGCTTTTAAACCATGTATAGTATTTTAAAAGGTACACTCACCTTCTCCCTTCTCCACCTGGCGGGTCTGGGAGGCAGCCTTGGGCGGTTTCGGAGGGTACTGGCTCCAGGTCCAGGGTGAGAAACAGTTCCTGGCTGTTGGGAAAACCAGTTTCTCCGCTTGCTTGCTGTGAGCTATCTAAAACCTCCTCCTCATCATCTTCCTTGTCCCCAAAACCTGCTTCCATGTTGCCTCCATCTCCATTAAAGGAGTCAAACAACATGGCTGGGGTTGTGGTGGCTGAACTCCTTAAAATGGCATGCAGCTCATCATAGAAGCGGAATGTTTTGGGCTCTGACCCGGAGCAGCCGTTTGCCTCTCTGGTTTTCTGGTTGGCTTGCCTCAGTTCTTTAAGTTTCACATGGCACTGCTTTGGGTCCCTGTTATGGCCTCTGTCCTTCATGCCCTGGGAGATTTTGACAAATGTTTTGGCATTCTGAAAACTGGAACAGAGTTCTGATAGCACGGATTCCGCTCCCCATACAGTGATCAGATCCCGTACCTCCTGTTTGGTCCATGCTGGAGCTCTTTTGCGATTCTGGGACTCCATCATGGTCACCTCTGCTGATGAGCTCTGCATGGTCACCTCTGCTGATGAGCTCTGCACTCACCTGCAGCTTGCCACGCTGGCCAAACAGGAAATTGAAATTCAAAAGTTCATGGGCCTTTTCCTGTCTACCTGGCCAGTGCTTCTGAGTTGAGAGTGCTGTCCAGAGTGGTCACAATGGAGTACTCTGGGATAGCTCCTGGAGGCCAATACTGTCTAATTGCGTCCACAGTACCCCAAATTTGACCCAGCAAGGCTGATTTCAGTGCGAATCCCCTTGTCGGGGGTGGAGTAAGGAAATCGATTTTAAGAGGCCTTTAAGTCGAAAAAAGGGCTTTGTCGTCTGGATGGGTGCAGGGTTAAATCGATTTAACGCTGCTAAATTCAACCTCAACTCCTAGTGTAGACCAAGGCTGGGAGTTGTGTGGCTAACTCCCTTCAGCAGTTTTGAGAGTCCCATCATTGTTAAAAGGCTAATTTGTAGGGAAAAGAGGTAGCCTCATGGCCCCACAGTAAAGTTTCCATTGCATTTTCCATTTAAAACAGGGGCACATTCCCTTCAACACAAATCTTTCCCCAAATAATATCCCTTTCACGCTGAATTTTTCTAACTCAGTCTTGGACTCCAACCAGCCCTGGTTTTTAAAGAAGGAAGAATTTAAAAGTCAGTTGATTTTGAAATGTCTTATACACTTATTTTTTGATCCCCTCAACATTCATAATGGAAACATTTATGAATCTGACATTTCATACAATATTTTAGGCTGCAAGATGCAATATTAAAGCAGCTAGGAAGCATTTTAAAATTGGTGAGAGTTGTCTTCACCTTCCCCCTTTTCTTTTTGCTACAGAGGTCAGTAGAGCACTGCATCTTTACAGACGGCTTCTGCTCTCCCATGCTGCTTGCCCAACGCACTCTATCTCTGGCCCTGTATCACTCCAGACTCTTAGCGACAAATTCTCATGTTAGCGGCCTCTAGGCCTCCCCTATGGGACAAGGTATCAGATTGGCCCTTGGATGAGGCCCTAAAAGAAGGCTTCTGTCTGTAGAACTGCCAGTGATCCAAAGGTCCATTGACTTCAACAGGCGTTAGACTAGGCTCTTTGTGCTGCATAGGCACCAGCAATTGAAAATGTCCTTCACTACCCCACTGACGCACCTCAACCTTATTCCTGAAGATTGACCTGAACAGGCAAATTGAGCTGGGTTCAACCAGAACGTCTCATTTCTCACTGCATGGTACCACCCATAAGAGTTCCAAGCCAGGACTCTTTTAGGAGGTGCACGTAAGATACAGTCTCACCTTATGAATCAAAAGTATTTAGTGATTTTTGCCCTTTATTACAGAGTATCATGTGAATGTTATGTTACCTTATCAATTATTTCTACAGGACATACCCATGATACATGGTAAGCCACGACTCTGGTTCCTTTGCTCCCAGATAGCGTGACAAAATTGCTGGAGGTAGTTAATACAGTTAGACACAAACATTCAAATCCTCTTCTGAGTCATTACAAACTAATTAAATGAGTTTGCTGCTTTGCTGATGCTGTGGATTTTGTTTTAGTCTCCTGTTCTCCAGGCAGCTAATTACACTATTACAGCTGGTTAACTAATTCCAGAATTTGGTGGATTTTGTCTGACAAATGACTCATTTGCCTAAAAATCTCACTTGTTTATTGCAGCATGATCAATAGAGAGGACACTGAGCTGCAGGGAGTACTACATGGTGCCTGCAGATAGTTGAAGGAACATCAGCACAAAGTTAAACAAGTTCCTCCTTTAATTTTTAAAGTGAGTTAGTGCTCACGAAAAAGGCTGGCCTATCTGAGAAAGGGACAACTCATGAAGGTTACTGGCCCAAGAGATCTAGAGTGGTCCAATTCAGTTTGAGTAATGGTGGCAGAATCTACCTTATAATATTAGAAATGTTTCTATTGATCTGTGTATTTCTCGGATCCTTTTTAATCAGGCTGCAGAAAATTCAGGGTGTGTCATATTTTGACTATGAGGACTGGCTCCATGGATCACATTCTGGGCAGAACTGTTGTAAAGTGGAGCTGCTCAAAGCATGGCAAGATACTACAGAAATGACTTTCTACACCAAAGAGGAACAAAAAGTCACACGATCAAATTTTTTCATGAAACAAGTAATTCTGAAAAAATTCAAACTGGAAATGTTGAAAACAGAAATTTGACAGTTTTGACTGAAAGAAAACAATGCAGCATGTTAAAATGCCATTTCAAAAGAAAAATGTCGTATACATATATATGGATACTACAATTTATGTGAGATCATTCCAAAGCCTAATCTATAGACACAGATGTCACTTTTCATTTTGATTCTTCCAATCTGAAAATTGAATAATTTAATAAGCTGAACATTTTCCCACAGCAAGATTCAATTCTGCCTAACCCATGTATTCCAACAGGGAAAAAAGGTCTTGCAAAACTTTTTGCCCCGCTCTAGTGTAAGTGTGGGGTGAGTCTGGCCTTTCACAGTCTATCCCTTGTCAGTGCTGGGGGATGCAGGCTTGATTTTGTTTAGGTCATGATTTTTTTTTGGTCTGTTTCATTCAGAAGAGATTTTCCTAAATACCCACTGATGCTATGGGGCATAATGGCATCTGCGGCTAATAAGACAACTAATGAAGCATTTGGCAATGAATGAAACCCAAATGACTTCATGTGGGTTCCTCTCTTCTAACTGGTTTCTCAGAGCAGTGTTTAAATTGAAGTAGGAATCTCAAAGGCCCAGGGATATTGAGAGAAGCGCATCAGAAATCATTGGGGCCTGGTGAATCTGTTCATTGGTATGGTGCTGCTTGAGAACACAGAGGTTGAACTAAGTTTCTTCACCAAGGCAGAGATCACATTAGGCTACGTTATAGGCTATGTTATTCAGAAATCAAACAAGAGAGAAAGAGTAACACTGGTTTCTTGGCACAGGTATCAATTCTTAATACCGGTAAGTGTGTTTACTCTGTCTTCTTCGTTAACCATGGTAATCCACTTGCTTGATTTGGTAAGCAAAGCAAAATTTAGGTTGAGTATTTTTTTCAAAAAATCTCCCCAACAGTGAGAAGTGTTAGGCTTTGAAATAATCTCCCTAGGGAAGAGCTAAGGGCCTCAGCATTTGGCATAGTTAAAACCAGCTCACATGCAGCCACATAGTACTGTAGGAGCAATCGTACCTAGGCAGAGAGATGATCTGCTCATAGAACTCTACCATCCGTAAGCGCTGTGGTTCAGTAATGTGTCAGACAGCTGACAACTGAGAGGCAGAGCGGTGAAGTGGATAGAATAATGGACTGGAACTTAGATCTGGATTCTCCATTAACTTCCAGAAGAAGGATCCTGAACCTGATAGCTTAGCTGACATATTCATTGTAGCAACTACTGTGTTCCTAGCTGAATTACATAAGTGATGCTGTCTATTAGGTTTCAGAGTAGCAGCTGTGTTAGTCTGTATCTGCAAAAAGAAAAGGAGGACTTGTGGCACTTTAGAGACTAACAAATTTATTTGAGCATAAGCTTTCATGGGCTAAAACCCACTTCCTCGGATGCATGCAGTGGAAAATACAGTAGGAAGATATATATATATATACAGAGAGAACATGAAACAATGGGTGTTACCATACACACTATAACGAGAGGTTTCAGAGTAGCAGCTGTGTTAGTCTGTATTCGCAAAAAGAAAAGGAGGACTTGTGGCACCTTAGAGACTAACCAATTTATTTGAGCATGAGCTTTCGTGAGCTACAGCTCACTTCATCGGATGCATTCAGTGGAAAAAAAATGAATGCATCCAATGAAGTGAGCTGTAGCTCACGAAAGCTTATGCTCAAATAAATTGGTTAGTCTCTAAGGTGCCACAAGTACTCCTGTCCTTTTTACTATAACGAGAGTGATCAGTTAAGGTGAGCTATTACCAACAGGAGAGAAAAAAAAAACCCTTTTGCAGTGATAATGAAGATGGGCCATTTCCAGCAGTTGACAAGAACATGTGAGGAACAGTAGGGGGAAAAATAAATATGGGGAAATAGTTTTACTTTGTGTAATGACCCATCCACTCCCAGTCTTTATTCAAGCCTAAGTTAATGGTGTCCAGTTTGCAAATTAATTCCAATTCAGCAGTCTCTCGTTGGAGTCTGTTTTTGAAGTGTTTTTGCTGAAGAATTGCCACTTTTAGGTCTGTAATTGAGTGACTAGGGAGATTGAAGTGTTCTCCGACTGGTTTTTAAATGTTATAATTCTTGATGTCTGATTTGTGTCCATTTATTCTTTTACTCACTCCCAGTTAGGCTACAAAAATATGTCAGCTTTAGTTAAAATATATATTGTGTTTCATTGCTCGTCTGTGCTGTGGAAATTCAGTGTAATTTTGCAGTCTAAATTATACCCAAATGGGAGCTGTCTTTGAGTTGAAGCGTCTGTGTCATGAAAACAGCTCCAATAATGACACACATGAGAAGAAACTGACTGAGCCCGGAAAATACAGCCTACCTAAAACTATAGCTCTGGTTCAAGTGGATTGTTTCTTTTAATTCATGAGGAGTAGTTAGAGAATGTATCATAAAGCCATATTGTCTGAAAATCTCATCTCCAATTCCTAGATGCTGCAACTCTACAACATTCCCCAAACACAGGTATTGTGCACTAGCTCTATTTTGCATTGGAGTTCAATCGGATATAGAAGATTAGCTTCTGGTGCTCAGCACATGACAGGAGCCTTTAGCCAACAGCAGGATGAGAGAACAAGCCTCATCCTCCATCTGTTTATACTAGTTTTGTGCCACTATAATAGAGAGAAAATCAGAAAATGTCATATTTCCTTCTACAGTTCAGTTAGCTTATATTATAGCAGTCCCAGAGTCCCCAGCTGAGAGCAGGACCCTATTGTGCTAAGTGCCACACACACACACGCACCCACACCCACACACAGCGTAAGGTTCCTGACCCAGAGGGCTAACACGCAACACAGACATAGTGAAGGAGAAAGGAAATACCATAAAATCCTATTTTACAGAAAGGGAACTGAGTACTGCTCCGCCAAAACTGTATTTTATTTACAATGAAAAACAAAAAACTTTCCAAAATTTCTCACTGAATATTTCAGTGTTTTGACAAATACCTGAAAAATTTCAGCAAGACCAGCAATGTTTGAAAACCAAATCGAGAGAAACAAGGTGGGTGAGGTAATATCTTTTATTGGTCCAACTTCTATCGGTGAGAGAGACCAGCTTCCGAGCTCCATATCAGGTCTGATGAAGAGCTCTGTGGGGCCCAAAAGTTTGTCTCTTTCATGGACAGCAGTTGGTCCAGTAAAAGATATTACCTCATCCACCTTGTCTGTCTCCTTTCCTCGGACCAACACGGCTATAACAAGACTGCAAAAAAAAACCAAAAAAAACCCCCCAAAACCCCAGACCAACTCTATACATGAGACACAGAGAGGTTAGATGACTTGACCAAAATTTCACATCAAGCCTATGAGAGGTCCTGGGAATTGGACCCCAAAAGTCTATACTTTACTTCAGTGGTTTAACCACAATCCCTGGTGCTTACTGATACCTAGTGAAGTTTTCATCTGTAGATCAGAAAGCTCTTTACAAAGGAGGTCATATCATTATCTATTGTTTTACTGACGAGGAAGCGGGGCCCTGGGCGGGGAGCAGGGGAGGATGACTGGCCCAGGGGACCCCCGCAGGCCAATGTCATGCTGAGCATGGAACCCAAGTCTCCTGAGTCGCATCCTATCCACTACACGACACTGTCATCCACCCACCCCAGCCCCAGACCACCCTTCCTCGGCTACAGGCCAGGTGGAAGTCTGTCAATATAACGTTTATTCAAAATATCGCTAGCTGCAGACTAATGAAATGTGTCTTTAATTACTGCTTGTATTCCTTACGGACTCAGGAAGTGTGGGTGGCACTAGCTTAATTTTAGGAAGAAAGCATGTAATATAAAAATTCAAAGATGGGATTTTTTTCCCGCTTGCAGTCAATTTTTTTATTTTCATGTTCACTCATTTATTGCAAAAGGTTCAGTTAATAGCAGAGATACTGCTCCAGTTCCAGTGTACAATGAGCAAGACAAAGAATTATGCAACGTTCGGCATGTAAAAGGGAGTGTGTGTTCTACAGAAGGGTAAGGGTAACTGGCCTAGTCTTTCAGATTGCAAGCCTCTCATTTGTGTACTGGCAGGGGTGAATGAGATAACATGTTTTTTCCACCTGTAATTTCTGGGTCTGGGATTAAAACTCTAGGAATCTGGTTGGATTTTTAGCTGAAATTTAAACAAACTTCTACTTTGTGTAGCATGTGTTTCTTCACTTCTGCGTGAGGTTGCTTCTAACCGTTAGAAGCATCTCTTTCCCCATCACGTAGCTTATGGCTGCAACAGGAATGGTGCCAGTGACAGGCACCGCCGAGAGCAGGAAATGGGGTGAATGTGCAACAGCAGCTGCTGCCACAACAATCAGTAAGCTCAGTCACAATTTCCCTGACACCTTCACGAAGGCAGCTCTGTGTATTGCTCATGCTCAGGTCTATAATCACAGTCACACTGTGCTAACAGCCCTCCTGGCTGCTGACTGTGTACAGAAGATCTTGAGAACAGCCAGCCCCAGGAGTAAGAGTACTGCTGCTAGCCTGGCCCGCTAAGGCTCCTAGGCATGCATGAGCTAAGCATTGCAGTGAAAATCCACCCGGCACTCGAGCGGGGTAGGGTTGCCAGGCATCCATTTTTTGACTGGAACGCCCTGTCAAAAAGGGACCCTGGCGGCTCCAGTCAGCCGTTAAAAGTCCGGTCGGCAGTGCTGTGGGGTCTAAGGCAGGCTAGTCCCTATCTGTCCTGGCACTGCGCTGCACCCAGGAAGCGGCCAGCAGGTCCGGCTCCTAGGCGGAGAGGGGGTGTACCCACTGGGCTCTGTGCGCTGCCCCCGCCCCAAGCACCAGCTCCACACTCCCATTGGCCCAACCCTGAGCCCCTGCCCCAGCCCTGAGCCCCCTCCTGCACCCCCAACCCCTCATCCCTGGTCCTACCCCAGAGCCTGCACCCCCAGCCCAGAGCCCATACCCCCTCCTGTACCCCAATCCCCTGCCTCAACCTGCAGCCCCCTTCCACACTCCAAATCCCTCACCCCACCCCGCAGCCTGGAGCCCCCTCCTGCACCCCGAACCCCTCATCCCGGCCCCACCCCAGAGCTGGCACCCCCACTTAGAGTTCTCACCTCCTCCTGCACCCTAACCCCCTGCCCTAGCCCAGGGAAAGTGAGCCACTGAGTGACGGGGAATGCAGTGAGTGGGGGCGGGGCCTGGGGGAAGGGGCGTGGCTATGGTGTTCCGTTTTGTGCGATTAGAAAGTTGGCAGCCCTAGAGCTGGGCAATTTTTTCCCCAGCGAATAGTAAATTCACTGGTCGATGATTTTTTCAGGCCACCAAAACTATTTGCAAATTGAGAACAAATTCAGCCAATAGGTTTGGCTGAAAATTTTTTTTTTAGGAATTTGAAATGGTTCCTTTTGAAATGACTGGCTTGACTTTTCATTTTGAAATGATGCTTTGTTTTGCAATTGAATTATATTTATATTAAAAAAGGGTAAACGCTTCCCTCTCCCCCGCTCTGATATAATGAAACACTGAAAAAAAACTGCTTAGACCTAAAGCAAAATTTTGTTCTTTTGTTTCAGAAAAAAAAAATCAGTTTTGGTTCATTAAACTGAATTTTTTTTAATAGACTTTTCGGTTTGTCCCCGGGAAAAAAGCAAACCAAAAATTAAATCAATTATTAACTTGCACTAAAGAGCACTTTAAAAGTCAAGGGGTTCTGTTTCCTTGTCTCCCCAACAATGCTTTTTGCTGGTGGGGCAGGAATACTGAGAGAGAGAGAGAGAGATCAAAATTTCAGCCACGTTTTTTCTCTATTACAGTTTATCGTTGTTTTTTATATAATCAAAATATTGTGATGCCCTAAAAGTCCACATATGTTCACATGTTTTTACTGAGTCAATGAAATACTTTTCCTATTCCTTAGTCAAATACATTGCAGCCATGTGGCTAAATGAATGTGAAGTGCTTTGTCTACCCAGTCCGTCTCTCCACTCTTAGTCTTGTACAGATTTAACTGAATTTGGCTCAACAACCTCAGTTTAATTATTTATCTATTTTTATGCAGATGTTTCCAATTATAGTAGCACAAATGGGGCCACAGGTAAGGAGGATGCGTTATGTCCTATAATATAGAATATCCTTGTTGTTTGTGCTATTGAAATTGAGAGTGTGTGCTTTACCATCATTTCTAGTTCTTTACAACGTATGCTTGAAAGTTCCCATCTAAGAAACAGGCATCATGAGAATGGGCAAAGTAGCATGATTTCTAGGATAAAGATCAAATGACCTTTCCTGTGACATTCAGGTCCCAACAATCTCTGAACTGTGTGTGTGAGAACGCATCACGCACAGCACTTCTGGCAGAGTGCCCAGTAAACACCCATATTCATCAGATAACCTTGTTTGCACGAGAATACATGTATTTTCACAAACATCAGCCAATCCAGGTGTTTATACTGACAAAAACCTGCTTCAGGTAGATGTATGTAGCTGAGTAAACCAAGAGGAGCACGAAAGGAACAAGTCAGAGATGAACTGAGAAACTGCAATTAGTAGATCACTTTTCTGGCTGCTTGCCCAGCTCTAGTTTAAATATACAATTCTGCAGCGGTTCCGCTTTCTCCTAAAGATGGACAACGGATAATACCAGTAAGTTCCAGTAAGTTCCAAGGCTACTGAGAAGAGAGAATTCAGGGCTAACTAAATCTTCTGATGCCAATAAAGGCTTATCTGCTAGAAAAATTGCACCCCATTTAAAGATATTGATTTCAAAGTCAATCACGTTAAACCAGTACAAACCCCTAATGTAGATGCCATTAAACTGTTTTATCTCTTGTTGTAATTGATATAACATTTGCAGGAAAGTCACAGAATTAAGTTAAATTGATTTAATCAGTTTAAGTGCAGCAGCACTAGGGAGTTGCATTAGTTTAACAAGATCAATTTCAAACTGACGTAGTTAAACCAGTGCAATTTTTCTAATGTACACCTACCTCGTCCTAAGGTCCCGATTTTAATTCTGAATGTCTTTCTGGCCCATATGGTCAAAAGGAAGAATCCATTGCATCTCACTTAGTGGACCTGTTAAGATTTTCACGTCTTTTAAAGGTGAAAAGAAAATGTCTATACCTTAATCCCAATTTTTGCTAACTCCGATTTTGTGTTTCTTGGTTGGGTTCTAGGGAGCTGTGCCGGGCTCTGAGGACATGGTAAATAACCACTTTATTTTAGAATATGTGCTGATAAGAAAACTCAGTGCAGCATATAAACAGGGGAACTGCTGGACTGGATGACATGGCATCTTGTCTCGGACAGTGGCCAGCACGAGCTGCTTCAGAGAACTGCAAGAAGCTCCACAGCGGACAATAATGGAATAACCACAGAGGACATTTCTCTCTAGGCTTTAGAGATTGGATGCATAAGGGTTTGTCTCCCTTTTAAAAACAACTGGCATCCTCACAACTGGGGATGTTCTCAGTAGCCTTAGAATTGTTTCATCTTTTATAAAAGAGTCCTTTTAAACTTCAGTGATCTCTTATGGCTGAGAGTTCCAGAGGCTAGTTAGGTGTTGTAAAGAAGTATTGCTTTTCATCTGCTTTACATTAACTGCCTTGCAATTTCATTGAAAACCCCTGTGTTCTGCAACAAAACATGAAGTCTTTATCTCGTGAAGCTTTCTCTACTTCCATCACCAGATTCTGGAAAAGCAGTTCACGTACCATTCATCAGTGATGTTAACGTTCATTTTACTGACCTAGCGTAGACATGGTTGGATGTTGATTCATTAGGGCTACTGTTTTCACTTAGTGCACTAAGCTGGCCCAAACCGGCTTCTGCTGTCAGCAAATTTTCCCTCAGCTTGGGACATAACATCAGTGATCACCTCTCCTTTGGGGAATTAAAATTTGTGGGACTGCATGTCTACTGTTCACCAGATAGAGTAAACAAAAATAATCAGAGCCTTCATTTTGAAGGTACATAGGAAAACGATCACCATGAGTATAGATAGAGCTCTGGTTTACTTAGATAGTCTCCTTACTGTGAAAACCTGTAGCTATAATTGGATTAATCTGTACCTTCCATGACGCTTAAATGTTTGAAGACAAAAAAAGCAGAGTAGAGTATTAGTGATAAAAATAATTCTGTAAACAGCACATAGGCACATTTTATTATCAGTCAGCAAACACTGAAATTTCATGTTTTACCGTATGTTCCCTTGAGTGTTTCAGTATAAACCAAATTATACCTGCGTTCCCATAAAAAATGCATTACAGCTTGTAATCTCACAGTGTATTTCAGCACTCCACAGAATTTCAGTGATTGGAAATGAAGAGGATTTTCAAGGAATATGGCACTCATATTGAATATGTTGTTGATTCACTGCACACTATTTCATTTCCAGGAGCTAAAACTAATTAGCAATTCTCCCAACATATTTCTGTTCCAGATAGAGCTCTGAAATTTAAATGACTGGAGGCTGATTATATGCCTCCTAGACACAGATTTTGCTCTGCCAGTAAGTCATATCTGTCTATCAAACTATAAGTTGTTCATTAGCATAAGACATCAAAAAACAATCTGTCATTCTCTTTGGATTCCATGCATGGTATCCGGTGTGATTATGCTGCACAAGTTGTACAGCTGGGATTATACTGACAAGATAACAGCTGTCTACGGTCAAGATCTAGGACCAGATTTTCAGAAGTGCTCAGCATCCTGAAGCTCCTATTGTTCTCAGTAGGAGCTACCAGGTGCTGAACTGTTTGGCAAGTCTGGCTCCTCGTGGCTTTATTTCTCTAAAATTCAGATAATTTCAAGATATTGTATAGGTGGTATAGCAGTTTATTCCTTGTTAACAAAGTATGTTCATTTAAGAAATATATCTGTATCCTTTGCATTTTAAAAGTATATAACCCTCAGAAGAAAAATTGCAAGGATCGCAAGCGTTTCCTACACTAGTTGCATGTTTTTTTCCATTTTGTTTATCTAGTCACACCCATTCCGTTGAGTGAACAATATCTAAAGAGTCCAAAAGCTGAAACTGAAGAAATCAGTCAAACCACAGACACACTTTCCTGCAATGTACGTGTTCTTCATTACACAGATTGCGTGTGCGCTCTCTCTCATAGGACAATACCTTTAGTGGCATTTGATTGAGCAAATTAGCACAGGCTAGAGTAGCTATAACCACAGAAGTTCACAGGATCAACCACCATGCTGTTAAGACGTGTAGGGTGAGATCCAAGCCTCACTGAAGTCAATGGCAAAACTCCAATTGACTTCAGTGGAATGAGGCTTTCACCTGTAATTTTGCCATGACACACCTAAAACACAAAGGCATATAGAAAACACAGAAGCCACACTAAGTATTAATGACTATTATTGTTGTTTGAAATATATTACACACAAGGGGTGGGATTTTCAAAGGTACTCAGTGTTGGCCTAACTATTTCCATGGATATCAATGAAAGTTTTGCTTGTTATCTTGAGAGCCACAGCTGAAATCATTCACCACAGTGGTTCAGGGGCATTTTCAACAACCCAGGACCCAAATGACAGCAGTGCTGCCTTGACCCAACTTCCTTCATAAATCTTCCCCAGCAACAAATGAAGGCTATTGAGTAAGAGCTTAGCTGCTACCCAGCTAAGTGAAGAGAGCCTCCTGTACTCCTCTAAGGACTTCTCATTCTCCGTCATCAGTAGGTCTGATGATACACAATAGAGTCACCAATACAGACATACCTACTTATCTGGCCTCCACCTGAATAGTATCAAATGCTTCCCGAGCATCAGACAATAGACATAAGAATAGCAATCTCTCCATTCTTTCACAGCCAGCAGGATAATAAGTTTGATATTAGGGAGGATTTATTGTGTGCTTATGGTCTTGATGAAGGAAAACCAAGCCAAGGTGTCAGTACATTTTCTTACATTCCCTGATCCTTAAATTATTGATACATATTTGCAACCTGAACTCCATCAAGTTTTAGTCGAGGGGAATCATAACATGGTGCTGAGCATCACTTCTTACATAGATCTGTTAGTGTCAGAAATGAGCATAGTACTACAGAAAACAAATCCTCTGCTTTTGCTATTCACTGAGTATACTCGGTACAACTATGGTGAACCATGTAATTAATTTTGGCTGCCTGGGTTCCTGCCACCACACTCTTCGTCTCCGTGGTTGCAACGAAGACCACATGAGACCCAACAGGTGAGCTCTTCATGCCATTGCCATCTGGACAGGACTCCAGAAACTGTACTCAGTGACTCAACCAGGGCTCAGGAAGGTTAGGTGCATTATGGGCCTTACTTTGAAGCATCCAAAATGAGTCACTCACAGAGGCATGGTAGCACACATAAGGGACTAAAGGTGCGCTATGTTCCAATGAATGTCATTAAGTCACCCACAGGAAACTGACTATGAAGGCACATTTTAACAAGGATAGCTGGGATCTTCAAAAAATGCCTAAGGGAGTTAGGTGACCAAATCCCTTTGAACTGGACACCAAACTTCTCTGAGCCCTTTGAAAGATCCAGAAGATACTGGAGGGGAAGGAATATCCAGTGGCTAGAGTTAGTGGTTAGTCCAGTCCCTATTCTCAGACTCAGGGCACTCAGGTTCAATTCCCTGAACGACCTTGGCCGAGTCACTTAGCTGCTCTGTGCCTCAGTTTCCCATCTGTACAATAGGGATAATAGCACTGCCCTGCCTTAGAGGGGTGTTGTGAGGATAAATGCATTAAAGATTGTGAGGTGCTCAGATACTATGGTAATGGGCAGGCACAGAAATACCTCAGATGGATAAGACTTTTTATAGAGAAATAAGGATTTTTCTTTTCAATGTAATTGTAAAACAGGACATGTGAATTCAGTGTTAAGGATGCAGAATTAAACAGCTGAAATCAGGAAATGGGAAACTGGGGGCTGAACACGCAGTTCTGACTCTGCCATTATGTGTTCACAGTTTATCTTATATATAGGCTTGGCTGAATTGGATTTTTTAAAATCATTTTGGTGCATGCTATCTATGTTTATTTTTAAGCCATTTAGATTTGCACAGTTGTGGGAAATTGTGTGTGTGTGTGTGTGGGGGGGGAGACAATGGGGGATCAGATAATTATTTAATGACCCTAGATGTGAGACTCAAAAAGTTAAAGCTTTATAACCATGGAAACACAAAGTGCCACCATCACATCAACATATACAGCGTAAGTAGCCTTAAATCAAACGCTAATAAGTTTGCAAGCAGCATTTTGCTTACTTTGCCGATCTGTACATACCAACGATCATCTATGGAAATATTGATTTTATCCTGTGTAAAGTGAAATCGGCATTTACGGACAAAAGTCTAATCCTTCCAACCCTACTCATATATAAATGTGAATCTAAGATTGTAGAAAACAGTGATTACGTTCTGTCACATTATTTGACAGACAGGGTGTTATCACATAGACTCTGGAAGGGATCTTGTCAGGCCACCTAGTCCAACCCCCTGCGCTGAAGCAGGACCAAGACTTTAAAGTCTGCATTGTAATGATGCATGGGAATAGGGATTAGCGTAATTACTCTAATACAGAGTAAGTGTAGCACAATTCAATGCTATAAACCATAGATTGTCCATCTGTGGGCCTGTGACCACACATTTTCTCCGTGGCTAGTTGAGAGTGGGATCCTGAACTCTATAGCAAGAGAGGCCCAACATTGTACTCTGTTGTCATAAAGGATCACGGTATGGAGAAGCTAAGGACCACAGCTATAAACATTGAGAAATGCAATCAACGACCTTGGAAGAATTCTCGACATGACCACTCCAGGCAGCATTGCTGAGCTCTCATTTTTTCATATGCTGACGCCATGATATTTCTTTAATGATGCTCTTGATTTAGAAGAAAGAAAAGGAGTACTTGTGGCACCTTAGAGACTAACCAATTTATTTGAGCATAAGCTTTTGTGAGCTTATGTAAAGTGATCATTTTACATAAGCTATTACCAGCAGGAGAGTGGGGTGGGGGGAGAGAAAACCTTTTGTAGTGATAAACACCCATTTTTTCATGATTTGTGTGTATAAAAACAAACATCTTCTGTATTTTCCACAGTATGCATCCGATGAAGTGAGCTGTAGCTCACGAAAGCTTATGCTCAAATAAACTGGTTAGTCTCTAAGGTGCCGCAAGTACTCCTTTTCTTTTTGCGAATACAGACTAACACGGCTGTTACTCTGAAACTTGATTTAGAAGAATGCTCCATCTGTGACATAATTTATTAACACTCCCTCGTCCTTCCCAACATGGCTACATCTCCTTCCATCTCTCTGCAGTACTATGAATATGCCTTGCCCCTGCACCCTCCACCTCTGCTATCACAGCAGACGGCTCTTCAACTGCAACGACCTCGATTACAAGCACAAAATCCTTTCCCACAACCAACTCAGATGCCTGCAGGGCAAGGCCGCAGAATGAAGTGCACCAACCATGTCCAGCAGGGACAGCCATCACTGCAGTTAGGAGAACTGCTGGGAGTCCAAGAACAGCTGGTTCTAGCTAGCAGACAACAACAGGCCATTTCCATCTGCATCTACTCCCTGATCCAAAGCCTACTGAAGTCAACAGGAGTCTTTCCATTGACTGCAGTAGGCTTTGGATAGGGCCTGTACAGTATTTAATCATTTGGATGTACCTACATAAAATGAAACCAGTCAATATTTATTTCCAACTGTACGGGGAGCAGTTGGAGACTCAGCACCACTGAAAATCAGGCTACTTGTTATGTGCCTACATTGGGAGAGATAAAGTAGGCAGGCTGGGCATGAAGGGTATATGGGGGGACTGGAGGAATCCATTGGCATAACCTGATACAAAGGTGCCAGTCCCCTTCTTTGCGGGCAGAAGATTTGAAATGCTCTTCTACATAGCCTAATAAAAACACTTTACAGTCACTCAACTTTGGAAAAAATATGTGTGTCTATAACCGTAACAGGGCCGGCTTCTCAGCCACAGAACATCAGTGTGGCTCCATTGACTTTTATAGACCATGCTGACTTACACCAGCTCAGGTGGCAGCCTGTAAATTGGAGAAGGGCCAGATTGAAATTCCTGTTTCTCCAAAAGTCAGAGGTTTTTGCCTCCAGAGGACAGGACTTCTGATAATGACGTCACAGCACAGGCTGATCTCTTCCCAGGATATATTTCTGGAAATGACGTTATCACCTTATTTCAGGGAATAAAGGAATACAAGATGACAGAAGCTCATAGTGTGGAGGAAGGTCAGGTAGCAAAACTCCTATCCCTATAGGCAGAGGTTCTCTAGCCAGGCCAAACTTATTTGGCTGGTGTAATGTATAGTGGAAACCTTTCTTCTTTTTCATTGCCTTGGTCAGCTTAGTTCAATCCTTATTAGCTCTTAGCATTTAAGGTCTGTTTTATTTATTGTGCAATTTTTGTATTATTATATTGCAGTTACCAGCACTAGAGTATTCAGAGCAACTGGATCAGGCTGTAAGTAGAGATATTTATTTTATATCTTGCCTGTTAACCAGAACATGATTATCTATGTACCACAGACTTACAGTCAGACCCTTAACTGGTGTAAATTGCCATGCTGCTGTTTGGGAGCTATAACCAACTGGAGAGCTGCCTCTTTCTGTACTATATCTCTAACAGCAAAACAGAAATTCAAAAGAGCATGTGCAAAATATCCATTTTCAATGCGGGACATAAATTCCCTTCTGTTTGCTACAAGAGTCCGAATGTTTGTTTGTTTGTTACTAAGGTATCTATGATATATTCATCATTCTTTGTGTATCTTTCTTGCATTTATCAGAGCAATTGTGTTATCTACCATTTTGTCTTGTGTTGCACTGCAATATTGTTTCCCTTTTTTCGTTTCTAAATGTACCCAGGTATAGATCAAGTAGCTCAGCAAGACCCGATAGAACAGCCACCAAGAAGCTTCTTCCTATCGCCACCCCACAATTCATTCTTTGCTCTTGTGCCACTGTCTGATTTTAACATTTTTTTCTTAAAGCAGACAACTTTTTTTAAACGATTACTTTCTTTTATGTCCAGCTTTACCCTGGGCTGTATTATGCGCCCTCTATAGCAAACCAAGGAGCAAGTCTCTCTCTTTTTTTCCTCAATCCAAGAAAAATATTAATTGAACTATTACAGTTGAAACACATATAAATGAAAGGCTGAGATTTTCAAAGCCATTAAAGGGATCTGGGTCCCCAATTCCACCTAATATTTAACGGCAACTGGGCAGTTAACTCCCTTACGCAGCTTTGAAAATCTCAGCCAAAGTTTTAACAACAGCAGAGTATTGTGTGCACTAGTCTAGATTGATCCAGGCTTTGATATGTTTCCTGTAGGGTCCTCCTGTTAGACTTGGCATCACAAGCTCCGAAGAAATGTGATAAAAACGGGTTCACATTGATAAATCTATTGCCACTAATAGACACCACACTCTTCCTCCAAACCTTATAATAAAGTAGAATCATAGAATCATAGAATATCAGGGTTGGAAGGGACCTCAGAAGGTCATCTAGTCCAACCCCCTGCTCAAAGCAGGACCAATCCCCAATTAAATCATCCCAGCCAGGGCTTTGTCAAGCCTGACCTTAAAAACTTCTAAGGAAGGAGATTCTACCACCTCCCTAGGTAACGCATTCCAGTGTTTCACCACCCTCCTAGTGAAAAAGTTTTTCCTAATATCCAACCTAAACCTCCCCCACTGCAACTTGAGACCATTACTCCTTGTCCTGTCATCTTCTACCACTGAGAATAGTCTAGAACCATCCTCTTTGGAACCACCTCTCAGGTAGTTGAAAGCAGCTATCAAATCCCCCCTCATTCTTCTCTTCTGCAGACTAAACAATCCCAGTTCCCTCAGCCTCTCCTCATAAGTCATGTGTTCCAGACCCCTAATCATTTTTGTTGCCCTTCGCTGGACTCTCTCCAATTTATCCACATCCTTCTTGTAGTGTGGGGCCCAAAACTGGACACAGTACTCCAGATGAGGCCTCACCAATGTCGAATAGAGGGGAACGATCACGTCCCTCGATCTGCTCGCTATGCCCCTACTTATACATCCCAAAATGCCATTGGCCTTCTTGGCAACAAGGGCACACTGCTGACTCATATCCAGCTTCTCGTCCACTGTAACCCCTAGGTCCTTTTCCGCAGAACTGCTGCCTAGCCATTCGGTCCCTAGTCTGTAGCGGTGCATTGGGTTCTTCCGTCCTAAGTGCAGGACCCTGCATTTATCCTTATTGAAACTCATCAGGTTTCTTTTGGCCGAATCCTCCAATTTGTCCAGGTCCCTCTGTATCCTATCTCTGCCCTCCAACGTATCTACCACTCCTCCCAGTTTAGTATCATCCGCAAATTTGCTAAGAGTGCACACCATCCTCCAGATCATTTATGAAGATATTGAACAAAACCGGCCCCAGGACCGACCCTTGGGGCACTCCACTTGACACCGGCTAACAACTAGACATGGAGCCATTGATCACTACCTGTTGAGCCCGACAATCTAGCCAACTTTCTACCCACCTTATAGTACATTCATCCAGCCCATACTTCTTTAACTTGCTGACAAGAATACCGTGGGAGACAGTGTCAAAAGCTTTGCTAAAGTCAAGAAACAATACATCCACTGCTTTCCCTTCATCCACAGAATCAGTAATCTCATCATAGAAGGCGATTAGATTAGTCAGGCATGACTTTCCCTTGGTGAATCCATGCTGACTGTTCCTGATCACTTTCCTCTCGTGTAAGTGCTTCAGGATTGATTCCTTGAGGACCTGCTCCATGATTTTTCCGGGGACTGAGGTGAGGCTGACTGGCCTGTAGTTCCCAGGATCCTCCTTCTTCCCTTTTTTAAAGATTGGCACTACATTAGCCTTTTTCCAGTCATCTGGGACTTCCCCCGTTCGCCACGAGTTTTCAAAGATAATGGACAATGGCTCTGCAATCACATCCGCCAATTCCTTTAGCACTCTCGGATGCAACTCGTCCGGCCCCATGGACTTGTGCACGTCCAGCTTTTCTAAATAGTCCCTAACCACCTCTTTCTCCACAGAGGGCTGGCCATCTACTCCCCATGTTGCGATGCCCAGCGCAGCAGTCTGGGAGCTGTCCTTGTTAGTGAAGACAGAGGCAAAAAAAGCATTGAGCACATTAGCTTTTTCCACATCCTCTGTCACTAGGTTGCCTCCCTCATTCAGTAAGGGGCCCACACTTTCCTTGGCTTTCTTCTTGTGGCCAACATACCTGAAGAAACCCTTCTTGTTACTCTTGACATCTCTTGCTAGCTGCAGCTCCAGGTGCGATTTGGCCCTCCTGATTTCATTCCTACATGCCCGAGCAATATTTTTATACTCTTCCCTGGTCATATGTCCAACCTTCCACTTCTTGTAAGCTTCTTTTTTATGTTTAAGATCCGCTAGGATTTCACCATTAAGCCAAGCTGGTCGCCTGCCATATTTACTATTCTTTCGACTCATCGGGATGGTTTGTCCCTGTAACCTCAACAGGGATTCCTTGAAATACAGCCAGCTCTCCTGGACTCCTTTCCCCTTCATGTTAGTCCCCCAGGGGATCCTACCCATCTGCTCCCTGAGGGAGTCAAAGTCTGCTTTCCTGAAGTCCAGGGTCCGTATCCTGCTGTTTACCTTTCTTCCCTGTGTCAGGATCCTGAACTCGACCATCTCATGGTCACTGCCTCCCAGATTCCCATCCACTTTTGCTTCCCCCACTAATTCTTCCCTGTTTGTGAGCAGGAGGTCAAGAAAAGCTCCCCCCCTAGTTGGCTCGTCAAGCACTTGCACCAGGAAATTGTCCCCTACGCTTTCCAAAAACTTCCTGGATTGTCTATGCACCGCTGTATTGCTCTCCCAGCAAATATCAGGAAAATTAAAGTCACCCATGAGAACCAAGGCGTGCGATCTAGTAGCTTCTGCGAGTTGCCGGAAGAAAGCCTCATCCACCTCATCCCCCTGATCTGGTGGTCTATAGCAGACTCCCACCACTACATCACTCTTGTTGCTCACACTTCTAAACTTAGTCCAGAGACACTCAGGTTTTTCTGCAGTTTCGTACCGGAGCTCTGAGCAGTCATACTGCTCCCTTACATACAGTGCTACTCCCCCACCTTTTCTGCCCTGCCTGTCCTTCCTGAACAGTTTATAACCATCCATGACAGTACTCCAGTCATGTGAGTTATCCCACCAAGTCTCTGTTATTCCAATCACGTCATAATTCCCTGACATCACCAGGACCTCCAGTTCTCCCTGCTTGTTTCCAAGGCTTTGTGCATTCGTATATAAGCACTTGAGAGAACCTGCTGATCGCCCCTCATTCTCAGTATGAGGCAGGAGCCCTCCCCTCACAGACGTTCCTGCCTGTCCTTCCTCCCGGTATCCCGTTTTCCCACTTACCTCAGGGCTTTGGTCTCCTTCCCCCGGTGAACCTAGTTTAAAGCCCTCCTTACTAGGTTAGCCAGCCTGCTCGCAAAGATGCTCTTCCCTCTCTTCGTAAGATGGAGCCCGTCTCTGCCCAGCACTCCTCCTTCATGGAACACCATCCCATGGTCAAAGAATCCAAAGCCTTCTCTCCGACACCACCTGCGTAGCCATTCGTTGACTTCCACGATTCGACGGTCCCTGCCCTGGCCTTTTCCTTCCACGGGGAGGATGGACGAGAACACCACTTGTGCCTCAAACTCCTTTATCCTTCTTCCCAGAGCCACGTAGTCCTCAGTGATCCGCTCACGGTCATTCTTGGCAGTATCATTGGTGCCCACGTGGAGAAGCAGGAAGGGGTAGCAATCTGAGGGCTTGATGAGTCTCGGCAGTCTCTCCGTCACATCGCGAATCTTAGCCCCTGGCAAGCAGCAGACTTCTCGGTTTTCCCGGTCAGGGCGGCAGATAGATGACTCAGTCCCCCGGAGGAGAGAGTCCCCGACCAACACCACCCGCCTTCTCCTCTTGGGAGTGGTGGTCGTGGAACCCCCAACCTCAGGACATCGCATCTCATGCCTTCCAACCGTACTCATCTCCATTCCCGTTATAGCTTATGATCTCTTAGCAGATCGAACACCACAGGCCTCCCAGATTATCTGGGATTTTGAAGATGTATTTATGTGTATTTTGGGGGAAGAGTTACACATTTTCCCACCTGTCTTTTTAATCCAGTGTTAAGCAAAAGCTCCATGAACCTTGTGCCAAAAAGCTTGCTCTGCCAGAGTGTATATACAGGGCTTACTTCAAACTTTACACAACTTAAATTATTACAATTTATATGTCATTGACAGCCACTTTACACACCTGAGCAGTGTAAAGGGGCCTTAGTGTAAATGCGAATCAGGCTTTAAGGCCCAGATCCTCAAAGGTTGATCTCACAATGATTTCAAAGGGAATTTAGGCACCTAAATACCACTGATGATTTTGGCTCTGGTGTCCCATCAATGACAAAACCAGAGGTGAAAGTAAGCCCTTACAGTCTGGTGCGTTGTACCGGCAAGGGCCGGTACACAGCCGACCCTATTGGCAGGGGGCAGCTTCCCCAGGCCAGCAATTTAAAAGGGCCCTGGGCTCCGGCCGCTGCCCCGGGCCCTTTAAATCGCCGCCAGAGACCCAGGGCTCCCGGCCACCACCACAGCTACCACTACCATGGGATTCCAGTGGTGATTTAAAGGGCCCTGCCCCTTCTGGTTGAGGCCTCACCCCTTCCAGTTGCGGCCCCACCCCCCTGTTCAGGACCCCGGCCCTGCGTACCGGTAAGTCCCTTAGGTTACTTTCACCCCTGGACAAAACAGATAGGATGACCTGAAAACCCTGAATAGAATTTTAATGTCCTTCAATAGCTAAAGTAGTAGTTTGGGGTTTTTGGTTTTTTTTAAAGAAAAATGGAGCAAAAATCTGTAAACAGATCTGATTAGGAGTATAGGAAGATGGAAAATACTCCTTTCCCATACCTTAATGCAAAAGCCACAGAAACATTTTCTTTCATTAACAAGTGTGAAGAATTAGTAGACAGAAGACAGACAGACAGACAGATACCCCTGTGGCTGCGTGAGAAAGGTTTCTATTGCTTCTGCCTGCTCTGTGATTAGAGGGCTGTCAAGCCAGCAGCTTTCATCAATTGCATGAAAACCACAGATACCGAGGCTTTTGTCCAAGTACGGCTGCTTTCTGCACCGCTGGAGCAAGTCTGACTAACCAGGATGATGGGAATGTGGTGGAACAACATGGGTTTTTCAGAGAGGCGGAAGAGGCACTCCTGCCTATGGGGCCATGGCTCCTGGTTTTATAGGCATGGGCGCTGGATTTGGGGGGATGCCACAAAACCCAGCCCTGCAGGGAGATTTTACTGTTGAGGATGATTCACCAGCCACAGCACTCAAACCAGCAGTCCAAGGAGGGTTCAGCTTGGTTCCCCAAGGAGTCTCCCCACTTCCTGGAGTTAATCCATCAGGTCCTGGAACTGCTGTCATCCTTCCAGAGGGGACCCCGGTGGGCCAAGAAAACAACAACAATTTGCCAAGCCCGGGTGGTGAACCTGCAGCTCAGAGCAGAGGATCTTCAGGGGCTACTCCAGCGGCTGCCACCCCTGAATTAACTCAAGTGCTCTCTGATAGTTTCATGCCCTTTGGTGGCGAGAGCATGCTGCCTCTGGATGTCCAGCAAGGAGCTGCTGTGGATCCCTACCATGCCCCCTGATACTCAACATATGCTCGTGGCAGGGAATGAGGCCAACAGTTCATACAAGATGCCTGGCATTTCCAAGAGCCCTGAGTGTATTGAAGAAACACACCACTTCTGTAGTGTTCATGTATCTGCTATCCCTGACGCACTGGCAAAAAGATCTAGAGTCTGCTTCTGTGGAGTGAGGAACAGCGCATTAAATATGCTAATCAATGTAGACAGCCATGGAAATGCTGGTGCAACCTTTAGCTTTTTAATCTTAGCTGGAAAAAAACTCACCGACCTAAACAGGTTAATGGTCAATACACTAAATTCTGCTGTTCATTACTGTCAGTGTTCTTTTCTTTATATCAGCACAATTTCAGGTGCTAGGGGAGTGCTCATGTGTATAAAACCGACACGGTGTCTGTTAATCATTATTATTCATTAAACCCCCGACTTTAGAGAACGGAAAGGCATTCAGAACCACAAACTGTTTCATTAAAATTGTGAGTGTGTGTAACCCAGGCCCCAGCTCTCACTAGATGTCTTGGTCTATTCTATTGCATTGATAATTAGGTGGCGTGTAACAAACTTTTAATGAATCATGTAAGTGTTTGTTACTTTTTAAATAAAAATAACTCAAATAAAGCATTGTTCTCATGGACTGAAGGGATGGCATGTGGAGGGAGCTCCCTGTCATCCGAAATGCACCCAGCCAAACTCTCACCTTGCATCAGAAAGGTGCATAAAGACAATTTCAGCCTGGCCCTGACTAGGATAATAGAATTTCTGCCCTATGATTTTCATTTGCTGTTCAGGGTTGCAGTGTCACCAAACACGATCAGTGACTAATACAGTTACACACATGCGAATACACTTAAGAAAAGGCCACAACATAGTGAGATGTGTGCTGTATTTACAATCTGGCATCAAGTTCTAAAGAAATTGTAAAATGACTCCAGCGATGTCCCCAGTTTGAACTTTAATCCGTCACCCCAGGCGGCCAGCATCTCTTGAGGGCAGGCTGTGTCAAGAATTGGAGATTTAAAACTTTTCTGACACCCTGGTCAAACAATGTGTGTGTTGGGGGGGTACCATTGCCTGGGACCCCGCTCTATTTCTATTTACAGCTGTAACCTATCCCGTTGCAAGGAGCGCTGCTCTTGAGGTGTGTTATGTTAAGGAGTTGTGCTGGCTGGACGTTGCACTGGGGGACAGCAGATTCATTACACAGCTTAGACATTCAAATAAAGTTCCCAGAGGCAGTGATCTGTGCCCACCTAATCCCCATGCTCTGAGTGCACAGAGAATCTCCAGCAGAGACTGTCTCTCTCCATGCTGTCCCTGCACATGGCAGTATCTTGGGTTGGTAGAGTGGCAAGGAATCAAACGCAGGAGGATGATGTGGGTGAGGTAGAAAGAGGCTGAAAGTCGAGGGCTGCTGAGAGAGGCAGACAGAAAAAATGTCAATCAAAATGGAAAGGGAAATGGGGAGACTGTATTTAGAAAGAGAGACAAAAATGGTAAAGAGAACAGCAATGGGAAGGGGGCAGTAGGAGAGAACATGGATACAATCCTGAGCAGAGAGAGATGCCAGCCCTCATTATAGAAGCAGGGACATTGGGGTGGGGGGCCCTCAGGTACATCCCAAATGGAGAACTGATGCTTCCAACAGTAAAAGGTCTCCCACCCCTGCTTGGATCAAAAGAGACATTCAATCTGAGAGCAGTGCCTTGGGGATGCACTGTCACATTTTGAACAAAAGACTTGCTCCAAACTGTTCTGCCTCAGACAGTGATATGTGATATAGCCTTTGTACGACGTGCTTTCCCTACCCCTAAAATTCCACCAAATCCATCCAACCCCCCTGAAAAGCCATCCGTCCTTCCACACTCCCGCCCACACCCTTCAGACTTTCTACCCTTGCCTGAGTGAACACCCTCCAGCTCAGCCCCGCCTCAGAAAGGGCTGAAAATGCTAGGAAACAAAGCCAGCCCTAGCATTCTAGGGGTGCTTCTGCGAGGCATATTTTTGTTGCTGTCCTTCTCCCCTTTCTCAAAGAGAAACCAGTTCCTGTACCACACGATCATCCCATTAGGCACAGGCCCAGCCTAAGAGGCATGAGGAAGGTCAGCAAGAGAAGTGTTTGGGATTAGAAGTGCACAAAAATACTGTTGGTTTTTTTGGTTCGCTGGCTGTTCTTGAAAACGGGTAGGGGGGGCGACGGGACTCCTTGTGGGTCAACTTAAAAATGATTTTTTTCAGTATTTCTGGCAAATTGAAAAACCAGAAAAAAGTTCACTTGGGGTCAAATGAAGCATTCAGGACGTTTCACTTCAGAGGACTCCCCCAGCATTCCCCACTGTATTTTCCACTGTATTTTATTAAACCCAGTTTTTGCAATTTCTAACTGGGGTGGGGCAAGAAATCATGCATATCTCTCTTCACATTGAGGAAGAGGGCGGATTTACATAAGAACAAAAGAATGGCCCTACTGGGTCAGATCAAAGGTCCATCTAACCCAGTATCCTGTCTTCCGACAGTGGCCAATGCCAGGTGCCCCAGAGGGAATGAACAAAACAGGGAATCATCAAGTGATCCATCGCATGTCGTTCATTCCCAGCTTCTGGCAAAAAAATTATGAGCTTATGCTGTGCAGATTTTTCTCTGCAGCGCAAGACAGTATTATTCGGGGTTTACCTCCCAAAAGGGGTGTGCACGTGAGTGCTGGGGGAGTCCTCTGACACCGAGCTGACTTCAGTCTGTGTCTGCAGCGGGGTGTGGCCCCTACCTGCGTGTGTGCTGCAAGAGGCCGGAGAGCCTAATCCAGCAAAGTGGAGAGAGGGAACCCAGACTGGTTGAGCAGGAGAGACTCAGTGAAATCCCAGTAGATCAGGTGGCATCCCAGAAGGGGGGTCCAACCTGTTACAACATAGACTTGGGTGTTGCAAATTTGTGTCTATTTTGTCAAATTGTCTCATTTGAAGGAGAAAAACAAATTGGAAATGCTGAAATGGTTCATTTCAATATTTCTGAAGTGAAATGTCTTGAATGCTTCATTTGACCCAAAGTGAATTTTTTTCTGGTTTTTCAATTTGCCAGAAATACTGAAAAAAATCATTTTTAAATTGATTTATATAAATCTCTCCACTGTATTTTCCACTGAATGCATCCGATGAAGTGAGCTGTAGCTCACGAAAGCTTATGATCAAATAAATTTGTTAGTCTCTAAGGTGCCACACATACTCCTTTTCTTTTTGCAGATGCAGACTAACATGGCTGCTACTCTGAAACCTGTCATTATGCTTGTGTGCAATTCTTCAATAAGCCACTAACATTGTTTGGCATCATCTAATGTAGCTCATATGGTCAATATTCCCAGCTTCAGATACACAAATGATACATGCATACAAATTGGATATTCACATTCAGTAAAGCATAACCTTTCCAATGATACCTTACATGAGCCATCTTGAATAAAATACATCTCAGTTCTGTTATAAACATATTTCCATAAAGAATATGGAGTGTAATGTTACATATGGTTTTCAGCCAAAAAGAATTTCAGCACAAAAAGTTTCTCCCAGTTCCATTCAAGACATATCCCCAAATGTAACTGTCTCATTTACATTGCTGGTGTGGGTTCTTCATGTTCCATCCCAAAGCTGCCTGATGCAGAAATGGAACCCAGCTGCCAGTTCCCTTCAACCCCGAGCAGATACCCCCAAACTAATTATATTTTCTATAATTAGATCTCACCACTCCAGTAACAAATATGAATGCCCAAAGTACTACAATAGTCTTATAATGGAGTCACAGACAAGTCCCCTTCCACATGTCTATCTTGACAACCAGGCAAGTTGAACTATGTGATGAATGGTCACTTACACCAAAAATCACAAAATATTCAGGTTACACCCAGTCCCAAGAGACCAGTCACTCATCCAGGTCAATTTGCATCCTAGATCTCACACCAAAGACCATGCTGGTAGCCAATTCTATAGTAATCTAACTAAAGGTTTATTAGCTAGGAAAAAGGAATGAGAGATATTGAGAGGTTAAAGCAGATAAAAATATATGTACAGGCGAGTCACAGTCCATAATGTCAAAAAGTAGCAGAGAGGTAGTAATCTGCCAGTTTCCCAAAAGTCTTTTAGGGCTACCCAGAAAGATAATGGAACAAATAACTATGCAATCAATTTGCAAACATCTAGAAGATAATAACGTGATAAGTAACAGTCAGCATGGATTTGTCAAGAACAAATCGTGTCAAATCAACCTGATGGCTTTCTTTGACAGGGTAACAAGCCTTGCGGATGGGGGGAAGCAGTAGATGTGGTAGATTTTGACTTCAGTAAAGCTTTTGATACTGTCTTGCATGACCTTCTCATAAACGAACTCGGAAAATACAACCTAGAGCTACTATGGAGCTACTATGAGGTAGGTGCATAACTGGTTGGAAAACCGTTCCCAGAGAGTAGTTATCAGTAGATCACCGTCAGGCTGGAAGGGCATAATGAGTGGGGTCCCACAGGGATCAGATCTGGGTCCGGTTCTGTTCAATATCTTCATCAATGATTTAGATAATGACATAAAGAGTTTCGGACGATACCAAACTAGGAGGGGTTGCAAGTGCTTTGGAGGATAGGATTAAAATTCAAGATGATCTGGACAAACTGGAGAAATGATCTGAAGTAAATAGGATGAAATTCAATAAGGACAAATGCAAAGTACTTCACTTAGAAAGGAACAATCAGTTGCACACATATAAAATGGGAAACGACAGCCTAGGAAGGAGTACTGCGGAAAGGATCTGGGGGTCATAGTGGACCACACGCTAAATATGAGTCAACAGTGTAACGCTATTGCAAAAAAAGCGAATATAATTCTGGGATGTATTAGCAGGAGTGTTGTAAGCAAGACAAGAGAAGTAATTCTTCTGCTCTACTCCATGCTGATTAGGCCTCAACAGGAGTATTGCGTCCCGTTCTGGGCACCACATTTCAGGAAGGACGTGGACAAATTGGAGAAAATCCAGAGAAGAGCAACAAAAACAATTAAAGGTCTAGAAAACATGACCTACAAGGGAAGATTGAAAAAATTAGGTTTGTTTAGTCTGGAAAAGAGAGGACTGAGGGGGGACATGATAACAGTTTTCAAGTATGTAAAAGGTTGTTACAAGGACGAGGGAGAAAAATTGTTCTTCTTAACCTCTGAGGACAGGAAGCAATGGGCTTAAATTGCAGCAAGGGAGGTTTAGGTTGGACATTAGGAAAAACTTCCTAACTGTCAGGGTGGTTAAGCACTGGAATAAATTGCCTAGGGAGGTTGGGGAATCTCCATCATTGGAGGTTTTTAAGAGCAGGTTAGTCAAACCGCTGTCAGGGATGGTCTAGATAATACTTAGTTCTGTCATGCGTGCAGGGGACTGAATTAGATGCCCTCTCAAGGTTCCTTCCAGTCCTAATGATTCTGCAATTCTATGATGCTAAATCTGGGACTCCCCGCAGTGTTCCCTCCAATTTTTTACATCCATGTGCAGAATGAATTTTGTTATGTGCACCAATATGGAGGTGATGTGTGCTGGGTGTGGGGCTGAGGCGTTCGGCATGTGGGAGGGGGATCAGGCTGGAGCAGAGAGTTGGTGTGTGGGGGGGGTGAGGGCGCAGGCTCTGGGGTGCAGGCTCTGGGGTGGGGTGCAGGGGCTTGGGGTGCAGGCTGCCCCCGGACAGCTCGGGACTGGGTGAGAGCCACGACAGCTCCGGCAGGCCTGGGCTGGGTCAGGGGAGGGGCTTCTCTCTCTGGCAGCTCTGGCTGGGCTGCGCCAGGCTGTGCTGGGTGAGGGGCGCCTCTTCCTGGCAGCTCTGGTGGGGCTGGGCTGGGCCGGGCTGGGTGAGGGGCACCTCTCCCAACCTGCGTGGCCCTTGAGACCCTACTGCACAGCCACGCGGCCACATTGCTTACAGGGAACTTAGGCTCCCCGTCTTCTTGTTTAGTTATTCTAGGCTGTTAGAATCCAAACAGTCCAGGGATAAAGCATTTTTCCTCTTCTCCGTATTTATAGCTTCTTGTCACAGAAACCAAGCTGACAGCAGCAGTTCCCACACAGGTCCCTTCATGGAGTGCGGGGGGAGGAATGCGCGTAACAAAGTCTTTGATCCTTGATCTTCCACAATGGCCCATATGCATTTAACGAACAGGATTTAACATCTTCTGGTTAGAGCCCATTTGTAGTACACAAGGCTTTTCCCCTGCTTGATGAGTTACATAGTCACAGAGGTTTACAAAGCAAATGCTTTCTCTCGCTTTCTAACATGGGGTATAGCTGAATGAGAATAATACATGCAGCGTCCTACAGCCATATCTTAAAACACCAAACACATTCTTATCAGTTCAACATCTAGTATCTATTTTGATAATGCTAACACACAGGTAAGCCAGACTGGCTCCCAGCTAAGCATTTGTAAGCATTCAGTGAGGCCGGGGGCCTTGGCATGAGCTGGCGCCTAGTCTGCCAGCGTCACGGAGCAATTGCATAGAACATAAGGAGAGGTGTAAAGTTAGGGGATCCCCGGTGCTTAATTTGGGCCAGGGCAGAGCCCCCGCACTTCCAGGGTTGGCAGTTCATAGCCTCGGCACCTCTGGGCTTGCTGCATCAGTTATGAATGTAAAAAAAATTTCTTGACCCCTGGTACCTCTTTCATTACAAATTAAGTACCAGGGACCCCATACTGTGGTGAAGTGCATGGCATAAGGACCTGAATGGAACAGAAATGAGTTAGAGAACAGGAAAGGCAGTGTGGGCCAGGTGATTGGATTGGGAGTCATAGAATCATAGAATCATAGAATATCAGGGTTGGAAGGGACCTCAGGAGGTCATCTAGTCCAACCCCCTGCTCAAAGCAGGACGGATCCCCAATTAAATTGATCTATTACTGGATCTACTGTGGGATTTTGAGGAAGTCATTTGATTGGATTGGGAGTCAGGAGACTTGTAATCTATTACTGGATCTACCATAGGATCTACTGGATCGACTCTGATCTACTGTGGGATCTGCTGGTTCTACTGTGGGATCTTGGGCAAGTCATTTGCCACTGAGCATCCCTAGAACACCAGACATTCCGGTACTTCTGGGAACGGCATGGACTCCCCGCTGCCTGCGTGACCCTGCCCTCCCCAGCATGATCTTGCACGCCTGGTGCATATGAGCTCATGCTGCCTAGAGGATGCCATTGTGAAGAGCTCAGCAGTGCACTCTTCAAGATGGCATCCCATGTCCATGATGGCTGACAAAGCCACATCTAGTTTTCTCTCAGTACCAGACGGGGACAACCATAGACAAAGAGCTTAAACCAGACGAATGGCCTGCCTGGGTGCACTGTAAAAATAATACTATTCTGCACAGACTGGATTGAGCCATATGAGCAGAGAAGAAGAACTGGGCACAGATTGGCCCCTTTATTTATCGGAGGCATTACAGTAATGCAAGGAACGAACTGGGAGCTTCGTGCATGGTATCTGGAACTGCTGGGCTGTTCAGATGCTCCTTGTGGGGGCCAAGCATCCCGGAGAGATAGTGGCTATATAAGAACCTGTTCATCTGGGGACTTTAATAGTCTGTCTGAACTGGATTCAGAAAGATATAAAGTCAAATATACTGCAGTTGCATGAAAGTAGCTAGCAACTGTCTTATTCCTGGCCCTTCTTATTAGGCATGAGCGTGAGACACCTCCCTGATTGGTGCCTCTGTGATAGAGATGGGCCTCAACCACAGAATTCACACCAGCCTCTGGATCCAAAATTCATCACCGGAACTAGTCTTTTCAGAGTGTGAATCAAATTGCCAAACCCAAACAACATGTGACCCGGGTCATTGCACAGACCTGGCCAGTAGAGAAATTTGGATTCACACCCAGGTTTGGTTTCTGAATCTCTGCTATATTTGGGGTGTTAGGATCCTGGATTTTGATTTGCAACATTTACTGCAGAATTTCTGGTGTTCAGAAAGTAGCAACGAGAATGATCTAGGGTCTAGACAGCCTCTTACTATGAAGAGAGATTGAAAAGGTTGGAACTGTTTACCTTACAGCAGTGGTTTTCAATTTTTTTTTCATCTGCAAACCCCTAAAAATTTTCAAATGGAGGCGTGGCCCTCTTTGGAAATCTCAGCCATAGTCTGTGGACCCCCAGGGGTCCATGGACCACAAGTTGAAAATCACTGCCTTACAGGAGAGAAATAAGAGGGGACATATTAAAATTATATAAAGTAGTGAATGGTCTAGGAAAGGTAGATCAGGAGCTTCTATTTAACCTGTCTTGTAACACAGGAACAAAGGGATGTTCAAGGTGGGACATTTCTAACCCGATAAAAGGCAGGACTTTTTCACACAGTGTGTAATTAGACTGTGGACAATAGGGACCAGATCCCTGGGTCCAACCAAGCTGTACTTGCTGTGGGACCTGAGGTTGGGGAAGTAACCTTACCCTTGAGCCTGCTCTAAATTACCCCTGTTAATATAGTCCCTGGGAGATTGCACCCTCAGCTGGGGATAGCCAGAGCACATTGCCCTCTAGCTCCACACCAGCAACGCCTCCAGGTGTCTGGACATAGTGTCGGCGACGCAGCAGGAGGTAGACCCTTGGGGGGTCACCCTGCACACCAGGAACGCCCAGCAGATCTGTTAAAGCAGTTCTCCAGCCCACTGGGGAAGCACAAAGGGAACCGACCCCGGCAGGGCCACAGGCACGGGGCTACTCTGTGGGTTAGCTACATACCCAATGTATAAAGCTGCCGAGTGTACCAGGTGTCACCAGAAGTGCACTGAGCAGTTGCACAAATCGAATAATACTGCAGTACCACTGGTCCTGCCATATAGCTGGCCCAACAACACATGGGCTGTATGAGAAATTTCACCAGAAAGTCTGCTCTGCCTAAATTTGCAGCCCAGTTTGCAGCTTGAATGGAGGCATACATTTACCAGCCACACGGAAAACTGTGCTAATCTAGTCTGACTCTTGAATAAACACAGGCCACAGACTCTCACCAGGCCATTCCTGCACTGGTGAGAATTATTCTTCCCTATTAAATAAGTAAAAGAGTCCTCTTAGCATCCATAGATTATAAGGCCACAGGGAACAATTATGATAATTTATTCTGATCTCTTGCATAACACAGGCCACAGAACTCCCATAAATTCATGCTCTACTTTGAACAGGAATAGCTTTTAGGAAAACTTCTGACCCTAATTTTAAAGTAGCCAGCGATGGACAATCCACCAGAACGCTGGTGAATGGTTCCAATGGTTAATTACCCTCCCTGTTAAAAATCTGCCCCTGATTTCCAGTCTGAATTTGTCTAGCTTCAGTTTCCAGCCATTGGCTCTTGTTACACCCATGGACTTATCTGCATAGAATCAATCCTCTATCTTTGGAGGATAATTACCCGTAATTAATTAGGAGTATTAGCAAACTGTGTGCCGTGCTACCAGCTTACTAATAAATGTCGGTGTTTGTAAACTATATAACCAGCGCAGCTGTTTTACGGACTGATTAAATAAGGTCAGCTGCCATAAAAGCAGAGAGCTTTGCACTGTTACCTCTTTTAGCTAGAGGAGCAGCCTGAGAATGTTACTGTTCTAAGCTGATTTTTTTGAACTTGTTATTAAACCTAATAAGAGACTTTCATCTGGCAGTTCACATAACACCACATTCTAAACCATACACTGCCAGATGTTGGGTCGAAACCTCGAATGATAAGAGGATCATGTTCCTGACCGCTGATTGGTCCTGCAAATTTGGAACAGCATTTAAATGTTGCCCTGCTAATAGCTTTTAAACAGAAATAAAATTATCTCACCCATCCCAGCTACGGTCCCAAGAGAACTTTCTAAGATTTATAGGTGATTCATTTATTTTTCACAATTCCTTCAAACTTTTGAAATTTAGAAATCCGTTTTTCCCCAGGTCCAAAAGAAAATAGTTAATTATAGAACAATTAAAATTAAGGCATTATATATACTGCTAGTTCAGATTTGGGTTATTAGGCTTTACTGTGGAATGTCATTTAAGAGAAAATATGGGTTTAACTGAGAAATGAATATCCAATAACATTTTGGGATCCAGCTGAAATTTGGCAATTTTGGACGTAGAGGAGTACTGGTGAATTTGAAAGGAAAATCTCTCTTCTAGCAGTACAACTTGTGATTTTGTGTCCATTACAAACAGTGAAGACAGACAGATTGGAGATTCAGAAATTCCTGGAATGCCGGCAGGTAGTATTTGTCAAAATAAAAAAACTGCAAAATTGTCTCTGAAAATAAATTCTGTCCTGTTCACACCTCTCTGAATAAGTTTATTTAAACTCCACATTATCCTTAGTCAAAAACATACAGGTAGAATAATTCTTTAAAGAACACATAGATTCTAAGCAGTTTTTATTTGCTTGCTTTACTTACACTTTTTTGCTTATTAGGTCAATTGAAAGCTCAGTTGATTCCAGAGCCTTCCACAGCAGAAACAGACACTCTGTGCCACCACCGCACTGCAAACCCCCTTTCAAAGTTTATTTTAAAAAAAAAATCTTTCTTAGGTGTCCCACAGTTCTGAGCGAATGTGATTTTACCCCTTTTATTACTGAGGCTCTCTGGTAAAGGACCAATTGTCTAGAGTAACTAGGCATAGCCAGGTGAGTTGTGTCTAAATGACCATTTAAACCTGTCTCAGCTTCAGCCAATCTATCAGCCTGTTTTTCTACGTCTCATATAAATTTCCTGGAGGAGACTTGTGGAATGATGCCCTTCTAGATCTCAAAGCATGAAACTAAAGAACTACTCTATTAGCATGGGGCTGTGGGAGACTCAAAGTTCTTATTTGAGTCGGCCACTAGAGGGGGACAAAGAGCCTGCGGGGTTACAGTGAACCGTTCACTTTTGTCATTTCTTCCCAAGTGCAAAGGTGAAGGATGTTCTTCCAGTTCCTGTTCCTCTTGCTGTGCCGGTGAGAATTGCAGTGTTTCGCCCGCATGATGCTATTTTTCTTGATTTCTAGAGTTACTTGGATACGTTCAGCATTTCTCTCCCCCACCCTGATAGAAAATGTCTGATTTTTTTTCTTTTCAAAATGTTCCATTTTAGATGAAAATTTTCAAATGAAAAGTCTTTTTTAAATGCCGTTTCAGTGACGGGGGGGGAAGAGATTGTCTTGCATTTGTTTTATTCCCCCTTTTTACTTCCAATGGAAAAACAGTACAGCGAGAGAAAGTGGTTCTTATCCCACTGAAACAAAACACTTTTTGAACAAGATGTTTTTAATTTTTGTCAAAAAATGAAAAAAAATTGAGGAAAAATTTCAAATGGAATGAAAAATTTCTTTTGATTATTTTGCAAAATAGGTTTGTTTGTTTTTTCAACCAGCTCGAACAATTTTTTTTAAACAACCTGTTTGTGTTAATTCTGCAATGATGTATTTTTATTATCCTAGATGCGCCTGCCTCATAAGGCTGGATTTGGAAGCAAAAGAGAAGCGGTAACTACATGTCCCACTTTCTTTGGTCCTGCTTTGAGCAGGGGGTTGGACTAGGTGACCTCTTGAGGTCCCTTCCAACCCTGATATTCTATGATTCTTTCATTACAATTGCCTCCAATAAACACTGAGGGCAAATTAGAAGGCCTCATCCAAATCCCATTGTAATCGGTGGGTGTCTTTCCACTGACTTCATCAACCAGCTTTGGATCAGGCCCAGAGATCGGTGTAGTGAAGAATTTTGTTTCTTCAGATATACTGTTCAAGCTGAAGTACAGGGCTGGTGATGGCAGTGCTTATTCCTCAAGCCTACCCTGAAGGACAGGGGTCAAACTGGGAAAAAAGCGTGGCGGTACTCTTCTATGCTCCGCCTACAAAACCAAACTCCACCCACAAAAGCTCCACCCCTGTGAGTTGCAAAAAATGAGATTAGGTGATGCCAACAGTCAAATGAGGATTTCTCTCTGGGGTTGGCTCCCCTGGGGTTCAGCTCTGCTCATGAGGGTCTGCTGTTGGGTTTTAGTGCAGGGGTTCGCAAAGTGAAACACATGGTACGACCAGATTTCCATGCTAAGAGATGAAAATCGGACGGTGGCTTATTTTTAGGCAAAGGGGATCGGATGGAATTTTCAAAGGACCACACGTTTCATTGGAAGAGCGTTAGTGAATTAAGAGCAAGAGTCCCATCCATGGCCAGGGGATTTCTGCTGCTAAATGATCCTGCACCTTGGAAAGTCCCTCCCTTAATCAAAATACATATTTTACGTTTAAACTGGATTATTTTAAATCCCACTTGTTTAAAATTGTGAGGATGAAACCCTCGCTCCCACAGCATAAACTCACTATCAACTATCATGAATAATAAATTAGGGGGGGCAATTAGCTCAGCTGACAGTATTGGGTCACACGCCCTGTTGACGATTGCATAGCTATGCAGTGCACAACAGGACTCACGACACATGAAGTGATCCACACTACAGCCTTGTAGCTGGGCTGTTACCCTGCTCCTGGGATAAAAGGAGTGAGAGCAGCTGAGGGAGGCTGGCTGAGTAGCTGGCCCCAGGTGTGGCCAGCTCAATCAGGGCACAGCTGGCCCTGATAAGGGGGCTGTGAGTCAAGAGCTGGGACAGTCTCACTCCAGCTTGGAGTGGGAAGAACCTGGCTGCCTGGGAGCACAGGGTCCTTTGGGCAGAGCAGTGCTGGGGAAGGGCAAGAGGAGCTGGGGAGCTCCTGCCTGGCAACTCCCCAGGCTGAGGCCTTGTTAAAGGCCTAAGGAGGTACTGGGGCTGTAGAGGTGCGGCCCAGGGATAGGCAGAGGCAGCCGGTCCAACCCCTTTCCGATGATGAGTGGCCACTACAGACTGCAGTTTGCCCCAGAGAAAGGGGTCTAGATGAAGACTGGTAGTAGCCACTGAGTCAAAGTGGGTATGGGGGGGTTGGGGTTCCCCTGAGGAGGGGAGACCCTGAGTGTGGGGGCACTGCTGTTGGGCAGCACCCCAAGGTAAGGGGCACCGGGTGTGGGAGAGACACAGGGCCAGAGGTGGTGGAGACAACAGGGCTGGTAACCAAGGGAGAGAAACTGACCAGCTGGAGGTGCTCTGAGGCTGGAAGGAGCTAATTCTCGGACTGACCAGCAGGAGGCGCCATGGCGCTGAGTGCACACAGTGCTACAAGCCTATTAAACAGAATAAATAAAACTGGATTTAGAAATCTGGATTGTGGAGTAGTTATTAATGGAGCTGGTCAAATAGTTTTTTAAAAATAAATATTTTAGAAACAAGGGAAAGTTTGAACTGGAGCCTAAAGGGAAGAGAGAGCTAGTGGGACAGGGGGTGATGCAGTCAGAGTTCTTTGAACGTCAGACACCAAAGCACAATGTTCTGAACATGCTGGAGTCTGGAGAGGAGGGACGTGGTAGCCCACTGGGAAGCGAGATGCATTCAATGAGGAAGGCGAGACACACATGGAGGAGGCCTCTCGGCAGAAGTGGCCCTGAGAGGGTGGAGTGCAGATGCAATATGGCGCTGGGGATAATAGGCAGAGCTGTAGGAGATATGAGAGGAGCTGCAGAGTTCAAAGTCAACAATTACCAGAGCCAGATTAAAGCTATCCAAGTCTCTAGGCACACCCTCCAAAGGGGAACCCCAAGGCCCTGCCCCCACATGGGGTGGTAGCAGTACACACTGCTCCACATAACAGCCACCTGCAGGTCTGGTAGGAGTTCACCACCTCACCTCTCCTCCAGGATCACCAACCCAAAGCAACCTCCAGGACCACCTCTTCTTGTCTGAGACAGGCGTCAGGCTGCCCGGAAAGGAGAGAGGATTCAGCCCCCATTCACCTGACCAGAGGGCTGCGTGCGTGATGAATCCTGCCCACACCACACTGCATTCATGAGGGGATAGTGGCAGCAGGGGCCTACCACGTTCACAGTCTTCTCCTGGGGTGGTGTCAGTTCGGGAACCTTGTGCAGTGGGTCTTGGAGTAAAACACCCCTTTACAATGAACGGGGCAGCGCATACTTGACTAAGCTATTGTTTTAAGCTGTCTGCTTGGGTCATAAATGAGGACAAGAAACATAATATTTTTTAATAAGTGAAAGTTTCTGTTCTGCTGTCACGTGGGACACCAGGAGCAGCCCTAGGCTTGAGCTTCTAGTGGCCATGTCTGAATCTGGGCCTGATAATTAGAGGAAGCTTATGGAGAATGGATGAAAATGGAAGGCCAAAGTCAAGAAATTTGTTCTACTAGCCACACACTATGCTGTGAACATAGAAATGTAACCCCCATTTGGTGCTAGGTTAGTGCTTAATGGGCACATCTCAGTTAAACACAGAATTTATTTGATCCGGATGGTGCAGTGTGGCCAATCTGCCTAGCTGAACTCACCCCAAGTAAGTTTTTCCTTTACTTGGTTCTAATATTATTGCACATATCAAATTCTGAGGCATCTATTGTTCATCCTTGGTGTCACATAAGCTGCCAAATAGATGTCGAATGATAATGAATTTGGTCCCCACCAACCTGAGCTAGAGGCAGAAGATCTTATCTAATTACACCATGCAGTGCCCTCTGACAAGGAGTTAGTTATAAAGCAATTCATCTTCCTGGCAGAGACTGGTGGAATTCTGAAGGTTAACCCTGGAGTTTCTTCCTTTTCCATAATATCTATGGGGGCGGAGGGGTTCCTCAGGGCAAGTTAGTTCACTTTTGAATACATAGCACTAGGGCACTGCAGAAGAGCAATGCACCAGCCAGCATGCCCCCTCATGGCTGGTCGTGGCATAGCAGACTGTCCTTCTCCAGTACCTGGAGTGATCTGCTTCTTGCCAATTTGCACTTCGGACAGGTCCGCCACCCCTTTGTGGGGTAACAGAGCTCTGCCAAACAAATAATCCAGCAGCTTCACACCAAGTCTTGGGCCTGATTCTGGACTCAACACCCTCTGTATCAGGGAGTTTCATGCCATCCTCCTTGGGGTGTGGTTGGGGAACCCAGCCCCCCTCTCTGGGTTCCAGTTCAGGAACACTGGAGCAAGCCTCTAAGCAAGCCTTTACTTCCTCAGACTCCTGGCTGTCTTCTTGGACTACTTCCTAACTGATCCGGTCTCTAGGCCCTTTCCCTCAGCTCCTTCCTAGGCTCTTACAGGCCTCCAATAGCTTTGTCCGTGGCGATCCAACACTCCTCTGTCTCGCCTCAGGCTCTCTGTGTGTTTGTGTCTCTCTATTGACCCTTTGGTAGAACTTCTTTCTCAGGAGATCATCCCCAGGCCCTTCTGCCATGAAGTCCTTCCTATATCAGTCACGCAACTCCTCCCCAGTTGGGCCTAATACTAAATTAGGCCTGGCCCACCCTACGGGTGCAACCAGGTGCACTAACTGGTCTGCACCAGTTAACCCTTTGACTGCCAATGTGGGGGTATACACTCCACCACAGACACGACTAGCATGAAAGATAAATCCACACCAGTTTCCCCAAGTTTATACTGTATCATGTCTTCTTGCAAGAAATTAGACGTCGAAAACTGGTGTCAGTAGAAAGCATATACCAGGCATGGGCGGCACGTAATGGAGGCTGGGGGAGGGGCAATGGCGGATTACTGCATCGTCTCACGGGGCCCTTGCCCAGGGGCCCTGGCCACTTAGGGGCCCCCAGAAAAATCTCCCCCAGCCACGGCCCTGGGGCTGGAGGAGCTCTTGCTCCCCAATGCAGCCCCGGGGCCATGGTGGGGGCACAAAACTTGTCCGGTCTCAGGGCCACAGTGGAGTGGGGGAGGGCAGAAAGGAGTGAACAGGGGACCGGGCCTTGGGGGAAAGAGATGGAGTGGGGGCAGAAAAGGGGTGCTGAAGGGAGTTCTCCAGATCCCAGCTTTACTACCTTAGAGCAAACTGAAGTGAGCTGTAGCTCACGAAAGCTTATGCTCAAATAAAAATTTGTTAGTCTCTAAGGTGCGACAAGTACTCCTTTTCTTTTGACAACTTCTGTCATCCAAGGGAAGATACTGGTTGAATCCCAGGTTCTGGGACACAACTGACAAGCCAGCCGTCCCTTCAGGGTGCCTTTTTAGATACAAGGAGACATCTGTCTGAGCCGGTAACCAGTCAGCATGACTGGGAGAGACAGACAGTTAACCCTTCCTATCCTGAAAGAGAAGGTTTTCCCTGTCCAGAAGGTGAGGTGTGGCATCACCAGCAAAACTCCCTGGTCTTTGAAGCAGGCACAATGGGGCAGTGCGAAGGCTCGGTGTACCCATCAGGTACCTCGTTGGGCCAGAGGGGAGCATTTCCTACCCTGACAGTTATTCCTATGGTCAAAGGGGAGATGTGCTTTACTCTAGGGGCAGATTTTGGGATGGGAGAAAAAACTCTCCTGGCATCAGCCCAGGAGGGCAACTGGGAAATCCCTTATATCCTCCAGATTCTCCTTCAAGTCAGAGGCAAGGAAGCTGCTATTATCAAAGCGAACTCTTTGATCAGCTAGGGCATGAGTCTTACCCTGGACAAAGAAAATGGGGCCATGAGCAGCCCTTGCCTGAGGGCAGCCCAGCTGGACAACATGGGAACCCACAGTACATCCCATGTGATCTAACAGAGCAGCAGGTCTATTTCCAGTACTCTACAGACAATCCATCCAGCCTTGGGGGAGATTTACCGTATAATGAAATTAACCCCTGGGCTCCTGAAGAGAATTTTCCAGCTTATGACATGCCCCTCCCTCCCAAAGCAAACGGGAAATATTCCATTTCATTCTAGTGGTGTGTTTGGAAGGAGAGAGCACCCCCTTGGGCAATTCGTGGGACTAGGAGTATAATTCCCAGCTACAGAGCCTTCCGTCTCACCAAGGCAGATCGCGATATTCAGAATGATATTCCTGGGGCCCTGAAATAGGTTTATTAGGACAGACAGAGACTGCACTGTACCCCAATAGTTTCCCAGCTGGGTTTAGAGAGAACCCAAAGCATCTGGCTGGTATGGCCTCAAAGTACGGGTGTGTCCAGATGAGAGGGTTTGGTTCACTGGAGCAAGGACACCAGAACGTCACCATGTCAGTCCCAGATGGCAACCCAGCAGATCACAGAGGGAATGCAGCGTATCCTTCCTCTGGCCGTTTGTGCTGTGCAGGGAATTCTCCAGCACCAAAAGAAAATCCCTTTTTCCGCTAGACTTTCCCCCGGTCAGATTCTCTTCCTGGGAAGAAAGAGAAAGCTCACAATATCCTGAATGTAGTAACTCAGAGCATGCCAGGCATGTCTGATACCCAGCTGGTATTCAGACTAGTCAAAGGACCAGCTCACTGGTGCTTGGAAACCGCCCCCTCCCCCTCCCCCCGCACCTAGTCCACAAGAAAATGGAGATGGAACATCAGATCAGAAAAGGAATACGCCATACTCTAAAATCACATTAGGGCAGAAAGAGAGACATGGATTCTACCCTGGAGCAGGTGCAGATCCAATTAGAAATGCCGTAAAGGGGATGGACACAATGTCCTTGCACAAATCTTTGGAGCAAGTCAGTTCAGTAGGAAAAATGGTGAAGCGGTGCCTGAAAAGCTTGTGATGGGGCCATTAAATGTTCCCGAAGAAGGGCCATTGCAGGAAGGACTCCAAAGTGCAGCTCTGGGTAGCGAAGGTGATAGGAAACAAAACCATGCAGCACATGGCTTCGGAAGGATACCATGCTTGGGAAACAGGTTACCGGAGTATTTGGCCAGCACTGTAGCACCACCTGGTGACAAGACACGAGAACAAATAATGCCCCCTAGAAAAGCAAACACTTCGCTTTGGAAACCAAGGCACTGCTAAAGGCTGAGCTATCAAATGGAGAAGAAAATCCTTCTCCATCCATTTCTCTAACAGGAGATATGACAAATGATCCAGAGGAAAGGATGCCAGACTGTCTACTATTGCAAAACTAACAAGTGCAAACTGGCCTTTAAGATCAGAGAAATAAAACTGGAAGATACCTTTCTGCTGATGTTGCAATAAAAGTGATGCTATTATCTTTAATCTCATTAGAAACATACAGGCAGAGTGTGTGTGTGTGTGTGTAGTTTTCATGCATGCTCTTGTCTGCTAATTTTCAATACGTGTAAAATTTCATTAGTATAAATCTAATACCATCCTATCCCTTTAGAACGGATTTGTGCTTCGCACCAATTGCTTTTGGAACAACAGCAATGTCAGCTCTGCACCAAGGGTCCCCCTGGTTTTGAAATGTACATATTCTTTCCCTTGAGGGACCATGTGACACGAGCATACAACATGAATGGGATGAATTCTCAGCTCTGATACTTGGATCCTTCTCTGCTTGCACCAGATGCCAATGGTGCTGAGATGCAGTGTGTGGATCTGAGAGGGGAACCCTTAGGAGAGCAGAGCAGTAAAAGCATTGTCACTCTCCCTGGAAACAAATCTTTAGCATTCCTTGTGCTACACAATGGCATCCCTGAATGGAGGCCCTGACTCAGCAAAGCACTTACTGCACTGCATTAAAATCAATAGGACTTACGCACATGCTTAAAGTTAATCATATGCTTGACTGCTTGGCTGAGAGGGGCTGGTTTGCTGAATTAGGGCCACAGAGCAAGGGTCTGTGTTGTGCAGAAGGTCAGACGGGATAATTATAGTGGTCCCTTCTGGCCCTAAAATCTATTGAGTAACTTTCACATAGGACATCCAATAGTCGTGAGAGGATGATAGCTAGCAGCCGCTGGGCTTGACTTCACAGAACCTTGCTAATGAACATATTGCTAGCGGTACTATTGACACCATGGCACTGATCGGGATAATGCTTGGTAAGCATTCGTGGGATTAAGCCTCTGGGCTGGCTTGAAACAGGCAGTCTAGGGGGGAAATCTGTATGGCCAACTGACCTCCTTCTAATAATTCTACCTTCAGACAACCCAGAGAGTAGGTCAGAAACGCCCCAGTAACATCCCCAGACACTGCACCCTACAATAGTGTTTCTACAGGGGTTTGAGGCCAGCACTGTTGAATTGTTTTAATTAGAAAAGTAACAAGTTTAACAGAATTTGGAGTTTGACTAGATAAGCTAGATACTGCAAGGCGTTTTATTTCTATTAACCTACTGCCAGTGCTGCCTATTCCCAAACAAAAGTTGTCGAGACAAAAACCCTAAAAGGATGTCTGCTGCTAGGAATCAACGCTCCTTTTAAAACCAGTGCTTAACCCCCTGTGAAACAGGGCAACTTTGCATATCAGCTGCATTTGTTGCACTCAGCATAAGTGCAATCAGTCCTTTTGATAACGAATGGATTTTCTAGCACTTTCAGTGATATGCACTGTGGCTGCAGAAGCTAACAAGCTTGAAATACAATCAGTTAAAGGTTCACGGGAGGTTTTTTCCATTGATATACAACACAAAGACTTTCTCTTGCAAGAGAGCAGTTGATGCACTTGTAACAAGTGAATCCATAAAAGATATATACTAGAATAATGAGAATGGTTTGGAAGGATGGAGATAAAACTCTCTATTTCTGTTTGTAAAAGGCAGTTCCTCTACTACAGAGGTGGGCAAACTACGGTCCACGGGCCACATCCGGCCTGCGGGACCGTCCTGCCTGGCCCCACGAGCTCCCGGCCAGGGAGGCTGTCCCCAGCCCCTCCCCTGCAGCCGCAGCGTGACGTGAGGCCAGTGCTCTGCAGTGCTGGGCAGTGCGGCGGCAGCGTGACGGGCTCTGGCCAGGTGGCGGGGCTTTGCTGCTCTGAGCACCACGGTAAGGGGGGTATTGGATAAGGGGCAAGGGGTCCCCAGGGGCAGTCAGGGGACAGGGAGCCCGGGGGGGGGTTGGATAGGCATGGGAGTCCCGGGGGGGGCCTGTCTGGGGGCGGGGGTGTGAATGGGGGTTGGGGCAGTCGGGGACAGGGAGAAGAGGGGGTTGGATAGGGGGTGGGGTCCTGGGGGGTGGTTAGGGGCCGGGGTCCCGGGAGGGGGTGGACAGGGGACAAGGAGCGTTGGATGGGTCGGAGGTTCTGAAGGGGGAGGGAAGTGGGAGGGGACAGATGGGGGTGGGGGCCAGGCTCTTTGGAGAGGCAGAGCCTTCCCTACCCAACCCTCCATACAGTTTTGCAACCCTGATGTGGCCCTCGGGCCAAAAAGTTTGCCCACCCCTGCTCTATTATGATATCACCACACTACTGTTATACTTCTAGGGTGAAACTCACTCATATGCAGAGGATCAACACTGGACTATACCCCATTTAAGTCCCAATTAAAAGCCCTCGAGCTTATGCATCACTTAAATCCTATGTTAGCTTTGTGCTGGCCCACTGCACAGGGAGAATTTCACCCTCTGTCCTCCAGTGGAGCTAACGTGGAAGGATCAGTTAGATTGGATCGATTAGAGCTGGGCAAATGCAACAGAAGAAGCCGTAGTTTGTAACAGGAGTGGAAGGTGGCACTTCACCCACTGAGGAGATCTGTAATCTAGTCCCTCTCAGCAGAGGGGTAAGAGATGGCTCTTGACTCATTCTGACACGATTGCCAAAGCAATGCCATCCTCCCAGATACCCATAGCAATGGGCCTTTCACAAATCAAGCCATGAAGATATTGAAGGGAACATGCCTTCCCCCCCACACACACACAAAAAAACCCCCAACAGGTTGTAAAGTAAAACTACTGCAAAGAAAATCAAAACAGTTTAGGACTTCCAGCTATGGGGCTAGATTATGGTTTTACTGATATGATAGACATCATATCAGATGGTATGATCTGGCTCTCAGTATCTGAATGGGAGAGAATGCCCGGCACTGCCTTGGTCCATTAGATAGCAAATTCATATTTAATATAAAAATTACAGCTCACTTTTCAAAGCCGTTGCTAAGAGATTTGGATGCCCTTTCCCATTAAAATTAACGGGCATCAATGTTTGCTCTCCCCAGGAGAATGGCCGTGAGTTCCCGCCGCTCTTTGAAGTGCAGTGTGTGCATTTCTCTCTAATTTGCACACTGCCCACACGGGAGCTTCAGAAGTTCAAGGAAAACACTTCATTGCAAATGTCTGTGTTACCGCTGTGTCTCAGCGCTGCTTGCAGGAGAGGAAGCGGGGCTTCCCGACAGGTCTTCAGCCAAATCTGCAACGTTGCCAGGATCTGCAGATAAATAAAAGGAGAGGCAAGGGTTCTTGTTTGACCCTGTCAAATACTCACAGCACGGTTATGTGTTTCTCACAGAGGTCCGCATACAATAACTCCTGAACGGATCAAACAGATACTGCCATTCATTTCATTACAACAGTCTCCAGCATCCCCAACTAATCAGTGCTGATTCTACACACAGGGCAGGCTATTCGATAAGGTATTAGTAATCATAGTATTAGTTACAGTAGACACAATACTCAGTTGGGGTCAGGGCTTCATTATGCTGGGCACTCTACACACACTTTTCAGGAGGACTTCATCCCTGCCCCAAAGAACTTACAATTTAAAACAGAAATGATCCAAATTAAGTGCTCACTTTTTCCATTGGTGTTTGGTTTTTACCTGGCTCTTCGCATCCAAATGCTTGCGCTCCAGACAGGAGCAGTCCTTCTCCAAAAGGCCCAGGTTGTTTGCTAAGAGCTTCCAGTCTCTGTGCTTAAGGGACATCTCCACTGCAACCCTCAGGAGCTGCTTGTCATCCAACCCTGATCGGTCCTTGAAATCGACAGCTGCCTTCGAAAACAGTGGGAAAGAGGTTGCACCTTCTCGCTAACTGAAAGGGGTTGTCATAAAGTTAGCAGACCCCTTACAATGCACTTAGGGCCTCATCCAAACCCACTGAAGTCAATGGGGTTCTTTCCTGATGGACTTCAATGGACTATGGATCAGGTTCCTAGTCCGATGTGCACCATCCCTGCTGGGAGCACTGGCAAAGGTTCAGCAATGTGAGCTATTATAATTCCACATGTAATTCTTTTGAGACTCACCTTGGCTTGTAAAGAGGTTCTATAATGTACCCCAGCACTGAGTTCATGATTTGGCTGGAGGGCTAAATCATTTGGAGACCCTCAAATTGGCCTATGGAAGAGCAGGAGATGGAAGTGTCCAGAACCAGGAGAATGGGCACGGAGCACCAAGCAGGGTAAGGGGATCTCTTTCCAATCAACTCCCGGCTGCTCCCTGGGCAGCCACAGCTAGTTCTTAGCACTGCTTCTGCAGGAGGCAGACGATTTCCCTATTGCTAATACCCTTGTAAGCCCTCTGACAGGGCCAGGCTCATGTGGAGAGGGGGCACATGCGAGTTACTGTTTCCTGTCTCTGTAATTTGCTTGCGGTTGCCCCATGGATTTGGTAGGGCAGAGGAATTTGGCAGAAATTCTCTGGCACCGTAGCCTGGCTTCCCTCCCAGAAGCCTCTGTGAGGGTGGGGGAAGAGGGAAGTATGCCACAGAGTCAGTTGTAGGTCCTCTTGGCTCACAGCAAGTTAAGCATGTTTCCCTCGTTCTTTAATTTCACAGAGTGACAGAAACAGCATGGTAGATCTACTGCGGATTAAAGGTGGGATTTTCCAAGGGAATCAAGGAAGTTGGGGACTTAACTCCCGTTGGCTCCTTGTAGGTTTGATTTTTCTCAGGAAACCCCAACCCCAGAAAACGCTCCGTAAATCAGAGATGGCGATTAATGCTCTCATAATGCTACTGGGGTTCAGGGCCTACCCTTGCAAGGGCTGCTTTCTCTGATGAAAGAGAGGCTACTTCAGCAGTAAATCACAAGAGGCCGCCTCTTGTGGGGTGTTATATGGACGTTTATAGTTCCACAGTAATTCCCTTAGTGAAAACCCACATCAGTTATGAACTGACACCAAGGTTTTCAACCATGACTAGTGATTCAGGGGCATCCATCTCTGAGTGCACAACCTGCGACATCTGAACTGGCCCAGATTTTTCAGAAAGTGTCAAGCCCTCTGAGTCTGGCTCCTTTATGGTGCCTCAGGCTGGGTGCCTGAAATCACTAGTCACTTTTAAAAATCTTGGCCTGCTACTGTTGGGATTTCCCCCCCCAGAGCCAAAAGGTTAAAGTTTTATTTAAAATGAAACTTTTTGCATTAAAAATCTTGAATTTAGAGATCACAGAAATATAGGGATGGAAAAGGGATCTTGAGAGGTCATTGAGCTCATCCCCCCATCCTGAGGCAGGACCAAGTGAACCTAGAGCATCCCAGCCAGGTGTTGGGCCAATCTCTTCTTAAAAACGTCCAGTGAGGGGGATTCCACAACCTCCCTTGGAAGCCTATTCCAGAGCTAAACTATCTTCATAGTTAGAAAATTGTTCCCAATAGCTAACTTAAATCTCCCTTGCTGCAGACTAAGCTGTTACTTCTTGTCCTACCTTCAGTGGACATGGAGAATTGATCACTGTCCTCTTCCTGACAGCTCTTAACATATTTGAAGATTGTTATGTCTCCATTCAGCCTTCCCGTCTCTAGTTGAAACATGCCCAGTTCTTTCAACCTTTCCTCAGAGGCTATAGTTTTTAAACCTCTCATTTTTGTTGCTCTTCTCTTGATTTTCTCCTACTTGTCCATATCTTTCTTAAAGTGTTGTACCCAAAACTGGACACAACTCTTTAGCTGAGGCCTCACCAGTGCCAGGTAGAGTGGAACTTGTTTGCTGCCTTCTCTAACCTATCACATGGGTGTTGAAAAATTAAAAATTTACGTACAGGAGGAAAAGATGGCTGTGAGTCCTTAAGAAGAGCGATGTTTGATGGTATTACTGGAAAATGCATCGCTGATGTCAGCATATGTTGTGGAAGGATCCGCATCCAAGCAACAAACTGATCTTCATCAATATAACCTAATCACATATTAATACAATCTAAGAACACAGATATACGGTTTTTGTTCTTCAAGGTTGTATGCCGCCAACTGGAGGTATGCAAATTTCAGAGATAAACAATGCAATCCGAAAGCCATTATTCACTAGCAGTGGTCAAAATTGTTTGCTAAGTCAAACTTGGAATTACACTGCACTGTACAGTATTTGGATTTCATTTTCCCCCTTCATTCCCTGGGAAGTATCTTAAGCGATAGGACTATATCATGAAAAACTGTTCACATGACAGGTTTCAGAGTAACAGCCGTGTTAGTCTGTATTCGCAAAAAGAAAAGGAGTACTTGTGGCACCTTAGAGACTAACTAATTTATTTGAGCATAAGCTTTCGTGAGCTACAGTTGCATCTGATGAAGTGAGCTGTAGCTCACGAAAGCTTATGCTCAAATAAATTGGTTAGTCTCTAAGGTGCCACAAGTACTCCTTTTCTTTTTGTTCACATGACAATCTTTCCAGTTTCAAACATGACAGTATCACACTGTAAGAAAAAAAAAGATCAGTAAGTTTTGGCACTGCTTTGCTACTATTGAGGAATCATACACTTGCAGCCATAGTTAAGGTTGTACCTACTTTACATCATAAATGTAACTGTGACCCCAATACAGCATTCTCATTCTCTCGCTTTCAAAGGACAACGATGAATTTGACCCCGAAAGCTCATTATCAGAGTCCAACTCACACGTCCTTGACTCTCCATCTATTAGCATGCGAGATCCTGACTCCCTGCTGCTGTGCGCCGTGGGCAGTCACTTACACCTGCCCAGTGTGAAGGTAGCCAGGGGGTAAAATGCTTCCCAATCAGAACAGTATTTCTTGTATCATGCACGTTCTCACAGAGATAAGTGAACACACAAGGCTCAGAGCAATGGGGAATCAGGCATCTCTCCTCTGCTGCCTTCTACTCTGGCTCACCTCTGAACTGTGACGGTACTTTCAGAAAGTCCTCCTGCAGGGGAGAGGGTAATGTCAGTAATAGGAACCAGAGGGAGTCAGTGTGGTGACTGGCACCAGCTGGTGGAATTGACAGGCTGTAATTATGGGTTTCTTGTAATATGCACAGGGGAGGAGGGAGCTTCAGCTGTCAGTAAAATGTCTTGAGCTAACAATTACATCAGCAACATGGCTGGAACTAGGCCTCTGTCTTATCCAGGGAACCCCTAAATTCCATCTGCCTCAGTTTCTCTCAGGCCTGGATACCGGCAGGGTCCACAAGATAGCACTGTGCTATATCCCTGAGGGAACAACAGATGTTTTCTTCCAGTTTCCCAGGCTGTCCCATCTCTCTCATTCTCTGAAAGCAGACAGCTCCTGCAGCTGCTATCAAGCCAATAACTCTTCATAATCATGATGTATTCCCTCCCAAACATGGCAAATCATTAACTCAGCAGCTGCCAAATTACCTTGATTGCTTTTATCCACTTCACTGAGGTAAAGAGTGGCAAGTTCATGAATGGTCTTTGGGTCTTCTCTGGGGTACAGGTTCTGCAGCAGAGTCAGCAGCTGGTCCTTGCCGATGGTGCCAGAAGTTATGGTCTGAAATAATCCTGCATAAGAAGGATCAGAATAAAGCTGTCTGTTACATTCTGATTGGCTTAAACTATTAACAAGTTCTTGACATGGTGCTATGTAAAGTTGGTTTGTCCCATTGATTCTGCCTCTGTAACTGCCATGGGATGGGTTGAGGCTAATTCTTGCCAAATGGTTTGATCAGGAGACACAGGACACGGGAAAGCAGCCAGCATCAATGTTTCTCTAATTTCTGAGAAATACTTCTGATGTCCCCAGATTGTCTCAGAGTGCCCTCTCTGTTCCAGTGCACCCGGCTCTCCTGTGAGCAGCCAAGCTAAAGACACAGCATGCTTCTGGCCATTCATAACTCATGACACTCTTCCCAAAAGCAAGGGACATTAGCCCTGGAATCCTGGCTAAATATCTTGAGTCACTGCATTTTGCTTATCTAAATTACCTTGTGCTTCTAGCTGGACATGGTGTTTTCTTCCTGTCCTAAAACCATTTGTGTTGATGGTACTGTTATAACGGCTGATAAAAAACCCCTCCAGAGGTGGCTGCATTTTAATAAGGGATCAAATGAGGAGAGCCCTATAATAGCATTCTGAGTAGTGAATGCTGGGACTAAGATGGTCCACGAACTTCTGTTCTATAAATGCATGTTTGCATTTATCCAGCTCTCAGGACAAGCAAACTATCTGTGGTGAATAATGTATTTGGTGAATGACTCAAAATCTCTGGGGGAAAAGCTGATCTACAAGATCATAGAATATCAGGGTTGGAAGGGACCTCAGGAGGTCATCTAGTCCAACCCCCTGCTCAAAGCAAGACCAAGCCCCAATTTTTGCCCCAGATCCCTAAATGGCCCCCTCAAGGATTGAACTCACAACCCTGGGTTTAGCAGGCCAATGCTCAAACTACTGAGCTATCCCTCCCCCCAGTTTAATAACAGAGCCAAATGCAGTCTCTCGGGCAAACCCTTGGTCTGCAGGTGTTATAACTTTCTAAGCCCGATATTCTGATTTGAAAAAGGGAACACAGGAGGCCGTGCGGTCCAGGGGATAGAGCCCTGGATTGCAACTCAGGAGACTTGGGCTCTATTCCTGGCCCTTCTGTGTGAGCTCAGGCAAATCATTTCCTTCCCCCCTCCCCTTTGTCCTGTCCATTTAGACTGTAAACACTTCAAGGCAGGGCCTTTCCCCAGGTAGGTACAGACACACACATATCTCTGCGGGTCCTCCGGCTGCTACTGTAATACCTATAGAGGACCGAACGATAAACTAGCACAGAACTGCCTCACAGTGAATATAAACTGGCCTAATACACAGGGACCACTGCAGGGCACTAATGTTTCTGTCTCACTCATAATTCCCTTCTCAAAATCAAGTACCAGGCTTATTAATTATAACACCTGCAGGCAAATGATTTGCATGAGAGACTGAATTTGGCTCCATTACTAAACTGATCTCATAGCTCAGCTTTTTCCCCCCAGAGGCGGAGTCACTGAAGTTACATCTGTCTTACTTACATTGGATTAAACCATTTTTTTGCACTGACTCTGCGTTGGAGATACATCTTACAATACCATTATGATCTGTGGAATAGCTGTGGATGTAATGCCTGTATAAACAGCTCCGGAATACAGAGGAAATATTTTACTTAGATTGTAAACTCTTTTGTTCCCTGCTTGTACAGAGCTTAGCACAATGGGATGCTATTCCCTGAGTGGGGCTCACAGGCACCACAGCAATACAAATAATAATACTAGGTCTGAATGGACTTTGCTGTATTCTCAAGGAGACTCGGGTTCCAGCAACATGCCTTTATGTAACTATCACATCAGCAGCATAACAGATGTGTAATGTCACCAGTTTGGTATCAGACACTGAAGCAGCTAACAGACACAATGAAGGCGGCTCGAACGAACAGAGTTGTCATCTCCTGTCATCTCATCTTCATTGTCATCTCCTGGAGAACACACTGGCTATGCCCCAACTGAGTATTTCCATTAGCCATTTCACTTCCCGCAGCTCTCAAAGACCGATGGCACTACAGCTTGAAACTAGACTCAGGGCCGGACCCTCAGCTAGTGTAAGTCTACGTGGTTCCATTTAAGTGAATGGAGTTATACTGATATGTACCAGCTGAGGGTCTGGTCTGCAGGATCTGAAAGATTGTAGCCCAGATGGATGGGAGCTAATGGTGGCTTTTTAAGCACCTGCCAGATCCTGGACTGCAGAGGCCCAAGGCATAACTTAGACAGCTCTGAGGCCCGTCTACATTATAGCAACCTCCCAGGGTGATGGTGCTGCCCAGAATGTCAGCAGTGCTGTGTGCGGTAGCTCCACCCCCCAGTGCTCCCCTCCCAGGCTGGCCTAGCATGTCCCTGTGCTAGGACTTCTGATAGAATCCCTGGGCGGCAGCTTTAAACCTGGCTTCTGCACCACTGCACTTGGCTGGATGTAGAGTTTTTCAGGTCCTTTGACGCTGCCCTGGCTCTTCTATGTGGAATAAAGGGGCCAGAGTGCAGTGTGAGGCTCTCACCCTGTACATCTTCATCTCTCTCTCTAGTCTACATCCTCCTGCCTCTACACTTCCAAATAGGTGTTTGCTGTGTCCACAAGATGGCAGTACGCCACAATCCTCCCTTTGGTTTTATTTATCTCACATAAACATATCAATACATCTATTAGGTCTTCTGACAATTCTTCCATTTCTACTAATAGTGCGAACACAAGGATCTCCTGTATTTAGAACTCAAACCCTAGCTGCTGAATTCGAACGAGACAGAATTCCAGCCTGGCTGGGGATTCTCCTCTCCATTAGAATTAGAATCTGGAGCGGAGTCTGAAGCCACTTGTGAGGAGTCGTAAGCAAGGTCTGGCAGTGCTCATCTGAATACCTGGCATTGTGCCTCAAGGTGCATCCATCCTTTGTTCATCAGAAACAAGTGGTCTGACAAATTTCTAATGATGACACATTGCTCCAGTCTTTGAGGTCGATTCCAGATTTCCCAGCCCTGTTGCACTGCCAACATAAAACTCAATCTCCAAACTGGAAATCACAGCTCAGGAATTTAAAAAATGGTTAGTGATTTTAGGTGCCTCAATTTTGGGGTCTCCAACTTGAAGAGAATTTAAAGGTGCCTGACTTAATAGCCACCCCCTCTGAAAATTGGACCCCTTTAAGGTGTCTCATATTTAGCATGCAAACACAGAGCACTAGCCAAAATCACTAGCCACTTTCTGAAAAATGAAACCATGCTCTCTAGCCCTATGTATTTGATCAGCATCTTATGTTTTCTCTTTATACCCTTGCTGGAGTTCATGGACACGGCCCTTAGCTGCGCTATTGGACGTTGGGCAGGAAGGAGAGTGGGTTTCACCTGAGAAATAGCTGAGCAGGGGTTTCCTCTGACGCTCTATTTACAGTTGAGCCATGTGCCCCTGGGACTTTTGGCAGCTCTGTTTTCCGGACCTTTCCTTCACCGTTAGCTGCTTTGTACCATTCGCAGTGAAAAAGCTCCTTCCCTCAGGCTTCGGCTAGCGCGGGGCAGCTCTGATGTCTTGGAGCCCATAGTCTTTAAAGAATTTTCCCGTGAAGCCCCTCACGCCCTGCTGCTGCGACAGACACAGCTGGAGGTGATTAGTAAGGGGGAGATTAAAGCTGGCAGGCGGCTAGAGGTCAGTCAGACAGTTCTAGAGGCAGAGCGATACGCCGACCCCAGCCAAGCGGGCTCTGTAGTAAAGTGACTTGCTGCTGCGGGGTTCGATCTGGGGAGAGAGATGGCCTCTGCCTAATAGTGCGTCTAACACCCTTGCAAATAAAAACTTAGCTACTGCCGGGCCCAAGCAGTTTGACTGGCAAATCTTTCCTTCATTATTTTAAACGCATCGTTTTTGGACAAAGTGCACAAAGACTCAGCTGAGCTCTCCAAATATGCCGATAGTGAAGCATCTGGAACCCTTCTGCAGAAATATCCAACAGCTGGAATAAATGTTTAAGGAACTTGGATCAATTCTATTTTATAAACTCACCCTCCTTAACTAATTCACATGGCAGTTCAGAGGGCTAAAAGCATGACTCAGGCCACTTAGAATCATAGACACGTAGGTCTGGAAGGGACCTTGAGAGGTCATCCAGTCCAGTCCCCTGTGGTGTGACAGAACTAGGTATTAGCTAGACCATCTCTGATGGCTATTTGCCTAGCTTATTCTTAGAAACCTCCAATGACAGAGATTCCACAACCTCCCTAGGTAGTTTGTTTCAGGGCTTAACTATACTCACAATTAGGAAGTTTTTTTCAGAATGTCTAATCTAAATCTCCCTTGCTGCAATTTAAGCTTATTACTTCTTGACCCATCCTCAGCAGATAAGGAGAACAATTTACCACCCCCCTCTTTACAACAACCTTTTACATACTTGAAAACTGTTATCTTGTCCCCCCTCAGTCTTCTCTTCTTCAGAAGAAACAAACCCAATTTTTCCAATCTATCCTCATAAGTCACATTTTCTGGACCTTTAACCATTTTTGTTTTTCTGCTCTGGACTTTCTCCTAGGTGTCCACATCTTTCCCAATGTGTGGTGCCCAGAAATGGACACAATTCTCCTGTTGAGGCCTTATCAGTGCGGAGTAGAGTGGAACAATTACTTCTCGTGTCTTGCCTACAACACTCCTGCTAATACATCCCAGAATGATGTTTGGTTTTTTTGCAACAGAGTTACACTGTTGACTCTCATTTAGTTTGTGATCCATTATGAGACAGTCATGTGAAACTGTGTCAAAAGCCTTACTAAAAATCAAGATACATCATGTCTACAGCTTCGCTCCATCCACTAGGCCACTCACCATATCAAAGGCCCCTTAGGTCCCTCTGAAAATTCTGTATACAGGGGACCAGATTTAGAAGACATGACTGGAAAAAGAGCTTGTTAAAAGAGTCTAAGATTTCTACCAAATGAGGCAATTAGCAAGGATGGTGTCACTATGGCAGGGTCTTAAGTAAGGTAAACTGGTTTCTAAAGAAAGACAGGAATAGCTGCCTGTTAGGTAATGGTATAATTACAGAAGAGACTAAGCATTTAAAACACTATCACTTCCACAAAGCGAATACACCTTCTAGGCATGGAATCAATGCAAAAGTCCTGAGCACTTCTTGCATTTGCAATTATTAGCGCTCTTAAAAATAATCAGACATTTGGGAAATCAGTAAATCTTTAGCTGTACATCATTATCATTTTTATGAGGCGTTCGATGAAATCACAGATGCTCCACCCTGTTTGTTTAGCGTAATTGCACTGTTTGCATGCAGCCAGGAAATTGGAGCATAATAAGCCTAATTTATTGATTTTTAAAATGAAAGACTAGGGACTTGTGTGTTAAACGAGATTTTAAAAAATCAGCAGGTTGAACAGCCAGATGTGGCCAAAGCCCTTGTCAGTCACTGGATTTTGCTTTAGAACACTTAGATGGGAGTAAAAGTATTGATCTGCTAAAGTGGATATACTTTTCTAGGATTTTTTGTCCTATCTTTAGGGGAAAAAAATATAATCCTCCGTAGGGGTCTCGACGCTGAAAGGTTCTGAGCATGCTGGCACCAATCCAGCAAAGCACTTTAGGGCCAGGTTTTCAAAGGTATTTAGACCCAGAAGATGAGGACAGATGCCTAATGGGATTTTCGAAAGCACCCAAGCAATAGACCTTCCACAAATTAGGCACCTAAGCTGCTTAGGCACTTTTGAAAATCCTAGTTGGTGCCTATCTGCATCTTTAGGCACCTAAATACCTTTGAAAATCTGTCCCTTAACTCCTTGCCTAACGCTAAGCACAGAAAGTAACTGAAATCAATGGAACTACTCACGTGTGTAAAGTTGGCTGCTGCTGCTCCAGCCTGCGTCAGGGCCCTAAGGGTCGGTCTACACAGCATTCTGGAGCAGGCTAGCAGGGCTCACACTAGCGCGCTACAAATAGCTGTGTAAACAGTGCTTTGAAGTTGTGGCTTGGGCTGAAGCTTGGGCTCTGAAGCTGAGGGAGGTGGGTGGGCTTAAGATCCCGAGCCACAGAGTCAAAGTGCCACCAGCATGGCTATTTTTAGAGCACCAGGGCGGGTCCTGCTAACCCAAGTCTATCGATGCAGGCTGGGAGGCTCCCTCCAAAATGCCGATTAGACATCAGCGTCGTGTCCGCTGAGTCAGTGGGAGGGCCAGCAGAACGAGCAACCCACCCAGCAAGGATGCTCGTTTCACTCCCTTTTGCTAATTCTCTCCCATGTTTCCTTAAACTCAGCTGTAAGCAGAGTAGCCTAAGGTCTAGAGATGAGCAACTTCCACTGAACTTCTGCGGGAGCTGGCTGCTACCAACTCCATTGGGCTCCTTTGAAAAGGCCAGCCATGCCTGCTGGGACCATTACAATGAGCATATTTCCCTTTTCATAATACAACCAGCTTGAGCTAAGTCACAGAATAATAGCTTTTTTAGAATATTGCCGTGGAAAGATCCATCTCTTTGTGACATTTCTGGTCACCCCTGTTTTCTGTGAAGAGTGGCACCTACCGACCCATGAGAGTGTGGGCCAGTGTGCTGTAGCAGAGGGGGACAGCAGCATACTTCCCATTACCAAACTTACTTGGGACGGGGGGGCTGGCTTGTGTGGCTTTAATGATCTCCTCTCAAAGCTTTTTTGTCTTTTCTAACAGCAGGAGAGCTCAACTGAGTGCGCCTGTGTACTGAGCAAAACATGCAGCCGTGAATGCATCGACCAACCTGCATTCTTTCTATGCCTTGGAGAGGTGTACGCCATTTCATCTCCCACTTACTCCTCACTAGTGTCAGTCCACAAGACAAGGAACAGGAAAAGGCATGGTCATTGTTTTGCAATTTGGCCATATTGGGCACTAATTTCATTTTCACTGCACAACGTTACACACGCTTAACCAGCTGTTGAGGCGACATGGTAAATCTTTAAAAGCATTCTGTTCAGGGAACCTTTGCTAATGAGTGAGTCATGCTTTCTGTAGTCCTCTTCCCTTTTCAGCAAGCATATCTAGAGAGGAACAGGATAGCTGTGGATTTTTTGCCTTTCAATTAAAACCTCAAAAATTGCAGGATCACAAAGTAAATTCCAAATGCATAAGAAAGGAGGTGGCAATTACAAGGTTAGGGGACAAATATAAGAACAATTTAAGGTAAATTCTCAGGTTCCTGCAGCTGAAGGTAAAGGATAAACCTGCATTAGAGGGAAGAAAAGAATATAGACAACACTTTGCAGATCAATCTTGTCTAACAGGAAGACTTGATATAACATTCTAGATTCAAGCATAAATTATTAAATACACACAACCCCCACCTAACCTGAGGCTAGAAAGGCTGGGTGACAACCAGTTACTTCAAAGAGTCTCAGATAAGTGGAGACTGGATCACTTAAGGGTAACGGAATACAGAGCCTTTCCCGTCTGAGTCACAGCTTCATATCCAGCCCATAATTGGTAGTGACTGAAAAGTCATCACCGTCCCATGGATTATTCAGTAGTTTATGTAAAATATTGGCGATTTCAATCTAATGCTTAATAATACCTAGACAATCCTTTTCATCAGATCGCAAAGTGCCTTACCAACAAGGACAGTATCATTACTGCTATTGTACAGATGGTGAAACTGAGGCGCAGAGAGGCAAAGCGATGTGCCCAGAGTCACCCAACAGGCCAATGGCAGAGTGGGAATAGAACCCAGGGCTCCTGAGCCCCAGTCTAAGGCTCTGTCCACAGCCTCCTTAGAGACAAAGGTCTGCATTACAAGAGCTCCGGCTGTTTGGCTCCTTAGTGGAAGGTGGAGATGCCAAGAGCAGAATGGGCACAAGGACTGAACTACCCCCAAGGTGGGCCCACCAGGACAGCGTGGAGGTACGTCTGCAGGGCAGGGCATTGTCCCCACCACTCCGGTTGCACTTTCAGTGCTGTGATCAGCTTCCATGAGCACAGCTGGGATTGCTCTAGCTCAGGGGCTCCAGGCACAGCCCTGCGTATACTGCAGCAAATAAGACCTAAATGTTGGCCAAGACCCCCTCGACTGTGCAGCAGGCTGGAGAATATGTGGCACCTTCAAGGAAGAGGAGTAAAGCAATCAGCATGTTATTCTGATAACTAAAGCCAACTTACTCTGTTACCACATTTTCTGTTGTTAATTTTTCCACTGATCACACCAAATGGCGTCATTAGAAACCATCAGAGACCCAATGGAGGATTTGGCTGGGGGAAATTGGGGACATTAGCCCGCATGATGGTGTGACTTTGGCCTGTTCCCAAAGAAGTTAATAGCAATCATAGGACTCAATGAAAGCAGGGTTAAGCCATCTCTGAAGGCTTGATTCTCATTTTCCCAATTTACACTTTCGGAGTGGTGCAAAGGGGTCACAGTGTAAATGAGAATCAGACCAAAATGTTTTAGAAAATCCTACCCCGAAATTAGGTTTCAGATTTATCAACCCACTGAGATGAATGCGTCAATTTCCAGCTCTCAGAGCTCTAGTTTCAGGCAGGGCTATTAGGGCTTAAAATAAAGATAAAATAAAGAGTTAGATACTGGATCACAATGCTATGGGAAGGGGAATTTTGTGCCTGTCGATTCACAGAATAAGTGGGGCCCTGTCACCCTGATCACGGTTCTGCAGTCTTTGCTGTATAGCAGGTTTGTACCAGATGAAGTGAGAAGGAAGGTGGATATCATGTGAGGGACAGAGGTCTTCCATATGCCTCCTTGCAGTGCAAGGATCATTCAAAATCCTATGCTATGACCATTCAAGAGGCAAAGAAATCTCCTTTAGTATTGATAGAGTCTTGACTAGCAGAGCTGTGAACTGAAAACAGCCGGGTTATTCTGGCTCGTCTCCACTTGGCTACAAACTAGGACTCTTCTCGCGGAGAGCAATATTCAGCTCACTTTGCAGGTAATGGTGCAGCTGAGTGATATAGTCAGTGCCTGGTTGAGGCACCCAGAGCAGCTGACTGGAGCTATATTTGTCTCCCTGGATCCAGTTAGTCCTCTCAGTGCTATGGAATAAAGGAGTTAATAACCAAAGAGTTTGTGTATTTGAAACGTTAGAGGCCCACTGCTATGTCCTTGGTAAGAACAGTGGATGGGGGAAGGCTGCACTTGAATCTTTGGAGCCACCTTCAGCATCTCCTCTTCCCACTGTCCACACACGCCCTGCCAAAAACAGGTACAAAGGCTGCCTCACCTTGAAGATGTTTCCAGGCAGCGGGTGAAACCCTGGCCCCAGTGAAAATGACACAAGCTCCCATTGACTGCAATGGGGGCAGGATTTCACCCAGAGAGGAAGGAAGGCCCAGTAGTTAAGGGGTTAGCCTGGGCTGGGGGCTCTGGGTTCAAGTCCCAGTTTTGGCACAGACTTCCTGTGTGAAGTTACACAAGTCACTTTGGTTCAGATCCTCAAACATATTCAGGCTCCTAACTTCCACTGAAATTACCTACGGTTGGTCTACTCTGGCACAGACTAACGCACCATGCAGACATGCCTGAAGTGATTTTACTTAGGAGTTCCTTAGTGCACATTCACTAGCGCATGTTAATGTAGTCCCATTTCACACAGTACAACGATAATACACAGTAGGGGACTTTTAGTGCATGTCGCCAGGGTCCACGTGGGCCAGGTAGTATGTGACACATGGGGGCTAACTAAAGCTTACATCGCACCAGTACAGACTAACACAGTATGCAGGTGAGCCCCTGACTTTCTGTGCCTCGCTTCTCCACCTCTAAAAGGGAGATTGCACTTCCCTTCCACACAGGGGTGTTATGAGGATAAATACATTAACAGATGGTGAGGCCCCCACCTGCTATGGGCCATATAAGTATTTCGTCTAGATGGAGAAGTTTCAGATGGCCACTCAGTGCACTAATAGATGGGCAGAACTTCTTTGGTAGTTACAGTACTTCAGAGGAGACTTGTCATTGCACGTGTCCAGAGTGGGTTCTCATGGAGTAACGTGGACAGAGGACATAACAGGCAAAGGATAGGGTAAGCACTATCTGATGATCAGATGCCTTTAAAAGGCAGAGCACCAAAAAAGCTTGACACCTGATCATAACCCCCTAGAAGTCAATGGTAAGACTCCCATTGGCTTCTGAAGGGAGAGGGGGGAAGGGTTGATTCTGGCCACTTCAGCTAGGTTGTCAAGAGAACTCAGTCCCCATTTAGTTGCCTAAATAAGAACCAGAGCATCTCCAGTGCTCCACACCCAGCACTGCTGAGCTGTCTGGAAAATCTGGTTCTGATTTAGGTGATTTAAATGAGAGCTGAGCTCTCTTGTGGGTCCGGATCACATATGAAAATGTAGCCCTTAGCGTCCAAACCTCTAATCATCAGGTAGTAAGCAGGAAGAGGTGATATGTAGCGTTTCTTGCCTCAGTTACCCAATGTTTCAAGGGAACAGGATCAACCTAGACATGCTCCCTGTGGCCTTACTGATGGATCAGTGACTGGTTATTAACACTGATTAACTGATTAGCCTCTTTGACTGTAGTGGTCAATAAGGGTTCGGTGCCCTGCAGGCTATAGCATCAGGAATATCATCAGCAGTATCATTAGAATGAGAGACCTTAGATGCGTACGAGAAATAATTTCCATTTTTCTCAAGTCCCTTTATTAACAAATCCACTGATGATGGGTGATCACTCGTTACCGAGTATGATCATCTTCCATGGGAGTTATGGGTCCTCAGGTGGCTAATAAGGCCAATCCTTGAACCACAAGTTCTATTACAATGAGGGCAGATGTTTTCAGGCTCAGCAGGAGGGTGTTGACCATGACTGGAAGACAGTCTCTCCTTCCTCCTGCAACTCTTGTCCTCTTTGGCTTGTCAGCGAGCAAGTTTAAAATGCAGGGGACCATCACGTAGGACTTCACTCCATTTTAAACAATCCTGGGCAAGTGTCTCCCAAGTGTCAATGTCAATATTACACTTTTTTAGGTTGTCCTTCAGCAAGTCCTTATAACGCTTCTGTTGTCGACCCATGTTACGGTACCCTTCTTTCAGATGAGAGAACAGGACCTGTTTTGAGAGGCAATGGTCTGGCATCCGGACAACATGACCAGTCCAGCGGAATTGCTGACGGATGATCATTGCCTCGATACTGGTGGTCTTTGCCTCTTCCAGAACACTAATATTGGTGCTCCTGTCTTCCCATTTGATCTTCAGAATCTTACGAAGGCAGCATTGATGGTGCCTCTCAAGGACTTTCAAGTGGTGTCTATAGTTTTGTCCAAGTTTTGGACCCATACAACAGTGCTGGGAGCATAACGGCTTGATAAACGAGAAGCTTGGTGTCTGTTCGAATGTCGTGATCTTCAAAAACCCTGTGCCATGAACAAGACAAAGCTAGACTGGCACAGCTCAGGTGATGTTAAATTTCTGCATCAACATCTGCCTTGGATGAGAGATGACTTCCAAGGTAGAGGAAATGATCGACATTCTCCAGTGCCACACCCTTGATTTTGATAAATGGGGCATGTAATACCTCATTTGAAGAGGGTTGATAGAGCACTTTAGTCTTCTTGATATTAAGAGTGAAACCAAGACATGAGTAAGCATCGGCAAACACATTCAAGATAGTTTGAAGATCTTTCTCAGAGTGGGCAAAGATTGCGTTGTCATCAGCATACTGGGGTTCCACCAGAGATGTTGTGGAGATCTTACTCTTGGCTTTCAGCCTGCTAAACCTGAACAACTTTCCGTCCATTCTGTAAATGATTTCAACCCCAGCTGTAAACTTCCCAGCAATTAGGTAAAGAATGACGGCAATAAAAACCGCAAACATGGCTGGAGCAATGATATAGCCCCGTTTGACTCCTGTTTGTACTTTGAAAGGTTCACTCTGGGAGCCAGTGCTGCTCAGAACAGTCGCTTTCATGTTATCATGAAGCAATTTTAGTCGCTTCAGGACATCCAATCTTAAATTGATGTATTTATCAGGACACCCAATCTTAGAGAGTACAGTCCAGAGGGCACAGCAAGTCACTGAGTCAAAGGCTTCAGTTAGATCAATAAAAGCCATGTACAGGGGTTGGTTTTGCTCCTGACACTTTTCTTGCAGCTGCCGTGCTGTGAAGATCTTCACACATCCACTAAGCAGATAAACAATCCCACCCACACTGAAATACAATAGCAGATAGAGAGAGTATGCAAAGCATTCAGCCCTAGGACAGGCATCACTCACATCTCCTGCTGGGGGACCCTGGAGCATCAGTCATTCTCTTCCTCAGCACCATCGCCACCCATGGTTGTCACCTGGCGTCCCCCCGTGGGTCCCTGTGTCCCGCCCCCCAGCACACAGGCCAGGTAATACCTTTTTATCCTGAGTTATGCTTACATCTACTAAGGCTCATACATATGCATAAGTGTTCCAAGCCCTTTTTTCTTACCTGTACTTCCACACCCCACTAATGTAGGGGTGTCCCATTTCTCACTGGCTAACCCCTCAGTACCCATTAAGATCTACATCAATGAATTACCATAGCAACTTGAAGATATTACAAAATCCCTCGAAGTCATAAAAATGTAGGACTAGAAGGGACCTCGATAGGTCATCTTAGTCCAGTCCCCTACAATGAGGCAAGACTAAGGGCTTGTCTACGCCGGCACTTTACGGCACTGCAACTTTCTCGCTCAAGGGTATGAAAAAAACCACCCCCCTGAGCGCAGTAAGTTCCAGCGCTGTGAAGTGCCATGTACACAGTGCCCCAGCGCTGGGAGCTACGCCCCTCGTGGAGGTGGTTTCTTTAGAGCGCTGGGAGAGCTCTCCCCCAGTGCTGTGCCACGACTACACAGCGTTGCCAGTGTAGACAAGCCCTTAGTATTATCTGTGTGATGCTGGCAGACCAGCTGCCAACTCATGCTGAAGCCCCAGGACCATTCACTTGTGTATTAGTACAGATCAAAGTGATTGTTACATGTATCAGAGTGTATTAGGTATTTACACTTCATAAAAACTAGTGGGATGTTACTTGCATTGTTTTCACTTATCGGTATCCTATTATAACATAGTAGCAAACATTTACATTGTGAATACCCCGGTAATGAAATAACTCGCCAAAGGAGAAAGAAGCCTTGTGGAATGCAAATGAAGAGCTATCAGAAAAGTGCTAATTTCAAAGCAAACGATCATTGTGTGTGATGATCGGAGGCCAAAGACTCACAATGCGTTCCTCACGCTCTGTCATCAAAGGAAAAGCCGATGTGGGTAGTGACCCTGTCAGCTTGTTTTCTGTGAGAAGAAGCTATAAGTATGGATTCAAGGAAAGAGCCTTCATCTCTGGACTGTTTGAACTCTTACAGGGAAGTGTACCAAATGCAAAGTGGAGATTCCCAGAGACAAACTGAGTACCCTGAAAAAACTTCTGGGAAACTGGCAGTTTATTACATCACTGCCACCATTTGGAATTACAAAAACTGTGACTCACCTCTACATACATTTTATCTGCTGTAACCTCTCAATAACTTCCTTTTCCTTTTCTTAGCTAATAAACTTTCTGTTAGTTTACCATAGAATTGGTAAGATCTGGAGTACCAATTGATCTGGGGTAAGTGACTGGTCTCTTGGGACTGGAAGCAACCTAAATGTGGTGTGATTTTTGTGTGTGTAAGAGAGCATTTTATCACAAACTCCAGTTTGTCTAGGTGACAAGATAGACTGGAGAGTCTAAGGGGACTGCCTGTGACTCATGGTCAGACTGTTATAGTGATCCAGGAGTTCACATTTGTTACTGGCTTGGGGAAATCTAATTATAGAACATACCACCAGCTTGTGGCATCTGCGTTTTCTGACAGTCTGCCCTGAGGTAGGCACTCACAGCTGTGAGCCACTCTAGACGCTATGTCAATCTAAACCATACCTGACAGGTGTTTGTCTAACCTATTTTTAAAAATCTCCAATGACAGAGATCCCATGCATCCGATGAAGTGAGCTGTAGCTCACGAAAGCTTATGCTCAAATAAATTTGTTAGTCTCTAAGGTGCAACAAGTCCTCCTTTTCTTTTTTTAGAGATCCCTAGGTAATTTGTTCCAGTGCTTAACTACACTTTCAGTTAGGAAGGTTTTCCAAATGTCTAACCTAAATTTTCCTTGCTACAATTTAAGCCCATTGCTTCTTGTCCCATGCTCAGTGCATAAGGAGAGCAATTTATCACTCTCTTCTTTATAACAATCCCCCCCGCAAGCTTTTGTTCACCAGACTCAACAAACCCAATTTTTTCAATCGTTCCTCATAGGTCATTTTCTCAAGACCTTCAATCATTTTTTTGTTGCTCTTCTCTGGACTTTCTCCAATTTGTCCACATCCTTTTTCAACATGTGGTGCCCAGAACTGGACACAATACTCCAGATGAGGCCTTATCAGCACTGAGTAAAGTGAAGAATTACTTCTTGTGTCTTGCTTGCAACACTCATGCTAATACATCCCAGAATGATGTTTGCTTTTTTTTTGGCGACAGTATTCTATTATGGACTCATATTTAGCTTGTGATCCACTAGAACGCCCAGATCATTTTGAATTCTAATCCTGTCTTCCAAAGTGCTTGCAACCCATTCCAGCTTCGTATCATCCACAAACTTTATAAGTGGATACCTCTGCCATTATTCAAATCATTTATGAAGATATTGAATAGAACCAGATCCAGGACAGGTCTCTGTAGGATTCCCAGGGGGGAGGGATAGTTCAGTGGTTTGAGCATTGGCCTGCTAAACGCAGGGTTGTGAGCTCAATCCCTGAGGGGGCCATTTAGGGATCTGGGGCAAAAATTGGGGCTTGGTCCTGCTTTGAGCAGGGGGTTGGACTCGATGACCTCCTGAGGTCCCTTCCAACCCTGATAGTCTATGCCCTTCCAGTTTGATCGTGAACCATTGATAACTACTCTCCAAGTACCCTTTGTCAACCAATTGTGCACCCACCTCATAATAGGGTAATTTTAGGCTATATTTCTCTAGCTTGTTCAAGAGAAGGTCACGTGAGATAATATCAAAAGCCTTACTATTAGACATTTTACAGTATTAACTAGCATGTTGGAAAATATACTGCAATCTACTGCCGCATAGTTTCTGGAACGTAGGCACTTCACACATCTTTTACTGTAAAATGTAGCTTTAGAGATGCATGGTTCTCTTTTGGTCAACTAGTCACGCCAGCCTGTTTCAGGTCTAAGGCAGTGTGTGGCTAAGCTGAATATCATAGAGACTGTAGACCATGTGTTACAACATAATTCATACTTCTATTTCACCTCTTAACTTTTATTACATACCCTGCAACTCTCCTTTATTGCATAGTCTAGAAATAATGGGAGGGAAACCTATTCATGGGGGAAAAATTAGCACTCACAATTTTAATTGGAATGATGGGGAGATGACAACCTCACAGAGAATGTTGCAAAGCAAGAAAGGAATTGTGCTTGGCAGCTTTTATTTAATGGACAAACTCAACAACAAACTCATAAAAAATGGAGACTATTTTTCCTATGACATGCTCATGCAGGAAAGAAAATAGGACTTTTAATGCTTATTTTTTAAACAAAGAGGTTTAACAGCAACAGTAATTCCAGCAAAGCTTGGTTTGAAAAGCAGCTGGGATTAATAGTCTGAGATTTTTTTTTTCTGTGCCCATCAGCTTTCCCCATCTGGTCATTAGTGTGCAGGAAATGCACTATGCGCTGTAATTGTTTAATTAATCAAATGAACTCTGGACTTCAAAAATGGTATTGTTGGACTTCTCATTTCAGGCGGTTAATCCTACTGGGCATTTCAACAAAGCCTTTCTTACTTCAGTCCTTGCTAATTAAGCACTAATTTTGTTTTGACTTCAGTGAAGTAAGGTAGGTGATTGATTTACATCTACAGTTAAGTGATGCCTCAGCATAATGTTATCGAACACGTTTCTTGTATCTCTCAGTCACGCTAATCCAATACGATTTATAGTTTACCAATTACGGAACCAACCTGAATATAGAAATGTGTGATTTGATTTGAGAAACGACAAATTAGAAATAACATGCCTACACACGTATCATTCAGGGGGTGGTGAGGGTGTGATGTTGGCAGACCCAGTGCAGCTCTTGCCAAGGCGTTAGGCGTCAGCTGAGCACTGACAAATTCATTGCTGGAAACCAGTCTGTTAGTATGGTTCAGATGGGGACTGGGATTATAATAATGTGTTTATGACTTTATGAAATGCTTGTAAGTTGCTGCATGCATTAATCACATGTATAATTTCTTTATCATTTGCTATAGAGCAATATTTAAGTATTTGCTTTGTAACTGAAAAAAAAAAAAGTTTGCTCTGAAACTGTGAACCCGGTCAGGAGGGATCGTCTCCTGCCCCTCAAGAAGGCCTAATCAAAACTAAATGGACCACTGTGGAACATCACAATAGAAAGACTTTGTTAATTGCCTCCTTGGGCCCATGAAGACTCTACATGCAAAAGGGCTCATCCCATCAGCTTGAGTTCTGGAAGAAGGAAATAAAAATAACTGAGAAGAACATTTTTCATTTCTTTTGCTGTGTGCGCTCTCACAGGGCTCAAGCTAGGAAACAGAAGCAGAGATCTCCAGGGTCAACCTGGGTTAGCCCTGAAAGACATTCAGAGCTGACAGATTACTAGGACTGTCGCCTTTCGGAACCATGGACTGTAACTCATTTGTGCCTGTATGCTTGCCTGCTTTAGCCTCGTAATAACGTTCATTTCTTTTCTTAGCGAATAAATCCTTACATAGTTTACTATAGGACTGACTAAAACCATTGTCTGCGGTGTGAGATCTAAGGTGCAAACTGATCCAGAGTAAGTGACTGGTCCTCTGGGAGTGGGAGTAACCTGAAGATTGTTGCGATTTTTGGTGTAAGGGACTATCTATCACTAAGTCCAGCTTGCCTGATTGGTGAGAAAGACTGCAATGCCCAAGGGGCCTGCCTGTGATTTTATGGTAAAACAGTTTGGGGTCTCTGCCCTGCTTCTTGACAGGCTGCCTGAGGTTGCCACTCACTGCTGTGAGCCACTCCAGACAGCGTGACAGAGGGTACCAGAGCAACTCAGTCAGAACTAGATACGTCTTCTGCAGTGCCCGCTCTAACACTCCTCTTCCCGGCTGTTTCTCAATCTCCTGCTGAGGAGCAGAGGGAGAAAACGGCAGCTGCAGAAGCTAAAGAGAAGTCATGTCACTGCACAGGGCTTCAAGGAGTTCTCATGGTGAGCCACATTGAGCTGCTGCTTTTTCAAGGGTTGGAAGTGCTTTGGTGGATGCTGTGGGGCAAATTTATCACAAGGGTAAGTGGGCAGAACTGACACTGTCTTCAAAGGGAGTTGTGTCTTCCTATACCTGAGCTCAGTTTGGCCTAGTGATAGATCCTCACGTGATTACATTTGTTGCTAGGGGTAGGCAACTTGCATGACACTGGTATATTTGCCAAATATGAGCCATATTTGGTCATCCTAAGTTAGCTTACCATCCTAAGTTAGCTATCCTGGCTGCCAGCTGACATGCCCAATGTCAAGTCACTCCTATTGGAAGTGACTGTGCCATATCCCTGAAGCAGAGATGGAATTGGGGAGAGAGAGGGAAAAGTGAGTACTCTGCCAAGCCCTGCCCACAAAGAGTGCCCACCTCCTTGAGACTAAGTGAGACACCATTCACTGTAAACTGTGCAGTTCTTTGTAACACGGACCATCTCTATTCCATGCTTGGATCAGCAGTGAAATAGTTAATATTGACATTTTAACATGTCATGGAGACTGTGAGCTCCCTGGGAAGAATGGAGCAGGTCATACCTCCAGAGGCAGGAGTCACAGAGACATGTGGCAACAATCTAAGGGTTAATATGATCAGTTTTGTTTTCTACAACTCTAGGCTATTTTATAGTTAGGAAGTGAAGTCCACCTCTCTCTAGGTAACTCACTGATTGTATTCAAGAGTCCTGCTGTTACTGAACTTCACCAGCCTTCTCATTCAAAATTCAGCCAGACAGGGCAATTTCCTGTAATATTTTACTGTACAAGTTTATGTATCTGGGGGAAAGGGGGGTCCCGGGGATTGCATGTATGTGACCACAGTTCCTCCAGGAACTAAGAACAGAGAGGGTGATTAGGCAAATTCACTCAGGTTGTTTCACCTTCAGAAACATGCCCCCTCCTGGAGTCGCTTGCATATACTGGCTCAAAGTGGATGCCCCGGAGACCACCAGACAAAGAAAGGATTTTTGGATAAATAGCCTGAGTTTAAAGGGACTCAGGGCCTTCTTTCTGATCCACCAAATTGCCAGAGCCTTCTGTCCCAGGGGGTCCTCAATTCTTCCTGGGAAATAGTGGAAGGAATTTAGCCTAGTGGGACCCCACACAACTGAGAGTGGACCTTGAGTAAGCTTTTTAGCATGTGTATAGGAACTGTCAAAAACCGGTTCTCTCTCTATGCTTTCACCTTATAAGCAAGTCTCTTTAAGAATAAATATCTAGGGTCTCTGAGGAGCTGGGAGCCTAGAGTAGGTGTCCTCAAGGAACCCTGCCAGTGTGGATGCCCTGAACTGTGACAAATAGCTTAGTTCAAACCAAACCCACCACACTAATGGAAGACAGGCATTTAAAACAAACAGTGTTTGCAGTGTCTCTTCATTTTCCAATTTGATGTACTCAGCTGGGAATATAGTAAGAGCTGCTTCAAGCCTTCAGGTAGCTTTTATGACTGGTTTCCTTTCTGGCATTTTCCTAATTTCCCTGATGACACAGCTGTTTGGCAATATCCACAATACAGTACGGATGCCCCTCAACTCCATGCTAGCTCGCATTTTATTTTTCTGATTCCCAATACACTTCAAATAATTATGTAGGTTTCTGGAGAATTCTTAGATGATATCAGTGCTGTAGGACTCACACAGTCCCATTGCCATCATTGGCTCTCCAAGCACAGCTCAGCTAGAGAGAAGGTTCCCCATTCACAATGCAAATTTTCCTTCGGGGGTTTTAGCTACCATGGGTGGGGCAACCCCCTAGTCAACTTCAACTCCAGGCTGGCCTGTTTGAAAAACGAGACCAACTATTTGGCAAAGGTGGCACTTTCATTCTATCCCTCTTACTAAGGGCCACAGCTGTACAGGAGCAGGGGAGGAAAACAGGCCTCATACAAGCTGTCACAGGCCAGTATATATGGAAGGGGTGGGGCAGATGAGGCCGAGGGGAATCTCCCCTTCCCATCCAAAAATAGGGGCGGGTGGAGGTGGACATGGACCAGAGTCTGTGGCATTGTAACCTACTTCGTGTGGTGCTCTGTCCCCCTCTATTGGTAGCTGGGCCGGCTTTAGCTTTGACTAACGGAGCTGGGTCTTTTTTGCTTAGACAGAAGCTCGTGTAGAAGTCCCAGGTTCCATCCTTGCTACAGATGACCCACCACGTGTGTTGTGGTATTAAGCCAGAGGGGGCTACATGATACAAAGTGATGTTGAACTTCAGCATGATCACAGACTATCAGGGTTGGAAGGGACCTCAGGAGGTCATCTAGTCCAACCCCCTGCTCAAAGCAGGACCAAGCCCCAATTTTTGCCCCAAATCCCTAAATGGCCCCCTCAAGGATTGAACTCACAACCCTGGGTTTAGCAGGCCAATGCTCAAACCACTGAGTTTGCATGGAGCCTCGAGCCCTGCTTCTGGTGGTTCCGACTGCCTTGCTGCACCAGTATTACAGTGCCCTGCTCATGGGCTACTGCAGGATAGCTCCGATGCCAGCTTCGCCGCCCCGCACGTGTACAGATGAAAAGTCTGCTCTCTCTGACTGGATCTTTCCAAGAATGCTGTAGGCCTCCAGGGCCTGTTTTAAGCCACCTTGCCAGCACCCTCTGCAAGGGCTGTAACTCTGACTCAGTGATTCTCTACCTATTTATCATTGTGGGCTGCATATGCAGCTCTCTACGTGTTATGTGGGCCACATCCACACAATATATATTCTACCTGTATGGACCTGAGGATGTCACATGGGCCACAGCTGTGTGCTGATTGGGTCATGGGTTGAGAACCACTGCTCTGACTGGATGCGGCTGCAGAAACTGCACCGACTCAAAGTCAGCATTTTCCGCCTATCTTCCACTGTCCCCCAGTAATGCCGGAGGGCATGATTTATCCTCATCACACGCCATCTGGCAAAGGCCTTTGTTTAGTAATTAATGGGAAAGGAACTGATCCCCAACAGACAAGGAGAAGAACCTAAACAGTAGCTGTGTGAGGAGTGATTTACTTGGGTCACCCTGCCATTCCCCTTTCCAGGCTGTCACAATGCTTATTGCTGGACCTGGAAGGTGTAGTCCCAGCTGAGGCAACATGCCCTCACCTTTGCTAAATGTGCTTATGGCCTCACTGACTTTATCTGCAGTGCTAGGACTTATTGCAATAAAAACACATTCTCACCAGGAAGAAAAGGAGGACTTGTGGCACCTTAGAGACTAACCAATTTATTTGAGCTACACGAAAGCTTATGCTCAAATAAATTGGTTAGTCTCTAAGGTGCCACAAGTACTCCTTTTCTTTTTGCGGATACAGACTAACACGGCTGCTACTCTGAAATTCTCACCAGGATAGCCATAAAAACCAGACATGGCCGAAACTTGGCCCACAATGCAGAATACTCTTACCTGCCCCAGAATTGGAAGGAACCAGGCATACTGCTCTCCTTGCTGCAGCAGCAGAGGCTTATAATTAAGCATAGCATAAAAGGAATTCAAGCTGTTCTTAAAAAAAACCAAAAAGTAAGGCCACCAACTCCCACCAGTAAATTCAACACATGACTCATTAAACAGCAAGTGCACCCAGCAGGATCCTTTATTGCGTCACTGGCAGCAGCGGGTGGGGGAAGCAGCACTGCAGTCCCTCATAAAGGATAACAGCCTCAGCCTGGGAGCAAGTTCCCATCCAGCTCTTAGCTACCGGAGTTTAACTCTTGGGGTCTTCTACTACTCATGTCTAGCGTCAGTGTAACCACCACCACGACGCTAGTTCTCCCTCAGTGCTAGCTCGTATCCCACCAGATGCTTCACCTTCAGCAGTGGGCAGGGCAGGGACAGGCCTTCCCACGATTCATATTATGCCAGTCTCTGTTCTGACATCCCCGATAGAATTCAACTTGCACCAAGACAATAGCAGCTACCAGCACTTCCCATCTAGAACAATGCAGAATATCCTTCCCCCACTCCCTCAACCCCACTGAGAACAAAGGGAAGTGCTTGGCTCAAGCACTCTTGAAAATCTGTCATGTCATCTGGGTGCCTAAATAGGTGCTGAGCACTTGCTGCAAGTCAGTTGGGCCAGATCTGTAGCATAACAAAACTTTTTGCAAGGTCCCACTCAAAGGGGGGGAGGGATAGCTCAGTGGTTTGAGCATTGGCCTGCTAAACCCAGGGTTGTGAGTTCAATCCTTGAGGGGGCCATTTAGGGATCTGGGGCAAAAATTGGGGCTTGGTCTTGCTTTGAGCAGGGGGTTGGACTAGATGACCTCCTGAGGTCCCTTCCAATCCTGATATTCTATGATTCTAATTCTATAAAGTAAAAGTCAATCAGGAAGACACTCCACCATGAACAAAGTTACATTTTTGATGGAACATGTTTTTGGACATTTTGTCTGGAATGTCTTAGAAAACCATCCTTCTTTGAAATAAGGGACTGGAGTCACACTAATCTACCCCAGCAAAGGATATGAGCCAAGTCAGTGAAGCAGATCCCCCACGAGGATCTGACGTAACAATCCCACCCTTCTTTATATTTTTTAACTACAAAAAAATCCCTTTAAAATCATAATTCTTGGTGGCTATTCAACTAACCATGAGGTCATCCACATCAGATTGTGATTTAGGGTTAGGAATAAAGCTGCAGAAACCAAATCAGTTCTAAACAAAGGAATAGGGCCAGACCCACAGCTGGTGTCAACTGATAGAGCGCCGTTAACTTCAATGGAGCTATGCTGATTTGTACCAGCTGAGGATCTGACCCACACCAGAAGTGGGGAGGAGGATTCTGGGAATTGGGTCCAGCTCAATTTTTAGGAAAAGCTGCTGAGTATAATTCTGTGATGTGAATATCAAATTGCTCTTACCTGTGGGTGGACAGCCTGTGCCTTTATTCCACGCTACCTGCCATGGAACAAAGAATTCTACAACATAGGTTTCTGTCGAGGGTATTGGCGTTGCAGTGCGGTGAAGTCAGATAACACTGAGTGCAGATGTGTTATTGAAGGAACTAAAACACCTTTGTGTTACCTTTAAGCCTGGTTTCCAGAGGGCTCTTCGACAGCCAGCACACAGCATTGCAGTAGGCTTGGAATGTTACCTGGTCTTCATCTGCAAGAGGAATTTGATCCAGCAACTGAAATAAATAAGTAGCACCAGCCAATGAGCTGCAGGTAGGAACACTGAGGAGAGGCAAGACTTCCCCCTCAAATCTAACTTGCCTTTTCCAATCTAATCCAACCTCCCCCTCTTCCTTTCATCTCTATCCTTAGGCCTCAGGGATCCTTCCCATTTGCAAGAGGCTCTTCTGGGACTAGTGCCTGCCTGCATCTTCTGATGGTCTCTTAAACTGTCAGATTCACAGCCTGAATCTTCAAAACCATACCATTAGGGGTGAGCCAGCAGGAGAGTGGCCAGAAAAGACGTCTGAGTGCAGACACTAGAAAGGCTGCATTTCCATGTATCCACTTCATTTTGCACCTGGAACCAAAGTGCCATCTCCTCTAACTCGATCAGATTTTATCAACGAAGCAGCCGTGGGCCCAGATAGCTCTTGGCTAGGAAGCCTGTAAGAAAAACCCAGAATATGGTAGCTAATTAAGAAGCTCCCCCCCTCCCCCCACCCCAAAGCAGTGTCCTACCAGGGCACTGTTGTGTGGAAGGGACCATATTTTAGCTGAGGCATAAAAGAGAGGTGCTGATTGTGGCAAGAATGCTGTACAAAAGAGGTGCCTGTGTGCATGCCAAGAGAAGATTTGCCAGTAGATGGCATTCAAGGATATGCAACATTATTCAGAGGTTTTGTAGGACCGATAAGAGTTGCTGGGCACTGCACACAGATCTTCACGTGCACCTAACACTCATGACTTGTCATTAACGATCCTGTGGTAATTGGAGCACTAGTCTGAGTGTTAGCCAAGCTGACGGTTGCTCCAGAAAAGGAGGGCTAGCTACATTCTGCCTACCTAAACTGCCCATCATTCCAAATTAATGTGGTACTTTTAAAATCCCGCCTTAGCTGTTGACTAGAGCTGCTGTTCTAGGCTCTCAGAGAGCAGATTCCTGGCTACACAGGTACATGTGAGCAGTGGTTGAATTGGCTCATATGCTCATTCCCTGGAAGTAAGTCATGGGCAATCAAAAACAAAGCCTCTCTACCTAGGTGACAGGTGTGCACCCTCTGCTTTGTGCACAAGGGATTGCCCCTGATTTTAGGTGTCAGGTGAGCTACAAAACTACCTCTGCTAACTTAGTTGCCTCTGCTTAGGCTAATGGTCTCCAAGTACCCCAGTGTATAATCCACCTCTATGTGAAGGAGACTGTGTGCTTTTTAACACTAGTGCTTGCTGCTAAATGCCTGCAACACTTACGGGTCATATGAATAAACTGTGGTGCACTATAGGGTTATTAGGAGAGGAGGACTTGTGGCCCCTTAGAGACTAACAAATATATTTGAGCATAAGCTTTCGTGAGCTACAGCTCACTTCATCAGCTGCTGTAGGTCACGAAAGCTTATGCTCAAATAAATTTGTTAGTCTCTAAGGGGCCACAAGTCCTCCTTTTCTTTTTGCGGATACAGACTAACACGGCTGCTACTCTGAAACCTGTCATTATATAGGGTTATTGCAATTTTCCAAAATAAACCTGTTATCTCCAAGGGCTGTCGGGCCATAAATCTTGTTTGAGATGGAGAATCAGAGGGGCACGGACTACTCCAGCTGAAGTCAGCGGGAGCCGTGGGTACTAGCACCCCTGGAAGTCCTGCCCAGTTTTATTCCTCTTTATTTTTACAATCCTAAATTACTCTTAAGGGTTGGGCTATACAGAGGGCACAGAGAGGGGTTACCCACTAATCAGTGCACCCCCTTAGAGCAAGGCATCCCAGAAGCCACTCCAAGGCTGCAGTGATTTGCACCTTCTCATCACTCAGCCCTCCAGCCAGGTTGCCTATGGTCCCATCCCTCCCAGGGTGATAGAGGCCAACAAGGACCTTATGACCCATCTTCAGCCCCATGCTGGGCTCAATTGTCCCTATCTCTTGCATCAGGAGGGCTTTATATCCCCTTCCTTAGAGGCAGATATGGGAACCCAGACCCACCCATCCTCCTTCCCCTCCGGGTTCCATCCTAGGGACCCTGAATCAAGCAGCTAAGGTCAACTTTCTGCTACTTCCCCAGGCCACTTCCTACCTTCATCAACCTCCAGGCCCCCAGCTCCTTCCAGTGCTTGGTATTTCTAGTGCCTTACACCACTTCCTCCCAGCTTGCCGCCAATGCAAAGTCCTCCTCAGGTATCCCAGGAAGAACAGTCTCTGCCCTAACTGTTGCTGGTCAAATAATGAGCCACAGGTGGGGAAGTAGCAGCTCTGTCCATTAACCCCTTGGTGGCTGTTGAAACATAGGGTCTATATACCCCATCGCAGGGCATTGCAGTGTATGTTCCCTCTAATTGTTTACATCCATGTGCGGAATGAATTTTGTTATGTGCACCAACATGGAGGAGTTGTGTGGCGGGGGTGGGGCCGAGGGGTTCATTGTGTAGGAGGGGGCTCAGGGCTGGGGCACAGGGTTGGGGTGCGGGGGTGGGATCTGGCTGGGGATGCAGGCTCTGGGGTGGGGCCGGGGATGAGGGGATTGGGGTGTGGGAGGGGGCTCAGGGCTGGGGCAAAGGGTTGGGTGCAGGGGGTGAGGGCTCTGGCTTGGGGTGCGGGCTCTGGGGTGGAGCAAGGGATGAGGGGTTTGGGGTACAGGAGGGGGCTCAGGAGTGGGGCAGAGGGTTGGAGTGCAGGGGGTTAGGACTCTGGCTGGGGATGCAGGCTCTAGGGTGGGGCCGGGAATTAGAAGGTTGGGGTGTAGGCTGCCCCAGGGCTGCGGCAGGGAGAGAGGACTCCCCCCAGCCCTCTCTCGCCGCAGTAGCCCAGGGCTGGGGGAGAGGTGCCTCCCTCTGGCCGCGACAGCTCCGCGCCTCTCCCCGCCTGCACGGCCCTCGACAGCCTGCTGCACGGCCACACAGCTTAGAGGGCGTTTAGAGTGTTGTATGTTGCTGTCATTAGCTTTCCTGAGAGCTGGGATCAGAAATATTTTTATTTGTCTTGTCTGGGGCTTGTAACCATGACAGCAATTCAAATAATAAATCTTAAATTATGAGCACTAATCTGTCTGACTATTTGTTCCATAATTTTCTGAGAATAAATGGTGTTTCATCAAATTGCAGACTCTAAGACGGACACGTCACCAGATCTGCTCCATGCTGCTTTAACAGAGCTTCCTGCTGAGGAAGGAAACCTTTTCAGCTTTTCACCTCTTGCCTTTCCTGTGTCATTATGATTAAGTGAGGAGGAAGAGCAGAGTGACGAACCCTGGTTATGCAGCCTGCAAGCAGAGTGTGGAAGATTTCAACCTGGTGGGTGGGAGAGAGGAAGTAAGTGGCTGCAATAGCTACAAAGAAAGGAGAACCAAGCACCCTCAGAAAAAATCTAGGGCCAGATTCTGATGTAAATCAGTAGAGCTCTATTAAGTCAATGGATTGATTTATAGTATCTGGCAATTTGTTTTCAGGAGAGTTAATATGGACAGTACTCCTCTGATGCTGTATGACACCCATTAATAACACTTGTGGCACCTTAGAGACTAACCAATTTATTTGAGCATAAGCTTTCGTGAGCTACAGCCCACTTCATCGGATGCATACTGTGGAAAGTACAGAAGATCTTTTTATACACACAAACCATGAAAAAATGGGTGTTTACCACTACAAAATGTTTTCTCTCCCCCCACCCCACTCTCCTGCTGGTAATAGCTTATGTAAAGTGATCACTCTCCTTACAATGTGTATGATAATCAAGTTGGGCCATTTCCAGCACAAATCCAGGTTTTCTCCCCCCCCCACCCCCCCCAAACCCACTCTCCTGCTGGTAATAGCTTATCTAAAGTGATCACTCTCCTTACAATGTGTATGATAATCAAGGTGGGCCATTTCCAGCACAAATCCAGGTGAGCTGTAGCTCACGAAAGCTTATGCTCATATAAATTGGTTAGTCTCTAGGGTGCCACAAGTACTCCTTTTCTTTTTGCGAATACAGACTAACCCGGCTGTTACTCTGAAACCTGTCATTAATAACACTGAGTAGTGAAAACGTGAAATTGTGCTGTACATTGTGTTTTTCTCCTGAAACTATTGCTTTCAGTGATTGGTAAAAGCTTTATTTTATAAGGTGTTTTTTTAAAGGCTTTTAATATTCAGTCACCCCATATGATTCTGGTCACCATGCAGAATGTTTAATGAGTCTTTGTATCTGCCACAGTGGAAGAGGAATAGTACGACCCGTGTGTAACGCGTTGCTGCTTGTGGGGTGCTAGGATTGAACCTCGAATCTCTACATCAAAAGGCACACCACAATTGCATGAGCTAACAGACCGAGATCTAGACAAAGCTCAGCGTGGAAGACAGAGAGCCACACCATATGGGTTACATATATAATGATGATGATGCATGGCCACCCCTAATGTAACTGTACATTTACTTTTTCTCTCTGTAATGTTCTAGCAAAGCTGTACTGTCGGCAGAGGATAGATTCTCACTTTAGGTTTTATATTTATTCATTTTCTAACATACAAGCCTTGGAAGTTTTTGAAGTTTGAAATTCACTTGTTTTGTTTTTTGGGGGTTTTTGGTTTTTTGCAGGAAAATGCAACATCTATCAGTGTCCACGATTAAGACATTCTGACAGTCTGTGTTTGCTTCATCTTCTATTCCGCATAGAAAGAGCACTTCAGAAAGAATCTCATTAAAGGAGATGGAATAAATTGTCAATACAACACAGGTGGCCATATAGAATACCTGTAATAATATGTGCTAAGAGTGATTGTTTGACGTTATTTACATTGTTTCCAGCCTTGACTCCTTTGCATTGCACTGAAAGGGTAATGCAGCTTTCCAATGTAAAGCACCTCGCTGAATCAGGCTCTTACCTTTATCACGATTCCAGCCCACACACTCGTCTCCTTTCCAACAGATTGGTCGATTGTTCCCTGCAGCACTCGACCTGCCAGTGCCTGGGAACCACTAATAAAACTCCTTCTCTAGGCAACAGTCCAGCCATGTGCTATTTCCCCCATTTTCAAACTAATACAGAATCTATTAGAAGTGAATCTAATCATGTGCAGAAAATAGTTTTTTCCCCAATTCTAATTAATGTGATCCTCTGAGCTACCCCAAATGAGCACACTCTGCCTCGCTGTGTAAAGAAACTGCATCAGAATCCAGACCAAGAGGTTATTTACAAGCCCACACAGAGCAGCGGGAAAGTGGAGATGGTAACCTGGCAGGCAAACTAAGTGGTGCTGACAGATACAGACACAGCTGGACAGCAGAGAACACGAGCCAGAGGCATAAGTTGTCTTCTCATTTGCAATGCCTACAGCATGTGTCTTTGATTATGCTCCCGTTGACTTCAGTGGGAGCAAGATCAGGGATTACTCACATGCTTAAAGTTAGGTACGTGCTTACACACCTTGCTGAATCAGGGCCTTAATCAAGTACAGTGAGTCATCACCACTCATTGCCCACCTGAGTACTTTGATTACTTGACACAAAACTCCTTTAGCCCTAGGAACTGGTCTTCTTGTCTGGCTTCCTTGATTCCAGCACAAAAACTCATCTCCTTCCCAACAGATTGGTCTATTGTTCCGTGCAGCACTCGACCTGCCAGTGCCTGGGAAACACTAATAAAACACCTGTGCTAGACAACAGTCCAGTCATGTGATATTTCCCCTGTGATGAGAGTGCTGGAAACAATGACATAATGAAATATTTGTTCATCAAGGAAAGTAAATAGTAGAATGGTCTGTTAAATAATTTTCTAATCTATTGGACAGACTCATACAAGTAGACTGAGGAACATCAAACATTCAGCAAGTCCAGTAACCTGGGAATGGGTGACAGGGGATGGATCACTTGATGATTCCCTGTTCTGTTCATTCCCTCGGGGGCCCCTGGCACTGGCCACTGTCGGAAGACAGGACCCCGGGTTAGACGGACCTTTGGTCTGACCCAGTAGGGCTGTTCTTATGTTCTTATATTCTTAACTCTTTCATGAATGATTTTTGAAAGCTATGACATTTGGGGACTTAGTTTGATTTATGGCTAATTGTAATGTGAGTTCTTTAATTTTTGAACAGTACAATGTTCATTTTTCAGAAAAAAGGGAGGGGGCACCTTTCCCATGTGCCTCATGATACAAGGGTACAAATAATAGTATGGTACAAGAACTATCTATTCACCTCTTCTCAAAATCTATCAACAAGGGACAAATTCACGATGTATGGATGAACAAATGAAGGACAGCAAATTCAAATGACACTTTAGGAGTGTGAGTGTTCAGTGGAACAGGGGCTGGACGCTGCAGAGAACCCTGAGAGGACCAGGGCCGGATTAACTCTCCTGTGGGCCCAGAGCTATTAGATTTTGTGGGGCCCCTGTATACAAGTCTTTTTCCTGGGAGGGAGTTTGGTGCAGGAGGGGGCTAAGGGAGGGGATTGGGATGCAGGAGGGGCTGCAGGGTCTGGGAGGGAGTTTGGGTTCAGGAGGGGGATTCTGACCTGGGGCAGGGGGTTGCGGTGCAGGAATGAGGGGTGCAGGGTCTGGGAGGGAGTTTGGGTGCAGGAGGGGGCTCCGGGCTGGGGGGAGGGAGGGGATACGAGGTGTAGGCTCTGGCCAGGAGGCGCTTACCACAGGTGGCTCCTGGCCGGTGGTGCAGCAGGGCTCAGGCAGGCTTCCTGCATGCCGTGACCCACGCCGCTCCCAGAAGTGGCTGGCTGCTGGCGCATCTCTGTGTGCCCCTGGGGGAGGACAACGTGTCTCCGTGCATTGCCCGCGCCCGTAAGCGCCGCCCCCACAGCTCCCATTGGCCGGACTGCGAGGATGGTGCTGGGCCTGGGGGCAGTGTCCAGACCTACCTCTCCACCCCGCCAGGGGCCGCAAAGACATGCCAGCAGCCAGCTGCTTCCGGGGCAGGCAGGCAGTCTGAGCGCCCCTTTTAGCAGCCCAGGGATCACTGCCTCTGATCTATTTTTGCGGGGCCCCCCTTGTGCCGGGGCTCCAGGCTGCAGCTCCTAAAGCCCCTGCCTTCATCCAGCCCTGGTGAGGACTAGGGGGTTGATGTATGGCTATCACTACCTGTACAGAGAAAGGGAGGCCTGCAGAGGGCTGAAAGGCAGTGCTGGTGCAGCCAGAGGCTGGTGGTTTCAGGGATCTGATCCCAGCAGACACAGCCAAGACTTAATTTTCTAGCACAGACCAGGTCTAAGTGTCTAAAGTTCCTTTGTCCCCCTCTTTCTTCCCAGTGAAATTATATTGTGACACCATGTTGGAAACTCAGGGAGGTTTTGACAATGGCTCCAACAAGGGGCGCTCTTCAAGGTGCAGGAGTTTAAAACATTGGCATTATTTGAAAACTAGACAAGACTGTCTGTCAATTAAGCTGATGGAAGAAAAAACCTGGCCCCAGAGACTATCTTCATCATCTACCTTTGAACGGGCTGAGGAGGCTACATCTCAAAAATAAAAGGAAAGCCCAGGGCCTTGTAAAACTCCTCCTCTTGCATCCCTCACCAAAATGCCCCATGGCCTAGACCAGGGGTGGGCAAACTTTTTGGCCCTAGGGCCACATCGGGTACAGAAATTGTATGGAGGGCTGGGTAGGGAAGGCTGGGGGAGGCTATGCCTCCCAAAACAGTGAGGCGTGGCCTGGCCCCCGCCCCCATTCCAGCCCCCCGCAACTCCCACTCCTATCCAGCCCCCCCTGCTCCCCACCCAACTGCCCCCTGGGACTCCTGCATCCTATCCAATCCCCCCTGCTCCCCACCCCCTGACCACCCCTCCTGGGCCCCCCCCACCCCATCCAACGCTCCCTGCCCCACGTTACCTGTGGGGTGGGGACAAGGGGGGCTTAGTCCTTTCCCTGTGTGTTTCCCCTGCTCCTTTGGCTGCTCTCCCTGGCAGTCGGGCAGGGCTCGCTCCCTGTCTGGGCTTGGCTGACGGGGACAGGGGCCAAGCATGCTGGAGGTGGCTTGCTCTGCCCCTGTCCCCGGCAGCAGGGCCCAGGCCCCGCAACCCAACTCCCCCTGACTGCGCCGCCCTGGAGCACCAGGTCTGGTGGCGCTATAGCCGTGCCGCTTGGCCGGCGCTGCAGCCATGCTGCCCAGGTGCTGGGGGAACTGTGACTGCGAGAGAGGCAGGGAAGGAGGGAAGCAGAAGGGGAGGGGCCAGGGGTTAAGCTCCGCCCCGCTCACCGGTCTGTCGAGGAGTTGGGCTGGCTCCTCTGCAAGCCTGTCCTGACCCCGCACCCTGGCAGGAGCTCAGGGGCCAGAGGGAAGGGTCCTGCGGGTAGATGTGGCCCGCGGGCCGCAGTTTGCCCCCCTCTGGCCTAGACATTGGTGCACTGACCCATTTTCCAGACAGATGCCTGGACTTTGTGGCAAAGAATTCAAGTGCCAAGCTGAATAGTAAGGGGAGAGAGGGCATCTTCGTCTGGTGCCCTTCCCCAAGCAAAGGCAAAAGAATACTGGCTGTTGGCAGTAATAATCAGCGCTGGTTTAGTATACTGGGACACACTCCAGGGGTAGCCAGGGTTGGGAGGTACCTCCATCCTCAATGTACTGCTAAGCTGCTAATAGGTAGGTACTTTTCTGCTGCTTTAACTGGTTTTTTGTTTCTCCGGTGTTTGCTTTGCAGCTGTCCAACCCCCACATGCGCACTGTGCTTTCCTCCACAGGTGCTACACTTCAATTGTGTCCCATCCAAATAATTATCATAGGCGGGCTCCCCTCCACATTTCAGCATCTGATCTTCCCTTTCCATATATTCACCACACGTCTAAACCTTCGGCATCTGTAGCAAGTCACCGGGAATGGGACATATGGTTTTGTCCAAAAAATGTGGTATACTATTGTTACCCTATCCGGAAGGGTTTCTCCCTTAAATGCAATTAGCACAGGTGTTGGTAGCTTCCCCCCCGCCCCCACCTTTGCTAAATTAGCTGCTTAGCACAGAGTAGTAGCACATCACCCCTATGCCTTTATCTTTAGTCATGTGGATTGTAACCCCCTATACAACTTCTTTTGTCTCGGTTGGATACTTAGGCAGTTGGCAGCTTACTTTCAGTTTTCCTAATAATTTAATCTTTATCATTTCCCCACTTGTTTGTTGTTGTTACACTCAAAGCTCTTTCTAGGTCTCCAGCACTTTTTTAATCCACTCAGCCACTTTCAGAGGGTTTCTATCCCCTATCTCCACATCCTTAACTAGTGATTTTATGATGATTGCATTTATATTTTTTTCTTTATTCTTTTCTGTCTTTTGGCCTGTTGTTTCTTCTTCGAGCTCTGGCACGTCCACCCCTTTCTTTTTCCTAAGTTGTGGACCAGGCTTCTCCTCTGCTGTCTCCTTCAACTTTCAGTATTCTCCATTATGCCGTCCATCTCCCACAAAGAAGAGCTCAGCCAGCCAGGCCAGGCCAGGCCAGACCAGCCAGGCCAGGCCACCCAGTCAGCACCTGGAGAGACTGCAGCTTCCCTTGGGAGCCTAAATATACCTGCCTTTGGATCCCCTGGATGAGTCCTTGCCTATGGCTTGGCAAAACCCTGACTGAATGACATGGGGCCTATCACAAGCCCAGCAGGTAATTGCCTCTGAGGACTCTCACCAGAGATCCTAGAAATCTGTTTGCCCTGGAAAAACACGGAATTTGCTTTTTTACAAAGACTCTTTAGTTTTTACATTTTGCAAAAAAATAAAAACATATACAGTGGAACCCCAATTATCTGATCTAATTGGGACTAGAGCCAGATTGGATCATCAGAAGAATGGGCAGGGCTCGGGGCAGTGTCTGCTCAAAAATGGTAAACATCTCAGTAAAACATTGTGTTCCGCCGATACCTCTCTGTGGTGTGGCTAGAGAAACTAAAGGTCAGTGTTTCGTTTTAATTGTGGAAAAACGTGGCTTTGTATGTTTTTTCATCTGATCATTTGTGGTTTTTTATCACGGAAAACTAGGAACCCTGCTCATCACAATCTCTGGCTCAGGGATGACTCATCAGGCATAAACAGGCTCAGAAGTAAGTGGGATGACTCAGCACACAATGGGGCCTGGCGTGCAGGCACTACCACAGTATAAACAATAATAAGGTATCTCTCTATTCGTTATTACCTACAGAATGCCCCTTACCTCCTTTCTAAGTTACGAGCTGAGACAAGGTAACAGACACTCACACATAGTGCCTGATCCTTTCCTCGCCAACATCAAAGAGCAAATACTCCCACCGACACCAATGGGGAAAAGACTGGCCCCATCATTCCGACTGGAATCAGTGAGAGAGGATGTGGACCCAAAGACATATGCAAAATAACTCACAGTTTTGCTGAATTACAACTGATTTTCTTAAAAAACATGCATCCCCAGTCAGATTTATTTATATGGAAAGTTTGAAGAGGTCACAAGAAGTTGTGATTGAACTATGGAGATACAAAGCAGGTGTTGGACTCAAGAAGAGAAGCTATAGAGTTACGGGAGGCAAAAATATGTACTTAATGTAAGCTGGTCAGAGCTTTAGGCATGGAACAAGAGTAATCTCTTTATTTTTCTGTAAGAACACCACAGCCATTTGGACAGAAGCCAGCTCTTGTTTGATTTCCCCTAACAAACTGAAATTTACAGAGAGTAGTACCAATAACGGATACATCCTCTTGGTTACAATATCTTTAAAATAGTGTTTTCCATTGTTGCCATAGTTATGTTATATATTTACATGCACATGTCCCTTTGGCCACAGGAGGGGGTACTAGGACCAAATTTAAACCAAATGCTCCCTTCCTTAGTGAAAATGCAGCTACTGTAATTTAGAAGCACCATGTTAAATGTGTTAACTAATGCCGGGAAGCACCAAGAAGTGGGTATTAAATTATAACAAAGCATTCTAGCTTGATGGCTCACCGTTCATATTCTGGTACACACGCTCCTTTTTTTTTTTCTTTTTAAATGAGGATTTTGTTCTATTTCAATCAGCACCATGTTCCAACTTGGCTAATGCAATGCACTCACAAAAGGCAGCCCATTAAGCTAAATACAAATGTCTCTGAGTCACTCTAATTCCTTGGATCAGGGACTTTGTCTTGCTACATGCCTGTGAAACAATACGTAGTCCCCTGGTGCTAGATGAGTAACGAGGCCAAGATTTCCCTACGTTCACAATTGGGCACCTAAATAAGTGGAATGATTTTGAAAAGTGCTCAGAACCCCCCGCTGCCATTTCCGTGAGTGCCAGATGCTGGCTGCTCAGTGCCATGGACAATCAAGACACTTTACACAGGTGCATAAATAAGCTAACTTCCCACCTCCATTTTTTTAAAAAATGTAGGTGTAACTTTTTCTTCCCTTTTTTTTAGACCCAAATGTAATTCATGCCACTGCATCCTGCTTCCCAGGGAGCTCTGAACACAGCAACATTTCAACACAACTTTAGCACTGAAATAAGCCAACAAATTCTATTTCCCGGGCACTTGCAGCAAGAAGGGTTTGTTCCCAACTTGTGACTTACATTAATGTCGTGTAGCCGAACAGAAAAGCTAGGGGAGGCAGTGTGGTTTATTAGATAGGTTTCCTGACTTCCAGTCTTGTGCCCTGGGTTCTTGTTCCTTCCTTTGCTGTTTGACCTGGTGCAAGTTACTCCACTTCTGTTTCTCCTTGTATCCTTGATCTTCTCCATTTAGGATTCAAGCTCTTTGGGAGAGAGACTATTTTGCTAGGTGTTTATACACTGCCACATACAACACAGGCCAATCTTTGTTGGGGCATCCATATAAATGATAATAAATGACATGCTGTGACACATAGGGATAGAGGAATTTCAGCAAACATTTTGACCATCAACTTTCCTCGCTCAGCATGCACCCTATTTAGGCTGATGAGAAAACTACCCCGTTGGCGGCTAAGGTCCTGGCTATACTAGAAATTCCCTTTCCCATTCTTACCAAGTGGCAGCAGTTAAAATGATGGCATCTGGTCTACAGTAGCACTTCCAAAGGTGCTACAACCAGAGATTATCCCCTGGTAATAGTCAAACTTCTTCATTGGGCTGACACAGTTAAGGCACACAAGTTTTATAGCCGACGGCACACAGGGCATTGGCTAGCATCACACCTGATCACCTTTGACTGCCCTAACCCGACGGATCAGGTACCCAGTTTGCAGCTGGGTGAACTGGAAGTGGCCTCTCAGTTTGCGATCAAGTGAGATATACACTCGCAACTTTCAGGATTGTAGTCATGCACCTTAACCATTCAGCCACTGCACCTGGTAACGCTGGCCGAGATCATTTCTAGTGCTCTGTGCAGAAGAAGCCCTGCGGGGCTTGGAGGATGTGATTAGGGCAGGAGGGGAGAGGTGCTTTACAAAGGAGAGCAGTATCATCAACCCCATTTCACAGATGGGGAAACTGAGGCACAAAGCAGGGCCTGCCCAAGGTTACCCAGCAGGCCTTGACAGAGCCAAGAATAGAACTGAGGTCTCCTGAGTCCAAGGAGTGCTCAGGAGAAGTAGGCAACATTGCCTTGATTTTAACAATATATGACAAATATAGTTGGCAAATATGGCAGATGATACAAAACTACTCAAGATAGTTAAGTCCCAAGCAGACTGCGAAGAGCTATAGAAGGATCACTCAAAACTGGGCAACAAAATGGCAAATGAAATTCAGTGTTGATAAATGCAAAGTAATGCACATTGGAAAACACTGGGATCTAAATTAGCTGTTTCCACTCAAGAAGGAGATCTTGGAGTCATTGTGGATAGTTCTCTGAAAACATCCACTCAATGTGCAGCGGCAGTCAACAAAGCAAACTGAATATTGGGAATCGTTAAGAAAGGGATAGATAATAGGACAGAAAATATCATATTGCCTCTATATAAAGCCATGGTAGACCCACATCTTGAATACTGCGTGCAGATGTGGTCGCCCCATCTAAAAAAAGATATACATGTATTGGAATTGGAAAAGATTCAGAAAAGGGCAACAAAAATGATTAGGGGTATGGAATGGCTTCTGTATGAGGAGAGATTATAGGACTGGGACTTTTCAGCTTGGAAAAGAGCCGACTAAGGTGGGGATATGACAGAGGTCTATAAAATTATGACAGGTGTGGGGAAAGTAAATAAGGAAATGTTATTTACTCCTTCTCATAACACAAGAACTAGGGGTCACCAAATGAAATTAATAACAGCAGGTTTAAAACAAACAAAAGGAAGTATTTTTTCACACAATGCACAGTCAACCTGTGGAACTCTTTGCCAGAGGATGGTGTGAAGGCCAAGACTATAACAGGGTTCAAAAAAGAACTAGATAAGTTCATGGAGGATAGATCCATCAACGGCTATTAGCCAGGATGGGCAGGAATGGTGTCCCTAGCTTCTGTTTGCCAGAAGCTGGGAATGGGTGACAGGGGATGGATCACTTGATGATTACCTGTTCTGTTCATTCCCTCGGGGGCCCCTGGCACTGGCCACTGTTGGAAGACAGGATACTGGGCTAGATGGACCTTTGGTCTGACCCAGTATGGCCGTTCTTATGTTCTGGTTCACCTAAACAAGACCTCTGGCCTCCTGTGACTGAAACAAGTGCAGCGCCTCTGTGCCAGAACAGGTGTTCTCAGTTGAGCCAGTTAAGGGGACAGGGCTCCTCCTGAGCTATAAAGGGTCGGGGAAAATCAGTGAGGGCAGAGCTGGAAGGAGAACTGCAGAGTGAAGCTGCAGGGAGAGCTGACTGTTCAGATAGCAGGAAGGGCTGTGCCCAGCTTCAGGCTGGGTGGTAGATTTATTTCTGTTTGTACTTGTTTGGAACTTTCTGTTAATAAAGAAACCAGATTGAGAGTGGTGAGCAAGACTGAATGAAGCATGGTCTCAAGAACCCTGAAGAAGGGGAAAGCAGGGGCAGGGCACTGCAAAGGCAGCCCAGGCCACAGGGGGAGGCTTGGGTGGCAGCCATCGTGTTACATATCCCATGAAAATACAGATCTGACCCTTTCCAAAGATCTCATCCCCGAGAAATTCAATTCATTTCTCTGCAGTGCTGCTCGTGGAGATGACTCAGAAGCTGAGCAGTAGATCACGACTTCATCAGAAATGGCGCCTGTGAAACTCCACCCATTTTCTTCTTCGTACAGCAGCCCCAGGCCACTCACTATCATGGGTCTTTTCTTTCTCTCTAGAAAAAGAAGGCTGCTTGGCTCCACTGACAAGGAAGCAATTATGAATTCCTGAGACTCCAATTAAAAAGTGGATTGGTTTCCAAAACGCTATTAAAAACACACTGGGGGATAAGGATTTCAATTTATTGTCATGAAATATAAAGCTTGCCGCCTTATTAGCAGCAGAACAATGAAGAGTAAGTGTTACAGAGGCAAATCTTTCTCTTTAACAATGTAAACTAAAAGTACCCCCAAACTCCAAAATGGTGGTTGCAATTAAAGCTTTGTTTCACTTGTAATATATCTAGATGAAATGAATCAGCACTAAGGAGAAATGCGAACCAGCAGGAAATGTTATCTTCTTAACCAGCTAGCAAATTTCGCATACTGCTTTTGTTTGGATTGTTTAACTGGATTTCTGGGGCTTGATTTTTCAAAAAAGCCCAGCACCCAACTCCCCAATTAAATGGCTAGTTTTCCAGAAGTGCTCAGTAAACAGAAGCTCTCATTGTTCTCTATAGAAGCTACTCTTGAGAACATCCAGCCCTTGGTCAATTAAAAAAAATGTTTTTTTTAACACTTTTGAAAATCCCACCCTAAAGCCTCTTCCTTTCTTGGCTGTGAGTAGATGGGCCACGCCCTCTTCAGAAGGTCATGCAGAGAGGGATCCTGCTGGAGCAGCAGTGGTTCAAATAATAGCAACGTCCGCTTCTTCTTGCTGTTATTCATTAAGACCCCGATTCAGCAAAGCACTTCAATACATGCTTAAAGTTAAACACATACTTATGTGACTTGCTGAATCAGGGCCCAAGGCCCCAGACCGACCCCGGGATCCTATCATGTGGATCTTTAATCTGTATGGAGGTCAATAGGACTCCACACAGGGGTCCTGCTAGCAGATCCTCATGCATAACAGGGGCCCAAAGGTCCAACCTTGGTCCCCTGTACAAAACCTAAGTACAAAGACTTTGCATAAGGAATAGAATCCTCCTCCATTTGGCTCAAGGGCACAGTGCAAGGCAGCTGGTACGACAGCCCCTGGTGAATGGAAAGGCGAGAGGATAGTGAATAGGAACTACACTAACGTAAGGTCTGCTTCCTTGATTTCTCCCTACTGTGCACATCCTTTGCCAGCTAAGTGAACAGGGTGAAGTCCCAAAGTTCACACTAGAGTTTGGGCAGCCTCGTTCCAGAGACAGCTTCACAAAGAGCGAGGGATGGACTTGGTGCTTGTTCTCAGTCGTTATTTTACCTTGTGGCCAAATGCATCTGTCACATTGGCAAGCTGAGCTCGAGACAGGTTTCCCTTCAGATCCGGCCGCAGCATGAGGAATCGGCTCCAGCATCTCTGCACCTCTGGGACCGTCACTGGGCAGAAGGAAGGAAGGAGAACATACAGGGTTTCAGAATGGTCTGCAGCCAAAGGGGGGATGCTACATTGGGAGCTCAAAGCCATCATCTTTCGGTGTTCATGTTTTTATTAGAGGATTTTTGAGAGAATGAAGGAAGAGAATAGTTACTGAGGAACAAGACACCATATAAGGATCGGGCAAAGAGGAACGTGATCATTTGTGCATATACTAATAAAAACAGCGAAACTGGTATGATGAGTCAGTGTGAAAATCCCCATTGATTTTGATGGGTGCAGAGTTAAGCCAATGTTCAGTGCTTTGGAAGAATCTCCCCCTTCCACATACTGACTCCTAGAAGTAGGACTGGATGACAAGAATCCATCCAAGTCTCCACCACGCCACCTCTGCTGTGGAGAAGAGCAAAGCTCACAACAAGAAAACTATTAAATAGCAAAGGAAAACATTAGCATTTCCACGGCAACTGCTTGGATGATAAAGAGTTTTTTTTTAACAACAAATCTAACATGTCAGCACCATGGACATTTTGGTTAGACTGTCGAGGCCAGAAAAATTCTGACTCAGCTGTAAGAAGAAAATGACTTGTTCAAGAATCAGCTTAAAGAGGCAGTTCTGAGTCACTGAAGCTTTACCTATTACTTGTTTGAGAGCCTTCTAGTACAACCAAGAAAAAGAAGAGATCCTGTGCAGAACCGCATTGAGAAGAGCAAGCTAGGAAAGACAGATGCTGACTTCTCTTCCACCCGCAGGAATCCTACTGCCAGTTTTATTGCTGAATTCTGCCCATCTAAAACAGTATGTCAAAAGTGCTGACAGAAATTTCAACCCTGGGAGGCCTCTTAAAAATCTTCCTCTGTGAAACTGAATATACTTGGAAAGCAAAAAACACAATGTGGCAATCACTCACCGGGACCAGGCTGCCTTCTAGCTAGCTTTACCTTCCGTAGTCTCCAAACATTTGGAAAGAAAAGTGAGTGAGTTCAAGGTGTTGCCTGAACTGGCTCCAAAATGTAGACTGGACACCATGCCTTCCCATAGCGACCATGATTCCCCCAAAAGACAAAGCCAAGGTTTTCAAAAGCAAGGTGCCTCAGTGTTGAGATGCCTGACTTGAGACACGTTATAAGGTCTGACTTTCAGAAGGCAGGCGCTCAACACCTGCTGAAAATCTTAAATGGGGCAGCTAAACATTAAATGGCTAGTCACTTTTGAAAACCTTGGCCTTCATTTTTGGAGCATCCCACAGTGCAAAAGCCATGAGCACCCTGGAAGGGGCTTTTGGGGTACACAGGGAGCCCCTTGTTAAAATGTTGTCCCTAAATGGAAGAAGATCTGCGGTGATTTCCTTGATAATGATGTTCACCTGCCCTGCAGATGCTGCTAAATCATGCACGGCAGAAAGTATTCATCCTTTAGCTCCTAAATATACTTCCCAAGAGCTCCAGGTTGCACCAAATCTTGGGAATTGTCCCAGCAGAGGGCAATGCCAGGATCTCTTGCAACCTCTTTATCTCAGTGCATGTCTTATTGCATAAGCTGAGCACCATGCTAAGTAGTCAGTACATATTTCCAGGATCAAAGTATAAATCTTTCCAGCAACGTCCACATGATATGGTTTTCAATACATGATGGTTCCTCCTCTTTGTCCAGGGGAATGAGAAAGTACTGTGGTTGTAATGGGAAAACGAATGGAGAGAGTCCTCAGTTGCTCACCCCTCCTCTCCTCAAGCTCAAGCACACTGCGCATACACTTAGAAGACAGGCTCCAGGGACGAATTTTGGGGACCCCTTTATCAAAATGTTGGTGGCACATTGCTAGAACAACAGCAGCCACAGCAGCAATAATAAAAATGGTCAAGTATTTCCCCATAAGCTGAAATCTTCACAAACATTGCAGGAGAGACACCCTAAAAGAACACCCTAGAATCTGGAGAGCTTCCTTATTGGTCTGGAAGTGCTTGAGCAGAGCCTATGAACACAGGGAGACAGACGTTTTGTCACCAGCTCACAGAAGGGAAACAAATTCCAGTTACAACCCTATCTGTGACCATATTAAAAGCAGATTTTTCATGGAAGATCTGTAGGTATCCCTTCAGGGTGGGACCTTCAGCTGGCTCCCTGCCACACATAATTCCTTCCTGCATGCACTGGGAATTAAGAATTCAGTGACACCAATTTCTGCTTTATTCTACCCACTGGCCTGGGTGTACTCCAAGCTTGCATTCATTAGCAGTGGATTTAAACCATGGCATCTGGGGACAGAAGGCCAGGCTGGGGGGTCCTTGTTTGGGCCCAATTTAGAAAAGGGTTCTAGCAACAAAATTCAGATCCCAACCTGGAACCAGATCCAAAGCTCCCCAGAATTCAGACTGTTGGGATTTGTTCAGGCCCATTTCTGATACTCACAACATAATACAGAACATGAATGATGAGCTGATGCTTCCTCCATTACCACACCACACTCTTAACCTGTGCTCAGGTCAACCCTGCACATCTGCAGCTGTAGCTGGGGCTGTAGTTGCGGTTTTGCATTATATGTGTACCTTATTTTAGGAACTTGTACAATAGGGTTGCCAACCCTCTAGGATTGGCCTGTAGTCTTCTGGAATCAGCATCAATCTCCCGGTGACTACTGAAAGCAATCCAGGAGATTTTAATAGGCTATTTTAAGAAAATGACATTACATCATGTTGGGGAACAAAAATCTCCCAGAATAGCTTCAGTCAGAATTGGCAACTCTATTGTACAGGCCCCATCACCACAGTATCTGAGTACCTCCCAGTCTCTAATGCATTTATCCTCACAACACCCCTGCTGAAGTAGGGAAGTGCGATTATCCCATGGTACAGGTGGGGAACGGAGGCACACAGAAGCTAAGTGACTTGCCCAAGATCACAGAGAGAGTCAGAGGCAAAGCAGGGAAGTCAAATCACAGGCTAACACCCTAACTCATGGCAATCGGGGGAGGTCCCGGATGACTGGAAAAAGGCTAATGTAGTGCCCATCTTTAAAAAAGGGAAGAAGGAGGATCTGGGGAACTACAGGCCAGTCAGCCTCACCTCAGTCCCTGGAAATATCATAGAGCAGGTCTTCAAGGAATCAATTCTGAAGCACTTAGAGGAGAGGAAAGTGATCAGGAACAGTCAGCATGGATTCACCCAGGGCAAGTCATGCCTGACCAACCTGATTGCCTTCTATGACAAGATAACTGGCTCTGTGGATGAGGGGAAAGCAGTGGACATGTTATTCCATGACTTTAGCAAAGCTTTTGACACGGTCTCCCACAGTTTTCTTGCCAGCAAGTTAAAGAAGTATGGGCTGGATGAATGGACTATAAGGTGGATAGAAAGCCGGCTAGATTGTTGGGCTTGACGGGTAGTGATCAATGGCTCCATGTCTAGTTGGCAGCCCGTATCAAGCGGAGTGCCCCAAGGGTCGGTCCTCGGGCCAGTTTTGTTCAGTATCTTCATTAATGATCTGGAGGATGGTGTGGATTGCACCCTCAGCAAGTTTGCAGATAACATGAAACTGGGAGGAGAGGTAGATTCGCTGGAGGGTTGGGATAGGATACAGAGGGCCCTAGACAAATTAGAGGATTGGGCCAAAAGAAATCTGATGAGGTTCAACAAGGACAAGTGCAGAGTCCTGCACTTAAGACAGAAGAATCCCATGTAGCGCTACAGACTAGGGACCGAATGGCTTGGCAGCAGTTCTGCAGAAAAGGACCTAGGGGTTACAGTGGACGAGAAGCTGGATATGAGTCAATGGCATTTTGGGATGTATAAGTAGGGGCAGATCGAGGGACATGATCATTCCCCTCTATTCGACATTGGTGAGGCCTCTTCTGGAGTACTGTGTACAGTTTTGGGCCCCACACTACAAGAAGGATGTGGAAAAATTGGAAAGCGTCCAGCGGAGGGCAACAAAAATGATTAGGAGACTGGAACACATGACTTCTGAGAAGAGGCTGAGGGAACTGGGATTGTTTAGTCTGCGGAAGAGAAGAATGAGGGGGGATATGATAGCTGCTTTCAACTACCTAAAAGGGGGTTCCAAAGAGGATGGCTCTAGACTGTTCTCAGTGGTAGCAGATGACAGAACAAGGAGCAATGGTCTCAAGTTGCAGTGGGGGAGGTTTAGGTTGGATATTAGGAAAAACTTTTTCACTAGGAGGGTGGTGAAGCACTGGAATGCGTTACCTAGGGAGGTGGTGGAATCTCCTTCGTTTGAGGTTTTTAAGGTCAGGCTTGACAAAGTCCTGGCTGGGATGGTTTAGTTGGGAATTGGTCCTGCTTTGAGCAGGGGGTTGGACTAGATGACCTCCTCAGGTCCCTTCCAACCCTGAGATTCTATGATTCTAACCAATAGCTCATCCATCCAGGCACGTGAACACAATGCATGCAGTATATTTTCCTGTCTGCTGGATGGCAGAAGTAACTTGACATGGTGACATTAACATTGTGACATTGTGGAGGCATCATGACATTGTGAAGGCTATCACTGCCCGTGGAAACGTGCTGCATGGGCATTATAGGGCAAAGTTATGAGTCCTCATATAACTTGGTATTTGCTTGCTTTCTAGGGCTGTGTTGGCAGAAATGTCACTCTTAACCAAACTTGAGCCCTTTTCAGTGACAAGTTATAGAAATACAATTCTGTTTGATTTCATTGGTGCATCTCTTGTTAGAAGTGCAGCTCACATTCTGCATGGGAGCAGATTTTTTGATGCACCAATTAAGATAAATTTCTTGCCAGTTGAAGAACTGTTGATGATATTTTTATTAAACAAATCTGTTGAAGAGGTGACTTTCCCTCTGACATGGCTTTGCCATTTCATTGTGGTCAGACATATACAAGACCTTTTATAACCTTCACTGCTTACTGGTTCAAGATACTTATAATTTGATTCCAGTGAAGTGCATCACTAGAAAGCAGAGGCAAAGACATAAAACCATTGATTTACATCAGGCCATATGAACTGAGATTGTTTTCTCTATCCCTCTCCTTTCCTCTCATGAGCACGGATTGTGTGAGAACACCATCTGCTGTCTTTATGGCCTAAAATGCCTCATATACTTACAGGGATTTTGTGCTGTGTAAGTTCCACTGAATCACCTTCCATTCCTTTTAAAAAGGCACTTGTTTCCTTCAACAAAAACTGAATTTTCCAGAACAGATCAATTTAAGAAGGGGTTGGGTTACTTAACGTTTATGCACTGGGTACAGCTAGTTGAAATTTTTTGTTCCAGACATTTCTGATGAAAGAGACTTTCAGAAATTTCCATTAGAAAATGTCCATTTTTATTTGTTTCAGGTTTTCATGAAAAAATTGAATAATTGAGTCCAAAAGTTGATTCCTGCCCCCTGGTTTTTCGCAACTATAAATTAGAAAGTTTTAGCCAAAAACTGAAAAAAATCAGTTTTGTGGTTTTTCTTTTTTTTTAAAAATCCCAAAAAGTTTGAAGGAAAATGTTAATGAACACAAAACCAAATTTCTTTAGCAAACATTTTCACAGGGACAAAACACATTTTCCAAACAGCTAAAACATTCCAAACAGTTGAGAACTTGGTCAAAACTTTTGGTTAAAATGTTAATCCTTTCTTTTGTCAAAATTTGTGAAATGTCTATGAAACATCTGGTTGAATTTCAAACATTTTCAACCTGTCTCCACAGCCACACTGTTCACACCAGCATTTGGTATTTTGGGGATTTGCACGGCAGCCTATTCTTTGGTGCAGAAGTGCATTTGGAGCTGAAACAGACAAGCACCATTTGAGTAATGGGTAGCAAATTTCTTTGCTAACTAAAGCAAATTAAGGGTATTATTAAGGGATAAACATTGCTAAATAAATACAAATGCACATGAAGGGGAAGGATTATATCACAAGTAGCTTGTAGATTGATAGCCCAGGTGCAACAGAAACAAGCTTTGATGATGTCATTTGCTACTTTGTTCACTGATGGTTTGAAATATGTGCATATGTATGTCTGTGTTGTGCAGAATAATATTGTGGTGGATTTAATGCTTATAACACCATGGTCTACAGAGTGCAAATTATTCCCAAAACTCATCAGTCTGGAATGGGAACTTCAGAGTAAAGCTCTAAACTGAAGCATGATTCTGTAAAACTCACGTTGTGAGGCCCTCCTCATTCAGTGAGGTAATTAACTTTATGACTGTGAGTCTGAAGCAGACTCTGAAAGGTTACTGTATCTACTTCCCTGTCAGTCAATTCAAAAGAATTTGCCCCAAACAGTTCAATCAAGAAAACCACATTAACCTGAGATCTCAAGCCTTCATTGCAAGCTTTTTAGAGAATGCATTCCCTCCTTTAGTCATTTCCTTGTTGATGTGGAGAGGTTACATCACCAGCTATGAACATTCCAGCGCTGTACTTTTTCATGATCAGCAGGCCTAAAACAAAGGTGGGAGGAGAATGTGGCCTGTTTTTCCCTCCCTTCACAGATGCAGCAAGAGTTAAGCATGCCCATTCAAGGAGAACGGGCTTCTCTGTGTTTATAAGGCTACTGAGAACTCGTGTTTTAATCTCCTGTTGTTTCTCCTGAGCTGAAGAGTCACATTCAAGCTGCTGTTAGATAATGCTGCTCTTTGGCGGATTTGCTATTTATTTCGCTCTAGGAAGAACAATCAGTGGAATTCCACATTACGTACCCAGCGTATAGCGGTGGTCGATTACAGAGCACCCCCTCGTGGCCAGGGGTTGCTTTGCAGGCACACTGCCACTGTTAGCCCCCTCTTGTCTGGCACCCAGTCTCCCTTGTGGCTAACAGCACCCCCACCCGGCATCTGGGTTAATAACTCAAACAAGCCGCAGGGAGTCCCCCAGATAAGTCTGTAAAAATAACACTGAAGTTCACACTCAGCCCTCATTCTCCTGCCACATTGTGATGGGGTGCCTACCCCACACAAGGCCTGAAGGGGTGAATTAGGCCAGTTAACTTAAAGGCTGAACCTGGAGGAAAGCCAGGGAGTGCTAAGGCCTTATTTGCTGATGAAGTCCAGCTGAGGGAGTAGCTGGCTGGGCTTATACAGCCAGGAAGCTGGCAATAGAGAGGGACTGCATGGAAGTAGGCTGGGAGTAGGGAGTTTGAGCTGGGACACCCCGGGGGAAGGGGGGAGGTTGTGCGGGGACGATGACAACAGCTGTAGGATGAAGCCCAGAGAAGAAGCAGCAGGGTCTGAGCTAAAGTGGACCATGATTGCCAGATACAGGATCCCTGGACTGGAACCTGGAGTAGAGGCAGGCCTGAGTTCCCCTACCAGCCACTGGGGAAGTGGCACCATCAGGGCAGAGCTGGAAAAGATGGCCCAGACAGGTCGCGCAGAAGGTCTCTTGTCCCCCAGAAGGGGGAGTGACCTGTCTAGAGGGCCGAGTCACGAAGAGGAGGCTGCAGTCCCTGAAGCAAGAGGGGTCTGCAGGTCGAAAGAGACAGAGCGTGGTGGAGTGCAACCACAGGAAGGGGCGTTGGCTGCCCAGAGCTAATCCCCAGAACAGTCAAGACGGAGGGAAACGTGTGGTTAGTACAATGCCCTGTCACACATGCAGAACTCTTCCTTTGGGGGTCTGTTCCACCTGAGGCCACCAGTCCCTGCCCTTTCTGGTTGGAAATCAGCCCTCTGCCCCTGGCTTCTTTCTCCTGTCAGTGTCTCCCCTGTTCTGACTTGAGGGAGAAGGCTGTCTATATATTGCCCTCCTCCACAGGCTCCTCCTTATTGGCTGGAAGAAAAGGAGCCCCGCCCCACCCTACAGGGCTCTTGATCCTGGGCCCTTAAAGGAACAATGTCCTAGGGTTCCCCCCTGTACCTCATCCCACTCCTCATTCCCCGAGACTGTTCCCTCTCTTTTACTGCCTGGCCATTTCCTGAGTCTGTGTTCAATCCGACTCCCTGGAATGGGGCCCTCTGGCTCCCTCCACTCTTAAAGGGGCACTATACCTCATTGCAGATGGTCTACTATCTGTAGATGGACAGGAGTCACCACAAGCTCACACTATCCCAGTTCCTACGTACGCTTAGTTAGTGTGCCATTCTTCATGTTAAAGCCATGAGAGCTTGCACTGAACAATTCTATTATTTGTATTCAAGCATCACACCACGCGGAACCCAGAGTGTGCTGTAAGCTGCAACCTGCCGCTCTCAGATCTGCATTCTGCACCCAGAGCCCTGCCTCCCACAATGCCCTCTGCAAACGCACCCCACCTCCTTACACACCACAGCTGCTCCACCCAGGTAGATTACATTTTCCCATTTCCCCTGCTTGTCAGTTACGAAGCTGCCTGACTAGAGGAGAGCCTGCTCTGCGCTGTCAGTCAGGGAAACTTCTCAAGCTCTAGAGATGGACCATGGGTCCCTCTGGGACAAAAAAACCTCAGTAGATCTGCTTGCCAGTTACTCCCCAAGGCGATTCTGAGTGACAAAGAGAAGGAGGCTTATGTAAATTGAAGCGAGTCTCTCATCCGAATGATTGAAAAGGACAGTGGCACATTTTGCCCCTGCTGAGCATGGCATATCGTTTTGCAATTCTTTTCTTCATGGAGGTTTCTTTTTTACTGCTTTGTTGAAGTGACAAATTCGCTGCCTACCAAGGACATCAAGTGTCTTGCTGTTTCAGCCCACCCCAGGAATCTGCAGCAGGACTGTGGAGTGGCATGTGTGTCAGCCTGTCTCCAAGGCCACACTGTTCACACCAACATTTGGCATTTTGGGGATTTGCACGGCAGCCTGTTCTTTGGTGCGGAAGTGCATCTGGAGCTGAAACAGACGAGCACCATTTGAGTAACGGGTAGCAAATTGCTTTGCTAATGAAAGCAAATTAGGGATATTAAGGGATAAACATTGCTAAATAAATACAAATGCACATCAAAACAAAATGTTAGTTCCTTAATTACTGAAAACACATCCTGAAATGAGTGCACAGGCATAGAGTTATCAGTCTCCATGGAGACCATTGCAGTCTCTTCTAGTGATAATCCACACCCAATGCAACCTATCTTTCCATTTGCTCTCATCCCTCTTAAGGGCCTCCCTTCCCAAAGGCCACTTCTCCCCATGAGCAGGCCTAGAACCTGCTACAGCTAGAGCCCATCTTTGCTGATCCTAAGACAGCTAAAGTCGTCATAGGAGACAGATATAAGGTAGTCCCTCCACCCTGAGACTGAGATGCTGGCTTCCACAGCAAACTGCAAGAAAGATTAATTCATTTAACCAAGTAACATTTGAGGGGAGGTCTGGCCTTGTTGAAAGCACAGGACGGAGACTCTGGGGATCTGGGATGGGATTTTCAAATGCACCTACATCACTTAGGAGCCCATCAGTGGGTTCACGTCTCAGGAAGTTGTGATATTTTGTGGCACTTTGAGTATATCACTTAATCTTGCTGTGCCTCAGACCCCTTCTGTAAAATGGGAACAATACTTCCCTACCTCACAGAGTCAAGGTGGACGAGGCAATCTCTTTTATTGGACCAACGTCTGTTGGCAAAAGGGACAAGCTTTCAAGCTACACAGAGCTTTTCTTACCTGAAGATGATGTCACCTCACCCACCTCGTCTCCCTAATATCCTGGGACCAACCCAGCTACAACAATGCTCCTCACAGGGGCACTATGAAGCTAAATTCACGTTGAGAACTACGAGGCTATGCATCCATTTCAGAAGCCCCCCATTGAGATGCATGAGCAAAGTGCACCCCTCCTACATCTTTCATTTCCAGCTGTCTGGCTACTATAGATTTAACACACCATGTATTGGCACTTGGATCACATTTGGATGGACTTCTTCCAGAGGCATATTTGGTTTTTAAACTAAAGCTTCAACTTTACAAATGCTGTTCAATTTCACTGGGACATCCGCTACCCCCCTCTTTGGTAGGAGATAAATGGCATCCCATACCAGGAAAACGGGTCGATAATTTTGGAATCATTTCTTTCATCTCCCTGTTCATTCATTAGGCCCCAAATCAGAATCAGCTAGGTACCTGGCCAGATGCTTAACTTTAAGTATGTGAGCAACCCCACTGAAATCAAAGTGCTTAAAATTCATAGAATCACAGAATGCCAGGGACCTCAGGAGGTCATCTAGTCCAACCCCCTGCTCAAAGCAGGACGAATCCCCAATTTTTGCCCCAGATCACCCCCTCAAGGATTGAACTCACAACTCTGGGTTTAGCAGGCCAATGCTCAAACCACTGAGCTATCCCTCCCCCCAAAATTAGCCACATGCCTAAGTACTGTGCTCAATTGGCTCTTATATGGGCACACGCTATAGTGCTTTTTCCTACCTTTCCCACTGAGACCTGTCAAAGCCCATGTTTTTGAATTTACTCTGCCTCGTTTCTCCCCATTATCTTTCCCTGAAAGGCAACATCTGTATATTTTTGTATGGCTCCATTTTTGAGTACAGGTATCTACAGGGAGGTCAATGAGCACCAGACCAGAAGCCAGGAATACCTGACTCGGCCACTGACTCATAAGGAGGGACTCTGGCAAGTCCGTTATCTTTTCTGGGTCTCTGTTTCTAACCATCTGGAAAATGGGGCTAGAATATTTATCTAACTCAGATGTTGTAAACCTGAGTTAATATCTGTACATTTTTTAAAAGACATAATGCTCTGTAAAAGTGCTAAGTATTATTCAGGGACTGAATTGAAGTGACTCATGGTGGCTTAACAAGCTGGTATTTTTGGGAGACAGTTCCCATCTTGTACTCAAAAATCTAAGCTTTAGTTTTAAAAAACAACAACTCTAGTCCTTGTAGTAGCAAAGATAACCTTGGAAACATGAACCAAGTAGAAACTGATGCAGTGCTGACTCCCTGAGTCTGCAGACATCCTGAAATAATAACTGAAGTGGGAACTGCCTCCTTTCACCGCTGAGGCTGTTACTACTGAAGTCTAATGATGATCTCTTAAATGTCAACATTGTGAACTTTGCTGCTTTGAACAGCAGTGAAATACCAAGAAAAAAGAAGGGAAATCATGTTATGAAGATCTGTACAATCTACTTTGTGTGCCCTGTCATGTTGGGTGTGTGAAGCTTGGACTGTGAGCAGAAGACATTGCGAGGTGAGCCCCGCACAGGAGGCCCTTAGAATCAAGCTTAAAAAAAAATCATCTTACTTTTACAGGTCTCCGCATGTGCTGTAATCCAGTTTGCCTGAGAAGGATCTGTCAGGTCTATAAGCATTTGTCCTTCGCTCTTGTGGAAATAACTTGCATAGACACACATAGTCCAAACCTTGCAACCTGAAACACCCTTTGAAGACAAGAGACTGTTTCATTCTGGGACATGATTATTGAAAAGAAAAATAGCTTTAAATTGATTTAAAAGATTTAAACTGAATCTTTATTTAAAGATTTCCAGCCTTCATAGTGATTTTACAAAAATAATTCTGTAAATGAAATCACATCCAATTAGAGTTGGGAAGGTACTAAAATAAATGGCAATGTTTGATTTTGTTTTTTTATAGCTTCAAAGAAAACTTGATCCACTAGTTTGTTTCAATCACCCACTATGTCTAGTCTTTTGAACTGGAATATCTTTGGGGCAGGAACCGTAATTTACTATGTGCGTGTATAGCAGCCAGCAAAACATGGCCCTGAACTGTGTAAGGTCGATAGATGTTGATTTAGTATAAATGTTAAATAATAATAAGAATAAAATGAGTGATATTTCCATTCTCAGCATGGGGAATACCTTCTTATATCATTAATGCCTTGCATAATGATAAAAAGATTAAAGGAAACTTTTTAAAGATACACAGTGTAAGTCACGTATACAATTTTTTATATACAGGTCAGATGAAAGAATTTATATCTGGAGAAAACAAAAGGAAGGCAAAGTATCAAAGGAATCTTTCTTCCTGTAAAATCTGTTGTAATTAGTTTGATTTCAAATATTATTCAGGTGATATTGATGAAATAACATTATTTGGAATACAAAGTCGTGTTCTTTGTTTGACCTTTTTCAGAACTACAGCTGCTAATTCTGTAACGGTGATACATGGGCTCATTTACTATTGTGTGGGGAGTTTTCCCATTGCATTTTAAACTGGTCAGAGGACATTTACTGGATTTTTTTTAACCTTTATAGCTCTAACTACAGGGGCTGAAAAGTGAAAAAGCACAAGAAAAAACTTCTTCAAATTAACAAAAATTGTATATACAAGATTTTCAAAAATGGGTGCCTAAAGTTAGGGCTAAATATGGCTTTGGGAGACTAAATAAATGACTTGATTTTCAGAAATGCTGAACACTGAGCAACTAGCACTGAAGTCGATGCAATTAGTCTGGAGTTGCAACAGAGGCCCGGTTTACATGCTGAAATTGCACCAACTGAAATAAATCAATTTCTAAACTGATTAGTTAAGTCCCTGCAAGCCCCTCGTGTGGATATAGAATCTTTAGTTCAGTTTGTTACCAAGTTAAACTAAATCAAGATCACTCACTCTGACACTGATTTATGAGGTTACACAAGGGGGCACACTGATATAACTAAATCAATTAAGAAACTGATTTATCAAATGGGTGCAATTTGTGTGTGGACGCTAGCCCTAAGGTACGACATGGAGCCAGTATACAGTCGTCTCACTTTGGCCTCTAGAAAATGTCTCTTGCTGTTAATGGACTAAGCAAGTGCTGAAAAACATCCAGGAAGAAAAGAACTAGCCTTGCTTAGAAAGGCCACGGGCTCCGAAATCAAAACTGGTGAACAAGGGAAATGAGAAGATGATGGAAAGGCAATAAAACTCTTACCTTCCTCTCACTGTGTCTCTCTTGAGTCTGTGTGACAGACCTGGAGTGTGGTATCCAGGAAAAACAGCTCTCTGCTTCTCCATTGGACTGAAGTTGCCAAGACTTTACTCTGTCTAGGACAGTGGTGTGGGAGGGAAAGAGAAATCAGCATGTGACTAGAAGCTGCCTGAGCTCTCCCTTCTTTCTCCCACAGCCACCGGCACTGGTGGGGGAGGTTGAAAGGGAACTGTACTGCATGTGCTATACAGTGTTGTTGTAGCCATGTCGGTCGCAGGATGTTAGAAGGACAAAGACACAGAGCTCTTCAGGTCACCCCGAAAGCTTGTCTCTTTCACCAGCAGAAGTTGGTCCAGTACGAGATATTACCTCACGCACCGTGTCTCTCTTGCACAGCCGCCGACTTTCATTTTTTTGGGTGGGTGCTCCACCCTGAGGCCACAGCCCCACTCCACCCATTTCCCCAAGGCCTCACCCCTGCTCCACCTCTTCACACACCCCCATTCCACCCCCTCACCCAGCACCTCCTGCCCACTGCCAAACAGCTGATCAGCAGGTGGCTGGTGGGGGCTGAGCACCCACAATTTTTCTCCCATGGGTGCTCCAGCCCCGGCAAAGGCATGCTGGGTGCCTCAGACAGCAGAGAAACAGCACATGGTCCCTGCCCCACATTGCTTATCATCTAGGGGCCAGATTTGCCCAAAAAATAAATGCTCAGCACCCACCGATGGGGCTAAACTGGCAAAAAAAGCTCAGTTACCTCTTAGATGTCAACATAAATGACCAGAATTTGAAACGTGCTCATCATGTTGGACGCCAGGTTTAGAGACAGAAACAGAGCTTGGGAGATCCCAGGCACCCAAATCCACGTGAGAGGAAGGGGGGACTTGTGACGAAGGCGCTGGCCGGGAACTGGCCAAATGATGTATTTCTTTCAGTTTGCTGGAAATTCTGACTCTGCCATGCACTTCCTGCGTGAGCATGGACAAGTCCCTTAATCAATCTGCGCCTTAGTCCCTCTTCTTTAAAATGGGGACAGCAGCATTTTCCTACCTGACAGGAAGCTGTGAAGATGCAGTAATTGAGGTGAGTGAGGTGCTCAGATTGACTGCTGACCAAGGGCCATATAAGTACCTAGCTAGACCACCTCCCTCAGGAAGGGACCTGGGGGAGGGAAAAGGTGCAAAACAACTTGAGAGGCAACATTAACATTAAGGAGTGCTGCAAAGTGAATGAAAATAATGATGAAGAAAGGCAAATGTTCAGGAAGCTTCTCACAACAGCAGACTGAAGAGTAAGTACTCCAGGGGAATGCTGTCTGGTGCCTGACCCTGCCAATCCTCACCATTTTTGCTAGGAGGAGTCACTCATAGTAATCCTTGGGTAGCATTTTAAAAGCATAGCTGCCACTGATCTCAAGCACTGCTTTTCTAATGCCACACAGAGTTTTGTAACGGATTTCACTTGGATTTAGGCAATAGATGCATAATACACTGCCTCAAAGTCAACAATCATTTACATTAATCAATTATGTTAATTAATCAACACAGAGCAGCTTCGAGCTTATGCAGTTACAAGCTTGACCAGATGATGTCTTCCTTTTATTAGTCTGTGATTTATAGAACAGACAAGAATGTTGTGCTACAAGCAACTGAAAATGAGGGGAGGGATAGCTCAGTGCTTTGAGCATTGGCCTGTTAAACCCAGGGTTGTGAGTTCAATCCTTGAGGAGGCTATTTAGGGAGCTGGGGCAAAAATTGGGGAATGGTCTTGTTTTGAGCTGGGGGTTGGACTAGATGACCTCCTGAGGTCCCTTCCAACCCTGATAGTCTATGATTCTATGAAATAGCTCTGAGTTGCAAGGTATCTTTTCATTTGTTTAAGTGTATAATATAGTGTGCTAGCAGCAGGTCCTTAGAATGTGTGAGTGAAAACACTCTGTCTGGGATTCAAAGGAACCTAAGGAGATTAGGTACCCAAATTCCATTGATTTTTCAATATAATTTGGGCACTTAAATCCCATAGCCTCCTTTGCAAATCCCAGCCTTAAACACTCTCGACCAGATCCTTAGCTGGTGTAAATAAGCACAGCTCAGCGGAAGTCAATGGAACTATGAAGTTCATACCAGCTGAGAACCCGATCTTTAGAACCCGATTCTACTTCCACTGAAGTCAACATCAGCTGGCTCACCTTCAGTGGGAGAAAGCTTGGGCCCTTAATCTCTTGACTGCTCTTTTAATGTACCTGGTATGTCTTTGACTGAGGCTAAAGCTGTGCAAATTAACTGATTTTTAGTTTTCTGGCCACACAAGGAGGAAATAAAACTATTTTTGGGTCAACACCAAATGAACGTTTTATGCGTTTTTTGATGAATGACAAAGGTAAAAAAAGAGAAGCATTCATTGTAGATCAAACAAAATGTTTTGTTTGACCCCAAATGGACTGTTTTTATTTTAGAGAGGGGTTTTTCTTTTTTACTTTTATTTTTATAACATTGAAGTCAATTTTGAAATGGTTGTGAATCAAAAATTCAAAATGTTTCTTTTCAAAATGAAACAATTGGATTGTTTTTGATTGAAACAATTCAGTCAATTCCATACAAAATCATGTAAATGGTTCCATTTAATCCAAATCTGCATTTTTTCCATGAAAAAAAATTTAATTTGAAAAATTTCGCTCAACTTTCATTGCAGCACATCGCTGTGTTAATACACTAGCCACAGCCCTAGGTCCTTGCTTTATTGTGCTTCATTATCTTTTCCTTTATATTGCTTCCACTGGACTTCTTCAGCCACGATGGCCAGGGCCGTCCCTACCCATATGCAAAGTACGCAGCTGCGTAGGGCACCAGGAAATTTGGTGCCCCAAATTTCCTGATGCCCTGCACAGCTGCGTACTGCTCCAGCCCCTGCCCCGCTTCTTCCCCATGGCCCCCACCCCTGCTCTGCCCCAGCCCCACCTCTTCCCACTCCTGCTTTGCCCCAGCCCCACCCCACTCCTTTGAGGACTGAAGCAGGGCCGAGCCTGCACTCACTGGTGGCAGGAAGTGCAGCAACCCAGCTGCAGCTGCGGCACCGGTGAGTGTTGGGAGGTGGTTCCCCCCTGCCCCTCAAGCCAGCCCTGCCCCCCCACCCGCAGAGGCCTGGGGCCACACACAGCCCCCCGGTGGGGGGGGCTGCATAGGGCCCCAGAATAGCTAGGGACGGCCCTGATGACACCATCACAAACCTGTAAAGTCAATGGGCACTTGGATAACTGTTCATTTCTTTCTACTCCCCACATTATTTTGTTGTGCGTTCCAGAGAATTCTAGCAAGAATTTCTGTCCTAGTGACTCCTCTTGAGGGAAGAAGTCATTGTGTGTTACAGTGATAAGCGCAGCAAGAATGTGATGAGGCATCAGTAGTAGGAAAGCCTTTTGAATCTTGGCATGGTTGGCTGGTCCCAGTAATCTCTCAAGGGTATTAGTGTTTCTTCTTTTATGACAGCGGTTGGTGCCAATGCCACCACTGTTTGCAATGGAATAACAAACCCAACTAAATTACAAGCTTTGCAAGAACTGTACAGCTTGTATGGGATCCAAGAGCTTGTCCAGAAATGTCCCCTCACTGAACACCTGGTATAGAGTGACCACATTTCCCAATGCTGAATATGGGACGCCTGGTAAAATCACTCATGTTCAAGTGAGTTCAACGGCAATCAATCAGTACTATGTAGTACAAACGTTAAAATTAACATCAAGTTGAGTGAGCCCCCGTTAAAAAGAAATACTGCATAGCTGGATTCTTTTTATTTACTGTCTTATCTTCAAGGCTTTAGGGTTCAGACGGGGAGGGATGACAAACACAAGGAGAGATTACACACACACACTCCCATACACCTCTCTCATACATGGGGGGTGACCGACCGACTGGACCCTCCCTGCCTGGTGCTCTACGCCCTCCATGACTGGCTGGGCCCCTGGGACGGACCCGACTCTCCTGGTACCTTCCTGAGGCAACACGTGAGAGGGGCGCGCGGGGTCACATGTCCCCCCCACACAATTTCTGCCAGGGTTCACATCAGAATGTGGCCAGCAGCAGACTTTCGGCACTGTGTGGGAGGGAAGGGATGGGAGCTGGGGGTTGGGGAAGGGGTGACTTGGCTCATGTCTTTGCAGAGCTCATCTCTCTCCCTCTCCCCTCCCTCCCCCCCCCCCACTCCCCTGTGGGTGGAAGCAGCTTGTCCCTGTTGAAAGGCAGCTAACACCTCCAGGCTGCTGCTGGCCACTGACATAACCCAGCCACCTTCTGTTCCCTGGCTACAGCGGGGGCAGGAAGGGGTTAAGCCCCAAGGCTGCATTGTGCAGCAGGGCCCAGGGAACCGGACTGCAGGGGCTTCAGCGAACCTGGCCACAGAAGTGGCTCAGCAGGGGAGGGTGCCTAGGGGAAGGAGCAGCCCCACGCTCCCTGGGGGCAGGACGCAGGGTGGGGTGGGGGTGGGTGAGTGAAGAGGGTGCTAAGCCCCTGCCCGGGGGGCTGCTGTGGAGCCTGCAGGGTTGGGGTGTGAACAGGCTGGAAATCGCTTTCCCGCCGCCACTCCAGAGCTTAGCTGAGGGGCAGAGAGGCTTCCCCTGCCAGCGCTGTGCGGGGCTTTGGCACATGCAGGGTGGCTCCTCCTGGCCAGCGCCCCAGGCCGGAGGGTCTTGGGCTTTCCTGGGGCGCGGGCCCAGCCAGAGGCGGTGGGGGAAGGACGGAGCCTGCCGGCCAGGCTGTTGGTGAGATGAGCGCTCGGACCAGGGGCTGGTTCTCCGCACAGTGCTGGGAGCGGGACGTGCCCCGCCGGGGGGATATGGAGGAGCAGCGGGGCTGCGGGGCTCGGAGGGGGTGAAGGGGAAAAGCAGGGAGAGGACAGTGCTAGGGGGAGCATGTAAAGGGCAGACGGGTGGACAGCAGAGGTGACACTTAACCGGCTGCCGCCTGGCGCCTGCCCACACTCACCGGCCACCGCAGCTTGCAGCTCACAGCCAGTGCCGGCCAGAAACGGGATGGGGGCAGGGCCCGGCTGGTCGAGAGCCGGCACGTAGCAGGGGCTGCGCTGATGGACCAGCACGGGGAGCGGCCGGCCCTGAATGCTGCAGCTTGGCCCAGCCACCAGCCTTGCACACCCACCCCCATCATCGGCCACTGGACCCCTCCACTCACTGCCGATGGGTGGATGGATGGTGAGCAGGGTTCCCGCCAGCAGCAGGACCCACCAGTACCGATGTGGCGGGGGGGGGGGGGGGAGGAGTCAGAAAATATGGGACAATTTGCCCGTTTTTAAGAAAAAGTCGGGACACCTGCAGGAGGGCATAAACACAGGACTGTCCCTTTAAAACAGGTCGTCTGGTCACCCTAACCTGATGTAGAGATTGTTCTCCTCCTACCCCCATATGTCCACTAAGGAGACCAAAAGGCTAGTTTCTGCAGAAGATCATTTCTAAACTGTAGAGCCATAACACTGTGCATACAGCTTAACTCACCTGCTGTGACCCAGTTCTATTGGGGTCGGCTGAGTGAAGAAAACAAGCAGCAGTGCACTCCCTCATGTTTCCACCGGGGTCAAGCAGCTATAAATGTGTGGTTGATGCTCCTGTAATGGTTGTCACAGGTTGGCTGTCCCTTCAATTGGAGCTGGGCCTACCTAGCCTCCTCCTGTGACTAATCAGCTACCTTGCACCTGACGATGCGGGGCTAGGGATCAGGTAATAGCTTGAAGATCCCCTGGTCCTCATAGAAACCAGCATGAGCTCAGTTGCTGGGCAGGTAGACAGGCTCCTGTGGAAATCTCAGGGTCAGCAGAAAAAAACCCAGGCCCAGAAATTTAAGGCCAGATTTGTAAAGGTACATAGGTAACAAACTCCCATTAATTTTAATGGGAGTTAGTGCCTAAATATCTTTAAAAATCTGGAACTAGGCCTAACTTCTAGGCACAAGAATCCACAAACCTCGGCTCTCTATACAACCCCTGGGGAGTGAGAGGCACCTGAGAATGGGATGCACAAAAGGGAATCTGCCCGTAGTGGCTCATCTCTGAAAGCTTGTGTGACATGTGGGCTTTATTAACAGAGAGTGTTCGATTGCCATAATGTAACCCACACACCTGCTGGGTGTGGTGTTCTGTCCCATCTAGTGGCACCGACACCACTTACAGAGAGAGATAAAATGAGTTTGCTCTACAGCCTTAGCTAACAGCCAGTTGGCTTTTAGCTCATGCTGCAGAGGCTTATGTACTAAACTCTAGAGGTCCCTGGTTCAATCCTACCCTCCGAGGACTGGGGTCTGTCAGTGTTACAATGGCAACAGGAATCATGCGGTGATTTCCTGAATGGAATACAATGACATCACAGTGGTTGTTTGGGAGCAGCTTCTCTGTTGGGGGTTCAGTTCTAGGATTTCACCTGTGTGATGGAAGCTTGCCCTGATGTCTATCTTCTGACACTCTTCCAGAGATTATCCCATTCATCCGATTCTCTTGTTGGCTCTGGAGCAGAAATTGTGGCTGAAGTGAGTGGAATTTCCTGTTCCTAACTTGAAAGCTGCCATTATGACAATGAATCATACTGGCCCCTCTTCTGTTAGTGGTGAGACAGGAGGGCTGACATGGACCTAGTAACCCCCTCATGATAATGGTACAATGGGCTCCTGGGGGCAAGAGTGTTAGTGCAGGATGGTGCTTGTTGATACTCCCCTGTAGCTGGAAAGGACAGGAGTGCCCAGAGATGCGGGGGGGGGGGGGGGGCAGGGGGAATGAGGGGCAGGAGGAGAGGAACAGATAGAGAGATTGCTCAAGGGCTCCCAGAATACCAAGCTGCAGATGTGATATCTCAGTCTTACCCAGCTGGTTCCTGCTGTGCTGATGCCAAGTAACAAGCTTCACTGATGTTCTGACCTTATCCAGATTTACCCTACAGGACTTGCACCAAGCCATAGCCATTTCATAGAATCATAGAATATCAGGGTTGGAAGGGACCTCAGGAGGTCATCTAGTCCAACCCCCTGCTCAAAGCAGGACCAATCCTCAACTAAATCATCCCAGCCAGGGCTTTGTCAAGCCTGACCTTAAAAACTTCTAAGGAAGGAGATTCCACCACCTCCCTAGGTAACGCATTCCAGTGCTTCACCACCCTCCTAGTGAAAAAGTTTTTCCTAATATCCAACCTAAACCTCCCCCACTGCAACTTGAGACCATTACTTCTTGTTCTGTCATCAGCTACCACTGAAAACAGTGTAGATCCATCCCCTTTGGAACTCCCTTTCAAGTAGTTGAAAGCAGCTATCAAATCCCCCCTCATTCTTCTCTTCCGTAGACTAAACAATCCCAGTTCCCTCAGCCTCTCCTCATAAGTCATGTGCTCCAGTCCCCTAATCATTTTTGTTGCCCTCCGCTGGACTCTTTCCAATTTTTCCACATCCTTCTTGAAGTATGGGGCCCAAAACTGGACAGAGTACTCCAGATGAGGCCTCACCAATGTCGAATAGAGGGGAACCATCACGTCCCTCGATCTGCTGGCAATGCCCCTACATATACATCCCAAAAGGCCATTGGCATTCTTGGCAACAAGGGCACACTGTTGACTCATATCCAGCTTCTCTTCCACTGTAACCCCAGGTCCTTTTCTACAGAACTGCTGCCTAGCCATTCGGTCCCTACTCTGTAGCGGTGCATGGGATTCTTCCGTCCTAAGTGCAGGACTCTGCACTTGTCCTTGTTGAACCTCGTCAGATTTCTTTTGGCCCAATCCTGTAATTTGTCTAGGGCCCTCTGTATCCTATCCCTACCCTCCAGAGTATCTACCACTCTTCCCAGTTTAGTGTCATCTGCAAACTTGCTGAGGGTGCAATCCACACCATCCTCCAGATCATTTATGAAGATATTGAACAAAACCGGCCCCAGGACCGACCCTTGGGGCACTCCACTTGATACTGGCTGCCAACTAGACATGGAGCCATTGATCGCTACCTGTTGAGTCCGACAATCTAGACAACTTTCTATCCACCTTATAGTCCATTCATCCAGCCCATACTTCTTTAACTTGCTGGCAAGAATACTGTGGGAGACCATGTCAAAAGCTTTGCTAAAGTCAAGGAACAACACGTCCACCACTTTCGCCTCATCCACAGAGGCAGTTATATCGTCATAGAAGGCAATTAGATTAGTCAGGCATGACTTGCCCTTGGTGAATCCATGCTGACTGTTTCTGATCACTTTCCTCTCATGTAAGTGCTTCAGGATTGATTCTTTGAGGACCTGCTCCATGATTTTTTGGGGGACTGAGGTGAGGCTGACTGGCCTGTAGTTCCCAGGATCCTCCTTCTTCCCTTTTTTAAAAATTGGCACTACATTAGCCTTTTTCCAGTCATCTGGGACTTCCCCCGTTCGCCACGAGTTTTCAAAGATAATGGCCAATGGCTCTGCAATCACATCCACCAACTCCTTTAGCACTCTTGGATGCAGTGCATCCGGCCCCATGGACTTGTGCTCGTCCAGCTTTTCAAAATAGTCCCGAACCACTTCTCTCTCCACAGAGGGCTGGTCACCTCCTCCCCATGCTGTGCTGCCCAGTGCAGTAGCCTGGGAGCTGACCTTGTTCGTGAAGACAGAGGCACAAAAAGCATTGAGTACATTAGCTTTTTCCACATCCTCTGTCACTAGGTTGCCTCCCTCATTCAGTCAGGGGCCCACACTTTCCTTGACTTTCTTCTTGTTGCTAACATACCTGAAGAAACCCTTCTTGTTACTCTTAACATCTCTTGTTAGCTGCACCTCCAGGTGTGATTTGGCTTTCCTGATTTCACTCCTGCATCCCCGAGCAATATTTTTATACTCTTCCCTGGTCATTTGTCCAATCTTCCGCTTCTTGTAAACTTCTTTTTTGTGCTTAAGATCAGCAAGGATTTCACTGTTAAGCCAAGCTGGTCGCCTGCCATATTTACTATTCTTTCTACACATCGGGATGGTTTGTCCCTGTAACCTCAATAAGGATTCTTTAAAATACAGCCAGCTCTCCTGGACTCCTTTCCCCCTCATGTTATTCTCCCAGGGGATCCTGCCCATCAGTTCCCTGAGAGAGTCAAAGTCTGGTTTTCTGAAGTCCAGGGTCCGTATTCTGCTGCTCTCCTTTCTTCCCTGCGTCAGGATCCTGAACTCGACCATCTCATGGTCACTGCCTCCCAGGTTCCCATCCACTTTAGCTTCCCCTACTAATTCTTCCTGGTTTGTGAGTGGCAGGTCAAGAAGAGCTCTGCCCCTAGTTGGTTCCTCCAGCACTTGCACCAGGAAATTGTCCCCTACAGTTTCCAAAAACTTCCTGGATTGTCTGTGCACCGCTGTATTGCTCTCTCAGCAGATATCAGGGTGATTGAAGTCTCCCATGAGAACCAGGGCCTGCGATCTAGTAACTTCCGTGAGTTGCCGGAAGAAAGCCTCGTCCACCTCATCCCCCTGGTCCGGTGGTCTATAGCAGACTCCCACCACAACATCACCCTTGTTGCTCACACTTCTAAACTTAATCCGGAGACTCTCAGGTTTTTCTGCAGTTTCATACTTGAGCTCTGAGCAGTCATACTGCTCCCTTACATACAGTAAAAAGAAAAGGAGTACTTGTGGCACCTTAGAGACTAACCAATTTATTTGAGCATGAGCTTTCGTGAGCTACAGCTCACTTCATCGGATGCATCCGATGAAGTGAGCTGTAGCTCACGAAAGCTCATGCTCAAATAATTTGGTTAGTCTCTAAGGTGCCACAAGTACTCCTTTTCTTTTTGCGAATACAGACTAACACGGCTGTTACTCTGAAACCTTACATACAGTGCAACTCCCCCACCTTTTCTGCCCTGCCTGTCCTTCCTCAACAGTTTATATCCATCCATGACAGTACTCCAGTCATGTGAGTTATCCCACCAAGTCTCTGTTATTCCAATCACATCATAATTCCTTGACTGTGCCAGGACTTCCAGTTCTCCCTGCTTGTTTCCCAGGTTTCTTGGATTTGTGTATAGGCACTTGAGATAACTCGCTGATTGTCCCTCTTTCTCAGTATTAGGCAGGACCCGTGCCCTCTCGCGCCCTCCTGCTCGTGCTTCCTCCCGGTATCCCACTTCCCCACTTACCTCAGGGCTTTGGTCTCCTTCCCCCGGTGAACCTAGTTTAAATCCCTCCTCACTAGGTTAGCCAGCCTGCTTGTGAAGATGCTCTTCCCTCTCTTCGTTAGATGGAGCCCGTCTCTGCCTAGCACTCCTCCTTCTTGGAACACCATCCCATGGTCAAAGAATCCAAAGCCTTCTCTCCGACACCACCTGCATAGCCATTCGTTGACTTCCACGATTCGACGGTCTCTACCCAGGCCTTTTCATTCCACGGGGAGGATGGACGAGAACACCACATGCGCCTCAAACTCCTTTATCCTTCTTCCCAGAGCCACGTAGTCTGCAGTGATCTGCTCAGGGTCATTCTTGGCAGTATCATTGGTGCCCACATGGAGAAGCAGGAAGGGGTAGCGATCCGAGGGCTTGATGAGTCTCGGCAGTCTCTCCGTCACATCGTGAATCCTAGCTCCTGGCAAGCAGCAGACTTCTCGGTTTTCCCGGTCGGGGCGGCAGATAGATGACTCAGTCCCCCTGAGGAGAGAGTCCCCGACCACCACCACCCGCCTCCTTCTCTTGGGAGCGGTGGTTGTGGAACCCTCAACCCTAGGACAGTGCATCTCATGCCTTCCAATCAGCAGAGTCTCCTTCTGTTCCCTTCCTTCAGATGTATCATCTAGTCCACTCTCCGCATTAGTACCTGTGGAGAGAACATGAAAACGGTTACTTACCTGTATCTGCACTGCTGGTACATGGATGCTCCCCTTTCTTCTTCTGGAGGTCACATGCTGCCAAATTTCTTCACCATCCTCCTGTCCCCGCTGTGCAGCCTGCTCTGAATCTTCAGGACGTTGTGTCCGTAGAAGCATATCCTGACGTCTGTCCAGGAAATCTTCAGTTTCTCTTATGCAACGCAGGGTCGATACCTGTTTCTCCAGACCTTGAACCTTCTCTTCCAATATGGAGACCAGATTGCACTTTGTACAGACAAAGTCGCTTCTGTCCTGTGGAAGAAAGTCAAACATGCACAAACAGTGCAGGTCACAACAGCTGAACACTCCCCATCCATATTACCTTCCTCCTACGAGCTTCCTCAGGAGTTGTAGTAACTACTCAGAGAAGCCGACAAGATGTAAGCCTCAGCAGGCTCTCCCCAGGCGAACTCCCAGGCAAACTCCCTCTGTTAGCCGCTCTGCTGTTTGCTGCTCAGCTGGTTCGCAGCTGACTGGATTTTTATACAGTCAGGCCCACTCAAGGTTCACCAACACAGCCTCCTTAATGCAGCCCTTAGCATACCTCCTCTCATTTCTGATATCCCATCCTTACCCAGCTCTGGTAGACAGTCGCCATGTCAACCAAGAGGCCTCTGTGCTGTCCTTCCCTTGGTTAGCTGCGCCCGGTAGGACTGAAGTCACGTCACAGGTGTTTGCACTATTAACCACTGCATTACAGGGCTGGCATTATGCCTCTGTGATGTCCCAGCCATACTCACCTCTGCCCTGCACAGCCGATGTCTAACAATAAGCTTCTAATGCCCTGGCCTTGTCCATCTGCTCCCTGCAGAGCTAATGTCAAGCCCAGGCCCTTTTCCTCTGCCAACCTTATTCAGCTTGGCCCTGCAGTGCGGATGTTAACCAAGAGGCCTCTGAGTTCTTGGCCTCACACAGCTGTAACATAGCATGGATGTCAAACCACAGGGTTTGTAATGCATTTTTCTTACCTGTAGGTCTGATGTCAAGCCACAGCCTTTTGTGAGGTTCCAACTTTACCCAGCCATGCCTTGAGTATCTGGTGCAAATCAGCAGGCCTCGGTGATAGCCTAGGCTTACTCAGCTTTCCCATGCAGGGCTGATGTAAAGAAATAGGCCTTTGATGTCTTGGTCTTACCCAGATGTGTTCTGTAGGGCTTATGTCAAGCCAAAAGCATTTGTACTATTGCCTCAACGGCCTTACCATCTCTGCCCTGCAGTGCTGATGTCAAATAACAGGCCTCTTCAATGTCCTGGCTGTTCAGTGTTCAAGCATAAAGAGAGAAACTGCTTTATTCCTTCCTCTTTATATACCATCCTCCTTCATGAAGCACTTCCTCACAGCAGAGTTCTCTAACATCTTTTAATGCAATGGCTGATGTCAGGAACCAGGCCTTTGGGATGTCCTGCTTTGCCCCACAGGGCTGATGTAAGGCAACAAGCCTTGAATGTCCTATGGTTACCCACTACTGGTCTGCATGCCACATGTCAAGCAACAGGACTTTGATTCTCTGGCCTTCCCCATGTGTGGTCTGCAGGATGGATGTCCTCTCTCCGTAGCCAGGCCCCTACACACACCCTCGGCTAGCAGCTGTGAACCAAGTGTAGTTAAACCGGTTCTAGATTACAAGAGGATTTCCCTACACCAGTCAATACTCTCCTGGCAGGTTAGGTCAGCCTAGTGGCCCGTTTATATTGGCAGAACGACACAAAGCAGCTGGAATATCAGTCCTGTTGCCTCTTCCAGGCTCCTTCTCACAACTGCATGATCTCACCACTTAGCTGGGGGTTACCGTCTGTCACTCCCCTGTGCTATTCTCAGTGCAGTCAAAGGCTGCTGTCTTTACTGTTTTACCATTAAAAATTCTGCCCATGCCACCAGCACTTTCTTCCTTGTCCCCTTCCTGCCAGCCCAGTTACATGATTGACTCACTGGGTAGAAGGGAATATAGACTGTCACTCAAATCCCATTTGTCCTCACAACCCCACCTTTCTCCACTTTGAAGAGACAGCAAGATAAATTGACTCTTAACCTCCAAAGACTCATTTGCAATAGGTTGCAGCATCTTAATGGGTTTGAACATCTCCAAAAATTCAGTCTTTTGGCCAAGTCCTGTACAGTAAATAAATCTGTTGTACGTTTAGTGCTGCAGATAGAAGAAAGTCACCCAAATTACAGAAGAATGAAATGATCTTTCTCTCTCTGGGGAGGATTTTGCATTTCCTCTTTCTAGCGGCAGAACAAATTGCTTAGATGTATTTGTTGGGGTACTTGACTGAAGTACTGTAGGGTTGGTAATATAAGAGGAATAGAGAACATGCTAGTGACTTAACTCTTTGCCCTGAGGCTGGTTTTGCCTTTTGCACAATTAGATTGATCCCTGCTAGACACAAATGAACAGGGAAGGGGCTCTCAGAGGCTCAGGGAGCCCCTTGTTAAAATACTGTCAGCACAGGAAAGGCAAGGTTGGGGTGATTTCTCTGCCTCTGGTAGAATACTACCAACCAGCCAGACATTCAAGCTGTGGGGCTCATAAAAATACCAAAGAGCAATTTTTTGGTGTGGGTCTTTCCGCTAGGTCTCAGGTATTTTCAAAAGAGTTTCCCACCAGAAGGTAATCTCAGGACCCCTCTTATAAAGAGACCAGATCCTCAGCTACTGGAAACCAGCATAGCTCTGAAGTCAATGGAGCTACACTGATTTACACCAATTGAGGATCTGGCCCAGAGCCTATAATTGGCAAAGAATCAGGTCATAACCAAAAATCTCAGCTTTCCTAGACTGGCCCCATGAATCAGTATATAATGCAAAAGAAAAACAGCTGCTTTATAGCTGAGTCTTGAAAGGGGCTGAGCAATTAATGGAAGGTACAGGAGCAGAGGAACATTCAGGATTGTTCCCAATATAGTACGCTACTTCAGCACGTTCCTTCAGTAACGAAGCGCGTGGGTTCAGTGGAACTACTCACATGCTTGAAGTTAGGTATGTGTTTAAGAAGCTTGCTGAACTGATGTCTTAGGCTTTGCTGCTCACTACATCATATCAAGTAGCCTTGCAGGGCATTTCCTCTGATGACACAAATGATTAAAAGCCTCAGAACTAGATGCTTTGCAGTTTTGAAAACTATACAGAAGAGAGATTTCAAAGACTGTCCTCTGAGAAAAAAGGATAAAATGCATTTATTGGGCAGCTTCCATACTCGAAGGTGCTAAGTGTGACACTTCCTGATCTTTTGGGTCACATGAGTCCCCCAGTGGCAGCAAAGATGAAGTCCCAAAAGCTACAAGAAAAAGACATCTTCGTAGGGTAATCATATGTCCCATTTTGGCCGGGACGGTCCCTTTTTTAAGCCCTGACTTTCTTTTGGCAAAACTGGGCATTTGTCCCATTTGCTCTTGCCAACTGATCATCAGGGGCATGGAGGAATGTGTGTGTGTGTGGGGGGGGAGGCAACACCAGCCCCGCATGGGGGGAGGGCTCAGGAGAGCGGCTTGGGCTGGGCTGGCCATGAGCAGGCGGCAGGGGGACTCAGGCTGCCCCGTGCGTGGGGAGGTGAGGGGAGCCTCAGGCTGGCCCTGCGTGGGCAGGCGGTAGGGTGACCAGATAGCAAGTGTGAAAAATCGGGACGGGGGTAGGGGGTAGTAGGCACCCATTTAAGGAAAAGCCCCAAATATTGGGGCGGTCCCTATAAAATCAGGACATCTGGTCACCCTAGCAGGCAGCACGGAGGGCTGGGGCCGGCCCTGCGCTGGGAGGGGGGTATTGGACCGACTTCTGGGGTGTCCCGTTTTCCCTTGGGAAAATATGGTCACCTGATCTTTGAGGCACTGAAGTACTCTTTACTCATAAGTGACTTTCTCTTGATTATTCTGTTTTCAAGACATGCACAGGGCTTGCAATGATCTTGCTATGTCTATCTGTAATGACCTCACATACCTGCGTGATGCCACGTACTTTAACTGTTCATGTTTTTCCTTTTCAAATGGATTCTTTGGGGTTTTAATAATCAGGTAACTGCTTTTCAGGAAAAATGACTAGCATTGGAGCATGGCAAGTGGCTGCCTTGGAAACATTCAGCACTTATTGAAATACAGCAGCACACCAATACTTCAGTCACTTGGTTCCCCACTCGTTTGTTTTCTCCTTGGAGCGCCTCTGTCTTTACTGATTTCAACAACAAATTCTCTCTCTGTCTATTCTGCAGAGCATTCAATCAATCTGCCCACTCTCAGTGAGAGAGATGTTGCTCCCAACTTGTTTGCTTGGAAGGGAAGTAATGCTTTTAGAATCCCATTAAAATTTGGAATGCTGGGCTGTATCAGAAAACAAAACAGCCAAACTGATTATTTTCCTTGTGAAGTCTCTCGAGATTAAACATCTTGTTAGACAAAGAGGGAAATAATGAAACCTGAGTATTTAAAGAGCAGCACGCAGGATTAGGACTCACTTGTAAATCCTTTAATACAAGTCCTCTTTTCCTCCAGTCAATGACATTGGTAAGCAAAAGTCTTTTTAAATTATGTTGCAGCAGATCTGTTTTTTTGCTGTGCCTGCCCCCACAGCTGATGGAGAAATCGCTGAGCTAAGCTTGTGATTATGTTCTAAACCAGAGTCAGGGAGGAACCCTGCTGTAACTGCTGCTGTTTTAAAGGAATATTGGGTCACAAAAATATGATTTCCAGGTAGCAAATAGGCTTGTGCAGCTGCCTGCTGTGTGCAGACACACTCAGCAGGATTTCCCCGGCTGACATCATGCACAGAAGACCATCTGATTCCCTGGAATATTTACCAGTCTTCATTTTGCTGCAGATACTGAGCGGGTGAGGGGTTGTCCAATGTGTAACATTTTCTTACCTTACGTTCAAAGTTTAATAAAACAATCTACATCATCGTCTATTGATTAAATCTATCCACAGTCTGCATTTAAAGACACTTTATTTGAAGCACTCTCCTAGAACTTTCTCTGATTATTCTGTATATTACAGTAGCACTCAGACGTCTCTCAAGACCCAGCTGGGCTGGGCACTGAATGAACGCATCTGGTCTATACTTAAACGTTTCACTGAAGTAGCTATGCTGGTTAGGAGTGCAATTTTTTTTTTACCAAAATTGCTATGCCAGTGAGAGCCCTAGTGTAGATGCACTTATACCAGTATAACTGTGCTTATACAGGTAGAGTTTATGCCAGCTGGGGGGAATTAGCATAAGCTATAGTCCTGGTTTACACTTAAACGTTTTGCTGGCAGAGCTATGTCAGTTAGGAGTAAAAGAATCACAACACCCTCACTGACATAGTTATGCCAGTAAAAACCCTACGTTAGATACAGTGACCCCGGCAAAACAGTGCTTTTGCCCCTATGGCTTATTTTATTCAGCTAAAATAAAAGCTATACCAGCAAAAGGAGGTCTGCCAGCATAAGCTGTATCTCCACGAAGTGGGTGTACCAGTACAGTTATACCAGTGTCACTAGGTCAGCAAATCCTTTGTAATCTAGACAAGGCTGTACGGATATAAGCACTCCTACTCTACTATGTCTGCATTCACACTAGAGTGCTTTCCCAGTTTAACTGTGCTGGCAAAACTGTCCTCATGTAGACAAGGCCACAGTAAGTGACACTCACTGCCCCAAGGGGCTAACAATCTATACAGACAACAGATGGGACAGGAGAACAGGTTCAGAGAGGGGAAGTGACTTGCCTAAGATCACACAACAGGTCAACGAAAGAGCTCTGAGCAGAACCAAGGTCTCCTGACTCCCAGCCCATTGCACCACACTGCCTGTCTCTCTGACAAGAGTTTTAACCATATGGTTTTGATAACTTTCATGGTGTGATAGTTAGCAGTTTGTACTAGAGAACACACATCAGTTGATGCCATACATTTACCCTAAGCATTGAGACAGAAACACAAAAGTAAAGTAACTTCTCCAGTTTTAAATGCATAAGAACATCTTGGTTTTATTGATCAATGAGATTAGAAAGGCAACACGTGTTAACAGAGAGGCAATTAATCCTGACACATTTTTGAGGTAATTATTTTCTTTAAATTTAATTTAGAAATTTTGAGTGGCATTTTCAAAAATGTGCTCAGTATTACCTAACCCTGCTCTTATGGGAGTCAGTGGGAGTTTTACCACTGACTATCATGGAAACAACACGGAGCACTCAGGAAAATTCCACCTTTTCTGTGGAAAGCTGGGCTAAAATGTATAGGCTTGGATGCCTAAAGTTAGACAGCAAAATACAAGTAGCCTGTGTGACGGTGCCCCCAATAAGGCTTTATGGAAACATGCTTATGAATATATATGACATAACTGGAATATGTTCTGTGCTACATATGCCATGTAACATCTCTATGTAAAGGTTATGATCTACTGAATCTATTCATCCTATTTGTATGCATGCATCATTTTTGTATTTGAAGTTATGAATATTGGTCGTGTAGTGGCTTGATTTCTAAATAACCTTAGTAGAGCATTTGGTCAGTTCCTAGAGAAAGGAATTCGCAAAGTTAAGTGCCCAATCGAGAAGCACTTAAGGAACAATGCATCTTGGAAGGCTCCAGTCCACATAAGATGTCTTCCTGGAGACATTGAAAAATACCATGTGGGCAATGGCTTCCGCCTGTAAAAACTGTGTGTCATGCATGGACCTGTGACTGGCCCAGGTGACTCCAGAACTCCATCTTGGAGCTGGACTTTGCATAGGCGAGAGGAGGGGGTCTCCACCCACAAGAGAAAGTCTATTTAAGCCCGTGGGAGACCTTCCATTTTGTCTTCACCTGGCTAAAGAGAGAGCCTCTCCACCCGCAAGAAAGAAACTGGAACAAAGGACAATAACCCCAGGGGGTGTGAGTGATTGCTGGACCTGAACGAGAAGGAGATCAGTCTGTAAAAGGAAGCTTACTGGAACTTACTGGAAGCTTACTGGAACTGGTGAGGTTTTGTCTATATTCAGTTTTATTAGACATAGGCTTGTGGGTTTTATTTTATTTTGCTTGGTAATTCACTTTGTTCTATCTGTTACTACTTGGAACCACTTAAATCCTACTTTTTATTAAATACAGAATCACTTTTTATTTAGTAATTAACCCAGAGTATGTATTAATACTTGGAAGGGCAAACAGTTGTGCATCTCTCTCTATCAGTGTGGTAGAGAGTGAACAATGTATGAGTTTACCCCGTATAAGCTTTATACAGGGTAAAATGGATTTATTTGGGGTTTGGACCCCACTGGGAGTTGGGCATCTGAGTGTCAGGGACAGGAACACTTCTGTAAGTTGCTTTCAGTTAAGCCTACAGCTGTTAGGGGATGTGGTTCAGACCTAGGTCTGGGTTTGCAGCAGGCTAGTGGGTCTGGCTCAAACCAGGCAGGGCACTGAAGTCCTAAGCTGACTGGGCAGGAAAGCAGGAGCAGGAGCAGGAGTTGTCTTGGCACATCAGGTGGCAGCTCACAGGGGGTTTCTGTGATCCAACCCGTCACAGCCTGATCTTCAGAAGTGCTGAGCATCTGCCATTCCCGATTAAGTCAAGGGGAGTTGCAAGTACTCCGCAGTTCTAAGTATTAGGTTGCTTTTATTTCGGTATCTAACTGTGGATTTAGGTGCTTAACTTTAGGCCCCCAACTCTGAGCATTTTGGCATTGGGTTTCTGTGTATAGCAACACAATACTCTTTCACCCCACAGCTACAGTGAGTATTTATTTATTCACTCCTGCTGATATTTCCCAATTCCAAGGCCACACAACTCCCTTTGGAATCAATGGAAGTTATATGGCTAAATTACCAGAGTCACTCTAAAAATCTCAGCCTCTACTAGGACATTGTGGCTCAGGATTGCTGACAGTAGGGGAGGGTTTCTAAGCAAGACGAGTGAGTGGTAAACTACCATAAAACATTTCAAATCCACCCACAATGAACAATCAGTACTTGTACAGGGCTTTTTTTTTTTTAATTCAGAAGACAAATATTGCTTAAGGAAGAGGCAGAAAAAACTCAAGATTTGTCTGTGTGTGTGTGTGTGTGTGTGTGTGTGTGTGTGTGTGTGTGTGTGTGTGTATGCGTGTGTGTGTGTGTATACACGCATAATTTTTCATAGAATAGTAAAATTAATGCTGGAAAGACTCTTACCAGGTCATCCTCTCTTCCCTTGTGACAGTAAAGGTCTTTTCTAACAAACAGTAAATATCTATTTCAAGCCAATTATTTATTCTAAATCATTGCACTGAAAAACCTGCAGAACTGGAAAGATTTTTGCCCAAATAATTGTACAAGGACATTGATCCAACTCAAATTAATGTTTTATCAATAGCTCCCTGCGTATTTCAGATGTCACCAGTTATTAGCACCACATAATGGTTAATTAGACGATGCATTGTTTGCAATGGGGAGAAGTGAATATTGAAACTAGACTAACTCTGCTCCCGTAGAAGACAATGGGAAGTCTGAGCAAGAAGGCAGCTGATCTGGGTGTCAAGGAACATTCTAAGGCCTGATCTCTACCACAAAGTTAGGTTGACACAAGGCAACTTATGTCAACCAAGTTATGCATGTCTCTTCACTTCAACTGGGCTACCGCAGACATAAGTGCCCCATTATGCCAATTTACTAACACCACTTCCCCAAGCAGTGTAGAACCAAGGTTGGTGTGTTTAGGTCAACACAGTGCGAGTGTAGACACTGCATTATTTATGTCGACTGTTACTGACCTCCAGCAGTTGTCCCACAATGGCCCACACTGACCACTCTGGTCATCATTGTGAACTCTGCTGCCCAGGTCTCACCTAGACCGAAAGCCCCCCTTTCACCTATAAAGCCACATGAATTTTGAAATTCCTTTTCCTGCTTGCCCAGCTTGGCAAAAACACCTAGCAGCTCTCCACTGTTGAGTGCAACTGCCCAACTGACCATGCTAGCTACATGCTCCAGACACACTTCTGCCTGGAGTAGACAGGAGGGGGTGGCTCTCCTGGGCCTGTGTGAAAAGAGGGTTTGCAGACACAGCTCCAAACAGTCACAGAAACTTGAACATCTACAAGCAGATTGCTTGGGGGTTGCAGGAGAAGGGCTATGAGAGGGACCAACGGCAGTGCCGCGTGAAAGAAAAAGAGCTGTGGTGCGTGTACCAGAATGCCAGGGAGGCCAACAATCATAGAATATCAGGATTGGAAGGGACCTCAGGAGGTCATCTAGTCCAACCCCCTGCTCAAAGCAGGACCAATCCCCAATTTTTGCCCCAGATCCCTAAATGGCCCCCTCAAGGATTGAGCTCACAACCCTGGGGTTAGCAGGCCAATGCTCAAACCACTGAGCTATCCTTCTCCCCCCACACCCTAATTGATCTGGTACAGAACTGCAGACCTGCCACTTTTAGAAACAGCTGCATACTATCCTCAGCAGAGACCCCACCACCATCCCCAACAGCACCCTGGATACCTCCGAGAAGCCCGAGTCACTGGCCCCTGCCGTGAATAGCGAGGGGGAGGAGTATATGGGATAGGTGACCAGGGGATCCAGCTGCAGAGTGAACCAGGACCCTGTGGTTGATGCCACTGTGCTCCAGCCAGTCCTGCCAGTGGAGCACGGGTGAACCCAATGCAGGGGAGGAACGTCGGGTAAGTGTGCAGTATCATTTTCAATTACAGGGATGGCCCCCCCGAAGTAACAGGACACATCTTTTGACTTATCATTAATTGACGTGTGCTAGAAGAGGTGGTGGTACAACCAAGAGGGATAGCGTTGCTATCTGCTTTTCATTCCCCTCTAGAGTTAGGTAGTGGGGCGGCCACGGGGGCAGTTTGCTTATGTTCACAGGGATGTCTCGTGAATCCTCCTAAATAGCTCAATGCAACTTTCCATGCAGGTACTCTGCAATCCTCTGCTGAAGGTTTCTAGGGAGGGCTGCCTTATTTGATATGTGAAATTGGTTAATTAAAAGCATCTTAACTAGGCCTGTATTACCATATGTCCTCAATTCTTATAAGAGAAATGTACATATATAATGTAGTCAGCAGCACTGAGATTGTGCAGTATCTTCTCTGTTATGAGTCATCTCCAGTATACACTTGGTCGTTACACGTCATATACACATCTTAAAAATAGGAGCACAGATCCACTACTACACTGCGTACCACCCTAGTAATGCAAAGCCGCACTTAGCCAGCCAGCTAAGCCTCATTTATAGTTGTCTGGGGTCACCAGAACAGTGCAAAGCAAGGAGAACTTCTTGGTGGATGTGGGTAACATAACATTTTATTTTGCCATTAGCACTTCAAAGTTTGTGTTATTTGGGGAAAGATGCACTGACTTTGTCAAACAAGAGCAAGGCTGTTAAGCCAGGGAGTCCCACAAAGCCAACTGGCAGAGGGGCCACCATACTGTAAGACATATCAAACCTGACACACTCATTACCCCCAACACACTGATGTCATAATACGTAGCTGAAAGGTGTCTTGTAAGGTATTGGATGTAAACTGGTGACACCCTGATCCTGGAAATCAGTGCACGATGTATGTAGGGATTGTGTACAAAATTATAGATGGGTACTGGAAATATGTCCTTAGACTGTGTTTGGGGGGCAGTGCATGAATCTAGCCTGCCCTAGAGAAAGGAATGTAGATTTACCTGTCTGACTGGCTTGATTGCTAGCAAGAGGATAATGAAAGTACATTTACAGAAATGGTAAATAAAGCCATCAAGCTAACAAGCAGCAGCTTAGTGAGCACACTAGGGGACAGAGTTTGCACCCCAGGAATCATTCCTGGTTCTTGAGGCAGACACAATGGACTTTGGGTCATATAAGGGGAGCAAAAAGCCATTTTAGTTATCCATCACTTAGGGAACAAAGGGGACAGCAGCCTTGGATTCTGTGAACCTTGGGTACTAGCCTGGAGAGCTGGAGATGCCCGTAACTTGAGGTGAGTAAGAAAACTGCTTAGTCAGATTGCAACTTGCTAAGATTAAGTTTGAGTCACTAGAAAGTATGTTTTGTTTTGTTTGTGTCCATACCTGCCTCTTTCTTATTTAATATCACTTACATCTCTGTTCTTGGTTAATAAACTTATTCTTGTTTTATTACCAAACCATCTCAGTGCTGTGTATTAAAGTGAGTCTGAGTCTTCAGCTAACCTAATAGGCTGCTGTGGGCTCCATCTCTTTGGAGACAGCAAACCTAACTTCTGTGAGCATCCAGTGAGAGGGAGTGGACACTGCAGAGAGACGTCTTGGGGGAATTCAGGAACTGGGGTTCACTGATTGCCAGTCTAAACCTTGCTTGCAGGTAACAGGAGTTTGCAGGCAAGGCAGACAGGCTGGTGCATCAGGGAGCTGACACAGAGCTCAGCACAGCAAAGCTCTCACACAGGGGCTTACAGCTCTGGGTGCCTTGAGCAGGACCTGACAGTATTTTTGCACTTCTTAGAGTCCTTTCTAGAGAGCCACACTATTTATATATCTGCAGAAAGGCTATCACAGGGCGTCTGCTGTTCTAACCTTTTCTTTGTTATGCTGGGGCCACAGATACCATTTATTTATCCCCTCGTTGACGTGAAGCTGTTACCTCCTGGTGACTCAGTGCTGAAAGGTAGAAAAGAAAAGAATAAAAGCCATTCTGAAACATATCCCCTGATGCGTTTAGCTAGGGAATCAGGTGAAAAATATCAGACTGTGCTCTTCAAAACCACATTTTCCTGCACTCTACAGAAGATATTTTAGGAGGAGACTTTTAAAGGCACAGAGGGTAGTTCCCATTGGCTTTCAATGGGAGTTGGGCATTTAATATTCAGCTGTGCCTTTGGAAAATCTTCCTCTATTTTTTATTTTGAAATAAGCTCTTAAGTTTTAAACCAGCCCATTTGTCCTCTTCTGGACAGTTCCACCCACTTTTCTATGTAGCGTATGATCACAGCACCTGTTGGATTAGACTTTAAGGGTAGGGCCTATTTATCAGAATTTGACTTGTATAGGCCTATCATTTAGGTCTTCCCTGGGACTGGAAGTACAGGACAGCATTTCAAAAAGTATAAAGAAGAAGCTGGGTTTGAACAAGACTTGCAAACATGGATCCATGAAGAGACTTCCTTTTCTCTGCATAACGCTCCTGGATAAATGAAGCTGTGTGATAACTTGGTTAGCCCAAAGGAAGGTTCCTGATTTCTATCGCAGCTAAATCAATGCTCCCTTTTAATTCTATTAATCCCTTTGGAAAACTTCAGGAATCAGGACTCTCACTAAAAATCTGATGTGTCATCTGAGTTGAACGTGGTAACTCAGGAGTGTCAAGATCTAAAGATGGCCACATTTTGCATTATTGTCACGGTATATACATTTAGCACCACCCCTTTGACTCAGTCCACAGCAGACCTACGACTGCTGTCAAAGGGGAGGTTTGCACACAGATCAAGCTACAGAGTGGTCTTTATTTCATTAAAAACATGGCTTTAACCATCATCGCTATGCTGATGACTCACAAGTCTGAGTCTACTCCAGCTGTGTCTCCTTCCATCCAGACTAAAATCTCAGGCTCTCTTTGGTGGCTGGATGCCTAGGAGGAAACATTCCAGTTAACTCCATACATGGTCAAAATGGAGCTCCTGATCCTTTTCCCCTCCTTCCTTTCTTAGTCACTAAAGCTCTTCTTTTTCAGCTTTTATTTTTTATTTCCTGGGAATGTTTTGGATTTTACTTAAAAAACATTTAAAATGGGAGGAAATGGTAAAAACCAAAAATGAAGGGCAGCAGGCCAGGGGAGCGGGCTCGCTGGTACCCATGGGGATGGACGGATACCCACTGCATGGCAGTTGAAGAAGCCTTCCACTCCTTGCAGTGGTCAGGTGGTCTCTGCTGCCAGGACCCAACTTCCTGCCTCTCTCGCTTCCCCAATGTGCAGGGAAAGGAAACACGGCTGGGGTCAGAAGGGAAGTGGAAGGCTGCACCCCATGTGCACTGACCCCCTGACTGACAGAGCCCCCTCCTGACCCCATAAGCCCTTCAGGGCAGCCCTGTTTGCTTCCTCTGCAAAAGAAATTCCTCCATCTCGAGAAATCAAAATTTGGATGAAAAACGGATAAAACCCAAACACTGGCTTTTGTAAAAACCCAGGGACTTTGGGAGGAATACAAAACAACAAATACTGAGAATGATGGGCCTTAGTCACTGTGGACAGTATCCTGCTCCCTGTTGCTCAGGCCCATAAACTGGTTGTCATCTTTGATGCAGACCTCTCCCTAGACCCGCACATTCAAGGGGTATTGAAATCTGCCTGCTTCAGCGTTCATCCAGGCTCTCATCTCGTGTCCCAGTTTCTGCAACCTTCCTCCTCCCTAGCCTAGAGAAATGCCATTCTCACATCCCCTTTCAATCCATTCAAAATGCTGCTGTAAAGACTGGGCATCCCCACCTTGATGCTCCAGCCACCTCTCGGCATCCCTACACTAGCTCCCTCACTGCCACGATAGTCACCTCCTGGCGATGGGGGAGGTGGGGATGACTACTTGCCTTGCCTTTCAAAATCCTTCATGGCCTATGCCTGCTCCATTTTTCTCTTATACTCTGTCAAGCTGATGACTCTGGTTGCACTCTGTCCACAACACCAGGCTTTATTGCTCATGAGGCAAATGGAGAGGTTGGTTTGGGCTCTTCTGCTATCACACAGCTCAGGTTTTTGAATGCCAAGAAGGGCAACGTGAACATTAGATCACAAGAGGTACAGTTAAATGTATCAGGAAGATTTGCAAAGCAAGAGGTTACTGAGCCAATATCACAAATCAGAGCATGCTTGAGCAGAGGAATGGCAATCTCTTTAGGACCGAATCCAGCAAAGCACTGATTGGAGCATGTAGGGTTACCATACGTCCGTATTTTCCCGGACATGTCCGGCATTTTGGTTCTTAAATCACCGTCCGGTAGGAATTTTTAAATATCTAAAAACGTCCAGGATTTTGCCATTATTATTTTTCCCCAAAGAAGAGTTGATCATTCAAGAAAGAAAGTGAATGTTGATCACTCGAGAGAGTGCCCGTTTCCCCCGCCTAGCTCCCAGCGCTTGTGCTGCGAAACAGCTGTTTCGCGTGGCTGGGAGGGAGGAGGGAGAATGCGGCACACTCAGGGGAGGAGGTTGGGCCAGGGCAGGGATTTGGGGAAGGGGTCTGTGATGTTATGAGTGTAATACAATATATCATTGAAAGGTGACAGGGCCAGAAAGAGTTAATTAACTCACAGACTGACCTGACCCATGGCCGAACTTTAGAGACTGGTTAGGAAGATATGTAAATGAATAGAGCTTTGAAATGCAAGCCTGTATTATTAGCAATAGAAGAGTAGATGTTTGCTCAGGTCTTGTGATGTAAGCAAACAAGTCTTGTCTATTGCTATAGCTTTGATTCAAAGATCAAAAGAGGAATATTAACATTTAGGAAGACACTTGAGTGAAATAGTATTATTGTCAATATGTCTCTTTGAAGGTTGTGATAACCTGTAGCTAAACTGTTTAATGGATAAATTATCCTGTGCTAATTGCCAGGATGTTTAGGAGAAGGAAAGTTAAGCCTGTTATTTTCTCAGGCCAAAAGGCTGCTGGAAATGTATAAAAACCCTGGGATATGATCCTTCTTCATCTCAGATCTGCTTTGGGTTTCAAGGGAAAACCCTAAGCCATAAGGATTGAGATCCCCAGTCACTGACTGGAGTCACCCTGAATATGGACATTGGACTATAACCTATGGACTATTTGTAAAAGAACTTTTGGCAACTACAAGCTCATCTCTGCTGTGTATCTGAACCTCAAGAATTGAATTCAAGTCTGTCTGTATATTGATCTTTTAACCAACACTCTCTCTCTTTTCTTTTTTTAATAAATTTTAGTTTAGTTAATAAGAATGGACTATAAGTATGTATTTGGGATAAGATCTAAGTTATCATTTGACCTGGGTCTGGGGCTTGGTCCTTTGTGGTCAGGAGAACCTTTTCTTTTATAGGATGAAATAAGATCTTCAGAATTTATTGTCCTGTGTTTGACAGGTGTGTCTGGATGGAGGCCTGAGGGTGGGCACTTTAAGGGAACTGCATTATTTGGGCATCTGAGTACCCAGGGAGGTGCTGTAGAAGCTGCTTTGGGCTGGCTGGGTAAATCTAAGTATAGGAATATCCACCAGCGTGTGGGGTTTGTTTGCCCTGTTCTGTTTGCAGTTCACCCCGATTGAGTGATCTTCACTGGCTCCCACAGGCAGGGTCACAGGGTCCAATGGGGCAGAGAGGGGGCGGAGACTTTGGGGAAGGGGTTGGATCCAACTGCCCAAACTGCTACTTGCTGTAGTTCTTTAATCACTGCAACTAACCTAGCAATAGGACCGTTTAGGAAAGGAGGGCTATCCAGTAGCATGTTATGGGGAAGGATTGATTTTTATGCACATACAGCTCACACCGCTCAAATTTCCAAAACAAACAAGTCACCTCCAGGTTGAGGCCAAGCAAAGAGAATTTCAGATTTAAAGGAATTTGTCTGAGAAAGTTGGAAGGAAGTGGAAAAGGGAGGGCTGGAGTGGCAATTGGAACATCCCATTCTCTGTAGTTTGTGTTACTTTGACTGGCTGTAATAGTGTTTAACAGCCAGATGTTTTTAAAAGATCAGCACTGTTGACGTTTGATCCCAGACCTGATTGTGGGACGCATGTATTTATAAGCAGGCTATAGTTTATATAGTCCATATGCTAAGAAATGCTAAAACTATTGATAAGGAAACCAATTAAGCTGTAATCCAAGAAGGGGAAACAAATATTTATATTAATATTTAAGATAAGCTTTGCAACAAGTGTGAGGCCTAGTAAGGGCTGACAGGTTGCATGAGGTTAAGTAGCAGTTAGCATAAGTGTTCGACTTAGATTACAAAGTTACAGGGGCTTTTTGCCATATGTATCTTGTAAAAAACAAGCAAAACCACAAAAGAACTAAAACCGATTTCTAGGGGATTTTTGGTACATGTAACCATGAGGTTCATCACATTGACATGCTGGAAATATTGGGAAATGTACTAACCCAAATAACTTATGTCAACAAACAGAACCCCGCTTCTGGTTCTCTGGAATGCCACACATGGACAGAGGGCTGGTAGGCAATCTAAATATGGTCACGGGACATGTGTGGGTGTACGGGGGAAAATATGTATAAAAAGGGGTGTTATATCCAATCTCTAGGGGGCATATCAGAGTGACAGGATGGCAGAAGCCTGGGTCGCCACCTGCCACTTATGATGTTCTCCACTTTCTGTTTTCTTCTGTCTTTGTTTTCAACAGTCTCCATGGTGCCATGAGTCTGTCAGCACTGGGAGTTTTTACATTCTGGGTATCTGTTTTTTCTCAGCTAGTGGTCAAACTCGGGGTAGCCTGAGGTCTTGTCTCTCTCACCCTCAGAAGTTGGTCCAATAAAAGATATTACCTCACCCACCTTGTATGATGAAGTGGGGGATTTTCTTGGTTTTTTTCTTGGTTATTTTCAATGGTTTGCATGCAGAGGGGATGGGACTCAGTTTCCCTGTGTGTTACAGGTTTAACGAGGGGATGGGAGAGGGCATTTGTTGTTACAGAGGACCAGCGATGGAACTTGGGACCCTGGCCAATGGCCGGGAGAATGGAGACCCCAGTGACTGGTGACTTGGTGACCGGGAGGCCCAGCTCGGACGTCACAGCCAGTTCTGGCCAGTTGGAGGACAATGGGCTGCAGAGAGAGGATCCCAGTGACCTGACCAGCTGGACAGATGAGAGAAGAGGCTGAGAGGAGAGGAGGCCCAGGCAACGCTGTTTACCTAGGACAGAAGACAAAGGACAGAGGCAGGATTTGGGGGCAGGTGATATCGGATGCCCAGCTGGAAAGCGCGGGGTCTCTGGACTGGAGAAAGAGAGCAGGCAGCACCCATCTGGATGCAGGAGAGACTTAGATGTACTGTGCTGAGGGAGGACAGGCCTGAGGGCTCTGAGAGTTTCCTGTGCTGTGTTCAGATGCTCAATAAACCCTCCTGTTTTACGCTGGCCGAGAGTCGCTCGGGTCTAGAGATGAAGGTTGCATTATTCCCTCTAGGTGTGGAGGCCCCAGGGGTCCAGAGCGAGTGGACTCCCTGAGGGGACCCACAGCAGACAGGCGTGCTGAAGGCTCAGAGAGGTGCGGTTCCAGGAGGCAGAGGGGCCTATGGCTTAACCCCCGAGAGAGAGTGGACCCCCGAGAAGGGCTGTACGAAGCCAAGAGAGAGCATGAGTCCTGTGAGCCTGTGACACCTTGTCTCTCTAATATCCTGGGACCAGCACTGCTACAACACCACCACATAATGCTTATGTTTGGAACTATTTGGATGGTAAGTAAAGTTTTCATATTTCTATGTGTGACCCACCAATCTCAATCTTAATAATAAATGTACATAGCTGCCCGAGTAAAGAACCTGGAATCAATGATTTGTGCAATTGTCACTCAAAATTAATCAAAGGCTACAGCACCTAAATGAAACACCCAAGTTTTCAAAAGTGCAACAACATACTGCATGTGTGGCTAATCTCAATAAGAAGAAGAGGTGCGAGGAGAAGCAGTGATTCATGATCAGAAGATGGAGAGCTAATGGGAAAGAATTTCAAAATTGCTCAAGTGACTTAGGAGTCTAAGCCTCACTGAAAGTCAACAATACTTAGGACTCCAAGTCCCATCATTTCAAAGGAGTTAAGTACTTAAATACCTTTAAAGGATCTGGTTCTTAGGCAGTTTGAGAATTTTACCTAATGTCTCCTCACTGACAACACAGATGTCACTGCACCTTGGATGGGTCTCAAGAGTCTGACGCAAAATTAAACACACAAATATATCTATTTTTGTTTTTACTATTATGGAAGAGATAAGGCCCTCCCCAATGCACCATTATTTGGCCAGCAAGGATCAGAAGTCCCTTAGCAAATAACTATGGCTACTGGTCCTTCTTGCACTAATAAAGGACCAATGTGTCAGACCGTTTCCCATAATTATTTCTCTAGGACTTCCCTGCTTGTTAGATCCCAGAAGTTCAAGTTTCTTATTGTTTTGCATTTGTTATGATAACACAAGAGTTTCTGATTTGTTAAGATATACAACCTGTGTTTTCCAAGTGTCTAGTGATTTTGGGACCTTGAGACACTTTAAAGGCAACTGATTGCAGAGGGTAGGTGCTCAATGCTTTCCAAAAATCCAGAGTGGTGTCAGACATACTTATTTTTTAATTCTTATTCAACAAGTATTAAGATTTAAGTCAAATGTGGTTTCCCCCCTCCCTGCTTATGATCCCCTGCTTCAATTCCTTATTTGACTTTATCCAAGCTTAAACTCTGAAGTGCCAAGCAGTTAAAATGTGGGACCTACCAACCTGGATGGTGTTTCTTTAATATGTTGGGCATAAGGGCCCCACGTGGTATCTCAAATGATTTTTCCCACACAGTCTGTATTTCTAGTTGTTATCTGCTTTTCAAAGTGTTCATTAACCCTGAAAATGTTTTCCTTTAAATATACCAGTTATTAGAACCAGCAGAGGACAGACCAACATTTTGGCCTGAAATCTCACTTACCCGTAGTGTGTCTACACTGCAATCAGCTGGCATGACTGCAGCACATATAGACTTCTAGATTTAGCTAGACCAAAGCTAGCTTGTCTACACATGCGGTAATCGCACCCTCTGACTCCTTTTCACCATCCTGGCAATGCACAGGGGCCATAGTAGGGTAAATGAGATCAGGCTTCCACTGGATATACAGTGCTTGGTGAAGAACCTTTCAAGTTCTTTCCCAGATAGAGGCAAAACCTGAAGAAGCCTACATTCCAGCAGACAAAATACAAGCCAAGGTCCATGGATCTGGAAAGCACCCATTCCAATGCCTCGCTTTCTGAAGATATAAGGTACAGTTGCTCTATTATTAACAGGAAACCTCTGATTGATTGCCATGAGAATGGCAAAGATTGAATGATGCCAACTCTCCATTCTGCCTTGGGAAGTCCAAATGTCTGAAGCCAATAAGGTATCCCTTATCCTCTCCCACTGTATCTTATGGTGCCAAGGGCCAATTGCTTTAGCTCTTTCTGGACAGCTTGTATAGACCATGAGCCTGACTACCCTATGATGTATCGTATCTGCTGCCTTATGCTATAAAACTGCAGATGGAAGCTTCATGCAGCAAGAAGACTAACCGAATACTAAGGATGTGAGAAACAAAAGCAAGAATAATTCAATGGAGTGTCCTGCAGCTTAGCACACATGGAATCCCCAACTATATCCTTCCTTTCTGTACTCTGCTGTAGATAAGTACTTAGGGCAAGATTTTGATCTCTGCGACCTTTGTGTGAATCTAATAACACTCCAATGATTTTAATGATGTTACTCTTCATTGATAGTGGTGTAATTGAGATTAGGTTCAGGCCCCTAGTTCTATAATAATGTACATTTTCCCAGCATTGTGGATTTGCCTCAACATATGAAAAAAAGTTTCAGCATCATTTTTACTGAGTGAACTTCCTATTTTAATGACAATTTTAGTATATTTACACTAAGAAAGTGTGTCTGTTCACCATTAATTACAGTAAAGAGAAACATAGGACTTGCCAGACTGGATCAGACCAGCTGTTGGCTTCATCTAGCCCAGTATCGTGTCCCTGACAGCGTCCACTACTAGCTACTTTGGAGGAAGGTTCAAGAAACGACTGGACTTTTTTGAGTAACTTGCCCAGAGGGGAAGTTCCTTCTAACCCCCTCAGGTAAAAGGTTGGTGTAAAGGATTCAAGGAAGGGGAAGCTAAAATAAATACATCCTCTCAGGGAAGGAGCAATCTTAAGAAAGTTCATAAGGCCCTTAACTCAGGGCTCTGGTTCAGAACTCCTAACCTTAGCAAATAAAAGTATCTGGGGCCAGTCCCGCTGATCCCCTGGAGCCTCAGGCCAGCCTGCAGTGGTTCATTCCATGCTAGGCTCAGGCTCTCTCCCCTGATCAGCAGCCTCTTCCTGTTTAAGCAGCCCAGGGCAAGGGGATCCTTGACTGAACCCATTTATTTCAGATTCAAGCTCCAGACTGTTTTCTTAAATTCTTGCCATCAATGCTCTCTCTTCGCAATAAGTTCCCCAGGTTAATTGTGCATTGCGCAAGAAACGATTTCCTTTTACCAGCTTTACATTTACTGTCTTTACATTTGCTGTCTTTCAATTTCATTGAATAGCCCTTTGTTCTTCTATGATGAGAAAGGGCAAAGATGAGCCCTTGTTTTCCCTTGTCTATATCACTATTATCCTCTCTCTCTTTATTATATCCCCTCTTATTCATCTCCCCAAATTAAAACTTTACAATCCCTCTTTATAGTGAATCCTCTGGTCATCTCCATTGTCCTCTCTGAACTCCCCTCTACCTGAGAAAGGGTAAGGAGAACCCAGTACTCCAGGGCAGGGCTACTACCGTTCTCAGAATGTTTCCCCCCATTCTATTTGTTAGGCATCCTAACCTTGGGAAATCAAGGGTTTTTAGTGGTCCATCATTTCTCAGATTGCCTTTTCTCTATTCCACTAACTAATTCAGCTTCCTGCCCTCCCTCAGCACCAAACTTCCTGTCTATCTCCCTATGTATAAGGCCCTCATCACCATAGTGCCTGAGCACCTCATAATCAATTAGAGGGAAGGACCACCCACATTTTACAAAGGGGGGACTAAGACACAGATATGAGCATTAAACAATTTGCTCAATATGGCTGTACTAAAGCCAGGATTTGAACCCAGATCTCTAATCCCAAAACAGTACCCTAGCTACGAGGCTTCCCAAGACAGTACCCTACCCTAGCTACAAGACAGTACTGTAGCTTCCTCTGTAGCAGTCTTTGCAGGCCAGTAAGGACTGGCCATGTGTTAAACGACTGAGTTCAGACGGGGCTGATAATAGTTCGTTAGGGAAGGCCTTACAGCTATCATAGCAGTATTGCTTCATTGTCAACATTTTACCTTGAAGCAGGTGCTTTCTTTTTACGCCTTGTCTCCTGGACCTGGCGCAGCTGTGCACGCTGCAATTGTTGTACCTCAGAGCTTACAGCGCGTTTGAAATTGGGACTAGACAAAGTACACAAACCATCAGTAGTAAAAAGCATCAGAACAACTTCATCTATCGATATAACTTGCTATGTTTTCTTCTGCAACTTTACAAAACTGCAGCAGTCTTAATCACACAGGCACAGCCGCTCCATTTTAAAGAAATGCACGGGGAAGAGTTCTGAAGGATGGGAATGTCCACAAACAGCCTCCTATGGCAGGGGTGGGCAAACTATGGCCCGAGGGCTGCATCTGGCCCTCCAGATGTTTTAATCTGGCCCTCAAGCTCTCGCTGGGGAGTGGGGTCAGGGGCTTGCCCCGCTCTGGCGCTTCTACGCATAGGGGCAGCCGGGGGGTCCGCACACTGCCCCTGCACCAAGTGCTACCCCCGCAGCTCCCATTGGCCAGGAACCATGGCCAATGGGAGCTGCAAGGACAGCGTCTGCAGACAGGGCAGTGCGCAGAGGTGCCTGGCTGTGCCTCTGCATAGAAGCCAGATGGGGGACATGCCTCTGCTTCTGGGAGCTGCTTGAGGTAAGTGCCACCAGGAGCCTGCACCCCTGACCCTCTCCCATGCCCCAACTCCCTGCCCCAGCCCTGATCCCCTTCCCACCCTCCGAACCCCTCAGTCCCAGCCTGGAGCACCCTCTTGCACCCCCAACCTTTCATCCCCAGCCCCACCCCAGAGCCCACACCCTCAGCCAGAGCCCTCACCCCCTCGCACACCCCAACCCCTAATTTCGTGAGCATTCATGGCCCGTCATACAATTTCCATACCCAGATGTAACCCTTGGGCCAAAAAGTTTGTCCACCCCTACCCTATGGTGATATTCCTGGATTATTACATTGGTAGGGTTGGATTTGGATAGTATATTAGAATAGGGGAATATCCCTTTAAAGATTTTGTTAGCCTTCCAGAGATGCTTGCTGTGTTCAATGTTGTAGAAGCTGCCTGAAAGCAGCCAAGGCAGAAGTGCGTACATAACTTGGCCTTGCATGTTTCTTCCTGCTTAGTAAACATGGTGATTTGGGGCCCAACTGTACCAATGAGGTGTCTTTGTATTGTTTTTATTTTGCAAATAAAACTTTACTTTACTTTACACTTTACTCCCCTCCTCTTCCCTCCCTGGGTCTACCCCCTGTCGGGGATTCTGGCCTGCAGACAAAGATTAAAGCCATAGGTCTACTGACTAAATAAGTTCTGTGTTTAAACCATTTTCTCAGCTTGTTTGTGTCTCACCAAACTATGCCTTTCATCTTGCTAAAGACATTTGAAGATATACGTTGGCAACAAGGTTTGACTTTGAAAACACGGTCTGGGACAAGATGGACCCTGGAAACTGATGACACAAAAGCTCTAAGAAGGGAATATTGAGCAGCTCAAAATTCCTGACACTCCTGGCATCTGAAAGACACCAGCAGTCAGACTACAATCTGGGTCATTTCACTCAAAGTGGAGGAAACTGTAAGATAGGCGTGATGGTAGTTTTGTAGGATAAAATTCTGCAGAGCTATAAAAGGATCAGCAAAACGTTGCAAGCAAGTACTGGGACTCTCTCAACAGTCCCCTCAAACAGATCATTCAGCTGAACTGCGCTATATTACGGAGTTCATTAGGGCTGACATTGAAGCTGTAAATCCCCAAAAGAATTGCACAAAGGCATGGAATACTGGATAATTTTGTCGATATACAGCATAGGACAGATTTCCAGCACCCACAATTGGAGTGAGAGTTTCAAAAGAGCTTAGTTCTGGATCCTAAATCAAGGCCAGGTTTTCAAAGGTTTTGCTCATCTTCCAAAATGCCAAACAGCTGCAGAGAAACCCGCTCCCATAGAAGCATCCTGCTTCAGCTTTTACCTTCACAAAAATTGCACTACAGAGAGACGCAGGCTAAATTGCCCACAACTAGCACCAAAACAGCTTGTTGATCTAGAAGTGTGAACCTCATGTTGTGTGTGAGGGCAGCTGGGTTCAAAACCCAGACAAGCCCTACTTTCTGGGATGGACCTATTAGGACCATTCCATCTCTCACAACTTCCATGGCAATTTATTTGGAAACTGACTTTTTAGACTTTTTCCATCCCCATGCCAGCACTAGAGACCTGTAACCAGTGCAGTGGAAACACTAGGTAACAAGAGGAAGTTAATTTCGAACACCCCGGGCCAAATCCTCAAATGGTGAAAATTGCCATAGCTCCATCCACTCTCTTCTATACACCAGCTGAGGATCTGGCCAACTTCCTCAGATATAATGCTTTTTACATATCCTGTTACTTGACATAGACAATTGCACATGTAAACTTACATTTCTGTGTTAAAGTCACATAGTTCAGTGATAAATCAAAGGAAATCAGCAGCTCTGGTTGCTTGGTGCACCGAAGGAGAAATGACTGCAGCCTTGGCACATAAGAGTTTGATACTTTTGCTTCCGTACAAACCAGGAGAAAACCTCTTTAAATAACGTATTTCCCAGAATTGTCACCTTTCAATGCCAGATCAAGTCCAGTGGCTGTGTAACTTTGGGATAATTATTATTTGAATTTTCAAGTCACCTACAGCAGTGTGTCCTTCGAAGCGGGGTGGAGTCTAATGAGCCACAGCTGCCCTAATGAAGCAGAAGTAATTAGCCAGCATGATTCCATCACCTGGAGCAAGAGGTGACTCCTATCACTCCATTACAGGCATATGCCACTTGATCACAATGAGCTTAATCGGCAAATTTGCTTCACTGGGACATCTCCTAGGGAGCTAATTAAACCCAGTGATAATGAACAACTACTGTTTGACTGTGACAATATTAACAAAAGTTCTGCTAAGACACAGAGGAGAGAACACCCTCTAATGAACCACCAATAGCCATTTAGCAGCAGCATGCCTCCTAAAATCACAGTGGGATACTGGGAGCAGTGCACTTGTAGAGGGAATAGCTGCACAACTTCCTGCAGCCCCCTCCATGCTCCTTGGAGGTCTCCCATGCCGACACTGACCAAGCTTGACCATTCTTAGTTCTTGACAGGAGCATACTTAGAAACATTTTGAGATGCTGGCAAATGTCATGAGTGCCAGCAACTGGGACATGGGCAGTCTTACCTAGTGGTTAGAGCCAGAAACAGGACCCTAGAGTCAGAACTAAGAGTCAGGAACCAGGAGACAAGCACAGGATCACAGTCAGAAGCCAGCCAAGGGAGCAGGGCTAGTTATGTATTAATTACCAAAGGGAAAACGGCCACTTTGGAGCCTTGGTCTGTGGCATCCTCCAGGCTGCAGAGCAACGGCAACGGCAGTACTGAGTGCACTGCAAAGGCTGTGAACTATGTTCTGCTCTGGTTTTCTAACAGTTCAGCAAGCAGGAAAACATAGCGAACCAAAGGGCTCCATCCTCAGATTGCAGTAGAGCTCCACTTGCAGCTAGGGAGAGAGGTTGGGGCAGAGGACAGAAATCTTTGGGGTTCCCCAATCTTAGGATTGCCTGGAGAGTGACTCAGCCTCTGGTGCCACTTACAGCAGCCACATGGAAACTGAGCCAAGGGGCCTCGATGCCAGCCACAGTGGTGCTCCAGCCATGCTACTTTTCACTAGCCATACCCCTGATATGGCCTCTGTGCCAGGAGCTATGAAGCAGGGGCAATATAGAGCTGCCTACATCTTCTCAATACCAACCAGATATTCCCTTCCACCCACGGAAACTTCAGCTGCCTTGTTGGCCGGTCTGTATGGTCCCTTTGCATTGCTGGAGCAGCACAATGGGGAATTCGTTGTCCCAAGTGCCCAGACCCTCAAAAGGTATTGATTTCAATGGGAGTTAGGCGCCTGGAGACTTTTAAGGATCCAGAACACAATGGTTAATTTGTAGACAGTAAGGAGGTTCTCCATCCGTATGAGATCCATCCAAAAGCCACGGCATTCCCCAAACACCCCTGCCATTCTCCCCAAACAACCTAGTACAACCTGATATCACAAAACTGTCTCTGTCTAGCTCACTCACAAGAAAGGGCTAGATGTAGGAATTCCTGTGTAAAGTCCTATGGCCGGTGTCATGCAGGAGCTCAGACTAGATGCTCTGAATGGTCTCAGAAGTCTGAGAGTGTTGCAAGTGATTACAAACATTGGGCACTGCTGTAGTAGTCGCTTGTCAGAGGCTGAAATGGGGAGGAATGCAGGTAACCTAGTTAAACTAGACAGGTTTGCTTTGTAGGGTGCAGCACAGTAAGCAAAGGGGAGCTAATCCTCTTGAATGTTTCCCACTGCAGCCCTGTGAGCAGTGCCTGTTAGATTCCAGCCTGTCTCATGCCACCTCCAGTGGATAGCCTCTCCCCCTTGCAAGCCTTTTTTCCCTTCCAGGCTGAAGCTGGAGGAATAGTAAGTGCCATTTATTCAACTCTTAAGGGGATGGAATTCGAACGCGACTCCCTTGTGAATATATTTATACGTTCCATCATGGCTTTTATGCTCTGTGAATGGCTGGAGGAAAAGGATTCCCCCCCCCCAGTCTGAGTGAGTAAAGAGAATATAGGCTCTTAGCAAAGCACTTATGTTCAACTTAATTTTAAAAAGGGTTAATAAATGCAGCTGCTGTACGCTGCAGGCCTTGGCAGGAGTAGACTTACTTCAGCAGGGCTGCAAGTGCGGGAGGTAATCCCAGGTCTGGAAAGAGGAAAAAAATCTCCACTAATAAAGGATAATGGGGATAATATGCATGAACTATTTAAGGCACAATCCTACACCCTCAGGCAGGAGAGTAAGAGAGTGTAAAGCATCCCCCTACTCCCCTGCGTGGACTCCTGAGGGTATGTCTCCCCTAAGGTCAGAGGTGTAAGTACAGCACAGGGAGACATAATCCAGCTAGCTCATGTCCCACAGCAGGGAAGCCAGGGCAGCATGGGCTGGCCCCTGAGTAAGCACCCAGTGCCGCGGGCAGGCTTATATAGGCTGCACGGAGCCTGCGCTGCCATGCTACCATGCTGCCTACACGGGCTGCAGTCACACCTCTGATGGCAGCGTAGGCATCCCCTTTGTTTGTAACCTCTTCAGGACTGGGACGCTGTCTCACTGTGTGCTTGTCCAGTACCTCGCCCAATGGGTCCTTGACTCAAGGGCCCCCCCCACCTCCTTCAGAACTGACACATCTCACCCCTGGGAGCATCGCCTCACACGTGACAGATCTGCTCGGACCTTCCCTTCGCCTGGAAATACAGGGAGTCCATTGAGGAAACAAGTGGATAAAACCCCATGGATCAGTTCTGGCGGGAGAATCATTGACCTGCGTCCGCGCCTTACTCCAGAACTGCATGGGACCTCTCCCCTCCCCCACTTTGCGGTGTCTTTAGGAAACTCGCTTGCCATGTGCATACTATTTAGATCATGAGGTCCTCAGAGCAGTCACTTATTTCTGAGGCTCCTTTTGAGCTTCCATTGCTTCTTGTCCTTTCCTCATAGGTTAAAGAGAGCATTTTTTCTCCTTCCTCCTTGTAACAACTTTTTATGTACTTTCTTCTCTTCTCCAGACTAAACAAATCCAATTTTTTCAATCTTCCTTCATAAGTCATGTTTTCTAGACCTTGAATCATTTTAATTGCTCTCCTCTGGACTTTCTTTAATTTGTCCACATCTTTCCTGAAATGTGGCGCCCAGAGCTGGACACAATACTCCAGTTGAGGCCTAATCGGCGCAGAGTAGAGCAGAAGAATTCCTTCTCATGTCTTGCTTACAACACTCCTGCTAACACATCCCAGAATGTAGGCAGGCAGACCCTACTCCTTGGGAAAAGACACCTGGTTTCCAAAAATCACACCATTTTCCTGTTTTCTGTTGAGCATGAATTTCATTGACAAACCAGAGTCCGCTGGCCACACAGTCAGGATGACCCTCACCCAACACATAACCTCATAATAATAATCTCCTTTCACCCCTATAAAGGGAGCGGACAGCTCCAGCCCCCTGAGTCTTTTGGCCCTGCAGCTTATAAAACCAACAGGCTTGTGTGGTGTTCCGGCTTTAGCCCTGTGACCATAGGCACCCCTGCATTCACACCCTATACACTACCATGGAATCATAGGATATCAGGGTCGGAAGAGACCTCAGATGGTCATCTAGTCCAGCCCCCTGCTCAAAGCAGGACCAATCCCCAACTAAATCATCCCAGCCAGGGCTTTGTCAAGCCTGACCTTAAAAACCTCTAAGGAAGGAGATTCCACCACCTCCCCAGGTAAAGGTGATAAACAGTTCTATCCTAAACAAAGGAAAGTGGGTTTACTTCAATTTACATATTAGCTGCAAGCAAAGTCAAAGCCATCAGATTAAACCAGGAGGGGTTATACTGAGCTTGAACTCAGAGATTTAACAAGGCTCATGCAGTCCAGAGACACACAGGAGTTGCTAAGACTGTAATTTCATTACACCAGTATTACAGTTGTCATTAAATGAGTAAAATTATATTTATTACAGTAGTGCCTAAGGACTAGCCAAGAATGGGCCCCCATTGCGCCCTTCCCTGTACAAAAAGAGGAGCAGATGGTCCCTGCTCCAAGGAGCGTGCCATCTAAACAGACAAGACAAACGCAGGGCAGGGCGCAGGGTGTAACACACAGAGTACGCAGTGGGATGGTAGCAAGAATCATTTTAGTTCTGGGGGTGGTGGAAAGAAAAGTGCAGGGAGACGGGACATTGAAAGGAAGGCAGGCGAAGGGGGGAGGGCAGAAAGGGTAAAAAGGGCAGGTGTGCGGTGAAGCTGAAGTGAAGAGACCAGGGGAGAGGGAGGGTTGGAACAAACAGCCAATCAGCACAGGGCCGAGAAAGTCCAGTCAAAACTGCAGAAAGTTCTCTGAAGGTCTCTGCTCCTGTCCCTACTGGCTGGAATCTCCGCTCTCTGGCTGGTTCCTCCTTACACTTTTCCCTCAAGGCTATACGAAGGGGGCAGAACCCCCTGGGTCCTTGTGCCCCACAATGGGGAAGGTCTCCTCTCACAATTCTCATTCCAGAGGCTACTAGAAAGAGGGGTGGCCTCCCCCCAGTGCAGCAGTCCCTGCAATGGCTGCATCTGCAAAATAAATAAAGTAGTATTGGAAGGGTGGAGTTACGGCTGTACAATGCAGTGTGCGCTGTTGGTTTCTCTGATGTGTGCATTGAGGGGGGCTAGTAGCAGTGACTGGAAAGTGAGCATGATGTAGAATGTATTTAGTGCCCTAGTGCTGGTTTATTTCACAGTCAGTCCAGGTCAGGATATACATGCTGTTTCTTTATAATTGCAGCCAGAAGTCTGGCAAAGTGGGGGGTGGGGGGTGGGGAAGGTACTGGAGTAAAGCTCTGCAGTGAAACAGATAGCTTTACGGGTAATGCTTGTTTTTCCTTAGAGCGTCTCGTTCGTGTTAGAGGGAACTGACTCTTCGGTCTCTGGGGTTCTCTACCATTGTCATAACAGTGCCTGGAGACTGGTATTGCGTCGGGTGTGAATATTGCCTTCACTTATGCTTTAAAGTGTTTGCTGTGGTGTGGGGAAATAAAGTTTCCCCAGTGTAACGCCATATCAATTAAGTGTTTTGTGTGAGAACAGAAATTAGAAATGGAAGAGACCCCTTAGGCCACAACCCGCTTATTCACCTATCCGTTAAGTCTGGCTTCTTGCTGCTATTCTGCCAAGCTGAAATGTAAATTGGCAACAATTACCACAGGTAGGCTTGAAACATTCAGGCCCTGTTACTGTGCTGGGGGGAGTGTTTACCTCTGCAAACGTTTTGAATAAGTATCTAAGACCCCTTAAAGTGAACAGGGTGCTGCTTTTAATGGGACTTTTCCTAGTAGGTCCAAGCCATCGTGCTGTGTAGTATTGCCTGGAAAAGCATTTCAGTGCGGGAATCATGCCATTATGGTTGTGCCTTATGTCTGTAGGATAACAGACATAAGCAATGACTCCGTGGGTGCTCTGGGCCTAGAGCACCCAAATGGTAAAAAATGATGGGTGCTGAGCACCCACTGGCAGGCCCCCATCAGCACCAACCCCTCCCCCCAGTGCCTCCTGCCCATCATGATCAGCTGTTTTGCAGAATGCAGGAGGCTCTGGGGGGTATGAGGGAGGAGCAAGGATATGGCACACTCAGGGGAGGGGGCAGAACGGGGCAGGAAGAGGCAGGGCGGGGGTGGAGAGGGTGTGGGAAGAGGGGGTGGGGCCTTGGGGGAAGCGGTGGGGCCTGGGGCAGAGCCAAGTGTCAAGCACCCCCCGGCACATTGGAAACTTGGCGCCTGTGATAACAGGGCTTTTGGTTTAACAGTTTTGTGATTATTTTTATTTGGTGCAGTCTAATAAAGCCTTAGTAAGGATCAGGTACAGAAATATTATTGTGAAAGTAGCATCTAGAGGCCCCAGCTGGGATCAGAGTGCCATTGTGCTGAACACAGAGACAGTCCCAGCAGCACAGAGTTTACAATCGAATGAAACAAGATGGACAAAGAATAGGGAGGAGGGGAAACAGAGTGAAAGGACTTGCCTGGGGCTGAGCCAGAAAGAAGAATCCAGGTCTCCCAAGTCACAGCCCAGCGTCTTATCCACTACCTCCCACCTATGTAACACTGTCTAGAATACTACTGAATAGTAAGCAAAGTAAGAGCATGAGTCTGGTGGTTTGAATTGTGCCTGGCTTTGCACAGGTGCTCAGTGAAGGAAAGGGTGAAAGGAACCTCCTTCCAGACTCGTGGTGCTGCTAAGGGGACAGACACACTGACAGTACTTCTGTTCACGTGAGCAACGAGGACTGCTGCAGTTAGCATGGCCAGTTGTTGTCTATAATTCTACTAGATGATCTCTCATTCCTCTGTCCAGCTTGCAGGCCAATGCTGCAAAGCAACTGAGTTAAGAGGTTTTCTCATGCTGCTGCTGAGAAAGAGACCACGAATGAAACCTTTACTATGTTCACGGTTAGGGACTGTCCCATGCCAGTCCTGGTGAAGAGAGAAAGTCACGGAAAGGTAGTTTAAAAATTCAGCTGAAGGTCACAAGAATTGCTTTATACCCAAAATAACTTCTGTCTTTCCATAGCTGGTGATAACAGTGACCTATAAGGGTTGCTAGATCAGAGCCAATCCTTTACTATCTAACTGCATTGCATTCTCCCACTGTAATGATCTCTGTATATGTCTGGAGGAGGGGAGGAGATCTGAGTTCTAACCAGGAGGCCACAGGGTTGGTCCTTGCTATGGCTGCAGTTTTGTTCTTAAGTTGTTTTGTCCTGCTCGCTGTGCTTTCTGTGCAGTCCAGCTTTTAGGGAACCTCTCCTGAAGCTCACATGGCACACTCTTCAACCACTAGTGTCCTACCTATTCACAGCATGTCCCAAAAGTTTCATGTCATGGGGTGAAACCCTGGCCCTATCAAGCCAAGGGGAGTTTTGCCATTGACTTCAAACAGGGCCAAGCACTCTGTAGTGGTGTGGCCACTCATTGAGCATCCCCTTGTGGCCAGGGGTTGCTTTACAGGCCCCCTGCCCTAAAAACCTCTTCTTACAGGCCCCTTAAGCACTCCTGATGGTCACAGCACTCCTTCATCAGGGTGGTTTAATGGCAGACAAGGTTCACACAAACCTCAGTCCTTAATAGCAAAATCACCCAAATAGTGCTCAACACAAAGTCCAGCACCTTAAGCAGTTTTGCTAAGGTTGCCAACTTTCTAATTGCACAAAACCGAACACCCTTGCCCTGTCCCACTCCTTCCCCAAGGCCTCGCCTCTGCCTCGTCCCTTCTCTGAGGCTGTCAAGGCTGATTCCCCACTCTGGCACTTCGAGTGCAGAAGATGGGGGCCCACAAGGATTCTAAAAATTAATACTGGCCACTCCAGGCTGGTATTAAACTCCCAAGGTCACAGCTTTTCTCTGACCGTGGATGGACAGATGCTGCCACTACCCAAGTGCAAAAAACCCCTTTGGACCCAGGAAGGCAGATTTGGGAATTCCTCCCTGTGGGGTGCCCTCAAGCCCTTTCACCCCCGCCTCAGGGGAAGAGCTGAGAAAGAAAACAAATGAAATCAGCTCTTGCCGCCAGCTAATTAAACAACATCTGCACAAACCTTTAGGACAGAAAAAACCCAATCCTGTTCTTTAAAAAAAGGTACATTTTATTAAAAACAAAAAGAAAGAAAATACATCTGGAACTTAGGCTATTACTAGATTTAAAAAGAGGAAATATAATAATTAAGCATCAAGAATGGTTTTCTTGAGGTCCAGCTTAAAGGTTACAAGCAAAACAAAAGCATTTGGGCGTTAGCACAGGGGAGTCCACAAGCCCTAAAGAAATAAAAGAAATAACCCTAACCGTGTCTTTCTAGACATTTCCTGGTCTACTTGCATGTCTGGGGTTTCAAATAAGTCAGTTTTAATATGATTTAATGATTTTTCAGACCTGGCTTAAAGCTTTTTGCAGCATAGTTCCAGCCCGGTCCTGCCCTGTCCCCTCTCTCCAGAGAACAACAACAGACAGACCAAAGGGGAGTCTTGTTTCAATTTTAAAAAGTTCTAGCCTTCCCATTGGCTCTTTTGACCAGGTGCCCACTCAATTCCTTTTACCTATGCATGCAGTCAGACTTTTTAACCCTTTACAGTTAAAGGAAGTAGAGAACAGCTACCAAGAGGGATTTTCTAGCTAACTGGCTGTCTGGGTGTCCATAAAAGGGAGCTCCCCCCAGCCTTCAATTATCACAGAGTCCCTGCCTCCCACTCACTCCAGCCCCCTTCCCTCCATCACTCGCTCTGCCCCGCCCTCACTCACTTTCACTGGCGTGGGGCAGGGGGTTGGGATGCAAGAGGGGGTGAGGGGTCCAACGGGGGTGTGGGCTCTGCGGTGGGGCTGGGGATGAGGAGTTTGGGGTGTAGGAGGGGGCTCAGGGCTGGGGCAGAGGCTTGGGGTGCAGGTGGGGGTGCGGGGTCTGGGAGGGAGTTAGGGTGTGGGAGGGGGTTCTGACCTGGGGCAGGGGGTTGGGGTGCAGGTGGGGGTTCGAGCTCCGGCCAGGCAGCGCTTACCTCAGGAAGCTCCCAATCATTGGCACAGTGGGGCTAAAGCAGGCTCCCTGCCTGCCCTGGCTGCACACTGCTCCTAGAAACAGCTGGCATGTCTGGCCCTAGGCGGAGGCGCAGCCAGGTGGCTCTGCACTGTTCGCACTGCCCACACCCACAGGCGCTGCCCCCGCAGCTCCCATTGGCCACAGTTCCTGGCCAATGGGAGCTGCATTTCTGGCACTGGGGGCAGCACATGGAGCTACCCTGATCGACCCTGAACTTAGAGGCCGGACATGCTGTCCACTTCTATGGAGCTGCGCAGAGCCAGGGCAGGCAGGGAGACTGCCTTAGCACTGCTGCACTGCCAACTAGACTTCGAATAGCCCGGTCAGAGGTGCTGACTGGAGCCACCAGGGTCCTTTTTCGACCGGACATTCTGGTCAAAGAACAGACGCCTGGTGATCCTAAGCTCTGCCTGAAGCTGCCAGGCCACACCCCTCTCTGTGCTGCCATACACACTCTCCCCCTCAGCTAGACCCCCCACTTCCGCTTCCTGCTGCCTTTTATATTAGCTCACCTGATTCAACCCAGGTGTAGCTTGTCCTGCAGTCAGGGCTGGCTTAGCCCCAGGCTCTTCCACCCATGGGCAAACCACCCTGTTACACAAAGAAGCATGAGAGGTGTGCCATTTGTGATTGCCCTAATCATGAGAAGAGTCCAGACTTAGGTGCCAGTCCAACACCACACTTAAGGACATGCTTAAAGTTAACCCTGGGAATAGTCCCACTAGCTGTATGGCATCCAACATTTATACTTATATTAAGTTCAGTTGAAGTCATATGTGACAAATAATTTATAAAGAGAGGCCATGTTTCAAGAGAGAACAAGGGGGCCGAATTCAGGTTCAGCTTATAGCCTGCAATGAGCTTGATCCCTGACAGATGTGCTATACAAGGTCAAAGGTCCTACTGCACCAAACAAACAATTTTAACCAGAAAAACGAAAGGAATGATTTCTCTCTCTCCACTTTTATGGTGTTTGTCTAGTAACGTGTAGTTCATACATTAGCAATACTATTCTAGATACAAAATTACTAGTTTTCATATAATTACATTTTAAGATTAAAAAATATTCAAAAGCCACTTGCTGTTCCTATAAGCCTTTGACTATATTACAGCAGGCACAGAATCATTGTGACGTTACACTCCATATTCTTCATAGAAATATTGTTAGGATATGAATATGACACAACTCAGGTATGTTTTATGCAAGATTGGACATGAGATATCATTGGAAAGGTTATGATTTACTGAAAATGTTCATTCAATTTGTATACATGTATCATTTCTGTATCTGAAGTTAGGAATATTGTCTATGTAACAACTACAACTGTGTGGGTACGTGCTTGGGAAACGCCCATCAGACAGTAAGCAATCAGCCTTAATGGGCCATTAGGAAAAGACAATGAGTCTTCGAAGATGTGGATCTCCCATCTTCCCAGGAGTTCCTTCCTGTGGACCTTGCAAATAAACCTTGTTTCATGGTTGCCCTGACACTGCAAGATCATGTGATAATGTCACCTGGTACAAAATACCACCATGGACACTGCTGGTACTTTTCCACTGGAAACAAAGGCTTCCCACCTTATGTAAATTCTATTTAAGGCTGGTAAGGAAGGCATTCAGGACTTTCCTCCATTGCCTGTCCAGGAAGGAAGACTACTAAAAACACCTGAAGGGAAAGGCAGGATGGAGTCCAGGCTGAGACAGGGGTCCAGTCTCTAAAGAGAAATAACTGGAACTCTGAGCTACAGAAACTCTGCAACTTGCCTAAAACAACATCTAGGGTGAGAAATTAAATTTTGTAACCTGTTTCTTGAGTGTATTAAGCTTAGCTTGTGTGTTTTGTTTTATTTGCTCAGTAATCTGCTTTGTTCTGGTTGCTATCCCTTATAATCACTTAAAATTTACCTTTTGTAGTTAATAAACTTATTTCTTATAACACTAAGGCTGTTACTCCATTAAGGGAATAATATAAACATAACTTGCCACCCTACATGAAGTTACTCAGACACTTTAGCTTAAACACACTGGATTAGATAAAACAATAAAACAAATTTATTAACTACAAAGATAGATTTTAAGTGAGTACAAGCAATGTGGCATAAAAGTGAGAAGAAAAAAGTTAAAGAAAGTTACAAGAAAATAAAGACAAAAATGCTTTCTAGTGCCTCGTTTAACAAACTATATTAGATTCAAAGTAAAGTTTCTCAGCACATGCTTCCATCAGCATTACTGACCAAACTTTCAGGTCAGGACCCCTCCCACACAGTGCAGGGCTGCTTCCTTGGTCTTCTCAAGTGCAAGGAGTGAGAGAAAGAGAGAGAGCGAGAGGAGGGGTGTCTTGGGGTGTTTTCCCCTCCTTTTTTATAGTTTCAGTCCCTCTTTGAAAAGCATTTCCAGCTGAGAACCAAGAGACAGTGGGTCTGGAGGAGGAAGGAGACCTCATGCTGTTTCTTTGCTAACATGCAAATCTTTGTCCCTTCCCCTCTTCCATGCCAAAGAATGGCCACTAGGTAGGTGATGGCCCATCAACTTTGACACCTGGCTGGGGCATCAGCTTGCCCTTTGTCATTGAGAAACTGGTTTAGCCACTCCCCAGACTTGTCTGGTAAACACACTTCAGTCATGATTTCAGCTCATGTCCATAACTTTACCCCTAATGTTGCTACTTGCATTTTACCATGATATTACTGATCAGCAAGTTACAGGTTTTCAGATGGTACCGCACAAGGCATGCCTTGTACAACAATTACTACCATAGGGTGCGAATACAGGGTGCGTCACAGTATGTTTCCACTACAGGGACTATACCGGCATAGCTATGGCACCATATAGTTATGCCAGCATAACCCTGTCATGTAGCCACAGTCTACACCAACAAAAGGGGCTTTTCTGTCTGTGAAGGAACACCACCTCACTGAGCAAGAGTAGCTAGGTCACCAGAAGCATTCTTCCATTGAGCTAGCTGCAGCTATGATGGGGTTTAGGTTGTCATAGCTACAGTGCTCAAAAGTGGTGAATTTTGACACCTCAGTGATGTAGTCATGTCAACCTCAATTTTAAGTGTAGTCTAGGCCTTAGATCCAAAGCAGGGAGCATTAGTCAAGTCAAGCCAGAGGTATATGCAAACCCCATTTTTTGGTGGAATGTAATAAATGAGCAAAGAGAGCATGTGCATGGGTTTAAATAAGATTCTAAGAGGATGAGTGTGTGGCTCCATCATTGTACAAATTAGCCCATGATAACTTTGCTTTTGCTTGCATGGTCTGATTATAAAGCTTCCATGATTTTATCTCTGCACCAACCAATAAGGTAGCCATCCACCTTTAACAACTTCAGAAAAAAAAACAGTCTCCAGGAGGCATTCATACCCTCCTTATTATGTAAATACTGCACTTGGCTGAGACTTTGCTCCAGGGAAATTCATTCAGAATGAAGTGGTTCACAAAAGAGGATATGAGCTTGCAGAAGTATAAAAACACAATCACCAACATTTGCTTCCATATGTATTCAAACAGCAGCTGCAGATTTGTCATGGCACAAAACTATGCTACATATATCCGTCAACAATGGTTGCAAATTCTAATCTTTGCTGGCATATTCTAGTGATTGAAAACAAAAAGTTGTTTTAAATGGCTGAGATAAGACATAAAAATTGGAGCTCTCACTGACACATTCAGATCACAGAGGGATTATTACAAAGCCAAATTGTTCTTCCAAACCACCATTTCCTTACAAACAACACATTTGCAAATACGACACTTTTGTGCCTCGGCTTTAATGCTAAAAAAGGGTCTATTTCTGATTTCTTTTTCTTCTTCTACTTTAGATTGCTTCTTTAACAAAGCAGATTGTCTTGGATATAATTTTGCTACCTTTTCATCTGGTTATTTTAGAGCGTTACTGTCATTTTAGCTTTTCCTTACACGCTTATGTCATTTAATTCTTAGGTGTGTTAATGTAACATGTAACAGCCCTGAGGTTCGAGTACCATTGTCCATACCATAATATGTTTGGATTTCTTGTAAATATAACCTTAGACCTATGTTTCCTGAATGCTCGTATTTGGAATATTTTTTATCCTAATGTACTTAACATTAATAACTGTCTTAAGTTTCTGTCTGGCCCCTTAGATTTTTTAAATTATTACTGATTTCATACATGAACAAGAAACCCAAAGAGACTGTTTCTAATGCTCTGTAGATGTGAAAACATGTTAACTTGTAGTAGGGTCATATTCAGTGGTAGGCTATGGCTGCTTTCTGTCCCACTGCAGCAGGGCAAAGCAGCCGGAGCACACTGGCCAGTTAAGCTGGGTTTACTGCTACTTTACATTGCCAGATCAGTTTGAAGAGTCTATGCTATTCCATTACTGAGATTAGTCCAGACAAAAAGGTTTGGCACAGGGCAAAAGATCCCATTTTTAAAATTAATTTTAATGCATAAATCAGTTAATGGATTTACTTGTAAGCTTTCAGAGTGTTCATTCCAAGCCTAAAAAAAAAGGGCTGTAGTTTTGGGGAGGAGATGCCGTATTCTTTCTCCATAACCGTGAGATTGAATCTCTGCTTCAAGAGGGAGCTCCCTAAGCCACAAAGAGGAAGCACTGCAACTCCTAGAGCATGAGGGGCCACAGTGTGAACCAGAGACAGAAGGGGATGTCAAACTAGGTGGAGCTATTCCCCAGAGGCAGCCACAAGGCCATGCCCCAGCCGTGAGCTGTGACAGGTTCCCTAGCCTGCAATTTCCCAGATCACCCTTACAGCCTTTTTCAAAAGGCTAGAAAATTCTGTACAAAACTCCAGTTCTCTGGAATAGTGAGTGATTGTGTAACACCGACAGACCCCAGTCAGCAGCAGGTGGGATTGAACCTGGAACCTCAATGCATAGCCTCTACTGCATGAGCTAAAAGCCACGTGTCTCTTAGCTAAGGCTGTAGCAGACTCATTAATCTCTAAGTGGTCTCGGTGCCACTAGAGGGGCTGGAATACCACACCCAGGAGGTGTGGGGGTTACAATTACACAGCTCCTTCCACGAACACACGGCAACAACCTCACTCACTCAGAGGCAATAGCTGTGAATCCTCCCAGGGCCCTGGCTCATTCTCTAACCAAAGGGGTGGACTCACCCCTTGCCTTGTCTTGTGTTTGCCCTTTCATCTGGTGTTTTGCATCTACCCTCCCCTATTTCTTTTCCCCCTCCTTTCCCACTGTTTTCATTCCTCGTTTTTGTTTTTCTCTCCCCATCTTGGTACTTTTCTGCTCTGAGGCCTTGTGGGAACACCAAGCCTGGTTTCAAGACAACATTATCTCCTTGTTTCCAGAGGTGAAAGTAAGCCGGTACGCCCTGGTACGGTGTACCGGTAAGAGCTGGTGCGCCGTACCAGGACCGGCTTTCCCAGAGGGCAATTTAAAGCCCTGGGGTAGTGGTGGCAGGGCTGCGGCAGGGATTTAAAGGGCCCTGGAGCACCAGCCGCTGCTACTGCCCCAGCCTTTTAAATCTCCACCTGAGCCCTGCTGCCGAAGCCCTGGGGTAGTGGCGGCGGGGCTCTGGCGGGGATTTAAAGGGCCCTGGGGAAGTAGCAGCGGCTGGAGCTCCGGGGCCCTTTAAATCCCCGCCAGAGCCCCGCCGCCGCTATCCCAGGGCTCAGGCAGCAGGGCTCAGGCGGGGATTTAAAGGGCCATGGGAAAGTAGCAGCGGCTGGAGCTCCGGGGCCCTTTAAATCCCCGCCAGAGCCCCGCCACCACCACTACCCCAGGGCTCAGGCATCAGGGCTCAGGCAGGGATTTAAAGGGCCCCGGGGAGGTAGCGGTGGCTGGAGCTCCGGGGCCCTTTAAATCCCCGCCTGAGCCCTGCTGCCCGAACCCTGGGGTAGTGGTGGTGGCGGGGCTCTGGCAGGGATATAAAGGGCCCTGAAGCTCCAGCCCCCACTACCCCACCCCCGGGGCCCTTTAAATCCCCGCCTCAGCCCTGCTGCCGAAGCCCTGGGGCAGTGGTGGCGGGGATCCGGAGTGGATTTAAAGGGCCAGGACAGTAGCGGCGGCTGGAGACCCAGGGCCCTTTAAATCCCTGATGGAGCCCGGCTGCTGCTACCCCAGGGCTTGGGCAGCAGGGCTCAGGCAGGGATTTAAAGGGCTCGGGGCTCCGGCAGCCGCTACTACAGCTTAGCCCCAGGCCCTTTAAAGCTGTGCAAGAGCCCAGAGCCCCGGGGTAGCGGTGCAGCCGGGAGCCCCCAGGGCTCAGGGGTGATTTAAAGGGCCCAGGGCTCCGCTGCGGTAGCGGCAGCTGGAGCCCTGGGCCCTTTAAATCACCCCTGAGCCCTGAGGTTCCCAGCCACCTCTGCAGCTGGTAGCTCGGGGGTGATTTAAAGGGCCCCGAGTGCCCAGCTGCCACTACCGCAACTGGAGCCCTGGCCCTTTAAATCAAGATTTAAAGGGCCCAGGGATTTAAGGCCCTGCCTCTTCCGGTCACGCCACGCCTCTTCCGGTTGAGGCCACGCCCCCTGCTCAGGACTCCAGCGTACCGGTAAGTCCTCTAATTTACTTTCACCCTGCTTGTTTCCCACTTCCACACTTGTGACTTGGGCCAAAAGAGCATGAATTTGGACTATCACATTCCCAACAAATGCTGCAATACAACCAGCCAAAAACTATTCACAGAAACAAGTAGAGCTGTGTGAAGAATGGAAATTCCATTTCAGGATTCTGATTGGGAATGAAACCTGGAAACTTGGAAATTCTCCACGAAAGAAGATTCTGGAAAAAAATTCAGGTCAAAACCTTTTGTTTTCAAGTTTTATAAGAGTTAATACTTTTCAGTTTGCTTTTTACATTTTGTCATTCTGAAAGGAAAAAATAGAAACGTTTTGTTCCAACAATCTAAACTTCTTGTTTCAATAGGGTTGAACATTCATTCCCCTGCTTCCCCGCCACACACACACACTTTTCCCCTCTAAAACAAGATTTCAGTAAACTTGACATGAATTCACAAAGTGTTTCAATGTCGGTGGAGTTGCAGTCTGACAGAAAACGCCTGTTAACGTTTTTCCAACCAGCCCTAGAAATGAACTGGTAAATAACTAAGTCTTTAAAACAAAAATCATATTCTGTTTTGGATCACTTGTGAAGAGGAAAAAAAAGATACAGAATTCATCTGACAAACTGTTTATTATGAACCCTTCACCCAGACATACAGAGGGGAAATTACAAGGATATTGTGACTGGCAGGAGGGAGGAAAGAAGTGCACCTACTGGGCCCAAATGGGTAGTTATTCCCTGGTAGGTTATTGTTAAGGAGTGGTATAGATGAAACAATAGCAAGGAAGCAAAGTTCAACAGCTGCAATGGGGTTGGAAGAATTAGGACCAGGAGAATTGGAGAGTTACCTAGTGGCAGCAGCTGTTGTTCCCTACATGGTCTGTCATAAATATAAAGGGAAGGGTAAACACCTTTAAAATCCCTCCTGGCCAGAGGAAAAACCCTTTCACCTGTAAAGGGTTATGAAGCTAGGATAACCTTGCTGGCACCTGACCACAATGACCAATGAGGAGACAAGATACTTTCAAAGCTGGAGGGGGGGAAAAAAACCAAAGGGTCTGGGTCTGTCTGGGTGATGCTTTTGCCAGGGACAGAACAGGAATGGAGTCTTAGAACTTAGTAAATAATCTAGCTAGATATGCATTAGATTATGATTTCTTTAAATGGCTGAGAAAATAAGCTGTGCTGAAAGGAATGGATATTCCTGTCTTTGTGTCTTTTTGTAACTTAAGGTTTTGCCTAGAGGGATTCTCTATGTTTTGAATCTAATTACCCTGTAAGGTATTTACCAACCTGATTTTACAGAGGTGATTCTTTTTATTTCTATTAAAATTCTTCTTTTCAGGAACTGAATGCTTTTTCATTGTTCTTAAGATCCAAGGGTTTGGGTCTGTGGTCACCTATGCAAATTGGTGAGGATTTTTACCAAACCTTCCCCAGGACGTGGGGTGCAAGGGTTGGGAGGATTTTGGGGGGAAAGACGTTTCCAAACAACTCTTTCCCAGAAACCCGGTTAGACGTTTGGTGGTGGCAGGGAAAGTCCAAGGGCAAAGGGTAAAATAGTTTGTACCTTGGGGAAGTTTTAACCTAAGCTGGTAAAAGTGAGCTCAGGAGGTTTTCATGCAGGTCCCCACATCTGTACCCTAGAGTTCAGACTGGGGAAGGAACCTCCACCGCTGCCACCATGTTAAGGTTCCTTCCCCAGTTCCAAAGAGGATGGATCTAGACTGTTCTCAGTGGTAGCTGATGACAGAACAAGGAGTAATGGTCTCAAGTTGCAGTGGGGGAGGTTTAGGTTGGATAGTAGGAAAAACGTTTTCACTAGGAGGGTGGTGAAGCACTGGAATGCGTTACCTAGGGAGGTGGTGGAATCTCCTTCCTTAGAAGTTTTTAAGGTCAGGCTTGACAGAGCCCTGGCTGGGATGATTTAGTTGGGGATTGGTCCTGCTCTGGGCAGGGGGTTGGACTAGATGACCTCCTGAGGTCCCTTCCAACCCTGATATTCTATGATTCTATGATTCTATGAATGGAAGATAAGACAGCAGAGCTCCTCAATGCCTACTTTGCTTCAGTCTTCTCACAAAAAACGTGACTGGACGACTAGCAAAGTTACTATAGACAATGAAGGGGAGGGCCTGCTGATCAGGATAAGTAACGAACACGTCAGAGATCTTCTGACTAATTTGAATGAATTCAAGTCATCAGGGCCTGATGTTCTTCATCCTTGAGGGCTGAAGGAATCAGCTGAAGAAATAGCAGAGCCACTGGCAATAATATTTCCAAATTCATGGATGACAGGAGAGGTCCTAGAAGACTGGCAAAGAGCTCACATTATGCTCATCTTTAAAAAGAGGGGAAAGGAGGAGCCGGGGAACTCTAGACCAGTCAGCCTGAGCTTGATACCTGGGGAGCTACTAGAGCAATGTATAAAACATTCAGTTTGTGTATGCCTGGAGGCTGAAGGGGTGATCACTAGCATCCAGCATGGATTTACCAAGAACAAGTCGTGCCAGTCCAGCTTGATTTCCTTCTTTGACAAGGTAAGTGGTTTGGTGGATAGGGGGAATGCAGTGGACGTAATATACCTGGACTTGAGCAAGGCTTTTGACATAGTCCCACATGACATTCTGATAAGGAAGCTGGAGAAACGCAGGCTTAGAGAACTACGATTAAGTGGATACATAATTGGTTAAACAAACAACCACCAACAGAGAGTAACCATTAATGGAAAGATATCAGATTGGAAGGAGGTCTCAAGTGGGGTTCCACAGGGATTTGTTTTGGATCCGATGTCATTTAACATCTTCATAATTGACCTAGATGTAGGACTAGAGAGCATATTGATCAAATTTGCAGATGATCGGGGGTGGGGCGGGGTGGGGAGAGGCAGGGAGAGGTTGGATAGAGCGAAAATTCAAAGGGGTCTTGATAAATTGGAGAACTGGGCATAAACAACAAAATGAAATTCAAGAAAGACAAATGTGAGGTGCTACACTTAGGGAAAAAAAAACAAATGCACAAATACAGACCTGTCAGATCAACAAAAGGCTTAATGCTCAGCATTCTAACCTGTCCTGTTGCCCTAAAACACCTTTCCTCCCAGTGCACAGGAGCCTGGTCGCTTTCTGGGGCCCCTGTGCTAAACAAAGTAAGAGTAAAATAAGACGTTGGGCCTGAATCCCCTCTCACATACAACACAGTCAGTCACTGGGAAGTGCATTCAAGTTGATGGATTTCCATCAGTAAATTTACTAGCTTAAATCTTTTCTGGCAGCTGGTGGGATAATTTTATCAAAGTGGGAAAGAAAACAAATATCAGCCAGAGAGAATGTTTTACTTAATGCAATTGGTTTTCAGGCAAATTATTTCTCCTCTCTGGGGAAAATGCTTTATTGTTGATGGCATGAAGGAATCAAAACATCGCACAGGAAATAAGCTGAACTATATGTCAACATGGTGTGGAGACATGACAAATGATCAAGATTTATCTTCAGATATTGTATTTGTTGCTATATTGGGGGGGAGGGGAGGGCAGGGGATGAGAAGTAGCCTGAAGTGTCAATGGAAACCAAAGTGATTTCCAGCAAAAGTCAATTATGTTCTTATCGGACACCTCATCAATTCAGTTTTCTATATCAAGAAAACCACTGCTTGTGCAGTTTGTTTCTACAGCGTCTGTAGCGAATGGATTTCCAAACGTCAGTGTGACACAGGAGTGTTACGAAAGCCTCATGTTTCAGAAAGTGTCCTATGCACAGCAAGGTAGCACCTGAGCTAAGTGCAGAGACGTTTTTCAAAACTGGTTCTGCTGGTTCTGCTGATTGTACCTCTGATTTGTACTGTCTGCTTTGTACCTCTGGGTTCATGATGCTGGAGCTGCGTCCAAACGCCTGGCAGGGGTGCTGAAGTGGTCGCTCTGGTCTTGTGGTTGGCTGAGACGTTGAGGGAGATCCTATTTAACCGCTTTGACACATCTGATTTGATACAATCAGTTAAATTTGTTAGCACCTAGGGCCAGATTGTCACCCTGGTTACATGCCCATGCAGTGGCAGTAGGGAAAAAGCACGCCTTTGCTTAACTAGATCCCAGGTTGTGGGGAGGAGAGGACAGCATGATCTGTAGGGGCTGTTACACCCCTTCCTACACAGGTTGGCAGGAAGGGGAAGTAAGCAGAGACTTGGTATCACACTCCAGGGGATGTAGTCTGCACCAGGTATAGGACTGTGGAGTGGAGTGGTCGCCCTGCTCCGGCCCTGAAGAGGTTAAAACAGCCCTGGGAGAGGGCTGCCCTGGGGAGCCAATAGTTAAAGCAGCCCTGGAGAGGGCTGCGGCTGGGAAAAGGAGTTAAAACAGCCAAGCTAGGCTGATTGGAGTAGCAGCCACAGCTGTGGCCAGCTCAGTCAGGGCCCAGCTGACCCTTATAGGAGAGCTGGTGGGCCAGAAGTTAGAGGAGTCTCACTCTAGCCCTGGAGTGGGAAGGGCTAGCTATCTGGGAGCTGTGCCAGCAAAAAGGCAGCTCCAGCCCCAGCCTGGTGAAGGCCCAAAAAGATATTGGGGCAGCCTGGGGATAGGCAAAGGCAGCTGGTCCTAACCCCTTGCCAATGATGAGTGGCCATGACATTGCAGTCTGCCCCAGTGAGTGGGAGCTAGATGATGACTGGCAGTAGCCATTGAGGCAAGGTGGGTTTAGAGGGTTGGGGGTTCCCCTGGGAGGGGCTACCCAGAGCATGGGGGGTACTGCTGGGGCAGAACCCTGAGGTAAAGGGGCACCAGGGTCCAGGAGGGACATAGGGGCCAGTGGCAGGTGAGACGCTGGCCTGCAGAGGGTGCTCCGATGGCTGGAAAGAGCTAATTCCCAGACAACCAGCAGGAGGTGCTGTGCCGGTGAGTCTTTGCCTTGCTACAGGCTGGTACAGCTTGCTACCCACCTACAGCAAAGGAGTCTGCTCTGTGGCGAAATGCACTGCCACACTGCCCCTTGCTCAGGACTTGTGGCAACACCACCACTGAGAGATTACTGCTAGGTACAACAAATCACCATTAGTATACATACATACATATACATATACTACCACAGTTGGTCCACCAGTGCTATAAACACTAGGGTTGCCAGGTGTCTGGTCTTCAGCCAGAATACCAGGTTGAAAAGGGATCCTGGGGGGCTCTGGTCAGCACTGCTAACCAGGCCACTAAAAGTTCCATCAGCAGGGCTAAGTCATGGCTCCCAGAAGCAGCAGCATGTCCCGGCTCCTATGTGTAGGGACAGCCAGGGGTCTCTGCACACTGCCCCAAGCATGGGCTCCACAGCTCCCATTGGCTGGGAACCATGGCCAATGGGAGCTGCGGGGGCGGCACACAGCCACCTGCCCGTGCCTCTACATAGGCGCCAGAGGGGGTACATGCTGCTGCTTCTGGAAGCTGCTTGAGGTAAGCGCCATCTGCAGTCTAGACCCCTGATCCCCCCTCCCATGCTCCAGCCCCCTGCTGCATCCATGATCCTCCTCCAAACCCCTCAGGCTCAGCCTGGAGCACCCTCCTGCATGCCAAACCCCTCATCCCCAGTCCCATACCAGAGCCTGCACCCCCAGCCAGAGCCCTCTCCCTCCCCCTGCATTCCAACCCCCTGCCCCACCCGGAGCCACCTCCAGCACCCTGAACCCCTCATTTCTGGCCCCATCCCAGAGCCCAACCCCCTGCCTCAGCCCGAAGCCCCCTACCATACTCTGAATCCCTCAGCTCCACCCCCCAGCCTGGAGCCCTCTCCGGCACCCCAAATCCTTCATCCCTGCCATCCCTCCCACATCCCAACCCCTTGAGCCAGCCTGGTGAAAGTAAGTGAGTGAGAGTTGGGAGAGCGAGCGGCAGAGGAAGCAGGGATGGAGTGAGCAGGGGCGGGGCCTCGGAGAAGGGGCGGGGCAAGGGTGTTCAATTTTGTGCGAGTAGAAAGGCAACCCTAATAAACACACACAGATTTAAACCAAACGAAGCTTACAATGCAGCTGCTGGGGGATACTATACTTCTATTCTTTTACAATTCTCCCCCACCCAGCTCTGTGTGCACGACCCCCAAGAACCCTGGAAATACAATCTCTTACCCTACTACCTCTCCCATTCTGCTACAGCACAAGTCAGTGTGGCTTGCCTCCATTCATCTTTTTCTTGTCATCCATCTCGGGAGCCAGATTGTACCACATGTGGCTGGATTCTGACACCCCGACTCCTCAGCTCAGCAGTACTTTATCCCAGGGATGTCCCACTGAAGGCAACAGAATGCTCGTGGAGGCAGGTGCTCCTCTGAGTAAGGGTGTCGGAATCTGGCCCTTGGCGAACAGCTTTCGGTGGGCAGCTCCACGCTGCCCCCATCTCAGTGGGAGCACCAGGAGGCACTGTTCCTCTGGGAGGCACAGGCCTACCCCAGCATCCAGTGGGAATACCCCTGTTGTAAGCCCTTGGCAGGGCCCCAAATATGCTCCCCTCAGCAGCCAGCCTTCTCCACTGACCATTGTGGAAGAAGGCAGGGTCATGGCCCTGCCTCCTTCTTGCACCCCTATTCCTTTTAAGGTAACTTGCAAGCCTGGGGCTGCTACCAAGCAGCATGTAGGCTCTGGTATAGCAAGATACTTAACAGGAATAACTTCAAGCATTTGAGAGGTCCTACTGGCTTTGATAGGATTACACACCTGTTTAAAATAAAGCACATGCTTAAATATCTGGCTGAACCAGGACATTGGAACCTATTATGGAAATGTTTCTGTTGATGTGCTAAAGGTAATGTTAACATAATACTAAAGGCCTAGCTCCTCTGTACTGCTTTATAGCCATAGATCTCAAAGCACTTTACAAAGGAGGTCAGTATTTTACAGCTGTGGAAACTGAGGCATTGAGCAGTGACATGGCTTGCAAGCCGTTGAACCAATTGTATGTTTGTTACAGAGAAAACTATGGCATTTTTATAGCCCCTTTTGAAATTATTTAATAACAAATGGTAAGACTCCATTGTTCTGTCCACTTTAGTTCAATAGACAAATGGATAGTCTGGAAGAGCTATAATATCCTACAGGAACCTACTTCTCCATAATGAAAAAAACAATTGTTTTAATGGCTGTGTATGTATTTGATAATTATATAACGTGTATTGAACTATTTCATATACAGATAGAGTATTGCTAACAGTAAAATTTGCTTGCATTATAAACTGGTAAAACACTACTGAACCAAGGCCCCAATGCTGTAATGTCCTGCCTTCAAATGGACTGTTATGTGTGCACTAATCCCCATTGTCTTAAAAGTTTTGTCCGTCCTCATGTTTTCCATTTCAGTGAGAAGGGAGAAACAAAGGGGGAAAATCTGTTCTTACGCAATGTAACGGGTGCTTAAAAATGAATGTTTATAATGTTTGCATAATAATACATAGCACTTTTCATTCTCAAAGTACTTTGGAAACTTGAATTCATCTTTAACAACCCAGGGAGATAGCAAAGTATGTTGTATTATCCCCATTTTTGCAGATGGTGAAACAGAGGCAGCGAACTGCAGTATTAAAGCCAGCAGTGGGAGTCCGGTTGAGAACTAAGTTCTGATTCCTAGACTGTTACCTGCAAAAAAAATTCTGTTACTCACACACTGTAGGACACCCACCTTACCCAGTTCCTTGGGCTCCAGGCGAAAGGCACCTAACTTTACCCCTCCTTGGGCTCCAGGCTCTAGTCCTCCTTGGGCTCAGGGCAAACACCCTTTCCCTGTGGACTCAGGGCTTAATCTTTTGCGGGTTTATGGGGTCTTTTACCAGTGAAAGAGTCTTACATGGTAATATACTACGTAACCTCTATTTATTAACGATCTCCAAAAACCAGAAGGCACATGCTACACACAGGGCTGGCTCTACCGTTTTTGCCGCCCCAAGCAGTGAAAAAACCTGTCGCTGCCACGGATGGCAGAAGAGAGAGAAGCTGCTGCCGAATTGCCACCGTGGTTGACCGAACAGAGAAGCTGCCATCGAATTGCCGCCGCGGCGGAAACTCTTCCTCCGCGTTCTGACTGCCGCCTCAAGCATCTGCTTGGAACCTGGTGCCTGGAGCCGGTCCTGGCTACACATACGGTGCTCACCACTCCCAATAAGACAGATGAAATTTCCTTGATGGCCAGTCGGGATCAGGTCCATTTGGGGGACTCCAGTTTCTGCATGGTGTCATTGGCAGAGTGTTGAGGTCAGGCAGCTCTGATCTTGGAGCTGTGTCCTGCAGCTAGTTCCCAAAGAACTTCCTTTTGGACACCAATTTATATAGTGAAACTTGAGTCCTGATTAGCTATACCATAACCAATCATTCTACTAAAATTTTGCTAACGAATCCAACATATTGTAACAAAATTCTCTAACCAATCCTATCCCACCACCTTAATTAATTTTGCAAGGTGTAAATTAATTATGTAACTGACAGAAACAATCAAAGAACCAAACAGAGATCATACAAACAATAGGGAAGTGATGAAATCTGATGAGGTTCAACAAGGACAAGTGCAGAGTCCTGCACTTAGGACGGAAGAATCCCATGCACCGCTACAGACTAGGGACCGAATGGCTAGGCAACAGTTCTGCAGAAAAGGACCTAGGGCTTACAGTGGACGAGAAGCTGGATATGAGTCAACAGTGTGCCCTTGTTGCCAAGAATAGGGGCATTGCCAGCAGATCAAGGGACGTGATCGTTCCCCTCTATTCAACATTGGTGAGGCCTCATCTGGAGTACTGTGTCCAGTTTTGGGCCCCACACTACAAGAAGGATGTGAAAAAATTGGAAAGTGTCCAGTGGAGGGCAACAAAAATGATTAGGGGACTGGAACATATGACTTCTGAGGAGAGGCTGAGGGAACTGGGATTGTTTAGTCTGCAGAAGAGAAGAATGAGGGGGGATTTGATAGCTGCTTTCAACTACCTGAAAGGGGGTTCCAAAGAGGACGGATCTAGACTGTTCTTAGTGGTAGCAAATGACAGAACAAGGAGTAATGGTCTGAAGTTGCAGTGGGGGAGGTTTAGGTTGGATATTAGGAAAAACTTTTTCACTAGGAGGGTGGTGAAACACTGGAATGCATTACTTAGGGAGGTGGTGGAATCTCCATCCTTAGAGCATATTAAGGTCAGGCTTGACAAAGCCCTGGCTGGGATGATTTAGTTGGGGATTGGTCCTCCTTTGAGCAGGGGGTTGGACTAGATGACCTCCTGAGGTCCCTTCCAACCCTGATATTCTATCATCATCCAAAGAGGTTGCACAGAACGAGCACATGGCCGGTATGAAAATGCGTAGTAAACAATTGACATATGTCTCTCAGGAGGTGCAGTTACAGCTGGTCCCAGAGCCAGATGCTTGGATGGCCCTGGGGTCAGCCACACTGGCCGCTGCAGAAGTCACAGAAGTCGTGGATGTTGTTAGACAATTTTGTCACGTGTTGTCTTAACCATTTAACAGCCATGGTTATAGTTTGCAGTATTTACATTTTAAGGCCACAATTTTAGCTTTCAGAAAAGGAGTACTTGTAGCACCTTAGAGACTAACCAATTTATTTGAGCATAAGCTTTCGTGAGCTACAGCTCACTTCATCGGATGCATTCAGTGGAAAATACAGTGAGGAGATTTATATACACACAGACCATGTAAAAATGGATGTTTACCATACACATTGTAAGGAGAGTGATCACTTAAGATGAGCTATTACCAGCAGGAGAGTGGGGTGGGAGGCCTAATCACATCAGCCACGCTATCAGAGGCTTGTTCACCTGCACATCTACCAATGCAATATATGCCATAATGTGCCAGCAATGCCCCTCTGCCATGTACATTGGCCAAACTGGACAGTCTCTGCACAAAAGAATAAATGGACACAAATCAGACGTCAAGAATTGTAACATTCAAAAACCAGTCAGAGAACACTTCAGTCTCTTTGGTCACTCGATTACAGACCTAAAAGTGACTATTCTTCAACAAAAAAATTTCGAAAACAGACTCTAACGAGAGACTGCTGAATTGGAATTGATTTGCAAATTGGATACAATTAACTTAGGCTTGAATAGAGACTGGGAGTGGTTGAGTTATTATACAAAGTAAAACTATTTCCCCATGTTTATTCCTTCCCACCCCCCACCCCCGACTGTTCCTCAGACGTTCTTGTTAACTCCTGGAAATGGCCCACCTTGATTATCACTTCAAAAGGTTTTCTCTCCCCTCACCCCACTCTCCTGCTGGTAATAGCTCATCTTAAGTGATCACTCTCCTTACAATGTGTATGGTAAACATCCATTTTTACATGGTCTGTGTGTATATAAATCTCCTCACTGTATTTTCCACTGAATGCATCCGATGAAGTGAGCTGTAGCTCATGAAAGCTCATGCTCAAATAAATTGGTTAGTCTCTAAGGTGCCACAAGTCCTCCTTTTCTTTTTGCGAATACAGACTAACATGGCTGCTACTCTGAAACCTGTCAACTTTTGCTTTACAGATTTTATTTTATGGTGTTTTTATTATGTTTTTAATTTATATGGGCTCTTTTTGCTAGCAACACAGCTTGTTTATATTCTATTAAACTTTGTGGGGATTTACTGGGAGGAGTTAAGGGAGTTTTTCAGCTTGTGGTTTTTTGTTATGTTAGATCACGATTCCTACAGAGGACAGCTCATTTACTCACCAGATTAGTGGTGGGGATCACCGATATCATCAGATGTTCAGCTGCATGTGTATGTTCTCTCTATGTGCTGCACAGGCTCTGGCCAGATAGCCCATACAGCAGGCTCCGATCGAACTGCCCAGTAAGACCACAAGACTTGGTTTAGTAGCGAAGGCGCCCGGCCGGGTTTGTTGCTGACAAAGCACGGTAAGAGCCCCTGGCAGACTCTACGAGGAGACTAAGACATGTAGGCTCGTGACAATGGAGCTCAGTGAGTGGTGGGATTTTCCACTGCTCCCTAGGCTGGCCAAAGACACTTCCTCTGAGATACGTTTTTATACACCAATACAAAAAAGTGACATATCACCCTTGACATATCAGGGTGCCACCCTCTGATGTATTAGGGTGCCACCCATTACCTTGTACATGTTTCAATTAAAACGTTTTTATTCATTGTGCTGTCGTCCTGACCTTATCCTTAAGAGGGATCAGTGTGTTTCTGTTATTTTGGGGGAATGTGTTTAGTAGTAAGATGTTCTGGTACCACCTTTCTGGAATGTATTTGCGTGTATATTCTTATGCCTAGCACCACTTAGAAATGTGTGTTCTTGTCATATTCTGTGAGCAGGGCCTGCCTCTTGCTCACAGCTTCACTTTGCTTTATAGCAGCAGAGTTTTGACTACTTTAGCCCAGGCCTCAAGCCTCATACCAGGCCTCTAATCCGTGGGTTTATGTTTCAGGCCCTCTTCCTATTACTGTGGAAAGTCAAAGAATCCATGACTTCCGTGACCTCCGTTACAGACACTGAGCCCTACTAATAGCTAATTTAGACCCCATCATTTTGTATGTACAGTGGGATTGTTTTCCAATGCGCATTACTCTGCATTTATTAACATTGAATTTCATCTGCCATTTTGTTGCCCAGTCAACCAGTTTTGTGAGATCCCTTTGTAACTCTTCAGTCTCCTTCGGACTTAACTATCTTGAGTAATTTTGTGGTGTCTGCAAATTTTTCCACCTCTGTGTTTACCCCTTTTTTCCAGATCATTTATGAATATGTTGAATAGGACTGGTCCCAGTACAGACCCTTGGGGAAACCAGTATTTACCTCTCTCCATTCTGAAAACTGACCATTTATTCCTATCCTTTGTTTTCTGTCTTTTAACAAGTTACTGATTAGTGATGGGACCTTCCCTCTTATCCCATGACAGCTTACTTTGCTTAAAAACCTTTGGTGAGGGACCTTGTCAAAGGCTTTCTGAAATCCAAGTACACTATATCCACTGGATCCCCCTTGTTCACATGCTTGTTGACCCCCTCAAATAATTCTAGTAGATTGGTGAGGCATGATTTCCCTTTACAAAAACCATGTTGATTCTTCCCCAACAAATCGTGTTCATCTATGTGTTTGATAATGCTGTTCATTACTATAGTTCAGGGGTTCTCAAACTTCATTGCATCATAACCCTCTTCTGACAACAAACATTGCTACACGACCCCACAATGGGGGACCAAAGCCTGAGCACACCCAAGCCCTGCCACCCAAGCCCTGCCACCCAAGCAGGGGTGGGGACGGGGAAGGCAAAGCCCAAGGGCTTCAGCCCCAGGTAAGGGGCCTGTAACCTGAGCCCCACCACCCAAGGCTGAAGGCTTTGGGCTTTGGCTTCAGCCCCAGTCGGTGGGGCTCGGGCTTCGGCTTCAGCCCCCAGGCCACAGCAAATCTAATACCAGCCCTGGCAACTCCATTAAAACAGGGTCGTGACTCACTCTGGGGTCCCAACCCACAGTTTGAGATCTGCTGCTATAGTTTCAACCTTTTTGCCTGGTACTGAAGTTAGGCTTACCAGCCTGCAATTGCTGGGATCAATTCTGGAGCCTTTTTAAAAAATTGATGTCACATTAGCTATCCTCCAGTCATAGAATCATAGAATATCAGGGTTGGAAGGGACCTCAGGAGGTCATCTAGTCCAACCCCCTGCTCAAAGCAGAACCAACTAAATCATCCCAGCCAGGGCTTTGTCAAGCCTGACCTTAAAAACCTCTAAGGAAGGAGATTCCATCACCTCCCTAGGTAACCCATTCCAGTGCTTCACCACCCTCCTAGTGAAAAAGTTTTCCTAATATCCTACCTAAACCTCCCCCACTGCAACTTCAGACCATTACTCCTCGTTCTGTCATCTGCCACCCCTGAGAACAGTCTAGATCCATTCTCTTTGGAACCCCCTTTCAGGTAGTTGAAAGCAGCTATCAAATCTCCCCTCATTCGTCTCTTCTGAAGACTAAACATCTCCAGTTCCCTCAGCCTCTCCTCAGAACTCATGTGTTCCAGTCCCCTAATCATTTTTGTTGCCCTCTGCTGGACTCTTTCCAATTTTTCCACATCCTTCTTGTAGTGTGGGGCCCAAAACTGGACACAGCTCTCCATATGAGGCCTCACCAATGTCAAATAGAGGGGAACCATCATGTCCCTCGATCTGCTGGCAATGCCCCTACATATACATCCCAAAATGTCATTGGCCTTCTTGGCAACAAGGGCACACTGTTGACTCATATCCAGCTTCTCGTCCACTGTAACCCCTAGGTCCTTTTCTGCAGAACTGTTGCCTAGCCATTCGGTCCCTACTCTGTAGTGGTGCATGGGATTCTTCCGTCCTAAGTGCAGGACTCTGCACTTGTCCTTGTTGAACCTCATCAGATTTCTTTTGGCCCAATCCTCTAATTTGTCTCGGTCCCTCTGTATCCTATCCCTACCCTCCAGCGTATCTACCAGTCCTCCCAGTTTAGTGTCATCTGCAAACTTGCTGAGGGTGCAATCCACGCCATCCTCCAGATCATTAATGAAGATATTGAACAAAACCAGCCCCAGGACCAACCCTTGGGGCACTCCATTTGCTACCGGCTGCCAACTAGACATGGAGCCATTGATCACTACCCATTGAGCCCGACAATCTAGCCAGCTTTCTATCCACCTTATAGTCCATTCATCCAACCCATACTTCTTTAACTTGCTGGCAAGAATACTGTGGGAGACCGTGTCAAAAGCTTTGCTAAAGTCAAGGAACAACACGTCCACTGCTTTCCCCTCATCCACAGAACCAGTTATCTCATCATAGAAGGCAATTAGATTAGTCGGGCATGACTTGCCCTTGTTGAATCCATGCCGACTGTTCCTGATCACTTTCCTCTCCTCTAAGTGCTTCAGAATTGATTCCTTGAGGACCTGCTCCATGATTTTTCCAGGGACTGAGGTTAGGCTGACTGGCCTGTAGTTCCCAGGATCCTCCTCCTTCCCTCTTTTAAAATCACCAGGTACAGAAGCTGCTACAAGCAACAGATTACATACCACAGTTAGTAGTTCTGAAATTTCACAGCTCAGTTCCTCCAGTACTCTTGGGTGAATCTCATCAGGTTCAGGTGACTTATTACTGTTTAGTTTATGTCAAAGTCAGATTCAGGACTCACATCATTTGTTAGACCACTCTGTTTATTAGCAAAGTGCTTTGCCAATGCACCCAGATGTGAGCCCCTCTCTGAGGCTCATGATAACTTATTTATACAGCTAAGCCAAAGCCAATTTAACATAAGAGACAAGAGGAAGCAGAAACTGACAAATATACATCCATATCTTATTTGCATACTAACGTTTACCAATCTCCTCGCTCAGTAGGAGCTCTAAGTTAATTAGTTTGAGGACCCATTGTCTCACACTCCTTAACGTTTCTCTTCCTGACAACTATATTTCAACAAACCCTTCAAGTAATATTTCTTTAATGAATTATAATTTCAATATAATTCATTCTACTTTCACATTTATCAATTTGTTCTAAAACCTCCTCTAATGCCACCTCAGTCTGGGACAGTTCCTCAGATTTGTCACCTAAAAAGAATGTCTCCGGTGTGGGAATTGCTCCCACATCCTTTGCAGTGAAGACCGATACAAAGAATTAATTTAGTTTCTCCGCAATGGCCTTATCGTCCTTGAGTGCTCCTTTAGCATCTCAATCGCTCAATGGCCCCACTGGTTGTTTAGCAGGCTTCCTGATTCTGATGTACTTAAACATTTTTTTGCTGTTTTTGAGTCTTTGGCTAGCTGCTCTTCAAATTCTTTTTTGGCCTGTCTAATTATACTTTTACTTTGATTTGCCAGAGTTTATTACCTTTCTATTTTCCTCAGCAGGATTTAACTTCTAATTTTTAAAATGCCTTTTTCCCTCTAACTGCTTCTTTTACTTTGTTTAGCCATGGTGGCACTTTTTTGGGCCTCTTACTATGAATTTGGGGCATACATTTAATTTGAGCCTCTATTATGGTGTTTTTTAAAAGTTTCCATGCAGCTTGCAGGCTTTTCACTTTTGGAACTGTACCTTTTAATTTCCATTTAACTAGCTTCCTCATTTTTTGTGTAGTTCCATTTTCTGAAATTAAATGCTACTGTGGTGGGCTTCTTTGGTGTTTTTCCCCCCACAGGGATTTACATTTAATTATATTAAGGTAGATATTACCAAGCAGTTCAGCTATATTCACCTCTTGGACATGATCCTGTGCTCCACTTAGGACTAAATCAAGAACTGCCTCTTGCCTTGTGGGTTCTAGGACTAGTTGCTCCAAGAAGCAGTCATTTAAGGTGTCAAGAAACTTTATCTCTGCATCCCATCCTGAGGTGACATGTATCCAGTCAATAGGGTGATTGTTGAAATCTCCCACTATTATCGAGTTTTCTATTTTTATAGCCTCTGTAATCTCCCTGAGCATTTCAGTCACTATCACCACCCTGCTCAGGTAGTCAGTATACCCCTACCACTATATTCTTATTATTCAAGAATGGAATTTCTAGCTATAGAGATTCTGTGGTACAGTTTAGTTCATTGAAGATTTTTAGTATTTTTGACTGTATGCTTTCTTTCACATATTGGGCCACTGCCCCCTCAGCATGACCTGTTCTGTCCTTCTGATATATTTTGTACCCTGGTATTACTGTTGATTGTCCATTGATTATCCTCATTCCACCAAATTTCTATGATGCCTATTAGATCAATATCCTCACTTACTACAAGGCATTCAAGTTCATCCATTTTAGTATTTAAACTTTTGGCATTTTTATAGATCCACTTGTAAAATGTCCCTTTTTAGCTGTCTGCCATTGTGCCTTTCATTTAACTGCATCACGTCAGATTCTACCTGCACTTTATCATCTTCCAGTCTGTCCTCCCTACTAGGGTCCAGAGAATCCCCATTAACAGATTCTCCCCTGAGGGATGTCTCTGTCTGAGCCATGTGCTCCTCCACACCTGTCAGCTTTCCCCCAGCCCTTCATTGAAAAACTCATTTATGGCCTAAATGAAATCTGGTTCTGTTTTGCTTTAGGTGGAGCCCATCCTTCCTGTATAGGCTCCCCCTTTCCCAAAAGTTTCCCAGTTCCTAATAAATCTAAACCCCTGCTCCCTACACCATTGTCTCATCGACACATTGAAACCTTGCTTTTCTGCCTGTCTAACTAGCCCTGCACGTGGAACTGGAAGCATTTCAGAGAAGCTGCCATGGAGGTCCTGGACTTCAGTCTCTTACCTAGCAGCCTAAATTTGGCCTCAGAACCTCTCTCCTACCTTTCCTATGTCATTGGTACCTACATGTACCACAACCACTGGCTCCTCCCCTGCACTGTGCATAAGTCTGTCTAGATGTCCTGAGAGATCTGCAACTGTCACACCCAGCAGGCAATTCACCATGCGGTTCTCCCTCTTATCACACACCCAGCTGTCTATATTTCTAATGATCAAATCCCCCATTACTATTACCTGTTTCTTCCTAATAACTGGGGTTCCCTCTAACTTTTTACAAACGTGCAGACTGAATTTTATGTGCACCAATATGGAGGTGATGTGTGGCGGGGGTGGGGTTGGAGCGTAGGGGGCTCTGGACTGGGGATGAGGGGTTTGGGGTGCAGTGGGTGAGGGTTCCAGCTGGAGGTGTGGGCTCTGGGGTGGGGCAAGGGATGAGGGGCTTGGGGTGCAGACTACCCCAGGGCTGTGGCAGGGAGAGAGATCCTCAGTGTGAGAGGATACCATGATATCATCTGGAGGGAGGGTTCCTATTATGGGAGAGTTTCCCTCCACTACACTTTAATGGTCTCCTTCTCTGAGACTTTCTTCCTCCTCAACAGCAGAGAGGCTGTCAGACTGGGGGTGGGACCGCACTCCTGTCTCCCTTAGCTCCTCCAGTTCAGCCACTCTCATCTCCAGAGTATGTACTGTCTGAGGGCCATGAGCTCCTAGGTCTGAATATACACATACACCACCAGCCCATAAAGCAGGTAATCGTACATGCTGCGATCAGTACAACAACTGGATAGCCCCCTGCTCTGTTGCTGGACTTCTGCCAGCATTCTTTTTACTCCCGCAGCCTTGGTTGTAGTTGGGTTTTGTTTCTCTTTTTTTTTTTAAATGGGGGGCAGGGGTATTGCCTTAAATTTAGAGAATGTTTCTTTGTACAAAGAAACATTGTCATCAGAGTACACTCTGACTGTAGGTAGTGCTAACACTCACTAATCCAGTGGGTCTTTATCCTCTTCCATTGGTTGCACCATAAAGAGGTTAGTGAGCCTGCTACTGCCTTTAAACTGAGAGATGGCCTTTGTCTAGAGCCATGAAGTCTCATGCTTTTAGATTCAGAGGTTCAGTCTCCACAGATAATCCCATTTGTCTTTGTCCCCTGGTTGGGTTATCATAGCTGACATACTCTCACTGGCTGGGGAAGCTCCTCCTAATCATCAGTGACCCCCTGCAGTTCAAAACCCTCATATCTGTGGCTGCTTTTAACGATACCAGTAGCTGGGTCACCTTTAAGGACTGAACCCTCGAGAGCTGGTTCTGAAAGCACAAGTATCTGCTGATTAAGCTAAAGGGCCAGCTTTATTAGCTCAAGGGCAATTGTAGATCCATAAATTTGTATCTGTGGTCTAGCCACTATAGGGAGACAAAGTCATACAGGTTACAGTGGCATCTTCTGAGGTCCTTTAGGGCCATGGTACCCTGTATGTCTGCTGTGTTGTGTCAAAATAGTTCCTATGAAAAATCGTATTCTGTCATGATATAACATGTCATCAGTAAACATGGTTATTGAAATTTATGCATAGTTAACACATTTAATGTAGGTTGTAGATCCTATCCTGAAGGATGACCCAACACTCTCACAAATCTTGGGAGACAGGCCAGTCCTTGCCTACAGACAGCCCCCCAACCTGAAGCGAATACTCACCAGCAACCACATACCACACAACAGAACCACTAACCCAGGAACCTATCCTTGCAACAAAGCCCGTTGCCAACTGTGCCCACATATCTATTCAGGGGACACCATCACAGGGCCTAATAACATCAGCCACACTATCAAAGGCTCATTCACCTGCACATCCACCAATGTGATATATGCCATCATGTGCCAGCAATGCCCCTCTGCCATGTACATTGGTCAAACTGGACAGTCTCTACGTAACAGAATAAATGGACACAAATCAGATGTCAAGAATTATAACATTCATAAACCAGTCGGAGAACACTTCAATCTCTCTGGTCACTCGATTTCTGATCTCAAAGTGACCATCCTTCATTAAAAAACTTTGAAAACAGACTCCAGCGAGAGACTGCTGAATTGGAATTAATTTGCAAATTGGATACAATTAACTTAGGCTTGAATAGAGACTGGGAATGGTTGATTCATTACAAAAAGTAACCTATTTCCCCTTGTTTATTATTCCCCCCCACCGCACTGTTCCTCAGACGTTTTTGTTAAACCCTGGATTTGTGCTGGAATGGCCCACCTTGATTATCATACACATTGTAAGGAGAGTGATCACTTTAGATAAGCTATTACCAGCAGAAGAGTAGGGTGGGGGGAGAAAAAACCTTTTGTAGTGATAAACACCCATTTTTTCATGGTTTGTGTGTATAAAAACATCTTCTGTATTTTCCACAGTATGCATACGATGAAGTGAGCTGTAGCTCACGAAAGCTTATGCTCAAATAAATTGGTTAGTCTCTAAGGTGCCACACGTACTCCTTTTCTTTTTGCGAATATAAATAAACCAACTCAAACTGACTGGAGAAATGAAATTTCTGTCTCTGGAGAAATTCCTATATTTTGACATTTGTTTTCATCCCAAATCAGGATGAAATGTCAAAATAGCAAAGCTTTTTGTGGGACAAAGAGTTCAAAAAATCGATTCTAAAATGTTGAAATATTTTGTTTTTAACATTTCACATCAAAATTAAACATTTTGACATTCCTGAATCATAATGGTTCTTTTCAGGTGAGGTCAGCATTCATCTCTGCATTTGCCTGAACCACAGCAGTGTCCTGTGGGAGTTTTAGTTCCAGGTCCCCCCATTCTCCCCACTGGGGCCTGCTCCCTAGCTGGCCTACTTCTCCCATGACACATCACCATCTTTCCCTGTGGCAGAGGGAAGGCCTCCTGGAACTCCCGTTGGGAAGAATGAGCCATCAGAGGGCTGGAGCTAGAACTCTGGAGGCATGACAGCAGCTCAGATGGACACAGATCCATGTTGACCCAAAACACAGTACTGACTAGATTGTCCTGATGGAAAATTGAGCCAAAATATCTTTTTATATATATATATATATATATATATATATATAGCAGAAAATATTGTTTTGAAATATTAAAAGACCCTTTTTGTTCAAAAGGTTTTAGCTAGCACTAATAATAACCTTAGCTATGATAGTAGGCAGAATTTGTGAACTCCACACGTTTGGTGGAAGGTTTGTCTGACCAGTCCACTCAAACGTCAAGGAACCTGGGATTGCTCTGCAATGATACAAGCATTTGTAAACTAAGGAAGACGTTTAACAACATACAGAGTAGGGCAGCAGCGGGGCAGAATCCTACCTACCACTTTCCCTGAGCTCCATACATTTAAACATTGTTAGGAGGGACTGTCACAGGGCATGGCTCCTCTCCTGGTGAATATTACACAGATTCCAATGGTTGTGCCTTCACCATGCCTTTTTATTTCATGTTCCTGCCATCAGTCTCAAACAGTGCCTATGCAACTGCTTATTTAGAATATTCAGCTTGCTTTTGGCCCTCTCACCAGGGCCTGAGGATAACAGAGACCTCCCTGTTCCGTTCCGTTCCGAGCCGAGCCGAGCCCTGCCCTGCCCTCTCCCCTCCCTTCTTGTGCCACCTCTTATTAGCCCATGGCTGATGGGGTAATTGGCTCAGCTGGGCAGCCTGATTGGGTAGTTACCCCCATCAGCTTCCTCCTGGGGAACTAATTAACATTAGAGTGATCAGAGTATGGGGCTCACCTGTTTGCACTCTGTCACAGGGCCTCACAGATAAATTGTTGCTTTTCCTGGGGGTAACCTGGCCCTTCCCTTCCTTACTCATTTAATTTTTTCCAGCTGCTTTTCAAATTTCCCCAAGGGATTATGTGCTATTTGATCTCCTTTCATGCCATAGTTATGGCATGGCACACGCACTGAATGGGACAGTAATGTCACCTAGTTTTTTATTCCAGAAAAACCGCCAGCTTTTGTGCCACTTTTTAACCCTCATTCTAAATGGTGACCGATGGCATCAGTTTATTTTTCTTTCATGGCAGCGTGCATGAAACCGCCAGTTTTTGTGCCAGAGACATTTTAACTCCCAGCCCTGCCGGACATTAATCATATATTGTTGGAACTAGGCCTTCCCTTATTTTTCTTCAGCTGAGAAGTATTCCCGCTCATAAATGTCCTCAAATTAACATATATGCAATTTAGCTGTAGCCATGTCAGCCCCCGGATATTAGCGAGACCCGGGGGGGTGAGGTCATACCTTCATTCAATAAAATATATTATTTCATCCAGCTTGTCTGTCAAATCAACGTGCCACAGAGATCCAGACCAGAAGACGAAGATGCCACTGAACACAAGCTAGGGGCTAGATTTTGTCTGTACCCCCTGCTGCCAGCAGGCTTGCCCCAGAAAACCCCCTACACCAGGGCTTGCAGAAGGGAGGGGCAGGCACCCTAGGGCTGCTTAAATTGACTATGCTGAGACTGCACTAGTGGAGTTCTTCTCTGGCTCTTTGTGGATCCTGTGTGGCCCTTATACAGCTCCAGAGCAGCATATAGAGAATAGCATCAGACCCCTAATCTGTATGTAAGCAGTGTCAGGATGAGTTCCACCCTGACATCTGGTGGTGAGGTGTGGCAAGTTGTGGAAAAGAACTTCAGGGGCTGATCTCATTTGCATAGGCACACCCACCCCGCCTAGCATGAGGCCATAGCTGCCCAAATGGTCACTTTGGCTGCTGTGGGATCCCCAGTGTCTCTGTTATTGGGGCAGGAAGAATAAATTGTTATTACCCTGATTATGGGAACTGTGCTGGGAACTGTACTTGGCCTTTTGTTATGATGGAGGGACTACCCATCAACTAAGGAGCACTCGCTAGGCAAGGGTCATGGGTTCCAAAACCCTATGAATAGAGAGAGGCTGGGGACAAGTATTAATACTTGGTGTCATGGGCCCCTGGGTGAGGGCCTTACATGCTAATTGCACTTCCTCCTCTCTCCATTGTGGAATATCAGAGCTAATTTTGATTCTATTAGGAATCTAGTTACAGGCTGCTTGAGCTCACTTTGGGCTAATGTGCACCAGCACTGAGGCTTCCCTACTACAAGCTGAATTCACCAAAGAGCTGAACTGACTAAGAGCTGAAATCACCGAGCATTGTGTTAAGTAGTTGGGGAGCCTGAAGATATATTGTGGAGCAGTTTGTGGGATGGCTGGAGTGCCTTGTGGACAGACTGATGGAGCAGTTCATAGGATGGCAGGAGCTGCTTGTGGGACACGGAGCAGTTCGTGGACTGGCTGGTGGAGCAGTTTGTGGGACGGCGGGAGCTGCTTGTGGGGAGCGGAGCAGAGCGGAGCGAAGCAGTTTGTGGGATGGCTTGCGGAGCGGAGCGAAGGCCTGTGGAGCTGTGGAGCGGTCAGCTTCAGATCATGTAAGGTGCCCCTTACCTCTCTTCCCCCCCATCTCCACCCAGGTTGGGAGGTAAAGCTCTGCAGATAAACTTTCGAACTCTGGGGCTGCCCTGACTAGGGACAGAGACTTTTGGTCATTGGACTTTTGGGACTTTGGGTGATTTCAGGTTGCTGGACTCAAGAACCAAAGGGAAAGGGCATGCCCCAATTTGCTTGGGGTGGGTTTTTTGCTCATGGGTTGTGTTACGAATCCTGTTGGTGGTGTTTCCCCAACCTAATGCCCCATTGTTTCTCTCTGTTATTAAAAGGCTTTTTGCTACACTCAGACTATGTGCTTGCGAGAGGGGAAGTATTGCCTCTTGGAGGCGCCCAGCGCGGGTGGTATATATTTGTCCCAGGTCACTGGGTGGGGGCTTGAGCCGGTTTGCATTGTGTTATTGGAATGAATCCCCTAGATATTGAACCCGGCCCTTGTTGCTGCCAACTCTGATGGGCAGAAGGGTTACATTTTGATTTTGTCATATAACTATAAAGGTCATTAGCGGAGAGACTATATTCAAAACACAGGACATCCTTTAATGATGGCTCACATTCAATTAGAGGAGACAGTCATGAAGAAAAGTCATTGCTCCATATTTCTGCAACAGTCATGTCATTCACAAACACAAGGAAACATGAGGAAGATCTAGTACATGAGATTATTTGGGATAGTTTGTCTGATCCACATTGGCTGGCACACAATGCAGACAAACTTAAAGCGCGTTCTGCACACTACTTGAAGCAGTTTGAGGATTTTATAAAAGCCAAACCTGAGATCAAAGAATTCCCATTACATGATCCAAGTCACTTACTACATGTGCGTCCTGAAAGGAGCATTAAATTAAACCCAATAAGCATTTATATTCATGGTGCAAATGTGTTTGTTCTTCTCTTCTATCCCAGGGCATTTTTTAACTTTACTACTAAGATGAAATGCAAATAGTTTGCTTTTTGCTTCAGACTAAGGCCCTGAATCAGCAAAGCATTTAAGTGTATGCTTAATCTGAAGCACAGGTTTAGGATTTAAGACTATTTTTAAGTGCTTTGCTGAATTGGGCCTGAAAATATCATAATAAAAACCTAACTGCAACAGGAGGTCAATGGTATTCGGTATTGAATTAGTGAACACACGCTGGCAATGTGGAGCCAATTAACATACATTTTTAATGTAGATGAGACTGGGGGGGGAAATGTGGGAAATCTAGGAGCACATACTTATGTAAGTAGAGTCAGGATGAGCTCTAGCCTGACATCTGGTGGTGAGTTGTGGAAAAGAACTTCAGGGGCTGATCTCATTTGCATAGGCACATCCACCCAGCCTAGATGGTCACTTTGGCTGCTGTGGGATCCCCAGTTTCTCTGTTATTGGGGACGGAAGACTAAAGTGTTATTATCCTGATAATGTAAATCAAGGACACTGGAACTGTATTTGGCTTTTGTTATGATGGAGAGACTCACCATCAACTAAGTAGCACTTGCTAGGCAAGGGACATGGGTTCCAAAACTCAGTGAAAGGAGAGAGGCTGGGGATAGGCATTTGTACTTTGTGGTATGGGCCCTTTCTGAGTGGCTTAAATGCTAACTACACCTTCTCTTTTCACTGTGTAATGACAGAGCTAATTTTTATTTTACAAGGAGTCAGGTTACAGACTGCAGAGCTGAATTCACTTTGGGCTAATGGTGTACCAGTATGGGGGCTCCCCTACTATGAGCTGAAATCACTGAGTACTGGGTTAAGTAGTAGGGGGTCTGAAGATATATTGGTAAGCAGCTTGCAGGATGGCTAGTGAAGAGGAGCTGCTGGTGGAGTGGCTAGTGGCTGCAGAAACTCATGGAGAGATGGGGCAGTCAGCCATTGGAGCATGTAAGGTGCCCCTTTATCTCCTCCCCCCCCCCATTTCCACACAGGCTGGGGAGGGGGTTTAAAACTCTGCAGATGAACTTTTGAACTCTGGACTCATCAAGGACAGAGACAGAGACTTTTGGGTTGCTGGACTTTTGGGACTTTGGGTGACTTTTGGGTTGCTGGACTCAAGAACCAAAGGGAAAGGACATGGCCCAATTTGCTTGGGGTGGGTTTTTGCTCATGGTTTGTGTTATGCATCCTGTTGGTGGTGTTTCCCCAACATAATGCCACATTGTTTCTTTCTGGTTTCAGAGTAGCAGCGGTGTTAGTCTGTATCCGCAAAAAGAAAAGGAGTACTTGAGGCACCTTAGAGACTAACATTTATTTGGGCATAAGCTTTCGTGAGCTACAGCTCACTTCATGCATCTGATGAAAGCTCACGAAAGCTTATGCTCAAGTAAATTTGTTAGTCTCTAAGGTGCCACAAGTCCTCCTTTTCTTTTTATTGTTTCTTTCTGTTATTAAAAGGCTTTTGCTACACTCAGACTCTGTGCTTGCAAGAGAGGAAGTATTGCCTCTTAGAGGCACCTGGGGGGGTGGTATATATTTGTCCCAGGTCACTGGTGGGGGCTCGAGGCGGTTTTGCATTGCGTTATTGGAACGGAACCCCTAGATACTGAACCTAGCCCTTGTTGCTGAAAACTGTGACAGGCAGAAGGGTTACACTTATATCAAAGGAAAACTTCATGCATTGCATCTTGTGTACAGTCATTAAAATAAAGTGTACAGTCATTAAATAAATGAAAAGGCTGAAAATGGAAGACACCCAAATCTGAGGTCTGCAGCATTGTTGGTATAAAAGCCAGATTTCTGCATGAGTGTAAGATCGGCACAATTTCAGGGGATTTAGATCAGCACCACGTGAGCTGCTGGGGCAGTATGCCTGCCACATGAAAGGCAATGTGGCATAAAGGGAAGGTTTAGAGTTTTACTGTCTGCAAAGCAGAAAACAGGCAAGCTGTGCTGTCCAGAAACATTACCATCACTGTCACCACTCACAAAAAATTTCAGAGCGAATCAGACCTCATTGTGCTGCTCAAATCACAGAGTCATTTAGGTCATTGGACTTCTCAGCAGATTGCAAAGATTATTCATTTCTTCTTAATTGTTAAGGGCTCAGGTATGAGCCCAATCATGGGTCCATGCAGGGAATGGTGAGAGCATAAGGAGCTCCCTGACCCTAATAACATGGGCTATCCACACCGCCAGAGTCTGCACAGGAAGGATATCAGCCACTGCCAGGCAGGGAGTGATTGGGCAGGAGGGGGGAATGGGTGTAGCCCTGTGCCCTCCTCAAAGTCCTGGCCAGCACAGCTTAGCCAGCACACAGAAGGCAAAGGGCCATCCCTGCCCAACATACTTCCCCCATAGAGCAAGAGGGAAGCAGGGATGGACTTGTAAGAGTCACAGTTCAGTCCCTGATGCTGCTCTGGGGGCAGTGCAGCTAGATACTGCCCCATCCTCAGAATGGATTGGAAGGTGCCCATGCAGGTCTGAATGATTCTGTGCCCAATCCTGAAGTCCTTACTCCAGCAATGCTCCCACTAACTTCATTGTGTAAGGTCTGAGATCTTATACATCCAGTTCAAAAAATATGAACTGAGCCAATGTCAAGCATCAAGGCGTGAAAACTCTGCTCAGCTGGGAAAGATTCCTACTCCCCCAGGCCAAGTGCCATTGTCTTCTGCAGAATTCAAATTGGCTTTGCTTTGGTTTTTTAAACACAAAGTCCTAGTCTTCATGGTTGTGAGGACAACCTTCTAAATGTGAACGAAGTGTAAACAAAGCAGCTGTCTCTTGTAAGTCTGCAGGCAGATAGCAGCAGTGCCTCTGCTACAGCTCACAGCTTTGCTATGTTGGAGCAGAGTGAAAATCGGTCAGAATCTTAACAGTTTGCTCTGCTGCTATTTAAAATTCTGTTGGCAGCTAAGAGGCATATTCTACAGGCTGTTGGGTGCAGGATATATTTCACAAGCTTTATCAGCTTTGGAAAGAGAAGAGAATGGTGAGAGTCGTCCATGTGTTTTTTATATATTAGTTTTACTTGTAACAGGGGTAAACAATGAAAAGATGGCACAAATGTGAAAGCATGTGGAGGGAAGTAATGTGATTCTCCTTCCTTAGAAGTTTTTAAGGTCAGGCTTGACAAAGCCCTGGCTGGGATGATTTAATTGGGGATTGGTCCTGCTTTGAGTAGGGGGTTGGACTAGATGACCTCCTGAGGTCCCTTCCAACCCTGATATTCTATGATTCTATGATCTAGTGGGTGAGGCATTAGTGAGACATCCAGAGGCCTGGATTGTCTTCCCAGCTCTGCCATGGGCTTGCTTGTGTGATTGTGGGCAAGTTACTTCGCCTCTCTGTGATTCTGTTATCCTTTGCCTATGGTGTCTACTTAGATTGAAAACCCACTGGGAGAAACAGCTGTCTCTCGCAGTGTGCACACAGGCCGTCTCTAGGGCTTGCCAGAAAGTGATTCCATTAGGTGAAAAATTTAGAGATTCCAAATCTTTTATTCCAATGAGGAACAAAAATAAACCCTTTTGAATTTAAGGGGGAAAAAAAGAGAGTGCAAGCAAGAGCCCCACCCCAGAATAGCCTGGTGGTTAGGGCACTCACCTGGGATGTGGGAGACAAAGGTACAAGTCCCTGATTTGAACCAGGCAGAGCAGGGACTTAAACCTAGGTCTCCCAGGTCAGTGCTCTAACCACTGGGCTACTGGCTATTCTGGGGGGGGGGTTCTCTCCAGCAATTCCATTATGAACTGGAGAAACCTTCAACAAAAATTTTAATTCAAATGAATACATTTCCATTAAACATTTTGATTTCAACAAAAAGGAGTTTTCCTCATGGAAAAAAAAATACAGTTGAAAAATTTGACCATCTCTCTGTTTCTCATAACAGGACCTTGTGGTTGTGATCTCTAGGTGCTACTGAAATATAAATGATGTCATAGATGCATAGCATTTGAGGCCAGAAGGGACCATAGGAACATCTAGTCTGATCTAGCACATAACACTAGGCCAGAGATTTCATCCGACGCTTCAGGTAAAGCTACTGTTTAGTGAAACTTTTACAACGTATTCAAAGAGCCACTTTAACAGATTTGATTTATAAGCTTTGTCTAAGTCTATTTCTTTTAATTTCATTCAACCTCTATGAAAACAACAAGTTTACATTAAGTAAATATTACTTCAAGTGTGCTCTGTCTGAGCTATATCTTCTTGCATCAGGGGAATGAAGTCAAACAATATCTAATGCACTTGCACTTTAGACTGCTCAGGGTATTTGGATATCTGTCTGCGTTATTCAGAGAGTTTTACTTCTATTGCACTAAATAATCAATTTCTAAATGCAGGGTTGTTAAATGCAGAACTGTTACTTTAACATCATAAGAATGCAATTTTGTTTTGTTCTTTAAAAAGTCACAAAATGGAAAGTGTTTTTTTCCAGGGTGGCTCTGAGCCACATTCCATGTGTGTGCTATTTTTTATTCCTTGCTTTGCTCAGCCAATTAAATGACCCATAATATCAGGACTTGCAATCAACTTAATTGCATTCCTGCTTCTCTGTCTGTAGCACAATAACGGTTGACAAGGAGCTGGCTCCACAGATGAGGTTGTTTCCCTCCTCCTAAAAGCTCCCCCTTCCTCTCCCATAAAACTGTGTTCTGCACTTATACCATAAAAAGTGTGTGTGGAGGCATTTAAGGGCGTGTCTATATAGCAGTCACGGGGTGTGATTGCATCTTGGGTAGATATATCCTTGCTACCTTTAATGTAGGTAGCTCAGGTACCGGAGCAGTCAAGATGTGGCAGCATAGGCTGCAGTCTGGGCTAGCCAGCTGAGGTTACTCAGTGTGCTTGGCTGGCTTGTACAGTCTTCACTGAAGCCCATGCTGCTGGGTCTTCGCTGCTCCAGTACCTGAGCTAGCTAGATTAAAGCTAGCTCAGTTATGTCTACACGAGCAGCAATCACAGCTCATCATTGCAGCATAGACATACCCTATGTGTATGAACGTGATCATGTCAGTCTGTGTGTAGGTGTATAGCCTTCTGTGTCCCCTGATGCTGTTTCTCCCTGCATCAGCCATCCTCCCACCACTGCCATGTCTATTCAGCATAATGTACCCACAGCATCCACACTGTGCAATCCTCCCTCACCCACCCACCTCCTGGGTTCTGCACACAGCTGCCAAGTTTTGTGCAGCTCCATGCGTGACATTCCTGGATATCCTCTGAGGCACAAAGGCAATGGCTACCACTGGGAAAGCAGGAAAGAGCAAAGCCAACAAAACAGGAGTCCTAAAGGAGACAGGAGAACAATATGGCAAAGAATGGAATGGGTTATTAAGGGCTGTAGTAAGTGTGACAAGTTCAGTAATAGAGACTCCATTGGGACTGTCACCTGACATGCTGAGATTACCTCTGAGCCAGTTTTCCCTGCCAGATTGAGACTCCAGAACCCTGCCTTGGTGAGCCAGACATGATAGCCTGCTGCAACACAGACCCAGGTCTGGTCCACGCCCCAAAGTTAGCAGTTAACTAAAAACTGCTCAGCAAGTCACCTATCTCCAGCACCTAGACACCCAGCTCACAATGGGATCCAAACCCCAAATAAATCTGGTTTACTCTGTATAAGCTTATATAGGGTAAACTCAAATTGTCCGCCCTCTAACACTGATAGAGAGATATGCACAGCTGTTTAATACCTTGGGGGAGCAATCACTTACTCTGGGTCCATTAATAAACAAAAGTGATTTTATTAAGTATAAAAAGTAGGATTTAAGTGGTTTCAAGTAATAACAGACAGAAAAAAGTAAGTTACAAAGCAAAATAAAGTAAAAACACTCAAAGTCTAAGCCTAATACATTAAGAAACTGATTACAGGTAATATCTCACCCTCAGAGATGTTCCAATAAGCTTCTTTCACAGACTAGATTCCTTCCTAGTCTGGGCCCAATCCCTTAGAATCATAGAATATCAGGGTTGGAAGGGACCTCAGGAGGTCATCTAGTCCAACCCCCTGCTCAAAGCAGGACCAATCCCCAATTAAATCATCCCAGCCAGGGCTTTGTCAAGCCTGACCTTAAAAACTTCTAAGGAAGGAGATTCTACCACCTCCCTAGGTAACGCATTCCAGTGTTTCACCACCCTCCTAGTGAAAAAGTTTTTCCTAATATCCAACCTAAACCTCCCCCACTGCAACTTGAGACCATTACTCCTTGTCCTGTCATCTTCTACCACTGAGAATAGTCTAGAACCATCCTCTTTGGAACCACCTCTCAGGTAGTTGAAAGCAGCTATCAAATCCCCCCTCATTCTTCTCTTCTGCAGACTAAACAATCCCAGTTCCCTCAGCCTCTCCTCAGAAGTCATGTGTTCCAGACCCCTAATCATTTTTGTTGCCCTTCGCTGGACTTTATCCACATCCTTCTTGTAGTGTGGGGCCCAAAACTGGACACAGTACTCCAGAAGAGGCCTCACCAATGTCGAATAGAGGGGAATGATCACGTCCCTCGATCTGCTCGCTATGCCCCTATTTATACATCCCAAAATGCCATTGGCCTTCTTGGCAACAAGGGCACACTGTTGACTCATATCCAGCTTCTCGTCCACTGTAACCCCTAGGTCCTTTTCCGCAGAACTGCTGCCTAGCCATTCGGTCCCTAGTCTGTAGCTGTGCATTGGGTTCTTCTGTCCTAAGTGCAGGACCCTGCACTTATCCTTATTGAACCTCATCAGGTTTCTTTTGGCCCAATCCTCCAATTTGTCTAGGTCCCTCTGTATCCTATCTCTGCCCTCCAACGTATCTACCACTCCTCCCAGCTTAGTATCACCCGCAAATTTGCTGAGAGTGCAATCCACACCATCCTCCAGATCATTTATGAAGATATTGAACAAAACCGGCCCCAGGACCGACCCCTGGGGCACTCCACTTGACACCGGCTGCCAACTAGACATGGAGCCATTGATCACTACCCGTTGAGCCCGACAATCTAGCCAACTTTCTACCCACCTTATAGTACATTCATCCAGCCCATACTTCTTTAACTTGCTGACAAGAATACTGTGGGAGACCGTGTCAAAAGCTTTGCTAAAGTCAAGAAACAATACATCCACTGCTTTCCCTTCATCCACAGAATCCGTAATCTCATCATAGAAGGCGATTAGATTAGTCAGGCATGACCTTCCCTTGGTGAATCCATGCTGACTGTTCCTGATCACTTTCCTCTCGTGTAAGTGCTTCAGGATTGATTCCTTGAGGACTTGCTCCATGATTTTTCCGGGGACTGAGGTGAGGCTGAGTGGCCTGTAGTTCCCAGGATCCTCCTTCCCTTTTTTAAAGATTGGCACTACATTAGCCTTTTTCCAGTCATCTGGGACTTCCCCCGTTCGCCACGAGTTTTCAAAGAAAATGGCCAATGGCTCTGCAATCACATCCGCCAATTCCTTTAGCACTCTCGGATGCAACGCGTCCAGCCCCATGGACTTGTGCACATCCAGCTTTTCTAAATAGTCCCTAACCACCTCTTTCTCCACAGAGGGCTGGCCATCTACTCCCCATGTTGCGATGCCCAGCGCAGCAGTCTGGGAGCTGTCCTTGTTAGTGAAGACAGAGGCAAAAAAAGCATTGAGCACATTAGCTTTTTCCACATCCTCTGTCACTAGGTTGCCTCCCTCATTCAGTAAGGGGCCCACACTTTCCTTGGCTTTCTTCTTGTTGCCAACATACCTGAAGAAACCCTTCTTGTTACTCTTGACATCTCTTGCTAGCTGCAACTCCAGGTGCGATTTGGCCCTCCTGATTTCATTCCTACATGCCCGAGCAATATTTTTATACTCTTCCCTGGTCATATGTCCAACCTTCCACTTCTTGTGAGCTTCTTTTTTATGTTTAAGATCTGCTAGGATTTCACCATTAAGCCAAGCTGGTCGCCTGCCATATTTACTATTCTTTCGACTCATCGGGATGGTTTGTCCCTGTAACCTCAACAGGGATTCCTTGAAATACAGCCAGCTCTCCTGGGCTCCTTTCCCCTTCATGTTAGTCCCCCAGGGGATCCTGGCCATCTGTTCCCTGAGGGAGTCAAAGTCTGCTTTCCTGAAGTCCAGGGTCCGTATCCTGCTGCTTACCTTTCTTCCCTGTGTCAGGATCCTGAACTCGACCATCTCATGGTCACTGCCTCCCAGATTCCCATCCACTTTTGCTTCTCCCACTAATTCTTCCCTGTTTGTGAGCAGGAGGTCAAGAAAAGCTCCCCCCCTAGTTGGCTCGTCTAGCACTTGCACCAGGAAATTGTCCCCTACGCTTTCCAAAAACTTCCTGGATTGTCTATGCACCGCTGTATTGCTCTCCCAGCAAATATCAGGAAAATTAAAGTCACCCATGAGAACCAGGGCGTGCGATCTAGTAGCTTCTGCGAGTTGCCGGAAGAAAGCCTCATCCACCTCATCCCCCTGGTCCGGTGGTCTATAGCAGACTCCCACCTTCCCCCGGTACAGTGCTTGATAGTTCCCACAGACATCTTAGGTGTTAACTAGGGGTTTTCTCATGACTGGCAGCCCCCTTTGTTCTGTTCCACCCCCTTTTATATCTTTGGCACAAGGTGGGAAACTTTTGTCTCTCTGGGTCCCCAACCCTCCTTCTAAATGGAAATGCACCAGGTTTAAGATGGATTCCAGTATCAGGTGACATGTTCACATGTACTGTGAGACCCCAGCCTCCATTCTTCCAGGGCTGGCCCGCACATACACCAGAAGATTTGCAAGTAAACAGATCCATTTACAACCAATTGTACTAGTCAGTGGGAGCCATCAAGATTCTAAACCACCATTAGTGGCCCACACTTTGCATAATTACAATAGGACCTCAGAGTTATACTTCATATTTCTAGCTTCAGATACAAGAATGATACATGCACACAAATAGGATGAACACACTCAGTAGATTATAAGATTTGTAAGGATACCTTACAAGAGACCTTTTGCATAAAGCATATTCCAGTTACATTATATTCACACTCATAAGCATATTTCCATAAAACATTATGGAAGGCAATGTCACAGTAAAATTAGACTTCCTTTCGCACATTACTAAATTCCACCCATGCTTATGGTATTTAAGAACTTTAGTGTGAAAACAAAAGGAAGAAAACAGGGAGAGAGTCAATGGCAGGTCCCCCACTTGGAGTAGTAGCCATGTGCTCTTTGTGTACAAGTGGAAATGGAGACTGTAACTCCTATGCAGGCATCTCTAAGCGTACTCTGAGGCTTAGCTCCTGTTTGTACAGATACCCAGAGGGAAGGTGTTATTCAATCACCCACTTTCAGTATTATAAACTGTATTAAGGATTTCCCTCTTTTCAAACACAAACCCCAAGATCTGTGGAGGCAGAGTCTCAATGAATTTTTTGTTATTGTGCGTGCTCTGCAACAGTGGAGAACAGAGGAGAAGAGTGACAGAGAAAGATGAGACACCCTCTCACACACACAAAAAAGTTACACATTTCTTTAAAAACAGACAAACTCTACTTGAAAAGAATATTAAGACTGCAAAATCAAACACCCAGTAGTTGGAAAGTACCAGAACTAAGATTGCCTGCAAAACCTTAATTTGGCCTTTTGTGTATTTACATTATGTGACAGTCTTTAACTTCATATACATTTTTTCCACAGGACCCCTGTCTCATTCAATGCACAAGATAATCCGTGCTCACTGAATGGGTAGCTATTCCATATTTCTTTTTTAGCCTTGTGATTCAGTGAGTGGCCACATGCACTATTTGCTGTATACTATCCAAACCCAGGATAGAATTTCCTCATAGGCTTTTCTTCTCATGACAGTATCTTAGTCCCCAACAAACAGTAATGATTTAATCACATCACACCTGTGAGGTGTGGTAGTGCCATTCCTATCCCTGTTTTACACACGAGAATCTAAGCACAGAGATTAAAGCCAAGAACCTCAATTGGATACTGTAATGTGGGGCCTCTGTCTGTTAGCATCCCCTTGTGGCAACACATTTGCCCCTCTGGTCAGTTGGGCAGAGGAGGTGGAGGCCCAGGAGTTAGCCAGGGAGGCAGGAGCATATGGCAACCTTATTGCATCAATAGAGGCTTTGGAATCCGTGGTGGATAATGTGGGGGGAGAGGGAAATGTGGAGGTATTGGTGGGTCAGCAGGAGGGGAAGGGAAAAAGAGGATGAGAAGATGGGGGATGGTTGGGGGAAGGGACTGGAGGAGTTCACATGGGCATCTGGCTTGGCCATTGCAGATCAGTCATGTCCAGTAGTGGAAACGCACCTGTTGACTCTTAGTCCCCAGGTAGTTGTGTGTGTGTGGAAGGGGGAAGGCGTGTCCTGTATCACTGGCAGTCTTTCCCCTTGCACCCAGGTTATCCACAAGCTGTGGGGATGGGGAAAACAGTTGAGAAGCATGAATAAGAAAGCACAGGGTACGAAGGGGGCAAGTTTGGAGAGAACTGAAGGAGGAAGGATATTTGAGGCACTGAGGATGTGGATGTATAAGTGTCAGATTCCAAGGGGAGGCCTATCAAACATCCTGTAAGCGCTCCTGACAGCATCTTCTGACAGTGCAGGAGGACCCCATGAGCTGCAGAGGCACAATGGACAGGGGGTGGATGGGGAGCCAGACCCTCTGATGGTGGGGACGCTGGATATGAATAGTATTAGAGCACCAAGGGCACAGGTGTGGAAGGTGGCAGTGTTACTTGGAGGTGTTAATGATTCAGGAAACCAGATTACACTGTGACCCATTGCCTGTGAAAAGGCTAGATCTAGCTGGAGGGGGGCGGGGCTGGTGGTCTGTATGGTCAGTGGGTGACAGTGAAAATGCTGGTGTGGGTATATTATTCCACACCTTCAAAATCCCTCAGCTGGGCACTAAGGTAGACTTTGAGTATACAGATGGCACAAGGTAGAGGCTTATTAGTGTTTCTGGGCACCCTAGCTTTGGGAGGGAAAGAGCACCTTTCAACAATACTGTTACTCCTTATCTCTTCACTTCCTGGACCGTTATTTTTGGACGTAACTTTAACTTCCATGTTCAGGTACAGGAGAGAGTGTGAGCAGTGGGGCGGATCAGAAGGGGCATCAAAGGATCAGATGTTAAATAAATAGTTACATATGATAGTATGAAAAGCTGAATTGAAAGATTTTTTTATTTTTAAGAGGAGGATTCAGAGGACTCGACCCAGAAGCAGGAGGTGGGGAAGGGTGGTGGATGTACATTTTTAGAGGGGGAAAGGAAGCGTAGAAGTAATAGACTGTAATACATACAGAAGGGAGTGAACTGTGTAAGGTTTAGAACCATTGCACTGGAGGTTTCAGATCATTTCAGTGCAGGTCACTTTGCATTTGGAAGTTGAATCCCAGGCACTTGGAAGTAATGAGTGGCAGCGACCAGGTGAAGCAGGGGGGAAAGAACTGGGTTCCCCACTTCCTTGCTCAGTTTAAGGAATCCGAGACCATGACCAGGGTATAGCCGTCCGTGGTGAGTTCGTGGTTAAATAGGGAGGAGGAAATAAAGCATTTTTTCATGAGTCTTGCAAAGGACTGACAGATTCAGAAAATGGAGAGCCATTGGCTGTACAGGCAGAGGTTGACCTGTGTGGTGGAGCAGAGGCAGGAAGGTCAGGGGAGAAGGCAATGGCTAGAGAAGGAATTGGTCGAGTTAAAGAAGTGTTGTGTTTGTATCATCAAGAGAAGCTGCAGAGTCTCAAGCAGTCATGCTTTATGGGAAGGATCCCCTCACAGCCCCAGCCTTGACCACACCCTCTTCCCAGTCAGGAACGCAGGAGGTGGTAGGGCAGGAGCACCCTGACTTGGAAGTCAGGGGTAAGAGCGGTAATCGCAGGATGGGGAGGAGAATATAAGCAGCCTTCATGTCAGGGTTAAGAATAAAAGTAAAAGGAAAGTAGCTGCTGTTAGAGGAAGAGCAACCACCATTGTCACCAGCTTTTTCACCTATAAAAATGAGAGGAAGGAGACTAGGGACATGCTGGGTGTGAGAAATGCAGAAGGGAGGTATACTAGCGACCCTGAAGAGATGCTGGATGCGATCCAGGATTATTATGCCAATTATTTGATGCAGAAGAGCAACAGCAGCAGACATCAGTACAAAGGGATAGGAGAGCATAAGAACAGCCATATTGGGTCAGACCAAAGGTCCATCCAGCCCAGTATCCTGTCTCCTGACAGTGGCCAATGCCAGGTGCCCCAGAGGGAGTGAACCTAACAGGTAACGATAGAGTGATCTCTCTCCTGCCATCCATCTCCACCCTCTGACAAACAGAGGCTAGGGACACCATTCTTTATCCATCCTGGCTAATAGCCATTAATGGACTTAACCTCCATGAATTTATCTAGTTCTCTTTTAAACCATGTTATAGTCCAAGCCTTCACAACCTCCTCAGGCAAGGAGTTCCACAGGTTGACTGTGCACTGTGTGAAGAAGAACTTCCTTTTATTTGTTTTAAACCTGCTGCCCATTAATTTCATTTGGTGGCCCCTAGTTCTTATATTATGGGAACAAGTAAATAACTTTTCCTTATTCACTTTCTCCGCACCATTCATGATTTTATATACCTCTATCATATCCCCCCTTAGTCTCCTCTTTTTCAAGCTGAAAAGTCCTACCTTCTTTAATCTCTCCTCATAGGGGACCTGTTCCAAACCCCTAATCATTTTAGTTGCCCTTCTCTGAACCTTTTCTAATGCCAGTCTATCTTATTTGAGATGAGGAGACCACATCTGTACGCAGTATTCAAGATGTGGGCATACCATGGATTTATACAAGGGCAATAAGATATTCTCCGTCTTATTCTCTATCCTTTTTTAAATGATTCCTAACATCATAGAATATCAGGGTTGGAAGGGACCTCAGGAGGTCATCTAGTCCAACCCCCTGCTCAAAGGAGGACCAAGCCCCAACTAAATCATCCCAGCCAGGGCTTTGTCAAGCCTGACCTTAAAAACTTCTAAGGAAGGAGATTCCACCACCTCCCTAGGTAACGCATTCCAGTGTTTCACCACCCTCCTTGTGGATATTCCTAATATCCAATCTAAACTTCCCCCACTGCAACTTGAGACCATTACTCCTCGTTCTGTCATCCACTACCACTGAGAACAGTCTAGATCCATGCTCTTTGGAACCCCCTTTCAGGTAGTTGAAAGCAGCTATCAAATCCCCCCTCATTCTTCTCTTCCGCAGACTAAACAATCCCAGTTCCCTCAGCCTCTCCTCAGAAGTCATGTGTTCCAGTCCCCTAATCATTTTTGTTGCCCTCCGCTGGACTCTTTCCAATTTTTCCACATCCTTCTTGTAGTGTGGGGTCCAAAACTGGACACAGTACTCCAGAAGAGGCCTCACCAATGTTGAATAGAGGGGAACGATCACATCCCTCAATCTTCTGGCAATGCCCCTACATATACATGCCAAAATGCCATTGGCCTTCTTGGCAACAAGGGCACACTGTTGACTCATATCCAGCTTCTCGTCCACTGTAACCCCAGGTCCTTTTCTGCAGAACTGCTGCCGAGCCATTCAGTACCTAGTCTGTAGCGATGCATGGGATTCTTCCGTCCTAAGTGCAGGACTCTGCACTTGTCCTTGTTGAACCTCCATCACATTGCTTTTGCCCCAGTCCTCTAATTTGTCTAGGTCGCTTTATATCCTATCCCTACCTTCCAGCGTATCTACCAGTCCTCCTAGTTTAGTGTCATCTGCAAACTTGCTGAGGGTGCAATCCACGCCATCCTCCAGATCATTTATGGACTGACCTTGGGGCACTCTGCTTGATACCGGCTGCCAACTAGACATGGAGCCATTGATCACTACCCATTGAGCCCGACAATCTAGCCAACTTTCTACCCACCTTATAGTGCATTCATCCAGCCCATACTTCTTTAACTTGCTGACAAGAATACTGTGGGAGACCATGTCAAAAGCTTTGCTAAAGTCAAGAAACAATACATCCACTGCTTTCCCTTCATCTACAGAACCAGTAATCTCATCATAGAAGGCGATTAGATTAGTCAGGCATGACCTTCCCTTGGTGAATCCATGCTGACTCTTCCTGATCACTTTCCTCTCCTCTAAGTGCTTCAGAATTGATTCCTTGAGGACCTGCTCCATGATTTTTCCAGGGACTGAGGTGAGGCTGACTGGCCTGTAGTTCCCAGGATCCTCCTCCTTCCCTTTTTTAAAGATGGGCACTACATTAGCCTTTTTCCAGTCGTCCGGGACTTCCCCCAATCGCCATGAATTTTCAAAGATAATGGCCAATGGCTCTGCAGTCACATCTGCCAACTCCTTTAGCACTCTCGGATGCAGCGCATCCGGCCCCATGGACTTGTGCTCGTCCAGCTTTTCTAAATAGTCCGGAACCACTTCTTTCTCCACAGGGGGCTGGTAGTCTCCTCCCCATGCTGTGCTGCCCAGTGCAGTAGTCTGGGAGCTGACCTTGTTCGTGAAGACAGAAGCAAAAAAAGCATTGAGTACATTAGCTATTTCCACATCCTCTGTCACTAGGTTGCCTCCCTCATTCAGTAAGGGGCCCATGCTTTCCTTGACTTTCTTCTTGTTGCTAACATACCTGAAGAAACCCTTCTTGTTACTCTTAACATCTCTTGCTAGCTGCAACTCCAGGTGTGATTTGGCCTTCCTGATTTCACTCCTGCATCCCCGAGCAATATTTTTATACTCTTCCCTGGTCATTTTTCCAATCTTCCACTTCTTGGAAGCTTCTTTTTTGTGTTTAAGATCAGCAAGGATTTCCCTGTTAAGCCAAGCTGGTTGCCTGCCATATTTACTATTCTTTCTACACATCGGGATGGTTTGTCACTGTAATCTCAATAAGGATTCTTTAAAATACAGCCTGGTCTCCTGGACTCCTTTCCCCCTCATGTTATTCTCCCAGGGGATCCTTCCCATCAGTTCCTGGAGGGAGTCAAAGTCTGCTTTTCTGAAGTCCAGGGTCTGTATTCTGCTGCTTTCCTTTCTTCCCTGTGTCAGGATCCTGAACTCGACCATCTCATGGTCACTGCCTCCCAGGTTCCCATCCACTTTAGCTTCCCCTACTAATTCATCCCGTTTGCTTTTTTGACTGCTGCTGCACACTGCGTGGACGTCTTCAGAGAACTATCCATGATGACTCCAAGATCTCTTTCCTAATTGTAGCTAAATTAGCTCCCCCCACCCCATCATATATGTACAGTTGGGGTTATTTTTTCCAATGTGCATTACTTTACATTTATCCACATTAAATTTCATTTGTCATTTTGTTGCCCACTCATTTAGTTTTGTGAGATCTTTTTGAAGTTCTTCACAGTCTGCTTTGGTCTTAACCATCTTGAGCAGTTGAGTATTGTCTGCAGACTTTGCCACCTCACTGTTTACTCCTTTCTCCAGATCATTTATGAATAAGTTGAATAGGACTGGTCCTAGGACTGACCCTTGGGGAATACCACTCGTTACCCCACTCCATTCTGAAAATTTATCATTTATTTCTACCCTTTGTTCCCGGTCTTTTAACCAGTTCTCAATCCATGAAAGGATCTTCCCCCTTATCCGATGACAACTTAATTTACATAAGAACCTTTGGTGAGGGACCTTGCCAAAGGCTTTCTGGAAATCTAAGTACACTATGTCGACTGGATCCCCATTGTCCACATGTTTGTTGACCCCTTCAAAGAACTCTAATAGATTAGTAAGACATGATTTCCCTTTACAGAAACCATGTTGACTTTTGCCCAACAATTTATGTTCTTCTATGTGTCTGACAATTTTATTCTTTATTATTGTTTCAACTAATTTGCCCAGTACTGATGATAGACTTACTGGTCTGTAATTTCAGGGATCACCTTTAGAGCCATTTTTAAATATTGGTGTTACATTAGCTATCTTCCAGTCATTGGGTACAGAAGCCGATTTAAAGGACAGGTTTCAAACCATAGTTAATAGTTCCGCAATTTCACATTTGAGTTCTTTCAGAACTCTTGGGTGAATGCCATCTGGTCCCAGTGACTTGTTACTATTAAGTCCAAAACCCCCTCTAATGACACTTCCATCTGTGACAATTCCTCAGATTTGTCACCTACAAAGGGTGGCTAAGGTTTGGGCATTCTTGGATTCCACAGTAGTTCCCAAAATTACAGTAGAACAGGCAGAAGGTTTATGCTCCCCTGTTCAGTGTCAGGAAGTTTTAGAAGCAATTCAAGCTTTAAAGAAAGTTGTGGCCCCAGGTAGAAATGAGCTGACAAGTGAATTGCACCAGACTTTCCCAGAGGTTTTTGTATTGACAATCATGTTTCATCGGGCACTGGGTAGGAAGGAGTTGGAGAGATCACTTAATGAGGGCTTGTTGATGCTGCTAAGCAAAGCGGGGGACACATTGCTGTCAGAAAACTGGAGTTCTCTCACCCTCTTGAATACAGATAAGATTTTAGCAAAGGTGCTCCTGAAGCAGCTTGGCAAGGTGGCTCCAACGTTGATCCATCTGGCCCAGACCAGTGCAGCTAGTGGATTCATTGTGTGATCTTTGGGAGGCATTTGAGGCCTAGGCAGAAGGTGCCTGGTGAGGGTACCTGTATTCCCCTGGATCATGTTTCTCGAGACATTCCCTCCTCAGGGCCTTCGGCTTCTCCAAGGCTTACCATGTTCCAGGGGACTGGTTGTAATGATTGGTCCAGATCCTCACTTGCTACCCAGGCTCATGTGTTAATGACTTGTCAGAAAGAGGGCCAGTCTCAGCCTAGGATTATGGGGTATGCCAATTATTTGGTTAGTGCCACTGTTATCACTCCAGTATGTTCTTCTCTCATTTGTAAATGGTGGCTGGGGTATGTTTTGACATTGCCATGTATACTCTGGGGGTGGCTTGTATTCATAGGAGTGGCATCAACTCCCACCATGGAGGCCTGAACCACCATCTGGCTGCAGCCGGAGTCCAAGAGTCCTTGAAGCTTCTACCCTTGGACCATCCCTGGTACCATTAACTTTCCACACCCAGGTTTCTGCCATCCAGACCTGGGCATATTCACATTCTATAAGAAGGCACTCACCCTTTGTGTCCTGTCTGCCCATAGGAATAGGCTGTTAATGGGTTTGGGTCACGGCACCTTTCCAAGGTGCTGGTGAGGCTGGTTGTGGGGTAGTGGCAGGACCCTGGCCTGTGAGTCCTGCTTCGGTTGTTTCAGTCTCTGGCAGTCCCACTGATGGTGTTGTATCCATGCCCAACCCCTTTGGACTATCCTAAGGGGTGGTCTGATCATCTGGGAGGACTCCTTTGGGGTCAGGCCCCGCAGAGAGATTGTTACTGATTCTGGCTCATCCTCCCAGGTCTCTCACCATTCCATCACCTGCCCCCTGATGCCTTGAGGGATTCTCCTTCAGCTTCTACAAAATCCTCCCTTAGCCTCACCACCGCTGATAACATTCCCAGGCAGTGCTGTAGTACCCACCCCTTGCCTTTCACAGGTAACATCTTCATAAACCGGTCTGTCACAATGGCCTTGGCCACTTGGGCCCCTGATCATTCCTCCAGATAGAGCCACTTTCCTAAAGTGGTCCCTCAACCATTCCGCTACTATTCAGTGTCTCACCCCCTTGGGGCAGCTCTTGGCTCTAACTCATTGACAGTGGGTCTCTCTGGAAATATCACAAGAGTCCAAAATGACAGACTTTGTAGTCTTTTGTACCTTCCAGATCATGATGCGTCTAGCACAGGCAGCCTGTCAAGTATGGGCCAGAATCAAAGCCCATTATTCTGCTAGTGCCACGCTTTCAAATGTAACTAAAAAGGCTTCAGGGTCATCATCCAGTCCCATGTTGGTTAGTTTCCCTGGTAATGGCAGGGAAATCCCCTCAGCAGAAGCATGACTCACTGGAACTCCTTGGGAGCGTAGGGCTGGCACTATCTGCTGTATCATTTTTTCGAAACTCTTGATGCTGGGCCATCAGTTCTCTCAGCAGCTGTTGTTGTTGTGAACTTGGTGGTGGGTGGTCCACTGTTGCAGTAATTGATGCCAGAACTGCTGTTGCATCTCCACTAACCACTCATACTATCAATCCAGTTCCATCTTGCATGGAGCAGCAGAGATCTATCCCCTCTAAGGCTTTTATTTTTAAACCCCTTGTATCAGGTATAGTTATGCCCACATTCACCACCACCTGTGGGGCATAAGAGTTTCCCCAAGTCTTCTCCAGCCCCTACTTCAAGTCATTTGTAATGTCCTTTCCCCCCAGTGTGTAGGATAGGAGGGGTTCTCTAAGTAAAACAGACAGACAAAAGAAAGGTCATCTCCTCTTTTCTTCCCTCGTGACAGAGAAGAATCCAAGTGAAAGCAACGATGACCTGGCTCTCAGGCGGTCTTTCTGGATTCAGCTGTTAGGCTACGTCCAATCAGTGGGTCTATTGTCTTTTATTAGGGTCTACCTCCAAAGCCCCTCCCCTTGTAGGATCCTGCTTTGCAGCTGGTCCATGCAGCTTTGAGGGCAGTGAGGCCTGCTGCTGTCTCCTTCTTGGCTGATTTCTTTCTGTAGTCAGTGGACTCTGAGGTGGAACTGCCCTCCTCTTGTTCACTGTCCCTTCCAGTGTCAGTTTTCCCCTTTTTAAGCTCCCCCACTGCCTACAAGCAGAGCAAGCCTTACAGATGCACCTTGTTAGCTCTCAACAGACACAGAAGAGCTCATTAGTCTCCTCTCCTCCAGTGTGACTGTGTGAGTGCATTCCCCTTCTCTCTCTCTCTCTCTCTCACACACTCACACAGTGAGACGTGAAGGGGCTGGGTGACAGGAAGGGGATTCCTCCATGTGACAGGGGACACTCACCTTGCGTGAGCACCTCCTGTCAGTTGGGCGCAAACCTGCACACTGTCTCTCTGCTCCCACTGTCCCAGTCAGCTGTTAACCTCATCAGGTGGGTCTTCAGTGAACCAGCCTTCCAGCCAGGTCAAACACAGACAATATGTGAACAAACACACACACTCTTTCCAGGGTAACAAACAAGGCCTATCACTATGGTTTGGTTGGTATCAGCAGCCCTGTCTCTGAGATCAGTTCTCAGCCCCTTCTGGGCTAGCGTTAAGTCCATCCCTGCCCTAGTAGGGAGCAGTGCCCCCTGGCTTCCTCCCTGGAGACTCTTTGCCTTATCAGTTCTTCTTGCCCCAGCTCTCCAGCCTGGTTACTCCTTCAAGTTTGGTCCTCTTCCTGGGGTAACAAAGTTCAACAGATAGTTGGCCCCCTGCAAGGTTTTCAGGCCCATCCTAAAGCCATTTAAATTCCAGCCCTGTGTTGGGGCGTTTACACAAAACATATCCCACTTCTTAGGGCTTTGGCCATTCTGCCAGTGCCTGTTGCGGGGAACCCGGGCCTGCCCACTACTAAGGGTCCCAACCTAGGGAGCCTACAAATAGAAGCCCCATACTGCTTCCTTTAACTCTGTTGCTACTGCTGCTATTCTGCCACTTCCCATGTAGCCCCTTCCTCCTCACCCTTACCTCAGGGTTCTCTGGCTGTTTCCCACTGGAGCAGGGTCTCTCCCAAGCCTCTTTACCAGTGGAGTTTTGCAGCCTTCCAGTCCTTCTTCCTTCATCTGGTCCCAGCTAGCAACTGACCTACTCAGCCCCTGCAGCTCGTTTTATCTGAGACTGCTTCATTCTGATTGGCCACTTCCCTTTAGCTTCGCTAGGCAGGCCTGGAGGACCCAACTTCATTACTCCTTTTCCTGCGGTGGGATGTGGCAGGACCGCAAGGCCTTCAGCAGGGGGCATCAAAGGGCACGGTACACCTGGTCACAAAGCTCCCACACACGAAGGAGGAAGGGGCCAGGTGACAGTAGGAGGACACCGCTCCCCCCACACACAAGAGGAAGGGACCGGGTGACAGGAGGAGGACATCCCTCCCCACACACACTGTGGAGGCAGAGGCCAGGTGATGGGAGGAGGACACCCCTCCACATACACACTGTGGAGGAAGGGGCCGAGTGACAGGAGGAGGATGATCCTCCCCACACACACACTGAGGAGGAAGGGCCATGTGACACCCCAGGGATACACCCCTCCCCACACACACACACTGAGGAGGAAGGGGCTGGGTGACAGAAAAGGAGGACACCCCTCCCCACACACACTGAGGAGGAAGGGCCGGGTTACACCCCTCCTCACAAAGACACGGAGGAGGAAGGGGCCGGGTGACAGGAGGACACCCCTCCCCCCACACAGGCACGGAGGAGGAAGGGGCCGGGTGACAGGAGGAGGACACCCCTCCCCCCCCACACACACGGAGGGGGAAGGGGCCGGGTGACACCCCGGGGATACACCCCCCCTAACACACACACACAGGGAGGAGGAAGGGCCGGGTGACACCTCGGGGGATACAACCCCCACCCCCCAAAAAAACAGGGAAGAGGAAGGGCCGGGTGACACCCCGGGGATACACCCCCGCCCTACACACACACAGGGAGGAGGAAGGGCTGGGTGACACCCCGGGGATACACCCCCGCCCCCCCCCACACACACAGGGAGGAGAACGGGCCGGGTGACACCTCGGGGATACACCCCCGCCCCACACACACAGGGAGGAGGAAGGGCCGGGTGACACCCCGGGGATACACCCCCCCACACACACACACAGGGAGGAGGAAGGGCCGGGTGACACCCCGGGGATACACCCCCCCGCCCCACACACACACAGGGAGGAGGATGTGCCAGGTGACACCTCGGGGATACACCCCCCCACACACACACAGGGAGGAGAACGGGCCGGGTGCCACCCCGGGGATACACCCCCCCTCCCCCCACACACACAGGGAAGAGGACGGGCCGGTGACGAGCCAGGGCTACACCCCCGCCGATGACAGCCGGGCGGCGGGGGGCGCGCAGGGCGAGCGCGGGAGGTAAACAGAGCCCAGGGAACACATGGCCGCGGCTGCCGCTGGCGGCTCCGGCGACTCGGAGCCTCCCAACCCCGCCTCCCGGCCCCCCTCGGCCCCTGGCGCCGCAGCCTGGCTGGCAGAGGGGCTGGCGGAGCCCTGAGCGCTGGCGGGTCCCCACCTCCGCCGCCTCCCCAGCTCCATGCGGCAGCGCCGGGCTCGGGCAGCGGCGGCAGCAGCGCAGCCGGGCGGCCGCTCCCCGGCGTCTCCCGCCCGCCCCCTGCCCTAGCCCCCGGCGGCGCCCCCCGCCGCCGGGCCGGGCACCATGCGCTCGCCGCCCCGCGCCGCCGCCCGCCCGCTCCCGCTCCTGCTGCCGCTGCTGCTGCTGCTGGGCACCTCGGCCCTGGCGGCTGCCCCGCCGTGCTCCTCCGCGCCGCCCGGCGTGGGCTCGGTGCAGGAGCTGGCCCGGCGCGCCGCGGTGGTGATCGAGGGCAAGGTGCTGCCGGGGGAGGCGGCCCGCCGGGCAGGGCTGGGGGAAGCGGGGCCGCCCTCCGCCCCCGCGGCCGGGCCCGGGCCCCCCTCCCCGCCGCCGGCCGCCAGCCCCAGCCCGGCGCCCCCGCCCTGGGAGGCGCGGGTGCGGGTGCACCAGGTGTGGGCGGGGAAGGGCGGCGGGCTGCAGAAGGACTCGCTGCTCCGGGTGCGGGGCGAGCCCGGCTCCGCCTGCGGCCGGCTGAAGGAGGAGAGCCGCTACGTCTTCTTCATGGAGCCACTGGACGCCGGCGCCGCGCTCTTCCAGGCGTCCTCCCCGCCGCTGGAGACCGGCCGCAACCTCAAGCGGGAGGTCAGCCGGGCGCTGTGCCGGGGATGTGGTAAGTGAGCCGCGCCGTGCGCCGGGAGGGCGGGCTGGGGATGGGGGGTCTGCGCCCGCCTGTCCGCTCGGCCCCCGGGGGCTTCCCTGGCCGCTGCCCGGGGGCATGCCACGTTGCTGGGGCTGGCTGCAGAGAGCTGCGTGGGGAGGGCGAAACTTCGTAAGCCGGCCCCACGCCCACTCGTGCCATCCAGCGGGCTGGGCGGGAGTTGGGGGTGCTCGGCAGAGGCTGTGTGTGAGAGCTCTGTGCCAAGCAGCATGTGCTTTGTCTTTGCAAATCAGAGGTAGTTTGTGAGGAGAGGCTTCAAAGTGTCACCAAAGCCGGGGTGCTGGCGAGCGGTCGATTTCACCGAATAAAGGCCTTGGCTGCTCCCCTCTCCTCCCGAGAAATAGGGGTTTTTAGAGGTTTGGGGGAGTCAAAGCCTGGATGTCTTGCTTCTATTTGTACGTTGCGAGTTTGGTTAAACAGAGGCGATGACGGAGCTTTAGCCCTCGGGCCATGAAGAAGAATTAAAGAGGAGCCCAGTTACAAATCAAGGGGTCTGCAAGGTTGGCCCCCCGCCTCGGACTTGCTCCGCTCCGCTTTGACAGATCAGATAACTATCTTGGTTACGCTATGTGGGCAGCATGGCTATTTCGGTCCTTTCTGTTCTACTCCGATTGCAATCATCCTTGCAATCCGGTGATTACCTTTTCACAGAAAGGAGGCAAGATCTCTTCACAGCCCCTGTATTACCATGGCTGCACATGACAACACTCTCTAGACACAAATAAGCTCGCCTGGAGCCTATAGAATCCGGCCAGCCAATGTGAACTGTTTGGGTTAACTGGATTGTTTTCGACTCTCCACCTGGTCATGTTTCATAACGCCTGTAATTTACAGTCTGTCACTCCTCTTTAATTTGAATGTTTCAAGGTGATTCTATTGTGTGGCTGGGGTACGGATGGTTGCTAGAGCCCAAGCTGCTAGGATGAGGTGCTTATCAGCTTAGCTCCTGTATTTTTCAACTTTTTTTTTTAGTCAGACTTGGTTTTTTTCTCCTTCTCCCTTCCTTTCACCAGAGCAATGTAAAGCTGCCCCAGTGTGCAGAGGGGAGCTGTTCACACGCAGTGGTGCTGAGCAGGAGTGAGTGATGTTGGGATTCCCCAGCTCTGGCTGATAGATGTCACTGTAAAACAAGGGAAACACTCTTCAGGGGACCTGTCTTATTAGCTAGCATAAAAGCTGAATAATACTATACAGCAGCTTGTGTTCTCCTGTTGTAGAGTTTGAAGGCATGCCTGTTCAATCCGCCGTAATAACAACTCTGATATCATTAAATACATACAGAAAGGATTTTGTTTTAGCCACAGAATAGGCCCAGCTGAGAACTGCATGTAGAAAGTCAATACTGCTATGAACCTCGTGTGGTAAGAATCACTGTGTAAACCTTCACCCCCACGATCATTTTGATTCAGAACATTATAACAGTATCAATGTCTAAAGAGTTTCAAATTTTCATGTCAATTTTTTCTGCAAGCCTTCAATGGCTACTTGAAACATAGAACCCATATTATCTCTGCGAGCATGGTTTTATTATTGTACTCAGAATGGGAAATATTTAGTTGGGCATTGTTCTGTGCTTATGCTTTCTAATCATCGCAATTCTGTAGCTGCAGAATCCTTCAAGCAGCTAAAACTCTGAGCAATCAGTGAGAAAACAAGGTGATACAAACAGCAATTAACATAGTAGTTCAAAACAGGCAAGGATCTTGTTGTTGTTGCTGTTTCTAGTCTATACCCGTGCAATGTGTGTGTATATTTACAGTATTTGTTTGCAGCCTGCAATTTGGCAAATATAAAGTAAGTATAGGTTACCTTCTTGCTGCATTTGAACTTAAGAATATGCCTTGTGATGTCTGCTAATGCGTACACATACTGTTTTACATTTACTTAAGACCTAAACTGTGGAATGAATAAAGCTGCCACTTTGGAATCAAATGCTGCTTCAGTTACTCATGTAGGTAACCCAGTTCACTTCAGTGGAATTACTCCTAAGAGTAAAAAGATAGGGTTGTTCCTTTATTTTTGAAACCTTTCCTTTTCTCATGCATATTTACATGGTGCTGTTTCCCACAGTATCTAGGCACTGAAATCCAGAAGAAAGAAGGACACAGTATTCCATATAGAAGTGAGTTTAGATCTTGCCTTCCTAGGGTTTGGGTAATTGTCTTTGATTCTTAAAAAAAAACACACAATTTTCTCAGTTCTCTGGTGATGGATACAGTGCGCAGAAGGCACAGTCATGCAAGGGTCTCTACATCTGGCACTATCTTTAAGCAGAGGACTGGGGTAAATAGTGATAATATATTTGGTAAATAACAGTGCATAGCACAGAAATATAACGAAATCGAGGAGGTGGGGAATAAATTATCTGGCTAAGAAGTTACTGACTGATCAGCAAGATTAGCAGGGGATGGGAGGGATATTTCCAGGCTTTGTTCCCTATACAAATAAACCACAGGAAGTAATATACTGTAGTGATTGTATGGAAATGAAGATGATCTGTACTGGTTTAAAAATGTCAGGCTAATTTAACATTATTTGGGGGTATTATCTAAAGACATTTAACTTGCTTTTTGGAAGCAACAGAAGGCCAAATCTTGGCTCCACTGAACTCAGTGGCAAAACTCCCATCAAGTTCAACGGGGCCAGGATTTTTCCCAGAGTTTTTCAGTCTCTGGGTCAGATCCTCAGCTGATGTAAATTGTCATAGTTCCATTTTTTACTTTAGTGGTGCTATACTGTTTTATAACAGCTGAGGAACTGGCCCTCTGTCCTTTTCTTTTACTTCACTGCTTTCTCTCCCCCTGATCCTGTTCCCAATGAAATCAATAGCAGTTTTCCTATACTTCAGTGGAAGAAGGACTGAATGCCAAGTACTTTTGATTCTTGAAATATTTTGACATTTACTAATATGGGGCCAAACTCTGCTCTTTCTCATCCAAGTAGCCTTTGTTCATGTAAATGCTCCTATTGCATTCCAGTTGAACTACCCACATGGGTAATGTCTTCACGATTGGGCCTCCAGTCTCTAAGACTCAGATCCTCAAAGGTATTTAGGCACCTAATCCCCATGTACAGATTCTGTCAACTTTACTCATATGATTAATTATTACTCATACAAGCTGCACCATTGACTTCAAAGGTAAAGACTAACTCACATGAGTAAGGTGGCCACGTTGCCGTCTGTCATGGTAGAACATACTGTAGTGGGCTAAGCAGGGGAGGAAAGCTCAGTCAGGATCATTTTGTGGCATTCAGTTGGTCTACTTAGACCCTTGTGAAATGACAAGCCACATGGAGCCCCCTGGGTCTGTGCCGATCCCAAGGGATCAGCAGGAGACTAATGTCATCTGCATTGTGGCCCTGTGCCTTTGCCTTGGCTCTATACCCCCAATATACTCCCCACCCCCAACTCCCTGTCAACACGGCTTCAATAGGGCCTTGCTACCAGGGAATTCCCCGGACCATGGCTGGTCTCCTTACAGGGGTTTCCCCATCATAAGTTGTTTGATCTTTCCTAGATAACATGCCTGGGGCTTGTAGGGAATGAAGTGGCGCCTCCAACGTGGGTGGCTATCTATCCCTCATTCCTAGCCTCTGTCCCTTCCATGAAGATGCCATAGAATGTCTCCCCAGCTGGGTCTAGGAAAGGGGTGGGATTATGCTATACATTTATTATGGGGGTACAGACTGGCCCAGGGTTTGCAGGATTGGGCTACATATGATCTAAGGAATGTCTCTATATACTTCCTTTTTAAATGTATGCAGGATGATTTTCTCTTTGGCCAAATTTTATTAGTAAAGCTAGCATCTCTTCTTACATTTCATTTTTTATTTGTTTATTTATTTAGGAAGTTCTAAAGGTTTACAAATCATTGGCATGTAATTATCAGAGACAAAACAATAATAATTACAACAGTGAGCTTTTGTTTAGAGAAACTTTATGCATACAGTGTATTTTACTATCTTCAAATGGTGTCTACAGTATACAGGAGAAATTTTTTAGTATAATAAGAATGTGTATCAGCTTTGTATTCCTGTATGTCAGTTGTGTGTAGAACTGTTTTCTCATACATTCTGAGATACTGTATTCAATATTTATATAATATGTAGCATTCAGCACTTTATAAGTGTAATGGCATTTAAAGTATATTGACTATAAGGAGATATTCACATTAAAATACTGCTGTGGGGATTTTCTGTTCAGCATTAAAGAGATTTTTACAAAGCTATATTAAGTGATTAGCATTAAGAATAGCAACAGTTTATATATACGTATGCACAAATGTAATTTGCCCAAGTAATACGTTGGTCGTCACCAAAAATTATGTTTAAACACACAAATCATGATGTCTAAAATCCATCATGTGAGTGAAGCACTTAGTTTACTGAGAAGTGTAACTTTAGTATTTTTTATAGTGTGGATATTCAGTACACACCAAAATAATTTCTCATCCGTGTTCACTAAGTAAAACTGAAATATAGTCATATGGGAAAACCCCTTAGAATACAAACAATTTAAAAACACATTTGAAGCTGAGTTAAAAATTGTTGCTTTACTGTTTACTCACACATGGGAGTATATTTTCCTCTTTATATGTTAGGTTGCACACACACTATTCTAATGGACATTACATACATACTCTGCTATACACAGAGGTTAGATACAATCCCTAAGGCTATGAATCATTTCAGTGAGGTTAACAGCCCTGTCTAAAGAATCAAAATAATACACTGTACATCTCACTGGCCTATACATGTTTCTAATTAAATAAAGGAGCAAAGCATATGAATATCTGTCCTGTACTTTAAATATGTTGTCCACTTACTGTTTAAATTGATTCACATTATTGCAATGCCACTTACACAAATAGACTGAAGTTAAAAAAAAAATCAGATTTAAAATATAAATACCTGGCCCTCCCTGGTACTTATTATTGTTATTTAGCTATTCCTGGAATTACTGAAAATAAACTATATTAATAATTCATTTAAATGGGTATATGAATAAATATCAAATTGTGGCTGGATAATATTAATAATGTGTCTCTTTAAAGAAAGAAGATATACATCACTACCTGGAAATGATTGTTCAGAGTTCACATGCTTAAATTCTTTGCTGATTTGAGGCCATATTCATTTTTATATATTCAGTTTCTAATTTTTATGTATATATCAACATTATTCTTGTATAAAGATATATTTTATATCAGATGTACATATATAGACAGATGGACATATGCACACATCATATATATATGTACAAGAATAAATACAGGGGGAATCAGGTATTTCAAAGACATTTGAAATCTGATTTTTCTCTTCACTTCAGTCTGTTTGATTCACATTATTGCAATGACACTTTAAACAATCTAAATAGTATCATATGTAAAGTGTACGATAGACATTTCTCTCTCTCTCCCTCATATATGATTATAATTTATGGGCAAGTTACATAATAAATATTTAAAGTTAGGTCTTCACAGTGTATGTCTTCCCTAAATTTAGATTAAACTATAAAGAGTTAACTAGTGTAAACTCTTACTTTACTGGACAGACTTTAAGAGCCCCATCATTTCATTATGGAGACTGTGGAAAATTCTCTACACCTGTCTCATGATTGACTGTGCTTTATGCTCCAAAGGGTTACACCCACAGAAAAATTTAGCAACTTGTGTGAAAACCCGCTTCAAATCCTCTTTGCAAATTAATGTTTCCTACAGCAACCTATGACACAAAAGTGGTCCCATGCATAAGAACCTTGATCTGCAAACTCTAGAAAATAATATGTGATCTGGAGAAATGAGGGCAAAGTCAAAATACTATGGGCCAGATTGTTACCCCCCCCCCCACATCCATGGAGGAGACTATAAATAATGGGTTCTTTTGGTTATTTATTAATTGAGACATCAACTGGTCAAGCTCAAGTTTGGTTTATTAATCGAAGACTAGAAGCAGCATAAACAGAAAAGTACTGTACTGGGGCTCTGTCGCTCATCTTGTTCTGAATTATGATTCTTTCAGTGGACCTTTATAGCCAAGGTGGTTTTCCTATATTACAATTTGCGGTTTTAACTAGGTAGCTGAGGATCAGTCAGCCAACCGGAAATGTAGACAGTTACATTTCCATTCATATTATCCTTCGTATTACCAGTGACAAAGAATAAAAACAGCTTCAAGCTACTTTGACATGGGTTCAGAACAAGTCTTTAACCAATCGTTATTAAATGTCATATTCTGTCATGTTTGCCTTTCATTGTTTTTTCCTTTTATAATGTTCTTATCCACTTACTCTTTTCTTGTGGTTTTCATTACAGCTTTATAACTTGTTCTTCCAGTAGTCAGAGTCAATCACAACCACAGAAACAACTTTAAGCAGGCTGAAAAGATAGGTCACAGAAAGGTCAAGCATCTCCATTCTCTAAGCAACAGAAGTGTAACATACTCAAAGTCATATTCGCTTTTAGTTCCTGACATAAGCTGTGAGGGGTTCTGGGAGCTCTTAAGCCAATTAGGACTGTGTGAAATTTGGGGGGGGGAGGGCATCTGCCGATGTGGTTCAACGTGCCCTTTGTAACGTGCGGGGAAAGGGCAGGCCAGCGGCTTCAAAATATATGGTTCTTTTCAGTAACATGCATTAGAAAGTGTTCAGATCCTGAAGGCAAAGTTATGTTAAATGTATGCCTATGTTTTATTAGATATATTTGGTCCTCATTCTGCATTTTTTTCTCAGGCAAAATTCCTGCTGAAATCAAAGATGGTGTAATATACAGTCTGTATTTCTATTGCCTGGATTTTCAAAATGCGTGTCATCACACTATTTGTTTACTATTTTTAAACATATTTTTATGATGAGTTTTCAAAAACCTGTAAGAGTAATACATCTTTTTTATCATGATATCAACAAGTCTGTTTATGGCAACAGCTACGATTCCTTTATAAACCACCTACTTTCTATCAGGACCAGTTGTCTGTTTTTTAACAGTTATATGTATGTGTTTTTACTTCCTTTGTGCAAAAGAGCATTTGGTAGTATAGAAGAAGGGAATCAGATTCAGAGCAGTGAATATGGATTCAATTAATTTTTGCAACAGCTGTCTAAAACACATCCAGTCCTTTTGCAAGGCCATTCCTTCTCTTTCACATTTGTTATTTAACTATGCTAAGCTGTCTTCTTAGTAACTGCTGAAGAACAGTTAATTCTATTGTTCTCAGAGCTGAAAGATATATAATTATTGAAAATGTAGTGACGCTAGATTGCATCTACCAGTGGAACAAATCAGAATGTATTAATATCTGTCATTTAAAATATTTTGCAAAAGCAGCTGCCATAAGTGAGAAGCTTTCAATAACAGTTGTGGTTTTTTAATAATAATTTTTCACATATAAAATATTTTCTATAGTAATTTTGTAAAGGGGCAGATTTGTTACAAGCTGTATCAACCATTTAAATCTAGTAGTTTACATGCAGGATATTACCACTACACTAAAATGAAATATTTGGTACTCCTTGTGTAATTACTCCACTAGTAATTGCCCTAATCTCACAGCAGTGTGCAAATGAAGACAAAGGCAGAATTCTTCTCCCATTTCAAAAAACAAAAGAAAAAAAATCCATTATTTCTAGTGATCACCGTGGGCTCGGTTTTGCATCCCTTATTCAGTGAATTGACTCACATGAGGTCAGTAGGGCTCCTTGTGTGAGCAATAGTGAATCACATAAGTAAGGGTTACAGAGTTGGGGTCTTCAATGGACATTATTAACAAAGTTCTGGCATGTTAATTTTTTCCACCACTGGTGGGAATAACATTGAACATAGGTGTCACATTTTTGGCTAATTTTCAATAAACAATTTGATCAGATGAAGCAGCTCAATTTTGTAGCATTTAAAGCCTGATTCTACTGCCCTGGAATCAATAGGTGCTTTGCTTGATTACGCAAAGCACTTCAGCGCATGGTTGACTTTAATCATGTGAGTAGTCCCAGCAATGAGACTAAAATTAAGGTTAAGCATGTGAATAAATATTTTTCTGGATAGGGGCCTTAAGCACATTTTGAAGTGCTTTGTTCAATCAAGGACTTAAATAAACATGCATAAATCCCACTGAAAATCAGTGGAAGTTTTTTGGGCTTTACTAGATACATTGGTTGTGTTGCATTAGAACTCTAAAATATTTGGAACAAGCTGATCCTGAAAATATTGGGCAACATTATTTTTTTATCAGGTAGGATTTTGAAAGTGTTTGAACTTCCAATTTACATTAGGGTCTGCTTGTGTCTCCATTGATGTCAACAGCAAAACTTCCATTGACTTTCCCTGACAGCAGGAACAGCCCTTGAAGCTATAATTACAGTCCAGCACAAATTGGGTAAGAAAATGGAGTGGCCATTTGTGACATATTAATGAACATGATTCTGAAATTATTTTTCTCCCATCACATTTGGAACATTGAATTGCTGGATCTTTAGGCTTCTGTGTATATTAATTCAGGGACATTTTTACATTTTATTTTTTAGATCAAAGGTTTTTCACGATTTTTAATACATATATATATTTTAACAGGTGTATATATACAAAGCATAAAATAGCAGCAATAACAACGTATAGTTCCTGTAAGGTGAGATTATGTTTTACAATGAAACACTAGTCTTCAAAAGCAAAAACATAGTGCCTTTCTATTAATGGTAAGCTGAATGATTGTTAAGGTTACTGCAAGTCATCAGTTACCAACCTGCTAGTATACCGCCAGCTGGTGATGAGATCCTGTGATTGAGTTTCCTTTTATATCAATTTGAATAAAAGAAACATGGAGCAAAGATAGGTTAGAGAGTATTTTCCAGAGGCACAGAATGTTTATGACAAAGTTACTGTATCAGTGGAGCTGTTGTGAGGGTCTCAGATGATTAATATTTTCCAAAAGATTGATTAAATATGAAGAGTGATAGCTTTTTGCAAGGTGAACAGATCACTTGTTAAAGATTAGGTATTTGACATCACATTGATAAATACATGGTTCAAATGACCCTGGGTGTCATATTTAAGCAGACCTAAATCTTACTAAATGTATCAGCATCTGGGAAGCAAGATACTTTCTCTCAGACATTTTGAACCCTAGCAACATAAGGGGAATAAACACTTCAGAGGGCTGTTCTAAACATTTGTGCTGAGATTTTCAAAGCCACCTAGGGGATTTGCATTCTCAGTTTTCTTTAGGACTCCCAGTTCCTATTAAACGTTAATAGGAATTGGTAATCCTAATCCCCTAGGTATCTTTGAAAACCCCATCCTTATTTGCTAAAGCAGAGGAAAATGGGAGTGGCTTGCAGGTACATACTGGCCATGCAACACACTGTTATATAAACACCCCAGTATGGGTTTTGACCGGAGCTTGGTTGGATTGTGGGTGCCAAGGAAGAAAAGCTGGAAGGTGAATGTCTCGTATAAATCTCTTCTCATTACTAGCTGATATTAGTAGCCACTTTCAGCTGACCAGAAGGGACTTCACTGCTTCACAGGTCGTTTGTAAGAATTACAGAAACCAGTTCCTCAGCTGGCATACCTGGCAGAGCTCCAGAGACTTCAACAGAGCTATAGTAATTTACACCAGCACAGGATCTGGCCCAGGGAATCGTAGAAGGACATTGTCATCCCCCCGCCCCCCTCAAAATAAGTGGAAAAAGCATAAAGTACAGCAGAAAATAACTTGGCTCATGTTTTTCATCCAAGTATCTTTGTTCATCTTGTGTGAAAACCTTTCCCCATTGAGGTCAATGGGAGTTTTGCTTTTGACTTCAATGGAATCAGGATTTCAACCCTTCAGTTTATTTGGGATCTTCTGAAGGGTATTTTTCCACTATACAAATGTGAATATTTTCATTTATTGACAACAGTTAAAAAGATCAGGAGAAAAGTCCTGTCATTTGTACATGCAGAGAATTCCTCAAAGGAGTGACAATTGTAAGAAAGATAGGGAAAGGGAACAGGAATAATAAATTTAAGGGCAGCCTGCATCAGTGGAAACTGCCTTGAGTATTTTTAAATATAAAATTTTAAAAAAATTATACAGAAGACAGAACTGGTTTGTTTTTAATATGAGTTTTATCCATTCTAACTTATTTAGGTGCCTAATTATGATCCTAGGAGCAGGTTTGAAAATTGTGGCTATACTGCACTATAGCTGAATGTGCAGACTAAATCACTCTATTGACTAAATTTTCAAAAAGGCCTCCCTTTGGTGGGTGCAAGTAGCATCCACACCTTTGCTCCCCCGATTGCATTGCATGTGCCTATCAGAGTGCTCGTGCTACTAATTATCTGATTTCCATGGGACTTAAGTGCGTGCGAAAAATTAAGTACATTCTTAAATGCTTTTCTGACTATGGATGCTTGACTAAATCAGAGCCTTTGAGAGCATGTAGAGAAAGAAGTTTCCCTTGCCACACATGGCTAATTTTTTGTTTGCTTGTTTGTTTGTGACTCAACCTGGCTGATTATCTCAGGGGTGTGACTCATAGCAAACATTTATAAGAAAGATATTTATAGAAGGAGGACAATATATTTTTCTTGTCTTCCTCTTTTGTGCAGGGAATATTTGTTCTCATCACTTCTCTCAAGAAACTCAATATTTGCGCTAATAATACAGAATAACCATTGACTTCTGTGCAGAGGTATTGATTTCAGAAATCCCTTTGAAAAGTCATATTAATCTATTTAACTTCCAGACCTTGCTTTGGAGGCTCAAAAGAATCTCCTGACCATTCTCAGATGTGTGATCACCTTTTGTCTCTCTTAATTAAGGTTTCACAACTTCCTAGCTTTCCCCCGGATCCTGAGTGAATCAATCTACCATGGTGGTTTAACGGTCCCTGAACTTTAAAAATGACGATGTAGCTCCACTAGGTTGCACTTTGTTTCAACTAACACAACTCCAAGTGTATGGTTGTGTGTTCGATATCTTGAGCCTTGAATCTCAGTGAAGCTATTTAAAAATAAAAATCAAATACTAAATTTGTGTAGCGTGTGACTTTCCAACACTTCAGGCTTGATTTACAGTACTTCTTTTTGTTTGTACGGGTAACTATATACACGTAAAATACCCAGGTATGGACACAGGCTTTATTATTATATGCAGATAAGAACACAGATACTGTGTTTCCACATAAGAATATACAGAGGCAACTGATGCATATTTATTATACACAGCTATTTGGTGAAATATTGTTATAAATGGATGAATCTAGAAGAAGCTGAGGTAGAGTTTTTATACACATGTAGGTATATGGGTGTTTGGTGCAGCATGTAGACACTTGGGCAGGCAGGTATTATGGGAGATTAATTTCTTTCTAGATAGAGGACAGTGTAGCTGTAGCTCAAGGTCATTATATTTTGTTTTTGTTTCTTGCAGGTTATAACTAACTCACTGATTAAAGTCCAATGCTTTTCAAACCTGCTTTGTTTCTCTCTTACCAATATTTTGTTTTGCCAGATTGTAACGGTATGATTTTCTCTTGTGATATATTTTTCCTGCTGTTATTTAATATTCAGAATACATCTTTTCATTTATCGTTTGGTAGATTTTGGGGGAGAGTCTGCCAGAACATAACACACTGGATTTTTTTGTGTATGTCAAATGGTTTTTTGTAAGCTTCCATTAACGTATGACTAAAATGTTTGGCTTTGTGCACACTCTCTGAAAATGTCTGTGTTATGACCCAGTTGTCTTTATTCTCTCTAGCAAGGGCTTTGGCTACTTGAGTTTGTTTTGCTGATGTTGTAGAGTGTATTTACTTTCCATTAGAATTCATTCCATGATAGTGAGGAAGTGGTGGTGTGTGAATTCTGAAGCACGTTTATCTGAAGGACATCTTTTATGGTACCATGGAATTCTGCTTCCCATATTTTTTTTAATGTGCTGTGAGTTCTCTATTTCAGCATTAACCAAAGTTATGTACAAAGTGGTCTTAGATATTAGGTGTACTTGCTTTTCTAAGTTTTTGCACTTCACTTGCAAATTTGGATTCAGGTTGCTTTATACCTGCCCAGGCCATTCTGATATGCCGGTAATCTTGGACCTATTTATAAAAATCTGATCTTTGAAGGGTACATGGGATAACCTGGGAAATTACAGACTCGATTAGTCTAATTTTGATCCCAGGCAAAATAATTAAAAAGTTGATACAGGAATTGATCAGTAAAGAAATAAAGGATGGAAATATAATTAATGCCAGTCGGAATGGGTTCATGGAAAATAGGTTCTGTCGAATTAACCCAGTGTTGCTCTTTGATGAAGTTACAAGTTTGGTTGATAAAAGTAATTGTGTTGACATAATATTTTTAGACTTTTGTAAGGCATTTAACTTAACCTTTCATGACATTCTGTTAAAAATAGCACTACACTAAAGCAATGTAACACATAGTTTTTGATCCATTTAATATTTAACTGATAGATCTCAAACCCTACTTGTTCATGTGGGAATCATCAATAAATGGAGGGTGGAACTTCTCGTGGGGTTATAAAGCAATCAGTCCTCAGCCCAACATTTTTCAATATTTTTTATCAATAATCAGTAGGAAACAAAAAATCATTGCTGATAAATTTTGCAGATGACACAAATATTGGTGGAATGATAAATAATTACAAGGACAGATCACTGATACATAGGGACTTAGATCACTTTAAGCTGTTTGCAGCCAAACACTACGCATTTGAATACAGCCACATGCAAAGTCACATCTAGGAACAGAAAATGTAGGCTATATTTACAGGCAGGAGGGACTGTATTCAGGGGTCATAGTAGACAACCAATGAAACATGAGCTCCCGGTATGATGCTGTGACTAAAAGGGCTAATGTCATCCTAAAATGATGGTGATGATCATCATCATCATTGTAATGTCTGGGTGCCCCAGTCATGGGCCATGACCCGATTGTGCCAGGCACTGTATAAACACAGAACAAAAAGACAGTCCCTACCACAAAGAGATTTACAGTGGAAGTATAAATAGAGGAATATTGAGTAGGGGTAGGGAGTTGATATTACTTCTCCAGACAATATTGGTGAAACAAATACTGGAAAAATGTATCCAGTTCTGGTGTGAACACTTTAAAAAGGATGTTGAAAAATTGGAAGTAGCTACAAGAATGTCTTGAGGGCTGGAAACATGGTTTATAATGAGAGACTGAAGAACCTTAGTCTACTAACCTTCTCTTCTATAAGGCAAAGAAGTGATTTAATCATGATCTAAGAGTACTTTCACAGAGAGAAGATTTCTGGTAATAAAGGGCTCTTTAATCTAGAAATATTCAATCTAGGAGGTTGAAGCTAAAAAAGCTCAAAGTAAAAATAGCAGTAAGGATAATTAATCATTGCAACAAATTACTAGCAGATGTAATGGATTATCCATCACTTGAAGTCTTTAAATCAAGACTAAATGTCTTTCTAAAAGCTATGCTCTCATTTAACCACAAGTTATTGGGCTCAATGAGAAATCACTGGGTGAAGTTCTGTGGGATGTGCTATGCAGGAGCTCAGACTAGATTATCACAATTCCTCAAAAACTGTCAATCTACTGTTGAGTGCGTTGTTGAAGTGGCCTCAAATTTAAAATCTGAAAGAGTTGATTGAAGTGAGTGTATTCTGCTTGCATCCAGCTATTATCTCATGGATAAAACCAGACACGTACTCTAGGATGTTGACAATTTTTATGTTGTGAGTTTACTTGACAATGACATTTTTATGTGTTTCCAAATACTTAAGATCTGTGTGTGTAGGTCACATCCTTCCCTGTGGTGTTTGAGTGCTAGGCAAAATTAGAATGTCTAAACAGAGACCAGATATGTCTCTTCTATTGTTCTTCCCAGAGGTAGGAAAGATTGGTCAGAACTTCATTTAACTCTTCTTGTCCCTTTATGGTTTTTCTCCTCCATGTCTCCACAACTGTGAAAGCAGATAAAGTGGTGGGTGGGTATATTTGATGGGTGTCGGCGAGTGTGTATTATGGGAAGGCGATATATAAAGAGGTCTTGTATCTTGTCTTAAAGGTGTTCAGATCAAACTCGTCCTCAATTCTCCTGCCAGCTAGTTCCACATTCTGCCAAAAATTCTGTGTGTTTTACTTCTGACTATTGTGAGTTTCATTGATCCTGTAGGCCATGGCTACCTCTGGTGGCTCTGGAGGGAGAGGCAGTCTCTGAGGTAACTCAGTCCCAGCCCATGGAGAGCTTGGTCCAGGAGCTGATTGCCTTCAGGCATGGGGAAAGCTGGGGAATGGTGTGAATTGTACTTAAGGAGAAGGAGATGTATTGTTGGGGCCAGGATTTCAAAAGTGCTCCCCACACAGCAACCGCTGATGTTTTCCAGGGGACCTGCTGGGGCTCGTCACTTTTAAGTACGTGGCCCATGAGCATCATCTGTGTATTTGAGGCAATGGGCCAATATTTTCAAAGGTAGTAGCCTCAAGTTTAAAATGTGTAGTTGCTTAACCGGTTTGATTTTTCAGTGCTGCCTGCAGCTCCTGTGAACACCGTGAGTTTGAAGGGCTGGCATTTAGAAAATAGTACATTCTTGTTTTAAAGGGAAGAGACTTGGCATGGAATTGTACAGCACAATAAACATGGAGCCATACAATACCATTTTTTCAGGGAAGAATCTGACTTTTATTTAATTTAACCATCAGTTCTACACTGTTCCACTGAATGAGAAGTAAACTAAGAATGGATAAGGAAAATAAGAGGAGTGACCTTTTCCAACTCTCTTCCTTTCTATTGCCATGTTAGTGATCAGCACTAGCAGGGCTGCAGCGTAGCAAAGACTGCCACAGCACTGCAGGCTTTTGCCACTGAAAGTCTGTTGTAACCCAGACTAAAGAGAATCATTAAAAAAGGAAAACATTTAGCAGTGAAGAGATTCCTAGAAGCACAAACCTTTCACTTAAAATACAGCAGCATGATGAGCTTTTCTTTTCCCATTAGTATTATTTATCATGTAACTAGGCTCCTTGTTAATTTTGTAATTTTTTATCATAATTCTTTGGTATGACTGTTTGTCTGAGAAGCGTTAGAGGTTTCCAATTATATGACATCTGCCTAAATAAAATTGAAAACTGGGATATAGTTAGTAAATAACAAGGAGGTATTAGGTCAGATCTGTCTCAGTCATTACTTTTTTCCAGAGTGGATTATCTTAACCCTAGCTTTATCTCTCAAATACATAGATAGGGATTGTTGGGCTTTGCTGATTCTCTTGTTTCCACATTCTTCAGTTACCACCAGCAGCTTCCTCAGGGACTCTGGTTTTTTGTTGTAAATACCGATGAGTGATTAATGTACTGTTCTTGCCTTTAACTCCTTCACTGTAGCTCCATTAATTTAATGGCTTAATATGACCTATTGTTCCCTTCTGTTTAATTCTGTTAATTTGTTCCATTTTGAAATTAGGTTACTATGCAGCCAGATACCAAAAGCATCAATGGCAGGACATAACAAGCACTGCAAAAAGAACCTTGTTTTTTATTTACAGTGTTGTAGCCATGCTGGTCCCAGGATATTGGAGAGATGGGCGGGAGGGGTGTGTGTGAGGTAATATCTTTTATTGCACCAATTTCTGTGGGTGAAAGAGCTTGTTATCAAAAGATATTACCTCACCCACCTTGTCTCCCTTGTGCATTACTCACTTTGCTCTTTAACCTATTTCCCATAGTGTCCTCTTACAGTTTGGGGTCATGTTCATGTGGGGTGCAATTCATAGTTTGATTTTGAAAGATTACCACTCAAAAATATTTAATATATAGAAAGTCCCTCCCGTAGCAAAGAAAATGTCATCTGCTTTTCCAAAAGATACAGTAAATAGAAAATCTAGTCAATATTGTCTTGGTTGCATATGTCACAGGAGTACTCTAAAAATGAGAGATGTTTGGTATATACATAAATAGCGAGTTAATAGATCAGGTGCCCATAGATGGTGCTCAAGAATATGCAGCATTGTTCCTAGTTTTTTAGGACCAGTAAAACTTTCTTGTTACTGTGCACTGTAAATGGCTCCTTATGTAGTGAAGAGCTGCAGGTAAAGAGGGGCAATTGTAAGACAAACTGTGAAAGACATGCCTATAAACCACAGAGCAGTTTTATGTCATTTCGTTTCATGTGTTTATTGTCATAAGATAATTTACTGGTGATTCGATGACCAACCGTAGGCCATTAAAATGTTGCATGATGGAAGAGTGACAGCAATGCCATAGGTAAGGCTGGGCTCCGTTTTTGCATTTAAAGCAGGGATTCAAACTTTGTATTGCATGAAAAATGTGGTGTATCCTTCTCCATACATGCAGCACACAATCCGTGAGTAAAGATCGAATTTTCTGAGGGTTTTCCGGTAAATCTTTTAATCGGTTTATGAGTTCTAATGAGTTAAAAACGGTCCCTCAACGACAGTTGATATTTTAAGTCTCATGATTTTTCAGGCCCCTCAATCTTAAAAGCTAGAGACTGTAGAAGTCAGAAATGTATACAGAATGAAATGTAGGTTCTCTCTCTGGAAATACGTTAAAATGTTCTTAATTAATTACTCATTGGCTGCAGGATTGCCGCTAATGCTGCAGCGGCTTGGCCCCTTCATGTGCATTGCCATTGCAGCAGTTGAGGCGGAGGTGTGGGGACTGCAAGGAGTATATCGCATGTGCCCTAGCCTTGAGGCAATGGTGGCAGGTTACGGGGAGGTAGGTTTATCGTTACAGTGGCTGTGGTAATGGTGAGCATGCCCATGGCCTGAAGCTTTCTGAGTGAACCGCTGCCAGCTCCGTCCCAGTCTAAGGGCGGGCTGAATACGCTAACAAGCAAAGGCAGCCAGAGCATTTTTTGGTGGGCCGGCAAATTAAGTTTTTGTTGCTCCACCAACCTTAAACTTCACTAATTCCTGGCCATTATGATCACACCGCTGTGCATTTGGGCTGGTGCCAGGCAGCTGGGGAGAGTCATCAAGATGTCTCTTTAGGATGCACACCAACTGTAATTGATTCGGTTTAAGAGCAGTTTTGACAACTTTGAGTGTTCAAAGATCACAAGTCAGGCCTCCCCAATAATCAGAAGATTGGTTTAAAAGTCATGACATTTAAAAAAATAATAAATTGGGTTCTTTTTATCTGCCTTCTGAGCTTTTAGAGTCTTTATAGGTCATTTGTTCAAAATTTTCTTAGCAACTAAGAGGCCTAGAAACTTATTTTTTTAAAAACAAAAGCTAAGATTCTCATGTAATTACATGATAACAGGAGCTAGGCTTCTAAGAAAAACACAAAGATGGTCAAACTCACAATAAGATTGTGAGAGTTATCAGCACTGTTCCCCTATCTAGGAACAGAGAATCGTGATTTTAAACAGTCTATCAGTTTGACAAACAGGACAAGGTGAGATTTCCAGACAGGCTAGAGCATAGTCTTCACTAAGAGAAGACCATATAATCCAAGTACTCAATTAAAACACCTGCAGAATTATGGCACACTTCATTCCAGATATTTGGTACTTAATGTTTTTTTCTTAAATTCTCAGCTTCTGGAGTCATTCAGTATTGCAAGAGTCCTGATTTTGGTGCAAGCTGGTAATGCTGTATTAGTCTAACCCACCTGCTGCAGAAGCACAGCACAGCTGCACATTCCCTTCGTCCCTAAACAATTGGTTTATGTTGGTTTATGGTTTCAAGGTTCATTAAGGAAAGAAGCCAGAAATTGACTATTTTTTTAAATGAAAGCTGAGATTCAGTTTAAGGGGTGCCAAAGGCTGAGTCATTTAACCTGGTGCTTGCATGAGTCCCCATCTAGCATGCAGTACTTCTTCCTCCCCCTCTCCAATTTATGTTTCCCCAGAAGCCTTTCAGTATTAAAAAGTAAAAAACCTCTTTCTATTGTTGAGCCTTTCCATTTTTGTTTGTATCCTTGGTCTTATTGAAAGACATAAGATCACATTTGGCAGATTAGAATGTGTTTGCCTAAACCAGATGTCAGTTTTTGAAACGAAAGTCTAAATACAGTACTTTAAACATCACATACTTTGATTTTAAACTTGTTTTTAACCTTGTAATATACCTGATTGGCACATGTTGCAAAATATTTTTCTTGGAACAATTCCTGTTTATGTGAAAATAATTGAAGTAAAATATATTGATTTTTCTTAGAATACTTCAGAATTTCATCATGACTATTTTCAAGGCTACTGCAAACCTGGTGTTAGCATGTATTGTAGTTAAGGTTATCTGTGGGCTGGATTCTGCAAGTGAATGAGCACTCTGACCCTGATCTAGCCAAGCACTTAAACACATGCTTAATTTTAAGTCAATGGGGTTACTCACATGCTTAAAGTTAAGTACATATGTAAGTGCTTGGTTGGATTGGGGCAAAGTGCCAAGCACTTTGCAGGATCAAGACCTATCATGGTATGTTAACATTTTTCTATCTAGGACTGGCACCAGACTTGCACAGGAAGAATGGTTAGTTTGCATACAATTTCTACATAAGAATTTTCACTATGGCCCCACAACAGCACAGGGGGCATTTACCAAGATCCTCAGAGTGGTAACAGTGACTGTAAGATCACGGAGTGTAAATCTTTTTCCTTACTTAGACAGCATCTTGATAAGAACCAGCTCTAGGGAAACTTGCCATCAAAGCAACACATGAAAGAATCCTGGAGTTAAAGAATCCCAGATTTATTATCTACAAAAGCAAAAGTAACCTGATTGCATCGTAATGGAATACATCAAGTGTTCTGAAAGGCAATGGTCTAGAGGGCATGTCTTCCACAAGAAAGAGTTACAAATCTCCAAGATGTGACACCAGAGATACCCGTGCAAAGTCTGCTGTTTCCTGGAGTCATGGTAATCAGTCTGGATGTAGTACTATGAGCAAGAACATACATGTGCATCCTTCATATTTTGAAACACAATGGGCACCAAGGGTAATGACCTTGCAGTTCCAAACTCAGTGGCCCACTCATTGAATTGGCAGATAATAAGGACTGTATGATCAAATTCAGACACATGTAGCTTGTGTGTGCATCTTTCCCTGGAAGTCCATAAACCAAATTTGACAGTGATGTGTAAATGGTAATGTAAGCTACCTGGTGGGTGTAAATTTGTCATAAGAGGTTCAGTTATGTAAAATGAACCAATTTGGGATTCAGAGGGTGTGCAAAATTAGAGTAATTTATACACCAGTGGGGCCAGATTCTGTTCTCATTTACACCAGTATAAATCTGGAGTAATTACAATAAAGCAATAAGTTAGTCCAGATTTAACTGGTGCAAATGAGATCAGAAACTGGCCCCACGAAGGCAAAATGGAATGTGTAGCATGAAAATCATGTAGCAGGAGGATAAAAGTTAAAGGAGAGGGCCTTGTTTGCCTTAATCCCACTCTGTTCCCAAAACTGCCAGGGCCGAAGTTAGTTGTAGTATGAGCTGTAGCACCTGTTTGTGCCAGGGCTGAATTTTGCTGACACGGAATGACAAATGGTTCTAAATTGGGCTAATTTTTCACACCCACTGATCCAAATTAAGCCTGATATGTAGTTTACACCATCACTGCATCTGTCCCACCCTGCTAAAGGAGACCGCCTTTCAAGTTCCGTTACATACAGACAGCAGAGGCACTGATTAACATGTTGAGAGGATGAGTCCAAGCCACAAAAATTGGATCTAGATTTTTGAACCCTTCAAAATTCAGAGATGCTGAGATCTGGGATTTGATTCAGGCCCATTTCTGCTTGCAATATTTTTCATGAGATGGAATCAGGAGTCAAAAAGAAAAAGAAAATGAGCATCAGTAAATATGCACCTATTTCTTAGACCAAGACCACAGATCCCTTCAGAGCGAGTTGGAACAATACCATGGCTGCTGATGGCCTATAACACGACAAACTGATCATGGCCCACAGATGAACTAAGGAAAACTAGGGCACTGTCACTTCATCAGAAAGAAATGAAATTGTTTCTGTATGCAGTGAAACACCTTTAATTTGCTAAACGCCAGACATATAAAATGTGATGTTAATATGTAAATGGACTAGTTTTCATTAGGGAGGGTGGGCTCTGTACTAGGAGATGTTTGATTGGATCACACAGATGGAAGGACACCTATAAGTACATCTCTTTGAAATCGCTAGGAACACAAAAAGCATCTTTTTTTAGCATTCTAGAACAGTACAGCAGAAGTCTAGGGAGGAATGCCATGTTGCAGGTTAGGTCAAAACATTTAATATACACTTCTTCCCTCCCGCTGCTCCTTGTTCTGATGAGGACACTGCAGAAAATAAAAATGCAGGACACGTGTTATATTGAAAATGCCAAACTGTCCAGGCTGGCTCCTGTTTTCAACACCAATAGCAACATTAGCACTTCTTCCTCTTATGAAGAGACAAGATTGTCTGGGGCCCATAGCACTGAAAAATCTCCCAGCCTAAATATGTTAGCTTGGCTATTCAAAAGAAGAACCTTGTCAAAAGAAGATATTCTGAGCAGTGTTGTATTTCACAGCATACAAACAGAGAAGCTGGCTAATGTAGTGCCAATCTTTAAAAAAGGGAAGAAGGAGGATCCTGGGAACTACAGGCCAGTCAGCCTCACCTCAGTCCCTGGAAAAATCATGGAGCAGGTCCTCAAAGAATCAATCCTGAAGCACTTACATGAGAGGAAAGTGATCAGGAACAGTCAGCATGGATTCACCAAGGGAAGGTCATGCCTGACTAATCTAATCGCCTTTTATGATGAGATTACTGGTTCTGTGGATGAAGGGAAAGCAGTGGATGTATTGTTTCTTGACTTTAGCAAAGCTTTTGACACTGTCTCCCACAGTATTCTTGTCAGCAAGTTAAGGAAGTATGGGCTAGATGAATGCACTATAAGGTGTGTAGAAAGCTGGCTAGATTGTCGGGCTCAACGGGTAGTGATAAATGGCTCCATGTCTAGTTGGCAGCCGGTGTCAAGTGGAGTGCCCCAGGGGTCGGTCCTGGGGCCGGTTTTGTTCAATATCTTCATAAATGATCTGGAGGATGGTGTGGATTGCACTCTCAGCAAATTTGCAGATGATACTAAACTGGGAGGAGTGGTAGATACGCTGGAGGGGAGGGATAGGATACAGAAGGACCTAGACAAATTGGAGGATTGGGCCAAAAGAAATCTGATGAGGTTCAATAAGGATAAGTGCAGGGTCCTGCACTTAGGATGGAAGAATCCAATGCACCGCTACAGACTAGGGACCGAATGGCTAGGCAGCAGTTCTGCGGAAAAGGACCTAGGGGTGACAGTGGACGAGAAGCTGGATATGAGTCAACAGTGTGCCCTTGTTGCCAAGAAGGCCAATGGCATTTTGGGATGTATAAGTAGGGGCATAGCGAGCAGATCGAGGGACGTGATCGTTCCCCTCTATTCGACACTGGTGAGGCCTCATCTGGAGTACTGTGTCCAGTTTTGGGCCCCCCACTACAAGAAGGATGTGGATAAATTGGAGAGAGTCCAGCGAAGGGCAACAAAAATGATTAGGGGTCTAGAGCACATGACTTATGAGGAGAGGCTGAGGGAGCTGGGATTGTTTAGTCTGCAGAAGAGAAGAATGAGGGGGGATTTGATAGCTGCTTTCAACTACCTGAAAGGGGGTTCCAAAGAGGATGGCTCTAGACTGTTCTCAATGGTAGCAGATGACAGAACGAGGAGTAATGGTCTCAAGTTGCAATGGGGGAGGTTTAGATTGGATATTAGGAAAAACTTTTTCACTAAGAGGGTGGTGAAACACTGGAATGCGTTACCTAGGGAGGTGGTAGAATCTCCTTCCTTAGAGGTTTTTAAGGTCAGGCTTGACAAAGCCCTGGCTGGGATGATTTAACTGGGAATTGGTCCTGCTTCGAGCAGGGGGTTGGACTAGATGACCTTCTGGGGTCCCTTCCAACCCTGATATTCTATGATTCTATGATTCTAAGCTAGATACAACAAAAAATACTCTTTCTGGAAGTTAGCAGTGTACCACTACTTTATTTCTGAGAATTCAGAATGATAATACACAGAATCCCAAAACAGAGAGAGACAAAGCAGGCTGCTCCTTAAAAACAGCAATGCACAACTCACCCCTCCTTGCTCTAGGCTGTCTGTCTCCAGACCGCTATTCCTACCTACATGCCTCCAGCTTTCACCCTGACCACACCACACGATCCATTGTCTACAGCCAAGCTCTGCGATACAACTGCATTTGCTCCAACCCCTCAGACAGAAACAAACACCTACAAGATCTCTATCAAGCATTCTTACAACTACAGTACCCACCTGCGGAAGTGAAGAAACAGATTGATAGAGCCAGAAGAGTTCCCAGAAGTCACCTACTACAGGACAGGCCTAACAAAGAAAATAACAGAACGCCACTAGCCGTCACCTTCAGCCCCCAACTAAAACCCCTCCAACGCATCATCAAGGATCTACAACCTATCCTGAAGGACGACCCAACACTCTCAGAAATCTTCGGAGACAGGCTAGTCCTTGCCTACAGACAGCCCCCCAACCTGAAGCGAATACTCACCAGCAACCACATACCACACAACAGAACCACTAACCCAGGAACCTATCCTTGCAACAAAGCCCGTTGCCAACTGTGCCCACATATCTATTCAGGGGACACCATCACAGGGCCTAATAACATCAGCCACACTATCAAAGGCTCATTCACCTGCACATCCACCAATGTGATATATACCATCATGTGCCAGCAATGCCCCTCTGCCATGTACATTGGGCAAACTGGACAGTCTCTACATAAAAGAATAAATGGACACAAATCAGATGTCAAGAATTATAACATTCATAAACCAGTCGGAGAACACTTCAATCTCTCTGGTCACTCGATTTCTGATCTCAAAGTGACTATGCTTCAACAAAAAAACTTTGAAAACAGACTCCAGCGAGAGACTGCTGAATTGGAATTAATTTGCAAATTGGATACAATTAACTTAGGCTTGAATAGAGACTGGGAATCGTTGATTCATTATAAAAAGTAACCTATTTCCCCTTGTTTATTCCTCCCCCCGCCCCCCCCCCCCCCGTTCCTCAGACATTCTTGTTAAACCCTGGATTTGTGCTGGAAATGGCCCACCTTGATTATCATACACATTGTAAGGAGAGTGATCACTTTAGATAAGCTATTACCAGCAGGAGAGTGGGATGGGGGGAGAGAAAACCTTTTGTAGTGATAAACACCCATTTTTTCATGGTCTGTGTGTATAAAAACATCTTATGTATTTTCCACAGTATGCATCCAATGAAGTGAGCTGTAGCTCACGAAAGCTTATGTTCAAATAAATTGGTTAGTCTCTAAGGTGCCACAAGTACTCCTTTTCTTTTTGCGAATACAGACTAACACGGCTGTTACTCTGAAACCTGTCTCCAGACTGACTCTGATCCCATGCTACCCTATAGAGCCCCCTGCCTGCAGTCAGGACCAGGAAAATCCCTGCAATTTAAACTGATATATCACAATTTGAACTTATTTTCAACACACCATGTGACGGGTTGGACCCCTTAGGATGCCACCTGATTTGCTGAGATACCACTGAGCCTGTCACGCCACTCTGGGCACCCTTTCTACCTGTCTTGCTGAGCCAGGCTATTATGTCTCCTCCAGCAAACATACAGGCAAGGCCAAAGATTGATTTTTAAGTGAATATAAGAGATAACAGACAGAACATAGATTACTAAGCAAATGAAAGGTTTCAGAGTAGCAGCCGTGTTAGTCTGTATTCGCAAAAAGAAAAGGAGGACTTGTGGCACCTTAGAGACTAACCAATTTATTTGAGCATAAGCTTTCATGAGCTACAGCTCACTTCATCAGATGCATTCAGTGGAAAATACAGTGGGGAGATTTATATACATAGAGAACATGAAGCAATGGGTGTTACCATACACACTGTAATGAGAGTGATCACTTAAGGTGAGCTTTTACCAGCAGGAGAGCCGGGGGGTGGGGGAGGAGGGAGAACCTTTTGTAGTGATAATCAAGGTGGGCCATTTCCAGCAGTTGATGCAAACTAAGCTAGTTTCACTAAAGAAATTGGTTACAAATAGCATTTCTCACCCTAGAGATTGTTGGAAAGAGACTACATAAAGTCTTTTTTTGTTTTTGTTTTTTGGTTTTTTAATAAACATTTGTTGATGCAGCCATGTTACAAGTTTAGAATCGCAGCTTCTGGAAGAACCACTTATTCTTGCCAGTCTTGTATCTTTCCTCAAATTTCACCTTGGCTTCGCGCCTTGCCTTGCGTTTTAGTGCAGGGTACCTGAACACATCTTTATTGACAACGGTTTTGTCCAGAGGAATATCTTGAAAGGCAGATGCACTGGTCTCCAGCTTGAAACCTCAGTTAGTATTACTCACAAGCTGGATGTCCTTCCAGCTTGGGCTCAGTCCTTCCTCCCCAGTTCAGTTCTTCTTTTTCCAGGTGTATTTCAGTGTCTCTTTGGGTGGGGAGGCAGAGGAGCACCATGATGATGTCACTTCCCTGCCTTATATAGCTTTTGTGTAAGGCGGGAACCCTTTGTCTTCTAGTGGAAAACCACTGGCATTCCAAAAAGAGGAGGAGGAGTATCCAGTGCCAGGTGACTTGGACCCATGTCTCTGCATGGCTGTTGCAGCCATTGCTTGTAGGCTGTCTCCAGAGTCCACAGGAAGACTACGCTCTTTCACAGTCCATTGTTTCTGCTAATGGCCCATTAGCCCTGTCTGGCTTTTCCATTGTTGTACCTGAAAGGCTGGTTGGGGTTGACACCCAAAGTAACACATTTGAAATACAGATACGTAGTTAATATTCCTAACTTCAGATACAGAAATGATAAAGGCATACAGATTAGATAATCACATTCAGTAAATCACAAACTTTCCAATGGTATCTTACATGAGCCATCTTGCATAAAGTATGTCTCAGTTATGTCATATTCATATCATAAGCATATCTTCATAAAGAATATGGAGTGAAACATCATACACACAAGAAGAATATCTCTTCCAATCTATTTTATACTCTACTTTATAATTTATAATGAAGACACAGGTAATGGGAGAGGAAAGAGAGTGCCCCATGATGGAGAAAGATATGAATATTTCTACAAGAAAGCATGCAGATTTGCATGGAAATTATCATTCTCGAGATTTAAGTGGTGACCTTCTGCAACATACTTTGGAGCCAACAGGATTTCCTCTCATCTTACTCCAGACAATTCATTTTATGAAGCTTCATGGGCAACCTTAATTCTGACATTTTCTAACTGTTGAGTGTTGACTTTGAGTGTTGACTTGGTGTTATTTTAATGTAGTGTGTTTAATGTAGTAGTTTAATGGTATGTGATAAAATTCAAGCTAATAATGGAAGATGTAATTTTTACTTTCATATCCTTAACTGATCTTGGTTTATGTAGCTTAATTACTTGCCTCCCTGTGTATGTTGTTTTTTATACAGTGTTAGTCAGTAACAAGTCAGTTTTTACCCACCATTATTGTTCAAAGATATCCAAAACACTGTAGCTCTTTCCCGTTCTAATTATAACAACGCAATTGGGGTGTGTTGGAGTAAATGTTTACTTTTTAATGGTGTCTTCTGTTTTATTATTCCTTGCTGACTGATTAATGGACACACTGAAGGAGAAAAGAAAGTGTCTATTATGATGAGTTATAACACCAGAAATATTTTTTCTGGCAGGAATGTTGTAATGAGGGCCCTTTCATATGGGATGGCTGAGGCTGATAAGTGAAAATTGCCTCAGTCCCCACATAGCTCTGTCATGAAGGATTGGTGTACGTGCTACTACAGAGAAAATAAATGATCTGGTTAAGGCTAATTTGGGGATTTACTCCATGCAAAAACTTTTTAAATTTTCTCTTCCTTTCATCCAGAACTGGCATTATTGTTTCATTGATCACCAGTAAAATGGGATATGAGCATTTTTTAATAATGACAATTTTGAAACCTCAGATTTAGTTTTACCCGTGCTCCCTATTATTATCTCTATGTACAGCATAAGTGAATTGTTTTTGTATTTGAATTGGACACAGTTCGGCAACTGCTGCATAAAAACACCTTCCACTGCTGTTGTTTGTACTACGTTAGCACTAGAGGATCCAACTGGAACAAAATCGGATCTGTTCAAATGCAGGTGATATTTATACGCCAAATACTGTTTGTGAATATTCCCACTGAAGTCAATACCATTACTTGTGGGAATCATTTATTATTAACATTACAGTAGCACTTAGCAGCCTGAACTAAGACTTGGGCCCCAATGTGCTAGGTGCTGTACACACACATGGTAAGTGACAGCCCCAGTCTCAGAGAGCTTACAATCTGAATAAATAAGTCAGACAGAGGGTGGGAGGGAAAACGGAGATGAACTGATTTGCACACAGCAGGTGGGTGTCACAGCACCCAGCTGGCTTGGATGTTAGCCTATTGTTCTATCCACTGCACTACATCACCTCTCCCCAGCTCATGTGAGTTGCCTGTGTGGCTACACACGTAGGGCTCATTATCCATGTCTTGCAGGATATTATGACTTCTACTTTAATGAAATTAATGTTGATGACCTGACATAAAAGAATAGAAAGGAGGGGGGAAAGCTGTTCATCCTTCTCCTAATACAAAGAGATTACACTTGCATAGCCTGCTGTAAAGAAAGCTTTTCCAGTCCATCCTGTGTCTGAGATGGTTTGGAATGCTTTGCCAATTAAGCAATTATTTGGCTAGATACCTTTAAAAACTTCATAATGCAGTAATGGAAAAAGCCTTCCAAGCTAGCTTATTGAAGATATACCTTGGATCACAAGAACACTCTTACATAAAGAAGAGAAAAAATTGCCACCAGGGAGGTATATTTTGCTTAAAAGTGAAATAAATTTCAACTCTCACTCTCAATAAGGTAATATCAACATTATTTTTTTGTCAAGAATGGTGCTCAGTCAAAACACCTCTTCTCCAAGTATGCAGCTCAGGGAAAATTATCCTTAAAATACACGTCTTTGAAACCAGCAGCTTAGAGACCTGCTATTCTACATCACAATTTATCATCATTTATTGGAATTGTCAGATGCTTTTTGCCCTGACTGCCTTTATTGCTGCTTCTGTCGCTCAGCACTTATAACCAAACTAATTTTGCAGCGATACAAGCGAGTCCTGAAATTTTTGGGGCTGATTCTCATTTATGCTGTGGCCCCATTACACCATTCTGTGTACAGAGGCCTTACAATGGGTATAAATTACTTACTCTCATTTTAAAGTCTTTTCACACTGCCATAGTCATGTAAAGGAGCCTTAGTATAAATGAGGATAAGGCCCACTGAATCTATATGTTTTACTTTTTACTCTGCTCTTGACCCCTTCATGACTGCTTCTTGAAGCAGCTAGTCCTGGAACCCACAAGAGGAGCAGCAATTCTTGATTTAGTCTTACATGGAGCACAGGATCAGGTCCAAGAGGTGAATATAGCTGGACCGCTTGGTAATGGAGACCATAATATAATTAAATTAACATCCCTTTGGCAGGGAAAACATCGCAGCAGCCCAACACTGTAGCTTTTAATTTCAGAAGGGGACTACACAAAAATGAGGAAGCTAGTTAAACAGAAATTAAAAGGTACAGCGCAAAAAGTGAAATCCCTGCAAACAGCATGGAAACTTTTTAAAGATACCATAATAGAAGCTCAACTTAAATGTATACCCCAAATTAAAAAAACATAGAGAACCAAAAAAGTGTGACCGTGGCTAAACAAAGTAAAAGAAGCAGTGAGAGGCAAAAAGGTATCCTTTAAAAAGTGGAAATTAAATCCTAGTGAGGAAAATAGAAAGGAGCATAAACACTGGCAAATGAAGCGTAAGAATATAATTAGGAAGGCCAAAAAAGAATTTGAAGAACAGGTAGCCGAAGACTCAAAAAGTAATAGTAAAATTTCTTTTAAGTACATCAGAAGCAGGAAGCCTGCTAAACAACCAGTGGGGCCACTGGACGATCGAGATGCTAAAGGAGCACTCAAGGAAGATAACACCATTGTGAAGAAACAAAATGAACTCTTTGCATTGCTCTTCACGGCTGAGGATGTGAGGTAAATTCCCAAACCCGAGCCATTCTTTTTAGGGGACAAATCTGAGGAACTGTCTCAGATTGAAGTGTCATTAGTGGGGGTTTTTGGAACAAATTGATAAATTAAACAGTAATAAGTTACCAGGACCAGATGGGATTCACCCAAGAGTTCTGAAGGAACTCAGATGTGAAATTGCAGAACTACTAACTGTAGTCTGTAACCTATCATTTAAATCAGCTTCTGTACCAAACAACTGGAGGATAGCTAATGTGATGCCAATTTTTAAAAAGGGCTCCAGAGGTGATCCTGGCAATTACTGGCCAGTAAGCCCGACTTCAGTACCGGGCAATTTGGTTGAAACTATAGTAAAGAACAAAATTATCAGACACATAGATGAACATAATTTGTTGGGGAAGAGTCAACATGGTTTTTGTAAAGGGAAATCGTGTCTTACAATCTACTAGAATTCTCTGAGGGGGTCAACAAGCGCGATCCAGTGGATATAGTATACTTTGATTTTCAGAAAGCCTTTGACAAGGTCCATCACCAAAGTAAGCTGTCATGGGATAAGAGTGAAGATCCTGTCATGGATTGGTAACTGGTTAAAAGATAGGAAACAAAGGGTAAGAATAAATGGTAAGTTTTCAGAATGGAGAGAGGTAAATAGTGATGTCCCCCAGGGGTCTGTACTGGGACCAGTCCTATTCAACATATTCATAAATGATCTGGAAAAAGGGGTAAACAGTAAGGGTAAACAGTAAAATCTGCAGATGATACAAAACTACTCAAGATAGTTAAGTCCCAAGCAGACTGCAAAGAGCTACAAAAGGATCTCTCAATACTGGGTGACTGTGCAACAAAATGGCCGATGAAATTCAGTGTTGATAAATGAAAAGTAATGCACATTGGAAAACATAATCCCAACTATACATATAAAATGATGGGGTCTAAATTAGCTGTTACCACTCAAAAAAGAGATCTTGGAGTCATTGTGGACAGTTCTCTGAAAACATCCACTCAATGTGAAGCGACAATCAAAAATGTGTACGGAATGTTGGGAATCATTAAGAAAGAGATAGATAATAAGACAGATAATATCATATTGCTTCTATATAAATCTATGGTATGCCCACACCTTGAATACTGCATGCAGATGTGGTCGCCCCATCTCAAAAAAGATAAATTGGAATTGGAAAAGGATCAGAAAAGTGCAACACAAATGATTAGGGGTATGGAACGGCTTCCATATGAGGAGCGAATAATAAGACTGGGACTTTTCAGCGTGGAAAAGAGACAACTAAGGGGGGATATGATAGAGGTCTATAAAATTATAACTGTTGTGGAGAAAATTAAATAAGAAAGTGTTATTTATTCCTTCTCCTAACACAAGAACTAGGGGTCACCAAATTAAACTAATAGGCAGCAGGTTTAAAACAAACAAAAGGAAGTATTTTTTCACACAATGCACAGTCAGCCTGTGGAACACTTTGCCAGAGGGTGTTGTGAAGGCCAAGACTATAACAGGGTTCAAAAGAGAACTAGATAAGTTCAAGGAGGATAGGTCCATCAATGACTATTAGCCAGGATGGACAGTGATGCAAAACCATGCTCTGAAGTGTTCCTAGCCTCTGTTTGCCAGAGGTGGGAATGGGTGACAGGGGATGGATCACTTGGTGATTACCTGTTCTATTCGTTCCCTCTGGGGCACCTGGCAGTATTGGAAGGATACTGGGCTAGATGGACCTTTCGTCTAACCTTGTATGGCTGTTATGTTCTTACTGTTTCAAAATGATTGCTATATTGTAGATCGTCCATTTTTTCTTTGTAGATTGTGAAACTGAGATCTTGCTAATTCATTTTAAAATAAAGACACTTTACAAGAGTTTATTACATCTAGCATTGGTTACATGGTACTTACTGAAATGAATAATTTTACTATCATTGAAAAACACTAGTATAATGTGAACAAAGAAGATGAAAACTTGACTGTAGCAAAGTTGATGATAAAACTACCATTGATAGGATTTCGTTCTAAATGAACGTTTGACCACTGGAAGGCATTCAGTGACAGGACAGTTCTCATGGGATGGACTCCACCTGAGTAGGGAGGGAAACAGACTTCTGGGATGGAGGCTGACACAACTCTTTAAAAGAGCTTTAAACTAGGAACTCAGGGGAGATCATTGGAGATACTCATGTAATCTCCATGCCTGATTTTAACATTGAGAGGGAGGAAAATCAAGTAAGAATGGATACAGCAATGGAGAAAGGAACAGCAGTGGGTAGAAGAATGGACATTAAGAGGAAGGATAGTGCTGATACCAGTCAGATAGGCAATACTGACAGTAGAATGACTGTACTCAATCGGGTGAGGAATGTGGGCGAAGCCAGGCAACAACAGTTAAGATGTTTGTACACCTATGCAAGGAGCATGGGTAACAGAATGGAGGAATTAAAGCTACTGGTGCAGGAAGTGAAGCCAGATATTATAGGGATAACAGAAACATGGTAGAATAGTAGTCATGACTGGAGTACAGGTATTGAAGGGTATGTGCAGGTTCAGGAAAGACAGAAAGCAAAGCAAAGGTGGTAGAGTAGTATTGTGTATTGATGGTGTGGTAGACTGTAAAGAAATGAGAAGTGATGGAATGGATAAGACAGAGTCTGTTTGGGCCAAAATCACTTTGGGGAAGAAAGCTACTAGAGGTTCCCCTAATATAGTGCTTAGGGTGTGCTACAGACCACCAGGATCTGATTTGGATATGGAGAGAGACCTCTTACTGTTTTTAATTAAATACATAGTACTGGGAATTGTGTGATTATGGGAGACTTTAGCTTCTCAGCTGTAGATTGGAGGACAAGTGCTACTAATAATACGAGGGCCCAGATTTTCCTGGATGTGATAGGTGACAGATTTCCTCAACAAATAGTTGCTGAACCAACAAGAGGGGATGCCATTTTAGATTTGGTAGTGTTGAGTAGTGAGGATCTCATAGAAGAACTGGTTGTAGGGGACAACCTTGGTTCGAGTGATCATGGGTTAATTCAGCTTAAACTAAATGGAAGGATAAACAAAAATAGATTTGCAACAAGGGTCTCTGATTTCAAAATTGCTAACTTTAAAAATTAAGGGAATTAGTTTAGGAAGTGGCCTGGACCAAAGAACTCAAGGATCTGAATGTGGAGGAGGCTTGGAATTACTTTAAGTCAAAGTTGCAGAAGCTATCTGAAGCCTGCATCCCAAGCAATGAGAAAAAATTCATAGGGAAGGGTTGCAGACCAAGCTGGATGAGCAAACATCTCAAACAGGTGATTAAGAGAAAGCAGAATGCCTACACGGAATGGAAGATGGAAGGGATCAGAATGGAAAGCTGTCTCTTGGAGGACACAAAGTGTAGCGATAAAGTGAGACCTGCCAAAAGCCAAGTAGAGTCGGATCTTGCAAAAGGAATTAAAACCAATAGTAGAAGGTGCTATAGCCATATAAATAAGAAGAAAACAAGGAAAGAAGAAGTAGGACTGCTAAACACTGAGGATGGGGCAGAGATTAAGGATTATTTAGGCATGACCCAATACCTAAACAAATACTTTGCCTCAGTTTTCAATGAGCCTAATGAAGATCTTAGGAGTAGTAGCGGGGTGGCTAATGGGAAGGAAATTACCACATTTGAGGTGGAAGTCAAACTCAAACAGCTTAATGGGACTAAATCGGGAGGGTCCGGATAATCTCTATCCTAGAATATTAAAGGAACGGGCACATGAAATTGCAAGGCCAATAGCAAGGATTTTTAATGAATCTGTAAACTTGGGGGTTGTACCCTGTTACTGGAGAATTGCTAATATAGTTCCCATTTTTAAGAAAGGGAAACATGTGATCCAGGAAACTACAGGCCTGTTGGTTTGATGTCAATTGTGTGCAAGGTCTTGAACAAATTTTGAAAGAGAAAATTGTTAAGGACATAGAGGTGAATGGTAATTGGGATAAGATATAACATGGTTTTAAAAAAGGTAGATTGTGCCAGACCAACCTGATCTCCTTCAGTGGCATGTAACCCATTGGCAACTGCCAGTAGCAAATATCTCCAAAGGCCGGAGACAAGACACTAGATGGGGAGGGCTCTCAGTTACTCCTGAGACTGTTTTCCCAGGTGTCTGGCTGGTGGGTCATGCCCACATGCTCAGGGTCTAACCTGCCCACAAGCTAACATGCCCACATGCTCAGGTCAGATTGGCAGAGACCCTGGGGATTTTTTGCCTTCCCCTGCAACATGGGGAAGAGGTCACTTGCAGGTTTAAACTAGTGTAAATGGTGAATTCTCTGTAATGTGAAGTCTTTAAACCATGGTTTGAGGACTTCAGGAACTCAGCCAGAGGTTAGGGATCTATTTCAGGAGTGGGTGAGGTTCTGTAGCCTGCAATGTGCAGGAGGTCAGACTAGATGATTGCAACGGTCCCTTCTGACCTTAAAGTCTATTAGTCTGTGAGTCTATGAGTTTTTGCTTTGTGTAATATATACAGACTAATAGTATAGTCTGTGATCATTAAATTAGTGCTCTATTCCCTTGGATCAGAGATGCCATCTCTAATTCAGCTGGTGCTGTTTTCTGCCGTTTATCAAAAAGTCATCTTCAACTCTGGACAGCTCCTATGTTTGTATTGGTGGAACTTGCAAAAGGAATGAGCCTGGGCCCCGAATAGGCATGTTTAGCAAGATTAAGTGAGCAACATTCTACTTTGTAAAACAGTCAAACATGGAGTGAAGTTAATGAGAGTAAATCTGGGAGAATAATGTATGCTCTAGGAGCAAAATGCGGACATTGATCTGTACAGTCAGCTGTCACTAATAGAGTTGCACCTGTGCTTGGAGAGCCGTTTAATGAATATATAACTCCAGAATAGCTTCGAAAGGAAAAAGGTTGTTTCTCAAACCTGCCAGAGTGGTTTGCACAACTTAAAAGAGGAGCTAAAAGGGGTAAAGTGAATATAATTTAATCAAATTTTCAAAAATCAGGGTAAATGACAAAATATTCTCTTGGATTTAAACTGGTTCAGTGATGGGGGGAAAAAAGGTCATTGTCAATGGCTGCACCTCAAAGTGGAGAGGGGTTAAGGTAGGCTTAGAGTTATTGAATGTAGTGTATTCATGAATGATTTAGAGGAGGAAATGCAGAGCATGTTGGCAAAGTTTGCTGATGATCCTAAGCGGGGCTAGTAAAAATTATGGAGCATTTTGAGAAACTCTGGATAGCCTTAAATACCTTAGAGACATGGCATCAAAATGACAGATAAAATTCACCTGCAATAAGTGTAAGGGATGAACATTGTACAACTAGTCTCAGTTTCTTAAATATCCTGCTGGGCCTGAACTTGAGCGATCCGCTGGAGAAATCACTACGATGGGTAACTCAATGAAATGTCTTCCCAGTGAGCTACAGCAAACCTTAGTCAAGAAATAATATTTAAAAACAGCAAATAGAATGATTGGGTGTATTTAAAAAGGGATATTAATGAAGCCATTGCAATGACAATATACCAAACAAAGGTACACCTTCATGTGAAATACTTTACCCAGTCTTGGTCTCTACACCATAAGGAATATGTTGATACCAACAGTCAAATGGCCTGGAAAAGCAATAAAGATGGGCAAGATTTACTACTGATAAGAAATTGTTAGAACTAGGATTATTTAACCTGCAAAGAAGTTAGCGAGGACATGGGACCTGATCTTTATCTCACACTGGTGTAATTCCATTGAATTCACTGGAGTTACATCTGTGTAAACTGGTCTATGTGAGACCACTGATATTAAAAATTGTGAAAGATATTGTGAAAACTGATGAGTCCCTATTTGGTCTTATAAGAACAATGGATAGCATATAAAATTAATAGCTAGTAAATTTAGATCAGATAAAAGGGAAATACTGCTTCATAAAGCATGTAGTGGACCTTTATTGCTTAGAATCATCAAGTTAAATACTGTGTCTGGAACAGGAAGAGGACATGAACTAAGTTTAGAAGTGTGAGCAACAGGGGTGATGTCGTGGTGGGAGTCTGCTATAGACCACTGGACCAGGGGGATGAGGTGGACGAGCCTTTCTTCCGGCAACTCATGGAAATTACTAGATCGCAGGCCCTGGTTCTCATGGGACTTCAATCACCCTGATATCTGCTGGGAGAGCAATACAGCGGTGCACAGACAATCCAGGAAGTTTTTGGAAAGTGTAGGGGACAATTTCCTGGTGCAAGTGCTGGAGGAGCCAACTAGGGGCAGAGCTCTTCTTGACCTGCTGCTCACAAACCGGGAAGAATTAGTAGGGGACGCTAAAGTGGATGGGAACCTGGGAGGCAGTGACCATGAGATGGTTGAGTTCAGGATCCTGACACAGGGAAGAAAGGAGAGCAGCAGAATACGGACCCTGGACTTCAGAAAAGCAGACTTTGACTGCGGGAACTGATGGGCAGGATCCCCTGGGAGAATAACATGATGGGGAAAGGAGTCCAGGAGAGCTGGTTGTATTTTAAAGAATCCTTATTGAGGTTACAGGGACAAACCATCCCGATGTGTAGAAAGAATAGTAAATACGGCAGGCGACCAGCTTGGCTTAACAGTGAAATCCTAGTTGATCTTGAACATAAAAAAGAATCTTAAAAGAAGTGGAAGATTGGACAAATGACCAGGGAAGAGTATAAAAATATTGCTCGGGCATGCAGGAGTGAAATCAGGAAGGCCAAATCACAGCTGGAGTTGCAGCTAGCAAGAGATGTTAAGAGTAACAAGAAGGGTTTCTTCAGGTATGTCAGCACAAGAAGAAAGCCAAGGAAAGTGTGGGCCCCTGACTGAATGAGGGAGGCAACCTAGTGGCAGAGGATGTGGAAAAAGCTAATGTACTCAATGCTTTTTTTGCCTCTGTCTTCACGAACAAGGTCAGCTCCCAGACTACTGCACTGGGCAGCACAGCATGGGGAGGAGGTGACCAGCCCTCTGTGGAGAAGGAAGTGGTTCGGGACTATTTAGAAAAGCTGGACGAGCACTAGTCCATGGGGCCGGATGCGCTGCATCCGAGAGTGCTAAAGGAGTTGGCGGATGTGATTGCAGAGCCATTGGCCATTATCTTTGAAAACTCATAGCGATGGGGGGAAGTCCCGGACGACTGGAAAAAGGCTAATGTAGTGCCCATCTTTAAAAAAGGGAAGAAGGAGGATCCTGGGAACTACAGGCCAGTCAGCTTCACCTCAGTCCCTGGAAAAATCATGGAGCAGGTCCTCAAAGAATCAATTCTGAAGCACTTAGAGGAGAGGAAAGTGATCAGGAAGAGTCAGCATGGATTCACCAAGGGCAAGTCATGCCTGACCAACCTGATTGCCTTCTGTGACAAGATAACTGGCTCTGTGGATGAGGGGAAAGCAGTGGACGTGTTGTTCCTTGACTTTAGCAAAACTTTTGACACGGTCTCCCACAGTATTCTTCCCAGCAAGTTAAAGAAGTATGGGCTGGATGAATGGACTATAAGGTGGATAGAAAGTTGGCTAGATTGTCGGGCTCAATGAGTAGTGATCAATGGCTCCATGTCTAGTTGGCAGCCAGTATTAAGTGGAGTGCCCCAAGGGTCGGTCCTCGGGCCAGTTTTGTTCAATATCTTCATAAATGATCTGGAGGATGGAGTGGATTGCACCCTCAGCAAGTTTGCAGATGACACTAAACTGGGAGGAGAGGTAGATATGCTGGAGGGTAGAAATAGGATACAGAGGGTGTGACGATGTGACTCAGCAGGGAGGGGGGAGTGTTGACCTGGGAATGTGCCCTGGAGATGGGAGACCTGGGAGCCTGTAACCTGAGCCAGGAGGGGGCGGGGGAGGTAACACCTCTGCCCAGGAATGTGGACGGAGGCTGCAGCAGGGAACCTGCTGGGTGGGTTGAGTTTCAGTTTGGGGCTGGGTGGAGGAACACAGGGAACCCCAGGGCTGGGGTCTAAGCTCCCTGCTCCCCAAGAAGGACTTGACTGAGGGGTCCTGGGTGTACCCACAAGCTCTGTTTTGGACTGTGTTCCTGTTGTACAATAAACCTTCTGTTTTACTGGCTGGCTGAGAGTCTCAGTGAATCCCAGGAAGAGGGGTGCAGGGCCTGGACTCCCCCACACTCCGTGACAACTGGTGGCAGCGGTGGGATGTACTGCACCCCGTGAACGGCGCTTCCTGCAATAAGTGACTGGGGAACAGTAAAACGAAGGGGGATTGATGGGGACCAGGCATGCTGAAGAGTCAGAGAGAGACGGTTCCAGGGCACGGTTAACCCCTGGGAGTGTGTGACCAGAGAGAAGGACTTTTGCAGTAACAGGGTCCCCCGGGGGATTGCAGCGAGCGGTCCCAGGGGCGGAGGAGTCTGCAGATCGACCCTGGCAAAGAGGTGGTGACCTCAAGAAGGACTGGCACACTAGGGGCTTTTCCTGGAAACCGTGGAAAGCTGCCCGGCCTGCGAGTGGCCAGCAGGGAGATGTACGCTAAACGCCTTAAGAGCGACCTGGTGGAGCTGTGCAGGCAGAGGGGGCTGCGCATCAGGAGGTCCACCAAGGAACAGCTGATTGCCCAGTTGGAGGAGAGGGATTGCTTGGATGACCCGATCCCTGTCCCTGAGGGAAGCCGCCCGGTGGACGCAGCGTGGGCCCTGGGGCCTGACTGGGCTGGGAGGGGTCAGACTGCTGCCCAGAACATCCCGAGACCCTTCCTACCTAGGCCTGGGGGAGGGGTTGGGGGAAGCCCAGCGAATACCGAGGGCACCCTGACCCCGGCAGCCAGCAGGGGATCCTCCCGGCGGAGCTCCCCATCCCTGGAGCGGATGCGGCTGGAATGGGAGAGGGAGATGAAAATGAGGGAGCTGGAGGATCATGAAAAACAACGTCAACATGAGGAGAAACAATGTCAACATGAGGAGAAACGACGTCAACATGAGCAGGAGGAGAAGGAGAAACAACGTCAACATGAGCAGGAGGAGAAGGAGAGGGAGCGTCAGGAGAAGGAGAGGGAGCGTCAGGAGAAGGAGAAACAAAGACAGGATGAACTGGAGCTGGCCAGGCTGAGGAGCAGTGGGGCCCCGGCTGCGGTGAGTGCAGGGGGACCCAAGACTGCAAGGAGCTTTGATAAGTGCTTCCTGGCCCAGCATAAGGAGGGGGAGGACATAGATAGCTTCCTGACGGCCTTTGAGAATGCCTGCGAGATGCACAGGGTTGACCCTGCAGACAGGCTCCAGTTTCTCACCCCCTTACTGGACCCCAAAGCTGTGGAGGTGTACAGGCGAATGACAGGGGCGGAGGCAGGGGACTATGAACTGTTCAAACAGGCCCTGCTCCATGAGTTTGGGCTGACCCCCGAGATGTACCGGAGAAGGTTCCGGAGTCAGCGTAAAACGCCTGAGGTCACATACCTACAACTGGTCCACCGGATGCAGGGATATGCCTGCAAGTGGACAGCTGGGGCCCAAGCTAAAGAGGACCTGCTTGACCTAATCGTACTGGAGCAACTGTATGAACAGTGCCCTTCCGACCTGAGGCTATGGTTGGTGGACAAAAAGCTAGAGAACCCCCAGCACGCAGGGCAGCTGGCCGACGAGTTTGTGAAGAGTCGGTCAGGGGGTAGCCGGGAGGAGTCCCAAAAGAACAGGCCCCCCCCGATGCAGAGAGAGAGTCACCATGGGGCCTCCCAGCGGGGAAATAGGGAGAACCCCCTCCAAAGGGGAACGCCTGGCGTCGGGCCCCTCCGACCCGCTCGAGGGGACCAACGTGACCTGAGCTGCTATCACTGTGGCCAGAGAGGCCACGTACGGACCCAGTGCCCCGGGCTCAGGGACAAACTGAGCAGACCCAACCTACCCAGGGTTAACTGGGTAGGGACTCAGCTGGACGAGGGGCAGATGACCTAGGAAAGGGGGGCTACCAGTTTACCACCTGCGCAGGAGGAAAGAGTACCCCAGGCCAGCTCCGCCAGAGGGCTGGAGGCTCTGGACTCAGGGTGCTCGGTTTACAGGGTGGGCGTGGGGCTGTCCCTCCGGAGAGAGTGCCTTGTTCCCCTGGAGGTGGATGGGAGGAAGGTCAATGGATACTGGGATACGGGCGCAGAGGTGACGCTGGCCCGGCCCGAGGTGGTGGCCCCAGATCGGGTGGTGCCCAACACCTACCTGACCCTGACAGGGGTGGGCGGGACCCCATTTAAGGTGCCCGTGGCAAGGGTACACCTGAAATGGGGGGCCAAGGAGTGCCCCAAAGATGTGGGGGTACACCACCATTTGCCCACTGAAGTTTTGATGGGGGGAGACCTAGAGGACTGGCCAAGCAAGCCCCAGACCGCCCTGGTTGTGACCCGTAGCCAGAGCCGGCGAGGGGCACTGCGCCCTGACCTTGGGGAGGGTACCACACCGGAGGCGCAGGACCCTACCCTGGTGGGGAGGGAGCGCCAAGGGGCACGGCTCAGAGAGGCGGAGGCCTCAGACCTGGCCGCTGAGGGGGAACCGGACCCCATCCCTTCCCCAGCCGCTGAGTTCCAGGCCGAGTTGAGGAAAGATCCCTCCTTGCGGAAGCTCAGGGACCTGGCCGACCTCAGTGTGGGACGGACCATGAGGAAAGGTTGCCAGGAGAGGTTCCTGTGGGAGAAGGGGTTCCTGTACCGAGAATGGGCTCCCACAAGGGAAGTAGAGTCCTGTGGGATCAGGAGGCAGCAGGTGGTCCCCCAGAAATATCGCCGCAGGCTCCTGTACCTGGCCCATGACATCCCCCTCGCAGGGCACCAGGGAATCCGGCGCACCCGGCAGAGGTTGCTACAGAACTTTTACTGGCCCGGGGTCTTTACCACGGTCCGGCAGTATTGCCGATCCTGTGACCCCTGTCAGAGGGTGGGGAAGGCCCGGGACAAGGGGAAAGCGGCTTTGAGACCTTTGCCCATCATAGAGGAGCCTTTCCAGAAGGTGGCCATGGACATCGTGGGGCCTCTCAGCAAGACGACCCGGTCGGGGAAGAAATACATTCTGGTGGTGGTAGATTTTGCCACCCGCTACCCCGAGGCAGTGCCCTTAGCTTCCATTGAAGCAGACACCGTGGCAGATGCGCTCCTGACCATTTTCAGCCGAGTGGGGTTCCCCAAGGAAGTCTTGACAGACCAAGGCTCCAACTTCATGTCGGCCCTGCTCCGGTGCTTGTGGGAGAAATGTGGGGTCCGGCACGACTGGGCCTCAGCTTATCACGCCCAGTCCAATGGGCTGGTGGAGAGGTTTAACGGGACGCTAAAGATGATGCTGAAAACCTTTATGAACCAGCACCCGCAGGATTGGGACAAGTACTTACCTCACCTGCTGCTCGCGTACAGGGAGGTGCCCCAGGAGTCTACCGGATTTTCCCCTTTCGAACTGTTATATGGAAGGAGGGTGAGGGGCCCCCTGGACCTGATGAGAGATGAGTGGGAGGGGAAGGCCACTCCTGATGGAGAGTCAGTGGTGGAGTATGTCCTGATCTTCCAAGAGAGACTGGCTGAACTCATGGGCCTGGCCAGGGAGAATCTGGCCAGAGCCCAGAAGAAGCAGAAGGTCTGGTATGACCGCACGGCGCGGGCCCGTGCCTATGCCACCGGGGATCAGGTGATGGTTCTCATCCCTGTGAGAAAGAACAAACTACAGGCCGCCTGGGAGGGCCCTTTCAAGATCATTAAGCAGCTCAATGAGGTAAACTATGTGGTGGAGCTGTCGAACCGGGAGCACCACCGCCAGGTGTACCATGTGAATATGATGAAGCCATATTATGCCAGGGGGAATGTGGTGTTGGCCGTGTGTGGACAGTGGGAGGAGCAGGGAGATGACCCTTTAGTAGATCTATTCCCTGGGACCAGAGCTGGTTCCCCCCTGGAAACAATTCCCCTCTCGGATCAGCTCACCCCTGCCCAGCAAGCTGAGGTCAGGGGGGTGCTGCATCCGTACCGACAGCTGTTTTCCAACCAGCCTGGACGCACTAATCTGACTGTCCACCGGGTGCAGACGGGGTTGCACCCGCCGATAAGATGCTCCCCCTTCCGAGTCACAGGGAAAACTGCTCAGGACCTGGAAAGAGAGGTCTGGGACATGCTGGCTTTGGGGGTGATCCAGCCATCGGCCAGCCCTTGGGCCTCGCCGGTGGTGCTGGTCCCCAAAAAGGATGGGTCGGTCCGGTTCTGTGTGGACTATCGGAAGCTCAGTGCCATCACTGTATCTGATGCCTACCCCATGCCCAGGCCGGACGAGCTCCTAGACAAGCTGGGAAGAGCTCGGTACCTCACCACCATGGACCTTACAAAGGGCTACTGGTAAGTGCCGCTGGATGCAGATGCCCGGCTGAAATCGGCCTTTATCACCCCTCTGGGGCTCTATGAGTTCCTGACCCTGCCTTTCGGCCTCAAGGGAGTGCCGGCCACCTTCCAGCGCCTAGTGGACCAGCTCCTGAGGGGGATGGAGAGTTTTGCTGTGGTGTATATTGATGACATCTGTGTCTTTAGCCAGACCTGGGAGGACCACGTGTCCCAGGTTAGACAAGTGCTGGACCAACTCCAGGGGGCTGGGCTGACTGTAAAAGCGGAGAAGTGCAAGGTGGGGATGGCTGAAGTATCTTACTTGGGCCATCGGGTGGGGAGCAGCCGCCTAAAGCCGGAACCAGCCAAGGTGGAGGTGATCAGAGACTGGCCCGCTCCCCACACCAAAAAGCAGGTCCAAGCCTTTATTGGGATGGCAGGATACTACCGAAGATTTGTACCCCACTTTAGCGCCATAGCCACCCCCATCACTGAGCTATGCAAGAAGGGGAAGCCAGACAACGTGGTCTGGACCGAGCAGTGCCAGGAGGCTTTCCGGGCGCTGAAGGAGGCTCTGGTCAGTGGCCCAGTTCTGGCAAACCCAGACTTTGACAAGCCCTTTGTGGTGTTCACCGACGCCTCAGACACGGGACTGGGGGCGGTGTTAATGCAGGAGGATGAAAAGGGGGAGAGAAACCCCATCGTGTACCTGAGCAAGAAGTTGCTACCCCGGGAACAACACTACGCGGCCATCGAGAAGGAGTGCCTGGCCATGGTGTGGGCCCTCAAGAAACTAGAGCCCTATCTCTTCGGGCGACACTTCACCGTCTACACCGACCACTCTCCCCTGACCTGGCTGCACCAGATGAAAGGAGCCAACGCCAAACTCCTGAGATGGAGCCTGCTCCTGCAGGATTATGACATGGACGTGGTCCACGTGAAGGGAAGTGCCAACCTGATAGCGGATGCTCTGTCCCGGAGAGGGGGCCCCGAACTTCCCCAGGTCACTGGTCACAGTGACCCCGCTCAGTTCAGTCTCGAAGGGGGGAGAGATGTGACGATGTGACTCAGCAGGGAGGGGGGAGTGTTGACCTGGGAATGTGCCCTGGAGATGGGAGACCTGAGAGCCTGTAACCTGAGCCAGGAGGGGGAGGGAGAGGTAACACCTCTGCCCAGGAATGTGGACGGAGGCTGCAGCAGGGAACCTGCTGGGTGGGTTGAGTTTCAGTTTGGGGCTGGGTGGAGGAACACAGGGAACCCCAGGGCTGAGGTCTAAGCTCCCTGCTCCCCCAGAAGGACTTGACTGAGGGGTCCTGGGTGTACCCATAAGCTCTGTTTTGGACTGTGTTCCTGTTGTACAATAAACCTTCTGTTTTACTGGCTGGCTGAGAGTCTCAGTGAATCCCAGGAAGAGGGGTGCAGGGCCTGGACTCCCCCACACTCCGTGACAGAGGGCCCTAGACAAATTAGAGGATTGGGCCAAAAGAAATCTGATGAGGTTCAACAAGGACAAGTGCAGAGTCCTGCACTTAGGATGGAAGAATCCCATGCACCGCTACAGACTAGGGACAGAAAGGCTCGGCAGCAGTCCTGCAGAAAAGGACCTGGGGGTTACAGTGGACGAGAAGCTGGATATGAGTCAACAGTGTGCCCTTGTTGCCAAGAAGGCCAATGGCATTTTGGGATGTATATGTAGGGGCATTGCCAGCAGATGGAGGGACGTGATCGTTCCCCTCTATTCGACATTGGTGAGGCCTCCTCTGGAGTACTGTGTCCAGTTTTGGGCCCCACACTACAAGAAGGATGTGGAAAAATTGGAAAGAGTCCGGCAGAGGGCAACAAAAATGATTAGGGGTCTGGAACACATGACTTCTGAGGAGAGGCTGAGGGAACTGGGATTGTTTAGTCTGCGGAAGAGAAGAATGAGGGGGGATTTGATAGCTGCTTTCAACTACCTGAAAGGGGGTTCCAAAGAGGGTGGCTCTAGACTGTTCTAAGTGGTAGCTGATGACAGATCAAGGAGTAATGGTCTGAAGTTGCAGTGGGGGAGGTTTAGGCTGGATATTAGGAAAAACTTTTTCACTAGGAGGGTGGTGAAGCGCTGGAATGGGTTACCTAGGGAGGTGGTGGAATCTCCGTCCTTAGATATTTTTAAGGTCAGGCTTGACAAAGCCCTGGCTGGGATGATTTAGTTGGGGCTTGGTCCTGCTTTGAGCAGGGGGTTGGACTAGATGACCTCCTGAGATCCCTTCCAACGCTGATATTCTATGATTCTATGAAAATGTTATGACCACAAATAATATATTAATCATGTAAGCTAAAATAATAAATAATAAAATGTTTTTCATGCACAGCACTCAGAGTTCACAAGATGCATGATGAGTTGTTTCCTACCTTTCTCTCAGTCATCAGGCACTAGCCACTGTTAATAGTCTGACTGGAACGTATGCTGGTGTGTGTAGCAAAGAAGGAGTTGTTTTGCCACATAGTTTTTATGTATTTTCTTAACTGTAATGTAGGGTTTGCTTTTGGCCCCTCCAATTAGCATGACACACAACTCAAAGGTATATGGAAACGGATTGTATCACCCTTACTCACAGTGGTTCAGTGGGACTATTCATAAAGGAAGGTACTAATCAATAAGAGTAAAGGGGTTCCTTTCTGGCCACCTGGTGAGAATTTAGTTCTAAAGGAGCAGAGGCATGGAATCTTAGTCCATGCTAGCAACCCTGCCAAGTTGTGTCCTGGCATGGAAACCCCAACACCAGATGAGCATTATAACACAGCTGCTAGCATGACCAGAATATATGTTCCCAGGTCTCATTCCCATGCACGGTTTCTTGCAACTTCCTTCCCAACAACAATATTGAGCCATGGGCTGGGTAGGGAGAAGAATCCAGCCATGAAAGGGGAAACCATCTTACCCAATGTCCCACCAACTACACTCCGACATTGGGGAGCCTCACCCACATCCCCCACCACCCATTTATCTTGCCACGGAGAAGGGGGCATTCCCCTTCTCCTTTCCGCAGCTATACTAGGGTGTATGTCACACACGCAGGCTTTCCCCACAAATGTGACCAGCCAGAGGAGGGATACCCCACCTCTGTATCTCGTTGTGAAAGGAGACATTTTCACCTTCCTCAACTCTCCCAGCTGTATCCAGCTGCAGAGAGGACACCCACATGTCAACTGTTCAGTGCAGAGAACCCCGCCCCCTTCCTTCAACTATAGTCAAATCAAAATGAAAAAGTGAAAGATTGGCTCAAGTGGGCAACAAACCTGCAAGGTGCACAGTCAGGAGCCTGCACTCCAACAACCACTGCTACCATCTTGTCTGAAAATTGGTTTCTTCTAATTACAGAAGACTTGAGCAGTCCCACACATGCGAGTGTAAAGCAGGTTCAGTCTGGTTGGCAGAGCTGCTCTCATAGGTCTGTTTCCAAACATGTGCAAGGTCTACTTCACTATACAGGCAGCCCTGCCATCTTAGTGCTCTCTTGTTTACAGCTATGTTTCTGTCTGCACAGAATAAAATGGTTTGGATGTATATTGCAGAGAATGGACCAGACTGATTCTGATATGGTAACCATTGGCACTGCTATTCTGATACTGAGTCTATCAGACACAAACAGGAAGAATTAAAAAGCAGAACAGTAGATTGCAATAAAATTTAATTTTAAGAAAGGAACAAATGTTAATTTCAGCACTGCCTTTAGGGTACCAGTAGAACTGGCTTGGTCAATTTGGCAGTCATCCCTATCGATGATGACTTAATTGCTGGGCAAGATGGCAAAATAGTTTGCTCTACAGTTAAGCTCTTGGAAATATCAAGCTAATGTAAAATTGAATCAGGATCTTGGTCTATATTTAACTGTAATACATTGTCAAAACCACTCATGAAATTAGTTCTGTAAATTTTAGATCAAAGCTGTAACCCTGATCCCATTGGCTTTTCTTTCCCAAACACAATTTTGACTATTCTTCTCAGCCCTGGCAATCAATATTCAATATCCGAGCAGGCAATGCAGCCCGGTTCTTTCTCATCATTTTGTCTCAGATGGGAGGTTTCTGCATGAAACACAGAACAAAGCCGTAACGTGATCAGGTAGCAATTGCAAAGATGTTGACTGTAGTCACCAGAAAGGTGGGTTTAGGTAAATAATGGCAGCTTTTTGAAAATGGAGGTTTTATTTTGGGGACATCATAATATTAATTAATGATAATGGATCCTGAATCCTTTAGTATTTATACTGTGGCAGCACCTAGAGGCTCCAAACAAAGATCAGGGTCCTGTTGTGCTAAGTGCTGCATAAACATATAAATAACTCCATACCTGCCTGTGATGGGGTTTATCAACCCTGCTCTGGGCAAGTGGGGCTTAACCAGTCCCTTTGGGCCCAAGAGGCCACGCCCCCTTGCCTATGCTGCATGTGGAGAAAGCCGGTAAAAGGAAGCTGGTCAGCTCAGTCTGGGCTGACCGAGGAGGAGGATGGGTGTATGCTGCCAGCTCCTGCTAAAGAATGGTCAGCCGCCCAGACTGCTGAGGCAGGGATCCTGACCATGCTACAGAGGGCACACCAGCTGTGGAGACTGATGGGGATGCAAAGCCGCTGCCCAGAGAGCACAAGCCTGAAGTGGACTTAAGGATAGGAAATGACCCAGGGAATGTATTGTGAGCCAATACTTGAATCCTGGGAGGTTGCTGGCTCCACAGGGCCCTGGGTTGGAACCCGGTGGAGAAGGGTGGGCCCGGGTTCCCCTACCTTCCAACCCGCACTGGCAGGTGGGCATTACTGCTGGGGACCCTAGGTATAGACTGTCTGTTTGCTCTGCTGTGCCCCACCCAGGGGGCTGAAACCTCTATTTGCTATTGTTTACCCCAGACAGGAGATGAGGGCCTACAGATTGTTCCTTGGCTCTGACCGCTCAGAGGGTCAGAGTCCCTGATTGTGTTTGTCTGACCCAGCTGAGAATCTTGACGACTGTGTGATAGGGTGTATCAACCCTGCAGTGGTGAAGCAGGGGGGCCTTCTCCCCCCAGCAAATGCCCCCCAGCAAATGGACAGCACCCTGTGGCACTGCCCCAGAGAACTCACAGTGAAGGACTATGACAAGACACAAGAGATGAAAGTAAGAGCAAGGGATGAGGGAATGGGATAGTGGGATGAAGTAGCAGTAAAATAAAATTGAACATGTTATGTGTAATAAATAGCAAACATCTCACCACCTGCTTTGCTGTTTGTGGATGGCAGTTTTCTGATGCATCATGGCAGAGTTAAGTGTTAAGTGGATAATATGGTAGCTTCATGGATTTTGACAGGTTTCCCCAATGTATCAGAAGCAGCAGGGGAGACAGCTCAAAGGTGCTTGTGGGGAAAATGTGCAAGCAGGCAATAAAGGCTGGTATTGTTAGCAGAGAGAAGGTGGAGGTTGATATTGCGATTATGAAATCGTAGGTCTGATAGGCAGGGCAGGGCTAAATAGTGAAGAGTTGTAAAAGTGAAGACAAGAAGCCTGTGTTTGGTGTAGTGGACAAGGGGGAGCCAGTGGAGAAACATGAGTAGGAGAGTGATGTGGTTAGGTCACTGAGCCAGCAAGATAATCACACTGAAGGAGTTTTTTGAATCAATTTGAAGGGGGCAAGGTTGCAGGTACCAAGGTCAGAGAGGTGAAGATGATAATGTACAAGAGATAAAGGCATGGACCAAAAGATTTGGCAGTCAGGAGAGACAGAAAAAGCCTGATCTTTGAAAAGTGACAAGATTTAGACATTTTCCCTTATGCACTAATGCTCATATCTTTTGTCTTGGAAAAAATTGCTTTCAGTACTGTATGTTTTTACAGTAACAGCAAAATCATTGATCGATGATGAAGTTTTAGAAGTCAAGACACATTTATGTGTAAAGCAAGTTGACTTTAAGTCACAGCTAATCCCTATCCAGTGCTATGCAACACTATCCCACAGTATCAATTATGATGAAAATTCTTACTTTGAATCACTGTTATTTACCTTCCTTGTCTTGCAGTTGGTTGGACTGACCTGGGTTAGCAACACATTGGAACTATCTGTTAGTAGAGGTTTGGTTTTTTTAGTTCCTCTTTGAACTTGCCAGGTCACTAGAAGCAGAACATGCACATCTGAGCTCACAGTTTTGGCTCGTGATATTTGTTTTAGCTAAGTCTAAAGGAGCATACTTCCTCTGGAGAGAAAATAAAACCAACTCTTCCAGACTTGGAGGAAGTGTCGCCTGTTACTGTTTCACGTGCAGTAGACAGCTTCCCCGGGTCGAATGGGTATAGCAGACCCCCATGGCATGTTTTGTTACAGGTGCAACATTCTGCCTACTCTCTAATCTCGAAATTGGCTGAAGTGAAAGTTGTTGTGATCTTTTAAATCCTTAATCAATGCTGTGTGTGATTCTTCCATCCTCTCACATGTTCTTGGCTCCTGAATTTCAGCTGTTGGACCTACAAATGGGCCATGATTTGGCCAAAAGAGAGTATTTTCAACAAGCACCCCTCCACCTTATTCAGTATCTAGCATCTGAAAATCAACTGACTTGAATCCATTCCAGGAGGGCAAGTTATTTCATATGCTAGATAGACTATTTCTCCCTCTGTAGCCTTTGGTGATAGGGGTCTGGCAGACAACGTTTGTGTACAAATATATTTGCAACTGTAAAGAGAATCTGATCATCTAAAATCTTCCTGTTGACTAGATAACCTTTAGTGCTTTGGCTTCCATCACAAATAAAATTTGAAACAAATTTCACAGCGAAAGCCATATAATTCAAGTCCCTGTCAAGACATTGTGCTAAATAGAGATGGTCAGAATTTTTTTTTTCATTTGGAATATTTTAATATTTCATCAAAAAACGGAAAACCTCCCCAAATGGATTTTTTTCCCCAGTATCGGGCACCTGAAATGTTTGGCTGAAAAGTGCAGAAAGCCCAAATTTTCACCAAAATTTCTCCAAAGTTTTTCAGTTTGGGGATTTTTGACTTTCTGAAAAAAGTGAAAAATTTTGAGGAAGGCAACACTTTTAGCAAAAATGTTTGTTTAATCAAAAATCCATTTTTCCATGCAAAAATGTTTCAATGGAAATTTTTTGACCAGCCCTATTGCTAAGCCAATGTGAAAGAAAGAAGTAATAGAAGCAGGCTCTATCTCATGCCATCCACAAGTGCATTTATTAAACTAAAACCACCTTGCTCCTTTCCCGATTTTCAGTAAGTGTTATGCCAGTTTTGCTGCAATTTTGTCCTGATCTTGTGACTTTTGTGGTACCAAAAAAACTGGCCACACGTTAGAGTTATGTCTTATGTCTGCAATCACCAACTAGTCTGCCACTTGTGAAGCAGACCACTTCCATCATTTGCTATGAATGTTGCCTTCTGCAAATACTGTGTGTCGTGCAAGATGACAAGCCAGCCATATCTCCCGGGTGTGCTCATCAGTGCTCGTTACTAAGGCTAAGTTCTGTCACGGACATTTTTAGTAAAAGTCATGGACAGGTCACGGGGAATAACGAAAAATTCACCGAAGTCTGTGACCTATCCTTGACTTTTACTAAAAATACCCATGACAAAATGGATACCCGGTGCAGCTGTGGGAGCAGTGAGGAACCCCCCTGCCAACCACGGTAGCTGGGAGCAGTGGGGATCCCCCCCGCCACCAGGTTCCCTCTGCCCCACAGTGGCTGGTAGCCCTGATGCCTGCAGGGGCGGGGAGCAGCGGGGTTCCCCCTGGCTGCCTGTGGTGCCCGGGAGCGGCCGTGGGGAGCTGCAGGGCTCACCCCTGCCACCTGCGGTGGCCAGGAGTTGCGGTTGCAGACCCTGCTGCCCCTGAGACTGAATGGATCAGGTATAAAGCAGGGGTTACCAAAAGGAGTGGCTGGAGGCAGACCCTAACCCTGATCAAGGGCACTAGAATAGGCAGATGTGCTGAACCCCGGAGGGGTGGCTGCCTGGGAGACACCACCTTTGTCTTTTTCTCTTACTCTGATTCTCCCTCTTGCAGTGGAGGGAGAGGGGAAAAAATTAGTTTGTTTGTTTTGTTTAGAGAATCCCTTGTGAGCCACAAACGGGAAGGACTTTCCGAGCCACCCACATGGTCTGGTGGGGATTCAGGCAACCTCCACATGCCCTACTGGAACCTAAATATGCTCCTCTTAAGGATGACACTACTTCAGACATGAGTAATAGGTGGATCACTCATGAGACTCATGCTAAATGGTCAGGGATGACTTCAGAAGGGTGTACTGGGACAGAACACGTCACTCTACCTGTGTGTACTAGTGGGAGCTGAGGCTGTGGGGAGAGGAGCATCAGCAAGGAATAGCTGACAACAATAGCACAGCAGGGTCTGGAAATGGCCTAATGATCCAGTGTTCAGGAAGCAGGGCATAGGGTCTTGTTGCCCAGAGAGAGAGGGTGAATCTCTTCCTGAAAGAACTAGAATGTTCCAGGCTTCTCCTGCCTGGGAATCCTGTGGAGATAACATGGCTTTTTTTTTTTAATGCATTTTCCCTCAACCCCACCACATTTTCATGTCTGAGCTCCTTGCTTCCAGTGCTCACTGGAGACCCCATCAGTTTTTCAGTGACCAAAAACACTTAAATTCATAAACCCAAATGTTTAATTTAGCTTGTATTTATACATCAGTTTCACCAGGCACCTAAATGTCTAGTGAAATTATTATTGTTGCTGACTTTTATAGCATGTTTGCAACTGTAGCAAAGCAATTCATGATGTGCTGAGAGCTGGGAATAGGAGAAGAAGCCAAAACAACTTGCATAAAGACAGATATTCAAATGAGCTAAGCATAACAATTAAATATGAAATTCAATGCATCACTTCGCATAGAATCTCCGGATTTCTTGACTTTCAGCCTTAATAGGTATGTAAACAAGAATTTCCAGGTAAGGAACAAAGTTGTCCCATTTGTCAGGTCTTGGCAAACTGAAGCTGTTGACTTACTCATAGCTCTCGTTCCATGTGTTTACAAATAAATTACAGAAAATATATGGGAGGATCTTTTTTTGGGAGGTGGGGGGTGGAATTCTGCCCTCAGACAGGTATGTAGTTCCCAGTGACTTCACTTATTGATTCACTTGCACATCCAAATGCATAATTAGCCCTTAATAAATAGAACACTTAAAAAGCTATCAAGCCCCAATGCTCCTCTGCTGAAAGACATCATAGACCAAACTACTTTTTAATAACACCTGTCATGCCACTGTGAAGTCAGTGGAACTGGGGAGGCGGAATGGAAAGCAGAATGTAGCCCCATTTCTCTGTCTTGCATGTATAGTTATGCTCTTATTCCCAGTTGGTCCTTACAAAGAAGTGACGTTAGGTGTTGTGACAAAGTTCCTCCTCTGCCTTGGTGGGTCCTGCGCTTATTGGCGGATTTGCTTGCCTCAGAGATTCACGGCAGCCCTCAGTTTGGCCACTTTTGCTAGTGGCTCAAATCTGCCGTTCAGTCAGCTAACCTCATCACTGGCCAGCATGGGGAAAAGGAAGGAGAACAATCCCCTCAATCTCTGCTGGTCCACCAAGTGGGTCGGGGGACAGGCCAGGGACCTTTCCCTCTGGTGGGACCCACAGTCCAGGTCAACTCCTCCTGTATCCAATAGGGAGTCGGGGGGATGGGGGGAACCCAGGCCCGCCCTCTACTCCAGGTTCTGGCCCAGGGCCCTGTGCATCACAGCTGTCTATAGTGTTTCGTGTAACACCTGTATGACAGCTACAGCTCCCTGGGCTACTTCCCCATGGCCTCCTCCCAACACCTTCTGTATCCTCACCACAGGACCTTCCTCCTGATGCCAGATAGCATTTGTACTCCTCAGTCCTCCAGCAGCACACCCTCTCTCTCTCAGCTCCTTGCGCACTCCACCCTGACTGAAGTGAGGTCCTTTTTAAACCAGGTGCCCTGATTAGCCTGCCTTAATTGATTCTAACAGCTTCTTAATTGGCTCCAGGTGTCCTAATTAACCTGTCTGCCTTAATTGGTTCCAGCAAGTTCCTGATTGTTCTGGAACTGCCTCTGTTACCTTACCCAGGGAAAAGGGACCTGCTTGACCTGGGGCTAATATATCTGCCTTCGGTCACTCTCCTATAGCCATCTGGCCCGAGCCTATCACAGTGTCTAAATACCTTTGAGGATCTGAGCTTAAGTCCCCAGTCCTGAAAAGACTGATACAGATGCTTAATTTCCAGCACTGTGAATGGTCCCATTGAAGTCAATGAAATGACACACAATCTGCAGAGTTAAGCATGTGTGTAAGTGTCTGCAGGATCAGCTGATAAAGATTTGTCTTTGAACTGCTGTGAGAGCTATACAGATACTCTCCCTGTTTTTCTGTCCTTGAGTTCTTCTGTCCTTGAGTTTCACACGTAGATCAGATGGCGTGACTTGGCCTGTAGGTTGCTAAAATGTTAGCTATCTTGGCAATGCTGTTCATAGGACTCTCTGGGTTAGCTTGAACATTTGGTCCTATCAGTGTCTAAGGGTATATCCACAGTGATGTTGAGAGGTCTCTTCTAGCTTGCTCGAATAACAATAGCAGTGAAGCCACTGCAGCATGGGCTGTACAAGCCCTCTCAGGACCTTGGGTATGTACTCAGGTGGCTAGCCTGAGCTGCTCCCCAGACTGCCCTGGCTTCACTGCTAGATTAAAGCTAGCTCAGGTATGTCTATATGTGCTGCAGTCACATCTCTGATTGCAGTTTAGACAATGCCATAAGAGATGACACAGAACTGTGCTACCTCAGAAGGAGCCCAAGAAATGAAGTGTGGCTCACACAGGTTGCCTTCCCTACCCCCCCTTTACTCTGGGGAGTAGTATTGTGCTACTGCTTTCATCATCAACATAGATGAGTGTGGCCTGCATGTTGGGGAGGTGGAGCCATGGATCTGCCCATTTCTCCCTGTCCCCACTGCATAGGAGAAAGGGGGAAATACTGAGCATGCAACCCCTGATCTTACCACCAAGCTTGCAGTAGAAATGGAGGAGATCAAGCTGGTGTGTGTGTGTGTGTGTGTGTGGTGGGAGGGGAGGGAATGTTTGTCTCTGTGTGGGTTGTGTAGGCGGGGCCACAGTCTGGCCCTATAGGTATTGTGAGTAGAGCTGGCTGGATGATGAGTAGAGCTGGAATGTTTTCATTAAAATGTTTTTTGATGAAGAATGCCTTTGTTGTCAACATCGAAATGCCTCAATTTTGACAAAATTTTGTTTAACCCCGCCACCTCAAAATGAAAGAATTTCAGTAGTGCTGAATCATCCTATTTTGACATTTTGGTTTTGCTATGACTTTTTGAAAGAAAATGAATTGTTTTATAAATAAAACACTTTCATAAAGCAAAAAAAAAAAGAAGTAGTAAAAACTGGAACAGATTTTTCAATTTTATCTAAACAAATTATTTTGATTGACGCAAAATGAATTTATTTTTCAGAATATAATTTTGTGGAAAATTTTTGATTTTTGTTTTGTTCTATTCTGGAACAAAACATATGTCAAAATTGCAGAAATTCCTGCAAAATGGAAATTTCAGTTCCCATGCAGCTCTTGTTGTGAGTCAAAACACCTTCTGCTTACCTTTATGCAAGGTGAATTTTATATTAAATATTTTAAAATATATCAAAATGTTTGAGATGGCGTCATTCATTGGATCAGTCAATCACACATTTTGATTTTTTCCAGAAAAACAAAAGTTCATCTGGGCTGCAATATCAGTAATAGCATATTTCACTAGCATATAAAAAACCCCTACAAATCCATAACTCTCACTTTTTCATTAAGAGGAAATGGAATGTTGAGTTTGGTCCAGGAAATGCAGAACTAGCACTGCTGTGTTAAAGCAAAAGCTCTCTTGGAATATTAAAAGCAGTGCATTGGATTCAGATAGTGCAATGTTTAGAAGCGTCCACATTTATTACTGGTAATTTTCATTCACATCTATCTATCATTAATTCTGTAAAAATTGCATTTTTCAGAATGAACTTCGAAACCTTTCCCCCTCCAATGCATGCCATTGGATGAGGAAAGTGTGTGTACGTACATAAACATGGAATACTAGTCATACTTCCTACTCTCATCCTTTCATATGCTGTACTGTCACAGCTGCCCAAAGCAATCAAAGCGTTCAGTGTCTGTATTTAATGGGAGGGGGGAAATCCACCACCACAAATGTTGCAGCTTTAGAGAGTAAATATAAAATGTTTATCTCAAGATTGAGTCTTCTTAGGTATGTCCCAAATCTCTGTATTTCCATTTGACTTAAATATTGACATATCATATGCAATTATTTATCAAACCCTCTCTGTGCACAGAATAGAGGAGCAAACCTAGAAACAAGGTCAGATGAAATCAGTTTGAGGGCTAGGCACACTTCTGTGCTGGGGACCCGTATGATCCCACTTATAAGCATTGGCTCTGGTGTGCCTGGGTATCCTCTGATGGTTTTTAACTGTCGTTCTTTTTTTTTCTTTTTTTTTTAAAGTCTTATGCCAGACCAAATGCATCTTTAATCAAATTAGTTTTATTTTGGGGGATGCAGGCCTTATCTCAGACCTATATGTGTGCTGACAAAGAACAATTTAAAACACACATTGCATCCTCAATAACTTGCACATAGGGAGAAAAGCTGGCTTCTGGCATGGCCCTGGAACTGTTATAGTTAATTGCAATGGAATAGAAACCTCTCCAGATGGATATTCAGCTCATACCATTTATGCCCTGTTACGGGCAGCTCAACACAGGAGAAAACAGTATGTGTCTGAAGAGAATTCCACATGAAAAATTAAACATGTGCTTGTCTCCAAAAAAGAAAACAGAGTTATTTTCTGTTCTTTGATGCAGGTAAATGACATAAAATAATCTGCCTCTGATCACAGAAGCAAGCGGAAACCATGACAGCAAGTAACAGCAATGTTTCAAGTACTGTGGAAAGCTATTAAATGCTTAATCTCAGAGAATGAAAAAAGTAATTGGACCTGATTTTAGTGTCACTTACACTGGTGCAAATTGTGAGTAACTGCGCTGAAGTGAATGGAATTCAGCCAGTGTAAAAGTGAAGTCAATTCAGTATCGGCCCCATTTTGGTTTGGGGCGTGATCTCACAATCACTAGAACGTGTTCTCTCTCCACTTGTGCCTAGTCTAGCCCTGACATATCATAGACTCATGGAAATGTACCTCAAGAAGTCATCAAGTTGGCCTCTTGCACTGAAGCAGTAACCGTAGGCCATCCCTGACTGGTGTTCGCCCAACTTTTTCTTAAACACTTCCTGTGATGGGGGTCCTATAACCTCCCTGGGGAGCCTGTTCAGGGATTTAACTACCCTTATAGTCAGAGAGGTTTTCCTAATATCTCATCTAAATCTCTCTTGCTGCTGATTAAATCTCTTACCACTTGACCTACCTTCAGTGGTCATGGAGAACAACTGATCACGGTCTCTTCACAACAGCCCTTAACATATTTGAGGACTCTTCATAGATTCATAGATTACAAGGCCTGAAGGAACCATTGTGATCATCTAGTCTGATCTATGTTCTATAACACAGGCCATAGAACTTCCCCAAGATAATTCCTAATCCTGTCCTCCAAAGTACTTGCAACTCCTTCCAGCTTGGTGTCATGCACACATTTTATAAACATAATCTCCACTCCATAATGCAAGTCAGTAAAAAAAAATCTTGAATAGTACTGGACCCAGGACTGATTCTTGGGGGGAGAGATAGCTCAGTGGTTTGAGCATTGGCCTGCTAAACCCAGGGTTGTGAGTTCAATCCTTGAGGGGGCTATTTAGGGATCTGGGGCAAAAATTGGGGATTGGTCCTGCTTTGAGCAGGAGGTTGGACTAGATGACCTCCTGAGGTCCCTTCCGACCCTGATATTCTATGATACATCCTCCCAGTTTGACAGCAGATCATTGATAACTCAGTAACGCCTCACTTAACGTTGTAGTTATGTTCTTATGTGACTTTAAGCAAAACGATGTTAAGCAAATCCAATTTCCCCATAAGAATTAATGTAAATAGGGGGCAGAGGGGTTAGGTTCCAGGGAAATTTTTTTCACCAGACAAAAGACTATATTTTATATATATGTATATGTGTACGCAGTATAAGTTTTAAACAATTTAATAGTGTACACAGCGATGATGATTGTGAAGCTTAGTTGAGATGGTGAAGTCAAAGGGTGGAAGAGAGTGGGATATTTCCCAGGGAATGCCTTACTGCTAAATGATGAACTAGCACTCGGCTGAGCCCTCAAGGGCTAACACATTATTATTAATGTAGCCTCACACTCTACAAGACAGCACGAACGGAGGGAGGGGAGACAGCATGGCAGACAGAGACACACACCCTGTGTGTGTGAGAGAGAGATGCGCATTGCCCCTTTAAGTACACTGACTGCACTCTAAGTACATTGCCTTTTTAAATACATCAGAAAGTTGAGACAGTGGATGCTGCCTACAAGCTCCCTCTGTCCTAAGCCCTGTCTTGTCTCCCCCCACCGCTCTATGGAGATGGGGGAAGCAGGGTGCAGGAGCAGGGGGGAGGGGGATACCCTGACATTAGCTCCCCCCCACTTCTCCCCCCCACCCCCTGCACAGCAAGCAGGAGGCTCCTGGGAGCAGCTCCAAGGCAGAGGGCAGGAGCAGCACATGGCAGTGGGGGAAGGGACAGCTGAACTGCCGGCAATTTATAGCCTGCTGGGCAGCTGTTGTACAGGGAACTTAGGGGAGCTGATAGGGGGGCTGCTGGTCCACCCTGGTTCCAAGCCCTCCCAGCTAGCTCCAATGGGCTGCTCTTCCTGCAAGCAGTGGACAAAGCAGGTGGCTGCCAAACAACTTTATAAGGGAGCATGGCTCAACTTTAAATGAGCATGTTCCTTAATTGATCAGCAACGTAACAACAAAACAATGTTAACTGGGACGACTTTAAGTGAGGAGTTATTGTATTCTTTGAGTAGTCTTTCAACCAGTTGAGCACACACTTCACAGTAATTTCATCTAGACCATATTTCCCTCGTTTGCTCATGAGAATGTCATATGGGACTGTCAAAAGCCTTACTAAAATTAACATATATAATGTCTGCCACTTCCTCCCTATCCACTGGGTCAATAACCCTGCCAGAAAAGGAAATTATGTTTGGTTTGGCATGATTTGTTCTTGACAAATCCATGCTGGTTATTATAACCTTAGTCTTCTCTAGGTGGCTATAAATTGATTATTTAATAATTTTTTTCAGTATCTTTACAGGTATAGAAATTAGGTTGACTGGTATATAATTCCCCGGGTCCTCTTTGTTTCCCATTTTAAAAATAGCATTATGTTTGCCCTTCTCCAGCCATCTTGAGTATAAATAATATAAGGAATGGAATTTTCTGAACTGAGAAATAAGTATTTGTCATGTTCACTTACCTTTTTTCTTCTGTTTCTGAATATTTGTTTTCAATGACTTCAGTGGGACTTTAGCATAAGCTTTAAAGTTAAGCATGTACTTAAATGCCCTTCTTGAATAGAGCAGCTTTCCCGAATTGAGGCCTAAGTCTGTGATCTTAAAACCAGTAAATATGAAGAAGATCTGGCTGCTTACCACAGTCCTATTCCACTCAAGAAAGTTACAGGGAACATTCACTTTCTGAGTGCTGTTGGTGTAAAGATCACACTCCTAGAGTCCTAAATTCATAAATTAATTCAAGAACAGGCAGATTGATCAAATGTGCCAGATTAGTGCTGATGATTTCATGATGTGGCTCGCTCTACGCAGTGGACCAAGCTGAACTCGCCATACACATTTGCTTTAGAATCTTACTGCTCTGGAAACCTTAGCTTCAGGGTTCTGGGCATGATCCCACAGCAATAAAGACAATGGATATTTTTCCATTGACTTGAGCCCTCTATGAGGCCAATAAAAAAATTGACTCTTTATAGCCCCAATTATCATTATTTTGACCTTTTTCATTTCTCATGTTTACATGTTTTCTTTAATCTCCAAACCATAAACGTCATGTCTTGGCATTTGGGAAATAGCCATCATACAATTTGCCATCTGACTGATAGTCACCATCTAGTCTAATTTTAGGGTCTCATCTTGTTCCCATTTGGCTCAATGGGAGTTTTGGCACTTGTGTATTTCGGTGTAAGCAGGATCAGGTCCAAGACAGTAGGCACAAGGGTTATTTCCCCCCTACAGTACATGTATTCTAATTAGGGCTGTCAATTAATTGCAGTTAACTCATGCGATTAACTCAAAAAAATTAATTGCAATTAAAAAAAAATAATCACAATTAATCACACTGTTAAACAATTGACAATTATTAAATATTTTTGAATGTTTTCTGCATTTTCAAATATATTGATTTCAGTCACAACAGAGAATACAAAGTGTGCAGTGCTCACATTATATATATTTTATTACAAATATTTACACTGTACAAAAGAAATCGTATTTTTCAATTCACCTTATACAAGTACTGTAGTGCAATCTCATTTTCATGAAAGTTGAACTTACAAATGTAGAATTATGTACAAAAATAACTGCATTCAAAAATAAAACAATGTAAAACTTTAGAGCCTACAAGTCCAATCAGTCCTACTTCAGCCAATCGCTCAGACAAACAAGTTTGGTTAAAATTTGCAGGCGATAATGCTGCACGATTCTTGTTTACAATGTCACCTGAAAGTGAGAAGAGGTGTTCGCATGGCACTTTTGTAGCCGGTGTTGCAAGTTATTTACATGCCAGATATGCTAAACGTTTGTATGCCCCTTCATTCTTCGGCCACCATTCCAGAGGACATGCTTCCATGCTGATGATGCTCATTAAAAAAATAATGTGTTAATTACATTTGTGACTGAACTCCTTGCGGGAGAATTATATGTCTCCTGTTCTAATTTACCTGCATTCTGCCATATATTTCATGTCATAGCAGTCTCAGATGATGACCCAGCCCATGTTCGTTTTAAGAACACTTTCACAGCAGATTTGACAAAATGCAAAGAAGGTGCCAATGTGAGATTTCTAAAAATAGCTACAGCACTCGACCCAAGGTTTAAAAATCTGAAGTGGGACAAAAATCCAAAATCTGAGAGGGACGAGGTGTGGAGCATGCTTTCAGAAGACTTAAAAGAGCAACACTCAGATACGGAAACTACAGAACCCGAACCACCAAAAAAAAAAATCAACTTCTGACTCAGATGATGAAAATGATCATGCGTCCGTCCACTCTGCTTTGGATCGTTATCGAGTAGAACCCGTCATCAGCATGGATGCATGTCCTCTGGAATGGTGATTGAAGCATATGAATCTTTAGCGCATCTGGCACATAAACATCTTGCACCACCAACTACAACAGTGCCATGTGAATGACTGTTCTCACTTTCAGGTGACATTGTAAACAAGAAGTGGGCAGCATTATCTCCTGCAAGTTTTAACCAAACTTGTTTGTCTGAGCGATTGGCTGAAGTAGGACTGAGTGGACTTGCAGGCTCTAACATTTTACATTGTTTTATTTTTGAATGCAGTTATTTTTGTACATAATTCTACATTTGTAAGTTCAACTTTCATGATAAAGAGATTGCACTACAGTACTTATATTAGGTGAATTGAAAAATACTATTTCTTTTGTTTTTTTACAGTGCAAATACTTGTAATAAAAAATAAATATAAATTGAGCACTATACACTTTGTATTTTGTGTTGTAATTGAAATCAATTTATTTGAAAATGTAGAAAACATCCACAAGTATTTAAATAAATGGTATTCTATTATTGTTTAACAGTGCAATTAATCGCACGATCCATCACAATTAATATTTTTAGTCGCTTGACAGCCCTAATTCTAATTAATTTTTATTCTGGCTGTAACTAGAGACCTCAGCAACACTGTTGACTTGTATCCAGCTTCTCGTCCACTGTAACCCCTAGGTCCTTTTCTGCAGAACTGCTGCTTAGCCAGTCGATCCCCAGCCTGTAGCGGTGCATGGGAGTCTTCCTTCCTAAGTGCAGGACTCTGCACGTGTCATTGTTGAACCTCATCAGATTTCTTTTGGCCCAATCCTCCTATTTGTCTAGGTCACTCTGGACCCTATCCCTACTCTCCAGCATATCTGTCTCTCCCCCCAGCTTAGTGTCATCTGCGAACTGCTGAGGGTGCAATTAATCCCATCATCCAGATCATTAATGAAGACGTTGAACAAAACCGGCCCCAGGACTGACCCCGGGGTGCTCTGCTTGATACCGGCTACCAACTAGAGATCTAGCCAGCTTTCTGTCCACCTTATGGTCCATTCATCCAATCCATACTTCTTTAACTTACTGGCAAGAATACTGTGGGAGACCGCATCAAAAGCTGTGCTAAAGTCAAGATATATCACATCCACTGCTTTCCCCATATCCTGAGTGCTAGTTATCTCATCATAGAAGGCAATAAGGTGGTAATTCCCTTGGCATAGGCTTAGATCTTCCCATGCTGCCTTCCCCATAAGTTCCCAGCACAGGGTTTGTGCCGGGGTGGGCAGTGGCAGAAAGGAGGGGCTTGAATACAATGTACTACAGCTATGCTCAGCTAGTGGACAGTTCCAATGGGACTGTTGTCAGCAGGCACAAGCTACAGAAGCCCCCCAGCTATTCTAACTTGTTCCAGGGCCACAACTGGCTTCCTGCCACTTCTCCTCTGATTCACCAGGGCTAATCAAAGCCATATAAGGACCCAGATAGAAAGAGCAGCCTGAGTAACAATCATTTCCTTCTTAATTAATCAGGTTTCACTTTCATAAGTTCTCTGATATCATGATCCTATAAGTTCTCCAGTGGTCCATAGAATAGCCCAGGAAAAGCAAGATGGAGAAGACCTGCATTTCTAATATAAAAACCGAGGAGAATGAAAAAAATCCCAAACCCCTAACTTCTCAGACTTTCTTCATATGATCAACAATATTTTCAGAGCCAAACTGTGGCATTTAGTCATTGGTTTACAGTGATGCAAAGCTACCCAAGCCTAGGGGAACGTCTGTTTTTGGGGAGGGGCAAGAGGTTGTGACCTCAGGGAGGTACAGTTCTCTCATTTTGCAGTGTGGATGCAGCTTCAGCCACTGACCTGAGTCAGAAGGTCCGTGCAGTGCAGTACAAACATGTTAGTATGGTTGTGAGACCTAGGTCCAGCAATTGTATACCCAGCTCTACAGTGGAGTGTGGATGCTCAAGTGCAGGCTTGGAAACACCAAATCTACAAGCATAGGTCCCACAGACCCAGGTTTACAATGCAGTGTAGACATACCCAGTTGATATCCACCTAGAGAAGAGTGCTCAGCACCTTGCAGGATTGGGCCTTGACTGGTAGAAATGCTACAGTCTTCTTTTGAGAATCCTCTTCATCTCTTACAAAACATCTTCTCCATAAGATTTGAGTGAAATCTTTTCTAGAAAAACTGTTTAATAACTTTTGGGTATTGCAGTACAAGCCCAGAACCTGGAACCCTGGGTGTGTATTTGCGTTGCTAGCCTACACTGAGGCTGGGCCACTGGGGCTTCCGTGCTCTTTCTAGGTATGTTAGCTAGATGGCAACTAGCCTGGGTATGCCCGTCTGAGCTGCAGTCACACCTCTGATGGCAGTCTAGATGTACCCTCAGACAAGAGATGGCAAGTGCACATATTATGCTTTGTTACAGGTGCATAAAAGTCATAAAACAAAAGTTCTCCAGTTAGTTGTGACAGAAAGCAGAGGCTGAGCTTTTATAAAGAATAAATCTTGAAGCCACATGGGAATCTCGAGGCTTGATTTTTCTGCAGGATACACAGTTGTCTCCAAGGAGACTGAACTCGAGCACTTATTCAGAGAGAGATTGCCGCGATGGTTGCATAACATGTCATCGCAGATGTCTAACATACACGTATCACAAATATTTAAGACATTCATTAAATGACTGAGGATTAAAACGTATTTAAACCCACACCTTTTTGTTTCAGGTGGTTGTAGGTGTTAAAATGGCAATAGCAATCCCTTCCAGGAGAGTGAGAGGCAATCTGGGGTGAGATTTTCAAAGCTGTCTAAGGGATTTGGTAGCCTAATTCTCCTTAGAATTAATGAAACTGACTACATGGTTGGTTAAACGAGAGATGGGATATTTCAAAGAGCACCATTACAAACCATCCCCCCCAAAAATAAAAAGGAAAAACAGAAAACAACTCAGCAGATATTGTTAGCTAAATCAAAGGACCATGAATTCAGATAACTGCAGCAAGCTTCTGGCCTCTTCAGGTAAAGGTAGTGATGAGCACCAGTTACAACTCCATCGTGATCTCAGTAGTGCAGTCTCAGATCACCATGTATCTCATAAATTCAGTTACTGCACACAGATGTGCTGATTTTACAAGACATCATTCTGAAATGCACAAATGTTTCTGTTTTATACCAGTGCCCACCAGTTGGGCTAGTAGAGATCAGTGTCAGTCAGCATTTCCATTCAAACCACATTTGGGGGCTTGAAACCTCAGATCAGTCAGGTTTTTGGCACATGCGCTTGGGACACTTGGGACCAGACTCTGACCTGGTGTAAATTGCTATAGCTCCACTGAAGTCAGTGGAGTCAATGGAGCTACAGCAATTTACACCAGGTCAGTGGAGCTACACTGATTTAAACCTGCGGAGGAGCTGGCCCTTCTCTCCTTTCCTTCTTTCCTTTGTTCTTGTTTTGTTTTGCAAATTAAAAAAATCAGTTCAGCAATAAATATATAAAATAAATAAAAGTATCAAACTTTCAGCAACCTCCACTATTAGACTTCTTAATCATTAGACTTAAAATGTCTTCATTTGTATACCGTTTTGCTATTTTTAAGTCATGTAACTGCACAAAACCTTGTTTTCTCCTTTAATGCTTTCTGTAAAAAGAACTAGAGAATGCCTGCAGTCTTAATTTTAATAAAAGCCATAATAATATACAGGTATGTTGGATATGTGGTGTATTGAAGATTGTGTATGCATTGCAAGTTATCACTTTAAGAGCGGGGAAGTTTCCTGGTCCTGCTTGCAGACTTGGGGGCTATGTAGGGAAGTGTGTGATCAGAGTGGGTCTGGAAAACCAGTCTAGAACAGAGTGGGTTGTGTTGTGTCTATTTGCCTTGTGGAGCAGCCTGCTTTCTCTGTGTGTGTGTTTTTGGTTAATATGTGGTGATGTTCTGGATTGTAAGAAATAAAGTAGTGTTATGCTGCAACCTCCAGCAAGAGTATTTGATGGTTTTTTATCTAACTTCTCCGTGTGTATGACATAAAACATAACAGTATAGATGTATATTTTATAGTAATAATGTGCTGTTTAGGGGGAAAGCGGTGAGTGATTTGACCGTATTGCTCCTGCAGATAAATGCAAAGTAATGCATATTGGAAAACATAATCCCAACTATACATATAAAATTTTAGCTGTTTTCACTCAAGAAAGAGACCTTGGAGAAATTGTGGATAGTTCTCTGAAAACATCCACTCAATGTGCAGCGGCAGTCAAAAAAGCAAACAGAATGTTGGGAATCATTAAGAAAGGGATAGATAATAACACAGAAAATATCATATTGCCTCTATATAAATCCATGGTACGCCCACATCTTGAATACTGCATGCAGATGTGGTTGCTCCATCTCAAAAAAGATACATTGGAAAAGGTACAGAAAAGGGCAACAAAAATGATTAGCAGAATGGAATGGCTTCCATATGAGGAGCAATTAGTAAGACGGGGGCTTTTCAGCTTGGAAAAGAAGTGACTAAAGGGGGATATGCTAGAGGTCAGTAAAATCATGACCAGTGTGGAGAAAGTAAATAAGGAAGTGTTATTTACCCCTTCTCATGATACAAGAACTAGGGGTCACCCAATGAAATGAATAGGCAGCAGTTTTAAAATAAACAAAGGGAAGTATTTCTTCACACAACACACAGCCCACCTGTGGAACTCTTTGCCAGAGGATGTTGTGAAGGCCAAGACTATAACAGGGTTCAAAAAAGAACTAGATAAATTCAAGGAGGATAGGTCCATCAATGGCTATTAGCCAGAATGGGCAGAAATGCAAAAGCATCCTCTAAAGTGTCCCTAGCCTCTGTTTGCCAGAAGCTGGGAATGGGCGACAGGGAATGGATCACTTGATGATTCCCTGTTCTGTTCATTCCCTCTGGGGCACCTGGCATTGGCCACTGTCGGAAGACTGGATACTGGGCTAGATGGACCATTGGTCTGACCCAGTATGGCCGTTCTTATGTTCGTATGGCACACTAATAGCATGATTGCCAGCTGATGAAGCACCACTGTTATCACAGTGCACCACCAATTGCCATTGCCAGAGCGCCTGTTTCCACTGTGATGATGCAGCACATCATGATGACAGAATAAGGTATATCTTATTAGATATTTATGCTGATTTGCTTTAAATTTGTATTGTTAATTTCATTGGGGATCTGACCAGAGTTAGTGTATAAGGCCAGAAGGGACCACCAGATGTAGTCTGACCTCCTGTATATCACAGGCCACCAACACGACCCAGCCACCTGCACACCATCCCCAAAACCAGGATTAGACTAAAGTATTGCAGTCCATGGGAGACTAAAATAACGTGTGCCACAAGCAGAGAACAGGAGGGACTGAGATACACTAATGCTCGAAGCCCCTGCAATGGTAGGGCACTGAGATATACCCAGATGATCCTAGCAAGTGGCCTATGCTGCAGAAGAAGGTGAATAAGGGATGCAAGCTAAGTATTCTTAACTGAATGTCTGTAGTGCTAGAATATAGGGCAGTAATGATCAGCTTTTGTTACTGATTGCTACTGACCAGTGATCATCACTATTTCCCATCTGTGTTCATAGACTTGTGCAGTGCCTTTTCTCTTCTGCTACCCGGCGAGTGTTAATTATGGGATTAATAGGATTATGATATAGGAGGGTACACAGCCGAATGTCACAGCCTAGTTAACACATGCTCAAGTTCTAGCACTTAAGTGGTTTAAGGTCTTTTTATTATGAAATAAATGTCTCTTCTGAATTCCCTGGGGCACAACCCTGAATTGCTTTGAGTATGTCTGCCAATAAATGTGAGATTCTCAGTCGGTATAAATTAGTGTAGCTCCATTAGAGCCAGTGGTAGTATGTTGTTGACACCAATGAGAATTTTGACCCCTCATATTGCTAGTGCCCCAATCCTGTAGAGATTTACGTGTGTGCTTAACTTCTATGTGCTGCCAGTGTCCAGGATTCGCACAGTGTGTAAAGTTGGTCACACGCAGGGTCAGGACCTACATTTGTTAGCACTCCGGAAAAAACCCCCAGTGTTTTTCAGGAAATAATACCCAGCCAGGTGTGATACCTTTTAAAAACCAGTTTTCTCCAGGTATTTTTTCTTTTTTGAATTTCTAGGTCACTTTGAACTGTTTACATCAAATGTATTCAAAATATTTTGGATATTAGGAACATTAGGCTGTAATTTCATTCTGGGAATAAAATCTTTATTACAAAAATGTTAAAAGGGAAGAAATGAATCAAGTTTCTTGATACGGCTATGAGAGCAGTAAGGAGTCAAGCCAGTAAGGAGTCATGGAGCTGTCTAGTTCTGTTTGTTCTGTCTGTCACTAAATATGCTCCTACTGAAGTCACAATAAAAAAGCAAGAAATGTCAAATTTAAAATAGGAAAGCTTAGATTCTAGAGCAGAGGTGGGCAAACTACAGCCCGCAGGCCACATCCAGCCCGCGGGACCCTCCTGCCCAGCCCTAGACTCCTGGCCTGGGGGGCTCATCCCCAGCCCCTCCCCTGCTGTCCCCCCTCCCCCGCAGCCTCAGCTCACTGCGCTGCCGGCGCAAGGCTCTGGGCGGCCAGGCAGCGCAGTTGCAGAGCCGTGGCCTGACCCGGTGCTCTGGGCGGCGCGGTTGTAGAGCCTCCAGGCACCGGTGCTCCAGGCAGCGCGGTAAGGGGGCATGGGGGGTTGGATAGAGGGCAGGGGAGTTCAGGGGTGTGGTCAGGGGTTGGGGGTGTGGATAGGGGTCAGGGCAGTCAGAGGGCGGGGAACAGGGGGGTTGGATGGGACACAGGTCCCGGGGGGGGGCAGTCAGGAATGGTGGTGGGGGGGGGGGTTGGATGGGGCAGCAGGGGGCAGTCTGGGGTAGGGGGTCTGGGGGTGGTGGATGGGGCAGGAGTCCCGGGGGGAGCTGTCAGGAACAGGGGGGGCGGTGTTGGATGGGGCAGGGGGCCAGGCCACACCATCAGGGGGCGAGAAGCAGGATGGGGGGGTCGGATAGGAAGCGGGGGCCGGGCCACGCCTGGCTGTTTGGGGAGACACAGCCTCCCCTAACCAGCCCTCCATACAATTTTGGAAACCCAATGTGGCCCTCAGGCCAAAAAGTTTGCCCGCCCCTGTTCTAGAGCTTACATCAGAATTCAGGGATGCTTTGGGCGTGGGTATTTTCTGGAGCCATATGTTTCAGTTTTCCCAGGAAATGACTGTAAAACTGAATACATTCAATCCCAGATTCTCAGCTATGCCGAGAAGCTCTGGGTGTCAAGGAGACAAGTGCATCTCTCCAATCCTGCGTCTAGTTTAGAGTGCCCTAATTCATAGCATCATAGAATCATAGAATATCAGGGTTGGAAGGGACCTCAGGAGGTCATCTAGTCCAACCCCCTGCTCAAAGCAGGACCAATCCCCAATTAAATCATCCCAACCAGGGCTTTGTCAAGTCTGACCTTAAAAACTTCTAAGGAAGGAGATTCTGCCACCTCCCTAGGTAACGCATTCCAGTGTTTCACCACCCTCCTAGTGAAAAAGCTTTTCCTAATATCCAACCTAAGCCTTCCCCACTGCAACTTGAGACCGTTACTCCTTGTCCTGTCATCTTCTACCACTGAGAATAGTCTAGAACCATCCTCTTTGGAACCACCTCTCAGGTAGTTGAAAGCAGCTATCAAATCCCTCCTCATTCTTCTCTTCTGCAGACTAAACAATCCCAGTTCCCTCAGCCTCTCCTCAGAAGTCATGTGTTCTAGACCCCTAATCATTTTTGTTGCCCTTCGCTGGACTCTCTCCAATTTTTCCACATCCTTCTTGTAGTGTGGGGCCCAAAACTGGACACAGTACTCCAGATGAGGCCTCACCAATGTCGAATAGAAGGGAACGATCACGTCCCTCGATCTGCTGGCAATGCCCCTACTTATACATCCCAAAATGCCATTGGCCTTCTTGGCAACAAGGGCACACTGCTGACTCATATCCAGCTTCTCGTCCACTGTCACCCCTAGCTCCTTTTCCGCAGAATTGCTGCCTAGCCATTCGGTGCCTAGTCTGTAGCGGTGCATTGGATTCTTCCGTCCTAAGTGCAGGACCCTGCACTTATCCTTATTGAACCTCATCAGATTTCTTTTGGCCCAATCCTCCAATTTGTCTAGGTCCCTCTATATCCTATCCCTACCTGCCACTGTATCTACCACTCCTCCTAGTTTAGTATCATCCGCAAATTTGCTGAGAGTGCAATCCACACCATCCTCCAGATCATTTATGAAGATATTGAACAAAACCGGCCACAGGACCGATCCTTGGGGCACTCCACTTGATACCGGCTGCCAACTAGACATGGAGCCATTGATCACTACCCGTTGAGCCCGACAATCTAGCCAACTTTCTACCCACCTTATAGTGCATTCATCCAGCCCATACTTCTTTAACTTGCTGGCAAGAATACTGTGGGAGCCATGTCAAAAGCTTTGCTAAAGTCAAGAAACAATACATCCACTGCTTTCCCTTCATCTACAGAACCAGTAATCTCATCATAGAAGGCGATTAGATTAGTCAGGCATGACCTTCCCTTGGTGAATCCATGCTGACTGTTCCTGATCACTTTCCTCTCATGTAAGTGCTTCAGGATTGATTCCTTGAGGACCTGCTCCATGATTTTTCCAGGGACTGAGGTGAGGCTGACTGGCCTGTAGTTCCCAGGATCCTCCTTCTTCCCTTTTTTTAAAGATTGGCACTACATTAGCCTTTTTCCTGTCGTCCGGGACTTCCCCCGATCGCCACGAGTTTTCAAATATAATGGCCAATGGCTCTGCAATCACAGCCGCCAACTCCTTTAGCAATCTCGGATGCAACGCATCCGGCCCCATGGACTGGTGCACGTCCAACTTTTCTAAATAGTCCCGAACCACTTCCTTCTCCACAGAGGGCTGGCCACCTACTCCCCATGCTATGTTGCCCAGCACAGCAGTCTGGGAGCTGACCTTGTTTGTGAAGACAGAGGCAAAAAAAGCATTGAGTACATTAGCTTTTTCCACATCCTCTGTCACGAGGTTGCCTCCCTCATTCAGTCAGGGGCCCACACTTTCCTTGGCTTTCTTCTTGTTGCCAACATACCTGAAGAAACCCTTCTTGTTACTCTTAACATCTCTTGCTAGCTGCAGCTCCAGGTGCGATTTGGCCCTCCTGATTTCATTCCTACATGCCTGAGCAATATTATTATACTCTTCCCTGGTCATTTGTCCAATCTTCCACTTCTTGTAAGCTTCTTTTTTATGTTAAAGATCCGCAAGGATTTCACCATTAAGCCAAGCTGGTCACCTGCCATATTTACTATTCTTTCGACACATCAGGATGGTTTGTCCCTGTAACCTCAATAGGGATTCCTTGAAATACAGCCTGGTCTCCTGGACTCCTTTCCCCCTCATGTTATTCCCCCAGGGGATCCTACCCATCAGTTCCCTGAGGGAGTCGAAGTCTGCTTTCCTGAAGTCCAGGGTCCGTATTCTGCTGCTTACCTTTCTTCCCTGTGTCAGGATCCTGAACTCGACCATCTCATGGTCACTGCCTCCCAGATTCCCATCCACTTTTGCTTCCCCTACTAATTCTTCCCTAATTTATACTAATTTATACCACCCTGCGCTGTTCTGGCTGCTGAGGATTGCTGGAATGCAGGGGTGCTTTGATCTCACCTGGGCTCTTCTGGCAATGTTCCCTACACCAAGCATCGGGAGAGAGAGTGGCATGGAGCCAGCAGAGCTGCATCTATGCCACCTGGGAATTCCCCACTGGTGGAGATCCTATGCAAAGGGGCTTTCATCTGGCTGTTTACACATGCATTATACTAGCTCTGCCATACACTGTTCTCTGTGAAAAGTTATTAGTAACAAGTCAGTTAAAAGCGTAGCAGGGTTATGTGTTACTCTCCAAATGGAGGAGCCCAGTCCTGCCTTCTCTCAGCACTCCAAACTTCCATTGCCCTCTGAGGATTCTGGCTGCTTAAGGAATGCAAGGTCAAGCCCTACACTAATGATTGCTGGGTGGCTATCTGTTTTTCTGTATCATCAAAGCATCTTTACAGAAGAGAAGCATTTCAGATCACACACTAAAGTATTTTAATAAACAAAATCAAGTGTTTGCCCAAAACACGTTCTTGCTTGTAATGACAGACAGTGCAAAGAAAGTCAGTGTTTTCTTGAATTGCATATTTTTACCCTAAAGTCATTTCTGTAACTTGTGATCCGCTCCATAATGCCCAGAGATGAGGGCATGGATCAGCATTCATATTGCGCCCCCAGTCAGTGCCGAGCCCAGGCCAGGGAAGTTAATGATGCAACCAGCGGACCAAATTCAGTGGTGAACCTGGTCATGTGCCACCGGAGGCACATTGCGGGTACGCTAAGAAGTTGCCCAGAGAGTACGGGTTACAGAACACAAGCAGATTGGCCTGATTTTCAGAGGCATTGAACATTGACTTCAATAGGAGTGTTTCTGAATATCCAGTCCATGGCTAGTAGGCAAGATTTTCCAAACCACTAACCAAAGGGTAAAACTGCCACTGACTTCCATGGGAGCAGAATTAGGTCAATGAGTACTGTTGAAAATCCCACCCAGTATGTCGCAGGGCGGCTGATGTCTTTAGGATTCACTCTCCTGATGCCAAGGGAGGCTGTGGATGCCAAAGTCATGGATGTGGGTATCAGTGGAGACATTAAGTGGGATGTAGAGCTATAGAAGTATCATATTCTACATGGCAAAAATAGCCATTTGCACTGCAACTTACAAAGCTGTTAAATATTCATGTGCCATTATGCATGGTTGTTGTCTCCCAGCAGCAAATTATTATATGTTATGTAATTCAGAATGGTTTTCAGTAGCCCAGCAGTGAGCTTTGCAATGGTCAGGGAAAGAAGTTGGCTGGCTGGCTGGCTCATCACCCCAGGCCACATGTCGTTTTCGCTGTGTGAGCTTGTGTTTAGGGAAGGTTCATCTGGAAGCATCAGAGAAAATTAGAGAACTTCTCTGGCCCTGATCATGCAATCTAATCCACGCAGACAGAGCTCACTGACTTCAAAAGGGCCCTCTATAAATGTGGGGGTCTCTCCAATGGATATAATTACAGGACTAGGTGAAGACCTATGTTTGTTCTCTTTCTACCACAGTATTATTTATTTGTATTACAGTAGCAGCTTAAAAATCTCAACCAAGATTAGGGCCCCATCAAGTTTCAGACTGGAAATAAGGCATACATTTTTAATAGTAACAGTAAACACTGGAGCAACTTATAGAGCAACTTACAGAGGATCACAGGGGGGTTCTCAATCGCTGGGAATTTTTAAATCAAGATTGGATGTTTTTTTCTAAAAGATCTGTTCTAGGAATTATTTTGGGGAAGTTCTGTGGCCTGTATGGAAGTTCTACTGCTAGAAGCTGGGATCAAACAACAGAAGATTGGTCACTTGAAGTTGCCCTGTTGTATTCATTCCCTCTGAAGCATCTGGCACGGGCCACTGCTGGAAGACAGGATACTGGGCTAGATGGACCATTGGTCTGACCCAGTATGGCCATTCTTGTGTGTTATAAAGGAGGTCAGACTAATCACGATGATCCCTTCTGGCCTTGGAATCTATGAATTGTACATACAGATAGTAAGAGACAATCCCTGCCCTGAAGACCTTACCATCTAAATAGACCAGAGAGACAAAACAGGAGAGGGGAATGTGATGGGTTGGTAGAAGCAGAACCAGTTCTCTAGTGCCCTATCCCCTAGACCACACAGCTTCTTTACAGTACATGTGAAGGTAATTCCTTCACTTTGCCATCAATAATAATAAACTGCAAATGAGATTCACCTTCTGCTATTTATTTAATCTGTAATGTTATACAGCATTAGATTCATTTGACAAATACAATGATTCTCAGTCAGGAGGCTGGATGATTTTAGAAGTAAATATTTACTTTACATTTACTGAGATTCACATACCATGAAGTGCTGTGTACGCTAATTTTTAAAGAATCCCTCTAGTATTTGGTCAGCTTTAATTTACTTTCAAGTTTGTATATTCATGTTTGCATTGTGCATATGATCTTTTCTTGGGAGTCGTCTTCTGCTGTGTGAACTTTTTCTCTCTCTTAATACCACTAATTACTGTTTTGAATTATGGTAACACCTACAGGGCCCACTGTGCTAGGCACCCTGTAAGCATATAGCGAGCAGCTGTCCCTGCTCCTAATAGTTGGAGTCCAAATAGACAAGACAGGGAGTGGAAATGACTTGCCTAAGGTCACACAGCAGGTCAGTGGCAGAGCTGGAAATAGACCCCAGCTCCCCGTCTAGTACCCTATGCACTGGACCACGCTGTCTCTGGCTCGCGACCATCCCATCTTATTAGACACATCTTTGACGTGGGAAGACTTTAGAATGAATGCATGTACTAGATTCTAGGAATGTATAGTAAAGATTTGCCATCTATTTGTCTTCATGGAGAAATCAATTAGTTTCAACTATGGTCCTCTCCAGATGCCTGGTCCCCGCACAGCATGCTGTGTGACAAACTCAAATATGAAACAATGCTGATTTCAAAAAGTCTGTTGGGAAGAGTGTGAGTCTCCCCTTGATTTTATTCTGATTCCTTTCCTTTTCTCTTATTTGGATTTTGTTGCCTTTCAGGTCATTTCTACAGGTTGTAGTTAGCTAATTTTTCTATGTATTTAAAGCTTTTTGAGAGTCATGTTGCACTTCTAGCTACAGTTGTATAAATATTAATTGTGTGCTCATTGTGGTGAAATATTACTGAGAGGTTTGTACAAGCCATTTTATAATTTATAATTTCATGCAGAACTTGATCAATGAGAGAGAGAGGCATTTTTAGACCATAATAATGCAATGATATAGCCATGAAATGGACAGTAAAGTTACAAACATCTTAGCACTTAAACAGGGGTGCTTTCCCTTAGTGTTTTCATAGAGCACTTCCACTTCAGCATTACAGGTACTCCATTCAGTTGGCAGCACTGATTTTAAGTGATTGGAGACAGTTCATTTGAAATGAAAGAGAGGGGTCTGGATAGAACAGAGTTGTTCTTGTGTGCTCATCTTGCCTGAACTTTTCATCTGCTTTCCAAAAGTGTACCAGAATAAAATTCCAATTGAAAACAAAAGAAATGGGTGTTTACTGTGCTAAGATGTTCTGCACACATGAGCACTATAATTCCTAAGGAACGGATGGCCTGTCTCAGTAACACCTCATCAAATATTTAGCTAATCATACATTTTTAAGGCTGTTGCAGCTGAAATCCTTTTTTTTTTTTAGGAGCGTTTTTGTGTTTAAATGTTTTGCTGTTTCCCCCTTTGCTTTTTCTCTGCATGTTATAACTAAACGGTATTCCTCAGGTTGTCTCTGATCTCACTGGTCTTGGTGACTGAGGTGAGATTAAACCCCATAGAGTAAATTGGGAGGGGTGCTTTCCTTTTCCAGTGTAGAAGTTCATTTGATATTTTTACTGCCCTCACATTTATTGGGTTCTATCCTCTTCTTAAACCTACGGCTCAGTCCTGTGCTCTAGCTGGGGCTAGTGTGTGTGTGTGTGTGTGTGTGTGTGTGTTGGGGGCACAAATGAAAGGTTCCTGGGGGGTCATGTCCCCCCCCCGATTTCTCAGGATGCCTCTGGTGCAGACATTCAGTAGTGAGGAGGCAGCGTTCCCCCTGGCAGCAGTGCTCTGTGTGTCTGTGCAGCCCAGACACATTCCCATTCTCCATCCATTGTATTGTAATTTAAATAAATTACCAAAATAATTAAGACCTGTGTGATTATATTGCGTTATTTTGACAAATAAAATATGCAGAATTTTGCAGAATTAAAAAATATTGTACGCAGAATTTTTATTTTTTGGTGCAGAATTCCCCCAGGAGTATCCCATGCACCAGGTCTCAGCACTGTTTGACCCGGCCACCCCTATGTTTATATGAGGTGGCAGCCGGGCCAAACTTCAGCAGCATTGTGACCATGGAGCCAGAGCGACACTCTGGACTGCTCCAGCCGCAGCCCTGCTGATTTAGTTTGGGACCACTGCTTAAAAGTGGTCAGGCCATGACCCCCGCCCCAGCTTCATGGCCTATGGAACTCTGAGGAAGTGCAAAAACCTTGCTGCTCCCCTTCCCCCGCTCTCTTTAATTGGCACCACTGGAAGGGTGGCTGTTGAGGTACTGGCCCTCTGTGCAGATGGTCCTGTATTCCTGTGGATCTTGGGATATCCATGGAGTTTGTGGGCCAGATCTTTGCTTTCTTCTAAGGGGGCCTGATCCACTATGGAGGAACACAGAGGAAACTTCATAAGGGACACCTTACAGAATCTTCTGCTCACTGAGCTGTGAACAGAGGAGAAGCAAACAGAGGGAGTTTGCCTGGGAGTTCACCTGGGGGGAGTTCCCACAGAGTTTTTGCCTTTCAGGCTTCTGTGAGCAGTAAATACAACATCTGAAGAGGCTCTTAGAAGGAAGACAATATGGATAGTGAGCTATCAGCTGTTGTGATCTGCACAGGATGTGCCATGTTTGTCCTTCTCCCAGAGGATAGAAACAACTTCGTCTGTATGAAGCATAAGCTGGTCTCCATATTGGAAGAGAAGGTTAAAGAACTAGAGACCCAAGTATCACCACCTGCATTGCATCAGAGAAAATGAAGACTTTCTGGATAGAAGTCAGGATTTGTTTCTGCAGGCACCGCATGCTGAAGAATCAGAGAGGACAGTGCAGAACAGGGAACAAAACTGGCAGCATGTGACCTCCAGCAGAAGAAAGAGGAGAACCCATGTACCCCCAAAGCAGATAGAGGTAAGAAACCGTTTTCAGGCTCTATTCACTGGTACTATGGCGGAGAATGGTTTGGAAGAGTCATCTGAGGGAAGGGATCAGAAGGAGACCCCATCGACCGGAAGGCATTGGATGCATTGTCCTCGGGATGGGGGTTCCATGACCACCACTCCCAAGAGAAGGAGACAGGTGGTGGTGGTCAGGGACTGCCTCCTAAGGAGGATGGAGTCATTCATCTGCCGTCCAGACTGGGAAACTCGAGAAGTGTGCTGCTTGCCTGGAGCAACAGTTCAGGATGTGACAGAGTGTCTGCCAAGACGGATCAAGCCCTCGGACCCCTATCCCTTCCTACTTTTCCATGTAGGCACCCATGATAATGCCAAGAATGATCTTGAATGGGTCACTGCAGACTATGTGGCTCTGGGAAGAAGGATAAAGGAGTTTGAAGCACAAGTTGTGTTCTCGTCCATCCTCCCTGTTGAAGGATAAGGCCCAGGTAGGGATCATCGAATTGTGGAAGTAAATGCGTGGTTACGCAGCTGGTGTCGGAGAGAGGGCTTTGGATTCTTCGACCATGGGATGTTGTTCCAGAAAGAAGAATTGCCAGGGAGAGATGGGATCCACCTAACGAAGAGAGGGAAGAGCATCTTCGCAGGCTTGCTAACCTAACAAGGAGGGCTTTAAACTAGGTTCGCCGGTATGGAAACATAAACCCTGAAGTAAGTGGGGAAATGGGATACTGGGAGGAAACACAAGGAGGAAGGTGCAACAGGGGAGGTTTCCTGATTAATACTGAGAAATCAGGGCAATCGGCTAGTTATCTTAGGTGCCGGTACACAAACGCAAGAAACCTGGGAAACAAGCAGGAAAAATTGGAAGTCCTGGCACAGTCAAGGAACTATGCTGTGACTGGAATAACAGAGACTTGTTGGGAAAACTCACATTATTGGAGCACTGTCATGGATGGGTATAAACTGTTCAGGAAGGACTGGCAGGGGAGGAAAGGTGGAGGAGTTGTACTGTATGTAAGAGAACAGTATGATTGCTCAGAGCTCCAGTATGAAACTGGAGAAAAGCCTGTTGAGAGTCTTTGGGTTAAGTTTAGAGGTGAGAGCAACATGAGTGGTGTCACGGTGGGCATCTGCTATAGACCACTGGACCAGAAGAATGAGGTAGATGAGGCTTTCTTCGGACAATAACAGAAGTTTCCAGATCACAGGCCCTGGGTCTTACAAGGGACTTCAATCACCCTGACATCCGCTGGGAGAGCAATACAGCAGTGCACAGACAATCCAGGATGTTTTTGGAGAGTGTTGGGACAACTTCTTGGTACAAGTGCTGGGGGAACCAACTAGGGGCCATACTTCTCTTGACCCGCTGCTCACAAACAGGGAAGAACTGGTAGGGGAAGTAGAAGTGGGTGGCAACCTGTGCAGCAGTGACCATGAGATGGTTGAGTTCAGGATCCTGAAAAAAGGAAGAAAGGAGAGCAGCAGAATACAGACCCTGGACTTCAGAAAAGCAGACTTTGACTCTCTCAGGGAATTGATGGGCAGGATCTCCTGGGTGGCTAATATGAGGGGGAAAGGAGTCCAGGAGAGCTGGCTGTATTTTCAAGAAGCCTTATTGAGGGCGCAGGAACAAACCATCCTCATGTGCAGAAAGAATAGCAAATATGGCAGGCGACCAGCTTGGCTTAACAGTGAAACCTTTGGTGAGCTTAAACACAAAAAGGAAACTTACAAGAAGTGGAAATTTGGACAGATGGCTAGGCAGGAGTATAAAAATATTATTCGAGCATGCAGGAAGGAAGTGTAATCAGGAAGGCCAAAACACAACTGGAGTTGCACCTAGCAAAGGATGTGAAGGATAACAAGAAGGGTTTGTACAGGTATGTTAACAACAAGAAGGTGGTCAGGGAAAGTGTGGGACCCTTACTGAATGGAGGAGGCAACCTAGTGACAGATGATATGGAAAAAGCTGATGTACTCGATGCTTTTTTTGCCTCAGTCTTCACAGACAAGGTCAGCTCCCAGACTGCTGCACTGGGCAATACAGTATGGGAAGGAGGTGAGCAGCCCTCAATGGTGAAAGAACAGGTTCAGGACTATTTAGAAAAGCTGGACATGCACAAGTCCATGGGGCTGGATGCACTGCATCCTGAGGTGCTGAGGGAGTTGGCTGATGTCATTGCAGAGCCATTGGCCATTATCTTTGAAAACTCGTGGTGATCGGGGGAGGTCCCGGACAATTGGAAAAAGGCAAATATAGTGCCCATATTTAAAAAAGGGAAGAATGAGAATCTGGGGAACTACAGACCGGTCAGCCTCACCTCAGTCCCTGGAAAAATCATGGAGTAGGTCCTCAAGGAATCCATTTTGAAGCACTTGAAGGAGAGGAAGATGATCAGAAACAGTCAACATGGCTTCACCCAGGGCAAGTCATGACTGACCAACCTGATTGCCTCCTATGATGAGATAACTGGCTCTGTGGATACGGGGAAAGTGGTGGGCATGATATACCTTGAGATTAGCAAAGCTTTTGATACAGTCTCCCACAGTATTCTTTCCAGCAAGTTTAAAAAGTATGGATTGGATGAATGGACTATAAAGTGGATAGAAAGCTGGCTAGCTTGTTGGGCTCAATGGGTAGTGATCAACGGCTCGATGTCTAATCACCATCCGGTATCAAGCAGAATGCTCCAGGGGTCGGTCCTGGGGCTGTTTTTCTTCAACATCTTCATTAATGATCTGGATGATGGGATGGATTGCACCTTCAGCAAGTCCACCGATGACACTAAGCTGTGGGGAGAGGTAGATACGCTGGAGGGTAGGGATAGGGTCCAGAGTGACCTAGACAAATTGGAGGATTGGGACAAAAGAAATCTGATGAGGTTCAACAAGGACAAGTGCAGAGTACTGCACTTAGGACAGAAGAATCCCATGCACCGTTACAGGCTGGAGACCGACTGGCTAAGCAGCAGTTCTGCAGAAAAGGACTTGGGGATTACAGTGGCTGAAAAGCTGGATCTGAGTCAGCAGTGTGCCCTTATTGCCAAGAAGGCTAATGGCATATTGAGCTGCATTAATAGGAGCATTGTCAGCAGATCGAGGAAAGTGATTAATCCCCTCTATTCGGCACTGGTGAGGCCACATGTGGAGTATTGCGTCCAGTTTTGGTCCCCCCACTATAGAAAGGATGAGGACAAATTGGAGAGAGTCCAGCGGAGGGCAACAAAATTGATTAGGGGGCTGGGACAGATGACTTATGAGGAGAGGCTGAGGGAACTGGGCTTATTTAGTCTGCAGAAAAGACAAGTGAGGGGGGATTTGATAACAGCCTTCAACTTCCGGAAGTGGGGTTTCAAAGAGGATGGAGCTGGGCTGTTCTCAGTGGTGTCAGATGACAGAACAAGGAGCAATGGTCTCAAGTTGCAGTGGGGAGGTCTAGGTTGGATATTAGGAAACACTATTTCACTAGGAGGGTGGTGGAGCACTGGAATGCGTTACCTAGGGAGGTGGTGGAATCTCCATCCTTAGAGGTTTTTAAGGCCCGGCTTGACAAAACCCAGGCTGGGATGATTTAATTGGGGTTAGTCATGCTTTGAGCAGGGGGTTGGACTAGAGGGCCTCCTGAGGTCTCTTCCAACCCTAATCTTCTATGATTCTGTGTTTCACTACGCAGATAATACCATGTAGGGTAATGTTCTGATCCCATTCTTATGTCTCATATATGATGGATCTGTGTTTTCCTACAGCATTATTTTTATTCTGAGGAAATACAGCTGAGTACTAATTCCAGCCATTTCAGTGTCTTGGGCAGTTAAATAGAGAACTTGGGAGGTAAAATATTTTCCTGCAAAAGGTTTTAAATGCTCTTTTCTTAAGTCTCTCAATTTTCTTGCCTATAAAATAACGAGGAAGGTAAGACAAAAGATTGTAGAGCAGGCTGTGATGAAGAGCTGTGTATTTGTTGCCTCAGGAGATGACATTGATTAAGCTACCTGCAGGAGAGCCTATCAAATTCCATACTGTTGTTCTAAATCTGTACCACCTGTCAGAGGAATTAAACCTGATAGATTCTTTTAGCACCATGAGATGCCAATAGGAGATTAGCGCTGCACCTTCTCCCTTGCAAGAGCATCACAATGACAAATGTTTTCTTTTTAAAGTTGTTTTTTCAGCAGTGGAAATAAACAAAGCCTCCCCTTTGCTGGCATGCCATAGAGGTTCAGCAGAGATTGCCTGAAGAAGTTTAACAGTCATTTTGTGCAGGGTTCTATAACTAAGTAATGTAGTCAATCTTGTGCTGAAAACTGGATCGCTCACACTCAGTGGACCTGATTCAGCAAAGCACTTGAGCACATGATTAACTTTAAGCATATGCTTATATTGAAGCATGTCCTAGAATCATAGAATATTAGAGTTGGAAGAGACCTCATGAGGTCATTTAGTCCAATCCCCTGCTTAAAGCAGGACCAGTCCCCAACTAAATCATCCCAGCCAGGGCTTTGTCAAGCCGGGCCTTAAAAACTGCTAAGGATGGTGATTCCACCACCTCCCTAAGTAACCCATTCCAGTGCTTCACCACCCTCCTAGTGAAATAGTCCTATTGACTTCAGTGACACTTAAGCACAGCTTTAAGTGCTTTCCTGAATCAGAGCCTATTAGAACTGGATGGACCTGAGTTCAAAGTACTAAGGCACAGTGTTCTTGTTACAGGGTGGACTGGGCCTTTTAAAGCCTGCTTATGCCTCAGTAACAGCCTCTCGATGCGGCCTCATTGAGGGCAACTGGTCCCTAAAACATCAGCTGGGATCAGGGAATAGGAGGAGGAGGAAACCGTGGCAGAAGTTGCAGAGAGCAGGAAGTTTCTATAGGAGATCATTGACCAGGGGAGGGTTTGGGCCTGGGCCTGGAAGCTAGATCTGGAGAGCTGAAGAAGGTTGAGGGTGAGGGTCAGAAAGAGCATACTTCATGGGAGCAGAAAGACTCCAGAATGGTAGGGCTGCACATGGCCTACCAAGGTAGGGAAGACCTACAGAGAGTAGACTCCAGGGGGAAATGGGAGAAGAGAAGCCCCAAGACTGTGTTTGTTAGTCTCTAAGGTGCCACAAGTACTCCTTTTCTTTTTGCGAATACAGACTAACACGGCTGCTACTCTGAAACCTGTCATTTTGTTTTGAGTTTTATGTCAATAAATTAGGCCCTGGGAAAAGGGATGTGTCACAGGACAAAAAGCACGTGTGGAGCTTGTTTCTGGGGCCTGTGATGGGGTGTTCACCCCACACCAGTCCTAAAGGGGTTAAGATAGGCTAGATGGGCCAATTAACGGCATAGGCTGCATCTGGAGGGGAGCCAGGGATCAGTAATGCTTAATTAAGGATGAAGCTCACCTGAGCAGGAACAGGTGGGGCATCTAGGAGGCCAAGAAGCAGAGAACAGAAGGGGGTTGCAGGGGGAAATAGTCTGCGGTCACTTCCTGACAGAAGGGAGGTTTGTTAGAGATTACAGGGTCTGTCAAGAAGCTAAAGTGGGAAGTAGCTATGGGGACCGGAGGAAACTCGGATAAGCACTAAACCCAGGGGTGCTAGAGGACAGGAGGAAGTAGGACAAAACCTAGGGAAGTAGCAACCAGGTCTGGGAGTAAGTAGGCCATAGTTGGAGATCATAGGGTCCCCGGGCTGGAACCCAGACTAGAAGCCAAGGCCAGACCTGGATTTCCCTACCAGCCACTGGGGAAGGGGCACAGCTTTGGACATAGAAAGAGGACCACCTGGAACGGTAGAGGGACAGCTTGTCCAGAGAGACATTGACAGCCTCCCAGAAGGGGAGAACTAAGTGACCTGGCTGAAGGGCGGAGTCACAAAGAGGAAGACTACCCTGAGTACTGGACCTCAGCAATACAGCACCTTAGCAGGGAGCATTAAAGTGGTGGGAGGGAGGACATGAGGGCCTTGTGTAAATTAAAAACCTACATTATTATAATAAAAAAGTAAAGAAAATATCCCATTATATCTGGTGTGATGATATAAAACTTTTGGTCATATTTTTCAAAAGAGGAACCTCAATGGAGTGACCAAGTTTTCAACAGTAGGAACTGCTGGGGTTTGAGTACTTTGGAACCTGGCTTTTAAAGTCTTTTACCATCCAGATATTAACTAACTCAGCTCGTTACAGAGTTCTAGAGACAGATTCTCCTCTGTGCATGTGCAGTCATTTATACCAGTGCAAAATTGTTGCAAAAACATTGCCCAGTCAGAATGGTCACATCTTGCATCCAGTTTGTCCCAGTGTACGTGACTGCGCAAAGAAGAATATAAAGTCTATCGTCTTTGTAATCTAGGCTGTTCATTTTTTAACAGGAATGAATGTAATAGATTCAATATTTTATTTTTAGTCCTCTTGAAAATTGGAGGAATTTTTTAAATTGCCCTTTATCCACAGACACTTAATTCTTTGCATTATTAGATATATTGTTCTGAATATGTTCCTGAGGTAAATCCATGGAAGTCAAAGGAGTTACACCAGGGATGAATTTGTCCCATCCTGCTGATATTTTCTACTGAAAAATGTCTGCCTAGGAGCTGTACTTGTGTTATTTTCTATTCTTAGCAGCTTTTTCCTAGAGCAACATCCACAATAGTTGAAGCAAATTTCTCAGTAAGGAAAAGGGAGTGGGAGTGATAGATAAGTAGGGGCAAATCCTGCCCCCTCCCCATGGGCACAGGAACTTCCAGACATACTCTCTTTGCATTACAGAGCTCTGTTCTGGGTGGGGGTGTCTTGTCTCTAAAATGTGCTTCGGAGTCAGGGGAGGAGAGGGAGTGAGACTAGTGGGGCTGTGACGATACACATCAAACAGCTCTTCTCTCCCGTGGGTGCATTAGAGGCTAAAACGTGGGTCTGATACTGCTCTGCAGCTGGGGAGTGAGGGGAATCTCCCCATCACTCAGCCTGTTTAACCGGGCTGTTGAGACCTGGTGGTGAGACTAGGAACAGCTCCACAGAGAGCCAAGGCACAATGACCTTGTGTGTTGGTACTGGCACATGTCACTGGATCAATGAATTTCTGTAATAGAGCTCTGCTGGACTTGAGATTCTTGCAGCATTTTCAATCTCTTTTCATTCCTGCATAGTGACCTAGCAGTCCTTGTATCTGTGACAGGGGAAAGATCCGAATACTAGCAATATTCCTTTTTAACAGAGGTGGGTCAGAGATGGGAAAATGCAAGTGCTTCCCACTACTTCAGAAACAGTGGTATAAATGGATTAGGTGCTCAGAGAGAGAGACAAATGCCAGAGCAAGAGTGAGGGTGGGGATAGTGACCAAAGAAATTACAATTCAGTTTAGAAAGGGAAAAATGTATTCCCGCTACCTGAGCAAAGCTGGAGGAAGAGCATTCGACTGGAAAGAAGTGGAGATTAGTCTGTGGCCCAATTCAGAAAAAAAACACTTGATGTGCTTAACTTTATACATCTGCTTAAACCCCATGCATTAATGAGTTGTGGAAATTAAACTTATGCACAAGTGTTGTGCTGAACTGAGTTATATAGGCCCAGTCCTGTGACTCCTACTCATATCCCCAGTATTGCCAACCCCAAGCATTCAAAAATCATGAATCAGAACCACCCCGAGAAAAAAAAAATTGGCTTTAAAATCATGAGAATTTCAAAAAATATACATGTGGGGATTTTTATTTGTGTTCCGAAGTGTGTAGGTTATACTTGAGTCATGTGATCAAGCATTTAGCCACAACCACAATGGCTAGAAACGTATGCTTTTCATAGTGAAAGCTGAGATTCTCATGGAATCACTTGACTTCAGGAGCTGGGGCTTTAAGAAAAACAACTATCACAAGACTCACAATAAAATCATGAGAAATGGTGACTGTTTCCCAAGTAAGGAAAATTTACAAGTTGATATTTTTGTCTTTCACAGAAAGAAAGAGTTCTGCAACAAAGGAGATATATTTAAAAACAAAACAACCTTGTTTTAAAGGCAAACATTTCAAGTGTGTCTATTAATTTTGGCAACCTCAGCCCAGCTTGAGACTCCTAGGATTTGATCTCTAGAGATGCTGAGGTCCCACATCTCCAGTTTCAGTCAATGGAAGCTGGAGACCTTCAGCACCTCTGGGGATGAGGGTCTCTGTGTCATAAACAGGGCATCCAAAAATGGAGGCATCCAAAATTAGTGACCCTCTTGGTAGCTTAAACGCATTTCATATATCCCACAAATGCACCCAGTTCTGTTGATATTCTTTATTACTAACACTAATAACAGTGATTGTAGTTTGACCATTGGGAAGTATTTTAAAAATAACAAGGAAATGGACAGAAAAGTTCAATCTTTTGTTCTTTTTAATGTTAGCCATCAATGCTGGGATAAAGGGGGTCAGAAGGAGAAGAAAGGACTCCAACACCCATGCCCCTCAGTGGATAAATACCAAGGGGAAGGAATCCAGTAGCTGCCAATGAAATTATATGCAGGCCCAGCAGAACAGAATTAATTTATTCTATATCTTCTAAATGGTTAAGAAAACTGTTGTAATTTGCGGTTGTGAAAATATTAAACTGTCCCAAATCTTTGGCCACTGATCAAATGTACTCTGAATATTTGCTCAGGATTGGCCAGTCTGAATAACCGCTGCGAAAGCCTAACAGCTGCTTCCCAACTTTATTAAATACTCTTACTTACTCCAGATTAGAGGTGGGCAAAATTTTCCAGCCATTTTTCAGTGAAAAACGCAGATTCAGAGACACTGAAACATTTCACAATTCATGTTGTTTTGCTCAATAGTTTCACTGTAAAAAAAAAAAATTTGAAAAAATCTAAATGTTTTCTCTTTAGATATTTTTGGGTTAAAATGACTTTTCATTTAGAAATTTCTTTTATTTTAAAAATCAAGCAAAACCATTTCAAAATGGTTAACATTGAAACAAAATGTTTGGATCTTGTTGAAATGAAACATTTTGTTCAACCTGAAATGACTTTTTTTTTTACTTCTCAACTTGTTGAAAATTTTGAAAATTTTCTTTTAAGTTCATCCCAAAGAATTTTTTCCCAGAATTGCCAGCACATTGAAAATTCTTTGATTCACACAGCTCCACTCCCACCACTAGCTCCTGACTTCAAAGCAATACCCTCTGTGCTTTGTTTCTCCATACATTTTTCTTTTATTGCTCATATGGACTCATCCTCCCTTTGCAATATGAACAAAAATTACCAGATGTCAGATTTTTCTCCCTGTTTGTAGCAGAAAACCCCTCAAAGAAGCCTTTACACTTAACAGCCAATGTTATGGTGCCTTAAAGCCATAGCTATGCTAGCTAGTTAGATGAAGTTTAAAAAGTATGGATTGGATGAATGGACTATAAGGTGGATAGAAAGCTGGCTAGATTGTCGGGCTGAATGGGTAGTGATCAACAGCTCGATGTCTAGTTGGCAGCCGGTATAAAGCGGAGGACCCGAGGGGTCGGTCCTGGGGCCGGTTTTGTTCAACATCTTTATCAATGATCTGGATGATGGGATTGATTGCACCCTCAGCAAGTTTGCAGATGACACTAGGCTGGGGGGAGAAGTAGATACGCTGGAGGGTAGGGATAGGGTCCAGAGTGATCCAGACAAATTGGAGGATTGGGACAAAAGAAATCTGATGAGGTTCAACAAGGACAAGTGCAGAGTACTGCACTTAGGACAGAAGAATCCCATGCACCGCTACAGGCTGGGGACCGACTGGCTAAACAGCAGTTCTGCAGAAAAGGACCTGGGGATTATAGTGGCTGAGAAGCTGGCTATGAGTCAGCAGTGTGCCCTTGTTGCAAAGATGGCCAACGGCATATTGGGCTGTATTAGTAGGAGCATTGTAAGCAGATCGAGGGAAGTGATTATTCCCCTCTATTCGGCACTGGTGAGGCCACATCTGGAGTATTGGTCCCCCTACTACAGAAGGGATGTGGACAAATTGGAGAGAGTCAAACAGAGGGCAACAAAAATGATTAGGGGTCTGGGGCACATGATTTACGAGGAGAGGCTGAGGGAACTGGGCTTGTTTAGTCTGCAGTAGAGAAGCGTGAGGGGGGATTTGATAGCAGCCTTCAACTACCTGAAGGGGGGTTCCAAAGAGGATGGAGCTCGGCTGTTCTCAGTGGTGTCAGATGACAGAACAAGAAGCAATAGTCTCAAGTTGCAGGGGGGAGGTCTAGGTTGGATATTAAGAAACACTATTTCACTAGGAGGGTGGTGAAGCACTGGAATGGGTTACCTAGGGAGGTGGTGGAATCTCCATACTTAGAGGTTTTTAAGGCCCGTCTTGACAAAGCCTTGGCTGGGATGGTTTAGTTGGTTTTGTTTCTGCTTTGAGCAGGGGATTGGACTAGATGACCTCCTGAGGTCTATTCCAACCCTAATATTGTATGATTCTATGAAAGATGAGGTCAAAGTGCTCATGTTGCCACATTGGGGAGGGGAGACTTGGAAATAAAAAGCAATAAGAAATGGGGAAACCCGCTCTCCTAGCACAGGGACTGTTTGCTGGAGATGAACAAAATGGATGATTTTTTCAAAAGCATCTAAGTCCCAGTTGGAGAAGTAACGGGCACAGAGGTGCCTAAGTATCATCAAAAGTCAGTGGTGTAAAACTGGCGTTACCCGGAGGAAATCAGGCCTACTTTCTTTTATAATTCCTTTAATACTTCCAGATGATCCTACAGCATAAGAGAAACCATGAAGAAAAGAAGCAGGCCACGTATTTACTTCCCTACTTTATTTTCTTTCCCCCCATCCACTAGGATCTAACTCTAGCACAGATTAGTTGTAGGCACTCTCTTGGCTAAATAGCTTAAATAAACCTGGTTGTTTATTTCACTTCCGCTACTGGCTATTCTATTGACAAGGATATTCTAGGCACCCTCATTTCATGTTCTTTGGTGGCTCCTCTTTACTTTTTGTGTAGCCTTGAGGTTAACAATAACACTGCTGCTTCAGTTATTCATAGGGGTGCCTGGCCATTTTTCCTTTTTAGGTGGATGATCTTGTATCAGTGAAATTACTCATTTTTCACAAAGCCAACATGTGTTAGCTCAGAAGGACCTAGACAAATTGGAGGATTGGGCCAAAAGAAATCTGATGAGGTTCAATAAGGATAAGTGCAGGGTCCTGCACTTAGGATGGAAGAATCCAATGCACCGCTACAGACTAGGGACCGAATGGCTAGGCAGCAGTTCTGCAGAAAAGGACCTAGGGGTGACAGTGGACGAGAAGCTGGATATGAGTCAACAGTGTGCCCTTGTTGCCAAGAAGACCAATGGCATTTTGGGATGTATAAGTAGGGGCATAGCGAGCAGATCGAGGGACGTGATCGTTCCCCTCTATTCGACACTGGTGAGGCCTCATCTGGAATACTGTGTCCAGTTTTGGGCCCCACACTACAAGAAGGATGTGGATAAATTGGAGAGAGTCCAGCGAAGGGCAACAAAAATGATTAGGGGTCTAGAGCACATGACTTATGAAGAGAGGCTGAGGGAGCTGGGATTGTTTAGTCTGCGGAAGAGAAGAATGAGGGGGGATTTGATAGCTGCTTTCAACTACCTGAAAGGGGGTTCCAAAGAGGATGGCTCTAGACTGTTCTCAATGGTAGCAGATGACAGAACGAGGAGTAATGGTCTCAAGTTGCAATGGGGGAGGTTTAGATTGGATATTAGGAAAAACTTTTTCACTAAGAGGGTGGTGAAACACTGGAATGCGTTACCTAGGGAGGTGGTAGAATCTCCTTCCTTAGAGGTTTTTAAGGTCAGGCTTGACAAAGCCCTGGCTGGGATGATTTAACTGGGAATTGGTCCTGCTTCGAGCAGGGGGTTGGACTAGATGACCTTCTGGGGTCCCTTCCAACCCTGATATTCTATGATTCTATGATTCTATGCCTCAAAATATGGCGTTCATATGAGCTAGCCCTCTGCACAGGGGTGAATTTCACTCCAACTTAACATGGTTTGCATGTTGGCACATCACACAGAATCACAGAAATGTAGGGCTATTGATTAACCTCCATTTCAGAGGTGTTCTTTGCTTTTAGCAGAGTGTGGGAAAGGAATACTTCAAAGGAACAAAAACCCAATTAGCTTAAGTGACTAGAGAAGCCTTTTATTGTTATTTATTATTATATTATTGAAAAAACCATGAGGGTGCCTAGAATATCCGTGGCTTCAGGCAAGACAAGTGACCCGCTTGTGCCTCAATCAGTTCAGCTCCAAAGTTGGATAAAAAAGGCCCTTTCTGAAAAACAAAGGCTGTTTCTAAGTTGAGCTTGTTTAGAGTGGGAAAAAGCCCTTCCTATAAATGTGATATAGGTATAGACAATCTCTAGTGGAGAGACATTCCAGCATCCTGCACCGCTGATGTCCCTTCATGGTCTATTGGGTGCCCCTACTCATGTGCATCTGCTAGCGTGGCACAGTGCTTAATTCACAACTGTAATAGACCCTGACGTAAGGACATAGGTGCCAGAGAACTATGGATTGATATGTATTCATTCCGTGCAATGCTGCAAGCTGCAGCAGTTTATCAAGAAGCTGATCTTTGGTGTTAGCAATGAATCATGCTTTTACATTATTTATTCTCGGGGGGAGGGGAACACTAATGATAAATAGATGCTTAAATATTTATGACCCAAGGGACCTTTATGATCATCTGGGGTAAAACTTCCCAAAACACCTAAGTCCCTTCTATGTGCCTAAGTCACTTTTGGAAAGTGGGAGTTAGGCTCCTAAATCACTTAAGCCCTTTTGAAAATGTTAACCTTAGTCTGACCTCCTGCATAGCACAGGACATAGGATTTAATGCAGTGATTCCTGTGTTCGAGAGAATTATTCTTCCCTACTTCATAAATGATCACTATTGGGGTTGATTTAGAGTGCATCTTGTAGAGAGACATCCAATTTCAATTTAAAGACTCAAAGTGATGGAGATTCCGTCACATCCCTTGGCAAGCTGTTCTAAGGATGGGAGCTCACTTAAAATGCTGCAACTTATTTCTACATTTAGCGAGTTCTCTAGGATCAAATCACTTTTCCCTGTATAGCTACTTATTGTGATGTTACACTCCATATTCTTCATAGAAATATTGTTATGATATGAACATGGCATAATTAAGATAAGTTTTCTGCAAGATGGGATGTGAGATCATAGAATCATAGAATATCAGGGTTGGAAGGGACCTCAGGAGGTCACCTAGTTCAGCCCCCTGCTCAAAGCAGCACCAATCCCCAACTAAATCATCCCAGCCAGGGCTCTGTCAAGCCTGACCTTAAAAACTTCTAAGGAAGGAGATTCCACCACCTCCCTAGGTAACGCATTCCAGTGCTTCACCACCCTCCTAGTGAAAAAGTTTTTCCTAATAGCCAACCTAAACCTTCCCCACTGCAGCTTGAGACCATTACTCCTTGTTCTGTCATCAGCTACCACTGAGAACAGTCTAGATCCATCCTCTTTGGAACCCCCTTTCAGGTAGTTGAAAGCAGCTATCAAATCTCTCCTCATTCTTTTCTTCCGCAGACTAAACAATCCCAGTTCCCTCAGCGTCTGCTCATAAGTCATGTGCTCCAGTCCCCTAATAATTTTTGTTGCCCTCCGCTGGACTCTCTCCAATTTTTCCACATCCTTCTTGTAGTGTGGGGCCCAAAACTGGACACAGTACTCCAGATGAGGCCTCACCAATGTTGAATAGAGGGGAACGATCACATCCCTCGATCTGCTGGCAGTGCCCCTACTTATACATCCCAAAATGCCATTGGCCTTCTTGGCAACAAGGGCACACTGTTGACTCATATCCAGCTTCTCGTCCACTGTGACTCCTAGGTCCTTTTCTGCAGAACTGCTGCCGAGCCATTCAGTCCCTAGTCTGTAGCAGTGCATGGGATTCTTCCGTCCCAAGTGCAGGACTCTGCACTTGTCCTTGTTGAACCTCATCAGATTTTTTGCTCCAGGCCAATGGGAGTTGCTGGAAGCGGCGGTCAGTACGTCCCCCAGCCCGCACCGCTTCCAGCAGCTCCCATTGGCCTGGAGCAGTGAACCGCGGCCACTGGGAGCCGCGATCGCCCAAACCTGTGGATACGGCAGGTAAACAAACTGGCCCGGCCCGCCAGGGGCTTTCCCTGCACAAGTGGCAGAACAAGTTTGGGAACCACTGCTCTGTATAAATCCATGGTACACCTACATCTTGAATACTGCGTGCAGATGTGGTCGCCCCATCTCAAAAAAGATATATTAGACTTGGAAAAGGTTCAGAAAACGGCAACAAAAATGATTAGGGATATGGAATGTCTGCTGTATGAGGAGAGATTAATAAGATTGGGACTTTTCAACTTGGAAATGAGATGACCAAGGGGGGATATGATAGAGGTCTTTAAAATCATGACTGGTGTGAAGGAAGTGTTATTTACTCCTTCTTATAATGCAAGAACTAGGGGCTACCGAATGAAATTAATAACAGCAGGAAGTATTTTTTCACACAACGCCCAGTCAACCTGTGGAACTTCTTGCCAGAGGATGTTGTGAAGGCCATGACCATAACAGGGTTCAGAAAAGAACTAGATAAGTTCATGGAGGATAGGTCCATCAATGGCTATTAGCCAGGATGGGCAGGGATGGTGTCCTTAGCCTCTGTTTGCCAGAAGCTGGGAATGGGCGACGGGATGGATCACTTGATGATTACCTGTTCTGTTCATTCCCTCTGGGGTACCTGGCATTGGCCAGTGTTGGAAGACAGGATACTGGGCTAGATGGACCTTTGATCTGACCCAGTATGGCCGTTCTTATGTTAAAACATTTTTTGCATGAAACTTTTTGACCAGTTATGGAAAGGAAAACCATTTCCTTGGCAATATGTCCATTATATCATAATGCATTGTGCCTTACCCTCAGTAGAAATGCCTCTAATTCATAGAATCATAGAATATCAGGGTTGGAAGGGACCTCAGGAGGTCATCTAGTCCAACCCCCTGCTCAAAGCAGGACCAGTTCCCAACTAGCAGTATATAGCAAGCAGTACATAGCCCATTTCTAGCATTTGAACTGACATCTTTCTTACAATTTCCATATGACAATCTGAATAAAAACCTATGAAACTACATTAAACTAGTTATAAAACTGCTTTTTGAGAACCACACTGATTTCTTTTTAAATGTGAGGGGCGTGAACACCCCCTAAGATCTGACATGCAATTCCACCTGAATTAAACAGACAATTAGGCCTCAGGTAATATCTCTGAAGTCTTTGTACAAGCACCACTTCTTTCCATGAAAGAGAAATTTTATGTAACGTGACTGGGAGAAAACAATTTCTCAATATGAACAGGGAAAAATAAATCTGCCATCTTCCACAAACTCTCTCTGAGTCTGCCCAGCCCCACCCCTGTGACTGTGGTACACCTCACACATTTACACACTGTAAATTTCTGATAAAGGGCTTCATTTATAACTCAGTTTCTACTAGTGGAATGTGGACTGTAAGCCCCCAAAAGCAGAGCGGGGGAAGTGATGCACAAAGTTGATGAGGTCAGCTCACATAGGAGTAGAGCCAGGCTGGCTGGGAGACATTCTCATTCACTGTGTCTTCCAGGCAGTCTCCAGGGGCTAAACTCCACCCCTTCCATGAGGTGCATTCAGGGCCTCATGGAAGGGGTGGAGTGCCAGCTGGAATTTAAGCATCCACAGATCAGAATCCAGGGTGAAAAATGGCAGAACTTCCCTTTAGTTTTCCAGGACCTTTTCTAAGGCCTGGCTTGAGAAAGCCCTGGCCAGGATGATTTAGTTCAGGGATCTCAAACTCGAATCACCACAAGGGCCACATGAAGACTACATTGGCCTGACACCCCCCCTGCTGCCCCCGCCCCCACTCCACCCCTTCCATGAGGCCCTGTCCTTGCCCTGCCTCTTCCTAGCCCTTCCCTGCCCTTATTCCAACCCCTTCCCAAACTCCCCACCCCTGCCCTGCCTCTTCTCCGCTTCCTCCCCTGAGAGTGCAGCTCCCCGCTCCTCCCCCCTCCCTTCTGGAAAGCGCTATGCACCGCCAAACAGCTTTTTGGTGGCGGGAAGCGCCTGGAGGTAGACAGAGGAGCGGGGATGCGGCATGGTGGGGGGCGGTGGAGGCAAGCTTGGTGGCTCGTGGGAAATAACTCCAGCAGGGTGTGGGGGGAGGGCAGGGAGCTTGGCGGGCCGCAGGAAATAACCCTGCGGGCCGCATGTTTGAGACCCCTGATTTAATAGGGGATTGGTCCTGCTTTGAGCAGGGGGTTGGTCAAGATGACCTCATGAGGTCTCTTTCAGCCCTAATCTTCTATGATTCTATGACCTCATTTTCAAGCCTGCTGGACCCAGGGTGATCACAGAGGTTTCTAGAATTCATTCTCTTACCCACTGACTTTCATAAAAGCTTTTTGTTCAGTGATTCTGGTGTATTATTATAACACACAACCCCCATCTCTGTATCAAACAGTATCCCCTAGAGTTCTATGAAGCTACATACACACCACAGTTGTCTGTAAACCTCCCACCATCAAAAGTCATGGTGACTGAATTCCAACTTTCATATCCATTGTTCCTGACTATAGGTGTTAGCTCATTCTGTCTACACTCCTCAAAGCTGAAGATGGGATTTTTCTGTAAATTTCCTTTTACCAATCATCACCTGCTGTGAAATATGAGTTATTGACAAATACCAAATCCTCTGTCACAAATCACAAGCTGTTTTCATATGTGAGAACCTGTACAGAAAGCATCAGGTACCTAAAAATTACACAGACACATGTAATGGGTCACTCACCAGTTGAACAGCATTATTCATTTTTATCTTCCCGTTGAGCTAGAATCTTGAAATCTGGTTGAGTACAGAAAAAATAAAATCTCAAATGTGTCCTTTCCACCTGAGGTCACGGAAGGTTATTTTTGTCAGATCTCAGCTGTCTGATGTGGAGAAATGAAGGTCATCTGAGATCACTAGTTCTATTTATCATGTTTTTGCCAAGAGAATTGCTGTAGAGGAGTAAGTGTTCTGCAGGAGCCAATACTGGCAGCCACATCCATCCAAAGCGCATGCGGCTATCTGCTAGGACAAGATAAGAGAATACAGCAGAATGAGGCAGTCTGTGCAAGGCCCTTTGTTTTCAGGCTTTACTGATTTCCACTCAGAAGTCCGAGGTTTTACAATACATATACCTACTGTCACAGTAATTGATACAGGAATGTTTTTTTTTTAAATCTGCTCATCTGGTTTACATCATGTTTCCTCAGACAGTTTTGGTTGTTAACCTAATACAGACAGAAGGGCTTTTCACTTCAAATTATTTCATCCTTGTGAACCACATGCCTATAAGATACTATTTGTTTCTGCAGCCATAGCTCTGACCTTGCAGTTGGATCTGTGAGGATGGACTTCTGGGCCCTTGTTAGGTGCACAGCACTGCTCCCTAGACACCACAGATCTGACCTGGGCCTGTGTTCACAGCTTCTAAGGCCAGCAGGGACCACCGTGATCACCTAGTCTGACCTCCCGCATAACACAGGCCATAGGACTGCTTTAAAATAATTCCTGTTTCAGCAAATCTTTTAGAAAAACATCTAATCTTGTTTTAAAAAGGGCCAGTGGTGGAGAAAATCATCCCCTGCTCAGGAAGTGCGTTTAGGTGCATGCTTAATTTTAATCACGTACTTAATGTCATTGAGGGACCTAAGCACTGGTTTAAAGTTAAACACATGCTTAAGTGCTTTCCTTAACAGGGATGGACTATAAAGCGCATGTTTAAGTGTGATAGTGAAGGAATACTTCATGACTGTCGAAATTAATGTATTTGTTTCTGTTTAATTTAATTATATCTGGTATTTTCCTAACACAGCAAGAGCCGAATTTGAGAGGTATGTCTTTAAAATAGCTTGCGTCAAGTATCTGCCATTGCTTAGAAGTCTTTCAATTTTGTACTTTCCCAGGACTTGTGAGGATGTTGTATGACACCGTAGCATTCCCTTCTGCATTTACTTTGTGAATTTTGTGTGTATTCTATTTTGTAAAATCAGAGTGCAAAGATATCTAAGCATTTAGCATTGATATTCTCCCTGAGAAGAGGAACTTGTATTTAATAGCATGATATCATTCCAATCCTTGTCATTGTGCAATAGTATCTCACTGTCAATCAACTCCTATGTAACCAAGGGACATTGCTAATACCGTGTTTCCCCCTGCTGCCAGACTTGCAGAGGTCACCTTTAATAAGTCAGCATTAGGTGGCAGGTACCACAAAGTTACCCCTTTTGTCTCCTCTCTAAGGCTTTGTCTACACTACAGCATTATGTCAACGTAAGGCAGCTTACGTCAACCTAATTATGTCTGTGTACACACTACAGCGGATGTAAGTATCCTACTACACCAACATCGTAACTCCACCTCCACGGGAGGCAGAGGGCTTCTGTTGGTGCAGTTAGAGCAACGCTCCGCTGGAGCCGTGAAATTGACAAGAAAGCCGACTCCCACCTGGGCTGCTGCCTGGTCTCCGCTCCAAGCCAGGCTGCCACCCAAGCTCTCCACTCCCCACTTGGAGCCTTGCTGACCCCTGGGGTCCTGGCTCCCCACTCCGAGCTGGAGAACGGGGCAGCAGCACCGGGCTTCTCAGCTCCCCGCCAGGAGCATGGCAGCTGACCGTACTATGGGCGTGGATCTCCCTGATGGGATACCGGCTGCCCCCCTGGGCTCTCAGTTCCCTGCTCCCCACTGGGAGCATGGCTGTGCCAGGGGGGAGCTCCAGGGGGCAGCCAGGTTCCTGGCGGGGAGCTGCACGTGGGCTCTCAGCCCCCCACACTGCTGCTTTTAAGTCGGTGGAAGCACTTCTGGTGAGGATGCACACCACCAACACAAAAATGGCAATGTGGAGATGAACCACTGCGGTACTGCAGTGGTAGTAAGTTGACCTAATATAGGTCGACTTAAGCTTATAGTGTAGACATGCCCTAAGCCTTGCTTAAACCTAAGTTATCTCAGAAAACACCATCTGGTGACTGCTGACACATGCTGGATTTTTAACTGTCATAAATTAGTACACTTCCTACAAGTGCCAAGCCCAATTTTCAAATCCTTATAATTCATTATTTATTTAGATTTTCTTTACAAATAAAACCAGGACCTAATTCTTGCTGACAAGCAGACATGCTGACAATTCCATATTAGCCATTTTTGAGTTTGGTGTGACCAAAAGAGTATCTTAATATTTCCTTAACATCTTAACAGGGGAAGTGTATATTTTTCACTCTTAAATACTCGAGAATGGCAGAAGAGATCATTCCCAGACTTTGTCTTTCAGCAAGGAACAAACTGAAAGATTCAAGTCCAAAAGAGGATCTTTCTTAAAAATATAATCAGGAAAAACAAAGGGCGGCATCATAAGATAGTATGGCTGAGTAGCTAGGGTGCGAGCTCAGAACCTGGGTTCGATTCCTAGCTTTGCTACTAACTTACTGAATGACTTTAGGCATTTCCTCTGTGCCTATGTTTTTCCTCCCATCCTTTGTCTGTCTTGTCTATTTAGATTCTAAACTCTTCAAGGCAGGGGCTATCCCTCACTATATGTTTGTGAAGACCTAGCATAATGGGGTACTGATCTTGGTTGAGGCCTTCTGGGCACTATTGGAACACAAATAATAATAAGGGAAACCTCTTAACTCTAGCAGGAACTACCAGGCCCTCACTATAACAATATGCTCATCAGAGACCACCCCGCACATTCAGATATATGCTACTGTGTTAATTATACACAGTTTGAAAATGCTTCCAAATGAATCATGATTGTAAATCCAGGAGGAGGTTAGGAAATACATTTGTTCTGTTTCTTTTTTTTTAAGATCTTCCCCTCTTCTTTCTTTAATACATACTGCAGCCCTCCCCCATCATTGTACAACTTTTCCATGACCTTATCAGAAAGGTAAATTACTGCTTTCATCTGGAGCTGACACCATTGGTGTGAAGCTAACCCTCTTTCCTATAAAACTTCTCACCATCATAGGTCCATGTTCTGAAATTGATTTTTTTTAAGCAGAGCTCCCAGCTGAAATCAAGCAGATGTTCTGCTTAAAAATTGATTGCACTATGCGCTCTCCAGTCTTGGATCTGCTTCTGAATGCTGGTCTGCCAATTAGTGTTCTTTTGATACTGTCCAAAGAAAGTACTTCGTGTGTTTTCCAATATTTAATGATGTTAAACATCCTGCTGTAGAGAGAATAATAATAATAGCACTTAGCTTTCATGCAATGCTTTTTATCCATCAATATCCGAGCACTTTACAAGGGAAGGTAAATGCTATTATCCCTATTTTACAGATGAGAATCATAGAATCAAAAAAGATTAGGGTTGGAAGAGACCTCAGGAGGTCCTCTAGTCCAACCCCCAGCTCAAAGCAGGACCAACACCAGCTAAATCATCCCAGCCAGGGCTTTGTCAAGTGGGCCTTGAAAATCTCTAAGGATGGAGATTCCGCCTCCCTAGGTAACCCATTCCAGTGCTTCACCACCCTCCTAGTGAAATAGTGTTTCCTAATATCCAACCTAGACCTCCCCCACTGCAACTTGAGACCATTGCTCCTTGTTCTGTCATCTGACACCACTGAGAACAGCCCAGCTCCATCCCCTTTGGAACCCCCTTTCAGGTAGTTGAAGGCTGCTATCAAATCCCCCCTTACTCTTCTCTTCTGCAGACTAAATAACCCCAGTTCCCTCAGCCTCTCCTCATAAGTCATGTGCCCCAGCCCCCGGATCATTTTCGTTGCCTGCTGCTGGACTCTCTCCAATTTGTGCACACCCTTTCTGTAGGGGGCCCCAAAACTGGACACAGTACTCCAGATTTGGCCTCACCAGTGCCAAAGAGAGGGGAATAATCACTTCCCTCGTTCTGCTGGCAATGCTCCTACTAATGCAGCCCAATATGCCGTTAGCCTTCTTGGCAACAAGGGCACACTGCTGACTCATATCCAGCTTCTCAGCCACTGTAATCCCCAGGTCCTTTTCTGCAGAACTGCTGCCTAGCCACTCGGTTCCCAGCCTGTAGCGGTGCCTGGGATTCTTCCAATGCAGAAAAACCGAGGCAGAGACCATCAAAGTGACTCACCCAGTGTCACACAGCAAAGCTGGAAAAATAATCCAGATCTCCAGACTCCTAGTCCAGGGATATATTCCCTGACTGCACATCTCCTCAAATTAAAAGTTGTGGCTGTTCATTAGTACCCCTGAAAATCAGGCTAGTTAACCAACAAAATCTGGGCTTACATGCCTAACTTTAGGCATCCAGATTTGAAATTTTAGCCACCATGGGCTGTTTTTATTATATGAGGCTGTGCATCTTTGTAAGATATTGACAATACTGATGTTATTAGTGCAAAGATGGCTTGATGTAGAACACTTAAAAATAATGCCACGATTAACAATAGCAGTGATGATAATCACTACAAGTAGTCATTACAAAAAGAAACACTTTTGGCGAGAAGGGTTCATTCGTTGTTATCACTGTATAGTTTAAAAAAAACCTCATCCGTGCATTTGCTTTGAATTCCAAAATCTATTAACTTGCTGCTTTTTGGGTGCATCTGCTAAGCTTTTCCTTAACATCTTTTTTCTTTATTTCCTCCAAATGCAATTATAATGTATAGGCATGTGTGTATTGAAAGCACTGGGACTTGAGAATACGCTTAAGGCTAAAATATTTAGCTGAATCAGGGACTAGATGATTAACTACTATGCTGATTTACCATAGCTTGAACATCTTGCTAAATTTAAATGACAAATTTGCAGTTATATCTTACATTTAGGCCCATAGGATTCATGTTATGCACAATTTTCCCCTCCAGGCCTAGCAGAAACAACCGGATGAAAGGATTAATACAAAGTTGTGCTGCTTCATATAAGGACAAAATTCTTACTATAGTCTTGGAGAGCAGAGATCTTTCATGCTCAATAGATTTGATTTCTCCACTGTGCCTGTCTATATTCCCTGTTTTTTATTTGCAAATGTCATACAGTTCTATAATATTATAGGTAATCTCTGTCAGCACAGTCATTTATGTGGCTGTAAGGAAGTGATATAAAACTATGGTATAAAAGAGATCTTGTACTTCCATGAGAAAAATAAGACATCTTAGTGCAGTTCAATTAATATTATTCGTTATATAGACTTCCTTATATCTGAGTTTCAAAGTTATGAGGCCTGAGATGGGTTGAGGAGAAACATTTGCAGTTTAAGATATAGAAGAATGTTAGTTGTATTGGCTATGATATTAAACAACCACTGCTAACGTATGACTGATATTTGTCAGAACTCGAGCATTCTTTCTATCTAGCAAATGTTGTAAAAACTGGTTTATAACTTAATATATCCCTACTTATCAGTAGAAGGACTTTGTAATGAATTTTTTTTTAAAGTGAAGATGAATCATGTATTTAAAGATGTCAAATATAATACACCTGCTATAATAAGTCACTCAATGCTGATTCACCCAATTAATTTCAGTTTTCCTTTTGAGTGGAATATTGATTTTTGGCACACTCATATGCTATAGGCCACGGAGTGCAGGAAAAACAAACAAAAACAGATTTGAAGTTTGTCCTTTCAGCCAGGTGTCATCAGACCCCATTTTGTCTATTTCAGCCATGCAAGTGCCTTAACACGTATATTTTGGATAACATTTTTCAAAAATTATATTCATTTCTTCTGTGAGCCAGCCATGTTGGGCATGGGGTCTCTGGTTTGGAGAAATTAAAAGTAATTAGAATAAATTTAAGGAAAATCATTTTCACATTTCCATTTTCAAAAAACACCTCCAGAACCACTTGTTTTCAAGCCAAAATTTTTTACCATCTGTAGTCACAAGTCACCCAAAAACTCATCCGCCATATTTGGGTGATGGGTTCCCTCCAAGTTGTACTGTTTTGTTAGTAGAATAGGGACAATTCACAGTTATGAAAAGACTTCGAAATTGTTGCATACCAAATAGCATAATCATAGACACATCCATCCTGCGTGGGACAGGGGACCTACATACTGTGGTTCGATGCACAGGATACTTGGTCTGTTTAGGAATCAAAAATCCATACATGGCAAACACACTTGAGATCAGCACAGTCCTGTCTGTTCTACAGCTATTCAGAGACCTGGTATCCCTGGAATCCCTGTTCTGATTCCAATGAGCAATTAAGTCTTCTTCAACAAACAGACCATTTGCATGTGGAACTGGGCAGTATTTCAGAACATACACCTGACTGCCACTTACCGAGCATGGAAGGCAAATGTGGTTATAGACAAACAAAGCATATTTGTGCCCAGGTTGGCTCTCTTATATGTTCCCAGACTAGGTGGTGGTTTTGATTTTACTTTACTAAAAATCATCAAACAGATCTTGATTTCAACAGGCCCTATATTATTCAAGCCCTTTGAGTTCAGAGATTTGGGAAGTTTGGATAAATGTTCCAGTTCCCTCTGCATAGGAGCTCCTCCTCATTCAGTGCACATTGGCTTGTAGAGTACACAACTTTATGGGGGAAAGAAGGACACATTTTTGGGGCAGGTTGGTTTAAAATGAAAAAAGCGGCTTTTTGTAAAGCTGTTCAGAGGTTTGAAATGTTAGAATAACTCCTGTGGGAGGTGGATCAATGGGCAGAGGGCAAGTGCTGTGGTAAAAGGTGAAAAATAGCATTTATCACACATGGTTTTACACCACATTTGTGGTTTGGAAGACAGGTCTATAGATAGTCTGAGGTTAATAATATTAGTGCATAATAAATTGTATTACACCTCTCTAATTGTGAACAATTCTGTGTGTGTTGTGAGTTCTATAATATGTTACAGTGGCAATAACAGTCATTAACAAATATATTGGGATCATTAATGTGTTTAGTTTGTGAGGTGAGGAGGCCTTTTCTCTATTTAATGACAGAAATTATTTCAGGTAGTGTGTCATAATTGGATATGGCTCTGGAATGGGACTCAGGAGACTATTCTTGGCTCCAACACTGGCCTGCCGGGTGACCTTTGGAAAGTCATTTCATCTTCCTGTTCCTCAGTTTCTCCGTTTGTAAAATGTGGGTTTGTAAAGTGCTTTGAGATCTAAAGATTAAATGCTCTATTTAAGATCTTGTTATTATTTTATTATTAATACCCTAATTCATTTGGGTCCCAATTCAGCAGTCCAGTCCTGTTCAGCAAAACACTTAGACCTCACATCAGGAAAGTACTTAAGCACCTTCTGAAAGACTTAAGTAAGTGCTTAGAGTTAAGTAAGTGCTTACTTGCCTTTCTTGAATAGGAATGGTGTTTAAATATGTGCTTAAAGTTAAGCATATGCTTAAGTGCTTGGCTGAATTGAGACCTAAGGGAACTAGCTTTTGCAACACTTAAGTTGGTGAGTACTTACATAAGTAGATCCACTGAACTCTGTGGGAGTAGTTGGGCAACTAAGGGTTGCACAGTCTAACCTCAAATGATCAACTACAACACACCAGTCTGTATAATTTATTCCTCTACCCGCTATTCAACTTGCAATTAGGTTTCAACCACATGTCATCTCACACCATTCAGTATTCAGCTAAATGTAGATATTCAATACCCTCCTAGTTAGGGTATCATTAAAAGCAAAGTTAATGATAAAGTCTCTTCCATAGATTGTTGCACAATCACATGCTCTAAATAAGTGATTTATTTTCTCAGGCCCAGCTTTTGAAAGGTATTTAGGCATTGCTGTGCTCAGCATTACAACACCTAACTGATTTAGGAGTCTAAATCTCATTTGCAAAAGTGATTTAAGCACTTAGGAATCAATTGGATTTTGGCTCCCTATATTGCTAAATCACTTTTGAAAATAAAATGAAGGCTCCTAAATCAGTTAGGTTTTGCAACGCTGAGCACAGCAATGCCTAAATACCTTTCAAAATGTGAGTCTCAGTCACTTGGTTTAGTGCCATAGTTTTTAACAGAATGAAGGAACTAACTGATGTTCCATCTTTGTAGGAAGAGATGAGATGGTACAGAAATTCAGGAAAGTTTTTTTTCTGTAATTTCCTGCTCCCTAGCATATTATGGTACAAACTTGATTCCAAATTACTTAGGCAATAAGCTTGCTCTGGATGCCTGAAGTAGCCAAATCCCCAGGATCCTTATGAAACAGAAAATCTAGGGATTCAGGCCTATTATCCTGGTTTATTAAAGAGAAGGATTATTGTCTTTAACTAGATTTTCCGATTTACTGTAAGGATTACTACAGAAGTATTTGCAAAAAGAAAAGGAGTACTTTGTTAGTCTCTAAGGTGCCACAAGTACTCCTTTTCTTTTTGCGAATACAGATGAACACGGCTGCTACTCTGAGACCTGTCATTATACAGAGGTATTAATGCTGATGGGTTTCATGGGTCATTTCTGAATTTTAGAAATATGTATAAGAAGGCTTTTTTAAAACAAAAAAAAATCTCAGCATCAGCTGTCTACAGAGGTAGCTTCTTCCTTTACTGGGTGGCATTCTTTGGCCTGTGTTAAGAAGGAGGTCTGATTAGATGATCATAATGGTCCCTTTTGGCCTTAAAAGCTATACATTTAAGATGTTAATAATGATCTTTAGAAGAGCCATAATCTTTAAAAAGCAATCATGTAAACTCCTTTCGAAAATCAGGTAGCGGAACACCATATTGTTAGTAACGCTGGGAGCTGCAGTACCCTTTCAGTCACATCCCTGAAACGTGACGGTAATGCTTCAAAAGTCAGTATTGCTCCCTGATGATCGGCGCGCACAAGAAATGAAGCGGGCGATAATATTATGAAGATCTGCTGGGAGTGGAGTGTTGTTCTGGTGACTCAAATGGGTGGATCTTGATTTGTGGGTGAGGCTTGAGTAATTACTTTTGTCCCCCAGTTTGGTGCTAATCCTATGTGAATTAGACCCATAGGATGGAACCTAAAGAAGTTGTGTGCTTGGTTCAAATGGCATCCTTAGGGTCCTTTCAAAATCCTGTCTGAAGCTATCATATTATTTATATTAGCACAACTCTTAAAAGCCCAGTGGTGGACCAGGACCCCAATGCGCTATGCACTGTACAAACATGCAACAAACGGATGGTACCATATGGGATCTTCTTTTCTCACGCTGCGTGGGTTTGGGACCAAGGTGTAGGTCACAATGCTCCTATGTCATGGCATACGGGACAAACCTAGCACTTTTTAGCGAATATCATTCTGCCCACTGAAAGTAGTAACAATGCTTTTCTTTCTACCTAGGCTACAGGGTCAATGAATCACACTCAGATGCCTCATACACAAGAAACATAACTCACCCACGTATAATTCAAATAGCGTGTTAGGGGATGGGAAAGGGTCAACAAATGACCGTACACAACAATATGCATTTTACTTAAATAGACCCTTTCAAACAGATTGGCACTGATCAGCTCTCATTACATTCCTTACAGATCCAGATGCTTTTAATTTTTCGTTCCTTTCTGAGGTCACATTAAAATCCTTTGTTTCCTGCCAAGTCATGGCAGGTTGGCAGATGTAATTATCATTGAGAGCAAGCGCAAAGCAGAGGGCTACATCTCCCGGGGTGCTACAGCAGAGCTTGGTGCATCTGGGCATAGCGGGGACCGGGGCACAGATGTCTTTGCACCACCGTTTCACCTCCTCAGGGCTGCTGGGGACTAAATGGGCCCAGCATAATGTCAGGGCTGTTCTAACTTGTGCCAGCAGATAGTGGCTCCCAAAGAGCTATTTTGCTATGCAGGATTGCCAAGGGGCATTGCATTCTACTCCTGCTCCTTCCATCCCCTCCCCCATGCCTATGCTCTGGAACACCAATTTTCCTGGGGGAAGGCAGGGGGGAGTTGGGTGGCTTAGCACTGTTGTAGTCAGCCATATGCCTGCTGAAGATTCCCCTTCAACAGGGAAATCCACAGCTGAATTGTGTTGAAGCCTGAATTCAGTAAAACATTTTTGAATGCTTAATTTTAGCACATGCTCAACTCCCACTGTGATCAATGGGAGTTAAGCGTATGCTTTAAGTTAACTTTAAGTACTGGCTCACTTGGATAGATAAGGACAGGCTGCCAAACCAGGGCCTAAATTCGCTTTGTGCTTTGTGCTGTCTGAGAATCTGGCCATAAAGTTAACCCCAACCCCATGGGAATGCAGACCCGATAAAGCACTGTGGAGAAAACACATCAGGTGTTGTCTATACGTAATAATAAGCACATTAAGAATGTGTAAATAGATATGGTTTATATGATATGTGTTTTTATATTTATGTAAGCAGTGTCAGGATGAGCTCCACCCTGACATCTGGTGGTGAGGTGTGGCAAGTTGTGGAAAAGAACGTCAGGGGCCGATCTCATTTGCATAGGCACACCCACCCTGCCTAGAATGAGGCCATAGCTGCCCAAATGGTCACTTTGGCTGCTGTGGGATCCCCAGTGTCTCTGTTATTGGGGCAGGAAGAATAAATTATTATTACCCTGATTATGGGAACTGTGCTTGGAACTGTACTTGGCCTTTTGTTATGATGGAGGGACTCACCATCAACTAAGTAGCACTCACTAGGCAAGGGTCATAGGTTCCAAAACTCTGTGAATTGAGAGAGGCTGGGGACAAGTATTAATACTTGGTGGCATGGGCCTCTTGGTGAGGGCCTACATGCTAATTGCACTTCCTCCTCTCTCCATTGTGGAATATCAGAGCTAATTTTGATTTCATTAGAAGTCTAGTTACAGGCTGCTGAGCTCACTTTGGGCTAATGATGCACCAGCACTGAGGCTCACCTACTATAAGCTGAATTCACCAAAGAGCTGAACTGACTAAGAGCTGAAATCACTGAGCATTGTGTTAAGTAGGGGGGGAGCCTGAAGATATATTGCGGAGCAGTTTGCGGGACGGCTGGTGGAGCAGTTCATAGGACGGCGGGAGCTGCTGGTGGGACGCGGAGCAGTTTGTGGACCGGCTGGTGGAGCAGTTCGTGGGACGGCGGGAGCCGTTTGTGGGCCGCAGAGCGGAGCTGAGCGAAGCGGTTCGTGGGGTGGCTGGCAGAGCGGAGCGGAGCTGTGGGGCAGTCAGCTTCAGATCATGTAAGGTGCCTCTTACCCCCTGCCCCTATCTCCACCCAGGTTGGGAGGTAAAGCTCTGCAGATAAACTTTCGAACTCTGGGGCTGCCCTGACCAGGGACGGAGACTTTTGGGTCATTGGACTTTTGGGACTTTGGGTGATTTCGGGTTGCTGGACTCAAGAACCAAAGGGAAAGGGCATGCCCCAATTTGCTTGCTTTTTTGCTCATGGGTTGTGTTACGAATCCTGTTGGTGGTGTTTCCGCAACATAATGCCCCATTGTTTCTCTCTGTTATTAAAAGGCTTTTTGCTACACTCAGACTCTGTGCTTGCGAGAGGGGAAGTATTGCCTCTTGGAGGCGCCCAGCAGGGGTGGTATATATTTGTCCCAGGTCACTGGGTGGGGGCTCGAGCCGGTTTGCATTGTGTTATTGGAATGGATCCCCTAGATATTGAACCCGGCCCTTGTTGCTGCCAACTCTGACGGGCAGAAGGGTTACATTTATGTAGTGCTCAAAGGCCCCAATAGAGATTGGGATCCCATTGTGCTGGGCGTTGTACAAACATTAAGAAGAGACAATCCTTGCCCTGAAGATCACATGAGTCTATTATATTTTCCATTTAGGTCTTTTCTTACTCCTTCCTTTCTTTCTCTGTATAGTTTATGAAGAAATAAGTGAAACAGTGTACATATGAAATCTGTTCCTGATAGGTTTATAGACCACAGAGCAAGTACAAACTAAACATATTAATTACCCTATTTACAGCCCTAAAGCAGTATTCCTTGATCAAATTCATCTGTTTAGCAATGAAATAAGACAGTATAAAAAGATGGTTTCTTTTGAGGTTGTGTTTATATAGTGTGCAGTGATTATGTAATTGGTCAGAATAATGAACAGTGTATTAGTCGCTAATTAGCATCTCAAATCACCACAGAAACAGACTATACATTTATTTTCATTTTAAATTTTATTTTCTAGTGTGAATAAGTGGAAAACATCAGAAGAAATATAATAAACCCTTCTCTTACACCAAAAGGAGACTATAATATATTTAGATTGTCATTCCGTCAAATTAGAAAAATATGACTCAGAATATGGGACATGAAAGAAAACAAACTGGTGATATCAGAGAGAATTTTAAAACTGAATATCACTCCTGAGTGTTTGTCGGTACATTTCTTATACTGTATAGTGCTGAGTAACTAAAGTTGTTTGGACATTGAGAAAGTACTATGCCTGTTAATTATGCAAACAGCACAAAAACTAAGCCACCATACAGGAAGGATGGTCTTGTGGTTAATGCACTAACTTCTAGGACTCAAGAGACTTTAATTTTAATTCATGGATTTGCTAACTGTTTCTTGTGTGACTTTGGGCAAGTCACCTGGGTCCCAATCTCTCAAAGACTTATGCACAAGCTTAATTTTAAACATGTGACTTGTCCCATTGAATTCAATTATATTTTCCCACAAAGTATTTCAGTGACATTTTTTTCATTTCTGCCTAAACATTCTCCAGAATGTTTCAGGTTTTCATTGAAAAACCAAGGACACAAAAACTTTTGGTCTTTCTATGAAAATCTTTTTTTTTTTTTTGGTACAAAAACACCGTACTCTGTCAAAAAGATGTTTCATCAGAAAATTTTCCACCTGCTGTAGTTTAAGGGGCCTACAAATTGAAGGCTCTCAAAGTCCTGAACGTACGGGTGCAGCAGCCACTCCTACATTCCACGGGCCGTAACTGTGGCTGTGTTCGTGCTTTATCAGCACCGGGGAAAAGATTCTTCTTCCCCTTTCTCAAAGGGCTTCGTGCAGGGGAGCAGAGTGTTGCCCTGAACATAGCTCTGCTTTTAAATAGGGTCTCAGTCACGAAATGAGAAAAGGGCTAACCCTATCCCAGCTGTTGAAAACGACGAGAATGTTGTCAGGGCCTATTCCCTCTACCCCTTTCCACACAAATGCAGCAACAATGCATGTACGCGCACATAATCGCTGTCATCAGTTTGCTCTAACAAATAATTTGACTCCTGTATTTGTGAAAAAGCTGGGCTGGACGGAGAAGTTCTGTTGAAGATCTCCATTCACAGGAGATGCGTCTTGTTTACTCTCCGTTTGAGTGGTGAAGTGGAAATATTTTAAGAACTAGCTGACGCGGCACATTGCTTTGGTGCTGGTTTTTTGGGCAATGAATGATTTCAGTGTCGCCACGGCAAAGACAGGGTAAGATTAGAATGGGTTAGGTTATTCTGTGACCAAAGGTTAGACAAAGGAATATCAATAATTTAGGGTAGGTTTTTATGGGAAGTAGCACAGTTTCTCATACAGAATAATCATGATTTCACCACTTGGGACAACAGCAGAAATACAAATAGTTTGTTCTTTCCAACTAAAGCTGTGCAAAGCCTGCCTATTCCAGTTCCCCTGGGTTTCAGCACACAAGTTTAGCTCACATTTCACCCCACCAGTTTTGCATTACATTTTGTGTTGATGTATTCCCCAATTCAAGCAAAACTCAAACCAGCAGTTGCCTCCAAGTTTGGAGAAGTTCAGTAAGACAACAGTGGAACTCACTCTGATCTACCGGCTCCAAGAATGCACCTACTCCAACAAAGTCTGGATCCTGTCTTCCCTGGTTTGGTCCCCTGCAAGGGTGTCAACCAATATACAACATTCCCCTCCCCTCCTTTTCAGAACTCTGTAGAGGGCAGCTAGTTGGTTGGCTTCTCTCCCGCATCCTTCAACTGTAAAGAGCTATGCAGGAAACCCTCACTACCTTCCTCTCTGCACATCTGCCAGTATTTTCCTGGAGCGTGTGAACTGTCCACCAAGATGTTCCTCCAGCCTTAATTCTGCCTCTTATCTAGGATCTTCCATCAGTTTACGGTCCATGTGCCCCTGAATGCCCTACACCCATGGACAGGTGGATTCAGTAGTAAAGCTGAGGTAGTATGGAAGCAGAGTTGAAATACTAGGCAAAAATTATTCATTGTATGATAATGGAGTGGAGCAGGTGGCTCAAAGCCCTTCACCATGGAAAGCTTTATTCAGGAGAATTTGAGTACACAGGTTATAACACATACAAAAGAGGTTTTCTTACATAAAGAAACTCAAAGAGAAATGTTGCTCTGGCTATATCCCAGTTCAGTCTAAAATCCACTTCCCTCTGCACAGCACTTCCAGGGTGTGGAGGAGCTGCCTGAGTACTGGCAAGTGAAGAGTTAACTCCCTACTTAGCCCTCACGTAGGCTTGAGAGCATAAAGAGAAGCAGCTGGAGACTGAATACTCACTCAGGCTCTCAGAGGGAACAAAGAAAGCTCTGGGCCAAGTCCTAAATTGACATAGATCTTTCTGTTTTCTATTATGATTTATATGAAGGTGGTGCCTAGAGATTGTAACTGACATCATGGCCCCACTACACCAGGTGCTGGGCAAACACGTGGTAAGAAACAGTCCCTGTGCCAAAGAGCATAGACCCAGATCCTCGAATGTATTTAGGCTCCTAACTTCCATTGATTTGAATTGATTCATTCATTGATCCACAACAGTATTTAGGCACCAAGCATCCATTGATTTCATTGGTACCTAAATACCTTTGTGGATCTGTCCCTTACAGTCTAAACAGTCAAAGGGAAAGGAAACAAGCAGCGAGAGCACAACTGACTTGCCTGAGGTCACACAGCAGGTCAGTGGCAGAGCTGGGAATAGACCCCCTGTGCTCTTTAGTCACGGTGCAATGCCCTAGCCATAGGACCTCACTACGTCTACTAATCACCTTTCTAAACTCTGTCTCTTCACTCGCAAGCCATTCTCTCTGCTGTCAGGTCACTAATACTGCCCAGCCAATTTCTCTCCCACCTGTTTGGTGATACTGCTCACTCCAACCTGGCTTTACCAGATCATCTTTGATTCGTGCACCTCTAAAATGTTAAAAGATCTAGGTTTATAAATGGCCAGAACATTTTGGTTTCCTGTCTACATTCCAAACACACACATTTCAGCTATAACCTTCATGCATATGAATAGCGTCACCCTGGTACAACTCTAGCAGTTCAGATAATTGGTGGTTTGCAGATATAATTTGTCCACCATAATTGTGGGTATGCAAATTGTAAATACTCCACAAGAAAAAGACATTAGAAAGCAATTAGAAAGGCTGGGGCAGTATATTAGATCTGCTGTACTGCAGGATTGTAGAGCTCATGAAAAGTACGGTAGAGAAGAGGGAGAAAGAGCAGGAGATGCTTGTATTTTGTGACTGAGTTGTGTGTTTGAATATTGCTAAAAGACATTGACTAACAATCTTGAGGGAACAGAATGTACAAATAATAGATAATGCAAGAGTCCATTTGAACTACTGTATTCCTGATGACACATTGTTCCATTAGCCTGGAGATAGAGGTCTGCCAAAGAGTAGCCAGATCACTGCTGAAAACAGAGCTGTGTTGAGAATCTGCTAGAGAGGTGGGAAGTTGGAGAGACTGTACTTTGGTGTCTGGAGGTTTCAAATCTTCTTTCTGTGTTTAAATAAAATATAAGAATGTGTTAAGGAAATCCAAATGGCGACTTTGTAGCTCTTCTCTGTCTATTTATGTTTTGCAAATAATTATTTATCCAGTCATCAGATACAGGCACTTTGTCTGTCCGATCACCTGATCTAAGGAAAGACCACTGCAGTGAGAGGAAGCTTACGTTATGCTTGAAACAAGACAAGATGTAAGTGCATCCAGATCTCCTGCAGCAGGGCACCTTTCATAGAGAATGCGTTGTCTCCAGTTTCAGTGGGGTTTTGTTCTAGGTAGTGACTAGTGCATCATATCTGCCATCTAGGGAGGGAGAGGCAGTCTTTTGTGCACTTGGTCTCTGGCCCATTGAAAACTTTGAATTGGATCAGATACAGTATATAGTTTGCTGAGGACCAGTGTGATGTATTTGTGTTTACCTGTTTTCCTTTTAGGAGACACAGTGGTGGATTAGCCACTGGGCCAATGGTGCCCATGCCCAAGAGTCCCAGCCAATTGGGGGACCCTGGAAAAATGGGCACCCCCATGCCCCGAACCCACTCCCTGGGAGCGGCACCAGGCAGGGGGCTGGGCAAGCCTCCATGCCCCGGCCCCATTTCCCTGGGAAGAGCGCTGGGGTGGGGTTGGGGGTGGATTTAGGCAGAAGGGGTGTGGAGCATTCCCCACTTGCTCTGGCCCAGGCCCCCACAAATCCCTAATCCACGTCTAAGGACACAGACCACTGCAGTTTGGACCGGCTCCTGTTTCTGTGTGTCTTCCGTTGATTTAAATGCAGTGCTGCTGATTTACCCCAAAGTAAGCTCTAGCCAGATATGTTCTTTTGTAGATAATACGAAAAAAAGCAAAAAGGAAACAAACAAAATGATTTAAGCTAAATGTGTTCTCTTCTCGGGACTCAGAACAGTTTGGGATCCCCTCTAATGCAGGTCTAATTTCTGTAGATCTGGGAGTTTTGTGTAAATACATTAAACAGGATTTAGTCCAGGAAGCATATATGTTCTTCCCCTCTTCCCCTCCTCCAAATAAGAACTGTCCCCAATTCTGTCAACATCATTACGTTAGTGGAAATTTCTCAGAAGGAAGTTATCCTACAACTGCCAAAAACCCCTACCAACACAAGACATGCCACTGCACACGCTTCTCCCTCTGGGAAGAGGATGGAAGAACAAACAATATATGACAGATGTTAGTCATATTGTTTAATACACAGCTGGAAAGTGCTCAGATACTACGGTGATGAATCCTGTATAAGAATGCAGGAGAATAGAACTACGGGGTTCCTTAGACTTGCACTAGCTTCTGTCAGAGACGGCAGGCTACTAGAGTAGATGGATTCCTGGTCTGATCTGGTCTGGCAATTCCTGGTCTTAACCAACCAGTAAAACCAATTTATGGCTGTTTTTGTGGTGCTATTGCAACACAAAGCACCTGGAACCTATTGATGAATTTACCTCTCAGTTCTTCAGGGTCCCCATCAAGGCCTAGCACGTTATAGGTAGAGACCCGCTGTATGAGGCTTGGAGTTTGCTTAATTATCAAAAATGAATCTTTATCATAAGCTTCTCCAAAGCTATTTCATCATGGAATGCCTCTTCTGGCTTTTACTCTGTTATTTTTTAACTATATCATTTTCTGTATGTCGGTGTTTTGGACGTTACAGCAGAGGCAGGATGAAATATTATGTACCGCCCCTGTGTTTTATAAACTTCCGTGCTTGATTGTTATTAGTCTGAGCCCCCACAGCTGAGGGTGACTGATGCCAGCACTCCAAAGAAGCCGTTTCCCAATAATTGTCGCTGGCATCTTTCATTAGCTTGAGGTTGTTAAGGGTCACCTGAGGAGAATAAAATAAACTGCCTACTTTACATGATTAATTTCTACCCATTCCCATCTCCATTCAGAAGCTAGGGCTTACTTCGCAGTGGTGCTCAGAAGTCTGCAGCCCCGTAGCTTGCAAGCAGGGTATCTCAGGGCTTGTTAGAAGTGTTTGTTTCCATGCCTGGCAGTGAAGGAGTGTCTGCTGATGATTTTGGATGAGATCAAGATTTCCGTTGGTCCTTCAGTTAATTTTCTGTCCTAGACATTTTTAAAACAAAAGCATATTTATATTCCTGTTGTTGTGACTAAATTATGCTATTTGGGGAAAAAACAATTTTGAAAATGAGATGTGTGTGTGTATTACTGAAAATTTGTAACTCCTCCTTTAATCACCTTGGCAGTTATAAACACTCAACATTTATCCCTTTATGGAAGACTTGTAAAACCTCAGTGAGGTTAGGTGGGCAAGCCAGTCTACAAGAAGTTCTTTTCTTATTTATGAGACTAAGGAATGATGAAAAGACTCAAGACTTGGTCCTAAGCTCATTGAAGGCACTGGGAATCTTTCGATTGACTTTGCTGGTCTTTGGATTGGGCAATAACAACTTCTGCACTGAGCATCTGGACTGCAGAGAGCCATGTGGCATAGTAATAACACTGAGCATTTTACATTAATCTTGCCTCAGCATGAGGGCTGGACTAGATGACCTCTTGAGGTCCCTTCCACTTCTGCTGTTCTGTGATTTTTCAAAGTGTTGTGCACATCGACGTGTTGGTATTCTTCATGGTGCAGGTAGGCTCCAGGTGAGGAGCTGCTGGAGTCCTGTGGGACACCAGATCTTTGCAGATCTCTTGGTAGTGCGCCAGATGTACCATGAGCTCAGGGGCAAGCCCTGTAGGTACTGTCACAGGGCAGCTGCCCCTCACTGGTAGGTAAGGGGTTGAAGCCACCCTGGGGAAGTTGTGCGGGAGGCACCCATTGAGGAAAAGGCTTATATTGCCAGCCAATCAGGAGAAGCTTTATTGGAACAGCCAATCAGGGCCAGGCTGGCCCATATAAGAAGAAGCTGCTGAGCAGAGGAGGGGGCAGTCACTCCCTGAAAGGCAAGGGAGGAGGGCTGGATGCTTAGAGGGCGGGAGCATCATGGACAGAGCAGTGCTGGGCAGAGTCAGTAGAGTAGGAGAAAGCTCCAGGCTGATGACTGCCAAACTGAGATCTAGCACCTGGGTCGGGGGGAAAGGTGTCTCTCCCGGCCGCGGAAGCTCTGGGGTTGGGGCTGCAGGATAGGCACCCCTCCCCCAGCCCAGCAGGTCCGATCCAGGGGAGGGCCGCCCCAGCCATGCCTCGGTCTGGCCGGGGGGAGGGCTGCCCTGGCTGTGCCTGGATCCAGTCTGGGCTGTGCCACTCTGGCCATGGCAGGTCTGGGCCACAGGTGGATTTGGGGCCGGGGGAAGAGTGCCCCTCCCGCAGCAGGTTGGGGACCGGGCTAGGTGGGGCCCGGGGAGGGGCGCGCAGCTTACAGAGAACTTAGGCAGGTATACATACATGCATACATAGACAAAGCTTCTAATATCCAGATGGTCCGAATAATATCAGGATGTCTGGTCAAAGTAAATGTGCTATAGTAACATATGGACTGTCCTTGTAATGGAAACGCTTTCATACCAAGTACGCCCACAAGAGAGGCTAGGTATTTAGAAATTTGGTCACCCTTTAGTGCATATTTAAAGGAGGAGGGCTCTCTAGACAGCAAGCCAGAGTCTTTAGCCAGGTTCTTTGACTATGAACCTGATTCTGAATAAGTAATAAGTAATGAACAATGCAGCATTGTAATGTTTTATTGTAACTTTGCCTTAATAAAAGGGGGGGAGGGGATATGCAGCACTGTTCATAGGTTTGGAAGGACCAATAAATCATAGAATCATAGAATCATAGAACCATAGAATATCAGGGTTGGAAGGGACCCCAGAAGGTCATCTAGTCCAACCCCCTGCTCGAAGCAGGACCAATTCCCAGTTAAATCATCCCAGCCAGGGCTTTGTCAAGCCTGACCTTAAAAACCTCTAAGGAAGGAGATTCTACCACCTCCCTAGGTAACGCATTCCAGTGTTTCACCACCCTCTTAGTGAAAAAGTTTTTCCTAATATCCAATCTAAACCTCCCCCATTGCAACTTGAGACCGTTACTCCTCGTTCTGTCATCTGCTACCATTGAGAACAGTCTAGAGCCATCCTCTTTGGAACCCCCTTTCAGGTAGTTGAAAGCAGCTATCAAATCCCCCCTCATTCTTCTCTTCTGCAGACTAAACAATCCCAGCTCCCTCAGCCTCTCCTCATAAGTCATGTGCTCTAGACCCCTAATCATTTTTGTTGCCCTTCGCTGGACTCTCTCCAATTTATCCACATCCTTCTTGTAGTGTGGGGCCCAAAACTGGACACAGTACTCCAGATGAGGCCTCACCAGTGTCGAATAGAGGGGAACGATCACGTCCCTCGATCTGCTCGCTATGCCCCTACTTATACATCCCAAAATGCCATTGGCCTTCTTGGCAACAAGGGCACAGTGCTGACTCATATCCAGCTTCTCGTCCACTGTCACCCCTAGGTCCTTTTCCGCAGAACTGCTGCCTAGCCATTCGGTCCCTACTCTGTAGCGGTGCATTGGATTCTTCCATCCTAAGTGTAGGACCCTGCACTTATCCTTATTGAACCTCATCAGATTTCTTTTGGCCCAATCCTCCAATTTGTCTAGGTCCTTCTGTATCCTATCCCTCCCCTCCAGCGTATCTACCACTCCTCCCAGTTTAGTATCATCCGCAAATTTGCTGAGAGTGCAATCCACACCATCCTCCAGATCATTTATGAAGATATTGAACAAAACCGGCCCCAGGACTGACCCCTGGGGCACTCCACTTGACACCGGCTGCCAACTAGACATGGAGCCATTGATCACTACCCGTTGAGCCCGACAATCTAGCCAGCTTTCTACCCACCTTATAGTGCATTCATCCAGCCCATACTTCTTTAACTTGCTGACAAGAATGTTGTTGTGCAAGGTAATATGGTTCCCTAGGTACAGCTCTTTACATGCAGCTCTTAACAAGGGTGAAGAAGATTAAGAGGTATAAAAATATGATCACATTGTTACTCACTTTACACACATTTATAATTAAAATTAACCAATTTATTTGAGCATAAGCTTTCGTGAGCTACAGCTCACTTCATTGGATGAAGTGAGCTGTAGCCCACGAAAGCTTATGCTCAAATAAATTGGTGAGTCTCTAAGGTGCCACAAGTACTCCTTTTCTTTTTGCGGATACAGACTAACACGGCTGTTACTCTGAAACCTATAATTAAAATTGTTTTCTTTAAATGAAGATTATTATTATTTATAGCACAGAAGCATGCAGAGGCCCCAGCTGAGATCAGGTCTCCTGTACAAACACGAGAGACAGTCCCAGCCTTGAAGAACGTGCAATTTAAGAGACAAGACAGGCAAACGGAAGGAGGGGAAACAAAGGCATAGGAAGTCAAAGTGTTTTGCCAAAAGCCACAGGCAGAGCCAGTAACGGAACACACATCTCCAGAATCTGATGCCTTTGGCCTATCCATTGGGCAACACAGCCTCTCTATAATCATTAACTTACTTCCTATGGGCAACACAGAATAGGTGCTGTTCTGCAGCTGGTTTTTGTTGTTTAATTTATTTGGGAGTCTATTTAAATTCCTAATGTAACTGCGGTGTTGAGGATGACAAATCAACCTTGACTTCAGCATAAGGAAAACTGCCACAAGACAACTGGGAAGCTTATAGAGAAAGAGAGAGAACAACTGCAGGGTAAAGATTCAATTTCCTAGCTACAGAAGGATCTGGTAAGCCGAAACCAGTCTATTTGGCTGAACTATGTGTATTCCCAAAAGCCAGCCAGATGCTGGAATGAGAGAGAGAAGATCCCAAGAGAGAGAAGAAAGTTCTTAACAGGGGGAAGGAGTGTGTCAGTTGTAAACAATACAGAAAGAAAAAAAGAGATAAAAGCTGAAAGAGAAAAGTAGAACTGTCCATAGCAGTGCACAAGGAAACTCCATTGGGAGGCAGCTGAACAGACCTGAGAGGGAGCAGTAGAGACATGGAAGTGCTTTGAAGACACTGGTTTATTTAAATAAAATTCCCCAGGCTGGTGTCTGTAACAAGACCTGTGGGACAGTGGAGCTCCTGCACTGAACAATATGAGTGCTCTGTAGTTGCAAATGTCACACCAGAACACCAGCTCACACCCCCATTCCTGGGTTGACTGGGGAGTAAAATTTTTACTCTGTTGCACATTGTGATACAACTAGATAGATCTGGAACAAAAATCAATACAGATACTGGGCAAGAACTTAGTCACATTGCACTCTGAGACTGTGGGTAACTGCCAAGAGATTCTGTGTTCATAGAAGAAAACCAAGAAGAGAAGGGGAAGTGGTTTCACAGTTTGTGGCATTCTTAAGAGGAGCTTGCTAACAGCTGTGTTACATAACACCCTTTGCAGCATGCTAGTGCGTGGTTTACACAGTGCATGGTCTCCAAGCCGCTGCTCACAACCAAAGAGATGTGGAAACCACCATTTCTTTTACCATTGTTGCAAGGGGATTACAAATGTACTGAGTACATCTACAAAAGTGCACATGGAAACAAGACTTTCAAGCAAACAGGCAGGCAGGAGAGACTGCTAGTAATGTGGCAAGACCACATTACTTACTAGAAGCAGCCAGAGATCTCATAGACTCATAGATATTAAGGTCAGAAGGGACCATTATGATCATCTAGTCTGACCTCCTGCACAACGCAGGCCACAGAATCTCACCCACCCACTCCTGCAATAAACCTCTCACCTATGTCTGAGCTATTGAAGTCCTCAAATCATGGTTTAAAGACTTCAAGGTGCAGAGAATCCTCCAGCAAGTGATCCATGCCCCATGCTACAGAGGAAGGCGAAAACCCCCCAGGGCCTCTTCCAATCTGCCCTGGAGGAAAATTCCTTCCCAACCCCAAATATGGCGATCAGCTAAACCCTGAGCATATGGGCAAGACTCACCAGCCAGATACCCAGGAAAAAATTCTCTGTAGTAACTCAGATCCCACCCCATCTAACATCCTATCACAGGCCATTGGGCCTATTTACCATGAATAGTTAAAGATCAGTTAATTGCCAAAATCACGTTATCACATCATACCATCTCCTCCATAAACTTATTGAGTTTAATCTTGAAGGCAGATAGGTCTTGAAGCCAGATCTGCTGATGCCCACTACTGAATGTGCTATCTAGAGACTGTGTGCAACGCTCAGCCATTATGGTCCGTCAGACCACCTGATAAGTGACAATGAACCCTGTTTATAACTGATGAGTTCATACTTTTATGGAGATTAATGGTGAGCATCAGATCCAATCAGCATCATTCCATCCAGCCTCCAAGAGGTTAGAAGAGGCTCAATATTTTCCAATAGACCAATAGATTTTAAGAACAGACAGGACCATAATGATAACCTAGGCTTACCTGTATAACACAGGCCAGAGAATGTCATTCCTGTAGCTAGCCCATTAAGGTAGGGTTGAACATCTTTTTCAGTGAGCCATCTGATCTTGATTTAAAGACTCCAAGTGATAGAGAATCTAACACATTCACAGCTAATGTATTTGCAGAGTATCAGAGGGGTAGCCATGTTAGTCTGGATCTGTGAAAGCGGCAAAGAGTCCTGTGGCACCTTATAGACTAACAGACGTGTTGGAGCATAAGCTTTCGTGGGTGAATACCCATTTCTTTGGATGCAGACTATTTACAGAGTTAACTACCTTCATCATTATTCCAGTGCTGTACTTTGCTGACTTGAACTTGTGATCTTGTTAGGCCTTTGCTAAACTAAAAATTCCCTCTCAAACCAATATTGTCTCTTTGTGCAGGTACTTAGAGACAGTGATTAAGTTACTTCTTAATTTTCTCTTCAATAAGCTAAATAAATCAAGCTCCTTTATTCTCACAGTATAAGATATGTTTTCAAGACCATGAAGCTTTGATACATAGCTCTTCTCTGAACCTTTGACAATTTTTCTAAACATCCCTTTTTAAATGGACACCAGAACGAGGGTACTAGGCCCTGCTCTGCTCCTAACTTGCTGTGTGACTGTGGACAAATCATTTCTGCTCCTTTTATCTTATCTATTTAGACTGTAAGCAAAGACTGTTTCTTAGTCTTTGTTTTTACAGTGCCTGGCACTATGAGGAGCCTTCCAATGCTACTGTAATTCAATAATAAAAGTATCTTGTTAGTCCTTTTTGCCACAGGATCAAGTTGGGAACTCCCATTCACTTGGTTTACCATGACCCCTAAGTCCTTTTCAGAGTCACTATTTCCCAGAATATGTCCTGTAAGAATAAAATCCCTCATCTTGCAAGGTATAAATAAACAAGCTTTATTATTCTTCACAAGTAAAATAAGTAGTTCATAAATGCATGCTAGCTTATTATCTTATCAAAATAATAGCACCAGCCCCTGCAAAGGGCTTCATCACTTCTAGTATTTGGACAGCAGCTGGGTATCTGTTTTGACTTACTGAACCCCGAAAGATGGCATCAGAGCAAGAGGCACAAGTATAGTACATTGACAAGGAACAGGAGCCAGAAATGGAGTTTTCAAACCCGGCCAAGCAATCCTGGCTTGTAACTATGCTACAAGATATAAACCGGTTCCTTCTTTACCCTTCACCGGGGCAAAACATGTACAGTGGACACACAGTATTACTTGGTGAAGGCAGTTTGATCCCTTCATTGACTGAGTTAGATGAAAGTCGAGGAGTTACACGTCCAAAAGATGTGGAGGTTCTGTGCCATTGTATCAAAAGTTCTTTCATTCTGGAACCATCTCCATTATTGCTCTTTACTGATCATCTTGTATCATCTTTGTTTTCTGGGCTGTCTTTTGTGCCGTTATTCCTATTTCCTGTGCACTATGCACAGGCGACAGTTCCAGCTTCTTTCCACAACCGAGAAGCCAGTCAATAAAAATCAAATCCCATTCTCATTTGAATTTAGAATGTAAGTGAGAATGCCCTGCCACAGACTTCCTATGTGATCTTGGGACAGTCATGTAATCTGTCTGTGCTCCAGTTCCTTATCTGTAAATATAATAGTGCTTCCCCCACAACAGAGGATCTGTGAGGGTATAATTAAAGATTGTGAGGTGCTCAGATACTTTGGTAATGGGGCCGTAGAAATACCTAAGCTAGATAGCCTAAACTAGAATCCTAAATTGTCTAGCCTCACGGATCTTGAACACAAAAAAGAAGCCTACAAGAAGTGGAAGGTTGGACATATGACCAGGGAAGAGTATAAAAATATTGCTCGGGCATGTAGGAATGAAATCAGGAGGGCCAAATCGCACCTGGAGCTGCAGCTAGCAAGAGATGTCAAGAGTAACAAGAAGGGTTTCTTCAGGTATGTTGGCAACAAGAAGAAAGCCAAGGAAAGTGTGGGCCCCTTACTGAATGAGGGAGGCAACCTAGTGACAGAGGATGTGGAAAAAGCTAATGTGCTCAATGCTTTTTTTGCCTCTGTCTTCACTAACAAGGACAGCTCCCAGACTGCTGCGCTGGGCATCGCAACATGGGGAGTAGATGGCCAGCCCTCTGTGGAGAAAGAGGTGGTTAGGGACTATTTAGAAAAGCTGGACGTGCACAAGTCCATGGGCCCGGACGAGTTGCATCCGAGAGTGCTAAAGGAATTGGCGGATGTGATTGCAGAGCCATTGGCCATTATCTTTGAAAACTCGTGGCGAACGGGGGAAGTCCCGGATGACTGGAAAAAGGCTAATCTTTAAAAAAGGGAAGAAGGAGGATCCTGGGAACTACAGGCCAGTCAGCCTCACCTCAGTCCCCGGAAAAATCATGGAGCAGATCCTCAAGGAATCAATCCTGAAGCACTTACACAAGAGGAAAGTGATCAGGAACAGTCAGCATGGATTCACCAAGGGAAGGTCATGCCTGACTAATCTAATCGCCTTCTATGATGAGATTACTGATTCTGTGGATGAAGGGAAAGCAGTGGATGTATTGTTTCTTGACTTTTTTCTTGACTCTTAGCAAAGCTTTTGACACGGTCTCCCACAGTATTCTTGTCAGCAAGTTAAAGAAGTATGGGCTGGATGAATGTACTATAAGGTGGGTAGAAAGTTGGCTAGATTGTCGGGCTCAACGGGTAGTGATCAATGGCTCCATGTCTAGTTGGCAGCCGGTGTCAAGTGGAGTGCCCCAGGGGTCGGTCCTAGGGCCGGTTTTGTTCAATATCTTCATAAATGATCTGGAGGATGGTGTGGATTGCACTCTTAGCAAATTTGCGGATGATACTAAACTGGGAGGAGTGGTAGACACGTTGGAAGGCAGAGATAGGATACAGAGGGACCTAGACAAATTGAAGGATTGGGCCAAAAGAAACCTGATGAGGTTCAATAAGGATAAGTGCAGGGTCCTGCACTTAGGACGGAAGAACCCAATGCACAGCTACAGACTAGGGACCGAATGGCTAGGCAGCAGTTCTGCGGAAAAGGACCTAGGGGTTACAGTGGACGAGAAGCTGGATATGAGTCAGCAGTGTGCCCTTGTTGCCAAGAAGGCCAATGGCATTTTGGGATGTATAAGTAGGGGCATAGCGAGCAGATCGAGGGACGTGATCGTTCCCCTCTATTCGACATTGGTGAGGCCTCCTCTGGAGTACTGTGTCCAGTTTTGGGCCCCACACTACAAGAAGGATGTGGATAAATTGGAGAGAGTCCAGCGAAGGGCAACAAAAATGATTAGGGGTCTGGAACACATGACTTATGAGGAGAGGCTGAGGGAACTGGGATTGTTTAGTCTGCGGAAGAGAAGAATGAGGGGGAATTTGATAGCTGCTTTCAACTACCTGAGAGGTGGTTCCAAAGAGGATGGTTCTAGACTATTCTCAGTGGTAGAAGAGGACAGGACAAGGAGTAATGGTCTCAAGTTGCAGTGGGGGAGGTTTAGGTTGGATATTAGGAAAAACTTTTTCACTAGGAGGGTGGTGAAGCACTGGAATGCGTTACCTAGGGCGGTGGTGGAATCCCCTTCCTTAGAAGTTTTTAAGGTCAGGCTTGACAAAGCCCTGGCTGGGATGATTTAATTGGGGATTGGTCCTGCTTTGAGCAGGGGGTTGGACTAGATGACCTCCTGAGGTCCCTTCCAACCCTGATATTCTATGATTCTATGATTCTATATGTAGTATGAGTCTGCATTAACAATTAGGAGGGATACAGATTTTCCCCTTACATGCAAATACACATATATACTTGCTAAAAGCCATCTTATTTAGAGAAAAGACTGTAAACACACATAACCAAAGAAATGCTCACGGATCATTAAAAAGCTGCAGTCTATTGCTACCATTATCTTTAAAGGGATTCTGCTTAAAAGGCTGCCAAAAGTAAATCCTCAAACTAAAAGGAATATACCATACATGGGATGGGGCTAATGTTTTGTGGCAGCTTGTGGCCAATGGTGTCAAATGATTGAAATTTACTTGTTTAATTATAAGTCGAATTCTTGCACCGTAATTATAAGACTTGAAATCAATGGAGAGCAATTGGATTATCAAGGAATGTTGCCTTTATGGGATATAAATTATTGTCAGACTGAAACCATTTATAATCTAATATTCTACTGTCTAGCATTGTTTATTTTTTAACTATAATACAAGAAAGTTAATTCTCCAGTTACAATTCAATAGATTACCTGGAGTTTATTCTACTGTATGGGACAGATATTAGATTTAACAGTTACTTATTTGCCAGTGGAAGAAAGCTTACTCATCTTAACAGTGGGATATTTTAATTAATCTGGTTTCATGGAACAGACAGAGAATTATTCTGCTTTCAGTTACCCCTGTGTAAATCAGGAGTAACTCTGCTGAAATCACTGTATTTGTATGCATGTAAATCAGATCAGAATCATGCCCATTGATTTTTCTTCTTTATATGATTGTCTTCTGCTTTAATTATCACCCGGAAGAAGCCTCCAGTTAAATAACACAATTCTAATCATAGGGCTTGTAGTCTGAACGCTATATTTTGTTCAAATCTTGGAATGAGATGACCAGCTCATGATCTTGTCTGATTGCAATTGAAAACCAGTTATGTGCAAAATATTAATCTGACAGAGTTTTGGGGAATAGAAATTAAAATCAAGAAGCTTTTAAAGCAAAAAATAAAAATCACTCACCCCAGTTGGGTTAGTGATTGGCTTAAGACATAAAAAAGGGTTTTTTTTCTGAATCAGTGGGTGTTTTCATTATCCAGTTAAACATCTTTTGCCACTTTTTACCCCCTCCTTTACGAGACTCTTCCCTTTACTTTATTTTGAAAGTTGAACAGATACACGACTTGTTAGAACTGGGAACACAATATTTTTACCTGATAAAACAGTCCAAGTTTGGAGTTTCTCAGCATATTTCTAACCCAAAAACGTGTGTTACTCACTGGAGGCAAGAGAATTGAGGTATTTTTTAAAGAAAGACAAAAAGAAAAATAAAGAAAGAAAATCACTTTTCCGTGAGTGCTGCACTACCCTTGAACTCTACCTGCTAAAATATTGCATGCTTATGTATTCATTTTTCAGCTAAGCTCAACAGAAACTCTTTCACTTGTAACATGCCACAGGGAACATTTTTGAGGGGAAAAAAATCTTTCTAAACATATCACTTCCCAAGGTAGGATTCTTACTGCACAAATATCACTTGTTTATTGTTTTTCTCCCTATTAAAGTTAAAGAAAATAAATAAAAGTTGCCATTTTCAGTTGACTCAATTCTTTGTTCATATGGACTTCGCAATACATGGCATCAAAATAAAATTTTTGCGGTTGACTCTTATTTAATGTGTCATGATTTAGCGAGATGCCTTTTTTCTTCCCACATGGGAAGTGTCAGAGTGATAGAAAATAAACAATTTTCTTAACCATCTAACTACTCCTGAGAAAAATCATCGCTGACCATACAATTCACTCTTGAATTTTCAAAATTAACTCATGATTTTGGGTACCTAAATAGAAGCACCCTCAAGGGACCTGATTTGCAGAAAGTTCTGTGCAACCACCCTCTACAAATCAGCTCTCTTTAAGGGGTCTCAAGTTGAGCACAAACATTGAGACACCTAAAATCACTAATCGTTTCTGAAGCTCTTGGCTAGCACACAGTGAACTTTGAATACGTAGCTGTCATATTGTCTTAGAATATAATGAAGAATGATAGACAATTAATTTGCTTATTTGTATTTTGGTCAGATTTACAAATTCTCATTTATGTATTTAAAAAATCTTATTAGTGTTGTATGCCCTAAAATAATATGGACAGGAAGTCAAATTACTGCTTCTGCCACCAACTAGAGATGGAATACAGGTCCTCCCTGTTTAACTGAGGTCAGGTTCACTAAAGCTCTGGGTTAACCAAAGATGATTAAGCCCCCTGATGTACGTTGCTAAGTTCCTTAGGAACTTCCAAGTGAAGAGACAGAGTGTAAGAGTAACCTTTGGTATCAATGGATGTTGACTCTTGTAGTGTGCCTTTGGTAACCCTAATCCCGGTGACTAGGTCTTGGAAATAAACTTTACTGTAAACTCCCTAGGTTAGAGATCATCTTATTGTCCTGTGTTTGTACAGCACCTAACAATGGAGTCCTAACCCAGGACTAGGGCTCTACCAAATTCATGGTCCATTTTGGTCAATTTCATCATCATAGGACTTTAAAAATAATACATTTCATGATTTCAGATATTTAAATCTGAAATTTCACTGTGTCGTAACTGTAGGGGTCCTGACCCAAAAGGGAGCAGTGTGTGTGTGTGTGGGGGTCCTCAAGGTTATTGTAGGGGTGTCATGGTATTGCCACCCTTACTTCTGCGCTGCTGCTGGCGGTGGCACTGTCTCCAGAGTTGGGCAGCCGGAGAGCGGCGGTTGCTGGCCAGGATCCCAGCTGCGAAGGCAGCGCTCCCGCCAGCAGCAGCGCAGAAGTAAGGGTGGCCTGGTGCAGTATTGCTACCCTTACTTCTGCGCTGCTGCTTTCAGAGCTGGGCCATCATCAAGCAGCCGCCGCTCTCCAGCCGCATATTGCCATTCTTTCTTCTGCGCTGCTGCTGGCAATGCTGCCTTCACAGCTCGGTGCCTGGCCAGCAGCTGCGGCTTTTCAGCCACCCAGCTCTGACGGCAGTGCAGAAGTAAGGGTGGCAATACCATGACCCCTCTACAGTAATCTTGCAACTTCCTCCCTCCCCACACAACCCTCTTTTGAGTTGGGACCCCCAGTTTAAGAAATGCTGGTCTCCCCTCTGAAATCTGTATAGTATAGGGTAAAAGTACACAAAAGACCAGATTTCACGGTGGAGACCAGATTTCATGGTCCATGACACGTTTTTCACAGCTGTAGGTCTGTGGTAGGTCCCTACCCATGACTGAGACTCATATACAGTATGATTATACAAATAATAAATAATAACAATAATGACAACTGCTTTTAACTGGACTAGAGAATCAAATTATTTGAAGTATAACTAAAGATCAGATCAATGCAAAGTTATTCTGAGAAATGAATTTGACATTGTAAAGAATATTGGATATTTCTAGTGAAAAGCTTCTCAAATGAAAGTGTTAATAAGTAGAGAAAGAACTAAGATGAATCTAATTAAAATGCACAAACCATAAAGACAAAATTCAGTAGTAAACAAATGGCAGGGACCAATTTGTTTGCAATAAAATGTGCAGGCAAGTGCAACAAAATGTAAAGCACAAGGGCTGTCGTGTCATACAAATGATAAGGGCAAATATTTTGATTATACAGATGGAGGATAAATCTCTGAGGGGAATTTATAAAACAGGGGGTTTGGTTGGGTTCTTTAATAAATCTACAGAGAAAAGATCTGTAACAGGTTGGTTTGTGACATTGGAAATGAAGAAAAAGTGAATTTCAAAACAGATCCTGGAGCTGCATGCAATGTGAACACAGCAAACATATGGAAAATATTACTGAATGCCAGGTACCAAAATTCAAAACTAAGCTCATTTCATGTAGTGGACACAAAATGAGACCCTTGGGTAAAGCCCCTTTGTATGTCTGTATAAAGAACAAGTATCACTAAGAATTTGAAATAATGGAAGAGTAGGTTCCATTTGTACTTGCGTTGAATTGCAGTCTGTAAATGTGGATGCCCAAACACGTGTATTACTTGCCTATAAAACAGGTGTAAAAATACACCATGTACCATCCCATTGGACCTTGGAAACCAAGTGAAAAGTGAACTTGACTGGCTGGAGTAATTAGATGTTGTGCAAATTCAGACACCAATTGACAGGAATAACAGTATACTCACCATCAAAAAACCAAACAAGTTTAAGGTTTCTGTAGATCCTAAAGGAAGTGTTGCCCCAAGGTGGTCATGTCTAGGCTTCAAGATACAAGAGAAAAGGTTTAACATGCATCCTACAAGCTCTTAGTCATGTCCCAGCTACAACCCATGAGAAGATTAGTGCCTGGTGGCCTTCATTTCAACAAGCCTGACAAATAGGGAATGTCGATGTGGTCAGATAGAAAAGGATGTGTCTGGACTTTGCTATTAAGACTTACCACAAATCCTTGGTCTTCTTACTGGGATCCAGGTTACCATCTAAAAGCCTTGTGTGGTGGGGTATACAAACCTCACACTGGACCTGAAGTTACCCACACCCTTCAGAGCCTGCCGAGCATGTTCCAACTGGAGGAGCAGGTAAAAAGGGGCTCAGCAGCCCAGGCAAAGGGCAGTGGACAGGCTGCTGGAGAGAGGAACCCTTTGCCAGGAAGCCAGATGGAGGATTGAGCCAGAGAGAGGATCACAGAGCAGGTAAGGTGCCAGGCAGAGCCTTCTCCAACCATGCTTCTCCAGCTATAGAAAAGCAGACTTTGACTCCCTCAGGGAACTGATGGGTAGGATCCCGTGGGAGGTTAATATGAGGGGGAGAGGAGTCCAGGAGACCTGGCTGTATTTTAAAGAAGCCTTATTGAGGGCACAGGAAGAAACCATCCCGATGTGCAAAAAAGAATGGCAAATATGGCAGGTGACCAGCTTGGCTTAACAGAGAAATCTTTGGTGAGCTTAAACACAAAAAGGAAGCTTACAAGAAGTGGAAACTTGGACAGATGACTCGGGAGGAATATAAAAATATTGCTCGAGCATGCAGGGGTGTAATCAGGAAGGCCAAAGCACAACTGGATTTGCAGCTAGCAAGGGATGTGAAGGGTAACAAGAAGGGTTTGTACAGGTATGTTAGCAACAAGAAGAAGATCAGGGAAAGTGTGGGACCCTTACTGGATGGGGGAGGCAACCTAGTGACAGATGATGTAGGAAAAGCTGAAGTACTCAGTGGTTTTTTTTTGCCTCAGTCTTCACAGACAAAGTCAGCTCCCAGACTGCTGCACTGGGCAGCACAGTAGGGCAGAGTTGAGCATCCCTCAGTGGTGAAAGAACAGGTTAAGGACTATTTAGAAAAGCACAAGTCCATGGGGCTGGATGCACTGCATCCTAAGGTGCTGAGGGGGTTGGCTGATGTAATTGTGGAGCCATTGGCCATTATCTTTGAAAACTCATGGTGATTGGGGGAGGTCCCAGACGATTGGAAAAGGGCAAATATAGTACCCATCTTTTAAAAAGGGAAGAAGGAGAATCCAGGGAACTACAGACCGGTCAGCCTTACCATAGTCCCTGGAAAAATCATGGAGTAGGTCCTCAAGGAATCCATTTTGAAGCACTTGAAGGAGAGGAAGATGATCAGGAACCGTCAACATGGCTTCACCAAGGGCAAGTCATGACTGACCAAACTGATTGCCTCCTATGATGAGATAACTGGCTCGGTGGATATGGGGAAAGCAATGGATCTGATATACCTTGAGATTAGCAAAGCTTTTGATACGGTCTCCCACAGTATTCGTGCCAGCAAGTTAAAAAAGTTTGGATTGGATGAATGGACTATAAAGTGGATAGAAAGCTGGCTAGATTGTCGGGCTCAATGGGTAGTGATCAATGGCTCAATGTCTAATTGGCAGCCGGTATCAAGTGGAATGCCCCAGGGGTTGGTCCTGGGGCCAGTTTTGTTCAACATCTTCATAAATGATCTGGAGGATGGTGTGGATTGCACCCTCAGCAAGTTTGCAGATGACACTAAACTGGGGGAGAGGTAGATATGCTGGAGGGTAGGGATAGTGTCCAGAGTGACCTAGACAAATTGGAGGATTGGGCCAAAAGAAATCTGATGAGGTTCAACAAGGACAAGTGCAGACAAGGACAAGTGCAGAATCCTGCGCTTAGGATGGAAGAATCCCATGCACTGCTACAGGCTGGGGACTGGCTGGGTTTCTGCAGAAAAGGACCTAGGGGTTACATTGGACTAGAAGGTGGATATGAGTCAACAGTGTGTTCTTGTTGCCAAGAAGGCTAACGGCATATTGGGCTGCATTAGGAGGAGTATTGCCAGCAGCTCAAGGAAAGTGATTATTCCCTTCTATTCTGCACTGGTGAGGCCACACCTGGACTACCGTGTCCAGTTTTGGTCCCCCCACTACAGAAGGGATGTGGACAAATTGGAGAGAGTCAAGCGGAGGGCAACGAAAATTATTCAGGGGCTAGGGTACATGACTTATGAGGAGCGGCCGAGGGAACTGGGCTTATTTAGTCTGCAGAAGAGAGGAGTGAGGGGAGATTTGATAACAGACTTCAACTACCTGAAGTGGGGTTCCAAAGAGAATGGATCTAGGCTGTTCTCAGTGGTGGCAGATGACAGAACAAGGAGCAATGGTCTCAAGTTGCAGTGGGGGAGGTCTAGGTTGGATATTAGGAAACACTATTTTACTAGGAGGGTGGTGAAGCACTGGAATGGGTTACCTAGGGAGGTGGTGGAATCTCCTACCTTAGAGATTTTTAAGGCCTGGCTTGACAGAGCCCTGGCTGGGATGATTTAATTGGGGTTGGTCGTGTTTTGAGCAGGGGGTTGGACTAGATAACCTCCTGAGGTCTCTTCCAACTGTAATCTTCTATGATTCTATAGAAACATAGAATCATATTCTATGATTCATGCCCCACCTTCTGTCTTTGAGAACCTGCAGGGCCCTGCTCCTTTGGACTGTTTTTGCATTAAATGAGTGACTGTTTGGACTATAGGGGCCAGACCCCAAACTGAAGGGACATATAGGTAGGAAGTTGCCCAGTTCAGCAGATTTGGACTCACTGCAGAGAGAACCCTGCCAGTTTCACTTCCTACAGGACCCTGGGCTGGGACCTGGTGGAGGGGGAGGGCCTGGGTCCTCCTACTACACCCCCTTAAGGATAGAAGCCTAGGTGTGGGTGGAGAGCAGAAGATTCACAGTTTAGGATCAGGAACAGGCACCTCTACTGCCCTGGCAGAGAGGCACAGGGCCAGAATTCGGATGTGCGGACCACTAGGCTGCCCAGCCCCCATCACATCTTGTTTTAATAAATGCTTTCTCCATTGAAAAGGAAGAACAGCTAAGAGCAATTGAGATTAGGGATGCCAAGTTTACCAGCAACTCAGTCAAAACTTAAACAGATACAGCCAGCATGAAAAGGTGGTAGAACCTGCCAGCAATTTGGCAGAGACAGGTTAGCCAAGAGATGGAATGGTTCTTGAAGAGTTCCCAAACCAGTGGCAAATCAGTGGAGAGTCTGTTTTGAAAAGGTTGAAGGCTTGGTACATCAGAACAGTTGAGAGCTCAAATGCTTGGATCCATCCATCACAATCACTGAATAACAACAAACAGTAGAGGGAGAGCACAGCACAGCATGCGGAGTCCAGGACTATCTGAACAGATTCAGATCTTGATGACACGTGTAATTCTTGCAGAAGTAGTGTGGTGCCAGTTAGAGCCATTTAAAAACCATTCCACTTATTTAGGTGCCTGAATATGGCCTTGAGCCTAACTTTAGGCCTCTATTTTTAAAACATGTTAACCATGGAACATGAGTTATTAGACCCCATACAAGCTAAAAGATATACATGTCATGGAGAGTCAAATACAAGGATCAGTGCTTGGAGCAGCAAGATCTTATCTTATAGATACCCCAACAGTTTGCTTACACAGGCACAGGTCTCAGATTTGTCCCGTTCCTGAGATACCACTGCAAAGGACATCACCACTACACTGAGGGCTGCAGCATGGTCTGGAAGGGTATCAGTATCACCAGGCACAGTGAACCTTTTAGAGCATCATTTTTACAATGCATTCAAAGAGGACCATCTTAATATGAGGCATCAGGCCGCAATGGCCCCTTTTATAGTGGTACATGTTGGGAGCTGATAGCATACTTGAGTTAGAAAGCGTGCTTCTGCAGCTAATATAGTAGAGATATGAATGGAAGGGTTTGCAGTGAGCTGCCAACTCCAACCCCCTGAGACACGTAGAACATCAGAGCTACAAACACCTTGGGAATGGAGGTTGTTCGTAACTCTGAAATGTTCGTAACTCTGAACAAAACATTACGGATGTTCTTTCAAAAGTTTACAACTGAATATTGAGTTTATACAGTTTTGAAACTTTACTATGCAGAAGAAAAATGCTGCTTTTAGCCATCTTAATTGATAAGAAACAAGCACAGAAACAGGTTCCTTACCTTGTCAATTTTTTTTAAAAATCTCGTTTATGTTTTTAGTAGTTTACATTTAACAAAGTCCTGTACTGTATTTGCTTTTTTTTGTTTTTTTTGTCTCTGCTGCTGCCTGATTGCATATTTCCAGTTCCAAATGAGGTGTGTGGTTAGTTGACTGGTTAGTTTGTAACTCTGAAGTTTTACTGTCGTATAATATAGATTTTCCTCCCTCCTGCAGATTCTCACGTGAAAGGGCACAATCTAGTCTATTGTTCTGGGGAGTAGTTCATTCTCTTCTCATCTTTTTGTTGTATATATGCAGCTAAAGTTTTTACCTCATAGTAATGGAGTGGGAATGATTTAATATGAAGGGGGAGACTGCACTGGGGAGTAGATGCCCACTGGAGCGTAGGTACAAATGCGTTAAGCGGTGTATCTGGTATGTCCATGTGAGTGGATTATACAAGCCATTAACATTTATCTATGTTGTCCAACTTCTTTGGTTTGTCTTTAATTCTAATTTATTTGATATAATACTATTTGTAAGCTACCAGATCACGATTTCATAGCTCTGGTCTGTACTTTCCAGACAAACCATCTGCAGTTAGTTCTTTTTAGGCCAGATTAAAGCCATTCTGACTGTACAAGAGATTTATTTACAATTGCTTGCCTTTGTACTACACAAATAAGTAATGGAAGGACAATTGTAATATTTATTTCATAGAGTGCAGTATCAGACCAGGTTAGCTTATCGGATCCATGTTACATCTTTGCTGCAGGGCAGGCTCAGGGATGGAAATACGCACAATGACACAAAGAATGAAGAATCAGATTAGGGCATTAGGTTACAGTGTAGGTCACTCCTTAAAATACAAATCTGATTCCATGCACCGAAGCAATACAGATTTGGTTTTGTCCTAATATAACTAAAATATATATATATATTCTTTAACAAAGGTGTTCTGATATCTACTTTTTTAAAAAAAGAGGGGGTAGTAGATGATCTTGTGAAGTTATAAATTATAAACTAAACAGTAATAAGTCACCAGGACCAGATGGGATCCACACAAGGGGTCTGAAGGAACTCAAATATGAAACTGCAGAACTACCAACTCTGGTATGTAACCTATCATTTAAATCAACGTCTGTATCAGACGACTGGAGGATAGCTAATGCAATGCCAATTTTTTAAAAAGGCTCCAGATGCAATCATGTCACGTGCAGGCTGGTAAGCCTAACTTCAGTACCAGGCAAATTGGTTGAAACTCTATTAAAAAAAAAAACAGAATTATCAGACATATAACACAATATGTTGGGGAGGAGTCAACACGGATTTTGCAAAGGGAAATCATGCCTCACCAATCTATACAAATTCTCTGAGGATGTCAATAAGCATGTGGACAAGCATGATCCAGTTGATAGTGTACTTAGACTTTCAGAAAGCCTTTGATAAGGTCCCTCACTAAAGGCTCTTAAGGAAACTAAGCAGTCATGGGATAAGAGGGAATGTTTTCTCATCAGTAACTGTTAAAAGGTAGGAAACAAAGGGTAGGAATAAATGGTCAGTTTTTACAGTGGAGAGAGATAAACAGTGATGTCCCCCTAAGAATATATACAGGGTGCTGTTCAACAGATTCGTAAATGATGTGGAAGAAGGGGGAACAGTGAGGTGGAAAAGCTTGCAGACAATACAAAATTACTCAAGATCATTAAGTCCAAAGCGGACTGCAAAGAGTTACAAAGGAATCTCACAAAACTGGGTGACTGGGCAACAAAATGGCAGATGAAATTCAGTGTTGATAAATGCAAATTAATGCACATTGGAAAACAACTCCAACTGTGCATACAAAATGATGGGGTCTGACTTAGCTGTTACCACTCAAGAAAGAGATCTGGGAGTCATCATGGATAGTTCTCTGAAAAACATCAGCTCATTGTGCAGTGTCAGTCAAAAAAAGCGAACAATGTTAAAAGATTAAACAATAAAGATATATTAGAAGTAGGGAAAGTACAGAGAAGAGCAACAAAAATTATTAGGGGTATGGAACAGCTTTCATGTGAAGAGAGATTTAAAAGACTGGGACTGTTCAGTTTAGAACAGAGATAACTAAAGTGGGGATATGACAGAGTCTATAAAATCATGTCTGGTGTGGAGAAAGTGTATAGGGAAGTGTTATTTACCCCTTCACATAACACAAGAACCAGGGCAATCCAATGAAATTAATAGGCTGAAGGTTTAAAACAAACATAAGGAAGTACTGCTTCACATAACACACAGTCAACCTGTGGAACTCATTGCCAGGGGATATTGTGAAGGCCAAAAGTATAATGGCGTTCAAAAAAGAGTTAGATAAGTTGGAGTATAGGTCCATCAATGGCTATTAGCAAAGATGGTCAGGGACACATGTGTGCTCTGGGTGTCCCTAACTCTGTCAGAAGCAGGGACTGGACAACAGGGGATGGATCACTTGATAATTGTCCTGTTCTGTTTGTTCCCTCTGACGCATCTGGCATTGGGCACTATCAGAAGACAGGATACTGGGTTAAATGGACCTTTGGTCTGGCGCAGTGTGGGCATTCTTAGGTTCTTATAAGCACATTTTATCTATCAGAATAATGGATGATTTTCTTTTATGGTGAATGAGTCAAGAAAGCTTTAGTTGGTATGGTGGTCCTGCTGAAACTCCTCAGTCACATTCGTCACAAAGAAGACCTTAGAACCCACTGGCTAAATGATGGTAAGGGCAGTTAGGAAGAAAATCTCACCAAAGAAGAAATTAAGAATAAGATTCTTTTATCTTTAACTAAGTTTTTTATACCACCCTCATCAGTGTGGCATCTGCGTGCCCTACAAGTATTGACTACAATAGCTTCCTTTTTCCTTTCTCTCCCCATGGATTCTGTGTTGTTTTTAATATATTTAATACATTTTATGGGTATGCTATAGCTAAGATTTTTGAAGATATCAAGGGAATTTGGATGCCCGGTTTGCATTTGTTTTTTGGAAATTGGGTGTACAAAATCCCTTAGATAACGCTGCAGATCTCAGCTTGTGTATGTGTGTTAGCATTTGTTTAAACACTCAGAAATATTGACATTGCTCTTAAAATGACTGGCTACAAATACAAAAAATCAAGTTATTTGATTCCCTTCCCTCATGTTATTTTGCAGTGGTTAATATGAATGGCTCTACACAAATAACATAGCACCTTTCAGTAGCCACCACCTTCCCATATGGTCTGTCATTTTCTTTGGGCTACCTAGTAAAGAACTAGAGCTTTCCTTTTTTTACACTGCTGTAAAATGGAAATTCTTTACCCTCCCCACCCCATCAGAAGATGGAACAACCCCAAGTAATTTAAGTTCAAGGAAAAAAGTACTTGACATCAAATTAATATAATCTTTCCTATTCGCTAAGTCTCCATTCCTGAAAAGACTTAGGCCTAGTCTACACTACACAGTTAGGTCGACCAAAGGCAACTTGCTTTGATCTAGCTGTGGATGGGTCTACACTTAAATATTGTTCCTGCTGACATATCTGTCCCATTATGCCGACTTAAGAACACCACCTTTCCTAGTGTCATAGACTCAGGGTTGATGTAGTTAGGTCAACACAATATCAGTGCAGACACTGTGCTATTTATGTTGATTGTTACTGGCCTCCAGGAGCTATCCCACAATGCCTCACACTGACCACTCTGGTCACAGTTGTGAACTCTGCTGCACAGGGATAGGAAACTGCCCCTCCTCTTTAAAGCCCTGCAAATTTTTGAAATTCTTTTTGCATGGTGAACACACCTAGCAGCTCCCCATTGTTGAGTGTAACTGCCCAGCTGACCATGCCGGTTACATGTTCCAGGCGTGCTTCTGCCTGAAGTACACAGGAGGTGTTGGATCTCCTGATCCTGTGGGGAAAAGAGGAAGTGTAGGCACAGCTCCAATCCAGCCATAGAAAAGTGGACAGCTACAGGCAGATTGCTCAGGGGATGCAGGAGAAGGGCTACGACAGGGACCAGCGGAAAGAAAAAGAGCTGTGGCACGTGTACCAGAAGACCAGGGAGGCCAACAGTTGATGTGGTGTGGAGCCACAGGCCTGCTGCATTTACAAAGAGCTGCATGCCATCCTTGGTGAAGAGACCACCGCCACCCAAGAGCACCATTGATACTTCGGAGGAGCCTGAGTCACAGATCCCTGTTGTGAACAGGGAGAAGGAGGAGGTGGATGAGAAAGAGGAGGAGGAGTGTGGGGGACAGGTGACTGGGGGATCCAGTAAGCCCGGACATGTTTTGACCCCACTGCAGTCCATTCAGTCCCAACAGTCAAGGTCAAATGAGCCTAATGCAGGGGAAGGAATCTACCCACCATGGTAGGACACTTTCCCACATCACTCAGCAATTACTTCAGCAGGTACCATTGCAGTGCACAGGCTGGCAGCATATGGGCCCGGGCAGCATCGGGCCACTAGCAGCAGCTGTGCTCTCTTTTGCCTCTGTTACCTCAGGAGTGAGATATCAGCTAAAATCACCACAGCCGGTGGAAAATGGTGCCAATATTCAGTGCCATTGCCCTATCCGCATATACTCATGCCTGTGAGCTATTCCCCCCCTCATTTCCCCAACCCCCACCCGAGGGCCATACTCACCTGGCTGGTGTTGTGACTGCTACCGTGCTCTATCAGTCCCAAGGAGAAGTGAGGAAGTAGTGTTTACAACTTTTGGGCACCAAGGGGAGTGAGCTCACAATCCTAAGTTTCATTTCCGTTGTGAATACACTGACAGTGGTACCTCTGTGTGTTGTATCTACAGCTGCTGCCACTGTGGCCTTCAGGTTCTCCCCCTCGACACCCACAGAATGACTGGGCCAGATAAGAAGGAGAAAGAAGATTACTTGGGATGACATGTTCCAGGAGACCCTGCAAGCCAGTGTTGCATCAGAGAACAATACCAAGGCCTGGAGCAACACCCTCATGGATCGCCTGGCCAGGGATAGAGTGGAGAGGAAAAAGGCACCAGAAAAGGAGAATGATGTGCAACAGGAGATGCTTACACTTCTCAGACAGCAAACAAACATGCTGCAGACTCTGGTGGACCTGCAGGTTCAGCAATCCTGTGTTTCCCTCCTTCTGCAGCCCATAGAGAACTCAATATCCCAACCTTCCTTTGACACTGAACCCCATATTCTTCACAGTGATATTATTATGATATGATTATAGCATAATTGTGATGTATTTGATGCAAGATAAGCCATGTGAGCTGTCATTGGAAAGGTTCTGATTTACTAAATATGATTATCCTATTTGTATACATGTATCATTTTTGTATCTGAAATTAGGAATATTGACTATATATGTGTATTACAAATGTGTTCACACTTGGGGAACGCCCACTGGGCAAGATGCTTTCATTCTGAAAAGCTGGGTGGGGAAGGGCCATTAGAGAAAACAATAGGCCTTAGAAGAAGCTTATGTCACACATGGGGAGACGTCCTGAGGAAGTTGCAGACAACCTCCGAGTAATGGCTGCTATGACACTAGAGGGACATGTGACCAGGTCACCTGGTACTGGACTCCATCTTGGGATATCAGTATTTTTCCACTGGCTGGCGTGGGAACCAAGCTTTGAAAAAAGTATTCCTGCCATATGCAAAAGCTATATAAGGCAGCGGGAGTGACATCATCATGGTTCTTCACTGACTTCCCACCCAAAGAGACTCCTGGTAACACCTGAGGAACGAAGACTGAACTCCTTCTCCTCCAACAGCCGCAGCGGCACAGGAGCCAGCAAACAGAGCTGTAAACAGGGGAGTCTGAGTGGGAGTTTGAAAGGGGAGTTTGTATTGCGGTGCTGGTTTGGGGTTTGTTTTTGCTGTGGGTGCTGGTGTTTTGGAGTGGTTTGTTTCCCAGATTAACAGGGTTTAGGTGGGAAGGCTATGACAGATACAGAGGCAGCAGTGGGAGTGACCCAAGTAGTGGAAGACACAATGAAGATGACTGGATGTGGAAGCTCCGGGAAGTACATGATCCTGGAGGGGATACCTGGAAAGAATTTTGTCTGCGTGAAGTGCCGCCTGATAGAGCTGACGGAAGAAAAGATCCGAGGATTCTGCATTGGACTGAAGAACTTATGGATCTAAAGGCGGAGGAGGCCTGGGATTACTTCAAGTCAAAGCTGCAGAAGCTATCGGAAGCCTGCATCCCAAGAAAGGGGAAAAAATTCATAAGCAGGAGTTGTAGACCAAGCTGGATGAGCAAGCATCTCAGAGAGGTGATTAAGAAAAAGCAGAAAGCATACAGGGAGTGGAAGATGGGAAGGATCAGCAAGGAAAGCTACCTTATTGAGGTCAGAACATGTAGGGATAAAGTGAGATAGGCTAAAAGTCAAGTAGAGTTGGACCTTGCAAAGGGAATTAAAACCAATAGTAAAAGGTTCTATAGCCATATAAATAAGAAGAAAACAAAGAAAGAAGAAGGGGACCGCTAAACACTGAGAATGGAGTGGAGGTTAAGGATGATCTAGGCATGGCCCAATATCTAAACAAATACTTTGCCTCAGTCTTTAATGAGGCTAATAAGGATCTTAGGGATACTGGTGGCATGACAAATGGGAATGAGGATATGGAGGTAGATATTACCACATCCAAGGTAGAAGCGAAACTTGAACAGCTTAATGGGACTAAATCGGGGGGCCCAGATAATCTTCATCCAAGAATATTAAAGGAACTGGCACATGAAATTGCAAGCCCATTAGCAAGAATTTTTAATGAATCTGTAAACTCAGGGGTTGTACCGTATGACTGGAGAATTGCTAACATAGTTCCTATTTTTAAGAAAGGGAAAAAAAGGTGATCTGGGTAACTACCAGCCTGTTAGTTTGACATCTGTAGTATGCAAGGTCTTGGAAAAAATTTTGAATAAGAAAGTAGTTAAGGACATTGAGGTCAATGGTAAATGGGACAAAATACAACATGGTTTTACAAAAGGTAGATCGTGCCAAACCAACCTGATCTCCTTCTTTGAGAAAGTAACAGATTTTTTAGACAAAGGAAACACAGTGGATCTAATTTACCTAGATTTCAGTAAGGCTTTTCCCACATGAGGAATTATTAGTTAAATTGGATAAGATGGGAATCAATATGAAAATTGAAAGGTGGATAAGAAATTGGTTAAAGGGGAGACTACAGCGGGTCATACTGAAAGGTGAACTGTCAGGCTGGAGGGAGGTTACCAGTGGAGTTCCTCAGGGATCGGTTTGGGGACCAATCTTATTTAATCTTTTTATTACTGATCTTGGCACAAAAAGTGGGAGTGTGCTAATAAAGTCTGTGGATGATACAAAGCTGGGAGGTATTGCCAATTTAGAGAAGGACCAGGATATCATACAGGAGGATCTGGATGACCTTGTAAACTGGAGTAATAGTAATAGGATGAAATTTAATAGTGAGAAGAGTAAGGACATGCATTTAGGGATTAATAACAAGAATTTTAGTTATAAGCTGGGGACGCATCAATTAGAAGTAATGGAGGAGGAGAAGGATCTTGGAGTATTGGTTGACCACAGGATGACTGTAAGCTGCCAATGTGATATGGCTGTGAAAAAAGCTAATGTGGTCTTGGGATGCATCAGGCGAGGTATTTCCAGTAGAGATAAGAAGGTGTTAGTACCGTTATACAAGGCACTGGTGAGACCTCACCTGGAATACTGTGTGCAGTTCTGGTCTCCCATGTTTAAGAAGGATGAATCCAAACTGGAACAGGTACAGAGAAGGGCTATTAGGATGATCCGAGGAATGGAAAACCTGTCTTATGAAAGGAGACTCAAGGAGCTTGGCTTGTTTAGCCTAACCAAAAGAAGGCTGAGGGGAGATATGATTGCTCTCTATAAATATATCAGAGGGATAAATACCAGCGAGGGACAGGAATTATTTAAGCTCAGTACCAATGTGGACACAAGAACAAATGGATATAAACTGGCCATCAGGAAGTTTAGACTTGAAATTAGACAAAGGTTTCTAACCATCAGAGGAGTGAAGTTCTGGAACAGCCTTCCAAGAGAAGCAGTGGGGGCAAAAGACATATCTGGCTTCAAGATTAAACTTGATAAGTTTATGGAGGAGAAGGTATGATGGGATAACATGATTTTGGCAATTAATTGATCTTTAACTATTCATGGTAAATAGGCCCAATGGCCTGTGATGGAATTTTAGATGGGGTGGGATCTGAGTTACTACAGAGAATTCTTTCCTGGGTATCTGGCTGGTGAGTCTTGCCCACATGCTCAGGGTTCAGCTGATCGCCATATTTGGGGTCGGAAAAGAATTTTCCTCCAGGGCAGATTGGAAGAGGCCCTGGGGTTTTTTTGCCTTCTTCTGCAGCATGGGGCACGGGTCACTTGCTGGAGGATTCTCTGCACCTGGAAGTTTTTAAACCATGATTTGAGGACTTCTATAGCTCAGACATGGGTGAGATTCGGTGGCCTGCATTGTGCAGGAGGTCGGACTAGATGATCATAATGGTCCCTTCTGACCTTAATATCTATGAATCTATCTATGAAGTGCTGGACCCAGGCTAAAGGGATTTTTAACCTGTGAATGGAACACCTGGGGATTTCAAGCTGTAAGCAAGTGCAGCTTGCCCCTTAAGAATCTGCAGCCGGCTTGTACCATCAATTAGAGTGAGGATCTGCTATTCATATCCAATCTCTTTAGCCTATTAAGCTTAGATCGTGTTTTTGTTTATTTCCTAGGTAATCTGCTTTGATCAGTTTGCTATCCCTTATAATCACTTAAAATCTTTTTTTTTTGTAGTTAATAAACTTGTTTTTGCTTTGTTTAAAACCAGTGTGGGAGTCATAACTCGGGGCAGAAAGCTGTTGTGTATTCCCCTCCACATTGAGGGAGGGAGCGAATTTCATGCATTTATGCTATACAGTTCCCTGTGCAGTGCAAGATGGTGTAATTTGGGGGTTACACTCCAGAGGAGGTACGTGCCTGAGTAGCTGGGACATTCCCTAGCTGGAGCCTTCCCACACATGTAACTTCAGCTGGGTGTGTTTCTATCTATATGTGGGCTGGGCAACTTGTCACAGCAGTACAGTGTAAAGGGAGCCCAGGGTGGAAGGTCAGGGGGACTGAGTGGTACCCCAGTTCCAGGTGGCACCCTGGGGGGGGACCTGTCACACCGCCCGCAACATCCCACGTGGCATCAGGGGTCAGTGCACCTAGGGGGACATTAAAGACAATCACAGCTTCACATACAACTGACTTGTGAAAGCCCTGGTTGGTGTATGTGTACCTGAAATGAAAATGTGTGTTCTTTCCCCTTTATAACTTCTGTTCCTTTTCTTTATTAAGTTTTTAAATGGTTTTTTAATTGCCTGGTTCATATTACCGAATAAAATTCTATTTTTGGAACAAAATTCATCTTTATTAGTTCATAACATATGCTGTCTGATGCTGAGCAGTTACGATACCAACCGATTTCCTGTTACTTCATTTTGTCACAGAACCCATAACATCATTCACAGACAATATTTTTAAGTGCATTGACGATGTTGTATTCCTACAAACTCAGAACATACCACAAGATTCATACCGGGCTGCAAAAGAGCATGGCCATGTAGAACACACTATAGCAACATGCACTATTCTGTCTCACAATTAAAATGCTCTTTCAAAGCCTCCCTGAGCTGCATAGCTCTGAATTGAACTCTTCTAATAGACTTTGTATCTGGCTGTTCAAATTCATCAGACAGCCACACCACCTCTGCCCTCCATCCGGTCAGAAACCTTTCCCCCTTTGTATGGAGAACAGAGCGGGCAGTTATAACCACTGGGATATTTTTTTCACCGAGGTCTAATCTTGTAAGTAAACAACACCAGCGACCCTTCAAACGACCAAAGGCACATTCAAGTATAATTCTGAACCTGCTGAGACTGTAGTTGAACCGCTCCTTGGTGCTGTCGAGGTAGCCGATGCATGGCTTCATAGCCATGGGAGCAAGGGGTAGGCTGGATCTCTCAGGATCACTATTTGCATTTCAACATTCCCAGTGGTAATCTGCTGGTTGAGAAAGAAAGTCCCTGCTTGCAGCTTTCCAAACAGTCCTGTGTTCTTAAAGATTCATGTGTCATATACCTTCCCTGTCCAGCCCACATTGATGTTGGTAAAGCACTTGCATTACCATAGAAAAGTAGCCTTTTCTGTTGATGTACTCTGTGGCAAGATGACTGCTGCCAAAATAGGGATATATGTGCCATCTATTGCCCCACCTCAGTCTGGGAAACCCATTGCTGTAAAACCATCCACTATGTCCTGCACATTGCCCAGAATCACAGTCCTGCATAGCAGGAGGCAATTAATGGCCCTGCACACTTGCATGACAACAGGCCCTGAGGTAGATTTCCTGACTCCAAATTGATTCCTGACTGACCAGTAGCAATCTGACATTGCAGGTTTCCACAGTGCAATCACCACTCACTTCTCCACTATCAGTGCAGCTCTCATTTTGGTGTCCCTGCACTAGAGGGCTGGGGCGAGTTCGGCACACAGGTCCAGGAAGGTGGCCTTGCACATCCAAAAGTTCTGTAGCCACTGCTTGTCATCCCAAACCTGCATTACGATTAAGTGAGCTGTAGCTCACGAAAGCTTATGCTCAAATAAATTGGTTAGTCTCTAAGGTGCCACAAGTCCTCCTTTTCCTTCTGCATTACGATGTGATTCCACCAGTCAGTGCTTGTTTCTCAGGCCCAGAGCAAACACTCCACCATCTCTAGCTGCTCCTTGAACACCAACAACCTTAAATTGTTTCTTTCTATGTTCCACAGCAATCTAGCCTCCAAGGAATCATCATGGTCCACGCAGCTTCTCTTGTGGCTCTGCAAATACTGCAGGATCAGGTGCCCTATGCATGCAACCTCTTTGAAAAGAGGTGTGAAATATTATGGGATGCAGATGAAATTATGGGATGGAGAACACTGCATTACGGGAAGTTGACTCAATGCTCCCAGTCATCCCTGAGTGACTCATTTCAGCCCCATGAGGCATTGCCAAATCTTCCCAAAACACCCTGCACTGGATAGTGGCAAGTTGCACAGTGGGATACCTACCCACAGTGCACTGCATTCTGCATTGTATAAGTGCTCTTGGTGAGGACATGCACAACCAACACAAGGAGCGTACTGTACTCACACACACACATACACACACACAGGCATTGTAATAACTGCAGTGGCTGTATGCCAATAAAACTTAGGTCGACATAATTTTGTAGTGTAGACATGGCCTTATACACATGCTTAGCTTTACACACACACATAGTCTTATTGAGATCAATGGGACTAGTTACTGTGCATAAAGTTAAGCACATGCTTAAATATTTGTAAGATCAGTACTTTGGGTAAGGAAATACAACTGCGTCAAATTGTGCCTTTTATTGAAAGCAGAACATCCCACAGAGGTCAATGGGGTATTCTGCTTAAAAACTGATGCACAATATGACCTGTTATTTTTCTTATGCGAGTCCCCCATCTTGCAAAGATGTAAGCACACGCTTAACTTTATGCACTGAGACTAGTCCCTCTGACCCCAGTGAGACTGCTTGTGTGTGTAAACGTCACATTTTATTCCAGGCACAGACCATTTTTTAAGAGGAAGTTGACACTCGATATAAAAAAGCAGCACTTTGATTGAAAAGCCAATAGCTGGGGCAAAAGCTTTGAGTGCAACCAAAACTGAACTAGATTGTTCAATATTTTACTTTGCAAGTAAGATAAATTTACAAGAATTTGTGTCTGTAATTAATGAGATACACGATATTTTGGCAACTCTGTGTAGATTTTATAGCACACACAAGGCTTTAAGTTGTGAGGACACCTGCTGCTGTACAGTGTCTTACTTTTGTGGCAGCAGACTGAACTGGCGCCTGTACTTGATTTAGTCACATTAAAGGGTCAAAATTATTGCTGCACAGATCTAAGTTCATGACAGAACCAAATAGCTGTGGGCACAAATCTTCCTTTCGTGCTCTGCTGGGTTCAGTAATCCCCTAAGACTGTGGATTCTGATTGTGTTTCCAGATGGTCTACTTTGATATAAACACTAGTCATGCTCTGTCCAACAGCATCAGCTGCACTGGCAAAGAGCAAAGCCGTAGGTCACAATAGCACTAGAATTACATGGCAGATGCCACCTGCTGCAAAATCCAGGACCCTGGTATTTTCTGGTTGTTTCTCGGAACACTGTTGTTTATACTTCTGTTGAGTGACAGGAATTACAATACCAGGGTTGGGGGGGTAGTAATACTATCTCAGTGTGTTCTTTGTTTAAATGCTGCCAGTGTTCAGTATATGGGGCAGGAGGGCTAGTGATGCTTAGGTAACTTGGATCTCAAAATCAACACTTAGTTCCCTTATGTCCCAAGGACAGTGCAACCCACTAGTCAGTGTGTGTGGGTCAGTGCCCAATCCACTGAGAATGTGATTCTCTTTCACTTCTTAGTTTGAGATCCTGGCTCTTTAACAAACTATAGAGGTTCTGACAGTTTGTCTCATGTTGAATAGTACTTTGCCCCATGAGCAGTCTCATTGTAATTGACAGAACAACGCATAGAGTAAGCTGCTGCCATATTTCTCAAGCTGCTGAGGCCCAAATTTGGGATGCAATATGTGATGCAGACTCCCAGTGAGGGGGAAGCATACATTATTCCTACAGGGTGTGACAGGTTCGGTCACAGAGATCCCCTTGGGACTGTCACCTGATGTGCTGAAATTATATCTGAGCCCGTTTTCCCTGCCAGCTTGGGACTCCAGAACCCTGCCTTGTTGAGCCAGACATGCTAGCCTGCTGCAATATAGATCCAGGGTCCGGGCCATGCCCCCAGAGCTGCAGACTTTAAGCAAAAACAGCTCAGCAGGTTACCTCTCCAGCACCCAGACACCCAGTTCCCAATGGGATCCAAACCCCAAATAAATCTGTTTTACTCTGTATAAAGCTTATACTGGGTAAATTCATAAATTGTTCACCCTCTATATCACTGATAGAGTAATATGCACAGCTGCTTGCTCCCCCAGGTGTTGATCACTTACTCTAGGCTTATTAACGAACAGAAGTGATTTTATTAAGTATAAAAAATAGGATTTAAGTGGTTTCAAGTAATAACAGACAGAACAATGTCACCAAGCAAAATAAAACAAAACACACAAGTCTAAGCCTAAAACATTAAGAAACTGATTACAGGTAATATCTCACCCTCAAAGATGTTCCAATTAGCTTCTTTCACAGACTAGACTCCTTCCTAGTCTGGGCCCAATCCTTTCCCCTGGTACAGTCCTTGTTAGTTCCAGCAGCCATCTCAGGTGGTAAGCAGTGGCTTTCTCATGACTGGCCCCACTTTGTCCTGCTCCAACCCTTTATAGCTTTGGCACAAGGTGGGAATCTTTTGTCTCTCTGGGTCCCACTCCTCCTTCTAAATGGAAAAGTACCAGATTTAAGATGGATTCCAGTATCATGTGACATGGTCACATGTTCTGTGGGACCCCAGCCTCCTTTCTTCCTGGGCTGGCCCACACTTACACAGGAAGGTTTGCAGGTAAACAGAGCCATTGACAGCTCATTGATTCTGGAGCACCCTTAATAGCTTCCACTTAATATGTTTACATTAGTGATACAAGTTTATGTCTTATTCTCCTAACTCCAGACCTAGAAATGATACACGCAAACAAATGGGATGAACACAGTCAATAGATCATAAGCTTTGTAATGATACCTTACAAGAGACCTTTTGCATAAAGCATATCCCAGTTACATCACATTCACACTCATAAGCATATTTTCACAAAGCATGTGGAGTGCAACGTTACACAGGGAACTGAAGATGCTCTGGGATTGACTCCATCAGGGTGATTAACTTTAGGTCCTTAGCTTCAGGAAAAGACATTTTTGACAATAGACGTGAGGCCCCACCAAATTTGTGTGGAATATGGGTAATTTTGGGAGCAAAATGAGTGATGTCTCTCAAAACAAGGTACACTTGGGGGATGGGTACTATCCAACATGAGTAAGGGTGATAGAATCCAGCCTTGAATTCTTGTCTGAGGGATAAATTGTGTCTTTAGGATCAGCCATGGGAAGAGGCAGCAGGTAGCTACTTTGCCCCAGGAGGAGCCCTGGAGTAAAGTTATGATTCAGTTTCAGTTATTTCCATGATCGTAAAGGGAAGTAGCTTACTGCAGCCTTTGACAGAGAGCCTTGTATTCTCCGCCTCCTACTGACTTAGCAGTTCTGGCTGGCACATTGGGGTCGGGGTCTGCCTCCTGCCTGCCTTTCTCTGCCCCCTTCCTACCCACCTGCTAAGGTTGCGGAGTAATGGGCATGCAGCTGCAAATTAAAAATGGGGGAGCAAGGGGGAAGACAACAAAATGGCAGCCAGTTTTTCCAGGTTGGGTTTAAAACCTGTAAAGGACAAGAATCTAAGTTCTAAAAAACTACTTAGTTCCTATCACATGCCTCACACTAGACTACTGGAGCTATTATTGGAATTTTTTAAAAAAAGTTATACACACACAAACACATGCCCTTCATTTTCATAAAGTCACCTAATAGTAGTAGAATCCCAAACATTAGAGCTGGTTGAAATTTTATTACAAAAAGAAAAACCCCACTCAAAAATGAGAGTTCATTAAAAGATTATTTTTTCTTGGGACAAATGGTGTTTATAATGATGTTTTTCAGTGGGGAAATTCAAAATAAAATGAAAATTTTTGTTTATTTCAGGGGACATTTGTTTCAATTTTTTTAAATGTCAAAAAAAATTAGGATTTGTTTTCCCCCACCTCCTGTCTCCTTTACCATTAACTACAATGTAGTTAAGGATGTCTCTGTTTGTTTGGGGCTTTGGGCTTTTTTGTTGTTGATGGTGGTTTCTTAATTAAGTTTTCCTTTTGCCAACTGTATCTTTTCCAAAACTGGAGAAAAGTTTTAAAAAGACATTCATTTTAGTATGTAATTTTGTTGTAGCCATTTTGGGCTCGGGATATTGGAGAGACAAGGTAGAAATTCTCGTGGAATTAGTGGTTGAAAAGGGGAAACAATATTCAGGATTTCAAAAGTTTAAAAATTCTTGGTGTTTGAAAGTTGACTTTACAATTTCCATTTTGAATTGAAAGTTTTGTTTGAAATTTTCCTGTGCAAAAATTTGAAATTAAAATGTTTTGTTCATGTTTGTTTTCGGAAGAAAATACCTACTTTTCAATAATCTCTAACAATTATAAAAAATCTAGCATTGCATAGACCCACAGGGAGGATGCGAGGAGTTGTGCATGGATGGCGTATGTAGCTTTGATCGTTATAGCAAGAGCCCATCTTGGGCCATGCAGGCCCACAGAGATGGTGTGTAAAGGTGCAAGTGTTTGGTGTAGTGAAGATGATTGCACCATAAAGACCTACCACGGCAATATATGAAGAATTGATTGCATTTGTTTTACTCGTGAAGTACACGATCAGATTCAGTGCAGCGAGTCATTCAGGCGGAGTCTTCAGTCGATGCGGTTGATTCCGTACTTACGCACAGGAAAGTGGTTCAGTAAACGTTTAGTACAGTAAATGTTTAGTATTGCAGTGAAATTCTAGTGAGACATTTTGAAAAGTAGCACATTGTTGGATACTTGTCCCTTGCTACGGAAAGAGTGTCAGTAAAGTCCAATCCTTATATACGTTTTAAACATCCAGATGAGTCTGGTCTATTCAGGTTCTTATGCCTCTTCCATCGCCAGACTGTCGGAGCACCTTCCAAGAGTGCATTAAGCGACACAGCTAGCATTTGTCGTGTGCGGCACTCCTTTTCCCATTCAGAAGCTCTTGTTTCTGTGAAGATGTGCTTTTAACCTGCACAGGTAGGAAAATGGGTAACTCTGTTAACAAACCTCAGGTTGTGTCCACATCATTGACCGCTCGAAGAGCATTACAGATAAGTCTGGAGCTTCCCTGGCCTCCTGAGGTACAGGGCTCCCACGTGGTGTTAGACAGTGCAGGAATGCTACTGGGTATTGATTCCTGGTCCCAATGGTTGAATTTGCTTGACGTGTTGCCAGCTCCATCCTAAGTTTGTCCTCTCAGTTTTTCCAGCGGCAGATTCAGGTGTGAAGAACCACATCACAGCTACAATGGCCTGTCTTGTAGTAATAGGCTATTAGAACTAAAATACTCAATATCTAGAACATTATTTTCCAAAGAATGAGCAAGAAGTCAAGAGTGTAATACCCAATATAAACAAAATTAAGAAAAAGCAACAGAAATATGAGAGCGAAACTAATTAAAGCTATTTCTCCAGCACAGCCTGCATCAAAGATTCCCCCCACACATGTACAGAGCCCACTTCAAAGGTATTATCTGAGACTGTGTGGAGAGCATCAGAGAATAGCTTCATGTGTTCTTCAGAACTGGCATAATTAGTAGAATGGTGGTTCATTTATTTGTATCCACAAGCAGTCCACTCCCCAAACACAAACCTTCTTCCCTATCACTAACAACAATTCTTTTTGTGTGTAGTCACAAAAGGCAGCTATTCCAACTGGCTTAAGCACAAAGATAAACTGTGCATTGATTTCACTCTTTGGTGACTGTAGTTAAGTTAAAATGCCAAGTATAATTAAATAAATTGCTTGGGTATGTTTTCCAAAGCTCTTAATTTTCAAGCAATATAAGTCAAAAACATTTTAAAACCAGAGGTACCCCATAGGTAAGCTTTTAACCCAAGAAAGGATTATTCAACGCTTTATTAGAGTCTAACCCTCACACTGGTAAAAAAACCTGGCTATTATTCTCCGTCCATTATTTTTCTAGTCTTCTTGTTTCTCATTTAGCAGTCAGAGCCATTCCTAACAGATCTTTACATAGCACTGGATTCACATTTCCATTTCTACCGCATTCTGTTCATCACTGCCTCTCAAAGCCTTTTGCAGACGAGTCAATTATTTGCTGGAAAGTGAGGTCAGAGCAGGAATTCTGTTTAACACAACCAGATTTATTTCTTGTAGTTGTCAATTAGCTTCTAGGGAACCCTTAAAGTTCTCTTCAAACAGCAGAAAGAGACTGATGCTTTTCCAGTTTCACATAGAATCATAGAATATCAGGGTTGGAAGGGACCTCAGGAGGTCATCTACCCTGCTCAAAGCAGAGCCAATCCCCAATTTTTGGCCCAAATCCCTAAATGGCCCCCTCAAGGATTGAACTCACAACCCTGGGTTTAGCAGGCCAATGCTCAAACCACTGAGCTATCCTCCTTCCCAGATGTTATTTTCTGAGATGTATTTATGAGAAAGCATCTCTCTCTAGGCCTGGGCTGGCTAGGTGTCTTCATATCAGCCAATTTGATAATATAGGACTTTACCACTTGTTTTTATGCAGCTTTTTAAAAAGCCAGAATGAAAAAAAGAGAGAAGCTATTATATTTTTTATGAGACTTCAGAAAGAAAAGCCCATGTTTCTGGGACAGGCTTAACTAAAGATGAGACAAGTATAATTACATGAATTTTTAACTTAGTATTTTATACACTTCAACTCAAGGCTTGAGGCAATGATGAGACACACAGATAGTTCATTTAGCATCTTTGAAGTTGGTTCAAGTTACCCAGCACTTTGAGGAGGTCCCTGTGGCCACTCTCCCCACTCAGCCCTCTCCCCCTCTGTAACCCACCACCCCTCCCGTGCCCTGCCTCTTCTTCTTTCATGTCATCTTTCCATGCAGAGTGACTCCAGCATGTTCAGAGGCAGCCTGGTGTCCATGGGGTGGGGTGGTGGGGCTACTCCCAGCTATAGGACAGTCCGTTCCCCCTCCCCCCAGAGTGCCCTCCTGCAGCAGGCTGTGGCACGACAGGTGTGCCTGCTTCAGTTTCCCTTCTTCTGAGGAGAAGTCGTCCAAAGCATCTTCCCAAATATAAAGATAGCCCTTGTGGGGTTCATTTATTACAAAAGTCCCATTCACATAAATCATAACAAAGCCATCTCCAAACATTTCAGAAGCTCAGGAAAGATGCTGTTCTAATTCAGTTCTTTAAAATGAGCAGAGGTTTGGACAAAGAGGTAGGACTCCATTATTTTGACTTAAATCGTTTGCCCATTCCTACGGATAACTCACAATTTCATTCATTATCTCTTGGGTTAACGGCAAAGTAACCGGTGGCATCTCTGAATTGTACAATGTGTGAGAATTACAGGGGGGATTTTCAGAAGCACTAAGCATCAGCCTAGCTCTGCTCTCATTGGAGAGAATGGTTAAACTTCCACCAACTTCAGTGGGAGCTGAGTTAAGTCACCATTGCGCACTTCTGACAGTCCCATCCTACAACACACACAGTATTAAGTGCAAATTTCTGTCCTCAGATCACTCCAGTGAATCTCCATTCTTGCATGCAGCTCACCCTACATATACAGGATTACCACTGATGTCAAAATGTGCACTACAGATCTCAGATCAGAATTTTGGGTTCTGATGGGGCACACGCTCTCTTCAAATGGGGTTTTCTGCACTTTATAAAAGATTGTTTCTAAAAACTGATTTTTATTTATTAAGTTTTCAACTACCACTATAGAAATTGTGCCAACAAATATTGCTCAAAAACTTAAGAATAAGAAGCAGTATTGCACAGGAGAAAAATGAAATAAACCAGATTTAATGTCCAGAAAAAGAATTAACTCATTTAGTGAGTATGATTTTCACTGTTCAGTAATAATCTTTGGCAGCATTATTGAAAAGTCTGCGGAATGGACCAGGTAATTTTGCATACCAGAGCCTCCTGAGCACATAGTACTACAGTGATGAAATTTAAGCATCACAATAGTCATAGCAATCAAGCATGAGCAACACGGACATATTAAAACGCGGACAAGCGAGCCAATGGAGGGAATTACAATAGCCGCAGGATATGCGACTAACAAGACTCCCGTGTCATTTCTCCCTTTAATTTTAATGCATAGGGTCTTTTAAATTAACTAATCCCAAGAGAAAACCGTTTCAAAATACAGATTACAGAGACATGCCTCTAATAACCCTTTTGTGACTCAGGATAGGGGACCAGAGTTTATAGATCTGCATATAAAAGTAGCGTCCTCAGTGACTGGGTCTTATTACCAGCTCATGATCAATGAGGATTCAAAGGGTTTGTGTTTTTTGTTCATGCTTCTTTTTTGTTCTGTTTTAAGCCTCACAGAATTTTGTGTTCTTAGTGTAATTACAACAGTAAGAACAGTTGACAAGAGACATGCATGTCAGGTAATGGAAGGAAAGGGGTAATCCCAGACAGAGGGGAAAAGATGCGAGGGGAAAAAGCTGATTGCAGGGGCAGCTGTCGTTATGAAACCCAGGCCTCATTCCAAGACAAGAGGAGACCGTACCTAACGAGTGCAGTCTTAGGGATCTTAGAGATCCAGAGTCACATTCTCCTTTGGCACTGTTTTAAAATGGGTTTGACTCCATTTACTTCAGCAGTGTTTTGTTGTGGTGTTGGTGAGAGCTGGATCAGGCCCTCGTGTTTGAGCATTATTGACATGGCGTTGAGCCTATGGGAGATGAGTCTGTAATGTACAAAGTAGGACATCTCTGAATTCAGCGCCAAACCCACTACTATCTCCACAGAGTGCAAAGCAACCTTCTACCTATTTGCATCCACCTTGGGATTGATGCAGAGGTAAAAATTAGTAAAATGGCCCAACTCCTAATTGTGTTTATTCCAATGTACGAGGCACATGAAGTGCCGTTTGTCTTGTCTTTGTTCATCTGAACTAGATGACTCTGAAAAAGAGAGTCAGGTAGGAGGTGATCTTAAATACTAACACAAATGGCAATATTAATATTCCTTCCAAGAGAAAGTAAATAGTATTGGGGAAAAAACCCCACATTATTCAGTGTTTTCAGCAAGAGAGTATGAGACCATGCCATCAGGTCCTGCTCTGTCTCTTTCTTGCCATGCCCATTGCTGGATTAATTTAGCAGAAAGTCTGAGACTTTCAAAGCTGCCCCAGGGATTTGTCCCCTCCATTCCCCTTAAGATCAGCACAAGGGTTGCCCAGTGGTTGGGCTGGTAGTTAGGATTTGGGCAACCTGGGTTCAATTCCCTGCTGTACCACAAACTTCCTGAGAGACCTTAGTCTCTCTGTGCCTTAGGTCCCTATGTGTCATATGAGGAGAATAGCATTCCCCTGCCTCCCAGGAGTGTCATGAGACTAAATACATCGACGATTGTGTGCTGCTCAGATACCATGCTAGTGGGAGTCACATATATACCTGAGATAAACAGACTCTCCTGGTATTGGGAATATAAAACTTTGACCTTAATAAACAACTTTCAGTCTTGCTGGGAATAATATGAAATAAGCTTAGCCTGACAGCTTTCACTAAGGCTTGTCTTCTCTTTGCTAGAGCGAGGGTGTATTTGGAGAGTGTCTTATCTTGGGAGTTCTCAAAGAGTAAATTCCCAGTCTGCCTAGTCAGGTTAAGGATCTTATTTTGTATAGTTACTGGAGAGCAGGTTACCAGAATAATTACATGGGTTTCTTCAACAGCCTTATTTGTTTGTTTGTTTTTAGGGCAAAGCATTACACAGTCCTGTGAGTAACTGAAGCACGGACTGGGATCCCAAGGGAACAGAAAGTCAGTTCAAAACCAAATCTTTGTTTTACCCTCTGTCAAGGTTCCTTCCCCACTCTGAACTCTAGGGTACAGATGTGGGGACCTGCATGAAAACCCCCTAAGCTTATTTTTACTAGCTTAGGTTAAAACTTCCCCAAGGTACAAACTATTTTACCTTTAGCCCTTGGACTTTATTGCTGCCACCACCAAGCATCTAACAAATATATAACAGGGAAAGAGCCCGCTTGGAAACGTCTTTCCCCTCAAAATCCTCCCCAAACCCTACACCCCCTTTCCTGGGGAAGGCTTGATAAAAATCCTCACCAATTTGCATAGGTGAACACAGACCCAAACCCTTGGATCTTAAGAACAATGAAAAAGCAATCAGGTTCTTAAAAGAAGAATTTTAGTTGAAGAAAAAGTAAAAGAATCATCTCTGTAAAATCAGGATGGTAAATACCTTACAGGGTAATCAGACTGAAAACATAGAGAATCCGTCTAGGCAAAACCTTAAGTTACAAAAAGACACAACAACAGGAATCTACATTCCATTCAGCACAGCTTATTTTCTCAGCCATTTAAAGAAATCAAAATCTAACGCATATCTAGCTAGATTACTTACTAAGTTCTAAGACTCCATTCCTTTTCTGTTCCTGGCAAAAACAACACACAGACCGAGAGAGCCTTTGTTTCTCCCCCCCTCCAGCTTTGAAAGTATCTTGTCTCCTCATTGGTCATTTTGGTCAGGTGCCAGCGAGGTTATCCTAACTTCTTAACCCTTTACAGGTGAAGGGTTTTACAGGGTTTTTCCTCTGGCCAGGAGGGATTTTAAAGGTGTTTACCCTTTCCTTTATATTTATGACACCCTCTCTGGAGAACTCAGTGAACCTCTTTAGTTTCACGCCCCCCCCTTCCCTTTCCCTTTACAGCTTGTTCTTATTCAGGCCTGTTCTGTTCTGTAGGAATTTATTTTCTTAATCAATTTAAAGAGGATTGAGTTGTTGCCTTCCATCATAAAGTCAAGGTAATTAACCCTACTATTTATCTAATTACATTTGGCTCCAAATTACACACACTTGTTGTTGATGGTGGTAATAGATTCTTGGCAAGAGCATCAGAATATCAGGTACTCCAAGTGCTGCCAAGTTAGGCCATCAACAAGAAGAAATTAAACAAAGCCCACTGTGTGTGTGTGTGTGTGTGTGTGTGTATGTATGTGTATAAATAATTTTTTTTACGTTACACCAAAAAAGGCAGAACCACTAGTGGTTGATGGACCGAATAAGTGAGGAGGTTGCTGGTAGCAGTCTGCCTCCTCCTCCTCCTCCATCATTCCTCTACCCTGTGGATTGTGGACCCTACCCCTCCAGTCCCGGATGACTGGAAAAAGGCTAATGTAGTGCCAATCTTTAAAAAAGGGAAGAAGGAGGATCCTGGGAACTACAGGCCAGTCAGCCTCACCTCAGTCCCCAGAAAAATCATGGAGCAGGTCCTCAAGGAATCAATTCTGAAGCACTTAGAGGAGAGGAAAGTGACCAGGAACAGTCAGCATGGATTCACCAAGGGCAAGTCATGCCTGACTAATCTAATCGCCTTCTATGATGAGATTACTGGTTCTGTGGATGAAGGGAAAGCAGTGGATGTATTGTTTCTTGACTTTAGCAAAGCTTTTGACACGGTCTCCCACAGTATTCTTGTCAGCAAGTTAAAGAAGTATGGGCTGGATGAATGCACTATAAGGTGGGTAGAAAGTTGGCTAGATTGTCGGGCTCAACGGGTAGTGATCAATGGCTTCATGTCTAGTTGGCAGCCGGTATCAAGTGGAGTGCCCCAAGGGTCGGTCCTGGGGCCGGTTTTGTTCAAGATCTTCATAAATGATCTGGAGGATGGTGTGGATTGCACTCTCAGCAAATTTGCGGATGATACTAAACTAGGAGGAGTGGTAGATACGGTGGCAGGTAGGGATAGGATACAGAGGGACCTAGACAAATTGGAGGATTGGGCCAAAAGAAATCTGATGAGGTTCAACATGGATAAGTGCAGGGTCCTGCACTTAGGACGGAAGAATCCCATGCACCGCTACAGACTAGGGACCGAATGGCTAGGCAGCAGTTCTGCGGAAAAGGAGCTAGGGGTGACAGTGGACGAGAAGCTGGATATGAGTCAACAGTGTGCCCTTGTTGCCAAGAAGGCCAATGGCATTTTGGGATGTATAAGAAGGGGCATAGCCAGCAGATCGAGGGATGTGATCGTTCCCCTCTATTCGACATTGGTGAGTCCTCATCTGGAGTAGTGTGTCCAGTTTTCGGCCCCACACTACAAGAAGGATGTGGATAAATTGGAGAGAGTCCAGCGAAGGGCAACAAAAATGATTAGGGGTCTGGAACAAATGACTTATGAGGAGAGGCTGAGGGAACTGGGATTGTTTAGTCTGCAGAAGAGAAGAATGAGGGGGGATTTGATAGCTGCTTTCAACTACCTGAGAGGTGGTTCCAAAGAGGATGGTTCTAGACTGTTCTCAGTGGTAGCAGATGACAGAACAAGGAGTAATGGTCTCAAGTTGCAGTGGGGGAGGTTTAGGTTGGCTATTAGGAAAAACTTTTTCACTAGGAGGGTGGTGAAGCACTGGAATGCTTTACCTAGGGAGGTGGTAGAATCTCCTTCCTTAGAAGTTTTTAAGGTCAGGCTTGACAAAGCCCTGGCTGGGATGATTTAGCTGGGCTTGGTCCTGCTTTGAGCAGGGGGTTGGACTAGATGACCTCCTGAGGTCCCTTCCAACCCTAATATTCTATGATTCTATGATTCTATGATCACACTTTCAAGAGAATAACTGGGACATTGTGATCGGGGGTGTCACAATGTTTTGCTGGGAGATAAAGGAAATCGGCATGGAAATTCAAATGTCCTATTGCCTGTGTTATACAGGAGATCGGACTAGATGATCACAGTCGTCCCTGCTGGCCTTGTAATCTGTTAATCTATGGAACAGAAAGAGAAAGGGACATTCTCCTCCCTTTCTCCCACCACTCCTCCTTTCAGAATGAAAATCTGGGACACTTTACAATAAAGGGCAGGATGGGAAAAAACAATATTGATCGCTCTGTGACCCTTTCAGTGTTTTCGCCTAGTCCCAACCTTGCTGATCTAGGTCCCTCCCTGCCCCCACATCTTCATTCACCATTTGACTTCATTTCTCCTTGCATGCATCCCAACCCCAGCCTGCCCCACTCCTAGCTCAGAAATTCCACAGCCCCTCTCTATTCAGAAAAATCAACGTACGCTGGTGCCAGTTCTTATGGTTTTAGCTTGAATCTTGCAATAGTTGATGTTGTAGTTAAAGATTCAGCTTCTGGACACAAATGATGATGTGAGAATCTCTGCTGCAATTTTTTTTTTAAATAAGCAATTTTCTAGCTCTCGTGGTTATGTAGAAAAGCTTGAAAATGTGACCCCAGTGCATCCTAAAGACCAGAAAGCAAAATACATATAAAAAGAACCCCACCATTTTATGTAAAAGAAACTCATGATCTTAAGCCAATCTCCTTTCTCTATCGACAGAACGAGGAGTACTGGTCTCAAGTTGCAGTGGGGGAGGTTTAGGTTGGATATTAGGAAAAACTTTTTCACTAAGAGGGTGGTGAAGCACTGGAATGGGTTACTTAGGGAGCTGGTCCTGCTTTGAGCAGGGGGTTGGACTAGATGACCTCCTGAGGTCCCTTCCAACCCTGATATTCTATGATTCCTGAATTTGGGGGCCGGACTCAGGGTTTTTGCATGTTTGGGATTGGCAATACTGTTCACACACTCTCTGCGAGAGTAAGAACCCTGCAGTACTGAACCCTACCCCACTTGACACTCCCAGGGTCAGAAAGCGCGCACACACCTGCTCACCACTCCCTGCAGCTTCAGAAACCTCTGCTTCCCTTTCCTCCAGGATACCCACCACTACTGTCATGGTGCCTCTGATTCTGTGGGTTGAGCCCCACAGAACTCTGTATTCCCAGCTCTGCGCCTCCTGCCTCTGCCGCCTGCAGGGTCAGAATTCCCCATGGTGACAGCCAGATGTACTGCAGCAGCCATAGGGCTGGACCAGCTCCAGCCCCATGAGGGTCTTCCAGTCGCATCATGTAGTACTGCATCCTACGCGCAGCCCAACTCATTGGTGGGATTTAGCTCCACAAGTCCCAAATGCACAACTGGCCCTATAGAAGTCAATGTTTGCAAGCAGAATTATTATTTAACATATTGACAGATCCATGGAACATGAGGTACAAGTAAAAGAAAAATGTTTTACTATCAGACTGCCAGTTTACCGAACATTAAATAAAAACAATAATATGTAGCACTTATTAGTAGATCTCAAAGCCCTTTACAAAGGAGATCAGTATAGCTATCCCCATTTTACAGATGTGGAAACTGAGGCACACAGCAAGACTGATTTGCCCAACGTCATTCCTTTATCAAACCAGAAAGCTGAAACAATAGTGGCCTCCACCCCAAACAGAGACACATGTCACCACTACCTCCCCGCCCCCCAAAAGGCACATATAGGCAGATGGGTTCTCTGCCTATTGTTTTGTGAAGTTTTGTGTGTCTGTTAAAGAGAGGTTTCAGAGTAACAGCCGTGTTAGTCTGTATTCTCAAAAAGAAAAGGAGTACTTGTGGCACCTTAGAGACTAACCAATTTATTTGAGCATAAGCTTTCGTGAGCTACAGCTCACTTCATCGGAGGCATACTGTGGAAAATACAGAAGATGTTTATATACACACAAACCATGAAAAAATGGGTGTTTACCACTACAAAAGGTTTTCTCTCCCCCTACCCCACTCTCCTGCTGGTAATAGCTTATCTAAAGTGATCACTCTCCTTACAATGTGTATGATAATCAAGGTGGGCCATTTCCAGCACAAATCCAGGGTTTAACAAGAACATCAGAGGAAGGGGGGGTAGGAAAAAACAAGGGGAAATAGGTTACCTTGCAAAAAAAAAAAAGACGGGGGGGGAGAAAACCTGGTTTTGTGCTGGAAATGGCCCACCTTGATTATCATAAAATCTGACATAGCTTTTGGGCTGAGTGCTGGCTGGAAAGGGCAAAGACACTATCTCTTGTTGTCTGATTCCTCCTGTCTTCAGGGAGACAGGACTTCATACATTCTTTGTAAATAGACAGGGTTGCATCAAAGAAACACCTGACTCTATCATCAATTTCTCCTAATAGAAACAACATACAGGCCCCAAATTCTGGCTAACCATTTGAGTCAAAAGGGGAGATTTTTAACCTGTGTTGTTCCTTTTGACCTAAAAGGTTAACCAAGACTTGGGACATGTGGGTTGTTTCCATTTGGAGAAGAAATTGATGACAGAGTCCAATGTTTCTTTGATGCAATCCTGACTATTTACAAAGAATGTACAAAGTCCTCTTTTCCTGACGTGGTCTGAATTTATTGCTGTATAAATAAAATGATCAGTTCTGTTCACCTTTTCTGGGGTCTCTCCAACCCTCTGGATCTAATACCTCTGCTTCCTCTGACTGCCTTATCAGTGGAATTCACCCCGTTAGTCCCCATATTAACTAGCGGCCCCCAGGAAGATAAATTATTTTCCCCTCATGTAGCAAAATTTTAGGTGGTCTGACATTCTGATGCTTTTGTCAATGTGGCTGGGAACCCCTGTTCCCTGAGCAGCATATAGCTTATTTTTAAGCAGTACTATGGACCTCTCAGATCTATCTGCATATATGGATTGCTTTCTTTGGTCATAACCAATTCTTGCAAAATGCCCTGTCTTGTGGTGTGCAGTTAGCTTGTCTCATCTTTCCAGACAGGGATCCACACACACAATCCACCTCAGCTGCAAGGCTGGGCACGCCCTCTGCACCTGGAAAGAATCAGGCCCTGGCTCGTAATGCAGTATTTTTTCAGTTCATCTGTCTTGAGCTGCAAATCTCGTTCCAGTATCAATTTCTTATCCTTGTTCATGGTAAGTTGCCCATAAGGAACAATCATGAAGAAGTAAACAAACTGTAAGTGAGACTGCGCAAATGGCAGTGTCTCCACACTCTGCACTTACTGGGAGCTCAGCAGGAAACATACCAACCACCTACTGTGCGGCAACATCTCTCAGAGCTTTATGACCAAGAATTGACAGCATTACAATGTTACCTAACTCTTAGGAAGTTCATATTTTATTCCCCAACATAAATACCACTTTAAGATAGAATTAATGTGGAGAGTACATATCAGTAATTTAGGGGTAAAAACAGAACAGGAATATAAGATTTAGTTCCAGAATGCCATGCTGCTTTCTTATGTTAAACTCAAATTCTTTCCTTCCTTCCTAAAATATATTCCTCAAGTTTTAGGGTTCTTTTAAAAATCCTGATATTTGTAGATGGTCAATTATTAGTAGGAATATACTTTGAAGCCTGAAAAACAGCATGACTTCCCTTTCCAATTCCATTCCTTCACAAATTCTTTTTCCCCTTTGAATATGCCTGATATGGGACCAGATCCTCAGCTGGTGTAAATTGAGTTATGCCAGCTGAGGTTCTGGCCCATAACTGTCTGTCCTCATGGTCCTTGCATCCAGAGGCTAATTGATGTGACTTGATTCAATTTCATATTAGCCTGCCTGTCTTTCTGAGTAATGCAGCTTTTAAAAGGCTGTTGCCAGTGGGAAGTCTCTACGGTGGAGAACATGTTTGTATTAGAAAAGCCATTCTTACAGAAGCAGAGAAGTCTTTCATGCAACTAGTGTTTGAGGAAGCTTGTTATCTTTTGGTTCATGGGTAAAAAATTTGAACTATTTTTTCACAAACATGGCCAAAGCTTTTCCATCCATTCCTCTAAATTATCATTTTCCCTGACTGTTGTCAAACTGCAAAGTTAACATTTGGGCATCGTTTTTAATGGAATCAAGCAAATTACATGACCTTTTAAAATCAGATTTCAGTGAGCATGTTGCTTCCCTGGTGGAGAGCACTTTGGTTTCTCACTCAGCTGTCCTTTCCTGGCTTCAGAAAGAAAAGGTGAAATTAAGGGGGAAAGCTAATCAACACATTAACCTAAACTCAGAACAACAAATCACACCAATCTCACCCTGATGCTTCCCAGCTCGTTTACTTTAGTGCTGCTGTTCATCTTATCAAATCTGGTAAGGGCTGGGGTTTCTGAATTAAGGTATTCTCAAAACAAAACAAGAGATACAATCTATTATGGCAAAGAGTCCCGTGGCACCTTATAGACTAACAGACGTATTGGAGCATAAGCTTTCGTGGGTGAATACCCACTTCGTCGGATGCATGTAGTGGAAATTTCCAGAGGCAGGTATAAATATGCGAGCAAGAATCAGGCTAGGGATAATGAGGTTAGTGCAATCAGGGAGGAGGAGGCCCTCTTCTAGCAGATGAGGTGTGAACACCAAGGGAGGAGAAATGGCTTTTGTTGTTGGCGAGCCACTCACAGTCTGTTTAATCCTGAGCTGATGGGGTCAAATTTGCAAATGAACTGAAGCTCAGCAGTTTCTCTTTGAAGTCTGGTCCTGAAGGTTTTTGCTGCAGGATGGCTGCCTTTAAATCTGCTAGTGTGTGTCCAGGGAGGTTGAAGTGTTCTCCTACAGGTTTTTGTATATTGCCATTCCTAATATCTGATTTATGTCCATTTATCCTTTTATGTAGGGACTGTCCAGTTTGGCCAATGTACATAGCAGAGGGGCATTGCTGGCACATGATGGCATATATCACATTGGTGGATGTGCAGGTGAACGAGCCTCTGATAGTGTGGCTGATCTGGTTAGGTCCTGTGATGGTGTCGCTGGTGTAGATATGTGAGCAGAGTTGGCATCGAGATCTGTTGCATGGATTGGTTCCTGAGTTAGAGTTACTATGGTGTGGTTTGTAGTTGCTGGTGAGAATATGCTTCAGGTTGGCTGGTTGTCTGTGGGCGAGGACTGGCCTCCCTCCCAAGGCCTGTGAAAGTGAGGGATCATTGTCCAGGATGGGTTGTAGATCACTGATGATGCATTGCTGGGTTTTTTTCCTCCTTCAGTGTCCTGTCAAGTTATACATTAGCACTAGGATGCACAGGGAAGGATTCCGATAAAATACTTCTCAGCAGGACTGTGGTACTTCAGGAGTAGTCACATTAAAATCAGCAGATCGTCTCATGGAAAACTGGATTGTAAACATATAGTCCAGCCGGAGTAAGGGGTGTCACATAGCAAGCCCTCTGAGAGTCCCCATCTGGTACCCCTCCTCCCTCGCTTGGGAGTGTGGGAAGTAACCTGCACTGGTCCCTTTCCTGGCACAGATTACTTTCCATCGTAGGCTGGGGGCATTGTTGAGGGATGGAACCAAGGCTCTTCCCACTCCCCCATCCCTGCCTACAGGCTTTGGCAATGCGGGTAACCTGTGTAGGGGCATCTTTACCCCTCCATACTCCCCTGTGCAGGCATGCAGGATAGCTCATGACTGCATCCAGAGTAAAGTGCTACTCAGCCTACGTAAGGGTATCACAATCTCACCCAAAGCCTTTCCATTTGTTTTTTCTTTCTTGTTCTAGTTCTTAAATGAGAACAGGACTGGCATCCTACTTCCAGCAAAGGAAAATAAAAAAAGCTTCTTGCAAAAACAATTCACAGCAGATAGAGAAGGGAAGTGGCAGAACACAGATCGGGGCAAAATACCGCTTTGGTGTCATTAGTTGCTCTTGGTCTGTAGAATTTGAGCTGACACTTCTGCAAAGGGTCTTTTCAGCTGCAGAAACATTAAATGAATTTCAAGCAAAGATGAAACCTTTCTTGCTTTTGTTCAGGTTGTAAACTATTTGTAAAACCCAGGGTTGGTAATTGCTGTTGAGAAGAGATGTGGACATAGAGAGGCACTTTTTGTCACAATGACATTCCGACTGCTGCAGTCAAGGCTTCCATTTCTGAACTCCCTCTTTCGAGGATTTACAGCTCAGCTGGAGATTGTGCTGCTGCTGAAGCCTCCCAGATTAAAACCCATGTTGGCCATTTGTACTGGGGGTTTAAAATAAAGTTAGAGTAGCTCTTGCATTTGCATAAATGCAAGATCAGTTTAGTTTAAGAACATTAAGGGCCAGAGTGTCAGGTTGCATTTTGGTTTGAGGAAGAGACATCGTGTAGCTATGGAGCAGATCACAGAGGGGATTGTGGCTCAGAGTCAGACTAGAGGCCACAAATCTATGAATTCCCTCTCTCTCGCTCCCCTTAATCCATAGGGAAGTGATCTGTGCTGAGGCTTCTGACCAGTGCACTGGAGGAAGGAGGCAGTTAAGATTCCACCCACTTGTGCACTAAGTGAGTAGCAGCCCAGCAATGCTGATAAGCTGAGCGGAGTAGGAAGGTGGCACCTTCTAACTTCACTCACCCACCTGGGTGTATAAGGGCCATGATTCAACTAATCACGCACTTACATCCATTCCTCGCCTGAAGACCCCTCATTACGATGTAGTCGTGTGAAACAAACCATAAATGCTTAGTAGTGCTGCAGCTGCTGGAGGTCTGTAACCGAAGTAATTGCATGATGGCTGTTCTGCTTGCATGACGTAGCTTCTGATCGAATTCTCAGCTTTTGGAGAGAGATACTCAAAAACAAAAGGGGGAGGGAGAGCTCAGTGGTTTGAGCATTGGCCTGCTAAACCCAGGGTTGTGAGTTCAATCCTTGAGGAGGCCATTTAGGGATCTGGGGTAAAAATTGGGGATTGGTCCTGCTTTGAGCAGGGGGTGGACTAGATGACCTCCTGAGGTCCCTTCCAACCCTGGTATTCTATGATAATTTGGATTACTCTTAAAAACAGAGCTGCCAAAAAGGTTTCTCACCTGCAAATCCTTTTTGTCATCTGAAATTAGCTCTCTAGGGCAAGATTTTTTTTCATTCCTGAAAATGTTGGTAGAGAAGTCTCCTACAGCCTCATCTGCATGTTCACCTTTGCTCTGACCTAGAGTGAAAATAGATGTAATCTTGCTTTAAGATGGCCTGATAGGCTGGCAGATGTGTCGGCATCTTCCTATCAAACCTGACGTGAAGATTATCCATAGAACACACCTTCTGTTTTCTCTCATGTGCACAAACCTCTTCCTCACTTATAGCAATTAGAGAAGCCTCGGAACTGGTGATGGAGCTTGGAGGGTTCTAAAGTTAGTGGTGTCTTCTGCCCTACCATCCAGTGCCAATGAAGGAGGTGCCGTCTTTCAAGTAACATACCCTTTTTGGGTTATCAGGTTCATCATTTCCTATTCAGATTAGTGTGTGCTTGCAAGCCAAGAGTGTTCTCCCATCAAGCCCGGCCCCAACTTGGCCAGACAGGGGAGGAAGACACACTCGCCTTCATGGCCTCTTCACATTTCTGCTCTGAGCCCAGATTCTATTGTGCCACCCCCTGGGAGAAAATAGGGTGTGAAGTCTTGACACTACCTCCCCCACCCATGTGTTGGCTGGCGGTGTTGAACTGAGGCCAGGGGAGGAAGTAGGCTACACATGGCAAAGGGCCATAGCAAATGACTCCCCCATGGATCAATTGTGACTGTCACACCCCTTCCCCAGGGGTCAGTGCTACTACATGCGGCATCTGGGGCTGCATCTAAAGGGTCAGTCTGCCCAGAGTCTGTGGGGCAGTGGGCAGGCTGCTCATTTTGGATTTTGGGGAGAGGGAGAGCTCAGTGGTTTGAGCATTGGCCTGCCAAACCCAGGATTGTGACTTCAATCCTTGAGGGGGCCATTTAGGGATCTGGGGCAAAAATTGGGGATCGGTCCTGCTTTGAGCAGGGGATTGGACTAGATGACCTCCTGAGGTCCCTTCCAACCCTGATAGTCTGTGACTCTTACAGAATTTTGGATGGAATGGTTTTGTTTATGTAGTAGCTTAGGCCTGATGCTTCAGGAGAGCTGGTTTCTGATTTCTTACTCCTAACGAGAATGGCTTTACGCCACACGTAGCCCCCTTGAAATCAGTGAAACTACTGGTAAAGTGAAGTGTATCGAACATGTAGCAAGTGCAGCTTCCAAGGAATGACCCAGATCCCCAGCTGGTGCAAACTGGTGTGGCTCCATCAAACTGGGGTGGCTCCATCAACATAAATTGATCTACACTCGTTGGCAGTAATTAAGGATATAGCCCAACATGATTAATACTGCCTGTTAACCACAGAATTTGGGTAAGTTACCAGTTATTCACAATGTGTATTAATAAAACTAGTAAAAGAAACAACTAGCAGACACCTGACTGGTATTAATCGAGCTCCTACATATTGTTTTGTGTTTATTGTTACTAACTCATGATCGAAAATAATTTTATTTGCTCACCAGACTTTCCTCAGTCCGTGGAAAATGGAAAATATTGAATTGTAGGAAATAAAGTCAATAGCTCACATAGAGTGCAAAAAAAAAAGGAAGGAAGGAAGAGAAAATGGAAATGACTGATGGCAAGGGTTGGACTACATGCCGTGGAGGGTTAAAGGAACAGAGCCTAGTTACTCTATTACAGTTGTGATAACTCTAGGTAGCTATTATTATTTATTTGTATTATCGTTGCTAGAGTTAGCACTGAAAGTAGAAGGGTGATAACACATTTGTAAAGAGAAATAATGAGACTGGAACCATGTTTACATCTAAGAACCATGTGGCTAAGATTACATTCTCAGACCTAAAAATAAGCAGGTTTTTGGGGACATGTATCATTTCATACGGAAAGCTGTTGGTGCACTAACTGCACTTTGGACGTTTGTAGCTGGTGTGCAGAAATGCTGGTCTTGAACTCGTCCGTTTGTTTCCAGGGAAGACTTGTCACAGAAGTGATGAAAAGTGATCTGAAGAGCAGCGGGTCTGTCAGAATAATTTTAGCTACTGAGTCGGGCTGTCCGAGTCTGTCACCCTGCAGGAATCAGTTTCATGAACAGGTAGTGGGAAAGAGGGAAACACTGGGATGTGCAATGCCTGCGGAGGAGATTCCCTTGCAAGGGTACATAGGGTTGTATAGAAGATTTGTGTGGTGAGCTCAGTATCCTCTGTGTGCTTTTAAGAGTCACAAAACTGGCTGAGTTATAACTCAGTCTGGCTGCTTGTCATGGAAAATAATGTGGAAAGTCTTGACTTCATTAAAAGAAAAGTCAGGGCATACAGTGTTTTATCTGTGATGAGTTTTTTTTCCAATAGAGGAACGCTAAATGCCTTCCATAAGTTTTAAAGCATAAAGAGACAGCAGACATCAACTGAGGAGCTATATCTAAAAATTCATGAGACTTAGCAGCAGGCAAACCGATGCACAAGATACCATGGGCTAGCTCAGGGGTTCTCAAACTTCATTGCATTGTGACCCCCTTCTGACAACAAGCTACACGACCCCAGGAGGGGACTGAAGCCTGAGCCCGCCTGAACCTGCCCAGGCCCTGCCGCCCTGGGCAGGGGTGCCAGGTCCAAAACCAAAGCCAGAGCCCCACCGCTCTTCGGCGGGTGGGGCCTCCAAAGCTGAATCCCAAGTGCTTCCGCCCCAGACAGTGGGGCTCGGGCTTAGGCCCTGGGCCCCAGCAATGCTTATGCCAACCTTTGGGAACCCCATTAAAACAGGGTCGCGATCCACTTTGGGGTCCCAACCCACAGTTTGAGAACTACTGGGCTAGATCCACAAAGAAGACGTAAGCTCAGATTTTTAGCACCTCACTTTAGGCACCTTACCACCTAGAGGAAGCCACAGTCCTGCATTAGACGCCCAGGCTCCCTATACAATGCATGGAGAGAATTAGGTGCCTAAAAATGTAATCCACACAAGCCAGCACACTGAGCATGGAGCTGCCTACACTAGCCAATAGGAAATGCCACGGAGAGCGACGTGGTATAACTCTCTAGGCGCCTATCTCCACTTGTGATTCACAACTGTGAACCCTCTCCTAGAGTTAGATCGCTAAGTCCTTTCTTGCAACAAGCCAAGGAAGAACAACCACCATCACTATACCTTTTTACCAGTGATTAGAGCCCTCACCCAGGATGTGGAAGACCCAAGTTCAATTCCCCCTTCTGGTTGGTGGGGAGTAAGGATTTGAGCCCACCTCTTTCTCTTCTCCAATAAGTGCCCAGCCACTAGGGTAGGGTTCTGTCAATCTCTCCTGTACATTTCATTTTGTATACAAAATTAAGTGATCATTGGACTAGGGACTTGAACCTAAGTCTCCCGCATCCCAAGTAAGGTCACTAATTGTAACAATCTTGGAACTCATTAAATAACAAACCAAATGAATGAGAAAGGAATAAAACTGTTAATAAAACAAACTGGAGAGCTTCTGTAGTGAGCTGCTGCACACAGCCATGTGGTGTTCCCAACCTCCCACCTCCAGAGTGAATCCCCCAATTCCCACATTCACAACATTGTCACTTATGAGGGAGCATCTCCAAATCACAATCTTTAATAAACATATTTCTACATCTTCCTCTTAAAGAAAAATGAATTAACTTATATATATATATATAAACAGTTAATAACTATCTAATAACACATATATTAAATTCTCATCTCATCTAGTACATTTCCATAAACCCAATATATCAACTACCTAGAGAGAAGAGGTTACCAGCACATCACTCTCCAGTGAGTCTTTACCACTCACTTTCTTCAAATATGTCTTTTCCCAGGCAGGTTAGCAAGTCTCAGCAGGCATTGATCATGACATTGGAGGTGATGCAGAAGGGTGTGGCACACTCGTTCATCAGCTTGATCTTCTCATTGCTCTCAGCAGGCAGCTTGAGGGTCTCCACCGCGCTGAGGGAATGCTGCAGTGCCGTGCCGTGCTTGCCAGTCAGGTCATTGCATGTGCTCAGGTCCTCCACTTTGCTGGACGGAGTGTGCAGTGTGTTCTGCAGCTCTGTCTTGTCTGTCTGCGACATGAACTCTTCATCACCCAACTCATACGATTCCGCCAGCATCTCGATGGCCGTGAGTTTATCACAGAGTGCAAATGGCACCTCTCTACATGGATAGGTAAACTGGAGGGACCTGCTTGTTTATCTGGATTGTACGTTCCCCCTGCAAGCAACCCAACCCTCAAAACAGGTCATGATATTCCCCAAAGAGTGTCTCATAGCTAGGTTCAATGTGACCTTGTAGAGAGAGCACCCATTTTATCAGATTGAGTTTCTCACATGCAGCCAGGCCTAAAATTGGCATCACCTCCTTTGGCACTACATTGAACGGGACCGTGTACAAGGTGTTTTTATGATTAATGCTAGCAATGCCCCTTCCCTTCACTGGTATATTTGTTCCAGAATAACCAGTTACTTTATTTTTTGTTGGTCCCAGTTTTGGTCTTATTTTTAGTCTCTCATAATCTTGTTCAGACAGAATATTAACCTGAGTTCCTGTGTCCAGTTGCTGTAGAATAATTGTTCTACTCACAGTCATAGGCAGTATCCAGTCCTTCTCATCAGGCTTGCTAGATTCCAGTACATCAATGAAAAACTCCTCAGCCAGATTGTTTTTACCTGAATGCACTTGATTTTTCTGAATTTGGGATCTGCAGCATTTTGCAAAATGATTATTTTCCCCACATTTATGACAGAGTTTCCCAAAAGCAACACTATGTTTGGGGGCATGCTATGACCCACACCTTCCACATGACTGTGTGTACCCAGTCTTTCCCCTAGCAGAGGTGTTCATAGAGGTTTGCCAACCCTCCCCGTTTTGCTGGGAGTTTCCCGGAATCAGGCTCTATCTCGCTGAGGCTACTGCAGCCAAACTGGGAGAATTTAAGTGTTAAAAGTCCAGTGGCGCAGCGGGGCTAAGGCAGGCTCCCTACCTGCCCTGGCTCTGTGCTTCTCCTGGAAGTGTCCAATACATCTCTGCGCCAACTCCACAGCTCCCATTGGTCGGGAACTGCGGCAAATGGGAGCTGCGGGGGGGGAGGGTGGAACTGCAGGCATGGGCAGTGCACGGAGCCCCCTGCCCCCGCCAGGGGCTGCAGGGATGTGCACCAACTCTGCAGCTCCCATTGGCTGGGAACTGCAGCCAATGGGAGCTGCAGGGACGGTCCCCACGGATAGGGGCAGCGAGCTGAGACGCTCTGGCTCCCCCGTCTAGGAGTCACTGCCAGTCGCTTTCGGGAGCCACCTGAGGTAAGCGCCACCCCCTTTACTGCCTCCCGCACCCCAACCACCTGCCCCAGCCCTGAATCCACACCCAAACTCCTTCCCAGAGCCCGCATCCCCTCCTACACCCCAACCCTCTGCTCCAGGCTCAACCCGGAGGCACCACCCCCGCAACTCCCATTGGCCGGGAACCGCAGCCAGTGGGAGCTGTGGAGTCGGTGCTCAGTGCAAGGGCAGCGCACGGAGCCCCCTCACCACCACCCCCAGGGGCTGCAGAGATGTGCCAGCCACTTTCCGGGAGAGCATGGGGCCAGGGCAGGCAGGGAGCCTGCTTTAGCCCCACTGCGCTGCCAGACTTTTAGCGGCCTAAAAACTCACCGTTTGGCTTAAGTACCCTCTTGGAGATAGAGCCCGATTCCGGGAGACTCCTGGCGAAACCAGGAGGGTTGGCAACCCTAGCACTCAAAAACCCCCTCCCAGGAACCAAAATGGAGTCCAGCAGCCTCAGCAAAATGTTGTTCTCTCCTGGATCCAGGATCAATGTTGCCTTAAGGTATGACTGGCTGGGTCTCTTCTGTGAGCTAAGGACAATGGAAAGAGATTAACTCTGCTGTGTGCAGCCTGCAGCGGGGGGGTTGGTTTTCCTTGTGACTCCACCTATAAATCATTCTATGTGGATTTAGTGCAATTAATGCAGGCTTTTGAGTTAACCTTTCCCAAGATCTGTTTACTGGGCTTCTGCATCCTCTGGGGTAGCTTGCTCTGTTACAAGCACCTAGTGCTGTTGTTTATCAACATATCCGATTATCAAGCTTTTCCTTCTGGGCAAAATCGTTCCTGGTGCTCCTTGTAACTCATGTGGTGGTGGATCTGCTGAACAGCCACAGCGTGCAGCGCTCCTGAGTGCATCTCCTGGTCTCTCTCCTGGCTAGGGGATGAGGGGAAAGGCTCACAGGCCAGTAGGGGATACTGAGGCAGCCAGCTGGTCAGAGCCATTGTTGGAGGGCTTCAAGTTCTTGGGGACCCATTGGTTGCTAAAGCCACCTGCCCAGGCAGTGACAGTCACAGCAAAATTCCAGAGAAAGCGACGGTAAAAATGTAGACTATGCACAACAGTTACGCTGTCCGTTACGTTAAATCGTGAACTATTCATGCCATAATAAACCATCCAGCTTGATACTGCAGACTAGAGAATATGCTCCTGTATTCTCAATTATCCATATTTGCAAAGGTAAAAAGGCAAATAATGGCCTGGTGCAATTCACATTTGAAGTAAAAGGACCGCTTGCCACTGGCTTCCCTGGAAGTTTGGCTCAGGCCTTGAACGAATAGGGGTGGAATTGCAGTTGATTGGGTGCTGGTCACTGAGAAGTTTTCAGTTTAATGTTTCTTTGGCTTCATCTATACTGTGAGGTGGAGGTGTGATTCCCCTGCTCACTTATGCAGACTCGCACGAGCTCTCATCAAGCTGCTGTGAGGATAAACACCAGCGTCTCTGCAGCTGTACAGGTAAAGGCAGCAGAGGCGTGGCGAAGCCTGCCTGAAATGGGTAGGGACATACGCAGCATGGCTAACGGACTCCGTCTGCTACCACTGCTGCGGCTTTGCTGCGATCTATACTCATGCTAACTCCATGAGAGCTAGTGGGAGTAGGTGTAAACGAGCAGGGGACTCACACCCCCCGCTCCAAGTGTAGACACAGACTTTGTGAGATGCTGGGTGTTAGGATTTGGCGTCAGCAGTGTGTGGGAGCAGGGGGATCAGTGAAATGCTTTTATTTAACAATTACATCAACAACAAGGTGGATGAAAATGGCTTTAGTGTCTGAGTCAGGGAGGCAGTGTTGCCAGTTCTTGCACTTTCATCATGAGTCCCACAGTCGCTGATGTTTTTCTTAATACCCAGCTCTTGGAGTCATGTTACTTATGTGAGAATATTTGCTTTTTTTTTTTTTAAATAAAGTAAGTTTCTTGCCCTCCTGGTTGGGGAGAAACATTTGAAAACACGCACCTGAAGTTTCATGCATCAGAAGGCAAATGAAAAAGGACCCTACATTTATTATTTTAAAATAAAAGTATATTTTATTGTCCATCATCATGTCTGAGCACCTCGTATCATGTCAGAGTGGTCCAAACAGAGGCATGCTGCCGGCGTGTCAGTGGCATAATAGCATCATGTACAAATCAGGAAAGGAAAGGACTGTAGCGGTATATGATAGATTTAGTATATTGAACCAATGCACTTTTCAAAGTGCAGAAGGCATTAAATATCAAGACAAGAGAATGCTTGTTCCATTTAAACAAAGCTAGCCCCATTATTTGCTCATTTATAACCCTGAAGGGATGCTTTAGCAGCACGCCCAATGGGAAAACAGAATTCCCAGAGCTCCATTTGTCAAAGGATTTCTGCAGCCTGCAGCTACTTTTCAGCTCTAGCCCTTATCTCACGTCCTCGTCATTCTCCTTCTAGCATCTCTCTGTTCACCTCTTACAAGGAGTTCATCCATCCTCCCCTCTGGCTCTCTGTAGCTATTCCCAGCTAGATCCTCATTGTCATGCCCTATTTCACTCCCATGAGCACTGCAGCTGGTTGTGTGTCCTCTCCCATACCACTGTCCTTACATCCTCTTGCTTACCTTGCCCTTTTTTTGGTTTTTCTTTCTTACTTTCTTACCTTCCTTGCTGGCACTAACAGTCTTCTGGCTCCACAGAGGCCTGTAAACTCCCATTATAAGAAGCATAATTCAACTATTGGCAGGAGATACAATTTATTAAGAAAACAAAAGTGAATTGTTGGGCATTGATTATTAAATGGCCCTTTGGTAAGCCAGCTGGGGCCTTTTTATCATAATAAATATGGATAATTAAGTATACATGCATATTATTTAGTCCTCAGTATTAAGTTGGGTGGTTCATTATGGGAGGAATAGTTGCTGATTTAATGGTCTAGTGGAAAAGGTTTCACCCGAGGGAATAAAGAATTAATCTCCCATCATTCAGTAGGTATCACACCAGGGATACACAGCCTGTGGCCCTCTAAATTGTAGCCCTTGAGGACAACGGTATTAAGGTCAGTCTTTGATTATAATTGAACATGTGCCCCTCTGAGCAGCACCCTGAGTTATTTAAACTAAAGTGTATGAATTGGCCTCATTCCTATGGTCATCAGGTATGGAGCATGCCTGATGGGCTGGGGGAGCCACAGGAAGGGCAGGATAGGGACTTCAACTCAATCTGAGCCTATGGGAGACCCTAGCAAACTATGGCTCTTCTCCCTTGTGCAGACACCCAAGTCAGCACAGGAGAGAGGGAAAGGAGCACACACTGAGAACCAACAGCCAGTTATGGCTCTCTGAATCTCTGCCCTGGCCCCAGAGCAGCAGCCTGGGGGCTGCTCTAACTTGTGCCAGTTGCCTATCCCCATATGTCAGCTGGGGATAGCCAGAGTGCAACATACTCCAGCCAATTCCCCATGCCAGGGCTGTGAAGGAGGTGGTGTGGAAGCCACATATGTTAGCCTTAAGCCCAATGGAAACTCCCCACCCTCCAAGGGAATCCCAAGCAAGGGATTTGCATGGGGCTGGGAGGATGGAAAAAGTTGTGCTCCCTTTGCAATGTGCAAGCCCCAGAGAATCTCTCCCCAAGTATTGATTGTGGCCCATTATGTAATGTGGGTCAAGCTCAGGCTGGGAAGGTTGGACATCACTGTGCTAGACTAGGAAATATCAGCTGTAACTGTTGGAATGGGAGGTTATTGTTATAGAGACGTGAATGCACCCAGTAGATGTACAGCAAAATAGAGGATGAAGAGATACTTAGATATTTTGTTACCATTTAGTCAATATTTGCCCACACAAATTGCAATTGAGGATTTTTTAAAATATTGCTAAGTATAATGTACTGGCTTTGGTTAGGTAATTTGAATAAAGACAGAATTAGCTTTCAGTTTGACAAAATACCCAGCAACAGTTTGTCCTGGACTGTGTTGTTTTTAATGATTCTCCCAACAAAGAGTGCTGAGTTTTGTAAGGATTAACATTGTATTTTTGGTGTTTGTATGGTAAAGATTTGTAAAAATTGGCCATATTTGGAAAAAAAAAACCCAGCAACTTTAAAATAGCCTGCCAAAACTTCTTCTGATCCCTGGAAACTGACTTAGTCAGAGCACTGTGGTGTCATGACTAATCCAGGCATCTTGAATTAACAGAATCTTTTATTTCAACTAAATATATTTTTCACTAATACAGAAAGGAGGATGGGGGTCAGGAATTTTGGGTCCTATCCTTCGCTGTGCCACTGACCAGCGGGATGGCTTTGTACAAGTCATATAAAACCTCTCGGCCTGTGTTTTCCTGTTTGTAAAGTGGGTTTTCTACTTATTTACTTTAGAAGGGGAGTGCCAGGACTAATTAATTTTTGTGAAGTACTTTGAGATCCTCAGATGAAATTTGCTACCCCTCAGCCAAGGTATGATGCAATAATTATTTGATTGTACATGCTTGTTGACAATGCTAACCTGGTGTTTTCCTCTGACAGTCTCTGCATGTATACTGTGGCAGAGCTGCAGGGCCCCTGCAGTACAAAAGGGACAGCTACTTGCTGACAGGATGTCTTCAGTTAACATCCTTTACTTTGGAACATGCTTCCCTCTTGGTGTGCCAGAGCCCAGATTCAGGAAAATACTAATTGTCTGGCCAATTTTAAGCATATGGTTAAGTCCCATGGATTTCAGTGGGGCTTAAATACTGTCCTGAACAGGGATGATTTCCTGAATCAGAGCCTTAGTTAACTTCAGGGCATGCTGCAATGTGTCTATCCTACTAGGACTGCCCAGGGTAGGAAGAGGAAACTGAGTAGGGAAGAGTATTAAGTTGGGGTTGTTATTGCAATGAGATGGGTGGTGAGATCCTTTTGACACTTTTCTGAAATTTGTTTTTAGTTGATTTTGGACGTGGATTAGGGTCGTATCAAAAGCCCACTGAAGGGCTCCCATTGACTTGGATGGGCTTTGGATCAGGCCCTTAGAGATACTGTGAGCTGAGCAGTTTATCCACATATCTATTCAGGGGACACCATCACAGGGCCTAATAACATCAGCCACACTATCAGAGGCTCGTTCACCTGCACATCCACCAACGTGATATGTGCCAGCATTGCCCCTCTGCCATGTACATTGGTCAAACTGGACAGTCTCTACGTAAAAGAATAAATGGACACAAATCAGATGTCAAGAATTATAACATTCATAAACCAGTCGGAGAGCACTTCAATCTCTCTGGTCACACGATTGCAGACATGAAAGTTGCGATATTACAACAAAAAAACTTCAAAACCAGACTCCAGCGAGGGACTGTTGAATTGGAATTAATTTGCAAATTGGATACAATTAACTTAGGCTTGAATAGAGACTGGGAGTGGCTAAGTCATTATGCAAGGTAACCTATTTCCCCTTGTTTTTTCCTACCGCCCCCCCCCCCCAGACGTTCTTGTTAAACCCTGGATTTGTGCTGGAAATGGCCCAACTTGATTATCATACACATTGTAAGGAGAGTGATCACTTTAGATAAGTTATTACCAGCAGGAGAGTGGGGTGGGGGGAGAGAAAACCTTTTGTAGTGGTAAACACCCATTTTTTCATGGTTTGTGTGTATAAAAAGATCTTCTGTACTTTCCACAGTATGCATCCGATGAAGTGAGCTGTGGCTCACGAAAGCTTATGCTCAAATAAATTGGTTAGTCTCTAAGGTGCCACAAGTACTCCTTTTCTTTTTGCGAATACAGACTAACACGGCTGTTACTCTGAAACCTGAGTAGTTTAGACATTTGAATAAACAACATTTTAAAAAGCTATTGTGATTTGTAGTGTTAGGCAAGAGTTAAAAATGTAGTTAGCAGTGAGACAAAAACCCACGTAACTAACAAGCAGGAACACCGGAAGCTGAAGGACACTGTCAACTGTAAACGCTTGATAAACTTATATGGTCAAATGTCCGCCCAGTAACTCGGCTCTTAGAACAGAACAAGTCCTCCCTTCACAGCCCTCTGGATATCTGTAAATACTCGCCCCCACCCTACCCCTTCGCCTAAAGGGCAGTTATAGATAATCGATGTAATCAAAATAGTTTTGATGCGTATGTTCTGTTCCTGTCATTGTCATGTTCAGTGCGTTCTCTGTCTGTGAAACAATGTTTGTCTCTGTAAGAACAAGATAAATGCAAATTAAGTGATAAACGCAAATTAAGTGATAAGAGAAAGGTATATAATTGGTCACTGTAACCCCACACTTTTGAAGCTGTTTATCAGTCTTCCCAGTACCGTGAAATAAACCCCTTCAGTATTGTCTGTGCCTGCCTGATTCTTGGGGAGAAGAATCTCCTTGCTTCACAGTAGGCTGCAACTATTCCATTTACCTTACAACATTACAGCACACACAGCTGAGGAAGAACATATGTATGCCCCAGCCTTGCTTTGTGATCCAGACAGGAGGACACATGCAGCCACCATTGACTTGAGTGTCGCTCTGTACATACGTCGCAGTCCAGCGCACAGTATCATCACAGGATTGGAGCCTCCATTGGCAGTTGGTGGCTGGATCTTTGAGCGTTCTTGTTTCTCAGTTCTGCATGCCTTAATACTGTTACAGCAGCATGGCACATATTTCCGTTTCTGCACCTCGAGCTGTGAAAGCATGACACCTCCCTAGTGATTACTGAGTTGTCACAAAGGATTTCCCGTTTTTAGTTCTTGAGTCATTTGCACTTATGTCAGAGCTCAGCAAATGCTTTTATGGGATCAATGAAAAGACATGCTCTGCATAGACAGTTGTGCAGTAAGTCTGCTGAGCTCTTGAAAACCAGAGCGAAGCAGAGAACCTCTAGACCTTCAGTCACTTTACATTTAAGACCTTAAAAAGCTTCTTTGATTCACTTAACAGTGTGAAAGCAAATGGCTTTGCAGTAACTGATGCCCATTGGACCTGTAACTGGCTTGTGCTGAAAATGAATAACCTGAAATTCATGGGGGGTGGGGGAAGTATTCAGGATATAATTCAGGATTAATCTAATATGGAATAAAACACACTTATTCTGTAATAAGAGCGTCAATACATGAAGTTAATCAGGAATAGCTATCCTAGGGTAACTCCTCATGGAGACAGGCCCTCAGATTGTGTTGAAAATTGTAAATAAAAAACTAAAACCCACAACAGGGTAAAATTTTCTAAAGCACCCAGGTGACTTAAGACCCTAAATCAGTGGTTCTCAACCAGGGGCACGTGTACCCCTGGGGGTACGCAGAAGTCTTCCAAGGGGTACATCCACTCATCTAGATATTTGCCTAGTTTTACAAGAGGCTACATAAAAAGTACTAGCGAAGTCAGTACAAACTAAAATTTCATACTGACAATGACTTGTTTATGCTGCTGTGTGTACTATACACTGAAATGTAGGTACAATATATATATTCCAGTTGATTTATTTGATAATTATCTGGTAAAAATGAGAAAGCAAATCTTCAGTAATAGTGACACTTTTGTATTTTTATGCCTGATTTTGTAAGCAAGTAGTTTTTAAGTGAGGTGAAACTTGAGTGTACGCCAGACAAATCAGACTCCTGAAAGGGGTACAGTAGTCTAGAAAGGTTGCGAGCCACTGCCCTAAATCACACTGAAAGTCAATTGGGCACTTATGAAAATTTACCCACAGATACATGTTGAGGAGAACTTTTGAATAAAAATGCAGGTGGGTTTGGCAATTCTTTGGACTGAAAGAAGTATTGAAAGTTTTGCTGTCCCCTTCCCTGTTATAAGAATGAGTTTGTTACTTTGTTGCACGATACGTTTCTTTTTAACTCAGCTGCTCAAACCTACCCTGGTAAAAGCACACACAGCTGACTGTGATTTCAGTGAGATGTAATGGTGTATCTGAAGGGAGAACTGGACTGTGTCAGATCAGTGTTAATTGGTCAGTAATTCAGATTGGATACGGGGGAATGACAGGAAAAGAAAAGCACTGTCCTTTAAAGGCAGACAGTGAGTGGGATTCAGACTGACATCCCCCAGCCAGGATGCCTAACACGGAGAAGCATGGTGGACAGGTTACAGCAAAGAGCAGCTTTGGAGTGGAGCATACTTATTGGTAAATACATGTCGAAGGTGATGCTGGGAGACAACCAATGTGTGTATCAGCAAATCTGTATATCCAAAGTGGCAATTGCAATTGTGAATGATTGTGGAAAATATAAAGGGACCAACTGTGGCTTTACCTCTAGTCCTGAGCAAGCTAGACAACTCCCTCTCCCAGTGGAGAAATTTCTTAAAAACTCCACAGGATGAACCTCACAGGGTTTTCTTCCCCTTATGGTCCCTCCCAGCTGGTTTTACCGTGGCCAGGCACTTTCTGGGCTGGGGTACATTGTGCTGATCCAGTGACGTCAAAAAGTGCTGCAGGGTCTTACGCCATGGCTGAACTTGGCCATAAGAGTTAAATTGTACACTGATTTATGTCCTGTTTAATCCTATTGAACATAATGCAGTGGTGTGGGGTATACAGTAAACTGGGACTCAGTTTGGTCCCAGGCAGGTTAAATGTGCTTTTAAGCTTTCTTTTAACATATGAGGGTATGAGGGGTCCATCCTCACAAGCTGTGAATTGTCGCTATCACCGTTTATACCAGCTGAGGATCTTCCAGATCTCCCAGAGGGTCCAAAAGAATCTTTATAGCTTTCTTGCTGTTTCCATTACAAACTATGTTTGTGGGGATTAAAACTGAATCAAAGAGATGTGAATTCAGGCATAAAGAATTGTATTAAAATACTTGGGCAGATTTTCAAAAGGGGTGCACATTGGGTGCTGAGCTGTCTTGAAAATCTGGTCTTTATTTAGATGCTTAAATGGAAGCTGAGCATTGGGAAATTGAGCTCCACTTATGGGTGCTGAGCCCTTAAAAACTTAAGGCTTAAACCAGGCATCATTTTAGGGATTTTTAATTCAAAATTTCATTCAGATCAATTTGGCAAATTCATCTGTGACTGCAATAGCATCAGTGCCAGCGTTGTTCTGGGATTTGCACGGATATCTGCACATTATACCATTTGCTACGATTTTGTACTGCCTGTATGTTAATAGCTCTCAGGGACCAATAACACAATGATGTGACTCACAGTAAATGAAATTCCATTTCAACCTAGAGGACTTCTATAGTTTTCCTGATTATCCATGCAAGGCAGTGGCTTTAAAAATCTTTATGTAATGTACAAATTGTGACTATTCAGGAGCAGTTTTTTCAAATTGGACTGAATATTCTTAAAGCACCACAATCAGCAAAGTGAGCTGGATTGGTTTTCTAGGTTGTTAGTTGTAGGAGTGAAGAAAGCATCCAGAGCTAATGTAGCCTATGCTGACCAATGCGGTGGGGTTGCTACTTTTGCTCACAAGTAGAGCTAAGTGTTTTGAAATAGTGTGGTCTTGAATTCTGGCCCTAGTATTGCAGGGACTCGTAGGCTGGTGGCCTTGGTATTGGTATGTATCAATGGAACTTGGGAGAGAGAGAATTCCAACAGTCAAACTGATTTGAATGGTAAAATAATCTTATTTGGTCTGAGATATGCTCTGTCAGGTTTGCACCTGATGTGAGTATTTATCATCTGAACACTGAGGGGACCCCTAATTAAAGAGCATTGCTAATTTTATCTCATATTATGCAGCCAAACAATAGGACATCATTATTGAACAGCATGGCTTCTGACTGCACTAAGTCTTCAGGGTACAGTTTGCAAAGATGCACCTCTCTTGGCTGTAAGGTGGAAACACCTGCATGCTTCAGGGTTGCTAGTTTACGTGGTTGGCCAGTGACTTCCCAAGATTCTTTGTGTGAATGCACAGGTCAGGAGTGAACATATTGGAGCCTGTTTTAATGATTAAAGTTCAGATCTAGTGAAGTCAGGGTTAGAATGTTGAAAAATGTGAGGGTTTTAAATAAAACCCCTAATCCACAATATTACCTATCACACCTTCCCACTTCAAACTTTTCATATGCTTATAAAATTACATTTCACTTCTCCTACTTTAGAGGAGGTGTGAGGTCATTATTTGTTTGAATTGTAGTTGTGCCCAGATGTCCCATTGTGCTAGGTGCTGTACAAACACATAGCGAGAGGCTGTCCTGGTCCCAAAGAGTTTACACTATAAATAGACAAGACGGACAAAGGGTGGGAGGGGAAACAGAAGTGACCCAAGGTCACCGAGCAAGTCAGTGGCAGATTAAGGATCTGAACCCAGGTCTTCTGACTCCCATGCCAGTAGCCTATCTATAAGCGCCTTCGCTTTCAGTTTAAACCAAGTTTTACAGAAAATATCCCGAGTTTTACAAAAAGTATTACTCATTTTTTCCCGATTTTCATCTGACTTTTGTATCGTTCAAATGTATAAAAAATAACTTGTTTTATTAGGAAAATACAATTCATTGCAGGAGATACATGTATTACAATAATACCTTGGTCTGTGTGTTTATGCAAAGCTGCATGTTGAAGCAAGGCTATATATTAGTTTAGATAAGAGTCACACAATAAACAAACAGGCACGCAGACAAGCTCTGAAGTGCGTGCGGAACTGAACGTACTGATGAATCTCACGCCCACCACATATGCATTTCAAGTTGTTAGCTGATAACGTTTTAGAGATCTGACACACTAAAATAGGAAGAAAATGAAAATCTGAATCAGAATATGTTTCAGAACACAAGGAAGTATTACAAAAACAAAAACAGGAGAAAAGGAGGAAGCTGAGTGTATGCGCTGCAAATGGTGTGACCCAGTTATTAAATGTAAATATTTATAGGCTAATAGTTCTAAGTCTACAAGAGTAAACTCTTTATTTAAATGAAAAGTTTTTATTTGAGGATGAGAGACACATTGTTTTCTTAAACTGAGAGTTTGAGGCATTGTGTTTTGAGTTCTGTTTTAGTTCTGCAGCAAACCACATTGAATTAATCTACTGAATACTATTTCTAGTGCTCTAGGTGGAGCAAATTTAGTTCCAGACTGGTCTGCCTGGGTTGGGAGGGTCACTCCCAGCTGCAATGTAAACATACCAGGATGTTGAATGTGAGTTCTGTTTTCCATGCTTCTATGTCATGTGACGCAGGAGAGATGAGTCATGTAAACAGGGGAAATACCAGTATATGAACCTTTGCTGGGTAATTAGCTCACGTTTTAAGCATGCTTTATCTTAATCACCACAATGGCAATGTGCCATGTCCATGGATACAGTGACTCCAAGAAGCGGAGATGTGTACTGCATTAGTATCTGGAAGAGGAGAGAACACTAAAGAAAATAAAAGTACATGGAGTTTCATATGAAGAAAACATTTGGAATAAACCAGAAAAGCTCAGCTCTTGGGATTGATGCAGGAATCGCTGAGTGAAGCTCTCTGACTTATGTTACACAGGAGGTCAGACTAGATGAACAGAATGATCCTCCTTTACTTTGCAATCTATGAAAATTAAGTATTATAACCACAATAGTTCTTTGTTTTTATCCAGGTCAACATTCAGACTTTTGACTTTGCCTTCCGTTATGTGCTTCTACCTTCAGATCAGGATGCATATAACTCATGTTGTGTTCACTTATTTTTTGTTAGTGTAAGTAACGGTTGAAATTACTGCTTAGTTGAAAATCTTTCAGAGGGGACAAAAGTCCTTAACTGAAAAATGTAAAGTCTCTCTCTGATCATTGAACACTTTGATTTAATATAACTCCACAGTCTGTGCATCTCTCTTTCCATTCATGCATTCAAAGAATAAAATCTAACTCTTGTGATTATTTTAATATTCTTGTTGATTTTAAGATAAAACCAGCAAACCAGACCGAAAATCGAAGAATCAGTGATTTAGTCAATTCCAGCTTTTTACAGGGACGTAGGGTAGAGTTTAGTCAAACAAATGCTAGCAATTCTATTATTGATCACACATCATCAGTTTGCGGGGGAAGGAGCTTTAAGAAAGAATTTCACACTTAGAATATATTGGGTCAAATTTTGTCCTCAAGTCATGCATTAAATCCCACTTCTTTCAATAGTTTCACTATTGTATATTACTTTTATTTATTATTTGTACAGCCTAGAAGCTCAATGGCTGGTGCCCCATTGTGCTAAGGCACTGTATACACACACAAAACAAAGGTGGCTCCTTCCCCAAAGATTACAGTCTAGGCCAACATAGACTAGTTTAACGTTAACCATTGTTTCTAAATTTGGGTTGTCAACTGCTGTCTTTTCAGTGTCAGCTATGGCCCAAAAGACATCAGGGAGCTTAATTCTTCTCTTTTTATCTTTTGGTCATGGAAGGAAAAATACTTGGAAAGCAAAGATTCAGGCTAACGCACCGCATATGAAAGTAGAGAGGCAGTTAGCAGCAATGGCAACTCTCAAAATAGAAAACTTGGGGGCTTTGTAAGGGTCCCAGCTGGTTTTTTGTGTTTTGAACAGGTGACAATATTTTTTTTTATTTGGATATGCTTTCCAAAGTAGCAAAAATAATTTGTAATTTAAGTCCTTTCAGTATGACTAAATTGTACTGGTGTTCTTGGGCAAACAGGTCACCAGAGGAACCTTAGGAACCGGACCCAGCATAATCCTCTCTGGTTGCTGACTGTCTTTTAAGAAGAACATGATCCAGTGATGCCCAGCTAGACTTGTTTTCATGGAATATCATTAAAACTCATGACAATCGATGCAAGGCTAGAAGGAGAAAATCCTACAAATTAGAGGCCAAAAGTAGTTGCATTTGTTGAGGGTTGAAAAGCAAATCATTCCCAAAAGTATTCTGCTAGTGAGCTGGATTCATCCTGCAGACCCACTCCCATCCCCCATGCAAGCCACCACCCACAACGCACAAATGAGCTTCTAGTGCTCAGTCTTTATCAACCTGATGTCTTTGCACTGGTAGGTATTTTCAGATTGACATTCATTTTACCATTTCTCCAAGTAAAGGCACTGAAGGCCTTTATCTCTCAGGTGATTGATTATAGGAGAACCTGGAACTTCCAGCACTAAAGTGGGGTGTAGGGAGTGCCTTGATTCATTGGTATGCAGCCGTTTATTTTTACTTACCCCTTTACATGGCAGGGATAGCATGCAATCATACCAAGGCATGGTGAGATTCAGAAAAGGGATGAGCTGACAAATATTTAAACTTTAAGGACCAGAGATGGGGCTGCGCCAGCTTACACCAGCTGAGGAGCTGGCCCAGTGAAGCAACACAGAACATTTGGCATGTTAGGGCATGTCATCAGCAGGCCCCTGCACAAGGACAAGGGGCATTAGCAGTCTAGAACAGGGGCTGTTCCCTCCATGTGTCCCTGGAGGTGCACGTTCTCCTAAAGTGGAAAGGAAGGGGTAGGTAGGAGGCCATGGCCCCAGTCCTTACCTCTTTGCATTGCCTGGAATGGGTTAGGTACGCTAGTAAGGCTGGTCCAGTGATTAGGGTGGAGGGGCATGGCTTATATTGCCTGCTCTACCAGACTTCCTGTGTGACCTTGGGCAAGTCTCTCTGTGCCTCAGCTTCTTGCCTGTACAATGAGTTTAATAGCACTGCCCTGCCTCACAGGGGCGTTGTGAAGATAAATACACTAAAGATTGTGAGGGTCTCGAATACAACAGTAAGTTGGGGCTAGAGAAATCCCCAGATAGGCTGCAGCCCATGCATCCCCTGCGTGCACGGGGAAGCATGTGATGGGATTTTGCCCCCCAAGACCCAGTCCCTCTAGCATATCCCTATGGTGGTATGGCTTCATAGTGCCTCCAGTGCAGGACTACTCACATGATTAAAGTTAAGCACATGCCGCCTGAGTGCTGTGCTTGGTAAAGGTCTGAGCGCTCAACGCCTTGCACGATCTAACCCTACAAGGCACAGTCTTGCCCTTAATGTCCAGGGCCCCAATCCTGAAGGGACTGGAGCTGGGCAGGGGTGCAATAACCTGTTTGCTTGGGTCCAAGTACAGGGCAGGGGCCCAAAATAGGTGCTCCACCTTCACATAACATTGTCTTCAGATGTGGAGTTGATGCTTTTCTAAACGGAATTTGTATTACAGTGGCATTGCTAAATGGACAAATGCTTTCTGTTTCCAACCCCTGACATGCTATTGCCCAAGCAGTTCTGCCACTGCACTAGGCACATTTTAGGGCTTGCAGCAGAGTGTTAAATCTCGCAAAGAAATAATGCTTGGTTTCCCACATAATCTTGTGCAACTTGGGTACAGTTCCATATGTGCCATGCAGTTTCTAGAGTTGATGTAATCTGCCACCTGCTGTAGATTATGATAATGGCCTTTGAACAAAAATTCTCCTGTCTGACATGGTATCAATTTAAAGTGTTGCTCAACTGCTCTTGGCTTCACTTGTCTATTTAAAAATTAAGATCCACTGTCCTGAGATGCTTCTCACATCTAGGGGGCTGGGGCACATGGCTTACGAGGAGAGGCTGAGGGAACTGGGGTTATTTAGTCTGCAGAAGAGAAGAGTGAGGGTGGATTTGAAAGCAGCCTTCAACTTGAAGTCTTTAAACCATGATTTGAGGACTTCAATAGCTCAGACATAGGTGAGAGGTTATTGCAGGAGTGGGTGGATGAGATTCTCTGGCCTTAATTGTGCAGGAGGTCAGACTAGATGATCATAATGGTCCCTTCTGACCTTAATGTCTATGAGTCTATGAGTCTATAACTATCTGAAGAGGGAAAGAGGATGGAGCTAGTTCTCAGTGGTGACAGATGACCAAACAAGGAGCAATGGTCTCAAATTGCAGTGCAGGAGGTCTAGGTTGGATATTAGGAAACACTATTTCACTAGGAGGGTGGTGAAGCACTGGAATGGGTTACATAGGGAGGTGGTGGAATCTCCATCCTTAGAGGTTTTTAGGGCCCGGCTTGACAAAGCCTTGGCTGAGATGATTTAGTTGGTGTTGCTCCTGCTTTGAGCAGGGGATTGGACTAGATGACCTCCTGAGGTCCCGTCCAACCCTAATATTCTATGATTCTATGATCTGCTAAAAAATCATTTTGAATTTTTTCTCTCCCTTTTAATAATTTTTTTGTCATTGCTTCAGATAAATAATATTTCATACCTTTTAGAAACAGGTCAGGTTAACCATTGTGACAGGGTCGGGCCAGATGGCTACAGGAGAGTGATAGAAGGCAGATATATTAGCCCCAGGTTAAACAGGTCCCTTTTCCCTAGGTAAGGTAACAGGGGCAGTTCCAGAACAATCAGGAACTTGCTGGAACCAATTAAGGCAGACAGGCTAATTAGGACACCTGAAGCCAATTAAGAAACTGCTAGAATCAATTAAGACAGGCTAATCAGGGCACCTGGTTTAAAAAGGACCTCACTTCAGTCAGTGAGGGGTGCGCAAGGAGCTGAGAGTGAGAGGGCGTGCTGCTGGAGGACTGAGGAGTACAAGCGCTATCTGGCATCAGGAGGAAGGTCCTGTGGTGAGGATACAGAAGGTGTTGGGAGGAGGCCATGGGGAAGTAGCCCAGGGAGTTGTAGCTGTCACACAGGTGTTACACAAAACACTATAGACAGCTGTGATGCACAGGGCCCTGGGCTGGAACCTGGAGTAGAGAGCAGGCCTGGGTTCCCCCCATTCCTCCAACTCCCTATTGGATACAGGAGGAGTTGACCTGGACTGTGGGTCCCACCAGAGGAGAAGGTCCCTGGCCTGTCCCCCGACCCACTAGGTGGACCAGCAGAGACTGTGGGGATTGTTCTCCTTCCTTTTCCCCATGCTGGCCAGTGATGAGGTTAGCTGAGTGAATGGCAGTTTTGAGCCACTAGCAAAAGTGGCCAAACTGAGGGCTGCCGTGAATCTCTGAGGCAAGCAAATCCTCCAATAAGCGCAGGGCCCACCAAGGCAGAGGAGGAACTTTGTCACACCATGTACCTAGACCAACCCAGTTAACCTGGGTATAGAGTTGGTCAACATTTTCGTAATCGTTTTTTTGGCTGAAAATGGGGGTTTTAATCACAACACATTTTTTTTGCAAAAAATAATTTTCATTTTATTTTTTCTATCCAACAAAATTTCTCAATAAAAATTTCCTCAAACATTTTTGGAAATGTTTATTTCCAAATTGTGGGGGAAAATCCCACTTACCCTTTTTTTCAAATCTCCCTCCTAGAAAAGTGAGGAAAAGGTAAAGGGGGTTCTTTTCATCACACTTTCACTTTTACTCCAACCTCCTTTCCCCTGCTTTTTCCCACCAGAAAAAAATTAAAATCCTAGAAAGTGGGATTTCTCCCATAAAAATGAAATAAGAATGTGTAGTTAGAAATTTTTCATTGCAAAACTAGAAGCTTTGTGCAAAATGTTGAAGGAAACAAAAAACTTTTCATTTTTACCAATTTTTTTACTAAGTATGCTTAGCATTTTTTGTCCAATTCTGCCAAAAAGAGCTGCAATCAGTTTAATCCCTTGGGAAAGACTGGGACTGGTGCTCCATCACCAACCCTAGCCCTACCTGTTCGGTTCAGACGTGTAGCTCTTCCACATGTGCGTCATTCACTGAATGCACTGTCCGTTCTGTATGGAGAAGGGCTACAGGATTGGGGCCTAAAAGCACATTTTACACAGCATGGGAGGGAAGCGAAGAGCCACATTTAATTATTATTTGGCTGAACTGCGGCTTTGCCACTAGCCTTGAGTTTACAGGTAACATGGAAGCTAGAGTTCCCTTTGAGGAAACATTCCAATTTGTAACCACAAACATTTCTGGAGCTTTTTGAGACCATTGTATAAAAAGCCCTATAGTAAGCGCAAAGGGTTAGATAATTATTTATGAGGCAAGTTTAAACCCTACACACATGTTAGTTTCTGTACACAGTTTAGCATTAGCAGGGGGAGGGATAGCTCAGTGGTTTGAGCAGTGGCCTGCTAAACCCAGGGTTGTGAGTTCAATCCATGGGGGGGCCATTTAGGGATCTGGGGCCAAAAATGGGGATTGGTCCTGCTTTGAGCAGGGGGGTGAACTAAGATGACCTCTTGAGGTCCCTTCCAACTCTGATGTTCTATGACTGGTGCCTACTGGTCATGTGAAATGAGTGATGGAGAGCCTGAGCCAGCAGCTCAAGACTTTTGCCTCTCAGACTGCAGTCGTTTTGGTTTTACGGGGGGAACAGTGACAAATCATGGGTGAAGCAAGGTATTAGGCCCTGATTCTGCAAATATTTAGGCACATGAATAAGTTAGCTCATGAAAGCAGACCCAGTGAAAGCAGCAATACTAATTGCCATTTTCATTTCATTTTTTCTTCCAGTGAAATTTTTCAACAAAAATTTCTACAAACATTTTTGAAAATATGTAACCCGCACACCTCCTGGGTGTGATGTTCAGTCCCATCTAGCAGCACGGAGACCACTTGGAGAGAGATTAATGAGTCTACCCTATAGCATTAGCTAATAGGTATGTGGCTTTTAGCTCATGCAGTAGAGGCTCATGCATTTAGCTTCAAAGGTCCCAGGTTCAATCCTGCCCACCGACAACCTGGGTCTGTTGCTGTTACAAATGCTTATGTCAAAATTTTGGGGAAGACCCACTTAAACTTTCCCCCCATTGGAAAAATGGGGGAAAGGTGAAAATGTTTTGTTTCCTCACACTTTCTGTCACTTTGAGTCCCACCTCTTCCCCATCCCCTTTTTTCCCCACCAGAAAAAAAATTAAAATGAGAGAAAGTGGGATTTCTTCCCTCAAAACAAACAAACATTTGCAAGTAGCCTCTGTGAAATCAGTACTACTAATTACCCGAGTAAAATTCTTTAGCAAGGAAGAATGGCCCAGTGGCTAGGGTATTAGCTTGGGCTATAGGAGAACCAGGTTCAATTCCCTGGCCTGTTATAGGCTTCCTGTGTGACCTTGGGGCAGTCACTTAGTCTCCCTGTAGAATGGGGATAATAGCACTGCTCTGCGTCACGGGGTGTTGGCAGAGTAAATACATTAAAAATGGCAAGGTGCTTTGATACCTGAAATAAGGGAAGTATTTGAACGTAAAAGTGTTTGCAGGTTCAGTGTGTTAAATCCTATTGTTCAGCTCTGAAAATGTTTCACAATGGCAGTGTATTAACATTACCTTCTATTTATGCACTTTTAATACCAGCCCACTGAAAACAAGTAGGCGGCTAGAGATAGAATTTACTCTCCAGTATCGGATCTCTTTTCTTGTCAGGTGTGTGTTTAACATCACGCAGGTTCTGTACAAATGTTTATGAGGCCTCACTTTCATTTGATTCTCATTTTGTAATAATTGTCTTTCTATTTTTATTTCATATTTCTTTATACGATGAGTACCATTTAAAGTGGATGTTGATAATGCTGTTTTGGTGTAATTCCCTGTATTTACTACAAAAATTGCGATGAACTCGATTGTTGCAGGTGGAAAAATGTCCAGTGCCTGATTTCACCACTCATTACTCCAATTTTATACTTGTGTAATTCCATTGAAATCAATGGAGTTACGTCATTGCAAATTTGGAGTAACACAGTGGTGAACAGATGGTGCTTTCTCGAGTAATTCATGGAATCACTACAGCTCTCTTACGTTGTTACAAAAGTTTAGGTACAGTGAAAATGTGTTAACTTACCACCATGTGCCACTGTACTAATCAGAGCGCATGGCCCTGTGCGCTCAGATATGCCAGATCAGTCACCAGGCTTGCTGGCCAGTAATAGCATTGGTAGGTGAACAGCTGTGAAGGTACATTTCCAGGCTGGTGTATGGTGTATCTGTAGTAAACTTGGAGAAAGGTACCAGATTCCACATCCAGCATGCTGAAAATGTATTCCTCAATTGGAAAAGTGACTTTAGGAGCCGATTTCTTTATCCTCTGTAGTGTGTCAGGGAATTTGGGAACTGGGCCATGTGCAAAGAATGAAAGCTGACACTCAGTTTATGAATCAAAAACTCTGACTGGGTATTGCTAAAATATCAGCAATTAATGTGATCAGAATCAAGTACTGGAGATTTGGACAAGTCTGCCAGTCCAGCTAAAATTGGTGCCCCTTTCAGGGTGTCCTCTTCAGTAATTCTGTGAGCAGCACAGGAGTAAAACACAAGAAATACAGCAGTCGGACCAGAGCTTGTTCACTAATGGATTTTCAATCATTGCTTTAGTAATCAAGGATTTACTGCCACAAGTAAATCTCTTATCTTTGAATGCTTGTGTCTGTTCAGCCGATTAAAGATAAGCAAACTGGTGGTGAAATGTCCTCGATGAACAATCAAGGTCAAAAACCTTAGCCACTGAATCTTGTGTAAATATTTCCTGATGCAATTAAACTCTTTGCTGTGTTCACCTTTAAAATGGATTGACTCTTGTTTTTTAGATAAAAAAAAAGCTGTTGACTGATTTAGTGTAAGGAGACGTGGGACATGCTCTAGTTCAGCCATAAATTATTGGATTCAATGAGGAATCCCTGTGTAAAAGTCTACGGCCTGTGTTATCCAGGAAATGAGATGAGATGATCATAGATGCCTGTCTTGGCCTTAAAATCTAATAATAGCCTTTCCGAAAGGAACCATCTGATGATGATGATGGTGACCCATCTGCATGTGCAGCTTTGCTAATACATTAGTTTGAGAAAAAGATTTGGCTTGTCCCTTTGGGATTGGCAAAACCCACAAGCATCATGAAGACTGTGATGATAACTTTCCAGTAGTACTGGCGCTTCTGACAGTAGTCATTTTCCTTCAGATTTTGGAAAAAGAATCTTTCTGGTCTGTCATTTACTCCTGTGCTGTTGACAATGTTCAAAACTAACGAGTTCAGCTGCAGGGCGCAGGGTACGTGCAAGCGGAGCAAAGGTAGCTCATGAAGCCTTACTCTAAGACTCAGAAATACCTCCCTGTGTTAAAGCCGAGTCGTGGAAACGGTTTACATGTGTTACAAAGCTGAAAAAGAGCAGCAGGGCCACCCTGAGGATTCGGGGAAGCCTGATTGATTGGGTGAACCAAAAAGTCTTGGGATCAATGGCCCAAGCTTTTCCAGTGTGACTAGTTGTTTTAGGTGCCCAACTTGACGCACTTTAAAGGGAGGAAGTTGACTTTCATGAAGTGCTGAGAACTTGCCCTCTGAAAATGAGGGCCCTTTCGATCTTGAATATCAATTCAAATATATTTTACATAATATAGTATTTATTGTGTGTTCTCTCCTGCATTTCCTCGGTCAGAATACATAAGGTTCTCTTCATTTTTTCCATAAACTATGCCTATCTGTGATATCAGCAGGATGAAGGATGTCTTTTGTTTAATTAATTAGATGGTGTTTGTAAAGTGCTTTGAACATGTAAAGCACTCTATAAATGCTAAGTATTATAATCATGTTGTCTTTCCTACCAAGTATATTGCTAGGTGAAAATATAATGCGGCTATAATTAATCAGCTATGGTAACAGATGGAAGCTGCATGGCACTGGGATAGTGCGGGGATTGCAAGCTGCAAAAGCCTCATTAGCTCCCCATGAGGAAAGCACTTTATATGGAGTGGGTAACAATGATAAAAAAGCAGCAAATAGAAGCACAAAGGCACTCACATGGAATGTATACAGATCTCTGGTGTGCGTATGTGTGATTGCAAGCGTTTCCCTGTACTAGCACAAAGCATGAGAAATAATAAACTTGCCACGGAAAGCTGTGGGGCTGGTCCTACAGTCCTTACCCAGGCATAGCTCCCTTTCCATAGGGGCTGCAGCTGTTTAGAAGCTCTCAGGATCAGGCCCTGGTGGTAGTCTACACGTAATTTTTCAAATGTGTCATCGCTGAATGTTATCTTTGTAAAACTACTGAATAGTTCGACACAATGTGCGGTAAAGCTCTGTGTCTCAGGTGCTCCGGTCCTGAGGCTGAAACTTGTGCCCAGCTGTCTGTGGCCACAAGGGGCTATTCTGGAAGCTTGCCTGAGTGCTTGGGCACCTTGGCCGGAGCCTCCTTCCTCAGTCATGCCCTCTAGAAAGGGGTGAGTGTGGAGCTACTACCTGGAGGAATCATCGGAGGGCCAGTCCCATGCCATCTCTGGATGCTTTACACAGCTGGAGCAATGCAAAACCTCATACACAGAGCTCATTAAAGCTAAATGGAGAAAATAATGTCCTTAGGAAAGACAAAACTTGAGAAGTGTCATCCTCATCAGTACCTTGCTCTTTCCCCTCACTTTAGTATTGCTGTGACTTTATTGACCAATATCTCATGAACTGCTAGCATAAGAGTAAATGAAAACCCATTTGAAAAGCAGCATACCAGCTCTTTTAGATAAATAATAACAAAAAAGGTTAGATTTTAGCTTTTTTGGTTCTAAGTGAGTAGTCATTAAACCAAGTTGGAACTGAAGCGATGGGTGGTAAAAAGACCAGCTGGTAATCTGAGTCAGTTGGATGCTTTTAAAGTCTGATATCTCACTTCCCATCAGAACTAGAAATATCATTGGGTAGCTCACACCTGATGTGTTAGCAATGTAAAGGTCAGCTCCACAGGGCCTCATTCTGCCATAGAATTTCACCTGAGGAAGAACTGCGCACAGTGAATAAGCACATGCCAGCATGGTTCTTAAGAAGATGTAGGACCCATGTTCGATTTTATACTGGACAGAATTTCTTTTGTAAATAGCTCATTTATAAGGCACGTTAAAACATTTCCATCAAAGCTTCTTTTTGATGGACAATTGGGTTTGAACTAAATTAAAAATTTCACAGAAATTGTCTGCTTTTCTCAAACAGTTTTGATTTTTTTTACTGGAAAGTTGAAAACAGAAGTTTTGGTTTTTTACAGGTCTACTTTTTCTAAAGGAATTTTCAATTGCGTAGACTGTCGGTCTTTCATCAGTTGAGACTGAGCCGATCACAACATGTCTTCCAATCTTCTCTCGCTTTGGACCATCCTTCGCCATGCTTGTCCATATCTCCTTGTTAGGAAATCATCCCACCTCTCTGAAGGCTGACTGCGTGGCTGTTTCTGTTTTCGCGGATACCACTCGGATATAGCTGCAGTCCCTCTGTTGTTGCTGAGTTGGGCCACATGTCCCATCCACCGCATATTGCTGAGCCTGCTTTCAACAACAACGTCTCGCACTCCAGACTGCTGCCTAATTATTTCGTTGGGGATGTGATCACAGAGTGAAATGCCAAAAACGTTCGTTCCATCGCCCTCTGTGTGACATACAGTTGATATTCTTCCATCTTTGTCAGCAACCATGTTTCGCTGCCATATAACATTGCAGGAAGCATGGTTGAGTTAAAAAGATTCACACAAGTTGTTTTGCTGATCTTTCTTTGGAGGATGTCCTTGATGTAATTAAATGCGCACCATCCAGCTTTTTTTCTGCACAACAGTTTGCCTTTCTGATCGTGGCGCGTGTTGACTTCCTGGCCCAAATAAACGTATTTATCAACCTCTTGGATCTGTTCTCGTCCAAGAGTTATTTGGGTTCTTGGCAGAACATCTGATCTCATGTATTTTGTTTTCGACCGGTTCATTTTTAATCCAACTTGACTACTTTTCGCGTTCAGTTCTTTAAGCATTCTCTCAAGCTGGGCTGTATTTTTGGCTATCCGCACTATATCATCTGTGAACTTGAGATGGTTTAGCCACTTGCCTTTGATATTAATCCCACCTTTCAAGTCTGCTTATTGAAAAACCAATTCAAGACAGGCTGTGAATAATTTTGGTGAAACTGTATCTCCTTGTTTCACACCTTTCTTGATGGGGATTCGGAGGGGAGTATCGAACAGCGATATGTCTGTGCTGCAGCCAGAGTTCGCTTCCTTTAGTAATGTGATATATTTCACGCGGATGCCCTGTTCTGAAAGAGCTTCAAGGACAGTGTTCGTCTCTACGCTGTCGAACGCCTTCCCGTAGTCCATGAAGGCAATGCACAAAGGCAACTTGTATTCCCGTGAACGCTCTAGTAGTTGGTTTAGAGTGAAGATGTGTTTTAATTTTCAATTAAAACTAAAATATTTTTGTTTTAGTAAAAATTTCCTGCTGGGTAAAAAAACATTTTCCAACCAGCTCTTTTTGTTTATTATAACTTCCCTAGAGTAGCTCTTTGTAGGGTTTTTACCTGATTCCCCTGAGTCTGAATATTTCTAGTGAGTTTCATACCGTATCTGTGTTTATACATACTTCTATAAGCTGTTTTCTGAATTTGCTTCATATTGTTGGTTAAAAAGACAAATCAATAATAAAATTCATTATGGGGGCCTCCTCCCTCACCATCACATGCTTATCACCTGCTCCTCATGTACTATATACCGCTCCACTCCTACATAGACTGCTGTTCCATTTGTACACAGCATCTACTCCCCCACCTCTGCACTCTTCCCTGCCCCACGCAGGGCCCGGTCTGGAGAGCCTGACTTTGGACTCAGTCCTTATTCAGCAAACATCTACTGCTGCCATTCAGATCTGAGGGCTACACTGGAACCTGCCAGTCTGCTCTGAGTAAGGAGTAATGCATAGCTGCCCTACCTTGCGGAGCAAACCAGAGAGCAGATTGTGGCTCCGAATCCTAATTCCTCCCTAAAATGGAGTAAGTAACTTCTCACTTCTCTTGGAGCAGCTTGTGTGCTCAGTGAACTACTCCAACCGAACAGCGGGGGTGGGAGGAGCAGACCCGAAGCTCCTCCCACTCCCCACCCTTTCCCTGACAACTTGATTGTGATGAGGCTTGTCAGGCAATGGCCCTACTCTACCTTTCAGAGCTGTAATCTAAACCAGGCAGTAATGGGGGCCTTAGCCTATCTCCCCTCCCTCCACCACATGGCAGAGTGAGGTCTGTGACAATCTAGCTCTAAGTGGTTATTGAGTGAGGTGATGGAGGGGATGGTATGGTGACGAAAAAGTTGTTTCAAAAGGAAAAAGTCAAAATGGATCATTTTGAGTTTTGTCTACATGAAATTTTATCAAAATCAATACTTTCCGCAGCGTATTTTGATTTTGTTGAATGCACATTATCCAACAAAAAACTGTGTTCCCTCTGAAAAATTTTTGACCAGCTCTAAGTATTATTATTATTATAGAAAGGGTAATGACCGATCAAGTTGTCTTCAACGTATGATGCCTTCTTTAAAACTTAACATCAGTCTATCATTAAAACCCCATGTTTCTACTCCAGATATGCTCTTCTGCCCTAACTATACCTGCCTGCCTTTCAGCATATTTTTCAAGGATAACGGTAAAATGGCTAAAAATATAAATTATGATGACATACAAAGGGTTTACTGACACAGATTTATTTGTGTAAAATACGATTTTCATTGTAATATCACCTATAGTTAGTACATCCATCACTACCTTAAAGCATGGTCCCGTCCCGTTTCCACCATAACCCCCCCCCCCCCCCCCGTTTTTGGATTATAGTTGTCAAAAAAAAAAAGGTCTTATTTTACTGAACACTTTCAGTCTACCCTTTTCTTGCTGGCCACATCCCTTCTGTGAAGATAGGCGCATAAATTCTGAATTCTGCCTGAGCTGCAGATGGAGAAGCCATGGGAAAAATAGTGAAAACATGAATGGTAATAGTGGAAGTCTGTTTCAGTTTAAATGGAAAATGTTCGAAGATTCTATGCCATATTATTGCTAGATAGCTGTAAAGAATGCAAAATCCATAGAGTATCTGCAAATGAACCAGGCTCAGATATGTTAATTTAAGTCTGTTTCCTAGCTTCCAAATTCAAGAAGACTAATGACACAATGCCAAGATCTGAAATGGGGCAAGATTATTTAACATGTTTTGGACTTGGCAGATCAAGGCTCCATTGTGCTAGGAACTGTACAGACACAGAGTAAGAGAGAGGCTCTGCCCCGAAGAGCTTACGGTCTAAATAGACAAGATGGACAAAGGGTGGGAGGGGAAACAGGCACAGAGAGGTGAATTGACTTGCCCAAGGTCGCACACCAGGACATCGGCAGAGCTGGGAATAAAACCGACGTCCCCTAAATCCAGTGCAATGCTTGCCCGATCCAGTGGAGCTCACTGTGCCTCAGCATATGTTGACATGCATGGTATATTTTGAAGAGTTGTTAATTATAGGTCTGTTTGTCTCACTTTAGATAAGAATTTATGGTTACAGTGACAGATTTCTGATGCCATGTTTTGATTTCAGACACAATATGTTTTAAACTGATGAACACTCATATTAAAACCATGATAAACAGAGCAGCTGATGCGAGTAGATACGTATGGAATGAAGTTGCCTTCCTGGAACATATGACATTTTCTTAGGTAAAATCCAAAAATAGAACCAGTTACATTAAATTACCATCATTTCTCCAAATTGGAGGCCTCATACTCATGTGAGTGTGTGTATATGTGTAGAGACGTGTGTGTATATATATATATATATATATGTGTGTGTGTGTGTATATATTTCCTTTAAGTCCAATGTGGAGGTGAAGTGTTCAGGAATAAGATAGTATCCCTTTAAATATTTTGTGAGTCCTCTAGTGGTGCTCACTGTGTTCTGTATGTTAGAAGCCACAAGAAACCAGTCAGAGCAGCAGTCTGTGTATGGCTAGGCCTGGCATGTCTGTGTATATTTAGTAGACATGGTTATTTGGCACCCAACTTTGCCCATGTAGTTACTTCATATTGGTTTTGCAATTTAAAGAGCAAAAGACACAATACAAAGCATATGAAAATGGTATCCAGACAATATTAAAAACGCTGCATCAGAAAAGGTTAGAAAGGGGAAATATGGACACACTGGGGAGAGTCCAAAGGAAAGCAACAACAAGAACAAAAAAAGATGAAAGGTTTAGAAATCTGAACTATGAGGAAGGGGTAAAAAAAACCTGATCATTTTTAATCCTGAGAAAAGAAGACTGAGGGAGGACCTGATGTTAGTCTTCAGATATACTAAGGGCTTTTAGAAAGAGGACTGTGATCAATTGTTCTCCATGAACACTGAAGGTAGGATAAGAAATAATTGGCTTAATCTGCAGCAAGGGAGATTTAGGTTAGATATGAGGAAAAAACTTTCTAACTACAAGGATAGTTAAGCACAGGAATAGGCTTCCAAGGGTGGTTATGGAATCTCCCTCATTGGAGATTTTTAAGTGCAGGTTAGACAAACACCTGTCACGGATTGTCTAGGTTTACTCAGTCCTGTCTCAGTGCAGGGGGCTGGACTACATGACCTCTCAAAGTCCCTTCCAGCCCTATATTTCTGTGATTCTATGATTTCTAAAATAGCTTTTCTGTAAAATATGTGGCATCTAAGGGATACATTGATGGGCTACTGTGAACTAAGAGTTTGACTGGGACATGTTTGTGATGCAGCTACCCCAAGCTTTTTTAACATTTATAACACACCATCACACATTGTCTCCCTCTCCTGATTATCACTGTTTGGATCATTATAGTTATAAATTAGAAATTTATCATTATAGTTAGAAATTATAGAAACCTCTAAAATAGCTCTTCCTCCAATAATGCCACAGTATCAGATGTTGATATTTCCAGATCATCAAGGGCTTTGAAGCAAGAATTAGAAATTCCCCCTTTCCATTAGTATAAAGTGCCCATTTCTATGTGTGAATATTTTGAAGCTATGGGACCATAAATTGGGCACTGGTCTAGGATAGACTGCTCATTCTATGCTTCGGGCTGTTGTAATTTGGGGTGGGGGTGTAGAAATTCCTAGTTTTTTAGGTGGGAAGGAAACAATATTATGGCTGGTGGTTTGATTAAGAAATAGTGGCTATTTGCAGCTGCTCAGAGGCTTGGAATGTTGGAAGTAATCCTGGTGGAGGAGGGGAAGCAGTTGAGACCATCAAAGGGGCAGTCTATCACATGGCCATGCAATTTATAACATAGATACCCCCACAGCATGTGTCAGCATCACAGATAGACACTGCATAGTTGAGAAGGAACACTGGAGAAACAGGAGACTGCACTGATTGCTGTTGTCTGCAAACATACATTGATATATACAAATACATATGACTGGTAGAAATCATTAATTGCCATGAATAGTCCCAAAAGTACCAGTGGAACAAGTGTTTCTAGTAAGTACTGCACATGATATAAGGGTTTGCCGGACAAGGTTCTATTTTTTTGTTACATAGGTAATTTACATATTTCCCTTCCTGGTATGGATGAAAGGAAGCGCCACATACCCTGAATAAAAACCTTCCGTGCTACATGCAGTGTCATTCAACAGACATGAGCCTCTGCATCTTGCAGATTTAATCATGTGAAAGAAGCAACGGCTCTGAAATCTGGAATATTGGATTAGTCATTAGTTCATCATAGCATGCTGTGACAAATACATTCCGACTCATTAACAGCTGAAGTGCTGAGCACTAAAATATGATTGGCGCACACTCAACATTTTATGTCTTGGTACTGTTTGCAATTATGGAAATGGTAATGGATCAATTTCAAAAGCTTCAAGTTTCATAGTAAAAACTAAAGTAGTCCGTAATTAGCATGTCCCAGCTAGCTGTAATTTTCGATTTTTCATTTTTAAAATGTGTTTTATTCATATTATAAAATAGTATGAAATACTACATATATGAAGCATAATACATGTAAAAAGTAAACACTTCACTCGTGCTACATATCATCGCTAAAATGTAACTTATGTAAGTAAGGCTGCTATAGAAGTGCTCAAACACTAAGTATTGGGGGCCGTATAAGCACTGACCTAGACTGATAGGTGCAACTCAAGTAGTTGTGAGTTGTGTGTAGAGAGCAGGAAAGAGGCAATGTCCCTTGTGATTTGCAGAGACACTTTCGGGTGATATTAGCAGGAAGGCTGGTCACACACCTAACCAGAAGCATGGCAAGAAGCAGGACAGTGAGGAGTCAAATGAGCTCAGGACCGATGCAGCACAGTACAGTGGTTCTGCAGAACCTGCCGAGCATACGTCCCAGTTGGAAACCATCTGTCCTGAAACATAAATAGTCGCTCTCAGAAATCTGGACACTCCACACCTTGACCCAATCTCCATTGTCACCACATAATAATCCAGAGACTAGAACAGAAGAGGAGAAAAAGAAAATCAGCAGACAGCACCCAGGGAGAGCAAAGGCATAAATACAAGGGAAGGGCAGCCAGTCCCGCTATCGCAGAACTTGCAGGGGACAGTGAACGTTGCAGACTAACGCAGACGTTTGAGTTCTTCATGTTGCGCGTGTTACTTCTAACTCTTGTCTGTTGGAAAGGTAATTGGTGATATGGTGAAAAATACGTCTCGCTCTTTTGGATGCTCTTCCACTGGTATGACTGTTTGTGTCAGAATCTGCACGAAGAGGCACCTATTTCAGTGGGTACATTACACACAGTAGGGTTTGGGTCTGCAGTCCTTGCATCTCATTGACTAACCCAATATCACATGGAAAGAGAGTTTAAGGGTACACAAAAACTGCCCCAAGCTGAGACGCCACCCCCACTCCCACATCTTTGTGATCTGGAACGTAGTGTATTGGCAAATTACTTGTTTATGTTCTTTCCCTGCATGCACATAACTCATTGTCCATTGAGATTTGGGCCAAAGTGGCATTGTTGGGAATCTGTGGGAAATATTTGAAGGTGATGACTAGGAAAATAGCCCTCAGAATACCTGTACCTCCAAAGTTGTGTGTTATCCCAGGCAATGTTGCAGTACTATAAGAATCTGGAACTCAAAAGAGCAGCAGCTTTCCCCTGATCATTTGCTCAGTTACTCCCGTGAAAGCTTGGGCCTTGCTCTGAATACTTTATGAGTCTCAGTGGCCATGTTCCATCAATGTTTTATGTGCAGAGGCACTGCTCTAAAATACAGTCTGAGAAAAGAAGATGATTGCTAGAGCTGTCAGTCTAAACTATCCAGCTAAGCTGTGGGAATCGAAATACTGGACGGTGGAGCTGCTACTGAAAACCACATGGTGCTCAATAGCAATTGTTGAGATTGATACTTGTCGGTGGCTGCAGTGAGATGAAGGGACAGATTCACCCCTGTGGGCACCATGGTGGGGGATTCACTGCAAGGGAGAGCAGACCTGTGTGTTTCAATAGAGGATGGTCAGTGCATTCGCTGGATGCCTTGAGCCTATTGGCGCCAGGGCTGCCCCCTCCCAACTTTTGGGACTACACCAGCAGCTGGGTATATCAGAGACTGCAGGCTATTCTTTGTAATTGTTTTCATATTCGAAGGCAATCTCTGTGATGAAATGATATAATGGCCCCATATGGGACTCAGATAGGCAAGTTTGTGCTTGCCATTAATTAGCTGGTTTTAGTTCTTGATTTTGAGCCATTAAAAATAATTAAGTTCATATAACGTCTAATAGAAAATAACCGTAATCTTCCACCTGCTCATGGCAGTGAAACTCCCGCTGTGCATACTACTTCCTTTAATTTTCCTGATATCTGCTGGGAGAGCAATACAGCGGTGCATAGACAATCCAGGAAGTTTTTGGAAAGCGTAGGGGACAATTTCCTGGCGCAAGTGCTAGGGGAGCCAACTAGGGGGGGCGCTTTTCTTGACCTGCTGCTCACAAACCGGGTAGAATTAGTGGGGGAAGCAAAAGTGGATGGGAATCTGGGAGGCAGTGACCATGAGTTGGTTGAGTTCAGGATCCTGACGCAGGGAAGAAAGGTAAGCAGCAGGATACGGACCCTGGACTTCAGGAAAGCAGACTTCGACTCCCTCAGGGAACAGATGGCCAGGATCCCCTGGGGGACTAACATGAAGGGGAAGGGAGTCCAGGAGAGCTGGCTGTATTTCAAGGAATCCCTGTTGAGGTTACAGGGACAAACCATCCCGATGAGTCGAAAGAATAGTAAACATGGCAGGCGACCAGCTTGGCTTAATGGTGAAATCCTAGCGGATCTTAAACATAAAAAAGAAGCTTACAAGAAGTGGAAGGTTGGACATATGACCAGGGAAGAGTATAAAAATATTGCTCGGGCATGTAGGAAAGATATCAGGAGGGCCAAATCGCACCTGGAGCTGCAGCTAGCAAGAGATGTCAAGAGTAACAAGAAGGGTTTCTTCAGGTATGTTGGCAACAAGAAGAAAGCCAAGGAAAGTGTGGGCCCCTTACTGAATGAGGGAGGCAACCTAGTGACAGAGGATGTGGAAAAAGCTAATGTACTCAATGCTTTTTTTGCCTCTGTTTTCACTAACAAGGTCAGCTCCCAGACTGCTGCGCTGGGCATCACAGAATGGGGAAGAGATGGCCAGCCCTCTGTGGAGATAGAGGTGGTTAGGGACTATTTAGAAAAGCTGGACATGCACAAGTCCATGGGGCCGGACGAGTTACATCCGAGAGTGCTGAAGGAATTGGCGGCTGTGATTGCAGAGCCCTTGGCCATTATCTTTGAAAACTCGTGGCGAACGGGGGAAGTCCCGGATGACTGGAAAAAGGCTAATGTAGTGCCAATCTTTAAAAAAGGGAAGAAGGAGGATCCTGGGAACTACAGGCCAGTCAGCCTCACCTCAGTCCCTGGAAAAATCATGGAGCAGGTCCTCAAAGAATCAATCCTGAAGCACTTACATGAGAGGAAAGTGATCAGGAACAGTCAGCATGGATTCACCAAGGGAAGGTCATGCCTGACTAATCTAATCGCCTTTTATGATGAGATTACTGGTTCTGTGGATGAAGGGAAAGCAGTGGATGTATTGTTTCTTGACTTTAGCAAAGCTTTTGACACGGTCTCCCACAGTATTCTTGTCAGCAAGTTAAGGAAGTATGGGCTGGATGAATGCACTATAAGGTGGGTAGAAAGCTGGCTAGATTGTCGGGCTCAACGGGTAGTGATCAATGGCTCCATGTCTAGTTGGCAGCCGGTGTCAAGTGGAGTGCCCCAGGGGTCGGTCCTGGGGCCGGTTTTGTTCAATATCTTCATAAATGATCTGGAGGATGGTGTGGATTGCACTCTCAGCAAATTTGCAGATGATACTAAACTGGGAGGAGTGGTAGATACGCTGGAGGGGAGGGATAGGATACAGAAGGACCTAGACAAATTGGAGGATTGGGCCAAAAGAAATCTGATGAGGTTCAATAAGGATAAGTGCAGGGTCCTGCACTTAGGATGGAAGAATCCAATGCACCGCTACAGACTAGGGACCGAATGGCTAGGCAGCAGTTCTGCGGAAAAGGACCTAGGGGTGACAGTGGACGAGAAGCTGGATATGAGTCAACAGTGTGCCCTTGTTGCCAAGAAGGCCAATGGCATTTTGGGATGTATAAGTAGGGGCATAGCGAGCAGATCGAGGGACGTGATCGTTCCCCTCTATTCGACACTGGTGAGGCCTCATCTGGAGTACTGTGTCCAGTTTTGAGCCCCACACTACAAGAAGGATGTGGATAAATTGGAGAGAGTCCAGCGAAGGGCAACAAAAATGATTAGGGGTCTAGAGCACATGACTTATGAAGAGCGGCTGAGGGAGCTGGGATTGTTTAGTCTGCAGAAGAGAAGAATGAGGGGGGATTTGATAGCTGCTTTCAACTACCTGAAAGGGGGTTCCAAAGAGGATGGCTCTAGACTGTTCTCAATGGTAGCAGATGACAGAACGAGGAGTAATGGTCTCAAGTTGCAATGGGGGAGGTTTAGATTGGATATTAGGAAAAACTTTTTCACTAAGAGGGTGGTGAAACACTGGAATGCGTTACCTAGGGAGGTGGTAGAATCTCCTTCCTTAGAGGTTTTTAAGGTCAGGCTTGACAAAGCCCTGGCTGGGATGATTTAACTGGGAATTGGTCCTGCTTCAAGCAGGGGGTTGGACTAGATGACCTTCTGGGGTCCCTTCCAACCCTGATATTCTATGATTCTATGATTCTATGATTCCTGTTGGGATATTCCAGCCACTTCTGAATTTGAATTGGGGTGAGACCTTCATATCACCGAACTGAGCCATGATGAAAACAGAGAGCTAATTGTAACAAAAAAATGAAGATCACATGAATATGGGACCTAATTGATGCTGGCTTGGATCTATTTTTTTCTCATTAGAGCATTTTAGACACACTTTTGTTATAAAATCCAATTACCAGATGTTTATAACATTAAAAAAATTGCCCTTTTGGTCTGGAATTTTAAGCATGTGCTTAAATCCTAGCTGAACAGGCATGGTGTCATGGGGTATACGAACCCCACACTGGGACGGAAAGGGTTAAAGGACAGTACTGGGCCCGGCAGGCTCCTGCCAAAAGGGGCTGGAGGTGCCTCCCTGAAGGAACAGGACTGTATGCAGAGCCCAGCCAGGGCTAGCAGTTTGGTTTCCTGATCTTTTTTCTTTTCCCCTTGTCTGGGACCAGAAGCTGAGGGAGGGAAGCCGTGGTAGAAAGCAATCCAGGGAAGGTAGCTCAGAGGGCCCCTCCTGGAGGCCATACGCTGCTGACCTTCCTAGGGCTTGGGGTCGGAGACTGGTGGAGTGGGCAGGCCCGGGTTCTCCTACCACTGCCTCATGACCAAGTGGGCGCTAACCGTTAGGCTCCTCAGCCCACTGAGGACCCCATCACACGTGGGCTTAAATACATGTTTAAAGTTAAGGCTTTGCCTGTGCCCCAATACTTTGCTGAATTTGTGCCGAATGAACATGGACAATAGCAGTCTGCCTGCTGTAATGACATTGTAAGAGGCTTTCTCCCTCTCAGAAAACTCAAAGGATTCCAGTGAAAAAAGGCAGCAAACCTGTGAATGAACTTAATCCTGAATAAGGATGATTTTCACTGAGACTTAAGTTCAATTTTTCAAAAGCACCTCAGTGGCATTTTCAAAAGAAATGCAGGGGTTGTCGACACAGGGGTGTTAGTGCATGGTGAGCCAGGGTGTGAACGTATAGCACACAAGCGTGTCGGGCAGTAATGTCCCGTGTGGACACTGCCACAGCACGCTAAAAGTGCCATAGTGTGATTTAACGTTCCTGTTGTTTGAAATGGAAGTATATCAAAGCACACGCTAGGGCTTTGGATTAGTCTACACTTGAGCACCGGAGCTACGTTGACCTAAATCCCCAGTGTAGACACAACTAGGTCAACGGACAAAGGCTTCCATCAACCTAGCTATTGTTGCTTGGGGAAGTGGAGTTACTGTGATGGAAAAAGCCCTTTAGTTGCTGTAGCATGCGTTTATGCTACAGCACCACAGCGGCACTGCTGAAATGAAGATGTGGCCTTGCACTGCGCTGCAGCCGTGACCACAATGGGACATTACTGCGCAGCAAGTTAGTGCACTGTCGATTCCCATCCTGGCTTGCTTTGCACTAACATCCTGTGTTGGCAAGCCGTTAGGCACTTTTGAATTTTTTCCCCATAGTACACTGGGCCTAAGCCTGTTTCCATTAAATTCTGTGCCATAATTCCCACTGCTTTTAATGGAGGCAGGAGCAGGCCCATTGTGGACAAGTCTGCTCAGTTATGGTGGCACTGAGAAATGTAACAATTTCCTGAATTGTGCCTTAAAACATCAACCATAATGGTGTATTAACATCTGTCATAAAAATAAAGGGAAGGGTAACCACCTTTCTGTATACAGTGCTATAAAATCCCTCCTGGCCAGAGGCAAAACCCTTTCACCTGTAAAGGGTTAAGAAGCTAAAGATAACCTTGCTGGCACCTGACCAAAATGACCAATGAGGGGACAAGATACTTTCAAAGCTGGAGGAGGGGAAACAAAGGGTCTGTCTGTCTGTGTGATGCTTTTGCCGGGAACAGGTCAGGAATGCAGTCTCAGAACTTCTGTTAGTTAGTAAGTAATCTAGCTAGAAATGCGTTAGATTTCCTTTTGTTTAATCGCTGGTAAAATAAGCTGTGCTGGGTGGAATGTATATTCCTGTTTTTATGTCTTTTTGTAACTTAAGGTTTTGCCTAGAGGGATTCTCTATGTTTTGAATCTGATTACCCTGTAAGGTATTTACCATCCTGATTTTACAGAGGTGATTCTTTTATCTTTTCTTTAATTAAAATTCTTCTTTTAAGAGCCTGATTGCTTTTTCAATGTTCTTAAGATCCAAGGGTTTGGGTCTGTGTTCACCTGTATAAATTGGTGAGGATTTTTATCAAGCCTTCCCCAGGAAAGGGGGTGTAGGGCTTGGGGGGATATTTTGGGGGAAGACGTCTCCAAGTGGGCTCTTTCCCTGTTCTTTGTTTAACATGCTTGGTGGTGGCAGCATATGGTTCAAGGACAAAGCAAAGTTTGTACCTTGGGGAAGTTTTTAACCTAAGCTGGTAAGAATAAGTGTAGGGGGTCTTTCATGCAGGTCCCCACATCTGTACCCTAGAGTTCAGAGTGTGGAAGGAACCTTGACAACATCTTTTTTATGTAGTTTATAGTCAAGTTCCTAAATGTTTTGTCTTTCAGTAAGTTTTGTTTAGGTATAATGCTGCTGGGGAGAGGAAAGTAATAAAAATAATGGCAGCACCAAGGAGTAGGGTCGGGTTCTCAATTAACTGCACCTGCTCAGAAAAAAAGACCCTGGTAGTCCTTGTGGACAACTCAATGTGCAGCGATAGTCCAACAAAGTAAACAAAATGTTAAGACACGTAAGGAATGGGAGAGAAATAATACTGAAAATATAATAATGTCTTTATATAAAGCTATGAGTCACCCTCTTCTTGAATACGTTAAAGATTGTGAAGCATTTTGAGATCTACTGATGAAAACTAAGTTGTGTTATTATATTGTTGTTGAGTTCTGGTCAGCCCATCTCATAAATGATATAGCAAAGGAACAGGGTGGTTCAGAGACAGGCAACAAAAATGGTTAGAGGCTTGAAGAGATATATGTGAAGAGAGACCAAAAGGATTGTGACTGTTTTGTTTAGAGAGAAGATGAGAAGCAGGGGCCATGTTAGAGGTATCTAAAGAAAGGTATTGAGAAAGCAAGTCAGGCTCCCCTGTCAATCACTTTTCAGAATACAAGAACAAGGGGACCATCAACAAAACTGAAAGGCAAAAAGGCAAAATGATAAAAATGATTTTGTGCAATGCATAATTCATTTGTGGAACTCATTGCCACATGATATTGATGTCAGCAGTTAGCAGGGTTCCATGAAGGACTGAAACATAAGAACATCCACAGGTACGTGAAATATAGAAAATAGATATAAAAATGAGACGTAAAACTGATCTTCAGGACATACATCAAACACAAACAGATGGAATTAGGAAATGATTTCTCTTTTTGGCAATTCTATTGTCCACTAAAGGGTCTCCCTGTTTTGTTTGACCCGAAATGAAACATTTTGTTTCCAATTTTGACTTTTTAAAATGTTTTTAATAAAACTGAAGGGAATTTCTAATCTAAAAGTCATTTCAAATCAAAAATGGAAATAACTTGTTTTGAAAATGTCAAAATGAAATTTTTGGGTGTTTTATTTACACAGTGGGGTGAAACAGACATAAATTCACGAAGCACTTCTGTGTTACCAAATCTGCATTTTTTTTGTCGAAAAGTGTTTCAGATGAAAAATTTCACCCAGCTCTATCTAGTATGACAATTTCTCTATTCCTAATAACAGAGGGTATGATTGTACAGCCCTTCCATGTGTGCAAGTTTAGTAAATGTGAATAAAGACACTCTTAACTTTCATTTCATTTAAATAGGCATAGCTGATATACCAAATGGATATACCAAATTTGGTATGCCAAATTGAATGGATTTAGAAAAGGGCATGTATTTTAAAAATGATGTCACATGTTAATTACAGTGTAAATATGATTCAAGTCCTGTGACCCTTTTAATTTACGTGACTATATGCATTTGACCTTTATACCTCTCTAATAAGTTCTGACAATTATTTTGCTACATGACATTATCTCTGCGGCTACAGATGAGATTTAACTGCATTGCTGAAGATGCAGAAACAATTCAAATACTGTCAAAAATATCAGAAAAACCCAGGGAATAAAAAAATGTGTGCCTTTGCTTTTGAAACAAGTGTTGGGGTGGATAAATGATGTACTCTAATTATCACCTCAACTTCTGACACAATACACATTTTATTCAGGATTTCCTGAATTATGTGCTGCATCACTTCAAAGCTTCCATACGTTTTAACTTCCTACCTTTGTAGAAAGAATGTGGTATGCATTGATAAGCGCTTAAGCAGTTGTCAGAATGCAATTAGTTCATTTTGTCAGCATCTGGATGGGTCTTTTTTGAGCTTCAATATCTTTCCTACCTCCCACCCCACTCTCAAAAGTATTTATGCTTTCTGTTACTTGACAATTTGGTTCCTGTGTTCTTAGTGTGTGGCTGTTTGCTGAGGGAGGGAAATTATTTCCTAAAAAGTCCTTTTCCTCCAAGTTTCAATGAATCTCTTTTGGTTACATGATGTGTTCATATCAATGGTATCTTATCTACATCATGACATGTGGCTTTCCAGAGTCCACTTCGGGCATGTATGAATGCTCTGGGCTCCCCAGTATCTCGCTGCCTATTTTACCTTACTAATGAGGCTTTAGTTTGCTATCCTTTTGATTCCTCTGAATCCCCTTGAGAATCCCTTGACAAGGGAGGGGGGACTAACTTAAGGACAACAGGGATTTAAAAAGCCAGTTGCTAAGTGGCTAGAGGAGCTAGCAAACAGGGGAGTTTTTCAAAGGGCGTTTAGAGAGGGAATGTGAGGGGCAGATACACCTAACAAATATATCCTAAACTTAGGCGTGTCCCCCCCCCCCGCCCCCCAACCCTGCAGGAGTAAAAATGATGCAGGCAGAAGTCCAGCAGCAGAGGGGAGGCTCTCCAGCACATTGCAGGTGGACAGGTGGCATGTCTGTGCATGCGTGGAAGCAGCTGATGGCCCTCAGAGATGCAGTGCTGGCTCTTGAGGTCAGAGTGGCTGAACTGGAGGAGCTAAGGGAGACAGACACAGGAGAGCAGCCAAAGAATGACAGCCTGAGTGCTGGTGAGGAGGATGAACGTCTTGGGGAAGGAGAACATCAATCTTTGGTGTAGGGAAACAATCCCATAGTTTGTACCCTCCCCCCAGATCATGTCATGGAATCCTCTTGCATGGAGGGTACCACTCCGTGGGAGGGGGTCCTTGTTATTAGGAAGGGACAGGTAATAGTAATGAGGGATTTGAGCATTAGAAATATAGAGAGTTGGGTTTGTGATGACTGGAGAACCACATGGTAAATTACTTGCCTGGTGCAAGATTGCAGATCTCATGAGACATGTAGACAGACTTATGCACAGTGCTGGGGAGGAGCCAGTGGTCGTGGTACATGTAGGTACCGATGACATAGGGAAAGGTAGGAGAGAGGTCCTGGAGGCCAAATGTATCGTGCTAGGTAAGAGATTAAAGTCCAGGACCTCCATGGCAGCATTCTTTGAAATGCTTCCAGTTCCACGTGCAGGGCCAGAAAGACAGGCAGAACTGCAGAGTCTCAATGTGTGGATGAGAGAGACGAAGGTATAGGGAGAAATGTTTCAGGTTTATTGGGAACTGGGGAGCCTTTGGGGAAGCATATACAGGAAGGCCGGAACCAAAATGGAACCAGACCAAAACAGAACCAGACTAATGGCGTGTAAAATTTAAAAGGTTGTAGAAGATTTTTTTAAACTAAGGATTGGGGGAGAGCCAGCAGGTGTGGAGGAGCACCCGATTTGGATGGAAACATCTCTTAGGGATGAATTTATTAAAGGGAAATTCTATATCCTATTAAAGAGAATAGAGAAGAATTTGGTAAACTACAGGGAGGAGCTATTGAGGTCAAACATATGAATCTCATTTAAATATAACATATGAAGGCAAGCAACTGAATATTGACAAAATATGCAAGTGCTTATATACAAATGTCAGAAGTCTCAATACTAAGATGGGTGAACTAGAGTGGCTGGCACTGCATGAGAATATTGATGCAATAGGCATCACGGAAACTTGTAGAATGAGGATAATCAATGGAACACAGTAATATCTGGGTATAAAGTGTATAGGAATGATAGAGTAGGTCACACTGGTCAGGGAGAGCATAGAGTCAAATATAATAAAGAATCTTAAATGAATCAAAGAGTATAGCAGAAGGAATATACTGTATGAGCAGGATGGTGACAGGAATTGTGAAATGCTCAGGGAGATTAGAGCGGCTGCAAAGGCAGAAAATGCCATAATAATGGGGGATTTCAACTATCCCCGTATTGACTGGGTGTATGTCCCCTCAGGAAGGGATGCAGAGATGAAAATTTCTAGACAAGATAAATGATTGCTGTCAGGAGCGACAGAAGCTTCCTAAAAGTGGGGAGGTCACCGGCGTCCGAACCATAGCCCCACCCTCCCGCGCTGCCCCTTGACCCTGAGGCCCTGCCCCTGCTCGCTCCTCTCTGTTCCCTTCCGCTCTCGCTTTCCAGGGGTGTTGTTGGTAATTGCAGGCTGGTAAGCCTAACTTCAGTACCAGGTAAATTGGTTGAAGCTATAGTAAAGAACAGAATGATCAGACATAGATAAACACAATATGTTGGGTAAGAGTCAACCCAATGATGATGATGTGTCACCAATCTAGTAGAATTATTTGAGGGAGTCTAGAATCATCATAGAATCATAGAATATCAGGGTTGGAAGGGACCTCAGGAGGTCATCTAGTCCAACCCCCTGCTCAAAGCAGGACCAATCCCCAATTAAATCATCCCAGCCAGGGCTTTGTCAAGCCTGACCTTAAAAACTTCTAAGGAAGGAGATTCTACCACCTCCCTAGGTAACGCATTCCAGTGTTTCACCACCCTCCTAGTGAAAAAGTTTTTCCTAATATCCAACCTAAACCTCCCCCACTGCAACTTGAGACCATTACTCCTTGTCCTGTCATCTTCTACCACTGAGAATAGTCTAGAACCATCCTCTTTGGAACCACCTCTCAGGTAGTTGAAAGCAGCTATCAAATCCCCCCTCATTCTTCTCTTCTGCAGACTAAACAATCCCAGTTCCCTCAGCCTCTCCTCATAAGTCATGTGTTCCAGACCCCTAATCATTTTTGTTGCCCTTCGCTGGACTCTCTCCAATTTATCCACATCCTTCTTGTAGTGTGGGGCCCAAAACTGGACACAGTACTCCAGAGGAGGCCTCACCAATGTCGAATAGAGGGGAACGATCACGTCCCTCGATCTGCTCGCTATGCCCCTACTTATACATCCCAAAATGCCATTGGCCTTCTTGGCAACAAGGGCACACTGCTGACTCATATCCAGCTTCTCGTCCACTGTCACCCCTAGGTCCTTTTCCGCAGAACTGCTGCCTAGCCATTCGGTCCCTAGTCTGTAGCTGTGCATTGGGTTCTTCCGTCCTAAGTGCAGGACCCTGCATTTATCCTTATTGAACCTCATCAGGTTTCTTTTGGCCCAATCCTCCAATTTGTCTAGGTCCCTCTGTATCCTATCTCTGCCCTCCAACGTATCTACCACTCCTCCCAGTTTAGTATCATCCGCAAATTTGCTGAGAGTGCAATCCACACCATCCTCCAGATCATTTATGAAGATATTGAACAAAACCGGCCCCAGGACCGACCCCTGGGGCACTCCACTTGACACCGGCTGCCAACTAGACATGGAGCCATTGATCACTACCCGTTGAGCCCGACAATCTAGCCAACTTTCTACCCACCTTATAGCACATTCATCCAGCCCATACTTCTTTAACTTGCTGACAAGAATACTGTGGGAGACAGTGTCAAAAGCTTTGCTAAAGTCAAGAAACAATACATTCACTGCTTTCCCTTCATCCACAGAATCAGTAATCTCATCATAGAAGGCGATTAGATTAGTCAGGCATGACCTTCCCTTGGTGAATCCATGCTGACTGTTCCTGATCACTTTCCTCTCGTGTAAGTGCTTCAGGATTGATTCCTTGAGGACCTGCTCCATGATTTTTCCGGGGACTGAGGTGAGGCTGACCGGCCTGTAGTTCCCAGGATCCTCCTTCTTCCCTTTTTTAAAGTTTGGCACTACATTAGCCTTTTTCCAGTCATCAGGGACTTCCCCCGTTCGTCACATCCGCCAATTCCTTTAGCACTCTCAGATGCAACTCGTCCGGCCCCATGGACTTGTGCACGTCCAGCTTTTCTAAATAGTCCCTAACCACCTCTTTCTCCACAGAGGGCTGGCCATCTACTCCCCATGTTGCGATGCCCAGCGCAGCAGTCTGGGAGCTGTCCTTGTTAGTGAAGACAGAGGCAAAAAAAGCATTGAGCACATTAGCTTTTTCCACATCCTCTGTCACTAGGTTGCCTCCCTCATTCAGTAAGGGGCCCACACTTTCCTTGGCTTTCTTCTTGTTGCCAACATACCTGAAGAAACCCTTCTTGTTACTCTTGACATCTCTTGCTAGCTGCAGCTCCAGGTGCGATTTGGCCCTCCTGATTTCATTCCTACATGCCCGAGCAATATTTTTATACTCTTCCCTGGTCATATGTCCAACCTTCCACTTCTTGTAAGCTTCTTTTTTATGTTTAAGATCCGCTAGGATTTCACCATTAAGCCAAGCTGGTCGCCTGCCATATTTACTATTCTTTCGACTCATCGGGATGGTTTGTCCCTGTAACCTCAACAGGGATTCCTTGAAATACAGCCAGCTCTCCTGGACTCCTTTCCCCTTCATGTTAGTCCCCCAGGGGATCTTACCCATCTGCTCCCTGAGGGAGTCAAAGTCTGCTTTCCTGAAGTCCAGGGTCCGTATCCTGCTGCTTACCTTTCTTCCCTGTGTCAGGATCCTGAACTCGACCATCTCATGGTCACTGCCTCCCAGATTCCCATCCACTTTTGCTTCCCCCACTAATTCTTCCCTGTTTTTGAGCAGGAGGTCAAGAAAAGCTCCCCCCCTAGTTGGCTCGTCTAGCACTTGCACCAGGAAATTGTCCCCTACGCTTTCCAAAAACTTCCTGGATTGTCTATGCACCGCTGTATTGCTCTCCCAGCAAATATCAGGAAAATTAAAGTCACCCATGAGAACCAGGGCGTGCGATCTAGTAGCTTCTGCGAGTTGCCGGAAGAAAGCCTCATCCACCTCATCCCCCTGATCCGGTGGTCTATAGCAGACTCCCACCACTACATCACTCTTGTTGCTCACACTTCTAAACTTAATCCAGAGACACTCAGGTTTTTCTGCAGTTTCGTACCGGAGCTCTGAGCAGTCATACTGCTCCCTTACATACAGTGCTACTCCCCCACCTTTTCTGCCCTGCCTGTCCTTCCTGAACAGTTTATAACCATCCATGACAGTACTCCAGTCATGTGAGTTATCCCACCAAGTCTCTGTTATTCCAATCACGTCATAATTCCCTGACATCACCAGGACCTCCAGTTCTCCCTGCTTGTTTCCAAGGCTTTGTGCATTCGTATATAAGCACTTGAGAGAACCTGCTGATCGCCCCTCATTCTCAGTATGAGGCAGGAGCCCTCCCCTCACAGACGTTCCTGCCTGTCCTTCCTCCCGGTATCCCGTTTTCCCACTTACCTCAGGGCTTTGGTCTCCTTCCCCCGGTGAACCTAGTTTAAAGCCCTCCTTACTAGGTTAGCCAGCCTGCTCGCAAAGATGCTCTTCCCTCTCTTCGTAAGATGGAGCCCGTCTCTGCCCAGCACTACAACCATGTGGACAAAGGTGATCCAATGGATAGAGTATACTTGGACTTTCAAGAAAGCCTTTGACAAAGTCCCTTACCAAAGGTCCTAAAGCAAAGTAATCTGTCATAGGATAAGAGGGAAGGTACTCTCATGGATCAATAACAGGTTAAAATGTAGGAAATAAAGTATATGAATAAATGCTCAGTTTTCACAATGAAGAGAGGTAAATAGTGGGGACATCTGCTGTTCAACATATTCATAAATGATCTGGGAAAAGGGGTGAATGGTGAGGTGGCCAAGTTAGCAGATGGTACAAAATTAGTCAAGATAGTTAAGTCCAAAGTTTACTGTAAAGAGTTACAAAGGGATTTCACTAAACTGGGTGACTGGGCAACAAAATGACAGATGAAATTCAATGCATCCGATGAAGTGAGCTGTAGCTCACGAAAGCTTATGCTCAAATAAATTGGTTAGTCTCTAAGGTGCCACAAGTACTCCTTTTCTTTTTGCGAATACAGACTAACACGGCTGTTACTCTGAAAAATGCAAAGTGATACACATTGGAACACATAATCCCAACTATACATACAAAATGATGGGATCTAACTTAGCTGTTACCACTCAAGAAAGAGATCTTGGAGTCATTGTGGATAGTTCTCTGAACACATCCACTCAATGTGCAGCGGCAGTCAAAAAGCGATCAGAATGCTGGGAACCATTAGGAAATGGAGAAATGATAAAACAGAAGATACTATAATGTCACTGTATAAACCCATGATACACCCACACCTTGAATACTGATCTGGTCATCCCATCTCAAAAAAGATCAATTAGAGTTGAAAAAGATGCAGAGAAGGGCAACAAAAATGATTAGGGGTATGGAACAGCTTCTGTATGAGGAGAGATTAAGAAGACTGGGACCGTTCAGCTTAGAAAAGAGACAACTAAGGGGAGTGGTAGGAAATGATTGAGGTCTGTAAAATCATGACTGGTGTGGAGAAAGCAAATAAGGAAGTGTTATTTACTCCTTCACATAACACAAGAACTAGGGTTCACCTGATGAAATTAATAGGCAGCAGATTTAAAATAAACTAAGGGAAGTACTACTTCACACAATGCACAGTCACTGTGGAACTCATTGCCAGAGGATGCTGTGAAGGATAAAATTATAATTGGTTCTTTAAAAAATGAGATATGTTCATGGAGGATAGGTCCATCAATGGCTATTAGCCAAGAAGGGCAGGGCTGCAGATCCCTAAACCTCCAACTCCTGGAAGCTGGGACTAGGTGATAGGGATGAATGACTCAATAATCTCCCTGTTCTATTTATTCCCTCCGGGGCACCTGGCACTGGCCACTGTCAGAGGCAGGGTACTGGGCTAGATGGACCATTGGTCTGACCCAGGATGCCTGTTCTTATACTCTTATGTAATGTAAAGATTGGCAATGTCATTATTACTATTTACTTGTATTACAGAAGCATCAAAGGCCCCACCCAAGATCATGGTCCCATTACGCTAGACCAGGGGTGGGCAAACTTTTTGGCCTGAGGGCCACGTCGGGGTTGCGAAAATATATGGAGGGCTGGGTAGGGAAGGCTGTGTCCCCCAAATAGACTGGCCCCTGCCCCCTGACTGCCCCCCTCAGAACCCCCGACCCATCCAACCCTCCCCACTCCTTGTCCCCTGACTGCCCCCTCCCGGGACCCCTGCCCCTAACCGCGCCCCTGGGACCCCACCCTTTATCCAACCCCCCTGCTCCCTGTCCCCTGACTGCCCCAATCCCTATCCACACCCCCGCCCCCTGACAGCCCCCCCCCCGATTCCCACGCCTATCTACCCCCCCTGCTCCCTGTCCCCTGACCGCCGCCGCCCCCCGGAACTCCCATGCCTATCCAACTGCCCCCTGTCCCCTGAATGCCCCCAGGAACCCCCTGCCCCTTATCCAACCCCCCCGCTCCCCACCCCTTTACCGTGCCGCTCAGAGCAACAGGAGCTTGTAGCTGCGCGGCCTGGCCAGAGACAGCCACGCCGCCCAGAGCGCTGGCGGCACGGTGAGCTGCGGTGAGCTGAGGCTGCGGGGGGGGGCCGGAGGCGAGCCTCCCTGGCCGGGAGCTCAAGGGCCAGGGCAGGACGGTTCTGCGGGCCGGACGTGGCCTGTGGGCCATAGTTTGCCCACCTCTGCCCTAGACACTCTACTTGCACACAGTGAGAGAAGTCTTTACCCTAAATGGCCTTCAGTCTAAATAGACATGACCGAGAAAGAGCGAGAGAGGAAACAGACAGAGAGGAGTAGTGACTTGCTCAAGGTCAGACAGCAGGTCAGTGGCAGAGAACAGAATAGAGCCCAACTCTTGAGTCATTCGTTTGTGATGACCTGCATAGCTCAGTCATTCACAAGAGAGTCACACATGTCATCCCAAAGGAGTGCCAATCATACCTCTTCTACCACCCCGGCCTGTCTTGAATTCCGGATACATCACATGATATTCAGTAAAACTGTATCTTTGAAATGTCTTGGAGAGATCACCCCTACAGTGAGGCTCTCTTATCTGAGCCCATGTGTTCCCTGAGGGGAACTGGATAGGATTTAGAGGGAAAGGGGGAATAAACATACATTTTAGGCCTTGTCTATGTGGGAAAGTCATACCAGGGTAAGGTAAGGTGGGAATTTAAACCAATATTCTAGTATAACCCTTCGTGTGAACACTCTTATTCCACTATAAAAATAACTTTTTACGTGGTTTAGCTCCTATCACTTGGGAAGAGGTTTAACCAAAGTGAAAAAAACCTACTTTTTTACCAGAACTAGAGAGCCCAAATGGGGTTATACTGGTATAACTATACCAATATAATGAGTAAAACTTCCCCACGTAGACAAGGCTCTACAAACTCCCAAAGAGTTTCACTAAGCATTGTAATGTGGCTTTTTCAAAATTCTGGTGCCTCAAGACTTTTCAGGGCAGGAAGCACATCCCCCAATGGAAACATATGACTCTGTCCTTTCCAGCAGTCTGGGCGCAGATGGATTAATGGTGAGATGGCCAAAGGTGCATGATAAATGCACGGTGGCTCTGAGTTTCATCTCAGGGATGGGAACGCCAGATGTAGACTCATGTAAGACATTTGCCTTAATACCATATAACATTCCACTGCGGAGTTAAAACTCTACAAAACCCACTATGCTGGTTTGCCAGCAGCTTCTAGGCTTGATTCTCTTTTCACTCACACCCACTTTATACTAGGATAATTGTCCATTTCAGATGCCACTCCTGATTCCAGCTGCTGAGAAAATCCATGATGTGTCGGGAGGGAAGGCATTTTCCAATTATTTTGTGAAAATCTTGTGGTGGGAAATTTTTTTTCAAATAGCTCCACTGAAATCTAACGGTGCAAGATCTGAATCAGGCCCTTAAGGGCTTATTTGCAGAGGTGCTGAGCTCCGACGTTAATAAAAATGGTATAAATTGGGCCCTTAATCTCCACTAGCCTTAGACATTAGAGCTCGCTGCTGAATAAGGAACTCAACAGGCATCCTTTGTGTGCACTGAATACATAGCATTTATCTCTGCCTGGAAGAATGAGAGTTTAAATAGACTCACCAGGAATGTTTTGTAATCTGTCCTTCTCTCAAACTAAAATATTTCTTTGGGGTATTTTTTTTTTCATCGTGTAAAAAAGGGTGTGTTTATATTTACAGACGTGCTAAATCTTCTTCCTTCTTCCCAATGTTTTTTCTTTAGAAATTTCTTACAATGACCTGCATTGTACTCTGTCTTACATTACACTTCAGTTTTCTTGCAAATCTGTCCCCAGTGCAGGATGCATTTCCTTTGCTGAACAACTCACATTCAGTCAATGAAGGGGAACCGGATGCCAGTAGTGTGTGTTCATAACGCAACGTTGCTACCCAGAAATCTGTGCAGATGATCTGCTGGGAAGGCTTCAGCCCCCCGTGGAACACAGGCACCCTGCATTGATTTACAGCACCTGCGGCAGCTGCTCAGCACACACATCATTGCCAAATGTTGCATTTGCTGAACCAGATCAGATGGCGGGAGCATTTACTGGACACTTTTATAACTCAGAGTGATACAGACCTTGATTTGATAAGTGCCTTAAGAATTATAGCTGTGGAGATGGGATGGAAATTACTTTTACGCTCTATGGTTCTGAATTCCAGCTGGATACGTTGACACTGTGAGATGATAAGCAGCATCCCTGAATTCACAGCAGACTAGTCAAATCAGACAAAGTGCTTTAAGCTGTCGAAAGGTGTGAGTAGCAAAATACCGTGCACTTTGTATTTAACGGACATTGAGTCCACTGGAAGATCAGAGTGCATAAGAGCTGGTTTTGCCGTGAAAATGTGGCACTTACTATTGGCTATGCCAGAATGATACTGAACTGACACTTCATTCACTTTATTATCGGCTGAGAACAGACAAAACAGACCTCCACTGGTCTCCTGTTAGTGGTTTGCAGCCTACCTGCTTGCACTTACAAGTGCTGTTCCTAGACTCAGACCCAGCCATCATGGAGAATCCAGCCCACCAATTTGCCAGTGACAACTGTACTGAAGGTACATTGGAGGGCTGGGATTGTCCAAAGCACTCAACATTGACCTAACATTATTGACATCACTGGTAAAACTCTCACTTCAGTGGGAGTGGAGTTTGGCTAATGCTAAGTGTTTTGGAAAATCCCATGCCATATGTACATCACAAATCCAGAAAGGCTATGTTTGCTATCTGGGCTAAGCCAGGTCATTGTGCCCCAAATGTTTCTATAGTTAGTGGGTAACAGGGGCAAAATCTGTCTTTGTGGTAGCTTGGCTCTCCCCATGATCTGAGCTGCAGGATCTGAATCATTATTGGTATATCTAGCTTCCCTGTTCTGTTCTGTGTCAGAGTAACACGGTATGGTCTCATACAAGTGCCAACGTCAGGGCTTGATCCAAAGCCCTCTGGAGTCGATGAAAATACTCTCATTGACTTCAATAGGCTTTCCAATCAGGCCCTTGAGAGCAAAGGGTGAAACTAATTTAACCTTTGATACAAAGTGGTCCACAGAACTGAATCTGTTAATTGTAGGCCTGTATGGGCCCCGGAGTGGAAGTGCAGAGAAATTGACCAAGAAATACTTGTGAGAAAACTGTCTGCTGTGACTTGGATTGGGATAGGGTTGGACCTTCTGAGTACTGAAAAGTTGTAGTGATTAGTGACCCTTTTATACAGTATCCTCTAGCTGCAGTTAATTCTCCTGCTAAGAATCATCCACCTGTCAAACTTTAAGGATCCCGAAGGGAATTTATTATTATTGTTATTATTATTATTATTATTATTCCTCCTCCTTGTGGAAATGGGGAAATTTTAAGAAAAGATTATCCTGGTTTGCAGTGTCCCAAGGACGATTTATTTCTTTTGAACATTATTTTTATAGCTGAAGGTCAACTCCTGTTTATGTCCTCTGGGTGGGTTTTCCTGGGCCTTTTGCAGCCTCCGCCTCTCTTCTTCATGGGGTTTCTTCTTAACCTAATACACTAGCATCAATCAGACAAAGGTTAGTGTGCTGGCAGATGTGTAACACATCTCACTACCAAGTGAGAGGCCTGAGCCGACTAAGGATTTCTGGCCATGGCCCAGTGGAGGCGATTCTCTCTCTGGGACGAGGTACTGCTTATATGAACACTTCACTTCCTTTGCTGGGGCGACTCACATGGTAGTTCTGACAGTGAACGTTGAGAGCTGCTTTCTCTACAATCCAGCTAAAGATACTAAAATTCAGTGTTATAATGGCAGCGACCGATGAATCTGCCGCAGCTAGGCAAGTATTGTAAGGCTAGAGCTTTGTTGTTTTGCAGAACAAATAGTTTAGTGTAACACTGCGGTGCTATGGGAAGGTGAGATCTTTGAATGGAGATGAAATGGAAACACTAACCCTGCAATGAAACCTCCTCTTCCTGCAAACATAGCACCAGAATCTGCTGCATTTACACTGTGTTCCTGCTACCCAGCATGAGTCAGGAGCTCAGCATCTGGCCCACAATTTGTAAAAAGATACAAACAGAAACCAACAGTTTCTCTGTTTCCATACCCTGGCTCTTAGAAGGATATTGGCTTTCTACTTAGGCTCATGCAATTTAGAAAGTTACCTAAGCTCCTCATTTCCTTCAAGGATAGATCCAAGGCGTCCACGATCTCTGATAGAGACTATTGAGATGGATATCTGGATGTATTATCACTTACAATGCTACATTTACTCTCCCCCAACCCCCAAAAGACTGCTAGCACATTCAACCAAATCACAGGCAACATCTATGGCATTGCTTAAGAATGTGCCAGTATCTGACATATGTAGGGCTGCTGCATGGGCTTCAATACATACATTTAGGAGGAGGGAGAGCTCAGTGGTTTGAGCGTTGGCCTGCTAAACCCAGGGTTGTGAGTTCAATCTTTGAGGGGGCTATTTAGGGATCTGGGGCAAAAATTGGGGATTGGTCCTGCTTTGGGCAGGGGGTTGGACTAGGTGACCTCCTGAGGTCCCTTCCAACCCTGATATTCTATGATTTTTGAAACATTATGCCCTGATCCATGTAGTCAGATCCGATGCCACACTTGGTTCCGCAGTACTATTTTTGGTTCTGGACTCTGGAAACTCCCTCCTCCTTGGAAGCCACTTGAAGAGAAGCACCCATAGGCACACACATCTCAAAGAACTGCAATTACTGCTCCAAGTGAGGAACCTCATCTTTGTTGTAATTTGTTCCTGTCTTGCTACAGTTCCAGTATCCTCCAGTAATCAGAGAAGCTACAAAATTACCAAATGGATAAGTTTGCCAGGTTAACCCATAGGTTAATGAAGGCTTTTTGTGTGGGAATAATGAGTAGTAGTATTTGTGTCATTCCGTTATACGCTGTGATTGCAAGGGATGGTTTTCTGTGAAATGTTGAGTACCGCTGTGTGGCATTGATTCATGCTGAGGTTGAGAAATACTGTCTCTGTGCAGCAGTGTTTTAAGTTTCTGAGATACAAAGTACCCATAGGGTTTTGGGGCATTGAACTGGCATCCATTTAGTGCTGGAGACCAGGGTTTGAATCCTGGTTTAGACCACAAATCAAAATGAGTTTGGTGACCTCATGCTTAAACCCTTCTGTCTACATAGAAAAACATTAACACACAATTTATTGCCAGTTCTGCGTGGGAGAGGCTCAGGGCTGGCCCCAGCAAAGGTCTTGCGGCAGGGGTTTGAGTTGGACAGGCAAAGATGTGCATGGAACGTCTGAGCAGTGCCTAACCATACTATGCCCTAGGCAGCCATTGTCCCTTTTAATGAGAGAGAGGCTCACTAGTAAGTGGCATAAAATAAATGTATAAAAAGTCTCAATTACCTAGAGGGTAAACATAGGGAAACATAGGAATAGAGAGTGAGATGCTTGGCATTGGCCTGATTCTGCTTCCATTGACTTCAGGGAGAACAGAGTTAGGCCAGCACAGAGCACTACTGGATTTCACACCCATGTTGCTCAGAGAACCAGTACAGTTGACAGTACTGGATCACCAATGAGAATTGGTATAGAATTGGAGAAATGACTGTATTTGGAGAGACTGCTGATAGACAGCTATTGCAGATCTCAGATGGTTGGTATGTTTCTACTATTTGTCTAACTGAGTTTTGGGAGCAACTCTTCCTAGAGGGCATTAAGGGCATGACAACATCATTAACAAGAGAGAAGGTAACCAGCGTGCAGTGAAGCCACCAAATGAAATGATCTGTCAGCTCTGGCAAGCTAAGCAAGGTGAGACTGGGTCAGTGTTTGGATGATGGCCTTCTGGTGTCTGGAGAGGTGTGGCGAGTGGCCAGACGGGCAGCTGGTGGAGAGGAGCAGCCAGCAGGGCAGCGAGTGAATGCCCAAGCAGTAAGGTGCGAGTAAGGTGCCTCTTTACCACCACCACCCCTCCACCCAGGATGGGAGGTGAACTCTGCAGATGCACCTCTGAACTCTGGGTCTGCACTGACCAAGGACAGCAACTGTGAGTGGTGTGCAGAGAAGGGTCAGGCACGTGAAAGGGATTTTTGGGTTGCCGGACTTAAGAACCTAAGGGGAAAAGGACGTTGCCCAACCTACTTGGGAGGGGTCTTTTGCTCATGGTTTGTGTTTATGAACCCTGTTTGTGGTGTTTTCCCAAATTAATGCCGAGTTACTTCCCTTCTTGTATTAAAAGTTTCTTTTCTACACTCAGACTCCGTGCTTGCAAGTGGGGAAGTATTGCCTCTCAGAGGGGCCCAGGGGTGGTTTGTAATTTTCCCAGGTTACTGGGTGGGGGCTCAAGCTGGTTCTGTGTTGTATCAATGGAAAGGAACCCCTAGATATTGAACCCGGCCCTGGTTGCTGCTGGCTCCACCTGGCAGAACGGTTACAATTATGTTTCTCATCCCCTTACAACTGGAAACAAAGAATGTCATTTTACCACCATAAATGGAAAAGGTGAAATCCTGGCCCCACTGAAGTCAGCAGAAGCTTTGCCATTGACTTCAGTGAAGCCAGGTTTTCAAACAAACAGATTCGCTTCTGCTTTGTACAGGAGTTGTCATTTTACAACTGTTCAAAGTGCTGCCATTCTGATTTAGCAGGGTTTACACGCTATTTGGCACAAGTCTAAATGATGACACAAGGGGAGAGGGGGTGCCAAAGCAGGAGAATATTTTCAAGCTGTCCTGCATTGGCTCAAGAGCATGAATACCAACCTCAGGGGAGACTGTTAAGAACAAAGGCACAAACCCCTCCAGTTTGGCTGTAAGTTCTATACTTAGATTTCACCAACCAGTTATCAAGTGTAAACTGCTCAAGCAGTGTAAAAGCCTTAAGATGGCATCACAGACCATCCCCTTGGGTACTGCGCTCTGTCTTGCCACCCAGGTAAGTTTTCCTTTGTGCAAAATTGCAATATTCAGGTTACTCCCAGTCCAAAAGGACCAGTCACTTACCCCAGGTCAGTTGCAATTTAGATGTCACACCAAAGATCACGCTTGTAGCCAATCGTACAATAAACTATCTAAGGATTACCTTATGTAGGCAAAGTAAATGAGAGTTATTCACAAGGTTAAAGCAGGTAACATATGTACACATATGAAACCCAGCCCTGAACTGCGAAAAAGTAGAAGCTTCTGTAATAAGCGAGCTCTATGTGCCCTTTTGGGCTAACCCCGGCTACGCACTAGGGATCTTTTGCTTAGGCCTGGTAACCCTTGCCCCCCAGAGTCCAGCCAACATAAGATACAGTTCCTTCTTGGTAAAGGTTTTATTCTCTTCTCCCTTGCGCTTTGAGCTGCAAACTCAGCGGATCGGAGGAATTCACTTGCACGTCTCATCATCCTGGGGTGTGGGGAGAGCAATCAACAAAGTGGTTTTTGTTCTGTCTGTCTGTCTGTCTAAAGTCTGCTATACAGAAATTAAGTCTAGGCCGTTAGAAAGAGTGTGGCTAAGTATGAAGTAAGGTTGTTTGAATAAAATAGAAAAATGAAAACCTTGAGGCTGTACGGTGTATTGAAGCTGTGTGGAATGTTTTCCTCACCTACTTATGACAGGCTTCTTAGTGCCGCTTGTGAGCGATAGGGTCACACCTGTAGTGTGCATATAAATTACACATCCTTGTTACCATTTTGACATTTTTGTGTGTAAGCAGGCAGATACTGAAAGCTACACGAGATTCTCCAATGTGTAGCTGGCATAGATCTCAGAATGCAGTATACTGAAACTTCTGATTTAAAGTAAGAGACACTTGGAAAGAATTGTCCAGTAAACTATCCCCCTGTTTATAAATTACAGTGAAAGTTTATTTAAAACTATAGCTAGAGTTAAATATAATAAAAAGACACCAATAAAGCTGAAATCCTAGATGAGAGCATTTACTACTGCCTGTAGCATTAATCAGCCATTTTTAATATTACTGAGTAAAATGTTGAGAGTTGAAAAAATAATCAGCAACCATTAGTTCAGATTCAAAATGAATTTTGATTCAGCCGAATAGGTGACCCTCTTCCTGCAAATATCTGTACGCTCTAGACTAGTGGTGCGCAAACTTTTTCGTGGAATTTGTTGTGCCCTCCCTCCAGTCGCTCCCCATTGCCAAGCTTACTTCTGCGCTGCTGCTCGTGGCAGCGCTGCCTTCAGAGCTGGAGAGCCAGAGAGTGGCAGCTGCTGGTCGGGACATTCATGATGTTTGCAGAGTAGAAGGACTTTTTTTTTTAATCATTGCTCCCATCCCGCCCTGTAATACCCACTCCCACCCGCTCCCGCATTGTTTGTTGAATTTGTATCCCGCTTCTGCTATAATGGCAGCAGGCCCTGCAGGACCCAGGCAATTCCAGTCCCACTGCAGCGTAGAGCCTGCTCAAAACCTGATCACGTTTTAAGCATCTGTTGTCCCCCAGTGTGCATCTACCCCCGAGTTCTGCCTCCTGAGCTCTCCCATGTGCCCCTGGGAGAGCTCTCCCATGTGCCTCCCACTCTCCCATGTGCCTCACGCACCTCGAACACCCGATGTGCCCCCATCCCAGGAGGTAGGTGGGTGAATGGGGAAGGAGAGCCAATGAGAGAGGATTTCCCCATAGATTAGCATTTTACCCCATAGAAAGGTCTGAAAATCCCATAGAGTTGGCAGGCATCAGGGCAGACTAGAGTTTGAAGGAGGGATTTGAAAGTGACCACGGTTTCCAGTGTAACTAGAGCTCTAACATTAAAAGATGTATGTGTTTCAGTATCTGACGCTGAAGAAAAGAAGGTCACTTAATGTGCTATGCAAATTATCTGCCTATTTCAAACTCTGGCGGGTAAATTTGCTGCTGGTTGATATTTGCTTACTTCATTGCGGTGCTGGGCGTTCTAAGTCAATGCTGAGTGCCGAGCGTAGAGCACTGTGTGCGTTCCATGACAGACCTGGGATTCTACAGTCCTGCGCTGCGTCTCCTGTCTGCGGAGCCTTGTAGTGAGATGAACTATCGTCGGAGCTCTCTTTTAAGTGGAACTGGACTTCCTAAGAGTTCTCTGGATTGAAAGTCCCTTGGTAGTTGAGCTACTGAGCTCCTATCCATTCAAAATTATGCATTATTCCAAACTGGCCAATCAGAGAGTGAGAACTGAGCCCATTGTTCACAGAACCTAAAGTTGAAAGATTTAAGAGGATCAAAGCAAACCACTCCTCCTCCTCCTCCTCCTCCTTGGCAAACCGTTCAGCACTCACCATTGAAGAACTATTGAACCAAATTTATCCATCCTGGCATATTGCTTAAATGATCTCTACAAAGCAAGCCTGTTGTGAACAAAGTAGGTTCAGACGTTATTGAGTTGGGTGCATGAAATTCCAGGTGAGAACACATGGGGCACAGGTAGTTTTTGTTCAGAAACCAAAGCCTCAAAAATATAGCTGGATGGATTTTGATCAAACTCTCCAAAAGAGAGAGAATAAGCTTGGGAAACTTCAGCCCTAAAGCATTTTTGAGACGGTTATCAGCCACTGGAAAAGGCAGGGTGTCACGTAAGTTGCATTTCAGCCTTAACTACAGTGTTCGTTGCTGAGGTCTTTAGGATAAAGAAAAGAGTCTGACATGAGGGTTGCACACTTTGTAGCTTCTGCAGGCTGAGTGCATTGCAGCCGCCAGTGTTTCCGTCCATCCGTCCACAAACTCCCTGTATGTCACTCTCCCCTCTCCAACATTTCAGGGACTTCTTGCAACTCCCCCTCCCCTTCCTTATGGTAGGGACTCTGTTTCCCAAGTTATCCTCTCCCCAATATCACCAACCCTCATTGCCACATGGCACATGCTCTGTGTGCATCACAACCCCTCATTCCAGGTTCCTGCTTCCCCCACCACCATTGGCCCTCAGTCCTCTTTGGGATCCTCCCTCCTCTCCCCTACTCCCCCACTTTGGGTACCTGTTTCCACCCCCTATCCCTGCTGTTCCCTCCTTCCACTCCCTCCAGCTCTCCAATCCCCGCCACATACCCCGCTGTCTCTCAGTCCCTATAAACCCTTCCTGTAAGGCTCTCTTAAAATTATTTCTGTTAGGGTCTGTCTACACTGCAATGTTAGCCCCGGGCTAGTAGAACCTGAGTTATCAGACTCCAGGTTTGTAAATCTAGGGTTGAGTGTCTACACTCATTTGTGACCCAGATTTAGGGACTGTTGAACCCTGGTCCCAACCTGGGGCTACAGCATCTACGCTGCATTATGCAGGCCTGAGTCCAACCACTGATATCCCAGACTTCCTAGCGCCCTCTCAAAATGTGCTGCCCTAAGCCGTTGTTCGTGGTGCAGTGTGGGAAAACTTGACTGCTGCCAAACTTTACTGTTCAGGGGACAAAGAAAGTTGGCTGTAGTATTGTGGAATACTTTTGGCAGACTCCCAGAGCACACATCAGTGGGGCTGCATCTACACTGCAAAGCAATAGGGTTTTAACCCTGGGTCCTGGCTTGATTCAGGCTCAGACTCTCCACCCCTATTGCTCCTGGGTCCTTGAGTCTGAGCCCTGTGTTCAGGTGATTCAGGTGTAGAGGGAGGGGGGTTAGGCTTGAGCCTGAGTTCAAACGCCGGGCTTACAGTGCAGTGAAGGTAGAATGCGTTAGGGCATGTCTACACTGCAGTCAAACACCCCCAGCTGGCCCATGGGACTCTTACCCCCTTACAAGGTCCCAGAGCCTGAGCTCCAGCCTGAACCCGAACATCTACACTGCAGCTTTATAGCCCTGCAGCCCAAGTCTGAGTGAGCTGACATGGGCCAGCCATGGATATTTTATTGCGGGGGAGACCGCAAGGCCACAGCAGAACCTAGGCCAGGATATTGCGACACCGAAAGAATTCCTCACAGGCCAACTGGATTCCATCTCAAAAGATTTTTGTGGCCTCTCTAAAGATGTATGTGATATAAAATCCTGACTGGCTCACTTGGAGAATGAGCTACAAAAGGCTGCTATTGAAACCAAAGAAATTAAAGAAGAAACTGCCTCCTTAAAGCTTAGAAAAGTCAAACTAGAAGAAAAACAGGATGACTTTGAAAAGAGATATTGAAGAAACACCCTTCGCCTCTTGGGCATTGCTGAGGGTCTAGACGGGGAGGATTGTATCAGCTTTCCTCAGAAGCTGCTCGCTACATACTTCAATTGGATCCTGAGCTGCCCCCATTAGATATTGAAAGGGCTCATTGGATGCCTGGTACTAGAAGGCAGGAGTCTGGCAAGCCCAGCCCCATCAGCTCAAGCTGCTGAAGTTCAATGATAAAGAATGCTGCCATAAAACCTGATACCCTGATGTCCAAAGCCCACAACATTTCTCTTTTTCCTGACTTCTCAACTGAGCTTAGCAAAAATAGGGCTGCATTCAATGATATAAAGCAAATCTTGAGGGGGACCAACATGACAGCATCAAGTACCCATCCACCTTCACTGTGGATTTAGCAGGCTCCACAAGATTTTGCAAGACCCCCTCTCAAGCTTGGTAGACACTTAAAAGACTGAGACCAGATTTGACCAAAATTAGAATGTTTTTTTCATCATGAAAAGCATAAAGTTTAAAAATCAGTTTGTTTCCTATGTATCCTTGTAGAGATGGTAACGTTCACTTATAGAAGTCTCCGAGCAGATAACCAGCTGAGCTGAACTCTGCTGTTGATCGCCTTTGGAACTGAGCAGTGACAACAACTGTAAAGGACTGCAATGCATAGAGCAGTGATCCTCAGACCCCAGTGGCTCGGGAGCCAAGTTAGCGATCAGCATTCCCCAAAGGAGCCGCGGGAGCGTGAATTCATTGTTTCATGGACTCTAGTACTAGATATGCATGTAATCCTTCTGCCCATCAGAGTTGGCAGCAACAAGGGCCGGGTTCAATATCTAGGGGATCCATTCCAATAACACAATGCAAACCGGCTCGAGCCCCCACCCAGTGACCTGGGACAAATATATACCACCCCCACTGGGCACCTCCAAGAGGCAATACTTCCCCTCTCGCAAGCACATAGTCTGAGTGTAGCAAAAAGCCTTTTAATAACAGAGAGAAACAATGTGGCATTATGTTGGGGAAACACCACCAACAGGATTCATAACACAACCCATGAGCAAAAAAACCACCCCAAGCAAATTGGGGCATGCCCCTTTCCCTCGGGTTCTTGAGTCCCAGCACCCAAACGTCTCTTGAGTCCAGCAATCCACAAATCACCCAAAGTCCAAAAAGTCCAGCCCCAGAGTTCAAAAGTTCATCTGCATAGTGTTACTCCCCAGTCTGGCTAAAATGTGCCTGTGTGTGGGGAAAAGGGGCAAGGGGCACCTTACGTGTCCTGAAGCTGGCTGCCCCACAGGGCTCTGCTCTGCTACGCTGTCTCACGAACGGCTCCACTCCACACAGCTCGCCGTCTCACAAACACACCGCTGCACTCTAGATCTTCCGGCTCCCCACTACTTGACACAGTGCTCAGTGATTTCAGCTCATAGTAGTGGGGGCCTTAGTGCTGGTGCACCTTAAGGCCAAAGTGAATGCAGCATAGTACCTGTAGCAAGACTCTTAATAGACCCAAAATTAGCTCTGACATTCCACAGTGGAGAGAGACAGAGGTGCAATTGGTGCTTCAGGCCCTCACAAAGGGGCCCACACCACCAGGTACTAATACCTGTCTCAAGTCTCTCTCAATTCACACAGTTTTGGAACCCATGACCCTTGCCTAGCGAGTGCTACTTAGTTGATGGTGAGTCCCTCCATCATAGCAAAAGGCCAAGTACAGTTCCAAGCACAGTTCCCATAATCAGGGTAATAACAATTTATTCTTCCTGCCCCAATAACAGAGACACTGGAGATCCCACAGCAGCCGAAGTGACCATTTGGGCAGCTATGGCCTCAGTCTAGGCGGCGTGGGTGTGCCTATGCAAATGAGATCAGCCCCTGAAGTTTTTTTTTCCACAACTTGCCACACCTCACCACCAGATGTCAGGGTGGAGCTCATCCTGACACTGCTTACATCCATATTTAAATAGCATGACAGGGAAATATTTAGTATGTATCTATATCTATATTTAGTTATTCTCACAGCAAAATGATTGGCCAGGTGTTATTATTTTATCAACTACAATTGGTTAATAACATAGTAACAGCCTCCGGATGGGTTAATAACTTACACTGGGTAATTAAATCACACCGTCTTTTTATATCATGTGCTGCCAAGAGCCACAGGAGACACTTAAAGAGCCACTTGTGCCATCCTCTTCCTGGTGGGGAGGCTAAGGTGGGCTAGACAGAAAACTGGGGGGCTGCCCCCCTCACCATGAGGTTCTTCCTTTCTCCGTGGCCCCACCTGCTGCTCCTCTTCAGGTAAGTGCCAGCCGCGCCTCCTCCTCTCTGCCCCCAAAGCCCTACCCTCTGGCCAGGTTGGAGGCAGAAGCTGGAGCCGGGCAGTGCAGGGCAGCTGCTGCACTGGCAGGTGTCATGGTGCGGGCAGCTGCGATGCTCCCCCGTCTCCTCCGGCAGGTGCCCAGGGCCCAAGGGCTGAGGCTGCTCTCAGCTCCCCGACACCATTCGACTGTTCACAGATGGTAACAGCTGCCCAGCCAGGGGGACTCAGCTCCGGGGCCAGCAGAGCCCTCGGAGAGCAGCGACTGTGAGGGTGGGGCCCAGTTGCCCAGGCTGGAGCAGGTCAGTCCAGGCCACTGTGGGGAGCCTCTGGTCTCTCCACCTGCCCTGGGCAGTACGCCCCGGTGGGTGGGGATATGAGCCAGGGGCTTCTCTTTGGCCCCCTAGTTCCCTGGTGGTGGCAGTGCGGCCTTCAGAGCTGGGTGCTCAGCCAGCAGCTGCCACTCTCTCCACTCTGCCTTCAGAGCTGTAAGTTCTACAGAGGGGCTAAGAGGCTGGCATTGGTGTAATTGGAACAAATTGTCAGCAGCCTTGTGTCCGAACCAGTAAAGAGCAATATGCATTTGTATTCACAGGGCATGCATAATCAAGGATATCAGGGCATCCAATAGTTTGTTGCCTTTCAAGGTCTCTCCTTTGCTCTTTGCTCAAATAAATAGGCTTATCATACAATTTATATGTGATAAAAAATACCCTCACTTGTCACACAAAAGCCTTAAAAGTCCTGGGCAGCTGGAGGCATGGGGTTGCCGTTATTATTTAGCATTCCAAGTTCATCCTACTTGCTCTGTATGCACCCCAGCCTGGTTTGAGTTTGAAAAAAGCTTAGCTGCATCATTTGGTTCTCTCTCTCTTCTTTTATATACCTTACATACAGGACAAGTGCAGAGTCCTGCACTTAGGACGGAAGAATCCCATGTACTGCTATAGCCTAGGGACCGAACAGCTAGGCAGCAGTTCTGCAGAAAAGGACCTAGGGGTTACAGTGGACGAGAAGCTGGACATGAGTCAACAGTGTACCCTTGTTGCCAAGAAGGCTAACAGCATTTTGGGCTGTATAAGTAGGAGCATTGCCAGCAGATGAAGGGACGTGATCATTCTCCTCCCTTCGGCATTGGTGAGGCCTCATCTGGAGTACCATGTCCAGTTTTGGGCCCCACACTACAAGAAGGATGTGGAAAAATTGGAAAGAGTCCAGCCGAGGGCAACAAAAATGATTAGGGGACTGGAACACATGACTTATGAGGAGAGGCTGAGGAAATTGGGATTATTTAGTCTGCAGAAGAGAAGAATGAGGGGGGATTTGATAGCTGCTTTCAGCTACCTGAAAGGGGGTTCCAAAGAGGACGGATCTAGACTGTTCTCGGTGGTAGCGGATGACAGAACGAGGAGTAATGGTCTCAAGTTGCAGTGGGGGAGGTTTAGGTTGGATATTAGGAAAAACTTTTTCACTAGGAGGGTGGTGAAGCACGGGAATGTGTTACCTTGGGAGGTGGTGGAATCTCCATCCTTAGAGGTTTTTAAGGTCAGGCTTGACAAAGCCCCGGCTGGGATGATTTAGTTGGGGATTGGTCCTGCTTTGAGCAGGGGGTTGGACTAGATGACCTCCAGAGGTCCCTTCCCACCCTGAGATTCTACGATTCTATGATCTACCCACACTCTTTAAGGAAAAATCCAATCTTTGTATCTACATAAGTCATCCTGCAATGTGTTAAGACAATTACAGCATCCAATCTTACTAATTCTCTTCTCGTACCACCATGGGATAACCTGGGCCTCAGGGTCAAGGCCAGCTCCATACATAAGACAATTTGGATAGAAAAAGGATTAACAAAAATTACAGCAATCGTACAGGTATCGTATTACAGCGATCGAACAGGTATCGTATTACAGCGATCGAACAGGGTGCGAGACTGGCCTCCTTCAGGCACATGTCTCATGTCAGCTGCGGCTGTCTCCGAGTTGTTGCTGCACTTAGTTGAAAAGCTGCCTGGCACACGGGGCAGCGGGGAAGGGGGACAAGGGCGATGAGCTGATGTTACTTGTAAACGTTTTATACTCAACGTGTCTTTGATCAGAAATATATGTTTACAACTTGGGTTGTGATGGACCTGTGAGACAATCAAATGCCTCCTCCTCCCCTGCTCCTCCAAAAAACAGGAGATTAACTTAACCATTGGGAGAGGAGATCAGACAGCCTAGGTCGGATTTTCAAAGAGCTCAGCATGTTTGGATCTATGCTGGGCTGAACTCTTCTGAAGCTCTGGCTCTTATCAATGGATGCTAAATTCTTTTGAAAACTACTCCCCCTCCCCATCAGTAGTTATATGTGCATATGCATGTTGGTCAGAATTCATCCCTGGAGTAAACACAAGCATGGATTTGTCTCAATGCGTTTAAACTCCCTGACACCAGATCCCCAGCTGACGTAAACTGTAGCTCTATTGAAGCTGTTGGAACTTATGCCAGTTCATACGAGCTGAAGATCTGGTGTCAGATGTGAATAGCTCACTGTCCTTTGTATTGGTCTGTTTATAAGCTATAAGGACCCTTTTTCTGCATTGAACATTAAAAATCATTAAGCACAGTTTTTGAAAGTGGGTAGTTTTATTTTTGCAATAGCACCTAGACACTCTGTTGTGCTAGGCACATATTGTAAAATAAACTGACCCTGCCCTGAAGAAGTTACATAGACAAAGGCTGGGGGAGAAACAGTTACGGAGCGGTGAAGGGATTTGCCCAAGGTCACACAGTAGGTCAGTGCCAGAACTAGGAATAGATCCCAGAACTCCAAACCAGCACCCTAGCCACACTGCCATAGTCCCCATTTGAAGAGCATTGCGCCACATCAATAAAAACTGCTCCATCCATTCAGTGATCTCTTCAAGGTCTGCTACATCATCTAACTGCCAGTCGTAATACGTGTGCCTGCCCAGCAATAAAACTTGCACTACAGCACCCTGAATAATGAATGAAACTGTCCTGATGGCTTAAATGACTCTGTGTTGAATTAATAAACACCAGTCTTCCCACAGATCACTCCTGAATTCTCCCTGGGCCCTCAGAGAATCCTGATCCTGCTGGTGAGGATTCTCACCCCACTTCAGGCCCCTGACTGGTGCCTTGATATGACTGTGCTTTTCCTTTAAACTGCCACCAGCCATGTATTTTATACAAACCTGTTCCCCAGCTATAAGATGGTCCCTCGCACCTTTCAGGTCACTGCATTTTTAGCCTTGCTTTTGGTGTGCGTAGGTAGTTTTACTTCAAAAGCACATCACTCCTGTGGCATTCACTTTGCTGCAGGGAAACGCTGGCTGCAAATTCCAAATGTAAGCAAAGGGGTTGTTCCCGGAGTATTACAGTACGTGTGAAAGGTAACCTACAAAGCCCCTTTGGGAGCAACTCACAGTAAAGGGGGAAGGGCAGCAAGTGGGTAGAGTCATTGCTCTGTCATATCCTCCTCCCCCTCCTCTGTTTAGGAGCAGTCTGTTGCATCCATTTAATGGAGTGTAGCAAATTTATTCTCCCTGCAGTGTCTTGGGTGAGCGCTGGTAGGGCTCATATCTTCCTGAGGCTCTGCTCTGCCCCCAGTGCCAAGCTGAGGCTAAAAGCCACAATCTATTGCTGAGAAAGGAACTGAATTAACCTAACACCAGTTAGGGCATTTTCCATGAATTCTATTGTCATTCAGGGCTAGTTACTGCATTCAAGGAGTGTGGGTTATGGATGGATATACTCATTTGTTTCTTGGACCATTTTGTAAAATATGCCATATATATTTTACAAAGTGTTGATGAATAAATACCACCATAACTAGAGCTGTATTTCAGTAGCTGTCATTTATTCTCACCAAGTTACATGACGGATCGGGTTGCTCCCCCAAGATTCTAGGTGGGTGGAATACATAGTGCATTGTACAAAGCAAGAGGCATGTGCCAGTGGCAAAAACTACCAGTAGCTACCTATTGTCCAGTGAACGCACTTTTGATTTTTACTGTCAACATTTAAAGTCTTAAATAACGTAGGACTGAACTGCCTGGGAATAGGTTTCAGAGTAACAGCCGTGTTAGTCTGTATTCGCAAAAAGAAAAGGAGGACTTGTGGCACCTTAGAGACTAACCAATTTATTTGAGCATGAGCTTTCGTGAGCTACAGCTCACTTCATCGGATGCAACAATGCTCATGAAAGCTCATGCTCAAATAAATTGGTTAGTCTCTAAGGTGCCACAAGTACTCCTTTTCTTTTTGCCTGGGAATAATTTTCTGCCTTATGTCCTGTTGTGGTGGTTAGAACTGCTGATCTTTCTCTCCCTATAATAATCTTGAGAAGGGGAGAAGCTACCTGGTGTCATCTGCAGACTGGTAGAGGGCTGTCTAGTACTGGGAACTGGACACAGAAAGGTCACTGGGCTTTAAGACAGCTAAGTAATGAAGGGCCCAAGAGAGGGCCTTCCCTGTCAAGGATCAGTCAGCTGGGTGGTCTCCTGCTTCGCACATTGCAGGGTACACCTCTGGCATCCTTTGCATCGGAGCTACAGGCTCTTAGTTTCCTTTTTAATTTCTGCTTTGCTTCATTTGAGCTCTTGGGTTCTTTCTCCTACCCTAAAGTACTGATGCAGTGCCCAATGGCCTCAAGGGAGCTCTCTAATTGACTTCAATGGGATTTGGATCAGGCCCTAATTCATTCTTTCATTAGGCCTTGTTGACTTTTAAAACTTAGGATATGTTTATAGTTATATTTTATTGAATGACCTGCTATCCTTGATTATGGGTGCCCTGTGACTACAAAGGTATATTGTTCTTTACTGGCTGAGACACAAGGCTGCTGACAATTTGTGCCAATTAAGCCAATGCCAGCCACTTACAACAAATAAATTTGGCAAGATCTTTTCAGGGAAAGAAATGGGATATTCTTAATATCAGACTGAGCCTGCAGTGTCATAGTTTTACATGATTATTCTCCTTCTAAAATGTCTACTTATTGTCCTCACTCCTTGAGTCGTCCCGACAAGGCTGAATAAAGAAACACATCTAGACCACTTCTTTTCTCCCAAAGCGGGAAGAAATCTTGATTTGATGGCTCCTGAATATCAGTTTACTTACTTCCAATTATTGCAAGGGTGCCTACTGGGCAAGGCCAGCACATGGAAGGAGAATGGGTTTTAAACAGTCCATAAAACCTGGGCTTTGATACTGTTTTCAGCCAGGAATGGAAGCAAGAAAAGGCTAACCGACGATTGATAGATCTGTCCTATGTGGTTCCATTTAGTGGTCTAGTGGGCATCAGGCACTTCACTTTCGTGTATCTTTGATCATGAAGCATGAAGGTGATTCCTGACACCTTGCATCATAAGTACATAATATATTAGGTTCTAGAACTGTTCGATTCTTGCTGCTCTTTCAACTATTCAGCAGTGAAATTAACTGTTAAAATGCACTTGCACTGGAGGTCATTTCAAGTCAGGAAAGAGTTTTGTCTTCAATTATTTGTGGAACTTAAGGAAGGGGGACTATGAAAGCCCATTTCTAATAATAAAATACAATGCCACTTAAAATAATGCTGGGAAGCATTCTTAGCTGGTGTAAATCAGCCAACTTACGCCAGCTTAGCATCTTGGCTATAAGTACTGTAGAAAAGAAGTGAATAGACTTGTTAATATTAGAATTATTAAAAGCATTGTGTTATCTTTTATTGTGAATCTTTGTGTTATCTATTTATTGCAATCTATAGGTATCCATCCTATGCTCTGAGCACCCATTACATGATTTAAAATGCATGATATCAATAATGATACAATATAAAGGACTGCTCAGTCCATCTTTTTACCCCCAGGAAATACAGTGCACATAATAATAATATGGGTTTATTTAATTTGTATTCTGGTAGTGCATAGGCCCAACCGGGATCAGTGCTTAATGCTGTACAAATACATAATAGGAGTCAGTCCCAGCCTGGAAGTGGTTACATGATAAACATGCAAGACAAAGGGTGAGAGAAAGGAGGTAGAAGTGTCCCCATTTTACAGATGAGGAACTGAGTCCCAGAGAAACTAAGGTCACACCAGAAGTCCATGGCAGAGCCTGAAATCTCCTGAGTCCCACCTGATGCCTTAGCCAAAAGACTACCCATTCTCTCAAACCCAAACCTTAGCCCAACCCTTCCCCACAATCCTGCAAAATGAGATGGGCTTTGCAGCATGCCTTGAAAGGTCACAAAGAAGGCTCTGGTGGGCCCGGGGGGAAGCAATCTACCCTACTACAACTGGTGTAATTTGTTCAGACATGTCAGCTGAAGGTCACTTGCTGCAGACCGGGGGAATCTGCTGTGCAGGGCATCCTCCCTGAGGGGCAAATAATTTTCTATAGCTTTGTGTCACAGCTAATTAATAATAAATTAATTAACAACGGTGTAGAGTTGTACATATAGGGCACCAATAGTCAGGGCTAGCTAGGCTTCCAGTAAAATATAACTGGAAAAAAGAAACAAGGTCCAATTAATGAATGAATGGGGGCCTTATCCAAAGCTCATTGAAGTCAATGCAAAAATGAATCAAGGCCCAATTCATGCATTAATTGGATCTTCTTGTCTTTTTATATTGGAAGTCTAACAGGTCACATCAGTTGTATTATGGTACTGCAAGACTGGCCAGTCTCTTGGGTAACTAGTCCTAAACCATCGAAGGCTCTGCTCTATAGATGAATAACACCTTGAATTCCATGTGGAAAGTCCTTGGCAGCCAGGGGAGATCCTGGAACCCGGGCAGAGATGAAACCAGAATCACAGAACAAAGACCTTGGGTGAACATTTTCAAAAGTCCCATTTTCCAGAGTGACTTAGGAACTTGAGTTCTATTGCACTTCTGTGAAACAGGCTCTTAAGTGCCTGCCACTTCTGAAGATGGAATGGATGCTCCTAAGCCGCTTAGGGTTTTTTGCAAATTGTAGCCAATACGACTAACAAACATTAGGGAGAAATGTTCAGAAAATCATAGTAAACACCCCGTGTAGCTGCCAGATCTTCTCTTTACTTCTTGATAGCTCTTCAAATATTTCTTTGTCAAGCTATCTAGGCTTTGCATTTGGCTAAGCAGCTTCAGAGGCACTACAGCACTGAAAAGACAGTGATGTCTTAAGCCAAGATCACGTGCTGGTCCATTTCTCCCTCCCCCACCATCCCCTTTTCTGGCACAGTTCCCATGGTGAGCTCTCCATGGAATGACTTCAAGGTGATACAATGCTGCTCATTACCATTTGTGATCTCTTTTAGCCGTCAGGAAAGGCTTCGGTATAAGGCCAAGGCCATTTTGAGTGACTGAGTTTTGCAGATCAGTAAAAGTATGAAAAAAGCTGTACAGAATCATGGTTAGCCTTGTCTCACACATGCATTCAGTACTGTCTAACACAGGCAGCTGATTCATAGGATTTGCATCACCAGAGCTGTTAAATCCCCCACACAACTTCTAGCCACCAGTGTGAATTTACTCTGCAAATATATATTGTAAATACTCCTGGCTTGTTTATCAGCATGTCTAAGGGTTATTGGTTTTTTTTCAGTCCAGAGAGCACATCTGAGTATAACCAATGTTCAAAGACTTTTCACAATGAAAATGTGCATTTCACTTTCAACTTGGAGATGGGCACTGTGCAAGGTGGATTGACTTAAATCAAAGTGATTTAAATCACTGATTTCAGTCATGGTTTAAATCAGCAAGCATGAAACCTTGATTTAAATTGCCTATTTTATTTTTTTGTCTTTTTACTTCTTATGTTCCTAAAGAGGAGTTGATTGTCATTGATTGGTACCAGTTAAAATATCTTGATTTGCAACTAAATATAGCCTTTACACTAGATTTGGTACTTTTTTTTTGCTAACCTGGACGACACACTATATATCTAATTACATTTATGTAAGCAGTGATATATAGCTTAACTTACATTTACTCAAACTCTTAATTTTTACATTTTTATTATGTTAGGAAATGGTCATTTCTTACTTTCCAGATGATTAATTTTTAGGTGTGATTTGTGTCATGTTACATTTAGAATAGAAACTGGAATTCAATTAAAAAGCACAAACCCAGCATTTTAATTTTTTTTTTATTAGTTGAATAAAACTACCATAAATGTGCTGGATACATAAGAACAAAAGCTTATCAAAATATATTTTTTAAAAAATGATTTATTAAACAAAGGAATTATATTAATGAATTGAACAGATTCGTTCTGCTTTTGACATCCTTCAAGATTTTAGAACTAGTAGATCTCATCCTCTCACGCCTCCATTTTTATTCATAAATTTTAAGATGAAAACAAGCTCTCCTGCTTTTTCAGCTCCCAGTTGGTTTCTCGTCTTTGAATGAACTACTCATCGAACTGAACTAGTTGAATAAACTGAAAAGAAAAAAATATTTGGTCTGCACCTGCAGACAGTTCAAAAGCTATGTTAAGACTTGAATAAACTATGATTCCAGGTGCTTAGCCTGTGACTTCTACAAATTCGGTGGTTTGAGTTTCTTTAAAACTTGGCAGCAAATATGTACTGCTTACTATTATTTTTTAAATTAATTTAAATTATTTTAGTAGATTGTAGTAAATTTAGGCCTTACCAGAGGTTGTCATAATTTCAAATTTAATTTTAAATAGGTTTATTTAAAAAAAACTGTATTTTAAATTTTAAAAATCCAGTTAATTTTTTTTTAAACTGCCCATTTTAAAAACATCAATGATTTTTATCTGTCTTGGTGCTGTGTGTATAGGCTACTGGATCTTCACTAGCTGCTTCTAAACAGCTAGCTAGCCTAGCAAGCTCCATTGTGGACTTCTCCATGTATCATCAAAAGAAGTCTAGTACATGTTTCAGCCAGCAGATGGCACTAGTGGTATAGACAGTCAACAAGGAACCATGCTCAACTTTTTTCGCTGGTTTCCGTTTTCTTGCAAATCTGAAACTTAACTCAGATTCACTCAGTTTCATGAAACTTTCCAGTAAACCCTGGGCAGCATTTCAGGCAAACCTAGGCCAAGTTTCAAGCAATGTCTGCATCTGCACAGATTCCTGAGAAGAATTTATGGGCTTAGGCTGAGAACCTGTGAACCTTCTTAACAGTTTTGCTTGGTTGGTCCTGAGCCCAGGAAAATAAAGCAGGTTTGGCTGAGTTTCATTTTGAGCATGGGTGGTTGTTTTGAATCTAAAATTCAGAACATAACTTTGAAGGGAGTGAAAGTGCACGTAGATTGAAACAGTAGCCAAGAAAATAAAATCAAGGTAAAGGGATCAATTAGCTGGTGGTCTGAGAACAGAATAGGCCTGTTCCTCAGGCCATAAGGCTAGCATAGGCTTATATACTTTAACATACGTGTCATCTGCAAGCCTCACCATACCACCAAAAAAACTTAACATGGTAAAGTTAACATTGATTTGGGGATCTTAACCTTTGCATTTCTACTTAATTTTATAGAAAAACAACTTCTGGTGCAGAAAAATTACAACCACCTATTGTGTGTTCTAGTATTTTTATTGCATTTTAATCTGTTTTTGCTTGTTGTACAGGGTCCTGGTCACCTTCATAGAGTGGGTTGGCTGAGATTATTATTATTTATTATTGCAGTGCGGCCCAGGAGTCCATTGTGCTAGTTGCCATGTAAACAGAACAAAAAGATGGTCCAACCCACAAAGAGATTACAGTCTACGCATAAGGCAAGAGACAAGTGGATACAAACAGATGGGGAAGCACAAAGAGCAGCGTGTTTCCTTTTACTTCAGTGGAATTACACCAGGGTTGAATTTGGCCCATCCTTTGTAAGGGTATGTCTACACTACGAAATTAGGTGAAATTTATAGAAGTCGTTTTTTTAGAAATCGTTTTTATATAGTCGATTGTGTGTGTCCCCACACAAAATGCTCTAAGTGCATTAAGTGCATTAACTCGGCGGAGTGCTTCCACAGTACCGAGGCTAGCATCGACTTCCGGAGTGTTGCACTGTGGGTAGCTATCCCACAGTTCCTGCAGTCTCCACCGCCCACTGGAATTCTGGGTTGAGATCCCAATGCCTAATGGGGCAAAAACATTGTCTCAGGTGGTTCTGGGTACATGTCGTCATGCCCTCCCTCCCTCCGTGAAAGCAATGGCAGACAATCGTTTTGTTCCTTTTTTCCTGAGTTACCTGTGCCGATGCCATACCATGGCAAGCATGGAGCCCGCTCAGCTCACTGTCACGGTACATGTCCTGGGTGCTGGCAGACGCGGTACTGCATTGCTACACAGCAGCAACACATTGTCTTGTGACAGCAGATGGCGCAATAGGCCTGATAACCATCATCATCCTGCCCAAGGTGCTCCTGGCCACCTCGGTAAGGTTGGTCAGGAGCGCCTGGGCAGACATGGGTGCAGGGACTAAAATAGGAGTGACTCGACCAGGTCATTCTCTTTAGTCCTGCCGGCAGTCCTATTGCACCATTTTATGGTGAGCAGACAGGAGATGAGGATGGCTAGCAGTCCTACTGCACCGTCTGCTGCCAGCCAAAGATGTAAAAGATAGATGGTGTGGATCAAAACAAGAAATACACCAGATTTGTTTGGTATTCATTTGCTCCCCTCTCCCTCCCTCCATGAAATCAATGGGCAACAATCATTTCAGTGAAGTCTGTCAGGGGCACCTTGAAAAGTTTAATGGAGAATCAGTCCTGCGTGAAATACTGGGGGGAGGGATAGCTCAGTGGGTTGACCATTGGGTTGAGCATTGGCCTGCTAAACCCAGGGTTTTGAGTTCAATCCTTGAGGGGAACATTCTGTGTGACAGTTGTTTTTGTTTCTCTTTGATGTAAAGCCACCCCCTTTGTTGATTTTAATTCCCTGTAAGCCAACCCTGTAAGACATGTCATCAGTCGCCCCTCCCTCCATCAGAGCAACGGCAGACAATTGCTCCTTTTTTCTGTGCAGATGCCATACCACAGCAAGCATGGAGTCTGCTCATATCACTTTTGCAATCAGGAGCACATTAAACACCACATGCATTATCCAGCAGTATATGCAGCATCAGAACCTGGCAAAGCGAAACCGGACAAGTAGGCGACATCAGCACGGTGACGAGAGCGATGAGGACATGGACACAGACTTCTCTCAAAGCACAGGCCCTGGCAACGTGGACATCATGGTGCTACTGGGGCAGGTTCATGCGGTGGAACACCGATTCTGGGCCCGGGAAACAAGCACAGACTGGTGGGACGGCATAGTGTTGCAGGTCTGGGACGATTCCCAGTGGCTGCGAAACTTTCGCATTTGTAAGGGCACTTTCATGGAACTTTGTGACTTGCTTTCCCCTGCCCTGAGGTGCAAGAATACCAAGATGAAAGCAGCCCTCACACTTCACAAGCGAGTGGCAATAGCCCTATGGAAGCTTGCAACGCCAGACAGCTACCGGTCAGTTGGTACTCAATTTGAAGTGGGCAAATCTGCTGTGGGGGTTGCTGTGATGCAAGTAGCCAACACAATCAAAGATCTGCTGATATCAAGGGTAGTGACCCTGGGAAATGTGCAGGTCATAGTGGATGGCTTTCCTGCAATGAGATTCCCTAACTGTGGTGGGGCCATAGACGGAACCCATATCCCTATCTTGGCACCGGAGCACCATGCCGGCGAGTACATAAACCGCAAGGGGTACTTTTCAATAGTGCTGCAAGCACTGGTGGATCTCAAGGGACGTTTCACCAACATCAACGTGGGATGGCCGGGAAAGGTACATGACGCTCGCATCTTCAGGAACTCTAGTCTGTTTCAAAAGCTGCAGGAGGGGACTTTATTCCCAGACCAGAAAATAACCGTTGGGGATGTTGAAATGCCTATAGTTATCCTTGGGGACCCAGCCTACCCCTTAATGCCGTGGCTCATGAAGCCGTACACAGGCAGCCTGGACAGTAGTCAGGAGCTGTTCAACTGCAGGCTGAGCAAGTGCAGAATGGTGGTAGAATGTGCATTTGGACGTTTAAAAGTGCACTGGCGCAGTTTACTGACTCGGTTAGACCTTAGCGAAACCAATATTCCCTCTGTTATTACTGCTTGCTGTGCGCTCCACAATATTTGTGAGAGTAAGGGGGAGACGTTTATGGCGGGGTGGGAGGTTGAGGCAAATTGCCTGGCTGCTGGTTACGCGCAGCCAGACACCCGGGCAGTTAGAAGAGCACAGGAGAGCGCGGTGTGCATCAGAGAAGCTTTGAAAACCAGTTTAATGACTGGCCAGGCTATGGTGTGAAAGTTCTGTTTGTTTCTCCTTGATGAACCCGTGCCTTGGTTCACTTTACTTCCCTGTAAGCTAACCACCCTCCCCTCCTCCCTTCAATCACCACTTGCAGAGGCAATAAAGTCATTGTTGCTTCACATTCATGCATTCTTTATTAATTCATTACACAAATAGGGGGATAACTGCCAAGGTAGCCCAGGAGGGGTGGTGGAGGAGGGAAGCACCGGGAAGGGTGGTGGAGGAGGGAAGGACAAGGCAAAACAGCACTTTAAAAGTTTAAAACTTATTGACTGCAAGCTTTCTGTTGCTTGGGCAGTCCTCTGGGGTGGAGCGGCTGGGAGGCTGGAGGCCCCCCCACCGCATTCTTGGGCGTCTGGGTGAGGAGGCTATGGAACTTGGGGAGGAAGGCGGTTGGTTACACAGGGGCTGTAGCGGCGGTCTGTGCTCCTGCTGCCTTTCCTGCAGCTCAACCATATGCTGGAGCATATTAGTTTGATCCTCCAGCAGCCTCAGCGTTGAATCCTGCCTCCTCTCATCACTCTGCCGCCACCTTTCAGCTTCAGCCCTCTCTTCAGCCCGCCACCTCTCCTCCCGGTCATTTTGTGCTTTCCTGCACTCTGACATTGTCTGCCTCCACGCATTCGTGTGTGCTCTGTCAGTGTGGGAGGACAGCATGAGCTCAGAGAACATTTCATCACGAGTGTGGTATTTTTGCCTTCTAATCTTCACTAGCCTCTGGGAAGGAGAAGATCCTGTGATCCTTGAAACACATGCAGCTGGTGGAGGAAAAAAAAGGGACAGTGGTATTTAAAAAGACATTTTATAGAACAATGGGTACACTCTTTCATGGTAAACCTTACTGTTAACATTACATACATAGCACATGTGCTTTCGTTAAAAGGTCGCATTTTGCCTCCCCCCACCACATGGCTAACCCCTCACCCCTCTCTCCTCCCCATGGCTAACAGCGGGGAACATTTCTGTTCAGCCACAGGCAAACAGCCCAGCAGGAATGGCCACCTCTGAATGTCCCCTTAAGAAAAGCACCCTATTTCAACCAGGTGACCATGAATGATATCACTCTCCTGAGGATAACACAGAGAGATAAAGGATGGATGTTGTTTGAATGCCAGCAAACATACACTGCAATGCTTTGTTCTGCAGTGATTCCCGACTATGTGCTACTGCCCTGGCGTGGTAAAGTGTCCTACCCTGGTGGACGGAATAAGGCTGCCCTCCCCAGAAACCTTTTGCAAAGGCTTTGGGAGTACATCCAGGAGAGCTTTATGGAGATGTCCCTGGAGGATTTCCGCTCCATCCCCAGACACGTTAACAGACTTTTCCAGTAGCTGTACTGGCCGCAAATGCCAGGGCAAATTAATCATTAAACATGCTTGCTTTTAAACCATGTATACTATTTAAAAAGGTACACTCACCAGAGTTCCCTTCTCCGCCTGGCAGGTCTGGGAGGCAGCCTTGGGTGGGTTTGGGGGGTACTGGCTCCAGGTCCAGGGTGAGAAACAGTTCCTGACTGTTGGAAAAACCGGTTTCTCCGCTTGCTTGCGGTGAGCTATCTTCCTCGTCCCCAAAACCTGCTTCCGTGTTGCCTTCATCTCCATTGAAGGAGTCAAACAACACGGCTGGGGTAGTGGTGGCTGAACCCCCTAAAATGGCATGCAGCTCATCATAGAAGCGGCATGTTTGGGGCTCTGACCCGGAGCAGCCGTTCACCTCTCTGGTTTTCTGGTAGGCTTGCCTCAGCTCCTTAAGTTTCACGGGGCACTGCTTCGGGTCCCTGTTATGGCCTCTGTCCTTCATGCCCTGGGAGATTTTGACAACTGTTTTGGCATTTGGAAAACTGGAACGGAGTTCTGATAGCATGGATTCCTCTCCCCATACAGCGATCAGATCCCGTACCTCCTGTTCGGTCCATGCTGGTGCTCTTTTGCGATTCTGGGACTCCATCATGGTCACCTCTGCTGATAAGCTCTGCACTCACCTGCAGCTTGCCACGCTGGCCAAATAGGAAATGATATTCAAAAGTTCGCGGGCCTTTTCCTGTCTACCTGGCCAGTGCATCTGAGTTGAGAGTGCTGTCCAGAGCGGTCACAGTGGAGCACTCTGGGATATGTCCCAGAGGCCAGTACCAACTAATTGCATCCACAGTACCCCAAATGCGACCCAGCAAGGCTGATTTCAGCGCTAATCCTCTTGTCGGGGGTGGAGTAAGGAAATCGATTTTAGGAGGCCTTTAAGTCAAAAAAAAGGGCTTCGTCGTGTGGATGGGTGCCGGGTTAAATCAATTTAACGCTGCTAAATTCGACCTCAACTTGTAGTGTAGACCAGGGCTAAGTGTAGTTGAAGGTGGTAGGGGAGGTGGCAGAAGTTTTTAATGTACGACAGAAAAATCCAAGCAATCTTTTTTTGAGATAGGCTGCAAATGATAACTGTGACCTGAATTCCGTGTATTAATGTATTAGTCTTTCCTTACTATGTTGAGCTTGTCCCGGCCAATTGGAGCTGCAGGAGGCCGTGCCTGCGGATGGTCAACGGAAACAAAATGTCTCGAGGGCCGCCAGCAGATTACCCTGACGGGCTGTGTGCTGAAGGTTGCCAACCCCTGATATAAGTGCACTGAGGTAATTTGATTGGTACTGACTTGCAGTGTTAGCCAACCCCAAGCCTTCAGAAATCATGAATCAGGCCACCAAAATCATGAGATTTAAAATAATAATAATAATAAGGGGTGGGGGTCTTCTGGTTGATGAGTCTTTAGGGTGCATTCACTTCAACCTTTGCTCCGCAGCCACAAAAACTAGAAACTTTTTTACAAACAAAGGCTGAAATTCTCCTGTAATCTCTTGGGGCTTTAACAAGAGCACCCAGTACTATGAGACTTACGATGCAATCATGAGAATTGGCAACGCTGTTATAGACTTACCTTGTTAAGTCAGACTGATGCTATCCCCATCTTATCCTAGTGCTACCCATGGACCCTCGGGGGTTGCATTGATGCAAGTGTAACAGTGTAGACAGACAGGTGCAACACCTTCCCCACTCACACTGAAAAGCTATGGTCCTATCTACAACCAGGCTTTTTTGTCATTTGGTTTGGGGTTTTTTTTATTTGGAGAATGCAGGAGCTCTTGGTCTCCTTTCACACTGTTGAGGAGCTGTCCTAAAACCAGATGATGGTTCCAAAAATAGAGACAGAAGCAGGTATTAAGAGAGACTTAAGAGCCAACAGTCTCTGAGCTGTCAGCTGAATGACAGACTGAAATCAGTGGTAAACGATGACACGGTAATCTAGGACATAAACACAATGGGAAGAGTCTTCAGGGATAGCTGCATGACTCTTATCAGTGTTTGTAGGAGCTCTTACCTAAATAACTGTGCTGAGCGTTTTCTGTGAGATAGCTGTGTTCTAATGAGCTGCATATTTCTGAAGGATTATTTTACAGTCGAGCTGGACTATTCCCCATGAGCTCTTGCTGGAATACCAAAGTAGTCCTTAAGCAAGAGTTCTTTTCTTCAAGGCTTTTTTAAAGTTCCAGAATAAGCATCTCAGGCTAACACAAAGGCTGAAATTAGAAGCAAACAGACCCAAAAGCGCAAAGAACTCAAGTTCCCAGCCCTTTTCAAGATTCCTCAAAAGTGTGTTAAGCCTAGTGCCAGCTGAGATTCACTGGGTTTTTTAAATATCTCCAGAAATTTCTCAGGAGTGTTAGGAATAGAAGATGTACTCTGTGTTGGATCTTAACACAGGGGTTGATCCTGGGACCAGTTTCGTTCAACATCCTCATTAATGATCTGGATGATGGGATGGATTGCACCCTCAGAAAGTTTGCAGATGACACTAAGCTGGGGGGAGAGACAGATACGCTGGGGAGTAGGAATAGGGTCCAGAGTGACCTAGACAAATTAGAGGATTGGACCAAAAGAAATCTGATGAGGTTCAACAAGGACAAGTGCAGAGTCCTGCACTTAGGACGGAAGAATCCCATGCACTGCTGTAGGCTGGGGACCGACTGGCTAAGCGGCAGTTCTGCAGAAAAGGGCCTGGGGATTACAGTGAATGAGAAGCCGGACATGAGTCAACAGTGTGCCCTTGTTGCTAAGAAGGCTAGAGGCATATTGGGCTGCATTAGTAGGAGCATTGCCAGCAGATGGAGGAAAGTGATTATTGCCCTCTGTTCAGCACTGGTGAGGCCACATCTGGAGTATTGCATCCAGTTTTGGGCCCCCCCCCACTACAGAAAAGATGTGGACAAATTGGAAAGAGTCCAGTGGAGGGCAATGAAAATGATTGAGGGGCTGGGGCACATGACTTATGAGGGGAGGCTTTTCTCCACACTAGGAAGGCTAGACACTTTTTTTTTTTAAATGAAAGCTGGGCTTCTCACCTGATCACATGCCCCCAAGAGCTGTGGCTTTAAGAAACACATCAAATATCACAGCTTCGCAATGAGAGCCTGAGAGTTGGCAATGTTGTTTTCCAGCTAGTGTGAAAGTCCTAGGTTTAAGCATTCATCATTGTTTGTGTTTTCATTATGATGGTTGTCAGCTGAGGCATAACTAAGAAGGATCTAATAAAGATATTTTTCTATTGATTGTAGAAATGGGACAGCTAAGCACTGGGGATGGGGTGGAGATCTAAAATAATCTAGGCATGGCCTAACATCTAAACAAATACTTTGGTTCAGTTTTTAATGTTTAATCAGGAAAATATCAAGTACCTTCTGGGGATGGAGGAATAAAGGAATTCCCCAGTATTCTTTTTTCGATCGTGTACAACTGGGGCTTAGCTTGAAAAGCACTGTGATCTAGGGCAGTGGCTCACAACGTTTCCAGACGACTGTACCCCTTTCAGGAGTCTGATTTGCTTGGCGTACCCTCAAGTTTCACCTCACATGAAAACTACTTGCTTACAAAATCAGACAAACATAAAAAAGTGTCACAGTGCATTGTTATTTAAAAGTTGCTTAACTTTCTCATTTTTACCATATAAATATTGTACCTACATTTCAGTGTATAGTATATAGAGCAGTATAAACAAATTATTGTCTCTATGAAATTTTAGTTGGTACTGACTTCACTAGTGCTTTTTATGTAGCCTGTTGTAAAACTAGGCAAGTAGCTAGATGAGTCGATGTACCCCCGGAAAACCTCTGGATACCCCCGGGGTATACATACCTCTGGTTGAGAACCACTGATTTAGGGGCTAGTGTGATCTAGGAGTTCAGAGAGCTAAGTTCTATTTACTGCCTGCTATATGTGCTTGGGTCATTTCCCCGCTCTGTGCCTCAGTTTCCCCTTTTATCCTATGTCTGCCGTGTCTGTTTAGATGGTTAGCTTTTCAGAGCAGGGGCTGTCTCTTGCTATGTGCTTGTACAGCATCTAAGCACAATGGGACCCTACTCAATTCAGGTTGCTAGGTGCTGAAACGAAAAACAAATAATAATAGCTTCCCTTTAAAGTCAGGCTGCCATCACCTGTCTGCCAGCTCTAGTGTTTGCTAGTGAAGAGTGAAATAGAACCAACAAAGTGCATGGTGGAGGGTCTGCACTGGGCTTTCCTTGGGACCTCTGAAAAAAGGGGAACTATTAAATCCAAGTTATTTGTTGCTGAATAACCCCTTCATATTTTTATTTGCAGAATTTGCTGTGTACTACGGCGATTTTTAACTTATCTCCTGCAAGACAGTATGTGTCCTCTGCCATGACTAGTGAGTCAGGCTGAGCACAGAGTACTTGATGTGAAACTCCAGGAGAATAGAATAGAATTAAGCTAAGAAGTTGGTTGTGTTCTGTACAAAGGGAGCAGCAGTTACATGGGCTTAAGAACCGGCTTTGGCAGACTCTGATTTTATGCTGGCATAATGCTCAGGGAATAGGAGTTATTAGGAGTTAATAGGAGTTAAACCATCCCGATGAGTCGAAAGAATAGTAAACATGGCAAGCGACCAGCTTGGCTTAATGGTGAAATCCTAGCGGATCTTAAACATAAAAAAGAAGCTTACAAGAAGTGGAAGGTTGGACATATGACCAGGGAAGAGTATAAAAATATTGCTCGGGCATGTAGGAAAGATATAAGGAGGGCCAAATCGCACCTGGAGCTGCAGCTAGCAAGAGATGTCAAGAGTAACAAGAAGGGTTTCTTCAGGTATGTTGGCAACAAGAAGAAAGCCAAGGAAAGTGTGGGCCCCTTACTGAATGAGGGAGGCAACCTAGTGACAGAGGATGTGGAAAAAGCTAATGTACTCAATGCTTTTTTTGCCTCTGTTTTCACTAACAAGGTCAGCTCCCAGACTGCTGCGCTGGGCATCACAGAATGGGGAAGAGATGGCCAGCCCTCTGTGGAGATAGAGGTGGTTAGGGACTATTTAGAAAAGCTGGACGTGCACAAGTCCATGGGGCCGGACGAGTTACATCCGAGAGTGCTGAAGGAATTGGCGGCTGTGATTGCAGAGCCCTTGGCCATTATCTTTGAAAACTCGTGGCGAACGGGGGAAGTCCCGGATGACTGGAAAAAGGCTAATGTAGTGCCAATCTTTAAAAAAGGGAAGAAGGAGGATCCTGGGAACTACAGGCCAGTCAGCCTCACCTCAGTCCCTGGAAAAATCATGGAGCAGGTCCTCAAGGAATCAATCCTGAAGCACTTACATGAGAGGAAAGTGATCAGGAACAGTCAGCATGGATTCACCAAGGGAAGGTCATGCCTGACTAATCTAATCGCCTTTTATGATGAGATTACTGGTTCTGTGGATGAAGGGAAAGCAGTGGATGTATTGTTTCTTGACTTTAGCAAAGCTTTTGACACGGTCTCCCACAGTATTCTTGTCAGCAAGTTAAGGAAGTATGGGCTGGATGAATGCACTATAAGGTGGGTAGAAAGCTGGCTAGATTGTCGGGCTCAACGGGTAGTGATCAATGGCTCCATGTCTAGTTGGCAGCCGGTGTCAAGTGGAGTGCCCCAGGGGTCGGTCCTGGGGCCGGTTTTGTTCAATATCTTCATAAATGATCTGGAGGATGGTGTGGATTGCACTCTCAGCAAATTTGCAGATGATACTAAACTGGGAGGAGTGGTAGATACGCTGGAGGGGAGGGATAGGATACAGAAGGACCTAGACAAATTGGAGGATTGGGCCAAAAGAAATCTGATGAGGTTCAATAAGGATAAGTGCAGGGTCCTGCACTTAGGATGGAAGAATCCAATGCACCGCTACAGACTAGGGACCGAATGGCTAGGCAGCAGTTCTGCGGAAAAGGACCTAGGGGTGACAGTGGACGAGAAGCTGGATATGAGTCAGCAGTGTGCCCTTGTTGCCAAGAAGGCCAATGGCATTTTGGGATGTATAAGTAGGGGCATAGCGAGCAGATCGAGGGATGTGATCGTTCCCCTCTATTCGACACTGGTGAGGCCTCATCTGGAGTACTGTGTCCAGTTTTGGGCCCCCCACTACAAGAAGGATGTGGATAAATTGGAGAGAGTCCAGCGAAGGGCAACAAAAATGATTAGGGGTCTAGAGCACATGACTTATGAAGAGAGGCTGAGGGAGCTGGGATTGTTTAGTCTGCGGAAGAGAAGAATGAGGGGGGATTTGATAGCTGCTTTCAACTACCTGAAAGGGGGTTCCAAAGAGGATGGCTCTAGACTGTTCTCAATGGTAGCAGATGACAGAACGAGGAGTAATGGTCTCAAGTTGCAATGGGGGAGGTTTAGATTGGATATTAGGAAAAACTTTTTCACTAAGAGGGTGGTGAAACACTGGAATGCGTTACCTAGGGAGGTGGTAGAATCTCCTTCCTTAGAGGTTTTTAAGGTCAGGCTTGACAAAGCCCTGGCTGGGATGATTTAACTGGGAATTGGTCCTGCTTCGAGCAGGGGGTTGGACTAGATGACCTTCTGGGGTCCCTTCCAACCCTGATATTCTATGATTCTATGATTCTATGAAATAAAAATAAATCTCATGGTACTGTACTACCCTATGAAAGATCCATAATATAACCCAATCAGCCACCACATTTTCCCTGTGGGGCAATATGATAAATATGGAACAATGGCTTCATAATGATATTGTAGCTGCTAATTAGAAAACTTGGGCAGTGAACTTTTGAGGCTGAGCACATTTATTGGGTGGAATCTCTGGCCTGTTTTATGCAGAAGGTCAAACTAGATGATCATATTGAGGGTCCCTTCTGGCTTTAAAATCTATAAATGACCTAGGGTGATGCTGTGTGCGAGGGCATGACGTGTAGTATGGAGATGTAAAGTAATCTTGCATACAGGCAGCCCGCAGTTGTTTCCCTAGTGGTAATGGCAGAGTTATTTGATAAGCTTCCTGATAACCAACAGCTTGTGTATGTACCACAGGTGTGCAGTATAGGACATATAGGGCCAGATTTTCAAAAGTGCTCTGTGCCAGGTAGTTCCCATTGGAAATATGGGCCTGAAGAGCTTACAGTATACGAGCCGACTGCACTGAAACTTTTCTTCCTAAAGTTATTCCCCTCGGACTGTACAGTCCTGAAGCTGTAACAGTCCATTTGTCCTGGAGGAAGTGCATGCTGTTTTAACCAATTCCTGGTCGTTCAGTTAAAGAGCTAGAGACCTATTAAAGCCACTGTACAAGACACTGGTCAGACCTCATCTGGGAGACTGTGTACAGTTCTGCTCACCCATGTTCAAGAAAGATGAATTTAAACTGGAACAGGTGCAGGGAAGACTTACTTGAATAATCTGGGGGAAGAGAGGAAGAATTTTGGATAATCTTGGAAGACCAGAAGAACTTTGCTTGTTTAGTCTAGCAAAAAGAAGGCTGAGGGGGCATCTGACTGCTGTCTATAAATACATGAAGGGGGCAAATACCCAAGAAGGTGAAGAGCTCTTTAAGCTAAAGGAGGATGTTGGTATAAGAACAAACCGATATGAACTGGCCATGAACAAATTCAGGCTGGAAATAAGGAGGTTTCTAATCCTCGGAGGGCTGAGGTTCTGGAACAGCCTCCCAACAGGAGGTGTGAGGGCAAACAATTAGTTTTGAGAGAATGCTGGACACGTTTGAGTGTGATGGTAGGACAGGGTCACTTGTGATGGTAGGGGACAGGTGCTGCAGCCCTGGGGCTCACTTCTGGTTCCTTTTACATTCCTAAAAGCTCATACTTTTGAGTTTTGGCAGCCACCTGCCGGGGTCAGGAAGGGATTCCCACTCTCCATGTGTTCTGGGGCTTGAGAGGTTTCTATCTCCTTCCTCTGAAGCATCAGGGACGTTCACAGCTGGAGATGAGACACTGGGGAGAGCGGGCCGGGATTCTGAGGTGGCACTGAGCATTCTCTCAGGTGCTTGGCTGGCTGGTTCTTCCCTCACGCCACGTGTCCCAGCTCAGGTTGGCAGTGACCTCAGGGGGTTTTTGCCTTCCTCTGCAGCATGAGGAGGTGGGTCACTTATGAGGTTTATTTGGGTATATCTCACTTAATCATTTCCCTCCCCCTGTGGGGGCCTTGGGCTTTGGTGCACCACGGTCTCTCCTGTTCTCTGCCTTCAGGACCCAATAGTCCAGTCTTCCAGGAGCTGTAATTGTTTGGTCCTATTTCAATTGGTGGGCTTTGGTGCACCACAGTCTCTCCTGTTCTCTGCCTTCAGGACCCAATAGTCCAGTCTTCCAGGAGCTGTAATTGTTTGGTCCTATTTCAATTGGTGGGATTAGTGTGTGAGTGCTTGGCGGTGTTGGTGGCCTGTGCTGTACAGGAGGTCAGACCAGGTGATCTTGTGCTCCGTTCTGGCCTTAAACTCTATGACTCTAAATTCACCCCAACACCCAGGGAATTCCCAGGAGCAGTAGTTGAATGTTTAGGTTTCTGTCAAGAAAGGACTATAACAAAACTAATCAAACAAAAAAAGCCCTGCTAAGACTTGAAGATTTCAATAAACACTACGGTTTTCAAATGGCTAGTTACAGAACGAAAATCTACACGGGGCTAGATTATAACAAAGCAATGACCAAAAATCCAGAGTTATGGAGGTTCCCTCCCCACCACTTTCCTGATTTCTCTGTGAACTTTCATTAAATTGCTACTCTCAGATCTCTGTAGAAAAGATCTGGAGAGGTACGATGACATCGCCTGACAAGTGCTGTCTCCAGAACCATGTAGCTGTCAAAATCTGTGATGAAGTCAAATAGCCTCAAAGATGGAAGATGTCATTCGATTGTCACCATGACAAATGATACCTCTGAGCTAGTGTAATGGATAAAAGTTTCTCTCAAGAATCAAGGAACTTACTTTAAAGATTGCACTGCTTTGTTCTCCTACCCACTCCCCAGAATGTCTTCCTTCTTTCTGCTTAGTTTTTCCACCCAGGAGGTGTGTCTGTGCTTCCCTCAGCCTGCACAGATTTCATGCCTCCACCCACATCAGATTTCTGTCCGAGACAATACTACATGTGCTCATCGCCAAGTTGTTTTGAAAGCAGCGTCTGTGACTTCTGCAGAGAGATTCTCAGTGGCAAAGTTGTCTCCTCAGAAATGTCTCTTGGAACAAGCTGTATGAAAGAGGGTTCTCGTCATCTCAGTAAAGGCTGAAGACGACCCAGTAAGAAATCATCCGAAGCACCAGGAGTGGGGGGAGGGCAAAGGGCCATTGTCCGCTCACTTTTGAGAGCCTGAACTCAGCAGGGGCACAAAGAAGGGGGGAGGCAAAGTTCCCCCCCTTTGGTCCCTGACTAGAGCTGGGTGGCATAACCGTGAAGCCCCTTCTCTGCTATCATGATGGGGGGCGGTGAGGAGGGCAGGCCAATATGGGAGACATGGTGACCCCCGTGTGCTAGGTCGCAACACCATTCACTCAGATTTGGCCTGTCTGCCCTTCCGTCATGACTGGCTGAATTTGAGCGAGTGGCATTGTAACCTGGCACATGGGGTCACAATGCCATTTCCCTCCTCCTCCCCACATTGGCACTCCTTCCACTGCTCCCGGAAATCATCCTTGTTCAGTCATTCTGCTTCCTATGAAGAATGTAGTAGAACATGGTCGCCATTACTGTCAGTGTCTGAGCGCCTCCCACTCTATAATATATTCACCCTCACAACACACTTGGGAGGGAGGGAAGGGCATGATCCCCTTTGCACAGATCGAGGCACACAGAGGCTAAGTGACTTTCCCAAGGTCACACTAAGGAGTCTGTAGCAGAGTGAGGACTTGATCTCCAGTCTCCCAAGCCCCAGACTAGTGCTGTAACAATTGGCCCCACAATACCCTCAACACAATGTTCATAGACTGTGATAGACCACTACACTTTAAGAGATCTGCTCTTCTTCATTCACTAGAAGGCTCTTTTTCCCTCCTGCATTACGCGAGGAGAATGTTGACTGTTCTCTACAGATCTGCTTAAGATTTTATTTCACATGAAAAACTTTAAGCAAATTGAAGTCGTCCACTTACGTAGTTTGCTGAACTGGAACCTTAAACTTGTGCATTCAAGGAATCTAAATTGTAAAGCTGAATTTTAGGACTCTGTGCTATCCCTGCAGGCTGGAAAGGAGTCTTCTGTAGCGTCAACATTAGTTTCTGGTGTAATAGAAGAACAACATTCTATTATAGTCCCATGGCTTACAGCGGGGAGAAAAGATGCACTGAGGCCCTGATTGCTTCACATACAGCAACAGTGTCACCTCCTGCGGCTGGTCAGACATGCAGTCGGTAACTGCGATCTTGGCAGACGGCGTCCTTTAGTGTAGATTCTGTCAACACCCCTATGTGTTAAGCACAATCAAACCTCCAGCTACTAAGGTGCTGGACTGGGACTCAAGAGGCTGAGGTTCTATTCCCAGCTCTGCTACTGACCTGCTGCATGTCCTCAGACAAATCACTTATCTCTCTCTGCCTCTTTGGCCTACTCCTCCGTCCATCTTGCCTGCTTAGAACGTACAGGCTCTCGCTATGTGTTTGCGCAGAGCCTAGCATAATGGGGCCCTGATCTCAGTGCGGGTCTCTAGGTGCTAGTTATACAAATAACTATTACACTGTCAGCAGCAGTTGATTCCTGCATTTATATTAGATAAGGAGATTAGCACTAGGACAGTATGCCTTTGTCAGTGCTGATCAATCTCTGTTTTATTCAGCATGCCATATTATGTGGATTTAAAACCAAAACACTGCATTCTGGTCCCTCAGGAGATGGTTGTTAATATTATTTTATTATTTGTATTACCATAGTGATTCAGAGCCCCAGCACAGCCCAGATCCCAATGTGCTGGGTTGCTGTACTAATGTGTTTTGAGTCAACTGCCTTTGTTAGGCTGGAAACCAGAATGGGAACTTAGTGCTCCTGCATTGTACAAACTTAGGAATGTCAGACCTGATTATTGGCTTTCCTTGCACTGTCAGTACTATAATGCTTTCATCAGGGTAGGAAAAAAGAAACCAATGAACTCACTGCTGGCCTGATGAAGGGAATCTCTGCCTTCATCAGCATCTTGCATGCACTGCAGGGAGAAATGATCTTTATGCCCATGGCATGCCTTCTTCCTCCCGCCTCCCAAGGGAGGAGCGTCAAGTTTGACTGGACAGGTCTATAAAATGTAAGCATTATGGATGGTGAAATAGAAAACAAGCTCACACTGCTCCTGTTGACAGTGGTGTCAATCCAGAGTTACTCCTCTGAAGAAACTGGACTATTCCAGTTTTACATGGGTATAAAGGAGAGCAGAATTTAGCTCCAGATTCTGAGCTATCAATTGTAAATGGTCCTGGCAATAACCTATCCTGTTACCCTCTCACCTGCTGCTGGCCCCTGTGTCCCTCCCAGACCCCGGTGCCCCTTTGCCTTGGGGTGCTGCCCCCTGGCAGTGTCCCCCACTCTGGGTCTCCTTTCCCAGGGGAACCCCCAACCCTCTATCCCCAACTTGCCTCAGTGGCTACTGCCAGTCAGCATCTAGCCCCTGCTCACTGGGGCAGACTGCAGTTTGTAAACCACTCATCAGCAAGGAGGGTTTGGACCTGCTGCCTTTGCCTAACCCCGGGCTACACCACTGTAGCCTCAATACCTGCTTTGGCCTTTCTATCAGGCTGCGGCCTGGGAGGTCGCCAGGCCTGAGCTCCCCAGCACTGCTCCATTCCCTGAGCTCCCAGGCAGCCAGGTCCACCTCTCTCCACAGCTAGAAAAAGATTGCCTGAGGGCCTAGCTAGCAGCCCTTTTCTAAGGCCAGCTGTGGCCTGATTGGGGCATGGCCCCAGCTGTGGCTACTTCCCCAGTCAGCCTAGCCTTCTCTCTTAGGAGCGGGGTAACTGCCCCACTACAGGGTCCCTTCTGGCCTTAAACTCTGAGTCTATGCATCCCCTAAGTGGTTGGGAATGGTGTGGTTTGTCTCTGGTTTCACACAATGGCTTGTGGTGATTGAATTTGAGTACACTTTAATAAAACCAGTCTGGTAATGGAGCCAAGTGGTTTGGGGCAAGACTCAGCAGCCAGACACCTGGGAAAGAATTTTCTGTAGTAACTCAGAACCCTCTGCATCTGGTGCCCCATCTCCCTGCACTCTCTAAAAGGTGCCTAATGCACATTAATGTGGTATTGTTTGAAACAGAACTACAGTAATGTGCACTAGTGAGCTCTTAGTGAGCACCAGCAAGGTCCATGCAGGCCCCAGCATGTTAGTGCACCTTAGAATTTACACCCAGCTGGTGCAGACTAAGGCACCATGTAGACAAGCCTTTAGACTCCCAAGTGCTTAAGTCCCTTGTGAAAATGGAATTTACGCTCCTAAGTCACTTAGAGGCTTTTGAATATTTTACACATTGCCTTAATCTGAGGGTAATGTGTTCTGCGTGAGGTAATGTATTTTGGTTTCCTAAAATAAAATGAAAAGCAGATGGTATCACTGAGATGCTGTTATGCACACTGGGCATTGCACGTATAGAGGGAAGTTGGATGATCGCATAGTCAATCGGAGACGTGCAGAAAAGCTGATTTTCCAAACAAAGTGTCTTTATTGTGGTTTGTGTTATTGGTTATGCCAGACAGAAAATTGATTTTGCCTGACATGCATGACTCTTTGCTGACAGTTTCCATTGGGAAGTGTAGCTGACATCAGCCTAGTTCCAAAAATTCAAAGGAATTGGTACATTTTTTGTACTGTACAAGAGCACTTCAGTTTGCTTCCAGTCACCTTCACACCTTTCCCCACTGATATGCTTTTCTGTGCACTTCACCTTTTTGCATCAAGGTCTGTGACATGGGTTGAAAGCTAACTTAAGGTTTAAAAAAAATCTCCCATTGAGATCTTGCATGCTGCAAAGGTCCTTGCACCCTGATAGTAGGTCAACGGAATTATTAATAGAGTTCTGGGTGCATCGGATTTTTTATTATTATTATTATTGTGGTAGTGTCTAGAGTGCCCCAACTCAGATCAGTGCCCTGTTGTGCTAGATGCTATACCAATGCATCTCTCCCCCAAAGAGCTTCTGGTGTAAGCAGACAAAGAGTAGAAGGGGAAGCAGAACCAAGAGAGGGGGAATGTCTGAGTCAAGCACACGGCAGATTAAAACCAGAGCCAGGACTAGAGCCCAGGTTGCCTTGATTCCCCATTCCCTATGCTGTCCACTAGATCAGAACTCCAGCATTCCCTTACAAACATTCAAAATGATCTGCTGTTATAATGCTAGTGAGTTCAATGGAGTTACATCAGCAGAGAATTTGATCCATAAAAGGGGCGGGGGAAGGGTCATGGTGGATTCTCCATCACTGGCAATTTTAAAATCAAGGCTGGATGTTTTTCTAAAAGATCTGCTCTAGGTCAAACAGGAATTGTTTTGGGAATGTCCTGGTGCAGCGGTGGCCAACTTGTGGCTCCGGAGCCTCATGCGGCTCTTCAGAAGTTAAGATGCGGCTCCTTGTCTAGGCACCGACTCCAGGGCTGGCGCTACAGGTGCCAACTTTCCAGTGTGCCGGGGGGTGCTCACTGCTCAACCCCTGGCTCTGCCACAGGCCCTGCCCCCACTCCACCCCTTCCCGCCCCCTCCCCTGAGCCTGCCGTGCTCTTGCTCCTCCTCCTCCTCCCCCCCCCCAGAGCCTCCTGCACGCCACGAAACAGCTGATTGGGAGGTGCAGGGAGGTAGGGGGAGGCACTGATCAGCGGGGCTGCCGGTGGGTGGCAGGCGCTGGGAGCAGGGTGCGGGGAGCTGATGGGGGGCTGCTGACGTATTACTGTGGCTCTTTGGCAATGTCCATTGGTAAATTCTGGCTCCTTCTCAGGCTCTGGTTGGCCACCCCTGTCCTATTGCCTGTGTGGTCCAGCAGGTCAGACTAGCTGATCACAATGGGCCCTTCCGGCCTTGGAATCTCTGAATGGAACCTGCTCTGTGAAGCTTGTTCAGTTCCTGTTTGCAAAGAGCCACGAGACCCTCCGGCGGCGTCTCTGTCAGTGCAGTGTCTTAGCATTAACTGTTGCACAATGAGCACCGTAATTTAGCAGTCAACTGAGTACTAAATGTCAAGGCTTTATAACGTATGTAGATTTACAATAACAGCTGCTTGTTTGTTCCCATCCCCTGCCCCAAGTGTATGCACCTGCCCATGTTCAGTAGTTCCTTTGCACGCCACTTTGTGGCAGCTAGGCAGTAAAGTTGCAATAAACTTAAATTATGTCTCTGAGTAATGGGTCTTCTGTACCAACTCACTAAGTTAGGTGTCAAGTGCTGCCGTAGTTTTGATTTAGCTGGCTATTAATGGCTACATGTGGCTTGACACAATCGAAGCATTAAGTGTGGCTAAGCTCCCAGAAGAATTATTCTCAGAAGACCTCCAGGTGTGTAAGTGTTTGTGTGAAGAAACAGAGCAGTATCTCAGCAATTTACCACCCAGGAACTTAAACGAGACAGATTCATTGTGGCAGTTCTGCCTTTTCCCAGATTGTCCTCTCAGTATAAACCAGCACAGGTGCTGCCAGATTTCCTTCTGGGTAAGGAATCAGTTTGCATTAGAGCCAGATCAGCTGGTCATGAGAAGCCAGAGGTATGGAAATCTGGTGAGATGGAGAGCTGGGCTGGTCCTCGGGAGTTGGGAAGGAGAGGGGTAGTGCTGTTAGGACAGGAGAACATTCTGGTATCTGTTAGTAAAGCAATGAGGTTACCCAGTAATGGAATCAAATCTATTTGAATAACTTTTCGAAAGATTGGGGTAAAATGTCTGTAGGTGCCCTGGAGGTGTGTGTTAAAAGCATTGAGCAGTGGAGGAGGCCGGGAGTTGCAGTGAAAGGGCAGTTAGGACATGGAAGATAACTGTCCTGGGAGACTTAACTACCTGAGTGAGAGACTAATTTCTCCAGCAGATTGGGTGCTACTAAGCAGAGGGCTCACAGCTTCATAGGAATTCATTAGCTATCTGAGGGGTTGAGAGCCTCTTGGCAGCACAATATGATTCTTTAATAAGAACATAAGAGGGGCCATGCTGGGTCAGACATAAGGTCCATCTAGCCCAGTATCCTGTCTTCTGACAGTGGCCAATGCCATGTGCCCCAGAGGGAATCAACAGAACAGGTAATCATCAAGTGACCCATTCCCTGTTGCCCATTCCCAGCTTCTGGCAAACAGAGGCTAAGGACACCATCCCTGCCCATCCTGGCTAATAGCCATTGATGGACCTATCCTCCATGAGATATCTCAGGAGAGATTACCGGGGAAATATACATGGGATATATGGAAAGTAAATGTAAAGGGGGTTTACAGCAATTTTATTGGTCAGGGTGTAACCCGATGTGGGTGTATCTTGGTTCTCAAGAAATAAGTAGGGCCAAAACCCAGTCGCCCTATGTTATGAGCAAAGACAAGTCTTCATGAGGTACACAGGTGAGGAAGGGATGGAGACCAGTAAGGGGAGTAAATAATTGCTGCTGAAGTGTGAGGAGGGAAGATGTTGGCTGTACACCATGAGAGAGAAAAGTAAATTATTTGTGACTGTATTAAAGGGGAAAGCTAACAGCAGAAGCATGGGAAACCGTAGCAGAGGAACCAAACCAAGCTTCCTCAAAGTATCAGTGTTTCAGGATGATGAATGTGTCATGAGGGTTTGGGAAGAAGGCTCTGTGGGTGGAGCTACCTGAACTTATTGTCTTATCCTGAGTGCTATACTAGTCCATTCAGACTGTTAAACGTTGTAATCATGGACTCTGAAGTATTGAGAAGTAGAATGAATGACCACAGAGGCAGGTTTAGTACCTTATGCTGCTTTTCACTCTTTTGTCCAGTTGAACTATATTTCAAGTTGATGTTGTCACTTTCATGATAACAATCTCCATTTTTAAAGATGGGTAAACTGAGTTAGAGGGATATTAAGAGAAGTCTGTGTCAGATCTGGGGAAATAACCATAGAGCGATCCATATCTGAGTATTATAGATTTGGTTTGGACTGCTGTACAGTTTACACTGTTTTAACAGGTGTTTCTGCAATTTAAATGTTACAGTTCATCTGGGTTTCACCTTAGCAAAACTACTGTGTTCCAACACATTTAAAAGCAAAACAAACCCAACAAGACCTAAAGATTGTAGGGCTCAAAGATAAAGCCAAGATGTTTGAAAGTGACCAGTGATTTCAGGTACCTCAATTATTAGTTGCCAAACTTATAACAATTTAAAGGGGGTCTGATTTTCAGAAGGCAAGTGCTCAGACTTTCTGAAAATCAGGCCCCTTAAAGATGTCTCAAACTGGGCATCCAAAGCCACTAATCACTCTTGTAGTATCATGACTCTAGATGTTAATAAACGTATACACAAAACACCTTCATCTTTGGTTAAAATTCTGAGCCTGGTGAGCTCTTGTAGGTTCTGAGAGAGCCACATGTCTTGCAACATTCACAAAGATGGACTGCCATGTGGTTGCTATTTTGAACACCAAAGAAGCTGTTTTCTTAGTAGCAGATGCCCTTAGAATATTCTCAGAATATTTTCTTCCCTAATGTTTTCATCTTGTGTTTATTGGTTTGTACCCGTGAGTTAGCTTCTGGATTTAATTTTTCAAGTAAAATGAGGAAAATTAAAAAACAGAACGGGAGGCTAACGGCTCAAATGGTCAACAAGAAATACACTGGAAGATTTCTAGTTTGTTGTAATGGGATAAGCAGCCACTGAAGATGAATATTAGTATCATCAAGCTCGTCAGAGCTGAAGATCCTCTTTGCCGTGTTGGGCCAATCCTTGTGCTTGCTGAACCTCTCTTTCCAGGATGCCTGGAGCCTTTCCCTGCAGTGTCAACTTCTCCATCTCCCCTTAGTACCTCAGTGCTCCAAGCTTCTTCCTTTTGATGGTTTTCTAGTTTCTTCATGTCACGTTGCACTACTCAGTATTTGTCATCTTCACTCCAAAGATACTCCCAAATTCACCAACTCTAATGAGTGTAAGGTGTCTTGGAGCTGTCAGATGCTATGTAGGCTACCCCAAGAGGCCTGTGCTCAGACAGCACAGTGGACTTTTCTGTCATGCATAATGGGTGCATAGGAATCCTCTCAGTGAGTCCTCCCAGGAGGTATCCCCGTAATATAGCCCTTATGGAGAGCTTAAGGTGTGCAGATAGATAGCTTTGGACTGGCCCTTCCTGACCAGGGTGAATTTCACCCAGAGGAGCTGTCTGCCTGCAAATTGCTCTCTATGCTAAAGATAACTAAAAATAAATTGCTGGGGAGAAATGTTTACAGCAACATTTAAGCCTGATATTCTTCCTGCATTTCCAAATTGAAAAGCCTGTCATCCCAGGGAGCTGGCATAATTGCTGTCTTAAAGCGCAGATATTACCCAAAACAAATCCAGTAATGTCACTTACCAGGCATTCAGAGCCTTTTCAGCCAGGAAAGACATTTTGATTTCATTCCCTTTCTGCACCCCCCTCCCCCTCCCTCAATAATTCACATTCTGAGCTGATGCTGCAGACACTTGAGCGACAGTAAATGATTTGAGGTTGATCCCTAGCCTGGGGAAGTATGGACTGCATCTGAATTGTTAAATTACAGTTATTTTTAAGGGAAAAGGCTTGAAATGTTTGCATCTGTGTCATAGCACAGTGACAATGCATGTGAGATCATCCTTACTAAATGTACTGACAATCTCATTTCCAAAGCTTATGGTAATTCGAATGGAGTGGTATTATAAATGTGCACATTAACAGTGGCTGCCATCCAAATGTGTCTCTTCTGTGCACTGACAATTTCACTTTCTAGAACACACTTGTTTGGTATAGGTTGAGGTTTTCAAAGCTGCCCAGAGACACCCAGTTCCCACTGAAATTGATGAAAATCAGGCTCCATATCTGCTGAGCAGCTTTGAAAATCTCAGCCCCACTATCCACAGTCCTTTGTAAAGCATCCTGTGTAATATCCCAAATTCTATACCCTTCAATCAACTGTTTCTCTGCAGTCTTACACGGAGACTGTCGTTCTCCAGTAGCATTCCAGTGAAATCAGAATCACGGCCCCTGGTAAAACCAATGGCTGGAAGGGGAAATCAGAAACAAGGAAACTGGAGTTAAGGGCTTATCTACAAGGAGAAATTGACGAGAAGAGCTATTGCAGAATAGAGTCGCATGTAGACATTCTTACACCAAAATAAGCGTGTCCAGATGGGGAGTTATTCTGCAATAGCTGTAGCATTGTAAATTCACACACACCCGACCTTACTGAAGAATAACTTCTCCATGTTGGCAGGCCCTAAGATTCAGATGTGTAAAAGTGAGGGTAATGAACCCTTGGAACAGATTGCCAAGGCTGTGATGGAGTCTCCATCTCTTGGAGCCTTTAAATTGAGACTGAATGTCTTTGCAAGAGACGTGCTCTAGTTCAGCCATGAGTTGGGCTTGATGCAGGAATCACTGGGTGACATTACAAGGCCTGTGTTATGCAGGAGATGGTAAAAGGATCATACTGGTCCCTTCTGGCCTTAAATTGTGTGACCCCTTTTGGCATCATAAAAGCTTAAGGTAATCTTTGCCATTCCCTCCCACACACACTGGTGCAGGGGGCATTCAGGGATGGGGAAGGGAGGGACAGAGTGTGGAAGAGCTGTCCAGTGTATCCCAAAATTAATGCTCCCTGCAAAAAAACAAAAAACCCCACCAAACTTGTGATCATTGATAGGACTACAACCCGCACTGCACAGCAGCAGCTTGAAAATATCAGTGAGCAAACTTACTCATGTGTTCCAAACGAGACTGTAACTAAAGGCACAACCATGACAGTGCGCTGTGTCTGTGTCATTGTGACCAGCTCTGCCACCTTCCAGTATTTTCAACCCCCACAATCACAATTACTGGCCCCAGTTCAGCTGGATACTTGTGCACGTGACTGTGAAAAGTCAGCGGCTAGTAACATAGCTAGCATCAGATCCTTAATAATAATAGCTCTTATTTAGTGCTCTTGATCCATAGATCTCAAAGCACTTTACAAAGGAGGTCAGTGTCATTGTCCCCATTTTACAGATGGGAGAACTGAGGCACAAGGAGGAGATGTTACTTGCTCAAGGTCACCCAGCAGGCCAGTGGCAGAGCTGGGACTTGAACACATATTTCTTGAGTCCCAGTCCAGTGCTCGGTTTATTAGGACACACCGCCTCCCTTAAAACTTGTGTAAACTGGCATCATGTCACTGAAGCCAGTGGAGAGAGACATACCAATGTACAGCTGAGGATCTGTCCCTCAATATCAAAAATTGCTTAGAAAAGTCATATTAATTCCTTCCCTTCTTTCAGGGAGCTCTGAGCCACCACAGGCTGCCTTTACCCCTTCGCATCCAAGCAGTCTCCTAGTCAGTCCAAAACATGGGTTGGGCAGGGAAGACTTTGTTTGATGTAGGATGAGCACCCCACCCCCACCCCCAGGAGATTTCTCTTTTCCTGAATTAATATTCTTCCTAAAACACATTGTTCCAGATTTCTAATTTCTGTCTTTGATCAGGCATCACTTTACAATGCACCCAGGGAAATACCTCGTTTTGATCAGCTCCACAAAGAACAGAGATGCAGGCAGTGTGTTGGACTTCTGTAGTGCATTCCACTCTGGGGAGTTGGGGGCAATACGCAGTTTGGGGGCCCGACTCCCTTTTCCTTGTTCCAGGGTGGGCGAGTAATTCTCCACTACGCCATCTGACCAAATGAACTCGGAAAATCTCTGCAGTGAGCCTCCCCTTTCTGAGAGGAAGGTGAGCTCGCCTTTGATTCCAAATTAGCTGTACAATTATACATGGGAAAGCAAGATTGGTTGGAGGTTGTTCAAAACCTTCAAAGCTTTTCAAATAGGCAATGCTCAATTTGACACCCTCCCCATCTCTGTTATATCATAATGAATATTTCAGCACTTACTGCTCCAAGACCAGCAGTGAGCTCATCATTACATATTAAATAAAAATAAACCCAGCCCAGAAAATGTTCATGCACCTTCCTGCAGGCAGACAACAGATTCTTTATGAGGGAGCTGTGTACACACAAATGTCTTTCTTCAGCCGCAATATACAACTGCAAATAAAAGCTTATAACCATCTACTAAAATCTGTAAAATGTCTGTGCTCTAGTTTACTGGCAACCACATTTCGGAGACTCTCAGGGTGGTGTTTTGCAGACTACTGCATCATTTGCAGACTAGCTCTCACGTCATTAAAAATTCCCAAATTTAACTCAGGCAGGGGAACTCTGTATGGGACATAATATGACGAGATTGTAATTTTGCAGCATAATCCAGTGCTGCCATGCTGTGATGCAACTTTGTTTTGAATCCCATAGGACAAGTCTCTCTAAAGCTGGCAATCCTTAAATGTCAGCACTGTGGGCCAGATTTGCAAAAGAGCTTAGCTTCCATTAGGCACCAAAAGACAAGCCTGAGTTCTCAAAAGAGCTCAGTGAACCGGATGCTGAGCCAGAGGAAAAGAGTCCCAGTGGGAACTGCTGGGTGCTGAGCGCTCTTAAAAATCATTTCCTGCTTGCAGCAGTGTCTGAGATGATCCCGGAGCACAAACCTCTACATTACCATTAAAGAACCATATGCCCCCAGCCACCAATACATCAATTGGTAAAGTAACCTTCTTCCATTAGAACTGGGGGGAGCTGCAGGCTTTGGTGCGGCAAGGGCCTGTTGGAATATACTCAGGCTGGGTTTGTGCTCCCATGTTTTGCTCCAAGTGCAAACCAACCACGCGTCAAATTCAGACAAGCCTGCAAATTTTACATGATTCGGATGCTGTTGAAATGGATCTTTAAAGGCCCACAGCTGGGCAGATTGTTACCGGCACCAGTGAAAATTCAGATTCAATTTGCTCAGCAGTTTATTTGAGAAAGAATCACACATCTCCCTAATAAGCCTCAATTCCCCAGGCATAAACCCTCAGTAACTATGTTGGCCTTATACAGTATCCTGATTGGCAAACAAAGCAGGTATAGCTACCGGTTCTTGACGGAAACTTCTTTTCTTCTCTTCTTTTCCCCTCTCAGGTACTTGGTCTGTCAAATGAAAAAAGAAAAAGAGTACTTGTGGCACCTTAGAGACTAACCAATTTATAAGCTTCATCGGAATGCATCCGATGAAGTGAGCTGTAGCTCATGAAAGCTTATGCTCAAATAAATTGGTTAGTCTCTAAGGTACCACAAGTCCTCCTTTTCTTTTTTCATTTTGCGAATACAGACTAACATGGCTGCTACTCTGAAAATTGGTCTGTCAAATGTCATCTGAAGCAGAGTCTCGGTTATCTTAAGGCCCTCTGGTTCAAAAGTCCTACAAAAGTCCCTCGTAGCAGGGTCTTGGCTACCCTGAAACCCTTTGTCTTACAGCATCAGAGACCTCTTCAGATGTTAATTGGGGAACTAACTAACTAACTTTGTTTAGCATTTATACCTTTTGTCCTCAAAGGAGTCACATATCCCAGAAATATGCAGTGTGGGCATTCATTACTGGTTTTCTTTAATTAATATTTCAGAAGGGACTGCAAAACGGAGACAGTCCAAAGGTCAGTTGATGTTTATCCTCTCATCAACCATTCACTTGAGCTCTTAGCGTTGTATCATCCAAAAGGGGTTATTTTGACCCGGGCCAGTCTGTACCAAGCCCATTGATCACGAGTTTTTTGCGTTTTCTTTACTTTGTGAGCTGGTCAGTTGGCTGACATGTTTCAAAGTCTCATGTTGAAACACACACACAGATAGAGCCTCAGTTAACCATTCAAGTTCACTGGCAGCGCTCTCAGTAAATTTCCACGCCAACTGTCTGATGCTAAGAAAATCCTGCTCCCGGAATCCTCTACCAAGTTTTGACATCCCAAGCCACACCAAACCACGCTTACTACATTCATTCATATTAGTCACTGTAATTCATAATAATTTGGCACTGTCCCAACAGATGCCAACCCAGAAAGCATCTTGACACTGGGCCCATGTTTATTTGAAAGGCCTGCAAACCAGAGGGAAGCTTTCAGCTCACACAGTTGGAGTTTTGAGCTTGTAACCCAATTTGAAGCTATGCTAATATCTTGTAGCTTCAAGTTTCTTTGCGAACGTTTCTCTCGGCCCTAGTTAAAATGTTTGTGGTGGTGTTGGAGCATTGTGTGGCTCTCAAGCTTGTATCTCCCACCCACAGAAGTTGGCCCAGTATAAGATATTACCTCACCTACCTGGTCTCTGTAGGTAAAGTAGGCATTTGAACTTAAGAACAAAGGACATGCTGAAACCCTGGAATGAAACTGGATGCTAGTTGTTACAGTGCTGCCTCCAAACGTATATTTGTTGGCCAAGAGCTTTGTTCAGTATTGAAAGTAGTGTGGCTGCAGACGGCGATAAGGAGCTTAGCTGAGCAACTTATCAAACACCTATCCGCAAGTAATATCTGTCAGTGGGACGCGCATAATTATAGTGATACGCTACCTTATAGCTGAGGGGATGTCAACTGTCCCTTTTGTAAACCCCTCGTTTCAGGGTTTATCAGCTCACTTGGGCCATAACAACTTGGCCATAACAACGTGCACAGTGTGTGACGGGGCTCAGCTCTGAAACTGTCGTGGTTCCACAACTTCACCTATCATGGATGTTTTAAAGTGAAAATACTGCAAAGACAAATCCAGTCGAGGCTGGGATTGCACTTTGGCAAAGCATTTAAGCACATCCTTAACTTCAAGCATTTTCTTAGCTTCAATGGGAGTTAAGCAAGTGCTTAAGTACTTCTCTGAACTGGGGACATTGTGCCTCTCAGAGTACATCTACACTTCGAGCTGGAAGTATAAACAAGGAGAGATTAATGAGACTGGGACTTTTCAGCTTGGAAAAGAAACAACTGAGGGGGGATATGATAGAGGTCTATAAAATCATGACTGGTGTGGAGAAAGTAAATAAGGAAGTGTTATTTACTCCTTCCATAACACACAAACTAGGGGTCACCAAATGAAATTAATAGGCAGCAGGTTTAAAACAAATAAAAGGAAGTATTTCGTCACACAACGCACAGTCAACCTGTGGAACTCCATGCCAGGGGATGTTGTGAAGGCCAAGATAATAACAGGTTCAAAAAAGAACTAGATAAATTTCATGGAGCATAGGTCCATCAATGGCTATTAGCCAGGATGGGCAGGGATGGTGTCCGTACCCTGTTTGCCAGAAGCTGGGAATGGGCGACAGGGAATGGGGCACTTGATGATTACCTGTTCTATTCATTCCCTCTGGGGCACCTGGCATTGGCCACTGTCGGAAGACAGGATACTGGGCTAGATAGACCATTGGTCTGACCCCGTATGGCCGTTCCTATGTTCTTATGTTCTAAATTCCAGCTTGAGAAGACATACCCACTCTAGCTCTAATTGAGCTACCATGCTAAAAATAGAACGAAGCCATGGCTGTGTGATTGGCAGCTGAGGCTAGCCACCCCGAATACATGCCTGGCAGCTTGATCAGAGCTAGCATGGGTATGTCTCCTTGAGCTGGAAGTTGCACCTCCAGCTCGAGATATAGACATACCTTAAATCGCAAAATAACCCAAACTTAGTAATGTGATCAAGTGAAAACATGAGCTTCTTCCTTTAGTACCAGGAGCCACATTAAAACCTCCCCTGGAGGCAATAACTGGGGATAAATAGCAGTCTTCAAATACTGGAAAGGCTGCCATAAAAAAGATGGAGACACATTTTTCTCTCTTGCCACAGGGGGATGGCTTCAAACTACAGCACAGCAGATTTATATGATATCTCAGGAAAAACTTCCTAACTGTAAGAACAGTGGGAGAGTGGAACAGACTGTCTAGGGAGGTCATGGGATCTCCTTCGCTGGAGGTTTTCAAAAGGAGGCTGGATAGCCATCTGTCTGGGAGGTTTAGACCTTGGCAGGGGGCTAGACTAGATGCCCCTTGCAGTCCCTTCTAACCCTCTTGTGCCATAGTTCTGTGATAAGAAAGGGGAGGGTGAAAGAGGAGGCAGCAGCAGTAGTCAGAGGGCGATGGCTGGGAGTGCAGTATTTTAGGACTCAGGGCTTGATCCAGATTGGTTGAAGTCAGTGAAGGTCTTTCCATTGATTTCAGTGGTGGGTAGATAAGGCCTTGAGAGAGCAAAGGCCACAACTGGAAGGACCCGGTGGCCACCAAGGAAAAGGGATGCCTGGGGAGAAGATCTATACCTTTATCCCAGGAAATGAAGCAGGCAGGCACAGGAAAAATATATGCTGTAGTCACAGAGGGCCAGATTTTGACACCCTCCCTCACACTGATTTCAGGGGGACTGCTTGTGAAGTAAGGGGCTGTTCAGTGACTGTAATGATATCAGAATTTGGCCCTGGGGAGCAACTAATACCAAACACAGGGGAATAGGCAGTGCCTTGGCTCCACTCCCCTAGCACAGTACCTCGTGTAGATGAACCAATGCAGTGGCATGTGTGGCACACATTGCTCTTGGGATTGGCTAGCAGCAAATCGCTAACCCTTGGAACAAGGGGAAAGCAGGGAAGGGATTGTGTGTGACTCAGAGCCATGTCTCTGCACGGTGCCTCCTTACGCACCACCCCTTGTTCAGGATGTGCCTGAGCACACTACCAGTATTATTGATATTCCCCTGGTGCCTAGGAGCCCAACTCCTGGACTAGGACCCCATTGTGCGAGGTGCTGAACAAACACAGAGCACAGAGACAGTCCCTGTGCTTCTTTCACCAATCAGACTGAATCTCACATCCAGACTGCTATACAAGTAGTTAGTTTGTACTTTATAAGTTTCGGTTTGATCACAGTAGCTGGCTTCACGTTTAAGGGACCAATCGGACAATCAAAGGATTGTCAGGAAGTCTTGCTTTCAAGTTTCCAGAATAGCCATCTTACCTCACTCTGGTTTTGTTGCAACTCTAGTTACTACACATCCTAAATATTGCAAAGAGGTCTTTGTGGTGCACACGGTGGTTTTCTGTTAACGAGAGCCTCAGGGCTAGTCACTAGAATGACTGCATCTTTTGAAATTCAAAAGGAGACTCGGCAAACAACAAGAATGTCATTTACTCAGTCATATCCAAACGCTGAAAAATTCACACCACGTATCACTGTGACTGATCTGCCCCCTCAGCCCTTTCCTGAGCCCTGACAGGTTGAGGACTCTATTTTTCTCTCTCTTACAGTACATTCTTTTATAACCACAATAGTGATAGCTTTGATGAATGCCATGTGTGCAGTAAACGGTGCACTCGTGTGTCTGTCCACACCTATGTGTACCGCCGTCTCCACCCTGTCGTATTCTAGACATAGTACTACTACTTCATAAGGACGAATGCTATTTATATTATGGTAGGATTTACAGCCTCTTCTGAGATTGGGGTCTCATTGTGCTAAGCATGGTACAAATATACAGAAAGTGACTGCCCTGAAGAGCTTACACCTAAGTAGGCAAAGATGTATACAGCAGATCAGTGGTAGAGCCAATAATAGAATACTTGTCTGTTAGTCCAATGCACTATCCACTAGGTGACACTACCTCCCTATCTTCACATGTTAAGGGTGTTATCTATGCACCTAGTTTGTGAAACACAACAGGAGGTGTTGAGACAAAGATGAGATTACAGCAAAGTCCCCTACTATCTCCCATAGGAAAACTAGGTCGTCACTTTTCATCCACTTTTCCATAGTCTCTGAGGAAGGATAACAAGTATTGTAATATGTTGAATAGCGGGTCTGTATCATAATAGTTTTTTTAAAAAAGGAAGGGGAAATGGTTAGCTATTTTAATGGCTGGAACAACCGGGAATGCATGATAAAATATTCAGAAAAAGTTAGGAAATACAGTGTTTGGGAAATCTCTACACACAGAGTAGCTCATTCATGCTGGTTTGATGCAATACCTTGTGGTGTGTGATTACTTTAAAAGAAGAACTCAGGAAAACAGTGTCTTATTTCATGCGGGTGAAAGAGGAAATGAGGAAAGCTGAAGAAGTGATGGGTTTTCAGGGGCGTTTTGTGAATCTTTGATATCTGAATCTGGTTAACAGCAGATTTCCTGTCATCTGAAAATCTCCCAGTGCAGATTAGACAGGAGCTGTGGTCACTACTGATCAGTGTCCAGAGGAATTCTTGTCATTGCATCTTCCTTATTGTTCAGACATTCCAGTTCGTATATGTGATGAAACTTCCTGATGGAGGGGCTCCTTGCTGGGGTTGGTGCAGTTGGACTCACACCGGTTTTCCCTTTGTAGTGAGTGAGGAGCATAATGACTTTGTATTTATACAGTGCCTTTCGTTCATACACTCCCCAAAGTACATGATACACTTATTAACAGACTGTATACAAACTGAAAAGGAGGACTTGTGGCACCTTAAAGACTAACAAATGCATTTGAGCATAAGCTTTCGTAACTGTTACTGCAACATTAAAGGTTTCAGAGTAACAGCCGTGTTAGTCTGTATTCGCAAAAAGAAAAGGAGGACTTGTGGCACCTTAGAGACTAACCAATTTATTTGAGCATGAGCTTTCGTGAGCTACAGCTCACTTCACTGTATGCTGTATACTGTATGCATCCGATGAAGTGAGCTGTAGCTCACGAAAGCTCATGCTCAAATAAATTGGTTAGTCTCTAAGGTGCCACAAGTCCTCCTTTTCTTTTTGCAACATTAAAGTCGAGAAATCCTGGAGATAAAGATGAAGAGCAAGTTACATTTCTAACGCATCATCAGCCTGGCCATGTGGCATGTCTTTAACATTTTTAAAAGACTAAAACCATGTTCCTATGCTTCTACCACCCGATGCACTACCCAATATGTGGTTGTGCTCAAATTTCCAAAGGGGCTCAGCACCCAACTATGATGCTGGTTAAACCAAGTACCAGCTCTGGTGAAGGCCTTAGGCCTTAGCTAAGAACTGACCAACTTCTACCTGGAACCCAAACCAGGTCACCTGTATATTAGTGTTGTTCAAATAGGTATCAGTTTTATAAGAATCTATTTAGTGTTTAGACTCTATGGAATGCTTGTAAGTTGCTGCCTGCATTAAGCTCATTTGTAAGGTCTGTATTCCAGGCTACAAGGAAATATATACATTTTGCTTTATAACTTTGAAAATGTTTGCTCTGAGCTTGTGAACCCAGGCATAGGAATTGTCCTTGCCTGTCCATCCAGGAGGACTATCAAAAATTAAGTGGGCCATTATAAGACAAAAGTTTTGCTAATTGCCCCATTCACCCATGGAGAAGTATGTGCAGAAGGCCTCATCCCATCCTGTCTGAATACTGAAAGAGGGAAATAAAAATAGTTGATGTGAAAATTTTACATCTCTTTGCTATTTGAACTCTCACAGGGCTAAAGACATTAAACGAAGGCAGAGATCCCCAGGGGTTACCTCGGGTTCAGCTGAAAGACATCTGCTGAAAGACATTTTGAATTGACAGATCACTACAACTCTGTCACTCTTAGGATTTAGATTGCAACTCATTTGTTGTGTATATGTTTGCTTGCTTTAAGCTGTAAATAATACTCTTATTCCTTTTTCCTAGTTAATAAACCTTTAGTTAGTTTATTACAGAATTGGCTACAGACATCGTCTTTGGTGTAAGATCTAGGGTACCAATCGATCTGGGGTAAGTGACTGGTCTTGTGGGACTGGCAGCAACCTGAATATTTTGTGATTTTTGGTGTAAGTGACCATTTATTTCTAAGGCCAGCTTGCGTGGGTGGCAAGATAGACTGGCAAGTCCAAGGGAACTGTCTGTGACTCCATGGTAAGACTGGTTTCAGAGTAACAGCCGTGTTAGTCTGTATTCGCAAAAAGAAAAGGAGTACTTGTGGCACCTTAGAGACTAACTATTAATTTATTTGAGCATAAGCTTTCGTGAGCCACAGCTCACTTCATCGGATGCATACTGTGGAAAGTGTAGAAGATCTTTTTTTTCATGCTTTTTGTGTATAAAAAGATCTACACTTTCCACAGTATGCATCCGATGAAGTGAGCTGTAGCTCACGAAAGCTTATGCTCAAATAAATTGGTTAGTCTCTAAGGTGCCACAAGTCCTCCTTTTCTTCATGGTAAGACTCTTATAGTGATCCAGGAGTTCATATTTGTCACTGGTTTGGTGAAATCTAATTATAGAACATACTACCAGTTTGGGGTGTCTGCCTTGTTTGTAACAGTCTGCCCTGAGGTAGGTACTTATGGTCATAAGCCACTCCAAACACCGTGACACCAACCACACTGAAATCAGGCTCCTAAATAAATGGCCAGATTTTTTTCAGCAGTGCTCAGCACTTGAGAGCTCCCATTGAGAACAGATGTTGGTAGATAAGTAAGCGATTATCACACATTGAGGAAAGACATTCTCTTTATACTTTTTTGTCCACCAGCAGCCAGGGAGTGGTCGCCCTTAAACATTATATGTTCATTCTAAACTTAAAAGAGCATCAAGTTTTTAAAATGTAAACATTTCATTAAAATACCGGAATGGTTCAAATAGCAACCAATTTTCTTAGGAATTTCTCAGTCATCCACTGTCTCCTACAAGACATGAAACTATCACTTTTACAACTCCCTACTACTGGGGGCAAGTTTAGGGAGTGTTATAAAGGTTTAGTTCCTGAAATGCCGTCTGCCAGGGTAGAACTATATTTTTGGGGCAGTTGTCCTGCATGGTGCTCAAACTAGGCAAGTCTGTGTCTCTCAGATTATAAGGCCACAAGGGATCATTGTGGTCATCTAGGCTGACCTCCTGTATGACACGGGCCATAGGACTTTCCTGCATTAATTTCTGTTTGAACTAGAGCACACCTTTTAGAAAACCCTCCAATCTTGATCCTTTTCATACCCCCAGCCAGAGCTCTCGTGAGACTTGAAGGTACTGCAAGTGGGAGCTGGTCCTCTTAGCCACCTCTTGAGTGTGAATATAGAGAGCTGGTGGAGAGACACATGCCCTTATCTCATTGGCTCTGTGTTAACAATTCTGGGAAGCGCTACAGTCCTGCTAATGTAAAATATCGTAATTGCTCTATGACTGTATCTGTCACTCGTGCCGTATGTCCCCGGAACCTGCTGTTCCACCTTTTAGTAGTAGGACACCTTCAGAAAGGATTATGAGCAGACATGCTGTACTTTGGCAGCACTGGTTTGCAGTATAGATTTCATTGCTTCTTTTTGTTTTCTGGTGCACTGAGTACTAATAGGGTATTGACTGTGCGCAGATTTACCAGGCAGGGAAAATGCTTAGCAACAGTGACTAGCCCAGCAGGTTTATCTTGATATAGACAAGATGAAGTATTCAACATTAGAATAATGCAGAGCTGGTAGCAATCAATGCCGAGTAATAATAATATAATAAACCGCGAGGATGGCCCATCTTATAAATCACTAGCCATCGAAGTTGGTCCAATAAAAGGTATTACATCGCCCACCTTGTCTCTCTAATATCCTGGGACTGATACAACTATACTGCATAGCCATCATTCTGTGACTTTGAATGCCAGCTGAGCTCCACAATAAAATATACTGTATGCCTTCGGCTCAGTAATAGTGACTCCACATCACTTGTGTATTTTAGCAAGTAGGGTCTGCTAAGTGTGTCTGCATTGCTAAATTAACACTTGATTGGAAATAGCCCATCTGGCAAGAGCCCTTGATGCCAAGAGCTATTGTAACTAAACCAACAAAGGTTCTATCGGATCTGTGACATCTCTGAATGGCCCTTTTTACTTACCTCCATGGTGAACTATCAAGCACTGATCTATTCCAGCTCAGAATGCATATAATATATGCTGGACAGACATTTGTTCCATTTCCAGGTTGAATCTCAAGCTCTTTTGCATAATGAAGATGTAGTTAGCTGTGTCAATTGTCTTAAGAAACTCAAGTTTCCATTCTGGCTCTGTGTGCAGCAAGGGGTAAAGAATGTTTGCAAGGCTGGTCCCTAAATTAGACTGATCACTTTAGACTTTCCAAAGAGCTCAAAGCCAGGTTCCAAGGGCTTAGCTTCCAAGTAGGCACCAAAACAAGTGGCCAGATTTTCCAGTGCTCAGCACCTAATGCAGGTATCACGTTGAGAGGTAAAAATGCATATTCAGCACCTTTAGGTTAGTTTGCATAGCAAACGCAGTTCTTTTATAACAACTTTGTTATAAAATCATTATTTGTGCATTTCATACAGTTTCATCAGTCCAAAAATATGGTAATCCACCAGGTGCTCTGTGAAGTGATTTTGTTCTGTAGAAACTTTGCAAAATTTCCCCAAAAATCTTACAAAACCCAACAGGATCTTGCAAAATCCTGAAATTTACACCTCAGGGTTGCAACCTTTTTCAGCTGACAGCATAGTAAATAAGTTCTGATCCTTATTAACAATGAAATGTCCTAATTGTGACATGAACAAGATGCTTGGCAGAAAACCCCTCTGTTTGACCCCACTGTCTTTGAAATATATGATCAGTCACTTCTCCTTGGGCAGGCAAGGCACAGAGATGTGTTTAAACTGACAGTTTATGCTGTATTCCAGTACTGCTTGATACACGGCTTTCAAGCATCAGAGGAATAGTTTGGTAAAAGTCCTTGGCCAAATTAGGACAACGGTCTAATAAAATAAACCAAGGAGACTGGATTTTCTGAATTAAAATTCCAGGCTGGGATTTTCAGAGGCATCCAAAGGAATAAGGAATCTGTTGTCAGTCACTCTCAGCCTTCCCGGTGTGTACATGGAAAACCTTCAGATGTGCATCAAACTGCTAACCAGATGAGAAATCCTATTGGGGCTAGAAGAGCACAGATATCGGAGGAACCAAGGAACCCTAAAGCCAATGGAAGTTTGATACCTAATTCCTTTAGGCTTCTTTGAAAATCCAACCCTTAAAATCCATTTCAGTTTTCTTGCCCCCATCCACAGATCAGTACTTTGTCCATCGCTCCAGGACTTCCAGCCGTTACTGCCATCCTAGGCTGCTTGTCTCCTGGCCATCACAACTAGCTGTGCATGCTAGCCTTGGTTCCCCTATGGCCTGCTCAAGTTTTATCAGTTCTTCTGACATTTGTGCTCTCCCACCTCTAGTTAACGGGGAGGGATAGCTCAGTGGTTTGAGCATTGGCCTGCTAAACCCAGGGTTGTGAGTTCAATCCTTGAGGGGGCCATTTAGGGATCTGGGACAAAAAAAATTGGGGGATCGTGCCTGCTTTGAGCAGGCGGTTGGACAAGATGACCTCCTGAGGTCCCTTCCAACCCTGATATTCTATGATTCTAGCTGGATTTCTCATCTGGTGATCAGTTCAGGATCTTAAGGCATCTGACATATGTACCAGGAAGGCTGAGAACAACGGCCACACCTTCCTTATTCTTCCGAGTACTCTCTCTTCACCTGTCTGGACTTGTTTCAGCTTCACTTACATCTCTGGTCCCTTAGCACTCAGAACACTTCCTCATCCCTTCAGTGATGTGTCAGCCTCACTCCTTTGAAGTCACCGATGACTCAGTCCCGATTTAATATTGCTGGGACATAGTATTTCCTCCCCCCCCTCCCCCCCCAGACAGCAGTAACAGAAGGGAGAAAATGCAGGGAGTGCAGTTTATACAGCCTCCAGTTCCTCATTATGGGGCTGATACTTTTCCATGAGGTCACGCTATATATGTGCCTGAAATCCTGAAAGTCCCTGAGGCATGTACTGGGACATTCTCTTCTCTCATTCTAATGTAGAGAGGTTCCCTACACTCTCTGAAAGCTCTGTTTTCCATCCCCGTCTTTAGCTAACTGGAGTACATTAATGCATTTTCTGTTTAAAGAAGGGACACTGTGCAGTGTGAACACGGTGTAAAGGCCATGTTACTGAGCGTGCCCCTGTCTGTCCCACTTCCTCCCCTACTGGCTCTTGTTGCTGAAACAGGCAAGGTAAGACTGATCCAGGGGCAGGGTGCTAGCCTGAGACTCTGGAAACCCAGTGTCAGGTTTTGTTTCACCAGACACGCCCAGGCAGGCTCTCCGGGCACCAGTTCCCCATCTGCAAAGTGGGGATAATGACACTTCCCTACCACACAGGGGGGGCTGTGAAGAGGAATAGATTGTGAGGCACTCAGGTACTACAGTAAAGGGGCCTCGTACATACTGTACTTCAACAGACAGAAGAAAGGAGATTAGGTCTAATGAGCACACTTTGATTGGCTGCCTTACGTCCAGGTGTCAAGTCGATAGTATCCCTTCAGGCCATCAAATCAGCACTCATAACTTACTCATTTTACTCTTGGGTTGGAAGTCGGAAGGAGGAAAATGAAGACTGGCTTTTACACCAGGCATTTATTTTTTGAGCCCAAATGGTGAGGTGTCTTGGAGGAGGGAGAGCGGGCACAAGTCCCCCAGCGTGGCACAATTAAGGGAAAAACATGGGTGGGAAAGTCGGCATGTCCCTAAACCTGTGCATCAGCCCCAAAAACCCCCTGCAAAGTTTTCTTCAGTGTAGTCGCTTTGACAACGGGCAGAAGGAAGAGCTGCGGCTCTGCTCACAGCGGTACCTGGTGTGGTGTGTGTTTTGATAAACTCTCTTTGGCTCCTCCTCGTCTATGATGTGTGCAGCTGTGTTGCAAGAAGCACACATCGCTCTCTGAAGGCACTGATAGTGACAGACACTGCTTGCCGTGTACATCGGGAGCGGTGGGGTGAATTAGTGATCAGCTTCAGTGATTGCCAGGTTTCAGAGTAACAGCCATGTTAGTCTGTATTCGCAAAAAGAAAAGGAGTACTTGTGGCACCTTAGAGACTAACCAATTTATTTGAGCATGAGCTTTCCTGAGCTACAGCTCACTTCATCGGATGCATACTGTGGAAACTGCAGAAGACATTATATACACAGAGACCATGAAACAATACCTCCTCCCACCCCACTCTCCTGCTGGTAATAGCTTATCTAAAATGATCATCAAATTGGGCCATTTCCAGCACAAATCCAGGTTTTCTCACCCTCCGCCCCCCCCCCCACACACACACAAACTCACTCTCCTGCTGGTAATAGCCCATCCAAAGTGACCACTCTCTTCACAATGCGTATGATAATCAAGGTGGGCCATTTCCTGCACAAATCCAGGTTCTCTCACCCCCTCACCCCCCTCCAAAAACCACACACACAAACTCACTCTCCTGCTGGTAATAGCCTATCCAAAGTGACCACTCTCCTTACAACGTGCATGAAAATCAAGGTGGGCCATTTCCAGCACAAATACAGGTTTTCTCACCCCCCCCCTTTTTTTTTCCCAAAAAAGCATACACACACAAACTCACTCTCCTGCTGGTAATAGCTTATCCAAAGTGACCACTCTACCTACAACGTGCATGATAATCAAGGTGGGCCATTTCCAGCACAAATCCAGGTTTTCTCACCCTCCCCCCCACACACACAAACTCACTCTCCTGCTGGCAATAGCTCATCCAAAGTGACCACTCTCCCCACAATGTGCATGACAATCAAGGTGGGCCATTTCCAGCATAAATCCAAGTTTAACCAGAACAAACACCTACAAGATCTCTATCAAGCATTCTTACAACTACAATACCCACCTGCGGAAGTGAAGAAACAGATTGATAGAGCCAGAAGAGTTCCCAGAAGTCACCTACCACAGGACAGGCCTAACAAAGAAAATAACAGAACGCCACTAGCCGTCACCCTCAGCCCCAACTAAAACCCCTCCAACGCATTATTAAGGATTTACAACCTATCCTGAAGGATGACCCAACACTCTCACAAATCTTGGGAGACAGGCCAGTCCTTGCCTACAGACAGCCCCCCAACCTGAAGCGAATACTCACCAGCAACCACATACCACACAACAGAACCACTAACCCAGGAACCTATCCTTACAACAAAGCCCGTTGCCAGCTGTGCCCACATATCTATTCAGGGGACACCATCACAGGGCCTAATAACATCAGCCACACTATCAGAGGCTCATTCACCTGCACATCCACCAATGTGATATATGCCATCATGTGCCAGCAATGCCCCTCTGCCATGTACAGTGGTCAAACTGGACAGTCTCTACATAAAAGAATAAATGGACACAAATCAGATGTCAAGAATTATAACATTCATAAACCAGTCGGAGAACACTTCAATCTCTCTGGTCACACAATCACAGACATGAAGGTCGCTATCTTACAACAAAAAAACTTCAAATCCAGACTCCAGCGAGAAACTGCTGAATTGGAATTCATTTGCAAATTAGATACTATTAATTTAGGCTTAAATAGAGACTGGGAGTGGCTAAGTCATTATGCAAGGTAGCCTATTTCCCCTTGTTTTTTCCTACCCCCTCCCCCCCCAGACGTTCTGGTTAAACTTGGATTTATGCTGGAAATGGCCCACCTTGATTGTCATGCACATTGTGGGGAGAGTGGTCACTTTGAATGAGCTATTACCAGCAGGAGAGTGAGTTTGTGTGTGTATGGGGGTGGGGGGGTGAGAAAACCTGGATTTGTGCTGGAAATGGCCCACCTTGATTATCATGCACATTGTAGGTAGAGTGGTCACTTTGGATAAGCTATTACCAGCAGGAGAGTGAGTTTGTGTGTATGTGTTTTTTTGGAAAAAAAAAAGGGGGGGGGTGAGAAAACCTGTATTTGTGCTGGAAATGGCCCACCTTGATTATCATACGCATTGTGAAGAGAGTGGTCACTTTGGATGGGCTATTACCAGCAGGAGAGTGAGTTTGTGTGTGGGGGGCGGAGGGTGAGAAAACCTGGATTTGTGCTGGAAATGGCCCAACTTGATGATCACTTTAGATAAGCTATTACCAGCAGGAGAGTGGGGTGGGAGGAGGTATTGTTTCATGGTCTCTGTGTATATAATGTCTTCTGCAGTTTCCACAGTATGCATCCGATGAAGTGAGCTGTAGCTCAGGAAAGCTCATGCTCAAATAAATTGGTTAGTCTCTAAGGTGCCACAAGTACTCCTTTTCTTTCAGTGATTGAGTCATCCTTCCCCCTCTGCCACGGGAGGCTTGTAAGAGTAGCCAGGAAATGCTCCGTAACGCTCACAGGCCCAGACTGAATGGACAGGAACTGTCAGGAACTGGAAAGGGACAAAACCTAATGGGAGCTATGGGGTGCCGGTGTTCATGCTGCAGCAGGAGAAGGAAAAAATTGAAAGTGTTTCATAACTTCACTGCAGGAAGGCTGACTTGATCATGGTGATAACATTCTGCACTGATAGGACGCTGCACAGGTTCCAACGGGAGAGGCAGTCCAGATGGTAGCGCACTGGGCTGGGAATCAGGAGGTCTGGATTGTATTTTCTGCTTGGCCACTAACCTGCAAAAGTCTCAGATTGCTGAACAAATGTCAGGCCTGGTCTACACTTAAAAAGTTTTGCCGTCTTAGCTACATCAGTTAGAAAAAAATCACACCCCTAACTGACACCTCCCCTGGGAAAAGCCCTAGTGTAGACACAGCTATACTGGCAAAAGCAGCTGTAGCTTATTCTGTTTGGGGAACCAGAATAAGCTATACCAGGAAGCGAGTTCTTTTGCTGGTATAAGCTGTATCTACTCTAGCGGGGTTTCCTGGGATAGCTATGCTGGCAAACCCTAGTGTAGACAAGGGTTTGATTACAATGATATAAATCATATAACTGATCTAGGCACCTGAAAGTGTGTGCAAAGTAGAAACAACTCATCCTGGGTGAAACTAACTGAATTACAGAGTTTAACAATTCTTTGGTTTCTTTAACATTTTTTCTTCTGGCAGCTCAGCATAGACACGTGGTCCTGTACTCCCATGTAATGACACAAGGGTGTGTGTAACTCGTGTAAGACAACACAATGGATATTCCCTTCGGATCGTCCAATAGAGGCTCTGATTGTGTGTGTGAGCATATATATGTTGTGGCAGAGCTCTGGCCTTGTCCCCGTGGGTCCCGCGCTTCCAGGCAGTTTATGCTAGCTTCAGAGGCTCACTGCAACCCTCCACGTAGCCCGTCTCTCTCTAGGGCCAGGGATACAGTCTGCTGAGCCCTTTTCATCATAAGCCAGCAATGGAGGTTGGTGAGAGAATTCCCACAGTCTTTGTTGCTCCTACGGCCTCATACCAAAACAGTTTAGCCTCCTATCCTAACAGGGGCCTGTTTTCCCCTTCCAGGAGGTTTTTCTGTAGTGGTGGGTTGGGGGGAACCCAGGCCCACCCTCTACTCCGGGTTCCGGCCCAGGGACCCTAATGGTAGCAGCTGTTGGCAGCCAACCTTTCACTGCCAGAGTTGCTACATTTCCCTGGGCCACTTCCCCACAGCTCTCCTGCTTCTCCCTTCTTCACCCTTACCTTAGGGCTCCCTTACTAATGACTTGAGGGTGTCTTCATTAACCAGCCCTTCAGCTGCATTTCCAGTCCTCTCTGCCTGACTGGAGTGAGCCTTTTTATATTATTAGAGGGGCCTTAATTAGAGTCAGGTGGTCACATTAGTTTAATGGCCTCACTTGACTCTTTGCAGGTTAATTGGAGTCAGGTGTTCTCATTAGCCTGGAGCAGCCCCTGCTCTGGTCAATCAGGGAACAGAAAATTGTTAATCCAGTGGCCAGTATATCTGCCTTCTGCTACTCTGCTCACCAGAGTCGGAAACCTCCTGGACTGCGACCGGGGAGACTGGCTGGATCCCCTGACGCTCGCTCAGCGCATGGGGCTCTCCAGACCTCATACTCCCCTGCGTGTACTTCAGGAGGTGAGGGCCGCTTTGCTGCCTGCTGCTCGGGTTTACCTCGACCGGGTCCTGCGAGAGGGCATGCCCCGCCCACCCTCCACCCTGGCCCTCCGGACCTTTTCATCGGGGCCCTGCCCCGTGGACCCGACCAACCCCCCCCCCCCTTCACTGTGAGCCGGCTACGCGAGCTGCAGCTGGTCCGGTTCCAGACCGCGCCAAAACAACATCTCTACACGCTCGTGCTCCACACCCTTCATGTCCTCACCCTCGCGTCCCGCCCTGACACAAAGTGGCGGGACCTCCTGCCACCTCTAGAGGGTGAGGAGCCCTGGTGGGCCAGCCTCTATTCCGCCTTAGTCCCGAGGCCCGCCGGGGATATCAGTTGGCGGCTCCTTCACGGGGCCGTGAGCACGGGCGTGTACTTGGCGCGGTTCACCCCAATCCCAGACACCTGCCCCTTTTGCGGCGTGAGGGAAACCCTGGCGCACGTCTATCTGGAGTGCGCCAGGTTACAGCCCCTATTCCGGCTCCTCACGAATATTTTGTTAAGGTTTTGGTTGCACTTTTCTCCTCACCTCCTTATCTATGCACTCCCTGTCTGTGGCCCCACTAAGTCGCTGGACCTCCTGGTCAACCTCCTCCTGGCCCTGGCTGAAGTGGCCATCTATAAAACCAGGGTGAGGAGGTTGGCCGATGGAGTCTCCTGCGACTGCGGGGCCTATTTCCGATCCTCTGTCCATTCACGCCTCCGGGCAGAGTTCCTCTGGGCAGCATCCACTGACTCCCTTGACACCTTTGAGGAGCGGTGGGCGCTGTCCGGGGCTCTCTGCTTGATGTCCCCGTCCGGTTCCCTTCATTTGACCCTTTGACCGCACTCCCGTCCCTGTTGTTCATTAGTTGTCCCCCGTAATTATTTGGTTTCCCAGGTCCTGTGGATCCCCCGCTTAGGCTGGGGGGGGGATCCTTTAGCAGTGGGCGAGCTTCGCCCGCCCACTTCCTGGATCCCAATAAGGCTACTCTGCTCACCAGAGTCGGAGACCTCCTGGACTACGACCGGGGAGACTGGCTGGATCCCCTGATGCTCGCTCAGCACATGGGGCTCTCCAGACCTCATACTCCCCTGCGCATACTTCAGGAGGTGAGGGCCGCTTTGCCGCTCGCTGCTTGGGTTTACCTCGACCAGTTCCTAAGAGAGGGTATGCCTCGCCCACCCTCCACCCCAGGCCCTCCGGACTTTTTCATCGGGCCCCTACCCTGTGGACCCGACCGACCCCCCCGCCCCTTCACCGTGAGCCGGCTATGTGAGCTGCAGCCGGTCCAGTTCCAGACCGCGCCAAGGAAACTTCTATACATGCTCGTGCTCCCCACCCTTCACATCCTCACCCTCGCGTCCCGCCCCGACAGAAAGTGGCGGGACCTCCTGCCACCTCTAGAGGGTGAGGAGCCCCGGTGGGCCAGCCTATATTCCACCCTGGTCCCGAGGCCCGCCGGGGATATCAGTTGGTGGCTCCTTCACGGGGCCGTGAGCACGGGCGTGTACTTGGCGCGGTTCACCCCAATCCCAGACACCTGCCCCTTTTGTGGCGTGAGGGAAACCCTGGCGCACGTCTATCTGGAGTGCGCCAGATTACAGCCCCTATTCCGGCTCCTCACGAATATTTTGTTAAGATTTTGGTTGCACTTTTCCCCTCACCCCCTTATTTATGCACTCCCTATCCGTGACCCCACTAAGTCATGGGACCTCCTGGTCAACCTCCTCCTGGCCCTGGCTAAAGTGGCCATCTATAAAACCAGGGTGAGGAGGTTGGCCCATGGAGTCTCCTGTGACTGTGGGGCCTATTTCCGATCCTCCGTCCGTTCACACCTCCAGGCAGAGTTCCTCTGGGCAGCGTCCACTGACTCCTTTGACGCCTTCGAGGAGCAGTGGGCGCTGTCAGGGTCCTCTGCTCGGTGTCCCCGTCCGGTTCCCTTCGTTTGACCCTTTGACCGCACTCTTGTCCCTGTTGTTCATTAGTTGTCCCCCGTAATTATTTGGTTTTCCAGGTCCTGTGGACCCCCTTCTTAGGCTGGGGGGGGGGAATCCTTTATCAGTGGATCCCAATAAGGCTACTCTGCTGTACCCAACTGGCCTGGGTCTATCACAACGTATAGAACTATACATAATGTTGTCTTGTATTAAATGGTTAAATTAACTAGGAACACTGTTAATCTTATCGTGAACTGTGCCTTTTATACTGATGAGACGTTAGCAGAGTGTTGTCCATTTCGATATTTCTGTGCGGTTTCTCTGGGACTGCCCACCCCAAGCACAGCGGAGGCAGTTGTGACCTACAGAGGCAGCTCTGACTGCATTCTTGGAGGCAGGCAGAAGGTCACTCTTAATGGGCGATCTCAGCTCTGGAACTTGCCATCTGGTAGTTTGCATAGGCCAATGCCCACCCTCTTCCACGTGCCATGCAAAACCCATGTTTTCCCTTTCCTTTCAGCGACAGAGGTTTGGGCCTCAGCTAATGGGCTGCAGCAGCTTCTTCCCCATTTGGGCTAATATTAGTATCTGTTTTAAATGATGGGCTTGGGGAACAGAATACATTCATAGCTTTACTGGTGTTGGGGAGGGATTGATTGAGAAGGACAACATGATGCTGAGTTTGAAAAGCTTTGGTAGGATTTAAACATATTTAGTGTGTAGAGAAAAGCCAAGGATGAAACTGTTGCCTGTTTCTCTGTGTGGACTGGCACAGAGCTCAGTTGTGAGGGGCCATGCTGCCTGCATGTATTATATGCTATATATTCTATCTGCTGCAAAGAAAACTAGCTCCCCTTGTTATTCAGATCCTTCTGGATAGTAGCGGATGATAAGAAACAAATCAAAGCGTGTTGCTTCTCGGGCTGATTTTTCTTTTGTTCTTGGCAACATCATAAAACGAGTTGTGTAATGAGCGATCAAGAACAATGCCATTTGTAAACATGCAAAATTCCAGAGCATTGACCCAGCGAGTTATCTCGTGTAGGTGTAATTATTTGTAAAATAAACCAGGCCTCGGTTGTGAAATATTTGCTCTGGTGATTTTCTTGAAAAGGAAGGGTGTAGAGCTAGATTTGCTTGACCTTTCACAGTCATCCCTTTAGCGCTCTCAGTGGGTGGAGGAAATGTGGAGATGTTCTTTCTATCACTGTAAGCAGGAGAGGAAACCAAACTGATAACCCTCCCCCACCCCACCCCCACCCCGCTAGGAATGTCAGGAGAGTGGAAGACTTTACACAGTGCAGGGCAGAGCATCATGGGGCTGACTGGGTGCAAAAGCCGCATCAGCTACTGACTGTGCAAGTAGGGATTCTGCCCTTGTTCCGGTATTCGACATTCAGTGTGCATTACACACAGACATTCAGGAATGCAGCGCCTCTACTCTGGGGGTGAGGGGAAAAGTGCAACCTACTCTGTAAGCCTGTGTGCTAGGGTTGCCACCTTTCTAATTGCTGATAACCAGACCCCTAAGGCCCCACCCCCACTCTGCCTCTTCCCACAGACTCTGCCCCTTCTCCACCTTTTCTGCCCAAGGCCGCCCCCATCGCTTGCTGCTATCCCCCCATTACTCTCTGGATCCTATCCAGCTCTCGCCTCCCCCACCAGCTGGGCTCCCTCTGCTCTGGGGCTGGGACAGGACCTGCTGCTGCCTGACAAGGAGCCTGCCTGCAGGTAGAAGGCGGCCCCAGTTGAGTAGGGACTGGTGCGGGTTAATGACCTGATGCCTCCCCCTACCCTGCAGTAACCAGGCTTTTGGTGTCCAGTCAGTACATCTGATCAGACACGACCAGGTCCCCCTTTCAACAGGACTTTCCGGTTGAAAACCGGGCACCTGGCAACCCTAAATGGCACCCGGATACAGAAGCCGCCAGCAACCCTACTGTGTGCTGGGGAGGGTTTGTGGAAGTTGTGTGTATGTGCGTAGGGGTCCCCTCCTAAAGGTCACAGAGTGGCCAGGGAGCTGCTTCACAGTCAGGACAGCAGTAACCACCTTGGTTGCTGACCCCTTTCTTGAGAGGGTATGGTTGGGGTATATGCCACATAATAGCAGATTTACAAGGGCTGCTCCTCACCCTCCCGTTCTGCCGCTGCACCACCTCTGCACACACAGGGAATACGGGGCACCGCACCGTGGAAATTCACCAGCTCTGCTGCTTTTGGCACTCCCAGAAGAATCTCCTTATATGGTCTCTAGGATTTTGTCCAGAATGTCTGAAGAGGAAATATAGTATTTAGAACAGCTAGTTAGTGCCCCGTATATTCCATGATTTGCAGCTATGAAACTTACCACAGAATCCACTGTAGGTGCAGAATTATCCTTCCAGAATCTAAGTTCAGATTTCTTTTTTAAAACTATGTTTCTAGCCCTTTTGATTGTGAAGACAACCTTAGCAACATGAACCAAGCATAAACATGGTGACGTCTGCCTGAGTCTGCATACAGACGGAATCAATAGAGCTGAGCAGTGTGAACTACTCCCATTCTCCTTAATGAAGTGCTGTCTTTGAAAAGGAACAATTACCATTTCAATGGCATGTCAGGGAGGATTGTTTTATCAGAGACATTGAGCTAATATGTTGTTTATCCCACAGTTGCAAATTACCTCCCACACTGACCAAGGTGCTAGCAGCCCAAGCAGCTTCCTAGCCGGCTGCCACAACCTCTGAGTCTCTCCCAGTAATTCTACAGAGCAGAACACACAACTCTGCAGCACGTTGATCATGAGGCATTCTAGGGCATTGTAAAATAAAGAGAATGAAGTATCCAGTTCCACAGCACAGGGGATGATGGACTGACTATATCATATGATTTCACATTTAATTAAGTGAAAACCCTCCATTTTTCTAAATGTACCTAAGGCCAAACTGGGAGTAATTAAATCCCTAGGTGACTGGCTGGCAGCTAATGAGACTGATAGAGAGTTCCCAAGGCTCAGCTGAGGTGGTTCCTAGACCTGGGAGTTCCCACCAGAGCAGGGGGCCTGGAAGTTTTGCTCTGAGAGTCTGGGAATTCCCAGAGAGTGATAGGAAGCCCAGCGTGCCAGGAACTGCATGCTGCCCTAGAGAAGAGCTGCAATTGATAGGTTTCAGAGTAGCAGCCATGTTTGTCTGTATCCGCAAAAAGAACAGGAGTACTTGTGGCACCTTAGAGACTAACAAATTTATTAGAGCATAAGCTTTCATGCAGCCCACTTCATCGGATGCATAGAATGGAACATATAGTAAGAAGATATATATATATATACACACACACACACACATACAGAGAAGTTGGAAGTTGCCATACAAACTAAGAGGCTAATTAATTAAGATGAGCTATTATCAACAGGAGAAAAAAAAACTTTTGTAGTGATAATCAAGATGGCCCATTTAGACAGTTGGCAAGAAGATGTGAGGATACTTAACATGGGGAAATAGATTTAATATGTGTAATGACCCAGCCACTCCCAGAGATTTTAAACACTCCATCACATTCACAAACTATCAGATTTCTATTTGGATTAGACCAGGAGTAGGCAACCTATGGCACACGTGCCAAAGGAGGCACGTGAGCTGATTTTCAGTGGCACTCACACTGCCTGGGTCCTTAACACCGGTCCACAGGCTCCGCTGCTGGCCTGGGGTACCGGCCGCCGGCCCCCTGCCAGCTGGGGTTCCGTCTGCCGGCCCTGCTCAGCCTGCTACCGGCCTCGGATCCCGGCCACCGGTCCGGGGGGCTCTGCTGCCGGCCTGGGGTCCTGGCCACTGGTCCGGGGGCTCTGCATTTTAATTTAATTTTAAATGAAGTTTCTTAAACATTTTAAAAATCTTATTTACTTTACATACAACAATAGTTTAGTTATACATTATAGACTTATAGAAAGAGACTATCTAAAAAGGTTAAAATGTATTACTGGCACACGAAACCTTAAATTAGAATGAATAAATGAAGACTCGGCACACCACTTCTGAAAGGTTGCCGACCCCTGGATTAGACCATTATTTTTGCTGAGAGAAGTCTGTGTAATCCAAGGGCTTGATTTAAAAAGTTAAAATGTCTGCAAAACTGTAATAAACTTCATTCCAAGTGTCTGATATATGGGTGTCCTCCAGGAACAGCGATGGAATGCTGGGCCATATGGGCTGTTTCTGCCGATCCTTCTGGCTGATGTCAGCAGTTCTATTGTATTGCATAGGCTGCCTGTTAGAAAGTCATAAATGCTCGTCAGTTATCTATTTTTCCCAGACACACAGCACTACAATATTTATAATGTGTAGACTCCTGTATAGACTCCTCCTACAGGTAATGTAACACAGGTCATTTTCAGAAGATACCTATTGTCAGGGATGCCAAGTTCCCTACTTATAATACTAGGGAGATTTCCACTAGGCCCAGTGTTCATATATGACCTCCTGAGGTCTCTCCCAACCATAATATTCTATGATTGAGCTGTTAGGTTTGAATTATAACAATGTACCAATTTTTTTTCAGTTTTGCAAACAAACCATTTAATTCTGTTTCTTCATGCCTAACTAATGCTGAATGAAGACTGAGCTCACCCTCAGTGTAGGGGATCTCCCCAAAGCCTGCAGTGTTATCAACCCTTGTGATATTATCATGCTTTCTCTGGAAGCTTCAAATTGAAACACTGTGATTGCATGAGGATAGGCTGTTGGCCTAGCTCAACACCCAACCTGGAGTACTAGTGGGCTGCTTTTCATCTGGTCTCTACCCTTTGACCCATTGGGCTCTGGTGGCCCTACCAGGGTCTTTGCCTTTCCAACCCATCCAGGTGCAGTCCCCAGGAAAGGATGGGGTGAGTGAGCAAGCGAGCGAAAGTATGCGCCAGGTTTATTGTTACCATATTTGAACATTCAAAAAAGAGGACACTCCATGGGGGAAGGTATTTGCTCGCGCCCCACCCCGCCCCAAATCCACCCCTTCCCCACCCCCATTCCAACCCCGTCCCCAAAGTCCCCTCCCAACTCCGCCCCCTCCCTGCCCCATTGGATCCCACCTGCTGCTGCTGGCTCCCTCGCCGCTCTCCTCTTCACGCCCCCCCCCCCCGGCTCGGCTACTCATCCCTCCTGCCGCAGGTCCCTCTGGCTCCTAGGATCAGAGGCAGCTGAGGGGTCTCCACGTGCTGCACCCACCACAAGTGCGAGCTCCGTGACTCCCATTGGCTGGGAAAAGTGCCAATGGGAGCTGCCAGAGCCATGGAGCGGGGCTTGCGGGCGCCGGCAGCTCGCAGGGAGCCCTCCGCCTCCCCTGCAACCCGACCCTAAGAGCCTGGGGGACCTGCTGGGGGGCAAGATGGGGAGTTCCTGCGGTGCTTACCTGGGGCGGCTCCCGGGAGCCATCAGGCAGGTCCCTCTGGCTTCTGGTCAGGTTGGCCGAGGGCCCTCTGCCCGCTGCCGGTGCCTGCATGCCCCGCCCTGACAGCTCTGATTTGGCAGGAGGGAGCCAGTGCAGCATGCGGAGACCCCCTCTGCCTCTGTGCCTAGGGGCCGCCCACACTGCAGGCTCCTGCCGGCGGGCGGGCGCCAGGAGCTGCCCCAGGAAGCGCCGCCAGCCCAGGGACTTTGGTGCGTGCGGTGAGGTGAGCGGTCCCCGATATTGAGGGTATTGAGATTGGGCCCTACGAAAGCAAAATGTTCTCTTTGCCATTCTGTGCTCAGTGAACTCAGAGAGCATTGTATATGAGGCCCAAAGCTGCAAACCCAATGTCCAGAGGGCTGGCAGGAGTCAGGACTGAGGGCACGGTTGAACAGATGCCAATATCTAAAGAGTTTCTAAAAAGAACGTTGAAACATTCTTGCGTTAGATATCTTTGTTTTATCTCTGGTAATGATCTACTAGATCACTCAGCCCCTGATTCAGCAGTCCATTCCTATTCAGAAAATCACCTGGACTTCATTAAGACTTAAGCACATGTTTTGCTGAATAAGGATGGACATAAGAACAGATGGGCCTAAGAGATGGCTTGAGGAAAAATTATGTAATAATTCAGAGCTGCGGTAACTTCCAAAAGCTTATGGAAACCCAGAAAATTGAACATCACGGTAAATGGACAGGATTTTTATTCAAATGCTCTTGAACTGTAGTATTCTATGTAGCTATTGTCTTTGTAGTCTAGTGATTCAAGGCTATCCGTGAAGAAATATGGTGAAGCCTAAAATATTTCACATTTTTATCAAGCCCCTGGCTATAGAGGTCACCAGGTTTAATCTATTTCACTGCATATGGCAATTTGAATACGCAGTCCCTCCTCTTTTGATCAGCATAAGAGAGAAGCTTTTAAAACAAGACTAAACACATTTTTAACAAGATGAACACACACGCACACACACAGACTTATAGGCTTGTACACATTTTTTACATTTGACCTATTCTTGAAAATCCTGCACCAGTCTGGTCCCCTAGTGCCACTTACAGCAGCCTCATGGCTGCTCTAAGTCAGTGGCCCTTAAAGCTTTTACCTTCAGGCCCTACCTTTATCAAAGCACCTGGGCTCAAGCTCCATTTTCCTATTTGCTAGAGACAATATTCATACGTGTGTGTGTGTGTGTGTGTGTGTGTGTGTGTGTGTGTGTGTGTGTGTGTTTAATACCAACTACTAGTGAAACCCAAGAATGCTTTACATAAACAGGCAAAGAAAAAACTATTGTAAGACAATAAAGTTTGCAAAGCCATGCACTGAAAAGTCAGGAAACGCCAGAATTAGTGTTGCCCATTTATCGTCGTCGTCATCTATTTGGTCCCAAATGTCTCAGTAATATCTATTATGGGACCAACTTCCATTGGTGAGCGAGACAAGTTTTTGAGCTTGCCAAAAATAAAAAAGTTGAAAAGATTCTGAATTTTTTCTTATTAAAGTATGATCTGACATCAGCTGTTTGAGCTAGGAGAGAGTATGACGCTCCACCCCCTTTTTGACACAACTGCATTCGGCAGGGAACTCAGGCAGGCTGTGGGACTGGGACCGTGGAAACTGTAATTCCCTCAATGGAACACACAGCAAAATTCTCCAAAAAAGGCCTGTACATCAACAGGAAAAAATTACATGTGCTAAGAAAACCAGCAAGTCCCATGGAGTAAAGGTCTACAATTTTTGCTGTATTTTTCAACATTCTGCAATTTCTATGCTTTCATTTGGAAACAAAATGAAGTTTCTGCTTTCCCTGGTGAAGGCGTAGCTATCTCCAATGTGCTGGTGAGGCACAGAGAGACTTAACATAGCATTATTGTTGTTTATTCCATTTCATGTAATTTGGCCTTTCAATGACGAGAGGGCCACCTCATCAGGCTGGATGGCAGTAACATTGAAATCACCAAATCCAACATGAAAACAAGTCCCGACTAACTCGGGTCTAGGAACCACCTCAGCTGAGCTTTGGCATGCACTGTATGCCTCAGGACTGGCTGTGCCCATGTGATGATTCCATCCAGCCCCCAAATGCACACAGAGGATGCCATTTTGGAGAATGAAAAGGGATCCTCTGCACAGCTTGACCTCACAACCACATACGGCATGTAAGTGTAGAATTGCAGGCCTTACTAAAATGTCACAGCACACCACTGCTTTCCCAGAAATACTGTAAATATGAGTAGGAGTGTGTATCTGGAGAGCTTGACATTTTAAGGACCTCTTAAGCAGGTATGGTACAAGAGACCCCGTCTGTTCATACACTTCTGAAGTACATCAATAGGAAGTATAGCGTGCCAGATTAGACAGTTGATTGTATTTCACCTTTTAAAAGTTGCCCATTCTCAGATCTTTCATGTCCAGGCATGCACCTGGCATGGCATTCAAATAATGGGAGAGTGTGTGAATGTTATGGCTCAACATTTGTAAGAATAGATCCTGTTTAGCTGTAAATGGAACAGTGGTTTCCCACTCTTTCAGAAATACCTGTACAAGCTTTTAGATTTACACTCCCTGCTGTGTAAAAAGGTCTGGGATAGGCCAGGGGCATGGGTGCTGTTCTGGGTCTCCAGAGTCTGGGTTCAATTCTCTGTTCACCCATAGACTTCTTGTGTGTGTGTGTGATGTCCCAGGTCTTTCAGCCAGGCCTGGGAGTTCCCAGACATCTACGGCATCCTGGCCTCCACCCAATGTCTGCTGAAACCTGGGGGCGGAAAAACTAGTAGGAGGACAGCCTCAACCAAGGCCCCACGCAGGGGAGCCCGCATTGGAGGATGGCCCAGGCTCCACTGATTGGTCCGGCCATGCCACTGAAGCCAGAAGGAGGCACGGGAAGTTGGCTGAGCAACAAGGTTGTTTCCTGTTGTGGCTGCATTGGACTCTACTTGTGCTGCCTCCTGCACCCACCCCTGTTCCTAATTCCTGCTCTGCTCCTCCTGTTCCCACTGTGCTCCTGCTCCGTGCTTGATCCTGGCCTCTCCTCCAGCTCCTGCCCTTACCAGTCCTGTTTCCAACCCTGGCCTCTGACTTTGGCTTGACCCCAGGGTCTGGTAACTGGCAGTTGATTCTGATGCTGACTCTCAGCTTTGTTCCCCAACCTAGATGCCTGCTTTGCCCACTAGACCTGACTCCTGCCCTGTCTACTAGGCCAGACTGCCAACATCCCAGTCCACAATAGTGTGACCCTGGGCAAGTCACTTTGCCTCTCTGTGCTTCAGTTTCCCCTCTGTACAATGGTGATAACAGCAGTTTCCTCCCTTGAAGGGGTGCTGTGAAGATAAATATGTTAAGGATTGTGAGGTGGTCAGGTAATGGTTGTTTTAGGAGTGTTGAAGAGAGAGATTTTAGATTGCACCCTTTGCAGCCTGGCACACAATCACATTTCATTAACAAGGAAGCAAGAACATGTCCATTTTTAGCAACTGAATATTAGCATAAGAACATCTTCAAAACTAGGCTGTTTGAAATGAATAAGGAAGTAAATTTGCTGAGATGAGTTAATGTGCCTGTATAGCTGTACACCAGCTCTGTCTCGCAGGAGACAACATAGCGTGAACTCCTGCAGCTCCCTTTGACTTCAGCTGAAGCTGTGAGGGCTTCGCACCTGTGAAAACCAGGGCCACGCTGAATGAACACTTGCTATCATCATACCCTTCTACTCTGGAAGACTAGACCCACCAGTAGAACCAAAGCGGTCAGGTTCTCAGCTCCAGTCCAGATGGCCCTTTGCCACGATTGGAGCTTAGTTGTCATCGTTTCTTGCATTAATTTGCTTTTTCCTACAAAAGACAAAGTGTTTGAAGCTTCAGACATTGCTGCAAGGGCTTTTCCTTTCTGAGGGTGATCCTCCAATATGGCTGATGTCGTTGCCGCTTTCATTGTCTCAAAAATGTGTCCCCTAGTAGCAATAAAGATGTTAAGCTGAAAACTAGAAATAGTTTACCCGTACACGAGTATAAGCATTTACAACAGTTGTTACCCTTGCCTATTAAATATAGATAATAAAACTCAAGGGACACTAGACTAGACAGACATATCAATCTTCGATAAGGCAAATGGACATCTCAAATTACAATTCAGCCGCATAGGAGGGAGGTCTAGCCAAAGTGGCCCTTTTGAGATGCTCCCCAACACTGGAGATGAACTAAAGGGGAGAGTTGCTGCAGGTACCCTCCTCCTACCCAGCCATATGGAGCTGATACCCCACTAGCTCCTTGAGGAGCAGCCCTGGTTGGCCTCATGTCTCCCTGGGAGGCACAGACCAGCCAGCCAAAGAGGTAGTAGCTGGGAACAGATTATGGATAGATGCAACAAACAAATACTGATCCTGCTCCCATTGAAGACCCCGGCAAAACACCTATTGACCTAGGTCTGATTCTGCTGAAGTCAATAGCAAAACTCTCACTGACCTAACTGTGCTGACATTAAAGTCCCCTGGACTTCTGTGATGCAGGATCAAGCCCTAAATACCCAGAAGTAGAAGCCTCAGTCTAGCTCTGCGTATACACTGACCCCAGCCTGCAGGGGGCAGGAGAGAAGTCCCTGCACCTTGTTCCTGTGAGCAAACCTTTTACTAGTGCTTTAGTTCGCAATTAAGAAATTGCCCCTTAGAAAGTTTTTTTTTAAACAATACTACCATGTTAAAAGCAATAGATATTCTTCAAACAATGCAAATCATGGAAAGCATGATTTATACATTAAGGCAAAATCCTGCCCAGACAAATGTTTTTGTAATTATGTATAACTGAGAATTTACTACTCTGTTTAAATATTTATGTATGATTTCAGGTCATAATTAGTAAAAGATGTATCAGTACTATAGTTTGGAGATCTGACTGATTTTCTTTAAACCTGTTCTCCTTTATGAACTGCTCTTGTCAGTTATAGCTGAAATATCTGACTAGAGATGGTTAAAATTTTTCAGATTCACTCGGCTACTAAAGGATACAAAAAATTCTGTTCTACAGCTTATTCAGTCGCCTCTGACTTCATACAAGAAAATAAGCCCCCAGTTACCTTATGTAAGCAGGGGAATAGTCCCGCTCTTGTGGGAAACTTTCCTGGTTTCTGCACTACCCCGGTGAAGTGGGCTAGCAAAAGGATCTGAGTCCTCACTCCCACTTCCTTTACCCAGTGGCCTCCCTGCCCTTGAGGACTCCCCTTCCACTCTCCTGTCTGGCAGAGTCCTCATAACCCCAACAAGGCTGGGCCCAGGATTCCTGTGGGGCTCGACCCCCAACCCTGCTGGGGTCACCTAGGACAGGGGCTAGGGTGTCCCCACTCCGGGGTACTCTCTCTGCACTGGGCACTTCTCTGACCCACTGACCATTACATACAAGTTAAAGCAAATGCAAGTTATTTAATCAACAATTAATTTTAAAAAGAATAAGGAAAAATGGGAAAGGAAACACATCAACCCGCTTTGTGGCAGGGAACATCACAAACAGTGTCTCTGGAACGTCAGGGCAGTTCACAGTCTGTTCCCTGTAAGTCCCAGGCCTTCTTCTCAGGCCCTGGCTGTGCTGTAGGGATGCTGTGGGTTGGACACTTGCTCTGGTGGTGGCCATACGCTCTCAGGCTCTAAGTGGTAGGACCCTTCTTCCCAGTATCGCCCATGCCCTGTTGGGGTTATGATCCAAGCTTGACCTGCAGAGCCCCTTGGCTGAGGCGTCTCCCTGTGCTGGGCCTGCTGCCCAGGGTCCCCCTCGCTCTCCCCAGCTGCTCACTGCACCCAGCTCCAGACAGCTCCCGCCCCAGCTCCACCACTCGGTCTCTGCACCGCTGCTGCTCTGCCTCCAGCTCCCTGGGCTGCTTCTCTGGCCCCTCTGGCTCTGGTTGCTGCAGCTCTGCTCCCAGAACATGTCTGCTCTGCAGGCTGCTCCTGTGACTCTGCTCCCAGCACTGACCTGCTTCCTGGGCTGCTTTTCTGGCCCCTCTGTCTCTGGTTGCTGCAGCTCTCCTCCCAGGGCACGTCTGCTCTCTCTGGGCTGTGCCTCTGGCTTTGGGGCTACAGCTCTGCTCCTCAGCACAGCTTGGGCCCCTGCTTTCTCCTTAGCCTGGCCCCACTCTGTCTGACCCAGGCAAATCCAGCTCACGTGGAGGACAGGACCTCCCTGGCCCCCTGACTCCCTGATTAGCCTGCTCGCCCTGTCATTCAGGCTGACCTGGAGCATTTGCCTCTCCCCATTGTTCCTGGGGGCTGTCAGTCTCAGGGTCCTGATTCCCCATCGACCCTTCCCCCTTTTTAGTACTGGGAGCTAGCCAACCAAAACACCCCCACTGAATGTTAGTAAGGGGCCAACAGTCCCCTTACACTTATATGGCACCTCCTGGGAAGCTCTGCAAGCTACTGTAAGGGGTGAATTCATAAAGTATACCTCCCAAAAGAAGAGACAGAGACTCAAGTTACTAGCCTGTCTGGCCAAGGAAACACGAGTTACAGAGAACACACAGACTAACCCAAATAATGAAAACCTCTTACATTCTCTAATCAATACCAAATGCTTATCCAGCCAAGTCAAAATTACAGTCAACAGGGTCAAACAAAGATATTATGAATGTGGAGATAAAGCAGGTGAACTGCTTGCCAGGAGACTTAAGATGGAACTAGCCAACAACAATATATCTTCCTTATTACAAGATGACGGGAGTGCTATCCGTGAACCAATAGATATAAATAATTAGTGTAAGCAGTTCTATCAAGATTTATATAAATCAGACAACCCACTTGGCTCTAATACATTTGAGCATTTTGTCGAAGGCCTACGTTTTAATACTCTGACTTCAGAGCAAGTGATGTTTATGGACAACACTTTCACAACACAAGAGATTGTACAGGCTGTAAAACATATGGATTCCAGAAGACTGCAACAAAAGACTTTATAATCAGCTGTCTTCTATTCTTTCAAAGGTCTTCACTGAAACATTCCAAAAAAGAGACATCTTGTGACAAGAGAACTACTGTAATTTCTTTATTATTCAAGAAGAACAAAGATGGTCGCAATTGTGGTGACTTCCGCCCTATCTCTCTATTGAACCCAGATTACAAAAATTTTAGTGACCGGACTGAACACCATCATCCCAACAATTATACACATAAATCAGTTGGTTTCATTAAAGGAAGACTGGCAGCTAATAATACAAGAAAAATCGCTCACTCGCAGGGCTGGCCTTATCATGAGGCGAACTGAGGTGGCCGCCTCAGGTGCCAGACTGTGGGGGGGGGTGGGGGGCGCCACTAGGACCCAGAGTGTAGAAAATTGTGTCTGCTGCTGGTGCATCTGGATTCTCTCTGCTCGAGATGCACAGAGATGGTGGAGTGTAGTGCTGCAGGAAGGAGGGCACAAGAGACAGAACAGGCAGGCAGGAGAAAAGGGGAGAGGGAATAACAGAAAGCAGCAGGAGCTGCAGGGAGAGAGAGGAAGAGGAGCCTCTTATGTACCTCTCTAGCACCCCCAGGAGCTGGACTGATTAACACCAGCTTCTCAGGGAGCTTCCTCTTTCCTGCTGCTTCCCTGAACCCACTTGAGGAGAACAGGCAGTCTACTGAAGTAGTAGGAGCCAGTTAGGCCCTTAAAAAGAAAAGGAGGACTTGTGGCACCTTAGAGACTAACAAATTTATGCTCAAATAAATTTGTTAGTCTCTAAGGTGCCACAAGTCCTCCTTTTCTTTTTGCGGATACAGACTAACACGGCTGCTACTCTTAGACCCTTAAGACGCTGATATCTTCCCTCACTCAGGCCCTGCTACCAGCCTGCTTATTTGTCCCCTTCAATTGAGTATTCAGAGCCACTATAGCTGGCACAGAACAGCAGTCATGAGTGAAAGAAGAAAACGCCCCTCTGGGGCAGCATTCAGAAAAAGAAAGAAAGCAAAGGAAGCTTTTCTATCTAAGCAGGAAGGAGCTCTCCTGAGATACATAGACACAAATGTTCACAGTGAGTCTTCTGGCCCCAGTGAGGATGTGAGTGGTGAGGAGATGCCTGATCTTCCAGTTATTCAGAGTGCAGGTGACTTGGCAGCTACTGCAGCATCCATATTTCCATCTCAAATGGATGTAACCATGCACATTCCTGAAGAAAAGTGTAGATCAGAGAAGACTGTGGTGGAGCTGCAAGAAACAGCTGCTGCTGAGTTTAGTTCCTTAAGTCTAGATGATCCAGGACTGTGGACCCACTTGAGCAGTAGCCTGAGGGACTTCCTTGTACAAGCAAGTGAAAAACTTCATGTTCTCCAAAGACAATGAAAATAGAAGTTTCCATCCAGCACATTACTGGCGTGAAATCCCCAATGGTGACAAAGTCAAGAGGCCATGACTTATTTACTCAAAAACCCAGAATGCTGCATACTGTTTTTGTTGCAAACTCTTCCAGTCTAATGTTCAAGCCACATTGGGTTCTACAGGAACAAAGGACTGGAAAAATCTGGCTAGATATCTGGCATGCCATGAAAAGACAGCAAATCACCAGAGAGCATCCCATAGGTGGAAAGAGCTTGAGATGAGACTAAGGTTAAAAGCCACCATAGATGATCAACATCAAGAGAAGATTGCATCAGAGTCTCTTTACTGGCAAAATGTTCTGAAAAGGCTCATTGCCATTGTGAGAATGCTTGCTACCCAAAACCTAGCACTGCGTGGCACTTCAGATCAGCTGTATGTGCCAAACAATGGCAACACCCTTAAAATTGTGGAGCTGATGGCTGAGTTTGATGCTGTACTCCAGGAGCATCTAAGAAGAGTCACCACCCAAGAAATGTACACACACCACTACCTTGGAAGAACAATTCAAAATGAGATCATTGTTCCTCAGACGTTCTTGTTAACTGCTGGAAATGGCCCACCTTGATTATCACTACAAAAGGTTTTCTCCCCCCTCCCCGCCCCGCTCTCCTGCTGGTTAAAGCTCATCTTAAGTGATCACTCTCCTTACAGTGTGTATGATAACACCCATTTTTTCATGTTCTGTGTGTATATAAATCTCCTCACTGTATTTTCCACTGAATGCATCCGATGAAGTGAGCTGTAGCTCATGAAAGCTCATGCTCAAATAAATTGGTTAGTCTCTAAGGTGCCACAAGTCCTCCTTTTCTTTTTGCGAATACAGACTAACATGGCTGCTACTTTGAAACCAAACAGAAGGTTGTGGCAGATCTGAAGTCAGCAAGATATTACTCTGTTATTCTGGACTGCGCACCTGACATCAGCCATAGGGAACAAATGACTTTAAAGGTGCGTTTTTTAACAGAACATAGTGAAAATGTCCCTGCAATGGTGACTGTCAGAGAGCATTTTCTAGAATGTATTAACATTGATGATACTACAGGAGCTTGTATGACAAATGTGCTTCTTAAAAAGCTGGAAGATACGGGAATTGCGGTAGCTGACATGAGAGGTCAGGGTACAATAATGGTGCCAACATGAGAAGAACGAACAGAGGAGCCGAGAGTTAAACCCTCGAGCTTTTTTTGTCCCATGCAGTTCTCATTCATTGAACTTGGTGGTCAGTGATGCAGCATCAGCTTCTAGTGAGGGTGCTGAATTTTTTAATGCAATTCAAAGCATCTATGTATTTTTCTCTGCATCAACTCATCGATGGCAAATTTTGAAGCAACATCTGGGAACATCCTCCTTGACACTGAAACCACTGAGTGCCACACGATGGGAAAGTCGAGTGGAGGCGATAAAGCCTATCACACACCAAATTGGGAAGATAGATGATGCCATAGTTGCCATTATGGAGGATAATGCTATGACAGGAACTGTTCGTGGGAGAACAGTGGCAGAGGGAAATGGAATCACCAGAAACATACATCACTTCACATTTCTGTGTGGCTTAGTGTTGTGGCATTTCATACAGTTGGAAATAAAAGTTGTAAGCAAGAGACTCCAAGGTGTTGACCTTGATATATCTGGAGCAATGAACAACTGGACAAAGCAAAGTCAGACCTACAGTCTTACCGGTCAGATGAGGGATTTCAAAACGTTCTGAAGAGTGCACGTAAGTTGGCAGAGGAACTTCACACTGAAGCTGTTTTCCCACCCATTCAAGAATACAAGAGTCACCGAAGAAGAAGATATTTTGATTACGAGGCACGGGATAATCCTATAAGAGACCCCAAACAATTCAAAGTTGAATTCTTTAATCAGGTGCTAGATTGTGCAATACAGTCAGTTGAAGAACGTTTCATGCAGCTCAAGGAACACGGCAGTATATTTGGGATGTTGTATGATATTCCAAAACTCCTCACTATACCTGAAGAAGACCTACACCAGCAATGCAGGGCACTAGAGACAGTGTTGACACATGATGACATGTGCGATATTGATGCAAGTGATTTAGGTGATGAACTGAAAGCCCTTTCAAGATACATTTCGCTCAGCAGGATCAACTCCAAAGGCTGTTCTGGAATATATGTGCACAAATAAGATGACCACCCTCTTTCCAAATGCTTTTGTTGCTCTGCACATACTTCTAACACTTCCTGTAACAGTTGCCAGTGGAGAATGCAGCTTCTCTAAGCTGAAGTTAATAAAAACACATCTACTCTCCACAATGACACAGGAGAGGCTGGTTAGCCTAGCAGCCATCGCAATAGAGCATGAGCTGGCCCAGACTGTGGACCTTCAGGAAGCAGTTAAAATCTTTGCAACCAAGAAGGCACAGAAAACACCACTTTGATTATTCAAACAGATAAAAATGCCCGTGTTTACTATGCAGACAAGAAAAGTTACATTTGCTGTTCAGGTGTTTGAAAGTTAAGTTTTACTTAAAAGTTTTGAACAAGGTATTTTAAGTTGTTAGTTCTCCTTTATTGGGGTAGGCAGCAGAGCAGTACCATGAGAGGAGTAGAACAGGAAGAAGGCAGAATTCAGACCTTTCAAAGTTTTGGCCCAAGCGAGGGGGCATGGGGGCGTCATTTGAGCTCCCCCCCTCTGGTACCAAAATGTTGTGGGCTGGCCCTGCTCACTCGATCCAGCAAGCTCAGATGTTCCCTCCATAGCTAGATGTAGAGAAAGCCTTTGATAGGATTGTATTTCCTTGTCTAATGGCAGTCCTAAGAGAAGTTGATTTGAACCAATATTTCTGAATAGGTCAGTGTATTATACAACTCTCCCCTTGCTTCACTATCAACTAAAGGAATTATTTCTCCCCCATTTCAACAAGAAAGAGGGATTCAACAGGGCTGTCCCCTCTCGCCCCTCATTTTTAATCTCTCATGACCCACTGGCAATGTGCATACGTCAGCAAGTCAGCCATTGAAGGTGTAGCTATAAACAGGGAAGAACAGAAAATCAGTTTATATGCTGATGGCATTTTTGTACTGTTGAAGAATCTATCCTCAATCCCATCCTTATTGAATGTAGCTGATATTTTTGGGAAATTTCTGGGTTTTGTATTAACAGGAATAAATCACAAGCAGTGGATGTATCCAAAAGATCAGATCCTTCTCAGTTCCCACATTTTCCATTTCAGATATGCTAGGAAATAACTTATTTAGCTGTTGAGATTTGTCCTAATCTTCCCAAAATAGTTTCTATAAATATGCACTTATTTCTTAAAAGATATTTCCAAGAATGTATCCTAACTGTGAAGACTAGAAATAGCCAAAATGACTATCTACCAGAGACTGACTTATACCATTAGCCTGTTGCCTTTCAAGGTCTCTCCTTTGCTCTTTGTTCAAATAAATACACTTATCATGCAATTTATGTGTGATAAAAAACAACCTCACTTGTCACACAAGACCCTTAAAAATCCTGGGCAACTGGAGGTCTGAGGTTTCAAAATTAGTATCATCATCATCTAGCATTCCAAATGCATCCTACTTGCTCTGTGTGCACACCAGCTTGATTTGAGATTGAAAAAAGCTTAGCTATGCCATTTGGTTCTCTCTCTTCTTTTATATACCTTAAGAGGCTACCCACATCCTTAAGGAAAAATCCAATCTTTGCATCGACATGGGTCATCCTGCAACCCATTAAGACAATTACTAATTCTTTTCTCATACCACTGTGGGATAACCCATGCCTCAGGATCAAGGCCAACTTCTTGTGTAAAACAATTTGGCTAGAAAACTGATTAACAAAAATTAAAGATATAATACAGGATGATAGACTGGCCTCCTTCAGTTACATGTTTAATATCAGCTACTGCTGTCTCAGAGTTCTCTTTTTCAGCGGCTATGCTCACGGATTCATGTGAGGATAGGGGACAACTTATCCATTTCATCTTTTTCACTTCTTGGAGACCATGTTAAGAAATATGGAAACAAAAGTCATTTTGTAGAAAGTACTTACAGGTGGCTTAATGCTTTGTGGTACCCTTTCAATCTCAGTCTTAAAGAAAATGGGGAAAAGGAGTTAGCCTTACTGTGACAGAAACCTGAGAGGATATCTGGCTTAATGTAAGATACTTCAAGTTCCTTATCCTTGCGATTCTTCCAGAACAAGATATTAAACAGGTACTCCTGGACTTTGTTTAAATCTAGATTGGCAACATCCAGCAAATGTTGGATATACAAAGAGCCACATGCCAACCTGTTGCACATCCTCTGTACCTGTCCAAAAATACATGTGTTCTGGAACACCATATTTGGGGCTCTCTCAAAAATGGTGTGTCACTATCATTCCTTCTCCAAACTTGTGTATTTGAGGGATGCCGGATGAGTTGGTCTTACAAGTTAATATTAAGAAATGGATTGCAGTAACCATGTTAGTCACCAAAAGAGTTATTTTGAGACAATGGGAATCTGCAATTCTTCCCTCTCACACATGCAGGCTTAGTGAGCTTTCTGCTACTGCATTAATGGAAAAAAAAGACTAATAGAAATGGTTGGAAAAAATGATTGTCTGGTCATATATGAAACTATTGCATACTTTTATCGCTTAATATATATTAGTCCCTAATACTCATAGGTTATGTTCTCACTTATTTATCTATTTAATCACTTTAATTAATAACTGATTCCCTGCATGACCTGTACAGGTTTAGGGTTTGTTTTTCCTCCAGGTTTTGCAAATAATGAATGCTGAATTTGTTATTTATAGATATTTTCATCTTGTGCATGTCGTTATGTTTTGTTTCATTGTTTTAATTTTTTTTATTTTTTTGTTTAATTTTTTTTCCCCCCCGATATATTTTTTGTCAAAATATACAGCCTATTTTCAAGACCTACCATTTTTTCAAAAACTGTCAACACTATAAACATTTTTTACAAAGTTTTTCATATTTTTTTGTTGAAATCTATTTCAAAATAGTTATGGAAATAGTTATCAATGTTTTTTGTTTACAGAAAATCAAGATTTTGGTGAACAAAAAAATATCACAAATTATTTTGCTGTCAACTTTGATAAAGAGTATGATTTAATAAATGGTGAAAAGTGTTGCAAGCAACAGGTTCACTCTGAAATTAAAACAAATTCAAAATTTCACATTTTTAAATATTCAACCAGCTCAAATTACATTGTTCATATGATGCCTTTTAAACACAAAATATGTCCGAGTTACAAGACCTTTTTCTTGTGACTTTCAAATTAAGTATTGTTAGTTCCCAAATCACCTGGTGCCTAGTACAGTGGGGCTATGATCCACGGTGAGGGCCCTTAAGTGCTACTGTAATACAAACAATAATCCAGGATGATCTTTTCTGTCATCTAAAGCACTGAACAGTTGCTTTGATCTGCTGCTCAAGCCCTTTCATAGTGAGGCAGAGTCTCAATTGGTATAAGTCAGTGTAGTGCACCAGTTCACACCATCAGATGATTCTCAGCCTCCTTTCCTTTCCACGGAGGTAGTGCTCACTCTGTGCCTCTGGGTGCTCACAATTCTGACATGTTGCAATTCAAGTTGCAGTGGGGGATTCAAGTTGCAGTGGGGGAGGTTTAGGTTGGATATTAGGAAAAACTTTTTCACTAGGAGGGTGGTGAAACACTGGAATGTGTTACCTAGGGAGGTGGTGGAATCTCCTTCCTTAAAAGTTAAGGTCAGGCTTGACAAAGCCCTGGTTGGGATGATTTAGTTGGGGCTTGGTCCTGCTTTGAGCAGGGGGTTGGACTAGATGACCTCCTGAGGTCCCTTCCAACCCTGATATTCTATGATTCTATGTTTGCTTCCCAGCAGCACAAGGAAATCCAGTCTGTAGGGGTACCATTGGCTTTCGGCTTTGTCTCTTGACAGGGCCGGCTCCAGGCACCAGCTTTCCAAGCAGGTGCTTGAGGCGGCATTCAGAATGAGGCGACAGTCCGTGTCCCACAACGGCAAGTCGGCAGCAGCTCCGCCGCTCTTCCGGGCGCGGCGGCAATTCGGCAGCAACTGCTTGGGGCAGCAAAATTGGTAGAGCCGCCCCTGTCTCCTGATTATGGTGCTGTTACAACCGCTGGCCAGAATGGATTTTTGTTTTTAACAGGAACAAAAACAAGCAGTCTGAACACATTATCTGGCACTTTGGTCTATACTTATTTTCCTGCAGTTTTAAACCTTTAACACTCTTTTGTTTACAACAGTACCCTGGCACGTAAAACTGTCCTCCTCTATTGTACCACTGGTGTATTATTACAGCAATATCTGACTTTCCGTTTCTTGGACCTGTTAAACTTCAGCATATGTATGTCATCTGGAGCAGAGAAATTTTTAATTTGAAAGCTTCAAATGTATTTTTAGCTTAATGCTGCTTCCTTTGAAGCCAATGGCAAACCATAAATTGATTCCAATGGGAGCACGAGCCCATACTCTTCCATACGAGATTTAAACAACATCCTGGTTTATTTCCTCTGTGGACCCTTAATTTGTTATTAGTTTTACACTGTGAAGCAATGGGAGACCTTAGGCTGTCCTCCAGAGGGGAGGGGAAAAAACACATGAAAATATTGCTAAATCCAAATTTCCTCCAGTTTACTGAGGTGTTAGTTAAAATCAGCAACTTAAGAATACAGAAACAGATGTTAGTAAACTGTAGGCTGGCCTGTTTTATTGAAAGTGGGACAAAAATGACATACTTTCAGAACTTAGTCAGCGGGAGAGTGGGCAAATGCAGAGAAGAATGTAGTGATGCTTTAAACTGAATTGTGTTCCCTGCTCATATTTAATTTAGGTTCAGCAGGACACTGGGTCGCACATTGTTACAATTCCATTTAAAAATCATTTAAAAGGAGTTAATAAATGATTAATAGACATTTTTAATAAACGGTTAATTAATTAATTGAGCCCAGCAGGTCAATAGGTTGCTTATGATCCTATATATCACCTTCTAGCACTGTGTGTTATAACCATCTGTAACCTACTAATATCTGTAGTATGCTTATAACATCTATTAATCATTTATTAACCTTTTATAAGCCATTTATTAAAAGAACTTTAAATAAATGTGACCAGATTCTGATTGTATTGTGTGTTGATAAAATGACTGCTAATAAAAAAACATAGCTTTAGAGGTTAAGCAAGATTTATGGCACTTTTAAAAACAAACCAGTATTTATTTAGGGCTATTAATGTATTGACCCTTCTCTGTCTTAAGCAGATTGCAGTCCTGAGTTTCAGGATGTGCTGTGGCTCCTCTGTATGTGGATCCATGGGTCCTGAACCCAGGTACACAGATCCCCAGGCAACCTTTGCATCCTGCTTATTACTAACTAGTGGGCTGAATAGCTAATGGAGTCCTGGCCCTACCAGAGACACTGCCCATGATTGTCCTGGCTGGAGGAACACTTGGGCCTAATGATTGATCCAGCTGTGCTACTTAATACAGAAGGAGGTACAGGAAGTTGTCTCTGCTACCTGGTGAATTTGTCGCTGGCTATTTCATCAGACTGACTTCTCATCTGACACCTGAGCCCTGCTCTCCTGACTTGTCCCTGGTTTCTGCTTCCATGCATGGTTCCTGAACTCTGCCCTGAACTCCAACTCTGGCTCTGACCCTTGGCTTGACTCTGTGATGCTGACTCTGGCTCCAACCACAGCCCAAGTCCTGGTTGTGATGCTCCAGCACTATTCCTTATCTCTCTTCCCCCCACCTCACCTCTTGAGGCACATAGTATCCCAAAGAGGATGAGAAGAGCTCAAGAATACCCTAGTCCCTGTAGTGGGGTAGGTATACCTCGTCACAGAGACTGGGTCACGTATGGGGTGAAGAAGGGAAAAAGAACTGAATAGCAGTTTGTCAGGTCCTATGTTTGTGACACTGACTACAAACGTGGTAGTATGGCCTAGTGAGCAGAGTCTGTAAGCGGCCCTTCCTGTCAGGGCAGCACGGCCCAGTGGCCAGGGTCGGTAAGCGGCCCTTCCACACAGGGCAGCGCGCCCCAGTGGCCGGGGTCGGGAAGCGGCCCTTCCACACAGGGCAGCGCGCCCCAGTGGCCGGGGTCGGGAAGCGGCCCTTCCACACAGGGCAGCGCGCCCCAGTGGCCGGGGTCACTGGGGTAGCCCACCTCTGTGGGGTCTATTGGCCCATTGGGGTAGTGGGACACCATTGAGGGGAGTGTGGTGCCCAGGGGAGGGGAACTTGGGCCCTCCCTGCTCCTCTGAGTCCCAGCCCAGGGCCCTGGCAGTTGTGGGGGTGCTCACCACCGAGTCAGCAGGGATCCTCCCAAAACACACGGACCGGTTCCCCCTTTCACTCACCAGAGAAGATTCTAAGTCCCCTGGGCTGCTTCCTCCCCTTTCTCCCTCAGCAAAGCACCACGTTTCCCCCAGGTCTCTGGGGTCCTCCAGTAGCCTAGCTCCCACCGGCACAGTCTCTCCCCGGGGCTCATCAGGCAGTCTGGTGTCCACCTGGGCCGCTGTGTGCCTTGCTCCTGGGGTCAGGGCCTGCAGCCACTCCCTGGGGACAGTCTGTGTCCTCTCCCTTCAGCAGACCACCTACACTGAGCTGGGCTGCTTCCTTTTATACTCCGCCTCCAGGCTGAGCATGCCCAGCATGGTCGGAGGGGCGGGGCTTCCTCAGCCCGCAAAGCACGGTTAACCCTACTGGTGCGGCATAGGTACACCCTGTCACAGTCCCCCTCAAAGGAGTGTATTATTATTATATATTCATTTGCATTACAGTAGCACATGGGGTCTCAATCGTGGATCAGAGCCCCATTGCGGTAGCTGTAAAACACATAACAAAAGAGAGACCCTGCCCCAAAGAGCTCACAATCAAAGCAGCAGTAGACATGCCGCCTCTGTGTACTGAGGAGCTCTGGGAGGCATTCACTCCGAGGCAGACTTCTTCCTGGTCTGCTGCCTGGGTTGGTGTAGCTCTGTTCCAACGTTAATGCAGGACTGTGTCTGAAGCGCACAACCTAGCCCTAAATGGCGAGTGACTGTTCTCTGAAATCTTCCATTACACTAGTGAAAGGCATACGAATCAGTGACGTGAGATGTGTGCCAGAGGGAGGGACACAAATTATTCATGCAGGCATCTGAAAATAATGTGGAATTCCTTCCTTCCATATCAATAGCTCTCCCGTAACACCCCCTGTTACAGGATCCTGAATTTCTGATATGAACAAATTTCATCAGTAAAAGTTGAGAGGGCCCCGTATTTATGTTGAACAGAGGTAGCTTTGGGACCAAAATGAGAGACGTCCTTCAAACAGAGGTACATTTGTAAGGTGTATGCTTGCTGAAGAAACTTTACACTGAAGAGGTACTTTCATATTGTATGAAACTTTCAAATTTAGGTTTCAGCATTTTTCAGTATGCTTCTTATTGGGTGAGTTTCTCTGAGTTGTCTTATGCAGGAGGTCAGACTAGATGATCATAATAGTCCCTTCTGGCCTTAAGTCTATGAATGGCAGCCCCAACTACATACTGCAGTTAAAGTCACAAAGGTGTTATTACTATCTTTGTGTTCATGCACGTGTACTTTACCAAACTATCCATTTTTGGCTGAAATTACCCAGGCCCGCAGGGTCTCTGCTAGAAAGTCCCCCCTTTTTTAAGGATTGAGTGAAGTCATTTCACACATTTCCAAATCCATCAGCTGGCTGGGGGAAAAGGTACATTTTTTTTTTACTGGAAAAAATGACAGGGTTTTTTTTAGACAGGGCTACAGAAAAAAATGTCTCAAACTTGCCATGGTCCTAATAGACTTCAGAATGACTGAGTTTGAAAAGCAAAGCTGGTTTTGATTCAAGATAGATAATGACCTTTTAAAATTGCACTTTGAGCGTGTGCAGTTGGTGTTTCCATTTCTAAGTCTGTAGGTGAGCACTTCGACAACACCGTTGCAAACACGTGTGCAAACAACATTATTCACCAGGTTAGTCCCATTGAGCTCCTTGTGACTCCTCCTGTACCTAGAGTTACTTCCTTGCATAAGTGTGTGCAGGAAAGGGGCCTAAAAGCCCGATCCTTCTCTCTTTGACAACAGCAAAGCTCCCATTGACTGGGCCCATGAAGAGGGATGTAAACGGGTGTGCATGGCGTAGGTACTATGGTTATGAATACAGTATAAGAATCAGTATATAGAAGACACACAGCTAGTTAAGGGCTGGATCCTGTCGCTGCTCCACCCGCACAACTCCCATTGAACTCAACACCAACGCTGAGCCACTTCTCTGCCAACAAAACCTGAGACCATCCCTATTCACACACCACCAGGAAAGTCTGGGGTTGCTATGTGACTTGATGCTTAGCAGTCACCACTTGTATAGCTATAAATAGCTATAAGTATTTGGGGCATGTGAAAAGGGAGAGGTTAAATAATTAATCCCATTCTGATGATGTAATGTTCCCTTCTGGCGTTAAAATTGATTAATTTTAGGATGATCATTTCATTGTCACGTGAAAAAAAATAACTTTTTTGAAGTATTATGGGAGATTTGATGCAAATCAGTAATAGAATATTAAAAGCTCTAGTTTACAATGTGTTCCTTGAAGTATATTCCTTCTCCTATGACACTTAGTATCACTTGTACCAACATGTTTACATCTGTTAGCGGGAAAACCAAGATGTAAATTATTTATATGGTTCCAGGATGTATTAAATCAACCATCACCAATATTGGCAAACAAGATTATTTTTATGAGTGTCCTGCCTCAAAGTACAAAATTATGCATTGATTTCCCAATAATGTAACTGGGAAGAAGGATTATGTACATCCAATTAACCTGGTCAGTTTAGTGGCAAAGGACATTTTTGGTTATATAGTAACATAGCACATGGCTAAACTGTGGTTCAATCAAGGTTTAAAACAAAAGTTATCAGATGGAGCATTAGTGAAAAATCTTGCCATGGTAAGGGTGCCCCTGGTTTCTTAACTCAGGTCTGGCAATTAAACTACTGGTCAATCTCTCCACCCCCTTTGTGTGTCCTGTTAAATTTGCTTTTATTCCTTGTATGCCGTTCTAGTGACTGCTGGCAAATTCAGTCCTGGAATTGGCCTCCTTCAGAGCCAATCCTATTCGTTAGATCACTTGGCCAATTGATTGTAAAGAGATGATGCCTAAAACCTGTTCAAAGTGCTTTAGAGCAGGTTCCAAGAGTGTTTTTTTGTCCATGAAGCCAAATTCTAAGTCAAATGCCTTACAACCCCTCACAACGCAGTGCAAGGAATTGCTCTTCCTGATGCTACATCTGTGAACACTGTGGAGCCCAATAGCATGGGATTGAATTTACAGCATATCTTTAAGAGAGAGATCCAGATTACTGAGAAAAGATTTATTTCTTTGAACCAAATCTCAGTTTTGTTCAGAAATTCACACATACACCAAAACCTGATATTTAGAAAGATATTTGACAAGTCATCATAAACAGGCAGGATTTAAGATGGCAAGCCTGTACTTAATGCCACCATTATTATTTGTATTATGGAAGCACCTAGGTGCCTCAACTGAGATCAGACCCTACTGTGCTAGTCTCTGTACAGACACACAGTAAGAGACGAGCCCCAAAGAATGTACAGCCTCAACACACAAGATAGATTAAGTGGGGAAGGGGAAGCAGAGGCACAGAGAAGGGAAGTGACTTGCCCCAGGTCACACAGCAAGTCAGTGGCAGAGACAGGAATAGCATAGGTCCCAGTCCAGTGTCCTGTCCACTGGATAACCCTACTTAGGACCCAATTCATGAAGTTTAAGGCCAGGAGGCATCATCTAGTCTGACCTCCCCTGTGTCACAGGCCACCAGCACCTGCACACTAAACCCAACAACTGAAGTTAGACCAAAGTATTACAGTCCACATGAGACTAAGAATATAAGAATGGGTCAGCTCAATGGACCATCTAGCCCAGTATCCTGTCTTCCGACAGTGGTCGTTGTGAGATGCTTCAGAGGGTGTGAACAGAACAGGGCAATTATTGAGTGATCCATCCCCTGTCATCCAGTCTCAGCTTCTAGCAGCCACAGGTTTAGGAACACCCAGAGCACGCAGTTGCATCCCTGACCATCTTGACTAATAGTCATTAATGGGCCTATCCTCCATGAACTTATCTAGTTCTTTTTTGAACCCTGTTATACTTGTGGGCTTCACAACATCCCCAGCAATGAGTTCCACAGTTTGATGTTGCGTTATGTGAAGAAGTACTTCTTTCTGTTTGTTTTAAACCTGCTGCCTATTAATTTTCTTGAGTGACCCTGGTCCTTGTGTTACGTGAAGGAGTAAATAACACTTCCCTATTCACTTTATCCTTTCCATTCATGATTTTATAGACCTCTGTCTAAACTATTATGTGCTGAGAGATGGGTGTCATCAACTCTTACTGAAGTTAATGGGAGTTTAGGGCACTCAGTATCTCCTATGATCAGTCTGTTAAACTGATGATGTGATAATAGCAAGTTGCCAGATCATACCTGTGATCATGTTAGCAATGTGGAGATGTTGCCATAGCCAGCCCACAAGACAAAAAAATATCATCTTGGCACCGTTGATCCCAGGCATCTTGTTAATCGAGAAGACACATTGACCAAGGCGTGTTGAGTGCCTTGCCCTTAGCCACATAGTAAGTCAGTGGCAGAGCTGGAACTTGACCCTAAGTCTCCTAATGTTCAGTTCCGTGCTCTGGACAGCAGACAATGCTGCTTCCCATTAAGTATCTTAATTTTTTAAAAAATCTGACTAGCTAACGACTTTGTGAAATGGTCAACCGAGAAGAGCTCTGTCATTTGATTTACAGCTAGCTGATAAACAGCAGCATGTGGGTGAATATGTGCAAAAGGAGGAAACCATCCTCCTGGTACACTTCCCACTAGTCTTTGTAGTTCATTGCCTGTACTACAACTCTGATTTGAATTTCTCCTAGCCAGCTAATCTGCTGAAACCTTAATAATCTTCCCACAAGAGGGGGGAAAACCCCTCTGTGTGGCTCCTGTCCTCCATAAGATGACATCTAAGCAGTAGAAAGTCCAACAGTCTTCTCATCCCCTTGAAAGGTTCATGTCTCCAAAGGAACTTATGGAGAACTTGGTGATGGAACATTTGAAAGAGACCTTTTGCTATTCTGCAACTTCTTCAACCATTTCCATGCCCTTTCAATATTCCACTTGGACATCGATCCAAGAGTTTTAAGATGAGTTTTGCTTTGTTTTTCAGTAACTGGCTCCAGATTTAAGCATGCTTAAAAGACATTAGCTCACTGTACTTTAGGTTCCAGCCTGCTCCGTGATGCAGTACTCAGGGCTTCAGACAAAAGGGGTCGTAGCATCATGTCCTGTTTAACCTCATGTTAGTTAACACCTTAAGGTCATGTTCTAACAATGCCTAATTTTTTAGTGAGGACAAGCTTAGGACCAACAAAATGCATCCTGGCTGAGATGCTGGTACAGTAGCAGAGAGCAATGATTAACCATATGATAGTGGGATGTAGAGAACTCTGCTATAAACATCCAGGTCACAATCCAGGAAAGCACTTAAGCATTTACTTAACTCTAAGCACATGACTTAGCATATGCTTAAATGATTTCCTGAATTGGGGCCCTAGCTACAAGATCATACAGCAAACAGTCATAGCTGGAAAGAAAATATTTTTGCTGTTGGTCTGAATTTTCTCTGTGAAAAACAAGCTTCTACTTTTCTAAGTTGGATAGATTGCAAACTTCTGGAAATTCTCTCCTCCTCTTCCCGCACTGCCCTGAAGACTGCAACGTTCAGGACCTTGATACAGCCCTGTGATTCTGGTTATCATTGATAACAGCATCTGTGGTCATGTGGAGGAAAACAGACAGTAGACAAATGGAAGCAGTGTAGCTGTTGACCTAAGCAAAGGCCCTGACATCAGTCTTTTAGTAAGGTGGAAAAGAAGACACCGCTGATATTTTTAGAAAGCAGGATGCTGGGGGAAGTTACCTCATGCTCAAAGTCTCTGGTTTTCATCATTTTATAATGTGCAGGTTTTAAAAAAATATCAGAATTGCATCTTCTTAATTCTCTCCATTTCCTTGTTTATCTCCTGGCCCTTTCCCCATCCTGTTTTCAGAACATTATTACTCAGGAGCTTTAAACAGAAGCTAGCTCAATAACCTTTCGCTTGTTTTACCCTGCAAGGCAGCTGTCGCACTTGGGGATAGAGTTGGGATAGAATTTCAGGTTAACGAATGGAAATCAGACGGAGACGAAAGATGAAGGGTGAGATTTTCACAAGCACTCAGCATTCATCTAACTCTGCTCTCATTGAAGTCAGTAGTAAAACTCCTATTAGCCTAATTCTCCTCCCTTGAAATCAATAGCAAAATGGCCAATAGATTCAAGGGGAGTAGAGTTAGACCAGTGCTGAGTGAACAATTTACCACATGGGCCTGATTCAAAGCACACTGAAATCAATAGACCTTTATTTACTCCAATTGGCTTTAGATCAAGCCCTGGGAGCTCACAAGTATTTGTTTTTAACAGGGTCCAATTTAGACTGGAAATGATGGATGCCACTGAATCTGCAAATACTATTCTCCTTGTTTCTACAGTGGTAGTGCCAAAGGCTAGTGCTGATCAGTGATGGGGGCCAGTGTACCAGGCACTGTACAAACACTACACAAAGACAGCCCCTGCCACAGAGAGCTCAGAGTCAAAATGCTCCACCCAGCTGCTTTCCTTACCAAGTGAAAACTGTCATCCCAAATTCTGCTTGGCCACAAGATTCTCTCCATCTCCAAAAGGGAACAAATCATTCTGTGATTGTTTGTCTTTCATAATTAACTCAATTTTTTACAGCATTTCCATAGAGCATCTCCGCATGGCCATTCAGTATTTATTATTTGTGTTATGGTAGCACGAAGACACCCCAATAATATCCGGGGCCCATTGTGCTAGGCATCACGCAAACTGTCAAACACAGTTCCTGTGCCAAAGAGGCTATAATCTAAATAGACAAGACAGACAAAGGAAGGGAGAGGAAACAGAGGTAGAGAGAAATATGAAATGACCTGCCTAAGGGCACACAGTAGCTCTGTGATAGAGTGCAGAACAGAACGAGGGTCTTCTGCATCCTACTCCAGTATCTTACCCTCAAGGCCACCTAACAATTTAGCATTAACACTGATAAGATGAATGGGGATGGGGTGAGGGAGTTCACCTGTCTCAGTCATTTTTTCCAGCTGTCTGCAGACTCAGGAAGACAAGACTAAATTGGTAATACTCTGTTTTTGTTTTCATTTGCAATCATGAGGGCCAGAAATATCCTTTTTTTCTCTTTTTTTAAGAAAATGAAAGCTTAGGGCACATCTACACATCCAGTGACCCTCCCCACCCAGGCTGACAGGCTCTGGCTCTTGCGGCTTGCATTACCGCCCTAAGAGTAGTTGTGCAGACAGCACTTTGAAGTTGTGGCTGGAGTTCTGAAGCCTAGGGAGTGGGGTGAGCTTCATTGTCCAAGGTCCAGCCTGAGCTGCAACATCGACACAGCTATTTTTAGTGTGGTGGGACAAGACCTGCTTTCCCAAGTCTGTCGACCCAGTCCTGGAGGCGCACTGCTGTGAGCTGTATAGACATGCCTTTAGTCTGCAGATTCTGAGTGTGCTGTCTGGGCCAAAGCAGGCTGGCATTGGCTCATGGACCAGGTGTTTGACACCTGAAAGCCTGCATAGAGAATTCACTGAGCTGTGTGCCGCTATATGACACTGGTATTTACAACTGATTCAAAAATAACAAGGAACTCGCACAGTACTTCTTATGCAGGCTGAGCTGTCTGAAAACCGGCTGTGAATTGGCAGGGCTTCCACTCACTCCACAAAGTGCAGTTTGAGCCCGGCTTTTGGCATTAGCATCACAAGTAAATTAAACCCCGACATTTATCATTACAATTCAGTGCTATCTGTTTGGCACTTAAACCCCCTTGTGAATGACTGTGTGATCAGTTTATATCGCAGCTTAACTACTTACCATTATCCAGTCACAAATTTTGAAAGTAATTCTTCTGCTACCAGGGGAGTTTTGGTGTTGGAGATAAACAGCTGTTGCTTACAACTGTGATTAATTGGCATATAGACATCTCCAGTAACTATAACCTCTCCTGTGCAAAATGAATGTATCTGAAAGCCTTAGGGTTTGTCTACACTGCAGTTAAACCCCCACGGCTGGCCTGTGTCACCTGACTCGGGCTGAAGGGCTATAAAATAGCAGTGTAGACAGCCAGCCCCTGGGACCTTCCTCCCCCACTGGGTCTCAGAGCTTGGGGTCCAGCTAGGGTTGCCAACTTTGGTTGGATGTATTCCTGGAGGTTTCATCAGACGAGAGACGCCGGGACAATGCTGGAGGGTTGGCAACCCTAGCTACAGCCCAAGCCCCGACGTCTACACTGCAGTTTTATAGCCCTGCAGTCCAAGCTCCAGGAGCTCAAGTCAGCTGACACGGGCCAGCTGCAGGTGTTTAACTGTAGTGTAGACATACCCTTAGAGTACAATCCCTGCACAAAGTATCTGTAACTAGAGCGCCAAATTTGTCCTTTTCTTCACATCCATGGGTTCCACTGACTTCAGTGATGGCTGCAAACTTTGGTCCTACATTGGGTATGTTATGTCATCTTTAAGGCTCCAGTACAGGAAAGCACTTAAGCACATGCTTAACTTTAAGCACAGGAGTAGTTCTGTTAACTACTGTAGTGACTAAAATTAAGGATGTGCTTTGTTGAATTGGGACCAAATTCCTGTCCACTATAAAATGTGCAGTAACTATTCATGTGCCCCTTTGAGCCACTATATTTTAAGGGTCGAAATGTCTAGTCGGTTAAATTGAATGCCATGTATACAAACAAAATTGAGGAATCTCAGTCATTCCTTGAAAAAGAGGAAACGCTTGAAAAAGAGGAAACGCTCCCTTTGCATAATGGCTGACAGAGCTTTCTAAGGGGGGCAGGGGAGGAGATGAAAAATAAAATCTCCCAGAGAGCAGCCAGCAGCAGGAAAAATCATGGGGTTTATTTGGCTTGATTCTTAGAGTGAGGAGCAAATTAGAGCTTTAAAGTCCAAATTTTGTCGAGCATTAAAGTACATGCCTACATGCTTTTTGCTGAATAGGAATGGACTGCTGCATTGAGGCCTATGCAAAGAACCCCTAGAAACCATGTCACTCCTGCAGCTGCCCTACTGATGTTTCGGGTGTCGCATATAAATAAAAGAAATTGGCTATTCGGATGAGTTCTTGCTGGAGGGGTATCATGTAAATCATTTAGCTGGCTGTGGCCCAGAGGCTTCATTTCCTCCCGTACTGGGGAGCTGTGCAGTTCTATAGGTATAATTTGTACCTGTCTGTCAATAGATAAGAGAAGCAGTGCTTGAGGAAAGGATTTGCACAACAGCACACAGCCCGCGGGCTGGAGGAGGGGATGGTTTGGCTTCAGACGCACACTGCCAGGCAGTTTTTTCTAGGCATCTGCATGGATGGGTGCAAATGTTCCTTCATCATTTGCTCCTGTGCTTTTGTTTAGTTAATTGTGTCCTCTCAACCACACTGCTGTCCCTGAGGTGAGCTATGCAAAACCAGTCAACTATGTGTGCAATTATCATCTCATTTCATTCGTTCTAATGTTAGTTGATTAAACCCAATTTTTCAACTCAGTCCTGTTTGTCTGTTAAATTGCTGAAACCAGAGTTCAGAACAATCCTGTGCTGTGTGGCTGATTTTTTTTATAGCCCTGTTAGTTGTAGCACTGTTGTATTAGGGGGGAGGGATAGCTCAGTGGTTTGAGCATTGGCCTGCTAAACCCAGGGTTGTGAGTTCAAAAATTGGGGATTGGTCCTGCTTTGAGCAGGGGGTTGGACTAGATGACCTCCAGAGGTCCCTTCCGACCCTGATATTCTATGATTAACCATCAAATGACTATTAAACTTTACAAACTTCTCTAAAAAGAACAGGAGGACTTGTGGCACCTTAGAGACAAATAAATTTATTTGAGCATAAGCTTTCGTGAGCTACAGCTCACTTCATCGGATGCATGCCGTGGAAAATGCAGTGGGGAGATTTTATATACACAGACAACATGAAACAATGGGTGTTACCATACACACTGTAACGAGAGTGATCAGGTAAGGTGAGCTATTACCAGCAGGAGAGAAAAAAAACCTTTTGTAGTGATAATCAAGGTGGGCCATTTCCAGCAGTTGACAAGAACCGGTGAGGAACAATGGGGGGAGGGGGGACGGGAAATAGTTTTACTTTGTGTAATGACCCATCCACTCCCAGTCTTTATTCAAGCCTAAGTGAATTGTATCCAGTTTGCAAATTAATTCCAATTCAACAGTCTCTCATTGGAGTCTGTTTCTGAAGTTTTTTTGTTGAAGAATTGCCACTTTCAGGTCTGTAATCGAGTGACCAGAGACATTGAAGTGTTCTCTGACTGGTTTTTGAATGTTATAATTCCTGACGTCTGATTTGTGTCCATTTATTCTTTTGTGTAGAGACTGTCGGGTTTGGCCAATGTACATGGCAGAGGGACATTGCTGGCACATGATATCACATTGGTAGATGTGCAGGTGAACGAGCCTCTGATAGTATAGCTGATGTGATTAGACCCTATGATGGTGGCTCCTGAATAGATATGTGGACACAGTTGGCAACGGGCTTTGTTGCAAGGATAGGTTCCTGGGTTAGTGGTTCCGTTGTGTGGTGTGTGGTTGCTGGTGAGTATTTGCTTCAGGTTGGGGGGCTGTCTGTAAGCAAGGACTGGCCTGTCTCCCAAGATCTGTGAGAGTGATGGGTCGTCCTTCAGGATAGGTTGTAGATCCTTGATGATGCGTTGGAGAGGTTTTAGTTGGGGGCTGAAGGTGATGGCTAGTGGCGTTCTGTTATTTTCTTTGTTGGGCCTGTCCTGTAGTAGGTAACTTCTGGGGACTCTTCTGGCTCTGTCAATCTGTTTCTTCACTTCAGCAGGTAGGTATTGTAGTTGTAAGAACACTTGATAGAGATCTTGTAGGTGTTTGTCTCTGTCTGAGGGGTTGGAGCAAATGCAGTTGTATCGTAGAGCTTGGCTATAGACAACGGATCATGTGGTGTTGTCTGGATGAAAGATGGAGGCATGTAGGTAAGTATAGCGGTCAGTAGATTTCCAGTATAGGGTGGTGTTTATGTGACCATCGCTTATTAGCACTGTAGTGTCCAGGAACTGGATCTCTTGTGTGGACTGGTCCAGTCTGAGGTTGATGGTGGGATGGAAATTGTTGAAATCATGGTGGAATTCCTCAAGGGCTTCTTTTCCATGGGTCCAGATGATGAAGATATCATCAATGTAGTGCAAGTAGAGTAGGGGCATTAGGGGACGAGAGCTGAGGAAGCGTTGTTCTAAATCAGCCATAAAAATGTTGGCATACTGACGGGCCATGCGGGTACCTGTAGCAGTGCCACTGATTCGAAGGTACACATTCTCCCCAAATGTGAAATAGTTATGGGTGAGGACAAAGTCACAAAGTTCAGCCACCAGGTTTGCCGTGACATTATCGGGGATACTGTTCCTGACGGCTTGTAGTCCATCTTTGTGTGGAATGTTGGTGTAGAGGGCTTCTGCATCCATAGTGGCTAGGATGGTGTTTTCAGGAAGATCACTGATGGATTGTAGTTTCCTCAGGAAGTCAGTGGTGTCTCGAAGATAGCTAGGAGTGCTGGTAGCATAGGTCCTGAGGAGGGAGTCAGACAATCCTGCTGTCAGGGTGCCAATGCCTGAGATGATGGGGCGTCCAGGATTTCCAGGTTTATGGATCTTGGGTAGCAGATAGAATACCCCTGGTCGGGATTCTAGGGGTGTGTCTGTGCGGATTTGTTCTTGTGCTTTTTCAGGGAGTTTCTTGAGCAGATAGTGTAGTTTCTTTTGGTAACCCTCAGTGGGATCAGAGGGTAATGGCTTGTAGAAAGTGGTCTTGGAGAGCTGCCTAGCAGCCTCTTGTTCATATCCTGACCTATTCATGATGATGACAGCACCTCCTTTGTCAGCCTTTTTGATTATGATGTCAGAGTTGTTTCTGAGGCTGTGGATGGCATTGTGTTCTGCATGGCTGAGGTTATGGGGCAAGTGATGCTGCTTTTCCACAATTTCAGCCTATGCACGTCAGCGGAAGCACTCTATGTAGAAGTCCAGTCTGTTGTTTCGACCTTCAGGAGGAGCCCACCCAGAATCCTTCTTTTTGTAGTCTTGGTAGGAAGGTCTCTGTGGGTCAGTATGTTGTTCAGAGGTGTGTTGGAAATATTCCTTGAGTCGGAGATGTCGAAAGTAGGATTCTAGGTCACCGCAGACCGCAATATCTTATAGGGAACTGTATCATGTTCGTGGGGGTGGAGGGGCAGAAGGAGAGGCCCCGAGATAGGACAGATTCTTCTGCTGGGCTAAGAATATAGCTAGATAGATTAACAATGTTGCTGGGAGAGTTAAGGGAACCACTGTTGTGGGCTCCTTGTGGCATATAGTAGTTTAGATAGTTTAGTGTCCTTTTTCTTTTGTAGAGAAGCAAAGTGTGTGTTGTAAATGGCTTGTCTAGTTTTTGTAAAGTCCAGCCATGAGGAAGTTTGTGTGGAAGGTTGGTTCTTTATGAGAGTATCCAGTTTTGAGAGCTCATTCTTAATCTTTCCCTGTTTGCTGTATAGGATGTTGATCAGGTGGTTCTGGCAACCTTCCAGCCAGAGTATTTATGTTTTTATCTAACTTTTATCTAACCGTATGTGTGCCATGTGTTGCCTGATCCTTTTGAATGGTTAATAATAATTGTATCAATTGCCAATTTATACTAATTTAATGAGCTGGAGGTACTAGGGTTCTTGTCCCTGAATCAGGCTCCACAGAATTAAAACTAACAAGTTCAATATCTTATAGGGAGCCCCGGGCTGTCTGGCAAAGACACTCACACTGAGGGCAAAGCCAAGCCTTAGCCACTATTATTAACACAATTAATAAACACAAGACAACTCCAGACCACATAAACAAATAGCAGTAATGCAGTATTAGGGATATCTTTGGTGTCATCCTCTCCATATGCTCATATACTTACATTTACTCACACCCTTCCTTTGGGACCTGGTGGTGAGAGACATGCGTGTTTCTGGCATGCCAAATGAGTCTGATGGTCCAGAACCCCAACACCCAAAGGTTGGTGGTAGATAACAATGAAGATCTGACGGGTCAATGATGGAAAGCTATTCCACGCCACATGGTGGTTCGGCCTATGATAGTGCCTGGGCACTATCATGAGTAATTCAGAGGCCCAGCCTTCCATGTGCAAATCTAATTTCCTCTCCCTCATAATATTGGGGTGCACTTATCCTATAGGTTAACATATTAGTGCCTGTTTGCCCATTATCATATACATCACCTGTTGCTAAAGCAAGTTTATGATTAAACCTCTATCAATGATTCTATCGTAAAATATCCAAGCCCAGTATCAGTTCAGTGTTCCTGTGGTTACATACCAGTTCCCATTCTTGAGCAAGCTATTCCCAGTTCCCCAAAATCTAGGATAACTGTCGAGCCATTTTATTATGTTAAGGGTGATAGGCCTATTTTACTTATGCTATCATGAATAAGCCAATGTCTTACAGGATACCGGCCTGTAGGTTCCTTGCGTTACTGCTGAATATAGTAAAAGGCTGAGCTAGCTCTGTGGGTACACATGAAACATAACACTTCCCCTGTGTGTACCAGGGACCTGATTATCTCACCTGATCCATGCACAACCGGCAGAGAACAACGAGAAATCAAATTAAAACACCTTTCGTTCCCATGCTGTTCCTAAAAGGCTCTCAGGTTTTGGATATGGGAGGATTTCGGGGGGGGGGGGGGGGAGGGGAGGCTCATACCAAAACAATCATACAAAGATTAGTATTAGAGGCTTTGTGTTATCTTGCTAATTATATGGATTTTTAAGCAACTGAACTGTATTTAACACCTTTTAAGGGCTGTTCAAGTTTGGAGGCTGGTATAAATTCTGTGGAGCAGGTGGCACTTTTCTTGGAGGTAGGGAGAACAGGTACAGAAGTTATGACTACTTCAAGCCCTGCTGTGCTTAAGAGCCCAAGGCTCTTTAGAAAGGTTAGTTTCCCCAACAGAGAACTTGTTAAGAATCTTTGATTTCAAGGAAACTGGAATCTGTGCAAGCCAAGGTGAAGTTGTGATGTCTCTTTAAGAGGTTCCCTACCCAAAAAGCCTGGGAGAAGAGCAGCAGTATGGGCCTGAGTCCAACATGGGTACTGGCTTATTGTTTGGGGATCACAGAAGGGCCCGCCTTCATTTCCTGTATCCAAAGGAAAGGGCTGCCGGCACACAGGCAAGAGGATTGCGGCTTGGGGAGGGCAAAGGTGTCATTGTGTTTTGTTTGGACTTTCCCTTATCCTACAGGGAGAGGACATTCCTAAGCTGGCCAGAGGGTGCAATTAATCTTCCCTACCAGCTCAGGAGGAAATTGAAGCATAGGTAGGCAGAGAAACTGAGGTAGCGGCTGCCTCTCACCACAGGATGAGGGGATAGCTCCGGGACAGGGAGGAACTGTTCAGTGCCGCTTTAGTGAGAAACATTGGGTTCTCCAAGGAGGGGGTAGGCTAGAAGGAACAAAGTCAGTCATGACCTAAGAGGGAATACACTGAGGTGCTAGCACAGGAGGGCTCTGGTTGGAAAGGGCAGACGAAATGGAAGACAACAAAAGAGAAGGCACTGTGACACCATGGTGACTGGTGCAATATGAATCTATACGTGGATTGAATTTGTAGGAAAACCTCTGTTGGGTGAGTGATACTTACAGACTCTTTCTTTGAAGAGCAAAGAAAGTTGTTCAGGGAACCTTCCAGGCCCGTATCCATATCTTTATTTGAGAGAACAATGAATGGTGCAAACTGTGGACTTTTGACATGTCAGTTTACTGCAGGCATCCTTTCCCCTTGCCACCCATTGACTCTTGTTATGTTTATGGTTATGGTTTTGTATGCAAGACTAAAGAGCCCCTTAATATCATAGACCATCTCCCTGCATTGGTACTTCCAGACTGTTGTCAAGTTACCTCTTAACCTTTCTCTTCAATGAGCTAAATAGATGGAGCCCCTGCATTCTCTCCATTGGAAGATGTGTTTTCCAGACCTCCGATCTTTTTAATAGCACAAAAGGCCATTCTGGCAGCTGGGGATCTGCACAATATCATTTCTCTGACCACGCCCCTATGTTTTATGGAGGTGTCACTATACCTCTGGGAGTTTACACTGGCTTTATGGAGTGTTTGTGTCACTGGAGTGCTGCAGAATGGCCAGATCGCAATGGAAAGTCAGGCCCCAGGAGTTCATGTGGACTGCAAAGTATCTGAGAACTGTAGTCACACCAGTGAGACAGCATGGCCAATGTGTTTAAAATTAGTATGTTCTTTGGTTAAAGAAAAAGGTTTGGGTCTTGAAATAGTTGAAAATAAAATATTCAGAAGTAATAATGTAATTAAAGCTTTGGTGCGCAAAGGGACCTTTTTCATTTAGTTAAATGCATCTGGAATTTGAGTGAGAAGTTATTTTTCAACAGATACCTAATTTTTCTTTTCAACAGTAAGAAGGGGAAATGACACTATTCTTTAGTCATTCAGAGTGCAAGCAGCACCAGGCATAGTCCAGTAAGTTTGGAGCCTGGTATGGAGAGCCTAACTTTACCAAGACATGTTTCCAAGTGTCATAAATATAAAGGGAAGGGTAACCACCTTTGTATACAGTGCTATAAAATCCCTCCTAGCCAGAGGCAACATCCTGTTACCTGTAAAGGGTTAAGAAGCTCAGCTAACCTGGCTGGCACCTGACCCAAAGGACCAATAAGGGGACAAGATACTTTCAAATCTGGGGGGCGGGAAGGGTTTTGTTTGTGCTCTTTGCTTACGTGGTTGTTCTCTCTTGGGACTGAGAGAGGCCAGACAGAAATCCATCTTCTCCAACCCATCCTAATCCAAGTCTCCAATATTGCAACCAGTCTAGGTAAGCCAGGCAAGGTGGATTAGTTTATCTTTTGTTTTATGTGAATTTTCCCTGTGTTAAAAGGGAGGTTTATTCCTGTTTTCTGTAACTTTAAGGTTTTGCCCAGAGGGGGATCCTCTGTGTTTTGAATCTGAATACCCTGTAAAGTATTTTCCATCCTGATTTTACAGAGATGATTTTTACCTTTTTTTTTTTTAAATGAAATCCTTCTTTTAAGAACCTGACTGATTTTTCCATTGTTCCAAGATCCAGGAGTTTGGGTCTTTGATGATTTTGTAACCAATTGGTTAGGATATTATTCTCAAGCCTCCCCAGGAAAGGGGGTGTGTAGGGCTTGGGGGGATATTTTGGGGTTAGACATCTCCAAGTGGTCTCTTTCCCTGTTCTTTGTCTAAAACGTTTGGTGGTGGCAGCATACTGTTCGAGGACAAGGCAAAGTTTGTACCTTGGGGAAGATTTTAACCTAAGCTGGTAAGGATAAGCTTAGGGGGTCTTTCATGGGGGTTCCCACATCTGTACCCTAGAGTTTAGAGTGGGGAAGGAACCCTGACACCAAGGCATGTGTTTCTCCAGTTAATTTGCTGAGCCCCTCACAGTCATTCCTTGAGGGCCCTAGAGAGGGCACATAGCTGTATTCCCTGAATGGTCTTTTTCTTCTCCTTCCTTTAAGTGATGGGAACCAGTTCTCCCAGCAGGATGCCTCCGATGGCTGAATTCCATTGCTGCACTGGGGCCCCCTTCTGACACAAAGGAGCTGCAGAGGAGGCCTGTGGCCCTCCCCAGGAATACCCACAGTGGACGGAGCCACAATTCTAGACGCAGAGCTAGATCTGCCCTGCTTCCCCAGTAGCCCCAGATGCCAGGGACATTCTACTGTGGGTCAGGAGTGTGCTGAAGGAGGCAGAGGTGTGGCTGGGGCAGAGTTTTCCAGGGGTGATTCCAGTGCCCCTCTAAAGCCCCACGGGTGCCATTGCAACAGGGCTACATGCCACTTAGGGCAGCAAGCTTCTCCTTTCTGTTCCTGAGCTGGCAAAGGAAGGCTGTATGGTTATAGCAGGCAACTGAGAGTGTGGACTCCTAGGTTTTATTCTTGGTTTTGACATGCTACATGACATTGGTCAAGGGACTTAGGTTTTCCAAATCCTCAAAGGTAGTGTCCCAAGTTACACAGATTTCAGAGGAAGTTAGGAGCCTGAATACTTTTGAGAATGTGGGCCCCTGTGCCTCAGGGTAGGCAGCTGTAAAGTGGATATATAATGCTTTCCGCCCTGTCTGGACATTGAAGAGCATAGTTAATTAACATTTGTGAAGTGTTCTGAGAGTCTCCTTTGAGAGCCATTATCAAGTAGTAGTGAAAAAACCTGCAAACTCAGATTAGCACAACGTTGATGTAGGTGAGAGAGGGCGACACTCGCTTTACCTTGGGATAGTCTCACGTTATTTCAAGCTCTGTTTTCCTCTCTGCCCCTGGTGGATTTCTGTGCTATTTTTAAAATGCTAATGCCAACTAAAAATATAAGTCTGATTGTCAGGCTTCGTACAATAGCACTAATCCATGTTTCATCCTCTGCATATCTGTCCAGGTTAAGCACTCTTTGTGGACAGCTGAGTGTATTTAAGAACATTCCAACACAGTAGGAAGTTGCTATGAAAACACCTGTGTTGTGTAGACTAGAGCTGGTTGGGCATTTTTGTTGAAACATTTTTTTCATCGGAAAATGCAGATTCATCTACATTTCACAGGTTTCAGAGTAACAGCCGTGTTAGTCTGTATTCGCAAAAAGAAAAGGAGTACTTGTGGCACCTTAGAGACTAACCAATTTATTTGAGCATGAGCTTTCATGAGCTACAGCTCACTGTAAATAAAGCTCATGCTCAAATAAATTGGTTAGTCTCTAAGGTGCCACAAGTACTCCTTTTCTTTCTACATTTCACAGAAATGTATCATTTTTATGAGCCTTTCATCAGGAAAATTTCTCAGGTGCAGGATATGTGGGGGTGGAGGGAAGGGGTTGAAGAGAATGAAAGAGAGAGAGACCCCCTGTGACCAGAGTCCCGGGGGGGCGCCATCTGAGGTCCTCAATTAGAGTGAACTGCAGAGTATGGGGCAGACAATCCCCGAAGCTGGTGGATATTTTCAATACTTAGATTTACTAAGCCAGCACAAAACAGCTTCTTTATTACCTCACTGGTTGCACAGAAGCCAACAACACAGTTCCCTTAAAGTAACCCAGCCTCAAGCCTCCACCCAGATACCCATGTCAAGAATGATGAAGATTACTGAAAATCTTATTTCATCATATAAAAGAAAAGGTTCTACCAATCACAAAGGATCGGACACATTACCGCCCAGGTTAATGAATATTCCAGATCTCTCCCAAATCCACGCTCTCAGCCAATTCTTATTAACTAAACTAAAATTTATTAAAAAAAGAAAAGAGAGAAAGCATGGTTAAAAGATCAGTATACCTACAGATATGAGTTAAATTCTTGAGGTTCAGATTCATAGCAGAGATGGTGAGCTTTGTAGTTGCAAAGAGTTCTTTCAGAAATAGTCATAGAATCATAGAATATCAGGGTTGGAAGGGACCCCAGAAGGTCATCTAGTCCAACCCCCTGCTCGAAGCAGGACCAATTCCCAGTTAAATCATCCCAGCCAGGGCTTTGTCAAGCCTGACCTTAAAAACCTCTAAGGAAGGAGATTCTACCACCTCCCTAGGTAACGCATTCCAGTGTTTCACCTCCCTCTTAGTGAAAAAGTTTTTCCTAATATCCAATCTAAACCTCCCCCATTGCAACTTGAGACCATTACTCCTCGTTCTGTCATCTGCTACCATTGAGAACAGTCTAGAGCCATCCTCTTTGGAACCCCCTTTCAGGTAGTTGAAAGCAGCTATCAAATCCCCCCTCATTCTTCTCTTCTGCAGACTAAACAATCCCAGCTCCCTCAGCCTCTCCTCATAAGTCATGTGCTCTAGACCCCTAATCATTTTTGTTGCCCTTCGCTGGACTCTCTCCAATTTATCCACATCCTTCTTGTAGTGTGGGGCCCAAAACTGGACACAGTACTCCAGATGAGGCCTCACCAATGTCGAATAGAGGGGAACGATCACGTCCCTCGATCTGCTCGCTATGCCCCTACTTATACATCCCAAAATGCCATTGGCCTTCTTGGCAACAAGGGCACACTGCTGACTCATATCCAGCTTCTCGTCCACTGTCACCCCTAGGTCCTTTTCCGCAGAACTGCTGCCTAGCCATTCGGTCCCTAGTCTGTAGCGGTTCATTGGATTCTTCCGTCCTAAGTGCAGGACCCTGCACTTATCCTTATTGAACCTCATCAGGTTTCTTTTGGCCCAATCCTCCAATTTGTCTAGGTCCTTCTGTATCCTATCCCTCTCCTCCAGCGTATCTACCACTCCTCCCAGTTTAGTATCATCCGCAAACTTGCCGAGGGTGCAATCCACACCATCCTCCAGATCATTTATGAAGATATTGAACAAAACCGGCCCCAGGACTGACCCCTGGGGCACTCCACTTGACACCGGCTGCCAACTAGACATGGAGCCATTGATCACTACCCGTTGAGCCCGACAATCTAGCCAGCTTTCTACCCACGTTATAGTGCATTCATCCAGCCCATACTTCCTTAACTTGCTGACAAGAATACTGTGGGAGACCGTGTCAAAAGCTTTGCTAAAGTCAAGAAACAATACATCCACTGCTTTCCCTTCATCCACAGAACCAGTAATCTCATCATAAAAGGCGATTAGATTAGTCAGGCATGACCTTCCCTTGGTGAATCCATGCTGACTGTTCCTGATCACTTTCCTCTCATGTAAGTGCTTCAGGATTGATTCCTTGAGGACCTGCTCCATGATTTTTCCAGGGACTGAGGTGAGGCTGACTGGCCTGTAGTTCCCAGGATCCTCCTTCTTCCCTTTTTTAAAGATTGGCACTACATTAGCCTTTTTCCAGTCATCCGGGACTTCCCCCGTTCGCCACGAGTTTTCAAAGATAATGGCCAAGGGCTCTGCAATCACAGCCGCCAATTCCTTCAGCACTCTCGGATGCAACTCGTCCGGCCCCATGGACTTGTGCACGTCCAGCTTTTCTAAATAGTCCCTAACCACCTCTATCTCCACAGAGGGCTGGCCATCTCTTCCCCATTTTGTGATGCCCAGCGCAGCAGTCTGGGAGCTGACCTTGTTAGTGAAAACAGAGGCAAAAAAAGCATTGAGTACATTAGCTTTTTCCACATCCTCTGTCACTAGGTTGCCTCCCTCATTCAGTAAGGGGCCCACACTTTCCTTGGCTTTCTTCGTGTTGCCAACATACCTGAAGAAACCCTTTTTGTTACTCTTGACATCTCTTGCTAGCTGCAGCTCCAGGTGCGATTTGGCCCTCCTGATATCTTTCCTACATGCCCGAGCAATATTTTTATACTCTTCCCTGGTCATATGTCCAACCTTCCACTTCTTGTAAGCTTCTTTTTTATCTTTAAGATCCGCTAGGATTTCACCATTAAGCCAAGCTGGTCGCCTGCCATGTTTACTATTCTTTCGACTCATCGGGATGGTTTGTCCCTGTAACCTCAACAGGGATTCCTTGAAATACAGCCAGCTCTCCTGGACTCCCTTCCCCTTCATGTTAGTCCCCCAGGGGATCCTGGCCATCTGTTCCCTGAGGGAGTCGAAGTCTGCTTTCCTGAAGTCCAGGGTCCGTATCCTGCTGCTTACCTTTCTTCCCTGCGTCAGGATCCTGAACTCAACCAACTCATGGTCACTGCCTCCCAGATTCCCATCCACTTTTGCTTCCCCCACTAATTCTACCCGGTTTGTGAGCAGCAGGTCAAGAAAAGCTCCCCCCCTAGTTGGCTCCCCTAGCACTTGCGCCAGGAAATTGTCCCCTACGCTTTCCAAAAACTTCCTGGATTGTCTATGCACCGCTGTATTGCTCTCCCAGCAGATATCAGGAAAATTAAAGTCACCCATGAGAATCAGGGCATGCGATCTAGTAGCTTCCGTGAGTTGCCGGAAGAAAACCTCATCCACCTCATCCTCCTGGTCCGGTGGTCTATAGCAGACTCCCACCACTACTAGTCCACAGGCTATAGTCCAATGTTTATATTTCTGGGCAGTCCAGTCAGAACTGGGATCTCAGTCCTTGTGGCTTAGGCTTCCCCTGCATGAAACCTCAAGCAGATCTGAGATAAAAAGGGTTGGGACCCAAGGATCTTTTATACAATTTCAAGCCCCCTTTGACAACTCGGAGTCCCTTGGCTTACAATAGGTAATTAGGGTGATTTTGAAGTAAGTCCATCACCAGTACTTAGCTATATGAATTAACATAAGGCAATTGCCTGTTCCACTACCATTCACAGATGATTTGCTATACGTTTCAAAAAGGGAGGAATATAGTGTTTACAATTCATTTAAATGCTCGGATGTTCTTTTGATCTCTGAATTAACAGAATACAGCATAGAGAGGGACTGTTGATTACATTGTTGACCACTACCCATATGTATGTAAATACACAAACACAAACATTGTCTGCTCATATGTCTTTAAGGGTTGAATTTGAGTTATTTATCCTGCAGGATGTTTAACCCTTTGTGGGCACGCGTCACATCCCCCCACCACAGCCAGTAGCCCAGTGGTTACAGCGCTCACTTGGCATGTGGAAAACCTAGATTCATGTCCCTGCTCCAAATCAAGAAGAGCAGGATTTAAATGTGTGTCTCCATGGGTCAGTTTTATACTGGGCTATTGGCTATTGTGGCTGAGTCTCTCCACTGTATTTTGTCATAACAATTTTCAGAAGATCTCAGTATGATTCCGAGGCAGAATAAAAACCAAATTCCCAAATCTCAACATTCTTTGCAAAACGTAGCTTTTGTTCTCCGGCCAGCCCTAGCATTATACCCGCTTCCTAGCCAGACTGGCTGTTTCTCTAGGCCTGGTTGTCCAAAGCTGGCAAGTTTTGTACAGCGCCAACTGTGATTCTCAGAAGAAGAGAGCCACTGATTTTTCTACCCCATGTACTCTTCCCCAAGCAGCGGTGGGGGCAGGGCTGGGAGCTGCATAAACCTTGGCAGCTGTGGCAGGCCTAGGTGGCTGCTGCCCATGGATTTTACTCATATGCCACAGTGTGAGAACTGCTGACCCCAGGCTCAAATTCATCCAGAGCTGTCCAGAGCGGAGCTCCAGTAAATAGTTTCAAACGCCTCAGGGCGGAGGGCGTGAGAGTAGGGTTGCCAGGCATCTGGTTTTTGATCGGAATGCCTGGTCAAAAAGGGACCCTGGTGGCTCTGTCAGCACCGCCAACCGGGCCGTTAAAAGTCCGGTCGGCAGCGCCGCGGGGCTAAGGCAGGCTCCCTGCCTGCCCTGGCTCTGCACAGCTCCCAGAAGTGGCTGGCATGTCCCTGTGGCCCCTAGGCACATGGATGGCCAGGGAGGCTCCACACTCTGTCCCCACACCACGCCTCTGCCTATGAACCGGACATGTTGGTCGCTTCCCAGGATTCACCTGAGGTAAGCGCCACCTGGCCAGAGCCCGCACCTCAAACCTCCTCCTGCGCCCCAACCCCCTGACTCAGCCTGGAGTCCCCTCCCATACTCTGAACCCCTCGCCACTACCCCCCAGCCCAGAGCCCATCCTGCACCCCAAATCCCTCATCTCTGGCCCCACCCCAGAGCCTGCACCCCCAGCTGGAGCCCTCACCCCCTCCCAAACCCCAACCTCCTGCCCCAGCCTGGTGAGAGTGAGCGAGGGTGGGGGAGAGTGAGTGCTGAGGGGGGATGAAGTGAGTAGGGGGCCTTGGGGAAGGGGCAGGGCAGGGGGTGGGGCAAGGTTTTCTGCAATCACAAAGTTGGCAACCCTAGGCGAGAGCCAGTTTCAGGGGTCTGCAGGGCCCCATGGCTGAAGCTCTGAGCCTTGGCACCCACGCTCCCCCAATGGGCTGAAGCCCAGAGTGCCGGTGTGACCCCAACCCCTGTGGGGCTAAAGCCCTGAGACCTCCAGCCACAGCTGAAGCTCAGAGCCCTGAATGGGGTGCATACAGGACTCCGGGAAATAATCTAGGAGAATTTAAGCCCTGTGGTGACCTAACCTATCATTCATTGGTCCATTGTGTTACAGTGAAGTTTGTGCTCTCAGCTGACAGCTCAGCTCTACTATTGTGACTCTGAATAACACCTTGTCTAGTTCTAGTTATTGTATTTTTACAGCTGGGCACTGTGGGCCAACCTCTCACTCCTGCTGTGCAAAGGGGGCTTTAAATCCATCTAAATCAGAGGACTCTCCCCACCACTCCTGGACTCCAGCACAGAGGACATTTCTGGTGGAAAAGCCCAGAGGCTGCTCCAAATTAAACCAAGGAAATGACCTCAAGCCAGCCTCGGTTTTAACCGCACCACACACACACACCAAATTGTAGGATTGGCACCTAAAGAACAACTCTGATGCCACCCCTTCTCGTTACCAGGTTTAGTTACTGTTCTGCGTTCCTCACTGGGTTGTGCATTGGACGCTACACAGTTAATACAAAGACCTACCTGTTTTGAGAAGCAGAGCGAGGTACTGAAATTTGCACTTGTGATACTTTGGCAGAAATGAAATAATTCTACCCATGTGGCACCCAAGTGGTTGCTCCCAGTGTGTACCTGTCTATAAAACACAGACTGTACAGTGGTGCTGTGAAACTAATAAAAGAGTGTCCAAATATGCAGAAGAAGCTGGTGTCTTTGCAGTAGCTTGTGTATGATTTCCCTTTGTTTTCAGGTGAAATCTAATCTGAGGCATGACAAAAAAGAGTGATCTAAAATAGGGTTTTCTCTTTGATCCGATCTATAAGTAATTTATCTTGAATTAGCTTTTCTGTTATTGGTACTTAATGATAAAAGCTGTGCTGATTACATGTACAAGTAAAGGCAACAGCTACATGGTGTGGTGCATAGATTAGGATGAGAAAGGATTAAAAAAATAGCACATTAGTTGCCAAAAAGTGAGGTCCTAAAGCTTAGCAGTCTCTGATCGTGCTGTTTACTGGCGAGTGTTCAGGGAAGAAAATATAACTGTTACCGTGCAGAAAATTACAAATTATCCAGTGCAAGTTTCTCACTCCAGGTCTTACTGAAGTTTTAAATTCTTTAATTCAACTGATATGGGACTGTAACAGATGTGATCTTATGAGATGTTCCCAGTATTAGAGGCAGAAGGAATAAATTGGCTGTCAGGATATGTACAGGAAGACCGAGAGAATGCATTGCATTTCAATTATCTAGTTAAAGCAAAGGGCATTTTGAAAGAAGAGTTTTTTCATTAAAGAGTTGAGGAGAACTTATATGCAGGAGCAGCGCACACAGATTGAACAAAAAGGGAGGGTATAGATTGCCTCACCAAGAGCAACAACCTCAGTCATGAGACCCTTCTCCTCTTAAAATTAATTCTGAAGCAAAATGGTGTCTGGTCCATTTGGGCAGAGCCATCCCTCACCTGCACACTGCCTCCTCTTCATCTTTTAGGGTGGGACACAGTCTGGGAAATGATTTCCCTCCCTTCTCAGGGTAATTTCTGCTGTGGAATAGAGATTTGTATTAGCTGATTGGCTTTGCCACAGCCAAAGGAAACAGGAGAATAATAATAATCATGGAGATGAGTCTAGATGTGTGAGGGGGAGGTGGGCATGGGGGGAATTGCTGGGGCACCCAAGTGCCTTTGAAAAGCTCCCCGTATAAGCACCTGCAGGAAATTGTTACATATTAAAAGCATACGCTAGTTTTTTTAAAAGTGACTAGCGATTTCAGCAGACTAAATTTTTGGGTGCCCAAGTTGACACACCTTTGAGGAGCCTGATTTTCAGGGAGTGCAAAGGGGCTATGCCGGGGCTCGACCCTCTCCGGGGCGGCGGGGAGCCACACCGGCTCGCTACACGCAGTTAACTTTGGGGAATTTGTCCAGCCACCGGAGTCTCCCTCGGCAGCCCTTGCGGTAACTGGAATGAGCACCGTAGGTCTCGGCCCTGAGTCAGGGCGGAGCACCAAATAGTCAGTAGCTCAGGCCCTCAGGCAGGGGCTGAGCAACACAGCATGTTTGAATTAGCCCAGGCCTCCAAGGACCTGGAAGAGGGGGAGACTGCCACCCATGAGTTGGGTGGCAGGGGGGACACAGGCCCACCCACTCCACTGCGTCCCAGCCCGGAGCCCTAGCAGCAGCAAACGACCCGCTGCTGGGTCAGTGGGGATCTTGACCACAACACACTGACATGGGTTCTGGCAGAGTTACAGCCAGACTAGGGTTGCTGTCCCCAGGCTACTTCCTAACTCTCCTCCTTCTGGTGCCTGGCTCCCGGCAGTGTTCTCTGGGGGGTCCAGCACCATGGGTTCCTCGGGGCAGCTGGCGCGGGGCCCGGCCGGCCGCTCCCCCGGGCAGCTGGCGCGGGGCCCGGCCGGCCGCTCCCCCGGGCAGCTGGCGCGGGGCCCGGCCGGCCGCTCCCCCGGGCAGCTGGCGCGGGCCCCGGCCGGCCGCTCCCCCGGGCAGCTGGCGCGGGGCCCGGCCGGCCAGTCTTGGTGTGGACCTGGGGCTGTGGGGTTTTTCCAGTCACGGGCTAGGCTGGCTACGTCGGGCCTCCCCGGTGGCTGGTCCTCTAGTGAGCTCTGTGGGCCTGCCTTTATACTTCCAGGTCATGCCTTTCTACTTCCGGGTCGCTGTCTGTCCCTCTGAGGGGCGAGCTCAGAGCTCCCTGGCTCCGCCCACTCTGGTGTCTGGAGGGGCTCAACCCTCTCCGGGGCGGCGGGGAGCCACACTGCCTCGCTACAGGGAGTGTGTGCGCTCAGCACAAAACCAGGCCTCAAATTAGGCACCCAAAACTTAAGGCTGCCAAAATTGCTAGTCACTTTTGAAAATCTTAGTCATTGTGTGTATACCAGGATTCGCTTGTCCACTGTAAATACTGTAAGAACATACTTTTCCCCACAGAATGACTGGGTTGGGAGTGAGCAGACATCATCCAAGTAGCCTGGAAAAGCAAAACCCCTAGAGCAACAGGCCACATTGTCATTGAACGGAGCTATAAACGAATCTATTGCAATGGACTTATTTCCATCATGATGTGTGTCATCGTGTCACATTGTGTGGATGTGAAGGCAACCATGAGGAAAACAACATCACATCAATAAGATGGAATTATTTTTGGCTTCCTGCATCCTGTTTCCTCCCCCTTCTGGCCTCCAGTCTTTCCGTGCCTCCTCTCCCTTTCCTGGCTATTGGGGGAGGTCTCTCCATCTCTCCCTCCCTCCCTGTGTCCTAGGTGTAGTCCTAGGGAGCCACTATTTTCATTTTGTTGTGGACCCTGCCCTCAGCCTGCTCCACAGACTTGTGGAAGAACTGAAGAGGAGCTATGATCAATCAGCCAGATGTGGGGGGCCTGAAGAGTTTCCTGAAGCTCCAGGCTGAGTATCACTTCCCTAGAGCCAGGCTCCTAACTTCCATGGATTTCACTTGAAGAATTAAATCACTGGCTATTAGGAGCCTAAGTATGTTTGAGGATCTGGGCCTTAGTCTCTCTGTGCCTCAGTTCTCCATCCGTACAATGGGGATAACAGCACAGCCCTACCTTACAGGGGTGTTGGAAAGTGCTCAGATACCACAGTGATTGGAAGCCATAGAAGAACCTAAAATAGATGGCAAACCCCATGCACCTGATAGAATGATCTTGGGGAAAGGCATTTTGCAGAGATTTCCTTCCCTTTAGTGTTTCTGGCAAGGAAGGTGGTGTTTGGGTCTGTGCTTTCAGGGCACATGAAATTCAATCTTAATTAAAGTGTATTAAAACTATTATTTTGGGCCAATGCCAAGGTGAATTCATCATGCGCCCTGGTAAGGAATTCTGTAAACAGTTTAGCTCTGTGGTTCCTTAGGTGATGTCAGATGCTTTCTCCTCCGTTTTGGCTTTCCGTTTAATTTACTATAGAAATGACAGCTCTTTAAAGCACAAAAACAGGGAGCACAACACAGCTCTGCCTCAGAGAGTTTTCACAGGGAAAATCGGCAGATTGCTTTTTACTGACCTAATGCATTGATTTCTGGCTGCAGCTGCCACGCAGCCATTAGGCCCTGGAGTTAATCAGTCTTGATTTTTATTGTCAGTCAGTTCCCATGTTCATAATGCTGAATAATATCAATGCTACTTGCTGCAGTTTTATTTATAGCCACATTCACTGCAGTTGCATAAGATCTGCTGAATTGCCTTGTAAGTGACATGGGAAGTTTAGACTCCAGACCAAGCAAGTAATAAATGTGGTAACAGGGAATTATTATTATTATTTATTATTTATTATCCACACACACAAAAACTATGTTAAAAGAGCATTCTTTTGTCAAGCACTCAAATATTAGGACATGCCAGAATTAAGGCTGCTTCTGCAATCTCAGTTCAGCCCCCTTGTGCAGAGGCATTGTGATACGTAATGTCGCATACTTATCATCACATGCTGTTTTTTTCTGTAGGACCCCTGCCTCATTCAATGCACCAGGATGGATGGTACTCAATCAATGAGCATCTATTCAATATTTTGCCTAGCACGTTGGGGTCCTGGCCTATGACGGGGGCTCATAGGTGCTGCCATAATACAAATAAATAATAATAATAAAAATGTCAACGTGTGTTTCCTGAACTGTTTAAAGGCTCCCACCGTTATTCATTCTAGTCTGATACCACACTCATCACTGCAAGATCTGAGCACTTTCCAGGGATGCATTAAGTGACATGACTAACATCTGTTTCATGTGGTTCTTTTCTTCTTCTCCCCAGGGGAAAAATTGCGTGTGTACTTTTAAAAATATTATTTATACGTGCTGTAGTTAAGGGAACTGCAACTTGTACCCGGAGAAGAAAGTAGTGTTATGTCTTGGTGTTTCTTAGATCCTGTGGGCATTTGTTCTACCTGTGGTACTTATCTGACCCCAACTACCTGAGTGTTTCACTCTCGTTCATGTATTTATTCTCACAGCACACCTGTGAGGTAGGGCAGTGCTACTGTCCCCATTGTACAGATGAGGTAAGCTAACTTGCCAAGAGAATACAGGAAGTCTGTGGCAGAGCAGGGACTTGAATGCAGGTCTCCCAAATCCTAGTCTGGTGTGCTAACCACTGAACCATCCTTCCTTTCTTGGGCCATAATTTTGGACTGGTCCTGGTGAAAGTGTGGTCTCCTGCACAGGCAAGCTGTGCCTTTGCTGTACCCAGTTCCTTTATATCCATATGCATATATTTCCACATTTTTCTTACAGTCACATTCTGCAAAGGTACTATTCAAATCTTGCTGTGCTTGCAAGATATGACTTTGGAGAATGGCTCTCTCAAACCAGTGGCTGTTGTAGCAAGAAGGCCTTTGAAAATAAATTTCATTCCATTTTTAATTGACTGAATTTGTTGGAGAGCAGCCTGTCCTTGTGTTAGAGGATGCAAGTTGTGGGATTCCCTCATGTTATGATGCCAGTAGGTTGCTTGATATAATTCCCATAACTCTGACTGCAATATATGGTAATGAAACTTGATGTCATGCCGGCAAAGGATATCCCTCTCTCAGGGGGCCTGATTCAGGTCAGAGATGGGGCCTCAATTAGTCAGAACCTCCATAGCTGTGTAAGATAGGAAGGTCCCTCATCCTGTGTGGGCCAACAGCCAGCGAGGCAGTTAGCCCTTGGATTGAGCCCTTCCAAAGAACTGTTTTAAAATATCTGATATTTTAATTTCAGAAAAGACATTCAGCTCAGTTAGATGTCTTTAAAGAGTACAAGTTTCCTGTTTCTCCAACTTATTGTAGCAGGTCATTTGGAGGAATCTTCAGGAAGGTTTCTTTTCGAACATCAGTCTAGTGGGAGACAAATGCTGCTACGCGTGGCTGATTTCTGCCATTTTGACAATAACTGGAAAAGTGAGAATGGGCAGCTTTGTTAATAACATTTTTAACTGTATTGACTAAGGGTAAAAATTTCAGAAGCACCTAAATGTCTGAGAAGCTTTTGAAAATCGTATCCCAAGACAGCTGTTAGTCGTGTTGCTTAATGAACACCTGGAACGTGCTCTGATACTTCAGTGACGAGCACAGTATACAAACCTATGTAGAATAGAATCCACTCTTATGCCATCTGGCTGTAACAATGAATGGTTTCCCTGATCCAAGTTGGCAACTCTGTCCCGGTCAAGTTGAATTCTAGTGGTGTCAAGCAGTCAGTCACAGCATCCAATCATGCAAAGAATGAGAACAGAGGGAATTCACTGTTGACTAGCAGCAGGAAGCAGCACAAAATGCTAGTTGTTAGCAATATTTTTGACTCTCCTGCAATTTTAAATATAAGCTTCCTTGCTTCCTTGGGTGCAGGCTGTAGCTGGCTCTGATAGAATAGCTGGTGAAGGAAACCCGTTCGGAAGACGTGTTATCCACACTGGTATATAGCTGGCATGTTGCTTGCTGGAGTTTCTTTCGGTATAGAACAAAATATCTCGGTCCATTAACTTTTAGTGCTGATTGTGTCACAGGGGGCTGAGGGATGCAGAGGTTATAAATTGCTGTAATTAGATACTCATTTGTTTTGTCTATTGCTTGAAAACATGCAAACACTACAGCATGTTAGAAAGTTCCCTGAGATTGCCAGAATAACATTTGTAAATGCATTCTGCAACCCAATATTAACTATTCTTCCCCTCTGGGGATGATCTTGCTGGGCTGCCATGTACAGAGCTTCCCTTCAATGGGAGTTTATTTATGTACAACTTGTATTACAGTAGGGCCTAATGGCCCCAGTCAAGAATTGGGATCCCATTGTGCTAAGTACTGTAAAAACAAGTGAAAAAAAATCCCCAGTCTCTGCCCTCAACAACTCCTGATCTTGGCTCATGACAAGATGCACAGCTGGTGCCTTTTGGTACTGTAATAATATACGAAATATACTGTAATGTACTATAGGAAGAATTGGTGTGAGTGGCTGGAGATCAGAAGGATTTGCCAAGGGAAGATGCAGTTTGCATTCTGAGCCTAAATGATAGGCGGGGTAAGAGAAAGAAGGAGTTGAATGTAGAGTTTGTGCTGCAAGTGCAAAAAGAGTATTTTCCATCTAGGCTGGAAACAGAACAAAAAGGACTCAGTCTTGTTTCAACTGAGTGATCCCACAGAATTCACATATACTTATTTTAAACCAGTGTGACTCCAATTAAATCAGTGGAGTTGTTCCTGATTGACACCAGTGCAGGTGAGGGGAGGATCTGGTCTAGTGGTATAAATAAATATTACTCATGTGATTTTTGGGGAAAGTCCTATGGAATTTGATAGTGATGAAATATGATAGGCTTCTATAAAAACTGAATGCAGTAGGGTTTATAGATGTTTTTCTAGAAATGTATAGCTTTTAATAGAAAATTTTATCCTTTCTGTATAATTTTAAGCTATTCTATACAATTTAACAGAACATTCTGTCCCTGTTATGGAATTCCATGGATTAGTTTAAAAATTCTCTTAGAATGTTTTCATTTTCTAGTAAAACCTATGGGATTTTTCCATAAGAGTAAAGGTTGTAGGATGGTTGGCTACATTTCAACATGTGGGTCAGATTCTGCCATCAGACACAGGCACTTAGCACTTGTGGATTTCAGTGAACGCTTCATGCATCCATCCAAGGACAGAATTTGGACCTTAACGAATCAATTACTTTAGTCCGCTTCACACAAAAAAACCCAGTTATCCCCAAGATTAGACTGAGTTAAATTACAGCTTTTCTGCTCTTACATAAGAGCAGTTTGGAGTCTGGAGAGTGACTCTGAACTGCTTCTCTCAGATTATTTCCCCCTCCATTGCATAAAATTCGATCACAGCTAAAAGGCATGAAAAGTGAGCTCAGTGTGTGTTGTTTAAAACTGTTTGAAGAAATCTGCTTTTTGTGGATGTAAATGTTTAGGACACCCAGAAATGATTTATTTACTAGCTTTCAAAAGGCTGAATTACCCTTATCCATCACTGTATAAACTCTGTGCTGCTACTATCATTGAAAATATTTAAGAACTCCACAGGTAGGCTGAGGGCCCTTTTATCCATGAAATACAGCAGATTTACTGCATTACTCATCCAGAGACTACACATCAAAGGGGATTCCTGGGGGTAGGAAATGCCCATTCCTCCATTTTCTTTGTCTTTACAGCTACCAACAGTCACTCACAATTTTGCACGCTTTGGTTTAGGGCTGGTCTACACTGCCAAGTTTTTTCACCAAACGGCAGCTGTTGGTGATGAAACAAAGCCACTTTTTGTGACAAACCTCCTCAGCTGCAAATGGCAGCGCTTTAATAAAACCACCTCGAGGAAAGGGATCCGGCTTACTGGACAAAGGTTTTATCACCAGAGTACCAGTGTAAACACCTTGCTTGCTTTTCTTGCTGTAATTGGCCTCTGGAGGTGTCCCACAATGCCTGAAGTGACCGCCCTGCTCAGTGTTTTGAACTCAGCGGCCCTGCAGGCCTGCGCCCCGTCCCTTTCAAAGCTCGGTTCTGACAGCCACCGTGCTGTGCTGCTCTGCTCCGGGAACCAAAGACCAAATCATTCACCTGGAATGCTCCTGCTGTTTCCCATACTAGGAACTGAGAGGCAGGCAGGGGTGGATGTCTGTGTGTGTGTGTGTGTGTGTGTGTGTGAGAGAGAGAGAGAGAGAGAGGGAGAGAGAGAGAGAGTCTGTGCTGTGCAGAGCCAGGGAGGGAGGTGGGGGCTGATGTCCCCCTTCCCCTGCCTCAGGACTGGTTGCTTCTGGCACTGTCTGAACTTACCAGACAGTGTGCCAACACACTCACTCTCCCCCAACACACACTGTCTGTCTCCCCCCCACTTCCTGTCACACACTCTCCCCTGCTATGCCCCACACTTCAGTTGAAAAGTGGCTGGCAATCTATTAGGATGCCCATGGAACAATGGGATTGAGAAACCTGCATCAGGTGACGCTGTACCTGCCCCAGGAGGCATTGTAAACCCTTCCCAAAGCACCCTGAGGCCAGTTGCACAGTGGGATAACTACCCACAGTGCACTGCTCTCTTGTCAATGCAAGAGCTGCTGGTGTGGATGTGCTCCAGTGACACAAGGAGCGCAGTGTGGACATGCAACAGCGGTTTAATTAAAGCACTTTAATAAAAGTGGTCTAACTTTGGGCGAAAAAGCTTGGCACTGTAGACATAGCCTTTGTCTATGATTCCCTCTTAATCTGACACATGGTGTTTGCGCCGGTTCTCTTGGTTGAGTTGCAAACGGGATCTGGAGTGAAACCAGAGAGACAATTTGATGGATGCCTGCAAAAGCCGAGTGAAAGAGAAGCTTGTTAGTTTGTTTCTCTTTTTAAGGCATCACTGGCAGCTGTAGGTTGGGAGTTTCAAAATTGCTGAGCGTTGGACACCCTCACTCCTGCTAAACCAATGGGAGCAGAGTTAGGCCAATGGGAGATTTACCACGAGCTTCAAAGAAAGCAGAGTTAAGCCAGTGTTGAGAGCTATTGAAAATCCAATCCATACTGCTGCCTAGAAACAAATTGTAAGGTAGTGATGAATGGGGCTTCAGCAAGGTTTGGGGTTTCTGACAAGAGATGAGCCCAAGCCAAAATCCCATGATTTAAATATGCCTGTGCTTCAGGGAAGTTCAGATCTGAACCTCAACCTCATACCTGTGGGCCATTTCTGTTTAGGGTAGCACGACAGTGTGCATGTAATAGCATCGTCCGCAAGATAAAATATCTTGCATCGAATTTTTTTCCTCCAGAGATAACAAGAACTGGAAAAAACAGCAAGCCATAATCTTCTGTAGGTCATTTCATTTCAAATCTAGTGTGCAGCTCAGTATATGAAGTGGTTTTACTTGTAGGGTATAGGTCATAAGCATGGAAAAGAAAGTCCACCCATGGGTCAAGAAGACTGTGAAATAGTTCCTCGTAAAGCTTGTATGTATGTGAGAATATGTCACAATTAACGAACTTACCAATGCAGTGCTAAGTAGCATGCCCTTTATACTTACACAAATGCCGTATTTATACCAACCCTAAATATTCCAAAATCACGAACCAAACTCCCAACCCCCGAAATCAGAAGATTGACTTAAAAATCATTAGGTTTTAAAAATAATACATTTGGGCGGGGGGGTTAATTTGCCATCTGGTTTTTTGAGAATTCAGGGGTCACGTTTTCAAGCTTTTCTCCACAATCACGAGGGCTAGAAACGTTTTGAATGAAAGTTGAAAATCTGACATTAACACTCGACTCCAGGAGCTCTGGCTTTACGTAAAACACCAGATATCGCAATACCTGTGATAAAATGTGACTTTAGTCAAAGACTTTTTTTTGTAAAGGGTAGATGAACACATAGAGTATGTCCACGCAGCAAGCAGAAGCCTGTGGCAGCCAGTCTCAAAGCCTGGGTCTACAGATTCGGGCTCACACTGTGGTGCTAAAAGTAGTTACCGTGTAGACATTTGGGCTCAGGCTGGGGGTTGGGCTCTGAAGCCTAGGAAGGCGGGTGTGCATCAGAGCCCGAACTCCAGACTGAGCCTGAACACCCTACCCATTTTAGCACCGTATCACAAGCCTCGTGAGCATGAGGCTGTCAACTTGGGCTTTGAGCCTCACTGCTGCGGAATGCTGCTAGCTGTGTAAACACACCTTTCGGGGCTCATTATCAGCCCAGTGTGTCTGTATTTAGGGATGTGCACTGCTGACTGGGCATTGACTGTCTGATTGGCGGCACCGCACAGCAGGACTGGCAGGCTCCCCTCTGCGGCATGTTCCCTCTCCGGGTCCTACACATAGGGGCAACCAGGGTGCTCCGCACGCTGCCCCAGACCCAAATGCTGCCCCTGCAGCTCCATTGACTGGGAACCGTGGCCAATGGGAGCTGTGGGGGCGGTGCTTGCAGATGGGGCAGCATGCAGAACCACCTGGCCGCACCTCTGCTTAGGAGCCGTAGAGAGGACATGTTGCTGCTTCCAGGAGCTGCCTGAGGTAAGCACAGCCCAGAGCCTGCACCACTGAGCACCCCCCCACCTGCACTGCACCCCCCTTCTCCAGCGCTGATCCCCCTCCCACCCTCTGAACCCCTCAATCCCAACCCAGAGCACCCTCCTGCACCCCAAACCCTTCATCCCCAGCCCCACCCCAGAGCCTGCATCCCCAGCTGGAGCCCTCACCCCCTCTCGTACCCCAGCCCCCTGAGCCAGCCTGGTGAAAATGAGCAAGTGAGTGAGGGTGAGGAGAGTGGGGGGACGGGACCTCGGAGAAGGGGCAGGACATGGGCGGGCCGTGGAGGAGGGGCAGGGCAAGGGTGTTTGGTTTTGTGCGAATAGAAACTTGGCAACCCTACAGCTGAGAGAAAGGCAGACTGCTGACGCACATTAGTCTTAGCAGCTGGGCAAATTGGCCATAACGGGTCTGATCCAATGCCAAATGAAGTCAAGGCCCATAGTTGTGAGATGTACAATGGTTGCTGACTCTTATGATTTTATTGTGAGTCTCGTGATATTTGGAGGTTTTTCTTAAAGCCATAGCTGCTGGATTCATGTGATTCAGGGAGAGTCTACACTATAGCTGGGAGGGTGCTTCGCATACTAAAAATAGCATACTAAAAATAGCAGTGCAGCCGTGGTGGCTCAGGCTAGCCATCCAAGTACGTTCCCAGGGGTATTGTACTGCGGGCAGCTAGCCCGAGCCACCATCCATGTTACCTTGGCCACATTGCTATTTTCAGCACACTAGCTCAAGCAAAGCTAGCGCATTTCTGTCTACCCATGCAGGGAAGCACCCTCCCAGCTATTGTGTAGACATACCCTTTTGTGAGAATCTGTTTTCATTAAAAAAAAAGAAATATATAAATAAGATATAGAAATAAAAAGACATAATAGAAACAACATATGCCTATGGAATGACATAAGTTAAAATGGATTTGTAGGGGAGGAAAGACTTTAAAGAGTTGGAGTGTAGGCAAAGGAGAAAAGACAGGTTTTCAGGTAGATGAGACTGGTAGAAAAGAGATGAAACTGCAGAGGAGAAGGCTCTTGCACAAACAGTGGTGAGACTGCAGGAAGAGACGGGAGGGAGGGAGGTGATAGTACTAAAGCAAATGGACCAGTGACAGAACGAGGGAAAGATTAAAGTTGGAGCAAGTTCAAGAAGAATCTTTATAAACAACAAGGGCTATTTGGAAATGGGCTCTGAGCTGAATGGGAAGCCAGTGAAGGACTTCGAAGGTTTGCTTCTTATTATATGTTAGAAGGAACCTCAGCAAAGAGACAAAGGGAGAAAAATAACACAGAATAAAGAGTAGCTTAATGTAAAATATATGATTTTTTTTTAAAAGTCCAGCCAAGAGAACAAATTAGTCCCTCTGTGCTTGCCTGGCTAGATAACACAAAGAAGAACTAACGCTATTTCTTTCTTTACCTGCTTTAAACCAGCACCCATGGGAGCCATGCCCCAAAGTGGGAGATTTTTCATAAGCACCCAAAGTGTTATAGGAGCCACGCACTGAGGGGGGAGATTTACAGAAGCAATGAGACTTGTGCTTCTAACTCGCTTGGGTGCTTTTGAAAATCTCCTCCCTTCCGTGTTATAAAGGGAATTTAGTCTGAAAGACTTCCAAAAGTTGTGTTTTGTTTTTTTAAATGAAAAAGTAATGACAAGTCGGCATGGCAAGGGGCAGGAATAAATTTTTTATTTACTTTTACTTTTTACACAAAGATGGGGGGAAAGTGAATGCATTCTTCACTAAACTCTAGTTTATAAAAAGGATTTCCCAGTTCATCTGCTTCGTCAGGACCTGAATCCAGTGAGGCGGGATTGTGGTCTTGAGCATGAATTGTCTCTTTAGTCTCTGCTTATCACAAGACAGAAATGACTTTAATGGGGAACAGTTGCACTTGTGTCAGCAATAATGCAGCATTTGCTGCTTCTATATGAGTGAAATGGGCAAGTTTTTGACAGTAGAATGCTCAAATGCATGTTTCAGCAATTTCTCAAATGGAGAATTAGCTTCCCATCTTCGCTTTAAAATATCTTTTATTTTAATTAACACAAATGCTGTTTTATCAACCACGTACATTGCTTAAGTGATGCTTAAGAGTGTGGACTCCCATCAAGTTCTAGAAGAATAAGTGGAAAAGGGAGAGCATTTAAAGAGAAACCAGTGCTTAAAAAAGAGATGGTTCATATTTACAGAGTAAGCTTGACTCTGTTCATTACGAGGACTGCATACCAGGAAAACTCCCAAACTCAGATGCAGACTAAGGAACTAATGCCAAGCTCATCACTCCACAGTTAGGAAAAATTAGCTACTATGTATGTGTGTGTGCCTCCTCAGTAGCTGCTAATTTTATAACCGTGGGGCCTGATCCTACACTCCTCTACATAAGTGTAACTCTATGGAAAACAGTGACACTATTCCTGATTTACACTGGTGTAAGCAAGAGGACAATCAGGCTGTGAAATGAGTAATGGATCCTATGCATGGTAAATATCATCTCCAACATTAAAATGTGCAGTCCTCTCAACCCAGCAGGCTTTAAGGTCCTGTGAATTGCCTCTTTGTTTTAAAACGCAATATCTTTGAGAGTAATTACATGAGAGGATTATAAAGCACCTATCTGTAAATTTTGCACAGGCAGATTCCTTACAAGATTATGTAGCAAGTACAGTTTGTGAAAGAAAAGCAGACCCCGTAGATGACAACGGTTTCACCAACATGAATTAAACACATTCGTAACACAAAAGAGGAGTTTGGTGTTTTTAAGGGCTGTTGGATGGAATGTTGAAAGATGATCCAAGCATGCTGATAGAGAGATGTACAGAATGCCCTGGACATGCCTGTTGGGACTGCTTGGCGTGTGTAAAAAACGAACAGCCCATTACTTTCTTTCTTCATACGTGTATTGATCTCAGTACAGTGCAAAGCATTTCTTGGGGACTGATGCTTAGCAAGGGCTAATGGTCCTCTGGCTGGACTTCAGGCCATCAGCTTTTCCAAGCCAACCTTGAGCAGACAGCCCGACATCTCCATTGCTATTGTCTACAGTAGGTGCATGGGAGGGCGGGGTAGGGCATTGCAATACAAACTGGCATGCAAATAGCATTAAACAGTTGAAGTGTTTGCTGTTTGGTCAGTGAGATTATCTAAATATCCCCTTCCCTTCTCTTTCTTTCCCCCTCCCCGCCTCCCCTCTCTTCTCCCATTTACTGTCAGGAAGGGCCACTTCTGAAGGGCCAATTCAGCACAGCCTGGCACCGACAGAGACTAACAACAACAGCAGCTACAACAGTGAGTGGATTTAAAATCAAGGAACCGTTTGAAAGATGTGACTTTGTGTACATGGAACGTGCAGTAACTGTACTGAGGACTGGGGATGTGTTTGTACTCAGCAGAAGTCCTCTGCCTGGGCCATCCTCAGAGCTTCTGACACCCCCTCACCCCCGATCCCCAAAGCAAGGTCCATTACAGGAGCCATGGGAGATCTGACCTGAGAGCCAGTAGCTGGGAATGTCACTAACGAAATGAGTTTTAGAAATTCCCTGAATTTCGGAGAAACTTATTGCAGTGCTGGATATAGGCATATTAATGATGTAAGCAAGCCCAGGAAACCAGAGGCCAGAAGCCAGACACAGACTGAGCTATCAGGCAAACAGTCATTTGCTCATTCCCTGGCATGCTCCAGTGGACTGGTGCCCATCCTAGTTTGGTGCTGAGTAGGAGCATTGATCTATGTTACATTAGCTCTGCCTGATCTATTCTTAGAGCAGCAGAGATCCGGCCTGCTGGCTTGCGGCAATTCAGCTGCTGTCAGCCTGGGCCTCTCCACTCCTCCCTGTGCTCCCCAGCATGGGAGGGAAAAGGAGCATTGACTCTTCAGCTGTAACACCCCCCACCCAGTCACTCAGGATCCTGAAAAAAGGAGGACTTGTGGCACCTTAGAGACTAACACATTTATTTGAGCATAAGCTTTCGTGAGCTACAGCTCACTTCATCGGATGCATAAGCTCACAAAAGCTTATGCTCAAATAAATGTGTTAGTCTCTAAGGTGCCACGAGTACTCCTTTCCTTTTTGCGGATACAGACTAACACGGCTGCTACTCTGAAACCTGTCAGGATCCTGAGTTTGAACAGCCCTCTTCCCTGCCCTGGCAGTGGGGAAAGAGCTCTGGAAGGGAAAGATAAGAATGTACGACCCTTCTACAAGGTCCAGGGGAGAAACAGCTCCCCTTTCTGTTCCCCGTAGAGGAGTGAACAACAGACTTCTGCTGGCTCCCTTCCCGGCTGGGGATGCTACTGAGACCTCAGCCCCAGCATCGTTCGGCAGGTGGATTGGGCTGGTGTGGGGGATGGAAGGAGTTAGCTGATTGGAGGAGGAGAAGGGCAAGGATGGGGTGGTGAGAGCGGGGAGATAGTCTAAGTGAAGTGTGCACATGCACAGACTGAAGGAGACTATGGAGCAGAATGGGGAGTAATGAGTGAATTGGGGAAGGGGGCATGACAGGTGGAGAGTAGTGAATGGATTTGGGGCTCATAGGCATAAGAGACTTGAGACACATTCCAAGGTGATGGAAGTGATGCCAAGAACATGCTATGGGTAAGCTGGCCATCAGAAAACCTGGAATCCTAGCTCCCTATTGTGAAATGGTCCCTCCCATGGCAGAAAGGGAGAGATCCCTGACCTCAGCCTGTCACCAGTTCAGGACTCACCACAGGTACAATATAATTTCTAGCGCCTTATACTGCCTATTGCACTGTGTGTTTATGAAAATCTAATGTTCCCCTCTAGGGCAGAGGAAAAATACAGCCTTAGTGATGGGGTTGCCTCTCTTTTACGAAAGGAAACTCTGTTGTCCTCAGCATAGTTCTAACATTTTCCATGTGTTAGATAGATACTGCACACTTAGTACATTATGGACATAGTTTGCTAGAGTGATATTTGTTAAATTTTTGCTCATGAACCATAAATAAAACTGAAATAATGTTATAATGGCCTAAACCGAAATCTGATCGTATTATGCTGCATGGTGAACAATGGGAGAGTTACAGCACAAAACCAATAGCTCACTGCTCTTTGATTGTAAAAATGAGAATTGTTTGTTTTCTTGCCATATTTAGCTGGTTCTTCCATGATCTGAGAGATTTGTACTGGTTTTTCCCCTGTAAATTGTTCTCTGTTAGTTTGCTCAAGTTCCACAGTACCTGTAATCTGTGATTTGCCTGTGTCAATTGTTGTTCACAAGTGTCAATATCCTGGGTAATCAAATCAGCTGTTTCGGCAGTCCTAGCCCTAATCCTGCAGTATATGGAAGTGAACTTTGAATTCAATGAGGCTACTCACATGCAAAGTTATTCATGTGCATTTGCAGAATCTGGGCCTGTGTTTGTACCACAGGGAAATGAATTTTAAAACTGAATGGTGCCCCTAGAGTATGTGTATAGGACACCTGGGGATTTAGGGCTTTTGCTGACCCTGAGCATGTCATCAGGGAAACTGGATATGATGCATACATTGTGCAATGAGGATGTATGACATTCAGCATAGTGTTTACATGTTTAGGGATCTCTTACAGGAGTGGGTGGGTGCGGTTCTGTGGCCTGCCCTGGGCAGGAGATCAGACCAGATGATCATTGATAGTCCCTCTATAAATTACTGGCTCCTCTTTAAAAAAGAAAAAAACTTGGTGATGGTATTATCACTTGTGAGGGTGCCCTGCAGAGCAATTAATTTTGTAATTAAAAGCTACTGTTTGTCTCTTGAGTGTCCCTCAGCCACTCTGTGTCTTCCACATGCTTTGCCTTTTTTAAAGTCCCATTGCCATAGTTCCTCTCTGTCTTACTTTGTCTCACTGCACAACTTTACATTTTTGATTCATGAGTACTGCACGTAATCAGATTGTAACAAATCCTGGGATTAGATCTGAAAGCTAGGAATTGTTGTTGATTGTATTATGCCTGTTATGCGGCCTCATCCAAAAGAGAAACAGCTTGAGGCTGCTTAGTGTTCTGTGAGTCTGGTGCTTGTGAAATGCAGGTGATAACTGCACTGGTTAAAGCCATGCAGTAATGCAGGCAGTTATTGTGCAGGGCTCTCAATAGAGCTGTCAATGCCCTTCAGTCCTGGTTTGCCATACCTTGGATATTCAAAACCTCGTTCTCTCCTGAGCAGACACTCCCATCTGTCAGCAAATGTATTAAACACCACACATCTGGAGACAGGGAGGAGACCACCAGACAGTACCTCCAAAAGTTATTAGTGTTTGTATTACAGTAATGCCTGCAGCCTCCAGCCGAGATCAGGGCTCCATTGCACTGTAAAGATGCATAGTGAGAGACAGTCTCTGCCCCAGAGAGCTTACAGTCTAAACAGATAGGACAAAAGGTGGGAGAAAGGAAGGGGTGTTATTCCCATGCCACAGATGAGGAGCTGAGGGTACATCTACACAGGGAAAAAAAAACCCGCAGCAGCAGGTCTCAGAGCCCAGGTCAGCTGACTTGGGCTCACTCTCTGGAGCTAAAAACAGCAGGATACCTGTTCCCCTTTGGGCTGGAGCCTGGGCTCTGAGACCAGCAAGTGGGGAGAGTCTCAGAGCCTGGGCTCCAGCCCTGCATATAATTGCCCCACCCAGATGTGGCCCACCCCTGTACTGGAGCATACCCAAAGCTTCTGGATGTGGAGTGCTTAATCTACCTAGCAACAATGACCCAGACACAACTCACTCCTACCTCCTCCCAATGAGTCTCTTAAAGAGATATTTCCCTATTAGGCACATGGGTTACAGAGTTATAGAGGAAAAGAGCATGGTGGAATGTTATGTATTAAATCAGAATTAAATCTGCGACATGCTCAGAGCAGCCAGGAAGTGAAGAAACAAGGACTGAAGGGTGGCTTAGAAGTATTGAAAAGAGCAAACAAAGCCCAATCCCCCACAAACCTCGAGCTGACACTGATCGACACTTCGGTGAGTTGTCTCAGGGGCATGGAGACTGAAGTACCCCCTCACAGAGGTCAGCGATGAGGCATATCGGTAAGAACTGGAAGAAGCTTGCACTGCCTGCCTTGTTCCTGTGCTGTGGGTGAGCGCTCAGGTTCCATGTCTGTCAACGCAGCTAAAGTTTTCACAAGCACTAATCTCACTTCATTGCATGGTCTGTAAGGGAGCGGATGCTCTCTGAGGGCTTAATGCCAGCCACACTTTGCCGCTAGAGTGTGAGGTAAGGCTGGGTTCTTTTCATGGGAAGAAGGCATGTTGTATTATTACATGATGACTTGTGACGTGGTTTTTATTGGTCTCTTTTTGTATGTTGTCAAAGGCTGAATCTGTTTGGTTTTGACGGATTTTTGATTCCCTTCTTTGAGCACTGTTTTTTATCTGTTTGTTGTGACTGGTGTTTAATCTGATAGAAGGGTTCAGCATAAATTTCTGCTTTGTATGCAGAGTTCGTAAGTATTACCCATCATTCTGGGGTCCTTGGCTGTTGTATTCAGTTCACTAAGGTCCTTATCCAAACTCCAAGTTTGTGGAAAGACTCCGATTGGTTTTAATGGGCTTTGGAGCAGATTCTAAACGGGCCAAATGAATTACTGTAATAGAATTGATGGTGTTTTCCCTACTGGTAGCTCTGACATTACCGGTTATTTATGCCCTATCAAATGGCAAACTAACGGGCAACCTGGGACGTAGCAAATTTAGGCTGCAACCAGCAAAAGATTATCAGCTTTGATACAAGAGCTGTAGAAGGAAGTCTAGTGAACTACTAGAACATAGAGTAACTTAGTTGTGTTACAGCAAGTTAGCAGTGGGCTACTGGAAGCTGATGTTTGTTACTGCAAAACTTTTATACTTATGTCTTTCTGAATGCTCTGTGGCACTAACTTGTACCTCAGGGTGCCCTGATATTTGTGGCAACCTGAAATTTTTGTCAGCATGTAAAATGGATGGAAAAATTCCAAGGTAGTGCTTTGTACTGATTTGAAGATTAAAATGTATAATGAGTTGCTCTTCACTGTAACACTTCGCTTCCTTTTTTGCCTCCATATACACACTCTTCTCCCTGCTCAAGCCACTGGCCTGCCATTTTTTTAAGATTACCTTTTCCTTCTCAACAGTCTTGAATTGGAGGATTCCCCCATCAAGTTTCCATTCTTATCTTTTTCAACACTGGTTTCATCATTCCTCAGACTTCATGTACCTTATCCAGCAGCATTAATTTTGGTTTGTATGAATTATCCTCCATACATCCCTGTGTGTAGTCAAGAAGTTTACGCATTATGTCCTGTTTAAAGATTTCTTTTTATTCCCATAAGTTTTATTCCTTTAAGTTTCCATCACTTAGGCTTTTGCAGTGTCCAGGGCTTCACTGCTTCCAAGGTCTCTGCATTCTGAAGTCCATAAGGAAAAGCCTGTGCTGGTTCACAATGCACTTGCCAGGTATTACTGTACAATTGATTATTGGTGATTGATCACTTCTTGTTAAAAATAAATCCATTTGGGACTTTTGTCTTCCACCGGCTATGAGGTGACTTTCCCTCTTCTGAACATTTGTGTTTGCAATCACCATGTCCCGTGCCAGACAAGTCTGTGGGACCGTTGCCCGCTCAGAGTTTCTGGTTCCAGTGCCATGCCCTCCATGGAATACTTCATACACAGCCTTCTCAGTGCTAACATGTGCACTTGGATTTGCTCTGAGAATTATCTTCTCATTGGGTGGTATGTTTCCAGTGAAACACAATAACCCACTGAAAAACTCACAATAACCCACAATAACCCACTGAAAAATTCGTTTACCTTTTCATCTTCTCCTAACTGTAGCGCATACCCACTTACTATATGGATTGTTACCTCTTCCCAACACTCATCCCTCTGTTGTCCGATGTTCTGGTAATCTCTATCACGTGCCTCTTCGTGGTTTCATCCAGAATAACTCTGATACCATTTCAGGATTTTGTAGCCCTCCACCTAGGGTGACCAGATGTCCTGATTTTATAGGACAGTCCTGATTTTGGGGGCTTTTTCTTATATAGGCGCCTATTACCCCCTACCCCCTGTCCCGATTTTTCACACTTGCTATCGGGTCACCCTACCTCCACCAGCGTCTTAGCTTTACAACCTTTCTATTTTGTCTCTTGTACACATGCTGCATTTTCTCTTCTCCCCTTTGAGACCTCACACAGCTCCAAACTTCTTCCAGTCAGTGTTCTTATGTCCCAACTGGCATATCTCAGCTCAATCCACCTGCTCACTTCTTTAACTTTAGTAGCCCTTGCCCTTGAATGTAGACAGGAAGAGGATTCACCTCCTTTAAAAGCTTTGTGCAAGGGTTAATATAGACTGAGCGCTAAGGCCCAGATCCTCAGCTGGTGTCGACTGCCATAATGCCGTTGACTTCAGTTGAGCAATAATGATTTACACAGGTTGAGGATCAGGCTCTAAGTATTATGCTGCAAAAGAAAAGCAGCTTGCGTCAGCCCATAGTGGCTGCATCTGGGTGTTTTCCAGGGGGTAGCCTGGCAAGTTGCCGCTATACATTCCGCTTATGCTGATCCTACTCTACTGCTACTGTTCCTGGTTAATGCAAAGATTCACATCCTATCCTGTGAATGTGCCTGCCCACTCTTGACCTTTGAGACAAATGGGGAACTGTGGATATTTGCCTGTCCAATAAGGAAAATCATTGACAAAACTCCAAAAGCAAAAACAGGTGTGCTATGCAAATGGGACTTTGAGATGGACTCTCGAGCTAGACATGGGTATGTCACCTGATGTTTTACTCCATGAAGCCAGATCCTCAGCTGGTGTAAATTGACATTGCTTCATTGCCACCGTTGCCGATGTACACCAGCTGAGGATCTGGCCCACAGGAGAACAGAAACAATGCAGAGTGTTAATGTTCTTGTATTAACCATAATTCATAAATTAAACAAAGGAAGGTGGAATTATATGATTTATGGAAGTACCAGTTGTTTGTAGGAAGTTAAAGCGTCCCCTGCTTTTCCAGTTGTGTTTGAATTTCAGGGTCATCTCTTTAGAAATCAATATTCTTGTGTCTCTTTGCTTCTTTTGCAAATAAAATGAATAAGAAGGGACATGATAAAAATATATAAAATAATGAGTAGAGAGGTAGATCAGGAACTTCTGTTCTCCTTGTCTCAAAACACAGGAATAAAAAGATGTTCAAAGAAATTGAAAAGTGGAGAATTCAAAATTGATAAATGGCAATCCTTTTTCACACAATGTGTAATTAGGCTGTGGAACTCCTTGTCAAATGAAGTTATCGAGGCCAGGAATTTAGCAGGATTTAAAGAGGGATTGGATATTTTTATGGATAGCAAGAATATCCAAATATCAAAATTTATGATGATGATTTTGGAAGCGATATTAAACATAGTGCTTCTGAGCTTAAATCAGTCTCTAGCTATTAGAGATCAGTATGACACATAATATTCAGGGTAGACTGTCTTCCTACTGCGAGGTTCTTACACCTTCCTTTGAAGCATATAGTGCTGACCAATGTCAGAGGCAGGATATTGGACTATATCGACTTTGGGTCTGATCCAGTCTGGCAGTTCCTATATACCTTTTTTACTCCTTCTCCACCCTGATTTTGGCAGTGACTGTCAAATATCCAATTGCTGGTGATTATACTGATTTATTGATTATACTCAGTCATAGGTTATGAGTCAGGATATACGATTTTTTTGTGAAATTCACAAGTACGTTGTGCTGAATGTACTCAGAGCTTGAATATAAAAATAAATATTGCTGAAAAAACAGAACAGAAATATTTCGGAGTCTGAAGCAAAGCCAATAATCAAGATTTGTAGGGTGGACCTGTTTCAGTATTTTCACAGCAGTGATGTCGAAGATTATTCTCTATATTTGCAGTAAAAGAGTAAGCTATGGCAAACCGACAGTCCACAGAGGTATATTTACTCCTAGGGACCTCCAGAAGCATAACATCCATGTTCAACTCCATAGAGAAACACACCAGACTAACAGCTAACCTGAGAGAACTAGCAGTGAGATGTTGGTGAACACTGTGAAATGCCTACCACCACCTCGTCCTCCATTAAACATACAAGGTGGAGACCAAAACCAACAGTTATTTGTACAGAGAGACCAAGAATTGAAAACTGGGGTATTGCACGTGCCTGTCAAATTCCAGTCCAAACAGTCTCCTCCACAGAGTCCTTAACAGACTCTGTTAAGGACAGAAGAGTGGCATTTAAGAGTGAGTCAGAGTCAGCAGAGGTTGTGTCAGAGGAGTGTTGGTGGGTTTATCTACAGGGGAAGGTTATACCAGTGTAAAGTAGGGTGTGAATTTAAAGCGCTTATACTGGTATCACTCCCAGTGGGGACACTCTTATTCCAGCATTATAAGAGGACCTTTTTTCAGTATAGTTTGTCCCTTTAGAAGCAGTTTAAATGGAGCCAAAAAAGTCACTCTTATTCCAGAATAAGTGTGTCTACATGGGGAGTTATACCAATATAGTTGGAAAAATTTCCAGTGTAGACAAGCCCTTTGACCAATACACACAATGTATTGGATCCAAGAGCAGCAGCTGAGCAATTAGGTGAAATCTCTGCAATAATACGGCTTTGACATTCTGAATAAGTGATTTAAAACCCCTTTCAAGCTAACCCAAATACGTAGTTTTGAATCACTGCCCTGATTCTGAATGGCCAGTATTTTTGTAGAGATTGCACATAAGTACCCTGCTGGACAATACATTAGTTTCTACCCTTTCTTTGCAGACACCAAATATAATTTCTCCACAATGGATTTAGGCTCTGGAATAATTGTCTCACTTCAAACCAAATGATTTGCCACAGCTCCTTACCCTGCCCAGCCTTTGAGAGAAGAGTCAAAGAAGGAAGCCTTTTGCTTGCTCCCACTTTCACACAGAGTTTTTAATTGCACAAGAAATTAAGAGAAAAACATTAAAATGACTGAAAAAATGTAGCAGAAAAGTTCTCCTGTCCCAGTGATGCTGGTGTAGCTCTATCTGTGTGTGACGTGGACAGGTATTGTCCATTTAAATTTGCAGTCATGCATTTTCCCCCTTTGCACCCTAGCTGAATGCTAATATTTCCCAAGTCTTGAGAAATGAGCATGGAGAGGAAAAGTTGGCTTACGATATGACACCCCAGTTACACGGTTGAATTATTGCATCTACAGCCTTAGCATGAAAGGGGAGAGAAACATCTCCGATGACAACTAGTACTGACAGCAGCAGGAATTAATCAATGTAGAAGATTATCTATATCCAATAGGTAATGTAGGCTCAACTGGCATGAAAATGAGAGCAATATTCAGAGCTATTAAATTAATAGCTCATGAAGCAGTATGTTGTATCTGGTGAAATAACAGAAAGGACAGGTCATATACGGTTCATGGAAGCATGCCTTCTGCGCTGGGAATGAAAATGAGGCAAATTGCTTTGTCCTCCTCTCTTTCCCATTGTCACGATGCAGATCAGTGCTGGGGCTGCTCAGAGCCTGTGGTAACGACTCGCTCCCTGGGTAACGTCTGATTGTGCTTTTCGTCAGTTAGTCTGAGCGGCCAAGGATTTTTATTAGCTGTGGTTCTAAAAAATGAATTGGTCATTGGTATAAAAGGGAAAGCTCTCCTAAGGATAAACAGATAAGCTGGTCAGGAGCAACCACAGCCTTTAATGCCATTGAGCTATGGATGAAGACTTCGTCCTGGATCTTGATGCAGGCAGTCTTGCTTCATTTATCATGCAGTTTTCCTGTAGGAAAAAGAAGAGGAAAAGGAGGATTCTTAGCAGTCACAGCGATGGCCTCCATGTATCCAACAGTGTCCTTGTGTGGCTTCCGTCCTCTCGCTGCATGACTGTCTAAGTGGAGGGGTGGTGGATTCTATGCTACTGGCCTAAGCAGCCTCTGGACAGAGCAAGGATCCTGACACTGGAGCCACTCTCGGGACACAGACCTGAGGGTCCTCGCACTGCTGTGGAGCAGGATTAAGTCCACTGAAGCCCATAGGGCTATGCTGGTGTAAGTGAGAGTGGAATCAGGCTTACCGTCAGGTGGCAAATCAAAACAGCCCCAAATGTCTCCTTTTAAACCTCTTGTGATTTTTAAGTCAATCTCATGATTTTTGAACCCTGGAGGTTGTCAATTCTGTGTGCCATACAGTTCTTTGTTATGATGGGATCTCAAAGGGATGCAGAACTCCTTCGCACTGCTTCCGCAGGCCATCAGCTAGCTGCACCTGCTGGCACAGGCCTTCGGAGGGTTTTCGCCTCAAGGCTAGAGCCGCAGTTGTGTCAGAGCTGTGGGCAGCAGGCAGTTCAGTTCAGGGGCGAATAGGAAAGCAGACTGCTCAGTCCCTTCCCAACTCACTGCAGGGGCTGCTGTTTGCAGGGGATCAGGTGTAACTCAGCTGTTCCTTTCCACATCTCCCTCCTTCCCCATCTGGCTAGTACCTGCAGTCTCTTCTCCTGCCCCTCTTCTGGGGATCTCTATGAGGCTGAGAAGGCTGGCTTCTCTCTGGATGCATGCAGAGCACCCTGAGTGCCCTCACCTTTGCTCAGGTGGAGCTTCTCTCTACCCTGGTGTTTCCTGCCAGAGAAAGGAGACTTACTGGTGTCTCCTCTACCAGTCACACCTATGAGGTCCCAGGAGATTCCATGGGTCAACAGCCACAAGAGACCAGGGGAGGGAGAGGTGGGAGGGCCCTCTCTCAATGTGTCCCTTACACAGAACTGGTGCTGGCTGTGCCATGCACAGGTTTAGATGACAGTGAGAAATGGGAGACTGGTGTGTGAAAATTAACAGGCTATTTGGGCCATGACTTGAAAACCCTTCTCTTTAAAGGCTTGGGCACCATATGCATGTACAGAATAAACCAAAGTGGACCCTGATGGTAGAGGTTGGGATAAATTCAAACCATAAGGCCCTGATTCAGCAGAGCATTTAGGGGTCTGCTAAACTTTGAGCATGTGCTTAAATCCATTCCTATTCAGCGGAACATGTAAACCTGTACTTAACGCCCACTGAGTTTAATGGCAACCCAAGCACATGCTTCATGCTTTGCTGATCCGGGACCTGGAGGCTGGATTTTCAATAATACCTAATGAATTAGGAGCACAAGTCTCACTAACTTTAGGACTTGTGTTTCTTAATCCCTTATGCACCTTTTGAAAATCCCACCCTTAAATGAATCTGAGAAAAAAAGAAAGCCCTCTTAAAAATTAAAGACAGTCCCTGGGAAATATCGCCCTGGGGCCAGATACACAAAGGTATTTAGGTGCCAAAAGATGCAGGTTTTAGAAAAATGCCTAAGCAAGTTAAGTGCCTAACTCTGATTGAAACTTAACCTGCTTATGCGCTTTTGAAAATCCCACTAGGCATCAGTCTGCATCTTTAGGCGCTTAAAAGTATTTGCCCCAGGTCATTTGAGCCCCTCTCTTTTACACAGTAGTTGAAATCAGGAGGAATAAATGGGAATGGTTTAGAATAGTAGTGATCCCTGGTATTCACACCTGTGCATGCATTTTACTCTCTGCTTGGGAATTCCGTCAGTTCGAAATGTGCCGTTCTCCCCTGCTTTGTCACCTCACTTCAAAGTGCCGTCTCCTTTCTTTCTTGTCGCGCTGACAAGAGCAATAACTCATCGTGCCGCTCAGATGAAAAACGAATAATGTGCCAGTGGAGCTTCAGCACCTTGGCGTGTAATGGAAATGGAGTCGGCTGAAAGCAGCAGCTGATCTTTGGGGTGGAACCTCTAGTGCCATAAATCCCCGTGAGCAAGTGCAGGCACCAGGTAAATGACACAGAAGCCTTACAGGATTTCTCCCTGCAGAGTGCCGGGGCAGCCTTCTCCCAGCTTCAAAACGGTCCAAAACGCAAATAAGACTCTGACTGAGTTGACCCTGTCTGTGTTACATATAAAACAAAGCTGTGCTTAAATGCTTTGTGACATTGTGCACGACTTAAGCAGTGTCAGTAGCCCTCTTTTTTTTGCCCTGGTATAAACAGCAACAACAATCAGACTCCTTACTAGATAGGGCTGGCATAAATGAACATCCAGCAAACCCCTCTAGTCTACTCTGTTCTCAAAGGCCCCTGATAATGAGTGTACAACAGAGAGATTACAGAAAGCCAAGACACCATGGTCAAGTACCTAGCTAGTATAGAATCATAGAATCATAGAATATCAGGGTTGGAAGGGACCCCAGAAGGTCATCTAGTCCAACCCCCTGCTCAAAGCAGGACCAATTCCCAGTTAAATCATCCCAGCCAGGGCTTTGTCAAGCCTGACCTTAAAAACCTCTAAGGAAGGAGATTCTACCACCTCCCTAGGTAACGCATTCCAGTGTTTCACCACCCTCTTAGTGAAAAAGTTTTTCCTAATATCCAATCTAAACTTCCCCCATTGCAACTTGAGACCATTACTCCTCGTTCTGTCATCTGCTACCATTGAGAACAGTCTAGAGCCATCCTCTTTGGAACCCCCTTTCAGGTAGTTGAAAGCAGCTATCAAATCCCCCCTCATTCTTCTCTTCTGCAGACTAAACAATCCCAGCTCCCTCAGCCTCTCTTCATAAGTCATGTGCTCTAGACCCCTAATCATTTTTGTTGCCCTTCGCTGGACTCTCTCCAATTTATCCACATCCTTCTTGTAGTGGGGGGCCCAAAACTGGACACAGTACTCCAGATGAGGCCTCACCAGTGTCGAATAGAGGGGAACGATCACATCCCTCGATCTGCTCGCTATGCCCCTACTTATACATCCCAAAATGCCATTGGCCTTCTTGGCAACAAGGGCACACTGTTGACTCATATCCAGCTTCTCGTCCACTGTCACCCCTAGGTCCTTTTCCGCAGAACTGCTGCCTAGCCATTCGGTCCCTAGTCTGTAGCGGTGCATTGGATTCTTCCATCCTAAGTGCAGGACCCTGCACTTATCCTTATTGAACCTCATCAGATTTCTTTTGGCCCAATCCTCCAATTTGTCTAGGTCCTTCTGTATCCTATCCCTCCCCTCCAGCGTATCTACCACTCCTCCCAGTTTAGTATCATCTGCAAATTTGCTGAGAGTGCAATCCACACCATCCTCCAGATCATTTATGAAGATATTGAACAAAACCGGCCCCAGGACCGACCCCTGGGGCACTCCACTTGACACCGGCTGCCAACTAGACATGGTGACTGGCACTTTATAAATGCTGATAGGTTCTTCCCCATTTTTAAAATGAGGAATTCCAGAGAACTGCTGAACCTCTTTACAGCGGTGAATTTTTTCAAGGTTCCCTCTACAGATATTTTTCTCTTCTTTCTGCCACTTGCACTGGTTGCCACGACAGCTCTTGTTCCTGGAGGAAGGCTTGTGTGGAATGGGCTCAGTCGGATTTCTCCTGGCATGACTGCCATGTAGAGAATGCCTTCCCAGTTCACTCTGGACTGCCTCAGATACAAGCTTTCTCTCCTCCCTGGTTCCTCTAAGACGCAAGTCTCCCCTGGTCACTACTGACAACTTGATTTCACGCCTAGCAGCACAATTTTCAATCCGGAGCGACACAAGACCTGCCACAAAATGAAGGTAATTAATCCCTGGGACTTCCCTAGCGACATGGTGATTCTCCACCACGCTCAGTCTTTAACTTGAGACTGGATGCCTTTCTGCAAGAGATGCTCTATCTCAAACAGAAGTTATGGGCTTCATGCAGGAATCACTGGATGAAATTGGCTCATGTTATGCAGGAGGTCAGACTAGATCAGGGATAGTCAATAGGCAGACCTGCAGCCAAGTCTAGACCGCCAGACCGCAAAATAGTTTTATTTATTTATTATCATTATTGTTATTATTTTTGTACTATTTTCTCTGGAGTCTGGACCTTGACTATATCTTGACAAAGAAATTTGGACCTTGACAAAAAATAATTGATTACTCCTGAACTAGGTGATCATAAGGGTTACTTCTGGTCTTAAAATATATGAATCTATGAAAATCTGTTTTGTTTTGTTTTCCCTCATGCATTGGCAGTACGGACTCTCCATCTGTTTTTTAAAAAGCTTCAAATAGGATTTTGTTATTCATGGAAGATTTTATGTGCCTTCTGTTATCTGCTCCTGCTACTGAAGTGAGTAACACAGTCTGTGCTCTGTATGTTCATACAGTTATCTATCAGGCTGTATTGGTGTTACACTCGGCCAGTGTGTCTCCTGATCCCACATGGAACTCTATTACAAATACTTGTATGGTAGCCATTTTGTGATAACACACAAAATAAGACCTTCCCAGAACAGATGTATAGAAAGCATTTGAATTATTCTCTTGACTCTCCTTCCTCGCATTTTAGAGGTGGCCCGTATAGATCACAGCTAAAGGAATAACCATTTCTTTTGTCACCTCCCTTTTTTTTACCTGCCTCTTGAATCTTGCACACCTTTTTCACTCTAGCTTGCTCTAAATCACCTTGTCCACCTCACTCAGAGTCACATTCCCTCGTCTGCTCCTGTTCATATTTCCTTTAAGAACCAGATTTTGCTCTCACTTATACTGGGTAAATGCAAAGTAATTCCATTTGGTTTAACGTACCTCACGTAGAGCTGCAGTTGTGCACCTCGGTGGAGTTACTTCAGGTTTGCAACAGTATCGCTGAAATGAGACTCTGACCCTAAACCACTTTGATGGAGGCAAGCACAGACTGAGAGTATAAAACATTCGCACTACATGCTCCCATTAAAAGATATTCTCAAACCTTTTCACAGTGGGGATGACGTTGGCAACAGGGAGCAATTTCTGAAGGGTTGAAAGATCTTGTACTGCAACCTCGCCACCATCTTCCTGCCAAGTGGGTGGGGAAGGCTTGCATTGGCTCCAGGTAGCTGTCTTGACCCAATCCTGCTCCTGATTGTCCAGTTGGGTCCCCGCTGTTCCTGTCTGACGGCTCCATTTCAGAGCCCTCAGCTGCCTCTGGTGTCTCTAGGGAAAGGGGTATTCACACCATCTATCAGTCAACCTGAGAAAGCCCCTTTGCCCTATGCAGGCACCTCAGGGGAGGCACTGCCTCTCCATGGCAGCAGTCCCTGGCATTCCCGATGGTGAGGGAGAAGACACAACATGGGTGCCCTCTTGTACAGTGTAAATTGGCAATAACAGCAATGAAGTTCACAAGGCTGTTCCAGGATAAAACTGGCATGAGTGAGAGGAGACCCTGGCTCACAGCCCCTGCTTCCAGGGGGGCTGAGCAGTCAGGAATCAGCTCACCCTCTGCTTCTGAATCGGCCTTCACCCTCAGAATGCCGTTGGCCCCCTGCAGGCACGAAGCTTAGCTACACTGAGCAGTGTCCGGACACTGCACCCACAGAGCCGCAGGGGCAGGAACTGGCCCCATACGTGCTGGAGCTGGGGGTGCTGGGCATGCTGCTGCACCCTCTGGCTTGAAGTGGTTTCCATTATATACAGGGTGTACAGTTTGGTTCAGTGGCTCTCAGCACCCCCATTATACAATTGCATCCCTGTCTGGCCCTGCTTGTCCTTCTGGTGGTATGTCTTCTCTGCACCGTTAACTGGCACTGGTGCTGAGCACTGGGGCTAGCCCAGCCTGGGTGAGCCTCCCCACTGGAAGGCCCTGGCCACATTGCTGTGCCCTCAGTGTTTCTTAACTCACCCCCATGTGTCTGGGGGCGTATCCTATGGATCTTTGTGCTGAGATGCTCCAGGAGCCTTCCCCAGTTAGTTGTGGGAGAACCTGTCTGTCCTTCCGGGGGAATTGTGGGAAGGGCATTGGAGGACTGTTAGCACTTGAGCGGTTTTGCCTTCATCCTCACAGCATAGTGGGTGGGTTCCAGTCTGAGTGAAAGCAGAAACTGGACTCTAACCCATGTTCCCAGCTGGCTAAGCTGTCCTGGGCTGAAAGCACCCCCAAGCCCGGGTCAGAGGGTTTTCTGTGTGAGTGCTAGGGGACAAACCCGGGAAATAACTTGGGTTCACTCTGCAATGAAGACATACCCTGAGAGAGTGGAGATCACAGCACATCTGGCTCTGACTCTTACTAAGAACAGGTGCAGAAGCCCAGGGTGTGGTCTCAGCTGCCAAATTCCTCTAAAACCCCACAATCAAAGGCAGCTCATAGCTGCAGAGCAGGCCCTGTGTTTATGTACATCTTCTGATCTGTGTACAACAGTTAAATGTTCACCTGAACAAGGCATCTTTTCTGAGCTCACTAATCCCGTTCATGTTGAGGTTCATTTTCCTCTCTGATACAAAAGGTTCCCAGCGTGTTCCTGCCCTGCAGGCATCAATTGGCATTTGTTCATAAATTCAGAGCTTTCTTGGTGCTGTGCCCTCAGTTTTCATCTTTCTGGAAACCCAAGTATAATCTGACTAGCATAAAATACATAAAGATGCTCGACAATAAAAGGGACGGGGTGAGCTGTACTAATTGTAAACCACACTGGGTGGGCTTCGTCCCCCTCTAGTGACCGCTCAGTGTTAATTGGAAGGGAGGCATAATGCTTCCTTCGGCTGGCTTCTAGTAGAGGACTGACCTCTCCTGCAGCTGCATGCCCGTCCTCCTCATTGACTATGAAATCCCAAATAGTGAACTCCAGCTGAGTGGTTTTCCTTACTTCAGTTTCTCTGAGCACATTACGAGGCCCACAATTAGAAGTGAGGGAAACAGATATTTTAAAAACACACCCAATCCTCTCCCCCTTGTGGCTGAGGCTGCCAGAGCTAGACCTGTAGTTGTTGAGGTGCTAATAAATCTGAACGAGGCACTCTGAGATCATGAACAGTTTGAGTACGCTGGCAGAGCAGGAAGAGGCCGAGGCGTTCATTCGACGTGGCACACAAGACTCTTGCTATGCTATCGGCGCAGGAGTCATTAGCATCCATTGCTGCGTGGAGAGTGCAAGCTTTTCAGTGAAGATCGCATGGGTCAGGTGGAGCACAGTGGGTGCTGGGACATGCAGCATGGAAGGTGGAGGCCGGTGGAAGGGGTGGGCAAAGATGGTAGGGTTGCCAACCTTCTAAAGGCGCAAAACCAAACACCCTTGCCCTGCCCCCTGCCCCACCCCTTTCCTGAGGCCCCACCCCCACTCATTCCAGCTCCCCTCCTTCCATCATTCGCTCTCCCCCACCCTCACCCATTTTCACTAGGCTGGGACAGGGGGTTGGGGTGCGGGAGGGGGTGAGGGCTCCAGCTGGGGGTGCAGGCTCTGGGGTGGGGCTGGGGATGAGAAGTTTGGGGTACAGGAGGGGGCTCTGAGCTGGGGACAAGGGGTTTGGAGTTAGTTGGGGATTGTTCCTGCTTTGAGCAGGGGGTTGGATTAGATGACCTCCTGAGGTCCCTTCCAACCCTGATATTCTATGAGGGGGTTCAGGGTATGGGCTCCAGGAGGGGGCTTAGGGCTGGGGTAGGGGGTTGAGGTGTGGGATGGGGTGTGGGCTCTGGGAGGGAGTTGGATGTGGGAAGGGGTTCCTACCCGGGGCAGGACATTGGGGTGTGGGAGGGGGCTCAAGGCTGGGGCAGGGGGTTGGGGTACAGGAGGAGGTACAGGGTGCAGGCTCTGGGAGGGGGTTCAGGGCAGGGGGTTGAGGTGTGGGAGAGGGTTGGGGTGCAGGCTATGGGAGGGAGTTAGGGCACGGGAAGAGGTGTGGGGTCCAGGCTCCAGGAGGGAGTTAGTATGCGGAAGGGGATTCCGACCTGGTGCAGGAGGGAGTGAGGGCTCCGGCTGGGGGTGCAGGGTCTGGGATTGGGCTGGGCATGAGGGGTTTGGGGTACATGAGGGGGCTCTGGGCTGGGGCCAAGGGGTTTGGGGTACAGGAGGGTGCTCTGGGCTGGGGCCAAGGGGTTTGGAGTGCTGGAGCGGGCTCGGGGTTGGGGTGTGGGAGGGGGCATGGGGTTTGGGCTCCTAGAGGGACTCAGAGCTGGGGTTGGGGTGTGAGCTCTGGGAGGGAGTTTGGGTGTGGGAGGGGGTTCTGGCAGGGGGTTGGGGTGTGAGTGAGGGTGCATGGTCTGGGAGGGAGTTAGGGAGGGGGGTCTAACATGGGGCAAGGGGTTGGGTTGCAGGAGGGGGCTCAAGGCTGGGGCAGGGTGCGGGAGGGAGTTCAGGGTGCAGGCTCCAGCCAGGTGGCGCTTATCTCAGGTGGCTCCCGGTCAGCGGCACAGTCGGGCTAAGACAGGCTCCCTGGGTCTGCGCTGCTCCCAGAAGCGGCCGGCATGTCTGGCTCCTAAGCATGCTGCCCATGCCCACAGGCACCACCCCCACAGTTCCCATTGGCTGCATTTCCCAGCCAATGGGAGCTGTGGAGCCAGCGCTGAGGGTGGGGGCAGCATGCGGAGCTTCCCTGCTGACCCCTGTGACTAGGGGACGAACATGCCGGCCTCTTCTGGAGTGCTGCACAGAGCCAGAGCAGGCAGGGAGCCTGCCTTAGCCCCGCTGCACTGCTGACTGAACTTTCAATGGCTCGGTCAGCAGTGCTGACCGGAGCCGCCAGTGTCCCTTTTCGACCGGGCATTCTGAAAACCGGATGACTGGCAAACCTAAAAGATGGTGGTATGCCATCCCAACTCTGGGCTGCTGCAGTGGTGGAGATAGCAATACAGCTTCTCCCCTCTCTCTTGTGCCCCAACATGCCCCCATCCTGCCAACAAGCACACTTCCTATTTCAGATCTTGCAAGAGGAGCAGCATAGGGAAATTTACGTCAGCCGTATGCTGCTCTGCACTGGCAGACTTATCTCCAACCCTTTGCGGCTCATTTGCAGCGCTTATATTCCACTACAGATGCCAGAGGGGCGGCCAGAACTGACCCTTACATCCACTGGAATTCTTTTATCTGTGTAGAGTGAAACTAAAGCCTAAGTTTCTTTCTGTTATGCTGTTTGCACTTTATTGAAATTGAATTGGCCTCGATAGCACTGACCCCCCACTTGGTAAGGCAACTCCCATCTTTTCATGGGCTGTTTATTTATACCTGTCTACTGTAGTTTTCACTCCATGCATCTGATGAAGTGGGTTGTAGCCCATGAAAGCTTATGCCCAAATAAATCTGTTAGTCTCTAAGGTGCCACAAGGACTCCTCATTGTTTTAACCCAAAGCCGACCGTTAAAGATATGTTAGAAACGTATGTGAATGATAATTAGGGCCATTGCATGCTAAATAGGCTAGAACTTTGAAATACAAACTGATGTTATTAGAAGTAATATTAATTGTATGTATCTTTGATGCTATCTGTGTAAACAGACAGTTCTTGTCTGTCACTATAGCTTTAATTCAGAGATCAAAAGGGAATGTTAACATTTAGATGAATCTTGGATGAAATAATGTCATTGTCTATGTCTCTTTGAAGTTTGTAATAGACTGCCTAATGGAAAAATTGTCCAATGTTAATTTGTGTAACTAATTACTGGTGGTGCTTAGGAAGCAGAAGGTTACATCAAAAGCCTATTGGGTACCCAGGACTATATGGTCAAGTGGCTGATAGAAAACTGTATAAAAGACAGTTGGGTCCTGATCCTGTTTATCTCAGATCTGCTTGATGCTTCAATGCAGGGGAAGCTTAAGCCACAAGACTGGGAACCCAATGCTAACTGGTCTGCCCTGCATATGATATTGGACATTGGACTATAACCTATGAACTAAATTCTAAAAGAACTCTTTGCAACTACAAAACTCACCATATCTGCTATGTATCTGTACCTCAAGAACTGAACTCATGTCTGTCTGTATATTGATCTTTTAACCATACGCTCTCTCTTTTCTTTTTAAATAAATTTTAGTTTAGTTAATAAGAATTGGCTATAGCGTGTATTTGGGAGAGATCTGGAATATTCATTAACCTGGGCGGTAATGTGTCTGATCCTTTGGGATTGATAGAACCTTTTCTTTTATATGACGAAATATGATTTTCAGAAATCTTCATCATATTTGCCTTGGGTACCTGGATGGAGGCCTGAGGCTGGGTTGCTTTAAGAACTGTGCTATTGGTTTTTGGGCAACCAGCGAGGTAATAAAGAAGCTGTTTTGTGCTGGCTTGGTAAATTTAAGTATTGAATTTCCACCAGCCTTGGGAAAAAGAAAAGGAGGACTTGTGGCACCTTAGAGACTAACAAATTTATTTGAGCATAAGCTTTCGTGAGCTACATCGCATCCGATGAAGTGAGCTGTAGCTCATGAAAGCTTATGCTCAAATAAATTTGTTAGTGTCTAAGGTGCCACAAGTCCTCCTTTTCTTTTTTGCGGATACAGACGAACACGGCTGCTACTCTGAAACCAGCCTTAGGGTTTGTCTGCCCCATTCTTTGCAGTTCACCCTAACTGAGTGACCTCAGCTGGCCCACACTGGGACCTCGGCCATAGGGTGTATCACAGTAAAATGAGGTGCTCCTCTTCCTGCACCCCAAATACCAGAGTTTCTGCAAATTATCCCTGCAAAATTAAGGGGTCAAGACAAAGGAGCCTGATTCTTTTCTCACCTAACAACAGTATAAATCAGGAGTAACTGTGGCCACTGGTTTGAAACTGGTGCGCATGGAGAATCAGGCTCAAAGCCTGAAGCTTAACAGTTATCCAGTCATTTAGACGATTCGGGTGCACTCATCACTGTGGTATTTGAGACTTTTTCTTTGTGTTCTGAATGTGGAAAAAGCCTCACTTATTCTTCACTCATTCAAAATGAAGTCTCCTGAGCACAGCCTGGCTCCGCTGAGCATTCTGGCCCTGGCAGCCTAGCGGTGGACAGTTCAACAATCACTGTGCCTGCCGAGTGCAGTTATTCAAGCTTAACTTGATGTAAGAGTGAGCTGTTACGATGGGGAGCTCTGAATACAGAAAAACATGTGGAGACAGAAGACTTCTCTCTGGGTTGGTATAAGCATAGGGGCAACCAACAGATGCAACCCAGAAGGTCCCAACAAACAGACATAAATTGCAGCTTTGTCAGAGATCATTCTGCCCGTTACACAGCTGGATCCAGCCGATTCCACGTCCTAGTGAGAGCCACTCTCCATTCCCTTAAAGGTGCAGTCCACTGCAATGCTTGTGGTTAAGTACAAACTGACCTATTGTAGATCTTGAAAGTAGTTGACACTGTAGCAATAGAGCAGCGACTTTTCTTCATTATATTAAATGTTTGAATCCTGTGTTAGAGCCCTGCTCTTAGGACGGAAGAATCCCATACACTGCTACAGACTAGGCGATCTGCTACAGTGCCTAGGCAGCAGTTCTGCAGAAAAGGACCTAGGGGTTACAGTGGACGAAAAGCTGGATATGAGTCAGCAGTGTGCCCTTGTTGCCAAGAAGGCTAACAGCATTTTGGGCTGTATAAGTAGGAGCATTGCCAGCAGATCGAGGGACGTTATCATTCCCCTCTATTCAGCATTGGTGAGGCCTCATCTGGAGTACTGTGTCCAGTTTTGGGCCCCACACTACAAGAAGGATGTGGAAAAATTGGAAAGAGTCCAGCGAAAGGCAACAAAAATTATTAGAGGCCTGAAGCACATGACTTATGAGGAGAGGCTGATGGAACTGAGATTACTTAGTCTGCAGAAGAGAAGAATGAGGGGGGATTTGATCGCTGCTTTCAACTATCTGAAAGGGGGTTCCAAAGAGGATGGATCTAGACTGTTCTTAGTGGTAGCAGATGACAGAACGAGGAGCAATGGTCTCAAGTTGCAATGGGGGAGGTCTAGGTTGGCTATTAGGAAACACTATTTCACTAGGAGGGTAGTAAAGCACTGGAATGGGTTACCTAGGGAGGTGGTGGAATCTCCTTCCTTAGAAATTTTTAAGGCCTGGCTTGACAAAGCCCTGGCTGGGATGATTTAGTTGGGGATTGGTCCTGTTTTTAGCAGGGGGTTGGACTAGATGACCTCCTGACATCCCTTCCAACCCTGATATTCTATGATTCTGTGATTCTGTGTTGAGAACAAAAGTTTGCTGTAAGCAAAATAAATGTGGCCAGGGCTGTGTTTATAGCAAACACATCTGGTTTTTCAAATACAGTTATTTCATACTGAGTCAGATTTCCAGCACACATTTAGCACCATGCATAGTTTGCTTTTCCTAATGCTTTCAATTATCACAGTTACACCACTGCTTGATAGATGGCATTCTGTAAAGACAAGCAGAAATGACCTCATAGCTGGGAGGAAAATAATATTGTGCAGTATATTAAAGAAGAAATCACCACGACCACCGTGCCTTTGCTGTGAGCACGTGAATGTTACTGAAAATGGGAAGTAATAAAACGAAGGCATACTTGTTATGTGATGCTTAGCACTGAAATCTCTTGAATTTTGTGCCTTTAACAAAGAAATCAACAACAAGGATACACAGGGTGGGATTCTCAGAAATGCTCAGTATTGATCTAATTCTGCCCTCATTGAAGTCAGGGCGTAAACCACTTCAGTGGTAGCAGAGTTGTGCCAGTGCTGAGCACTTTTGAAAATCTCACCCATCAAGTTCAACCTAAACCTTCTTCCCAATATGGGATGCTCCAAAGGTTCCTCCCTCAAGATTGATCAACTCAGACCCTAGGTCCTCTTTCCCCAAAGAGCCCCACCCCCTCCCTTATTTCCAGGTGGAGTTATGAGCCACTACTCTCCGTGAGTTATCAGAACTCACGTAATCCTTTCCCAACAGAGTCAATACTTGCTAACACTCCCCTCTCCTTTAAAATGTCTCGATGTAAGAGTAGTGGTTTAAAATGCATATCTATGTGCATTGTGGCTGGGATGTAGTTTCATGGGAACTATAAATGTCCCGAGTTCTTTAAAATCTGATCCATATTTGGTGCATTCTTGAAGTTCCTCTTGCTAGCAGCTTCAGTCTCCACTGCAGCTAGATGGTTCTGGCCCCAATTCTGATCCCTCCCCTTGTAAAGCTGGTTTACAAGGTGTGGACTATATAGTATTGCTGTGGAGAAACTCACCAACTGAAATTGCAATAAAAGCATACAGCATTTTCAACTAGAGCATCTCTTTATAAAGGGCACTGGAACCCAAGAAAGAGACCATTAGTTCCTAATATTGGATATCCTTTATACTAGAGACATACAAGGGGTTGGGCTGTTGGAACTTCTTCCCTAAATGCTTCAAATACATACTAGATAACCTTAAAACTTTATTACTCATTGTGTACCAATGACAAACTGCTCTGGGTTCAGATAATCCTGGTTTATGCCTAGCTGAGGAGTTCCACACTGCGACTGTTACAATCACATCACTGTAGAGCCCCAGCCTAAGATGGAAACATCCATTCAGAAATCAGGACATTCCAAAGTGCAAGGTTTCTCCTGCAATGTTAAGCTGGCCATGTGGGAATTTGACTTTCAGGTGCTTGATTCTATAGCCTTACCATAGTCTTGATGCTAGTTTCTATATAGTATGTAAAATACATAGCCTTGCCTCGTGCCAGCTGCATGGATTTGTTAGTTTTCACCAGCCATGCTGCATAGTTGTTGTTTTTAAACCTGGCAGGATAGAACGGTGAATTTTCTAAGTTTGATGTTGACTCTGTATAAGTAGTGCCATTAAAAACTCAGCTATTTCCCCCAAACCAAGTACTCATTTCCTAAGTACAGGGAGTAGCTATAGTATCTCCGTTAGTACCATGTTGCAAAGGTCGGCAGTTATTGATTTCTAAAGGGCAACCTGTGTATTCTATCGTTCTGGTCACATTAGCTGTACTTTATGTATTGGTTTGTATGTGTGGCAGTAATCCTCATTTTCAAAAGCCCCTCAAAGATGTTCTAAATTGACATTTTATTAAAAATGGACAACTTCCAAAAGGTCTTGAAAGATTATATCTTAGATTATATCAAAATGGATAAAAAGCAAAAATATTTTTAGGAGCTCAGAACTTCTTTTAAAATCTGTTTACTATTTCATGGCTTCTGCACCTGGCTCAAGTTTCTCCTAGTCATTTTTGGTGGTGATTTACTTTTTTGCTCTTTTTTTTTCTTTTTTACAGTGCTACAAATGACAGGTTTCATAGTATGATGCTATCACTGTCAGACATTCGCCAATCTATCCTTTTCCCTGAGTTGTATTTCATAAGGCTTTCACAGAAAGCTTAGCATACCCAAGAGCGGACAAAACAAGACTTACACAGAAATGAGATGAGAAGATATTTTATCCCCCTTGGATTCTGCTGTAGGATCCTGACTCAGTAAAGCTCTTAAACATGTGCTTGCGCCCTTTTCAGCAAAGCTTTTAAGTGACTGATGCAAAAAGCTAACACCATTTCAAGCTGAGTCTCAAGGAAGGCCATTCTCTTGACATACACAAATAGAGCAGTTAGAGACAGAATATATTAAAGCCTGGCCCGTCAGAGAATTGGATTGATAACAATCAAGATTTAACAGGCTTAAAATTTAAGGATTCTTTTACTGCAACATGCAAAGAGGAGAAGCAAATATACTGGGGGATAAATTATGGCTCGGAAAGCCAGTGGAGGTGAGCAGCTGCAGCATGTGAGTGGTGATCTGTCATTCCTACAGCAGGCGTAGTACACACTTGCCAACTTTACTGCTCTTCCATGTAGACCACTGATTATTGGCCCTTTATATGGGGAAACTCAAGCAATCCCCTGTTTTTTTTCATATGGATTTCATATGCAGAGAGTGACTTGGGTATGTACGAAATAGCCCTGATACCACAATGTTTCAAATGCTTCCAAATCCCTGACTTCTTCCATAATTCAGATGATCTATGTTCAGATTGCTTCTATTCTCTCATGAGACAGAATTCCAAGCAACCACTTTCTCTTTTAAAGAAAAATAAAAGGAATGTCCAACTTTCTCAGATTTCTCATTTCCTGCTAATCAAGTTTGAAACTTACTAAGAGAATTTCCTTGAGGATTTTTCAGGTTGTTCCCAGGAATCAGAGAGTAAAAACATGGGAATGAATTTTCTGAGTTCTCAACAAGCCAGGGCATGGCCATACACTACCACCCCTCCAAGAAAATCACTATGGAGTTGATCAAAATAGCATGCCCTTCTGATTGATGTTTTTGGGTTGTTTTAGGTTAACACCAATAAGCATTCTCTCTCCCCTTCGCATCTCCTTGTCACCATGGAAGGGGAGGAGGAACTTCATTAGAAATACTGTGTGGGAGTTTATTTATTTATGTATTCACCTTTCAGGCGTTTTTATAGTTGATATCTACAAAGCCTGTAGCTCCATATGAATACATGTAGTTACCTCCCCACACTAGGGTTTTGTTGCAGCATAAGTTCAAAATAGGAAGGCAAGCATTTCTGATGGTTTATGCCTGAATATATGCAAATATATTCAAAGTTATGCAAGTTTTCAATATCATTTTGTGGGGGCACACGTCAGAGCAGAGCTCTTCTAAAAATTCTGCTCTGTGGGTCCAGCTATGAGCATGGTGGGCATTCAGTGAATGGACTTTAAGGGCAGAAGGGATCATTAAGATCTTCTAGTCAGACCTCCTGCATAGCAGAGGCCAGAGAACCTCACCCAGTAATTCCTTCATCAAGCCCATGACTTGTGGTAGATCTTGGGCTGGTTTGTCAAAGGAATATCTGGGTGAGTGTTGGAATCACCCAGTGTGAGTTGTCTTGGGGATGCTAGTGTAACCCACACACCTCCTGGATGTGGTGCTCTGTCCCATCTAGTGGCACTGAGACCACTTAAAGAGAGAGATTAAATGAGTCTGCTCTGCAGCCTGAATCATGCAGTAGAGGCTCATGCATTTAGCTCTAGAGATCCCAGGTTCACTCCCACCTGCTGAGGACTGGGGTCTGTCAGTGTTACATTAGTACTAGGTTTGATAACAGCACTCTTACATGTGATCAGATACAAAGGGACTTGAGCCTAGAACTAGGAGCTGTCCGTTGCCTTACAGAATGCACTACCTGAAGTTACCAAGCCCCTGAAGGATCAGGTCACATAATTAGACTCTTTCTTTTATGTTCTCGCTGTGTTAAGTTTTGTAACAGTCCTTCAATTCTGCCTAAGTAAAAATGCTGCGGGGATTAGAGAGATGAAGCCAATAAGCCACATTGGCAGTGACAGCCAGTAAAAACATACACATTTCTACAAGCAAAAGTTCAGCATTGTGTCTCATGTCTTTGGGACGTTGCATTCCCTGATCTAGGAATCTCATAAAAGACCAACAGCTCAGAAACTGCTAGTTAATAAGCTTGATTAAAGTTTCCACTGACGATGAAGTTTTAACATCAATGAGCCTACCATTTTCCAAGATATTTCTGCAGTGCAAAGCTGGAAAACTTTCCACTCATTGCTAAGAACTAGTCAGTTACACCTCATTTGTGCATTTTCCCAGTGAAAAGATCATGCCTATGAGTAGCATTAAAAGCTTAATTATAATAATGTATTTTATCATGTATGGGGTCAATAAACTCTTGCAGCTGCAGGCAGAGGTGTACCATAGTGGGGATTCACCCACAGGGACTGTTAGATGGTGTTTTCACCACGCTGGGAACTGCACTGGGAAAGGGCAACTTTGACTTGTAGCTCCGGCTCTGCTGTACACTGACTTAACAGTTCTTCTGGATACCCTGGCTATGCCCCGTTTCTGGCCAGATCCACCCACTTTTGGGACAGAACTAGCCAACTGTGGGACAATCTCTGGAACACAGTTTTTACTTTTCACAACTGCAATTCCCCGTCTAGGCATTATTTCCACCTTTGAGGGCACTCTGTCCTGAGTTACACCAGCATAACCCTGGTTTCAGTACAGCTCTATGTGGCTTAGCCCTTCTCTAAATGAAGGATTGGCATTCTCTACTCCTGGGGGAATTCTGCGTCACTGCATGTGCACAGAATTCATGTCCCATGCAGATTTCTTTGTTTCCCAGTAGAAAAATGGGGACGCAAAGAAATCTGTGGAGGATGCATGCCCCTTCCCCGGCAGACCGGACATGTCTGTTTGAGCAGCCAGACAGCTAGCTGAGACGTAAATCAGTGTCGGGGTGGAGGACCTACCTAGGTGTGTGTGCAGAGAGATCAGTCACCACCAGGGGGTGGGGTTGGGCAAGCCAGTGTGTGTGCAAGCGAGTGAGACTCAGTTGCTCTCGAGGACAAATCAGAGTCAAAGTCCAGAGTCTAGGGTCTATCATAAGCAGGGTCTAGAGCAGAAGCAGGCAGACAGTTTGTGCTGCTGCTCAGACAGTTCCTCATGATGGCTTCCTGGTTTAAGCACCAGTACTGGACAATGAAGGGGCTGTGAAGGGCTACCAATCAGGCCCTACTGGGTGGTACTTCCTGCCAAGCCTCACAGGTTCCTCCCTTTGGAGTCCAGCTTAAGTCTACAGTGGCAGTGTGGAGGCATCAGCAGCACACAAGTCCATAGGTTCTAGCCCTGCAGATTCTCACATACAGGTTTAAGAGCCGAATTCTAGTCACCCAAGTTTGAACATTTCAGTCACATTTTAGCATTAGCTAGGAATTCATTTGTTAAACTTTGCGGGTAATATTTGCTTATTTCTCAATTCTGGATTTGTTTCACTCACATGAATAGAAAACGTTGGACACATCTCATGGACAAAGTGGTACCAAAGGTATGCAAAATGTTCATGCGAGGGTGTTGAGTGTTGACTGCACATCACAAAAGGTTTGCGTTCAACTACTGTTAAAGTTGTAGCGTAATCAACATTTCCTTCAACTTGGATTCATTACTGAGATTATAATTAACTGTCTACGGGATTTACTATCCCTATCTCTTTACTGTCTTACTATCATTTACTCACTTTCTCAATGTATTGGTATTTGGCCGATCCTGGTAAACAGTGAATCTGAGTATTCTGTTTTGCTGCAGCGTATTATTCTCTGAAGCTCAGTAACAGCTCCAATATACCCCTCTGACTGCCTCGCCACGAGGTATCTTGAAGCCTATCAATTCACCCCATGTATTAGCAGGCAGTTGTTAAAATGGAGGGGAATTGACAATATTGGAATTATGCCACCACTTCAGAGGTTGTCATTAATCCAAATGCCTGCTGGAGGATGGGTTGTGGGCACGTTACAATGTGTGCAGTATTCCCACAGTCTGTAAATTCTTGTCTTCCACTAGAAAAGCTAATTGTTTCTCACTCTAACCCATCTTCTGGGGTTTAAAACCTGACCTTCCACTGAGATAGGTTTGTCTTTTCTCTGACTTCCTGTGAATGGTCTCTGATCGCAGGTTCTGGGGACAAGCTCTCGAACTTCACAATGTAATCCATGCAGAGAGGAGGGAACGTTAAAAGAGAGGGGCTTAAAAAAGGCATTTTCTCATTGTGCATGAACATTTTTTCTGACCCACAGGACATCTGATTGCATTTAGTTGTCATATATTGGTTGGAATGAAAGATCATAGAATTACCGAATGATTTTTCACTAATTAAAACGATGCCGACACTTTCAAAGGCTGTTACCGGCCTTTATGAGCAGTCTCTGGGGCAAAGAAAGATTCCTGGCATTTTAATTGTGATTTCAATATCCCCATGTTACCCAAAAGGAAAAGTGATCAAACCAATTAAAAGTTCACAAGACATTAGTCCTGAGACAAAAAAGACTAAGGCCCCAGTCACGCGGTTCATGTGCTGTGTAGAGCACTTGAAGATACACTGACGAGAAGCGCTAGAGAAGGGCCAAGTAGGAGTAGTAGCAGGTCAAACTCTCATGGATTTTAATGGGAGACTAGTCCCAGGAAGCTCTGAGGATTTAGGCCTCAAAATAGTACTTTCCAGCCCTGAATCCCATCTCTGATCACATTGCAGGGTCCTACCATATCTGACTGGTTAAGAGACTGGGTCTCCCCACCTTGGGGATGAAGACCTGCCCTGCATCATACATGCTTTAGTTGGCGCCTGGCGGGACTACAGCAACGCAAGCTGAGTGTGAATCTGCCAGTCCTGTGAACACAGCTGTGCCCCTCCTCAGCAACACAGATTTGATGCCCTCACAGAGGGCACAGCTGGCACAAAAGTGAAATGGGCCTTGCATCTTTCTGTCTTCCAGCTGGCAAATATCTGTTTGTGCTTTCCCTGTATTACTGAGGAGATGGGGGCATTCTCCCTGGGGTCCTGGGACCACTGTCAGGATCAGGGGTTGGGGATTGTACATTGACTGGAGAACAGACCCTAAGTCCTACAAGGCTGCTTCGAAGAGAGAAGTTCCTTCACAGTAAGAAGCTGAGGAAGCGAATTCGGGCATGCTAGGGCTCCAGGCTAGGCTCTAGTTCTCTGGGTACAGCGTGGTATATAATCCACCCTGATGGAAAGGGCTAGGGCTAGGTCATGTTATTTATGAATACAAGCTCTGAATTTTATTTGAAGAATAATTTTGATCACAATTGTAAAAATTCCCCTTTAAAATGTGATATTGAGCTACTCAGGGTTACACAGGGTACTATGGAGGTTAAAGATGAGTGTAGTAATGGACTCAGCATTCCCCAGTGGCTACTCCGTTCTGGACTTTCATGCTAATTTTTGTGTCATAGAAAATAGATTGTTAAAACCCCTTGGTGAGCCCTATTAACATGAACCCATGTTGACTTTATAGCTGAATGTTAAAGAGAAGTCATTTCCAGTTCAGATACCTTGTGTTTTTCCATTAAGATTGATATGGGGAAGTTCAGATTGTTGTAAGGCTGACTGTCGGCTGCAGTGTCCAATTCATCGCTTCACTTAGGACCTTTCAGGATTCAAGGATCTTTTCCATTATGAAAATACATTCCCAGCTCTGTGAGAAAATGTCCAGGGCAACCACACAGAGCTGCTGTGCCCCAGACTCAGTTGGGTTCTTCTGAGTAAGCAGGAATTGCCTTCCCCTTCCTCACAAACAGCATCAGGATCAAGATGGAACTCGTCCTGCTGTTGCAGTAAGTCTTAGTGCAGTAGTCAGGGAACCTAGAGAGCTGTCCACTGAAAACTGCTCGGCGTGAAATGGCTTTCCTGTCCTGTAAGGATTTTCAAGATTTTGAAAAATTTTCCTGTCACAAATTGGGACAAAAAGTAAAAATATCCAATTTTTGCAAACCGACAAGCTGGGGGGGAAATTCAGATCAGGTCAATCAAACTGTTTTGTTTAGATTTGACTTTTCTCTAAAAAAAAAAAATCTCTTTTAGTATAAGTTAACTAAAATTTCTAACTGAACAATCATTTCAAACGGAGAAAATGAAACTTTTTGTTTTGGAAATGTCAAAATGGGATGTTTTGACAGTTTCTAAACTTTTCAATTTTTTGTAACAGATTCAGCAAAACAGATCCTTTCCCAGGAACAGTTTCAACTAATTTTTAAACAATAAAAGTTTCACTGGAAAATTCCTGATCAGCTATATTTGTCACCCCCTGTTTGTCTTTTAAAAACACATCATAACCTGAGGATGAGAGTGAAGGTTCTGAGGAAGTTCCAACTGGTTCAGACCCTCTACTAAGGAGCACAGGCCAATGGAAACACAGCACTTCACATGGACTTTGATGTCATCCTTACTGCACTGGCTCCCTTTCCAATACTGGATCCACTTACAGATTCTGGTCTTAATTTTTTGTAACTACTTTTTATTTGTAAAACAAAAAAAAATAAACAAAAATAAACAAAAACAAGTAAATTGGTCAAATCTTCCAAACTAGAATATTTAGTTTGGAATCAGTTTTGTGTTACTTAATTAAATCATCTAGTACAACAAACAAGTCCACTAGGATATAAGTCTTGGTACACAGCTGTGAGTTCAGACACTGAAAATAAAAGCCCGATTTTATCCCTATAGAAGTGCTGAGCTCAGTGCAGGAGCCAAGCGAATCAGGAACCAATTGGTTTATTCTCTCCAGTCGGATACAGGGAACCAATGTCCTAAACAATCTTATTATCTCTGTTACAGTAGTGCTTAGAGGCCCTGACCAAATTGGGGTCCCATTGTGCTAGGGGTTGTACATACACATAATAGATAGTCCTGCCCTGAAGAGTTTAGAGACTAAATGGACAAGGGAAGGGGTGGGAGAAAGAAGTATCGTTATTATCACCGTTATACACATCGAGAGAGAAATTAAGTAATTTGCCCAAGAAAGTCTATGGTAGAGCCAATAACTGAATCCTGATCTCATGAGTCCGAGCTCAAAAACCATCCTGCTTCTTTTCTAAATTCCTCTCTCCCGGGCAAACGGCATGTGCGGTAGCTCTCTCCCATGTAGAGTTTATAAAATCTGCAGCCTTCTGACTCCATTGGCCATCACTACCTCATCCATCCTTAAGTAACCTTGTAAGATACGGCGCTCTTTAGCCTGCCAGTCATCCTTAGTGATGGAGTCCTCGATTTAAAAAAACGTCTTTAACTGGGGTGTTCTTAACAACCTCATTAAAAATCTGTTAGAAAAAACGGATAGAAAATTTCAAATTCTGCTGTTCTCACAACCTGTCTTACTCTTCAATGCCAAAACTAAAACAACAAAACTGAAACATCCCACATGCTAAGTGTCCACCTCCAGCCATGTCTGAGTTCTCCAAGTGAAACGTGTGATGGGAACATTCAGGAAAAGTGTGTATTTTTCATTCTCAAATGGTTTGGTTGATTTCACTGGGACTTAGAATCATAGAGTCTGGAAGAGATGTCAGGAGGTCGTTTAGTCCAATTCCCTGCTCAAAACAGGATCAACACTAACTAAATCATCCCAGCCAGGGCTTTGTCAAGCTGAGCCTTAAAAACCTCTAAGGATGGAGATTCCACCACCTCCCTAGGGAACCCATTCCAGCGCTTCACCACCCTCCTAGTGAAATAGTGTTTCCTACTATCCAACTTAGGCCTCCCCCACTGCAACTTGAGACCATTGCTTCTTGTTCTGTCACCTGTCACCACTGAGAACAGCTGAGCTCCATCCTCTTTGGAACCCCCCTTCAGGTAATTGAAGGCTGCTATCAAATCCCCCCTCACTTTTCTCTTCTGCAGACTAAATAAGCCCAGTTCCCTCAGCCTCTCCTCGTAAGTCATGTGCCCCATCCCCCTAATCATTTTCGTTGCCCGCCGCTGGACTCTCTCCAATTTGTCCACATCCCTTCTGTAGTGGGGGGACCAAAACTGGACGCAATACTCCAGGTGTGGCCTCACTAGTGCCAAATAGAGGGGAATAATCACTTCCATCAATCTGCTGGCAATGCTTTTGAAATAAAGAATTTTCCTTTGAGCTGAGACCAAGTATAAGGCGCAGAGGGTGATGTGATGGAGTTAGTACATACTGCCCCCTGCTGGACAAGCTGATCCTGCATATCTGAGGCCCACAGGAATTCAACTAGCCATCTGCCAATTAGTAATAAATAATGGCTGCACTACTACTCAATGGCGATCCTATTGGAACCCTTCAGAACTAAGGTCCCAGTTCAGCAAAGTACTTGAGTGTGTGTTCATTGATCTCAATCGACTTAAATCTGAGCGCATGTTTGAATGCTATGCTGAATAGGGATGGTGAGTCAATTAACTGCAAGTAATGAGCAAGACTTCTTTCCAGAGTCAGCCACTAGGTGAAGATATGATCACATGCCCAGAGCCAATGAATCACATAAGCATGAGAAACAAACTAAAAAGGAATTTGTCTGAGGAAACTGATCTACTAAAAAAGACAGTTTTGGAGCCAAAGTAGCTGCCTCCAACTTATTGTGCGTGCTGCCTGCAAATGCTGTCATTCTCCAAAAATGCCAGTATTAATGTGCACAGCAAGTCAAAAAGAAAATATTAATCATGTCAGTGCATGTGGGTGTATATTCAGCAAAAGTTTGGGCCCACATGACAAGTGCTGGAACAGAAGGCTTTAGGTTTTTGCTGAGCCAGTTCAAGGCACACTTGGCAGTATTCAGAGTTTAGCAAATTACAGCTGTAAATTAGAATGTATATAACTCTTTATTTCTGTAACTTATGCAAGAATTGTCCAATGCCAACCAGAGCTAGCTACAGCTGTGTGAGGTACGTGGGAAAGGCAATATGTTAGGAAGAGCTGGGATGCACCAACTGTATTAAGAGGACAGATCATTGGAGCTGTGCATGATTTTGCGGGGGTGGGGAAGAGACATGGATGTTGCCTTGGTGAATGGGGAAATGATGCAGCTGTGGTGCCTGGTGTTGGCAAAAAAGAAAGACGCTATTGGGTAGGAAGAGAAAACTCTATTGAAAGTGCATTGAAAAGCCTAGTACCACAAGGAGGAAAGATGCAGATTGTTTAATTAACACCTATATTTATATATGTCACAACAGCACTATTTAATAAAGCCCTAGGTGAAATCAGGGGAGAGCAAAGGATGAACTCTACCTGGTTAAGGTTTGACTATGCTGTCTGTAGTGCGTACATCTTAACATGCTTCTGCCATTCAGTCTGCCATTCAGGTTATTTACTAATGCTCTCTTAAAATTGCTACTGAGACTCCTGGTTGGTAAGGCTAATGCAGCATCCATAAGAGAGAGATGACGGTTAAATCGGCGGGGGGGAATGAAACTTGGATATATATACTCTGGAATAGGTTTCAGAGTAACAGCCGTGTTGGTCTGTATTCGCAAAAAGAAAAGGAGTACTTGTGGCACCTTAGAGACTAACCAATTTAATTGAGCATAAGCTTTCGTGAGCTACAGCATCCGATGAAGTGAGCTGTAGCTCACGAAAGCTTATGCTCAAATAAATTGGTTAGTCTCTAAGGTGCCACAAGTACTCCTTTTCTTTATACTCTGGAATAGAGAGGGAATGTGTCTGGTTCCTGCTAGTTACGTTATCTGGTGGTGATATGTTTGAATCCATCAGATTTGTGCCCATTCCATTAAAAACATGTCACTTTTAAATGTCAAGGTTCCTCCCCCACTCTGAACTCTAGGGTACAGATGTGGGGACCTGCATGAAAACCTCCTAAGCTTACTTTTACCAGCTTAGGTTAAAACTTCCCCAAGGTACAAATTAATTTTATCCTTTGTCCTTGGAATATCCACTGCCACCACCAAACTCTAACTGGGTTTACTGGGAAACGTAGTTTGGACACGTCTTACCCTCCAAAATCCTCCCAACCCTTACACCCCACTTCCTGGGAAAGGTTTGGTAAAAATCCTCACCAATTTGCATAGGTGACCACAGACCCAAACCCTTGGATCTGAGTTTTCTTACAAGAAGACTTTTAATAGAAATAGAAGTAAATAGAAGTAAAGGAATCACCCCTGTAAAATCAGGATGGTAGATACCTTACAGGGTAATTAGATTCAAAACATAGAGAATCCCTCTAGGCAAAACCTTAAGTTACAAAAAAGACACACAGACAGAAATAGTCATTCTATTCAGCACAATTCTTTTCTCAGCCATTTAAAGAAATCATAATCTAACACATACGTAGCTAGATTACTTACTAAAGTTCTAAGACTCCATTCCTGGTCTATCCCCAGCAAAAGCAGCATATAGACAGACCCCTCTGTTTCTCTCCCTCCTCCCAGCTTTTGAAAGTATCTTGTCTCCTCATTGGTCATTTTGGTCAGGTGCCAGCGAGGTTACCTTTAGCTTCTTAACCCTTTACAGGTGAGAGGATTTTTCCTCTGGCCAGGAGGGATTTTAAAGGGGTTTACCCTTCCCTTTATATTTATGACACCATTCCATTAAAAACGTGTCACTTTTAAATGGAAAAAAATTGTGCCACATTTCTACTCTAAATGTGTCCAACTTTAGCTTCCAGTGATTGAATGTTGCTATGCCTTAGTCTGCTAGATTGAAGAGCCCTTTATTGTCAGAAATCTTCTCCCTCTGCAGGTACCTATAGACCATGATCACGCCACCAGGTAACCTTCTCTTTGACCAACTAAATAGATGGAGCTTTGAGTTTCACCCCTGTGAACAAGAAGAGGGAACTCAATGAGAGTTAAAGATGATCACGTGAAAACATACAATATGAGCCTCTATGCAAATACAAACTTGCCATGCACTTTATCGTGAACCAAAAATAAATCACTCCTATGCAGAAAACGTACAATAGAGGCCTAGCATGCATTCAGAGCAAATGTCCAGTTTGTTATGCAAATACTGTTTTGCAATATGAGCCCAGTTTTAGTTAGACATTATCCAGGTTGGGCAACACACTTACAAGCAAGCTATGCACAACAGGTTCATTGAGTTACCATTCCATCATTAATAACAAAATTCTACACGCCCCTCCACTCTTTCATAGGAAGTATAGCTAAAAAGCAACCATTCTCTTTTCACGGTAAGATTTCTGTAAGATTACGGAGCAGGAATAACGAGGGGACGGGGTTTAGAATCTTTATGAAAAGAGAAAATCTTTTTGTATAATTTGTGTGCTCTTATTTGCTGTCACTACATTCTATGTGACAACACTGTGTTATTTTGGACTTGATTCTCCACTGCCTTGCACTTAGTGCAGTCATTTACACCAGTGCCAAGGGAGTGTGAAATGCTCCCATTCAGATTTAGCAGCATTTTCACCCATTTTGAACTGGTGTAAATGACTGCACACAGTGCAGGGCCATGGAGGATCAGGCCCATTGTCTGTACCTTTGTACGTGCAGTCCAAAGAGCTCTGAGCTATTTGAAGGACCATTTCTGCAGCAGCTGCAGGTGTAACTTGTGGGATAACAACTGGGAAAAGAGCCACAATCAGCTGCTGCCTTCTTCTATGTCTGCTGCTAAGGAGGAGCCTATGGCCATGGGGGATACTATAGATTCAAAGAAACCTGTTGCCAGGCAGAGAATCACTCCTGTAATGTTATTTTGGTGAAAACTGTAATGACTGAAAGTGTACATAATACTGTCTACGGAACAGATACCTATATTGAACCAAGTTCATTTTTCAGATGCACCAGTACAACCCCAATGGTGTAATGACAGGAGATGATTTGGTCCAATATGCATATTAAAAAGTGACACGTTTTGACTTTACTTGCAGTAAATATTGCCTTAGGGGATAGCATATTTGCCATGATCATACATAATTCCAGAAGCTGAAGGCATTGTTTTCCAATCTTTTCCAGTAAAGCAGTTTTTCTCTCTCCACGGCAACATTTTATTCGGCTGCCACCACACTTCGTCATTTCGCTTCTAGTTTTAAAACGTTAAATAAAAAGCAGCTTAGGGTTTTACTTTGAGAGTTCTGCAAAATGGAAGCTGTTTTGGCCATGTTCTCTTTCGAAAGCAGAGTGCATCTGACTACGTGCAGTGATCTTTCACCTGCCCTTCTGAACTATCACTTGCTTTCCCCAATGCAAACTCTGGGGTGGGGACCATCTTTTTGTTCTGTGTTTGTACAGCACCTAACACAATAGAGTGTTGGTCCATGACTGCAGCTTTTAGATGCTACACTAATACAAACAAATAATAATAATTCTGATTCAGCCAGTCAGAATCTAAGGAACAAATAGAGTATCTGAGCCTGTTTCAAACGTGTATGAAAACACAATTTTGCATATGCCTAGCTGAAGCATATACCTAGAGTTGTTTGAAATTTTCTGACCCCAAAATTGTCCTGTTAGGAAATAGAGATTTGTTGAAATCTAATTTTTTCCATGGGAAAATGTCAATTTGTTGATTTTTTTCTTAAATTATTTTCCATTGGAAAAAATCAAAGCAAAATTTTCTTTCAAATTGACTTTTCAAAACAAACGGGAATTTTGTTTTCAAAATGTTGATTTGAATGAAAATTTTTTATTCAAATTGTAATGTCAACTTAAAACATCATCTTAACGTCATTTCTGACCAAAACTTTTCACTTTGAATTGACATTTAAATGTAGACATTTCAATTTGAAGTGTGAAATTTTTTGTTTTGATATTTATTAATGGAATTGTTTTTAAATTATTCATTCAATGAATTGTTTTTGTACTTTGCCTTTTCGTCCCAGTTCAGGATGAAAACAAATGAAATATTTCTTGTGGCGTGAAAATTCCATTATCTCGCTGGTTGTAATGATACCATGCTGTGTGCATGCAGGTTGGAATTGAGCATGTTTGTTGGTTTTTTACACAAGGGTATGGCATGTTCAAATATTCACACAAATGTGAGTGCATGAGCTGGAAAATATGGCCCATTATCTACAATATCTAAGTCTGATTCTCCACTCCCCTGTGCCTTATGTAGCCATTTACACTCATGCAAAGTGAGTGTGATATGCTACCAGGTCAGAATGGTGTCCTTTTAGATGTACTTTGCGCAGATGTAAGTGATTACACAAGATGCCAGGCAGTGAAAAATAGGGCCTTCTCTCTATATAACCAAAATAGAATGTGAGTCTTTAGCCATGTGCTTGGAACTCTGATTAGTGCTGTTGCCTTGTTGCCTTAGAAACTAGGACTGGAATGACTAGATGTGTTTTTACACCCTTGCCTAGCTGCTGGGTTTCCGTTGAAGATTGCCCTCGGGCTGAAAGGGCGTGCGTCAAATCACTGTGGCTGCTGGAAGGGTTTTGTGTGGGAGGAACTTGCACTGCTCTGTCCGTCCCTGAGAAAGGATGGGCAGAGTCCCATGGTGCACAAATCTGCCTATGATCTCATGAAAAGGGAAATTACTGTCAAGATGCAAGCCAGCCAAGCAAGCCTGGCAGACGACTGAGTATTTGGTATCCCAATCACGGGCTAGTCATGGCTACACTCTAGCTGCTCTGTACTTGGCCAGTTACACAAAGCAGCCACGCACCTGGTTTAACTGCCTAGTAAAACCAGAGATACAGTAGTTTTGTATTACTTGAGTAGCACATAACCTCTGGAGCATACCAGTGAATGTGAATATATGTAGACTCACTGGAGTGTGGGCTGAGATAGTGTTTAAGTCTGCTCACACTGTAGTTTAATTGTAGCTAAGGGGCAATACGTTATATATTTATAACTGGCATTTTCATTGTTTTCGCTGCGTATCAAACTATTATTTGGTTCTGAAATAGCTTCATAGATTGTTATGGCCAGAAGGGACCATTATGATCATCTAGTCTGGTCTCCTGTACAACACCAGCCAGAGAATTTCACCCTGTTATTCCTGCAGCTAGTCCGATCATTTGCTGATGAGTTAGAGAGTATCTTTTAGAAAGACATAAAAGTGCATGGCATTCCTGTTCTTATTCCCATAATATACATGATGTACATTAGCAGGTCGTTCGGTTAGAAAACAGTAAGAAGTCCTTTCATTCCCTTGCACCTGGTTATTTATTTATATTTGTACAGGATTATAGTGCCCAAAAGTCAGCAACCCCTGATAACATGCTACTGTGTCATCTAATACAGAGGGAAGAGGGAGACAATGCTTTGACCTAAGTAACTTATGGAAACAAAGTAAGGGTTGGCAGGTAGGGTGGCCACTCACACATCCCCAAATACTAGATATTCCAGTACTTCCAGGACCAATGTGACCCTACCCGCACCAGCATGGCCTTGCATGCATGGTGCGTGCAAGGGGACGCCACGCAGGGGACGCCATTTTGAAGAGCGCACTGCCCCTTGCCAGTGTGACCTCACACCGCACACTTAGTGCATGCGAGGTCATGCTGGTGAGGGAAGGGTGGCGTGCTCTTCAAAATGGCATCCCCCCTCCAATTCTGGACAAAACCACATCCAATTTAGTTTCAGTACCAGACAGGGGACAAACCTTAGAACTTAAAACCAGATGAATGGCCTGCCTAGTTGCAGGAAATACAAAAAAATCTATGAATCTGCATCATCTTCCCTCCATTTGTCCATTAAAAAGAGAGATATTGCATTTTTATGGGCCCAGTGGCAAATCACTAAGACACTGATTGCTCTGTCATCCTGTTCTAACAGGACGGTGGCATGGAGCATGCCTGTCAATAGCTGTGTGAAGCTGTGGTAAACATGTTATGAGTGGTTCTTGCCAGGAGGTCGATCGGAGGACTGGGGCAACCCTGGAGATTGCAGTGCAATCAACAGGCACTACAGGTAGAGAAATTGTGTCCACCCTTGTTCTGCCACACTGGAGTCAATGGGCCGGATTCTTCATTGTCCTTCTTTACCAGTGCAAAGTGGGTATAAAACATTACCATTTGGATGTCGTAGCATGTTACAATAAATTACTATAAGGGGTGCAGGGCAATGGAAAATCTGGCCCAATTTTTTTCCACAGTTGCTATATAATTGAGACCCAGAAGCCCTGAACTAATGGGATCTTCATGTTGACATGTGAAAAACTAGAGAAGCAGTGGGAGGCAGTGTTGTCTTATAGTAAAGCAATAGGGCATGGTCATTTTAAATTGCAGTATTTCAGAGTAACGTGCAGCATTAATTGGACACATCGCAAGACGCATGGGATTGTCAAAGTTCTGTTGGATGTACGGCTATCCGCAGAAGAGCTCCGAGCCTCATTGCCTTGTTGCTGCCTTGGGAAGGGTTATGAGTATGTTGTTGAAGAAAATAAATAATAATCCCAATGCCAGGAGTTTGGCTACTCCGGGATTCCTGTTATTCAACAATGCTTCTGCCAATGTTGATATCGCTGCACAGAGAAAGATTAGGTTGATAATTTAAAAATGGCAGAGAAGAGCCATTGGAAAGACAGGTTTCAGAGTGTTGACAGTTGCTGCTCCAGGACCAGTTCCTAAGTGGCTTCCTTAGAGATGGTCATATTTTAAGATAAACAGAGACGGAATTTATCTGAAAGCCTTTGATGGATTGTGGGTGGGATTTTCAGAAAGTGATAGACCTCAGAGTAGAACCCACACGTCCTGATTCCCACACCAGGCCCTGTGCTCTAAACTGTCACATGGAACTCCTGCAGCAGCGTGTAGAGTCTGACATAGAATCTCTGTAAGCAGTTGGGGAAAAGGTGGGTATCATATATTACTTGGGAGAGTTTGAAAGTTTAAAGGAAATAAGACCCAACTGCGTACGTCTGTTACTTCAGATGAAGCTGTGTATGAAAGTATAAATGTCACTCAGCAGAATGGACAACACTGAGAATGGCTGTGAATTAATAATTCACACATTTTCCTTATATCGGGTGAATTTGTGTAAGGTGAGCTGTGACAGTGTTTCTGAATAATTGGCTGTCAGGCCCGTCAGGGAATTCAACTTTTACTCCTTCAGTGGAATGCCTTTCCCGCTGCCCTCCTCAGATCCAGGTCCAAGAAGAATACCTGCAACATGTGAATCTCTCAGCCTGAGAAATATCAACCTAAAAAATAGCCTGGCCCAATGGGGTACGGAAATAAGTTCCATCATATGTTACCACCTGTCCAACCATGGCCTTAGAAGCTAAGTTCCATTTTCAAAAATGACTTAAACACTTAGGAGCCTAAGTCTCAAATGGCTCCGAATTGCCAAAGTCGCTTTTGAAATTGAGATTTAGGCTCTTAAGCACTCTCTTTCCCCAGTTCAGCAGCCCTTTCCTATTCAGCAAAGCATTTACAGACATTTCCTAGCTGGAAATGGTAGAATTATCACTAAGAATGGAGAAAAGGCAGAAACATTCAGTAAATATTTCTGTTCTGTATCTGGGGAAAAACAGATAATGTAGTTATATCATCTCATTATGAAAACACTCTTTCCATTCTACTGGTATCATGGGAGAATGTTAAACAGCGGCTACTAAAGTTAGATATTTTTAAAATCAGCAGATCCAGATAACTTGCACCCAAGAGTTTTAAAAGAGCTGGCTGAGGAGCTCACTGAACCATTACATTTGATTTTGAATAATGCTGTGGAATGCTGTGGAAGTTGCAGAAGACTGGAAGAAAGCTAATGTTGTGCCAATATTTTATAAAGGATAAACAGCATGATCCAGGTAATGATAGGCTTGTCGGTTTGACATCGATCCCAGACAAGTTAATGGGGCAGCTGATAGGAGACTCAATTAGTAAAGAATTAAAGGAGGGTAATATAACTAATGCCAAGCAACACAGGTGTATGGAAAACAGATCCTGTCAAACTAACTTATCTTTTTTGATTAGATTAAAAGTTTGGTTGACAAAGGTAATAGTGTTGACGTAACATACTTAGACTTCTGTAAGGCATTGGATTTGGTACTGCATGAAATGTTGATTTAAAAAGTAGAATGATAACATTAATAGGGCTCACATTAAATGGATTAAAAACTGGTTAAATGTTAGGTCCCAACATGTAATTGTAAATGGGGAATCATCATTGAGCATGTGTGATTCTAGAAGGGCCCTGCAGGGATCAGTTCTTGGCCTGGAAAAAAACATAAAATCATTGCTGATAAAGTTTGCAGATGACACAAACATTGGGGGAGTGAGTAAATAATGAAGGAGACAGGTCACTGATACAAAACAACCTGGATCACGTGATAAACTGGGCCCATGCAATCAATATACATTTTATTACGGCTAAATGTAAATGTATACATCTTGCAATAAAGAATGAAGGCCACACTTACAGGATCGGGGACTACCCTGGGAAGCAGTGATTCTGATTTGAGGGTGTGGAGGATAATCATTGGAACCTGAGGCCAAAACAGTTAATGTGATGGATAAGCAGGGGAGTCTCAAGATGGAGAAGAGACATTATTTTACCTCTGTATTTGGCACTGGCGCGACTGTTGCTGGAATACTGTGTCCAGTTACGGTGTTCACAGTTCAAGAAGGATGTTGATAAATTGGAAAGGGTTCAGAGAAGAGCCAAAAGATTGATTAAAGGCTTGGCAAACATGGCTTATGGTAATACACTCAAAATGTTCTGTCTACTTAGTGTAACAAAGAGAAGGTTAAGGGGTGACTTGATTGTAATCTATAAGTACCTATATATGTGATAATGGGCTCTTCAATCTAGCAGAGAAAGGTATAACATGATCCAATGGCCAAAAGTTGAAGCTAGGCAAGTTCAGACTGGAAAAAAGGAGTACATGTTTAACAGTGAGAGTAATTAAGCCTTGGAACAATTTACCAAGGGCCATGGTGGATTCTCCATCACTGGCAATTTTTACATTAAGATTGGATGTTTCTCTAAAAGATCTGCTCTACGAATTATTTTATGGAAGTTCTGTAGCCCGTCAGGATGTCTACACTGCAAAAAAAAAAAAAAAAAACATCTAGGGCAGTAAACCGCAGAGCTGGTTCAATTGACTTGGGCTCAAGTGGCTTGTGCTACAGGGCCACAAATATCAGTGAACCCTCATCAGGTTTCAGAGCCTCGGCTCCAGCTCAAGCCCAAACGTCTACACTAGTAGTTTTAGCCCCATAAGTGCGAGCACCGCAAGCCTGATTCAGAGTAACAGCCGTGTTAGTCTGTATTCGCAAAAAGAAAAGGAGTACTTGTGGCACCTTAGAGACTAACCAATTTATTTGAGCATGAGCTTTCGTGAGCTACAGAGATTCACTGCTGTGGGTCTTTTTTGGCAGTGTAGATGCACCCTGTGTTATACAGCATTTTTGCTTGTGCTCTTGTATCAAGCAGCCCCTCTACAAACAGGCTTTGTTTTCAGTTCACTCTGTTAATTTAAATGCTAGTTTTATAGAGAGATTTTTAAGAGCAAAGAAATAATAAAAAAGGCCTAGACTTTCGGAAGGCAAGCTGCACTGGCAAAACTTTGTGCAACTAATGAATTATAGATACAAAAAACACAAACACACACAACACAGGTGCAATTTTTGCAGCTCGAAATTGCACTGGCAAAAAGGAATATCCAGCTGAAATCTAGCTAAAAATCAGAGCCTCTGCTGCTAGAAATAATCTTTCTTCTCACTCACGGCAAAACACAACTCTCTGCTTAGAGAAACATGTCCTCCTACAGAAAAATGAATAGAAGCATAAAAGCCACCATAGGGCCTCATAGGAAGGGCTAAGTTTGCAGTACAGTGCAAGCTTAGACCTGCCTTCTGCAAAGACTTTACGCACATGTGTAATTTCAAACCCGTGGAGGTTCATTGACTCCAGTGGTAGTGCTCACACGCTTAAAGTTAAAGACAGGCATAAGGCTTTGCTGCAATGCGCCCGTAGTTCCAGACTGCTATACAAACAAGTACATGATGACAGTGTATCACACATATTTCTATGGAGTGCCACCACTTTGTGAATTTAGAGTGGGATTTTCAAAACAGCCCATGCGACTTGGGCCAGTCATTTCACTACTTGTGCCTCTGTTTCCATTCCCACTTTCTGCCTTGTCTAGTTGATTTCAATGTGAATCCTCACATGCGTAGGGATTTCAAAGAGCCGGTTTGGGATGTCAAACACAAAAAGCAAAGAGTGGATTTCACTGGAGAAGCAGAACAGCTGTGTGCATCTAAGTGGCACGGCTTAAAAGAGGCCAGCCTCTGTGCTCCTCGGCCATAGGTTCATCTCACTCTTGGGAACATTGCTACGCAGCTCATTTATGCCTTGGTGCCGGGGTGGGGCCGAGCAGGGAGATCTGCTGTAACACCGAGGGGCTGAGCTCCATAGAGAGCTGCTTTTAAAGGGGCAACTGTGGGGACTGGGTTTTGTCAAAGAAATCCAAACACAGTTTGTGTTTCCCTTTCACCCATCTCAGCAACCTAGGCTCATGCATTCTGAGCCCAGTCTTGCCTAGTGCAAGGTGCTTTGTATCCTCAGCTGCCAGGAGTGGAGGTAACTCAGAATTGGGCTCTTTACCAGAAGGATTTTAAAAGCTCTTTAAACAAGAGCTCAGCCACCTGTGGATTTGCGAAGGGAGAAGCTCTCTTTGCCCAAGGACACCCAGAATTTGGCTGGGCAGACACCATACAAAGGCAAAGAGTGAAAATGAAATAAAAATAATGAAACAATAAAACCGCAGGCACTGTTCAAAATGCCTGCACAGACTCATTAGTAACAGGGGCTTACATTAATTAGGTTGCGGTTGCAGCTTTGCCACATGCCCTGTGGACGGGGTGGCACGAGCTGGGGTGGCCCTAGAGCAGAACAGGGAAGGAACTGTGTGGCAGCAGGTTCATTGGGGAGAGGGAGGAGCAGAATCTTGGCTCCACCTGTTCCCTAACTACTCACTACCTGCTTCCAGGTAAGCACACTGCATTGGCTTTCACCTACACAGGTAGAAGGGATGTAATGGAAGAATTTTACTCCTCTTAACCCACCTGTGCAGCCACATAGGTCACTACCTAGCCCTTCGTGAGGAGTGTTTTCCCATCTAGCCAGACCATTGTGTAAACTACGCTATGTGCAAAATTAATAGAGAATGGCATTTTATTTTTATTCTGACAAAGTACGGGGGAGTATGCTAAAACGTATGCCTTGTTATTTACAGACAGGCATGGCTGGATCTTATCAGGGGCTTCTCATTTAAATGGTGCAAAACTGACACCGTAGGTTACAAAGTATCTGTTGAAAAAGGGATGCCTTTCATTCTTGTTGCCTTGGCAACATTTGCTCTTTTATTCAGCACCATCCTAGGAGCCCATAGAGCTTAATTAGATGCAGAGGGGGTGGTGGGGCTAGAGAATGGCATAAATAGAGAATTTAAATGGCATTGCTGGGGAGGATGTGCTTGCAATCTAAGCTGCAAAGCCTCATTTCCTAGGGAAAGGTGACAGTAAAAAGGAGGGTAGCTAGCAGAGAAAAACACTAGCCAGACGTAGGAGAGCAGAGATTTCTAAAAATACCCTTTCCACTGGTCGAGCTGCAGCTGTGTCACTGTTTATCAGCAGTCCAGGTCATCTGCTACAGTGTTTCCCGGGAAACTCCCTGCATTCCCCATCCTCCGTCCTTTGCTATCAAAGATGGCGAGTGCCCTCCCCTGCACAAACCATGGAAGTGAAATGAAAATCTCCCAGTGATGTCACTGGCTTTCTCTCACAGGGAATCCCTGAGCGAAAAACCATCTCAGGCATAAGCCAGTTGCTCATGGCTGTGCCCTTTCTAAAGGAGGAAGCCACCAGCCGTAAAGAATTATGGAGAGAAATGGAATTGCCGCAGTCTGCGTGGCACACTTCTTAATGGTTTTTTTCTGAAAAGCATTTCTAGGAAGGAAACAAACCCACAGCTGTCTGTAAAAGATTGCTAGCTGGCCATGGCAGACCTGTACTAGATTATGGCAAGGAGCTTTCCTTAATCTGAATCAAAGAGGGTGTAATGAAAAATGGAATGGCTTCTGAACCACTTCAGGCCCAGTTCTGCTGGCCTTACTTACAGTAAGTAGTGTGTTACTTCAAGAGTAGCACTATTGAAGTCAGTGGGCTATTCATAAAGTACTATTCAACAAAAGCCAGGGTGGCAGAATGGAGCCCTGTGTATGAAATTAAGGGTATGCAGTTAAATTGTCATTGATATTTGTAAAGCACATTGTTAGTTCTGGTATGATTTAGTTGGTGTTGGTCCTGCTTTGAGCAGGGGATTGGACTAGATGACCTCCTGAGGTCCCTTCCAGCCCTAACCTTCTGTGATTCTAGTAAGTGACTTGCAAAGGATTTTTTAAAAATTAACCTTGTGCCCTTTTATACTTCTTCATGCTAGATAGAGGGTCTGAGTGTTTTATATATACACACACTCATGTATGAAGACTTCATTAGTACTGAATAATGTGACCGTAAAGGAGCAAGCCTCCATGGCATGGTCTCTTGAGATGCGCCTGCACACAGTGGCAATTGCTGGATCCTCATGATGAGCTTTTAGCTTGCTGTGTGTGTGTGTGTGTGTCTGTCTGTCTGTTTGTGAAATGCAAGGTGGGGAGGGCAGCCGGTCACCACAAGTACAGTGAGTCCTGGTTATTTGCAATTGGCTCTGCCTTCAAACCTCGTTGATAGAAAGAAAAGAAGCAGGAAAATCCCTGTAGCAGGCAACACTATGTTGTTGAAGAATCAAAGACATTTCAGTAACAGATACAAATCTAGGTTTCAGAGTAACAGCCGTGTTAGTCTATATTCGCAAAAAGAAAAGGAGTACTTGTGGCACCTTAGAGACTAACCAATTTATTTGAGCATAAGCTTACGTGAGCTACAGCTCACTTCATCGGATGCATACTGTGGAAAGATACAAATCTAAAAGCTCTCAGGGCCAGACCCTGAGCTGGTATAAATCAGTGCAGTTCCAATGAAGTCCGTACACATCAGCAGAGCAGCTGGGCCTTTGAGGTGCATACTGCTCTCTGTTAGACCTCTGTTAACTTCTGGAAGGTTGAACAGCTGTAACTGGGGGGAGAATTTGGTCTCCAAACAATATGTTGTGGCCCCACTGACCTCCTGCGCAACCCCGCTGAGCAGGACTGGTGCAATGGATGGAGTAAGCGGCTTCTCCTGGAGAGGCGCCGCGGTGAGCCTGGGCATTCTCTCACACTGAAGGTGACATTCTACCCACTTGAAGCAGACTGTCTCCCAGTGCTTCCCTGGGGCTGGAGCAGCTCTGCACCATCCCCTGTTGCAGGGCTGTGTCTAGAGTCATGATCAAGCCCCGGATTTGTAATTTGCATCATCAGTGGGTCTATAGACCAAACTTGCAGTGACTGAAAAGCATTAAGGAGACTTGAGTGTGGTAAGAACAAAATCCTGTTCTTACTGCAACCTGCCAGTTTCTGGAGCTCATACCCTGTCCTGGTACTGACTCCTGACTCTGAGATTTTAACAGGGCAGCAGGAAATCAGACCCTGTTGGGAACAGCCCCAGGATTAGTCCCTGAAGAAATTCACAGACAACTGTGAACAGTGAATAAAACTGTGACGTTCATCCTTTGTGTGCAAGCAATTCATAGACTGGAAGACAGGAGATTCATCGAATAAAGACCCTACAAGTGACAATGTGTGGGTGGCTGTCTGCACCCACACAGAATCGCATTGAGTCAGAGGGGGTCCACATGGGACCAGCAGTCTGCCTCCATGCTATCAATTATAGGATTGGGGCTTTAACTAATAATTATTTCCCCAGTTCTACTCCTCATCAGCAGGACTGAGCCCTTAGGCATGTAGCCATGACAACCTAGGAGCAAGATTCCTCCCTGCTCCCCTTTTACTCTGGGAGGGGAAACAAATTTCTCCTCCCCAAACACTTGACCCACAACTCTGGATGGCAAGGAGAAGGTGGAGCCAGGGTTCCTCCCACTCCCCATACCTCTTTCCCACCCACCTGTTGACAGTGGGGAGTATCAGTGAGTATAAAATCATAGAATCATAGAAGATTAGGGTTGGAAGAGACCTCAGGAGGTCATCTAGTCCAACCCCCTGCTCAAAGCAGGACCAACCCCAACTAAATCATCCCAGCCAGGGCTTTGTGAAGCCGGACCTTAAAAACCTCTAAGGATGGAGATTCCACCACCTCCCTAGGTAACCCATTCCAGTGCTTCACCACCCTCCTAGTGAAATAGTTTTTCCTAATATCCGACTTAGACCTCCCCCACTGCAACTTGAGACCATTGCTCCTTGTTCTGTCATCTGCCACCACTGAGAACAGCCCAGCTCCATCCTCTTTGGAACCCCCCTTCAGGTAGTTGAAGGCTGCTATCAAATCCCCCCTCACTCTTCTCTTCTGCAGACTAAATAACCCCAGTTCCCTCAGCCTCTCCTCATAAGTCATGTGCTCCAGCCCCCTGATCATTTTCATTGCCCTCCGCTGGACTCTCTCCAATTTGTCCACATCCTTTCTATAGTGGGGGGTCCAAAACTGGATGCAGTACTCCAGATGTGGCCTCACCAGTGCCAAATAGAGGGGAATAGCCGTGTAGCCGGGGGTAACACAGGCGGACTTGGGATAGCTGTCCCAATACGTATGCTCCCTTGTGCTGCTTAACACAGCTCCCTTTGTTTCTCAGGCCTCTGGCTTCTCCCTTCTCTGGAGCTTTTCTCCCACCCTTCTGGGCCCCCACTCAAGTGCTTTCACTAACCCTCTCTCAGGGCCTCCCCCACAGGAGCCTAACCTGCTCACTATGGACCTCGTACTTGGCTTCTTGCCAGATTGAGCCCTATCTCAAGGCTCTCCGTCCACCGGGTATAACTGCGTTGCTCAGTTGTGTGGTGTGGACGTAGTTATACCGACATAAGGCTGATGTAGCCATTTTGGTCCCAGGATATTAGAAAGACAAGGTGGGTGAGGTCTTTACCTGAAGACCTGCAGAAGAATTCTGTGTAGCTCGAAAGCTCAGTCCAACAACATATGTTACCTCACGCACCTTGTCTCTCTTGTCTAAGCTTGTGCTTCGCTCATTAAGTGCAGAATAGGGAAATATTCTATGTACTGAAACATAAGCAGGACTGTTCTTCCTGTATCTAGTTCTCCATTAGACATTCCAGTGAAAACATTTTCAGATTTATGCAGAAGGTTTTACTTGCCCATCTTCCTTCAATATTAATGCAAATGTTGTGGATAACTCCCAATGTTTCAGACTAAAAATGGATGCCTGTATTCCATAGACTCATAGACTTTAAGGTCAGAAGGGACCATCATGGTCATCTGGTCTGACCTCCTGCACATTGCAGGTCACACAACCTCATCCACCCACTCGTATAATCGACCCACAACCTCTAGCTGAGTTACTGAAGTCCTCAAATCATGATTTTAAGACTTCAAGTTACACAGACTCCACAATTTACACAAGTTTAAACCTACAAGTGACCCATGCCACATGGTACAGAGAAAAGCCAAAAAAACAAAACAAAACAGAGTCTCTGCCAATCTGACCTGGGGAAAAATTCCCAGATGACCTGCAAAACCATTTGTGGAAAAGGCCCACAAAGTCTCAGCAACCACCTCTCCTTCCAGAACCTGTCACAACAGCTAGAAGTGTCCAGCATGTGGTGACTAATGGAGCTCTGGGATAAACTTTAGCAAGCCAGTGGGAGAGCCTTCTGGATGGTGGTCCCCAGTGCACCTTTTGGCAGGAGCTCAGGAGAAGGCCTGACCTCGCTAGCTGAAGGTCACTCTGCAAGATTCACCTCATTCCCAGACCATTCCCTCAGGAATCAGAACAGCAGGAAAACTTGGAATGCAGTCCAAGGTAGAGGGGAATTAACAGTGAAGCGAAAGACCAGGGCAAAGAGCCACCTGTCCCTCTAATATTCCTCTATGCAGATATCACTTTGTTTTTGTAATTTGTGCATGTGGAGCCTTCATGCCACGGTAATAACTGCTTTGGAAATGTTGATAGTTAGAAATAAGCCACTGTTTTCAGTATATGGAATTGCACAGGTCAAGATAGTCTGCTCACTGAAGGCCAAATTCTGCATTGCTCTGTGTAGGTGGACTGGGATGAGAAGACAATACAGGGAAGCTTCTCTCCACTGCCAGCCCTAGCACAGCTGTGCAGGAGACTGGCCGGACTCATATCTAGCTCTTCCCAAATTCTAGAGAGAGGACACTGGCAATGTGCCCAGCAGTGCGCCATAACCCCAAGTTGGGATGGTCTGCCAGGGAGATGGTGTGACCAATCTCCTGACTCCCTCCACCTCCCCAGTCTGAAAGCTGGCCTCTAGCAGCAGGCAGAGGGAAGCACATGCCGCACATAGCAGGAGTAAGGACTGGTGCTGGTGCCGACCCTTTGACCATTCTGCTGCCATATGTTCCGTGCAATGGCTCAGGAAATTCCTGCTTCGTCATTCTAGCTCAGCTCCCTTCCTAACCACTCACTGAGGGCAAGCCATGAATTGGCCTTAGTTGCCCAAAGAGTGTTTTGTATGTTCCTAAAGGATTTAGGCTCCAAAGTGGAATGAAAAGATGTGTTAGCAGCCTGGTGCTACTGTCCTTGGAAACGGATTTTGTTCTGTCCTTCCTTTCAGTTTTCCTTTAGGCCGTTCTTTGTTTCATCTTCATGTCTTCGTTAGTTTAGATCAGCAAGGTTTTCCTGAAACATTAACATTTCTCATCTCCAAGAGTGACTCTGTGTAAGCACGTTGGCAGCACACATGCCAAGACCGTCATCTGGTTCTCATGGGAGACTTCAATCAGCCTGATATCTGCTGGGAGAGCAATACAGCGGTGCACAGACAATCCAGGAAGTTTTTGGAAAATGTAGGGGACAATTTCCTGGTGCAAGTGCTGGAGGAACCAACTAGGGGCAGAGCTCTTCTTGACCTGCTGCTCACAAACTGGGAAGAATTAGTAGGGGAAGCAAAAGTGGATGGGAACCTGGGAGGCAGTGACCATGAGATGGTCGAGTTCAGGATCCTGACACAAGGAAGAAAGGAAATCAGCAGAATACAGACCCTGGACTTCAGAAAAGCAGACTTTGACTCCCTCAGGGAACTGATGGGCAAGATCCCCTGGGAGAATAACATGAGGGGGAAAGGAGTCCAGGAGAGCTGGCTGTATTTTAAAGAATCCTTATTGAGGTTACAGGGACAAACCATCCCGCTGTGTAGAAGAATAGTAAATATGGCAGGCAACCAGCTTGGCTTAACAGTGAAATCCTTGCTGATCTTAAATACAAAAAAGAAGCTTACAAGAAGTGGAAGATTGGACAAATGACCAGGGATGAGTATAAAAATATTGCTCGGGCATGCAGGAGTGAAATCAGGAAGGCCAAATCACACCTGGAGTTGCAGCTAGCAAAAGATGTTAAGAGTAACAAGAAGGGTTTCTTCAGGTATGTTAGCAACATGAAGAAAGCCAAGGAAAGTGTGGACCCCTTACTGAATGAGGAGGCAACCTCGTGACAGAGGATGTGGAAAAAGCTAATGTACTCAATGCTTTTTTTGCCTCTGTCTTCACGAACAAGGTCAGCTCCCAGACTACTGCACTGGGCAGCACAGCATGGGGAGGAGGTGACCAGCCCTCTGTGGAGAAAGAAGTGGTTTGGGACTATTTCGAAAAGCTGGACGTGCTCAAGTCCATGGGGCCGGATGCGTTGCATCTGAGAGTGCTAAAGGAGTTGGCGGATGTGATTGCAGAGCCATTGGCCATTATCTTTGAAAACTCATGGCAATCGGGGGAAGTCCCGGACGACTGGAAAAAGGCTAATGTAGTGCCAATCTTTAAAAAAGGGAAGAAGGAGGATCCTGGGAACTACAGACCAGTCAGCCTCACCTCAGTTCCTGGAAAAATCATGGAGCAGGTCCTCAAGGAATCAATTCTGAAGCACTTAGAGGAGAGGAAAGTGATCAGGAACAGTCAGCATGGATTCACCAAGGGCAAGTCATGCCTGACAGATCTAATTGCCTTCTATGATGAGATAACTGCCTCTGTGGATGAGGGGAAAGCAGTGGACGTGTTGTTCCTTGACTTTAGCAAAGCTTTTGACACTGTCTCCCACAGTATTCTTGCCAGCAAGTTAAAGTAGTATGGGCTGGATGAATGGACTATAAGGTGGATAGAAAGCTGGCTAGATTGTTGGGCTCAACGGGTAGTGATCAATGGCTCCATGTCTAGTTGGCAGCCGGTATCAAGTGGAGTGCCCCAAGGGTCGGTTTTGTTCAATATCTTCATAAATGATCTGGAGGATGGTGTGGATTGCACCCTCAGGAAGTTGCAGATGACACTAAACTGGGAGGAGAGGTAGATACGCTGGAGGGTAGGGATAGGATACAGAGGGACCTAGACAAATTGGAGGATTGGGCCAAAAGAAATCTGATGAGGTTCAACAAGGACAAGTGCAGAGTCCTGCACTTAGGACGGAAGAATCCCATGCACCGCTACAGACTAAGGACCGAATGGCTAGGCAGCAGTTCTGCAGAAAAGGACCTAGGGGTTACAGAGGATGAGAAGCTGGATATGAGTCAACAGTGTACCCTTGTTGCGAGGAAGGCCAATGGCATTTTGGGATGTATAAGTAGGGGCATTGCCAGCAGATCGAGGGATGTGATCGTTCCCCTCTATTCGACACTGGTGAGGCCTCATCTGGAGTACTGTGTCCAGTTTTGGGCCCCACACTACAAGAAGAAAAATTGGAAAGCGTCCAGCGGAGGGCAACAAAAATGATTAGGGGACTGGAACACATGAGTTCTGAGGAGAGACTGAGGGAACTGGGGATGTTTAGTCTGCGGAAGAGAAGAATGAGGGGGGATTTGATAGCTGCTTTCAACTACCTGAAAGGGGGTTCCAAAGAGGATGGATCTAGACTGTTCTCAGTGGTAGCTGATGACAGAACAAGGAGTAATGGTCTCAAGTTGCAGTGGAGGAGATTTAGGTTGTATATTAGGAAAAAAATTTTCACTAGGAGGGTGGTGAAGCACTGGAATGCGTTACCTAGGGAGGTGGTGGAATCTCCTTCCTTAGAAGTTTTTAGGGTCAGGCTTGACAAAGCCCTGGCTGGGATGATTTAATTGGGGATCGGTCCTGCTTTGAGCAGGGGGTTGGACTAGATGACCTCCTGAGGTCCCTTCCAACCCTGATATTCTATGATTCTATGATCTGTCATTTCCCGCCCTGCGTTGTTGAGGAATGTGCTCCAAACCCACAGCATTCCTAGCAGAAACGTTTTAATTCCATGACTAGTAGGTGTTTTAAGAAATTGCTTTGTACTATAATAGCCTCATTGCTTGACTGGAAATCAGCACTGACATGCAAATTCATCACAGTGGCACACCTGCAGACGTATGCTACCAGATGCAAAAGGAGGGTAAAGGTAACAATCAGCAAATGTATCATAACTACATAGCTCTGCCTTTGGCTTCTTTTGGTGTGAAATGTTCACCCTTCTCATGATAGTTCCGGTCTCTCTAGCATGTAGAACTGTGATCTAGATTTTCAGAAGTGACTTGTGAATTTGGGTGGTTCAGTTTCTGGGGTTCCTAGCCAAAGGTCACAATTTAAACACTAGGAACTGGTAACTAATGAAGTAGACACATGCACTATGTTACATAAAAAACGCAGTCTTGCTCTCACTGAACTCAGTTGGAGTTTCACTTTGAGCAAATCAGACAAGCAGTAGTGAATGTGTGTTCAAGTAAACCCACTCAAATAAACCACGTCAGTGAGACTAAAATACAGTTTAATATTATAGGCTAGATCTTTAGCTAGTGTAAATTGGCAAAAGCTCCACAGACCACTGAAAAAGGATTCAGGATCTGGTCCTTTATGTATAATGAGGAGACAGAAAAAACACAGAGACAAAGCAATGAAATTTGCTTGATAGAAACGTAAAAGCTTCAGGTTTCAAAGATGGACAAATTTAATGCCCAGAAGGAACCGTTAGATATGTAGTCCAGGGGTGGGCAAACTACAGCCCACGGGCCGGATCCGGCCTGCCAGCCATTTTAATCCGGCCCTCGAGCTCCCGCTGGGGAATGGGGTCTGGGGCTTGCCCCGCTCCAGCCAGGGAGCAGGGTCAGGGGCTGCTCCATGCCGCTGCCCAAAGCAGTGGTGTGGCCCTGCTCCGGGGGCAGCAGCCAGGGGGTTCCATTCTGCATGCTGCCCCTGCCCCACAGCTCCCATTGGCTGGGAACCACAGCCAATGGGAGCTGCTGGGGCAGTGCCTGGAGACAGGGCAACGTGCAGAACCGCCTGGCTGCGCCTCTGCATAGGAGCCAGAGAAGGGACGTGCTGCTGCTTCTGGAAGCCGCTTGAGGTAAGCACCATCCAGAACCTGCACCCCTGAGCCGGTCTCGGCACCCCAACCCCCTGCCCCAGCCCTGATCCCCCTCTTGCCCTCCAAACTCCTCGATCCCAGCCCAGAGCACCCTCCTACACCCCAAAGTCTTCATCTGCAGCCCCACCCCAGAGCCCACACCCCCAGCCGGACCCCTCACCCACCCCATCCCCACACCCAACTCCCTCGCCACAGCCCGGAGCCCCCTCCTGCACCCTAAACTCCTCATTTCTGGCCCCACCCCAGAGCCCACACCCCCAACCAGAGCCTTCACCCCCTCCCTCACCCCAGAGCCCTCACCCCAGCCCCAGTTTTTTGAGCATTCATGGCCCCCCATTCAATTTCTATTCCCAGATGTGGCCCTCGGGCCAAAAAGTTTGCCCACCCCTGAGCTAGTCTACACAGCTAGCTACACAGCTAGCTACACAGCACAGACCATAGAATTTCACAGCGTGGTTGCTCCAGCAAGCCCATAACTTTTGACTGAGCTAGAGTGTCTCGTTAGTAAGACTTCTAGTTTTGATTTAAAAATTCCAAGTGATAGAGAATCCACCACATCCCCACGTAAGCTGCTCCAATGACCAATCACCTTGACTATTAAAAATTGCACCTCGTTTCTAGTCTGAATTTGTCTAACTTCAGCTTCCAGCCACTGGCTCTTGGCCTTTTGTCTGCTAGATTAAAGAGCCATCAACTATCAGAAATTGTCTCGCCATGTAGTTGGTCTGCGCACTGCATGGAAAAAGGGTTTAACCAAGCTGCAACTTTATTAGTCAAATTACATCCAAGTTTCCCTTTGGGGGACAGCCCAGTGCAGTCACTTGCACCCCACTGACCCTTTGCCAATTCTTGAGGGTGCTCTCATTGCAGGGGGAGCCAATCATTGTACTAGGAGGTTCTCTGGGTGCCTCTACCTGCCTGCTAGCGTCCCTTCCTCTTTTGGGGGTTGAGGCGAGAGACGAGAGACCTGCAACAGCACTACTATAAGGTGCATTGGCGCAGGCAGTCCCCCCAGGTAGTGTCCCAGCCCCTGGTTTGTCCGAAAGGGATTAGACACCATGCCCCCATCTCATAAGGAGATGCTCTCCAGATGCCCACTATGTTACCTTCTTTTTTTAGATCTGGAGCCTAAATCAACGAGTTCCTGCACTGGGAACCTGCAAGAAGTAATGACCACTCAACGACTCTCCCATAGGTCTAGACTTTGCCCTCCAGGAGGAGGAGAATCCCAACCCTCTAGTTACTCAGAACCAAACTCCTTGCTGTGAGGAAGGCAAAAAACCCAACCAGACTTGGGGGGAGGGATAGCTCAGTGGTTTGAGCATTGGCCTGCTAAACCCAGGGTTGTTCAATCCTTGAGGGGGCCATTTAGGGATCTGGGGAGTTGGGGATTGGCCCTGCTTTGAGCAGGGGGTTGGACTAGATGACCTTCCAAACCTGATATATTCTATGAATCTGGAGGTATGGGGGAAAATGCTTGCCAGCCCCAAAGCAGTGACTCACACAGCCCACAGTGACCTAGATAAGGGAAGGAAGGTGGGGGTCAACTGCTGGTCAAACTGGCAAACAGGAAGTGGCCCAGAGCACAGGGCTCCTTCACTGCTCCAAATTTCATGACAAATGCCATGAGATCACCAGCCCAGAAGTCTTGTGGGAGCTAGAAATCTTGCGAGGCCTGGCCCTTCCTGTCAGTTAAGATTTCTCCTGTCACAGGAGCCACCAAACGCACCATTTGCTAGGCTCAGGGCCCTCTTATAGACTGTAAACAAGTCATCTTTCAACCTTCTCTTTGTTAAGCTAAATAGATGGAGTTTCTTTAGTTTTTCTCTGGAAGGCAGGTTTTCCAGACATCAAATCATTTTTGTGGCTCTCTGCTGAACTCTTTCCTATTTCTTAGCATCCTAAGTGCAGACACCAGAACTGGACCCAGTATTCTGGTAATGCCATATATAGAAATAATACCTTCTCACTACTTCTGTCTATAGACCCCTGCTTATATTGTATACCCAAGGGTGGCATTTGCTTTCTTAGCCTCCAGAGCACACTGAGAGTTCGTGTTCAGGTTTGCTGGGTGACTGGTGTTTTGCTGACTAGCAATCCCTTCTGTCAGTTGAAAAGTCAGACGGACGTTATCTCTTTAATGCTGTTTATTCCAAAATATTTCTATAGCCCTCTCTGATGTCAGTCTCCTTCACCTCACTTTCTTTCCCCATCGTCTTCCTGAAGTCTCTCATTTGAACCTTAGAACTGGACAATCTCCTAAACTGGAGGGTTAGTGATTTGTTTCAGTGGGTTTTATTTTCTCTTCTACTCATTCTGGGGCTTGGCAGTACGTTAGCTCTTGAACTTTATAATTACAGCAGTTAGTAACAGCAAAGCATGTCCTAACAGCCAGGTCAGACCCATTTGCAGTTCTCTGCCCTGACTTGACAGAATGAGTGATGCTCGGACCCCATTGTGATTTTTTCCAGCAGGGTGTGTCATACTGGTCTGCCTGAACTTGCTAAGGTGAGGGTTGCCTTGCTACACATTCATCACAACCTCAGCCTGTTTTATTCTAAAGGGAGTGCCAGAAAGAGAAACAGGGGAACACACCAGTGAAATATGGAAAAGCAAACATCTCCCTGAGGTAGCAGATGGTGTTGGCTTCCTGCTGAGACTTAATTAGTTTATTTCCATGCATAAAGTCTCAGCGATTCCCCTGAATTTGGGGTGTTGTGTAAGCATGCAGCACAGAAGAAGCTGTTAAAAAGTCAGTGCAATGTTTACCAATCATTACCCTACAGACACACAGACAATAAGAAAAAGAATTGTGTTGTTATTTGCCTACCTGTAACAGTGTGATAAGTGATTTATGGACAGGTATAAAGACACAGGGACTGATTCTGTTCTCACTTACATACGTTTTCCAGCACTGTAACCCTACTGACAATGGATTTCCACTGGCATATATGAGAGCGGAGTCCTACCGTGCCCTGAGGAGCATACTGTCTTCTGTGCTAAGCGTCGGGGAAAAGCGCAGAAAAGTGAGATGACACTGAACAGTTGGCAAACAGTAACTTTTTAATCTCATTGGTGCCAACATCTGTTCTACTGGAGTGATTTCCCGTTTTAGAACATTTCTGCAGGCTGTGTTTGAGAAGAGTATAACAAAGCGTTAGCATTTATATCTGTGCAAGGCAAGAAATGTACATTACAGAAAACTGTAACTTAAAAATGAATGGCAAATCTTATATCCATCCAACTTTCTCAGGTTGCGCTCCTGACTTCTCAACACCTCACACACACACACACACACGCACACACACACACAGTCTGACCTGTTGAACACATTTCGCCTTGTTTAGGACTGCGCATGGCCAAGTTTATAGCATTATGTTCAGTCCAGCATTATAGGAGGGATTTTCAGAAGTATTCAGAGTTGGCCAAACTATGCCCCCATTGATGCAAATGGTAAAACGCTCACTGTGTTTGTTGGGCCTTTGCTGAGGCCTTTGGAAACTCCCAAGAAAACCCTAGAAAGCCTGTGAAATCCCACTGAAGTTTTACAGGATCAGGGCCTAGGCTTGGAAAATTCTGGTTTGACCTTGTGAGGTGCAGAACATCTCCTGGGGAAAGCTGAGCACCCTCAGCTCCAGCTGTCTTCCATGGGAGTTGAATGCCTGTAGCACCTTGCAGAGGATACTCATCATTTATCTGGCTCACACCCCTGGAAGAGAAATGGTCCATTTCACATTACTGTCCATGCCATCTGCTTGGGTTTTGTTCTTAATATTTTATTTTAATACATACAGAGCAATCTTACCCATCAACTTTGCAATTCAAGGCCTTGAGCTTGCTGCCATAAATGAGAATGTGGCATAGTGCCATCTTGTGGACCCTGTTGGTTTCCAACCAGAAGTAGGCTAGAGAGAGACATGGAAACAGATGGAGGTTAAGATATTGAATCTGGTTTCATCCATTGTGGTGAATGTAATAGTAAATCACATAAAAGCATTTCACTGAAACCGAAGACTGCTTCCTCACAGATACTACAGTGGGGTTTGCCACTGACTCCAGTGGGAGCAGGAGCAGGTCCTGAGTGACTAGATCTCGGGATGATTGTCATGGTTATCCATATTTACAGAAGATCAGTAGACCAAAGAGCAATACTCCATAGGTATGCACTAGTTTTCTATTCATCTAGACATTTTGTCAGGACATATTCTGTAATTCACCCAAACTTAGATATGTGGAGGGAGTGTGTTATAGGGCTTATAACCTTTACAAATCAGTTTTCTTTTCCAGTCTGACAGTGCCAAATTCCCAAACATTTCTGCTCATAAATAATGCCAAGAAAAGCTAAAAATAAAAGTGCTACCGGAGATCTTGTTTTCTTTCTTCCGCTTTGAGCTGGCAGTGAGGTTTGCAGCACCATTGTTCTGCCATATGGAATGAAGACTTGATTAGCGACACCAGCTATTTTTCAATATGCCAGTACAAAGTAGCCAAATTGAGCATGTTTTGATATGGGGATTCAGCAATAATCTGGAAGGGAAGCCCGAGCATCAGAAATAGCACAGATCATGGCTATGGGTGGGAGTGAAGCATGCAAAATTTTCCCTGGAGGAAGGGGTGGGGGTGGGGGGAAGAGGAAGGCTGTAAGAAGCATTTAGAAACATTCTGTGAAAATGAGGGAATAACTAGGAAAGCTACAAATTTTAATTCTTTTGAATTAACAGTATATGTTTCAGTGCAAATGCACTGCAGTTTTACACCAGAAAAAAGTAATCAGTCTAATAAATACAGCTTAAAGAAAATAATGGAAATAACAGTATAATAATGACGAGAGAGGGTAGATCCTGCTGTTAACAGCCCCAGTAGTAGGGCATTTAGATGGAATGAGAACATAGCCATGCATCCCACTTCCGGACCCTTCTGTTCTCTCCCCCTCCCACTGATCACCCGAATGTCCAGGCAAAGCAGTGCTGGGGAAGGGGAGGATACACAGAGTGGCCCATACAGTGGTAGCTGAATTTGAGGTCTGTGTAAGGCCCAGTTTTTCAGAAACGATGAAGGATTTTGGGTGCCTTCATCGTTGGGTGTTCAACTTGGGACACTTTGGAGGGGCCTAATTTTCATAGTGTTGAGCATGCATGCCCTGAAAACCAGCAGCAGAACTAATGTGTTGATTACATTGAGAAGCATTATACAAAAAAAAAATGTTTGTTTTTTTTAAATCATTCACATATGTTTATGACTGGCCACAGTAAAAAGGAAAAGGAGGCACAGAGAGTGAATAATAAATGTTTGAATGGAAAGCTATCTCCTGTCTGAAGGCTATACACAAAACATACAGAAGGGGACAAACTATTGCCAGAGCCACACACAACTGTGAAATTCAGCCATTTGGGCACATTCTTCCCCCTCAACACTGGGCCCAAGGGGATATGGAATAGCCAGGAGACAGCAGGGGACAACCCAACAGAAACATGTGCTGAAAGCCAGGGTTTCTCATGGTTTTTTCAGCAAGACACATGGAAGGTCTTTTCTTCTGTGCATGTTGCAGCCACTCCTCTGACGGTGCTGCCATCCATTCTGCCATCGGCTCTTGGGGTGCGCTCAGTGGCAGGATGCGTGGAGTCTGAAGGAGGATTTGGTGCGTGGGAAGGAAGGGAGAAAAGGGGGTGATTTAGGGTTTAATAGTTTGCTTTCTGAGAAAAAGTGCAGGCTCATTTGTGACTTTGCGACATGGAAACCTGTTTAACAGCAAAATTCCCGAAATGTTATGGTCCCAGTCTAGCACAAGACGATAAAATGCCTCTGTGAGAGTTGTTGATGTATGAGAATTAATAACACATAGCATTTTGAAATAGCAGCTAATAATTCCTTCTCTTTGCCCTGTGAGATAGGTGAACACTACTGACTTCTTATTTAGTTATGTATTTTACAGGTTTCAGAGTAACAGCCGTGTTAGTCTGTATTCGCAAAAAGAAAAGGAGTACTTGTGGCACCTTAGAGACTAACTATTAATTTATTTGAGCATAAGCTTTCGTGAGCTACAGCTCACTTCATCGGATGCATACTGTGGAAACTGCAGAATACATTATTATATACACAGACACCATGAAACAATACCTCCTCCCACCCCACTCTCCTGCTGGTAATAGCTTATCTAAAGTGATCATCAAGATGGGCCATTTCCAGCACAAATCCAGGTTTTCTCACCCTCCGCCCCCCCACAGACAAACTCACTCTCTTGCTGGTAATAGCCCATCCAAAGTGACCACTCTCTTCACAATGTGTATGATAATCAAGGTGGGCCATTTCCTGCAGGAATCCAGGTTCTCTCACCCCCTCACCCCCCTCCAAAAACCACACACACAAACTCTCCTTACAACGTGCATGAAAATCAAGGTGGGCCATTTCCAGCACAAATACAGGTTTTCTCACCCCCCCACCCCCACATCCACCAATGTGATATATGCCATCATGTGCCAGCAATGCCCCTCTGCCATGTACATTGGTCAAACTGGACAGTCTCTACGTAAAAGAATAAATGGACACAAATCAGATGTCAAGAATTATAACATTCATAAGCCAGTCGGAGAACACTTCAATCTCTCTGGTCACGCAATCAGAGACATGAAGGTCGCTATCTTACAACAAAAAAACTTCAAATCCAGAGTCCAGCGAGAAACTGCTGAATTGGAATTCATTTGCAAATTGGATACTATTAATTTAGGCTTAAATAGAGACTGGGAGTGGCTAAGTCATTATGCAAGGTAGCCTATTTCCCCTTGTTTTTTCCTACCCCCCTTCCCCCCCCGGCCTTCTGGTTAAACTTGGATTTATGCTGGAAGTGGCCCACCTTGATTGTCATGCACATTGTGGGGAGAGTGGTCAGTTTGGATGAGCTATTGCCAGCAGGAGAGTGAGTTTGTGGGGGGGGGGCGGGGGGGGGGGTTAAAAAACCTGGATTTGTGCTGGAAATGGCCCACCTTGATTTCATGCACGTTGTAAGGAGAGTGGTCACTTTGGATAGGCTATTACCAGCAGGAGAGTGAGTTTGTGTGTGTATGGGGGTGGGGGGGTGAGAAATCCTGTATTTGTGCTGGAAATGGCCCACCTTGATTTTCATGCACGTTGTAAGGAGAGTTTGTGTGTGTGGTTTTTGGAGGGGGGTGAGAGGGTGAGAGAACCTGGATTCCTGCAGGAAATGGCCCACCTTGATTATCATACACATTGTGAAGAGAGTGCTCACTTTGGATGGGCTATTACCAGCAAGAGAGTGAGTTTGTCTGTGGGGGGGCGGAGGGTGAGAAAACCTGGATTTGTGCTGGAAATGGCCCATCTTGATGATCACTTTAGATAAGCTATTACCAGCAGGAGAGTGGGGTGGGAGGAGGTATTGTTTCATGGTGTCTGTGTATATAATAATGTATTCTGCAATTTCCACAGTATGCATCCGATGAAGTGAGCTGTAGCTCACGAAAGCTCATGCTCAAATAAATTGGTTAGTCTCTAAGGTGCCACAAGTACTCCTTTTCTTTTTATGTATTTTACAGTCACACCTAGAGGCCTCAGTCAGAATCCGTGCCCCACTGAGCTAAGCATTGTACAAATACCAAGTGACACGCTATGTCTGCCCCCAAGAGCTTACAAGCAAAATAGACACGATAGACAAGTAGTGAGGGAGAGATAGGGACAGAGAGGGGAACTGACTTGCCCCAGAAAGGCCATACTGAAAATCAGTGGCAAACCCAGGATTAGAACACGGGCTCCGAATGCTGTGCTGCCCCAAATGGCAAACATAAACACAGATATTGCCTTATGAGGACAGACCTCAGGTCAGTCTTGGCTTGGCTGGTCAGCAATCCCAGGGGTTTCAGAGGAAGGAGTGAAATGCCCAAGCTCCATCTATTTGTCCAATGCTATATCTGGGAGTCTGTTTTTCCCCCTTTCCCAAGGTGATAATCAGTGTCCGCCCTGAAGCATAAGGTTATATTTGCCTTGATTTTGATAAATGAAAGCAATATGGTCACTTGTCAAGTAATCTTATCCTGCAAATATGGAAGTCTGTTGGGGGTAGGAGGGGAACTGAGCAGCAGAGGACAGTAAAGAATTTTCTGAGGTACCACTAATTACTTGTGAGTGGGTATTGGCTTGCCAATTACCCTGAGCAAAGTCATCTTGTTTCTGTTGGTAGCAGCCCTACCTCAGGAAACCTTCCGTAAAATTCTTAGCATAACATTAAACAATTGTTTATGACAACATCTTCGAGCTCATGCCAGCTTCTGTAACAGCTAGATACAAATGGCCAAAGTGTTATCCCCTCTAGAAAAAGACTGCAGTGGATGTAACACTAAACCTCACTTATTCAATGGGTGTGTATTTTGGAAACAAATTTGAGTTACAAAGGATTTATTTGTGTTGGTTGTGGTGTGTTTTCCTTCAGGACTTGTGCATTTCCTAATATATATGCTACAAATGATAATTCTTCTCCTAATAGAGTGTTATTTCACCTACTACTTCTATTATTATTAATTATTTGCATTAGGGTAGTGCATTGAGGTCCCAACATGCTATACACTGTACAGACATCCAGTATGAGACAGTCCCTTCTCAAATCATATAATCATAGAAGATTAGGGTTGGAAGAGACCTCAGGAGGTCACCTAGTCCAACCCCCTGCTAAAAGCAGCACCAACACCAACTAAATTATCCCAGCCAGGGTTTTGTCAAGCCAGGCCTTAAAAACCTCTACAGATGGAGTTTCCACCACCTCCCTACATAACTCATTCCAGTGCTTCACCACCCTCCTAGTAAAATAGTTTTTCCTAATATCCAACCTAGACCTCCCACACTGCAACTTGAGACCGTTGCTCCTTGTTCTGTCATCTGTCACGACTGAGAACAGCTGAGCTCCATCCTCTTTGGAACCCCTCATTCAGGTCGTTGAAGGGTGCTAACAAGTCCCCCCTCACTCTTCTCTTCTGCAGACTAAATAAGCCCAGTTCCCTCAGCCTCTTCTCATAAATCATGTTCCCCATCCCCCTAATCATTTTTGTTGCCCTCCGCTGGACTCTCCAATTTGTCCACATCTTTCTGTAGTGGGTGGCCAAAATTGGATGCAATACTCCAGATGTGGACTCACCAGTGCCGAATAGAGGGGAATAATCACTTCCCTCGATCTGCTGGCAATGCTCATACTAATGCAGCCCAATATGCCATAAGCCTTCTTGGCAGCAAGAGCGCTCTGTTGGCTCATATCGAGCTTCTTGTCCACTGTAATTCCCAGGTCCTTTTCTGCGGAACTTCTCCTGAGATTCTTCAGTGATTGGGGGAACATGTAAATACCAGCCTACGCCAGGCATTGACACGGAGTAGGCTTCCTGAAGCAGATCTCCAGCCTGGTGAATGGATTCCTTCCCCAGGTCGCATTTACCCAGCTGACTGGTATGGGTGCTGGTTCTGCTGCATGCACGGAAACCATTCACATATGATTCCTGCGTCTGCTCACCTATTTCCCATTCGGTAATATGGGTGAAGTTAAAAATGTACAGATGGAAACGGGTATCTTGGAGACTATCACATCATTAATCCTCCTATTCCAGAGAGCTGTCTGTATGTGACTAACATGAATTGCAGGTAACAGTGAAACTGAAACACTTGCAAAAAAGCAGATTATAAAAACCTCCATACTTGTTTTGTGCTGTCACATGAGCAGTTGCACATAATAAGGATGTGAAAATACCTACCCTATATGACTTTAAATTAAAATGTCACACATGACAGGCTGTGCTTTGATCTTATTTTGGAACTGGTGCCGGCACATAGACCCTACTAGTTGCCAACAACAGCCCAGTTACAATTATTAGGATTAGGGTGTATAATGTTCATCTGGGTATAGCTCATCAAATCAGTTTGGCAACGGGCATTGGCGCACCTTGGTCCTCCCTGGGGCAAATAATAGTTTAGTCTCTGGAAGGCTGTAATACTTTAATCTATTCCAGATTAGTGGGCTCAATGGGCAGGGGAGGGAGGAGGGTAACTGGATGGGGTTTAGTGCCTCTGATATGCAGGAGGTCAGACTAGATGATCTGGGTGGGTGCTGCCTTCTGGCCTTGAACTATATGGCTTTATAATGTGATCATGAACTAATTCTAATTCAACTCAATGGAAGGATATACAAAAATAGATCTGCAACAAGGATCTTTGATTTCAAAAGGGCAAAGTTTAAAAAAGTACGGGAATTAGTTAGGGAAGTGGACAGGACTGAAGAACTCAAGGATCTGAATGTGGAAGAGGCTTGGAATTACTTAAGTCAAAGTTGCAGCAGCTATCTGAAGCCTGCATCCCAAGCCAGGAGAAAAAAATCATAGGGAAGGCTTGCAGACCAAGCTGGATGAGCAAGCCTCTCAAACAGGTGATTAAGAGAAAGCAGAAAGCCTACACAGAATGGACGATGGGAAGGTTCAGCAAGGAAAGCGACCTCTTGGAGGTCAGAAAGTGAAGGGATAAATGAAAACTGCCAAAAGCCAAGTAGAGTTGGACCTTGCAAAGAAAATTAAAACTAATAGTAAAAAGTTCTATAGACATATAAATAAGAAGAAAACAAGGAAAAAGAAGTGGCGCTGCTAAACACTGTGGATGGGGTGGAGATTAAAGATAATCTAGGCATGGCCCAACACCTAAATAAATACTTTGCCTCCATTTTTACTGAAGTTAATGAAGATCTTAGAGATAGTGGCAGGGTGGCTAATGGGAATGAGGATCTGGAGGTAGAAATGACCACATCTGAGGTGGAAGTCAAACTCAAGCAGCTTAATGGGCTAAACTGGGGGGCCTGAATAATTTCCCTCCAAGAATATTAAAGGAACTGGCACATGAAATCGAAAGCCCAATAGCAAGGATTTTTAATAAATCTGCTCAGTCGGGGGTCATATCCTATGATTGGTGAATTGCTAATATAGTTCCTATTTTTTAAAAAGGGGGGAAATTGATCCAGGAAACTACAGGCCTGTTAGTTTGACCTCAATTGTATGCAAGGACTCAGAACAAATTTTGAAAGAGAAAGTAGTTATGGACATAGAGGTTAATGGTAATTGGGATAAAATACAGCATGATTTTACAAATGGTAGATCATGCCAGATGAACCTGATCTACTTCTTTGAGAAGATAACTGATTTTTTAGACAAAGGAAATGCCGTAGATCTAATCTACCTGGATTTCAGTAAAGTATTTGATACAGGTCCACATGGGAAATTATTATTTAAATTGGAGAAGATGGGAATTAATATGAGAATTGCAAAGTGGATAAGGAAGTGGTTAAAGGGGAGATTACAATGGGTCATACTGAAAGGTGAACTATCAGGCTGGAGGGAGATTACTAGTGAAGTTCCTCCAGAATCAGTCTTGGGACCAACCTTATTTAACATTTTTATTACTGACCTTGGCACAAAAAGCGGGATTGGGCTAATAAAAATTGTGGGTGACACAAAGTTGGGAGGTATTGCCAATACGGAGGAGGACTGGAATAGCATACAAGAAGATCTGGACAATCTTGTAAACTGTAGTAATAGAAATGGGGTGAAGTTTAATAGTGCAAAGTACAAGGTCATGCATTTAGGGACTAACAACAATAATTTTTGCTATAAGATGGGGACATATCAGTTGGAAATGACAGATGAAGAGAAAGACTTAGGTGTATTGGTTGATCACAGGATGACTATGAGCCGCCAATGTGATGCAGCTGTGAAAAAGGCTAATGCAATCCTAGGATGCATCAGGTGAGGTATTTCCAGCAGAGATAAGGAAGTGTTATTACCATTATACAAGACACTGGTGAGAGTTCATCTGGGAATACTGTGTGCAGTTCTGGTCTCCCATGTTTAAGAAAGATGAATTCAAACAGGAAGAGGTGCAAAGAAGAGCTACAAAGATAATCCGAGGAATGGAAAACCTACCTTATGAGAAGAGACTAAAAGAGCTTCTCTTGTTTAGCCTAACCAAAAGAAGGCTGAGGGGAGATATGATTGCTCTCTATAAATACATCAAAGAGATAAATACCAGGGAGGGAGAGGAGTTAAGGGCCAGTGCTGATACAAGAACAAATGGCTATAAACTGGCTACCAAGAAGTTTAGACTTGAAATTAGATGAAGGTTTCTGATCATCAGAGGAGTAAAGTTCAGGAACAGCCTTCCAAGGGGAGCAGTAGGGGGCAAAAACCTAACTGGCTTCAAGACTGAGTTTGATAAGATTTTGGAGGGGACGGTATGATGGGACTGCCTACAATGGCATGTAGCTGATCTGCAACTGCTCGCAGCAAATATTTCCAATAGCCAGTGATCGGACACAAGACGTGGAAGGCTCTGAGTTACTACAGGTTTCAGAGTAGCAGCCGATGTAGTGAGCTGTAGCTCATGAAAGCTTATGCTCAAATAAATTGGTTAGTCTCTAAGGTGCCACTAGTACTCCTTTTCTTTCTGAGTTACTACAGAGAATTCTTTCCCAGGTGTCTGCCTAGAGGGACTTGCCCACTTGATCAGGGTCTAACTGATCACCATATTTGGGTCAGGAAGGAATTTTCCCCTGGGTCAGATTGGCGGAGACCCTGGGGGGTTTTCACCTTCCTCTGCAGCATGGGGCATGGGTCACTTGCAGGTTTTAACTAGTGTAAATGGTGGAGTCTTTAAATCATGATGTGAGGACTTCTGTAACTCAGCCAGAGGTTAGGGGTCTATTACAGGAGTGGGTGGGTGAGTTTTGTGGCCTACAATGTGCAGGAGGTCAGACTAGACGATCATGATGGTCCCTTCTGACCTTAAAGTCTGTGAGTCAATGGGTATGTCTACACTACGAAATTAGGCCAAATTTATAGAAGTCGGTTTTTTAGGAAGAGTTTTTATACAGTCGATTGTGTGTGTCCCCACACAAATGCTCTAAGTGCATGTAGTCGGCGGAGTGTGTCCACAGTACCAAGGCAACCGTCGACTTCCAGAGCATTGCACTGTGGGTAGCTATCCCACAGTTCCTGCAGTCTCCGCCGCCCATTTGAATTCTGGGTAGAAATCCCAGTGCCTGATGGGGCTAAAACATTGTCACGGGTGGTTCTGGGTACATATCGTCAGGCCCCTCTTCCCTCCCTCCTTCCGTGAAAGCAAGGGCAGACAATCGTTTTGCGCCTTTTTTCTTGAGTTTCCTGTGTGGACGCCATACCACGGCAAGCATGGAGCCTGCTCAGCTCACTGTCACCGTATGTCTCCTGGGTGCTGGCAGACGTGGTACTGCATTGCTACACAGCAGCAGTTTATTGCCTTTTGGCAGCAGACAGTGCAGTATGACTGGTAGCCGTCGTCGACATAGTCCTGGGTGCTCTTTTAACTGACCTCGATGAGGTCAGGGGGGCCTGGGAAAACATGGGAGTGACTCAGCCAGGTCATTTCCCTTTTAAGTTTCATCTCATGGTGATTGAGTCCTACTGGCAGTGCGCTGTCTTTTAATCAGCAGCCAGCAGAAGATGATGGCCAGCAGTCATACTGCACAGTCTTCTGCCGAGCACCCAGGAGATGACGATGGCTAACGGTCATACTGCACAGTCTGCTGCCAGCAAGATGTATAAAGATAGATAAAAAAAGAAAAGGAGTACTTGTGGCACCTTAGAGACTAACCAATTTATTTGAGCATAAGCTTTCGTGAGCTACAGCTCACTTCATCGGATGCATAAACCCTGGATTTATGCTGGAAATGGCCCACCTTGATTATCATACACATTGTAAGGAGAGTGATCACTTTAGATAAGCTATTACCAGCAGGAGAGTGGGGTGGGGGCAGAGAAAACCTTTTGAAGTGATAAACACCCATTTTTTCATGGTCCGTGTGTATAAAAATATCCTCACTGCATTTTCCACTTTTATGCATCCGATGAAGTGAGCTGTAGCTCACGAAAGCTCATGCTCAAATAAATTGGTTAGTCTCTAAGGTGCCACAAGTACTCCTTTTCTTTTTGCGAATACAGACTAACACGACTGCCACTCTGAAAGATAGATGAAGTGGCTCAAAACAAGAAATAGACCAGATTTGTTTTGTATTCATTTTCTCCTCCCTCCCTCCGTGAAATCAACGGCCTGCTAAACCCAGTTTTGTGTTCTATCCTTGAGGTTTTGAGTTCTATCCTTGAAGGGGCCATTCAGTTTCTCACAAAGCCACCCCCTTTGTTGATTTTAATTCCCTGTAAGCCATCCTTGTAAGCCATGTCATCAGTCGCCCCTCCCTCCGTCAGGGCAACGGCAGACAATCATTCTGCACCTTTTTTCTGTGCAGACGCCATACCACGGCAAGCACGGAGCCCGCTCAGATCACTTTGGCAATTAGGAGCACATTAAACACCACATGCATTATCCAGCAGTATATGCAGCACCAGAACCTGGCAAAGCGAAACCAGGTGAGTAGGCGACGTCAGCGCGGTGACGAGAGTGATGAGGACATGGACACAGACTTCTCTCAAAGCATGGGCCCTGGCAATGTGGGCATCATGGTGCTAATGGGGCAGGTTCATGCGGTGGAACGCTGATTCTGGGCTCGGGAAACAAGCACAGAGTGGTGGGACCGCATAGTATTGCAGGTCTGGGATGATTCCCAGTGGCTGCGAAACTTTCACATGCGTAAGGGCACTTTCATGGAACTTTGTGACTTGCTTTCCCCTGCCCTGAGGCGCAATAATACCAAGATGAGAGCAGCCCTCACAGTTGAGAAGTGAGTGGCAATAGCCCTGTGGCAGCTTGCAACACCAGACAGCTACCGGTCAGTCGGGAATCAATTTGGAGTGGGCAAATCTACTGTGGGGGCTGCTGTGATGCAAGTAGCGAACACAATCAAATATCTGCTGATATCAAGGGTAGTGACCGTGGGAAAACTGCAGGTCATAGTGGATGGCTTTGCTGCAATGGGATTCCCTAACTGTGGTGGGGCCACAGATGGAACCCATATCCCTATCTTGGCACCGGAGCACCAAGCCGGCAAGTACATAAACCGCAAGGAGTACTTTTCAATAGTGCTGCAAGCACTGGTGGATCACAGGGGACGTTTCATCAACATCAATGTGGGATGGCTGGGAAAGGTACATGACGCTCACATCTACAGGAACTCTAGTCTGTTTCAAAAGCTGCAGGAAGGGACTTTATTCCCAGACCAGAAAATAACCATTGGGGATGTTGAAATGCCTATAGTTATCCTTGGGGACCCAGCCTACTCCTTAATGCCATGACTTATGAAGCCATATACAGGCAGCCTGGACAGTAGTCAGGAGCTGTTCAACTACAGGCTGAGCAAGTGCAGAATGGTGGTAGAATGTGCATTTGGACGTTTAAAAGCGCTCTGGCGCAGTTTCCTGACTTGGTTAGACCTCAGCGAAACCAATATTCCCACTGTTATTACTGCTTGCTGTGCGCTCCACAATATCTGTGAGAGTAAGGGGGAGACATTTACAGTGGTGTGGGAGGTTGAAGCAAATTGCCCGGCTGCTGGTTTCGCACAGCCAGACACCAGGGCGGTTAGAAGAGCACAGGAGGGCGTGGTGCGCATCAGAGAAACTTTGAAAACCAGTTTCATGGCTGGCCATGCTACGGTGTGAAAGTTCTGTTTGTTTCTCCTTGATGAAACCCCCCGCCCCTTGGTTCACTCTACTTCCCTGTAAGCTAACCACCCTCCCCTCCTCCCTTCGATCACCACTTGCAGAGGCAATAAAGTCATTGTGGCTTCACATTCATGCATTCTTTATTAATTCATCACAGATAGGGGGATAACTACCAAGGTAGCCCAGGAGGGGTGGTGGAGGAGAGAAGCATCAGGAGGGGTGGTGGAGGAGGGAAGGACAAGGCCACACAGCACTTTAAAAGTTTAAAATTTTAAAACTTCTTGAATGCCAGCCTTCTATTGCTTGGGCAATCCTCTGGGGTGGAGCGGCTGGGTGGCCGGAGGCCCCCGCACCGCATTCTTGGGCATCTGGGTGAGGAGGCTATGGAACTTGGGGAGGAGGGCGGTTGGTTACACAGGGGCTGTAGCAGCGGTCTGTGCTCCTGCTGCCTTTTCTGCAGCTCAGCCATATGCTGGAGCATGTTAGTTTGATACTCCAGCAGCCTCAGCATTGAATCCTGCCTCCTCTCATCACGCTGCTGCCACCTTTCAGCTTCAGCCCTCTCTTCAGCCCACCACTTACTCTCTTCAGCCTGCCACCTCTCCTCCCGGTCATTTAGTGCTTTCCTGCACTCTGACATTGTCTGCCTCCACGCGTTCGTCTGTGCTCTGTCAGTGTGGGAGGACAGCATGATCTCAGAGAACATTTCATCGCGAGTGCGTTTTTTTCGCCTTCTAATCTTCGCTAGCCTCTGGGAAGGAGAGGATCCTGTGATCCTTGAAACACATGCAGCTGGTGGAGAAAAAAAAAGAGACAGTGGCATTTAAAAAGACACATTTTATAGAACAATGGGTACATTCTTTCACTGTAAACCTTGCTATTAACATTACAAACGTAGCACATGTGCTTTCGTTCCAAGGTTGCATTTTGCCTCCTCCCAGCGCGTGGCTAACCCCTCCCCACCCACCGCGTGTCTAGCCCCTTCCCCCTCCCCGTGGCTAACAGCAGGGAACATTTCTGTTCAGCCTCAGGCAAACAGCCCAGCAGGAATGGGCACCTCTGAATGTCCCCTTAAGAAAAGCACCCTATTTCAACCAGGTGACCATGAATGATATCACTCTCCTGAGGATAACACAGAGAGATAAAGAACGGATGTTGTTTGAACGCCAGCAAACACACACTGCAATGCTTTGTTCTACAATGATTCCCCAGTATGTGCTACTGGCCTGGAGTGGTAAAGTGTCCTACCATGGTGGACGGAATAAGGCTGCCCTCCCCAGAAACCTTTTGCAAAGGCTTTGGGAGTACATCCAGGAGAGCCGCAAATGCCAGGGCAAATTAATCATTAAACATGCTTGCTTTTAAACCATGTATAGTATTTTAAAAGGTACACTCACCAGAGGTCCCTTCTCTGCCTGGCGGGTCCGGGAGGCAGCCTTGGGTGGGTTCGGGGGGTACTGGCTCCAGGTCCAGGGTGAGAAACAGTTCCTGGCTGTCGGGAAAACCGGTTTCTCCACTTGCTTGCTGTGAGCTATCTACAACCTCATCATCATCATCATCTTCTTCGTCCCCAAAACCTGCTTCCGTGTTGCCTCCATCTCCATTGAAGGAGTCAAACAACACGGCTGGGGTAGTGGTGGCTGAACCCCCTAAAATGGCATGCAGCTCATCATAGAAGCGGCATGTTTGGGGCTCTGACCCGGAGCAGCCGTTCACCTCTCTGGTTTTCTGGAGGCTTGCCTCAGCTCCTCTGGTTTCATGCGGCACTGCTTCGGGTCCCTGTTATGGCCTCTGTCCTTCATGCCCTGGGAGATTTTGACAAAGGTTTTGGCATTTCGAAAACTGGAACGGAGTTCTGATAGCACGGATTCCTCTCCCCATACAGCGATCAGATCCCGTACCTCCCGTTCAGTCCATGCTGGAGCTCTTTTGCGATTCTGGGACTCCATCATGGTCACCTCTGCTGATGAGCTCTGCATGGTCACCTGCAGCTTGCCACGCTGGCCAAACAGGAAATGAGATTCAAAAGTTCGCAGTTCTTTTCCTGTCTACCTGGCCAGTGCATCTGAGTTGAGAGTACTGTCCAGAGCGGTCACAATGGAGCACTCTGGGATAGCTCCCGGAGGCCAATACCATCGAATTGTGTCCACAGTACCCCAAATTCAACCCGGCAAGGCCGATTTAAGCACTAATCCACTTGTCAGGGGTGGAGTAAGGAAATCGATTTTAAGAGCCCTTTAAGTCGAAATAAAGGGCTTCATCGTGTGGACGGGTGTAGGTTTACATCGATTTAACCCTGCTAAATTCGACCTAAAGTCCTAGTGTAGACCAGGGCTCAGTGACTCCTGCAGAGAACTTTGAACATCAGCCCCAATAGTGAAGATTAAAAAAGCTAGTTGTGTTTTCTTCCCTTCTGTTTCCATCGAATACATTTATGATATAATAATACCTGCATCTGTCTCTATTCAGCCTATGGCTTGTCAGTCTCTGTAGCTGGTGGAGCTGTTAACTTGCTCTGAGGAGATACAGTTCCCTGGAATTTCACTGTATAAAGCCAAGTCCTTCACTCCATATGACCTAGGAGAGGATGAATGGAAGAGATGAAGACTGAGTTTTGTGAATTACTGAGCATCCTATGGGATAGAATCTTGGAATAGTATGGCCAGTTCTGGTGTCCACACATCAAAAAGGTTGATGAAAAATTGAAAAGGTTTCAGAGAAGAGCTACAAGAATGATTTGAGGTCTGGAAAACATGGTTTAATGAGAGAGACTAAAGAAACTCATCTATTTAGCTTACCCAAGGGAAGGTTAAGAGATTACTTGATCGCAGTCTACAAGTACCTATATGGGGTAGAGATTTCTGATTGCAGCTAGCTCTTCACTTTAACAGAAAAAGGCATAATAAGATGCAGTGATTGGAAACTGAAGCTAGACAAATTCATACTAGAAATAAGGTGCAAAATTTTAACGCTGAGGATAACTAACCATTGCAGCAACTTACTTAGGGACTTGATGGATTCTCCATTGCTTGCAGTCTTTAAAGCAAGACCGTATGCCTTCCTAAAAGAGATACATTAGCTCAGTAAGAAGTTATGGGCATGATACAGGAATCTCTGGATGAAATGTGTTGGCCTGTGCTATGCAAGAGGTCAGACTAGCTGATTGCCAATGCAATGGTGTACTCTTCCTTTTAAATCTATGAACAACTGGTTCTAATTGGTTACATTAAGGGTATGTCTACACTTAAAACTTTACACCTGTGCCACTGTTGTGCTCCAGTGTAGACACACTACGTTGAGGGGAGGGTTTCTCCCCTCAGCATAGGTTATCCACCTCCCAGAGAGGTGGTAGCTGGGTCAACAGGAGAATTCTTCCATCAACCTAGCACTGTCTACACTGGAGGGTTAGGTTGGTAGAGCTGCATCTCTCAAGGGTGTGGATTTTTCACACCGCTGAGAAAGATATCTCCACCGATGTGAGTTCCTAGTGTGGACCAGCCATCAGTAAGTATTTTCTTCAGTAAGTTGCTGATTAATAGTTTCTGCATCCACGTAGAAATAATAATAATAATAATAATACCTAGTTCTTGTATAGCACTTTTCATCAATAGATCTCAAAGTGCCTCACAATCTTTAATGTATTTATCCTCACAACACCCGGTGCTATAATCCCCATGGAGCACAGAGAGGCTATGTGACTTGGCCAGGATCCCACAGAAATTCGGTTTGTCTATTAAGTGCAAATTTCATACAAATCTACTGCAGCTGGCCAGCTCCCTTATCAAATAATGTCTGTCTGCTGGAATAAACAAATACAATGAAAAGGAAAATTATACAACTGGGAAGACCTGAAAAAGAAAAGCATGTAGCAGAAATTATACTAAGACCCCCCGGATCAAGGCTTGAATGCGTTTTGGCAGAAAGAACAATCTAATTCTTGATAAAAATCACTTAAGTGCTGTTGTCAGGAAGAAAAAAGAAAAGGAGTACTTGTGGCACCTTAGAGACTAACCAGTTTATTTGAGCATGAGCTTTCGTGAGCTACAGCTCACTTCATCGGATGCATAGCATATCGTGGAAACTGCAGAAGACATTATATACACACAGAGACCATGAAACAAAACTTCCTCCCACCCTACTCTCCTGCTGGTAACAGCTTATCTAAAGTGATCATCAAGTAGGACCATAAGCCTTTGAGTTAAAAAGCAAAGGTGTTACTTTTCTATGAAGTCTTTTTATTACTGTTGTAGCATTTGACTGTGTTGTATTATACACTGAAGGCACATATAAAAGATTCCAACACTAGTAATGGAAGGAAAGGAATTCATTAGATATTTTAGGTGGCAGAAAGCCAACATATTTCTCCTTTGCATCACGACAGAAAGTTGTACAGTAGTAACCTGTGTATTGTGATTCACTCAGGATGAAGGTGGAGAGAATGGGCTGGATATTTCGAAAGCAAACATGCCTGGAAAATGTGCTGTGTAGAGAAACTACGCGCACAGAGGCTAAGATTTTCAAAAGTAACTAGTGATTTTGGGTGCACTATTGTCAACCCCAAATGTTCAAAATCATGAGTCAGGCTCACCAAGAATCATGAGATTGGCTTTAAAATCATGAGATTATGTAAAAAATAATATATTTGTTGTTTTTTTTTTATTTTCCTTCTGCTTTTTGAGCCTTTGGGGTACACTAGGGTCACATTTTGAAGCTTTCTCCACAGCCACGGGGGCTAGAAGCTTACTTTTTCTTTAAGAATGAAGGCTGAAATCATCACATATCCACTTGACTCCAGGAGCTGGGGCTTGAAGGAAAACAATACTTATCATGAGAGTTGGCAACACTGTGGGTACCCAACCTCAGACACCTTGAAAGGTCCTGATTTTGGGACAGGGGGAGGGGGCTGGGCTCAGTGCTTTCTGAAAACCATACAGCTTACAGGTGTCTCAAGTTGGGCACCCAAAAACCTGGGCCTCCAAACTCACTAGTCACTTGTGGAAATGCATGGCTAGCCTGTATACAAAAATCTCAGCCCAGAATCATATTACTCTTTTACTGATTTTTTTTAAAAAAGCAGTTTGCCCCTCTGTAAAGTATGTGCAAAATATCTGCTAGTTTCAGATGACTCTTGCTGTTTGTGTTACTCCAAAAGGGGTCCAGTAAAATACATTTTAATTGCTTTTGGTAGTTTGGAAATTGGTAAAATGCAGACATAGAATACCAGGGTTGGAAGGGACCTCAGGAGGTCATCTAGTCCAACTCCTTGCTCAAAGCGGGACCAATCCCCAATTTTTGCCCCAGATCCCAAATGGCCCCCTCAAGGATTAAACTCAGAACCCTGGGTTTAGCAGGCCAATGCTCAAACCCTCCCCCCAACATATGTAACATGTATATGCTGAAGTAAAATCTAACTTTCCCCTACAGTCACATTTTTTAGTAATAAAAATCCATGAGGGTTTTTACGACTAGGAGTGGATGGGGCTTAATGATTAGGGAACACAGGATCTATACGAGCTATCATCTGTCTGTCTAAATCATTGTGGTAGCTGGGTACTACAAGACACCATCATGGATCTGAGAGAGGCATTACAGTTTACCCTTAAACCTGGCCAGTGGTCAAACCGTTGGAAATAGGGGGTGAATTCCTTGCTCCAGAGGTCAGTAGAAAAACTGGCATTGCAAAAAAAATCCCCCATTACAACTGGCCTGGTGACTAGAGCACTGACCAGAGAGACAGAGGTTTCTATTTCTCTGCAACCTTGGGTGAATCATGTTACCTTTCTGTGCCTCAGTTTCTCCAACAGTAAAATGGACATACTGACCTCCTCTCTAAAGTGCTTTGAGATCTACTGATGATGTGCTCTATATTATTAGTATTAACATTCATTTAATTGGATTGCTTTTGGAATCAGATATGTGAAGAGGGCTTGGAGGAGGAGACCAATGGGACCACTTGCATGAGCTGAAGGATCACCCATTTGGGATTAACCCTAACTCTATGTTAGTAGGTAAGGTGGGGGGTTCTATCTCATTTATCACCTAAGGGGCTGGACAAAAGCCCAATGAAGGCAATAGAAAAGAGTCTTGTTGATTTCAGTGGGCTCTGGATGAGACCCTATGTTGGTGAAGTATCTTCTCCCCACTAGATTCACAGACTCCTCCAGCTTTGCAGCTCTGCAGACAAACTTGTACAAGAGAGTTGTCAGAACCACCTCTCTTCCCACTCCTGGCTTCCCAAGTAATTTCATTCCTCAGAGTTGGAACAGTCCCCACTGCCTTTGCTGGGGCTGGTCCAGTTTACACCAGCTGAGGGTCTGGCCCAAGTTATCTGTACTTCTGTGATAATGATGGGTTCAGTTTTGCAGTTTGCAGAGAGCCACAAGCAGGGGGCGGTGCAGAGCTTCCCTGGTCTTGGGGGAGCACCAGGACAGGCATCTCTCCCTGGGCGGCTGGCTACACATACCCGTTCTGCACCATCCATTAGATGGTGCAGGATGCTCCCTCCACTGGAGGCTGTTCTTTGCCTCTTTGGGGGTGATTGCTTTGCCGGGGAGGAAGAGGGCAAGGACACAGATGGACTGATATTGCAAGTACATGTGCAGAAAGGGGAGCTGTGCAGAAGCTCTGCCTGCCTTGTGCTACCCCCAGCTCCCCATTGCAGATTGCAGTCTAGCCCTGTATTAACCATCTGGTCAGCCCAGTCCCGCTCTAGTGAAGGGGCCGCTCCATTACTGTTGGCAGTGTGGTACTGTTATGTAAAATCAGGAATGTTGTGCTGAATTTCTGCTGCCTCAGGCATGTTACTGATGGGTGCACCCTGTGCCACTCAGAAGAGAGATCAGGCACAGCCACACGGCCTCCAGGACAATGTACAGAAGGGATGGTCAGTTCTTTTGTCAAAATGCTTTTTCAAAGAAAAGGTTGAAATCCATGGGAGTTAGACACCTAGCATGTCTGAAAATCCCATTAGGTGCCTATCTGCATCTTTAGGCACCTCAAATCTGCCTCCAAGGGTCCATTTGGGGTATTCCATTCACAATGAGGCCCTACATTTTCAAAAGTGGCTAGTGATTTTGGGTGTCCAGCTTGAGACATCTTAACAAGACTTGGTTTTCAGAAAATGAAGAGTACCCACTCTCTAAAAACCAGGCCTATTTAAGGTCTCACAAGTAGGGCACCCAAAAAGAGCGGCAACCCCAAATCACTAGTCACTCTTTAAAAAATTGGCCAATTTTTTCTCTGCTATTTGTGAAGGACTTTGTTGCCTGAGTAGTATATGAATGCTGTAATGGTGTAAATCCGCATGCTCACTGGGTAAATCGCATGCATGGCTGTTGCCTCGAGTTAATAACTATATTGTAGTAAGGCCTTCACATTTTTGCTGAGACACTCTTTTCACAGAGGTTGTGTACGTTTGAATGTGCTTCAGGGCAATGACAATGAACAGTAGATCTCGCTATATGTGACACTGAAAGAGAGACTCCTGTCAAAATACGTTCCACACTTTGGTGCCCTTGATTTCGGAACAAAGTACTTGAGAAGGTTTCAATGTCAGACTGTCGTTCTCTTGGTATGGTTTTTAGCACTGCCCCATGTTTTCATGAGCCCTTTCAAACAAGTCAGAACTCATCAGCGGCATCTATGTCCCCAAGCATTGGGTATATAAATATTGACAGGCATTCTCTGTTTACAGTACAGTATTCCTGAGAATTGAACTACTGCTGTTAAACTTTGGTCTAATCAACTTGCATTATGCCTTTGGTCACAGAGAAGGGACATTGTCTTGCTGCTTGAAAATCCCCTTCATTTACACTCTTCTGCAAAATTATGCCATTCCAAGCAAACTCACTTTCTGACCAAAAGGGAAAAAATGACAACTCTGCTCTGGTTTTGTCCAGACAAGTAAAAGCAGAGGCGTGTTGACTTTTTTTTTCCCTCCCAAGTTTTGCTTAATGAACTTGTTTGACTTTTTCAAACAATATTGTCACAGGGTAAGTATCCATGCCAGGTAGGTGGGTGGGGGCTGCTGCTGCACATTCAGCATAACTCTGGCGTGAATCACCCTTCTTATGAATGAAAGCCCCTTCCCTACCCTTCCCTCCCCCCCAAAAAAGGACAAGGAGCTTGTTGCTGCTTCCTCTAATGCTGGAAACGTCTCATTAATGATTTTAAAGACTATATTGTTGGGTTTTTGCTTTTCTTTTTAATGAAAGTCAGAGAAAAGGGGACTTTTGGGGCAGAGGATTTTTCTGTTATTCCACTCACATTCCTCGTTTTCCAAAGGCTGCCTTGGGACACAGACGGCACAACACAAGAGCAAGCTACTGCTAAGTTCCTAAAAGGCTGAATGGGAGACTTTTATGGAAGTTGTTGCTGCTGCTCCATTAATAAACTTTTTTAAAAAAAAAAAATAATAATCAGTTAAGGAGATGCCTAGAGAATTGCTGAGGAGGTTCTTTTCCAGATTGAATGTAGAATCTGCTTAAAATTTGCCCCCTCTCTGGGAGGTATAAGAACCTATGTTGCATAGACTGGACCAGAGGTGGCCAAGGGGAAATTAGGAGGAAGTGCAAAGCATGCTGTGCTCTACATTGAATCATAGAATATCAGGGTTGGAAGGGACCTCAGGAGGTCATCTAGTCCAACCCCCTGCTCAAAGCAGGACCAATCCCCAATTTTTGCCCCAGCTCCCTAACTGGCCCCCTCAAGGATTGAACTCACAACCCCGGGTTTAGCAGGCCAATGCTCAAACCACTGAGCTATTCCTCCCCCCTTAAAGCAAAATGGCTTGTGCAAGGTCAGCTAGCAGGCCAGTGGCAGAGCTGGGAATAGAACTCAGGTATCTTGATTCCCACCCAACTGCTTTATCCACTAAACCACACTGCCCCAAGCAATCCCAAACAAAATGAAAACTGGTGCCATGTACCTTGTGCCCATGCTCTGGGTGCACAGTGTGGGCTAGATCCTCAGCTGGTATCAATGGCCATCGTTCCATTGATGTCAGTGGAGCAGTGCCGGGTTAGGCCAGCTGAGGATCTGGCCCCATATTTACAAACGAAGCGCCTTTCTTGGATCAAGGTTATATTCCAGTGGAACTTTCCATCTAGCTTTCCCTCTCCATGGGGCTTCATCACACAGAGATGGACTCTCCTTGACTCCAGCTCGGAGGCATGCTAACGGGGATCGCTCCTGAGGTTCTTACTTAGACTGGGCCAGATCCTCAGCTCTGATAAGTGGCATAGCTCCACTGAAGTCGCCTACTGAGGAGCTGCCCCAGTAGACATCAATAGTACTTTTGCTTTAGTAAGGTCTGAGTAGAAACCTCAGCATCTGGCCCTTTATGTTAAGACTTAATTGGAACGTAACATGAATCCCTCTGAGATACTAACACTACTGCTGCTTTAGCCATGGGCTTCCTCCCCACCATACCGCCAGCCATTGTATTTGTAGAAGTCCCCGGTTAGCAGGGAGCCCTGGTTTGCCATTATCTGCTAAGCAGACATGGCCCCCAATGTTTGTTTTTTTCCTCCACACCCATAAAGTTGTGAGGTAGAGAATGCTACCTGGCCACCCTGTAGAGCTTGTTAAACTCTTCTGGCCGCCTGTTCCTTGATATTAGTGTGTAACTGGTGGCTTGCCCTTGGGCTGGAGAGCCTGGAGCCAGGCCAACCCTGCTGACAGACGAGCCCCACCTGAGGGGAATCAGGCAATTTCCTATCATGGATACAAGGTGGCAGCAGTCAGGGGAAACTCAGGAGGCTGTCCTGAGACCGCAGAAAGTGAGAGAGGCTCCTGTGGAGCAGACCCTGAGACCAAGGGAGTTGCTCCTGCTGGGAGAGGCAGGGGGTAGCCAGCTAGGCCGGAAGGGCTGTGATGGCACCAGGGGAGTTGGGGCTGTGTTTAGCTTTGAACTTTACGTTAATAAATCAGACCCTGGTGTGATTGGACTGGAAAACCCTGTGTGGGATTTATTTGGGGATCCAAGCAGGGAAACTGAGGTGAAGTGCTGTAGGCAGGGCTGCCCTTGGGTCAGCAGGGGTGCTGGGTGTTGGCCACTCTGCTACAAGGCACTAAAGGCTTCCCTGCAGCTGGATCCTGCTGCATCTGTTCTTAATCCGTGGCACAGAGGTAATTTGTTTCGCGGAATTACAGACCCCCAGGAAGTAACCTTAGTAATGTGTTCTTCCTTCCTCTCCTTTGGGGCAGCTGCTACTGCTTGTCACCGGGAAAGAGACTCTGTGCCCTTTGCATTGCCTGTAGGAAGTAGTCCCTTGAAATGCTACAGTGCAGACTTCCCAGGGTGGCAGTGATACAGGTCACCCCCAGACTGATAACTGGGCTGGAAAAGTTCAAATTTGTTCATTGAGCTAGGAGCTCACTTGTTTTACCTCTTCCCTTCCCACTGAATATCGTGTTCACCTTGCCTGCCTTTTAGCCATCCAAACAGGTCCAAGAATGAGTCCAAACACCATTGTTAAGGACAGCAGCCGCATCAAAGATGTCTGGAAACAGCATTGACCAGTTTCCTGCACGTGCCACTGATGCATCCCCATTGTAGTGTTGCCAACTCTCATGATCTTATTGGGAGGCTTCTGGTATCTGGTGCTTTTCCTTATAGTCCCCAGCTGGAGTCAGGCAATCGTGTGAGACTCAAGTTTTGTTTTGTTAAAAAGTAAGTTTCTAGCACTCATGGTGAAAGCTTAGTAATGTGAACCTGAATGGCTCAAATACCAAAAGGCAAAGAAAAAGACACCCCTTCCCACAAATATATTATTTGCTTTTTTTTACTCTCTTGATTTTAAAGCCATTTTCATGATTCTGGGGACTTGACTCATGATTTCTGAAGACATGGGCTCTACTGTGCTGTCTGTAATTATCATGGTACCAGTAGCAAACTAAGCTGCCTCTCTCATGCTGCTCATTCAGTTCCTGCTTGGGACAAATGGTAAGAGTTTGAATGTTAATTTTCTCCCCATGCTGGGTTTCCCCAGAGTAATTAGAAAGAGGGGACAGTTGTGGGAATTTTCTCTTGCTGCATTCAGAGCAAGGAGACAGTTAAGTTCTTCCTCAAACAGAAAAAGGAGCAACTGGGGACCAAGGACAGTCAGGTGAGGTCAGAGGCTGGCAGTGCTGCTTTGACCGAGGCTGGTTTTCCAAGCTGGCTGCTGGAAGTTGATAGCACAGAACTACTGGGTCCGTAGGGGCAGACTACCCTGTCTTTGGTAAGTAGCAAGGGCCAGATCCTGAGGACTGGCTGTTCAACAATCTGCAGAGCTCACGGTGGGAGAGGTCACTGAGAAGGCTGTTAGACTCCCTGACCCTTGGAGCACATCTGGTTCTGCGGAGCTGCTTCAATGGACTCAGGGTGCAATAGTCCCCCCGGGATCTTTCTAGAAGCCTTCTGGACACCCCCCTTTTCCTAGCCCTGTCTTCTACAGGCTGCCAGTCAAAGCAGGTAATGGCTGCTTTGGAGCACTGGAAAAGTGCAAAGGCTGAGTGTGCCAATGAATCTGCCTGATTCTCCACTTTCCTGTAGCAGGGGCAGCCGTTTACACCTGTCAAAAATGGGTGTAAAATGCTACCGAATCAAAACGGCAGTGTTTGACACCTGCTTGGCCCAAGTGCGAAGGCCTGCCCACGTTCCAAGCCAGTGAAGACGCCAGTTCAGAGAAGCCATTGACATTCAACAAGTTCAAGCTGGCGCTGCTCTTTGGCATAGTGTAGGAAGGGAGAAAGGATGGTCCAGTAGTTAGGGCACTTGCCTGGGACTCCAATTCCATTCCCTCCTTTGCCACAGACTCCCTGTGTGAACATGTTACTTAGGGCTTGTCTACACCGCTGTATCTGTGCCTCTGTAGTGCTGCAGTGTAGATGCTACCTATGCCGACAGGAAGGATTCTCCCACTGGCATAGGACAGTGTTTCTCGAACTGAGGGTTCTGCAGGGGGTCCGTGATCCCCGCTGATCAACTCCTGCCCCTCCCTCCCAGGGCCTCCTGCACGCCGGGGAGCAGCTGTTCAGCGGCGTGCGGGAGGCGCTGGGAGGGAGGGGGAGGAGCGGGGACAGGGTGATATTCAAGGTGAAGTGGCCTGTTAACACCCCTTGTAGAGTCTTGAATGGTCTCAAATTTGTCTCTGAAATGAATATTAGCAGATTAGCATAAACCACTTGTACAAAGATTTATGTATAATAAGTGGAGGAAAAGCAATTAGAATTCCAAAAATGCCAGCTAGAAATAGACAGTTTTATGGTGACTTGGAAATCAGGTAATCTTTCAATTAAGATAGTTTATTCCGTGTATATTAGTTTGTTATTGATATCTAGTACGAGTACAAAATGCAGCTGCATTTGATCAATATGTGTGTACATACCAACATACAGCACACAGGACAAGTTAAAACAAAGGTTATAATCATAATCAAACTCCCAGTCCACTTATGAGAGAGGAGAGGGAAGCGGAGTAAGGCTACTACAGTTTTACCAAAGAAATTAAATTAAAAGAAAAAATGATGGAATTACCGGAGGAGTTGAGTATGTATCCTCAAGCACTCAGGAAGATACAGTAGATGCTATGAGGCTCAGATTCAACAAAGCATTTAAGCACATAATTAACTTTAGGCATGTGCTGAAATTCATCCCTATTCTGCAAAGCACGTATGCATGTGCCTAAGGCCCACTGACGTCAAAGGGACATAAGCATGTGCTTCAATTTAAGCACGTGTCAGTGCTTTGCTGAGTCAGGCCCTAAGAGAGCAGAGCATGTGGAGTATTTTACGCAGATTAAGATAATACGTCATTCGTATTATCTGTGGAGCACTGACAATGTGCATAGCTCTGTGCAAGACCCATGTCATACCAGTGTCATCCAAAGTGCTTTGCTCACCTGAGAGTAAAATTTTGTTCTGCTAGGTCTATTATGGCATATCTCATTGTGAAGTAATTACATATTGGCCAACATTTTCAAAAGCACCCAGGTCATTTAGGAGCCTCTGTCTTTCAATGGGACTCTGACTACTAAATCAGTTGGGTGCTTTTGAAAAATGTACCCAATATGCACCGTTGAAACTGAATAATCCCAGAGATGCCATTACTGAAACTGTTATTTAAGTTTCAGAGAGCAGCCGTGTTAGTCTGTATCCGCAAAAAGAAAAGGAGTACTTGTGGCATCTTAGAGACTAACAAATTTATTTGAGTGTAAGCTTTCGTGAGCTACAGCTCACTTCATCGGATGCATTCAGTGGAAAATACAGTGGGGAGATTTATATACATAGAGAACATGAAACAATGGGTGTTACCATACACACTGTAAGGAGAGTGATCAGGTAAGGTGAGCTATTACCAGCAGGAGAGCGGGGGTGGAGGGGGAAACCTTTTGTAGTGATAATCAAGTGATAATCAACCTTTTGTATTGATAATCATTTCCAGCTGTTGACAAGAATGTCCGAGGAACAGTGTGGGGTGGGGGGGGGAAATAAACATGGGGAAATAGTTTTACTTTGTGTAATGACCCATCCACTCCCAGTCTCTATTCAAGCCTAAGTTAATTGTATCCAGTTTGCAAATTAATTCCAATTCAGCAGTCGCTCGTTGGGGTCTGTTTTTGAAGTTTTTTGTTGAAGAATTGCAACTTTTAGGTCTGTAATCGAGTGACCAGAGAGATTGAAGTGTTCTCCAACTGGTTTTTGAATGTTACAATTCTTGACGTCTGATTTGTGTCCATTTATTCTTTTACGTAGAGACTGTCCAGTTTGACCAATGTACATGGCAGAGGGGCATTGCTGGCACATGATGGCATATATCACACTGGTAGATGTGCAGGTGAACGAGCCTCTGATAGTGTGGCTGATGTGATTAGGCCCTATGATGGTGTCCCCTGAATAGATATGTGGACAGAGTTGGCAACGGGCTTTGTTGCAAGGATAGGTTCCTTTTCTTTTTGCGAATACAGACTAACACGGTTGCTACTCTGAAACAAGTGCTCCTGCTATTTAAGTGTTTCTTTGCTTTAGTCTAACCAAGCTGAAGATGCTGTGTTTGCCCCAAGCTTCCTCCAAGCTAGTTCAGACCCAGACAAAATAGATCAGACACAGATCAGTGAGTGCTTGTGTGCAGACATCTGGGTGTGTAACAACAATCATTGAAAAGGCTTTGTGGGAGAAATGTGAGTTAAAGGGGAGGGGAATGTTCAGTGTAGGAGATGTGGGGGGAGGTTAGGAGTATAAAGAGCAGATAAGAAGGCATGATGAAGTTAAGTGTGGAAGAAGGATAGAAACAGAGACTCCAATACAGTCTCCACTGAAGCCAATAAGATCTCTAGTCCTACTGACTTCAATGGGTGTTGGATCAAGCCCAGAGTGCTTCCTCTGGAGGTGTGGATTGACCAAAGGGAGTGATGGAATAAAATAGCCAGGATCCAGGTGTGTTGCATGTAACATACCCTATAGGCACCTTGTAGACCATTTTGACAACATTCTATATATTGGTATGTATAATGTATAACACTTCCTTGGAGACTTGGTGTGTGATAACGAATGCATGCACTGGGAATGTTATAGAAGCAGACTGCCACACAGCCCTCAGAAGATAAAGACAGACCACACTCCCCTCTGTTGTTCTTTCAACTATTTCTGTAGTCTTTCCTCGCTTGCAAGAAGCCTGTTTCTAAGAAGAAAGTCATTGAGGTCAGAGGTGTGTATGGAAAGAACCTCAAGATTCTTCTTTGTGTGTCTTTGTCAAAACACACCTGTACAATATGTTGTGCGGGGGTGAAATGAAACCTTTGCTTCACTGGGGTTGACTTTGGATGTTTATCTTGAAAGAATACAGTTGAGAAAATTCCTGAGCATGTTTTATTACTCACTCCTATAATAACTGATTGGCAGCTTGAAATCTGTTGGTTTAATTAACAAGGTGCTTTTGTTTTATCACCTACACAGAGTAAGTTATTGTTGTTAGGTTGCTTTTCACACTTGATGGCACTGGGTTTGGAGGTGGTTTTTTATTTTTACAAAAGGATAATTGAAACATTTGTTATGAAAAGTCAGCTCAGTCATGTGGACCGTGCTTGGCAAACCTCTCAGGAAAAAAAGTCAAGCCACATGTTGGGTTGCCCCTTTAAGAAAGGAAAGCTGAAGAGAGAAGAGATTTCTCTTGTAAATCATCTGAGTTGCCTCTTTTTGCAACAACGCATGTGGTGAAGGTTAAATCAGCTCCGAAGCTTTTTGTCCTGAAGCAGTAGAGGGTGCTATGGGGACATACTTGAGCCATTGTTGCTATGGAGCTTCTGTAATTACAAAAGGAGACTTCTGCATGCTGCACATCTTTCCTGGCTTTTGCAAAGAGATGGAAGCATCAGAAATATACTTAACTGTGACAGCGGCATCAGGGGAAAAGGTGGGATGGGTGCCTGAAAAGTGATAGAAAAGGTCAGAAATTAGACAGAAAGTAAATTGTCAACAGTGCCTGTGTCACTTAGGACGCTACATTGTATTCAAAGTCAATGGGACTCAAACTCTTAAACCACGTAGGTGCTTTTGAAAATGTATTTATAATCCAAGGACTATGGGGGAGTCTAGTTATCCCTCTTGGAGATCTGAGGATTTTCTCCTGTTTTCAACCTTTATGGTCCCTGTGAGGAAGGGTGTGTCTACACTGGAAAAGCTGTGCCATACCAGTGAGATATTTATAGCAGGCACGGTGTACCGGAAAGACAGAGGAGGAACCCACCCCCAGCCCTGCCTTTCCACAGACCTGCGTCTCCTCTGTCCGTACAGCAGCCCCACCGGAGGACAGGGCTGGGGCCGGTACAGCCGCCGGAGGACCTGGCAGAGTTCTGCTCCTTTCCCCGCTGGGGAGGTCCCATGCCCCTCCTTCGTGTCCCTCCAGTGAGTGCAGCATACCAGCAAGAAATGATTTCTACTTGCACCACTGCCCTGGTTTAGCAGAGTTCTTAAGTACATGCTTACCTTTCAGTGTGTGCTTAAGTTCTACTGAAGTCAAAGTGGTTTAAGCATGCATTTAACGTAAAACACACTTTTGCTGAATTAGGGATAGACTGCAGCGTGTGCTTAAAGGTAAGCATGTACTTAGGTGCTTTGCTGAATTAGGGCCTATTCGCCAGGCCACTGAGCTGTGGAATTGATTCCCTTGATGCCGGTTAATACCAAATATTAAAATTAAAATCCATTAAAGGGCTGAAGATCTGGAATAGGGAAGATTTTCTGAACACAGTGTTTTCAATTTTTCTCCCTTTTAGAAACCTTCCAGCCTTAGCAACTTCCCAGAAAAGCCAAGCTGTTTCCTCAATGTGTTTCATTCAGTTACTACTGAATATATTGTAAACGAATGAAAACAAATGACTGAAAAGTTATTTTACAGTCCGCATAGTCGTGTTTAACCTACTCTCCTTTTATCACAATTTGAGCACAGAGACCAGGAGAAACCGCATGTAAATTATACTCGGCAACCTTGATTGATTTTCTGATAAATTTACACATTAAGAACAGTTTTTTAGAAGCTGCCATGGCTTTGTCCATGTGTCCATTTTGGGGAATGAGCCTCTGTAAGACAAGGCAAAAGTAGCAGTAAAGTAAGACCTCATTGCAGCTACCCACTTGACTTTTTTCCCAGTATTTCCCACCCAAGCATTCAAAGATCACGTGTTAGAAACCTGCCAGCATGATCATGATTAGGGGGCTGGAGCACATGACTTATGAGGAGAGGCTGAGGGAATTGGGCTTATTTAGTCTGCAGAAGAGAAGAGTGAGGGGGGATTTGATAAGAACATAAGAATAGCCCTACTGGGTCAGGCCCTACTGGGTCCATCTAGCCCAGTATCCCGTCCTCCGACAGCAGCAAGTGCCAGGTGCCCCAGAAGGAATGAACAGAACAGGTAATCATCAAGTGATTCATCCCCTGTCACTCATTCCCAGCTTCTGGCAAACAGAGGCTAGGGACACCATTCCTGCCCATCCTGGCTAATAGCCATTGATGAACCTATCCTCCATGAATTTATCTAGTTCTTTTTTGAACCCTGTTATGGTCTGAGCCTTCACAACATCCTCTGGCAAGGAGTTCCACAGGTTGACTGTGCATTGTGTGAAGAAATACTTCCTTTTATTTGTTTTAAACCTGCTGCCTATTAATTTCATGTGGTGACCCCTAGTTCTTGTATTATGAGAAATGGTAAACAACACTTCCTTATCTACTTTCTCTACACCAGTCATGATTTTATAGACTTTAATCATATCTCCCCTTAGCCATCTCTTTTCCAAGCTGAAAAGTCCCAGTCTTATTAATCTCTCCTCATACGGCAGCCATTCCATACCCCTAATCATTTTTGTTGCCCTTTTCTGAACCTTTTCCAATTCCAGTATATCTTTTTTGAGATGGGGTGACCACATCTGCACACAGTATTCAAGATGGTGGGCGTACCATGGATTTATATAGAGGCAACATGATATTTTCTGTCCTATTATCTGTCCCTTTCTTAATTATTCCCAGTATTCTGTTTGCTTTTTTGACTACCGCTGCACATAGCAGCCTTCAACTACCTGAAGGGGGGTTCCAAAGAGGATGGAGCTCGGCTGTTCTCAGTGATGGCAGATGGCAGAACAAGGAGCAATGGTCTCAAGTTGCAGTGGGGGAGGTCTAGGTTGGATATTAGGAAAAACTGATTCACTAGGAGCATGGTGAAGAACTGGAATGGGTTACCTAGGGAGGTGCTGGAATCTCCATCCTTAGAGGTTTTTAAGGTCCTGCTTGAGAAAGCCCTGGCTGAGATGATTTAGTTGGTGTTGGTCCTGCTTTGAGCAGGGGGTTGGACTAGATGACCTCCTGAGGTCTCTTCCAACTCTAATCTTCTATGATTCTATACTCACCTGATACTCCCCGCTGTCAGCAGGTGGGTGGGAAAGAAGTATGGGGAGCAGGAGGAGCCCTGGCTCCACCTTCTCCTTGCCATCCAGAGTTGTGGGTCAGCTTGTATGGGGAGGAGAAACTTGTTTCCCCTCCCAGAATAAAGAGGGAGCAGGGGAGGAATCTTCCTCCTAGGTTGTCATGGCTACATGTCTGAGGGTTTTTAAGGCCCTGCTTGACAAAGCCCTGGATGGGTTGATTTAGTTGGGGTTGGTCCTGCTTTGAGCAGGGGGTTTGACTAGATGACCTCATGAAATCTCTTCCAGCCCTAATCTTCTATGATTCTATAAGTTACATTTAAACATTAATTATTCTGTAAAGCTAATTCATTGGAGGTTCTTTTTATTTGCCTTGGTTTTGAGCCTTTATAGTTCATTCGCTCTTGTTTTTCACTGCAACCATGAAGGCTAGATTAGAAATTTACTTGAAAACAAAATGAGAGCTGAGATTCTCCCATAATTACTGGATTACAGAAACTGGGGCTATTAGGAAAAAAAAACATAAAATATCATAAGATTCATGACAGATTCACCAGAGTTGGCAATATTGTTTCCCCCTAAAGCCTAGGGGAAATGGGGTTAAGAGGGTTTGTACCCTGAGCTGATGGAGGTCTGACTTTGACAGTGTATCAGGTGGCTTCTTTGTAGCTTCCAGTCTACCATAAAACCTGGATCACCCCTGTACTGGCTGAATCCCAAAGTTCAGGGGTCTTCAGATCCAGACTTTGGCTTCAGGCCACCTATAGTTTCTACTGATTCTCAGTGCTGATGTCTGCAGGTAAAAGACGTGATTAAACAACTCTTGCCTTTGCTCAGCTTAACGGTTTTAGATTTAGAGGCTGTTAAATGACTGGTCTGGTAGGACACTCCTTCATTCTGTGTTTATCCAGGAGTACTCCAGACACCTTTACAATTATTGGTGTTTGCTTGTGTCCAAGAGTGGGGCTCAGAGGAGACAAATTAGGTTTTAACCCTTAGTGAACACGTATTTAATACTCCATTGGTAAGACATTAATGTGCAATAAGTGTTGTTATCTGTAAAGAGAGATCTAGGTGTAACACAGTATGGTTAAGTGCCAGACAGACGTGAAAAAATCATGCTAAATAAAAAATACAAGATATGTCTCATTCAGTGGAGATCAACGAAGTGCTTGAGCATATTAATTTCAATTGCTTCACCAAAAAGAGAAGAAATCAGTACGTTTTTTCATACTCTACAACCACCATTTATTTGCTGTTTTACTCCTGTGACGCATGATAATTGTAGAACCATTTATTCAAAATGGCCAGAGTTACATTGTAGAAATTAGAGACAGACGAAGGTTCTCTAGCCTGTTGTGCTGTAAGGGTGGGGATTTTCCAACCGCCCCGCCCCTGCCCCCACCCCCCCACTGTGGCCTCCCTTTTCTGCCACTGAAGTCTTAGAGTCATACAGCTGAAGCCTGAAGGGAACATCGGATCACCTCGTCTGACATCCTGTATATCACGGGCCACCAACACTACCCAGCACTCGCAAACTAAACCCAACAACCAAAATGAGACCAAACTATTACAGCCCAAAGGAGACTAGATTATTATGGGCCACAGGCAGGGAATAAAAGGAACTGAGGTGCCCTAGAGCCCAAGGCCCCCACAGGGGCAGGGAAATGCTTTAGTGAAAGACGCCCAGATAAACCTGGCAAGAGAGCCACACCCACACGCTGCAGAGGAAGGCGAAAAACCACTGAGGTCACTGCCAATCTGAGCTGGGGGAAATTCCTTCCTGACCCCACATATGACCGTGAGCAAGAACCAGCCAGCCAAGCATCTGAGAGAAAGAATGGGAGGATGGCTGGGGGAGAGAAAGTCTGGGGGAAGGGCACTGACTACACCCCCTTTGCCCTGGCTCAGCTGTGTTGGCCAGTGCATTGGGGAAGGTTGGAGTCAAGGCTCCATCCATCCAAGGCTCCACACCCACCTGCACTAGTGGGAGAATAGTGGGTCAGAGGCTGCTGTCCCTCCTGTGCTGCACCCGGTGATATCAGACGTCTGGGCAAGAGAACAAGGGTGCCCCTTAGCCAGGGCCACAGCTGTGCTCTTCATTTAGAAATCAAGGACTGCTTGCCAGTTTGCTCGCTTTTGTCGGCTGCTTTACTCTTTTTTCTGCACGAGGCTAAAGAAAACCATGGTCCGGTCTGTCTACATTGGGCCAGCCTGGCAAATTTTTATATTTAATTATATTAATTATACTCCTCAGCAACTGATTTATGCAGTTTCCTTCTGTAGTGAGTAATCTAGTGTATGCTGGTTTGAGGATGTATTGGAAATTGATCCCTTTAATAGGAAATAATATTTCACAATCTCCTTGGATGAAATCGCCCTGGGCAGAGGCCTGAGTGTCACTTAAGTCACACTTAAGCCCTTGTTTTGAAGGTTTAGATGGAATTTAAGTGGGGCATAAGATGTGTGCCAGCACCTTGTACTGTAGCTATTTGACACTTGCATATAATTTTGCAAATTTTAGATGTCAGTGGTGTAGATCAGGTGGGATGAGAATAAAGGATGGAGGATTCTGTCAGTGAGGAACTGGCTGGGTCCTTTAACATTTCCAGACATTCTCACATTTGTTTTTTTTTTTTTTTTTAAAGAAGAGTTGAATTTTTGCAAAGAAAGGGTCCTAGTTTGCTAGCTGAACTCCGCTGAAACACCCTCTCAACCTCAACTCTTTTTAACAAAGTTTTGCTTATGAATTTTCCAGCTGTTTGAATGAGCATAAATAGTTTATATGCCAAGGAGATTAAACAATCCAGCTTCTGTTCAAAAATATATTCTGCTACTCCATCAAAATATCACGCTTTGAGAAAATGCATAGAACCCTGACTAGGCTGACCAGACAGCAAGTGCGAAAAACTGGGACATGGGGTGGGGGGTAATAGGAGCCTATGTAAGAAAAAGCTCCAGATATTGGGACTGTCCCTATAAAATCGGGACATCTAGTCACCCTAGCCCTGACATAGGATTAGGGATTAGATCTGGAATTATGTTCCGTTCAAAGTCTTTGCAATACATTCAGTAAACAGTAGATAAACCCAACAGCAAGCACCCAACAGTGTATTTCTATTACAGAACAAGTTTCCCCCATGTGTGTACAGCACCTAGCACGATGGGATCCTGGTCCATGACAGGGGCTCCTACACATTACAATAATACCAATAATAAATAATAACAACAACAAATGAGCAAAATTGAGGTTGACTGATCTATGTAAATCAGAGGGGTTAACAGTAAGTGATAAAGGAGTATAGAGCTGTGGTGAACTGGCTAGATGCTTTCACTGTTTATTTCTAGACATTTTGCCTAGAGCTGGTCAGGAAATAAGATTATTTCCCCTGTGAGAAATGTCAGTGAAAACAAAATTATCTCATTTTTGTCAGTAATATTCAGATTTTTGTTGGAAAACTGAAAATGTTTGTTTTCAGTTTAGATGCAAATTAAACATATTCTACTAAAAATTCCATTTAGTTGAGAACATAATTTTTGATTAAAAAAAAATTTTGGTGGGAAATTTCCCCCCAGTTCTATCTCCAACATTTGGACTGCTTCCAAAGACAGGATATTTGTACCTGCAGTGTTGCTGTTTGGCGTCCACTGGTTTCCATTCAAACTCACTTTCAACCTTGACTCTCTTTTATGCCAATTTGTCTTGGTGAATAGAGCTATCTAACGCTATGTATTTGAAAAGACCCTTACAGCAATGAGGGGAGATCATGAAGATTAGGTTTTAGCTGCTAGGTTATTATTTATGTTAATGATTCAGCAAAGAGATGTTTCTATTTGTATTACTGGTGCCCCAAATGAGATCAGGGTCCTGAGGAGTTTATGATCTAAACAGACTGCGGGGAGGCGGGCAGGGAAAACAAGAACACAGAAGTAAAGTGACTTGCCCAAAGTCACACAGCAGGTCAGCGCCAAGGGGGGGGGGGGACAGAACCCACATCACCTGGCACCTATGACAGCACCCTGTCCACCAGACTATGCAGCCTTTCTTTTTTTGCGAAGCTTAGTTGTGCTTGATCCTTTATTAAGTACCAGTTATGAAGCCGTAGTTTGGCAGCATTATGAACAGGAAGCTCTCTTAATGAGCCTCGCATTTTAAAGCATTTTCCAGGACCCATGAGGGCTAGAAACTTGCTTTTTAGGTAAGTGAAAGCTGAGATTCTCTGGTAATAACCTAATTCTAGAAGTTGGATCTTTAGGAAAAACATAAAAATATCACGAGACTCACGATAAAAGTGGGAGTGTTGGCAACACTCTTCTTGTGGAGAGCTTAGAGCAAAAGATAGGTGCTCCTTTAATGAAATGTGTGTATAAATTGAGTGTAAAACAATTTCCTTTCCAACCAGAAAGGAGCAAGTGGCCTGAAGAGTAAGGTTAATAAGATTAGACACTGATACGAATATCACAAGTGAGGCCTGGTTCATAAACATAAGTTGATCCGTTTCCTAGTAATGAGCATCGACATTGGGAACCAGTGACCAAACAGCCTCCTCAGAGCAAAGTATCATTTATTTAGAACAAAGCATTTCAGAGAAAAGAGTTATTTAAAATGATAAAACAGACGACATGCATACCTACCTTACCAGGTATCTAACCATATTCCACATGGGGGACGTCTAACGTCCTACCTATAAAAAGAAAAGGAGTACTTGTGGCACCTTAGAGACTAACCAATTTATTTGAGCATAAGCTTTCATGAGCTACAGCTCACTTCATCGGATGCATGAGCTGTAGCTCACGAAAGCTTATGCTCAAATAAATTGGTTAGTCTCTAAGGTGCCACAAGTACTCCTTTTCTTTTTGCGAATACAGACTAACACGGCTGTTACTCTGAAACCTGTCCTACCTATAGGCTCTTCTGCAGAGCCTCGCTGTCTGTCAGCTTGTCTTCCTGTTAGAGCTCACTCCTTAACTCTCAGCCCACTGCTTTTATCACCCTCCTTCACAGCAATCGAGTCACTTTTCAACTGTTTATTCCATTTTGTGCTGGTATCTCCTCGCTTTGGCAAAACAAAGTTTGTCATTTGTTGGAGACAGGATCCTTGAAGCTAACAGCTTGCCCCATTGCCTTTCAAGTGCTTGGTTGGATTTTCTTATCTGGGAAGCCACTAATGAACACATCCCACGAACGCATGCATTATTGACATATAATAAACACTCCACTACTGAAGTTTAAATTAGATAGATACAGAACAATCGAATTACCCAGTATATCACAACTTTGCCTCACTGACCTGATCATAAACCTGTTGCATCTCAGTGTTCATAATATCATTACATATCAGCTCCTCGTGTCATAACAGGCACCTGAGATGGTACAAATGGGAAGGCTGTGATATATGGGTGTTCCAAAGATCAGCTCGAACATCCTCTACCTGATAGATGGAGACTGTGGATTTTGTCCATATACTAATGGTGAAGATGTGACTGTGGGAAGAGGATGAAAAACAGTCAAAAGCAAATACAGAATAGTCCAATATATTACAAACACTTGGGATTCAATTAGGCTGAGTCATGCCATGGATTATTTTCCTTTCTTCTAAATATTTGATGAGCATGTAACTTAAAGCACATGAGAACTCCCATGGAAGTCACTCATGCTTACAGTTACATATGTGCTTAAATGCTTTGCTGGATCAGGGCCTTAATCGCCTTTGAAGAAACTGTTCTGTTTTTTCCTTCTTTTTGCATTTGCATTTTAAGCAGAGTGCTATTTACAGTGCAAACAAGACAGACAAAGGAAGAAAAGGAAATAAAAAAGCGCCGGGGTTAAAGGAAGAGCTACTCTGAGGAGGGATAACCTGTCTTTAATCTGTCAGTGCATGTGGCAGGGCGTTGCTCTTCTGCTGTCACAGGTACAAAGAACACACCTGTTTCCAGGAGCAAATCTCTGTGTGTGTTTGTATGTATGCGCACACAACACATGCGTATGTTTCAAAATTAAGCAAGAAAATGAAATGGAGAAGAATCCACCTCACAAGCTGAGAACATCAGGGCAAAAAGCTTCATATCACTGTCCAAAAGAAGGAAAAGGAAAGGAAGGCTTGATTCTGATCTCACTTATCCTGGCTTTCTACCAGAGTCATTATTCCTTATTTACACTGCTGCACATGAGATAATAGGCAGGTCCCATGAGCTTAACCTGCAGTCATTATTGCCAAGAATATAATGCCAGGTGACTTCATAAGATTTTCTGTTCTGACACATCTGCAAAATCATACCCTCTGTGACCTCAGAACATTTGGTTTCCTGGAAAAGTGCATGTCAATAGAGCTGGCTGGAAAATGGAAATCCCTTCCTGAGAAAAATATCACTGTTTCAGGGGAAAAAAAATTGCTCCCAATTCAGGGGACACATTTTTTTTCCAGGAAGGATTTTCAGAAAAATTCCGTCTTGGGATGAACCAAAATGGAACTTTTTGGCTTCTTGACTACCCTCCTGGAAGGCTCTTGTCAATTTCACTTTCTCCCAGCCAGCCTAGGAGAGGCGCTGTGGGGAGGCCAGCATTCTCTGCCTCTCCTGCAGCCAGAGCTGGGGAAGGCAGAGAGAGAGAGAGAGAGAGAGTGTTCAGGGGCTTAGCCTGAGGTAGGCAGAAAGTGGCCCTGACAAAAGCTTTCTCGGCAGGGAGCCATCCATTCAGTTTTTGCAATAGAAAATTGAAAATTTTTCAGCAAACTTGAAATTTTCCAATGGAAAATTCCGATTTTGTATAAAGGACATTTTCTGTTGGAAAATCATTGCAACAGAAAATTCCTGACCAGCTTTAGGTGTCAGAGACAACATTTATTTTTAAAGAGCTGAAATAAAGGTTATAATGAGTAATTGTCCCAGATACCCCACAATCTACACTTGAACCAGCCAAATTTGAGTTTCACTAACAACTGTGCTCGTCAGCTACAGCATAAGCATGTGTGATAAAACAGCTGAGAGGCACATCCAAGCATCACCGTTTTCTAGTTTAGTAAACAATTGCATCCTGAGGCTTAAGAGCAAAGGTCCAGCATGAGAGTAGAAGTCTGAAGTTCTGTAATAGAACACCCCAATGCTGTGCTGACAAATTGAGCCCAGCCATTAAGGTGAACCTTACGCTAGCGCAGAAGTTAGTGCAAGCAGTAGCTGTGATTGGAAAAAACAAAGGGATCAGGTAGTTTTGGATAAACAAAAAACATGTCATCTTTTATAAAAGATGGAAGTGAGAAGGACAAACAAAGGATGAAGTGAGCTGTGGCTCATGAAAGCTTATGCTCAAATAAATTTGTTAGTCTCTAAGGTGCCACAAGTCCTCCTTTTCTTTTTACGGATACAGACTAACACGGCTGCTACTCTGAAACCTGTCAACAAAGGATAGTTATTACAAAAAATATTACCCAAGGCAGCTCCATTCTGTTTGTTTATATGCTGTAAGAGCTACTTAGCATGGTTGTTTTTTAAACATCATGCTTAATAGGTCAAAATTGTATTTAGAGTCATTAACACTGTGGCCCAAGAACCTCATAATGCCAATCGGCAAAGGGGTGCAGAGTAGGTACAGACACCACACGGGCCTGGTCTGTACATTCCAGTTTACCGAAGAATGTTATGTGAGATCTTAAATGAAAGCCAGTGTCACTCTGTAATCACAATCATTGCAACATGTATGTACAATACCGTGTAAGGAATTGTGTGATTGTTCTACATACATATATTCTTAAGGAGTGTGGGTATGACAATATTGCCAATTTCAAGAGATCAATAATCATGAGTCGGATCCCCAAAATACATGAGATTGGCCCCAAAATCATGACATTTTAAAAGAAGATTACATTGCGTTTTTTAGCTCAGTCTCTTGGTTTTTGAACTCCCCCTACCCATCCTCAGGGTGTGTGCATGTGACAGCAGGCAGAGCGTCAGAGGCAGCATGACACTGGGTGGTCTGGCTCCTTTAGGGAGGAGGGGGGTTGGGGCCAGCCCACCCTGTTCTATGACTTGGCCCCTTAAAGAAACAGGTGTTTAAGGGAGCAGCAGACAAGCTGGTGAATGGGGACCTCCTGAGCAGCTGTGAGGTGACTCTGGGGAGAGGGTAGCTAGCTCGGAAAGGAGAATGTTTGTGTAAGAAGGAGGGCTGGGGGGGCCCCTGAACCAAAGGGCAGATGGGAAGAGAGGATCTGTGAAGCAAGGCTGGAACCTGGCTATTGGTAGGCTGGGGAAGCTGACCTTAACCATTGCACAACCTCAGAAGGGTGGACTGTGGAATTTCTTAACCAGTTCAAAGGATTTGGGCCTGAAGGATCAAAGGAAGCTGTATATTTATCAATACTTAATAAATTGGACCCTAGCTAGAGGGAATGTTTTGTTAAGTACTTTGAGCTGTGAATGGGTTATTTTGGAAAACCCAGGGGGAACTGAGGGTGGTGCCACCAGTGCCATGCTGTGTCATGAGTGGGTGTGATCCAGTGACAACACCCCACCATACAGTCTAACCCTTCTGCCTGGTGGAGCCAGCAGCAACAAGGGCCGGGTTCAGTATCCAGGGGTTCCTTTTCAACAATACAACACAAAACTGGCTCGAGCCCCACCCAGTGACCTGGGACAATTACACACCACCCTGGGCACTTCTAAGAGGCAATACTTCCCCTCTCGCAAGCACAGAGTCTGAGTGCAGCAAAAACTTTTAATAAGAGGAGAGAAGTAACTCAGCATTAATTTGGGGAAATGCTGCAATTAATTTGATTCATAAACACCAACCATGAGCAAAAGACCCACCCCCAAGTAAGTTGGGCAGTGTCCTTTTCCCCTCAAGTTCTTAAGTCCAGCAACCCAAAAGTCCCTTTAATGTGCCCATCCCTAATTTGTACCCCACTCACAGTTGCTGTCCTTGGCCAGTGCAGCCCCAGAGTTCAGAGGGTCATCCACACAGTTCATCTCCCACCCTGTGTGGAAAGCAGGGGAGAGCAGTAAGGAGGCACCTTTACCACTGCACTGCTCAGGCACGCACTTGTCACACCTCTCCACCAGCTACCCTGCTGGCCATGCCACTCCACCAGCTGGTCATGCTCCAAGATGTCTTCAGGGCCCCCACACTTAACACAGCTCTCAGTGATTTCAGCTGCTAGGGGGAAGAGCCCCACTGCTGGTGCACACTGAGGAGTCTCTTACAATAGAGACACTTTCCCAAAGTAGGTTTAATACTTAGACCTAGGTATCAGTGATTTCAGCTCTGCAGCGTGTAACAAGACTCTTAATTGAATCTAAATTAGTTTTCTTATTATACCATGAAGAGAGACAGAGTCAAACAACTTCTAAGACCCTTAAACAGAACCAACACAACCAAACACACACTTATACTCACCCTCTCCCAACTCCTTGGGCTTTGGAACCCATGTCCCCTGCCTAATGAGTGCCATTCAGTTGAGGGTGAGTCCCTCCATTGGGGTGTGCCAGGTACAGTTCTGCTGCCCTCAGTTCACACAACAAGGGTAACAACGCTTTATTACTCCCGTCCCAATAACAAGGAGACTAGGAATCCAACACCAGCTATAGGTGATCATTTGGGCAAGCAATCCCATCATGCTGAGCACCTAGGCAGGGTGGGTGTGTCCATGCAAACGAGATCAGCTTCTGAAGTCTTTTTCCACAGTTCACCACTAGATGTCAGGGGAAAGCTCATTCAGACTCTGCTTACACAGTGTCAGTTTAAGATGAAGCTGGAAAGACTGCAACAGCAATGGCTGGATGGGTTGGTAGGTTCGGACTGAAATGCCTCCTCTACTAATGCTCCACAAATGTGGATGTAGTTATACCAGCTTTCAGCTTGGGGGTGCCTTTCCCTCCCCCAACTTCTAGCTGGCTTGGAGGGGAGGCAGAAGATGGTGTGGAGAAGAGACCTTGGGGATTCTTGGAGCTGAAGTGCTCAGCACACTTCCAGGCCCGACAAACTGTGTAGTGCAATCTCCTGTCAGCTGGTGCATTTGTGACTTCCTGGTGGGCAGGTAGAAGAACTGTGGTTAGCTCACGTCCACCTTGTGTAGTTCCTCCCACACCAGCTCAATGGCCTCTTTTCCTCCCTCTCACTCCACCACACACTTGAGGGACATGGGCACAAGGTTAGCTATGAAGAGGAATTGGCAGGGCTTCACCAAGAGGGAAGCAAGATTGGGGGCTGGGGCTGAGAGGAGAGATGCCTCCATTCCCATAGTTTCACATTTCCAAATTGCAGTTCTCACACCCGGTTACCTTGAGGGTTCTTGTCGTCCCTCACCCCAGCATGTGGCTTTCATTCCCATGGTGGGTGTTCTCCAGCTCACCGTTCCTTATCATTGCTCTCTTTACACCTGCACCTGCTGCAGCTTCCCCCCTTATTTGTGATTCCTGCTCCAATTCCCCAGATCCACCCTGACTACTTTCCCAACAGATCTCTCTATTTTCCTCAGTCCCCAACAGCAAATGTATTAGAGCAGGGGTGGGCAAACTATGCCCCGGGGGCCGCATCTGGCCCTCCAGATGTTTTAATCTGGCCCTCAAGCTCCCGCTGGGGAGTGGGGTCCGGGACTTGCCCCGCTCTGGCACTCCAGCCAGGAGTGGGGTTGAGGGCTTGCCCCACTCTGCACAGCTACCAGAAGCAGTGGCATGTCCCCCTCTCCGTCTCCTACGCATAGGGACAGCCAAGGGGCTCTGCACGCTGCCCCTGCCTCTCCCATTGGCTGGGAACCGTGGCCCATGACAGCTGCAGGAGTGGTGCCTGCAGACAGGGCAGTGTGCAGAGCTGCCTGGCCGCGCCTCCATGTAGAAGCTGGAGAGGGGACATGCCGCTGCTTCTGGGAGCTGCTTGAGGTAAGCGCCGCCTGGAGCCTCCACCCCAATCCCCTCCTGCACCCTAACCCGCTGCCTCAGCCCTGATCCCCCTCCCTCCCTCCTAATGCCTCGGTCCCAGCCTGGAGCACCCTTCTGCACCCCCAACCCCTCATCCCCAGCCCCAGCCCCAGCCCTCACTCCCCTGCACCCCAACCCCCAACTTAATGAGCATTCATGGCCCGCCATAGAATTTCCATACCCAGCCCTGTCTTAGAGGCACCCAACTGTTGCCGGGTGAAACCATTCAGATGGTTTCCATTCTCTACTACTGCAGAACGTGTGCCGCCCCTGGTCCTGGGGCTGCCAGCAGGAGCTCCACGGAGTTTGGGGCTGACAGTGATTGTTAATAAATATTAAGCCTCCCTTATCTCGATAGAACTCTCAAATGTCAGGATTATTTTTAGCCCCTGCTGAAAAAAAATCTTGATATTTCAGAGTTCTATCATGACATCATGAATGAGGCTTCATTTTAGTTAAAAATCACATCTCTCAATTTAGAGACTAACCAATTTATTTGAGCATAAGCTTTCGTGAGCTACATTAGCTCACTTCATCGGATGTAGCTGTAGCTCATGAAAGCTTATGCTCAAATAAATTGGTTAGTCTCTAAGGTGCCACAAGTCCGCCTTTTCTTTTTGCGAATACAAACTAACACGGCTGCTACTCTGAAATCTCTCAATTTGTGAGAGTTGGTGTGTCTTGTACTAGTCACCAGCAAAAGTGAAAACCAGGTTCTCTGCCAGATAAGAGATGTCTATTCATCTGTCTGTTTACATGTGTACCGAATATTGTTTCATTTACAATGGACCACAGATGATCAGTCTGAACTGAATGCAAATGAAGGATTGTGAGGACTTCAGAGACAAAATCTAACAGGAAGAGAAAAAGTTGTGCTGGAGCAGGGGGGAAGAAATCCTACCTGGCGGGTGCACTCCAGAGTTTGGCTCCACTGTGCTTGGGAGATGAAGACACCCTGGCAACCTTCACTGAGGAGCCCAAAGGACAATGAAAGGGTCTTAGCCAAGCTCGCTTGCAAACACTGAAGAGAACTTTGGGTGAGCTAAAATTCTGCTCTATTCAGGGGACACCATCACAGGGCCTAATCACATCAGCCACACTATCAGAGGCTCGTTCACCTGCACATCCACCAATGTGATATATGCCATCATGTGCCAGCAATGCCCCTCTGCCATGTACATTGGTCAAACTGGACAGTCTCTACGTAAAAGAATAAATGGACACAAATCAGATGTCAAGAATTAGAACATTCATAAACCAGTCGGAGAACACTTCAATCTCTCTGGTCACGCGATTACAGACATGAAAGTTGCGATATTACAACAAAAAAACTTCAAATCCAGACTCCAGCGAGAAACTGTTGAATTGGAATTCATTTGCAAATTGGATACAATTAACTTAGGCTTGAATAGAGACTGGGAGTGGCTAAGTCATTATGCAAGGTAACCTATTTCCCCTTGTTTTTTCCACCCCCCCCCCCCCCAGACGTTCTTGTTAAACCCTGGATTTGTGCTGGAAATGGCCCACCTTGATTATCATACACATTGTAAGGAGAGTGGTCACTTTAGATAAGCTATTACCAGCAGGAGAGTGGGGTGGGGGGAGGTATTTTTTCATGCTTTGTGCGTATAAAAAGATCTTCTACACTTTCCACAGTATGCATCCGATGAAGTGAGCTGTAGCTCACGAAAGCTTATGCTCAAATAAATTGGTTAGTCTCTAAGGTGCCACAAGTACTCCTTTTCTTTTTGCGAATAAGACTAACACGGCTGTTACTCTGAAACCTGTAGGCAAGAGGTAACTTGTTAGTTAAATTTAGTCTCTAGAAATTATGTTATGATTTTGTTTAACATGTAATCATTTGTTTCCAATATTCTTGCTCACTATCACTAGAGTCTCTATTCTTTGATCATTAATTTATTTTTGATTTCACTATAAACATATTGCAGTGCTGTGGTGTTAAGCAAAGTGCTGGCCCCAAGCTAACTCTTACAGACTGGTGTGTATTGTTCCTTTGGGAATAGCAGGCCTGGTAATTCTATGAGTAAGGGGCTAGACTCTACAGGAAATGCTTGGAGAGGGCTCAGATTTTGGGCTTGAAAGGTAGTGCTTATGTTGCCAGAGGCTGGTGAAGTCAGGAAGCTCAGTCACAGCAGACACAAACAAGATCTCCTCACACTAAGGGCAGGTGGTGATGAGGTGCCACACAACCCTGGTACCCCTGGGGAGCATCACAATCACATCACACCAAAGAGATCTGATTTTGTGTGTTTATCAAATTCCCTGTAAACAGCCAGGAGTCAGCTTTCCTTACCCTTTCCCACAAATAAATGTGACTCTGCCCCTCACCACATTCCATATGTACCTAAATATTTTCAAATGGCACCTACTTGGTTATTTTACATGTGTGTTTTATTATGGGGAGGGCTCGTCGTGCTCCCTATTATCAAGGTTGCTCAGCACTTCCCATTTAAAGACCCCCTTTTCAGTTGCTTATAACTTTGCCAAACCTGAACCATTTGAGCTGCAATTTTCCATGCCAGATGTCTGCCTGGAGATGAATCTTTCTTGAAAATTCAGGCAAAATGATTCAGCCATTTCTGAGACTGAGGCTAGGGAAAACACATTGTTTTGAAATATTAAAAAAAATTCTTGTGACTTTTTTCTTTGAGAAGGTTTAGTATCCCCTTGCTTTGGAGCAAAGGCTAGAAATTGGGCTGGGGGATCTCCATTGTGGCAGGGATGTGCTGATTGCTGTTCCTGTGAAAATCAATCCAAATTAGGCCAATTTATAAGCTTCTGAAAAATCATAGTTTGCTTATCCTCAGTAGAAACTTGTTAGAATTTCAGAGTAACAGCCGTGTTAGTCTGTATTCGCAAAAAGAAAAGGAGTACTTGTGGCACCTTAGAGACTAACCAATTTATTTGAGCATAAGCTTTCGTGAGCTACAGCTCATTTCATCGGATGCATACTGTGGAAAGTGTAGAAGATCTTTTTATACACAGAAAGCATGAAAAAATACCTCCCCCAACCCCACTCTCCTGCTGGTAATAGCTTATCTAAAGTGATCACTCTCCTTACAATGTGTATGATAATCAAGGTGGGCCATTTCCAGCAAAAATCCAGGGTTTAACAAGAACGTCTGAGGGCGGGGGGGGGGGGGAACAAGGGGAAATAGGTCACCTTGCATAATGACTTAGCCACTCCCAGTCTCTATTCAAGCCTAAGTTCATTGTATCCAATTTGCAAATGAATTCCAATTCAACAGTCTCTCGCTGGAGTCTGGTTTTGAAGTTTTTTTGTTGTAATATCGCAACTTTCATGTCTGTAATCGCGTGACCAGAGAGATTGAAGTGTTCTCCGACTGGTTTATGAATGTTCTAATTCTTGACATCTGATTTGTGTCCATTTATTCTTTTACGTAGAGACTGTCCAGTTTGACCAATATACATGGCAGAGGGGCATTGCTGGCACATGATGGCATATATCACATTGGTAGATGTGCAGGTGAACGAGCCTCTGATAGTGTGTCTGATGTTATTAGGCCCTGTGATGGTGTCCCCTGAATAGATATGTGGGCACAGTTGGCAACGGGCTTTGTTGCAAGGATAGGTTCCTGGGTTAGTGGTTCTGTTGTGTGGTATGTGGTTGCTGGTGAGTATTCGCTTCAGGTTGGGGGGCTGTCTGTAGGCAAGGACTGGCCTGTCTCCCAAGATTTGTGAGAGTGTTGGGTCATCCTTCAGGATAGGTTGTAGGTCCTTAATAATGCGTTGGAGGGGTTTTAGTTGGGGGCTGAAGGTGATGGCTAGTGGCGTTCTGTTATTTTCTTTGTTAGGCCTGTCCTGTAGTAGGTGGCTTCTGGGAACTCTTCTGGCTCTATCAATCTGTTTCTTCACTTCCGCAGGTGGGTATTGTAGTTGTAAGAATGCTTGATAGAGATCTTGTAGGTGTTTGTCTCTGTCTGAGGGGTTAGAGCAAATGCGGTTGTATCGCGGAGCTTGGCTGTAGACAATGGATCGTGTGGTGTGGTCAGGGTGAAAGCTGGAGGCATATAGGTAGGAATAGCGTTCAGTAGGTTTCCTGTGTAGGGTGGTGTTTATGTGACCATCGTTTATTAGCACTGTAGTGTCCAGGAAGTGGATCTCTTGTGTGGACTGGACCAGGCTGAGGTTGATGGTGGGATGGAAATTGTTGAAATCATGGTGGAATTCCTCAAGGGCTTCTTTTCCATGGGTCCAGATGATGAAGATGTCATCAATATAGCGCAAGTAGAGTAGAGGCGTTAGGGGATGAGAGCTGAGGAAGCGTTGTTCTAAGTCAGCCATAAAAATGTTGGCATACTGTGGGGCCATGCAGGTACCCATAGCAGTGCCGCTGATTTGAAGGTATACATTGTCCCCAAATGTAAAATGGTTATGGGTAAGGACAAAGTCACAAAGTTCAGCCACCAGGTTAGCCGTGACATTATCGGGGATAGTGTTCTTGACGGCTTGTAGTCCATCTTTGTGTGGAATGTTGGTGTAGAGGGCTTCTACATCCATAGTGGCCAGGATGGTGTTATCAGGAAGATCATCGATGGATTGTAGTTTCCTCAGGAAGTCAGTGGTGTCTCAAAGGTAGCTGGGAGTGCTGGTAGCATAGGGCCTGAGGAGGGAGTCTACATAGCCAGACAATCCTGCTGTCAGGGTGCCAATGCCTGAGATGATGGGGCGTCCAGGATTTCCAGGTTTATGGATCTTGGGTAGTAGATAGAATATCCCAGGTCGGGGTTCCAGGGGTGTGTCTGTGCGGATTTGATCTTGTGCTTTTTCAGGGAGTTTCTTGAGCAAATGCTGTAGTTTCTTTTGGTAACTCTCAGTGGGATCAGAGGGTAATGGCTTGTCGAAAGTGGTGTTGGAGAGCTGCCGAGCAGCCTCTTGTTCATATTCCGACCTATTCATGATGACGACAGCACCTCCTTTGTCAGCCTTTTTGATTATGATGTCAGAGTTGTTTCTGAGGCTGTGGATGGCATTGTGTTCCGCACGGCTGAGGTTATGGGGCAAGTGATGCTGCTTTTCCACAATTTCAGCCCATGCACGTCGGCGGAAGCACTCTATGTAGAAGTCCAGTCTGCTGTCTCAACCTTCAGGAGGAGTCCACCTAGAATCCTTCTTTTTGCAGTGTTAGTAGGGAGGTCTCTGTGGATTAGTATGTTGTTCAGAGGTGTGTTGGAAATATTCCTTGAGTTGGAGATGTCGAAAATAGGATTCTAGGTCACCACAGAACTGTATCATGTTCGTGGGGGTGGAGGGGCAGAAGGAGAGGCCCCGAGATAGGACAGCTGCTTCTGCTAAGAGTATAATTGGATAGGTTAACAATATTGCTGGGTGGGTTGAGGGAACCATTGCTGTGGCCCCTTGTGGCATGTAGTAGTTTAGAAAGTTTAGTGTCCTTTTTCTTTTGTAGAGAAGCAAAGTGTGTGTTGTAAATGGCTTGTCTAGTTTTAGTAAAGTCCAGCCACGAGGAAGTTTGTGTGGAAGGCTGGTTATTCATACACATTGTAAGGAGAGTGATCACTTTAGATAAGCTATTACCAGCAGGAGAGTGGGTTTGGGGGGGGGGGCGGGGGAGAAAACCTGGATTTGTGCTGGAAATGGCCCAACTTGATTATCATACACAGTGTAAGGAGAGTGATCACTTTAGATAAGCTATTACCAATAGGAGAGTGGGGTGGGGGGAGGTATTTTTTCATGCTTTGTGTGTTTAAAAAGATCTTCTACACTTTCCACAGTATGCATCCGATGAAGTGAGCTGTGGCTCACAAAAGCTTATGCTCAAATAAATTGGTTAGTCTCTAAGGTGCCACAAGTACTCCTTTTCTTTTTGTTAGAATTTGGCGGCTAAAATCTCTGAAGATTTGTTACACTGAGCATGGTCCATGCCCTCATAGCTTCTGGTGCCACCCGGACTGCACATGTGCCATCTCCATGGAACTGCATCCTCTGTACACTCAGTGCGAGAGGATACCATGGCATCATCTGGAAGGAGAGTCCCAACTATGGGATTGTTTCCCTCTGCTCCAGCTTGGTGTTCTCCTTCCCCAAGATCTTCATCCTCCTCAATAGCACAGAGGTTGTCAGACTGGGGATGGGACCACTCTACTGTGTCCCTCTCTGTCTCCCTTAGCTCCTCCAGTTCAACCACTCTGGTCTCAAGAATCCACAATTGGTCCCTGAGCGTCATCAGCTGCTTGCATCGCATGCACACACATGCCACCTGCCCACAAGGCAGGTAATCATCTATGCTGCATTCAGTGCAGTAAACAGGATAGCCCCCACTCTGTTACTGGACTTCTGCCTGCATTATTTTCATTCTTGCAGGGATTTTTGTTTGTCTGTTTGTTTTGTGGGGCAATTGGCCTGTGTTTAGGGAATGTTTGTTAGATGTAGCTGCCTCTCCCACTCCTTCTCTAAACCCCCTCAAGAAACTCCCCTCTTGGCTAGCTCCTCTGGTTGCTTAGGAGCTAGCTTTATAAACCCCGTCCTCCTCGAGTTAGCCTTTGCCCCTTGTCAAGGGAACCTAAAGGGTGTAGGGATTAAAGGATGGCAAGCAAGAGCCTCCCTAGTAAGCTTTCAGCCTAGCTTAGCAGACAGTATGGCTCAGCAAACAGCCCTCACAACAGACCCTACTATACTCTTTAGTCAAGCAAGCACACAAGACAAATTAACAGACAACAAACTGACCCCAGGGGTCACATAGTCTCTCCTTCTTCACCTGGAGAATGCCCTAGCAAAACTCTCCCGTTTGCTGCTCCTGTTTGCTAGTCAGAACTGTATTGAAGAAACATATGTAATTTTGTTTGAGTTCCTGAAGGTTGCTGACTAGATCACAGTTTCTCAGGTAGACATTAGTATAGCTTGAAAACTTAATTTTTTTTAAAAAAATGGGTGCCACTGACTTCTTTAGGCGCTACTGGGTGCTCAGCACATTTGAAAATCAGGCCACTTATTTAGCTGCTCGGTATGGACTAAAGAGCCTAACTTCTGAAGTACCCATTTTTTAATTGCTGGCAAAGAAGGAATGGAAATTTGCCATCGTCTGCCCAGTTTTTCAAAGAGCCGTGAATAAGTATCAGAACCTCTGGGTGCTTATTTGTACTGAAACTCTGACCTGTCTGTGGATCCCCACTGCTGTTACAAACCAGTACTTGGGGAAGTTTACAACTCAAAGAAGTTCACCCTTGGATCTTCCTGTTTAATTGCTTTCAAATGCCGCCCCCATCGGAATGTACCTAGTCTGAGAGATACTCCATTTGCTGGATGACGGTAAGGTTTTTCCCATAGGACCCATGTACGTAAGGAAGAAGTGACCGCTTCTAGGGAATTTACAGTCTAATTTGATGAGTCATAAACTAGTGTCTAACATTGATTAATCATCAGTGACTGACAAGTAAACAGTAGTGCCCCACTCTGGGACAGTATCCTTCTAAGGATTACAAAGGGTCATGTTATCCTAAAATTTTGTTTTAATAGTTTAGTTTGCTCATGATGAGTAATAATATGACTCACAGAGTGTTGTGACTCGGAGATCCTGATATATGCCGTGACTACTAGCCTTATCTTTTGATCTCCCTCATACCATAAGTAGGTCCACTACCCCCCGGCACATTATGTTTGTTGAGTTAGAGGCTAGAAAGCATCCTGAACCATCCTTTTCCTATGTGGGCAACAGAAAAGATAGCAAGAGACTTAGTTGTCTGTTGCAGCTGCTTCTGCACATGCGTTTAACTGCAGCCACTGTGTTATGTGTACAGCATACAAACGGGAAAGTTTGCTAAAAACATAAATCCCAGTTCTGTAGGATTGCAACACAACACTACTTTATTTCGTAGAAGTCAGACTAATAACACATAAGAACCCAAAACAGAGAGAGACAAAGCAGGCTGCTCCCTGATACAAAGAGGCACAACCTGCCCCACCTTATTGTAGGCTATCTGCAGACTGATGCTCATTGCACGCTTCCCTACAGAGCCCTTAGACCACAAGCAGGAACAGGAATCCCCTGCAAACACACATTTTTAAAGTGATAGCTTGCAATTCCAACACAGACTTCAATATACCACACACTAGAGTTAGTAGATGTTGACCCTTGACACATGGCAGTGGTATTTAACCTTTGTAACCCGGCCCAGAAATAAAGTTCAGTCTCTTCTCTGCTCTCCTGTTTCTGACACCCTCTCCCCAGTATCACCCAATAAGGCATATTGTTAAGGAATCCAAGTGCATTAGCAGGTCTGACATTCTGTGCAGCACAGACACTCTCACTCCAACATTGCACTACACAGCTCTGGAGGCTGCTCATGTTTCACAGTGGGGAAATGCACATTCACTAGCAGGCACAAACCTGAGCATCTTCTTCCAAAGGACGGAGCAGCCACTACTTCCCCAGCTGTCTCCACATCCTAAGATTGGGGTGGGGGAGCTCTTCGCAAGCCAGTTGACATTCATTCAAGTAGGAGAAAATTGTAAAGTTCTTCAGGCCTTAGTCCAGCAGGATCTGAGAATGGAAATGTCAGCCAAGGAGAGGAGAGGCATTTTTAGCTAACAGCCACACGTCACATGCTGAGGTGCAATCCATACCAGTGAGGGGTTGTGTCACTGTAATTCTAATCACTCCAAAGGCTCTTCTGCCATAGTGTCCTTTGTCTGGATGCTCCCAGCCAGCATACAAGCCTGCTCTGTGTGTTAAGCAGCTGTGATTCTGCAATTCTCATTCCAGCAGCCTTCTTGTTACATCCCAGCCACACTCTGGTTACACCTGGCAAGATGATCCCAACCTCTCCCCAGTACTGTACTTTCCCCCAAACTGTGTGCTCTGCAATGTCCAGCCCTCTCCTGGACAATTCAGAGCGATATTAAGATTTGTTTGTTCCTTTAAATGTATAATCCCCAGCAGTCTGCCAACATTAACTGGACGTAGCATGCACTTGAAATCAAACATGGCACTCAACTGGTTTAGATTAAAAGTAAAACAAGTTTATTAACAAACTGAGGTAGAATTTTGAGTGAGTTCAAGTACAAAGGATAGAGTTAAAAATGGTTACAAGCAAACAAAAGTGAAAAACACTTTCTAGAGTCTAAGATGTAACAAAGAATGCTACAGCCTTTGTTCAAGGCAGTTTCCTTGCCAATCTACCTTTCAGCAAGATGTCTGACCAACCCCTCTGATCAAAGCCTCTGATCTCCTGCAAAGTCCAGAGTGCTCAGTTCCTTTGATGTCTTAGGTGAAAGATCAGTTGGTGTTCTCTGCCCCTCTGTTTATATGCCAGTGAACATTGGTAATGGATTCTTCTGAAGGTTACCCCTCCCCCCGCCCCAAATAAAGTTAATTCAAGCTGTGAGGAAGATGACATGCAGCCTGGTGGTGAAGAAAGTTTCATGCTGGTATATTCCCTTCTGATATTTGCTAAACTGCAAATAGATCTATTTCCCGCAATCTCCTCCCCTTGTTGGCTTGACGGTCCTATTTGCCTTCTGGGTAAATTGCATTCCCATTGTTTCTTAATGTATCTCTTCAAGGTGGCCGCACCACATTCCTTTGTCTACCTTGGGGTAACTTTACCCCTGCCTGGCAGACTCTTTTTGATAACATCATTTCCAATATGTTTGTAATTTTGAATTTGTCCTCTGTGCATACACCACACAATAATATGAATGATCAGTGTATTAGCTTTCTATTGATATCTTAGATAACACCCTCTCGATACAGGTTAGTGAGCTGGGGTACATACAACTGGTCAGGCCAGCTGAAACTTATTGCCCTCTTGTACTGGGATGCTGTTAGGGTCACACTACCCCTGTCTCGCCACAACAGCACTGGGACAAGGGCGGTGAGTTGTATGGGCGCGTGGTGCCCGGGCTCCAGGAATATTCAGGGCTGGGGACCCTGCTCCACCAATGTTTGGAGCTGGGTCTGTCCCCCGGCCCTGCCTGGAGCGGCCCCCAGCCCGCGTCTGCCCTGCGCTCCTCACCCAGAGTGTCACCCGGCGCGTCCCTGCCTGAATGAAAGCAGCATGGCTCTCCCTCGCCTGCCGGCGCCGGCTGCTGCTGCTGGCTAAGGCTACAGCACTTGGCAGCCCTCCCCTCCCCCTGCACCCACCAGGAGGAGACGCCGAGGGGGCTTCTGGCGGGAGACATCTGGAGTGGACCTCACTCACCTGAGCAGCTGCTGGGGCTTTGGTGAGTGTTTGACCCTGTGATCCGCCCCTTCCCCCCTTCCCTCCCTGCAGCCACCACTCCTGCCCAATGCTGGGCAAGGGACAGCCCCCACCCCCAGTGAGGCTATGGTGAGGGGCAGCAGGGGATGAAGGAAGCCAGATGTGATGGCAGTCCCCTCTCTGTAAGTGCCGCACCCCCCACCCCCTCTCAGAGCCTGCACCCTCACCCCTTTCCCACACACCCCCTCCAGCCCCCAAACTCCCTCTCAGAGCCTGTACCCCCTTCCCACACACCCCTCCCACCCCCAAACTCCCTCCCAGAGCCTGCACCCCCAGCCCAGAGCCTGCACCCAAACTCTGTCCCAGAGCCCAACCTCTCAACTGTCCTACACCCCAATCCCCTGCCCCAGCCCAGGGCCTGCAGCTCAGACCTCCTCCCGCAACCCTAACTCTCTCGCAGAGCCTTAGGCAGGTGGGGGTGGAGTTCGTGGAGTGGGGCAGGCTCTGGGCGTTCTGGGCACCACCAAAATTTCTACAAACCTGCTGCCCCTTCACTGGGACCACTATCCCACTGAGCTTTGTTTGTAAGGTTCCGTGCCTTATGCAGTCGGGGTTGTCAATTTCCCCAGGCAAAGAGCCTCAGGGGTTAGTTTCCGCATAATGCACTAACTCCACACAGGAGGCTGAGCCCCAGTGACAAGGGGACACTGAAGGACCAGGAGAGGGAGCAGTAAAGTAGGAGAGGGCTTCCATGGGCCCAGCTGATACTCATTCACCTAGTAAGAGACTGGTGACTGTACACAGGCTGGGTTTGCTGAGAAAAGGCATATATTATTACAGGTTTTCATACTGAAAAGATTGACTCTCTTGCTGAAATGTTTGGTGAGGAGCAAATCCCAGGCTCCATGGAAAGCAGGTGCCTGTTCCTGGGTTTAGATTTACCATCAGGTGGATCGTTCTTGTGAATAGGTTAGCCTGCCCTAGAACCAAAGTGCCAGATCCTCAGCTGGTGTAAGCTGCTCCATCTCCACTGATGTCAGTGGTGCTTGGCCAAATTACATAAGCTAAGTATCTATCCCAATATCCACGGCTTTCTATCACACATGCAGCTCAAAAGGCCTTGTCTACATTGTGCTGGGATCAGGGCCCCAAACATCTGCTGTATATTTCCAATAGTAAGGAAATAAATCCTTTCCACCTACTACATCCATCCTGGATCGATGAGCTTGTCCAGCCACTCTGGCAATGAGCTTATTTCCTTTTCACAATGATGACAGTGTCTGCAGGATAGTACAAAATCAAAGGGATGGCTGGATCCCATGCTTGACATCTGAAGTGTCTCCACCAGAAACTTCTCAAACGTGCTTAATTCCTGTTAGTGAAAGCATCACTCTCTATCTGCTTTCTGATAGCTCAGGATAAGCTGAGATAAGGGCACAGATAGTGAGAGGCTGCTCTTGGCCACTTGTGCTAAGACAGCAGCTGTCAGCATCAGTGGGTTTCTTTCAATGTTATGTAGATCTTCGAATGGCTGGGATTAGGTAGCCACCTGCCTACTCCACTTTGTTCCTAGTCCCACATTTGAAGAAACAGGCTGTCTGATGAGGATTTGAACATCATGCTGTAGCCAGAGCCAGATATGCAACCTGAATAAGTGATGTCAAACATAAGCTTCCCATTAGAATTTGCATTAGCCAAAGCCTGACCCTGACTTCCCCAGACTATTAGCTCATGCATGTTGAGATATTAGATACTCCAGTTTTCTTTTCTTGCATTAGTGATGCAACAACCTTTTAAAACAACCCAGCCGTGCCCATTAGGATGCTAAAAATAAGAAAGAGGATTTCCAAAGGCGTGTACAGACCGTGAAGAGAAGGATTCAATTCCTTATTTAAACAGGCTGCTGTTGAGTGATATCCATCTGTTTCACACTTACTATTTTATTTGTGCACATTTAGCTGACCTTGCTTGGGCTGCCAGTGAGGTTTGAACACTTGATGTTCTGAACTAAAAGCCTATGCTCCTAGCAGGTGAGCTAAAGCACTAACATAGATCATTGAAGTGGCAGGGCCTCATGCTTGTGGCTTGCTTTTGGTGTTCCTGAAGGCAAGGGACCAGTTAAAGAGACTTCAGGTTAAGACGTTTTAAGGCAGGCAGGATTAGTACAGATTCCCCTCACTCCTCAGCTCTGCCAAGGCACATCAGCTCTTAAATATACAGCTCATCTAGGAGTAATGGCCAAGTAAAATCCAGCAAATTGTTGCTTTGTGGGAAGTGTGAAAATCAGTCCCACGCATTCAACTGTATTTGATATTCAAAAAATATTGGAAGGATATCACAAACTAAGAAAGGACACCCTAGATATTATTCAAAAAGAACCCGGGGCTGCTATTCAGTTTCTTATAAACAAACTAGGGAAATGCAACCTAGATGGAACTACTATAAGGTGGGTGCGTAACTGGTTGGAAAAACGTTCCCAGAGAGTAGTTATCAATGGTTCACCGTCATGCTGGAAGGGCATAACGAGTGAGGTCCTGTAGGGATCAGTTCTGAGTCCGGTTCTGTTCAGTATGTTCATCAATGATTTAGATAATGGTATAGAGAGTACACTTATAAAGTTTGTGGATGATACCAAGCTGGGAGGGATTACAAGGACTTTGGAGGATAGGTTATAATTCAAAATGATCTGGACAAACTGGAAAAATGGTCTGAAGTAAATAGGATGAAATTCAATAAGGACAGATGCAAAGTACTCCACTTAGGAAGGAATAATCAGTTGCACACATACAAAATGGGAAATGACTGCCTAGGAAGGAGTACTGCGGAAAGGGATCTGGGAGTCATAGTAGACCACAAGTTAAATATGAGTCAACACTGTAACACCGTTGCAGAAAAAAAAAAAAACCATCATTCTGGGATGTATTAGCAGAAGTGTTGTAAGCAAGACACAAGAAGTAATTCTGCCACTCTACTCCACATTAATTAGGCCTCAACTGGAGTACTGTGTCCAATTCCGGGTGCCACATTTCAGGAAAGATGTGGACAAATTGGAGAAAATCCAGAGAAGAGCAACAAAAATGATTCAAGATCTAGAAAGCATGACCTAAGAGGGAAGATTGAAAAAAATTGGTTTGTTTAGTCTGGAAAAGAGAAGACTGAGAGGGGACGTGATAACAGTTTTCAAGTACATAAAAGGTTGTTACAAGGAGGAGGGAGAAAAATTGTTCTTCTTAACCTCTGAGGATAGGACAAGAAGCAGTGGGCTTAAATTGCAGCAAGGGAGGTTTAGGTTGGACATTAGGAAAAACTTCCTAACTGTCAGGGTGGTTAAGCACTGGAATAAATTGCCTAGGGAGGTTGTGGAATCTCCATCACTGGAGATTTTTAAGAGTAGGTTAGACAAACACCTGTCAGGTATGGTCTAGATAATACTTAGCCTGTCATGAGTGCAGGGGACTGGACTAGATGACCTCTGTGACAGGGTCGATCACAGAGATCCCCTTGGGACTGTCACCTGATGTGCTGAAATTACCGCTGAGCCCGTTTTCCCTGCCAATTTGGGACTCCAGAACCCTGCCATGTTGATCCAGACACACTAGCCTGCTGCAACACAGACCCAGGGTCTGGGCCATGCCCCCAAAGCTACAGATTTTAACTACAAACAGCTCAGCAGGTTACCTGTCTCCAGCACTCAGACAACCAGCTCCCAGTGGGATCCAAACCCCAAATAAATCCGTTTTACTCTGTATAAAGCTTATACAGGGTAAATTTGTAAATTGTTCACCCTCTATATCACTGGTAGAGAGATATGCACAGCTGTTTGCTCCCCCAGGTATTAATCACGTACTCTGGGTTTATTAATAAACAAAAGTGATTTTATTAAGTATGAAAAGTAGGATTTAAGTGGTTTCAAATAATAACAGCCAGAACAAAGTAAGTCACAAAGCAAAATAAAACAAAACACGCAAGTCTAAGCCTAATACATTAAAAAACTGATTACAGGTAATATCTCACCCTCAAAGATGTTCCAATAAGCTTCTTTCACAGACTAGACTCCTTCCTAGTCTGGGCCCAAACCTTTTCCCTGGTACAGTCTTTGTTAGATTCAGCAGATACCTTAGGTGGTAAGCAGGGGTTTTCTCATGACTGGCAGCCCCTTTTGTCCTGCTCCACCCCCTTTTATAGCTTTGGCACAAGGTGGGAATCTTTTGTCTGTGCTTGTCCCCATCCCCACGTCATCAATGGAAAAGTACAAGGATTAAGATGGATTCCAGTATCATGTGACTTGGTCACATGTCACTGTAAGACCCCTAGTCTCCATGCATCCTGGGTTGGCGCACACCTACACAGGAAAGCTTGCAGGTAAATAAACCATTTACAACCAATTGTCCTAGTCAATGGGAGCCATCAAGATTCTAAACCACCATTAGTGGCCCACACTTTGCATAATTACAATAGGACCTCAGAGTTATACTTCATATTTCTAGCTTCAGATACAAGAACGTTACATGCATACAAATAGGAAGAATATATTCAGTAGTTTATAACCTTTGTTATGATACCTTACAAGAGACCTTTTGCAAGAGCATATTCCAGTTACATCACATTCACACTCATAAGCATATTTCCATAAAATATATAGAGTGCAACGTCACAAGCTCTTGAGGTCCCTTCCAGTCCTGTGATTCTATGATTTAAACTAAACAACTGGTCACCCATTGTTCTGGCTGGGCGTGTAATAAAGGGGTGACACCCAGAAGTGCTGATAAGAAACTAGACTGTATTTCCTGGCTCCAGTCACATGGCATGGATCAGGGCTATAAAAGACTCTACCTCTCTCTCCTGGCATGAGAGAGTATCTATTGACTCCAGTGGTTATTGTTACAAATAAGAATTTGAAATTTTTTGGGGGGGAAAGCTTTTTTTAATTATCTCAGTGCAAAAAAACCTTGGGTGAAATCCTGGCTCCATTGAAGTCAATGGGAGTTTTGCCACTGATTTCATAGCAGTCTGGGATTTCATGCTTGTTGCATTTCCTAACACCTGAAAGATGACTGTATTTTTCTTCTTCTGATTAACTCAGAAACAGTCCAGTGGATGTGAAGGAGACTTTCCAAAAAGTGCTTTGAGATCAAACATGAAACACATCTCTCCAAAAAGTAATGTTTAGCGAAAGATATAGGCTGCTGAAAATAGGTGTTTAGAATGCAAATGACATCTCACTCTGATAACAGCACTAGCAAAAGGCTTTGATATGGAAGAATGTATCATAGAATCATAGAATATCAGGGTTGGAAGGGACCTCAGGAGGTCATCTAGTCCAACCCCCTGCTCAAAGCAGGACCAATCCCCAATCAAATCATCCCAGCCAGGGCTTTGTCAAGCCTGACCTTAAAAACTTCCAAGGAAGGAGATTCTACCACCTCCCTAGGTAACGCATTCCAGTGTTTCACCACGCTCCTAGTGAAAAAGTTTTTCCTAATATCCAACCTAAACCTCCCCCACTGCAACTTGAGACCATTACTCCTTGTCCTGTCCTCTTCTACCACTGAGAATAGTCTAGAACCATCCTCTCTGGAACCACCTCTCAGGTAGTTGAAAGCAGCTATCAAATCCCCCCTCATTCTTCTCTTCCGTAGACTAAACATTCCCAGTTCCCTCAGCCTCTCCTCATAAGTCATGTGTTCCAGACCCCTAATCATTTTTGTTGCCCTCCGCTGGACTCTCTCCAATTTATCCACATCCTTCTTGTAGTGTGGGGCCCAAAACTGGACACAGTACTCCAGATGAGGCCTCACCAATGTCGAATAGAGGGGAACGATCACATCCCTCGATCTGCTCGCTATGCCCCTACTTATACATCCCAAAATGCCATTGGCCTTCTTGGCAACAAGGGCACACTGCTGACTCATATCCAGCTTCTCGTCCACTGTCACCCCTAGGTCCTTTTCCGCAGAACTGCTGCCTAACCATTCGGTCCCTAGTCTGTAGCTGTGCATTGGGTTCTTCCGTCCTAAGTGCAGGACCCTGCACTTATCCTTATTGAACCTCATCAGGTTTCTTTTGGCCCAATCCTCCAATTTGTCTAGGTCCCTCTGTATCCTATCCCTGCCCTCCAGTGTATCTACCACTCCTCCCAGTTTAGTATCATCCGCAAATTTGCTGAGAGTGCAATCCACACCATCCTCCAGATCATTTATGAAGATATTGAACAAAACCAGCCCCAGGACCGACCCCTGGGGCACTCCACTTGACACCGGCTGCCAACTAGACATGGAGCCATTGATCACTACCCGTTGAGCCCGACAATCTAGCCAACTTTCTACCCACCTTATAGTGCATTCATCCAGCCCATACTTCTTTAACTTGCTGACAAGAATACTGTGGGAGACCGTGTCAAAAGCTTTGCTAAAGTCAAGAAACAATACATCCACTGCTTTCCCTTCATCCACAGAATCAGTAATCTCATCATAGAAGGCGATTAGATTAGTCAGGCATGACCTACCCTTGGTGAATCCATGCTGACTGTTCCTGATCACTTTCCTCTCGTGTAAGTGCTTCAGGATTGATTCCTTGAGGACCTGCTCCATGATTTTTCCGGGGACTGAGGTGAGGCTGACTGGCCTGTAGTTCCCAGGATCCTCCTTCTTCCCTTTTTTAAAGATTGGCACTACATTAGCCTTTTTCCAGTCATCTGGGACTTCCCCCGTTCGCCACGAGTTTTCAAAGATAATGGCCAATGGCTCTGCAATCACAGCCGCCAATTCCTTTAGCACTCTCGGATGCAACTCGTCCGGCCCCATGGACTTGTGCACGTCCAGCTTTTCTAAATAGTCCCTAACCACCTCTTTCTCCACTGAGGGCTGGCCATCTACTCCCCATGTTGTGATGCCCAGCGCAGCAGTCTGGGAGCTGACCTTGTTCGTGAAGACAGAGGCAAAGAAAGCATTGAGTACATTAGCTTTTTCCACATCCTCTGTCACTAGGTTGCCTCCCTCATTCAGTAAGGGGCCCACACTTTCCTTGGCTTTCTTCTTGTTGCCAACATACCTGAAGAAACCCTTCTTGTTACTCTTGACATCTCTTGCTAGCTGCAGCTCCAGGTGTGATTTGGCCCTCCTGATTTCATTCCTACATGTCCGAGCAATATTTTTATACTCATCCCTGGTCATATGTCCAACCTTCCACTTCTTGTAAGCTTCTTTTTTATGTTTAAGATCCGCTAGGATTTCACCGTTAAGCCAAGCTGGTCGCCTGCCATATTTACTATTCTTTCGACTCATCGGGATGGTTTGTCCCTGTAACCTCAACAGGGATTCCTTGAAATAATGTAATCTCATTATACTATGGATGTGAGATCCCGCTTATGCAGGTCTCAGCTCCATATATAGAGCTGTGCAAATAACTGATTTTTTGGCTTGCTGACTGAACCAAAAAATTGAAAAAACACAATTTGGGGTCAAATGAAACATTTCATTTTGTTTTTGAGAGTTTTTTAACCCTTTAAAATAAAATTGAAGTAAAATTCAAACTGAAAAGTTCTGAATCAAAATGGAAACATTTTGTTTCAAAAACATTGAAATGAAACATTTTTTTAAATTTATTTTTGGTTGATTTTTCTGCTGAAACAATTTTTGAAATTCATCATGAATTCAGGAACATTTTCAGTAGACCCAAATGGGCAATTTTTATTGAAAACATTTCAGCTGAAAAAATTCTTCCAGCTGGATCCACATATCCACGAGCTCTATGTTTTATGTTTCAATAGCTGAGTTAGGTGGAAGATGAATAAAAATATCTCAAATGTCCTGTGCCCTTGGCAATGGGTCCTTACATCTGCTCTGCATCAATCTAATGAATTGCAAAATAACACATTTGATATGTGTGACCAGTTCCCTGCTGACTCTGCTGCTGAGGAGGTTCATGGGTGTTGTTTATTCCACCATGCGGTTGGACTAATTTACACTGAACAATTTCCTTTCTTCGGCTGTTGCTACCTGAATAAAGGCAGGACCACATCCCGTGTTTGGCACAAGTGTGGAAATGTGCTTAGCTCTGCTGCTGCACAACATCTAGGTTTTCAGGATAGTGCAGAGCTAGAGTTTAGCCAAGCCAAGGAGCCCCTCTCAGGCACACAGATTACACACAGATTAGTCTGCACATTCTCTTCACATCCCTGAGTGTAGGGAGGGTCCCTGAAGCACAAATCCCACCCCTTCTGCAGCCACAGAGGCTCCCTGGTAGCTGAACTGGGGAGTGGTTCTGATGAACAAGGGGGTAGGGGAATAGGATAAGTAGGGAATCTCAGGGTGGGTGGACATCCTGTGTCTTGCAGTGAACTCTGCTCCACAGGGGAGCCCTATATGGCATCATACAGGGAGTGGGTGGACTGGAGAAGGGTAGGCTCAGAGGATCTGCAGTGGAGTCACTAAGGCACGAATAATATGAGGACATAAACACAAAGAGCCATGCTTTATTCAGCAGCTAGAGCGTTCCCTAACCAGGAAGTTCCTACCTTTATTAAGTTTCTCAGTGCAACACATCCTGGTACTCTCTGGTAACTGTGGAGGACCAGGACCTCTATAACCACTGCACAGCTCCCTTTCTATATAGTAAAAGATTAAATCTTACATTATAAACCATAAACAGGGGATGAATCACTTGATGATTACCTGTTCTGTTCATTCCTTCTGAAGCACCTGGTATTGGCCACTTTCAGAAGACAGGATACTGGGCTAGATAGACCTTTGGTCTGACCCAATATGGCCCCTCTTGTTCTTAAGTAAATACACACAACAATCCAGAAGACACTTGAAATTCCTTGAAACTATTTACCCTGTGATGTTCTCTTATCAATTGCATTGAAATAGTCCTGAGCTGTATTCTAAAGTCCAAGTTTCTGAGGGGGTCTGATCAGTCTTCAAGACCCTGTTCTCACTTCTGTTGAGATTGTGTGTAGGGTTCCCTGTGTTGGGGGCTCTCTACCTGACACACTACCTGTGGGTCCCAAATCCTCTCTTTGTTGTGTTGGGAAGTAGTGGAGATTAACCTGATTCCTCGGGAGAAGTCTTTTTGGAGTCTCCACTAAGTAGGATAGACTGAAACAGTCAACATACAGCAGATCTGTAGCTTGGGGGCAGGGCATTCTTCCTCCTCCAGACTCCCTTCACCCTCTGGCTAGTGCTCAGACTGAGCATCAGCCTAAAGATTTGTGCCTTAAGCCGTGCTCCAAAGCTCTCTAAAGTCAACGGAAAGACTCTTGTTGACTTCAGTTAGATTTAGATCAAGTCTTTATTGAGCACTTATTTTCAGAGACAATAAGCAAACAATAGGCAAGGGAACTTTGCAGGCCCCATCATCCTGTATTGTTACCATTTTTCCCTTTTCCTGTCCCCTGCCTTATACTACAGGCTACATTAAAATGCAAATAACAAGAATTGAATCTCCCTTTTTGCAAACCCTGGAAATTAAGGCCACTATTTTCAAAAAATGGGGCCTAAAATTTGAACAGCTGAATTACTTAACTTTGCAAAGTGGCCAATATTAGCCTTACTATTAATAGTCCGAACAGTCCAAGAGCGTGTTCATTGAAATTCAGGGCAGCAATAAAATGTCAAGTAAACAGCAATTATCCCGCAAACATTCATCATGTAATCACAGATAACAGTGTTTAGGAGTGCTGGGGATTACATCTAAGCACAGAGTTTTCAAAAACAGAGGCCTAAAGTTAGGAGCCTAACTCCATATTTAGACATAGAAATAAGTGGCTTGATTTTCAAAGGTGCTGAGAACCCATTAGCTCCTATAAAGATCAGTGAGAGGTGCTGGGGGTTCAACGCCTTTGAAAATCAGGCCACTTATTTAGCTGCCCAAATATTAATTTAGGCTCCTAACTTTAGGCCTCTGTTTTTGAAAACTCTGTGCTTAGATGTAATCCCCAGCACTCCTAAACACTGTTATCTGTGATTACGTGATGAATGTTTGCGGGATAATTGCTGTTTACTTGACATTTTATTGCTGCCCTGAATTTCAATGAACATGCTCTTGGACTGTTCGGACTATTAATAGTAAGGCTAATATTGGCCACTTTGCAAAGTTAAGTAATTCACCTGTTTAAATTTTCCTTTTAATTGCTAAGAGTGGCTGTCCATGCAAAGGACTAAGTGACTGAAAAATGAGACTATTATTTCGCCGGAGGAGGTCAGAAAATGATATTTGGAGCTTCTAGACATAGCATCTCTGAAAGCAAATTAATGGATCTCAGCAAGTTACAAAAAATTGCGTGCAGGCCCATGTGTCCACTTTCAGCTTGAAGTGTCCTAAACTTTAGAAAGCCATTTTATAATGGAAGCAGCAACTGGCCCTTCACTCCCATATGTCCCTACAATGAAATATTATGTTAACACCGGGATAAAACAGTCCCTTAAAAAAATAAACAAACCAGCAGTTTACAAAGGATCTGAAAGCTGGCTGCGAGTGTTAATGAAGACAGCAGACTCTGCCATGATTTGGGGTGCTGAAAACAAGACAGCAGTATATAACCAAATGAAGACTTTATGAGTCGTAAATCTGTCCTGTGATAGCGGCTTGAAACTAGAATTACATTCTCCCCCTAAGTAGTTTGAATTTAGAGGAGCTTTTTACTGAAATTTTTACAAGCAATTGTGAGCTTGTAAAAGCTTTCCTTTCTGTCACAACAATAACTCCAACCTACAGTTCATCAATAAGAAATCAGGGAAAACATCTCAAGGCAATAATTTTTCAGCATTCTGTTCAATCTGACTAATCTGATATGTATACCTCAAGGGTTCTTTGCCTGGTTAAATAAATACAGATTTTTTTCTAACTTTTTGTATTTGTTGTCGTGCCAATGAGACTGACACCCTAATTTAGTTACAGAAATAATCATATTTTAATAGCCTTAACATCCCAAATTATATCTTTGTCTCAGTACAAGCATCCATTTCTTTTTTAAAACTTCCACAAATATTATTAGCATTAAGGTGTCTAGAAAATAATATGCCTCTAAAAGAACCAGGTAGCTTCACATAGCACCAGAATAGCTATGTCTGATGGTATTATAGGCTATAGAAAGCCCAATTCAGCAAAGCACTGATTCTGATATTTACTGTAGTAGCAGTTGCTTAAGGCCTACATGCTCTCATTGTTTCATAGAAAAGTCTGCAAATGATTTTGTCTCTTGCTGTGAGCAGTCTTGGAAGACTATTATCTCTGGGTTATTATATATTATAATGAATCTGCTTTTTGTAACCTGTCTGCAACCGTTCTCAAGAGTCATTGTAGTTATGAAGCTAGACGAAGTATGGTCCAGTTGTCTGTGTACTAGCCTGGGACTCCAGAGACCTGAATTCAATTCGCTGCTTCCCCACAGATTTCCTGTGTGACCTTGGACACATCACTTATTCTGCCTGTGCTTCTGTTCCCCATCTGCAAAAGGGGGATAATAGCACTGCCCTGCCTTAGAGGATAAATATATGAAAGATCTAGGGAGTGCTCAGATACTATGGTAATGGGGACCAGATAAGGACCATAGAGAGACTATCAATGGTGCTGAAGTACTCTATGTAGCTTGAAAGCTCGTGAAATGACTTGTCTTGATTGCAATTGAATTTCTTCAAAAGTAGCCTACGCATGAGCTTTCAATGAGTTTTAACTATGAGGAAAGTTTGAAGAGTTGGTAACAAGCTATTTGTTAGCTAGAGTGAAGCCAAGAAACAAAATATGGTGCAATACTCAGAAAGAGCTCCTGCTTAATTCATTTTAACTCAGAAACTAACAGATTGACTTGCAAACTCTCAGACAATCTGTTGCGTAAGGAGCATGGACTGGAGAAGATGCATTATATTAGTCATACAAAACAAATAGGTAAAAAGTAACATTTTCAAAAGCATCTGTATGACTTGGGCATTTAGGAGCCTAAATTGTATTGACTTTCAGTGACACCCCATTGACTCATAGACTTTAAGGCCAGAAGGGACCGTCATGATCATCTTGTCTGGCCTTTTGCACAGTGCAAGCCACAGAACCTCACCCACCCACTTCTGTAATAGACTCCTAACCTCTGGATGAGTTACTGAAGTCCTCAAATCTTGATTTAAAGAGTTCAAGTTTCAGAGAATCCACCATTTACACTAATTTAAACCTGCAGTGACCCATGCCCCATGCTGCAGAGGAAGGCAAAAAAAACCCAAACCCCAAATATGGTGCTCAGTTAGATCCTGAGCATATGGGAAAGACCCACCAGCCAGACACCAGGGAAAGAATTCTCTGTAGTAACTCAGAGCCCTCCCCATCTAGTGCTTAAGTCATTTTTGAAAATGGGATTTAGCTGCTTTGAAATTTTGTTCTTAATCCCTGCTGCCAGTGAAAAACTCATTCTTAACTATAGAGTCACAACCAACGCTCCCATGATAGTGTCAGTTGTGGACCATCACATTGATACGGTGATTGTTGCTTGCCATTCTGCAGTACAACTACCCAGCCAAGATTTGACACTTTTCTTCTTTCATTCCTTGCTCTGCCATTGGCTTGTTGTGTGGATTTGGGCAACTGACTTCACAACTCTGAGCCTCAGCTTCCCTATCGGTAAAATGGGGATAATGATTCTGACCTCCTTTGTAAAATGCTTTGAGATTGGAAAGTATTACATAAGAGCTAGATATTATTATTACCATCGCTAGATAACATCCCAATGAATCCCAATATCTATGGACTGTAACCCCGGTATAATTATTTCTTGGCTTATGGATAGTCAGTCAACTGGGGAAGAACCCATTCCTCTAGTAAGACATGCTCACTTAGTCCTTTGTGTCATTCCCATGAACATGATCACCACTAGCTAGAGTCACAAAAGGAAAAGAATATACCTGTTGCACTACTGCATTGCTACTGTCCTTTCTGAATAGGCAAATAGCCTTCATGTCTTCGTAGCTTAGGAGGCCTGTGGAGCTTCTGGGGTCCAGCAAATGCAGAAGCTCACTTTCTGCTTGTTAGACTCTAAGAATTTCTCTAACTTACACCAGTTTTACTCTTTGTAACTCCACCCTGTTCCAACTCAGTAGAGATGCTAGTGTTCAATCTGGATTAATAAACCAAGGTGTCCCTGGAATTGGGTTAAAAGAAAAGGAGTACTTGTGGCACCTTAGAGACTAACCAATTTATTTGAGCATGAGCTTTCGTGAGCTACAGCGCACTTCATCGGATGCATACTGTGGAAACTGCAGAAGACATTATATACACAGAGACCATGAAACAATACCTCCTCCCACCCCACTCTCCTGCTGGTAATAGCTTATCTAAAGTGATCATCAAGTTGGGCCATTTCCAGCACCAATCCAGGTTTTCTCACCCTCCGCCCCCCTACACACAAACTCACTCTCCTGCTGGTAATAGCCCATCCAAAGTGACCACTCTCTTTACAATGTGTATGATAATCAAGGTGGGCCATTTCCAGCACAAATCCAGGTTCTCTCACCCCCTCACCCCCCTCCAAAAACCACACACACAAACTCACTCTCCTGCTGGTAATAGCTTATCCAAAGTGACCACTCTCCTTACGATGTGTATGAAAATCAAGGTGGGCTATTTCCAGCACAAATCCAGGTTTTCTCACCCCCCCCCACCCCCATACACACACAAACTCACTCTCCTGCTGGTAATAGCTCATCCAAAGTGACCACTCTCCCTACAATGTGCATGATAATCAAGGTGGGCCATTTCCAGCACAAATCCAGGTTTTCTCACACCCCCCCCACACACACAAACTCACTCTCCTGCTGGTAATAGCTCATCCAAACTGACCACTCTCCTTGCAATGTGTATGATAATCAAGGTGGGCCATTTCCAGCATGCATCCGATGAAGTGAGCTGTAGCTCACGAAAGCTTATGCTCAAATAAATTGGTTAGTCTCTAAGGTGCCACAAGTACTCCTTTTCTTTTTGTGAATACAGATTAACACGGCTGTTACTCTGAAACCTGGAATTGGGTTGTTTTTGGAGAGGAAAAAATGTGAAATAAACTCTTCACTTTGAGTACCAAGAAAGCTAATAAATAATGCAGAGGAACTTGTATTAAGGTAAACTGAAATGAACCCACAGAAACAACTTTGTGGGCGAGACCTTTTCCTCATAATAATTTCATCAGTAATATTCACAATGGTAATTAATCAACGGAATATGAGAAGTTTGATATCCATGATGTTTCGTATTTTACTTATCTTCATCTACATCAAAGGCAAACCTTCAGAACTCAGTCAACCATGCAAAAATTGTGAGTGTTTGCTGCAAGAGGCCATGGGATATAATTGACTTAGCAGGTGGACTCTGAATTCTTTGATAGGTCTTTGCAGGCCAAAGCTGATATGTATTTTATAAAGCACAGTGGGAAAGTTCTCACTTCCTTTGCTGCAGTTCTAAATGGTGCGCCCAGCCCCTCAGAGTGAAGTGTCACGTATATCACCGGGTGTTTTTTATTTTATAAAGAAAACGGACAAAGGTGAAATATACAATGGCAGTCATCTCATCCTGACATACAACGCTCCAATTCACTGTCACTTGAATCATCAGCTTTTTTTCTTGTTAATGAATCATGTTGCTTAACAACTGACAGAACCTCACATCCCATGTTTGTTTTATGTGACGCATGGTAGTAGCTCCAAACATGAGAACAAGTCACAGAGACAGTTGAGCACATTTCAGAATCAAGAAAAGCTATTTTTAGTGTAAAGTGCTAGCAAATTATCTATCACAGCTTCACCTTTCTTTCTTTCTTTCTTTCTTTCTTTCTTTCTTTCTTTCTTTCTTTCTTTCTTTCTTTCTCTCTTTGTATCTGCAAGACTGGCAGGGTATATTGTGACATACCAGGGCACAATCCAGGCTAATAAGTGGCTGTGTCACTCCTGCCATGGAACCTGGGGTGTCCTTTACAATGCCTCACTGCTCCAGCCTCCAGCCTGGACTGTTCACAAACAGCCTTCAGCATGTAAGTCACTCCCAGCTACATCGGTGTGTGTGCGGCAGGCAGCCAGCCAGCCACACCTTGGCTCTTACCAGCCTTGGTTATGCTGCAGGGTGACCCCAACGCTCCTCCAGTCCTGGATTCACCCAGAAATGTATGTCCTGTACCGCCAAGCCCTCTCCTGGGCAGTACAGATATATCGAGTCCATTATTCCTTGAAGGGAATAATATACACACAACTTGTTACCCCAAATGGAGTTACCCAGATACTTAAACTTGAACACACTGGATTAGATAAAACAATACAATTACTCAACTAACTACACAGAGAGATTGTAAGTAAGTACAAGTAATGAGGCATAACAGTCATAAATGATTACAAGAAAAATAAAGATAAAATGTTTACTGGTGTCTAACTTAACAAATTATATTAGATTCAAAGCAAAGTTTTCTCACCACATGCTTTCAGCGGTTTTACTGACGGAACTCTTTAGGCCAGGGCCCCTCCCCCAGCATCCAATGGCTACTTCCTTTGTGTCTTCAAGTGCAGTGAATGTGATGAGCAAGGAGAGAGGAGATAGGTGCCTTGGAGTGTTTGCCCCTCCTTTTTTATAGTTTCCATCTCCCACTTGAAAACTATTTCCAGGTGCGAGCCAGGAGGCACAGAGTCTGTGTAGAAGGATACTCCTTGCTGGTTTTTTCACCTGTTTAACTTTCTTCATCTTTCCTTCCTGCTTGATGACTCTGTTTACTGCTTAAATACAAATTATGGTAAGCACACATTCCTTTGTTAAGGACAGACCAGTTTGCCAACGTCTGTCTGGGCAGGCCTGTGGGGTTTGGAACCTGTGTTAATAAAATCGTATGGAGTCTTATAACTTTACATACAATGTTGGCACACATATTTTACCAGGACAATAATGATCAGTAAATTGTGAGATTTTTAAATTATACCTCACAAGGCATACCTTGTGCAAACATTGGTGCATAAGGTATGAACAAAACTGATCTGTATTTGCAAGACTGGAAGGATATATGTTATGCAGATACAACAGATTGTCTTACAGTTGAAGTCTTGCTGGCTCCATTTAACACTAGAATGAGAATTACAGATTATCTCCTAGCTGCATTTTATTTTAGTCTGGCTGCATATATTAAAATCCACAACTCCACTGAGCTGTTCATGTTTGACCCATTCGGTTGGCACCCCAGCTAGTGCTGTTGGCGAACTGCACTAAGCAAGTTAACAGCAGTGCAGTGTCTGGGGTCCAAAACATTTCCCTTTTTGAAAGGCTGGCTTTGGACAGTCATAAACATTGATCTTTCTGCCCTCAGTGGAATGAAGCTGTTTGGAAGCTGCTGATTTAGTGGGGGATTGGTCCTGCCTGGAGCAGGGGGTTGGACTAGATGACCTCCTGAGGTCCCTTCCAACCCTGAGATTCTGTGATTCTATGATTCAGAGCCATAAAAAGGCAGGAGAGTGGCTAACCCAGGTAAGGCTGTTCACTGGAGAGGTAGTCTGGCAATCAGAGAGGGGATGAGAAAAATGATGCATTCATTCAGAAGCCAACTGACACAGCAGCCATGTGTGATAGGGTGGTGTACTCAAAGTCTGATACTAGGCATTATTCTACGGATAACTCATACCATTAAGCGATGTGGAGAGTACTGGCAACTGATACTTTTAAGCATTTTATGGTGCAGGCTTTAATAACAAATTTTCAGGGCCTGTAAAAGGCTCAGCATCTATTGTTGGGCCTTCAAAGCTAAGACAAATGGAATAGTCAAGTCAGGTGAACGCACCTTAGAAATTTAAAGCACAAAATCAGTTTAAAGAGGATGGCCAGCCCCCCTGTGATGCTGAAGCAGACGGACCTCATGTCTGATCCAGTTTGACAATTCCTATGATCCTAAATTAGAAGGAAGGTGTTTTTAAAAATATTCAATAATATGCCGAGTGGATCCAAACAAAACCCTTTGAATTGTGGAAGAGTTCTGAGCTGGAACTGGACTTTGAGGCCCTAGCTGAGAGCCTTTCATAGTTTCATGGAGTTACCTAGTTTTATCTAAACCATCAAATGACTGAAACAGAAGTTTTGGGGTAAACTTAAAACGTCTGTGATTATCATTGTGGTATCTGTCTGAAAAAGAAGGCACAACTCCGTTCCTTTGGTAAATGCAGTTCACATTTTTTAAAAAACGGATGTGTTCTAATGATTTTACCAAGAAAAGCTCCTTCCCTGATGCTCCCCAAGGTCTGGAATTGCCTGATATTCTGCACACACACTGCCAAGCCCCATCAGTTTGCGCATGTACCAGCAGACAGCTGAGATAGTGATGGGTGGGATTTCTCTCTTAGGTTATGTCTGCACTGTCATCAGTAGATGTGATTGCAGCATGTATAGACAGACCTCAGCTAGCTTGGATCAAAGCTAGCTTGAGTAACAATAGCGATGACGTGGCAGTGGCACGGGCTCGCTCTGCCTGTCCAAGACCCTGGGTATGTTCTCAAGTGGCTAGCCTCTGCTGCCACGGTGTCACTGCTATTGTTACTTGAGTGAGTTTTGATTTCATTAGCTCAGTGATACTCAGACTGTGGCTCAAGAGCTGCAAGTGGCTCTTTGATGTGTCTCTCTTGGCAGCACATGAGATTAAAACACTGTGTGATTTAATTATTAACCAATCTAAGCCATTAACCAATCAGGATGCTTTTACTATGTTATTAACCAGTCGTAGCTGATAAAATAATAATACTTGGTCAGTCATTTTGCTGGGAGAATTATATATATATATGAAACAATGAATTTACACTACTCTGGCTCTTTTGGGGAATGTTGATCGCTAATTTGGCTCCTGAACCACTGAAGTCTGAGTATCACTGCCTTAGATCAAAGTTAGCTCAGGTGTGTCTACACGTGTTGCAATCACATCTCCAGAGAAGTAAGAGGTGAGAGGTGTTTTGGTCACATGACTGGTTACCAAATGATGTGCGTTTGGATGGGAGGAGGAAGTTCTGTGCCTTGCTCAATCCCTACTTTCTATCTCCAATGTTCTTGTGCAATAAACGTATGTGGAGGATTCCCCAGAGCTTTGGCCAGGAAAGCGGGGGTTGTCTAAAACTGAAATCTAAATAAATATTGAAAGCATAAAAGCCTAATCCTCCACTTCGTTACAGCAGTTCTATACCTTGTAATTCTGCATGGCATGAAACCAGTGTCCCGGAGTGGGGAATCCCAGCCTAAGGCTGAGATTTTCCAAAGGATGTTAAGAAAGTCCCATTGAAAACCACCTAGCTCCTCTGTAAATCCCACCCTCAGTCCCTATATAGAGTATACTGCCCAAATAGGCTTGGGGGTGGGGGGACAGATTTTATTTGGCTAATGGGGAATTTGGATAGTCAAGAGGACAGGAGCCAGTGAGTAGCGGAGTGGCCTCCCCTGTGGCCGGGCGCTCATCTTTCTCCTTGCAGTGGCCAGGGGTCTGTGCTCTGCCCTGCTTACTTGCTCCCAGGACAGCGGGGCTGTAAAGGACTCCATGCCTGCCAGAGGATCCATTCAGCAGCAGGATGGTCTCCTCTATAGCCACAGGCTCATCTTCTTCCTCCTTCTCAGAGTCCTGGCTGGGGATCTATTATCCGAACCTCTGCATTATTCAAATCCCTTCCTTGTCCCCCAGCATGAGATACATGGATAACACGGAGGTTCAGATGATAAGGGTTTTGGATAAATGGGGATAATACTGTAGCCTGTTTGTAAAACTGCCACACAGACCCATAATATCCATAAATACAATTGGTTATTTCTTCAGTGACATTCACTCTCCAGTCTTTAACTAACAGCACAGTGAAATAGTGAAACTGCTCCATCAATTTTTTAATTACATCTGTTGGAAACCAATCCATTATTCTTAATTCTGTGAAACTGCTCGTAAAAGAAAATTACACTACTGCTTCGTGGGTGACTAATGCTGCTAATTAGAATAAATCAGTAGAGCCGCCTCTACAGTGCAGCCTGCATTTAAGTTAAGTTAACCCGGGTAAAGGAGACGTGGCTACATCAGCTTGAGCTTTTCTGTTTTCAATTGAGTCATGGCTGGATCTGCCTTCTAATGGTTTATCATTGAAATCAACTGCCAGGTGTTTGGGGGTTTTCTTCCATTTACTTTTATTTTTTGTACGTGATGAAGAAAGCGAGGCTAAAAGTAAAGAAGAATAAACAAATGAATTAAGAAAATGTTTTTCTTAGATAAACACAAGCATGAAATATGTTGCACAGATTCTTGTTTCAGCTTGTCCTCAACCACAAAGGACAAGAGTGTATTTAGTTTCCCGTGGTCATTTAGATCTCAGCTTGTTTGTCTTAAAATCATAAAAGAACAAACAAAGGCCCATCTTGCCAAAGGCTTACGCCTGTTCTTCATTTTACACATAGACTTCAGTGGGGTGACTTGTGGGGTTTGAGTCTATGCCCACTGAAGTCAATCGCAAAGCTTCTGTTGGCTTCCGTAGTGTGAAATTGGGTCCACCGTGTGTAAAGTTAAGCATGTGTAAATCTTTGCAAGATCGGGGTCTAAATCTGCAAGGATGCTATTAAGAAGCTTCGGTACAAAAACTACCTAAAAATTGTCCTGAGCTAGTCTCTTACTCTGCAAAGCAAATAGGCACATGCTTAACTTCAAGCATCCAGAAAAGTGCTTAGCTGGATAGGGATGGATTTAATCACATCCTTAAATACTTTTGCTGAATTGGGGCCATGGCAAAGAATATCCTCCAGATTCTAAATGTATCATTTTTTTAGGATTTTTTTTAATCTACTCTTTTCTTGATGTTTAATGGAAATAGAACCCACAGAAACAACTTGAACATAACAGCAAACTGTTTTGCAGGAACGTTATGACCCACCCATATTAAGTCTGACTATACTTATATAGAAATGAAAGATGGCTGTATACAGCAGAATTGAGCTTCAGGTCAAGATTTTGACTACCCCAAAGTCTGGGGATATTTGGATCCATGGTTTTGGTTCTGGCTCACCTCCATCTTTCAGAGGGACAATGTTATTTTTTTCTCAAAGTGCAGAAGATCAGTGTTTGCAAACAGAAAAGATTGAAATAAACAGAGAAATGACGACGAGAACTTCCCTTCCAAGTTTATAAGAGTTATGAACATTGAAGAGTAAATTAAATAAAAACGGTAATAATGTGTCTTTGTAAGTGACAGTTAAGTAGTTGCACAAATGGCTAGGAAATTCCAGCCTAAAAGAAGAGAGTCTATCCTTAACTCAGCCCGTTGTACATCTTCATTGCCACACGTAGGGTACAGGTAACATTACAGAGTCATCCCAGACAGCTGGCGTAACAAGGCACAGCTGCAGCATTGCCAATTCTCATGATATTTGGTGTGTTTCTTAAAGCTTTGTCTCCTGAGGCTTGGGTTGATGTGAGAAATCTCGCTTTCATTTGACATAAAAAATTTCTAACTTTCATGGTAGTGGAGAAAAGTTTGAAAACTTGGCCTGAAGGCATCCTATAGGCTCAAAAACCAGAAGGCAAATAAAACGGAACCCTGGGTGTATTTTATTATTATTATTGTTATTACTATTATTATTATTATTTATTTCAGGATTTTTAAGTCAGTCTCATGATTTTGGACCATCTGATTCATGTTCTGGTTTTTTGAACTTTAGGGATTGGCAATACTGCAGAAGGACTCTAAGACGGATTTTCCAAAGAGCTCAGCACCCATTTATGCACACACCACTCCCAAAAAGGAGAGGGGGCGGTGTCAGATTTTCCAATGGGCCCAGCATTTCCACTGTTATCAATAGCGGAAGGAAGTGGGGAATTCTCCACTGTTCTCAGTTGGGGCTGCTGAGTGCTGGCCGTTTTATGAATCTGAGCCCTTTATATAGATGTCTGAGTGGGGACTGAGCTCTTTTTGAAAGTTTGTATTATCTTGTCTCATTTTTTATTTCCATTGCCTTGCGATGCATAAAATGGCACAAGAACTATGATCCCTGACTATGAGAAGTAGATTCCTCTTTGGGAGTCTTCTCCTGTTTATTCTCTTCCAGCAGTTTGCTTCCACTTAGTTGAAAATGTTCCCAGCACTGTTGTAATTCTACACAAGTTTCATCACGTAAACTGGTGTTTTCCTCTGCTCCACCATCAGGGCTTGCTTGTCTCTGATCTGTTTCTGTTTCAGTTTTCTGGGAATCCACTAAAGTTCAGAAATCAGGAAACAATGGTGTACCTTCCATTCTGTAGTTCATTGAGTTCTCCTCTTCTTCTCATTCACTATTGTGGACAATTTTAAGTAATAAGCCCTACATGCTTTCATAGAAGTCCAGTCCCTAGAACTCATCCTCCTTGTGATGAAAGCCTTCGCCCAGCTCCACTAGGAATTTCTTGGCAGCCCACACTTCTAACTGATATGACTTGACCAGTGATAAGGCTGGGGAAAGTGTTCAACAGCTCCCAGTTTAGCTTTTTCCACAGACGTTGTGGCAGACTGCCAGGGAAGCCAGGTTAGAGATGGGCAGAGGAAAGGACAATGGGCAATGTCCTGGAATGTAATGTTCAGAGCCAAGTGCATTTCCTTGGAGTTTGCCATTAAAATCCGCTCATGACTACTTCCCTTAATAGCAGCTTGCTGGTAGCTTAGAGGTGAGCTATAGTCCACTGTGGAGCTAAGGAACCCAATGATATTGTTCTAACAGAGTTCAATGCCCTGAGGCTCTACTTTCAAAGCACTCTCCCAGCCTAGCTTCCTCAGCAGGCAGGTTTAAAGCTAGTTGTATTCGATCAGTCGGATCAAATGGGACAATTCTTTAGCAAAGGAACTTTCTACCCCCTGTGCACCGTGAGATATCTATACAATGCTACTCAGAGCCTACGGGACCACGCCTGTACCTTTGTAATATGAATCCCAAGGACATCTTACTCCAAGCCATCTCCAGGACAGCTCTATGGAAATAGCAGAGCACCCCCTGCTGGCCTGGAACAGTGCCCGCTGATGACTGACTGCTATTGTCAGTGTTTCACCTGCCTTGCGACTGCCCCTTAGTCTGCAATTGGGCACCATTCCCCAAACTTCTGCAGTGAATGTGTGACCCAATGCCCAGTTTCAGTGAAGCATTTAAATGTGTGCTTAAAATTAAGCATCTGCTTAAGTGCTTTGCTGAATTGGGACCTAAGGTGCAGACTGTATGTACTTTCAGTCCCCATAGGTCAATAAATCCTAATTATTGCAAAGTTTAAATCCCCAATTTAGCCTTTGTGAACAACACCCTGAGAGCAGCTGCACCATCCGGGGTAGTTGCTGAGAAAATGCAGATTGGACTGGGCCATGGAAAATGGGGGAGGAACGGTGGTGCAGAAGTAAATGGAGGAAGAGGCAAAAAAGTTAAATCCAATAATATTTGAAAAAAGTAAATAGAAACATGTTCTTCCTGTTCTTCCCTCCTTTCATTGCAAATGCAGGAACACAGGGGCTGTTAAGAGCTGGGATCTACATGAGCAGGGGCCCAGAGGAAGAGTGAGCCACCTGCCATGTTGGAATTGGATGAATATGGCTCCAAACCTAGTAGCCATATGGATAACAGCTTCCTAAAACGTTTTGTAGGCATATACGTTGAAACATCTCCCAAAGCATCAATGTTGCATACCAAAAATGGTGGCTGCTGCCTGGCACCAGCTATTGATTATGGTCCTCCTTCCCCTCGTACTGGCGGTTGAGTACATAGGCCCTCTACAGGCACCACCCATTGGGTACCCGTACCCCTTACAGACGCTGGTCGTAGGGTACCCGGGCCCCTTCCAGGCACTGGCCATTGGGTACGTGGGCCCACTCCAGATGCCAGCTGTTGGGATGCTGTGGTACAATCCACAGCTCCTTTCCCCTAGCCAGGATCCTTCCCAACACTGGCATGCCCCCACACCCCCGGTGCTTGCCCTGCCTACTGGCCCTGTTCCCTCACTCCATATTGGCTCTCACTGTATTGTCTTCATATCCACTCTGTGTCAGGCACTGCTAGCCACTCTTTGGCACCTCTCAGTTCCAAAGAGAGATGCATTTCCCCATCCCCACTGGCTTACAACACTCACCTAGGGGAGGGGGGAACCCACAAAGGCTTTTATCAAAGGCTTGCTGTTTGACTGGAATTTGTCCCTTTGGATTCAGCATTGACCATGTGCACCAAACGGCAGAATGACTTGTGTCATGTTTGTTTGTGGCAGAGGAGGGAAGTACAGTGGTCTTTGGGCCAAGAGCTGTGTGGTTCTATGTGTCAGCACAAAGGTGCCTCTGACTAGGGCCTCTGGGTATGACCTTTCCATAAATATTAATTAATCCTAATACTTGGAGGGAAAAGGGAATTAGTAGCATACATTAAACCCTGACTAACTGTGTTTCAATAGAAATAATTTCTCTTGAATTTCCCCCGGCAGAGTGGGAGGATGTAGTTAAAGCACTGGACTAAGAGGTGGGAAATCTGAGGTCAGTTCCTGGCTCTGCCCCAGACTTTCCTATGTGACCTTAAGCGAGTCAGTTAATCTTTGTGGGCCTCAGATCCCCATCTGTAAAATGGGGATAAATATATTACTTTTCTGCCGCTCGTTGTCTCGTCTCTGTTTAGATTGTTAGCTCACTGAGGCAGGGACTGTCTCTCACTGTGTGTTTGTGCAGCTCCTAGCACAGGGGGGGCCCGATCTTGGCTAGGGCCTAGGTGCTATTGTAATGCAAATACATGAATTACTAAGAACAAATTCAAATTCTTCCATGCCAAGGTAAAACATTCCCTGGAAACAGAAACTTCAACATTCATTAGCTGTATTTGTATAAAAACGAATGTGCAACTGCTGACATGTTGTTCTACCAGGTTATGTTTATAGGACTCTCTTGCTTTGCAGCTTTATTTTTACTGTGAACTTTATTCATGTTGTGACTTCGCTTTGTGAAAATCAAGAGGAGAACTAACGGCATGGATCCCTGTCGCCCAGGTTCATGCTATCCCCAGGCTACAGGAAGCCATGTGTCTTTCTCCTCCACTCCATATCGTGTTTTCAGCATGTGCTTTGAAAAGATAATGACATTGTCATGCCCTTAAAGTCAGCATAAGAATCTGCCCCACAGCTCAATAGTAGAAGCAAAGTGGAAGATTCTACTGTCTGATAAAGATCATCTGCTGTTTCCTGTGCTAAGGACGAAAAGTTGAGCAAATATAAAGGTCATCTGTGTTTATATTAACAATACAACAGTTACACTATGTTTCGTAACAAAGTTGGGTCATTATTTATCCACTTGTCCTTTATATCATTGCTTTGAACTGTCTGGATTTGCTTATCGTGATATTTCTAAAATCTGTAAACAGCCAAAGAGAAGAATTTCTGTTTCTCTAAATAGAGTGTTAGGTCATTTTATTATCAGAGCCTTAGAAAGCTGCCCATCTGTTGTTCTTTCACATCTGGAATAGCATATGCAACCTCCTCCTAACTGTTAATTATTTCAAGGAAATTACTACAGTAACTGTGCCATGTATACACTGTATCATTGCTTCTCTTCATCTTGCCTTTCTCACCGTTAGCAATGAATCACAGACAACTTTCCTAAAACAAACCAAGAAACCAACCATCTTCGACACACCTCGCTACAGTAATTTTTCTTTTATATTATTAAAGCAAATGTAATGTTTTCATTTTCACTTGCTAGCTCCTCTGTTTAAAACTACTTATGCATGTTCCTTGGTCCCTACGTTGATAATTAGGTTACCTGTGGGTAGTGTTGAACATGATTATACAATCAGCTTTCAATTTAGTTTCATACAACAGAGCCATTTAACTTTAGGTGTGGAAACGAGTAATTAAATAGGTCTAGAGTACACTGACCTCTTCACATCTCATTGAAAGCATATTTGTTCATGATAGAAGACCCTGGGAAGCACTGAAGTCAAATAGTTCAGTCCCCAGGAAAACGGGAAGCCGCTCTAATTTTAAGCTCTTTGGGGTAGACTTTCCTAGTGCAGTGAGGCCCGGACCCCCTGACTGGGACCGCTAGCCACTACTGCAGTAGAAATAAAAATAATCCTAGAAGCTAAAGATACTTGAAGATTAAATGATCCCTGTTCAAGTATATAGAGTAGCATGATTTGCCTTCAAACACGTGTATCATTTCAACACACAGCATACTGTGTGCATGAGCGCATTTCTTCACTGCCACGGATCTTTCGTCCAGACATGGCCCTTGTACGCGGGAATCATCCTCATCAGTTCTAGAATGACGGTGTGGAGAAATACACCGAGGGCGGACTTGCGTGTGGATTTTCAGCAGTTGGGGGAATCGCTTCCTTTTAACCGCTTTAGGGGTGTGTGCCGAGGATTCGCACAATGCTGTGTGAAATGAGGTACGCAGGAAAACACACACCTAGAATATAGCAGGCGCTGTCACTTTACCTCAGCTGTATCAGCTAGCAATCCAGCATGCAAGCACCCATGCGCGCCATGGCATCCTGATCTCACTCGATGAGCATCACACTTCTGACGAAAACACATCACTGAAGAAAAAGGCTTTGCTGCAGCAGTAGGGTTTCCACATGCCCCCGTCTTCTCCCCAGGATGGCCCAGGGGTGGTATGCACAGCGGCTGTCATGGGCTAGTGTGACGACCTTGGGGAGGCGGTAGGGGGCGCTGTGAAAGCCCTGCAGCCTCTCACACTTGGTAAGTTTGGTTTTTTTTGTTTTTTCTTTTTTCGGTGGTTGGGGCTGGCGGTGTGCACCTGTTGTCATTAAATGCAGTCTCTACGGGAGTAGCCCAGTGTCACATATAGCACACTGCATATTGCTCTGCACACTGCAGCAGGACAGGGGTCCTCAGATTTTTTCATAGCATGGACCACATGCTCAGGGACACCTCCCCTTCCCATTCACAAGTGCACAGATCCGCTGCCCGCCCCATCCATGACCACGCAGCCATCTCATCTACTCTCTGTGATCACGTAATGTCCCTGCGGCATCTATGGCAATTGGTTTTGGGGAAGAGTAAGACCAAGGAAGTACCAAGTGTGTTTTAGATATCTATCTATTTAGCAGCTGGAAATAAGGAGAATGGCCAGCCAGGCCACCTCCATCAAGCGCTCCATGGGCAGCAGCAATCCACAGAGTAGGTTTGGATGGCTCTTAGGGGGATAGTTGAAAAGGCAACAGAATAACTACCCAGTAGGGTTAGGACATGTAGGATAACACTGCTTTCAGGACCAGGGAGATGGGAGCGTAAGGAAGTGAATATTCTCAGCTCAGTGCGAAGGCTTTGCCATAGCTATACATTATGATATGTGTCAGCAGTGCCTTGGGTATGTTCATCCAGTCAGTATTCCTCTCTTCCTTGTTTCACAGACCAATGGGATCCAAACAGGAAAATGAACGAGAAGAAGCAGCAGGAGACAGCACTCGCCAATCCAATGGACCAAGCCAGAACCCAAAGCCTCTCAGAAGGACAAGGGGAAAAAGCCTGAAATACGAAGGTAGGTGCCTGTGGATTCACTCCGCAGCATACGGAGTCTTCCTGGAAATGGAGGTGCCAGCCACCCCTTCCTGCAAAGGCACAAGGGTGTCCATAGCTGGAGGGAAGGGAACGAAAGGCAAAGGATGTGAGCTACACTAAGAATGTCAGCCAGATCCTCCCCTGCTATAAACTGGTGTTGCTCCATTGAAATTAATCTTCTGTTGAAACCAACAGCTACTGGTCGCTAGCTGAGGAGCTGAGATTGTGTTTTTGCTTTTGGGAAACCATTGATTAGATACTATAGATTCTTTATTATTATTTAATATTCCTATTGTGGTAACAACCAGGGTCTCCAATCACGGCCAGAGTCCCACTGTGGTGGGTGCTGCTAAAACCTAGTGCCTGCCCCAAAGAGCTGACAATCTAAGGGCCGACCGTGAGGAGAAAACAACCAGTCTCCATGTGTTTTTGGCTTAGCTGAGGCTTCATATACAATTGTTCATGCACAATGTCATGAGTTAACTTGTCATGTGATTTTCAGTGGGCAGCAGTGTTGTTATATACATTTCCTAGTGAACAGATATATTGTATTCACAGCCTTGTTTAACTTCCAGTAGTTCAGAATCTAGTGCTCTTTAATGGCCACACTGGTCAGTAAAAAGACAATGCAACTGTATTGCAATTATACTTAAATATATATTTTATTATTTCTTTGCATATTTGTCTAGTGTTTTTTTTCTGTCTGAATGGTTGCAGTGTGCATGTGGCTGTATGTGTGTGGATGTACACGGATGCCTATGTATGTACCAGGATGAGTTGTGTGTGTAGGATGAGTTTAAGTGTTGTTCTGCATTAGTAAATATGCGTAGGCCCTCATTAGTGACCGATGTGTATCTAACACAGTGGGGGTGGTTCAACTTCTTTCTTTCTTTCTTTCTTTCTTTCTTTCTTTCTTTCTTTCTTTCTTTCTTCTCCCATTGTGGTTTGTGCACATCTCATCCAAAGGATTTGTTACATGTAGAGAGAGCCCCATTTGCTATTTATGTTACTTGTCTGAAAGCTGTATGCGCTGCGATTGTTCCATGTAGGTGAGCCAAAGAGTGCATTAAGTAATTTAATAAGTAAATTCTGTGCTACAAACCACACCACAGATCTCACGGGAGACTCTGGTCTCTAGTAATTGTGGGGCTGACAGCTGCTTCTGTACCAATCAGTAGATGTGAATCCACAGGCACCTCTTTCCAGAAAACCAACAGGTTGATGCTATAAACTCCCCCCACCCACCCCAGGGGGCATGGTTGAGGGCAAGAGTAGCTACGGTTGAAACACTGACCCTGTATTCCACCAGAACACATCTGTCTAAACCCTTACCTCGGCCAGCTCCACTAATACAGATTTCCAAGTCAGCATCAGTGTAACTTGCAAGAACAATGACGCTATTTAGGGAGCATTTACCCCTGTGGATCTTTCAAAGGGTAGATGTTAGCCCTAAGTATAAAATAACAATAGCAATAATAATGTAAATTATGGCTAGGCTGGGTATATAAATAAGGCCTCAAGACAAGCAAAGAAATTGTAAAATGACCTGAAGAGATCTGTCTAAGCTCTGTGTAAACTCAAAAGCTTCTCTCTCTCACCAACAGACGTTGGCCCAATAAAAGATATCACCTCCCCCACCTTGTCTCTCTCATATCCTGGGACCGACACATCTACAACACCACTGTAAAAATGAAGGAAGAGAACGAAAGTCACCTGTTTTCTATCAAAATTCAAATTTAGAACTCTCCAAACATTACCTCAAGGGACAGGAAGATGTGTCTGACACACGAGGAAATTAACACTCCACTACATGCCAGAGGAGTGCCCTAGGAGGCAGACATTTTGGAAAGAGGTGATAAAGGCCAGAAAGGGCGGCAGATAGATTGTGGAACTCCTTCTGTATGCGGGGCTGGAAAAAAAAGATACATTCAAAAACAAAAACCCATGGAAAATACTAGTAGCTGGGCTAATTGCAGACAGTTTAGTAACACTGGGGAAATGGAAAGACACTTCCCTTCTTTAATGTGCACTTCTGTGATCTGGCTTCTGTTCAGGACCTGAGGAAAAATGTGTCTCAATTCCTGCTTCTTTGTTACATGCACTCTTCACAGTCACTGTCTGCAAACCTGACTAAGAATAATTAGCAATTAAATAAACCCAAAGAAACAAGCACTATAGTTACTACACTGTTAAGTATTAGAGGGGTAGCCGTGTTAGTCTGTATGCACAAACACAACGAGGAGTCCGGTGGCACCTTAAAGACTAACAGATTTATTTGGGCATAAGCTTTCGTGGGTAAAAAACCCACTTCTTCAGATGCATGGAGTGAAAATGACAGATGCATCTGAAGAAGTGGGTTTTTTACCCACGAAAGCTTATGCCCAAATAAATCTGTTAGTCTTTAAGGTGCCACCGGCCTCCTCGTTGTTTTTGTACACTGTTAAGTCGGCCTCGGAAATGCTGTGTTTTCATAAACATTCCTTTTGCAGCTAGTAGATTCACTGATGCACCTAGTGTTGGTTCCATGTAGTGACTCCCTGAGAAATGGCACCATTTATGCTCCCCTTCTATTTGTACCAATGGAAATTCAAAATCTAAATGATAAGAATTTAGGGGGAGACTTTCAAAGGCAGAATGGATAGTTGAGGTACCTAACTCCTTTGATTTCCAGTGGGAGTTTGGCACCTAATTGCCATTTGTGCCTTTGAAAATTTCCTCCTTACTGCCTACTAACATTTGGGCAAATTATCTGAGGCCAGATCCAAACCCCATTGACGTCAAAGGGAGTCTTGCTGTTGACCTCAGTTGGCACAGGTTCAGGCCCATAATGAACAGCTTTTTCTTCTGCACCAGGATCTATCAGGTATTTGCCGATGTCTTAGCTGATCTTCTACTGTTTGTGTGGTAGCAGCCTGGCCCTGACTTGCCCGCCTTTGTCACACCAATCCAAATGCCTCCTGAAACCTGACCCTCTTTCTCCAGTTACAGCAACAACTTCCCAAAATATTATTGTGTATGGTAGCTTTTAGAGGGAGTAGTTCTTTAATACAGTCAAGTACCAGGAGCTGCTCTTTGGTTCAAGAGGATTTTAGAGCTGAAACTGCTTGCATCTATGAAGACTGTGGCCCTTCAGAGGAGGCCGTGTTGTTGCTGTTGTCCACCCACTGGAGTGGAATGTAGGGCCATAATATGTGGCTCTTAATAAACCATCTTCATGAAGTTGAGCTGGCCTCCTGGCTAGTAAGAATTAGGCCTTACTAGACCTATGGGAGGAAGCTTGTGGCGTCGGGTGGCAATGAGATTTGTTGACGTGCTTGAGCTGGGATCCCTTCCCCCTTGGTATAATAATGAGGCTGCTGGCAGTGTTCTCCATAAGGGCCCCTGGGGTCTCTTCCCTTTGGAAGGCACCCCCATCCTGGTCTGAAATATCCAGAATCTGCTGGCAACAAGGGCCAGCTGCAAGGGCTATCTTCTTAGCAGGGCTGCTGAAGAAGCAGAGATTGTTTGGGGGGGAGGCGAGGAGAGAGAATGTTTAGGGAAAAAATTGAGACTATGATTTCTTTTTGCACTGCCTGGTTACTTGCATTATCCTCTGTCATGGGGCTTCTGCATGCTTTGGGATTTATTGTATTCTTACATGGGTGTCAGATATGGCTAGGGTGCTCTGGCATGGGCCCCTTCTCATTGTTATTTCATAAATCTCAAGAATAAATAAATAATTGCATCCCACTAGGATGTAGTAATATTCTAGCCTGGTTCTTCCCAGGCATCCTACTGTATCTGTTGCTAAATGATGGAGAATTACAGTTTTGGCACGGAAGAGGTAGCACAGATAGCAGGGCTCCTGCCCAGTCTAATCGGTAAAGTAGAGATCGGAGGTGAATTCTGGCAAATCTCTTTTCCTGCCTAAAGGCCCAGCCCGTGGGATTATGTAGCCTACACTCATCAGCTCCAGGTTTGCTGTTACCACAGATGATTTGCTCGCCTGAGGTGCCTCCTGGTGCAATATGTCATTACACTTAATAGAGCTTCACTTGTGGGTCCTGGGAGCACTCTATGACCACCCCGCCCCCATCACATTGATTGCTAGGAGCACCAGTTGTGTTCATCACCGAGTAGAAGATGCCTCCCAGCATGCCATCTAGAGGTTGCTCCTCTGGTTGTATCCTGGAGGATCTAGTCCTCACATACTGTTTTCTTCTTCCACTGATGATGGCCTTTCTGAGGTCAGCTATCAGTCAGGGGGTGGGGAGAAACTACACAGAGATGAAACCCTTCAGGATAGATCTGCAACATTAGGGCCTCCATCTGTTTTTTCAACCAACCGTACAAAATGCTGGAGTTTAGTACACAGGAGCTCCTGCAAGGTTGTGTTGGTGTAGAAAACCAAATCCATTATGTCTCTTCCTCAGTGTAAACCAAGAATTAATCATGGCACAAGAGGTAAATGTGTGGGGGTTTCCTGTGTAAACTGCTCTGCTGGACTGGTAAATATTTCTAGTATTGTCACAAATAGTCAACACAAATGTAACGAATGCAAGTTTAGCTTTAGCTCTGCGTGTTTACCATTACGACTTTAAACTGTTTATAGGAAGGGGAGCACTATAAAGGTCCCTGAGGAGGTGGGCAAAACCACATGGATAGTCAGGGCTTACTGCAATGAAGTGTTTGGTTAATATTCAAAGAACACATGGTCACTTTGCAGCAGCTATTTGTCATTTAAAACATTGTTGTTGATACTTGACAGTGACACCAACCTAAACCATTCATAACAACTCCAGAAATGAGGTGTATTAACAACTGGTAGGATCCAGCTGGATTCTTTCTTATCTGTGTGTTGTCAAACAGGGCTACCACAAGCTTGCTTTGTCCATCGCAAATACTGACGCAATGGCCAATACGAAAGACGTGTCTTAATGTTTCTAATCAACATAATCAGCTGTCATTTTTTACATCCTTTTTCTTAAAGCCCTAGCTTCTGGAGGCATGTCACTAGGTGAGAATCTCAGCTTTCATTTAAAAAACAAGGAATTGTGTAGTCTCCGTGGTTGCACAGGAAAGCCTGAACTCACGAATGAGAGGAAGGATGGGCCAGTTGTCACGGCGCTAGCCTAGGCTTGGGAGACTGGGGTTCAAGTCCTTGCTCTGCCATGGAGTTCCTGTGCAATCTTGGGCAGATCACACAGCCTGTCTGGGCCACAGTTCCCCACCGGCAGCACTGCCCTGCCTCCCAGGGGTGTTGTGAGGGTGCATACGTTAAAGATTGCGAGGTGCAATAGATACTACAGTGATGAAGGCCAGATAAGTACCAGAACCTGAATGGTTACAGCATGAGAAGAGAGGTAAAAAGGCCCCAAGAGATACTGTTTTTAAAAATCTCCTGATTTGGGGGGTGAGGGGAGCTGAGGCGGGCTGACTCATGACTTTGAATGCCAGGGGCTAGCAATACGGTAGCTACATTTATTAGTAAGAAACAAAACCATCCCAGCTAGTACAGATGGGAAAGCAAGTAAAAGAGAGGAGGAGGGCTGGGCTTTTCAGAAGTTCTCAGCATTAGCCTGACTCTGCTCCCATTGAAGCCAACAGTAAAACGACCGACTTCAATGAGTACTTTAAAAAAACCCAACTTCTGTTTCCTAAAGGGATACTCTTAGTCCCGATACTAAATATCATCTCACTCCCACATTTTGGTCAGTAACTACGTCAATCTTCTGGGTAGGGGATTGGGGCCAGCTGTTGGGAAAAGGCATTCTCCAAGCTATTCAAACGCAGTTGCTTGCTAGAGACATCACACTGTTTAACACATCGGGAGTAGCTTTGCAGAGACACTGAGTGTGGTACTGTACTACCAGCCCTCGGTGTGGTGCTTTTCCTGCAGTCCTGGAGCTCGTGTAGATTGTGAGCTGTGTACAATGGACTAATCAGGCAAAGCCTCATGTTTCTCCATTATTGGAGGCCCGCTCTAAGGAGATGTTGAATTAGATCCAGACTGATGTAAATCCATGACCATGGTGGAGCTATGCCAGCTGAGGATCTGACCTCACTGAGCTTTCTCAAGAGGGGGAAGTGGAGAGGAAATCCTCCTAGGGGACAGAGAGATGTTGGGTAAATGTGTAGGAAGGCAGTAGGTCCAGGTACACAGTAAGTAGTCATCAGGTCATCAGTGGGAAGAGTTGGGGCTGGAAGGCTGAGAGCTAAGGAGTGAGATGGAGAGAAGAGAATTAGAGGTCTGATCCAAAGCCCATTGCAGCCAATGAGAATCCTTCAGTGGGCTTTGGATCAGGCCCAGGGTGTAGAAAGAGCAGAGAGGATGAAGGGAGATGACAAGGATGGAAGAGAAGATGCAGAGAGATATCAGAAACAAGGGTTACAACAGGTGCAGGGGACCTGCGGGGACGGAGGGGTCCCATACTTCTTTCCAGGAAAAACTGTTTGTTGTGACTGAAACATCTAGGGTGCTGCTTGCCATGTGCCTTTTTAATTAGGCAGCCATTCGGTGCCATTGCACTGCACTGTGGCTCTCTCGTGTTGATCATTGACGGACGCTATTCCTCATGATATCTGCTGTCATCCCATTAGCAATTATCTGGCATTTGATGTTTCAACTTTAATACAAAGATATAAAATCATAGAAATGTAGGGCTGGAAGGGACTTCATGAGGTCATCTAGTTCATCACCCCGCATTAAGGAAGGTCCATCCCTGTATACATAGGTGACACTATACCTAGACCATCCTGGAGATGTGTTTGTCTAACCTATTCTTAAAATTCTCCAGTAACTGAGATATGGATTGGCTAAGGGTAGAACTTTGATCATACACATCACCCAATATTTTATAGTGGGACAACTATTTATTTTTACAACATTTAGGCCCCAATTTAGCAAAGCACCCCTGTTTAGCAAGCCACTTGAGCATGTTACATTTAAGCATGTGTTTAAATCTCATTGACTTCAGTGGGATGTAAGTACATGCTGAAAGTTAAGCATGTGCTTACGTACTTTGCTGAATCAGGACCTTAAATGACAGACAAAATAATGTATAGCTAAGTGATAAAATATAAATCTATATTTATACCTTGGGGTTCTGATGAGGTGACAAAACTGCATTATAAGATCCCCACTGGAATGATAACTTTGCCATGCTAGTGTAAAAGGAGTTCAGGGAATAGATACGGATATGGCCTTGCTATCCGAGGGATACTACGGATTTTGCTATCATTGTAGACAATACGCCCCCTGGTGTTTATTGGGAGAACCACCTTACCAACCACTTTTTGCAATGAAAATGAGGGGAATTTACTTGATCATCATACAGGAAGAACATGCCACCTGTGAAACTGGTTGTTTTTTCCCCTAGTGCTGGCTGCATCATGCACCGTACAACAAGGCCAGTCTGAGAGAGGTTTCACAGCAGTTCGTCAGAGCACCGGTGCAGCCATTTTAAAATGTTACTTACCTTAGGAGATATCTTTGACACTGAAACCATCAGGGCAGAGGGACAATTTATAACTTAACACTTCAAAACTTAGAAAAATATGAATTGTTCAAAGCAAATTTTAAGCTGACATTTTTACTCACTAGCTGCGGTACGTGCAGGGAACAGGCAGGGGTGTTGCCATCATGTTAGCTCTCTCGGTCTCCATCTTCCTCGCTATGAATTCATTTTGCCATAACAGCACTTTGGGGTCCCAGATGAACTCAGGGCCCCATTGTGCTCGTCATTGTACGGACAGTAAGACTCGGTCGCTCCTGAAGAGCTGACAAGTCAAAGGGTGGGTTGGAGGCACCATTATCCTTTCTGTTCCATTTCACCTCTCTAAGCAACATCAACCCCTGCGGTATTGCTAACCTGGACTGGACTGTCTTTTTGCTGTCTATGGATGCCACAAAGATGAGGGCACATAATTCTTTCCAGTCTCCCTCTCTTATTCAAATACTGCCAATTGGCCTCCGCTCGATGGGAATACTGAGCTTTGCCCGTTTTTACCAGCTCTAACCCCAATGGTGCATCACCCATGTTATAGCAGAGCAGTTACAGTTGACTTGTCTATTGTACTTATCTAGGCCCCTTGGCTATAGTACCTGAGCCCCTCTCCAAAGCCCCCTGTGAGGGAGAACAGAGCTGTTATCCCCATTGTACATATGGGACACTGAGGCACAGGGCGATTTGCCCAAGAGGCACAGGCAGCCTATGGCAGAGCAAGGAGCTGAACCCCGGGGGGCTCTCATGTCCCCACCTAGCACCCCAACCACTGGACCATTCTTCCTCTCTACATGGGCCCAGTACGATAGTATTGAAACACTGTCTATAAACCCGTATGCTACTCTCATCTCACAGCATTTGCCTTTACAGCATGTTGTGCCTAGTGTTTTATTTTGTTTACTCTGTTGCCTTTTTAATAAAATTAAAATGAAACCTCCAGCTTTGCAAACTTCCTCCTCCTATCACCTTAAAATAGTACCCCATCTGCAAACTCTTGCTCACGCGAGCAGTCCTGCCAACAGCAGTAAGACTGCTTCCATAAGGACTATTCCCAAAGGAAAAGTTTTGCAGGCCTTTACTTTTTGTTCAAAGTCTTCAGCACGTTGTTTTAGGCTATCATAATATATCATTCTTGACTAAGGCCCAGATCCAGCTAATGCCAACCCTACGTATTCAAGAATCATGAGTCGTGGCCCAAAAGATCATGGGATTGACTTAAAAATCATGACATTTTCAAAATAATAAGTGTGGAGATTTTCTGTGTGCCTCCTGGCTTTTTTGAACCTTTAGGGGTCATATTTTCAAGCTTTTCTCCCCAACCATAAGGGCTAGAAATGGGCTTTTGATTTGTAAATGAAAGCTGAGATTCTGGTGTATTCACATGATTCCAGGGCCTGGGGCTTTAAGAACAATACCAAATATCATGAGACTTGGGATAAAATCTGAGGGCTGGCAACACTGCACCCTTCAGTAACTTTATACCTATGCGTCGTCCAAGTGAGTTCAATGGGATTAGATAAATGCCTAAAGTTACACACTGTCAAGGTTCCTCCCCCACTCTGAATGCTAGGGTACAGATGTGGGGACCTGCATGAAAAACCTCCTAAGCTTATCTTTACCAGCTTAGGTCAAAACTTCCCCAAGGTACAAAATATTCCACCCTTTGTCCTTGGATTGGCCGCTACCACCACCAAACAAATACTGGTTACTGGGGAAGAGCTGTTTGGAAACGTCTTTCCCCCCAAAATACTTCCCAAAACCTTGCACGCCACTTCCTGGACAAGGTTTGGTAAAAAGCCTCACCAATTTGCCTAGGTGACTATAGACCCAGACCCTTGGATCTTAAGAACAATGAACAATCCTCCCAACACTTGCACCCCCCCTTTCCTGGGAAATGTTGGATAAAAAGCCTCACCAATTTGCATAGGTGACCACAGACCCAAACCCTTGGATCTGAGAACAATGAAAAAGCATTCAGTTTTCTTACAAGAAGACTTTTAATAGAAATAGAAGTAAATAGAAGTAAAGAAATCACCTCTGTAAAATCAGGATGGTAGATACCTTACAGGGTAATTAGATTCAAAACATAGAGAACCCCTCTAGGCAAAACCTTAAGTTACAAAAAAGATACACACACAGAAATAGTTATTCTATTCAGCACAATTCTTTTCTCAGCCATTTAAAGAAATCATAATCTAACACATACCTAGCTAGATTACTTACTAAAAGTTCTAAGACTCCATTCCTGGTCTATCCCCGGCAGAAACAGCATATAGACAGACTGAGACCCTTTGTTTCTCTCCCTCCTCCCAGCTTTTGAAAGTATCTTGTCTCCTCATTGGTCATTTTGGTCAGGTGCCAGCGAGGTTACCTTTAGCTTCTTAACCCTTTACAGGTGAGAGGAGTTTTTTCCTCTGGCCAGGAGGGATTTCAAAGGGGTTTACCCTTCCCTTTATATTTATGACACACACAAACATAAGTTTGTGCAGAATCAGGTTCTGTATTTATACTCCCTGGTATCTGCAGAATAAAAAGACTGTTAACAAAGAAAGCTAACATGGTGGTGTGAAAAGCATGTGAAAGCCATGGCAATCTGTACTTGCCCTTTAACAATCAGAATTTTTGTTAACAGGTATCTGTATGGCTTCTCTCCTGATTCTCCATGATGTACATCACTTTCACCATGTTCTTAAAGGTTGGGCGCATTGGGCTTTTGTCTTTGTTTTGGTTTAAGGTTAAGGAAGACTTTGGAATGAAGCATATTTAATATATGCAGCCAACCCAAGCCAATTATACTGACATCTCAGTGTGGATTGCCTTTGCCATTCAAATAATAACAAAACCTAGGCTTGAGCTGGTTAGCAGTTGGGTGGCAAGGCAAAGGCAATTAATCACACACTGACATGCTCAATCAGCAGAAATAGAATGTGCCTCTTTAAACACAGATAAAGGCCTAGTTAATTATCTATGGTGGATAGGGTACCTGCTCATGTCTAATCAGCCTTTGGTCTCTCTTCCTTGGGGAGGCAGTTTATTATTTGCTAACTCCAGATCTGAAAGTGCCAAGAAACTGGGTTGTTGGGTTTTTTTTAGAATCCTTTTTTTATGGAAACATCCTGGCATATTTAATCAGACCATTGTTTCTCACACCTTCTCCCAAAGGTCAGGTAGAGAAAACCTGCCTTTGATCAGAACATTTCTGTACTTGGTTCTTTGTTGATCAGAGAAGAGTAATATTTTATTGTGGTCTGGAAAGAAAGCGTTCAAATATGTCACACCCACTCGCTCCCTTACTCAGAGGACTCTGCTCCAACTGTATCCGAAGGAATTAGTACAATGGTTCTCGTCAACTGACATTTCAGCTGGCAAACCTGATACCTTTGGCACACTACCGTGGAGGTTTAAAAGGAAGGGGGACCGCCACTTTAGTTGCTTTGTGTGGTGTATTGAAACCTCTGTGAAAATTGTAGGCTGTCACTTCAAATTTCAAGGGTTTTTCATGGTCCTGCCAGCAGGTGAATGTGTTCTGTAGGGAAGAGTCCGATCTGGGCCTAATAGAAGTCAGCCTGCAGCCAACCAGCCTAGAGCAAGGTGAGTTGAGTTGTACCTCTCTGTTTTAGGGAGCCAGCCCGCTTTGTCTCTCTGGTTTGAGGATTCTTGTGTGTTATTGTTGTGACTTCTAAAAAATAAAGTCGTGTTATGTTGTGACCTTCCAGCCAGAATATTTGTTTTTATCTAACATCTACGCTGCTGCTGGGAGTGAGCGTCCCAGTCTGGGTGGACAGACACCCCTCGCTAGCACACTCAGAACAGAGTGTGGCCATTGCGGCACGGGTAGTACCCAAGCCCACCCAGCCCCCTGGGTCCACACACACTTGTGCCGCCATGTCCACACTGCTATTTCTAGCACGCTAGCTCAAAGCTCCCACGTACACATACCCTGTGTATGCGGGGAACACTGCACTTGGTTGATGGCCAGTTGCAGCAGGTCTTGTGCGGCAAAGACGTCACCTGTATGCCCTTCCCCCCTCATCCGCCCACTCTCCCTGATCTCCAGAGCAAGGGCACAAGTGACAGCGGCAGCAGTGCAGAAATTGAAGAGGCAGCAGGCAGGGCCATGAAGAGGAAGGAGAGGAGGAAAGGTAGCACCTTGTTGCTCACGGTAGGGAAGCAGAAAAACCCTTAGGTTTGTTTTTTTTAATGTCATGAAATAATAAAAAGATAAATAGTAAGTCTATGGAGAGTTCATGAGACTGGTCACTTTAGACTTCTAGTGAGTGCTTGTAATGTAACGACTGTGCAAACCAGGCTTAGGAATGAGGGATGAGTCGGCACAGTGTTCTCTCCAGATCGGTGCTGCGTATGAGAGAAACGAAATTTGTAATATTCACCAGCCATTGAGGCCAAAATTTTCAAACTTGGTTGCCTACACTAGATTGCACCCTCAGCAACTTCGCAGATGACACTAAGCTTGGGGGAGAGGTAGATACGCTGGAGGGTAGGGATCGGGTCCAGAGCGACCTAGACAAATTGGAGGATTGGGCTAAAAGAAACCTGATGAGGTTCAACAAGGACAAGTGCAGAGTCCTGCACTTAGGACGGAAGAATCCCATGACAGCTATAGGCTGGGGATCGACTGGCTAAACTGTAGTTCTGCGGAAAAGGACCTGGGGATTACAGTGGATGAGAAGCTGGATCTGAGTCAGCAGCGTGCCCTTGTTGCCAAGAAGGCTAACGGCATATTGGGCTGCATTAGTAGGAGCATTGCCAGCAGATCAAGGGAAGTGATTATTCCCCTCTATTCGGCACTGGTGAGGCCACATCTGGAGTATTTAACTATTCATGGGTCAACCATGGATTAATGAATAATCAGATACATTAGAATAACAAGTAAATTGGATTCTGCTTGAACATATTCTATTAAGTATGGCTACATTCATGGAATAAATTACTCATTTTGAATTATTCACTCAGCTCTAATAGAGAATAATTTTCACCAGAAATGAAGATTAGTTTATTTGGCAGAATTATAAACTGATTGGATGGATGGCAGGCAGTAGATGTGAAATACTTAGATTTTATGAAAGCACTTGATATTGCATTGAAAAATGTATCCAGATTGTATTAGGTGTTAAGCACCATCAACAAAGTCCTGAATTGAGTTAGGAGAGATGTACTCCTAACTGGTATCTAGACATGTACTCTTAGTACCAGATTTAATTAATCTCCTCGTAAATGTTCTGGAAGAAGGTGCAAACAACACACAAATTCACAGACTATGAGGTTGAGAAAAGCTGAGACCACTGATGAGGACAAAAGGGACATGAGGATTGAGAAATGTATCTGGAGAGGAAACAGAATGAAAACGATGAATTAAATTAAATCTTTCAAAGCACAAGGGTCCCCAGTCACTGCCCAAATGCCAATTTCGCAAATGGACTTGCCTCTGCAATATTAGGAATTGGGTAGTAGCCAAACCTGTGGGTAAAATATTTCTTAGAGTGGGCATCCTTGGAGAAATATAGTTCTTAATTGCATTTGACTTTTTAAAATGTGCTTATCCATGCACATGTACCATAAGGTGCTGTGGGCTAAGCCAGCCCCGATTACAAGATGAGCCCTGCCAGAGGGGAAGAATTCCCAATATAAAAGGCACCAGGAATCTGCATGGCAGAGGGCTATGGCTGAGAGAAGTAGCTGGGACTGCCAGGAAACTGGAGCTGGAACTGATGAAAGACTTTGTGTTTGTTTGGGACTTTGGAGTTCTGTTTCTGACAAACTCTGCTGGCAGCTGCCTGGTGAAGACTGAATTAAAAGGCTTGGGGCTGAGAATGCAACTGGAAAAGGGGTGAGTTTTAAAGAAGCCTTAAGTCAAAGGAAAATAGAGTTGGGTGGTGGCCATGGTGCGACAGGCCCTGATTCAACAAAGCATGTGTTTAGCTTTAAGCCCAAGTTTATTCTGCAAAACACTTAGGCCCTGATCCAGCAAAGGACTTAAACATGCCCATAACTTAAAGCATGGAAGTAGCCCCATAGAATTCCATGGGATCAATCACATACCTTAACTTAAGCATGTGCTCAAGTGCTCTCCTGGATCAGGGCCTTTGGTCCCAGTTCTGAAAAGCTCTTAAGCACATGCTTAAGGTCTGTTGATTTCAATGGGACCCAAAAGGTGGATTTCATTACAACATAATGACTTAGGACATGCAAAGAAGATAACAATTCCACTGCAACATGTGTTGATTCTGAACATATTTCTTTCTCTTTAAACATCAGGAAATGTAAGCTGAGATTTTTCAAGTTAGCATTTTTACAATTCATGGTCTCATTAGTCATCATTTTTAATGCACAAAAAAAATAGGTAGGAGGTGTATATGACTTTAGCAGAACTAATCACATAGCGAAGTATTTAGTGTGACTCACGGTGGCAGAATCTTCCCCTTCCTCACTGTAGAAAATGTGCACAAAGGGATTGAGTTGGAAGGAAAAAAAGTGCTACTCTTCCCAGCTCCACTCACAAAACAAGCTCCGCCCACTAGAGACGCACATTTTGCTGCTTTGATTTTAGATTGGTTTTCAGTGACCCGGTGACTGCCTCTTAGCTCATTACTAGCCAATCAGACTGCAAACAAGTTAAGTGCGAATGTAGGAATGTTCTCACTTGGGAGAATTGTTTCTTGTTTGCACTGCGGAGTTTTCAGAGTTTAGTGCTGGGGATTTTCAAACCTGCCTGGGAGATGCAGGTGTACAAGTCCCACTGAAATGAATGGCACCTAATTGCCAAAGTTCCCTGAAGATCTCAGCTTGAAAGTGTATCATCAAGTAGTTTCAAGGCATATAGTGTGTAAATATAGCCAGGAACACAGACTGCTACAAGGAGCATGTACTTCTACAATACACTAGGCAGGAACTTCAAACAAGTATTTATTTTTTTATTTATCTACAGATGAAGAGTGCCTATCCCAGAGTGTTCGATATGTGTATTTCTGTAAACATAATGAACGTAGTAGGTCCCTGATCCTGCACAAGGATCATCTTCTCTGAGCCTTCAGATGAGTCAAGGAGGATGGTTCCTCCACCTGTCACTGGATGGAGTCAAACAGGAGGAATGTCTTCTGAGAACCAAGCCTCTAAAAGGTACCAGAGCTTCCACACAGCTGGCTTTCCGTTGGCCAGGCCAGCTCTCTTTCACCGTAACATGTGACTCATTTATGGCTCTAAGGAAAGCAGTAAATCTAATATATCAGTATTGAGTCTGGGATCACACAACTTCGACTCAGACTCAAAGTTAGACTGCATTATTTATTAGCTATCTGCACTGGCTTCTGTAAGGTGGTCGGCCATGCAGATTCCTTGTTCTGTGTGATTTTTATTTAATAGATAAACTCTAACCTTGATGAGCAGTTTGATTTCTTGAAAGCCTTCTACTGATTCCCCCCGGCTAGTATTCACTGTTATGACTATGCTGTAATGTAAAATGATGGGTTGATGCAAGTGCTTGGTCATGTTAGAATAGAATAAGCAGCTGTATAGCACCGTTCAGCTTTTCAAATAGTAACGAATTCATTCTCACAGCACCCCTGTTCGGCATTTTTTGTGATTTTTTATTTTATTTTACAGTCTGTTGCTTAATCAAATTTTGGTCACTGAGATACAGTGGTGAGGTGTGGCATTGACACTTAGACCAGCTGACACATTAGGCCTGATTCTCATTTACGCTAAATCCCCTTATGTGACACTGGCAGTGTAAAGAAGCCTTAAAGTGGGCATTAATTATATTTACATTAATACTAGAATGGTGTAAATTGGCCTTAGTGTGAACGAGAATAAGGTTTGATAAGAATAGTGCTTGGTTTTTACAGATGCAAGTGGCAAACTATCACTGCAGCAAGTCAAATGACACTTCTCTTTCTAATGGATCTGGGATGAGGCTGTAGGATGATGGATAAGGAAACTGAGAAACGTGTTAAGCAAATGGGCATGATGTTGTGTGGTGGATTTTAAGGGAGTTTGGTTTTTTTAAGTTTGTTGAATCTCCAAAATATTTCCCACGTTTGACCATTAAAACGAGACTTGCTTTGCTTTCAAGGTGCATTCTACATGGTTGCATTGGTCTCCTCAAGACCCTTAAATCTGTTGTAAATACCTGCAGCCCTGATGTCAGAAAGAATAGCATATAGTCCTCTTTCTAAAACCCATGGTCTGTTCAAGTGGATAATTGATTGGACAGCTGACTAAGCACTCTGACCTCTCCAGTATCCAGCAAGATTGATGGCTCTTCCCTTCTTTCCTGGTGAACTGAAGCGTGCAAGCCTACCTTTTGTTGTTGTGGAAACACTGAGTGCTTAGATGGCCCTTTATTTAGGTGGCATCAGTGAGATAACCTGTGAGGCAGGGAAACACAGGGCAGTGGGAAGACAATGGATGAGGATCAAAGCAAACAGGAGGCAAAGTGTTCATAAAGTGGGAAGTGGATGAAGAGGAGGATAGATGACCACAGAAGCAGAAAGTCAATCAAGTGGAGTATTCATTATTTTCCGGCATTGAGTCAGAACTAGACCCGTGTCAATAATAATGGCTGAACCAAAAACTTCATGCTGGTCTAGGAAGGAGGCGCACTGTGTGGATGACAGGCCCCAGCAAGATTTTGTGGTGAGTAAACTAAGAGATCCTCCTTCTTTAAACTTATCAAACGGTGTATCCACCCCATCTTGACATGCTCCTTCTAGCATGTGCTCTCCATACCACCATCCTGTCCACTGGACAATGGAACTCCAATGCTGTGGCAAGAAGAAGTCTCTCTATGCTTTTCACGCAATCAAGGCAATTAGCATTTAGTCACTTGTTTGCTGTTGAGCAGCACACCTCACATTTTATCAAGCAAAACACGATTGCAATTGGGAAGCATCTGATGATGATGATTTTGCACTAATTTTTTTTTAAGGAGAAAGTAGGAGGAAGAAACTGAAAGTGAAGCCTGGGAACAGCTGGCCTCGCATTTGGGTCACCCAGTTATCCAAACCCAGATTTGTAAAGCTAACAACGTGGGTGTCCATAATCCACCGTATACTTCGGATTTCATCTGACGCCCACACGCTGAAACTGCCTCTTTGGGGCATGCGTACCCTGCTTCAGGAAGCAACGCTGAACTTGAGCATCACTTCCCGAGCTGCTCATCTGAACTTGCTGTTACTTGTCCGCACAAAAGGGTCTCAGTGAACTCCACTGAGTAGCTTTAGCACAATGACGTCAGTTTACTATGAGAGGAAGTTCCCGCCTGCTCAAGCATGACTGCAGTCAACAGAAAATCCAGCCACAGGGAGCCTCTATAAAGGATTTGTATTTTTATGGATAGGCGTTAGCAGGCATAGATGTGTGGTGGGAGGACCAGCATATGTCCTGCTATATATTTCCATGCACAAAGCCCTACCACTTTCAGGCAGATTGACCTCTGGTTTAGATTAATAAGGCTGCAAAATCCAGAAAGGAAATTCTGCTCAAGCGAGTACAAACTGTGTGTGTCTCTCTCTGTAGCAGGCTGCATCTGAGCATGAAATGACAGCTGCCTCTACAGCAGGACAGCTGCCTCTCTCCATTTCAGTGTGCACTACAGAGAACATAAGCTGTGCCAGATGCAAGCTGCCTCCACCACGTGCGCTACAATGCCGCATTATTTTGTGTGTCATGCTGCTTCCCGTTTTCGTAGCTATTTTTCCTTTAATTTCCTAGTTATTACTGACCATGTATATTACAATAGTGCACAGGGGCCAACCAGTCCAGGGCCACATTGTGCTACGTTCTGTACAAACATATATAGGGGAGAAGCTTCAGAAGCGCCAAAGGGAATTAGAGGCATAAGTTCTACTGATGTTCCACTGGGTGCCTATCTCTGTTCAGTTCCTTTGAAAATCTCCTTCATTGGAAACAGTGCTCCCTGCCCCAAAGAGCCTACAGTCTAAAAGATACAACATAACAGATGGCCAGGCATACAAATGGGCAGGGAAGGAGTGGTAATAAAAAAATAAATGGAAGTTTTAGCACAGGCTGGCTGTGTGCACAGTTTATTTCATTTTATGTTTCTTCTCTTTTTAAAGAAGAGAACCATAAACAGTAAGAAAAAATGGCTTCCAATACATTTTCAGTAGTCAAGAGCTTCTCATGTCTGTTTTCAGGGTCACACCTGTTGTTAACATATCATCCTGTGTTCAATAAATAACTCTTCTTTAAACTTATTTGCGAGGGGTGGGGAGGGGAGAGGAAGGGGGAAACCCTCTGGCATTGTGTAGTTTTCATTTCCAATCCTGAGAAGATCAGCAGGAGCTTCAGTGTTAAAAGAGCTCTCCATCTCTCTCTGTGCTCAATTCTTTTTATAGAACTAGTAACTTGACACAAAAGTATCTTCGCAGAAAAACCATCACATGTTAATAAGGTCACTTTACGTACGAAGATGAAGGTGATGGGGAAAACTGATGTTTTCAGTTAATTCAGCACCTTTCCTAAGCCAACAAAGACTTGTTTATACTTCCATTGCTTTTTACGCCGTATATTAGTATCAGACCATTAATATGAAGGTGCAAGCCACAAAAAACTTTTTATTTCTACTATAACAGAATGCTAGGCCTAACACACAAGCACACTGCAATGGCTTTTTAAGTCTGCATATGCAACCTTACTCCAGGCTAAAAGTTGACCTTTTCTCGAAAATGTTTTTTTTTAATTGCTAATTCAAAAATGTTCTTTGTATGTAACTAATATAAGGGGAGGGTTTTTTTAAAGGTGCCTAGCAGATTTGGGAGCACAAGTCTCATTGAATTACAGTGAGACTTGTGCTCTTAAACCCCTTAGGCACTTTAGAAAATTTCCCCTTAATTCATAAATAAAATTTAACCATTAAAAGTGCAAATATGTGAGGCGTTTCACACAGAAGGAGTATTGCAGTAGCACACATTTGTGTCCTTGTAACTCAAAAAATACTGCTGTAACAATAGCTGATTATTGACTGGCAGATAAAAAAATTCCCTTTCATATGACACCTATCATGGAAGGCAAAAGTAAGAAAGGACAGAATATCTGGAGCACTTGGCCCATTTGGCATTGGTGAAACAAATGATAGAGGAGAAAGATTCATAGAATTTTGCAAGAAACATGACTTCATTATCAGCAGTGCTTATTCTGAACAAAAAGTGCAAGGTGTATATGAGACTCACTGAGAGGGACATATAAAAACCAAATTGATTTTATCACGATTAACCATAGATACAGAAATAGTGTTAGGAAGGTTAAGGTAATGCCAAGTGCAGATTGTGGATCAGATCATAGATTCGTTTTAATAAGACCAAATATCAAACTGAAAAAGTTACAGAAAGCCAAACACTATCTAGGATGGAACCTTGGAGGTCTGAGGTCTGAATCATGAGATACAAAATCACTACCAAGAAGACGTGATGCAGATCATTAATGCGAACAAAGACCAAGTCACTTGGGAATGTCTGAAAGATGCTATCAAAGAAGCTGCAGATAAATAAGTAGGGAAGAAGTTAATAGCTAAGAAAGTCCCATGGATAACGTCACTGCTGTAATGGACAAAAGAAGGAAAGTAAAGGCACAAAGACCAACAACAGAAAAAAAGGAATACTGAAGATTAAAAATGATAAAGAATAAATGCAGATTAGTAAAGTCTGAATGAATGACTGGATCAGCAATTGGATAAAGCAAACAAACAAAGTGAGATGTATCAAAAGGTAAGTGCCATAAATTATAGAAGAAGGGTAACCCTTAAGGACAAAAATGGACAATATGTGGCAGACCCTAAAGACAAGAAGAACAAGCGATGACAAGAATATACCAATTAGTAAAAGGCCTGATAAACCTCAACTAGAGATCAATCAAGTCAGCCCACCAATAATGGATGAAGAATCATGGCAGCAATAAAAAGACTTTTGAATGGAGAAGCACTGGGATGTGATGAAATACCAGCTGAATTGTTAAAAAAAAAATAGGGGCCAAAGGCTTAAAAGCCCTTTGAGAGGTAATGAAGAATCGGTTTGAGCCAGGAGAATTGCCAGAAGACTTTACAAACTTCATTGTGTTTCCAAATCTCCAAAAAGAACAACACTATGGATTGTCAAGATTACAAACAAACAGCCTATTATCCCATGCCTGTAAGATACTTTTGCAAGTTGTTCAAGACCAAATACAAGGAAGGATTGACAAGGAAATAAGCAAACAACAATACAGCTTCAAATGTGGAAAGGGCATGATAGTCACCATTGTGAACTTGAAGCTTATATTACAAACATCAATTGAAAGAGAGAAAACAGTATACTTGTGTTTTATTGACTCCCAAAAATTATTTGACAAGCACTACCACTTGAAATTGCTCAACATATTATAAACTGTAGGGATTGATGGATATGAACTCCAAGTAATAAAACAATTATACTGAAATCAGAAGGAGACTATAATGGGAGATGAAAATACAGAACAGAGATCAAGAGAGAAGGAGTGAGACAAGTTTGTATAAGTTTGTATAATGTCAGCAGAGGATCATACAGAATGGACTGCCATGGTTGCAAATGTCCAGTAATGGGGATGCCATATAAGATGATGATCATGATTTATTTGTGTAAGCAGTTTCCTTTTATGATCAAACAAAAAATAAAGTTGCTTTCCAGTTTCGTCAAACCAAGAGAGAATAATATTTTATGCAGGTAGCTTTTGAAATTTCATTTAGTTCCAAATCGGGATGAAGTCAATGTTGGAATTTTTCATGAAACAAAATATCCTGAAATTATAAATTTTGACCTCTATATTATACTATAACATTACATAAAAGTCAAAATGATAAAGTCCAAACAAAACATTTTGGCCGTATCAGAACGAAAAGTTTTGGTCATTTCCTGTTGAAAACTTTGACAAAATTGCTACACTTTTATTTTGTTGAATCAGGATTTCCCAGTGGAAGACTGTTCCTGCAGAAAATTCAGTTCTGAAACATGACTGCTTATAGCCTTCCACCACTTTTAAAGTATTTCATATAACAACTCTGGAAATTCTTGTTCTCCATCTAAATGTCTTTGGACATTTGAATCCTCCTAAGTTTGTAGCCTCAATATCCTGTGGCAATGAGTTCCACCAGCTAATTATATGTTGTATGGTGAAATATTTCCTTTTGTCCATTTTGACTTATCCTACCCCTGAAGAAGTAACACTGAAGACCAAAGAGAGGGGCCTTTCCTAAAGATTATCTGAACTGGCCAAAGGAAATAATGGGAATCTTATGGCAGAACCTATTCTTCTGCAATATCTAGACCAAAGAGTTCTGCGTAGGCTTTTCTGAAGCACCCAGAGTCTCTGAATCCTTTTGAAATATTCACCCACCACCAATAAACTATGAAGAAACTTCTATAGTAGAAGTTCAGTTATTATAACCAGTAGTACCTATAGTAATACCTCTATCCAGCAAAGCCCTGAAGCATATATGTAATGTTAAAGCACAAGTGGTCCCATTGACTTCAGTGGGATGAGACGAGTCCCATGCTTAAAGTTACACACGCACTTCACCGTTAGTGTATATTTGTACAACAGAAAATATCCAAGGTACAAAATAGTTAAGTGCAGCTGTTGGAAGCCTGCATGTGAAGGGCATTGTAGAATTAAGAGATACGAGGCCTTTTTCCAATGCAATTCTTTTTCAAGTACACTACGCTGGGGAAGACATTGTTCAGCTGCAGTTTGACATTGTACTGTTTTTGTTGTGATTCAACTGGCCAGTTCATCCTTAAACTATGCAAAACGCTTGTTAGTGGAGGCTGTGAGTGTGCATACTTTGCTTGCCATCTGGTGACCAAGTAAGAGGTAGGGACCTTGCAGAAAACAGCTCCTGCAGGACATTCCGTCAATGTCATTGTCTGGTTCTTTCATGTGCATGCAGCAGTGTAGTTCCTAGGAGTCTGGGCTGTCCTGGGGCTGGTCTGGTCTGTTTCCTGAGTTCTTCTGAGCTGGGCAGGAGGTGTGTCCTGGTCCCTTGCAGTAAACACAGAGGTTCAGCTGTTGTTGACATGCTCTCTCCTCCGGGTTCCGACGTTGGTGACCCAGCCTGACCTGCATGGGTTCAGAACTCAGTTGTACAGGTCTCAATGTGGAGGGTGGGCATGGGGGTGTTGAGCCAACTCTCCTTTCCTCCTTCTGTTCATGAAGACAAGAGTCAGTGCACAGGGCGAAGTCAATAAATATGGCTAGATGGGGGGGGTTTTGACCCGGGCTAGTTCGTCTTGTAGCTCAACATTGAGCCCCCACCAGAACGGGTAAAGTTGGGCTGCCTCATTCCATTCAGCATCAACCACGAGCCGTCGGAAATGTGCGGCATAGGAGGTGGCTGGCTCTTGCCCCTGGCAAAGCTTCCAGAAGGCAGCCTCTGTCGAGTGGATGCGGTGTGGGTCATTGAAGATTGTCATGAAGGCATCCCAGTTGGAGAGCACAGGGCTGCTCTGCTCCAACAGTGGGGGAGACCCAATTGAACGCTTCGCTGGAGAGCAGGCTGAGTGCTAGTCCCACCTCAGTCTGGTCTGTGGGGTACACTAAGGGGTGGAGCAGGAAGAGCAGCCGGCATTGGTTTAGGAAACCTCAGAATTTCCAATCATCCAGCTGGGCAGTGGCACTGCAGGGGGTAGTGCAGGTGATGCACAGTCTATTTGGACACGTAGTGTCGCAGCTTTTCCCTGTGAGCGTGTGAGCTGCCTGCATAGGGGCTGGGCCTCGGCAGTGACCTGTGCCATCTGAGCCTGCAACCGGTCTATTTGTTCACGCAGGGCCTGTGCTTCGGGTCCACACTGTGTAGCATGGTTCTCCGCCTGCAGACAGGTGACCTTAGGGAGCCACTGGTTGGAGGACAGCCCGTCCCTTCTATCATCTGTGGAGGGGTTGGATGGATTGAGGAGGATGCAGATAGTCTGAGCAAACTGTCCTGACAGGGACAAGAGTAGTCAGACCGAGTGGTCGTAGCAGGAGTCGGGCTGAGTCAGGTACTGGGGTCAGAGTCTGAGAGGTGCCTTTTGGGTGAATTGACAGTTAGGCGTCAGGAGGCAGGCAGAGGCAGGTTACCAGGAGATTGGGGACAGGCACCACATTACAGATAGCAATTGAATAACAAAGCTGAGGACAAACCAGGGTCAGAAACCAGAGTCTAGGGTCTATCACAAGCAGAGTCTAGAGCAGAGACAGACAGGCAGTCTGTGTTCTTGATCAGACAGCTCCCCTTCATGGCTTCCTGGTTTATATACTGGTATCAGCCAATCAGGTGGCTGTGAGGGGCTGCCACTCTGGTCCTGCTGGGCAGAACTTCCTGCCAAGCCCAGCCTCACAAGGTCCTCCCATGGGAGCCCAGCCTAAGCCTCCGGTGATGATGCAGAAGTGTCAGCAGCCCAGAGCCCCCCTGAATCCAGCTTTCAGCCCTGCAGGTTCTAACACTGGCTGTTTCTAAACCTTGGTTTTCATTCTTGGCAGTCATCACATTAGCTAGAGAACACCATTAATCTGCTTCCACTTTATATAAACGACTCTGTGTAACAAGAAGAAAAAGTGAAGGGTATTCTGGGAATTCTGTTCTCTTTCCCATAGCCTTCTTCCCCATCACAAAATTAACTGCCCTCTGGCACCAGCAATCAGCACGCCTGGCGTGAGTCTTTCCGCAAATGGTGTGGAGGTCAACCTGCCGCTAAATCGCTGCAGTTGTGAATCAGTGCCAAACATCTCTTTGCTCATTTGCAATGACGTGTCTCCACCGGTTGCACTTCTTTTAAATACAGTCCAAAGACCAAATAGGAAAGCCTTGTTCTGTCAGATGAGGATATGATGGAGGAAGAGACAGGGGTTGGTGAATAATCTAAAGGGGGCTCAGCAAACCTTTAAGTTACTGTTATTTCTTTCTATTACAGTAGTGCCTAGAGCTGCCAAAAGAGATCAGGGCCTCCTTGTGCTAGGTTCTGTACATGCAGGTAGTGAGAGGCAGTCCCTGCCCCAAACTGCTTACACTCTGAAGAGACAAGACAGATGAAGGGTGGGAGGAAGGATTGTTACGGGGCACTGAAATGCAGAGGAAGTAAACGATTTGCTTGAGGTCACACAAGGCATCTGTGGCAGCACTGGGAACTGAATACAGATTTTCTCTCTAGACGTGCTTTACACAGGTCAGATCCAGGGCTGATTGAAGGCAGTGGGAATCTTTCCATTGACTTCAGCAAGTTTTTGATCAGGCCCCATCTGAGGAACTCAAAACACTTTCCAAAGAAAGGAAATATTAGAGGGGTAGGCAACCTATGGTACACGTGACAAAGGCACTGACACTGCCCAGGTCCTGGCCACCGGTCCAGAGGCTCCGCTGCTGGCCTGGGGTACCAGCCGATGGCCCCCTGCCAGCTGGGGTTCCGTCTGCCGGCCCTGCTCAGCCCGCTGCCAGCCCTGGGTCCCAGCCACCGGTCCGGGGGGCTCTGCTGCTGGCCTGGGGTCCTGGCCACAGGCCCGGGGCTCTGCAGACACCCCCAGCTGTGGTCCACTGGCCCCAGCCTAGGGCAGTGCGGGGTGCAGACAGCGGCAAGAGGGTGCACAGCTCAGCACCCCCAACTTAAAAATTGTTCCAGCACCACTGTAGTGGGATATTTTAGAGTCCTGATTTGCTGCTTACATCACTCTCACGCCACGTGGAACACCGCACTGCGTTTGACATTGAGATTAGAAAGTACATGCAAGAACTGGAATCAGAATTTTCTGACAGGTTTCAGAGTAACAGCCGTGTTAGTCTGTATTCGCAAAAAGAAAAGGAGTACTTGTGGCACCTTAGAGACTAACCAATTTATTTGAGCATGAGCTTTCGTGAGCTACAGCTCACTTCATCGGATGCATACTGTGGAAACTGCAGAAGACATTATATACACAGAGACCATGAAACAATACCTCCTCCCACCCCACTCTCCTGCTGGTAATAGCTTATCTAAAGTGATCATCAAGTTGGGCCATTTCCAGCACAAATCCAGGTTTTCTCACCCTCTGCCCCCCCCCCCCCACAAACTCACCCTTTTGCTGGTAATAGCCCATCCAAAGTGACCACTCTCTTCACAATGTGTATGATAATCAAGGTGGGCCATTTCCTGCACAAATCCAGGTTCTCTCACCCCCTCACCCCCCTCCAAAAACCACACACACAAACTCACTCTCCTGCTGGTAATAGCCTATCGAAAGTGACCACTCTCCTTACAACGTGCATGAAAATCAAGGTGGGCCTGACAGATTTCCAGCGATTTGGCCCAGTGCTTTCTTTTCTAATTAAACTTGAAAAGTTCAATGAAAGCAACTTGGATTTATCTGTATTTCAGTGGATAGGTGTTGAAGATTTCGAAATGCAGCTCATTCAGTTAAAAAGCTCAGAATTGTGGGCATCAAAGTTTGAAGATCTGCGGAGTGCACTTGAAGCTACTGAGAGAAATCATGGGCATCTATTCTGACCTGCTGGACGTCCCTGCCAGTGAAATTTAACTGTTTGAAGAAAATTGCGTTTGCAATGCTTTCAGCATTTCGATCCACATACCTTTGTGAACAGGTATTTTCACACATGATATCTGTCCTCTGTCCCTCTCGGAGCCGGTTAACAACTGATCGCTCAGAAGCCTGTGTGCAGCTTAAAGTATCCAAATACCTGCCAGACGTTGGAAAACTCAGCAAGGAAAAGCAAAGGCAAGGATCACACTAAACTGATAAGATCTGCATTTTAATTTAATTTTAAATGAAGCTTCTTAAACATTTTAAAAACCTTATTTACTTTACATACAACAATAGTTTAGTTATGTATTATAGACTTAGAGAAAGAGACCTTCTAAAAACGTTAATATGTATGACTGGCAGGCGAAACCTTAAATTAGAGGGAATGAATGAAGACTCAGCACCCCACTTCTGCAAGGTTGCTGACCCCTGGAATATTATTATCCCCAAAGGCTTGGAGGATAAAGCACAATTTTTAAAAGGGCACCCAAAATATGGCACTTAAAATTGGGGTCCACTTTTAATATTTGTGCTTAAGTGACTGGTGCAAGGTCACACAGGAAGTTTTTGTCAACACCAGGAAAACAAACCGGGGCTCTAGGCTGCCATTCCTTTACCTTACTATATACAGTGGTTCGCTGGACCCGGTTTGCACCGGTTCGCTGGAACCGGTTGTTAAATTTAGAAGCCTTTTAGAACCGGTCGTTCTGCGAGGCACAACCAGTTCTAAAAGGGCTTCTAAATTTAACCAGCCAAAAGTGGCACCTTAGGCGCCGACTCCATGGGTGCTCTGGGGCTGGAGCAGCCACGGGGAAAATTTGATGGGTGCAGAGCCCCCACCGGCAACTCCCCTACCAGTCCCCGGCCCCAGCTCACCTCCGCTCCGCCTCCGCCCTTGAGTTATGCTCTGCCCCGCGAATCAGCTGTTTGCGCGGGAAGCCGGGGCGGGCTGAGAAGCAGGCGGCGGCTTCGCACTCAGGCCCAGGGAGACGGAGGTGAGCTGGGGCCGCGGGGGCGCGAGGAGGGCCACCCGCGCTGCAGCAGGTAACCCGGGGGGGGGGCGCAGGGGAACCGCTCCCCACCCCAGCTCACCTCCGCCTCCCTGGGCCTGAGCGCAAAGCCGCCGCCTGCTTCTCAGCCCTCCCAGGCTTCCTGCTGAACAGCTGATTCGCGGGAAGCCACGGGGGGGGGTGCGAAGCAGAGCAGCGCTTTCAGGGGAGGAGCTGGAGGCGGAGCGGGGGTGAGCTGGGGCTGGGCAGGGGGCGGGGAGCTGCCGTTGGGGGCTCTGCACCCATCAAATTTTCCCTGTGGGTGCTCCAGGGTTGGAGCACCCACGGAGTCGGCACCTAAGGCTCCACTTTTGATGTGATCAGTGGGTGGAGCGGCTGCTCTCCCTGCTCCCCCCCAGCTAGGCCACCCCACCCCTAGGAGCCAGAGGGACCTGCCGGATGCTTCCTGGGAGCCGTCCCACGTAAGCACCGCCGGGACTCCCCACCTCGCCCCCCGGCAGGTCCCTCTGGCTCTTGGGGGCGGGGTGGGGTGGGCACCCACTATGGTGGCCCACGAGACCCTCCTGCCCGGTTCCAGGGGCAGTCAGGGGACAGGGGAGGCAGGTGGATGGGGCAGGAGTCCCAGGGGGCGGGGACGGGCCACGACCCCCTCGTGGGGTGAGGAGGGAACCGGTTGTTAAGATTTTGGCAGCTCATCACTGACTATATATATATCCTTCCTCCCCTGGTTGGAAACAACCAGAAACACAAAGCAAATAGAAGGATCCAATTGATGAGGTACTGCTGAGAACTTTGAAATGACATGTCTGATCAATTCTTTTGGTATGAAGAATAATCTCTCTAACCTTGGTTTCGTTATGCTGATTTGCTGATGTAAATCATTTTCAGTAATCAAATGGCGTGGAACAAAGACATGACGAGAGCGAATGGCTGGAAGTTGAAGTTAGAAACATTCAAATTGGAAATAAAATGCAACTTGCCAACCCTCCGGATCACTAATCATTAGAACAGCTAGTCAAGGAACATGGTAAATTTATTATCTGGAGCACTTTTTGGGTGTCTTCTTGATATACCTTATCAGGGCCTGATTTCCTGAAAGTGCTGAGTACCGCCACCCACTCTCAGAGAATCAGGCCCGTTTATGTGGTCTCAAGTTGGGCACCCAAAGTCAGTTTAGAAAATGCAGTTCTAAATTGAGATGAGATGTCTTTCTAAAAGATATGCTCTAATTCAACCACAAATTACCTGGCCCAGTAGTACTCACTCACGTAGGAGAGAAGAATAATTCCTTCCACTGCTGGAATTGCTGCATGGAGTGTAATAGCCTACATTATACAGGAGATCAGACGATGATGAAATCTATGAACAGAGCTTCTAGGGTGGCACATGAGTCTGTTGATCAACTAACATGAAGGGTGTCTTAGGCTCTCACAGATGAGTGTCCTGCCATCCATGACAGTTGCTGCTAATTACCTTGATCTTGCCTTCCTTCCCATTCTGGCAGCAGGCCCATTAAGCATGGTCCTCATGGGAGATGAGATGGTTTTATGGTAAGACCTAAGCAGATCTTGTGCTGGTGGACAGAGGGGAATTCTAGCTCTTAGCATACTGATGATAAAATTGGGCCGGTCATTTTAATTCTGCACTTGAGGTGCTCTCAGTAGCCATATGCTGAAATGATAAATACAGCCGTTCCTGTCAACAACCAGCCGTCTGAAAGACACAGTATGACAGAGTCTTCAGACTGACTGATGGTAAAATATAGACCACCGGGATCTAATTTGGATATGGATAGAGCCCTTTTTAATGTTTTTAATAAAGTAAATACTAATGGAAACTGTGTGATCATGGGAGACTTTAACTTCCCAGATGTAGACTGGAGGACGAGTGCTAGTAATAATAATAGGGCTCAGATTTTCCTAGATGCGATAGCTGATGGATTCCTTCATCAAGTAGTTGATGAACCAACTAGAGGGGATGCCATTTTAGATTTGGTTTTGGTGAGTAGTGAGACATGGTTGTAGGGGATAATCTTGGCTCAAGTGATCATGAGCTAATTCAGTTCAAACTGAACGGAAGGATTAATAAAAATAAATCTGCAGCTAGGGTTTTTGACTTCAAAAGGGCTGACTTTCAAAAATTAAGGAAATTAGTTAGGGAAGTGGATTGGACTGAAGAATGTATGGATCTAAAGGTAGAGGAGGCCTGGGATTATTTTAAATCAAAGCTGTAGAAGCTATCGGAAGCCTGCATCCCAAGTAAGGGGGAAAAATTCATAGGCAGGAGTTGTAGACCAAGCTGGATGAGCAAGCATCTCAGAGAGGTGATTAAGAAAAAGCAGACAGCATATAGGGAGTGGAAGAAGGGAGCAATCAGCAAGGAAAGCTACCTTATTGAGGTCAAAACATGTAGGGATAAAGTGAGACAGGCTAAAAGTCAAGTAGAGTTGGACCTTGCAAAGGGAATTAAAACCAATAGTAAAAGGTTCTATAGTCATATAAATAAGAAGAAAACAAAGAAAGAAGTGGGACCGCTAAACACTGGGGATGGAGTGGAGGTCAGGATAATCTAGGCATGGCCCAATATCTAAACAAATACTTTGCCTCAGTCTTTAATAAGACTAAAGAGGATCTTAGGGATAATGGTAGCATGACAAATGGGAATGAGGATATGGAGGTAGACATTATCATATTTGAGGTAGAAGCGAAACTCAAACAGCTTAATGGGACTAAATCGGGGGGCCCAGATAATCTTCATCCAAGAATATTAAAGGAATTGGCACAGGAAATTGCAAGCCCATTAGCAAGAATTTTTAATGAATCTGTAAACTCAGGGGTTGTACCGTATGATTGGAGAATTGCTAACATAGTTCCTATTTTTCAGAAAGGGAAAAAAGTGATCTGGGTAATTATAGGCCTGTTAGTTTGACATCTGTAGTATGCAAGGTCTTGGAAAAAATTTTGAAGGAGAAGGTAGTTAAGGACATTGAAGTCAATGGTAAATGGGACAAAATACAACATGGTTTTACAAAAGGTAGATCATGCCAAACCAACCTGATCTCCTTTTTTGAGAAAGTAACAGATTTTTTAGACAAAGGAAACGCAGTGGATCTAATTTACCTAGATTTTAGTAAGGCATTTGATACCGTGCCACATGGGGAATTATTAGTTAAATTGGATAAGATGGGGATCAATATGAAAATTGAAAGGTGGATAAGGAATTGGTTAAAGGGGAGACTACAATGGGTCCTACTGAAAGGTGAACTGTCAGGCTGGAGGGAGGTTACCAGTGGAGTTCCTCAGGGATCGGTTTTGGGACCAGTCTTATTTAATCTTTTTATTACTGACCTTGGCACAAAAAGTGGGAGTGTGCTAATAAAGTTTGTGGATGATACAAAGCTGGGAGGTATTGTCAATTTAGAGAAGGATAGGGATACCCTACAGGAGGATCTGGATGACCTTGTAAACTGGAGTAATAGTAATAGGATGAAATTTAATAGTGAGAAGTATAAGGTCATGCATTTAGGGATTAATAACAAGAATTTTAGTTATAACCTAGGGACGCATCAATTAGAAGTAATGGAGGAGGAAAAGGACCTTGGAATATTGGTTGATCATAGGATGACTATGAGCCGCCAATGTGATATGGCTGTGAAAAAAGCTAATGCGGTCTTCGGATGCATCAGGAGAGGTATTTCCAGAAGGGATAAGGAGGTTTTAGTACCGTTATACAAGGCACTGGTGAGACCTCACCTGGAATACTGTGTGCAGTTCTGGTCTCCCATGTTTAAGAAGGATGAATTCAAACTGGAACAGGTACAGAGAAGGGATACTAGGATGATCCGAGGAATGGAAAACTTGTCTTATGAAAGGAGACTCAGGGAGCTTGGCTTGTTTAGCCTAACTAAAAGAAGGTTGAGGGGAGATATGATTGCTCTCTATAAATATATCAGAGGGATAAATACTGGAGAGGGAGAGGAATTATTTAAGCTCAGTACCAATGTGGACACAAGAACAAATGGATATAAACTGGCCACTAGGAAATTTAGACTAGAAATTAGACAAAGGTTTTTAACCATCAGAGGAGTGAAGTTTTGGAATAGCCTTCCGAGGGAAGCAGTGGGGGCAAAAGATCTATCTGGCTTAAGATTAAACTCGATAAGTTTATGGAGGAGATGGTATGATGGGATAACATGGTTTTGGTAATTAAATATTCATGGTAAATAGGCCCAATGGCCTGTGATGGGCTAGTAGATGGGGTGAGAGCCGAGTTACCCAGGAAAGAATTTTCTGTAGGATCTGGCTGATGAATCTTGCCCATATGCTCAGGGTTTAGCTGATCGCCATATTTGGGGTCGGGAAGGAATTTTCCTCCAGGGCAGATTGGAAGAGGCCCTGGAGGTTTTTCGCCTTCCTCTGTAGCATGGGGCACGGGTCACTTGCTGGAGGATTCTCTGCTCCTTGAAGTCTTTAAACTACGATTTGAGGACTTCAATAGCACAGCTATAGGTGTGAGGTTTTTTGTAGGAGTGGTGGGTGAAATTCTGTGGCCTGCGTTGTGCAGGAGGTCAGACTAGATGATCCTAATAGTCCCTTCTGACCTAAATATCTATGAGTCTATGAATCTATGAACCTTAATGAATCAGCATGTGGAGCCTGGGGCTGCAATAACTCCACTGACAAATATAAGTACATGTTGCATAAAAAATACTTTCCAGGCTCTGGGAGGAGTGTGTCTTGATTGGTTGCTTACTAATCCAACCTGTGTTATTCATATAATACCATTAGCATGATTTGGAGATGATTAACTTGATTTTTGAATTACTGACTTACTCCCATTGCCTGTCATACATTTTACAATGTAAAAAGGAAAGGAGGACTAGTGGCACCTTAGAGACTAACCAATTTATTTGAGCACAAGCTTTCGTGAGCTACAGCTCACTTCATCGGATCCATTCACTGTATTTTCCACTGAATGCATCCGATGAAGTGAGCTGTAGCTCACGAAAACTTATGCTCAAATAAATTGGTTAGTCTCTAAGGTGCCACAAGTCCTCCTTTTCTTTTTGCGAATACAGACTTACACGGCTGCTACTCTGAAACCTGTGATGTAATGGAGACCATGGTGAAGTTCACGTTTCTGTCTATCAAGAGATGGATGTATAGCATTTTCCAGCATGGTCTCGAAACTCCCCTTATGACTGATGAACTAGTTTTGATTACATTTTAGCAACCTATATTAACAACACACATACACAAACCCAAATGTTAAAGGAACATTAAGGTTGCAAAGTCAAGCACTCAGAAGTTAAGAAATGGCAGTATTAAGGTTTCCTATGCCAGCGGCTCTCAACCTTCCAGGTGACTGTCCCCTTTCAGGAGTCTGATGTGTCTGGCATACCCCCAAGTTTCAGCTCACTTAAAAACTACAAAATCAGACATAAAAGTGCAGAGGTGTCACAGCACGCTATTACTGACAAACGGCTGACTCTCTCATTTTTACCATATAGTTATAAAATAAATCAGTTGGAATATAAATATAGGACCTGCCTTGCAGTGTCTAGTACATAGAGCAGTGTAAACAAGTCACTGTCTGTATGAATATGTAGTTGGTACTGACTTCGCCAGCGCTTTTTATGTAACCTGTTGTAAAACTAGGCAAATATCTAAATGAGTTGATGTGCCCCCTGGAAGACCTCTGAGTACCCCCGGGTACCCGTAGCCCTGTTTGAGAACTACAGCCCTATGCAACCCTACTTCTGCTGCCTTGTGCGTTTGCACTAGACTTTAATTACACAATCACATAGTATTTTTTTTTTGCAGGACCTTGCCTCATTCAGTGTCACTCCTGAACATCAGGCAGACTCTTTAGGTGCATGAATATGGGGTCTAATTTTATCTACCCAAGTTTGAAAAATGTGATGATGTTTTCCCAGCTGGGAATATTAAGGGTTTGTCCTAGTTCAGGCTGCCTAGGTTTGCCAGTGGTGTCTGGTTCACATTGATTAGAGAGGGGAAGATAAGCCTGAAAAACAGGGGATTCAGGCAGCTTGACTTTGGGCATAAAAATGGACTTCACTCGGCTGATGTCATTTAAAGGGCGTAGACAAGGTTCTGTCCTCAGGTAAACAGATCTGCTTGCTCTTCAAATCAAAGGTTAGCTCTAATGAGCCAAGGACAGTGTTAATGCAAGATATAGCAGAAGATATACAAGGAAAATAAACTGTGGAATCCTGTGCTCTAGCCATGGCTCACAGAGAGGGACATAGCACTTATTCTACGATACTTCTTCCCCCAAAATGGTAACGAAAACATTAATGTTGATTTTCTTTATTTGACGTGTTTTAGAGGAAGTTGTAGTATTTTTGCTTAAGTATTAAAAGTTCTGCATGCCTTCAGCTAATCAAAATCCAGGAACCATGATGCACTGTAGAATGTTGGAAATGGAAGCGATTTGTTAAACCAATTAAAATTCAGGATTTAAAAAAATACTTTGATTATCGCTTAGCTGCAGGAAAGAGAATGCAAAATTTCACATAAGGCCTGAGCCGGGGTGTACTGCAGTCAAGGGAAAGACTCCCATTGACTTCCTAGGCTTTCGATTGGGTCCACAGTCAGGTGCACAAAATAGTCAGTGATATAAATTCTACATGGGTCTGCTACAGAAGCAGACAGAATGGGTTTAATCAGAGATTGTTTATTTTAAAACTAAAAATGAGAAAGGGAAGAGCTGATGTTGCATGGATTATATTGTAGAGATCCTCTGCCCAGATACTGAGCTCCTCTCCGCAATGGACATGCAAGTGATCAGGGAGCAAGTTACACTTCCCTGATTCTCATGGTGCATTTGTGTCAGCCTGGTCCCATTATTGTAAGTTAGCGCCCCTAGGCTGCTCTAACTCATGCCAGCCAGCAAAGACCCCTATGGAACCATGCATCAGCTTAGAATTGGTGAAGTTTTGATGCACTTTGCCCTACTCCTTCCCACTTACAACACCCCTCCCCCACAATGTACTTCTTCCTACTCCAGTGGTGTTGGAGGCAATTGGCATAGGAGCCAGCTATTCCACTTTATGCCACATCCCAGAGCTTCCCTGCACGGGGGTATTCTCAGTTAGACAGTGAGGACTGAGTTTCATTGCTGGAGCAACACAAAGTTCCTGGAAGAGCAGGAGAGACTCTGGCCTTCTTCTCTATTCTCAGGACAAAGTTAGCAAGGCTCCCAAAGCCCATCAAATCATTTCACCCTTCTTCTGTTGACCTACCACCTTGAATTACAGAGTAAACATTTTCAGCAGAAATGCCTTATCCTGGCGTGGGAGATACAGAGTTAGCTGCCAGAGTGTTCTTTTAGACATTCTCTCTCAGAGTTAAACAGAGCAAAACAAGGATTTTCCCCTAAACAAGTATCAGTTTGCAAAGGGAACAAAACATGCTCCCAGCAGCTAAAAGGCAAAGGTTTAAAGGGCACATGTAACAAGCCAATCACAAAGATACACTGGTGACAGCCAGCTCTTTGATCTACTTACCAAGCCCAGACAAAACTGTTGGCCTGATGCCCACTTTGTAGCCAACATAGGAGCCTAGATAAAAATGCCAGTAGCAGAATTAGGTTCCATCGGCATCAGACAGAAGGGATGTCCGTTGGCAAGGAGAAGTATTTTGCTGAAGCAGCAGGGCTTGTTACTTTGCCCTCAGCTGTGTTAAGATGCGGCATGTTCTCAGTCTGACTGTCCTCAGCCCGGCTCCTAGAGAGCAGGAGAGACCAGCAAGGCGTTTTTCACCCACAGCTGGCCAGGGTATTGCATTCTTTCCTCCTAGCTGCGGATCTAGAGACTGTTGTCCATGCCTTCACACCTTCAGTTTAGAGTAATGTGTTATGCTCAGCTGGCTTGATTTAGGGCTCCCCAGAAGCTGCAGCTAGTATAGAATGCTGCAGGACACTTTCTAAGGAGGCACGCGATTCTGAGGCTGCTGCCAAGCTCATTTCCAGGGGCAATTCAAAGGTCTTCTGTAAAGTCGCAGCATTTGAAATGAATGAGGACACTTTGGCTTTTAGTGCAGGTTGAACTCTGGGCATCTGGAATCAGGGTGCTCTTCAGCAGAGGGCACTTGGCTGTGAACATACATACGAACATAAGAACGGCCATACTGGGTCAGACCGAAAGTCCATCCAGCCCAGTATCCTGTCTTCTGACAGTGGCCAATGCCAGGTGCTTCAGAGGGAATGAACAGAACAAGTAATTATCAAGTGATCCATCCACTGTGGAATTAACTACTGACAGATCCGCCAGGACCTTTTTGTAACATTTGTCTAGGTTGTCAGGCCTGTAAAGTCTCATTGAGTTGAAATAAATCAGATTTAGTGTGTCCTTTCAGAAAGCAGTTGAGATGAAATGATGGAAAGCTCTCTTCCCTAGCTGGGGGAAATGTTCTTCCTCAGTTACGTGTAGTATGAAGGGTGCCCAGGTACCATAGCAATGGGCATCTTAGAAATAGGTTTAATAAATAAAAAAGTACCTAATCCAGTAACACTGAAGTAGTGTCCTCTGGAATGGAGGGCAGTCATGAAGTGGCACAGAGTATAGTGCACAGCTGTGTTTCTGTGGGTGTGTGCGCCTGTAGGAGTTTTGTGGGAAAACACCTACTCTCACAAGAAAGGCCACAGGATATTTACCGTCCTTAGAGCAAACACCAGACCTTGATTTGCAATGTCTCACCTGAATGATCCACACTTAGTAACCTGCAGGGGAAACAATTTGTCTCCTTTGGAATGATGAAATGCTGAATCTGCCCTGCTGAAACTTGAAACATGTGGATATGAGCTTCATATTTCTACAGTGGTTGTATAGAGACAACAAGGCTTATTACTCCATTTGGGTATCAGAAAGGTACTTGGCAAGAGTGTTCCACAGAAATAGCAGAATGGCATACCAGTAAAGTTAGGGGTGTGGTATTTTAAATAGACTGATATCCGGTAAACATCCAGTAACACTCCATAAATAAAGCCACTTCACTGATCATTCTGCAGCTTTTACTCTAGTTAGTTCAATAAAGGGTGAAATGCTGGTCCCATTGAAGGCAATGGGCATTTTGTCATTAACAGGACTTCACCCAAAGCCTCTATTTTGCTTGATGCAAAGGAAACAATTGTCAATTCCTGAATGAGGTAGCAATATTACGTGCATAGTAGATTGGTCCAATGCTATGGGCTATTTCATTGGCTCCACTTTCTGTACTAAGGAATTCAGTCACTGATTCTTTTTGCACTTCTGAAAGTCATACATTATGTATAAAGCTTTGATTCTTCCTTCTGCAAGCAATGGGCTAGCTGAGAAAATTAAATATTGCACACTTGGGACTCAGATGTTCAATTTTTCTTAACGTCTTTCTTGGTTCAAATGCAGTGCTTCTTTGTCTCCCTTTTACCGCCCCTCCCCACCCTTTTAGAAATTGATGACAAAGGCTTAGGGTCCGGACACCTTTTATTCCCCAGACTCCCATGGAAGGCAGTGGGAGTTGGGGGGCGGGGGTGGCTCATGCCAGGATTACAGCATCAGGCTCTAAATTCAGTTATGCACAAATGTTGGAATGCTCAGTTATCTGGGGCCTGATTGTAGAAGGCTTTTTCGTGATGAGCAGTCCCAGGGATGGCAGTGGGAACACGTAAGTAATATGCAGTGTAGGTGAGGGGTTGCAGAATTTAGACCGTAATGTATGTGCATACACTGAAGTGTTTCTCCCATGTTCCTGTGCAGAGTGATCACTATTAAAATCAGCGTGTGCCCACAGACATCACAGAGGGGGAGCTGAGATTCTGCAGTGAGTCTCCATTGTGAGAACAGAGAAGTCCTGCAGTGACTTGGATACCACTCTGTGGCAGCTGCGGGTAAATGTTGGCATTTTAAACTGGGATTTTTGAAAGGGCCTAAAGGGATTCCCTTTGAAATTGAGTGGGAGTCAGTCACCTAGCTCCCTTACTCCTCTGAAAATTTCAGCCATAATGGTGAACCTCGTGCTAGCCAAAGAAATCAAGAGTCAGTGAAAAACCACTCAGACACCATTACCCTGTTATGGAGAGGACTCCGTTGTGCAAGGTGTTGTAGAAACATGGTTGCATGAATCCATTGTGTAGATTGTTGTTGTGGAGAATCAGTGTGTCAGCTCTGTGACAACTGGGAGCTCAGTAATGCTGGGGCAATTCTTAGCTGGCCAAATCCATGTGTTTTCCAGCCCCTGTGTGTCAGCAGCATGTCACTGAGAACTGGACTCATGTAATCAAAAAATCCCTGGTCATGAAAGAAGTAACTTGTTAATAATCTCTCATACCAGCTCATACTGAGATCAGAAAGACAGAAATGCTGTACAGTCTGCTCTGGATGATGTGTACTCGCTGAGTGCAGATATTTTTTGGGCGCACAGAAAGAGAGGAAGTAGCTAACATAATGTTTGTTTTCCAAAGGCCTTTTTTTTAAACACGAGTCATAAGTGGAGTTTATAAACTGATTCACACTGACTGGGTCTGGATATAGGGCAGAGAGTCCATCCTACGGTAATGGGCCCTAGCACACAGCAATCTTATCTGGTATCCCAAAACTATTGTCAAATCACAGCTATTACGGTATAATAGATGAATGAGGCAGAATATTCCCATTTCACAGACGGGGAAACCTCAGGCAGTGTGTTGAAAGGGCCCCTCCAAGGTCATAGCACAAGACAGCGTCAGAGGCAGGATCAGAACTTAAGAGTATTAGGACTCTGAAGCACGTGTGCACTCCTGTAGACTGCACTGCCTCTTCTGAAGGAAAATGCTTTAGAAAAATGAACCTCTGTAGCTGCCACTGTTGTCAGTTGGAGCGGGAGAGACTTTGGAGGACGATTTCCTGGCTCCTGCCATTAGAGGTCCTGCCACCCTTCAGCTGATAGGCCTGTGCCTGCACATTCCCAGCATTCCAACCGGCATCTGGAAAGGAAAGGAAAGGAAAGGAAAGGAAAGGAAAGGAAAGGAAAGCTTTTACAGCTTTGCTAGAGGAAAAGGAAGCCCCCCCAAATGTCATCCCCACTGAGTGTGTGTGAGACATAGCTCTTGCAAGTCTCCCTACTGCATGAGAGTGATTGTATGACCTGTGGGTTCCCCCACGCCCTCATCATGACGCTGCTGCAAGAATAGACTGGAAGCACAAATTCACTTTTGTCTGACTGCATGGTGACTTCAGTGCCAATCATCTGTCACACTGGCTCTGCTGAGGTGTTGCACCCCTGCGGCTTTTTTTGACAGCAGTCTGTGATACAGGAAAAAACCCAGGCAGAAAATGTATATGATACTCAGCTGGTGGTAATCTGCACAGCTCTGACTGCTGATGTATGCCAGATGAAAAACTAACCTTGTTTGATTCCTGCTCGAGTTTTTCTTTCATGCTTTACATGGAGCATATGAGCTATGGATTGGTATTATTTTATTTTATAATTGTATTATTATTCAGTAGAAGCTTGAGAACTTATTGTCCATGTTCTAAATGCACTGTATGTAAATGAAAAGGAGGACCTGTGGCACCTTAGAGACTAACCAAGTTATTTGAGCATGAGCTTTCGTGAGCTACAGCTCACTTCATCAAATGCATACTGTGGAAAATACAGAAGATAACATCTTTTCCTAACCTCCCCTCACCCCCAGAGGTTCTTGTTAAACCCTGGATTTGTGCTGGAAATGGCCCACCTTGATTATCATACACATTGTAAGGAGAGTGATCACTTTAGATAAGCTATTACCAGCAGGAGAGTGGGGTGGGGGGAGAGAAAACCTTTTGTAGTGGTAAACACCCATTTTTTCATGCTTTGTGTGTATAAAAAGATCTTCTATACTTTCCACAGTATGCATCCGATGAAATGAGCTGTAGCTCATGAAAGCTTATGCTCAAATAAATTGGTTAGTCTCTAAGGTGCCACAAGTACTCCTTTTCTTTTTGCGAATACAGTCTAACACGGCTGTTACTCTGAAACCTGTCACTTAAGATGAGCTATTACCAGCAGGAGAGCGGGGGGGGGGGAGAAAACCTTTTGTAGTGATAATCAAGGTGGGCCATTTCCAGCAGTTGACAAGAACGTCTGAGGAACTGTGCGGGGTTGGGGGGGAATAAACATGGGGAAATCGTTTTACTTTGTGTAATGACCCATCCACTCCCAGTCTCTATTCAAGCCTAAGTTAATTGTATCCAGTTTGCAAATTAATTCCAATTCAGCAGTCCCTCATTGGAGTCTGTTTTTGAAGTTTTTTTGTTGAAGAATTGTCACTTTTAGGTCTCTAATCGAGTGACCAGAGAGATTGAAGTGTTCTCCGACTGGTTTTTGAATGTTATAATTCTTGACGTCTGATTTGTGTCCATTTATTCTTTTACGTAGAGACTGTCCAGTTTGACCAATGTACATGGCAGAGGGGCATTGCTGGCACATGATGGCATATATCACATTGGTGGATGTGCAGGTGAACGACCCTCTGATAGCGTGGCTGATGTGATTAGGCCCTATGATGGTGTCCCCTGAATAGATATGTGGACACAGTTGGCAGCAGGCTTTGTTGCATGGATAGGTTCCTGGGTTAGTGGTTCTGTTGTGTGGTGTGTGGTTGCTGGTGAGTATTTGCTTCAGGTTGGGGGGCAGGCAAGGACTGGCCTGTCTCCCAAGATCTGTGAGAGTGATGGGTCGTCCTTCAGGATAGGTTGTAGATCCTTGATGATGCGTTGGAGAGGTTTTAGTTGGGGGCTGAAGGTGATGGCTAGTGGCGTTCTGTTATTTTCTTTGTTGGGCCTGTCCTATAGCAGGTGACTTCTGGGAACTCTTCTGGCTCTGTCAATCTGTTTCTTCACTTCCGCAGGTGGGTATTGTAGTTGTAAGAATGCTTGATAAAGATCTTGTAGGTGTTTGTCTCTGTCTGAGGGGTTAGAGCAAATGCGGTTGTATCGTACGGCTTGGCTGTAAGACAATGGATCGTGTGGTGTGGTCTGGATGAAAGCTGGAGGCATGTAGGTAGGAATAGCTGTCAGTAGGTTTCCGGTATAGGGTGGTGTTTATGTGACCATCGTTTATTAGCACTGTAGTGTCCAGGAAGTGGATCTCTTGTGTGGACTGGTCCAGGCTGAGGTTGATGGTGGGATGGAAATTGTTAAAATCATGGTGGAATTGCTCAAGGGCTTCTTTTCCATGGGTCCAGATGATGAAGATGTCATCAATGTAGCGCAAGTAGAGTAGGGGCATTAGGGGACGAGAGCTGAGGAAGCGTTGTTCTAAGTCAGCCATAAAAATGTTGGCATACTGTGGGGCCATGCGGGTACCCGTAGCAGTGCCGCTGATTTGAAGGTATACATTGTCCCCAAATGTATTACAGTATTGACTAGAGCCGTGGTTCCCAAACTTGTTCCACCAGTTGTGCAGGGAAAGCCCCTGGCCGGACGGGCCGGTACCGCGCCGCTTCCAGCAGCTCCCATTGGCCTGGAGCAGTGAACCGCGGCCACTGGGAGCCGCGATCGGCCAAACCTGTGGACGCGGCCGGTAAACAAACTGGCCCGGCCCGCCTGGGGCTTTCCCTGCACAAGCGGCAGAACAAGTTTGGGAACCACTGGACTAGAGGCCTAACTGACGAAGGGGCCCAGTTGTGCAAGGCTCTGTACATCTACAGGTCCCTGCCTCCAAGTGCTTACTAACTCAACAGAGAAGACAGACAAAGGCCATGAGGCGAAACAGAAACAGAGAAAGTTGAAGTAACTTGCCCATTTCTGCATTCATACTGATTCCTTTTATCCTCACATTTTCAAGTGGCCAAGTTTAAGCTGTTTAAGCAGCCAAGCAACTTTTGCCCCTTCAAGATCATAAAAGGGGAAGAGTCAATAAAGGGCTGTAAGAAAGCATGACAAAAAGGCAACGTAGCCTGTCTGAGCAAGCGAAGAAGAGGGGGCAGGAAACATACACACACTTCCAACTATGCTGCAGCCTGGAGTTACCATGGTGAGGGGGTACCTTGTCAGCTGCCACGGTAGCACTTCAGAGTTGTAACGTAGAAATAACAGAGGCCATAAGCCCATCCTTCAGGAACCCAGATTTCAGTGCAGTTACTCTGGACATACCAGTGCTGCTGAGAGTTTATCAATGACTGGGTAAGCTCATGTGGGACTGCAAATCAAACTGAAGCAATGTTCAGCTCAGGGGGTGGAGGGGATCCTCACAGTTTTACCTGTCACGGTGAGTACAGAATATTGACGTCTCTGAAGGAAAATCTGATTCCATATAAAACCCCACACCAGCACCATTTCCCAGCTTGTTTCTGCGTTGGCATTGTGGGCCTGGGCCAATGACGATGCTAGTCAATGGAAAGGCTCCAACTGATCCTAGGGTAATTGGATCAGGCCTTAAGTAAGGGTTTAAGGCTTGTACTGTTAAGTGGCCGCACGTTTCAGTTTGAACAATTTTACCAGTCTGAGAGATGTTACCTATCAGGCAACAGTGTGGTCAAGCGGATGGGGCATAGAATTGGCACATAAAAGACCTGAGCTCTATTTCTGCTTCTGTCACCGGTGTGCTGGGTGACCTTGAGCAAGTCACGTCATTGCCCCGTGCCTCAGTTTCCCCATCTGTAAAATGGGGATAATGATACTGACCTCCTTTGCAAAGCACTTTGAGAGCTGTGGATGAAAAGTGCTGTATAAGACCTAGGAATGATTATAATTAAACCTGGAAAATACGGCCAGAATCAGTAGTCTCTCTCAGAACGGAAGAAACTTTTTAAGAAGAACCATACTAGTTCAAACAGTGGTTATTGGGATGTATCCAAGGATGTCTGATGTTATAAAAATTAATCGGCTATATAAGCCAAACAAAGGCTGATTCAGGCTGTAGCTCTTTGCTAGGACTTGTCGGCAAATTCTTCACATTTTCTGTTTGCTCAGAACAAAGAAAAATGGTTTGAAATACAACCACTATTGTAACATCTGAAGACGGGGCCTGATTTTCTGCTGGCGTAACTGGGTGCAGCTCAGTAACTTCAGCAGAGAATTTGGTCCAATATTTTCAAAGCTGCAATACGTGACAGAGAAAAGAGTTTTACTGTGCAATGAAGAAGAGAAAAAAGGGTGCCCTTTACAGAAGGAATGGGCTGATGGATTGGAAGAGCTGAGACAGGACTGATGGAGGGTGACAGGCAAGTCTATTGGGAACTGAAAGACCAGCAGGGAGTTTTACCATTGATTTCAGAGGGGAACAGATTTAGGGCTTGTCTACACGGCCCCACAGTCTATAGGGGTTTGAATTGTAAAGTGCTCTAACATGTGTGACCATCTGCATTTGCATACTGTAGTTCAAGCCAAGCACACATGAGACTTCCTCATCCAATATTTCAGTCTCTGCTCAGTGGTATCTGTCCTTATGCAGAGGTGCCAGTAAGGCTTTGCCAAAGGGCTCATCTTCTGCTTCGTATATGAAACAAGGGCATTTTTTTACAGTAACATTTGGCGGTCACTTATCTTTTTCTAAGTACTTGCTGTACTTAATTATGTTGCACTCAGCTCCAGTGTCTATCTGGAATTCACTTTTTGTCCGTTTATTTCCAGTGGTGCAAATCAATCTGTTGTGGAACATTGTTTTGTAAATGTATTCGAAGATCCGACAAAGAGCTCCCTTTTCCGCAGCGTCATCAGAGCCTTGGCCTCCAGCTGTATGTTCACGCATGGGTTTTCCTTTGGTAATTCTTTGCAGTTTGTGCTGAGACTAACACATTTTTGCCAAATGGTTGCTTTTATTGCATGCATGACGCTGCATCCATGGAGCCTGAACATCTGTCATGTTGCGATTGCCTCCCTCTTTATTGCAAACAGATCTGGATGATACCATTTGTTTAGCCCTGTACTCTGTCTCTGTGCCTTGGGTGTACATTTTTTAATTAGATGCACTTTGGTTCATTAGTTGCTAACACTGGACTTGATCAACTATCAACTGAAGTGAGGGGAAAGCCTTTCACTGGCTGCAGTGGGCTTCGGGTCGGAACCTACTTCATTTGGCAAACACAGTGTCTCCTGGTCCTGTATATAGCCATGCATTTTTGCAAAGTCAAGTCCATTTTCTCACAATAACCTCACTTTGACCTACTTATCAGTTATACCTCAAATTGTTTGTTCTCTGATTAGCCTGTTAACTGTGCATATTCACAGGCCTTTACTTATTACCTGGGACTGTAACACAATAGTCAATGGTCCCATCTGGCAGCTGGTTTCTCCAAGGAAGATTTGTCATTGACAAGTGACATTCTTGCATAGATCAAAGTGTTCTTCAAATTTCTGAATGGTTTCATTCTCCGACCTGTTCCCATTGGAATGTATTGTAGTTCTCCAGTGTCTCTGTGCATGCGACAAGTAGCAGTATGGAGAATTTCACCCTCTTCAGTTTCACGGCCTCCAGGAACTTTTGATAGTTCTGCCTTCATCTCCTCCCGTTCTCTGGCAGGTTCCCTTCAAAACTAAGGGATTCGGGTGCCTTCATTTACTCCCTTTTTGCCAGAGATTTAATTTTCTTCTGACACCATGCAGTAAAAGTGAGACGCATGAGTGCTAGTAAGACGCTAGTCTTTATTACCTCACCACAAATACCTAACAGGGACCGGGTCACAAAAGGTTAATACTCCTAGTCACATGATAGGGGTCAGTATGCACTGACTCTGGCAGCTACCCTTACAGCCCCATTGTTTTGTTCGGGCCCTGCTCCTAGTTATAAATGTTCAGTCCTCCAATCCGGGCACACGAACAATCACACAGCTGGAACAGTGAATCATGAATCCAGAATAGCTGCAATGAACAGTTTCCTAGTAATTCATAGGCTGAAATTTGTTTGGATAAAACATTCAGCAAACAATTATGTGTAGCAGTCACATTAATAAATATTACAGTCTGTCCGGGGATAGTTCATGAGCATAAAGAAGGGCTAAAGATGTTGAATAATGTATTCATTGGAAATTGGATGCTCAGTTCTAATTTTAACTCACAAGCCAATCTGGAGAATCTATCTGCCATTAAAATGGATTCTTCTTCCCTCTCAGTGAGATAAGCCAACCGCTTCCAGTATTTTACTAGAAAATTGCATAGAACTAGTACATTTAGAGTAATTGGAGTCTTGGCATTGGCTCATTTCTGAATGTTTTATGATCCAATTAAAACTACTCGTTAGAAGTTAGTGGTGCTGGGCTAGGATTAATGGGGGGTTACAGCAAACCTTGCCCTAAAAGGAAGTATCCAGATCCCAGCTATCTTTATTTTAAACAATCAAAATTTGGCAAACATGGCAGAGCTGTAAGAAGTTTTTAGTGATCCAAAGGAAGCGGCAAACAGATGTGTGCGTGTTCCTAATGTTACGTAGATTGGGCTCTGCATGCAGAGTATGCTCTAAATCATATTTATTGAAGGCTGTTTTAAGTGTGTGTGTGTGTGCGCACGCACAAGTGTCTGAGGATCTAATGTTCTGGTAAAGAGTTTCTTGTGCAGGGCTTGTCCACATGGGACATTATATTAGGATAGTTAACCCACTGCAGTAATACCGGCGTAACTCCCCATGTGGACACTTTAAGCCTTGTCTATATGGGGAAATTTACATAACTATTCCAGAATAATTTAGCTTTTCCAGAATGACTCCCCTGTGTGGACACTATTCCAGATTAAAAGTGATTTTATAACGGAATTACTCTGCTTTCTGATTGGGTTTATTAATCCAGGATGAAGTCACTTTTATTCCCCACATGGGGAGTTATTGAGGAATAACTCATTTCCCAGCAACTATGCTGGTCAATTTCCCTGTCTAGAAGAGCTTTTAATTGGAATAAAAGTATCCACATAGTAGGGAGTTATATCAGTATAACTACAGCACTTTATATTCACTCCCCACCTTACACCCATATTACTTCCCTATGTAGACAAGCCCTACAGACACGTGCACACACGATTAACTTGACTGCACTGGATTACTTAAGTGTTTAAAGTTAAGAATGTGCATAAGTGTTTGCAGAATCAGGGCCCAAATAATTGTGCTGTTTTGTCCAAAGTTATCATCAGATGTGATTTGCTTGTATCGTGATGATTCACGTTATTTTTTAATTCATGGCTGAAATACTAAAGGCCAGGTGGATAAAAATCAATATGAAAAAATCAGATTTTTATATTTAAATCAGATATTTCAATTTAAATTAATATATTTTTCTTTTTAAAGATAAACCTATTTGAAATTATGGCAGTTTACATTCAGTCCTAAACTTACTATTTGCTACTAAAATCATTTAATTAAATAAAAAAATTGAAGTAGTACATGGTGTTTGCTACCGAAGCACTGAGCTGGTGGAAGTAACTAGCTAAGCCCCTTGAAGCAGAGTTTGTTGACATACTAAACCAGATTTAGTGCAGAGGGAATATTTTCTTCATTTCAATTTATTCAGCTAGTTCAGTTCAATGATTAGTTCATTCAAAGATGAGAGGCCGATTGGGAGGTGAAAAACCAGGAAAGCTTGTTTTCCTCTTCCAGGCCATGAATAAAAACAAGGTGTGAGAAGGTGAGATCTACTAGCTTTAAAATCTTGAAGGATGTGGTAACTGGAAACAGTCAATTCAATTCATTAACTACAGATTGTATTTCCTCTGTTTAATAAATCAGTTAGTTAAAAAACAAAATAAAAACATGTTGTGATAAACTTTGTTTCTTATGTATCCAGCACATTTAAGGTAGTATTATTTAACTGTGAAAACAATTTTTAAATGCTGGTTTTGTGCATTTTAGTTGAATTTCAATTTCCATCTAAATGTGACATGTCACAAATCACAAGTAAAATATTATTCATTGTCTGGTAAATAAGAGCTGAATCAAACAGCATTTTCTAACATAATAAAAAGTAATTAAGAATCTGAACAAATGTAAATTAAGCTATATAATTGCTTAAATATGTATAGATAAAGTGCATTCTCCTGGTTAGCAAAAAGAAATGTCAAATCTAGGGTAAAGGCTATCTTTAGTTGCAAATCAACATGTTTTAATGGTTATCAGTCAATGAGAATCCACCTCTCTTAGGAATAAAACTAAAAAGTACAAATACAAATAAGAGTACAACTGATGCTTTAAGGGAAGGTTTCCCACTTGCTGATTTGAATTATGATTAAAATCAGTGATTTGAATCACTTTGTTTGAATCCCTGCAAAAGGCATGTAAGCCTCCAGTTCTGCAAACGTGCATGTGAGTAACTTTACAGATGAGTACTCCTATTGTGGTAAACAGGCCTTCTTATATGATTAAAGTTCAGCTTGTGAATAAGTGTTTGCGGTATCAGGGCGTGAATATGCAGTGGATCAATTATCTTTGATTAAACATGTCTTTTATATACTGGAGCCTAAATGAACAAGGAGAACTTGTGGCATCTTAGAGACTAACAAATTTATTTGGGCATAAGCTTTCATGGGCTAAAACCCACTTCATCAAATGCATGGAGTGGAAAATACAGTTGGAAGATATATATATATATATATATATATATATATACACAGAGAACATGAAAAGATGGGGGTTGCCATACCAACTCTAACGAGACAAATCAATTAATGTGGGCTATTATCAGCAAGAGAAAAAAAACTTTTGTAGTGATAATCAGGATGGCTCATTTCAAACAGTTGGCAAGAAGGTGTGAGTAACAGGAGGGGGAAAAATTAGCATGGGGAAATAGTTTTTAGTTTGTGTAATGACCCATCCACTCCCATTCTTTATTCAAACCTAATTTGATGGTGTCCAGTTTGCAAATTAATTCCAGTTCTGTAGTTTCTCGTTGGAGTCTGTTTTTGAAGTTTTTTTGTTGAAGAATTACCACTTTTAGGTCTGTAATTGAGTGTCCAGGGAGGTTGAAGTGTTCTCCAACTTGTTTTTGAATGTTATAATTCTTGGCATCTGATTTGTGTCCATTTATTCTTTTGTGTAGAGACTGTCCGGTTTGGCCAATGTACACGGCAGAGGGGCACTGCTGGCACATGATGGCATATATCACATTGGTAGATGTGCAGGTGAATGAGCCCCTGATGGTGTGGCTGATGTGATTAGGTCCTATGATGGTGTCCCTTGAATAGATATGTGGACAGAGTTGGTAACGGGGTTTGTTGCAAGGATAGGTTCCTGGGTTAGTGTTTTCGTTGTGTGGTGTGTGGTTGTTGGTGAGTATTTGCTTCAGGTTGGGGGGCTGTCTGTGAGCGAGGACTGGCCTGAATGGAGCCTAAATGGAACATCTAAATTAGTACTGGATTGGAAATATTCATGGTACATTAGGGCCAGATTCTCAACTGGGCTAAATCAGTTTTCCATCCAGCTGACCTATGGGGGAGAAGAATCTCATCCTTTTTCTTGTCGGAAAGTTTATCCAGTAATAACAGAGAAGAATCTAAATGAAATTGTCTGATTTACATTTCTTTCCCTCCCCCATACGCACTGTAGTTTTTTGTTCGTTTGTTTTACTTCTTGTAAATGATCACTGTGCTTCAGAAGTGACAAATTCCTGACGAATTACACAGGATATTAAGTATCACCAGGAAAAACGTACTTGCTTTTCATGACTTTGGTAGAGAGTTGCTCAATTTAATGCATTGTGTGATTCAAATAATTGTTAACTGACAACTAGAATTTGGAACAGAGCTGGAGTGGCCATAATGCTCTTTGCTTGGGGAAAATTTCAGGTAGAAGTTTCACTCTCCCTGGTCCCACAAAGATCTGTAGGGGACATGGCATCAGTACAATCCACATGATACAGGGAAGAAAGGAAGGATGGCCTGGTGGTTAGGACAGTAGCCTAGGACTTGAGACCTATGTTCCAGTCTCTGCTCTGGAGTAAACTTCCTGTGTGACCTTAGGCTAAGTGACTTGCCCTACTGTAAAAAAGGGGAACGTAGCACTTCTCTACTGCATGGGATGGAGAAATACAAAAAAGATTGGAAGACTCGCAGATACTGTGGACAGTGGGGGCTGTAGAAGTACTTTAGATCGGTGGTTCAGGAAAAACCCCTCGCTGGCCGGGCCGGTTTGTTTACCTGCTGCGTCCGCAGATTCGGCCGATCGTGACTCCCACTGCCCATGCTTCGCCGCTCCAGGCCAATGGGGGCTGCGGGAAGCGGCATGGGCCGAGGGATGTGCTGGCCGCCCTTCCTGCAGCCCCCATTGGCCTGGAGCAGCGAACCGCAGCCACTGGGAGCCACGATCGGCCGAACCTGTGGACGCGGCAGGTAAACAAACCGGCCTGGCCCGCTGCGGCTTTCCCTGCACAAGTGGCGCCCCTAGTTTGAGAACCACTGCTTTAGATAACTAGTACGGGCAAAATGCCACTCCAGTTTGATTGAATTGTGTTGGCTGATTCCAAAGAGAAGCAATTCTCTTCAGATAGCTGGTGATTCAAAGCAGGGTAGGAGTAGCAAAGTGAGCCCTAAGGGACCCAAAAGAGTTTGAAAAAACTAGCCCTGTGGTTTAGTTGGAGATTTGGGAATAATCATTCATTCTTGGATAAAAGCATAGCATTTATGAGGTAATGCATCCGGCCCTGTTAGTTGGTTTTGCCTTAGACCTGTCTTAAAAATTCATTTTGCTGCCCATGGCCCTGTTTCAAAACCTCTGGTGCCTGGAGCTGTGTGCAAAAATGTCTGCAAAGTTCTCCTGGCTGCCCGCGCAAGCCCGGTATTTTAGATATAAAATTGGTGCTGGGAATCCAAAGGCCAATTTCTGGAAATTATGCAAATATGAGACTGCCCGGTAGCTGTGCATTTTCGCATGCAGCCGCAAATGCCTGATAGATGGGGAAAATGATCCCTTTGGGGACGGTCACATGCGTGCACACAAACGAATGATTTCACATGCTAGTGTTAAAAAACTGTATTGAGAACAATTCAACCTTTCTCCATGCTGCCAGTTTGTAATAATTTTCTGTGTGATGGTGTGGCCTGGTGAAGTTTATATGAGACCTTAACAGAGTGGTGCGATATCAATAAAACCTATGTGCTGTCACGTGGCAAAACACCAGATTGTGGGTTTGGACATATGACACTAAATTCAGCCAGTAATAAGCACATGCAACTTCATTCGAAAGCCCTGGGCCAAATTCAGTAGCTCTGTATACTTTAGTGTAGGTTACCCATCAGAAGTAAGTTGACTGTAACGTTGGTGTGAACGTAAAAGGCAAAGTAGTGTAACCCACATTGATTTGTTATTCAGTAGGGACTAGATTCTCTTTTCACTTAGTCTGATGTAAATCAAGAGTAACCATGGATTTACTCTTGACTTGCATCAGTGTCAGTGAGAGGCGACCCTGAGCCCGACTGAATATACTTCTTCTTCTTAGCATATGCTCAATGTGGCTCAGGTGGCATGTGACCAGGATTCATCACTGAATGTGGGCTGCTGGTTGGATCATTAGCTTCCCCGTCTTGGGCCAGGTCCTGACGGGGAGTGCGGCGTGAACTGAATCAATGTGGATTATGCTACTTTGCCATTTCAGTCACGGGAGTTACACCAATATAAATGAGAGACCCCGCAGCCCCAGGTCTCAGTGCAGAGCCTGCGTTGCAGAGTGTTACTGTTTTGTGGATCTGGATGTAGTGGACATTGAGATAAAGTAATTAAACTGGAGGTTGCCAAAATCATTCCTTAAAATAGAACTTTACTTTCTGTGCCCTTTCTCCCTCATTTGTCATTTAGAAAAGGCCAAATTCTGCTGTCAGCTATATGGGTGAAGTTCTCATCGACTGCAATAGGAGTTGCACTTCTATAAATGAGAGGAGAATTTAAGCACAATATATTTGAAGGAGACTAAAATTTGTCCTCAATAAATCCATGTAATTGCCACAGACTCATACCAGACCTCTCACTGTGTCAGTTTCCTGCCTGTTAATCTGACTAGCAGTTGCTGATTTAAAGCCCCTGAAAGCTCAGAAATAATAAATATTAAAACTCTGATTCCCACATTGTGACATTTTCTGAACTTTCACAGATCAGGTCCATAAAATCGATGATAAATCAGATGCTGTCGGATCCTTTTTCGTGGCAGTGTATATACAAACACATACACAAACAACTCACAAATTTGCCATTTCCAGAAAAAAGACGCTAAAGAAACGTCATCCCCTGCCACAAGCATTACTGTTGCCAAAGGCATTGGTCTGTAGCAGTGACCCTTAAACCACGGCTTGGAGACTTTATGTAACCAGGGTCTGTGTCTTTGTAAAGGTCAATAAAATAAAAGCTACTGCTGTACCGATTCAGCGGAGTCCGTGTCCAGGAGTTTTATGAAGCTTACAAATGTTTAACTACTGACAAAATCTCAAGAATAGTCAGAGATGAGGTGGTTTATTCCCATTTAGAAGTTATGGGCCTGATTTTTGTTTATGCTACATTTATACTGAATACATTACATATGTGGTCACCTTAAGCCCCCTTTCTTTATACTGTCAGAGCAGCAGAAAGGGGCCTTACTGTGTATGAAAATTCAGGCTTATGCGTCTGAAATTCCTCTCACTTACAGGGGTTTTAAAGTAGTGTCAATCGAGATCAGTCATTGATTGGGTCTGTCTGCACTTTTTGTGATTCCCAGCTCAAGGAGACATACCTGTGCTAGCTCTGATCAAGCCAGTGTGCTAAAAACAGAATGTAGCCACAGTGGCGCAAGCAGTGGGAAGGTTTAGCTGCCCTAGAACACACTTAGCGTCTCAGAGGAGATCGTATGCAGGGCGGTTCACCTGTCCCATCACTCACTCTACTACTACATTCTAGTTTTAGGGTGCTAGCTTGATGAGAGTTAACGGAGTTAAGAGTGTCCACACAAGGGGACTCTATGTAACTAAATCAACTGAGGCTGTGTCTACACTGCCACTTTCAGCAAAAAACTTTAGTCGTTCAGGGGTGTGAAAAAACACCCCCCTGAGCGACTAAAGTGTTAGTGCTGAAAAGCGCCCGTATAAACAGCGCTTTATCGCCAGAATCCGCGCGCCCAGCGATAAAGTTACCACCACTCGTTCGGGGTGGTTATTTTTTATCGCTGGGAGAGCTCCCCGCCCCTGGCGATAAAGCGTGACAACACTGCCCATCTTAGAAACCAACTTAGTTAAATTGGTGTAGCGGAGACCAGGCCTAATGCCCCTTTATATCACTCTGCCAATGTAAAGGAGCCTTAAAGTGGATGTAAATTATGGGTCTGTCCAGACTGCAACCATTGGGAGTAACTGTGGCTTCAGCTGACATATCTGAGCTAGCCACAGCTAGGCTAGCCCTGTAAATCCCAGAAGAGTGAAGTCACAGCTTTACTAGCCCTGTGAGTAATTACTCAGAGGGCTTGTACAGCTCATGTTGCCGTGGCTTCACTGGTCTGGGACCCGATCTAGTGAAATTAAGGCCAGCTCAAGTGCATTTACACAAGTGTCAATTGCACCCAATGACTGCAGTCTAGACAGACCCTAAGTGTAAATGAGAATCGGCCCTTAGCGTTTTAGTCGCAGAGCTGTTTATGTCACTGGAGCACTCTATTTATTTTTCGTTTAGTACGAGGCTCTGTTGCCCTACACGTTGCAGTCATTTCCACAAGTGCAAAGTGGGTATTTTAGTAGGATTTTGCACTCACTTTGCACTGGTGTAAATAGCTGCACAAGGTGCAGGGCAGTGGAGAATCAAGCCCTATGTATCCAATCTACCACATGTGGGATAGTCTTGTGGTTAAAAGATAGGGATGGAAGCCCAGAGATCTGGGTTGTCAGTCTGGCTGTTCCTCAGGTTTCTGTGTAACACATAACAAGTCTGTGCCTTGGTTTCCCCATCTGTAAATAGAGATGATACTTGTCTGCCTCACAGAGTTATTTCACTCACATCGATGAAGTGCTTTGTCTTCAGATGGAATGTGCTACAGGATTACCACGTATTAATGTATGTGCTTAGCAATGTAAGGCCTGGTCTACAAACAGTTTTTGTACTACTATGTCAATTACGGGCATGATTTTTACCAGTGAAGTTGCACCAGTACAAAACCTAGTGTGGACGCAGTTATATCAGTATAAAGGTGCCTTCTTCCAGTATAGCTTACTCCACTTCCTGTATGGGACTAAGCTGTGCAGGTAGAAGCTGTCCCTTTATGCTGGGATGAAATCCCTCTATCCTGAGGCCATGTCTACACTACAGGGTCTATAGCGGCAGAGCTATGGCACCTTAGCTATGCTGCCATAATCCCAGTGTAGACAGCATTGGAGGATTTTTTCTATTGCTGTAAGAACACCGCCTCTCTGAGCACCAGTAGCTAGATTGATGGAAACATTCTTCCATCAACCGAGCTGCGACTACACCAGGCGTGAGGTTGGCATAGTTGCAGCATCTAGGGGTGTGTCAAGTTAGTGATGCAACTTCTGTGTGTAGACACAGCTATCGCCAACAAAGCTCTATAATTCCTGTGTAGTATCCAGGACACGAACATTTTACTATCGCTACTACAACTAATTTAACAAGTACAGACAGTGCATTAAAAACATCAGACCCAATCCTACACTTCTCACTCAGACAAAAGTCCCATTGAAGGCAGTAAGAGCTTTGCCTGTGTAAGGACTGCAGGGTCAGCCTTATGATTTGCAGTGATGATTGATTTAAAAAAAAATCTTGTCTATTTAAACTTTGAAACTGTTGAAGAGCTGTGGAAAATGTTAACAAAAAACTAAATTTGGGGGCATTTTCAGCATAATTGTCCATCGGTTGTATGTATGTGTGTGTGTGTGGGGGGGGGAGTGAACATTTTCTAGCCAATTGTATTGGAAACCTATATTCTACCAACATGCTGCCATTGGTCAGTTCCAGTGCTTCCTGCAAATGGTGATACAGCCGCTGTTACCGGTTATGCCACGGTGCTTGGAAGCTGGCACCAAGAAGATGCTGAGGGAGAAGGGTAAAGTACCAGGAGCTGCCCTTGCCACCTTCTCACTTTTTATCTAGAAGTAATCTCTTCTGCAAACCACTACAGACCGACACATGTCTCAAGGGAATGAATTCCCTCTGTGAGAGCAGATTCTGATATCCATCCTCATGCCAAGCAGTCCCTTACCATGCAAGTAGCCCTGTTTATTTCAATGACACTGTGAGGAGTAAGTAAGAGCACCCGAATCCGACCCTCTGTTTTTAGCCCATGATCCTGCGGATCTTCAGTCATCAACTTGCAGTATTGGAACCTAACAAGGAAAGCCCCTGGTTGGGGGCTGTGTCTAAGCATACAGTTCGCTGTCTGCACTTGAAAAATAATAATACAATTAATTCACAATAATTAGTATAATACTATCCGTTAATAAATAGTGGGGTAAAACTTTACCTTGAGCATGTAAACTTAAGTATGTAGAAGATTAGAAGAAAAGTGTTTGAAAGTACAGTACGTTTCTCCACATTGATTTTTCTTTCCACATTTTGCCAGATTATGCTCCCTCCTTGCTAAGTAGTGACCCCTTCAGGAAAAACAGAGCTACTGCATCCAATAACATTTTTTCAATCGCAAATTGTGCAGAGACCTGCTTTCCTTTTCCGGGCTTTAGATTAATCCCTGTCTGGCCTGTTCACATGTCAGAACACTTTGTATCAAGAATTCAAGTGCAGTTTGAATGCATTGAACACTGGAAAAATAGACACTGATAGTGACTTTGTCTATTAAAAATTTACGCATGTTATTCTTTCATACACTGATGATGCATATTTCAGATAGGGCTCAGTCTTGCAACTCACTGGATTTTCATTAACATCAGTAAGTGCAGAATCAGACCCAGTTTTGATGGTCACTGCAGTATTGTCAACTCTTACGCTTTTATCACATGTGTCTCAAAATTTGGTATGTTTCTTAAAACCCCAGATGCTGGAATCATGGTCCCTGACAATCACAGTTTTTATTTAAAGAAAAGTAAGTTTCTAGCCTGTGTGAGTGTGGAGAAAAGCTTGAAAATATGAACCCTAAAGGCTACAACCCTAGACAACAAATAAAAGGAACCTAAAATGTATACTTCTAAATTCACATGATTTTCTTGAAATTTAATTCATATTTTTTCAACAGTTGTAGTTGGCAATATTAGAAATTATTATCACACCATTTGTGCACGTGGTGATTATTTTAAATACTTTGACTCCTAGGGACATTAAAAATAACATAGCATTCTCTGTTATCCACTAAATGTTGATAAATATTAAGGGAAAATTCAGCAATCCCAATTTTAGGCACCAATGCTGCCTGTTATTCCACACAGGTCAGCTCTGCAGGGTCCCATTATAATGTAGGTCTGGTTTCAAACAAGAAAAATGTTTTATTAAACATTAAACATTACTAAAGCGTCCAGGTTTTTGGGTGACTGTCACTTGGGTGCAAATGTTTACAGGCTCAGGTCCTCAATGAGATAAGAAGAATTCAGCTGGGGGCCTACAGACTGCATAGTCCACTTTAATATAGTATTTGTTCCTACCAGAATCTGAGCATCACGTGCACTTTACATGGACTTGACACCCCTGATAGGGCTCCACACAGGGACAAGGATCCACTTTCAAAGAACAGCTTGTAGGATTGAGGTTTGAAAGCCCAAACCCCCCGACACAAGTAACCTGACCCCTATTTAAACTGCAAGACTAGTTTCCACTGTACAAAAAGGTCCCATATTCAGCAAAATATTTAAGAAGGTGCTTAAATCCATCCCTGTTCAGCAAAGGACATATGGATAGGTATGGACTTCTGAACTGGGGTGATAAGAAAGAGGCTTATTAGCCATGTCAGCCACATGTATTGTTAAACATTTATGCACTTCGCTTACCAGTCCTTCATGAAGGAATCAAAGCATGAGGCCTGGATCTGGTGGGTAGCTCAGCATGCAGAACAGGGCCTCGAACTCCATAAGAGTCCCCGCAGTATGAAAATGTGGCAGACAAATATGGGGGCCTGTTTTGCTTTGACAGTACAAGGGGAAATCATTAAAGTGAAAGGAAACAATGAGGGGGTTTTTTTGTTTGTTTTTAAACAAGGCGAGACTTTAACTTCCACCATGCAAATAGCCACAACACTCTTTACACTTCTTTGGGGCCTTCTTTCAGGGGAGGCTCTCCAAGAGTTTGGGACTGAACCTAGCCTTGCCCCGGGGGAGGAGGGAAGTGGCCTGGGGTCAGATCTCAGAATGCCACATGGCTCTCAAATTGGGCTCCCCAGTGCTGTCCCTCCTTTGGGGGACTTTCTCCCCTCTGTGCTAGAGCTTTGGCAGGGGGACAGGGTCCCAGGCGCGCAAAGCTCCCCGCGGGGCAAGGAGGCGCTTGCAGCCGGGGGCGGTAAAAGCAGCAAGCAGCTGCCGCAGCTCGGGCCAAGGTGCGTGTCCCTGCTCACCAGGCGTGCGCACAGTGATTTCCCAGCCGCTGGAGCGACCTCTGTCGGGTTCTCGCCGCCGCAGCCGCTCCTGCTCCTCCCCACCCACCCACAGCCCTGTGCCCCGGACCTGTACAGGCTCCTCCCGGAGCAGCGTGCGGTGCCCGGGGCGGGTATTAGTGAAGAGGGGGCAAAGCAACATAGCAGAGCGGAGTTTCCCAAAACTTCCAGGAAGTCCTGGCGCCTTGTCCCAGGTGGCAGCAGCAGCAGCTGCAGCGGCGGGCAGAGAGCAGAGCGGGACCCCGCAGCCGGGACAAGGGGGAGGGGGGCGGCAGAGGGAGAGGCGAACTTCCCCCGCCAGCCGGCTCGCTCGCTGCTCCAGCCGGCGCGCCCGGGGCAGGCAGAGAGCGGGGCCTGGAGCTCAGCAGCGGAGAGGGGCGCAGCGTCCCCGGGCGCTAGGGCAGCACCGGCCGGGATGTCCGAGAAGAAGCGAGACGGCAAAGGGAGGAAAGGCAAGAAGGGCGGCAAAGGGGCTGGCAGGAAAGCGAATCCCCAGGAGGGGGGCGCTGCGGCCGAACCTGTGGCAGGTAAGTGCCCCCCTCTCTCTCCTGCTTCTCGGGGCTTGGCGGAGTCCGTGGCTCGCTGCGCGCCCTGTTCCCTTTGCGCTCCCCAGGGCGAGCCCTGCGTCCTCTCCCCAGGTGACCCGCCGCCGCCGCCGCCGGGCACAGGTGCCCCTGGGGGGCAGGAGGAGCCCCGCCGTCTGACCCAGCGCGGATGCTGCGGGAGCCGGGCCCCGAGAGAGCCGGGAAGGGGGACGCGCGGGGCTGCTGCTTCCCCATCTCTGCGCGCTCCGCGCTGCGCCCAGCGCTAGGGGTGCGCTGCTCCCTCCTGCCTGACAGCGCCGCTGGGATCCGCCGAGCCGGGGTTCCTCGGGGCCGGCCAAGCAGCTCGGGACCAGCCTGTGAGACCCCCCTGGCACCAGCGGTCTCCTTAGTGCTTTCCCTCGGCTTTCCCCATGCCCATGACACTTCTCTTGCGGCGACCCTCGTGAGATAACCCATGTGAACTAGGAATAGTCTGTAATAATGGGCTTACTTTGTACAGAGCCTTAAGCTGACACTAGTGTATGTGTGTGAGAGAGAGAAAGGGAAAGCCCACTGTCAGCCACATGTCATTCAAGTTTTTAAGGTAAGCCCTTGGCAAGTAGATTTTTGTTTATTTTTTTACTCCGGTGTGGTCCTGGCATCTGTGATAAACCACAGAGCCATCTGATGAGCTGCATTTATGTTGTCCTTTGGCCACCTTGCATGCGCTTTGCCCGCTAATTCATCTCCAATGGGACTGTGTCTGAGTCCAAACTTTGTCCAAACTTTTGAGCTGCTTTCAACTTTTGATTTTAACAAAAAGAACATACTGTTAAAAAATGTCCCCTGTCCATCTCCACTGTCCCCAAATTAGTCTGGTCTGATAAACCAGACCCCTGGTACTTTAAGGTCAGGTGCTTTGTGAGCTGTCTGGGCTAGAAACAGCTGTAGGTACCTGCCTATTTGGATCAGCTTGCTAGATCAGAGCCTAGGATATTGGGCCTTATTACTAATTAATGTTATGTATTATTTTTATTGTAGTATTTCTCAATCACTGCAGTCAGGATCAGGGTCCTGTTGTGCTAGGCACTACAGAAACATAGGAAGACAGGACCTTGCCCTCAAGACCTTATATTATGTCACCGTGATTTATCAACAAGCTATTTTATACACATTTCAAATGTAAGCTGTTTGGGGCAGGGACTGTTTCTTACTATGTGTTTGTGCAGTGCTTAGCACAATGAGGCACTGACCTCGGTTGGGGTGTGTCTACAATGGACGGTCATATAAATAAAACAAATCTAGAATTTGATTTCCCCATGGCCCTGTGTAGTGGTTTACAACAGTGCAAAATGAGTTTAAAATGTTGAAATTCAGATTTGGTAGCAATTTAGAGTCATCCTCACTTTGTGGGGTGCAGGGTAGCAGAGAATCAGCCCTCTATAGCCTAGAGATCTCTTTTATTTTAAATCTCTTGCCTTTCATTGGTACAGCTGGAATATTGTTAGATAAGGCGCCTTGCTTTACAAGGAGCAGCAGCGGAAAATGTGAAAATGCTTTAAAATGCCGAAATTAATGTTTCTTTTAATGCGCTGTGACCCACAGGATGCTGTCACACAATATAGAGGTTTAATAATCAGCCATTGGAGATGACTTGTGTAATTCACTAGTCGCAGCTATCCCAGTCTCATGCCGATAAACCGCACCACCGCCATGTATGTCCTCTCTCGCTCTGTCTTGCTCAGTGAGAGACAGATTGCACGGCTTGCACTTATTAATGAGTGTGAATAAGAGTTTTAGATACGTCAGGGGAGACTTCCCTTACGATGCAAAACCAGGTACAAATAGTCCTTTGACCTTTTCATTATCTATCTCTCGATCCATCTAGGTTCTATAAAGTTGCTTGTTATCACTGTAATATCTGGGTGGCTTCCAAAAAAAAGGAAGCGCCAAAATGTCTCTCCCTTCCAGCCCTGCCGACCGGAACAAGCTTGCAGCTCCCTGTGGGGGAGGAGATGGGTGATATAAGTTTATAGTGTGGGAATGGAGATGTGTTTGAAAGGGTGGTTACAGGTAAGCAACGTTAAAGAAATGGCTTTGCAGTTGGCTCTGAATGCGGAGATGGCGGCGGTCATGCTAACTGTGTCTGGTGGTGAGTTCCATTGTCTCAGTCCAGTTTTCATGGAGCTTCTATCTCCTGCGGAGATTACTCTTCTCTGGGCTGTTGACAACTTAATTTTTCCAGCCGAGCAAAGTTGTTATGTGAGGTCATCATTGTGTGAGGAGAGAGATGGTCTCTCCCGGAGTAGGGCCAATTCTAAGCAGGGCCATGAAAATCAGTACAGAGACCTTGAACTGTGTCCAATGGGGAGCCCGTGTAGGGAGCACCAAATGGGGGGATTTATGTCCCCAAACCCTGTGTGTGTCAGATGAGCTGCTGAATCAGGTGTAGCTTCCTATAGGCTCATTCTCCGGTGTAGGGAAATTCCAAACACATGGGTCCAGATCAGGATGCAATAGGATGGGGGCATTGTCCTCTGACCAACTGCAGAGGGAAGTGGAAATTCTTTGTCAGCAAGGGTATTTGGGTATGTAACTGCATTTAATGACTCAATGACAACCCCAATGATGCTGTCTGATCTTAGAATCCAAGGGCAGGTGCTGTCAAGGGCAGGGGTTGCAATGGAGCAGGTGAGTTGTTGGAAGTATGTCTTTCTTCCTAGCAGCATCACATCAATCTTATCAGGATTCAGCTCCAGCCAGCTGCTCGTCAGCCAGGTGCTGTGAGGCCTTGCCGACATTAGACAGGGATTGCTGGTATTGCTATCCTGGCAAACCCTCCGAATAGAAATGTACCTTTTACTCGCAAAAGAGTGCTTTTGCTAGTATTAGCTTATACCAGTGCCCCAAACACAATAAGCTATACCAGCAAAAGTACTTTTTCGCCAGTATTACTGCGTCTATGCTAGGTATAAGAAATATTGTGAAAAAAAATCACATCCCTAAGTGACACTGCTGTAGCTGCAAAAGTTTCTAGTCAGGCCTAAGTATCATTTCATTTTATGTAATTAAATTCCGGGTCCTTCAAACACATGTGCATGTGACGAGACGACTCATGTAGAGTCATTCCCACATGTAAGTGTTTGTAGGCTTGAGACCTGAATGTACAATTTAAACTTTCATGTGAAACACAATGCACCTTTATGCGTTAGTTCTGTCACTGAACACTTTCAAACAGCTGGTCTTAGGTTTGTGAGTTATGTCTTTTACCTGTTAAGAACCTTCTTTTTTCTTTTTTGATAGTAAGTAACATTAAAAATCAAAGCACAGCATTTCAACCTATTAATGAAAACTGCTATTCCAAAGTGGGAAGAACAAAAAATTAAACATATGGGGCAGAGAAGCAGATACTAGTTTTATGCTTTAGGCTTTCATTCTTTATCTCCTTTAAGGTGTCTCTGTCTGTTGGTTTTCTGGGATATGAAATGTGGCAGTTAAGCTAAGGAATTATTCCTAAAATTCTCTGTACCACTAGAGATAAACTTAGTAAATAAATTCTAGCTTTTCTCAATCCTTTTTTCTATTTTTGCTGTCAAAGTAATTCAGATCCTTTCAATCTGGGGGCTGGAAGCATTGTTTTAATTTGTAACTTGTCATTAGCTTCAGAATCAGCTTTATTATTTAAACAAATCACACAGGGAGGTTTTCCTTTTAACTGAATTGTCTTCTAAAGTTACTCTAGGTAACTGCAGAACATCCGTCAAAGAAGACAGAGATGCAAATTTAAAAAGGCTTTCAGATAAAACAGAAACAAAGAAAAAGAAAAACCCAAACTTTTTAACACTTTTCATTGCACAGAGTAGAATAGGGGCTAAGTGCCAATATTAAAAAGGATCATTTGAGGGATTGTTTGTTGCCATAGTTTCTTCATCCCTAAAATTGTGCAAAGGAACAATATTATTCTCGCTTTCAAATGGTCTTGAACAAATCAATTTTATCTGGCTTGTCCTAACTCCAGAACTATTGTGTCTTTATTCAGTGGGGCACGTCAGGCTCTTGTGAGTACAGGTGGTGGAAAAACTGAGAAACTTAGTATTACAAATGGATGGAAGCTGACAGCTTCTCTCCAAATGACATCATTGACCTGCTATGCTAACTAAGTTTGCAAATAGGCTGAACAGTTCTGTTGGCGGGCATTCTGGGACACCAACGGAATACCCCAGGGCATCCCGCAGAGAAGCACTCACTCCCTGGCAGAAGGGGAAACTGACATTAGAAAGCTGTGACTTTTTGTCAGTTTCAGATGCTTCCTCCAAAAGCCACAGCAAGTGGATGCTGAAGCTTACAATATTGTTGTTATTACTCATATTGCAGTATCTTCCAGTCAGGACCCCATTGTACGCACCTGTCAAATAAAGACCATCCCTGCCTCAAAGAGCTGACAATGTTAGCACGTGAAAAGAGTACAGAAGGGGAGAACAAACGGGAGGGGAGAGGGCTGGACAAAATCACAGTGAAATGACTGTGTCTGGTAAAATAAGCACATCAACTGCTGGGTCACAAGCATCGCCGCTCAGGTGAGTTTTTTATGGAGAGTTTGGGAGGAGGATAAGGTAGTGGCTTTGCAGATATGAGCAGGGAACTCCTGCTAGATGGAAAGGGTGGGAAAGGAGAAAGCATGAAGGTGCTTGCAAGAAAATTGGATTAATGGGCAACAAAGTGTGGCATCATTGGCAGAGCAGAGGTCATTGGGGGATGGAGTCAGACTGTGTGAGTGGGTTAGATCAACAGCTCGATACCTTACTAGAGTCGACAGGAAGGGCAGGTGTGATGGGGTATACAAACCCCACACTGGACTACAAGGGGTTAAAAGGCAATACTGGGCCCTGGTCACCCCACTCCTCCGGGCCTGTTGAGCATGCTGGTGAAAAGGGGCAGTGGACAGACTACAGGAGAGAGGGATCCTTCTCCGGGAAGCCTGACAGAAGGTGGAGCCTGAGAGGAGGCCGTAGAGCAGACCCTTCCGCAGCCACCACCCACTTTAAGAAGCAGCAGGTCTTGCAGGGACTTTGTCTGTGAAGCTAGTGATTGTTTGGACCATAGGAGCCATGCCCCAAACTGAAGGGGCCCATAGGTAGGAAGTAGTCCATGTCGGTGGATTTAGGCTCGCTTCGGCTCCCACAGGGCCCCACTTACGGGCAAAAGGCCCAGATGCATCGGGGAGACCCACATGCTCCTGGCCTGGGGGCAGGGACCAGGCACTGTTACCACCCCTTCCCCCGACAGCAGGACAAGGAGGTCAGGTTCACTAGCCACCAAGCCCTCTGAGCACCCTATCACAGTGGGGCTAAGCTGTGAAGGGTCTTCTAGGTAGAGACAAGTTTGTTATGGTGGAGAAGGCAAGAAGCAAAGATGGAGGGAGTGATTTCAGAACAAAGAACCAGGGGATACAACCTTAGCAGCACCATACTGTCTCGTATGACTTCCTCATAAACAGACTAGGGAAATACAGCCTCGAGGGTGCTACTGTACAGTTGGAAAACCGTTCCCAGAGAGTAGTTATCAGTGGTTCACAGCCAAACTGGAAGGGCATATTGAGTGGGGTCCCTCATGGATCAGTCCTGGGACTGGTTCTGTTCAATATCTTCATCAATGATCTAGATAATAGCAAAGAGAGAACACCTACAAAGTTTGTAGATGATACCAAGCTGGGAGGGGTTGCAAGTGCTTTGGAGGATAGGATTAAAATTCAAAATGATCTGGACAAACTGGAGAAATGGTCTGAAGTAAATAGGATGAAATTCAATAAGGACAAATGCAAAATACTCAACTTAGGAAGGGAACAATCAGTTGCACACATACAAAATGGGAAGTGACAGCCTAGGAAGGAGTACTGCGGAAAGGGATTTGGGGATCATAGTGGACCACAAGCTAAATATGAGTCAACAGTTTAACACTATTGAAAAATAGCGAACATAATTCTGGGATGTATTACCAGGAGTGTTGTAAGCAAGACACAAGAAGTAATTCTTCCTCTCTACTCCGCGCTGATTAGGCCTCAACTGGAGAACTCCCCAGTTCTGGGAGCAGCATTTCAGGAAAGATGTGGATAAATTGGAGAAAATCCAAAGGAGAACAACAAAAATGATTAAGGGTCTAGAACAGCATTTTTCAAATGCAGCCACCAGGGACTTTTCTTGCGGCCACAGCCTCCTGGGCTGTGATGGTGAGGGGGAGGGTGAAGTAGTGATATTCGTATGTTTGTTAATATCACTTTTCACAACGGACTTACTAGCTAGCAATACATAAATTACAAAGATTTGGACGTGTATATGTGCATATTTATTTGGTTTTCCTAAAACTAATTAAGTATTTTAGGAAAAAGTGTGAGAGTGGCCACCAGCAAGAGTTGGTGGCCGCACTCTGAGGCCACCAAAAATTTGTCATGAGAACCCCTGGAAACATGATCTATGAGGGAAGATTGAAAGAATTGGGTTTGTTATTAGTCTAGAAAAGAGAAGACTGAGAGGGGACATGATAACAGTTTTCAAGTACATAAAAGGCTGTTACAACAAGAAGGGTGAATAACTGTTCTTGTTAACCTCTGAGGGTAGGAGGAAATGGGCTTAAATTGCAGCAAGGGCAGTTTAGGTTGGACATTAGGAAAAGCTTCCTAAGTGTCCGGGTAGTTAAACACTGCAATAAACTACCTAGGGAGGTTGTTGAATCTCCGTCATTGGAGTTTTTAAAGAACAGGTCAGACAAATACCTGTCAGGAATGATCTAGTTATTACTTAGTCCTGCCCTGAGTGCAGGGGACTGGACTAGATGACCTGTTGAGGTCCCTTGCAGTCCTACACTTCTATGATTTTGTGATTTTTGAATGGACTTGAGGGGAGGAAAATTGCATTCACTGAAGCCAGAGGGCTTGAATGATGGGAGGAGGTGGTGCTGACCACAGTAACAGAGAAAGGCAGAACCAAGGGCTTGGTGGGGAAGATTAAGAGCTCAGTTTTGGGCATGTTAAGTTTAAATAGATAATCATGCACATTTCTGAGGAGAGATCTGAAGGGCGGGCCAAGATCTGGATGGAAGAAGGCAGGTTTGGAGGAGCGATGAAGATCTGTGAATCCTTTGAGGTGCTAGCCAAAGCTGTTTTCAAATTAATGTTTGACCAGTTTTAGGGGAAAATAATCTTGCAGAATAAGTGACAAATTTATGTTATTGTTTCCAACCCAAAATATTTAAATACTCCTGGTATGACTGGGAAGGAAAAGCCCTTTACCTCTATGCAACGTGTGAATGATTCCAAACATACCAGACCATTTTCAGAACAATTTGATAATGAATCTTGTTTAAAGCATGTAAGTATCTTCATGGTTTGTGTACTATGTGAGATCAGTCACTATTCAATTGCCTTTGACGTAACACAGCAAGAGCTACTCCAGGATAGCCACTGGAATGCAAATAAAATTGTAAGTACATACCAGTATAGCTACAGTATGATTATCCAATAACTATTGGCTGTGTATAGAAAGGTATTCCCCTGAAATAAGTAAAGAAACTCTCCTAAACTTTGTGCAAATATTGGTAGTTGGGGAAGGCTGAACGTATTTGTCTCTGGTATAATATTGTTCAGATTTGTTTAGTGATGTAAGGATTTTAAAACATTAACCCCTGGCAAAGCTTGTGAGCTAACACTTAAATCTCAGTTTGTCTCACTTGTCTTCCCTCCTGAGACTACTGCAAATGCACTAGTTGAGACAGAAAGAAAACATAAATTGGTGTGAAACAGAACCCGCCCAAACAACTATGAATGCTAACTGGGATGGTAAGGGGTTGAACTCAACACTCTCAGTCTGGGATCAGCTGAGCTCCCCATCTAGGCCCCAAAATATGTGGCCAAATTTCAAAAGGTGCTGAGCCCTTCTGAAAATCTGGTCACAAGTGTCACAGTAGGAGCTGCTGAATGCTGAGCACATTGGAAAATCTGAGCATTATTTAGGTGCCTAAATGGGAACTGCACTGTCTTGAAAATCAGGACCCACTAGCTGAGGTTGCTGAGTCCTGGAAAATCTAGTCTTGAGCTCTTTTTAAAATCTAGCCCTAAATGTCCAATAGTAGTTTGGGGCAGGTGCTTACAATCGAGAGTCAAACAACGAAGAACAATCATGTCGCAAAGTGTTAGAAGTTCTGGAAATGCTATGAATTCTTACCAAATCAGTGTTTTGTTAACATTCCAAAAGTAACAAGAGTGAATGCAACTTTAACAGCACTGATAGTTTATCATGTTCCGTTATGATACAAGAAAACAAACCAAGTGTCAATATTTTGTGTGAGTCATTCAAGCTGTACAAAGAACCACATGAATGCACTTCAAGTGTTTCAGTTAACCCTAAATTACTCCCTTCTCCAGTTCAGAATTCTCTGTGGGCAACTCTGAATTCATTTGTTCCAGCCTGAGAAAATCTAAGCTAAACATGGTTTTAATGTGAGGATTGCAATTGAAAAATACAAGGAACGTAGTTTAAGCACAAGCATAAGTGACTTTTAGCTCTTTTGGGCAGGGATCCTCTTTTAGTTCTGTGTCTATAGAGTGCCAAGGACAGTGGGGTCCTGGTCTGTGAGTGAGTGGGGCTCTTAGATGCTGTGACAGTACAAATTAATAATAATTTAACATTTCATTAAAATTAGGTGCTACCATAACACTAACAGAGCTTGCTATGGAAAAATATGAAATGTAAAAAAAAAAGAAAAAAATGGTCAATCTTTATTAACTGGTCATGTTAACAGGAAAGAGAGTTGTATCAATACATTTCAAAAGTGTAGAGTATGTTTGCAATGTTTAAACCTTATCTGAATGAAAAGTATTCTCCAGAAGTTTCCTTTTACCTGATTGTAAGCAAAAGACATTGGGAAATAATGTTTTCAGAAAGAACGTACCTAAAAGGACTTCCAACATAGATGTGTGTAAATTAGAAGTCGTTTTTCTGTCAAGGGAGAAGAGAGGATATTTGTTCATTCTTTTGCGGGGTACAATTACTCAGAGCCATGCCAGCTCTGTAATTTCTGTTTTAAAACATCAGCCGTCCCCTCACTTATCCAACCCCTCTTAGTCAGTATTTGCCACGGGGACTATAACCTGATATACTGATGTGATGATGATTTTAGATGAAGGCTGGTTCAAGTGAGGTCTTGGGATTTTTTTTTCCAGTACGTCCTTGGATGCCATTAATCCTGAATTTTTATACTCCTCTAATTTAGCTACTCCCATGGTGCCCCTCTCTGGCCACTAGAGGGTGCTCTGAGAGCACCACTCACAAATCCAAATGTCTCACTTCTGTGTTACTCTCAGCTTCCTGAAGGCCAGCCCTAGACTTGAGGCTTCCACTGTATTTTGGGGGGCAGAATAATGGTTTGGAATAAATCACCAGTCTTTGGCTTCAGAAATGTAATTCTAGTTTTGCGCGGGGTAGGGGTGTGAGAGTTTCATAATCTTGGCCCATTCCCCAGGAGTCTCTCTTCCTGTTGTGTTAGGCTTTGTGATGTGGGGATATAACGTATATCTAACTTTGCTCAGATCCCCAGCACGACATGAGTAGAGAATGGTGAAGACTAGACTTCAATTGAGGTCATTCCCCCAAGTCATGGCTCAGCTGGGTGGGGTTTTATGCTGGGAAAATTCACCTTCCTTTCTATCCAAAATTCACCTGCCTTGCAGTTTAATCAGTTGTCAGCTTGTGCCCTGTGGCATGAGAGAGATCCATCCTGTCGTCTCATGTCTCCCCTCCCTAGCCCCAGCGAAGTGCAGAGAGTGGTGACAATCGCTGATTCTGTGTGTCAGAAATATTTCTGTGAGCAAGGAAGGCCTGGCAATTGGTGGCAGAAGTCACGCAGGGCCTCCACTTAGACTTAACTCCCCTTGTGGTCAGTGGGAGCATGGCTTGAGAAGGACTGCAGGATTTGGCTCTGAATATGTTTGCCAAAACATCCCAAACCTTTCATTTCACAGCTTCAGCAAGCAGGCAGCTGCCTACCCCAGACAGCTGTTGAGCTTTCAGTGTAGTTGTGTGGGAGGCAGGGCATGTTTTATTAAGATCTTTCAGTGCTTTGACTTTATTTGTATTTTATGAGCGTCTTAACATGGCAGGAAGCCGTGCAAAAGTGGCAGCTTGGATCGAGCAGCCCTCTAAGAGTTCGGAAGTGCAGCAGTGTCAAAGCTATGCACGCAGGTGAACTGGGAGAGGGAAGCACAGGTCCTGGCATGTACTCTGCCCTGGTCCCATGTGATCTGAATATGAAAAGTTCAGTGTGAGGTCATAGAGATGTAAATGAACATACTGTACTGTCCTTTTCTCATTCCCACCTTTCATTTCCCCTCTGGTATTTGGAGCCGCTTTATTTCTGCTAAGGGGAAAAAACAATTAGGGAATGCTTTGAATATAGCGACAAATTTTCTTAGAATGAATGGGGAACTTTTTGGTAAACCCACTATCTTGAACATTTGTGTTTCTCTGGTACGTCAACTCGTGGATCCTGTGAGATAATTACTTCTGCTTCACTTGTGGCATTCAGTGCACGAAATCCTGTTGGCACCCATTTGCTCATTGATACGGGCATAACTCTCATGGGAGTGTGGGAGTTCCCCAGGTGGATTTCTGGGAAAACAGACACTCTGGGTACATCTGCACAGCCTGCAGGAGGTAGCCTGTCAGCCAGGGTTAACAGACGTGGGCTAGCAGGTCTCGCACTAGTGCTCTAAAAGTAGGTTCCGGAGCCCGAGCTCCTTCTGCTACACAGCTATTAATAGGACACAAGCCTGAGTCTGTGGACCCAGGCTGGGAGGCTGGCTTCTGCGGGCTGTGTAAACAAACCCCATTATGCGGATTGGTCAGCTGAGGCCAAATTAAGCAATCCTAATTCTGGCAAGGCTGAGAAAGAGTTACAGAATTTGGCCCTATATATGGGCCAACTAGATATTGAGCCAGGTCCCCATAGGACTAAACAAAGTAAGCACAATTCAGTGTTGAGATTGTTTGTTTGGGGTCATTTCTTTAATGCCTTGTCTGCCTCTGTCAGCCCCGCTGGGTTGATTGTCCCTTTCATCTCCATAAGAAGAGGCAATCCAGATCAGGCAGATCTAGGTTTGGCGTTTGGGACTTTTATTCATGTTCAGCCCCACTTAACAGCTTGTTCTTGTGGCAGTAGCCCTCATCTTGTCTACTGATTACCTGCACAGCAGTTTAGATTATTGTACACCTAATGGTTGAGATCCCCCATGAAGAATAATGTTACAGCGTCATGTATAGATTTTGCAATGAGTAAACTGAGAGTCTTGGTAAAATACAGTTGCAGGGATGCTTGAAAGAGGATTTCATGGGTGCGGCTAATGACAGAAAAGCTCGATTTTAAATCAAGTACTGCAGGAAGCAATCTCATAAATTGGTATTTTAGGAGAAATCTAACAATTCTATTGGCCACTACAAGTCAGTGGTAGGCTACTTAGTGTTTCTTAATGGTAGTGTATTGGGTGTTCTGTCCCCTGTGTATTGAAATATCACTGAATGCAGCTTTCAGTCCTAGTCTTTGTATTATATTTGGGACATGTGTATTGGTTATTTGGGAAATGTATATTGGTTATTAATGCCACAATATAAAATATGACCTCTTCTTGTGCAAATGGAATTTGCCTGTAGGTTGGAACTGCATTGAGTATATTGCTCTTATGTGCATTATGGCAGCACCTAGAATCTCAGCTGAGAGTAATGTTCCATACTGCTAGACAGCTTCTGTCCCAAAGAGCTTACAGTCTACATAGATAAAGGCAGCGAAAAACAAGAGGGAAAACGATTCGCACAGGATCTTGTGGCAGGTCAGTGGCAGAGCCTGGATAGAATCCAGGGTTCCTGACTCCTGAGCCAGTGCTCTATCCACTAGACCACACTGCCTTCCCAATATATGGAGATTGCTTTAGAGACCCGGAAGTAACATAGGTCCAAATCAAGCCCTAAACATTAGCACATGGAAGGATCCTCTAAACATGGAGCTCCCCCTCCTTGCTCAGAAAGGGGTGTTGCAGGGCTCTCTCCGATTCTGGGGATTCATGGGGAGGAGGTGAGAAAAGAGGTAGGTGTGTCAGGTAGAATGCACGTTTTTCTCTCACCCAATTCTGTGACGGGAACTCCTCGCTGAGGGAGGCTCTGGGGGCAGCAGCAGACAGAGGAGATCCTGGCAGTGCGACTGCATTGGACCTGCACTACCAGGGAGCGTCAGTGTGGTGCCAGAGACCTGCAAAGGCACAGATGTTTCTGGCTTCCTGCCATTTCCCCCAGTGGTCTAGGTCCAAACGACAGCAACTCCCACCCACCCGGACGGAGAGGAGCTCCATGAGTTTTCCTCCCCTGGCAGGTTTTGCCACGGGGGAGTTAGCACGGCTGACGGAGACGGAAAGCAGAACATTGTCATATTCCATATTCTAGCCGTACCAGCGTCGGCTTTTCACCACTGTTCTCGGCTGTACCGTTGCAAATGAACAGTGGCAACCAGACATCTGCAGCTTGGTCAGCCGCTGAAGTGTCGATCTGGTCTATAGAGATGAACCAGGCTATTGAAAATCAGACACCAGACTCTGAAAGCTGCTAGTCATACCTGTTCTTGGAAACGGCAGACTGCCAATGAACCATGGACAAAACACTCCATCCAGGCGGGAGCTCCAGAGGATGCAGGAAATGACTGGTAACTAGATCAGACTAGAAAAAAGGTACAGCATGTTTATCAGTGAGGGTAATTAACCATTGGAACCACTTACAAGGGATGTGGTGGGTTCTCCACCACTTGAAGTCTTTAGATAAACTGGATGGATTTTTGGAAGATACACTATTGCTCAAAGAGAAGTTATGGGCATGACGCCGTAATTAGTGGCTTGTGGTGTAGAGGTTGGCCTAGTGATCATAATGGCCCCTTCTGGCCTTAAACCCTATGAACCACTGCCAGATTGAATTCTGGGGCTCCAGCAGCTCTGGCCTCTCCAGTTGTTTCTGTTCCTAGATACATTTTGATTTAGGAATTATTTTTGTCTACATTAATTGCATTGAAGCATATGAGGGAGTAAATACAAACACTGGTGTGTTGTGCTAAAGGAGGAGAACCCCAGAGTCACACTGGCTAACACAGTTTCCTTGCCCAGGCTATGAGACATGCCAGGAGCATATAGCAACTGGATAATTTCTTTGGGTTTAAGAATGTTGCTCATTAAAACGAATTTTAAAAATATATTCTTTTAACTCAACATTGCATCTTTTCTTATTTGAGTTTTCTGTTCCTGTTGAACATTGGTCCTGGCTAAGCACAGTGAGGGGGCTTAGCGGAGGAGGTGTGGAAAATCCGTGTGGCCCAGCCCCTAGCCAAGAGGATTCCCAGAGATTCATGCTGATCCCAAGGGTTCTGAGAAAAGTCCGGGACATTCATGCAGAGACACTGTGCCTTCTGACCAGCTCTGGCCCTTCGCAGCTTCATTGCTATGTGTTCAATCTCTTCCCCTTTCCCTGAAGCTCCTGTCGAGTTCCCTCCATTGGAGGCAGGGAAGGGGAATAGCGTTAGAGAGGCAACTGAATGCCACCTTCAGTGCATGGATGGCGGGAACCACATGTGGAATGTCTCCTTTGTTAGTGGATCTAAGGGGGACCATCTGGTCACTCGTGCTTGAAATTAGGCATTGCTCCAAATGAATTACCTCTTGGTCATTACACATGCCTCCTGCCTATGGGCCCAGTCAGCCAGTCCCGATTCAGGGAAAACACTCCCCAGCTTTCCCTGACTGTGTGCTGGAAGTTCAGACCCTAATGCTAAGTAAAGTATGTTCTCCAGCTTTCAGAGAGAGAGAGAGAGAGAGAGAGATATTATCATTTTAAATAAGTGTCTTGAGCACAGTTTAGGCATTTTATCCTGTGGATGTTGGAGTAAATACATCAGTGCTGTGATTGATTTCTTTCCCTCTCTTCTTTTCTCTGAGCACCGACTAAATTAAAAAAAAGTTAGGGAGAGATTCCCCTGACTTTCAGTGGGTATTGTGGGCTGGATCCTGCACCCCTGCTGTTAATGGCAGCTCTGCCATTGTCTTCAGTAGGCATAGAATCAGGCAACGTATGCGCTCCTTCCACTGATTCCTTTGGAAATCTCCTGAATGAACGCTTATGGAAGTGAGCAGCTTGACAGTGCTGGAGACTTAGGTTCTCTGTCTCCTCAGCATCTCCATTTTGCCCCCAGAAGAGGTACAGAACCCTCCCGCTGCATGGCAAATCCATCTCAGCCCTGTCCTAGGCGGATGACCTTTAGGGGAGATTGGGCAGGGAGAGTGCAGTACCCTTTCAGTCATTGGACTCTCTGCCAATTGGGTTGCCGCCTATAGTGTTTTGGGCGATTTTTCATCTAAAGTGGACACGGACCCCCAATTGATTTGACACAGATCTCCTAAAAGCTGTCGATTGAAATGCCTTTGGGCCTGATTTAGCAAACATGTGAGCACTGAGTAACTTTACTCACGTGAATTGTTCCATTAAGATCCATGATAATACTCACATAAGTAAGTTACTCACATGCTTATGTGTTTGCAGGATTAGCCCATTTTTCACTCCTACTATTGGGTCAAGGCCTTGTTTCCATGGGAAAGTTGCACTGGGTTACCTTAAATCAGGTTTTAACCCAATTTAGCTAAACCAGTGAAAATCCCTGTGTGGGCACTCTTATTTTGATTTATCTTAAATTTATTCCCAATCGACTTAAACTGAATCAAAATAAGATACTCTTAAATTGAAATTGAAGTGTCTACTCTAGGATTTGCACTGGTGTAACTAACCTGGCTTAAATTCAGATCTGAGGTGAAACTGGTGCAATTTTCCCACGTAGATCAGCCTCAATTATCAGGAGGTTCCTACTTCCATTCACTACCAACCTTCTGTGTGCCCCTTCCCAATCCAGTGTGTGAGCCATCTAGTCCTCATCATGAAAATGATATTTGAATGGTCTCTTTGGCTTTGGTATTGAATGTAACAACAAACAAACCTGCATCTTTCCCAAATCTCCCCTGCCCCCTCCTTCTTTCTACTTTCTTTTGTCCTTTGGAAGACCCTCATTAATCATCACTAGTGCACATTAAGAATATCTTCAAAATGCTGAAAAGAAGCAGCAATCAGGGACAGAGAAAGGCAGTTAAATCCTGATGAAGCTTTATAAAACTCTTTATGACCAGCTCTGATTTCTGTAGCTGCTCCTTCAGTGCACTTCATTGGCAATAGCTGCAACATTGAAGTCAGTTACCAGCTCTGGATAAAGGAGGAAAGTGTCGATGTTTACTGTTAAATCCCAGGTTGGATTTTTTTAATTTACCCAAAGCTAGTCTCTGTTAATTCTTGCTGTGTGTGTTAAGGTTTCCTGTTGAGTTGTCATGCAGGTTAAATCTGACACCCTGAGTTGTAGCATTGGTTAAGGAAAGGCAGCACATTACTTAGATGAAAACCCATGAGTACCTTCATGCTTCTTGGGTGTTTTTATTTGGTAAGTACTGCGATGCTTGCAATAGCCAAAAAGCGTCTTGATGCCTCCTCTTCTCATGCTGCTCTGTTTATGGTACTTAGTTCTGAACTCATATTCCTAAGGTGCCCGGGGTCTTTGGATGCCAAAAATTAAAATGATTAGTTCAGACTCTCTCCTGCATCAAGACCTGTTCAAAGGGGAGGTGGGTGAGCACCAGTAACAGCTCCTTCTTTCTCAAACTGCCCAAGTCTCCACATGAGTTAGAGCAGCCTCGGTTGCTTTAACTTAATGCCAGCTTGCCCTGGCCCCATCAGTGGAGAGCTGATGGAGCTTGGGTGCGCTGACACACCACCTCCTGCCCACTGTGCCAGGATGAGGCAGTTGGCGAGGACCCGGCTCTGCTGCTTTACACCAGCGGAGCTGCTCCTCTGCCCCAGGGGAGATCTCCACTGACCTGTGACGCTAGTGACCGGGTTCTGAGCAGCACAAAGAGGCCAGATGAGGAGGGTAAAATTGAACCTGTTCTCATTGTCCCCATCTCTTCCTGAGCAAAAGGCCGGCCACAGGGAAAAGCTCTGTACTGCTTCCAGAAGTGGCAAAGAATGGATTGTGATGCTAATTAGCTCCAGTGCCGTTCACTTGGCCCACAGTTATGTATGCTTCCCGGGGGCCTTCCTGCCCACTGTAGCAAAGGAATGTGCTATTGCTGATTATGGGAGGTGGGAAGCCCCCATCAAAGATTTTCTCAGTGAGCTGCGGGGTTGGAATGTTCAGCCCCAGTTCGGCACGCTGTCGGTGCAGCTGGACCAGTGCCACCAGTACAGAGCATAGGGAGAGCACTGGGCCCAGCTCACTCCTCCCCTCTGCAGAGAATTTTGATCCATTGCAATTGCACAGTCCCACGTTTCCCTCCTCATCCCCCTGCCGGAGAAGCGCAGAGGTCTCAAGACTGGATCCTGCGAAGAGCAAAGCACTTAGGCACACATTTAACTGTAAGGAACGTGAATAATCCCATTAGCTTCAATGGGACTACTCACATGCTTAAAGTTAAGCACGTGCTTAACTGCCCTGCTAGACAGACCACAGTGTTCAGCATTTCGCAGGATTGAGTCCTTAGTTCACAGAAGCTGGAGATGGAGTGGAGTCCTGTTGAAAGAGGTCTGCACTGCTTCCACCCTCTGTAAGTGACCCACTGCTTTCAAACATGTGTCTGCGGGTGACCTCAGCACCTAACTCTAAAAGAGCCAGGGAACAAGAAAAAAGATAATTAGCCATTTAAACTAAAACAGTGAATAAACTTCTGTGTTTCAAGCATAACATTTGAAAGAAATTAGGTCGGACTTCATGCTTTTGGTTTGAGGCTCTGTGTGTGGTCTCCAGTAGGGCAACAGCTGATAAGGAAGAGAAAGAGAAACAGTAATGTTGATACTTATTTTATTATGTTAATAGTTAACCTGACTTACAGGTGGAATTTGTGTATATCTGGTGGTTTTAGATATGCAGGTGTTTTCAGCACCTTTGTCATCTTATTCTCAGGTTCTGCAAAGTAAGAAACTGCAGTTTCTCATTCTACCTTCTTGTTTTTAGGAGTTGCAAAGAAATGGCAAAATGTTTCACCTTTTCAGAGTTGTTAGTGCAGATTTAAGGCATGCGCAAACGGACGCAAAAACTTGCCCCTCACAATTACAGCAAGAAGACGAGTTCAGTTGTAAATGCCCCTGGCCTTTAAGCCCTCCTAGAATGTTATTACATCATAGAATTCCTCCACCAGGGATGTGTCAGGAAAAAGTACATCTTTTTGTTTAAGCCGTATTTAATTTTTGGTTACATAAAAATGCTGGAGCTTTTATGGACAAAGCCCCCTTAGGGAGTGGTTCTGTGAAATTTCCTAACAGCTGGATGGCACAGATTTGGAAAGCGCTGCTGTCCGTAAGTAAGAAAAATAAAGATTGCTGCGAGAGACCAGTGTATTTTTTCCCAAATAACCCCTTTATTTCCGTATTAATAACTCTTAGCGAGGAACAAATCTTCGACGAATGTAGGTTCTTTTGATAGTCTTAGGAAGTCAATTCTCTCTAGAAAAGCGGAAATCAGCCCCCAGCAGGGGAGCGTTTGAATGTTATGAATAGATAGTTTCCTTTTTTTAAAACTTCAGTTGGTACAGAGCTCCCTTGACAGATTAACAGGACGCCAGGCATCGCTGGATTGCCTTGTTTCATGGTGAATTTGTAACTAAAGGCTTCTTCTCTAACCAGGCACTGTCAATTTCCTGGAAAAAGTCAGAGTCCATTTCTGATCAGTCCCAAAGAGGCACAGAACAAACAAGACCAGTAAAATGCTTTGAAGTTGTTGTAGGATAAGTAACAACTTGAGGCACCAAGTGCTTGGAATATGGTTATCAGGCCAATTACATTCATAAAACTGCTTTGCACCCATTTATGTTGATTCCATAAACTTTGAGCAGATAAGATAAAAACCAACAACCCAGGCAAAGGAATATACTTACAGAATATGAATGCAGGGCTGTTCTCCCGTCAGTTAGCCGGGGATTCATGTTTGTTCTGTAGCACTAGCACTGATCTCCCCTTTTCCTCCTCCTCCCCAGTTCTCTCACACAAGATAGAAAAGACCCTTTCCCTCCACTGGTCTAGACCCTCTTCCTGCAAGCCAGGGAGGACTCCCTCCCTCCCCTGACCCAGCGAGGGGAGACAAGGTCAGGCTGACCCACTCACTACAAGCAGCAAATATTCCCAAACCCCCACCCAGCCCATCATTATCAGAGGGGACCTGCTTCTCACCCATCTCAGCCATCCTATAGCTAGAGGCTACAGAATGACCCAACAGCTGCCTCTGTGAGACACAGCTGATAGATGGGACTGCCTAGAGAAGCTCATAAGGGGGTGGGGGAGAGTGGATAGGTGGGCAGATCCGAGGTGTGGGGAGTTTTGGATGGATCTGGGGTGTGATTTGATTGATTTTTTTTTTTGAGGTGAGAAAGGAAAGTGAAGCACTGAAGGATTTTTTGAGTTGGGAGAGAAGGGAATGAGCTACAGAGGAAATGGCATATGTGTCACTCATTGAGGGAGCCGCTTGTTAAAATGCTGCCAATTTAGGGCTGGGTTAGTATCTGGGTGCTTACTGTGTCTTTTTCACCAGCACTAGTATCTACATTTCTCATAAAGCCTCTAGTGTGGAGCACGCCACATGTAAAAGTTCCAGCCAGGAGTAATGGGGGAAGGGAAAATGCATGACCTCATAAAGTTTTTGTGGAGACACACTATAATCCAAAACCAGAATTGCCAGGTGCTTCTTCAGAGAGGGATCGGGGTTATATTTAAATCATCATCTAGATATCCCCTTAATACCAGCAGAGAATCAATTTCATTTATTCTCTAAATGCACATTTCTTTCACCATGGCATAACTCCAAGAAGACGTTTCAATTGATCGGCAGGCTGAATTTAACACACACACACAGAAAAAAGTGAAAGTAAGTATCATTACTTTTAACACAGAGGTTTTGCCAAGCTATTGAGAAATGGAACTTTTGAAAAGCAAGACACTTCAGGCTTATTTTTAGAAATTCACTTCTCCAAATTATCCTGCAGGACAAATTGGACAGAATACTGTAACCAGCAAAGGTTCAAGTGGTCCACCACCAAAATGAAGATAGCACTTAATCAATGCACTTTAATCTAGGAGGGAAAGCTGAAGGACAGTGACGATGTAATATTGCTAGAACAGTTCGCCCAAATACCTGTTTGGGAGTGGGAATATTCAGAATGGAGGGGGACTGCCTCAGTTCCCGTAAAGTAAGCAGGGGTAAATCTGGTCATAGCTTGAAAGTGAACATCCCAACTTTGCCCCCACCCCATCTTTCATTTGGCTGGGGCAGGCTGCTGAGTGGGGATCAGAGGGAGGTTTCTGTAGCTGCTTTAAACGGCAAAGCTCACCTGAACTCTCCTGCCAGCTGGGCTCATCTGGAGAAGGCAGCTACATTGCAACCTCTTGACACTAGGAGCTGCTCTCCCTCCTGCTGGGCATGAGTAATGCTTAGGGGCGAAGGGAGGACTCTGTCCAGAGAGGAAGGAGTGATTGGGATTTGGAAGGAAGAGTCACTGGAGGTGTGTAGAGCCACATGAGGACTGGGGGCATAAGGGAGAAGGAGGGGATTTACACTGCGGGGCTCTTTGATGGGGAGACAAGACTCTAGTAGCACTATGGGGCTCTGTGTGTCTTTCGCCTGCCCCCAGCATTGCTGGCAAAATGACTCCACTGATCATGCTTGTGATCCTATCTTTTAGCTCCATGCAGTGACCATGGCAACCAAAGTTCTTGATTGGTTGCTATAGGATAGTAGCTCTAATGTCTGTTGACGGGAGTGGGGGAAGGAGAGCAGCTGTGGAGCATGGGGAAGTTGCTTGACTGTGGTAATCGTGTTTGGCAGGTCAAGGGTGAGCATCGGCCTGCAGGGATTAGTACAATGCCCTGGACTAGCAAAGTGGTGTTATAATAAACCCCAGATGTTTCTGCTATTTTCAATGTATATGTTATGCTTAAACCTTAAAATGTATCCTAGGATATGGTGGGTAGGGAAAGGTTATTAGCTGCTTGGAAATTCCTTATTTGTAATATATCTATTCCCTCTTGATATTAGCTGCTGCCTGTTTAAAGCATAAATCTTTGATTCTGTATTGTAACAGCGACATTTCCTCCAAATCAGCGGTTCCATTTGACTTCATGAGAACACAAACGCAGTTCTCATGTGAGAATTCAGACCTCGTGCTTCAGAAACTGGGAACTGCAGTAACAGGTTTTGTGTAATGGTGTGGGATGGAGAAACAGCACACAAGAGATGTAAGGAAGTCACAGGTGCATGGAAAACACAGTTTCATTCCCCCAGGCTAATGGTTTTAGAATTTGGAGCCATGACCCTTGGAGTATGTCATTGGCCCCAGCAGAGCCATAGCACCATTGTGTGAGCTCTTAAGTCTAATAAATGTTTAGACAAATCAAAGTCTAGGAGTCTCCCGTACTTAGCGTCTCTGAACAGAGGGAAGAGGAGTAACGCAGAAGTAACATAAGTAACCATGTTTGTTGTGGGCATTTAAACTTTGTTCCATACGGCTGGGATGACTCAAGAGTTTGGTAAAGACGGGGAGGCTGTCTGTCACCTCTAAGTTACTAATTCTAAGTTAGGCTAGGCTGGAAGTGATTGGAAGATGTTACCATGTGATGACTAAAATTGGTGGTCTCAGTCTCCTGGGCAGTGGGCAGGTGTGCACATCACAAAAACTGCCTTCACCAAGAGGAATCCTCCAGTTTTAACCCTCCAGGGCAGGAGTGGGATGAGGATACACAGAGGAAGGTGTGAGTGGAAGAGGAATCTGTTTATCAGTGCTGTCATGTTAGCACCCCTTATAAGAACTTTAAAAATCTTTGCAACATTCCTGCTCCTCAAGGATTGGTGGAGAAGGAAGAGGAGCTGGTCACAAAGCTCTGTCTGCAGCACTTGGCACAGAATTGTAGAGTCCTAGATGTCAAATCCAGTGCCAATCTGTGTACCCATTCCAGCCTTGGCAACTCTGCCAAGGCTGCCAACTGAGATGCTGGATAGTGTCAAGTTGGATGATTATTGTAGATGGATTTTATGTTCTGTGTAACTGTCCAGTTAGATTGAGACTTCCCCTCTCACAACTCACTTCACAGTCATCTCGTGGGAACAGCCATTGGCCATTTGTACCCATCTCTGTGCAAGTTTATTAAGGATTGTACATTCTTCCTGTTCCCTGATGAATAGCCAATTTGCTCTTTCAGAGATTCCAGCAAAAAAATACTTTGAAATTAGTTTTATTTAATCACTGGTGTACTTATGTACTATAAAGATATTGGATATTCATAAAGCTGATGAGATAAAACACTTTGCAAAGAGAACTGTGTGAATGGAACTAATAACTTCTGAAATGTGTTTTAAGTTCCTGCTCGAAGAAATAAAACACGAATAAAAGGCAGAAATAGAGTGGGGGATCAATTTAATCATTTTGATTTTTTTCATTATTCTCTCCTGTCAGGTTGTTTTATTAACTCTCCCTACAGACGGGCAGAGATTCAGAGTAAGGCAAAGCTGAGTGAAGGAGTTTGTCCATATTCTACAGGACATTTTTTGTGTCTGTTTTTTGCATTTCCCTGAGCAATGATGGTGTCCTCTTTGGTCAGTTACTACCTAAGAATTCCCCATACAACCAGCAGGGGGACCTAGGATATTAGATTTTCTCACAGATCATTAAAAAATGGCCTGTGCTTTTTCTTTTGAATGTTCCCTAGGGTGACCAGATGTCCCGTTTTTACAGGGACAGTCCCAGTTTTGGGGACTTTTTCTTATATAGGCGCCTATTACCCCCCACCCGCTGTCCTGGTTTTTCACAGTTGCTATCTGGTCACCCTTATGTCCCCTCTCTTTGTTTTTTTACTGCTTTACCTTCTTCTTCCCCCAGCTGTTTGCAGCGTTCACTACCATGGGTCTAATCTGCCTATTGCCGTGGTTCTCAAACTCTTCCAAATCAGGCCTTCCTTCCTTAGCAATGTGGGAAGGGCAGGGTACTCGTGACTTCTGGACATCTGGAAGAGGGGTTGTGCTACCCTAGTAGAGAACTGCCTATCCATTATGTTTATAAGCATCTTGTCACCATACCAACTTCTGGTTAGCCCGTTTTGTTCTCATTTCCTTTCTTAAACACAGTTGCTGCTGTTGTTGCAGGATCATGAGAGCAAGGTGCCAGCTTTAAGAGACAAGTCAATAGTTTCTTGCCCGAAAACATTATATCGTCTTAATAATGGGCTCATTTTTTATCGCAATGGGGAAATAGCTCTCTTAAATCCTGCCTGAGATTGGGTTTGTCACATGGCAGTGCTCTGTGCTGCCTTTATGCTGTATCTGGTGATAGACATAGTATACATGACGTGTGTGCTAGGTCATGCCTGCTGTAGTTATGGTTACAAAGCAATTTACGTCCCAACCCCCTGTTTTCACACATTTTAAGGTTAATTTTTTGATGCTCAGTTTCTGTTTGGAGTCGAATTCCCCCTCCCGCATCCTGCCCCCCAAAGTTCAAGCAAAATACCTTCAGCCATTTTGAGCCCAGCAAGGGTGGAGAACAAAATGAGACTTTCCTCCCATTAAATTCTAGTGGCACTGTTTCAGAAAAGCCAGAAAACACCTTCCGGATGGACATACGTTTCACTGACAAAAGCAGCAGGGTGGACAGTGTTATGTTGGTGGGAGAGCATCTCCCATCGGTATAGCTACCGTCACTCATCGGGAGGGGTTTAATTATGCCGTCAGGAAAGCGCTTTCCCGCCAGCATAGAGCAGGTACACAGGAGACCTTGCAGCGGTATAACTGTGCCACTGTAAAGTCCATAGTGTAGACATAGAGTTAATAAGGCTTTTGATGCTGTCTCACATGACCTTCTTATAAACAAACTAGAAGCCTTGGTGAACCTATTATAAGATGGGTAGAAAACCATACTCAAAGTAGTTATCAATATTTTACAGTCAAGCTGGAAGGGTATACTGAGTGGGGCCCTGCAGGGATCTGCTCTGTGTCTGGTTCTATTCAATATCTTCAGAAATGATTTGGACAATGGCATAAGAGTACAGTTAAAAAGTTTGTGGATGCTACCAGGCTGGGAGTGGTTGTAAAGAGCTTTGGATGTTTAGAATTCAGAATGATCTTGACAAAAATTAGGAAAAAGGTCTGAAATAGATGGGATGAAATTCAATAAGAACAAAAGCAAAATACTCCACTTAGGGAGGAATAGTCAATTGCACACATACAAAATGGGAAATAACAAGAGGCAAGAGGCAGTATTGCATAAAAAGAATTTGAGGGTTATAGTAGATCACAAACTAAATATGAGTCAACAATCCAATGCTATTGCAAAAAAGAAACATCATTCTGGGATGTATTATCAGGAGTGTTGTAAGCAAAACATGATAAGGCCTCAACTGGAATACTGTGTCAAGTTCTGGGTGCCACAGTTCAGGAAAGATATAGAGAAATTGGAGAAAGTCCAGAGGAGAGCAACAAAAATTATTAAAGGTCTAGAAAACATGACCTAGGAGGAAAATTGAAAAAAATTGGGTTTATTTTGTCTGGAGAAGAGAAGGCTGAGGAGTGAGGGACGTAACAGATTGTTATACAGAAGAAGGTGATAAATTATTCTCCTTAATCACTGAGGACAGGACAAGAAATAATGGGCTTAAGTTGCAGCAAGGCAGATTTAGGTTAGGCATTAGGAAAAACTTCCTAACTGTGAGGGTAGTTAACCACTGGGACAAGTTACCTGGGGAGGTTGTGGAATCTCTGCCATTTGAGGTTTTTAAGAACAGGTTAGTCTAACATCCATAAGGGATGGTCTGGATAATACTTAGTCCTACCTCAGTGCGGGGGACTGGACTAGATGACCTATTAAGGTCCCTTCCAGACCTACATTTCAGTAGTTCTGTGAAATTGTGTTAATTCTTCCAAAACATGATATTTTTGAGAAATTGCAGAACATATATATGGGTATGTCTGCATTGTAGCTGGAAGAAAGCCAGAGGGCAGCTGACTCTGGTGACTAGCTGCTAACCTCCCCCAAAACCGCAAGGTCCACACTGCTATTTTTAGAGCTCTAGCTTGAATAGAGGTAGCACGGGTCTGTTGAGCCAGGCTGGGAGGCACGTTCTCAGCTGCGCTGTAAACATGCCGTATGTGCCCTCAGCTGAATGAAAACATCATCAACTTAGAACAGAATCCTTCCAAAACATACCTCTTGCACAGTGACTGAGATAGATGGTCATGCTTTTACAGTGGTTTGATACTTACTGTCTTTTCTTTCTGTATCCTCCAGGACCCTCAGGAGCATATGGCATCACCAGTTCTCGCCATTTGTTTTGGTCTTGTCCTGGTCTGTTTGGCCTTCTGAGTGTGATGTTGCTGTGTTATATAATTACTCATTATTATTATTATTTTGTATTTAACTCCAATTATATTATTTTTCACAGATTCATAGATTTTTTAAGGCCAGAAGGGGCCATTAGGATCATCTAGTTCAACCTATGCATAGAATCACAGACGTGTAGGGCTGGAAGTGACCTCAAGAGGTCATCAAGTCCAGCCCCCTGCACTGAGGCAGGACCAAGTAAACCTAGACCATCCCTGACAGATGTTTGTCCAACTTGTTCTTAAAACCCTCCCATGACGGGGATTCCACAACTGCCCTTCGAAGCCTATTCCAGAGCGTAATGGCCCTTTCCCCTTATAAGCTAAATCTCCCTTGCTACAGATTAAGTCCATTGCTTCTTGTCCTACCTTCAGTGGACACCAAAAACAATTGATCTTTGTCCTTTTTATAACATCCATTAACATACTTGAAGACTTATCAGTCCCTCCCCCCCAACTCTTCTTTTCTCAAGACTAAAGGTGCCCAGTTTTTCTAGCCTTTCCTCATAGGTCAGGTTTTCTAAACTTTTTATCATAGAATCATAGAATCATAGAATATCAGGGTTGGAAAGGACCCCAGAAGGTCATCTAGTCCAACCCCCTGCTCGAAGCAGGACCAATTCCCAGTTAAATCATCCCAGCCAGGGCTTTGTCAAGCCTGACCTTAAAAACCTCTAAGGAAGGAGATTCTACCACCTCCCTAGGTAATGCATTCCAGTGTTTCACCACCCTCTTAGTGAAAAAGTTTTTCCTAATATCCAATCTAAACCTCCCCCATTGCAACTTGAGACCATTACTCCTCGTTCTATCACTTTTGTTGCTCTCTCTGGACTCTCTCCAATTTGCCCACCTCTTTCCTAAAGTGTGGCACCCAGAATTGACCAGAATTCCTAAAGTGTGGCACCCAGTATTCCAGCCGAGGCCTCACCAGTGCCAAATAGAGTGGGACAATTACCTCCCAAGTCTTACATACAACACCTGTTAATACATGCCGGGATTGTATTAGCCTTTTTTCCAACTGCATCACATTATTGACTTTTATTCCATTTGTGATCCATTATAACCCCCAGATCCTTTTCAGCAGTATTAGCCCCTACCCAGTGGTTCCACATTTTGTAGTGGTACATTTGATTTTTCCTTCCTAAGTGAAGTACTTTGCGCTTGTCTGTATTGAATTTCATCTTGTTGATTTCAGACCAATTCTCCAATTTGTTAAGTTTGTTTGGAATTCTAATCCTGTCCTCCAAAGTGCTTTCAACTCCTCCCAGCTTGGTGTCATTTGGGAAATTTTATAAACCTACTCTCCACTCCATTATCCAAGTCTTTAATGAAAATATTGACTAGTATTGGACCCAAGACTGACCCCTGCATGACCCCACTAGATACACCCTCCCAGTTTGACAGCAAACTATTGATAACTTCTCTTTGGGTACAGTCTTTCAGCCATTTCTGCACCCACCCTTTAGTAATTTCAGCTAGACTTCATTTCCATAGTTTGCTTATGAAAATATCGTGTGGGACTGTGCCAAAAACCTTACTAAAATCAAGTTATCTCATGTCTTCTGCTTCCCACTATCCACTAGGTCAGTAACTCTGTCAAAGAATGAAATTAGGTTGGTTTGGCATGACTTGTTTTTGACAAATCCATGCTGGCTATTCCTTTATAACCCTATTATCCTCTAGGTGGTTACAAACTGATTGTTTAATAATTTGTTCCAGTATCTTTCCAGGTATCAAAGTTAGGCTGACTGGTCAATAATTCCCTAGGTCTTCTTTGTTCCCCCTTTTAAAGATAGGTACTGTGTTTGCCCTTCTCCTGTCCCCTGGGACTTCACCCGTCCTCCAGGATTTCTGGAAAGATAATTGCTAATGGTTCCAAGATTGCTTCAGCTAGTTTCTTAAGTACCCTAGGATGAGTTCCATCAGGCCCTGCCGATTTGAATACATCTAACTTATCTAAATATTCTTTAACCTTTTCTTTCCGTATTTTGGCTTGTATTCCTTCCCCCTTCTAGTTAAACCTTTTCAGCGAAGACTGAAACAAAATAAGCATTAAACACCTCAGCCGTCTTGATGTTATCAATTATTAGCTATCATTCCCGCTTAGTAGAGGACCTACTCCTTCCTTCATCTTTCTCTTGCTCCTAATGTATTTAAAGAACCACTGCTTGTTGCCTTTTATGTCCCTTTCTATGTGTAAGTCATTTTGTGCATAACACAGGCTATAGTTTTGACCTAGTGTTTCCATCACCTACCCCAATAACTGTGGTTGGTCTAGACTCAGAGCATGTCTTGTAGAAAGACTTTCAGTTTTGCCACTCATCATTTTTGGAGCTTTTGCCTAAAAGTGACCATTTCTGTTTTGCATAAACCATCTCTATGTGCCTCTTCTAGTGAAACAGAGACTATATTGAAGTTCTGAACCCTTTAGCTGTACACTTGATCCCAGGTTATAGATTTTGGAGGGTGACCCTTCAAAAAAAAATCAAGTCTTGAATAATAATGTAGCATGGGAAGTATAGTATTAGGCATATAAGGTAGTGAATATAGACTATGATGAATCCCAGAAAAGGAATTGGGGGAGCATCCTGTGACCCCCATTTTCCTCATTTATATATAATTATGATCTTGCATATAAAGCAGGCCATGTGAGGTATCGGGGAAAAGGTTTTGATCAGCTGAAAGTCATTGTTCTGTATAAATATGTATATCTTTAGTGCATATTAAGTTATGAGATTGTGTTGTATGGTTGTCATTAAAATATGCTGTAAATTGGGGAATCAGCCAGATATTATTAGCTCCCCAGAGACAACAGCAAAGAGAGTAACCAACACCCAGGTGGGGTGTCAAACAACCAACAGTCATGTCCAGCAAGGGAGCTACAATTCAATGACTCACCTGCATGAGGCCACAGCAGGGGAATTTCTCAACCTTGCCTAAGGACTCAGCAATGCCCCCAGACATGCCTGGACTTGTGTGTTCCCCAAGCACATGGACTGAGGGTATAAAACAGAACAGAGCAGGCCCATGCTTGGCCTTTCTCCTGCCCCCACCTATGCTGCAAGCAACAAAGACACTCAGATGACTGAAGACTCCAACAGAAAGGACTGGCCCAGGTTTCAAGGGTGAAATCTGTGTACTATGAACTGCAGTATCCAGTGGGGTGAGAAAAACTGCTTAATCTAGTTGTTGCCCAGTCTAATAGTGTTGATAGTTTAGACTGCATGCTTATATTTTGTTTCTTTTGGTAACTCACTCTGACTTTTTGCCTGTCACTTAAAATCTATCTTTTGTGGTCAATACATTTGTTTTACTGCTATCTTTACCAGTGAGTTTGCCTGACGTGTGTGGTAAATCTGCTCATGTTTGTAAAGACTGGTGTATGTCCATTTTCCATTGGTGAAGTGGTGAACCAATTAATAAACTTGCACTGCTTGTCTTCCTGAGGTACAAGGCTGGGAGCTGGGGGGATTTGCCTGGTGCCTTTCTCTGTGTGATTCATGAGTGGCTCTGGCAGCATTCATGCAAACTAGCTGGGTGTGCTGAGTGATCACAGCTCCTGAAAGGGTTTTCTGCTTGTCACTAGCAAAGTGTTGTGAGACACAGCCGGGCAGGAGAGTTTAGGGGGCATAGCAGTCCCATGGTCCCAGGCTGCACCCTGGGGATCCCGTCACAAAAATATCACACCTGAGAAGCACTATAAGGGATTAAAAAAGGGACCACATTAGACTCCATTGAATTAGGAGCCCAAATCCATAGTTTAAGAATTGCCTTCTGCATTAGCAAATCAATGACTTAAAAGCTTTAAAGTTCTTCATGTCGCTGTTAATATTTTATACCACCTGTACTCTAACAGCAACTTTATGCTTTCGATGCTTAAATTAATCTTGTTTTCTCCAAAGGTTTGTACTTTTTAACCTCAGTTCTGCTAATGGAAAAAGAAATCAGAAATCTTCCAAAATCAGTTCAGTTTTTCTTTCCTTACACGCCAATACCTTAATGGAGATAAGTGATTATTTTTGGAAAATATTATATAACCCACTGAGGTAGTCCACTGCTCAGACTGTCCTCATTAAAATATTTAAATTGTGTTTTGAACATGCACAGAGTCTATTGGGCTATCATTCTGACATCATTATTATTAATTATTTTGATTAGAAACATAAGAACTGACATACCAGAACAGACCAATGGTCCATCTAGTGTGTTATCTTACCTCTCTGATATTAGCCACTACCAGATGCTCCAAAGGAAGAGATAACACCTGCACAGAGGGCAACCCTACAATAACACGCCTTAAGGAGATCATAGAATATGAGGGTTGGAAGGGACCTCAGGAGGTCATCTAGTCCAACCCTCTGCTCAAAGCAGGACCAACCCCACTAAATAAGCCCAGCCAGGGCTTTGTCAAGCCGGGCCTTAAAAACCTCTAAGGAGGGAGATTCCACCACCTCCCTAGGTAACCCATTCCAGTGCTTCACCACCCTCCTAGTGAAATAGTTTCTCCTAATATCCAACCTAGACCTCCCCCACTGCAACTTGAGACTGTCATCTGCTCCTTGTTCTGTCATCTGCCACAACTGAGAACAGCCGAGCTCCATCCTCTTTGGAACCCCCCATTCAGGTCGTTGAAGGGTGCTATCAAGTCCCCTCTCACTCTTCTCTTCTGCAGACTAAATAAGCCCAGTTCCCTCAGCCTCTCCTCATAAATCATGTGCCCCAGCCCCCTAATCATTTTTGTTGTGGACTCTCTCCAATTTGTCCACATCCTTTCTGTAGTGGGGGGCCCAAAACTGGACGCAGTGTTCCAGATGAGGCCTCACCAGTGCCGAATAGAGGGGAATAATCACTTCCCTCGATCTGCTGGCAATACTCCTACTAATGCAGCCCAATATGCCATTAGCCTTCTTGGCAACAAAGACGTACTGATGACCCATATCCAGCTTCTCATCCACTGTAATCCCCAGGTATTCTGCAGAAGAGATATCTCTTCCCATTTGCAGGTACCTAGTGGTTGGCTTATGTCTTGAAGGATGAGGGTTGGTATCTTGTAAATATTTCTGTCCTGTCTTATGGACTTGTGAATATTGTTGAGATTGGTGCAGGGTCCGTCTTTTTGTTCTGTGTCCCTCATGCCTAGCACACTGGAGTCCTGGTCCGTGAGTGAGGCTCCTAGGCACTATCGCAATACAAATAATAAAAAATTATATTAATGACAAAACTCTTCTGAATATCCTACTAAGCTACTTGCTTCAGTAATATCTTCTGAATCTGAATCTTTGCCAATGTCACTAAGGGCTCAAACAAGGCTATCTTGTGTTGCTATAAGATCCCTCTTTTTATAAGGAGAGCTTGTTGGCTAATTGCTCAACCCCCAACTGGTCCCTCTCCTTTTATCTGTCCAGCTTGGCTGGCCTTACCAGAAGTTATAGGTCTTGCTGGCATAGCTCTCAGGGTTATTGGAGCACACAAGCTTTCCCACCACATCAAAGTGCATCCACAGGGAAGGTTGAGTAGTATCTTGCAGCAGTGAATTCCACAGGTTGTGTGTTACCAAAAAAAAATCACCTGGACAATCAGGCCACGTATTTTTGGTGCCTAAATATGGATTTAGGAGCCTAACTTTTGGCTCCTGTTTTTGAAAATCATGTCTCAACTCTTTTTCCTGAGTGGTTACAGTTAATTTAGCGCTCTCAATGGGGTATATAAATAGTTCAGGTTATTTCTTCCGGCGTGTATTACCTTGCATTGAATTTCATCTACCATCCTGCTTACTCATTCACCTGGCTTTGTTAGGTCCCTCTGAAGTGCCTCACAATCCTTTGGTTATTTGACCGATCTAGATAATTTTGTGCCAACTGCAGATTTTGCCACTTCACTGTTCACCGCTCCAACATACTTTTCCATGTCATTAGTACATAGTTAGTAGTACCTTGTTACATGATATACAATATCATTACATACAAAAATATGTTAAAGAATGTTGTTGAGGTTGCAAAGTCAAGCATTCAAAAGTTAGGAAATGCCAGAATTATGAACAGTTTTTAGAGTGGGGGAGCTGTGCCCCCCCTTACCCCTGTCTGCACCCCCTGCCGCCCCTTAGAGCTGGGGCTGGGAGCAGGGCTGTGGCTCCGAGAGCTGGGGAATGCAGATGGGGTAAGGGGGCCAAGGCTGGGGCCACAGCAAGGGCCGGGTGCAGGGACAGCAGCTGGGACCCCGGGTGCGGGGCCGGCAACCAGGACCCTGGGTAAAACCTGGGGGCGTACAGCATCCCCTGTACCCATAGTTCCCATGCCTGTGAAAGGGGAGACATTTTTTCATTTTTAATTCTCCAGACACAGGGCAGGAATTGCTGGGAGGGAACGTTACCAGGGAAGAAAAGACTCCCCTGTCCCCACAGCTTGTGGCTGTGGTTCTCTGTTTCAGTAGAGAGACACTGGGGGGCATACTTGGTGCACATGGGACATGTGAGGGGGGCTTAGTGAGGCAGGCAGAATGTTCCCAGTTTGAGGCAGTGAGCTGATAGCAAACTCTCTGGAGCATTATGCTGATCAAATGGTGATTTTTGAACATGTAACTTGGCCGATGGATGGATTTCCATGAGGACAGCCAAAGGGTGCTCTCTGACCGACAGCTATCCTCTGTTACATTTCAAATTCCTGCTGCAAACCCAAGGAGGCCTTAGCATCGACACTGCTCCCCCTGAAACACATATGCTGTGTAGTCATGTAGAGTGATGCTCGCTGCTTTGCAGTGGCCCAGGGCAAAATCTAGGCAAGACTTAAGTGGGATCGAAGTGGTTGTTGTAGTCCATGGGATGTCCTTCCACAGAGGGGTGAGTTTCACCCAGACCTTCCAGCACTGTAGACAGGCAAGGAGATGTAAGAGTTGACAGCCCAAGCACTGGCATTCATTTTACAGTCAGAACATACCTAACAAGGTATGTAATATAGGTAAACTTGCCACGGATGGCAATATGCCCTCCAAAGTTGCTTCTTAGGACAGCAGAAGTATTTTAGTGCCCCGTGAAACTTGCTTACATTCTCTGTTTAATGATGAATGATGCCATTTTAATTCAGTGCATTGCTTCTGCAGAACAGAAATGGCAGCCTGTTCCATGCATGTGTTGTGTAGATCTCACTGGAACGAGGCCCAGCTGCGGCCATGACAAGTTTAATTAGGCAGATGTGTTGAACAGGCACCTAAAGAAAACTGCTGGCAATAGCACTATGATTTATGGTGTCATTCATTGTCCTAAGGCATGGCGCCTTTGTGCACTCAAAAGATTGAGGCAGGATGGCACCGCTCTGTCAGCACTGCTCCCGCACAGGGATAATCAAGGGTTGAGTGTTATAGGAGTGAGTCCTATTAAGGTAAACCCATGTTGTGTAATTTACTGACCAGCCAGTGCATTTTGCATCTTTTTACTATATGGTGTACTTAATACACAGTGTCATAAAATGCTTGAGAATCAGCACAACAGAGTAGGAAAGAGAAAGAAAGATAGTTTTACTGAAAATGTTAAGGAAAGGAAGTGAGTCATTGACTGAGTTGGGGGGTAAGAATTCCAGACGGGTGGGACAGCGTAAATCAAAGGACGACTGCGTTCATGGGGTGTGACTGAAATTCATGTAGCTATGTAGCTGGCTTTTATTTAGCTGTTTCACTACTGTGGTACCTGGATTAAAGCTAGCTCAGACATATCTACACAAGTGGCAGTCAGACCCCATGATTGTCATGTGGACACAGAGTTGTTAATGTAGGTTCTATCAGAACACAGGGCCCATTCCCAACAGTTGACAAGAGAGTGTTGAGACTTCAACGAGAAACTGCAGAACTGGAATCAATTTGCAAACTTGACACCATCAAATTAGGCCCGAATAAAGACTGGGAGTGGCTGGGTCACTACAAAAAGTAATTTTCCCTCGGTTGATACTCACACCTTCTTGTCAACTGTTGGGAATGGGCCGCATCTACCCTAATTGAATTGGCCTCCTTAGCACTGACCCCCCCCCGCCACCTGGTAAGACAACCCCTATCTTTTCATGTGCTGTATTTTTCACTCCATGCATCCGATGAAGTGGGTTGTAGCCCACAAAAGCTTATGCCCAGATACATGTGTTAGTCTCTAAGGTGCCCCAAGGACTCCTCGTTGTTTTTTAGTAGAATTGTGGCTGCTCAGCATCAGGCCATTTTTATTTAAATACTTAAACATGGATTTAGGAGGCTCCTAGGTTTGCAACATCAGCCTTAAGCGCTTTTTATGGACTTAAATGTGAATAATAGCCCCTGGATTGTTTATTTTGATATTAACTGCATTTATTTTATGCTATCCCTGCGTTTTCAGCCTGCTGGGTCAGATTTTTGTATTGACAATGTTTAACAGCATCATGAAAGTTGATCGGGGAAGCAGGAGATTTTGGCAACTGGGTAGGAGTCAGCGGAGGCATTTGGTAGCTGATGAGATTGGGGTGAAGGGGTAAGCTGAATGTTTCTGCAGAAATGATCAGCAGCAAGTTAATTAAATTATAATCTGTAAGTTAGGCACTTTCCCTCCTTCCCTCCCTCATTCATTTTCATTACCTCTGAATTCAGCTTGCTCTCTCGACAGCATTCTCTTGCCTTGCAGTGCAGAAATCTGGTGACTAAGCTTACAAGCTGATGCCCTGTGTGGCTGCGTTACCTTGTCGAGGCTACCCAAGGGACACTGTCAGCCTTTTCATGATGAGCCTGATTCTGCCTTCAGCCACACAGGTTTGGCCTGAACATCATCCCATGACTTTGGCAGGGTTACTCTCCCTTTACACACTGTAACAGAGAGGAACAGGCTTTCCCCATGTATGCAGCGTTTTTAGTTTTTGCTTTATTATTGTTTTCAGAGAGTGAACATAGATGCTCGGATTAATGCTCTGCTTTCACTTTCTGGTTCCTCATTGTGACACCATCTTGCACCAGCTTCTGGGGAAATGTTAATTGACTCTATCTCCATGCTTTAGACAAGATGATTAATAATAGCTCTCCGAAAGTCATTTCAAGGAAAGAGCTACAACTTCAATGACTGCTTTCGGAGGGGATTACTGTACTTATAAAGGAAGGAATAGGAAGGAGGCACTAATCCAAGTTCAAAGAGCAGCTCCACTTTTCTAGGTAAACATCTATGCCGGTTGGGTGACATGCCACATATTCGAGTTGAAAATTTCACCAAAAAATAAACCAAGCTGTTTAATGAGAGCTCTTGAGACTGCAGGGTGGCAGCACTGCTTTGAAAGTTTCAGCTGAAATGCTAGTGATGGTGCATCTACAGCTCAAACTTTTGCAGAAATGTCCTTGTGGCTTCACTAAGAAGCATGGCATTCGGAGAGTCTTAGTTGTACTTGTCGCGTGCGTATCTCCTGTTTACAGCGCCAAGGTTGGGCGGGCTGACTTCCGTTGGTTTCTTGGTTTTGGTACCTATACTGCTAGACAGCTCAGGTCTAATAACTACTTACTGGTTTGCCTGTTTCCTTTTTGTTTGTCTTTGCAAATGACAGTGCACAGTAATATTAAGTCACAGAATCTGAAACATATAGGGCCAGATTTTCCAAAGAGCTCAGTGCCTATGTAGTAATTTCTGTACTCTGGAGGGTTTGGCAACACAGGATTATGTCCTATCATCACTCTCAGTGTTTGGTTGTGTAGAGAATCTGCATGGAGCCTCAATACCTTGAAATGGAGTAGCCAGCTTTTAAAAAGTGCCCAGCCCCCTGCACCTCCCTTTGGGCATTGTAGGAGCACTTTGGAAAATCTGGTCTGGAGTTTGTAAACTGGAGCTTGGTTGTAATCTTGTCAGCAAGGTGGATGTGGCGCAGAGGGGATTTGGGAAGTAGATGTATTCTGTCTTAAGTGACAGGTTTCAGAGTAGCAACCGTGTTAGTCTATATCCGCAAAAAGAAAAGGAGGACTTGTGGCCCCTTAGAGACTAACAAATTTATTTGAGCTTAAGCTTTCGTGAGCTACAGCTCACTTCATCGAATGCATCCGATGAAGTGAGCTGTAGCTCACGAAAGCTTATGCTCAAATAAATTTGTTAGTCTCTAAGGTGCCACAAGTCCTCTTTTTCTTTTTGACTTAAGTGACTCTCTCTCCTTCCTTGAGCATAAGTTATTTTGTATTATGTGTATTATTGAATTGCCTGGGAACCCGAATCATGAACCCCATTTGCTAGGTCCTGTACAAACACAGAACAAAAAAACCATGCACCATGTCCCAAGTTGCTCACAATGTAAGACAAGAGACAACAGATGGATACAGACAGGGGAGTACAAGGAAACAATGAGACAATATTGGTCAGCATGGTAAGCACACCAGCAGCCCGAAGAACCGATAGAGGTTACTCCTGTGGCTTCCATTTATTAACATAACTGTCAATCACAATTTTTCACACCAAATAATACACATGTGTGATGGCAAGCGTGTCTAATATGTTCCTGTGTTCACCCTCTTAAAAGGTTTTGTACTCTTCTAGAAAGACTCCATGGAATTTCAGCTGCAAGTGTGCTGCTGCGGGATGATATTTTGCAGGTTTGCTGTTTAATTTCTTCCGTGTGTTGAGGCTCCATGCAGATTAACTAAACAATCAAATATTGAAGGTGATGAGAACTCAATGCTCCCAAACTCTCCGAAGTCCAGTAATGACAGATTACCTCAGGTTTTATATTATCAACAGGGCTTAGCAGAGTAAATGTAGAAAAGTTTGTTCCTTGTCCTTAACATTATACACTGAGTCTTTCAAAGTAACACTTTGAATACTTTCAAAAGTAACAGCGCCCCCCAGAGAGAAAAATTAACAAAAAACCCAATAGTCAGTCCGCGTTAATAAGCGAAGGTTTAACATCTCGTGTTCTGCTGCCTGCTAAATTTTCCCCGAGCCCATTAGCAGTGCTGGGTCTTTTGCTGACACAAGGGCCTTTTGGTTCTACTTGTCGAGACTTCTCACAGTGTTTTCTCTCTCTCATCATGATATCCTGTGTTGCTTTTGGGGGGCGGGGGAGGTGTGAAGTTTGTCATGTCAGTGGAGGTCTGCAGATGGTAGAGAGTGATCCTTCGTGGGGAGTGTGGAAGGCTCAGGGTTAAATATGGATGCCTTTCTGTGTGTCTAATTTAATGTTTAAAACATGAGACCCCCTAGTATTTCAATGAGTTTCTCAGCCAAAGAATGCTTGTAAAGTATACCCCAGTGCACCTTAATATGGGCGTTGCTTCGTTGGGGATTTTCCCATTGTTACTTTTAAACGTTTCTCTCTTTTTTTTTTAATGTGTGGCCTTGTTGTCATTTTTCTACTGGTGTCATGTGTACAACCACTTCTGTTGCGATACTGAAATCCCTGGAAGAGCTCTGACCAAAGTTTGATCCGCCTTAACTATTGGAGGGCTATACTTCTCAGTGTTAAATATGTATGTTGTACAAATCATTCTGCCACCAACAATTGTTTAATAGGCACTATTTTGTATTACCGACAGAAAAGGTTTAAGGTCTTGGGCTCACGTGCTCTAGCCCTGTAACAGCAAACTTCATCCTTACCATTTGGCAAATGTTTGCTGGTCACATCCGTGATGCTGGTTGGCATACACAGGAACAAATGAAGCACAGTCATGCTGGCATGAACTCCCTAGAGATAAAGCCATGGAAGTAATCAGTGCTTACCGAATGGAAATGGGCCAAAACTAACAGAGAAATAAATAATATTTTCAAGCTTTTAAGGGGCTATTAAAGCAATGGACAGTAAAAGATAAGCATTAAAGATACTAGTATCTCTAAAAGTCACTTTCCTTCCAAACCAATGCATGTCCCACAGAGACTGCACCAAAAGCAGTGATAGGTCTGGAGTGAAGGACAGCTGCAGTTATAATCTGTGTAGCTGCATTTCTACTAAATGTCAAAGTGTAAAGCATTCTATGCTGTAATTTATCAGTAAGTTCATTGTCATATGCCTGACAGGTATGTGGTTAACTTTACAAAAGCATGGATGAAGGGAAACACAAACAAACATACTGGAAATGAAAAAAGACACTCCTTTTTCCGTCATATCTGTGTGCAAATCGTACCGCTTTCCGTGGAGGGCCTGTAGACAATGAGTGACCATGAATTAGTTGCATCTACTTTTATGTTTCCTGGTAACTCCTGAGTTATGGGAAGAGAGGAGCTGTAAGCGTGCGGGACTCACCCCTGCGGCGCCTCCTGCTGGTGTCCTGGGAATTAGCTCTACTTCCAGCCTTGGAGCGCCCTCTGCAGGCCGGTGTCCCACTTACGCCGGGCCCCCATGTCCCTCCCAAACCCGGTGCCCCTTGTATGCCAGGGTGCTGCCCCCTGGCAGTAACCCCTCACTTGCAGGGTCTCCCCTCCCCAGGGAACCCCCAGCCCCTACCCCTCCCTCGCCTCAGTCGTAGGCTCCTGCCAGTCACCAGCTAGCCCCGCGCGCTGGGGCAGGCTGCAGTCTGAGCCACTCATCCCAGGCAAGGTTGGGTTTGGACCTGCTGCCTCTGTCCAACCTTGGGCTGTCCCCTGCCACCCCAGTACCATTGGGCCTAATACTAGGCCGCAGCCTGGGGCTTTCCTGGCTGGAGCTCCCCAGCTCCTCAGGCCCTTCCCCAGCCCTGCTCCAATCCAGGTACTCTGCTTAGGTCCCTGCAGCCAGGTCCCTCCCTCTCAGAGCTAGAGAGAGTCTCCTGAGCTACAGCCCAGCAGCCCCTTCATAGGGCCAGCCGAGTCTGTTTGGGGCATGGCCACAGCTGAGGCTGCCTCCCGATCAGCCCAGCCTAAGGCTCCCAGCCCCGGCCCTCTCCCAGGGCTGGCTTTTAACTCCTTTGGGCCGGGAGCAGGTGACCATCCCGCTACAGGAGCATATTCATTTAACACTGTTTTCCATTGACAGCTCTGATGGGAAAAAGTTCTGCAAGCCATTTTGTGCAGAAACTGTTGAATTAAAATAAGATCCAAAACATTAGCTCTTATTTCTTACTGAGCTTGACAGTTCAACCAATACAAAAACCTGGGACCCTATAGTTGATGTTGCTTCCCTGCTTAATATAACCCTTATACGGACTATATAATGGGAACACTTAATGCTGTCTACCCTGGGGGTTCGGTTGGTTTAATGGCATTGCTCAGGGGTGTGGATTTTTCACATCCTTGAGTGACGTAGCTGGGTCAACTTAAGATTTTAGTGTAGACCTGACCTGGGACTCTGGAATTCAGTCCCACTCCCTCAATCCAATATGGCCCTAATCTGCTGATCCCCAAGGTATGCTTCAAAGCCTGCCTCTTTTCTATGGCCTTGGGAAAGAAGGGGCTAGTTCAGGTTGAGCTCAGTGTAATGTGGGTTGGAATTATCGTCCGGAGTGAGTGTCTTCTCCCCGCGGTGGTCTGGGAAGCTGCTATGCTTATATTTGTTCTTTAAGCCGTCTGTCATATCAGAGGTACCTGGAGCCTTTGGATAGGCAGTGTCTGATAGCCAAATAAATAACATGTTTTACACTGTTTATTCTATTGCCTTCAGCATGGCCCCTGGAGATGATGGGTATGCGATTAAAAAACCCGTGGCACTGAGCCTCAGAGCCCAGGACAGCTGACTCTGGCTCGCAGGGCTCTGGCTGCGGGAGTATATCAAACTGCAGCGTAGATGTCTGGGCTTGGGCTGAAGCCTGGAGTTCGGGACCTCGCGACAGGGGTGGGTCTCAGAGCCCGGGCTCCAGCCTGAGCTCAAATGTCTACATTGCAATTTTACAACCCTGCAGCCTAACCCCCAACGAACCCAAGTCAGCTGACCAAGGCCAGTCACGGCCATGCCACTGGTCTTTTATTGCAGTGTAGGCATACCCAAACCAGGGCTCTGACTCAGGTTTGGTGTGTGGATGGAAGGGAAGCTTGGGCTCCGTCAGTTTGACTTGGGTCAGCAAGCACTCAGGACCCAAGTCCTAGGTCCCTGTTAGGGGAGTGGGTCAGAGCCTAAATCTTGCGTGACTCAGATTCAAGCCCTATCATTTTGCAGTGTGGATGCAGCTCAAGCCACAAATTGGAGACAGAAGGTCTGCATAGAGCACTATGGACATATTAGCATCTCTGTGAGACACGGGTCCAGTAACTGTAAACCCAGGTTTACAATGCAGTATGGACGCTCAAGCACAGGCTTGGAAACACCAAGCCCGGGTCCCACAGATCTGGGCTCAGTGTACAATGTAGACATACCCTACAGGTCCCAGCATGAAGTCTTGCTTCAAGAGGCCTGGCCTGCCACATAGATCATTACTCAACTGCAGATCCCAGTATTCATTGGCTGCATCTCTGTATTGACTATAGGAGCATCATTTTAGTTCTGCATAGGTTGTGATGTCTTGTGTCTGGGAAGTCACAGAAGTCTTGTTTCCTTCCAGGGTAAACACACCAATATAACCAATTCATATCTTCTCTTTTTCATATATTTTAAGTATAATTCATGCAAATGAGAGATTTTTTGGTTTAGAAATCATTTAGTCTGGTTCTGTCTGTAAATGTTCTGGCTTGCCTAGGTCTACTTCAATTAGCATGGTTTTCTCTTTTGAAAGCAGCCTAATCACCAGTGCTTTCTTTTCTCTCTTTAGCTGTGCCTCCCAAATTGAAGGAGCTGAAAAACCAGGAGTCCGCTGTGGGTCAGAAGCTAGTGCTCAGGTGTGAAGCCAATTCCGAATACCCTGCTCTCAGATTCAAATGGCTAAAGAATGGAAAAGAAATAACCAAAAAAAACAAACCAGAAAATGTCAAGATCTCCAAAAAACAAAAGTAAGTACAGGTTTCAGAGTAACAGCCATGTCAGTCTGTATTCGTAAAAAGAAAAAAGAAAAGGAGTACTTGTGGCACCTTAGAGACTAACCAGTTTATTTGAGCATGAGCTTTCGTGAGCTACAGCTCACTTCATCGGATGCATCCGATGAAGTGAGCTGTAGCTCACGAAAGCTCATGCTCAAATAAACTGGTTAGTCTCTAAGGTGCCACAAGTACTCCTTTTCTTTTTTCTTTTTAAAAGTAAGTACAGTGATACATCTTGCAAGCTGGGCTCGGGGGAGAAAGTGGAATTATTCACCCAAGCACTGGGAGTATTAATGATCTCAGCATTCACAACTGAGTGCTGTGAAATAAGGAAAGAGAATTAATGGAAATAGGTTATCTCTTTATTTTCACTAGGACTTATATATTGTTGTCAAGTAATAACAAAAATGGAATATCTCATAACGAATACTCTATTTTTTATTCCGATTGTTGTTTTTTATAGTAAAGTGCAGACATTTTTTTAAACTAGTAAATCTTGGGTGCAGGCCATTGATAAAATCTCATGTTTGTTGTTGAAGTCCCAGATTGTTTGAAACTATCAAAAGGAATAACGTTGAGTCTTGCATTGGAAGTTGCTAAGTGTCTCCCGTGTGGTTCTGAGAGGCTTCAATTACCATTGGCTTTACTGGGGCACTCCAAACTAGAGCTGTGTGGCTAATAGATTTTTTCGGTTTCTTGTGAATTCTGAAAAATCAAAAGAAAAATGAATTTTGGATCGATCCAAAAATGAAAAGTTTAGGTATTTTTGTCCAATTGAAAAGTCAAAAAGAATTGTTTTGGGTCGAACAAAACGTTTAGTTCAACCGAAAATGAAACACTTCATTTAGATATCAAGATTTTTTTAATATTCTATAAATTTTAAAAATAAAATGTAAGGACATTTCTAAACAGAAAGTCATTTGGAATAAAAAAAATAGATCAGATCATTTCATTTAAAAAAGGTCAACATGGACTGTTTGATTTTTTTCATATTTTTTTTAGTTCAACTGAAACAATTTGCCAGAATGGACAGAAATTTGCAAAATGTTTCAGTTGACCCAAATCTGCATTTTCACTGAAAAAAAAAGTTTTGATCAAAAAAACGTTACGGCGCTCCAGTGAGAACCTTACAAGATTGGGCACTCCTCTGAGAGCTGTCAGAAATTCATGCTCCTGATGGAGGAAAATGTCCTTACCAGGTGGCTGATGAAGCATGTGCAGGAAGAATCTGGAGCACTGTTTCTGTGTAAAAGGCAGTCAAAGAGAGAGAGAGAGAAGTTAAGTAATACCTTATTCTCTCATCTATGGAGGAGGGTTTGACATTCTATTCCCACAAGAATGTTTTGGTTTCAAAGAGCTGGTTTGCACCTTGTCCCTCTTACATAGAAGGGTGTATTAAAGGTACAGTAGAACCTCAGAGTTACGAACGCCTCGGGAATGCAGGTTGTTCATAACTCTGCAATCTTTGTAACTCTGAACAAAATGTTATGGTTGTTCTTTCAAAAGTTTGCAGCTGAACTTTGACTTAATACAGCTTTGAAACTTTACTATGCAGAAGAAGAAAAGCTACTTTCCCTTTATTTTTTTAGTAGTTTACATTTAAAACAGTACTATACTGTGTTTGCTTTGGGGGGGAGTTCCAGTTCCAAATGAGGTGTGTGGTTGACTGCTCAGTTTGTAATTCTGGTGTTCATAATTCTGAGGTCCTACTGTGTGCATTTAAGACACTTGGGGCCCAATCCTGCACTCCTTGCTCAGGCTAAAGTGCTATTAACTTTACAGGATCAGATCTGAAGACACACTTTTCTGTAGAACAAATCACAACTGGTTTTGGTGTTTTGCTCTAAGGTGGGGGATTTTGTTGCATTTTCCTCTGAGGGGGTGAACACTTATTGTTGTGTGTCAAATCCTCCACCCAAATAGCAGCACTTAACCTTTTTGTGTTACACCAAGCATATCTGTTCTCGCTATCAAATGAATGAGACTGAAAAGATACATTCTCTCCTCTCTTCCCCGGCATTGTCCTTGCAGTGCACTGCAGTATAGTCAGTGACAGAGGAAGCAGGAAGGGAGTCAGCTAGAGTAGCCACCCCTTGAGTCTGTCTGACTGTGACATAAAGAATTTTTGAAGTTTCTTGGCATGATAAAGAAAGGGCCCTTGCCCTCCGTACTTTGCACCTGTGAAGTCCTGGTAAGAGGAACTGTTCCAGGTGATAAATAGCCCAGTGAATCCTGATCTAGACCTATTTGCAGAGTCAAGTGTTTCTTGCAGTGTAGTAATTTCAGTCTGTATTGTGGAGAAACCTGACCCTTGGCTGCCTATATGTGACAAATGCCATTTTTTCTTCTGTTTTGGCCAATGTTGTTCACCCTACATTATTTGATGTGCTTGAGGAGCTTTGTTGTATGACCATTGGAGAACATTGGACTAATGACTCTCTTAACTCACCAAATTTTGCAGGGAGATGTTGAGACCATTAGTGGAGGAGAGTATCAATGCTACCTTTTAGAAAGGGTGTAGAAGCAAAATCTCATAAAGAAGCAATTGTTAGGCCTTGACCCAAGAAACTGTATCTGGATTCTGAGGAACTTGATCTCTGACCCTGTCACAGAGGATTTATTGGGAAGGACTAATGAGGCAACTCTGGTAATACTTGGAATTCTCTGATTTCCCTGACACGCCCCCCCCAGTCTGCTTTTAGGCTAGGATACGGTACAGAGACTTACTTAGTTGGTCTGTTTGGCTACTGACCTTCTGGAAGTGGAAGCAAATCAAGTGCCTGTGCTGATTCTTTCAGATCTATCAGCTGCCTTCAGTACCACTGCCCACAAGATATTTGGGGATATGCCTGTGGAAACTGGCAGAGAGAGCTGAAATTGCTCGAGTGGCTCTGTGCTTTTACCGAAAAGGTGATGAAGTTGTGACAAACTGCACAGGTGTTGTCTGTGAGGGTATATCTACCCTGCAATTAAAAACCCACGTGGCTGACCCATGCCAGCTGGCTGTGGCTAAGGGGCTGTTTAATTGCCCTGTAGCCATTCCAGCTCCAGCTGGAATCCAGGTTCTAGGACCCTGTGAGGTGGGAGGGTCCCAGACCTCAGGCTGCTGCCCAAGCCAGAACGTCTACACAGCAATTAAACAGCCCCTTAGCCTGAGCCCTGCAAGCCCAAGTCAGCTAGTACAGGCCAGCCCCAGGTGTCTAATTGCAATGTAGACATACCCTGAGAGTCCTAACAGGTTAGCACTGACAGCTCCTCTGCCCTGACATCACTCCCATACTCTGTACCACAGGAGTCCGTTTGTCTGCCTTCCTGGTCCATATGTAGGTGAGGTGCTGTGAGTGAAGAGTGTCTAGCTGAGATTCGGAGATAGTCGCCTGTGGTGTGTCCCCAACTGAAGGAATTTGTCATTCAGTATTGTAACTTGGGGAGAGAATGGGGTTTTGTTATTGCTTTGGCTGCTACCACTCCAGGCCTGCGAAGAGATATGTATTGTTTTGGTGGAAGATCATGAACATAGCCCTTGGCTTAGTTGAAATTCATTTTTAGATTATATTGTACACATACATAGGACAGGAACATATTATAAAGCTAAATAAATAAGTGGAAAAATAATACAGTGCAGGTGAATGCAGTAAAGATCAGAATTATATTATGTGCAAATTGGATTAATGAAGGAGCACAAGAAATCTCCCATACCAAGCTAAATGAATTTAAATGGTTAATATTTCTCTATTTTTAGTGTTTTTATGATACAAGATAATTGAGCAGGCAAATATTTCTTATTCTTGGGCTGCTATATTGTTATATGGACAGTCAGTTTTAATATGGAATTTTTATAATAATGATCTATAGAAAGGTGTAGAGAGTCATCTGAGCTGACTAGAATTAATATTTATTTTACAGACAAATGGCTACTTAAAGAGTGAGTTATATTGTGCTGCAGAAGACACACACTAGCATCATCAGGATTCAAGGCAGCCTAATGTTATTGGCTTCACCAATCCAGACAGTTCAGAAGAACAGTTTATACATATTAATAAAATCCCATTAAGGTTGAAAGTAGTGTCCAACCATCAAAAGTGACTTTTGTTAATTTCAGATTTTACACACAAACTCTTTGCTCATTGTGTGGCTGCATAATAGAAAGCGCAAAGTCATTTCAAGAAAGAAACTTTTTTTTTAATTCCAACAAATTAGATGTAAAATTTTAGACAAAATGTAAAAATATCTGATAGGCAAAATAAGTGGCCAACTACTGAAACAGAAATGGAGTAGCTTTGCAGCTTCCTTTAAAAAGACAGGGACAGTATGACCAACAGACACCAGAACCAACAGATTTTGGTGTGGAGGAGATGAAATTGCTGACTGTTATTTACTGGTGCAATATCCTGATGCATATTGTTAGCTAATGACATCTGCAGAAGTGTCACAGATGCAGTATTTCCTTGGCCTATTAGCTTGCTTGAATGGGTTTATGATCTAATGCTGTTCACCTTGGGATAATCACAGGTAAATCCCATATTGACATTTTGAACCCATTTTTTCATCTACAATGGACTTCAGGAATACCCCTGACATGAGTGGTCTCTGTCCAAGCCTGCTTGAAAGCCAGTGGGCTGGCTGATACAAAAGACTAAACATTTCCTTTGTATCAGTCGACATACCAGGTAATGCCATTCAGAGAAGTCTGGCACCAGTCCATGTCTTCTCACCCGTTAGTAAAATATTCACTCAGTTGCCCACTTCTAATGGCAACATTTCAGTTCTTCATCTTCTTTCTGTGCATTTCAAATCTTTCTGGCACCTGTGTCTAAATAATTTGCGCTTGTTGTTTCACCTGGCTGTTGATATTAGAAATGAAACCACTCATGAAATGCTGCATGCAAATGCACCAGCAGTTTGGGCTGCCATATCAGCTTCATTTGAATATTTGCTTACAGATAGCTATTCTGGATGACAGACAGAGAAAGTGTCATAGACCGGGACGTAGGCAGTTAGACCTAGTGGCTAGAACGGTGGTGGTCAGGTTTAGTGGACAGAGCCGGAGTCAAGCCAAGGGTCAGAGCCTGAGTAGCTGGGACAGTACATAGAAGCACAGATCTGGAACAAGGCAGGAGGACAGGGACAGGACAGGAAGGCAGCTTCGAGACCCTCAGTCTATGACACTGAGCACTCCTGTAGTCTGGGCTTTGATGCGTTCTTGGTGGGGTTTTCTTCCTTCCATGTATGCATATAAGCCCAGGATTTTTTGGCTGCTTCTTCATTTAAAGTGATTAATGAGTTTGGGTGTGCATGCAGTTATTTGAATTGTAGCATTAGCTAACAATAAGTGCCTATAATACCACTGATGCTATGAATATTCAATTTCTTTCTCAGATTTGGAACCACTGCTATGGATTTTGCACCTAGGAAAAATAACAAAATGCCAGGCTTGTTAGACTTCCACAACTAATTTGACTAATTTGACTCCTAACTTCCTTTTTCTATTCTAAAATTAAAAGTTTAGACCTCACTGTTTTTTCTAAGTTAACGTAATGACCTGTGCAGAGTGGAGGGTTTGTTCCTCTGCTACAAGTGCCACATAGATGGCTCTCATAGATCTTGATACGTGAGATAGAGAGAGGAAAGTAGACCCCTCAACGTGAACTGAAATGTGGTAGGAGTCCAAAATACGAGAGACTGTTGAAACTGTGCTTTTAATTATTGTGGACACGATACACCTGAATGTTGGTCTTGCACAAGACTGTAAACTAAATATGCAGTACCTTGAATCATAGAATGTCACGGTTGGAAGAGACCTCAGGAGGTCATCTAGTCCAACCCCCTGCTCAAAGCAGGACCAATCCCCAATTTTTGCCCCAGATCCCACATGGCCCCCTCAAGGATTGAACTCACAACGCTGGGTTTAGCAGGCCACTGCTCAAACCACTGAGCTATCCCTCCCCGTTGCATTCTCCAGTTATCAGAATTTTATCCCCATTTCATGGGATAAGAGGGAAGGTCCTCTCATGGATCAGCAACTGCTTTAAAAGACAGGAAATAAAGGGTAGGAATAAATGGTCGGCTTTCAGAATGGAGAGAGATAAATAGTGATGTCCCCCAGAGATCTGAACTAGGACCAGTCCTATTCAACACATTCATAAATGATCTGGAAAAAGAGGTAAGCAGCGAGGTGTCAAAATTTGCAGACAATACAAAATTACTCAAGACAATTAAGTCCAAAGCTGACTGTGGGGACTCACAAAACCGGGTTATTGGGCAACAAATGGCCGATGAAACTCTACGTTGATGAATGCAAAGTCATGCACATCGGAAAACATAAGCCAACTTACACATACAAAATTATGGGGTATGAATTAGCTGTTACCACAGAAGAAAGAGATCTTGGAGTCGTGGATAGTTCTCTGAAAACATCCACTCAATATGCAGCAGCAGCCAAAAAAGCAAATATTTGGAAAGGGATAGATAATAAGACAGAAAATGTAATACCACAATGTAAATCCGTGGTATGCCCCACCTTGAATACTGAATGCAGTTCTGATTGCCCCATCTCAAAAAAGATCTATTAGAATTGGAAAAGGTACAGAGAAGGGCAACAAAAATGATTAAGAGTTTGGAACAGCTTCCATATGAGAAGAGATTAAAAAGACTGAGACTTTTCAGCTTGGAAAAGAGACGACTAAGGAGGGGATATGATAGAAGTCTGTAAAATCATGAATGGTGTGGAGGAAGTGAATTAATAAGGAAGTGTTCTTTACTCCTTCACATGACATAAAACCAGGGGTAACCCAATGAAATTAATATGCAACAGGTTTAAAACAACCAACATAATGCACAGTCAAGCAGGGCCGGATTTAGGGGCAGGTGACCCAGGCAACCAGGTGGGCACCGGGCTTGGGGTGCTGTTTTTGTTGTTAGTGACAAAAGGTCAAATAGGATGTTTGAAGTAACGTTTCAAGTATTCCGTATGTGGATTCATTTTTCACTAACCACCTAGAATGTTCTGGATCTTTATAGGATCTCATAAGGTATTCAAACATTTAACAAATGGAGGGGGAGCGCCAAAGATGTTCCTCGCTTGCTGAGCCATTTGGTCGAGACTGGCCCTGCAGTCAACTTGTGGAACTCGTTGCCAGGGGATGTTGTGAAGGCCAAAACTATAACCGGGTTCAAAAAACTAACTAGATAAGTTCATGGAGGATAGGTCTGTTAGCTGTTAGCCAAGATGGTCAGGGATGCAATCCTATGCTCTGGGTGTCTCTAGCCCCTGACTGCCAGAAGCTGGGAGTAGACAACAGGGGATGGACCACTCGATTGCCTATTCTGTTCATTACCTCTGAAGCACCTGGCATTGACCACTGTTGGAAAATAGGACACTGGGCTAGATGGACCATTGGTCTGACCCAGTATGGCCGTTCTTATGTTCTTACATATTCTTATCCCACATCATCCACAAGCAGCTAGCATCATGCCACCTGAACTCCAGCCAGGAAGGTGGATCAATGAATACTATTCCATGGATTGGCTCCACAACGTTAGCGGGCCCCCTCTCAGCCTATCAGTGGGGTGATGTTGCATCCTGAGTTAGCCGGCCTAGGCTCTGCCAGCCTCTGGTTTGTCTAGTGGCCTACTCCTTCTTCCAGTGGTGCTGGAACATTTTTAGTAGTGGGGATGCTGAAAGCCAGCCCCCTTAACCCTGTCCACCTCCCCCTGCCCCTGAGGCAGGGAGCAGGGCTGTGTCTCCAGAAGTGGGGGGACCTGGACAGGGGTAAGGGGGCCGAGGCCACAGCTGGGGGTGGGCATGGGGCCAGGAATGGAGCCCAGGGTTGGGGGTGGCGGTCGGGACCCCACGTGCAGGGCCAAGAGCAGAGCCTTGGCTGTGGGACCATGCGCGGGGCCCTGGGTGTGGAGCCGTGGGAGCGTGGAGCCTGGCGTGGGGCCTTGGGCATGGGGCCAGCGGCTGGGGAGCATGGCTGGCGGCCGGGGCTCCAGGAGCAGAGCCCCGGGTGCGGGGTCGGAAGTGAGGTAGGCCCCAGGAGAGGAGGCCTGGGAGCAGGGGGTGGGGCTGGTGGCTGGGACCCAAGCCCCAGGTGAGGTGAGGGGTTGTGGAGTGGAGGGCTGGGAACAGGGCATAGGCGTGGGAAGCACCCCCAGATTTAATGCATGGAGCCAGCGGCTGGGGACTGGGGCACAAGGCTGGTGGCCCCCATAAAACCTGGGGTGCTACAGCACCCTACTTCCCGCGCCTATGCCGCCTTCTCCCTCTGATAATGGCCTGCGGGTCTACAGCCCTCTGTCTCCCCAGTGGCTTGAGTCTACAGCTCCCCGCCCCCAGCATCTGTTCTGATTCATCTCCTCCGCAGTTGTGCCTTCGTGTGAAAACAGGAAACCTTAAGCTACTTTGCAACAGCTGCTCCATACTGTTGCAGGACCAATAGGCACAAGGAAGAGCTGAGAAGGGGCACTGGCTGGCTCTGGGGATTGGTACTAGGGTAGATAGGGCCTTTGACCTCTAGGTTGCCACCTCCAATTTGAATCCAGCCCAGCCCATCCATTCCTGACCATCATTTCAGTTGGAGGAGCGCTTGGCACCCGGCGTGCAGAGAGCTAAGCGTCTCAGGCTGTGGCCACACGCCAAGCATTGCAGTGGCCCAGCTGCAGTGCTGCAGCTGTGTTGCTGTAGTGTGCGTACTTGCCACAGCGAAAGAAGGGTTTTCCATCGCGGTAGTAATCAAACCCTTGATTCTTCCGTCCACCTACCAGTGTCTACAGCAGGGCTTAGGCTGGCTTAAAGACTTCTCTCAAGGGTGGGAATTTTTCACACCCCCTGAGCAATGTCGCCCTGTTGCCCTACAGTTGAGGTGTCGAACAGGCCTTAGTTCTGCTAGGAGTTCACAAGTGTCCACAATATAACAACCACCCCTTCATGTAGCCTCAAATTCCTACCATATTGGCACTCTCAGAGTGAATTACCCTCTCCTCCTTAGAGATGGTCTGCCCCGGGCAGGGCTAAACCAGATTGGCCTGGCAGCGTGAGGAAGCCTGTGTCTAAACCGCTTGTGCTGTACCTGTTCTGTGGCCATACAGAGAGCTGAGAATGACAGGTCCAGGTAATGGAATTACTGAGGTTACTTGTGGTCAGGGCCCTGCTGAGAGACACTAGAATGTGCTCCTACCAAATAAATGGGCAGGCAGGAGTTCTGCATTTTAAAATCTAATCTTAAAACCTTGGAGACTGATTAAATTACATCTCCTTGCCAGGAACAAAATGTAGCCTCATGCAGATTAACTGCTGTCCACAATTTTTTGTTTGCGCTGGACAGTGATTTTCTAGTGGGGTTTCAAAGGTTGCTTAAAGAGCTTCTTGCTATCTCATGGTTATTTATTCAGATGCTAGAAACTACACTACTTGCACAGAACTCTGCTACTCGCAGCATGAACCCCAATGACAGGAGAATCTATCTATATTTTGTACAGGCACCCATCTCCGTGGTGTCGGAGTACCTCCTGAAGGGAGAAGGCTGGTTTTTGTAGATTTCCCTTAATAACAAAGAGAACTCTCAAGCAGAAAAGTATAAACAAACAAATGTATTTATTTCAGCTCTTTCATGTGCCTATTCTGCAGAGTTCTCCAAACTCTGGTTGGGGTAAACTGGTGTAGTCAGAGGATGGAAGATGAATTTCTTCATTGGATAAATGCATTAGCTGCTTGTCATGATTATTACGCCAATAAAAGATGTAACGTGTTTCTCCTGATTCCACAGGAAGTACTCGGAACTTCACATTTCGAAAGCATCGCTGGCGGACGCTGGGGAATACACATGCAAAGTGAGCAACAAACTAGGGAATGACAGCACCAAAGCCAGCATCACCATCACGGACACCAATGGTAAGACATGGCTATTTGTTTAACTGAGGTTTAAAAGTTCTTGCATTAAAAGAGCCATCCGGCCAAAAGGGTCTGTAGGTGAATGAGAACCTTGCAAGCATTGCAAGAGGTGCATCCCCACTAGACCACAGTGGAAGCAAAATAGAGATGAAAACACGTGAGTCTATTGTGGTGTAAATAAAATAAATTAAAAAACATTAGGCCTGATGTAGGTACAACGTATTTAGATTAAATTGGTCCTCCTTATGCAAACAAGCGGAGTCAGCATTGCAATAGCACCCTGAAGATTCCACAGAGATTGACACCCCATTGTGCTAGGCGCTGTACAAACACATAGTGAGACTCAGCCCCGGCACCAAAGACCTTATAATCTAAACAGACAACACCGACAAAGGGTGTAAGAAAGAGGGTAATACTGTTTCCATTATACAAAAGAGTAACTGAGGCACGTAGAGATTAAGTCTGTGGCAGCGCAGGCAATTGAACCCAGATCTCCTGAGTCCCAGTCCAGTGCCTTTCCTCAAAACCAGCCCACATCTCTAGGTAATATTCGTATGGCTACGGAATGTGACCACCTCTCTTTTCACATATGTCGATAGTTGTCCTGATAGCTGGCACGTGAGAGAAATGTTTTCATGCAAGCTACGTGATCAACATATGAAGTCATTCACAGACATAAGCCTGTCTCATATACTGTCATTTAGACTTGTGATTTGAGGAATGGAGGGTCTGAGCAAGCAGAGCTCTCAAGCTTATTCAAAGTCATTTGAAGCTACAAAATTATATTTTTCAAGGCTTCTTTCTGTTTCACTGATAGGAATTGTGACATATGCTTCTAGCAAAATTTAGTTTGTATCACTGTATATAAACCTTTCTGGTTATGACCAGTTGGCAGGTATATGCTTAAACTCTGTTTCTTGGACTTGTTGTTGAGTAATTAAATCGTATTAACAGTTGAAATTCAAGTAGGAGGCCTGTGGGGGTGGGGGGGATCATACACCTGATTAGATCAATACAGCAACTAAAAGACAACTTTTGTCTCTTAATGTGATGGAATTTGAAAACATCATTACAATGCAATGCACGTTTGTTGCACACTGTGCCCTGAACTAGGAGGTAGGTACCATGCTAATTGGAAAATGAAACTATAATCTTTATTTGTCATCAGTGTAAGTCTTTGGGCTTTTTTGTTAGTGTATGGTTGTGCAATGACTCTTAGTGTGGGTGTATAGAATAGAATAGAATAGAATATCTCAAATACTCCTGAACTTAAGGAAAGTTTGGTCCTGATCTAAACTTTGCAGCTGGCCCTTGTCTCTCTAAAGAGGCTGAACCCTAGATCTAAACTAAATCTGATAAGCCGATATCAAACACCAATCCATACTGTGTAGTAATACTCGATTTGATAAATAAATTCAGCATACATATGTGATGGCCTCACTGACACTGCCCATCTCAGCTGGTTCTACTAGCAAACCAAACCTCTGAGCAGCTGCTATTGTTGGCGGAATTTTCCATCCAAAATTCAGGGCAGCATGGGTAACATCTGGTGACTACAAAAGCACTGGTTCCCCACTGTCTCAGAGAGCTGTATCCATTCACCAGATTCTGACACCCACTGTACCAGTGACCTTCTCACCCCTTGTTCCTCTGCTGCCAGTGACCTCTTCCCCTTTCGACCTTAATGATAGATTTGGGATCCAACCTCTGTCATGAGGCCTGAAGTGTAGACATTATGTGGCTCCCATTCACATGTGTGGTCTGTAACTTGCCATAATAATAAAAACTCATTCAGCTCTTCTGTATCAGCTTCCACTTCCATCTCACAGTCACTGAAGGAGCCTGGAAACAGCCAGGTGCTGTGGCTGGCTGAGGTCTGGAGCAGTCCAAGTGCTGTTGTGGAATGTTAGCACATGTAGAGTAGAATGGAAGCCAAGCGCAGTGGTGCAGTAGAGAGGTGGGATCCCAAGTTCATCCCTGGTTGTGGGGGTTACCACCTGATGGCAGGATGGCGAGCCAGCTATAAGTGACAAAGTCTCGGTTTGCTTGTGCTGGCACATGTATCAGTGGCTGAGAACCATTGCCTTTAACATCCATTTAATTAAAGAAAGTGATCACTGCTAGAATTTGTGTGTTTATACAGTCGCAGTGTCGTAACCCCATATTTTCTTCATTACATTCTAAATGCAATAATAAAGAATAGTCGTTTGTATGTAGTAGTATTAATTATTTGAGTTCTGGTAGCACCTAGAGGCTCCAGTCCTGTTGTGCTAGTTGCTGTACAAACATAAATTCGGTGGAGGTGGTAGCAGCCCCTATAGTTAATGTTCTGCACTTTCCGTTATAAGATCCTGTTTTCAGTGCTGGCTAACATTATCAGACTTCACTTGTTTGGGCTGAAATTTGTCACGTGTCTGATCTGGGCTGAATTTATGTATTTATTTGTTTAAATTTCAGCTAAAATGGTTCAGATGTTTCTGGGAATGAGATTATATTAAAAGATTGTGACATTCCCCAGGGTACAATCTGGACTGTTGAGCAGCTGTGACCCCTCAGTTCTGGAGTGCCTTTTACACTGCTTTGCTGTGGGAGCAACCACTCCTGGTCTGCTCACACCCACCCTCCAGCATGTAAGTTACTCCCAGCTATACTGTATGAGTGGTACGGGCAGCCACTCTTGAATTATACTGCAGGACAACAGCAGCAAATTCCCAGTCCCAGACTGTCCCCCAGAAATGTGCGTCTTGCACTGCCAAGCCCTCTCCTGGACAACACAAGCTCACATAAAGGCCATCATTTTATTAATAGAAAATGATATGCACAAATCCTGTTATCTCAAATGGAGTTTCCCAAACACTTCAGTCCAAGCACATACTGGCTTAGATAAAACAATAAAACAAGTTTATTAACTATGGAAGGATAGATTTTAAGTGATTATAAGTAATGAGGCATAAAAATCAGAGTTGGTTACAAGAAAATAAAAGTGAAACGCTACTGCAGGGGTCGGCAACCTTTCAGAAGTGGTGTGCTGAGTCTTCATTTATTCACTTTAATTTAAGGTTTCGCGTGACCGTAATACATTTTAACGTTTTTTAGAAGGTCTCTCTCTATAAGTCCATATATTATATAACTAAACTATTGTCGTATGTAAAGTAAACAAGATTTTCAAAATATTTAAGAAGCTTCATTTAAAATTAAATTAAAATGCTGATCTTACGCCATTGGCCTGCTCAGCCCACTGCCAGCCTGGGGTTCTGTTCACCTAGGCCGGCAGCAGGCTGAGCGGGGCCTGCGGTGGGGACCCTGGCGGGCAAGGGGCCGGCAGCCAGAACCCCAGACTGGCAGTGGCTCAGCCCGCTGCCGGTCTGGGGTTCCATCCGCTGGCTCCTGCCAGCTAGGGTCCCGGCTGCCGGCCCCTCTCAGCCCACTGCTGGCCTGGGATCCTGGCCCTGCCCACATAGAGTGGGTACCTACCTTCTCCCTGGTTCTAGCCCATTCTCTTCCTCTCTCTCTGCACTGAGCTGAGGGTGGGAGTGCACTGAGCACAGGCCTGGGGGCGAAGGAGCAGGCTGGGGGTTGGGGTGTAGGGTCTGGCCAGGAGCTAGAATGAGGGAGGGGGCCCAGGGTTGGGGCAGAAGGTTTGGGTGTGGAGTGCTTACCCGGGAAGCTCCCATTTGGTGCAAGGGATGCAGGTGGGAATGTGGCGGGGAGGGTGCAGGAGCTCCCATTTGGTGCTCAGGGTGGGGGTGGGAATGTGGGGGTGCAAGAGTTAGGGCATGGGGTCTGGGGGGTGCAGGAGTCAGGGCAGGGGGCTGCGGGTGTGTGAGGAGGGTGCAGGAGTCAGGGCAGGGGGTTGGGGGCATGTGAGGGGGGTGCAGGAGTCAGGGCATGGGGTGTGGGGGGCTGGGTATGTGTGGGGGGTGCTGGAGTCAGGGCTGGGGTCGTGGGGGGTGCAGGGGTCAGGGCAGAGGGCTGGGAGTGTGGGGGGGGGTGTAGGGGTCAGGGCAGAGGGCTGGGAGTGTGGGCTAGGGTCGTGGGGGTGCTCCCAGCCCCCTGCCTAGAGCAGCTCACAGCAGGGGGCTGGAGGGGATCTGCCCTGATTCCACCCCCCTTCCCCAAGACCCCGTCCCCACCTCTTCTCCGCCTCCTCCCCGGAGCAGCGAGCTTGCTGCGGCTCCACTTCTCCCCCTCCCTCGCAAGGGCCATCAGCTGATGGGCAGCAGGGAGGGAGAGGAGGAGGGGCAGGAACCCAGCATGCCGGGGGAAGAGGCGGGGGAGGGGGAGCTCGCCTGCCCTGCAGCAGCAGCCGGCAGGACCAAGCTTCTTCATCCTTCCCCCGCTAGGGGGTGGGTGGAGAAGAGCGGGCCAGGGCGGGCAGGATTTTGAATGGCTCGCTGCTGCCTGCCGGGGTCCCGGCCTGAGTTCGGCAGCGGGCTGAGTGTGGCGGGTGGCTGGGACCCAGCAGGCAGCAGCGGGCCATTAAAAATCGGCTTGCGTGCCGTCTTTGGCATGTGTGCCATAGGTTGCCAACCCCTGGTCTAATGTAAAAGATAAAACTCCAAGCAGGATTCTTTATAGGAACCCCAGAACTTCCACCCCTTCTCAGCAGCTGGGAATTGCTCTTGGACAGTAAGTCCTCCTACCTATTGTAGTGTCACCTGGTTAGGTGAAGCCTTTTGGTTGTGGAACGTGTTCTGAGGCCCCTTCTGGGAATACATGTGCTCATTTTGCAGGGACTGCACTAACTGGTGAGTGTTTAGGAGTAGCTTTTATCTGGAAAACTTTCCCATATCTATCAGACATGGGTCCCCACTGCTGGCATGCATACTTTTCAGTCCATTTATTTCCTTATTTAAAGGCTTAAAATATCCCTCTCCAAAGCACCAAGGCATGCATACAAATCCATCTGAAAACACATTCAGAAATCCTAATGGTTGACGCAACTGCCGTGTTCTTTTGTCATCTCTAAGATAATTAATTACTGTAATGCACTCCTAACTGAGCGTCCCTTGAAATTAATCTGGAGCTTGAAGTGTATGGGTGTTTGCTTCCTTCATGAGACAGGAGTGAATGAATCAAAGCCCACCTTCCATGATCTGTTGAAGCATCTCACCATGAGTCCATGCTCAGTAGATAAGGCTGGGTGGGTCATGTCTGCTCTTCGTTCCCAGGTTCACTCAGCAACAAGATGGTGTATGTCTTGTTCACTTGTGGAACTCCATTCCCAAGGAGATCCATCAGAAGTCTCTCACTGGCTGCTATTTGAGTGTTTCAGAAGCCCTTTTTGTTCTAGTCAGCTACTTTTAATTGATCTTGGGTCTACTCATCGTGTTTTAACAACTGTTTTTTGTTTTCCCTATTCTCCTTCCAAGTCCGAAGTAGTCCCCTTGTGTTGGGAATGCGGGCCTGAAAACTGTCAGGTTTGCCCTAATGCTGCGGGTTTTTTTTCTTCCTGCCAGGCTATGCGCTGTATTTGGCTGGACAGATCTTTTCGTAGAATTTGTTGGGAGATGAAAGGAACTTGAATTTCTCACGTAGAGTGCCTTATTAATAGATTTTTTTTAATTTAAAAAATACAACTAAAATCAAATTATAAGAATATTCTAAAAATTACAATTTCTAGTTTCTAGCAGTCTTAATGGTATGCGGAAGTTCTTCTGTCCTCTTTTCATTTATAATGAGCGTAACTTGCCCACGGGGTACAAACTGCTTTCTTATTTGGCCTCCTTCCTTTTCACATTTGCTTCCCTAAGAAGGACTGTAACTGAGGTCAGAAAAGATGCACAAAACTCTTTTGGAGATCTATAAATAGAGAGCACTGGGATTTGGGTGCATTGTGCTAATTGCTTTTCACATACTAATTTGTCACTTTTCCTATGCAAAGGGGTTCTTGCAGCACACTTTTTACTTACTTTTATTATTTTTAAGGATCATTTTAACTGTACTAAATGAGCATTGATACAGTAATATAAACTAAGGCCAGAGTTTTCAAATGTGTCTTCCAAAAGTATGTAGACACCGAAGGAAGTAACTGTATTTTCAAAGGTACTGAACACCCTGCATTGATTTCAACTTTACGCATCCCAGTTTGGAAATGGTGATGTACAGCCACCATTTCGTTAATGCGTGGACTTCTTTACAGTGTAACACAATAGTGTTGGTACTATAACACCATTCAGCGTGTCAAATGGAGACAGTTAAGAATTCAGGATTTCTCATGCCACCATACTGGTCCATGGAATCCACTATCCTGCCTCTGGAGGTAGCCAATGTCTGATGCTTAAGAGGAAGGCAAATAAAATCATAAATGAAACCCAGCCTTACAAACATTAAATCCTATAATGCACCTGGCCAACTGTGCAATGCATTTCATGAAAGAAAAATCCCTTTGTGGCCCTATATTGATCAGTCTGAGGTTTGATTAGAGCAAGAGACCAGACTACCCCTCTCTTGTGTGTTTGACGAGGCCAGGCTAGAAATTGTGGGCCAGATTCTCAGCTGGTGTAAATCAGCATCGCTCCATTGCAGCCAGTGGAATCCAGCTGAGGATCTGGACCTAGTTGCATTTGTTTTAATGGTGCAATTGAGTAGGAAGAACAATGTCACCACTTCAGCACCCCTCAAGAATGGATGAGGAGGGAAGGAGCTATGAACATAGCTGTGCAGGGCGAAAAGATGTATGTGGGCAACTTCCATTCCTTTGGACAGCTTTCAGTGATTAAAAGATTAAATGACAGCAGCAACCACTGAGATCAGATCAGACAGAAATATCCCTAAGAGTTTGGATTAGGGGTAGAGCTCTCGCAAGCACCAGGAAGCATGACCTCAAAGGAGCCATGAGAAAAAACAGGGGTATCTGAGTAGCAGCCGTGTTAGTCTGTATCCACAAAAAGAAAAGGAGGACTTGTGGCACCTTAGAGACTAACAAATTTATTTGAGCATAAGCTTTTGTGAGCTACATTGCATCTGATGAAGTGAGCTGTAGCTCACGAAAGCTTATGCTCAAATAAATTTGTTAGTCTCTAAGGTGCCACAAGGTGCCTTTTCTTTTTACAGGGGTATCTGTTCCGTTCGGAACTTTCTACAGGAATATGAGTCACATAAAAATGACCAGTCTATCAATTCCAAGGAGCTAGAGGGGAAACCCATAGGGATAACTAGCTCAGCTTTTCAATGATAAATAAATAACATGAAGATATGAATGGACAGATCGTCCTTTTGGTATGTCAGCAACATAACCCTAATTAATCATTTGAAATAAAATGTTTAATAACAATCTTGCTTGGTACTCTACAGGAGCTACATGAAAGCCAACACTTGGAAAGTGAATGAAACATGCTAAAAGCAATTCCTCCATGTCTGATTATATTTTCATACATACACTATATTGCTAAACATAAATGGGTATCTCACCAAACTCCTCCATAGACTGCATACTCGCCATAAAACACTGCAGAAAGGGAGCGCAGAGATGCGCCAGTGGCTTCTATATGAGACGAGGGCACCAGGAGTTATCCCTGGCGAAAGGCACTCTCTGTTCTTAACATGATTAGGATCCCTTCCTGGAGCTTTGGATCATCACAATCTCTCTGCCAGGCTCTGGAGGAGGAAAGTCCCTCTACTCCAGCAGGACCCTTTGCCAGTGAGGGAGACGGGGTGTGCCTTTTATTCCAGGGATCCTCCTCTTTCTTGGAGTCCCTGAGGGGAACACTGCTTAGGAGTGGATTTCTCTGCTCCTTGCTTTGCCTTCCTGTCTGTTTCCCCATTTATCTGTGAAGCCCCTCCTCCTCCAGGCATGGCTAGCTGACTGTGCCAGAGGGGCCTGGGTTCACAGGGCAGAGCGTTGCTGACCTGGTTTGTGCGGTCATCTGTTTAATGTCAGCTGGATCAGGTATAATCCCTTAGTGGTGTCAAATCTGTGCCTCCAGCTCTTTTGAAGGCATGGACACAATGGGTGTCAGCCCACCTTTGGGAATGATTTGAAAGGGTGGCATGTCAGGTCAGCCTCCAGCAAGTGGACCATTCAGCTGAGTTCACATAGCACTCGTTGTCTGAGCGGTTAGCCCGTCTTTCTCAGCAATCCCGGCACAGCTTTCATGGATGAGAACAATGGATCAGAGTGAGGACGCAGCAGGCAGTTTGTGCTGATGAGCGCTTCCTGGTCTTTGCCTTCTCTTCAGTCACCTGCCAGGGAGAGAGCGCAGCCTGGGTCTGGCTGGGGGGACCGGGACAGTGGGAGTGAGGTGCCACAGAGAACTCCTTCCATGTTACCTCAAAAAAACCCAACATTTCACTTGCCTCTCCCTCTGCAGTTTTTGCCTAGGGAAGTGGAGGAGCAACAGGCAAATGTTTCCATTTTCAGAGAAGAGTTTGTGTCTTTTGTTTAAGCCCTGACAGTGCCACGCCTCTCACAGACCTTAGATGTGCCCCAAGAGGAAGGGGATATGTGCATAGGTGCTGGAACTAGGGGTGCTTCCCCACCCCCTGGCTCGGATTGGTTTCCATCATATACAGGGTTTACAGTTTGTTTCAATAGCTCTCAGCACTCCCACTACAGAAATTGTTGCAGAACCCCTGAATATGTGTGTGTGTGGAATGGACAGGGCTATTCACATTGTTGCTGTTGATGGAGACCAAGACGTGAAGATGAAGAGAGGGCCAGAAGCCACTCTCCAGATCACCAGCTCCTCACAGTGCTGAAGACACCACTACTGAAAACCACCTACGGCTTTTCTGCCTCTGCGAGCGCTGGAGGCCACCTTCAGGCCTCCTTCCTCTTTCTCCTCAGCCTGTTTTCTACAGGTGTTGCGCAGAGTGGAATGCATCGCAGCCGTGGTGCAGCACGCAGTCCTCGATAAGCAATAATGAGCGGCTGTTGTGTTTTACACCTTCAGCTGTTAATGTTACGAACTGCGCTTGATGCTATGTGACTGTGCCACCTGTTTTCTGAATATGGTTCTTCTGGAAGTCCTGTTGGTGCCGAGCTTCTGGTCATACCTCCCGCTACAAATGCAACTCGCTGTCTGTCTTTGTGGAAACATGGGCTAAGCTTTGACTGATACTGGTCAGCCTGTATTGAGAACGATGAGAGAGGCTCCACCAGCTCAGCACAGGCACTGAATGGAACACTGTTTCTTTAAGAAGAAAAGAAAATGTTGCTCCAATACGGCCTGATGCAGAGATGTCTGAAGTGCCAGACCTGCCATGTCCCCTCTCATTTTTAACAAGGGTTAATTGTTTGGGCAGCTCAAATTATATATCAGTGCACTGTCTCCATCTCTGACAAGCTGCATAGATCCTTACTGGTGCCCAGCCATGCACCCTCATGTGCTATGACCTTGTGTGACAAGATTTTGACCCTAGTATTTTATATGCATATGTACACTATTCATTTGCAGAGCACCCACCGCAGAGTAGTGGGGGAGCACTTCATAACAATTTTTCCAGCATCATGAGATAATCGTGGACCAAGTGTTCCAGAGAAACAGTAAATTTGCCAAAGGAAACTGGGCCACAAGGGAAAAAATCCAAACAGAAGAGCTAGTGAAAAAGGGAGGCCAGAAAGGTGAACAGATCCTAATACAAAGGCCTTACATCAAGCTTTGATTGTAGCTACATTGAGTGAAATTACATAGACTGGTTCTTGATCTTGGTCATGTCCATGTGCAACCTCAGGATCAAGAACAGAGAACAACCTAGTAGTCTTATTTGCCTTGAAAGAAAATCGCGGACAGATGTCCCTCCACTAACTCATGCCTCGATAAGGGATTTCTGTATCTTTGTAGTACTACAGAAAATGGGAACAATCTGAATGTTCCAGGGAGTTGGAATATTTTGAACAATGTGACAGGGCTGAACAGTTGGGCGCAGACCACAGTTGTTCAGGAAGATCTAACACTATACTATGGCTAGTGGCTATCCGAGTTCTTTTCCCAAGTGTCTTCTGCGTTCTTCTTTTGTATTCCTTTTGTCTGATCTTCTGGAAGCTCTCATGCTTAAAATTCTAAGCAGGATGTTCCCGACACTTCTTGAAATGGTGGCATCCATGACCCTTCTCGTTCTCCAGCCAAGCATGAGGATATTGTACTACCAATGGAGTTGTAACTTGTGCAGCAATAAAGAACTTTACCACCTCAGTGCTTGATAACTGTCTAGACAACTTCAGAAAATGTACAGTCCAGGAACATGTGCTGAAGAGCGTTCTACTCAGCCAGACAACACAGTAGCAGATTGTGATATGGATGTTCAGTGCTCTGGGTCCCCACAGAAACCCGCTCTAACGGAAAGCCATCCATCTACGTATTAGACACTCTGCTAATCATTTAGCAAGGAGCTAAGCGCTGGTGCTATCATGTACCATTGCCGCCAATTTTTAAATCAACAAGCGAAGTGGGAGCAGCCTATGGCATTATGCCAAGAGCAGTCGTTCCCTGGGACTTTTGTATAGCAACAACTTGACTCCACTTTTGTGCAGCATGAATGCTGGCTTCCAAAGCAGAGTCTTCCGCCTCCACCATGAGTGGGAGCTGGCTGTGCATGTGAGTTAGAAGATTTCCATGAAGTAGAGGAGGATACCATTGGATATATTCATGAACAAGTAAAATAGGATGACCAGAAATCTTTCTTTGCAAAATCCAACTGCTTAGAAGCACACGGACTCAATACACTCATTGAACTGCTCCATAAATACAGCCATTTGTGTGCTTTTCCTCAGTTGCCATGGATCCATTATTCCCAGATGAGAGTGAGAGACTTGAACAGGGTCATTCTAGCCATAGATCATCCTGTGTTTCCCCCCAGGAAGCTATTTTGCTAGTAGACAGTCAACGGCCGTAGGCATCCTTGCCCCCCTGAGGCTGAAGTCTGAGCTTGCTTTTTAGAGCTTTAATTTTTTTCTTGAGCCAGTCCTTTCTTAACAGATAAGCTGGCTTTTAGTGCTAAGAATGATGAGTTCAGGATCTTCTGAAACCATATTGTAACCTCCTGTTACCTTTTATGTTTTACAGAGCAGTCCAGCAAGACACCCGTATCAACAGAAGGAGCAAAAACTTCCTCACGTAAGTCAAATTAAGTGGTCTCGTCTCTCTCCAATTAGTTCTTCAGACCTAGGTCTGCTCTCTCTAGCTCATTCTGCATATAACAATTTGCCTGGAGCCAGAGCTCCATTATGTGGGAGTGAGAGTGACTTGAATACTGGCCCTGGATTGGTGACTTTAAAATAGGCGTGAACTACTTTTTAATCCTTTAACATGGAGTTGCTCTTTAGCAAACAATTAAAGAAGGGGCTAAGCATAACTTCCAGTGTCTCTGAGCTGTATACGTTGTCCTGCGTCGTTCACTGCAACCCTCAGTGTGCTGCGGCTCACCTGACCTCTTCTTGGGTTATAGGTTGCTAGTAACACTTCAGCTGCTGGAACACATCTTTACACTTGGTCCATAACAGAATCTTTCTAACTGGCAAGTAGCTGTGTCTGACTCTCTGCCTGTGCATGTGCATTTTGTAGGATGGCAGTGTCACATATGTTCATGTTTCCTTGCAGGCTACACGATGATTATCTCACATTCATGTAAGAGTGGGTCCTCGGTGGCTATGTGGCCCACTTAGGTTCCCGGCTAGCTCATAGTGACACTTTCTTGTCCCTTAGTGATTCCATACGACCTGTGTGATCACGTCACCAGCACCTCATTTATCTTTCTCCTATGGGTGGCTTAACCTGACTGGATCTGCAGTCTGGTACTGCCCTTGTGCAGGTTTCATGAATACAGGTCGTATTCTTGGTCTGTGCTTTTACTACCTTTGAGGCTGTTTCAGTCTGGTCTGAACTTTTCTGTGTGTAGCCCAATTGGTGTGAGTGTCCCTCTCAGCATTCTGCCCTTGAACAGCTCTGCTGTTAAGTGTTCCATGCGTATGAGGGGCGTGTTTCTAGGCTCCAGGGGCACTCAGGCTGGACTGTCTTTCTTTAAAAAAAAATTTAAAAATTAGTGTTACTTTACAAATGGTCCCTGTATGGTAGATGGTCAATATAACACTGTAGTGATACTTTATAAATGGTCATGTCTCTCCTACCATGTCTGGCTGAGGAAGTTGTAGACTGGGGTGGATAAGACATACATCCCACGGATTTGCGAAATTGCACAGATCCGGGCTGGCAAAGGGACTGTGGTCTCTCGCTAGCTCTTCTGGAATGCCGTATCTGGTAGGGTTACCATATGTCCATATTTTCGCGGACATGTCCAGCTTTTTGGTTCTTAAATCGCCATCCGGGAGGAATTTTTAAATATCTAAAAACGTCTGGGATTTTGCCATTATTATTTTTCCCCAAAGAAGAGTTGAGCATTCAAGAAAGAGAGTGAATGTTGATTATTTGAGAAAGAAAGTGAATGTTGATCACTTGAGAGAGTGTCTGCTTTTTCCCCCTAGCTCCCAGCACTTGCGCCCCGAAACAGCTGTTTTGCGCGGCTGCGAGGGAGGGGGAGGAAAGCGGCGCGCTCAGGGGAGGAGGCAGGGCTGGTGCGGGGATTTGGGGAAGGGGTCCAGTGGGACAGGGAGGGGGCGGAGTTGGGGCGGGGACTTTGGAGAAGGGGTTGGAATGAGGGTGGGAAAGGGGTGGAGTTGGGGCGGGGTAGGGGGGGCGTGAGCAAATCTCCCTCTCCCCCCGTGCAGTGTCCTCTTTTTTGAATGTTCAAATATGGTAAACCTAGTATATGGCAAAGGCTGCTTTTAGTCTGAGATGACAACATTTATAGGCTAGATCAAGGAGAAAAGTGTGACCACAAGAATTTGCATTGAGCATGCTTGCAGCCTGTCCTTTGATGCATCTCTGTGTGTGGTAGCTTGGGAAATCTTGGCACTGGGGTCTAACAAATGCCCATCAGATGATCCAGGATTCGCTCATGTTCTCAGTGTGGCTGTCAGTATTGCTTCACTTGAGACATGTTAGACCAAACAGTTAACAGCAAGGGGTCCTGTAAGCACTGGAGCCAGTTTTGTCCAGAGGAGTGTCATGCTGGCCCTTGCCTGCACTTCACTTTCATTTCCTCACCCCCTGTGAGGTAAGAACAAAACCTGTACACAGCGCTTCTTTCTTCACATAAACTGCGGTTTTGCTACTTGTGTTCTTCCCACTGCCTGCTTCTGCACAGGAATATTCTCCTCTTTGCTGTGACTGGGCCAGAGGCTATGATGTGGTCTCTGAGGTGTTCAAAAGGACATTTGCTGCTAAAATACTGCACTTGCAGATTTAATGCCAAATAGTAAATATCAAAACTACTTTCCACCAATGGGAGTATTAAAGTGCATAAATCTGATGACTACTTATCAAGGGACTGTTTCCAGCCACTGTCTCTCTAGAATTCTGAATAGAGTGTTGGCCACTTAGCATAGGAGATCATCTTACGTTGGTATGGAGTCGGGATGGGTCGGGATGACTCTATTCAGCTCTTGTACATCCAAACATACCCACAAAGCTGTTCATCCTGGATCTATGCTACTTCTGCTCTGTAAATCATTACAGAATCCTCTAGCTGTTTCAGAATAATTGGGATTTCATACACCCTGCAATACAGATGAGCACATTAGATCTTCTTTGTTGATTGGAGATGGACTAGTGTACAGTGCTCTGTTTAGACTGCCACCATCCAGTTGCCTAGGAGTGTTGCTTTTGTATCTTTGGAGCTGAAGGAACTTGCAGAGTCACCTTAACTTCAGGTGTGGTTTCCCTCTACATGATTATTCCTTTTGGGCCTTATTCTCGAACCCCAATGGGCTACAAATATCCCATTCATCTGGTGTACCTACTGTGACCCACTCTGTGACCCTGTGATCTCTACTAGGAATATGGCAGTGTGTTTAACCTCTGCCCAATGGTCTATCAAAAACCTCACTATACATTCTTGGCGTTGTTGTTCAATGCTGGGCATTCCTTGGCTCTGTCTTCCTCTCACTGGTTGCATGGTATTCTACTGCTACCACAAGTAAAGTCCTCTTTCTGCATGGGTTCTGTATTGTTGCTTTCTAGCTGAGATGCTGTCCTGCACACCTTTGCATATGACTACTATACTCGTGTGTTACACTATATATTGCCAGACCCTCGATGGGTAGATCTTTTGCAACTCCTAAATGCATCCTCTGGTTTTGTTGCATGCGTTTGGGCCTCGTACCTTTTGTCTCAGAAGGTCTGGGCCTGGTTTGATTGACCCATTAGCCTGCTTCCGTACACTAATTGCTTCCAGTAATTTTTCTGAAGTCTACCCCATCATTATATGTCTCCCAGAACTGGTTGCTTCACCTGCCCTACAGATTGTGATTCACTCCTGCCCGCTTAAGTCTGCTTTCCTTCAGTCTTTCTTTTTTACCACATTGTGCTGCCATGACGTGCAGTTTTGTTCTTGAACATATCCTCCTTGCGCAGGTCTGTGTCCGTGCCCCCTTCCGGCTATGGATATGGCCAGACCTCGTGGCTTTCATAGGCGCTGCTCTCTTTTTAGTCACAGCAGTCCCTAAGCACAGCTGTTATTACATGTAGCCTTGATGACCCATTTGGTGTTGTTCTAGAGAGTTACTTGCTCTTGGCACTTCCTTGCTCAATACGCAGAAGAGAATGGCCACTTTCAGGCCCTCTGCTTTGAGGCTGGCCCCTGATTCTGTCACAGGCAGCTGAAAATGTTGATCCTATCACTGCCAATTTTTTCTTATGTTTCCCTCCAAGGACAATGGATCATTTTTGCATTAATTGTTTATTCATGGTGTGTCCCTTGCTGTAGTGACTTCGAAGTGCCTCACTTTCTGGAGTTGTTTTTCTTTTTTCTTTCCTTTGGTGGTTTTCTTTATTTTTTTTCTGGGGAAGATAAGTTCAAGATCTTCCAATACAATGTGATGGTTTTTTTGTTATCTCCTTATGACCTTGTTGTTACCTTCTGTGTGTTGCAGAGCCCGTGTTTGGGATACAAGCATCAACAGAAGGGACTAATGCCTCCTCCTGTAAGTACATACAAACAGTTCAAGTCTTTAAGAACTAGCTCTCCAGACACACATTTTCCTCTCTAGCTCCATGAGTGGATAATGAAGTTATCCCAGAGATACAGTAAGTGACAGGGAGCAACCATTTGCATATTGGGACTAGCAATATATTTTTAAGTGTCAGTGTTCGTGAATGCCATTGTATCAGTCTTTGAGCTTCAGAGCCTGAGCCAGAGAGGGTCCAACCTTTACAGCCTGAGGGCGAAACGTATTATTTCAGAAAGGTCGAGGGGCCATACTCAGGCAGTGCAGAGGGAGAGGAAACCACCAAAGTCCCCTACTGGGAATTTCCCCATTGTGGGGGAGTCCCCAGCAAGCCCTCTGGCTCCTACCTCCCTTTCCTCAGCACATGGTACTGGAATGTGCTATGCTCCAGCTACCCCCATCTGGAGCATGGCCCCTGAGGGTCCTTCCAAGTCTGTTGTCAGCTGGCTCATGTTAAAGCTTCGCCGTTTCTTCTCTGTTTCCCCTGTCCTGGGCTGCCCTGGGTGGCTGTGTGGGGGAGGGGAGACATTTTTGCTGAGTGCTCCGTTAGGTTCAGGCAGAGCCTGCTGAGCTCCTACCCTGCTCTTCGTGGGGCTCCGGCAGCAACGTGGACAATGGAGCAGCAAGAGCTACTCTTCTCCCTCCTCTGCAGTGCAGAGGCAGCCAGCCGGGGGGAGGTGCTGAGCAGATGCATCAGGGAAGGGACAGCAACTGCTGTGACTGCTCCCAGGAGAGCTCCTGGGGCTGCAGGAGAAGCAGTGTGAAGCAGCTGTGGAAGTGGCTCTCCTACATCCTCCATGTCGTGATGGGGCTGATTCAGACCCTTCAGTTTGACCATCGTAGGTTGCAGCTCAGGGAGTCACTTTTCAATTCCTGACAACGTGCACATAATCGTCATACCACAAGCACCCTGGAGGGCCACAGTTGAGAAGCCCATACGTCCACTGGACACCCCTGGCCCAAACAGCTAGCTTTTGAGCATCGGGAAGGCATCACTGTATAACTGATAGGACGATTGGTGGGGCGGGGCTCATCTTCCTCTGAACCACTAGGAACTGACTACTGCCAAGGTAAGTGGACCATTGGTCTGATGATCCCTCATGACAGTTCAAGTGTTTCTATAAAATGTATTCTGCACGGTATAGCAAACTATATATAGATGCCCTTAGTTCATGTTTAATAGCTACTGTAGGAGCATAATATGGCATTGTCAAAGCCAAATGCCTGGACGTGGAACTCAGAATATTCTCCGTACTTAAAATGAGAAATAAGATTAATGCCTGCAGATTTTTTTCTAGCTATTGGATTGATTGGTGCTTTTAACTGTGTGTCGAGGGAAAATAAGAAATTAGGGGCTGGCAAAAATCTTTCAGCCTGCAAGGTCAGAGTAATAAATGGAATCTTACCTTTTTGAGGCATAATAGCAGGGCAAAAAGACAACCCACCTGAAAGGCATCCTCAGGACTGGGTATTTAAAATAGCGTCTTAGACTTCCGCAACCTAATTCTGCTCTCACACTGATGTAAATGAGGAGTCACTCCATTCAAGTCAGTAGAATTAAACAGGAAAACTGTTGAGAGAGCACAAGTAGACCCTACAGCCTTGCCCCTCGGGTAGAAAAAACGCTCCCAAAGCAGAATGGTCGTGTTTTACGTTCGTTTTGCACATGGGTAGACACTGACACACAAGGCATGGCAAGGCGAGATGTTTGACGTTTAGGCCCCCATATATGGTATGAAGTTGTTTAGGGTTTTTTCCTGATTTGACTGGGTCATGCCCATTTCACAGTAGTTGTTTTGAATCTTGTAACAGCCACAGGAGGTAAAATAAACTCTTTCCTTCCACCACATTGAGAAGATTAGATCATAGAATCATAGAATATCAGGGTTGGAAGGGACCCCAGAAGGTCATCTAGTCCAACCCCCTGCTCGAAGCAGGACCAATTCCCAGTTAAATCATCCCAGCCAGGGCTTTGTCACTGATGTTGTTTCAGAAAACATACCAGCAGTGTCGCCATCAGCCAAACACAAGAAAGAATCTCAGAACATTGCCCTGGCCTAAATTTTCTTAAGTGACCAGTGATTTAGGTTTCAGAGTAACAGCCGTGTTAGTCTGTATGCGCAAGATTTTAGGTGCCTCATTTTTGCAGGGACCCAACTTGAAACATCTTAAGGGTGCCTGGTTTTCAGTGGGCAGGTGCTCACCACTTTCTAAGATCATGTCCCTTTAAGGTGTGTCAAGTTTGGCACCCAAAAATTGAGGTGCCCTCCTCAAAATCACTAGTCCCTTTTAAAATGTAGGTATTGGTGCTTGTAATTATCCAACAATTCATCTGGATCAGTAGAAAAGAATTCAGGTCAAAGCCTGTTCATATCTTCTTTCATCATGCAAGGATCTATGGATGATACTAACTTACCAGTGATAGTGCTGTCAGGTGGTTTGTTTTCCAAATTCAAAGTAAATTACACTTGCAGGATAGTATCCATTAAGTTTATTTTTTATTATTCAATACTGAAAACTAAATTATAGCTTTTATTTTTCTTGTCACTGTAGTTCTGTGTGATAGAATTTCCGCTGCAGGATTGGATGAGCTAAGTGAGCAAATCACTAGTAACTGGAGCCCTTTGCACTATCATTAGCAAGGGCTGCTGAGGTCATCTGAGCAGTTAGGGAATGGAAGTCATTTTTCTTCTGTTTTTAGGGCTGCAGTGACCTGAAACAAATCCCTCACAACCTATAGCTCTTTTCTGTATGATGCTGGTAAGGGAGAAGTAATTCTGAAACTTTACCCTCAAGACAACTCAGTGCCTTGGTATCACGTGCTTTTAGTTAACTGCATGCTTAAGACCAGAAAGGAAAATTTGGTTGGCTTTGCAGTGTTAAGAGAATTGCTGTAAAAATGCACTGCTTCATCGCCATGACAGTCAAATATTGTGTTGCATGGCCTTGCTCTTATTTTACAAAGTGTCCCTAAAGATGTATTCTTGCTTGTAAAATTATAATGTGGTGAGATTCTAAAGTGACCATGTGCAATGATAATGCATCGGACAATTAGTGGAGTACCAGTCATAATCAGAACCTTGCACAGGAAGGAGCTCTGCAGCAAACTCTCTGCATGGGGAGAAGTGGGTGGGTGATCTCTGTGTAACGGATGTTCCACAGAGTGTTTTGCTGGGCACTGTTTCTGTGTATGCTGTATTAGCACAAGGAAGAGTTTCCGAGCACTTTTGACCTGCTGGTAATCCAGAGGCTGGGATCAAGAAGGGGAAGCTAGTCATGTTGGGATCTCAGCCGGGATCAGCGTGGGGGAACTGTTTGCAGGACAGAAGAGTCAGATGGGCTTGCGGCTGAGGGGAGAGGAAAATCAGACCTGGGAAGGGCTTAGGTGGTTCTGCTTCATGAGGGTGGCAGGGAGTTGTCCAAGGGTTTATGGAAATGTGAGGGGCCTTGAAGTGTTGTGGAGAGACAGTGGGAGGGTGTGGTGGCTGTCATGAAGCCAGGGCGCCTGTTGGTTGGGAGAAGGAGAAGAAACTGAAGAGGAGTTTTCTCTTTTTCATTCTTCCACACAGAACAAGTGCCATCCTTGATGTTCTAGGGGTAAAACTAGTTCAAACTAATGAGCAATAGCAGTGGGAAACGTTGGACTTGAAAAGAGTCAAAACCTGTAAGAGAGTCAAAGGAAAGATCGAAACCTCAGGGGAGAATATTTGTCTGAAAGGGTACTGCTGAATAATGAGGATTCCTCACTCACAGGGACGCCTGTACTTATGCAGTGGAATTATTTCCATATGGCCTTGATTCCACAAAAGCCCCAACTTTATTTTTCCTAAAATAGATCCTCGACAGTCCTGTTCGGGAAGTCCTGGTTCAGAAAACCCATGTGAGCTACTTAACCGGGTGTTTGACCATCTTTATTCTTGAAAAATAAAAAAAGAGAGAGGAAAACCCCACGCCTTTTTGGAATAAACTCTAGCCTTATCATTCATTAAAGACCAAACCCATGCAATGTGTGAGAAGGCAGAGTATTTGGGCTCTAGGTGGATGCAGTGTGAGGGGGGTTAGAAAGGTGAAATCCGCCACCTCCAACCTGGAGAAAGGATCTGGCAGCAATGCAGCTCTCGCCATAAGTGCTGGTGCTGAGGCTGCAGCTGCACCCCGTGGCTTGAAGTGGTTTCCATCATATACAGGGTTTACAGTTTGGTTTATATTGTTTCAGCACCACTGGCTTCCTCGTCGTTGAGTGCCACTGTGTGGATTGAAATAGCAGCTGTGGTTCTCCACTGCCAATTGTGTCCACGCGTCCGCATGCATCACTGCCCGCTGTGCAAGCCTGTGACGAGCCAGGCCAGAGAACTCTTCCAGGGGGTGCAGGAACTTCCGCACATCTGCTCCTCCCATGGCCCTGCTGTGTGGCCTCTGTTCAGATCTGACGTGGAGGGCAGCACCTGGTGTTAACCCTCTGCTCTCTGGATGAATTTCACTTTATTTTCTCCGAAACCTAAATGACAAGAACGGCCATGCTGGGTCACACCAATGGTCCATCTAGCCCAGTATACTGTCTTCCGACTGTGGCCAATGCCAGGTCCTTCAGAGAACAGGGCAATTATCGAGTGATCCATTCCCTGTGTCCACTCCCAGCTTCTGACAGTCAGAGGCTAAGGACATCCAGAGCATGGGGTTGCATCCCTGACTATCTTGGCTAATAGCCATTGACAGACCTATCTTCCATCAACTTATCTAATTCTTTCTTGAACCCAGTTATAGTCTTCACAACATCCCCTGGCAATGAGTTCCATAGGTTGACTGTGCACTGTATGAAGAAGTAGTTCCTTGTGTTTTTTTTAAACCTGTTGCCTATTAATTTCATTGGGTGACCCTTGGTTCTTGTGTTATGTGAATGGGTAAATAACACGTCCTTATTCACTTTCTCCACACCAGTCAAGATTTTATAGACCTCTCTCATATCCCCCCTTAGTCGTCTGTTCCAAGATGAACAGTCCCAGTCTTTTTCAATCTCTCCTCATATGGAAGCCGTTCCCTACCCCGATCATGTCTGTTGCCGTTCTCTGGACCTTTTCCCATTCTAATATGTCTTTCTGAGATGTAGCAACCAGAAGTGCAAGTAGTATTCAAGATGTGGGTGTACCCTGGATTTACATAGTGGCATTATGTTATTTACTGTCTTATTATCTATCCTTTTTCTAATGAGTCCTAATGTTCTGTTCACTTTTTTGACTGCTGCTGCACACTGAATGGATGTTCTGAGAGAACCATCCACAATGATTCCACAAGATGCATCCAAGAGCGTGCACAACTGGAAAAAAAAGAAAGCCAGCTAGCTCTAATAGTCAGTTTAGAGATGTGACATGTCAGCTAGCAGTGCTCATCTCTTCTATCCATAGATAATAATTTGTTCAATCCATCCCAGACATAGCTAGATATCTTCACAACTTTCCAGTTTTTCACAGTGCAATAATGCATTTTCCAACCTGCATATTAAGCGGAGCAGATTCAGACAGACACAGCAAAGATCACGCAAAGGCATTCTGGCTGTCACACTATCTCAGGTTCAAAATTGTGCTTCCATTAAAATATATACACATTAAACAGCAAAAACTATATTGATTGTATTAGGAGATTGTAGTTTTAGAGTGTGTTAATATGAACTTACACTGTCAAAGATCACTGTCTCACTAGTCAGTAGCCTGCATATTAAAATGTTGTAAATGAACTCACATGCTTTTTGCTAGTGATGGGTGAACTGCTTCAGGCAAATAAGAATAGGCCCAAATCTTCCTCCATCTCCCAAATTGTACTCAACCCCTCCATAAAGATTAGTAAAAAGTGTGTGATAAGAACCTCCCCTGCACACTTGCTAATTATTTCTGTCCAGATAGATGCTCAATTAGGACAACCCTCTCCTGAACTATAATCCTTCTTCTGAGCCCCACTGCCTTCTAAGTTAGCAGCAACCTCAGGTGGCCCTAGGATCTACAGCACAGAATGCACTGCCCTTTGGATACTCTTAATCATGCAGTCTTCCTTGTGAGATTTAGGAGCTGGAGATGAAGCCTCCTGCAAAGAGCTGGACAGATCCCTGTTATCACAGGTGGGCACTGAGTTTTGGGATGGGAAAGAGAAGACTTTTCTGAGATAAAGCCAGGAGGTTTATGGAGAGCTCTCCGAGTCTGGGGGCATCCTTACAATAGGGATCTACCCTTTAAAAATTACATTGTGGGGTTCCATGTACCCTGCTTCTCAGTGACTTTTCATTCCAGTTTCCTCCATTTACAAATAGAGTTGTTTTCTCTCTGCTACTCCTTCAAACTAGAGTCAGGCTGGGTTCTCTCCTGGTATCATCACCAGTAATAAAAAATCAGGAAGCCAGCTCAGGCTCTCCATAACTCCTGTGCCAGCCTTCTAGCCTTCAGAACAGTTGCCCGGGTATAAGTGAGGATGTAGTTTGATCTGCAGAACTTTATGATTGGTGAAAAGATGCAAGAGGGAAATTATAATTTATTACAATAGAACCCTGAGGCCTCAATCCAAAATTTGGGCCCCATTGTGCTAAGTGATGGATAAACACATAGTGAGAGACAGTCTCTGCCCCAAATAGATGAAAATCTAAATAGACATGTGTGGGAGGGGAAAACAAGGCATGGAGAGGGGAGTGACTTACCTAAGGTGGCAGAACTGGGAATAAAACCCAGGTCTGCTGACTTCCTGATCAGGGCTTGATCCACCGAACCACACTGCCTCCCTAATGCTAGTAAGGAAAGAACCCAACAGAAATATGAACACACTGAGTTTGCAGCACTTGCAGTAAGAAAAAGCATTTTTTGTTTGTGAAGGGAGCAAGCTAGAGCTGGTCTCTCGGGGAGGGGGAGGTAGAAGGAGAGGAAAGGGGAGGGTGGAAACAATAAACCTGGAATCTAATTTTACAGTAACTTTTCAGTGTTGACACCCACTTTGAGAGCTTTGGAGGCTTGCAAAGCTTTTGGCTAAGCCTTCTGATTTCTGGATGCTTACCCAACCCTCCGAATGGATTAAGGCTTGCTCGCTGTTAGTTTTTCTGTAATTCAGGGAATAGATCATTTTTGGATTGAAATGAACCATTAAGGCCAATAGAGTTACCCTGCTGTCTAGTTTTCAGAGATTCTACTTGTTCTGTTTTTTTTTTTTAATGCTACTAGCAAGAAAAGCAAAGGAAATTGCATTACAGCGAGGGGACCCAACAGTTACCCACCACTGATCATAGATCCATAAAAATATAGGTCTGGAAGGGACCTCAGTAAGTCATCTAGTCCAGTCCCCTGCACCCAAGGCAGGACTAAGGAATAATTAGACCATTGTTGCAGGTGTTTGATGATAAAGGTCTGACTAAAATCTACACAAGCAATAAAATGCAAAGCTGAGAGTGAAACTCAATTCTAAACTCTCTCTCTCTCGTTATGTCTAATTATTGCAGCACATAGTGTATGTAAGATGACCTGCTATCTGGAGACCCTGTAACATACAGGCTTATTCGGGTGTGTTAAGATTTTGAGATGGAGTTTCTGTCTTAATTCTGAGTTCCCTTAGTTTTATTTGACTCCAATGTATTCTGAGTTTAACAGATGTTCACTTTTAATACTCTCTCTACATTAGAAATACAAAGAAGATGGTGCAGTGGCTCCTGCATCAGTGTATATGTGCTCAGAATAAAGAATTGGAGGACAAGCAGAATAGAATAATAATAATCTATCATTTATTTACCATCTTTTATCCCAAAGGAGCTCACACTGCTTTACCGTACCAACAAAATATATTGCTATCACGTCACTTACCACTGAAATACAGACACCTCTGGGTGAAACGACACAACTGTTTTAACAGTGCCTAGCAACACTGCACAGTCATTTAGTCCAGAGCAGGAAGTGAAGAATACTGTATCCAATTGAAATAGCTGAGGGAATTTAGATAGGCAGAAGGCAGTTACTCATATTGCAGTTTTGCTAGCATAGTGGGACTAACAACCCCAGTTCTTGTCAAAAGTACTACAGGATCTCTGACCACAAGTATTCAGGACATAATTAAGAACATAAGAACATAAGAATGGCCATACTGGGTCATACCAAAGATCCATCGAGCCCAGTATCCTGTCTGCAGACAGTGACCAATGCCAGGTGCCCCAGAGGGAGTGAACCTAACAGGTAATGATCAAGTGATCTCTCTCCTGCCATCCAGCTCCACCCTCTGACAAACCGAGGGTAGGGACACCGTTCCTTACCCATCCTGGCTAATAGCCATTAATGGACTTAACCTCCATGAATTTATCCAGTTCTCTTTTAAACCCTGTTATAGTCCTAGCCTTCACAACCTCCTCAGGCAAGGAGTTCCACAGGTTGACTGTGCGCTGGGTGAAGAAGAACTTCCTTTTATTTGTTTTAAACCTGCTGCACATTAATTTCATTTGGTGGCCCCTGGTTCTTATATTATGGGAAAAAGTAAATAACTTTTCCTTATTCACTTTCTCCACACCACTCATGACTTTATATACCTCTATCATATCCCCCCTTAGTCGCCTCTTTTCCAAGATGAAAAGTCCCAGCCTCTTTAATCTCTCCTCATATGGGACCCGTTCCACATCTGAAAGACAGCACCTCTCCAGTAGCTCAGTGCCCCTAATATCAATGCAGGGGCATTGAGTCAGGGAAATACTCTGCTGCATTGTTCATTTCAGAATCAGCTCCCAAGAGTTTATTGTCATCTCTGCTTTAGGGATTTTACAAGTGACACTGGACAGGTTGAGATAATTAATATGAATGAATCTTACATTTCCGATTTAAGGGCAAAAGCTGGTTGCAGAAGGGATCACAAAGGAAACAGTTACAATCAAATAGTTAACATTTCTCAGACCTCTAGGAGACGCACAATCTTCAGTCGCCCTCTGGTTCTCAGTCCTTGTGTGGTATTAAGTATCTGCCTCTAACTACTTAATCTCACAGCGTTTTCTTTAGCTATAATCTTTGGTTCTCCTTTCATTCCATGGGAGTTAGGTTAGCACTGCAGGTCTGAGCTGAATTAGCCAGTTCCATGAGAAAGTTTGTACACATCATCCTTTGGCTCACAGACAATTAATACAAAGCCAATTCTCTCCTGTGCCGCTCTTTCCAGTGGAGGTCAAAGAGGTAAAAAGCAGTGATTGGTCTGAGTGCTATTAAAGTTGGAAGAAGCTGACACTGCAGGAGCAGAGGAATAAGTGGAAGAGTTTATAATGCTTAAATACAGCTGGCAGCTTGGAAAGGGTATTAAAGAACATTAGCTTTATCCATCTGCATGTTTTTTCTGTGTGAGGAATAAATCCATGAGGCTGGCACTTGACTCATCAGTTGAATACGATTAGATGATATTCAGGGTCTTAGAACAGTCCCCCCCCCATATTTATTTCCCCCTCAGGGTGAAGGCTATGACCACTTATTCCAAACGGAGTGCTTTTCGAAGGTCACTGCTGATTCATAGTGCTGAAATGCACCGTAGGATGTCTCATGGCCTGTTCCCTTGACAGAACTCTAATGCCAGGGCCCTGTGAAATAAATATCCATGCAGTCTAATGCCAGAAGGAGCCACCACTGTGATCATCCAGTCTGACTTCCTGCATAATACAGGCCATAGCACCTCAAGCGATATGGATCTAAGTGCCTCGCGATAGGAGCCATTTCTGAGAATTTGAGATCTTTGCAGATCTGGGCCTGTGCCTCTAAATCAGTAGGTAAAACTCTAAAAGCTTGGAGGCTCTGTTTAGATGCCAGGTTCCAAACTGAATAAATGTCTCACTAGGAAATTGGTCGGAGGTATCAACACTCTTTGTGATATCATTGTTCTGTTACCTTGTTTTGTGTGGAAACTGGCTGATTAACTGATTACAGGCCTGTACTAACCTTCTTTAACTGCTGGATTAATTGGGAAATTCTGTAGTCTTCCCCATTTTATATACAGTGAACGAGGCAAAGTAAGGTCGTGAATTGGGCTGAATGACTCTTGTCTTGTTCACTTCATTAGTTGTGTAGTGTGGTGTGCTGTGACTGATGCTGGCATGTGTAACTGAGCTGGCAAGAGCAAACGGGACAAATGCCCACTTTTGTCCAAAAGGTGGGGTGTGGAGGAACGTGTGGGAGGCGAGCGGTGATGCCAGCCCTGCTCGGGGGGAGGCAGGGCTCCGGTGAGCAGCTTGGGCCAGCCCCGCACACTGTCCCATTTTCCCTTTGGGAAATATGGTCACCCTACCAAAACCCATGGAAGTGGATGGAAAACTCATATTGGCTTCAGGGGGCTTTTGATCAGGCTCTTAACCTCTCAGGGTGGGATCGTCATAAAGCTCAGCATTGGCCCCCCTCTGCTTCAAGGGTAAAAACTTCAGTTGGAGCAGAGATAGGCCAAGACTGAACACATTTGAAAATCCCAGCAGGTGGAAAATGGGAATAATCACACCTCCCTAGCTCCCAAGGGTGAGGTGCTCCTGTACCGTGGGGATGGTTTGCACCTATGTAACTCCTTTCACTTCACTAGAGTTATGCTTGATTTATACCAGCACGACCAAAACTGGGCCAGCAGCGTCTGTGCTGATCGCGTAATTATAGACACCCTGTCGCAGAGGGATATGTTGTCAGGCTTGACCTTAGCATTTCTATTGCTACATTATGGATTCCACAGGAGGAAAAAATCTAAAGCTGTCACTGTTACAATAACAAATAGTCAAGGTCTTAGGCTTCCCTCTGGCTATCATCTTTTGGACAGCAGTTATTATAATATCTAGTAGTACTGGGGCAGCCTTCTCTGAATTATCCCCCTTTTTAATTTTATTTTCAAGGCATAACGATAATATAGATGGAATAAAGTTCCATCGGAGCCAATGGTGTTAGCCAACCAGAGATGCACTGAATTACAGCGAAAGATATGACCTTGACAGGATACAAGCAATTCAGACATTCTGGTGCATCAAGATATGTCATTATGCTGAAATCAAGAATGTTTCTGCACTCTAAAAAAGCATAACAGAGCCAAAACGCTCAATTAAAGACTGAAAACGGATCCTCGTAGAAGTCAAAACTTAGTGTGGAAATGCTGTGCATGAAGAACAATATTTGTGTTTTAATTAAGTAATTATAAATTGCCCTAAAATTTAGGAGACTGACACAATGGAATTCTAGCTACTATATATCTATCTCTATCTCCTTCCCTCCCTCCCTCTGGGTTTTGTATAGGTGCTCATCACTCTTATGAACCCCTACCATCTATGATTGGAAAAGCAAGGTTCCCAGGGGACTTCATGAAGTCTTCTTTCTTTCTTTTCTGTTCAGAGGAGGCTCTATTTGTCAATATCATTCTGATTCTGGTAGGAAATCCTTATCAAAGAGGAAGGTCTTGCAATGTTTCCTGAAGGTGGTCTGGCTCTGAGTTACTCCACTCTCCCTGAAAGTTTGTACCACAGCTGTGTTCCCTTTGATTCAGAAGCTTGGATCTCCATCTGTCATGTGGTCCATCCTGGGCTTTCTGATCTTCACTGTCCCAAAGGAATGCAACTGTATTGGCAGTCCATGAAGAAGCAATCTCTAGTGTAGCTGGGAGATGATCCATTAATGATTTTGTGGGATTAGCATCAAGTGGCAGTGGAAGAAGATTCAGATCGAGGGATTGGAGCATAAGGTTGATATGCTGACGGCAGCCTAACCTGTGTGGGAGGCGGGTACCTGCATTCTGCACAAACTGGAGCCTTTGCTTAGCTTCAGATAGAGTGAATTATAGTCATCCAGTCTGGAAGTGATAAATGCATGGATCACTGGCCAGGCCATTGCCTGAGAGGAAGGGGCAAAGTTTATTAGTGAGCAGTAGGTGAAAGAGGTTATTTTTGGTCATTAACATTTAACACTACCTCATCACCTAAGCTTTGTAATGTGTCAAACAGGATTCAGAGGTATCAGAGGGTTAGTTTGTATCCACAAAAACAATGAGGAGTCCAATGGCACCTTAAAGACTAACAGATTTATTTTATTTGTAGATGCAAATAAATCTATTAGTCTTTAAGGTGCCACCAGACTCCTTGTTGTTTTTTGAGGATTTAGAGAATTTGCACCACTTTGCCTTCAATGAAAATGTCCTAGCTAGTTCTTCAAAGTGTTTCCTCTGCTAACCAGCATCAATTTGGATTTGTTCTTTGAAAGATAAATTAAAAGATACTCATTAATAGAGAAAGATAACGAGATACACTGCTAGGTTTGGAATAATTTGTAAAGTTCATCGTTCTAAACAAATGTTTGTTTTAAAAGCAACTCATTGAAATACTACCTTTTGCTTAAAAAAAATTGAGTTACACACTCTGGGTTATGATTTCAAAGCCACATATATAGAGAACTAGATACACAAATATTTTTAATTGGCTCAAGGGGCACTGCTTTGGAAATGAACCTATACAATATGCGTACTCTGTCACCAATATCATGGGGATACCAAACATTGCAATTGAGACATGACCTGGATCTCCATTGGGCCATATATATAGCAGCTCTAATCATGGGAATTAATAGGAACCTTGTTCCCATGCACTTCTGTTCTTACAATGCAATGAGAACTATACTAAACTCTCCTCCAATAGATATTACCCTTCACACACTTTGCATCTTTTTCCTTCGTAAATTGTGAAATCAGCTGCCTTTTGGTAACCTCTTCTAATTAGATGCAAATGAGAAAAGTTACATCTCCGGTGACTTTCATTTTCAAAATGTTATTGGAGATTGTTTGCAGTTAATGTATTTTTATAATTCATGTTATGGCTTTTCATGAAACTCTACCTTTTACACAGAGTAGAGAGAAACAACTGTACTTTATGTAGCAATTAAAGCACAATCACTTAAAAATACTATTGTTTGTCATAATGTATGTCCCTCTGAATACATAAAGGTAGTTGACTAGTTGGTAATTAAGTGGCATATCTGCAGTATCTTAGAAATGCATGGCAAGTTGGCACATACAACCCATTCAGATGGTCAGGAAATAAGCTACTACCCTGGATCAATTGTGATTTATGTATCATGGATGTATGCGTCTGAGCGGGTGTCAATGTTTTTCTTCAATACATATATAAATATATAATATCTTGCATGTTCCTTCCTATGATTTTTTCTTCTTCTGACTCAGTGCTTTTTAGGTTAGACATTTCCCCTTTGTTAGGGATCTACAGATAAGCAAATCTAAGGAGCTGGTATAGACCTCATTAGTAATTAAGTAAATCTAAAAGTTTAGTTATCAAAGTTGCCCTTTCACATCACCATTATAGTATAGGGCCGGATTCTCTTCTGCACCTAGACCTTCTTGCTCCAGGGGAGGGGAGCTTTTTATGGCCCCTGATTTTCAAACTGCCCTGGCCCTCGTGTGAGTTAGAGCAGCATAGGGGTCTCTCTAATTTCTGACAGCAGGTGTGGTATCTACGTGACCAGATGAGCACGGGCCCCCGTCATGGCCCATCCCTCCCCTGATATGCCACCTACATCAGGGTGAGGGGTAGTTGGCTTTATACCAAGGGAATTCTAACCTTGGCCGCTGTCACCAGATTCTGGATTCTTTATGATGCTCAGGGGCAGAGAATCTGGACCATGGTTTATATTCCTGATCCCAAGCCAGCTGGGGTTATGAAGAGTTTTTCCAGACCTGAGAACTTGTCTTCCAAGATTTAGCATGGAAAAGTTTTTTTACCATAAAGTCTTAAAACTCAGAGTAGAGGTTGAATGTGGAAGTGTTTGGCTGGGCACAGGACTGGATCTGCAAGCATCCTGTGTCTGAGGTTATGTTCTCATAATGCATTTCTACGTGGAGTGGTATTAGCATCAGAAATGAAGCTCAGATAATAAAGTCATGATCATGACAAGTTCTGAAGTGCAGAGGATGGAACAGACCACACATTGACTTTTATTAGTGACATTTACTCTGTTAGTATTCAAAGTTACATGAACTGAAATTATTAATAATATGTTCAAATTTTTGACAAGGTATTTTGGAGATTCTGTCTTTGGCGTCTAAAAATGTGAGCACGTTTGTTGGCGTGAATTACTGTAATGGTTGATTTTTTAATAGAAAAAGATAAAGCAGCATTCTGGGGAAGATATTTAACTTCCTACAATAAACCAGAAGGTATGTTTTTTTTTAACAGGACAGTTACACTGATTGATATGTCTTGTCTCCACACAGACTTGGAGAACACAGAAATTCCCATATTGGATCAGACCCATGGTCCCTATAGTCCGTGTCCTGTCTCTGACAATGGCCAACCCTAGGTTGTTCCTTCTGAATGTCTTTAATGCTAAGTAACATAGCCAGGGATGTTCTCATTATCCATGTCTAATATGTCATTGAATTCTACTGAGCACTTACCCACAAGGATATTTAGTGGCAATAAGTTCCACAAGCTGGTTCTGAGTTGAGTTAAAAACATTCAGATTTAAATGCTTTGTATATTAGTATAATTGAATGTCATCTCTTCTTCTTCCATTATAAGAAAGTAAATAGGAGTGCCTGATTTTACCTTTTCTCTACCATTCATTATTTTGTATTCCTTTAACATGTTTTTATTATTTAAACCCATGTAAATCTGGAGTAACTCCACTGAACTCATTTAGATGAGATCAGAATCTAACCCATGAGCCCTTTCTTAAAATGTTCAGTAACAGCTCTCTCCCTCCATTCCTTCTGATAGCTTTCTTTCCCTTAAAATATGTTCTAGAACATGCAAAGCACTTGGATAAATCATTTTGTGCTGCTTATTATGTACAGGTAATTGTGCGTATTAATTGCCAGGTGCTGAAATAGCACTCTTTTTAGTATTGCTTGGTCTGCTAAAGGTCAGAAGAATCTTTAAAGACTAATTACACAGTTAAATATATCTAATATGCCCTCAGGCTACAGTCCTCTTCATTCAAATGCACAACGATATTTTGTGGCATAGAATTAGTGTTTAGGTTCTCCTGCCCAATGGGATCTGAATCCAAAGCCCATCTCTGATGTCTAGGCTTACTCAAGGGTTGTATTTATCTATTTATTATTATTTTCTGTTTGTCGTTTGGGGGGTTAAGAAGCTTCAGAAGGAGAAATGTTGCAAATATGGATTCCACATGTTTTTGCAGTGTTAGACAAATAAGTAGTTGAAAAAATTTAACAGACAGCCCTAATTGCTGTATGTCAACCCCAGGCTTCATGGGAGGCTAGAGGGTGAAATCCGCTCCACCTGTGTACAGCCAGAATATTTGGGCTCTATGTAGGTGAAGTGCAGAGGTGAAATTAAACCTCACACTGGGACTAGGGGAATGAAGTGCCGGACAGCCTGTGGCCCTTTCTTTTGGCCCACCCCCCATTATGCCTTTCTGTGACATGTAGAAAGCTAACAGGCCTTTCCCCACAATCCCTCTCTGCAGCACCTCCTCAGGGCGTGGGTGGTTACTTGAAATAGGAGTACATCCCAGTGCACTATGGAATTGTTAGTGCATGGTAGCAGGGTCTACACAGCCAGTTAGCAGGCTAGTGCACTGAAGATTCACACCCTGGCTTGCTGAGCTTTAAGTCACTGTGTAGACAAGACCTTGCACTGGCCCTCAACAGAATAAGTGAATTTCACCATAGAAGACAGGAGCTGAGCAAGAGCACTGTGGTGACACAGTGGACCAGAGCACGACTCTTATCGCTTGGCTACACTGCAAAAAGAAAAGAAAAAACCATGGCCACAAGTCTCAGAGCCTGGGTCAACTGACTCCAGTTTACACTACAGGCCTAAACAGAGCAGTGTAGACTTTCCTGCTAGCGCTGGAGCCCAGGCTCTGAGACCCTCCCCGCTCCCTGGGTTTCAGCCCAAGTCAGAGCATCTACACTGCTATTTTTAGCCTCATAGTGTGATTCCTGTGAGCCCAAGTCAGTTGACCCGGGCTCTGAGACTCACTGTTGTGGCATTTTTTGCTGTGAAGCTGTACCCTTAAGGCTGATTTCTTCTTTTTTTAATGTCTGAGTTATGCATGTAAAATATGCCATAAAATTGTGGGTAATTGGATATGAATTGTGCATGCAATGACATAGTCCTACGAGGTAATACTTATGCATTCATGACCCATTACTCCCCCAACAAGAGCGCAGTGATAGTGAACAGGCTTGGAGGCAAAGACTTCAATTCACATATGCCAGTGAGTTTTCAACATATGGGCCCAAACAGCACTCCTCCATTCAAGGAAGGGATTTGCATATTGGAGTGATTATTAATTATTACCAAGCAGCCTGCTTTCCCTTTCATTCTTTACGAATCTGTTACTTGGGATGATATGTGATCTTGGCTAATTTTATTGTTCTTAAATGTCTTGTTAACATTAAACTGTCATTCACCGAAACCCGCAACCAGCTGTGATAAAAGACAAACATTAAAAAAAGTAGAAAATAAGCCCTCCCTACACTGCAGAACAGCACATCGGGAAAAACCAGCTCTCATTGAAACCCCTTAGCTATGCGCTAACAGCTTTATTCAAATAAAAAAACTAATTCTTTTTAAAACTTGTTTTAGAAAAACAGCAACTCTTCACTAACACTTCTGAGGAGTTAAATCATAGAATCATAGAATATCAGAGTTGGAAGGGACCTCAGGAGGTCATCTAGTCCAACCCCCTGCTCAAAGCAGGACCAATCCCCAATCAAATCATCCCAGCCAGGGCTTTGTCAAGCCTGACCTTAAAAACTTCCAAGGAAGGAGATTCTACCACCTCCCTAGGTAACGCATTCCAGTGTTTCACCACCCTCCTAGTGAAAAAGTTTTTCCTAATATCCAACCTAAACCTCCCCCACTGCAACTTGAGACCAATAATTCAGACAAACATTTGATTTCTCCATCATAAAAAACTAGCATTCACCTGTTTTATTTTTTTTTCATTCATTTTCTTTTTCGTTACAAACTATCAAAGGCAACAATTTGGTTGCACAAAATGGCACATGCAGTTTTTACAAAGTACTAAGAGCCAGATTTTACAAAGGTATTTAGGCACTTAGAGAGGCAAGTAAGCTCCTAGTGGAATTTACGAAGCACCTGAGCAAGTTAGGTGCCTAATGCCCACTGAAAGTCAAAGGGGTTTAGGTGGCCTTGCTCATGGAGCACATTTGTAAATTCCACTAGGTTCCTACATTCATCTTTAGGTGCCTAAATACCTTTGTAAATCTCACTCCAAGTACCTACATTTTTGAAAAGACATTTAAGATTTGGTATGCCGATTAAATGTGGTTTTGGTGCTAAATAATGCCTGGGACTTTCAAGGGGGCAGACATTGTACCACTTTTCCCTTTTTCATCCTGACCAGCTTCATGATCTTTCATAAACTTTCCAAGATAAAATTGTAGCTTTGCTACGACTGAGTGTGCACAGGAACACAAGTAAGAAAACTCAGCAGTTTATCTAATGATAAAAGCTGAGTAATATACCAAAGAGCAGAACAGAAGAGTGACTGTTCTTTTTGGACAGACGTAATTGCTCTCAGGGTCACATTCAGTGCCCATCTGCTGTGATGGTCAGGCGTTCTAGGAACGATGTGAGAGAGGTGTAAAGCATCATGCACACAACTGTAACATTGTAAACACAGGAAACACAGTTAGGATAGCAGTGATAGTAATAAAAGAAAGAAGAGTATTTCCATCCATGAACAATTACATACATGGTGATGGTGATGGGGGGGCAGAAACAGAGGAAAATGATTCCCCCCAAAGAGGTTGAAATATTAGTGGATTAAAAATTAAACTTCCATCTCCTTAGCTCTATACCAGCCAGTCACTGATCACATGTACATCAACCTCCCACAAACCAGTCTTGCTGTTCATCCCTTTGTTGATCTGGCTGGAGAAGAAAGTGAAATTGACCAGCTGTACAAATGGTGTATGTGAATTCTGACATCAGACAAAAATAGTCAAAGAAAGATAAAACTTAGGAATTGCCAGACTGGATCAGATGCTTTGTTCATCTTGTTCGGCTGATTCTTCAGAGGCAGGTGCAAGAACCCCATGCAGTAGGAAGATGTTGGAATAATCTGCCCACCAGAGGATTCTTTGGCTAACCCCTAATAATTAGAGATTGGTGTAATCTTTGAAGCACAAGGTTTTATATCCTTCTACAACTTTTCTTCTAATTATAACTATCAATATACCGTTTAGCCATTTATATATCCAGTTTCTCTTAGAATGTTTTAAATTCTTGACCTCTACAGCAGCCTGTGGCAATGAGTTCCACAGTCTAATTATATAGTGTGTGAAGTTGCTCATAATGAGCCCTGTCCTGTATGAGGTCAGTTATACCCTCAATTCCCATTGACTTCAGCGGGAGTTGAGGGCCTCAGTACTGTGTCATGCCTAATATAAACAAAGGGGTTGGGGAGGTGGTCCGCACTAAGCAGAAAGTGACCAACTGAAGTTTTTGTCTTTCCTTTGGCTCCTAGCTCTCCTAACTCATCATTTACCCTGACTAGAAGGAACCATAGCCATGGCATATGATCATATATTGTGGCTGAAATCATGTGTCATTTTCAAAAGTCATGAAACTGGATCATCCATGACTGATACAGGAGCAAAGGAATTGCCATACCACATGAGAGCAGTGATCCATTGATTCCAGTATCCTGTCTCTGCCTAGATGATTTAGAGGAAGGTGCAAAAAAAAACCCTAATAGGCAATTTAGGAAAACCTATTCGTCTGGAAATTTCTTCCTAGTCCCCCCTTGGTTCATGCTTGGCTTATGCCCTGAAGCATGAATGTCTATATTCCTTCTATAAATCGTTCGTATGCTATCTGATGCCACTTGTAGACTTTTCATTTTCCATACCAATATTTAATTCATTTCTGAATCCTACTAAGATTGTGGCCTCAATGGCTCTAAATGAACAGGTATTTTCAATGACACTCCCCCCTAAAAAAGTTTTTTTCTACCTCCATCTTGCTAGGAAACTTTGGCCATTTCTCCTTGGCCACAATGATCCATGAAGAATTCTAGAAGTATAGAGGGGCACAATTTTCCTATACTGCCAGCAGCCAACAGAGATTCTTCCTTAGCTCAAGTGGTAGGGGGTTTTGCTTTCCAAGCAAGAGGCATTTGGCTACTAGGGTGTTAGATGTGATGTGAGAACATAGACAATAGAGGACGGGAATTCTAATCCCACAGTCCTTATGGAGTGCTGAGTGACTGGTGTGCATCACAGTAATTGTAAGGTTCCTAGGTGACTGTTGACTGGCTACAAGGTAATCTGTATGATATATGTATGAATTCTGTGTGTGTCTTTGTACATACAGTAAATATGTACAGGCACATAGCAGGAGAAATTCACCTCTGTGCAGAGGGCCAGCACCACTAAGCTCTGGCTTATCCATAATAATTTGGAAGGTATCAAATGTGTCTTCAGAATTTGCATGCTTAGTTTGCCTTGGGGAAGGGGATTGTCTTGGTGCAGATAGAGCTTAGATAGCAATTTATTCGTCATCAGGGCAAGACAGTAAACCCGACTCTTCATTTCAGGGAAGGGTGAATAAGGAAGGATGCATTTTCTGGCAAACCAGGGGATCATGAGCCTTGCTCGTTTCCAGATGGGATTTCCATAATTATGTCTATTTCACGCATGATGCATACTTTTACTGTGAGGAAATGTACAGGTTTAAGGTGGAACGTTTGTGGAGAGGGAGGGGAATCATCTATACGGATGCAATTTTTTGTCTCTGACAGTCGTTTGGGCTGTACCAGTCAGGTCTGAAGATCTAAGTTAATTACCTGGGTTTTATAACTCACATATGAATCATTGACAACAGCAATTTGTTTCTGAGATGATTGTAACTTTGGAATTGATATTCTCTCTTCCCTCACCACAAACCTAAATATTCCCCTTTGTTTTTGTTGCGTGGGAGGCTGTGAAGAGAGCTTGCAGCTACTTGCACTTGGTAGGTGAATGAAAGAAGCGTTTTATAAGGTCCCACAATGAATTTGCATACCTTCTGTGATCTTCCACACGTCTGCTCCCGGTAAGCATGTCACTCTTGTTTACTTCAAGTACAGCCCCACCTTAGATTTTCCAGAAATGCTCCTTTGCTTAAAAATTCCTAAATCCTTCAATAACATGAAATCTGACTAAGCAAATGCAGAGGTGAATAAACAACGTTAGCACAAGAATGCGTTTAATAGGTGTTCAGCTAAGACAGAGGACTGGATGGTCCAGTGGTTAGGCCTGGGGTTTGGGAGACCCAGGTCCCTGCTCTGGCAAAGACTTTGTGTGAACTTGAGCAATGGGAGTTAGGCACCTAAATACCTTTGAGGATCTGGGGCTTCACCTCTCTGGGCCTCAGTTCCCCATCTGCACAATGGGGATAATAGCACCGCCCTACTTCACAGGGGTGTTGCCAGGATATGTTAAAGAATGTGGAGTACTTAGTTACCACAGAAACAAGGGCCAGATAAATATGACAGAGAAACCAAATTATGATCCCATTCTAATCAAGAGGAGTTTGGGCTCTGATTTCAGTGGGACCAGGATTTGGCTAAGCATGTGACAGAGTAGGTGCATGGGACCCAAATACACAACAATGGCATAAGTGGTAGTTTAACCATTGATGTCAATGGGAGCAGGCTTATGGGGAGGCAGGTATGTCATTCAGCAACAGACAGATGTTTTCAGAAGTAATTTAAATGCTCTTTATTACACAGCTAAGGAGCATTTTTTCTTAAATTATCTGATGGTCTTAAAGACCTTGCTGTTTGTGTGATGCTTAAAGAAGATGCTCTAAATCCACATTCCCTATTACAGAATTAAAGGTTTGGCTCATGGCTTTATAGAAAGAATGTTGTTTATTGCTCAATAAATCGGGTTACTATAATTATAAAACTTCTACCTGCATTTCTGATCAGCATTTGAAATAGCTAATTCCTGCAATCGAGAACATAGAAACCAGTATAACATTATTGCAGCATTAAATTAACGGCAACTTTGTCAACCACAAATGTGATCCTATATGAATATTTTGCAATACAAAAATCCCTGTGAAACAGTGCATATGCTGTAAAGAGTTGCCTCTTTGGCTTGGCTGGTATACATCTTCAACAATGTAACGGCTTCTTCAGATTGTTTTCACTTGTATAACGAGTGCAGAATTGTAGTTTCAAAATTTGCCGCCATTTAATAACACCTTTCCTTTTAATTTTGTTTTAATATTAAACAGCCTTTGATCTAACATACAGCATTTCACACACACAATAAGTGTCATGTTGTTTGAGATTTTGTTTTGTTTTTATTTTAAATGCAGGGGGTTGCTTCTAGGAAAGGTATTTGTTACATTAGCAAATGAAAGCCTTCCTTCTCCTAATAGGATTAGACCAAATAATTACAAGAGGCTCTCTATGCCATCCCAGCGCTGTTCCCCACAGTAGTGCTGAAGGGCCTCTCTAGGACACACGGAGGTTCAATGTCAGAGTATGGCTGAAAAGGTTACATTTAATTCATGGCCACTTGGGAGAGATGGAGTCACCTTCAGATGGAGGGCTACAGTTCTTCCTGCCATGAGCCCCAGTGCACCTAGCCAATAGGAACAGGAGACAACTACTGAAGCCTCAAAAATACCACCAGCCACTAAAGGTGGAACTAAGGCACTGTTGCTAAGGGACTGTAATTAGCAGGGAGCAGGAAGAAATTGGGAGTTTAACCTCGTGCAACACCATCATCTCACCATGTAGTAAGGTTCACTTTGCGAGACCTGGAGGGTTTGTGTAGGGTTCCATGGAAGCGTTCTGCAAGTTACTGCAATGTTTGTGACATACTTCAGCAGATGGCCCAGGGAGAATCCCTAAACCCAAAGACTGCATTATGACACTGGGTATACTAGAATAGGAAGCTCCTGCAAGTGCCATCTATCCCAGGTACTGAGCGCCTCACACTCATTAGCGTATTTGTATTCCCATCACCCCACGTGAGGTAGGAAAGTCTGTTATCCACCTTGTACAGATGGGGACCTGAGACACACAGAGATTAAGGCCCAGATCCTCAAAGGTATTTAGATGCCTAATGGGAGTGAGGCACCTAAATACATTTTGAGGATCTGGACCCGAGTGACTTGTGCAGGATCAAGTCTGTGGCAGAGCAGGAAATTGAACCAACATCCCCCAGGACCCAGGCTGCACCCTAATACTGGACCCCTGGATCCTACCATGAACCTAATGGATCTATTTTATGGTCTCTCGGCAAGGACCCATTGTGAGCACATGTGGCATCCCCCTGAAATCAGTAAGGCTCTTCAAGGTCCATGTGAGGAGTATTGGGGAGCCTTCAGCATTAGACCAGCATCACACATTCGCCTGCTGCTGTTTATAGATTTCACAGCTAAGCACTTGTGTCAAGAAGTCACAAGTTCCCTGCAGAAATCAGCTGCCTGAAAAAAGGTGAAGTTCGTTTTGGGAAGAACAAATGCAGCCTATCAGGAGAGGACTGATTTCCTTTTTATTATTTTAATTAGTTTGTACCATCTGCAACCTTATTACTTGTTTAAGTCTCATGTCCCTCCCCCCCCCCACTTTGTTACTTAGCCTTCATTTCAGGGACTCAGCCTCTGTGTGGCAGATCTATGTGGCATGATCTGTTGCCCATGATCAGCTTGGAAATGAAATCTGAAAGGCATTATTTCAGAATGTGTGCACAGATGTCAACTTGACAGATACACGTCTGCAATGGTAGGTCATTGCTTAGCATGCCAGGAAATGAGCATTTCTGGCTTGCCTGACTACCCGTTTGATATTCCTTGAAATCCTGGACAAACACAATGATTTTTCTGAATAAAAAGCGCATTGTTTTAATGGGAGAGGGGCAAGAGTGAAATGCCTCACTAAAGGCCGTCATTTACTTTTCATCTTGGCCACTAAATTAAGTGGTGCCATCTGCAGTTGTTTTCCCCACACACCCTCTGGAGATCCCTAGCTTGAGTAAATACATTTGAACATAATCATATTACTAGATCAAAGGCAATATACAATCTTATTGTCACAGGTTAATTGTTACTGGATCATTCTTCCTGTTGATGGTCTACTGTACTCTGTCTCAGTAGCGAATTCAGACCGGCCTTCTATTCCTAGCGCTGTTTTTTGTTGTTGTTTTAATATTTGTTATTACTTAGCTATTTAGTTTGGCAAGGTTGAAATCTGTCCACAGCACCTAATGCACAAGCAAGCTTTCTATTGCCAATAGCTGTAACTTACCACTATAGTGGTAGGTAGCATGCCTGGACTTTCTCGACTCTGCATCCACATAAATAATGCATTCAGCTTCCTGTAACTACAAGAATCCACAGTTTTTATTGCGGGAGAGGGGAGGAGATAGGGGATGGACAGTGGTAGAAACAGCTGCAAGTAATTATTATTACTGATTAGACTCCAGCTGCATGGGGTTTTTTAATTAGCCAGTGTCTAACCCTAATGGATACATTGTGATATTTGTTAATGTTTGTTAAGTATGGAAGGTTAAGGAATGAATTTTATTCTCTTCTGGCACACACACATGCACAAAATCCCCTGCGTTCTTTTAGCAGAGCTAGTTATCGAAATTCTGGCAAGGAACACTCATCCAGCAGCATAGCTCCAAACTTTGTATCTGATTGTTTCTTAATTATCTTGGTTAAATGCAGGTCATCTTAGAAAAGCAGCTTCAGTGACTGTTTTATGTACTGAAAAAGCTTAGCAGCGTTGCTTTCCTGTTCAACCCACTAACCAACATGGTAAAGGGATAGAAATGTAAATGCAGTAAGCACATTATCCAGGTGCTGGTAACTGTCCCTTTCCTCTCTCTAGCTCAATACCAGCCAACCACGTAGTAATGTGAATGTCATGCCTTTTTCGTACTGATGCTGTAAACTGTGACATGCTAGTCCCTGTGCCAGACTGTGGAATGATATGTGTAACGTATACAATACCAAAGATATAGCAGAGGGGAGATACAGCGGAAAACACCGTTTAGCTATTCAGATGAAGGTTTCAGATTAGAAACATAACTATAGTATGCAACAAGTCAAAATTGGTTAAAACACAGAGTGCTGACTAAGCATAAAATTCCCCTTTGTCATTCTTACTTGACTGAATTTTAATTACTTGCTGGAAATCCACAACGTTTTCCATCCAATGCCAAAAGAGTGATTCATTCATTTCTTGGCTTTGTGGGTAAAGTAGGAGACAAGTATTAAATATTAAATCTCCTTGATGATGCTGAGATTATGAGACATGGAACGGCGAACTGCAGCCAGTGGGAGCTGCAATCGGCCGAACAAACCATCCCAGTCCGCCAGCAGCTTTCCCTGACAAGCCACGTGCAAAGGTTGCCAATCCCTACTCTAATAATAAAAATATAGCAGTAGAGATATATTACCGACCACCTGACCAGGATGGTGATGGTGACTGTGATATGCTCAGGGAGATTAGAAAGGCTATTAAAATAAAAAACTCAATAATAATGGGGGATTTCAACTATCCCCATATTGACTGGGTACATGTCACCTCAGGATGGGATGCAGAGATAAAGTTTCTTGACACCTTAAATGACTGCTTCTTGGAGCAGCTGGTCCTGGAACCCACAAGAGGAGAGGCAATTCTTAATTTATTCCTAAGTGGAGCACAGGATAAGGTCCAAGAGGTGAATATAGCTGGACGCTTAGTAATAGTGACCATAATATAATTAAATTTGTTGTGGAGAACACTGTAGAATTTAATTTCAGAAAGGGGAACTACTCAAAAATGAGGAGGTTAGTTAAACAGAAATTAAAAGGTACAGCACCAAAAGTACAAGCTGCATGGAAACTTTTTAAAGACACCATAATAGAGGCTCAACTTAAATGTATACCCCAAATTAAGAAACATAGTAAGAGAACCAAAAAAGAGCCACTGTGGCTAAACAACGAAGCAAAAGAAGCAGTGAGAGGCAAAAAGGCATCCTTTAAAAAGTAGAAGTTAAGTCCTAGTGAGTAAAATAGAAAGGAGCATAAACTCTGGCAAATGAAACATAAAAATATAATTAGAAAGACCAAAAAAGAATTTGAAGTACAGCTAGCCAAAGACACAAAAAGTAATAGCAAAAAAATTTTTTAACTACATCAGGAGCAGGAAGCCTGCTGAACAACCAGTGGGGCCTCTGGATGATCGAGATGCTAAAAGGAGCACTCAAGGACGATAAGGCCATTGCGGAGAAACTAAATGAATTCTTTGCATCGGTCTTCACGGTTGAGTACATGTCCCAAACCTGAGCCATTTTTTTTAGGTGACAAATCTGAGGAACTGTCCCAGATTGAGGTGTCCCAGATAGAGGAAGTTTTGGAACAAATTAATAAGCTAAACAGTAATAAGTCACCAGGACCAGGTGGTACTCACCCAAGAAAACTGAAGGAACTCAAATGTGAAATTGCAGGACTACTAACTGTAGTCTGTAACCTATCATTTAAATCAGCTTCTGTACCAAACGACTGGAGGATAGCTAATGTGAAGCCAATTTTTAAAAAGAGCTCCAGAGGTGACCCTGGCATTTACAGGCTGGTAACCCTGACTTCAATACCAGGCAAACTGGTTGAAACTATAGTAAAGAAAAAATTGTCAGACACATAGATGAACATAATTTGTTGGGGAAGAGTCAACATGGTTTTTGTAAAGGAAAATCATGCCTCACCAATCTACTAGAATTCTTTGAGGGGGTCAACAAGCATGGGGACAAGGAGGATCCAGTGGATATTGTGTATTTAGATTTTCAGAAAGCCTTTGACAAAGTCCTTCACCAAAGGCTCTTAAGCAAAGTAAGCTGTCGTGGGATAACAGAGAAGGTTCTCTCATGGATTGGTAACTGGTTAAAAGATAGGAAACAAAGGGTAGGAACAAATGGCCTGTTTTCAGAATGGAGAGAGGTAAATAGTGGTGTCCCCCCAGGGTCTGTACTGGGCCCAGTCCTATTTAACATATTCATAAATGATCTGGAAAAAGGGGTAAACAGTGAGGTGGCAAAATTTGCAGATGATACAAAACTACTCAAGATAGTTAAGTCCCAGGAAGACTGTGAAGAGCTGCAAAAGGATCTCTCAAAACTGGGTGACTGGGCAACAAAATGGCCGATTAAATTCAGTGTTGATAAATGCAAAGTAATGCACATTGGAAAACATAATCCCAACTATACATATAAAATGATGGGATCTAAATTAGCTGTTACCACTCAAGAAAGAGATCTTGGAGTCATTGTGGATAGTCCTCTGAAAACATCCACTCAATGTGCAGCGGCAGTCAAAAATGCGAACAGAATGTTGGGCGTCATTAAGAAAGAGATAGATAATAAGACAGAAAATATCATATTGCCTCTATATAAAACCATGGTACACCCACATCTTGAATACTGTGTACAGATGTCATCGCCCCATCTCAAAAAAGATATATTGGAATTGGAAAAGGTTCAGAAAAGGGCAACAAAAATGATTAGGGGTATGGAACGGCTGCCGTATGAGGGGAGATTAATAAGACTGGGACTTTTCAGTTTAGAAAAGAGACGAGTGGGGGGGATATGATAGAGATCTATAAAATCATGACCAGTGTGGGGAAAGTAAATAAGAAAGTGTTATTCACTTCTTCTCATAACACAAGAACTAGGGGCCACCAAGTGAAATTAATAGGCAGTCCGTTTAAAACAAACAAAAGGAAGTATTTTTTCACATAACACACAGTCAGCCTGTGAAATTCTTTGCCAGAGGGTGTTGTGAAGGCCAAGACTATAACAGGGTTCAAAAAAGAACTAGATAAATTCATCAATGGCTATTAGCCCGGATGGGCAGGGATGGTGTCCCTAGCCTCTGTTTGCCAGAACCTGAGAATAAGCAACTGGGGATGGATCACTTGATGATTATCTGTTCTGTTCATTCCCTCTGGGGCAGCTGGCATTGGCCACTGTTAAGAGACAGGATACTGGGCTAGATGGACCTTTGGTCTGACCCAGTATGGCCATTCTTATGTTCTTAAGTTGTAAAAATGCTTCCATCTAGCACTGGCTGCAAAGCCTTGATTTTCTTTTTTAAGCTTCCCCATGGAATAATTATGTAGTATGTATATCATATATCCCCATGCAGGGTTGAGTCCCTTTACCCTATTTACATCTATTTTCCAAGGAATCTCTAAATTGAGCTGGGGGGAGGGTGGTAAATCAGCCCCTAAATATGGTGGGGGAGGAGCAGAAAAACACTTTTGCCCTCATCCTCGGGTTCTTTGTTAAGAACTCTACTTGGTGCAGAGCCTGCTGAATGAACTATAGGTGCTGCTTGTGTCATCTTTTTCTGAGGTTTGGCAGAGGGGAAGGAAGGCCCAGTGGTTAGAGCACTGGCCTGGAACTCTGGAGACCTAGGTTCAAATTCCTGCTCTGCCACAGGCTTCCTGTATGGTCTTGGGTGAGCCACTTAGTGTCTTTCTGTGCCTGAGCTGTAGAATGGGGATCACCGCACTTTGCTAACTCATAGAGCTGTGTTGTGAGGATAAAAACATTAAAGACTGTGAGCCACTCAGATGCTACAGCACTGGGGGAGATGAGAAGAATACTGTTCTCAAGTAAAACACACGCTGTGTACTCGTCTCTTCCCCACTGCTTACTCTCCTAGGCAGGAGGAATAAGTTGGGTGCTTTCTATTTCTTGTATTAAACTGTCTGCTCATTTCCTGAATGCTACTTTACCATATAATTCCCCTGATTATCTTTTCCATTGGACAGTTCCAGTATTCAACATAGTCTGAGCCTGTGTATACATCAGCTGAGCAATTTATTGCCATTGATTAAAGCTCCTGAAATTCATGTTTCATGTCATAGTCCTGCATCACAGGGAGTGCCACAAACTCTGCTTCTGATTAGGATGAAAGAGACGCAGTGTCTCACATTTCACTGGAGGCTGAAAAGAGTCAGAAGACCCTTTTGTTCCCATTAAACAACAGCCTATCTTATTGTATCTTTACATTACAATTACTTGCAGCAAAGATTGAAACGATTCACATTTCTTGGGAGAACCCGTCGTTTTTAGTGAAGCACGTTTCTGTAAACCGCAGTGATTGCCCTTAAAGAGTCTGCATCCTGCCAATAGATAGTATATGTGTATACGCTGTACATATAGATGATTCCACGGGAAAGTCAAAATGCATGCTGGGATGAGCATTAACCTTTCAAGTGCACTGACATTCCTAATGACTGGTCTGCAGGTTTCTGATAAATATATGTTGTTGTGATTGCCCCCAGCTGACACACTTCCGGGTACATGTTCGAGAAGGCTTGTTGAAGATTGCGTCCTATCTTTTATTGTGCACATCACAAGGGAATGTATTAGTCTTCACAAAGGGATCCCACTGAAGTTGAGCGCATGCTGAAGTGCTGTGTCAGATTAGGGCCTATATGTATTTAGCACTGAAGCTTTCCTGCCTTTTCCTTAAAGGAGACGCACGTACCAAAAACCATAGGTGAGAAAAAAAAGTACAGATTTCCAGCACAGCTGTTCTCCCAATGACATGGGGATATGGCAGAGGGAGGGGGAGGGTCTGCTATGTGTGCATGGGAGAAAGCAGGATTCATGGGACATCTGCTTCTCTCTCTCTTTCTCTCTCTCTCTCTCACACACACACACACACTCTCTCTCTCTCTTTCTCTCTCACTCCCTCTCTCTCTCTCTCTCTAGTTGGTCAGGAAGTAGACAGAACCTTCACTCCACCCCCGAGCATGCACTGCCCAGAAGTCATCTGCACCTGCAAAAGGGCTGTCATGAATTCCTTCCCCTGTCCCCTTCTTAGAGCAAGGGGGGAGCAGGGAAGGAATTGTGACTCCCTGTAGATAGATGAAGCCCAGCTCCCTGGACCAGAGCCCAATCCAGCCATTTAAAAGAGGGGTGGACCACACCTGGGCCTATACAGGGCTGCTAGTAGGCAACTGGAGAGGGAGGACTGTAACAGGCAGAGCCTCAGAGGGGAAGTCACAGTGGAGTGGAGCTAGCACCTGTGGTGGGTCCCAGGAGCAAAGGGCTCAGGGGAGCGGCGCTGTGACTGCTGCTCCAGGAGGGGAGCAGAGCTGGCCAAGGCTGGGAAGCCTGCAGGAGCTGGAGGGCCAGAGACCCCTTGGAGGGGTGGCCCTGAAGCCTGTCACTGAGGATTGAGTTCCGACTGTGTTCTGCCTGTCTGATAACCTCTGTTGTGAAAATAAACCTCGTTGAAAAGCCGAGCGTGGCAGCACATGGTTTGGAGCCAGGGAGACGCGACAGCCCTGGTGACACTCCCATTCAGAAAAATTATGTCTTCTGTACGTGACAGCGAGGCTCAGGTTGGTCTCGCTTTTAGCTTTTGCCGTTCCAGTGAAGGACTTACAGAGAAATAGGATTTCTCCTTAAGCATTTTTTGTGTGAGAGTGTTTCATGGGAGCTCTTTGAAATTCTCAGAGGTTCAGATGGCTGGAATTAGTCCCTGGGGAGATGGATTAGTGGGCAGAGGGCAGGTGAGTCCTCAAAGGTGCATGATAAATGGATCTACCATGTGGTTCCCCAATTTATGACATGGATATCTCCTTATGTATACATATCGATACACACACGTCGATACACTTCGGGGAGAGGGGGTAACTGCTGTCAGTGTCGATACGCATTGGGCACACTTGGTGGTTTTTGATGACCTTCGTCTTCTAAATGCTGCATTTATTTAATTGGAAGAAAGTGGCCCATAATCAATAAGCGGGATCCTTTTAACCTTAATCATCAATCCCGTATTAATGAATGTGCAGCTTTTTAATCCTCCTAGTTACACTGTTTTCAATTTCTCAGTGTATGGCAAAAATGGAATGAAATGCAAATTGATAGAGTGGTTCCCTGTATTAATACCACAAGAGCATATTGTTGCTGGTGTCTGTTTGAAAGTTCCGAGAGTGCAATGCACGGAATGTAGTCACTTTGCCAGTACCAGTATTTTGCTACTAACCATCATCCATTCTCAACCTGTGACTCAACGTGTCAAAGTGTAACGTACAATACATCTGCCCATGAGCACATACTTTGTCTCTTCGGGTCCTGATGCTTCCCAGAATGTAGTGTACTCTTAGGGAATCCAGGTAGGGAATATTTTGAGTTAAAGTGAGGTTGTAGCAGCTGGATATTTCAAATCAGATTACCCTCATGCTAAGAGTAATAAAGCTTATCAGGCCTAATTTATAAACCCATAAGCAGGTTTGGGCCTGGTTAGTACATGGACGAGTGACCACCTGAGAATAATGTTACTCGTTGCTTTACTTTGCTGGCAGTGGATATTCTTCATGGTGATTATATATTTATTTATTCTTTATTTTGAGAAATGTTTTATGTATATTTGTGGCTTGCTGGAGGATGGTTCTCTATAGTGTTACATTCTGTGGCTTGTGCTATGCAGGAAGTCAGACTAAAAGGGTGACTTCTATCCTTAAAATGTGTGAAAACCACGTTAGACACTATTCAGTCAGAAGGACTGATACAGCCTCTACCAACTCCTCTGCTCACTTCCCCCCATCTCAGTCTTGAGAATAATTATTTTTTCTCTCTTCTTCTTGAGAACTTACAGCAGTGAAGGGATGTATATTAAATTTACTGGCAAAGTGCACCACCCAATACAAAAACATTTTGCAAACTTCTAAGTCCAAGTCCACCATTTATTATATGGCAGGAGTCCGGTCACAGTCACACAGCAGCTTCATTGACATGGAATCTGCACCACCTTTTCCTCTTGGCCAAAGAGGCCCAAGTCATGTACGTACACAGACATACTGCTGTACACTGGGAGTTCACCTACGGAGACCCTTGCCTAGCCTACTCTTATGATTTGTTACCAGTGGGTTAGTTTGGTTAACTTCTGCACCGGCAAGCTATAGACAAGTCACCCAGACTCACTTCCCTTTCAGGGTCTCCATTCCCATTAACCCATTGTTGGTTTGACTCCCAGCTGCTCATCTTCTCTAGCCTGCAACAGAACCATGTTAAAGCAATATACATCTTTCCTACTATGGTAATGCAGGAATGAAAAGCCAAACCTTGCAGCTGCCGGTCCTCGGGGAGGTGGTTAGGGACGGGGGTCCAAGGAGCGGGTGGTCAGGGTACAAGGAGCAGGGGGGGTTTGAGGGTTGAGGGTTCTGAGGGGGGCAGTCGGGGGGCGGGAAGTGGGAAGGGGCAGGGGCCAGGCTGTTTGGGGAGGCACAGCCTTCCCTACCCTGCCCTCCATACAGTTTCGCAACCTTGATGTGGCCCTAGGGCCAAAAAGTTTGCCCACCCCCGCTATAGGTAGAAAGCACCAAACGGCAAGAAATTCCCCCCCACTCCCCAGGTGAAGCGAGATAAGGTGTACTAGCGCGCCTCCTCTTCCAGTGCCTTCCTTTTTCACACCCCGTGCTTTGCAGCACGTTGGGCTACCCCCATTTGCCATCGTTGCCTATCAACTGCCCTTCTCTCCACGTCTTCCCATTTCATGTTGAGGTGCTTGATGTTGTTCAGAACTGATTGTTTCCATGTTATTCGCGGTCTTCCTCTCTTTCTTCTTGCGTTTTCTGGCTTTGGTTCAAGGGCGGTATTTGGTAAGCATTCTTTTTCCATTCTCAGCACATGTCCTAGCCACGGATGTCTTCTTTTGTAGATTATGTGTGAGAGGGTGCCTTGACCAGCAATTTTTCTGGCCCAGACGAATCGCTTCTCAGAGCTAGAATTACAGCACTCGGGCAGATTGTCCCCCTGGCCCCGGTTCCATGTGTGGAGCAGGGCCAGAAACGCAGGGTGGGAGAGGATGCAGACTTTGCTCCCTGCGCTCCAATTCCCATGCAGAAGCTTGTTGGCACAGAAGAAGTGAATGGAGCCCTGATGGTCCACAACAAGGGTGTGGCCCCACCCACCCCGTGGTGAGGGAGGGCAGTGGGGTTTGTTAAACCTCGGGGGTGTGGGCGGGCTAGGGGGGTTGAGTGGGTGATGAGAGCAGCAGTGCAGCTGGCTAGGCGGGAAGGGGATCATGGGGAGGGGGGAGTGAGACCTGTGTGAGGGAGGATAGGAACTGAGTGCTAATGCTGAGGAGACAGAGAGTGAGCCAGGCCTAGTGGTGCTGTGGTGTAAGGGACCTGCAGTCAAGAGCAGGGAGAAGCTGGACCGATGGAGGGGGTTACTGCAGCTTGGAGGGGAGCCAGGCCTGTTGTGATGCTGCTGAAGCAGGCAGCAGGAGGGGTTTGCGTCCTAGACGAGCGAAGTGCTGAGACAGTGCAGACGGGCAGGGCCTTGGCATGTGGAGGAGTAGCTGAAACAAATGAGGAGCTACAGTAAGTTACTCTGGTTTTTGCCAGTCATGTTCAGCAGCTGCAGTGATGCGATGCATGCTGAGTTTTTATCACAGCTCCCTCCCTCCTGCCCCACCCCACCTTCGCATAACCCTGCTCCCAGTGACATGGGACAGGCAGTCCCCCAGCAGGGGCAGTCCGCCTAGCGAGCTGGAGAGAGCTGCGTGCGCTGCGTGTGGTTGTGGCACCCGTCTGTGCCGTGGTGTGCCACTCTTCAGCAGAGGGTGGCAGCTGAGGTGGGCAGTGGGGATTCACCTACCGTGTGTAAGGGAGCTTGTTCTAACTGATATGTGTGAGACTCCCACAAAGCACGGCCTGAGCAACAATTTCAAATGAGTGTGGACATGTTACACAGATTGAAAACCCAGTGGAAGGGCTGAAAGTAAATGGCCAGGCCAAGTGCACAGAATTAGAGCTTGACGTACAGTGGGGCCCTAGTGGTCTTCAGCTTGCAGTGTGGTGGTAAAGGAAGAACAGCAGGTTCTTGGTCTGCACACACAGAGGTGTCACAGCATGAGCGAAGGAGGTGATCGTCCCTTTCTACACCCTCCATAGAACTAGACATTATTTATTAATTACATGGGACTTGTGAGCCTGCCCCTACCACATTCACATCTGTTCATCTCCGCACCAGAAAGATGTCAACAAAGAGGAGAAAACTGAGAGAAGGGCAATGGAAATGATGAATAGGGTAGAGGGACTGAGCTACAGAGAAAGATTCAGAGAACTAAATATATGTAGTTTTCCTAAAAGGCAGCTCCATGTGGGGGAATATGGTAATGGGTTACCCGTATTTGGAGGGATCCAGGTGTGCGAAAGGGTCATAGTTAGGGGTAATAAAAAAGCAAGATCTGGAAAATAGTTAGGCTGAATAAAAAAAAATCCAGTGGTGAAATGCATTAGAACAGTGGTTCGCAAACTAGGCCTGCCACTTGTTCAGGGAAAGCCCCTGACGGGACAGGCCGGTTTGTTTACCTGCCGTGTCCGCACCATGTTCCCTGGATAAGCAGCAGGCCTAGTTTGAGAACCACTGCATTAGAAGATGTGTATAAGACACTCAAACGTTGTGATCCTCATCTGTAGAAAGAGTATAAAACTCCCTACCTTGCAGTGGCAATGTAATGTGTGTGATTCATTGCCATTTGGGAAGTATTTTGCTATATTTGCCGAAAGATGCAGTATGATCATCTAGCTAATGCAAAGGTAAAAAGATAAGCAACTCTATGTGATCAAAGGCAATCATTCTGGCAGAGATTTCTGATCACATCATAAACCTTAAGACCAGATCCCACAATGGAATTACAGCCTTAGATTGTTGATTATATTTTTATAAAGAATGTTGCTATCAGCTGTGGATTTTTTTTTTAATGTAACCATGGGTCTCTCCCCAGACTCTCACATGTTGTTCTGCCATGTACTATTGTGTAGTTCAGTGGTTCTCAGCCCGTGGGTCACTTGCAGCCCAGTCAGTACAGAGCTGTGGCCCATGTGTCATCCTCAGGGCCACACAGGTAGTATATATATTGTGTGGATGCCACCCACATAACACAGAGAGAGCTGCATATGCAGCCTGCAGTGGTAAATAGGTTGAGAACCGCTGCTATAGTTGGCCAAGCAAAGATACTCTGCATGGATGTGTTTCTGGAAGGTGCTGAGTACCTTGGACTCCCGTTGTCTACTGCTGCAACATTTTGGCATTGTCTAGCTTATGAGAGCTTGACTTCTGAGCCTTAATGCTCAATTTGTTTTCATTTAAGAGGAAGTATTTGATAAACATAGCTGAGCGCAGACCCCTATTGGTTTAATTTAATATAATGGGACAAAGTCATTCCTGGTATAATTCCTTTGACACCAGTTGATTTTCACCAGGTATAAATGTGTCCCAGTGGCACCAAAGAAACTGGTGGTGGTGTTCACTCTCGATAAACAGCAGATCACCCGTGGAACTACCTCAGTGCCAATAACCCTGGTTTATACAAAGATTACTCCCCCTTACACTGCGGTCCCGGAGGGAGTTAGTTATTTTCAACTACCATGAATAAATAAAAAGGAAACTAGTCACTAAGTATCATTCGAAACAAGAAACAAAACCAGGACAATTCAGAGGGAATGGTTCTTTGTTTCCTTGCGCCTTGTGCCGTCATTCGTACCAGTATAAAATGGGTGTAAAACGCTGCCAATTCCCTGGTGGAAATGATGGCACAAGGCGGAGGAGAGGAGCTGAGAATCAGAGCCCCTTTTCTCATTGTATATGTTAATATTATGCCAATGTATTCTAACACATAAAGGGCCTGATTCTGATCTCCATTACACCATTATAGCTCTTTTGACTTCAGTGAAGCTGCTCCTTGATTTATGCTAATTTAAGTGAGGCATGAATAAGCACCATAGGATGTAACAGATCTTTGCAATACAGAGAAACAATGGACCAAGTTAAGGACAGAGCAGAAGCTTTATTAATGCTGGATTTCCTTGATCTTTGTCAATTTCAAGCAGGACCTAAACATTGTATTTTCTGTATCAGTTACAAACTAGCTCTTGAGAGATGGATTTTCTTTTAAGAATGTTAAATTTATTTCCAAAACAGAATTTAAAAAGCTGGTGCAATCCCCCTCTCCATAACAACTTACAGGCAAATTTGTCAAAGATTAAAATGACTTTTTTAAAATATTCGTTTCCCTAAGATGCATCACCCCATTGTTAGAGAGTTAAACTTATTAGAGTGATTGAGAAGGAATGCTATCTCTACCCGACAGGCAGGAAGAAACTGCAGTAGAAAAGCCTACTTCCCTTGGGAGAGATCAGATATCAGACTTGCTGAGCATCAGGTCTAACCCATAAGCCTACTATCTACACCCCATCTCAGCTTTGTTAGATTGCTGTAATCGATTACCATCTTCTTCTGACCAAACAGTGGAAGGAAGAGACAGAGAGAGAGAGCGCATAACTGCTGCCTGCCTGCCTCCCTTTGATTTGATGGCCTTTATTCCTTCTAATTGGATAAAATAGGAAGTCACTAGCAGTCCTGTGTTGCTGGGTGTACTGATTTCACTCAGAGCCGTCCTGCAGAGGGGTGGGGGTGGGGAGACAAAGGAGAGAGGGTGTCCGTATATCAGAGAAACAGACTGTGAGGGAGGAGAGGGGGGAAAAAAGAGGAGGAAAGTGAGCGAGTGCTCAAGAAGGACAAAGAGGAAGGGGTGGGGGGAAGAAGGGAGTTACCACCCTCCTGGCATTGCGCTTCCTTTCAAACCTCTGTGCAATGATATTGTTTGCAGGGATGCTCAGGGAGCAGGCACCTGCTGCTCTGTAATGATTCAGCCTCTTCCAGCCGCGGCTTTAACACAGCAGGATGCTGTTGCTACTGGCACTGTTACCTCTGCCGCTGCTGCCACCGTTGCTGCTGTGCCTCATTTTGCTTTTGCTTCTGCTGCATGACGGTTGTTTTCTTCGTCTCAGCAGACACCAGCCTCAGACGCTCAAGGTGAGGAGCCAGCCTTTCGCCCTGGGCTATTGGTTCACTTAATCTAACAATTTGTGCTTTGTTTGGTGCGGTGTCCCCCCCCACACACCACCACCACCAGCCCCCTCGGAAGAGCTGGGATGGCTTGAGAGGCGTTGAAGGAATTATAAAAGTGGCCAGGAAATGGGAGCTAAGTAATTACTAAGCAACTCTATTTCTTGTTTAATAGGAGAGGGTTTTTTTTTATTTTTTCCCTCTCCCAGTTCAGATGCTGTTCTTGAACTTGGACTCTCTACTGACTCCCACTGTATGACTTTTTCCAGAGTTGGGCGATTTGATTTTTGCCTGTCTCATAGTAATGGACTGTGATAGAGTTAAGGCCTTTTGGAGGTGAGCTGGTTGAGATTTTTATGCTTAAATATGTCTGAAGTATCTGCAGAGACTTTTCCCCACTCCTCGACTCAGCTGAACCCTGCTGCGTCTCTTGAAGGGCTCCCCGCTGAGGACAACATGTCAGGGGTGCAAACGGAGGACGGGAGGGTCCAGGGAATAGCAGGCCTTGCCGCTACTTGCTGCGTGTGCCTGGAGGCAGAGCGACTGAGGGGCTGCCTCAACTCTGAAAAGATCTGCATCGTCCCTATCCTGGCTTGCCTGCTCAGCCTCTGCCTCTGCATTGCTGGCCTCAAGTGGGTGTTTGTAGACAAAATTTTTGAGTATGACTCTCCTACCCACCTAGACCCTGGGAGGATAGGGCAAGACCCGGTGATTTCAGTGGAACCTACTGCTCTGTCTGCTTGGGTGCCTTCGGTAGTGCATACCTCACCTTTCCCAGTACCGAGCCCTGAAACCAAGGTTGAAATTACAGTGCAAGCTGATAGTTCACTAGTGCCCTCCGAGCCTTTCCTCTTGCCTTCTCCGCATAACCGTGTCTTAGATTTTTCATTGTTGCCCTCCGCCGCACCTTCCTTCCCTCCGCCCACGCTGGAGCCTGAGGTGAGAGAGGCTACCACCGTGTCTCAGGCACAAACAACAGAAACTAATCTCCAAATTGCACCAAAACTTTGTAAGTAGCAGCTAATTTTTTTCTTCCACAAAGGACTTTGATTGTTCTGTATCTTTTCCTTGCATCTGACATTGCATGTTAGGTTGGAATAAACTGAGTGAGGTTCAGGGGTGGATCACAAGCTCTCTGAAACTGTTGCTAAATAGACATGGTGGTTGTACCAGAAAGGATATTTTGTAAAGACATATATCCTGGCCAGTTATCAAGAGGCAAGTCTTCACAAGTTATTTCATTGCATACATTATACAAAAGGCTGAATCAGTTTAATTACATTTGATTGGTATCTTTTCATGTAATTTAGCATGCCATTTCAGTGATCAATTTGATTTGCATATTGCTTTGAGTCCCCTATATTTGTTAATATCATTGTCCTGTCTCTAAAGCACGTCTATTTCCTCTTTCCTGTCTTGCATTGCTGATAAATGCCCCTGCCATCTTCCTGAAGCAGTCAGTGAGTGCAGTGGGAAAGGGCGACAGTACATTTGTAGCAGCTCTAAAAATTCCAGAGTTGTTAATGTAGCAATTACAATTATGGCTATTTTTTCATTCAGGGCTCATTACAGGTTGTTGGGGGTTTTTTTCCTCCTCAGGGGTTTAACGCTGCAAAACCTTACTCATGAATGCATCCGATGAAGTGAGCTGTAACTCACGAAAGCTCATGCTCAAATAAATTTGTTAATCTCTAAGGTGCCACAAGTACTCCTTTTCTTTTTGCGAATATAGACTAACACGGCTGCTACTCTGAAACCAATTACTCATGAGTGTTGTCTCATCGATTTAGCTCGGATGATTTGGTTAAGAAGCTCATACATGTAGAATTGGGCCCCGAGTTAGCCTTTTACAAATCAAGCTTCTGGAGAAATTTCTCCGTGCTCATTGTAAAACATCTATGTAAAACACTGTAAAACATATGATCTATTCAACGTTTCATTGTAACCTGTCAGATGGGAGCAGGTTAGGCCGGACGGCCTGTGATCTCTGTAACTCTTGTAAGTGAAAAGACAGCTGTGCTAAAGACCAGGCCGGGTATCCACAATCAAGGTCTCCAGTGGTTAAAACTGGCAACAAATTTTGTTGTAAGCTTGCTTAGGCGACCCTCTAGTCTCCTTCGTTTGTGCCCTTCCTAAACCACTGCAGGCTGATGACTTGGTGATTCATACGTACCTGGCCTCATCCTGTTTCCATTGAAATCAATGAGAGTTTTGCCACTGAATCCAGCTTTGAAGCATGCTCAGACTCAATGTAGGATCAGGAGCACCGTTTACTCTTTCAGTAATCATCTTGGGCTAGTTATGTTTTATATTAGAAAATGTCATGAGCCAGATCCTCAGCTAGTGTACGTAGGTATACCTTCATTGACTTGACCCATGGCCCAGTTAGCATAATGTCAAATGAAGTTCCAACGATATTGAAAGGAAAATGTAAAGATAAAAATGTATAACCCTATGTAGCCTTTTGCTTCAATAATGTATGATGGCTTGCTGTTAGATGGAGAGTAAGTTTTCTGAGGAGAAGAGTCTGATAAGAAGACACGGGTGTGCAGTCAAACAAAAGCATTATTTGCCTAGTTTACAATCAGTTGGGAGACTCTGGATTAAGTTATTGAGACCAGCTTTTGCCATGATGACAAAGGGTTTTTTCCTCCCAGAAGTAATTAGCACAGCAACTCCTTTTTGTAGCAGTATCATCGACAAACCTCAGAAGTATCATTAAAGGTGTGACAGATGTCACTGCAATCCCCACCTCTTTGCACCTGGCAAAGTGACCTAAGAACACCATCCCACTGAAATGGCTTGCGGGCTGGGGGTGGGAGGAATCAAGAGCAGCTTCTGCAATAACAGCAACGTACCACCCTGCAAAATTCAACATGGAACAGCTGGTTTGCTCTCACTTGATCACTCAGAGTCTGAAGTAAATGACTAGCTGGTGAGCAGCCACAGGCAACAAGCCATTATCTGCATTCAGATCCACTCACATCTGGGAAATAAACGGCTGTCCGGGAATTAATTTTTTTAGATAAATATCTACTAAGTGTGTTAAGGGATCTGACTTCCACATAGATCTTGATAGAAAGAAAAGAGGGGGTTGGCAATTGATTTTGTTTGGTTTGCACAGAGTGAGAAAGATTTACTGCTGCCTAAAAGCGTAAGTGTAGCAAGTTCTGAAGCTTCAAGCAGCTGCAGTTCCTTGAATCCCTGTGGAAATAAGGGTGGAAAGGCAGATTGTACAATATCTACCACAGAGTTCAAAGAGGCATTTGGTCCTGAGGTATTTTAAACTGGATTGCGAACATAGTCTATGTTATGCCAGCAAAAGTTAGAGGGATAAACAAGAAACTGCACTGAAACTTTATTATTTATGAACAGTTGTGTCAAGTGTAAAATTCTGGGAATGGTGTCTCAGGAAGTAACATCTGTAAGTTGGATTGGCTTTATGGCATCTCACCCTCTCTCCTTTTTCCAGCATGACTAGGTAATTTATTCAGAAAAAGCATGTGAGCTTTCTCTTTGCATTGATAATTTTCCATCGAGGACTAAATAAGAGCTGTCGTGGCTCCTATTGAGTGACTGACATATCATTTCTGAACCAGACCCTTCAGTGCACTTTAGAATCCGTTTCTCCTCTTCTCTTTTCTATCTAACTCAGCATATTCCATTTAGAGCTCTACCCTTCAAGGTCATAGTCTGTTGAGGGCTAATTGATTCTTCTTTATCCTGGAATCTGGGAGAGAGCAGGAGAGAGACAATCCTAGTAATTGTGTCAGCTGTGTTAGTCCCAAGACCGGTCTACCTGTTATTATTATACTTCGTGTTCTCTCAGTACAGAAATAATGTCTTTCCTTCCTTGGTGGCTCCCCATTTTAAATGGTCATTTTTCCTTTGCTGAAACAGAAAACAGAAGCAAACATTTCTAAGTGTCCACATGTGTGAGGCATGTCAGTTTCTGCTAAATTATATGTGTGAATGTTTCATTTAGGTGGGGTCTATAGAATATTATGTCTAAGACATGTAGATCTTATGAATAGGAATACAGTGCAGGAACTAAATTCTATTTTTTCTCATTAAGTGCAATCCTGCAGCAAGGCATCACGTACTCTAATGATTATGTTTCCATAGTCCTCTAATGGGTATGTTTTCATAATAATTGTTTTGTTTATAGCTGCATAATATCTAAACTATTCCTCCCTCCTGATAGATCTTTAAGCTGCTTTCACTTTCCATTTAAAGGGATTGTGCCCAAACCAATTAAGTTCTTAAACCTATTCATGTGAGCAAAATTGATAATATGCAAGTGAAGGTAGAGGATAAATTGTAGCTAGATAGCTGTGGTGCTAGCCTTAAGATCTCAGTAACTTTTGAGTTAGAGCCATGGGTTTTATAGCTCCTCTGGACAGCCACAGGGTCCGATTCACCACTTCCTTACACCTTGGCCTGAGTCTTCGTAGCCCTGCATTTTGCGTAGTCAATTGCATCAGTGCAAAGTAACCGTAAAACACTCAAATTCGGACGTTGCACTAGTGAAAAGGACAGTATTAGGTGCAAGGCAACAGCGAAATGGGCCCCAGCACTCTGCACTCCCCTTGCATAGGTGTAATTGACTGCACAAGGTGGGTCAAATTCTGCTCTCAGGTTGCATCACTTTAAATCAGAAGTAAATCCATTTTGCTGGAGTAGCTTAGATGAATAGATCAGCATAGCTGAGCACATCATTTAGTACAAGATGTGGAACCTGCCGGCAGGCATCTTGCATGGCACTGCAGAGCTGCTTCAGCTCGGCCCAGGCAGGCCCCGCCTACACGGCTCCTTTGTCTTTTTATCTTTTCATTTTTATTCTCCTCCGTCAGCTCAGGTGATTTAGTCTCTTCTGACATTTCTGCCACTTGCGATGCCTGGTTTGACATTTCTGGATGAAGTGGTGCCTCACTGTGCCTAAAAACCTGGGCTCTTCATGGCAGAAGGGCTCTTCTTTGTGTCTCCACTCTTCTACACACTGAGCTGGCGTAGCCAAGTGGTCAGCCTATTGATTCCAATGAATTCTACTGCTAGCTCTGCCAGTGACTGTCGCTGTGAGCACATGACCCCTCGCTTCCTCAGTTTCTCCGTGTGTAAAATGAGGATGATAATATGTCCCTATCTCCCAGGGGTTAGCTATCGCTTGCACTGTGCATTAAAGATGGAAAGCTGTAAGTATTGTTGTTACTTGTCTGCCCTTGGCTTAGACAGCTCTTCTGGTTTTTATTTCTCTGATTTCTGCCTCATATTTTACTTGTCTCCCCTTTTTGTTCCTTTCCTCAGGAGAAGTGTCAGCAAAATGATTATTTTTGGTGTTCAGGCCATTAAAAAAGCCATCTCAGACTTGAGAACAGGACCATTTAGCTCAAAAACCATCCTCTTTCCACTCAAAATAATCGATGCACCATGGCATAATTGCTGATCTAAATGGGCCTATTTTAGGGTTTGGAAAAAAAGTAAGGGTAAACTTGACTTTTAAGTGGCTTTACATCACATTGTCGATATTGTCCACATTTCTGCTCCTTACCCTGGGTTCTGTCCCCTTAACTCTTCTGGTTTTGCTGCTTCCTTCACCTCTTCTCGTTTTCCAGATTGGCTCTTATACCTCTGCTTTTGATTTTTCTTCTTCACCTGCCCTCAACTCTCCATCTCAACCCACCACCCCTCCCCACAGACACATACCACCACCACTTCTTGCTTCCCTTATGCAATGGTTTTCACCGGGCAGGGATTATGTAATCTGACAGACCTGGGTGTGCTATTCCTTTCTCTTTCTCTGGTAGTACAAGTTGGGGGATGCTTTTTAGGGTATATCTACGTTGCAGTTGGACACCCACAGCTGAATCGGGCTCGCAGAGTTTGGACAAAGGGGCTATTTAATTGCAGTGTAGACCAGGGGTGGGCAAACTTTTTGGCTCAAGTGCCACATCTGGCTATGGAAATTGTATGGCGGGCCATGAATGCTCAAAAAAGTGGGGATTGCAGTGCAGGGGGGTGGGGTGAGTGTTCCGTCTGGGGATGATGGGTTGCGAGTGCAGGAAGGTGCTCCAGGGTGGGACCGAGGGGTTCGGAGGAAGGGGGGACAGGAGGGAGTCAGGGGTGCAGGTTCTGGGTGGCGCTTACCTCAAGCAGCTCCCAAAAGCAGCGGCATGCCCCCCTCCGGCTTCTACGCATAGGCGCGGCCAGGCAACTCTGCATGCCTCCCTGTCCGCAGGCGCCGCCCCTGCAGCTCCCATGGGCCACGGTTCCCGACCAATGGGAGCTGTGGGGGGCAGCGTGCAGAGCCTCTTGGCTGCCCCTACAAGTAGGAGCTGAAGGGGGGACATTCCACTGCAAGCCCCAGACCCCACTCCCTGGCAGGAGCTCAAGGGAAGGATTAAAACGTCTGGAGGGCCGGATGCAGCCCCTGGGCCGTAGTTTGCCTACCCCTGGTGTAGAGTTTCAGGTTTGGGCTGCAGCCCCAGCTCTGGGACCCTCCCTCCTTGCAGGGCCCTACAGCCAGAGCTCCAGCCCGATCTCGAACATCTACATTGCAATTAAACAGCCCCTTAGCCCGAGCCCCACGAGCCTGAGACAGCTAGCATGGACAGGCCAGTCCTGGGTTTTTAATTGCAGTGTAGACATACCCTCAGAGGTCGTGCACAGAGCTGTTTTCAGCAAGGGGGCAGGAAGCCAGAGCTGATAAACAGCCTAGGGGTTTATTTCATGAAGGTTAAACATATAGGAGGAGAGCTCAAGAGATGGCCTCCGATTCCCAAAGCATGGATCTTGAAACAGCTGGGGCCTGATCTCATGCCCATTGAAGTCAATGGCAAGGCTCCCATTGACTCTGAAGATGCCTGCTCAAACATGGCCTGTTCTGTTGACTGGCCTCCATTACTCCAGCTACTACTGATAATAGAGGGCGGGTTTTGGTATGTCCGTGTGTATGTATATGCTTGACTACCCCATTTATCTACAACAGGTTACACCCTACCCTCTGGAAAAATGAGGCTTCATATGGCCAAGGGTCCCAGTGAAAAAGCATGCAAAAGGGTCCCCAAACCCACCAACCCACCGTACAATATAGAGATGCTGGCTGGCTGCCTAGCATTGTAAATCCTGAGAGATGTAGCTGGGCCTCTGTTAAGCAGGTTTGGTTAAGGATATTCCCGGATACTGAGCCCTCCAATCTCTGTGTATTCCTAAAGCCCTGTCACTGTAGGATCCAAGTGCTGAGAGGAGCTTTAGATGTGTGTAATCAAGGTAACAATACGCAGAATACAAGAGGGCTGTAACGTATAAGCACACATGCGTGTGTGTTAAACAGGGGTGGAGAGCCATAAATGTGGATCGTTCATATTAGCTACAAGTAGCAAACCCATTCAGATTTCCGAAACATGTCATAATAACGTGTTTATAGCACCAGAGAGGATCACGCATTTTATTCGTTTTGTGTAGTTTGGGTTCTTTTTTCTCGCTCCCATTTTCCCCCTTTTCATGAAATTAATTAATTGAAAAACAATTATTCAGTTTGTATGTGCAGCAGGCTAAATTGATCTAAAACCAGTGGGCCACATTCTGTGCTCGCTCGCATTGGTGCAAAAGCCCCCAAGTCACTGGCCTGTACCTGTAGTAACTTAGTGCAGTGCTTGACTCAATATTTGGTTATATAAAGCTGATAGCATTAAAATGCGTTGCCTCTAGTCATTTCTAAAGCCTTTGCTTCTAAAGATGCTCTAGTTTTTTCAGAGTGAAGTGATTGCAATTACCCAGGTTTTAGTTTGTTGGGGCGGCTTTTGTTTATAATTGCTTGATCTGAACATTTTTTTGTAAGCCTCTTTTGTAATGGACAATTAGGTATTTGCTCTTACAGTGGAGAACTTCAATAACCTTTGTCTCTTTATATATGCATATAGCCATTTGTATTTGTTATATTAATGCGTATATAAATGTATAATCTGTAAGTATATACGTAAGTATATATTCATCATGACTTCCTTATTAAAAATGGTGTCTGGGGCCATAGCACGTCATTAGTTTTTGATCAGTGGGGAGAACTGCTTAAAAATTGGTGGCATGATAAGGCCCTAAATTTGGATTGTCACTGCAGGGGACTTGAATTCCTATCTTTCTGCACCTATTGAACTTTTAAGTTCACTATTATATTTGCAGTTTGCATTGCAGATGATAGTCTTTGGTTCTAAAAAGGGATCTGCTACTTTCCCAACAGGAGACAAGAAGGCATAATTTGGCTCAGATCACATTAATATGTATTTGTGCATTTACTCTGCGACATGGAGCTGGAATGATGTAAATGAAGCCTTCTGCATTTGATCATTTGCAGTCCTGCTAATGGAAATGCAACAGATTTGCTGCAGAAAGTCTGAATCAATATCGATTCAATGAGGCAGCTGGTTCAGGGAAAGATCATATGATAGCAATCTACAGCAGACAGCCACTCTGGCTGGATGGCGGAAAAGGGCAGACAGGCCTGATAAAATAGCATGGCAGGTGATGAAGGGCTTCCTGTACGAAAAGCATATTTCATCAAGGTCACAGAGGTGTTAGGAGAAAAGGCTTCATAGATTTATTGGTTGTGATTGTAGGTACTGTACTGTTTCTGGGTGCAGGTAAAATATTTCTTTGGGGAGTTCCGGTCAGTTTATGGAAGCTGTATCTATTCTAAGAAGAAACTACGCAAAGTGAAGAAGGGAGCATTTGGGCTCAGTCCTCAGCAACCAGAAAGCTCCCCAGAGGTGCAAATGAGAAATCCGTCTGACACAGGAGATTCCGTGGGTAGCACAAAGTTGATGTAACCGACCTGTGCTCACTGCCCTCCCTGCTCCATGCAGGAGCTGTGTCAGAGACACAAGGGGGTTATCAGGAGCAGATTGGGACAGAATTGATTGTGTGGCATAGTGGCTGACTGCCTCTGACATAATTTAGAGCAGCCCAGAGGGTTACAGTTACACTAGATGTAATTTCAATGCCCCGGCCAGCCCAGAATAAGGGAAGAGGAAAGGTGGCATAAAGCTCCTCTTTGAGTTCTAATTTTATATTATTACATCAACTATTTCATTGTATTTCCTATTTAAATGAAATAAAACTTTTTCATGTATGATTCTTTTTCTTAATATACTCCATTCTGGAACAGGCTGGCAGAGGGTTCTGAAGACTCAGATGGGTTTTGTCTTTTTGGCAGTTCATGTTTTTCTTCGGTTTTCAAGATGAAAAGAAATCAGTCATGGCTTGGTAGTTGCATGATGCCAGGTAATGCACATGAAGCTATGATCTTCAGTATGATTAGTGACATGATTCAGTTTTGCTCTGGAGTTCCCCCAAAAGGTTGGAATTTTATACTTTTACCAGTCAATTAATTCTTAAGATTAGACACAACAAAGGGGGAAAAGACATCAGGGACATTCAAAAGCCTCTCTGAATGCAAAAGAAACCACCAGCCTTATAAAAAGAAATGACTTGACTCTTTTAAGGTGTTGATTAAAGTCATCATGAAGGTGCCAGAATTAAATTCAGTAAGAGAGCTTCAAGTGCATTTGTTGTTTTGGCTATGGTAATTCAGTGTCTGCAGCCTTAGTAGACACACTGGCCTGAATTCAGTAATACTAAAAGCCCTTTTCTGCCATTCTGGCAAAAATAATGTAACACCCTCTCTAAGGCCCATGAACATCGCCAGAACTATATGAAGGGGCCTTTGTGTAGCTAAGAATTGGGCCCTAATACTCATAGCCCTCTGTGTGCTCTGCCTATTCCAGGAAGTGGTACCACTTCGCTCACAGATGCAGCTTTTGTTTATGTCAGTGGAATTTTTTGAAGGCATCCACCATAGGAAAGGCAGGATTGTTCGCTACAGTATAATGTGTAGGGATCTGACCAATCTAGCTTTAACTGTCCCGAACAAGGGGTCTTCCATCAGCTCCCTTGGGAGATTATTACTCACATCTCACATTCTAGGCTTTCTTGCTGTACTTTTATTTGCTGCAGTTCATATAAAATACCACAGCACGCTTCAAGGATTGTTAGAGATGCTTCCAATACCGTTAAACAATGTAAGTTGCGGGTAGCTTGTGTAGTTGTAGCATGGGAGGGATGGAAGGCATTGTAGTTTCTGGGTGACGAATGGGTTTCCTATGTGAATATTTTGTTAGGGAGAGGATTAGAAATAAAAGAGGAGGGCCTGGGAAGGACTGAAAGAAGCTTGGGGTCACTTAGGCACAGAGAGGACAGCAGGAGAGAAGTCTCCTTCTGCCTGCTGTGGATGGACCAGGGAGAGATGAACAGGAAAAGCTTTGGCATTTTAAGATGTTGGCGAATAGAGAAGAGACAATGTGCGTGGGAGAAGTGAGGGAAGACTGGTTTGTCCTCTCTCCCTTGTAGAAGAAAGCAGGGAGGATCTGGCCCTTGGTGCCACGGATACCCTGAGATCAGTGCAGGGCTCTTTGCCCCTGCATCAGCCTCGGACCCACTCCTTAGGATTCCCATGGTCACAGCTGGCTCCAGGACGTTCTGCAAAGGGGCACAGGTGTAAAAGCAATACATTCTCTGGCTGTACTGTGAGTCTGAGAGACTCTCTGCTGGGCACCCTCGAAATGAAGGGAAAGAGGCCCAACCTCTCCGGCCTCTGCTACCGCATGCCCCCCCGCCACTGTGGGGACTACGTGGATCCTGAGACCCATGGACAGCACCTCCACCATAGAAGAAAGTGACTCCAGAGTGGCCCCTTCTGCCGGCAGATCAGAGCACGAGGTGGCTCTTCATTATTAACCCCTTCCTGTCCTTTCATTTGAAAGTCGTCATGCTTTCTGGATGCCACCTCAACAAGTTTCACAAATCCAACCACTCTTTTGTGTCCAGACCTGCTTCGATTCACTTACGGTGCGAATAGATGTTTTCAGGTTACCAATAACAGTAGTCTCAATTTGTAGCTGCTTCAGCCATGTAATTTTAGTGATATATGGCTGTGTACATATCGTCTGTTATTGCAAAGAAAGGCCATATTTCAGGTTCAAAGAGACAATCAATATGGTAGTGCACAGAGTCTATTTTTCAAAGCTAGTTAACTGAAAGATACCGTATAATTCCCCCTTTGCTTTATAAAACAGTCTGTGGCCAATAAAGCCAATATATGGGCTGTTGAACAAACAGGTCCTAGTATATGGCTGGCAACTTCTCCAGCTATTCTTTCTTGCTGGCTTCAAGCTTTTAAATTGACCCTGCCATGGAGATTAATGGAGGTTTCTTTGGATCGGTAGGTTGCTCAGTAACTTTATAATTTTACTACTTGCCGGTAATCGGCAGTTTTCCATTTGCCGCATTCCCCTTATGCCACTGTGAAATCTGAAAGCAGTATTTTCTTTTTTGTCTGCTGTGAGTGGAGGCAGACCAGTGGTAGCAAGCTCGGGAAGTAGAACGCTGTCGTAGTAGCTGTGGTTTCAGATGAAATATAAAAGCACTTACGTTGCTAAGTGGGGAGGTTAGCTGGTCAAAGAGGGACTTGGTAACATGAGGGCAGAGGAGAAAGAAAAGAAACATTTATTTTCCTTATGTTCTGTGCTGAGATTTGACAAATGTGGAGTCTCAATAAGTTACGGTTCAAAAAGCCATGTAGAATGTAAATAGAGTTGTCGCCGTTCGAAAGTTAGCATGTGCCAACCATCCAGGTATATCCTCTCCTTAGAACGGAAAATAATGGCGGCATCTCAGGTACCTCATTGTGGTGACTGTCAGTGAATTCTGACCCGTTCTGGATGTTGGTAAATATTGACTCATTAATGCTAACAGCCCTATATACCTGCCATTCTGTTGTTGATTTAATTTCCTATATTTTATTTTTTCCTGTAATATTCTCCACTTTAATTGGATAGTAATCTATATTCTATTGGCCATTATCCCGCCAATGATCTTATTTTAATTGGGTGAACTTTTTGTATTGAATACCCAACTGGGGGCCCAGCGTTGCTTTTGTGTGACAACTGCATGGTGCTGAACTCAAGTTCATTACAGAAAGGTACAATGGATATTTGCTGAGTGATTTTTTTTATTAACAAGGATCACATGAGGACAGGGTAATAGTGCTAGCCGAAAAATTAGAAAGGGATCAGAAGAGAGCCACAAGAATAATTCAAGGCCTGGAAAACCTACTTGGGAAAGACTTGAGAAGTTCAATCTAGTTTATCCAAGAGAAGGTTAAGAGGTGACTTGATTACAATCCAAAAGTACCTACATGAAGAGAAGATTTCAAACAGTATAACAAGAACCAGTGGCTGGAAGCTGAAGCTAGAAATGCATGCTAGAAATAAGTCATAAACTTTTAACGGTGAGGGTAATTAACTCATGGAATAATTTACCAAGGGATGTGGTAGACTCTCTAGCACTTGGAATATTTAAAACAAGACTGGATGTCTTTCTAAAAGGGATGATGTACTTCAACCATAAAATATGTAATTGATGTGGGAATCACTGCGTGAAATTCTCTGGCCTCTGTTGTGCAGGAGGTCAGACTAGATGATTATTGTTGTCGGTAGCTACCAGTGTGGTGCTCTGCTCTTGTTCCATGATGATAGCTGCGTGCGTGTTCCCTCTGTGTGCTTCCCCAGCTCTGCACAGATCGCTAACACAACAGACCCCAAGAGAACCCCCAAAAACCACAGACTCTAGTAAGGTACGAAGGATCCCGAGCCAGGTTTATTGTCAAACGAAGCACAGTAATAGTTCCCTATAGACTCTACAGGGCATACTACAAATATGTGCCCCCTGGCAATGGACACAGCTCAGTCAGTGGCGGGACACTCCACTGTCCCCTAGGCTGGACAAAGATGTGCGCTCCGGGAAGCTACTTTTATACAGTTGCAGGACAGATTACTCGTCATAGTTCAAACGAATCTATCCATCATGTTGTCCTTTTGACCCTGTCTTTAAAGATGCACCTGCCAATTCCACGTTATGTCTGTGGAGTGTTCTGATGCCGTCTTGGCGCAAGTTCCTCTCATTAGCCCTTATGTGTGTGTGTGCACGGGCCTCTAACAACCTTTTCTTGCCAACTTCTGTGAGTGGGGCCTGCCTCTGGCTCACAGTCCAGCTTTGCTTAACACTTCCTGCAAGTACTTTGGTTCAGGCTTCAGGCCTCAGACTGGGCCTCTGATACAAGAATTTATGTTTCTAGGCCTCCTCTTACTACAATTATAATAGTCCCATCTGGCCTTGAAAATTATGACTCTACAGTGGTCTTTTGGGAGTTGACGTCTCTCCTTTGCTCTGATATTTCAGACCATGTAGATATGATGACAGTGTCTGGGGACACTTTTCATTTGTTAGTAACAGTAAACATAAACCAAACCATGAGAGCAATGTTTTCCAAATGTAAGTGGACGATAGTAGCTGCTTGGTTTGGGACTGAATGTGATCCACTGATCGGTGTTAAGTTGTTAAGGTAGAATAAAGGCAGAATTCGAACGGAAGCATGTGGAGAATGGGTGGAGCAGAGAAACAATTTCCCTCTTAATGCTAGTAATGTTAGTATTAGTAACACAGTAGCACCTTGAGGTGGCACCGGAAGCTCTATCTTGTTCGGCTCGGTATACATAAGCCAGCTCTCATATAGCTTATGTAATAAGAGAGACTCCCTGACCCAAAGAGCTTTTGATCTAAATAAACAAGCTGCACAAACAGGTGGGAGGGGAAGCAGGTGACACAATTTGCCCAAGGTCACCCAGTACATCATTGTCAGAGATGGGACTAGAGCCCAGGTCTCCTGACTCCTAATCCAGTGCCCTATCCCTTGGACCAAACCTTTCCTTCTCTTGCTTTTTATTATTAGTGAAATTTTGCATGCGAACAGGCTCTTTTTGTCTTCAGCATCATTGGCTTCTCATTCCTGGCCTGAAGTACCCATTCTCTTCCTGTGAATGGCAGTTGCGTGCTGCGGCCATGATTGCGAGGTAACCACTGGAGAACTATGGCCACGTGAGGAGTGAGAACCACGTCATCCACATACAGCCTGATTGCTGGGGCGCTATGTGGGTGAAGTGAAGGGATGAGGAGAAAGTGAAATTCACCACTCCCAGGTTTGGCACAGAGCATGGGATGGTAGCGCAGCTCATCTGCGGTCACGGCTCCAGCCTTTAGCTCTATGTCAGTGGGGATCCTGGAGTCTCTCTCCTCATTTACACCTCTGATGGTCTTTGTGGAGGGAGCATGCAGACCCTTTCTGGTTCCTTGCACCATCTGGCCCTGTGTGCAGTGTTTAGATCAGTGTTTCTCAAATGCGGCCACCAGAGGCTTTTCTTGCAGCCACAGCCTCCTGGGCAGTGATGGTGGGGAGGAAGCTGCCAGCAGGGATTGGGGCCTGCCCTCTTCTGCAGCCACAAATGCCAGAGGAGCAGGCAGCTGATGTGAGTTCCCCATCTTCCCAGGGGTGCTGGGGCTTGGGCTTCCGGCTTAGCCCTGGGCTGGCAAGTGCCAGGCTCTGGCCACAGGGCTTCAGGCTCCATCCCCCAGTCAGGAGGCTTCGGGCTCCAGTCCCGGGCTCACCTGTCCCCTCCCGCCCCCCCGCCCCCATCGCCCCGGCTTCCCTACCCACTTCTTCATCCACAGCTTAATTTGTCCCCCGGCTTGCCAGGGCTGTGTAAGTCTGCTGTGAAAAGCAATATTTGTATGTTTGTTAATATCACTTTTCACTGCCTCCCAGCTAGCTGGTAAGTCTCCTGTGAAAAGTGCTACATACAAATATACATGTATCAGTTTTCACAGCAGCAGCCTTACAAGCTAGCAAGTCTTTAAAAAAAAGCAACTGAAAAGGCAAAAGAAACAACAACAAAATAGACAAGAATGTGCAAAGCATCTTATTTTATTTCTATTCAGCAAGATTTGGTGGCCACACTCTAGGCCACCGAAAAATTCCTTGTGATAACCCCTGATTTAGATGTTGTGGAGGGTGCTGTACAGCCTTCTATGCCACACGTGAATTTTGCCCATCACTATCTCCAGGGAAGGAGATCGATACATCATTGACTCAACAATGAACGTGGTTCAGTGTTTTCCACATGGCATCAGTGAAGCAGTACTAGCACTTTGTGAAATGGAAAGACATGTACAGCTGGGGGCTTTGAGGATCACTTTTAACAGTCTGTTGGACAATGCCGTTTTCTCGCTGGAGGGGGAAAGATGGATGATCAGTAGGGCCCTACCAAATTCAGAGCCATGAAATCTGGTCTCCCTCCATGAAATCTGGTCTTTTGTGGCCTTTTATCCTACACTATACAGATTTCACGGGGGGAGACCAGCCTTTCTCAAATTGGGGGGTCCCAACCCAAAAGGGAGTTGCAGGGGGGTCACAAGGTTATTTTACGGGGGAGTCGCAGTATTGCCACCCTTACCTCTGCGCTGCCTTCAGAGCTGGGCGGCTGGAGAGCTGTGACTGTTGGCCAGGCACCCAGCTCTGAAGGCAGCGCCCCACCAGCTGCAGCGCGGAAATACGGGTGGCAATACCCTGCCATCCCACTCTTACTTCTGCGCTGCTGCCTGCAGAGCTGGGTGGCTGGAGGGTGGTGGCTGCTGACTGAGGGCCCAGCTCTGCAGGCAGCAGCGCAGAAGTAAGGTTGGTAACAACACACCAGGCCCTCCTTACGTCTGTGCTGATGGCGACGACTCTGCCTTCAGAGCTGGGCTCCCGGCCAGCAGCCGCCGCTCTCCAGCAGCCCAGCTCTGAAGGCAGCGCCGCCGCCAGCAGCAGCGCAGAAGTCAGGGTTGCAGTACTTGCAACTACCCCCACAATAACCTTGCAACCCCCCCACACACACACACACAACACCTTTTTTGGCCAGGACCCCGACAACTACAACACCATGGAATTTCAGATTTAAATAGCTGAAATCATGAAATTTATTATTTTTAAAATCCTATGACTATAAAATTGACCAAAATGGACCATGAATTTGGTAGGGCTATCCAAATTTTGGTAATGGATATCCAAATGGTCCTTTAATTATCATGGATAAAATGGCCCACAGTTCCTACTCCTGTAAAGTTTATCTCCTTGTAATGGGTGGATTAATGCATTAATATAACTTAGAAGAAGCCATTGAAAAATCAGAATTTGTTAACTGTCACCACACGGGTACCACACATTTTCTATTCCAAGTAAAGTTGTGGTAAATTCCAACCACGCTGTCTGATAACTGAAGGCAAATGGAGACCTTTTAATTCTGAATAACGTAAACTGCTCTTTATTTCAATGCTGACTCCAGTTTGCATTGTAAAATAATGCACTTCATCTGTAAACTAGGCAGTTTTCATAATAGAGCTCAGCATTCAAAGTGTCCTCCACCTTTCCAGTTATAGCTGGGCCTCGGATGTTAGGGAACAAGCAGAACCTCCATAACACCATCCAGAGTCTAATATTTGTTTTGCTAATGTAAAGTACAGTGAGTTTCTTTCAGATCAGTGGTTTGCATGGTGAATGTACATGACGTATCATAGGGGTGCTCAGAAGAGGGGCCGATCTAAGGAATGGCATTTTGCGATGAGTGCAATGGGAGACTGTGGCTTAGATTTTTGCATTTTAGAATCTCCCTCTGCTTTTCTTCCTGTCCCCTATTAGCTTAACAAATGGAAAGTAGGAGAAAAACTGGTTGCCTTTTAAAATTCTGTAACTGTTCTGAGACCAGCCTGTGGTGAAGGCAATGGGCAATGTGAAAGATTGGCTTTTGACCCATTTCTTGTTCAATGAAGGAAAAAAAAAAACTTTAGTTAAAGGGGAGCTAAGAAATGGCCCAATACCTCTGTTAATTTGCAAGCAAAGCTTTAGAGCAATCTATCCCTTTGCGAGCTTCTATTCTGATCACACAAATTATCTCAGCCCAGAGGGATCAGTACAGCCAGTGCTTCATTTTCTTGCACTGAACTAGTCCATGCTCTTAGCTTCAGACACATGCCACTTGATATTCTCAGTGTACACAGACCTGGTGATCGGCTCTTCCGTACAGTTGAATACAGTACAGGATTTTTGAATTATGCATAAGCCCATAATATAGAGGACAGCACTCCATAGCTACTATTTGGGGTGATGATGGGCGGAAGGGGGAGGCAAAGTAATATACTGCCACTTTTCATTTTTTATGTGTTAGCTGGGTTAAAAGCAATCCTTGAATTGTACCATTTTTTTCCCCTGCCTGACTATTTAATCACCTGAGAGAGCACCAGCTAGAGTTTTGTGGTAAGATTTATTAGGCTCCGAACTGTCAGCAAAGTGCTTCCTTCAGTCGACCATTGGGAAGGAGCCCAGATTAGACTGTTAATGGGCTTCAGTCTGGAAAAAATTAGTGACTGATTGAAATGTCACAGTAGCGTTGGCCCTTTGGGCTTGTGCGCTAAATGGTACTGAGTTCCTGGAGAGATTGTTTTTGCTCGGGATGTTCTTGAGCTGCTCACTGCCTGCCCCAGATGCAGGATGATACAAGTGCTTTTTCTTTTTCCTTGCAAACAGTGGAGACAATGCTAAGGCTTGTCGCGTTTGCTTTGGGCAGGTGGAGGATCTTGCTGCAGCTTTTATGAAGCTTTATCCTGCATCTCAGCTTTGACAGTTCTTTTGGTGTTATAGTGTTTGTGGCATTATTTTATTATTTATTATTTGTACTGTGGTAGCAACTAGGAGCCTACTCATGGACCAGGACCTGATGGTGCCAGGTGCTGTGCAAACTGAACAAAAAGACAGTCCTCACCTCACAGAGCTTGCTTTATGTTGCTGGCTAATGTTCAAATTTGAAAACAAATAACTACAATTTTTTAATTAAAATGACAAATTACCAGTGAATTCTATTATAGTGTTAATAAGAACCTGCTGCTGAATCTTTGTTTAAAGGAACCACATGCCACATTCCAGTCTCTGACCGCTTTTCTTGTCAGTTTCATACCAAGAAAGAGGGTAGGACTGGTGGGGGGGGGGGTGGGGGGGGTGTAGGATGAAAAATAGTTTTTAAGCAGTGCACGAAATTTGACATTAAATAATACTACTTTGTGCTTCCATCCAAGGAGTTTAAACAGTTACACTATTATTAGTGAGGTGACCCTCATAACAACCCGATGAGGTGGGTAAGCGTTGTTATCACCTTCCCTGTGTTACAGATCGGGAACATGAGGCACAGAGAGATTGTGCCTAACATATGCAAAAGTTTCCCCTCATGTTGGGTGGCCAGACTGAGATACATAGGGCCTGGTTTTCAGGTTTGCTGAGCAGAAACAAGTCTAATTGCCCAAGTCTATAAAAAGTGTCAACCAAGTGACTTGGCCATAGGTACCCTGGAAGTCTGTAGCAGAGCTGGGAACAAACCCAAGGTCTCTTGGCTCACAGTTCTATACCTCAACCATAAGACCAGCCTTCTTCCCTTTACAACATGCCATTTATGAGCTGAAAACACAAAATAAATGGCCAAAACAATCGCCAGTCTTAAATACTCGTTATGGTTGCCAAAAGCACTCAGAAATTTGGAAAAATCATAAATTTTTTCTGAATCCAGAAATTTTCTCTGTTGGTAGAAAATTGTTAATTTTTAGTAACTAGCTAGGAAGTAGGGCTTCGCTATATTGTTAGGGAATGTTTTGAGAGCCCAAATGACTCAAAAATGGACTAAATGAATGACAGGAAAATCAGACCCTGACATTTTGAGTTAAGCTGTTTTCTATTGCTGCCTCATTGGCTTTTTAAGGCAATAGATTGTTTGCTAACAGCTTCCTTCAGGAAAAAAAAAGTTTCAGTCCACTGACATTTTGTAAAGATTCATCTAAGGCCCATGTAAGGGACAATTTTTCCTCCAGAGTCCCTGCAGAGCCTTTCAGAGCCCGGCTCAGCTGGTAGGGGATGTGCTAGGGGAAGGTCTTAGCCCAGGCTGGTGAGGAGTCGCATGCAGGAGAAGAGAGTCAGGGAGATTTTGAAAGCCATAAATGCCCTCTGGGGATCAAGGAGACAGGGAAGGGGAACTGACTGGTTGAGCTTTATAATCCTCATAGCTGCTTCTCAGCCCTGACCTAGAAAATCCTTTAGCTTTACCCTTGACTGTTGTCATTATGCTAATCAATTGCAGGTCATTGCTAGGCTCCAACCATGCTGCCCTCTGGCATGTAGGTGGGGAAAGCGGGCCAGAACCAATCCTTTTGTCTCGTGCCTCCATCTGCATCCTCCCACTTCAGTACTGCTGCTGTTGTTGTTGGCAGAAAGCGACACAAACACTGCCTCAGCTGGACACTCAGCACTGGCTGGGTTAGGCTGCTCCTTCTTGGTGTCCTGCACCAGACTGAGTCTTGGCAGATTAGTTAGATTGCTTCAGAGCTGACCGACAAAACTTCAGGTCCCGTGCAAGGTCCTCCGGGGTCCATATGGAATGAGATGGCTCAGCACTGAACAATGAGTGAGAGCATCTCCAGGCCAAGCCCTTTAGGAGGACAGAAGAGGTTTAAGTGTGGGCATTTAAGAAGAAACCCAATGCCCAAACTGCGCATGTGACCAATTGCTGGGACACACTCAAGTCCTGTTTAGATTGCGTGTAAGGGCTGAATGAGGATTCTCATGATCATATTGTGAAGTGTGATCCAGATTGCTCGCAGGGGCACAGTGAGGGCAGGGCACAGTGACACACACCCCTCATTTCAAACCTGTGCAGCTCTCTTATGGGATTCCTGGGATGCAAGACAAGCCTTAGGCGGTGGGGAGGGATGGGAGCAGAGCAGTGCGGGCATTCAGTGAGGAGCACGTGATGCCCACTGAACAGGTGGAGCAGCTCTTCCCCTCCCCCTACAGGTGCTAGGTAGCTTTGGGAGGTGGGGTCCCCGCCTCTCTCGTTCCGTTGTTCCATGCTGCCTCAGGGCAATGCAGTTCCGAACCACCCCAATAGAGGGCGATGTCTAAATGGCACAGCTTTACTGTACAGTACTAGTAAAAACATAAACATGCCAAGTTCATGGCTCAGTTTTGACTCTGAAAACCCTACTCCCATTAATGAACTCTATCGTTATCATCAGCTATTCGCCCGAACAATAGCGACGTTACCTACAGCCTGTACAGACTGCCTGCTCTGCGGCCTGGAGGGGCGCATGAGGCCACCAGTGGTGCAGGCTGAGATGCGCCGAGTGGGGGCCGTGCAGAGTGGAAGGACGGCTGCCCACCGTGCCCTCCTATACACTGCAGGGTGGCAAACCCATCTTATTGCTGAGGGTGGAGGTGGATTCACTACTCCCATCATGACCTGCAGCTACTTGAGCAGCAAACCATCCATAAGCTAATGCTGTGTGTCCCTTCCATGTAGTGTTGGAGGGGGTGGGAGTGCAGGTTGCTGTGTGGGAGCTGGGGAGCAAGTGAGATGGCCATGCTAGCATGTCTGGAAACTGTCAAGACAAACAGGTGAGCACCTATGGACCACGAAGCACTAAGGGCTAGTCTACACTGCCACTTAAGTTAATGTAAATGATGTCGCTCAGGGGTGTGAAAACAACAGCCCTTCCACCCCCTCCCCCGAGCAACGTAAGTTACAGTGACTTAAAGCCGTGTCCACACCATGCTTTGTGGGCAGGAGACACTCTCCTGTCGGCATAGCACGTCTGGGGAAGATACAGCACGGTCGTGTAGACTTGCCCTCATTTAATGCAGTTTTTACTCATGGGTGTCCTAGCTGATGTGCCATTACCAGGTCACACCCTATGTCCACACTGTGCCCTGGGACTGCTGGAAGAATAAACCAGGTTTCTAGGGAAAGAAAACAGGAGATTTTTGCCAAAACATCTCCCCTTGTGCAGGAAGGGAGCAATGGAACTCAGTGCTGCATGTTTTGTACAGTGCTGTCATATCTAAGATACGAAGCAAAACATCGTATCCATTTAAAAAGCAAAACAACAAAGAACAGCTTCGCTTGCTCCCCTTAGAAGCAAACCATTGCTCTGTAATCCCACACATCTGGTTTGGATTCAGATCACACTGAAACAAAACTCTATCTGGACCTTTAACTTTTCAGATGAATTTGCGGTGTGTTTTGGTGGGGAGATAATACAGAGGAAGGAATACGTAACAGAACAATAAAAAAAAGTTAGGCTTTAGAGGCTACTTGTTTGGGTTTATTAGTAGCAGTGTCCCCATAGGATAATGCCCCTCTAATGTAACCACAGTTGTAGACCAGAATGCAAAACTATTAGCGCATACTCTGGACATCCAAGCACCAGCTGCTGTTTGGTCATTACTCGTGTGATCTTCCAGACTGGTGTGATGTTTTACAGATATTAAATCTTAATATCAGAAAGATAGTGAGAAAGCTGTAGACTGAATGTTGAGTGCGGTAGCTCCGTTTTCTCTCTGCTTCCCACATGCCCAGCCTCTGCCTGGAGATCTGGCAACCATAACCTAAAACATCTGTAGTAAACACCAGTTTATCGTCCTGCTGCTGTTGCTGATATTTGTGATTGATAGACTGTCTCTCTACTTAGTATATTGACAGCTTTTTTTAAGAGGTTCCCCACAACATGAAATGTAGTGGAGGTATATTGTTTCGTAATCTGGATGCCTTATATCATGGCCTGGTTATCTGACACTTTCACAGAAGAGACTGAAGCTAGAGACTTGTTATCTACTGCCAGGGGATGTGGAGAAGGCCTCCTTTCATGTACAGATTTAAGGTCTTCTGTGCAAAAAAAGCTGTCAGTGCTTTTTACAAGGCTAAAATTACCGTATCACTATGAAGATAAAATAGAATAATCTTCACTACACTTAATGTATTGCCCTTGCCTGATTTCCACTAAGAGTGAACAGAATAGTATTTCCAAGGGAACATCTATTATTCATCTGTTTCTTCCGCTAAATGAAAGACCATAGATACTGAATGTGACTCGTTTTACTTTTGCTTCAAAAAATTCTGTGCTGTTTCATGTTTTACAGTGTAATTCAGTTAAACTTTTTAGAGAACTAGAAGACAATCTTTCTCCATTGTGCTGGGCTTGGAAAAGGCATGCCATTGCTCATTCTAACCACAAATGGCCAATCCAAAAGTATAAGACATTAGCAGAGAGCAAGCCATAAGGTTTAATAAATCTCCAGGGATAGCTGGAGAGCTCTCTGGTAAATGAGAATTCTGCTACCCCCGCTTTATTTTTTCCAGTTGATTGCCAGTTTTAGGAAAAATTAAACAAACTGGCAGAGGCAGAAAAACTGCCATTTATTTCAAAACTTCAATTTTAACAGGCCTCCATTATTAATGTTTTACTCAACTCATATCCTACAGATTTGTACGGCTTTATAATTGCACAGAATAAAACGCAGTTACGCGTATAACTCCTGCTTTGGCATTCCTGCCATGCTGGGTCTCATTAGGGCTAATTGCGGAGCTGCCACAAGCCCTTAGTAGCAATGTCCCAGAAGCTCAAAAGAATCACAATTTAATTTCCTGGCTCTCCCTCCCTCCACCCCATCCCCGTCTCTGCCAGCAGGCCTGAACTGGCTGACAGGTTGGGAAAGAGGTGGAGTTAAAGTTCCACCTACCCACCCACATGTGCAGGAAGTGGAGTAGTGCAGAAATCCAAGACCCGGGGGGAAATTACCTGTGTACTACCTCTCACAATTTGGCCCTTAGCGATGATCCTTATGGAGGTATGGCGAGGCGCTCACACTGTCCAAAAGTACTGAAGGGGCTCTCAAGTGAAAGTTCTCTCTAGTGACCAAGATCCCATGCAACTGCCACTAAAGTCAATGCAAATCTTTCCAATGGCAGTAGAAACCTGGCCCTACATCCTTGTCCCATGTAAACCTTTGGAAATGTCAACTTCACTGGGACCAGGATTTGGAACAGTAGACATGAGTGCTGTGGTTTTTAGCTTCTGTTACAAAACAATTTAATATTTTCAGGCCCCGTTAATAATCCACTAGCGAGTGTTTATTATTATTTATTATTAGCATTACAATCATGCCCAGAATCTTCAACCGGCCGTACAAACACACAGAGACAAGACACAAGCCCTGCCCTAAGGCGCTTGTACTCTAAAGAGATGAGAGAGACAAAAGGTGGAAGCGATTTCTTAAAGGTCCCACAGCAGGTCAAGGGCAGAACCAGGACAACAACCAGGTTTCGAGAGTCCTAGGCCATGGGACTGTGCTGCTGCTTATTCCTCCAAGTCCTTAAAGCATCGATTTGCCAAGGCGATTGCTTCCATAGCAAAAACTCTCACTTCCTGCATACTGTTAGAACAAGCCCCTTTGAAGAGGCTGCCCTCTGGGTTTCCTCAGAGTTGTACACTGATTCTGGACCATCGAGTTTTAAAGGGACCATGCTCCTGAGTACGTTGAAGCCTGCCGCTTGTCCTTAATTGTAAAGGGGGGCGGGGGGAGAAATGGTAGTGATTCACTTGTGAGCTTTTCAAACATTTCTTTAGAAAAATCAGTGGAGTTGAACCAATATTAATCGTTTTTTTCTGATGTTAAAAGCTGAGAGAGAAACTTAACAAAACAAATATCTTAAGAGAGCATGTAAAAGACACTTACCATGGGGTACTAATTCTCTAAGGGCCAGGCTGTGACGTGGACTCCAAGCCATGAAGGAGAGAAAAGGAGGGTAGTAGCTCCTGGCAGACCACTTGGCGCTTGTGTGTGCAGCAGTAAGCCGGCACTAGCTAGCTTGTACATGCAGAGGTTGTTGTATTCAGAACGTGCTATCACTGTGGGCGACAAAGTGATTAAACCTGAGGTACAAGGGCTAGATTGTGAGTGGCCCCTATGCAAATGCGTGCAAGGAATAGAGAGGGCTCGGTGCTGCGAGAAGAATGTTATACGCCTACAGCATCAGGTGAACTGCCCCGGGGATAGAATGGCTCAGAGCGACCTCCAGCCCAGGGCTCCGCAGATAATGTGCCACTGAGCCATATACCCGGATAATCCCATACAGAACAGAGGCATAGCTGCAAATTCATTTTGCATGGCAACTGTTAGTTAAGGCTACATAACATAGAAAATTCTCAGCACTACCACCCGTCCTCTGCGTATCTGCCCAGACTCAGAGCCTGCATTACAGGACTTCGGGGGGACATAGGGTCAGCTTCAGCCTGGGTATAAATGAGTGTTTCTTGGGGTGGAGAGCAGAGGCCGAATTCTGCTCTGAGCAATGCCGATGTAGATGTCCAGGGTTATTCCATTTCCTTATGTGGCTTTCTCACAGCGTGTCCTGCTAGATGACCTTGGGCCTGAAGATCAGAACAACAAATGAATCTCTACTCAGGTGTGAAATCTTCTCTCAAATAGTCATCAAATAGGAAGGGGTTTTCCCCCAGAATTTTAAATGCATGGGTCCAAATCCTTTGCTGGCAAGGGGTGGTGAGAACCAGTAGAACTGGCTTCAGGGGCATGGTATTCAGGTGAGCAGTGGCTTCTGAGGCAAGCTGCTGGGTTTTGTCTCCGGGGCATAGCAGTGCAGGGAACTGGTGCATCAGTCCGTGCATGTAGCATGCTACCGTCTGTGACCAGCGGATTTCAGAGTGGAAATTCCTTGTGAATAGTACTGCTTCAAGCAGCATGAACGCTCGCTCTCTGCACCTTCTACCCCTTCAGAGTGGTGCTGGGGGGCAAGGGCAGATTATTAAAGGTATATTTTTAAACACCAAAGGGAGTTAGGTGTCTAGGCAATTTTAAAAATCGCACTACCTGCCTATCTGCATCCTTAGACACCTCAAACCTTTAAAAATTTGGCCCTTAATCCATGGTGGAAAGGGCCAGTTCTTGCATTGTTCCTGTAGTATCCATGCGGTAAGGGAGGGGGGCTGTGCCCCCCTGCCCACAAAAGCCCTCTCCGTTTTGAGAAGAAGTAAGTCAAGGGAACCTCCTATTGTTTCCCAGCAAACTTTTCCCTTTCCTGCAGGTTCCTTTCTCCCTGCAGCAGCTCTTCCCTCAGAAGCAAGTCACTGCATTTTTCCCATATCATCTCATCAGCATTTTGGGCCCAGTTGGGCAGAGTACCTGGGCAGAGTACCTCAGCTTTCCTGGACTGCAGTGGGAATTGAAAGCAGTTTGGCCCTTTGTACAGTCGGGCTCACGATTTGTTCAGCTATGCTCAAAAACTACTAATGACTATTGATTAACTGTCCTCCTCAGACATTTAATTAAGATAGTTCTTCTTAGAAGCTATCTGTTTTGTGTATGTTTTAAAAAAAAGCCATTAAAAAATAAATGGTCTGATGAATGATCATGAAAATCTTTTATAGCCAAATCAGGTTTTTGTTTCTAGCAGCCCTTTAAGAGTAAGCAATGAAAAGTGGATCCTAAATTCTGTCCAGCTTTAGCTTCAAAACTTGCAATCTGGACAACTCTCACAATTTTATCATGACTTTCAGAATATTTATTGTTTTTTTCCTAAAGCCCCAGCACCTGGAATCCTGTTATTATGTGAAAATCTGAACTTTCATTTAAAAATAAAAGTTAGTGTCTAGCCCTCAGGCTTGCTGACAAAAGCTTGAAAATGTGAGGCTCAAAAAAACCAATAGCAAATAAAAAGATCTTAAATGTTTTTTTTAATCTCATGATGTTTATGCTAATATCATGATTTTTAAATGTTAATTTCAGTAAGAGATATTTACTGATTTCATTGTATAGAAAGTTCCTCAGGCCTGATTATTTTTTTCTTTAAATATCCCTCCTTATTTCTAGGAAGCCTCTACTTTGCTTGTAGGAAAATATAAAAATCCATAGATATTACACACAAACATCCCTGGTACTGATGGAAGATCTGGGCAATGTTACAAATGTCTAAAAAAACCCTCTAGAACATTTCCAAAACACTTAAGATAATTCAAAAATTATCACAACCTTCTGGAGCTTTTCCAAAATGAGATTTTTCCCATGGGAAATTACTATTACATCCCTGGCAATAAACAGCCCACAAAATGACCCAAAGTTGCTGACTTGCGCATTTTGTTTCCCCTCTCTCTCTCTCTCTCTCTCTCTCTCTCTCTCTCTCTCACACACACACACACACACACACACACACACACACACACACGATGTGCCAGATCTCAGAGAGATTTCTCTCTCCTCCTAAATCCCTCTGTTTCAAGAGGTGTCTGGCCTATTCTATGCAGGTCAGGGTAGATTGTCAGAATGGTTCCTTCTGGCTTTAATGATCCAAACAAAGAGCTTTATTAGCTCTACCTGTTAAACATTGTGTGGTGGTCATTTTGATGAAAATTAAGCCAAGCTCTCATGATAAATATACTCTTAAAAATAAGCTCCTTCTGATCAATTGCTTCACCTTCAGTTCTTCTAGCATGAGAGTTAAAAGCTTTCCTAGGGCTGCTGGGTCTTGACTCAGTTAAGTAATCTCTCTCCTCCAGAAGGGACATGAAGCAGATCACCCACATTAATAAAACTTTCAAAATGAAAAGGAGTGTTGTGAGTGGTAAGGGGAATTATATCCAGTTAACTTCACTCCTCCCTTCTGAGTCAGATTCAAATGTGAATTATATTTGTGTAAATCCAGAGGAACCCCATTGATGTCAGTGGAGTGATTCCATATGTACACCAGATTGGCCCTTAGTAACCATTACAATAATGAAAGATACAGATGTCCGTAAAGCAAGAGTGGGGAGCTAAAATTTAACTACAAGTTATTATGTTGTTGGGTGTAAGTGCTTCTGGTGGTCAAACTGCAATGCCGCGTGAATGAGAAAACAGAGGTTCTCAACATTTCATAGTGTAGACCGCATCTTCCCATTCACAGTCACACAGCCCATAACCAGGGTTCTCAACATTCAAGCCTGCCAGCGTGTGACAAATAACAGACATGTGGAACACCTGTGTCTTGTTGCACATCGTGCCATCATTGACAGGTTATATTAAACCTGTTTTAAGGATGTTTTCACGCAGTGTGTGAATCAGATAAACCTGTTTTGTGATCTGTTTGCAGTTATTGGGATTGGAGGTAGAGGTCCCTGCCCAGACTATTTGAGGGCTGGGTCTTCATCTGGGCCTCTCAAACAGTACCTATGCAGAACGGGGAATTGAGAGCTAGGACCTGATTTTTCAGGTATAATGAGCATCCATCGCTCCCATTGACTTCGGTCGTGGGTTACACTGAACACTCACAACTACACTAACATATTCTTTGACCCCCATCTAGTGTCTAGAACATGTGATCACAGTCACAAGACCGTCTGTTCTCTTCCTGCAGGTCCCTGTCTCATTCACTGCTTACCTTATAACTTCTTTACTAGTGAGTTACACAGCTTTCTGCTGGACAGCAGAGGAATGTTGGATACGAAAATTCCTGGGTTCTGATCAGGCTGTAGGAGCAAAGTGTAGCCTAATGGTTAGAGCAGTGGTTACAGCCAGGATAGTGAAACTCACAGCTACAGCAACGACATGGAAAAGTTTAGCAAAGTGCTTTAATGTATTTTTACCTTTCTTTTAATGTGCATTCATCGCTGGAAATGAGGAGGAGAAGCAGCATTAAGTGATCAGGTAGCTTTCTGTACATCATCACCATGAACCACCCAGGTTTGAAACTCTCCAGATCAGAACATATATACTTGGAAGAGTGTTAATTGGGTTTACATAAAGAGATTCCAAAAACAGCAGCAATCCGCATCCCGCAACCTAACAAGACACTTGCAAATCCAGTGAGTGATTCTCTTATACGGGGCTAATAATATGCAGCACAAATAGTCCAACACCCATCTGAATTAAAAGCTCCCCACATTCCAATTCAGACTTAAGATGGGGATCTTTGGTAAAAGATGTTCTTCCCAATTAAGACCTTACAGAAAATGTGATACCTCTTTTTTAGAAATGAAAACATTGCCACATTATCCTTGTATTCTGAATACATTGATTTTATTGGAACTTTCCCATTTAGCCCAAGAGGAAAGTATGAAGAGCTGTCTTTGGTTTTACCAAGAATGATTGCATTGATTTGTATTGGCAAATTAAACAACACATGCTGACACCAACATCAAATGATTATAAGTTTGCGTTCTGTTTGGTTGCCTGGAAACTCCGCTGTAATGATGCAGTGTCCTGATTCTCCGTTCCCCAAACACAGGAGTTACTCTTCTGTTTAAAGTCATGAGCAATGATGCCCAAGGAGGAAAGAGATTCCCAAAATAGACTCTGCAAAATTTGACCTCTCTACCCCCTGCTTTGTCTTGGAATTTTTATTCATCATCATTAAATGCGTAGAAGCTGCATAGGAGTCCTGACCTGATTGCACCAGCAGGAGACTCTGGGTGTGGAAACATACGGCATGATGGTTCACAATGCAACTGAAGGGCAAGAAAAGGAGGCAAAGCATATTTACGTCTTTAGGAAACCAAATAAATTTGCACGTAAAGTGTGGAGATCTGCAGCTAATCTGTGCAAAGACTAATAAAGAATCTAGTGCTGAAAGACTCCCAGAATAGGGCCATGAACTGCTTCTAGAGCAGTAGGTCTTATATCTGTGTTTGCAGCACTCAGTATGGAATGACAGAAATGGAGGGCAGGTATACTTGGTCCTGCCTCAGCGCATGAGGCTGGACTAGATGACCTCAGGAGGTCCCTGCCAGCCCTGCATTTCTGTGATTCTGAAGTAGCTGCTGCAACACACATGTAGGACCGACTGCTCCAGAAAGCCATTAATGGCCTGATTCTGAGAGCCTAATGCATCATAACTTCAGCACAACATCCTCTCATTAGGGTGACCAAATGTCCCGATTTTATAGGGACAGTCCCGATTTTGGGGTTTTTTTCTTATATAGACTCCTATTACCCCCCACCCCTTGTCCTGATTTTTCACATTTGCTGTCTGGTCACCCTACCTCTCATAGAAATTCTACAATCAGGCAAATGTTTGATAACTTTTCAGAGCCTGGTAATTCTAAGGACATAAGTATTTCACAGGCAAGAGACATGGAATCAAACAGAGATGTTCTCATTAATGTTAACAAACAGTTCATTATTCCTGTGGCAAAGCCTTCCTCATTCATCTAGGCTTAAAATTCTTGCTGTTGCCTTTATAAGTTTTGCATATTAGTTTGCTTGCACTAAAAGGCAAGTACCAAAGAGGCCTGTCAAATTAGCTGACCCTTTCCATGCTCTAATCCTTCCATGCCTGTTTGCCCAGCAGTGAATCACTCCTGCTGTGTGTTAGGTGTTGCATCTTTAAAGAACTCCACCATTAAGGGAAAGGAGAGGTCTTTAAAAAGAATAAGGATGGCAAGGACAAAGTAGATGTACGAACCCAGCTGGGGGAGAGAGAGAACAAAAATGTTTGACACTGAAAAACTCAGTCTTTAATGGACATGCGTGACTGCGCAAAGGCTGTGTGATTTGAGACCCCAACTTGTCTCTTCCTCAGGACCTTTACTGGCTCTATCGGGAAGGGATGCATTTAAGGAAATGTCTGCATGAATAGAGCTGTTCCTTGATGTGTTTCAATCTCCAAAGTGAATTCAGTAAGAGTGATAACTAATCCAGCCTCTAGGCGAACAGGGCCATTGCTCTCAGGACACCCCACCTGGTCCGAATCTAGGACACGGCAGCTCAGAGCGGGATTGTGCATTGCAGTAAATAGCCCTTTTTCATAGGGAGAAATGTTGCACCGAGATATCTACCCTTTGCCTCTCCTGTCTGTTCATACTGTAGGCTCTTCAGGGCAATGTCTGTCTCTCAGTCTGTGTTTGTACAGCACCTGGCACAATGGGGCCATGATCTCAGGCGAAGCCTGCAGGCTGTGTTGTAATCAAAATAATAATAATTGTGGGTATCTAGAAGGAGAAATGATCTGGAGGTAGTTGCACTTATATTCAGGGAACCTCTCAGTGTGGTATGAATCATGTAGGATGACTGTGCTCTTGTCAGTTTGATGATGAACACTGTTGGTTGCTAGCACCATGAAGCATACAGCCTTGAGTTCCTAGCCCCTCTCTGTGAAAAGCTCATGTTTGCAACTCCCATAAATAAATCCCATGATCATTATGGAGTTGCTTGGAGGGGCTGAGTTTTTTGCCAATACCATATACTGTTGCAAATGCAATAGTTCAACATACAAGCCCGGATCCTCCAAGGTACACAGGCACCTAGCTCTCACTGAGGATCTGGGCCAAAGGGTCTGATTCTCATGTATGCGGAAGGGCCTTTACGCTGCTCTGCCCGCATAAAGGAGCTTTAGTGTAAATGCAGATTCAGGCCAGATGATGTGAATCTGGGGCTGATGGAACAGCTCACCATTTGGTTAAAACTTATACAGAATATATTTAGATTCTTCCCTTTTGTATTTAGTTCTGTGACTCAGGACCTCTGAGGAAAGGACACTGTAGTCTCTGATCTCAATCCAAGAGATTAGAGCCCTTGGTCCTGAAAATTGCCACCATCTCTCCCTTCAGTGGGCAGCTGCACAGGAAACTACCTGCAGGCCTGCAGTAAGAGTCAAGCTGAAGAAGAAACATTAAGCAGGACTGCTCACAACTGAGAAATTCACTCACTGCTTAAGAAATTCCTCCTCCCCCTCTTTGCGTCCTGCTGTGTTCCCTTCGTCGCTATTCCACATTGCTCTGAGTCATCTGCCCTGAGCCTAATGAAGCTAAGAAATTAGTGTGCAGTGTCAAATGCAATTAAAGCACTTTTGCAATGCGGCTCCACTCCGTTATTTTTGGCTACATGTACGTAGCAGGGGCTCCTGCTACATCACCAATCAAAGACTCTCTTCAAATGTAGACTTATGCTGGGGAATTAGTCCACTGGCTTTACAAAAATGCCTTTGTTTTTGCACCAGCTGACTGGCCAGAGTTGGATTCAGGCATAGGCTTTATTGGCCAATGCCTAGCGCCCCTCAGCTGCTGGAGTCATGTGATTACATCAGAATCCCAGCTTTCATTCAGACAAAAAGGTAGGTTTCTAGTCCTCATGGTTGTGAAGAAAAACTTGTAAATGTGACCTGAGTGGAACTGCTGTAGTGATGTCTGCAGAGAACCTGGAAAAACAGCTCTGAGAGGGTGAAGTGCCTCATGACTCTCAATGGGGTGTTAACTCCAAGACCCGCTGCTCTGTGGCAGCTTCACCAACTGCACCCCAGCAGAGGACTCTGTGTATGGCAAGTGAAGAGTGCAGGGTGCTCAGCCCAAGCACCCTGGCTGCTGTGTTAACTATGGGAATGCTGTTCCCAAGAAGTCACTCCTGGTGGAGGAAATGGGCCTTATGCTGCTGTCCCAGGCTTTCAAGGAAGGGAGAGAGGTTGGCCTGCCACCACCACCCCAAATGGGGTGGAGCTATAGCACCAGATTGGGGCCATGTGTTGTGGCGTTGTCTAGGACTCCGACTTGCCTTAATCTACCCCAGAGACTGGCCAGCTGAGCTGATGATGCTGGCTACATGCTGGTCCCAAAGGCTGCACCACAGATGGTGGCGGGAGAGGATAAATGCGTAGAAAACACTAGAACAGCCTTCCCAGGAGTAAATGTCAAGAGAGGAGGAGAAGACCAAGGAATAAGGTAGCAATAACTTGAGCAGTAGAGATTTAAGTACCATCTTCCACTCTCTTAGTATCCCCTGGCTTTCATTTTGAAGGGGGGAGGTGTGAGGCGGGGAGTTGCAGGGCTGTGACTTCATCTTAAGGCTTGGGCTTTTTGCTGACACTCTGTGCTGGGTGTCTCCTGGCAGTCAATGTAATGAAGACTCATGAGCAAGGGAAGGGCAGGGGTGTGAGGAGGCATTGAGAGTACTTGGGAATTGCACAGTAATGCTTCCTGCAAAAGATTTTGCTGCGAAAGATTTTGTGCTATTTAGAAACAAGCCCACCTGCCTGCAAAATAAAGTCTTCGAGAAAGTGCAACTGGGCTGTCTTGTTTTGCAGTTCATTTTATTCTAGGACGAAGGCGACCATATGAGGTCGTTGATGTCTCCATGATATTTAGAGAGAATTTGTCTTTATTTCAGTGCTTCAGCACATTACATAGCTTGAACCCCCCCTCCCCCCCCCTTCATGGCAGGTTAACGTTTTGGGTAAAGACAACAGGACAGAGCCTGTATGTATTCCCGCAGCCCTACCAGTGGTCTACTAGTCGTAGGATGAGTTGTAGTTGCTCATTTCAGGATGGAATTTCTACTCCTTTCTGCAGTGGGCAAAACACAGGCTCCAATTAAAAGGAAACTGGGAAAATGAACAGCAATATTACTAATAAAAATCAAATGCCATAATCATGTTATTGTATGTTCTTCACTGATGCCGTTTGTGGCATTGCATTTTGGAACATAGTGACTTAACTCCCAGCATGAATGAAGAAATATTTCATGAATATTTATGGGAAAGTGTTTGAAAGACCAAGTAAGTCAAAACCAGCTTAGTCATGAGTGAAATAATCTTGTAACACTCCATTAGCTGTCTAATGTCCTGTTTCTGGTGTGCAACTCTATTCTTTCCTGTTGTGTGCTTGGTTTTTTTTTAAACAGAAGCTGATACACGGCAGAGATACCTACTGCAGAAGGGCGTGTTGTCACTTGGAATTTTTCAATGACAGTTGTTGTGGGGAGACAGCAAGTGCTGTCTCCCTGGTGTGTACCACTTTTGTTGTTAGACCAGCGAAATAAGATGATATAAATTCTGCATTGCTGCAATGCCTGCAGAAAACTTGGCAATGGCTAGGCAGTGGGTGTGCTGAAATCACTGCTTATTATATTGACCAGTATTGTCGCATTGTTTCCTTGGGGTCCAATGTCAGTCTGTCACCCACTGTTGTCTCTTGTCTTATTCTTAGATTGTAAGCACTTTGGGGCAGGAACTGTCTTTTTGTCTGTACAGTGCCTAGCACAGTAGAGTCCTGTCCATGCCTAAAGCTCTTCGATGCTACTCTAATGCAAATAAATAATAGAAGAATATTTTTGGAACTTTGCGATATAGTTTTGGTCAAATATGCACTGAAATTAAGAAGCAATTGGGCACATCCTCAGCTGTCGTAAATTTTCATCACTCCATCAATGGAGCAATGACAGTTTATATCAGCTGAGGATCTGCGCCATCTGAAACTAAAATGCACCACAGTGGGCCATACTCTCCTCTCCCAGCACTGTAAATCCGGAGTAACGCCATGGAAGTCAGTGGAGCAACACCATTGTAATTGAGGAGTAAGTGAGATTAGAGTCAGAGCCATTGTCTTCACCCACTGTGGTGACAACAGAATTCTATGCAAGAGGAAATGTCTTACTTGTTAACTTTTGGAGGGCTTGGGTTGAAGACAAGTCTGATTTAAAGGTTCAATGTTTAGATAGTAAAAATAATGCTGTTTATGTGCATTTTAGCATTTCTGGGCAATATCTATATACAGAATCCTATTTTATATAATTTCTCAATTATTCTGACCACTTAACTACATCTGTTCAGAAGAGCACAATATCCATTTTCATACTAGTTCACTGACCTTTTCACTGCTTTCTGCCAATTTGCATAACACTGAAGTATGTGTGTTGATATAAACTGCCATAAAACAAAGTACAGTACACTTTTGGTATACTGTGCCTGTGTTATAATGTTAGCATTTAGGTCATTGGACATTAGTTCCAGCTAGAGGAGTTAGTTCTCATCCGTTCATCCCAGGTTGTATCACTTGTGAATATTATGATGTCCCTTTTTTAAAAAACCCTTTCTGGTCTGTAACATCATTTTAGCACTGGGTATCATGCAGCATATATGTCTATTGGGTGTTTTTGTTAATAAAGTACTGTCAGTGTTTTACATATGATTGTTGAGCATCACGTGACATGTAACATAGGATGGCATTACCAGCAACAGTTGTCATTGTATTGTACAACTGTGCAAGCATTTTTCCTGGCTTTAAAAAATTATATAATTATTTTTAGCACAGCCCCCAGAGCCATGACACAGTGAGGTCTTGCTGTTATATGATTATGGAATTGTCAGTGGGTTTCAATGTTGTGAAATATCACAACATAAGAAAAAATATCATTGGGTGAGTCAGTGCCAGACTGAATCTAATTGCAGACTTCACTGCATTTCTCCCAGTTTCTCTAAGGAGGGGGAGGCAGATGGGGGGGACGAAGGCATTTGTGTGGGGGAGAAGAAAATCACAACGATTGTCTCGAACTTTGAACACTACACTGAGAGATACAGCGTGACCAAGAATTCCTGGTGACCAAGAATTTGTATGCACATAATGGATATTCAGTCTGTTTCAAAACTAGGCTGTGTGCAGGTTTTACAAAAACCTGCTTTTCACCAAGAGAAGAGAAGCCTGCTTGTCTCGTCCACTGAGATGTGTCCCCCTCTGTTCCCACCTGTCCTGTCCCGTCCTCCCCCTACACACGCATTCTTCTGGCTTTTGTTTGCCTCTGATTAGACTGTGACAGAAGCAACCTCCAATCTAAGAGCCTGGTTCTCATGTACATTGAGGCCCCCTCATGGTACTCTGGCCATGTAAAGAGGCCTATGGGTAAATGAGAATCAGCCCCTCAGTCTTTATAGTAAGGTACCTGACTTGAGTTGATACAGCGCTGTCATGTCTCAATAGCCAGAGATTTACAGTGTTACATTCCCTTCCTCCCCCTCTCCCCCCCCCGCCCCATGAAAGTTAATGGAGCTGTGCTGACTGACATCGGCTGAGAATCTGGGCCATATTGTCTGCTGCTGACTCACCGCTTGCTGCAGCAGTGAGAGTGGGAGAATGTGTAATTTGAAAATATACTGACATCTAATATTTCCTCCAAAAAAAGTCTTCTATTAAAATGTGGACTGAATAGGGATGAGGCAGAAGAACCTGGCTGCCTCACCAATCTGTAACTGATGGCTTTCACGCAGGTAACCTGCTGCAAAAGCTGGGTACCCTAAGACACTGGTGGGGGGGAGCGATTTTTTTTAGTCTTGAGTATCATCGATTTAATTGCCTGTTTCTTTTCTTTTAAGCTTTGACAGAACACCCCCCGCCACTTGTTTTACAGAGAGGTGGTTTTTCTCTACCGAAAAAAGCAGCTTTGTCCAGAGACTCTGCTTTTGTTGGGTCACTTGTAATAGCACCCGCAACGTCTCAGAGCAGCTCTGTACCAACAGCTGTTGTGCTGTACTCCCAAACCGCTGCAAACACCTGAGCCTTGGTCATTGTCGTGTGCCTTAATTTCGGCCCCACGCTCACTTGGTGAAAAGCAGAAAAGATGTATTACTGTGGCTTCCAAACTGCAGTCATGCTGCTCTGTGATTGAAGCTTTGCTCCCCCTGCGTGGCGTGGTCAGTCGTGCTCATCCCCTGTTGGAGCAGACATTGCACGCTTTTCCCGTGCGTTGCCCCTGGAAACATTGCAGTGGGAGTTCAGCACCTTGGAGCATCTGGGCTACTGTGCCTGTCTGAGTGCACGGCCCCTCACTGCAGGTTCGGTGGCAATAACACAACTTAGTCCTGAGTCAGCAAAGTGAGATTTTTTTTTTTATTTCCTGCTATGGTCAATTTGAGTCTAAGATAAGAAAAAGGAAGCCCCAGTATTGATTCTTCTCTTGTCAGCTCAGATCAGTTGTGAACATTTTCCTCTGAGGGGAAACCTAATAAATGTTTTGTGTACAATGGGCAGCTGCTTTTGACACCGTAGAGACTAACAAATTTATTTGAGCATAAGCTTTCGTGGGCTACAGCTCACTTCATCGGATGCATAGAATGGAACATATAGTAAGAAGATATATATACATACAGAGAACATGAAAAGGTGGAAGTTGCCATACCAACTTTAAGAGGTTAATTAATTAAGATGAGCTCACACCTTCTTGTCAACTGTCTGAAATGGGCCATCTTTATTATCACTACAAAAGTACAAAAAAAATTTCTCCTGCTGATAATAGCCCCTCTTAATTAATTAGCCTCTTACAGTTAGTATGGGTACTTCCACCTTTTCATGTTCTCTGTATGTATAAATATCTTCTTACTACATGTTCCATTCTATGCATCCGATGAAGTGGGCTGTAGCTCACAAAAGCTTATGCTCAAATAAATCTGTTAGTCTCTAAGGTGCCACACGTACTCCTGTTCTTTTTGCGGGTACAGACTAACACGGCTGCTACTCTGAAACCTGCTTTTGACAGTGATCAGTCAGTCAAAGCTGCTTTTCCTAAAGGGACCCTCAGTTGGAGAACCACTGGCTTAGAGAAAAATGGGAGATAGGGCACTTTGTCCTTCTCTGGGCACTCACAGAATAATAGGAACAAGGAACTGGCAGCAAAGACTGTCAAAATGTAAATTAGAAAGCTTACAAAAATCAAGACAGGGTTCCCTGTTTGGTTGTGATGGTAACACATTCGCAAGGGCAGCATCCTAGTAGAAAAGCTGGTAATAAAGAGAGAGAGAGAGAGAATGCTATTCCCAGTGGTGAGTGACTGTTTGCAACCACCTAGGGAATAATGCGGGGGAAAAAGGCAGCAGGTGATCCACTTTCAGCAAAAGTCAAAGGAATTTATACCAATTAAAAACGGAGGAATAGACCTGTTCTCATGGTGAAAAATGGCAATAGTCCAAGATCAGAAAGGACACAAGACATGAGGTAATTCTGCAATCTTGGGAGCTGTGGAGATGAAACTGAATGTACCATGCACCTGTGAAGCAGTGTCAGATAGCTTCAGCGCATGGTTCGGAAAGATTGATGACAGGACGTGGCCGAATGGGAATACACCAGTGATGTGGAAGTGCAGGAAAAGGCCTGATGCAATGTCCATTGAAGCCAGTGGAAAGACTCCCGTTGACTTCAATGAGCATTGGATCAGGTCCTAAGGTAGGAGAGAGGACTGCAAGGAAATGTGTGGGTGGGAAGAAGGCAGTGAGTATCACGGTAAAGAGGAGATTGTCGCCAAATGTGGAAAAGAAAACAAGAACAGAAACTTGAGCTGGAGACTGGCTATTTAGGGTCCCATACAACAATGGACTGACAATAAAGCCCAACATCCAGCACTATGCCATGTGTTAGACAACTCTTTCTCTTCCCATAACCCTTCACTGCCACAAGCTCATACAGAGGCTGTAAAGGGAAAACCATGAATGTTTATGGCTCACAAAGGGAAGTAAATGTTTCAAAGAAACACCAAAAAGTGAAAATAGGTTAGAGGGGAGGTTGCAGGTCAGAGGAAGGGAGAACATGGAAGATCTGACTTGAGTTATGTGCAGCCACGTAGCATTATGCTGGACACATTGTAACAATACACTGTGGTTACTGACCTGCTTAAGTTTAGAATTTATATATATCCTTGGATTTTGGTATACTAAAAAGAATGATTATCCATATGCTCTAAATGTTTGGGTCTCTATTGCGACGCGACACAAAGTACAAAAATAATAATAAGTTGTTTGTTTACCAACTAATTGTCCTGACAGAAAGGCTCCACTGCTTTTTACTTCGTTCGTAGTTTATTGTCTTTAAACCACATTCACCATTGCAGGGTTATAAGGCCCGAATCCGAAACACAACATATGCGTTGTGTCCCAGATGTCTTCTAAGAAAGCATTCTGCAGCCAAAGAAAGCAAGACAGCATATTGAATACACACAGGGACCTGATATTACTGAAAACATCTGCACAGCCAGTCCAACAAAATGTGAACATGCTATTTGTAAAGTGGTTCTTTTTAACCAAACTGTAGTGTTTTTAAATACTTCTCTGTGATAAGATCTTTCACCTCCCTGACTTTTTTAAATGGTTCCATTTCTTGTTGGTTTTCTCATTTTGCAGATAAACCTTATTTTAGGGGAAGAAAAAGGGACTAGGGTGTTCATGGTCTGTTCTCTTTATTGGTTGCATCAACTCGATGAAATGTAAATTACATTTGGTTTCTGCCTGGAAACAGCACAAAATCTGAACAGCAACTACGTCTAGGTTTGGTCTTAGTATTAGACAGCTCTTGAGCCATTCCTCTTTCTGTTAACACTGCATGTGTGTTTAGTGCAGTAAGAAAAATCCCATAATTATCTTTTGTACTATCTTACACTGGCTAAACTATTATTCAACTATATGCCTAAACTCATATGTTACTGTAGAACTGTAAAACATGTAAGTAGAACTATGACTATAACCATGTGTACTTTCTCTCCCAACTCCAAGGTTGCCAAAATTGGAAATATAATGGTAAATTACAATATAGAGATATTAATTATTTAAATTTATTTACTTTATATGTGTCACCCACTGTATTATTGCGGTGACCCTAGGATCATAGGCCATAGCTCCAATTAAAAGCTTGGCAGTCAATAAGAGAGAGTGCTGAGGTTTCTGCCTAAATTTTCAAAAGTGGCTTGTGATTTTTGGTGCCCAACTTGAGATGCCTCTAAGGGCCCTGATTTTCAGAGTACGTGTGCTCAGTGCTGTTTGAAATTCAGGCCCCTTCAACCTTCGCAGGCTGGGTGGTCATTGAGAAAAACAGTTTTGCAAATGTAAGCACCTGTTTCTAAATATTCTATTGTAAAGATAGCAGCCATCTAAAGGATAAAGGTGTGCCCCAATAACTATAGGAACACCTGACATAGCGGTGGAGTGAGGTGGATGCTAACCTGGCTAAAGGGAGGCCACACACTTGTCCTATCCTTCCCCTTGTGCTGCCTTCACCTTTCATCTATCTAGACCAGCACAGGGACTAGCTGCCTCGGGGGGGAGTTTACTAACATCCTTCTTAGACACTACAGCATTCAAGTAAAATAAACTTTATTTAAACACTTGATTAGAGATTAGGTGCAAAATTATTTTTTCCTGCCAAGATCTAAGCTCAGAGCTCTCTATTTCCTCTGCAGTGGTGGATGACATCATTAACACTTGCTGACACTATATTAAGTGTTAGAGAAGCCATCCAGTGTTGCAGCAGCAACACAATACACTGACTACAAGTCCTGGGATGTGAATAAAGATGGAAATGATTTTTTTAACTATTTAATTTTCAAAATGAACTATAGGTAGAGCCGGTAACAATTTTTGTAGTTAAGGTTGTGTAACATTTTCCATTATAAGCCCCGCTTTCAGCTGCTTATAACTTATATAAACTGTAGCCATTCAGGCTGAAATTTTCCATGCCAGGTATCTACCCCAGGCTAAATTTGTCTAGAAAGTTTCAGACAAAAAGTTTAGCCATTTCCAAGAACAAGGTTAGGAGAAAATAGGTAGTTTTGCTAATGTTAAAAGAGAGAGAGAGTGTATCTGTATACACTTACATATCTATTTTGATTCATCTTTAGAATATAGTGTGTTTTGGTTAATGGAAATTGTGCATCTGCAATATAACTGGAAGTTATATTGTTTGTACATGTAGTGTGCAGCCTAAAGCCTAATCTAGTTGTCCTTGCTAGATAGTGTATGTGGGTGGTTAATATTAATATACATTATATTTTCATATTCATATTAAAAAACTGGCCCTTTAATTCTAATGTGAATGTGAACGTCTTACCTCTGGTCTTTCTATTGCCTTTTTTAGTTTGTTTTTTAAACTTTTAGTAGACTGAGGCAATCCGGCATGTAGCCCAGTGTTGGAGCCTTCTGTATGACATCATTGGCCTCAGACAGTGGTCCTGAGGACCTGTTCTGTGTAGCTATTTACTAGCCAGTTGGATTCCTGCCAGCTGCCTAATGGTCATGAGTGAGTCAGTTTCATTCAGCCTCTTAGCAAGGTCAGTTTGTCCAACAGCAGAACAATTTGCTTTCATGCGGGTGGCACTGCCGTGACAAGCATATTCCAAAAGCCTTTGCACCCATAGGTCACAAGTGAGTTTCAAGGCTTTGGGGGACAGTATCTGATTGTCGGGGGGGGGGGGGGGCAGAAGCAGAAGGAATGTGTTAGTGACTGCCTACTAGGAAAATTAGACATTACGCTCACTTACAGGACTGCTGTCCTCTCCACATGGTTCAAACAATACAGCCAGTAGCAATAGATAATAGGAATGTTTGAGGAAAACATTGGAGGCACATCTGGCTTTTGATTCAATGCTAATGGTATTTGATGGGGAAAATACAAGAGGGGTGGGTGTGCACTGACTCCTGGAGTGAGTCACAGCTGTACAGTCAGCTGGGAGATGAGTTCCTTATCGTTTGGATGAATAACCAACTCAGATTGTGTCTGGGTACCATGTTGCCCTGAAGCATTGTGTTTTTATGAATGATCTGTTTTACATTTAGATGAAAGATACATGTTGGCTGACTCACTTAGGGGTTTAAATTGCAAAAGGATGGGCAATTAAAAATTAACAGTAGCACCAAAAAGCAATCAGGAACAACAGCCAACATGAGCACAGATCCTTCCAGCTGCGTTGAGGAGATGCAATGCAGGCCGTGTTCCTGTTTTCCCCTTTGCTTTGCTCTGGGAGGATGTGGGAAATGCTAAATAGTTTATGCTGCTTCTCTTCCCACAGATGCCACTGCATTCCTTGGCCATCCTCAATGACACTCCAGCAGACACAGATCACTTTGGCTTTGTTGGAGACTTTCTTCCAGCTGCTACTCCTCAAACTTATTTAGGCTGGTCTATGCTCGTCTTCTAAACGAAGAGTCTCCCACACTGTTGAATTTTGACCCATATCTGCACCTCCTCTGTCCCCCTCTTTATCAACTCATGTGCAGGTTTTTTTCTAATAACAGACACTCAGTACCAGGCTCAATAATAGTTTGTGTTACAATTAATATTCCAGGATTTCATCCTGGCCAGTATTTTAATGAGTGTACCGTGGTTTTGGCATTAGCTGCTATTTCTCGATTTAATCTTTGCGTTGCTTTGGTTTTGTGCTGTTGTTTCTGTAGCTGCAGAATTAGGATATAACTTGCTCTGCTGAGACTAAAGGGCTAGACTTTACATTTGACCTCAGTTAGGACTTGTTCCTTTAGTTAATTGCATCCTGGCTGCTATTTTTTAAAGCCTGTAACTTAAAAGACAAAACAACGTAACACAGGCATCCTCTCCTGGCATCAGCGTAAGGAAAAAGATGCTGTCCTCTGCTTATATCTCTTTTGCTACTCAAAATCTAGGCAGCCCAAATGTTCAAGGCCTGCCTCATGCACTTAAACCCAGTGCCCTGGTGGACTGGCAACATTCCAAGACCTGCATCCCCAGGCTGCTGCACTGGGAGCTAAGGGTCCTGCAACAAGAGCTTGGTAGCTCCTGTGGACCCATCCTCCATCATCATGATAGTTGGGTTGATGCCTAATCCATAGGAAAGCATGTCTCCCAACCTCTGTGGGGCTGGGAGACCACAGTAATCCTAACCCACCAAGGGGAGGCTTGCCCCTGCTCTCTGCACAAGGCGCCTAAAGTTGCCACCCTTTGAAAGCCATAAATCAGTTTAAATCACAATGTCCATATCTGTACGTCATAAATTCTGAGGCTGCACAACTCACCTCACGCAGTGGCTTCCAAACCCAGACAACCCCAGGCAAACCACACAAACTGCACCAGCCCCACAATTATCTGAGGCCAGATAACCCACAAGCAAAAGAAAATATTTGAACTTGACATTGTGCCATGTAACCATTAACTTATAAGAAAGAGGAGTGTGGGATCTTTTGCAGACAGAAGTGACAGACGCCTATTGATTTGCTAATGATGGAATACGCCACTAGGAGCAGGAATCAGGAGTTTAACAAGGGGGGGGGGCCCAGGGTTCATTGTCTGCTGCCTGGAGCTGGTCTCACACTCCCAGAACATCCTGGCCCCCTCGTGGGGATGGTACTCTTTTGCCTGACCGCCTCCTTGGGTAAGAGCCCAGGCTGGGTGTGGGACAGGCAGACCATGGGACTTAGTAGGGGGGGATGGGGGAGAGCTTGGACCTGGATACAGAGTAATATGTGGGGAATAGTGTGAGCCCAGGTATGGGGCACCAGGAGGGGAATGTGTGTGGAACTGTGTGCAGGGGGGAATGTGTAGATTTGGGTACCAAAGTAGTGTGGGAGAGCTCAGGACTGGGTATGAGGGAGTGGTGTGGGAGAGCTCAAGGCTGCATCCAGGGTTTGCTAGGAGGAATGTGTGGGGCAGGGTGCAGGGGAGGGAGAGCTCTGGACCCCCTCCTTATGGAAAATTCTGGCAGCACCCCTGGCAGTCATCACAGGCTCCAGGTGGCAGAAGGAACTGCTTTGAGAACAAGAAGTGTGTGATCAGAAAGCCATTGAGAGTCCGAGACAGTAGTTATTGGCAGACGTGCCATCCCCTAAAGCCCACTTGAGATGTCTCCAATTGTCTGCGTTTGTTAACTGAAGGGGAGATTTTCAAAGGAAGAAATGGGAATTAAATGCCCAACTCCCCTTGCAAGTCAGTAGAACTAGGCACCTAAATGCCCTTTGTACCTGTAGAAATGACCCCTGGGCCATTTAGGGTTTTAATTTAGCTGGTGTTCTGCTGTAGTTGCATTTAATTTTCTGAAAAAGGGACAGTGTAGCAATAGCCCCTAGGATCAGTGTCAATTAATCTTTTGTATCCCTGATGCATTTCAGGTGACTAGGGGTAGGAAATATAGTTGGGTCCCTGAGCAGTACTCCCACGTGACACACCTCAACTATAAATGGGGTTTCATATGTAGTAAGGTCCTACGTAATTTGAGTAAAGGAGGCGGAGATAGGCCCATAGGTTGTAAACTTCTGGGGTCAAAGATCATGTTTCTCTTTGTGCCTGGTACAATGCTAAACACATTGTCAAATTACTGAATAACAATTAGTGATAAAAAATTATATTTTCTTTCTGATCAAAATATTATAGCTCCTCAGTCAAAAATCCCATTTTCTGCACCTTCCCCGTAACCTGAACCTTCCTGCAGAAGTTCCTTTTCAGTGGCATACATCTCCTGACTGCAGAGTCCTTGGGTATGGTGTTATAATGTTTTAATACATGAGAAATGTCTCAGTCCTTAAAGAGGTAGGCATTTCAGAAATGCCATCAATGCTAAACGTCAGTTTAAACACTGCACTCTTGCAACGGATTCTTTTTTCCCTCTGAGACGGCTTCAGACTCTGTGTGTGAGATGCATGCAGTATGCATGACCGCAGACAATGAAATTGAGGCTTTGCTCTTTCAGGAGCACACATTAGGAAGAGTCAGGAGTCTTCCATAGTTAAGGCTGTAACTAGCTTTCCATTATAAACTTGATTATAATCCTCCACCCCACTCAAACTAAATCAGTCTATGATTCATGTCTAGTCCTCTGCTGGAGAATAATTGGTTTAGAAAGTAAGTGGGTAATTGGATGGGGGAACTAGCCAAATATAAAAACCAGAAGATTTCACTTTTGTATAAGTCTCCCAATTATTATTTGGTTTGGGGTTTGGAGTTTGGTGTTTTTTGTTTTTTTTGTTTTTTTATTTATTTAGTATCCTACAGTTAACTTACAACCAACTTGAACTAGAAACTCTGAATGTGGCTTATTCTGTTGTCCTTCTCCAACACTGCAGCATCCCGAGGCACAATGTATAATCCAGATAAACTCCACAGGCTCCCTGGTCTGGGACTAAAGTAAGGTTGATAAACTGTGCAGGAAAAGAGAGACCCACTAGCTCTGTATAACCACAGGACCATGTAAAGTCTGAAGAATGAGAAAAGCCTAAGAGCCTCTGTGGTCCTACAGCATTTAGAAATTTATTATAAAACTGTCTAGTCTCAGCTATTCTCATTGGGCTTGTGGGTTTTATATGATCTGCAGGACCAGAAATAACTGCCCAGGCTAACCTAGGACAGGGAGCATGCAGAGCGCACAACCTTTCCCGGGCTAAAGAGGGCCACCCTCACAGTCAGATCCTGTAATATCCACTGGAGTGGGGCTGGAGTTGAATCTTCTGCCTGTCATTGTTTCTGAGCTCCACAAGAAACTACATGCTCTCCAGTATGAAGTATATAACTCCTCTTTGCCTAGGCAGAACTTTTAGCTGCTCCTCAGCTGTTTCTCAGTATTTCTAACTATACACACACAGTTGGGTTTTGCCCAGCTCTTGGGCAAGAGGTGGGGGGGGGGTGTATATGTGTTTAAGAAACCTCTCCTCCTACTTGTACCTCTGTCCCCATGTTCCCCGGGGTAGAAGGACTTTCCTGGTGGTTGCCACTACAATACTCACTGCCCCTCTGAATGAGGGGGATGGAGAGAATGTAGGACCACAAATATGGCAGTCGTTTTAAATGGTCAGGAAATTGTAAGCTTAGATTAAAAAGGAAACTTCTGAGAGTCAGAAAACTAGGAGGGTCGTTGGTAGGTGAAACAACCTAAACCTCTGAAAGTCTGGAAATTCTCAGATAAGGCTCCAATGCTGACCTTAACTTTACTCTCGACCAGCATCCCCTCTCTAACGTTCAACTATCACCCCAGACCTCCACTATCCTGAATCTTGCACACAGCACTCCCCAGGTGGTCCACATAGGACACTGCCTTTTCGAGCACCCTCCTATGATCTGGATAAACCACTCTGCACTGCTTTATCACACTCATCCTCCCAACATTGGTTAGAGACCATACACTGCAGACCTTAGCCAGAGACAAACTTCTTCCACATCCATGCTGAGCATACAGGCTGCAGACTCCAGCACCCTATGTGTGAAACGGGCCTGCGATATCCCCTGTGTCTAATCTAGAGCAGAAGGATGGCAGCAGGTGAGCTCAGTGACCATAAGATTATAATTCATAAACACAGCAGGCAAAAGAAAATCCTTTTGTGTTGTCACTAGTGGGGCTTTCCCACCAGTAAGTGGAAGATACTCATGGCAACATGTCCAAGTTAAGGTGGGCCTGGGAAACCAGTACTGGACATTCAGGTTTGTTGTAATTACATGAAACTAAGCCTACATTGTAGTCTCCTGACTTTGTGGTTTATTTTCATGTAATTACAACGCTTCAATAATGCTGTTTCACATTAGTAGAGACCTATTTACAAACTGAACAGCATCTTACTATTCTTTCTCTGGACATTTTACATTCTCCAGGATTTTTATTTGTGTGACAGGTAGTAAAAAGGGGCTGCCTCCAACTTCAGTATAATTTTAACTTGTTATAGGTGTAAGGAGGAGAACAAAGAAGGTGGCTCATCCCCTCTGACCTTTGTAAGCCTGCAGCCATACGCAGACATAAATCCTTACCCAGTCGCCACCTCTTGTACCTGAACAGCAGGCATTTCATGGTTTATCGCAGAAGACTTTCCATCCTTCCATGGGCTCAGTCTAGTGCCAGCGCCAGGAGCACAAGGATGATTGCCTTGCATGCCCCTGCAGAAGTGGGTTTCCTCTACATGCCTGCTTAAATAATTGTAAGGAATGTCAATAAATTCATACTAGGTTAAAGCGAGAACTCGGGGACTTCTTCAAAGGAAACATGATTGGCTGAGTATAGATCTAACTCCACTGCTCTGTGTCCAAAATCAGCTGCTAAAGTCATCTTCCTGAAAGTCCCTCCCCCTTAGCCACTGTGTGTTATTATTTATTTCTATTACAGTAGTGACTAAAAGTCACAGTCAGGGACCGGACCAGTCACAGAACAGGATGGTGCTGCCCCAAAGAGTTTGCCATCTAAATACTGAATTTTAAACTTCTCATCTTTGCCTTCAAGGCACTGCACAACTCTATCCCAACCTCACCACCGATCTCATTTCTTAGGGTGTCTCCATTCACATAGCCCTTCTTGCTGCCCAGTTTGCTGGTCTCCTTCCAAGGATAATGTAAGCTCCCTGGAGCATGGTGTCTCTTGTTTTGTGAAGCACCTAACACACTTTTGGCCCCGTATAAACAGTCACTGCCTTCTTTGTTTGCAAATGGAGATTTTGGGGAGGGCTGTTCTCATTAAGGGTTGTCAGACATACAGTCGTCAGAACAGCTGATGGGAGCATGCGGTAATAGTTAAGGCTCAGTGGGAGATAGTTTTGGTTTTTTTGCAGTAGTGCACATGATGTTCCAACCTCTCTCCAGACATTCAATAAAGGGTGGTGGTCCCTGTCGGAAGAGCTCAGACTCTAGAGAGGTCCTGAAGGTGTACTACTGAAGTCAATAGCAAAGCTTCCATTGATTGAAGGGGGTGCATTAGCCATGGGAAAACAGGGGGTGTAGAGGGGGTGTATGCTTGTGACACTCAGACCCACTTTGCTATCCCTTCAGACCCATCCAGGGCCTTTGATGAAGTCAGTGGATGAGGACAAGCTGGCTCAGGGTTAATTCAGACAAGATCAAAGAGGTGTTAGTGGGTCGGGGGGAAGTACTCAAAAGAGTGGACAAGGATGATAGCTGCCCCCTCATTCAGAGAGTGTGTCTGCCATGTGTGACTCATCAAATAGTAATAATAGCCAAACAGGCAGTTCTTCATCTACATCTGGCCGGCTGGTCTTCAGCTTCTCTGCAGATATTGCTACTGTCATTCATGCCTTTGTCATCTTGAGACTAGACTGCTGTGTGACGTCCTTTTCAGCGATCTTCTCCCATCCCCTCCCCATAGCACCCGCAGAAGTTGTTCACATAGGATATGTCTACACAGCAACCACGGGGTGCGGTTGCGGTTCGTGTAGACATATCTGAGCTGGCTATAATCTAGCTAGCTCGAGTACTGGAGCAGGGAAGCCACAGCAGGGCGAGCTTCAGCACAGGCTAACCATCTGAGCAATTACCCATAGTCACATGGGCTTTCCAGCCCACGCTGTCATAGCTTCATTACTCCAGTATCTAGCTGAATTCAAACTAGCTTGGGTATGTCTGAAGAAGCTGCAATCCCACCCATGATTCAGTGTAGGCATGCCCATAGGATAGTCATATTTGGGTAGTGTGTAATGTATTTTGAGCTGTCCTTTAATGCAGGCTGACAGCTGATAATAAGGAGGAAGAGCCAAAGTTGTGTGGCTGGCCACTCTCCGTGAGTACCCATGCACCATACTTTGAGATCCAACGCTTTAGAAAATGTAGCTGTGTGCATCCCTCTTCCTCTTAGTACCCATTTTTAGTGCCCTCTATAGCTGTCACTCAGTCCATGGAACCCACTCATCTCATCTCCTACTCCCCTGCATGTCAGCCACCAATCTTATAGTGAAGAACCTCTGGTTAGAATTCCCTCAGAATGTGTGCCAATGCCATTCCTGAATCCCCCTGATGGTAATGATTGAGTGATGCAAGCCACTTCTGCCTTCCCCTCCTACAAGGGCTGAATGTACAGCCTCCAACTCAGCTAATCTTACAGAATTTTTGTTCATGTGATCTGTCTCGCAGGGCTTGTCTCCACTTACCAGGAGATAAACGTGTGGCGATCGATCCACTGGGGGTTCACTAGACCCACTAAATCGACTGCCAATCACTTTCCCATCAAATCCAGTACTCCACCGGAACAAGAAGCATAAAGACCCAGCACCGTGTAGACACTGCAGTAAGTCGACCTAAGGTATGTCAATTCTAGCTACATTATTCACGTAGCTGGAGTTGCGTAACTTATGTCAACTTAGCCCTGTAGTGTAGACCTGCCCTCAGAGAAAAAAAAATGATTGGATTGGCCAAGAATAATTTACAAGTTGCCCACTTTTTATCTTCATACACTCACTTCTGACCTGTAATCTCCCAGACAACAGAGATAGAAGCCCCACTATTATCAAGTACAGGGACGTCCCTTGCTAAGTAACACAGGCTACTGCTCTGATAAATAGTTTGCAATATTTTCCCATTAGGTTACTTGGCATAGCATCTGCATACTGCCTTTGTTCGGTGATTCACCAAAGGCAATCTCTTTAGTGCTGAAAATGGTTCCTTTGTGTGCAAGGCAATCTGTTCAGCACTGGTGCAGTAAAGACAACAGTAATTGTAAACAATGAAGCACATCAGAAAAGCACTTTTTTCCCCTTCCAAGTGTAATTGCATTTTTTGTCTGGAGTTCAAAAAAGAGCTATAACACAGGAGAGACAGTAAGAATTGAGATCACTGAAAACAGTGTTTGTAATTAATTTGGGACCAAAGTTCAGTGCAGAAAAATGCCAGTGTGTGTGTGTGAGTGTGTGTATACACACAATGTTAATATGGCAGGCATCCATCTTGAAAGATGATGATATAAGCATCAAAACCGTTCTGTTACTGTGTGTCATGCTGTAGCAGTGTGAGTGGCTAAAAAGTCCAGTCATAGAGCGACAGTCTTTGCCATAGATAATGCAGGCATGAGGTGTGGGGACAGAGGATGAAGCTGACCCACTGTTAGCGCTTGAGGCCTGCTGTGTTTTCTTCTTCTCTCGCTTCGCTTTCCCATCTCACTCATCCCCCTCCCCTCAGCCTCTTTGGTGTAACACATCTCTCCACTGTGAGCTGTAGCTAAATGCATCTTCCTCGCTTGCGGTGTCAACATTGAATCATAGAAGATTAGGGTTGGAAGAGACCTCAGGAGGTCATCTAGTCCAACCCCCTGCTCAAAGCAGGACCAACACCAACTAAATTGAAAGTATTCTAGTCCCGCTTGCAAACATCTTTGGACCTGAGCCTTGGTCAATCCAGTGGCCTTTAATTCTCCATACAGGAGATCCTTTGTATGTATTTTAGGTTGAGAGATGCAGTAAAATGCAAGTGTTTTCAATATGGCTGGTCTCAGCAGAGGAATGATTAGTGTTTCTTCTCTTAACTTACAGTTCCTGGTGCAGCGAGGAGATGGTTGGGATGTTGGTTGTGATTAAGGGATGCTTTGCTATCTTTTTATTTCTTGTTCTTTAGGCTCATAGGGTCTGGGAACATAACTGAGACATCTAACTCAGCCTGCGTTGGGACGGGGGTATGCCTCCAGTTTTTCTTCAGTGATCTCACTGGCCGATTTAAAGCCTTGATCCTGTAAGCAACTCTCCGCAGCTGCCCAGTCAATGGGGCTCTGTTCACATACTGGAACCAGCTCACCCAGAGTTGCTCGCAGGATTGGGGCCTAGGAGAGGTGACATTCCTTGGCCAAAGAATGTTTATGTCAAGTAAACATTAAGACACTACAGTACACTGAAAGGCACAGAGCTTGATAGGCTTTTTAAAGGGGAATGTATGGATTCAATTTGTCCTCTGCTAAAGGGAGAACAGGAATTTCATACAGGAATACATTTGAAAAAAGAAGAGTCGCAAAAAAGTCAATTTGCCTTTCTTGTAGTTTATCTGTAGCATCCTGGCGGTCATTAAATATGATTAAGGATCTGAAGAAGAGCTTTCTTCATCACACCTTCTCCACTTACACTTGTTTGTGTCATTTTTATTTTGACTGCTTAGTAACACCCGTCTCTGAGAAATCCATGCAGATCTTTTGTTCGATCGTGCAGCGAAGTCAAGCAATACCTGTTTATGCTATCGTAGACTGTTGCCATTGTCACAGAAAAACACAGTTCTCACTCTCAGGTTGGGTGCAGCAAGTCAGATACACTTTATTATCTCAAGCAATTTCACAGAGGGAGAGAGTGCACTAGGACACAGGGTTTCCCGCACCTAGGCGGGTCTCTCTGAAGATAAACAATTAGCTCAAGCATTTATACCTTTATTTGCAGACAATAATAAGCAACAGCTGCATATTGTTTATACATATTCCTTCATGATATCTTATTTTCCTCACCAATTTCTCTTACAGTCTACATTCTATTCTTATCTCATACAAGGTCACAACAGCCTCTTTCACAGTTCTTTTCCACTCATTTTGCACTATCCCTGCTTCTACAAATCTCACATTATTAAAGTTATTATTCTACAAATCTCACGTTATTAAAGAGTTAGCCTGACTCCTGCTCATTTCAGAAGTCTGCATCCAAATTCCCTTTATCTACTTCCATAGCATGGAAGTAAGTGGGATGTCAGAAGTTCAGCATTAGAACTTCACTGGGGGTCAGTTCAGCTGAGTGGATGGGAACTGCGTGAGAGAGAATGCTGCTTGGAAATGCAGTGATATTTAACCACTGCTGCACGCTGAACAGAAGTTTTCAGAGTCATCCCATCTCCTCCTTGGGTGGTGACAGCTAGTTTAGAACCCATCATTGTACATGTATATTGGGATTATGCTTTCCAATGTGCATTACTTTCCACTGATCAGTGTTGAATTTCATATGCCATTTTGTTGCTCAGTCACCCAGGTTTGTGAGATCTCTCTGTACCAAGGTACTCGTAGGCCCCTGAGTGATGTGGCTGCGCATGAATGGAACTGCCATGCCGTTGCTACTCTGCCTTTAATTAAGTAGTCATTAAAAATGAAACTGTTTCACTTCCTCCTGTTCAATAGGTGACAGTGATTGAAGGGCCCTGTATGCCCATGATGGTAGAGAAATTGAATCATTAAATTAGAGCAGTTGTAAGACCCCAGATTCTGATTAGCTAAACAGCTTGCTTTGGTTAGTGATTAATGTGGTTGCAAGAGTCAAATCTGTTTGCCTAGAAGATAAAGAAGACAACTTCTTATGAAATACAGTCTTTGGCACACATCCAGGTATTGGAACAGTGAGCAAAGTAGTTGTTAGATGTAACACAATATTGCGATTTTAAGTCCTATTTTGGAATGACTGCTACAAAAGGTGTGAAGGGAAACCTCTGATTTCTGTTTAACCAACAGTCAGGAACATGTCCATGTTGTGGTTCACATTTTTGTAAACTCATTCCCGCCGCCTCTCATAATATTCTGGAAGCTGGTTTGTTTTTTTGGGGAGGGGGGATTGCACCCTGCCCTGTACCACTTCTTCCAATTCCCCCAATTTTTTTTGTATTACAAGGTTTGGGTTTATTTTTTCCCTGTTAGAACTCAGTTGAGGCATTCCGGAAGCCTGAGATTATGCTGGCGTTGGCCAGCAGTAACCTGCCTGCTTGACTTTCAGTCTGCATGGTGGGAGGTTGCAACAGAAGAAAATAATTTCAACTTCCCCTTTTCTCTGTGGGATAAGAGGGCCAGTACCACCTGAAAAGTAGGCATCTGGAAAAGGCAACAGGGGGACTGGTAATTCAGCCTTTCCCTGGTGGGTTCATGTAAAGATCTGCTCTTAATTTAACGATGCTTTGCCCCATCAAAAAATCCTGCCAAAAATGTAATGCTGTCTTCTCTTGGAATAAATTCCCCTGGAGCACAAGGGGGAAGACTGGCATCTAAAGGTGTATTTCACACCTGTCGGTGCCAGCTCTAATGAATCTGGCCCTGAGGATCGCAGGTATCTAATAGAACAATGAATAAATGATTTAAACAAATGAAACAAATTATTGGGTTAAGGCGTCCGTAACAAGCATGTTTTCAAACAGGCCCAGAATAATAAGCAGCCCAGATTCTGTTCCAAGCTGAGATGAAAGCGGAGAAATCTATCCTTTGCACTCAGTTTTTCCCTGCATTCAAAAGTTGAAACTTCACAGGTGCTTTAAAATGAACCACTCTCAACCATTAAGCAACACTTGATCCCCATGTTAAAAGCATTTGAATTGTTGGCACCCGTTATGCTTAAAATATAGGCCTGTGCCTTCTGCTGCAGTTCTGAGTTGGAGATCTGTCTAGTGCTGAAAACGGGAGAGGAGTTAAAATAGCAAAAGGATTTATATTAAGACACTCCCCCACAAAAAATACAACTAATAAATGGAAGTACTGTTTCACACAATGCACAATTAGCTGATAGAACTCCCTGCCAAAGGATATTATGGAAGCCAATAGTTTAGGAGAATTCAATAAAGGATTAGATATTACATGGACAGCAACAATATCCAGAGGAGTTATAATAGTTAGGACTTAAAAATAAATGAGAGGTTTTGGAAGAAATATAAACCCTCAAGCTTCAGGGCATAAGTCAAACTCTAGCAAGAAAATTTCTCTGGGGGCAGTTTATTCCATCACTGAGCTTTAACAGAGTTTCCTGCACCTTCCTCTGAAGCATCTGCTGTTGGCCCACTGCAAAAGACAGGATACAGGTCTAGATGGATCTTGGGTCTGATCCAGTCTGTCAGTTCCTGTATTCCTAAGTAAATGTGGATTCAGAAGTAAAACAATCAAACACCTTGGTGAAAAATCAAGTTTTGGTGTATCTGAAATTATTAGCAACAATATTAGAGTTAGGCTATCCCCTCTTACAGAGAAATTCCCTCAGGGCTCATTTCTGCCCTCAAATGTTCACACAATTCTGGTGACTTGAGTGGGATCTATCAACATGCATCTGAAGGCTGAACAAGGCAGTATTAAGAACCGTTATAACTTTCTGTTCGCTGGGCCAAAACCATTCTTTCCATGTGCAATATGGAAGAGAAGGGCCAAAATAGCCTGCAGTTTTCCATGCAAGGTGTTTCCATGGGATCATCCTTCCCAGGATAAGAGCAGTGGCAATTGTGCATCCTGCCTACTAAGCAGACAGGAGTTACCCCCCCCCTCCCCCCGCCCCAGCCCTTCCCCCCCAAAAAAACCCTGTGGTCTGTTTCCGAAGACATCCACAAATGCCTAGGATATTTGTGTTGAAGTCATAGGATATTACTGAGGATAATAGGATATAGGTGCTGGAACTAGGGGTGCTGCATCACCTCCTGGCTTGAAGTGTTTTCCATTTTTTACAAAGTTTACAGTTTGGTGCAAGGGCTCTCAGCACCTCCACTATAAAAATTGGTCCAGCACCTTAGGTAGAGGTATTGTTTCTTTTACTTTACTCCCGCAGGGGAGGTAGGGTGTTCACAGCATGGATGGACAGTCAGTTAAGATCACAGTGATGGGATGATGGAGTTAAGGAGAGGGATGAAGAACTAGAAGAACACATGAAAATTCAGACATACCAGAAAGCCCAGAAGAGGCCGGACCAAGAAGGAGGGTAGATTTGAGTCATCAGTGTAGAGAGACCAAGGAAGTGGATGAGATTACGCAAGAGTAATCATTAATGACATAATCTGAAGAGCCTGACCTATTGTAGAATTAGGCCAAATGTGTAGAGGTTAAATGATTGTGAATTACAGAAATGATTGATTAGCAGGATGAATTGAAGAAAATGTAAGGATCAGCTGGTGACTGTGACTGAATGTAGCGGAAGGGAGAGTCGAGCTATCAGTATGCCTTTTTATTTTTCAAGCTCTGATATTTTTCCTGCCCAACCAAATCAGACATGCTATTCACTTACTTTCTAACGGTTATTCTATAGAGAAGACGTAACCATCGTTATAACCCCCAATATTCAAAGCAATATGCTCTGGCTGCCTGAAATACCACTCAAACGCCCTGACAATGAAAAGCTCTCCAACCTTTCATTCAAGGCTCAGCTCAGCAAGCAGCTTTTGAAACATGCCCAGCACTTTCAGTCTGAGCCCGAGCCTCCAAAGAGCTCAGTGCCTATTTAGGTGCTGAAGTAACTGATGGGGTTTTCAAAAGAACTCAGCATGTTGGGTGCTGGGCTCTTTTGAAGATCTGGCCCTAAGCACCGCACTGGGAGCGAACACTTTATAAACAATGGCTCTTATTTAGGTACATAAATGGGAGCTGAGCTCTTTTGAAAACCCGCACCCAGGTGCGGATGTTGAATACTTAAACATCTGACCCAGAGATCTTTAGAAAATCTACCTGTTTGTTTTGTAAACGCCTTTTATATATTCTTCCCACCCCCCGAATTTGAACCAATCTTCTCGGCCTGCTATTCCCATTTTCTCAGCCTATCGTACTATCTGCAGTTGCTACTGAATGGCAACACAATCGGCTGACAAACTCAGAGAGAGGATGATGTGGATACCGGAAACTTTTCACCCTGAAATGAGGCATGACGTTGAAAATAAATCAGAAAAATCAATAAGGAAAACGGAGAGTCTATTCTTCATTTAATGTCTGGTGAGAATCAACAACATGGGATTGATTACTGGGAAATTGTCATGCCAGTTAGGAAGTTCACTAAAGCATGTACAATATGTCTTTGTCCAGTCGCCCCTCTTACACCAGATACGTGTCAATAAGAAAATGATAGGGGATAGAGCTGCCAATATTTATATTTTGGAACAGCTGTAGGATTAAAGACTCCTGATACTAAATATTCGTAATACTTGAAGGTGGGGCTGAAAGTGGAGTTCCTTTGCTGCCCCTCCCTCCCACCCCTGACACCCTTAAAAAAAAGATACCCTCATCTATGTTATGTCTTTCAAGGGTGACTAGATGGCTTTCATCTTTGGTTTTCTCCTGTTTCCTTCTTGAAATGTTTGGATCAAAAGCATTTCTTATTTCCTTGTTGAAAGTTAAACTTTGGTTAAAACTGGGTCAGTCAAAGTTTCACTGTCTCCTGGGCGAATATATCTGCACACATTTGTAAGAATACAGACAGTGGAGTGGAATTGCTTCTCATGCTTCATATTAACCAACTGGAGAGTAATAAACAGTGCAAAAAATAACAGGGGAGCAATAGAATAGGGGCTTGACAAAAGGAAATAGATCACAAGGTTTTTGATGGTTTCATTTCTTTTTATGTGATTTGTTGGGCTTGATACAGGGAACGGCCTCATTATCTCAATGGTTTATATTTTAGATAGTGCCAGAGTCTAGCTCCCCATACACAGAAGCATAAGATAGGGCAATTGCCACTAATGTGCTACGTGACCTTAGGCGAGCCACTTCCTATCTCGGTTTCCCGTCTCACCCTTTGTCTGTCTATCTATTTTGATCATAAGCTCTTTGGGGTAGGCACAGTCTCTGACTATGTGTTGTACAGTGGGTTCCTGATCTGAATTGGAGCCTATCGATACTACCATAATACAAGTAAAGAAGAGTCCAGAGAGCCCTTCCCTTCTCTTCCCCCCCATCCCCACCTCCAACACACACCAGCAGGCAGGCAGCATCTCAGGGAGCAGGAAGCCATAGGGATTGCCAGCTGGAAAAGCCAAAGAAGACATGGCACATCGACAGGCAGACTAAGGCCAGTGTGGCAATTGCCACTGTAGTGTGCGCTACTCCTAGTGATCTTGGAGATTTGAATTGTTTCTATGTCTCCATCACATGCAGTATGGCTCCAGGAGCTGCCAACGGTATGGTGATCTTCTGCGCCCCCTACAGTATAGATGTGACTTTTTAAAAAAACATCATTTGTCCATGATGTTATGTTAAACTCAAGAATTGTCACCAGGAAAGCAAAAATAGTTGTTTTTTCTCACTAGAGGGTGTGGTTCTTTAGTCACATTGAGAAAGCTCAAGAAAAGGACCTGCGTATCATTGTAGACAACTCAATGAAGATCTCTGCTCAATGCGCAGCTGTGGTCAAAAATGCAAACTAGAGGTTAAGATGCATAAAGAATGGGGATGGTGAATAATATGGAAAATATTGCAGTTCATTTATATAAATGACTGGTGAGATGTCCTCTGGAATGCTGCACTCAGTACTGGTCACCTCATCTCAAAAAAGATATTGTAGGACTGGAAGGAATTCAGGGACAAATGACAAAAATGATCAAGGGCTGGAAAAACTCTCATATGAAGAGAGATTGAAAAGATTGGAATTGTTACCTTAGAAAGGATACAAATACAAGTGGACATGATAAAAGTATATAAAATAATGAATATTCTAAACAGGTAGGTCAGGAGCCTCTGCCTCTTAACACAAGAACAAGGGGTCATTGAATAAATTAAAAGGTGGGAAATTCAAAGCCAATGCAAAGAAATTCTCTTTCCAACCACACATAATTAGACTGTGAGACTCCTTGCCACAGGAAGTTATTGAGGCCAAGAATTTAACAAGATTCAAAAAGAGATTGGACATTTATATGGATGACAAGAACATACAGAGTTATCATAACTAATGACAACAGAAATATTGGAAGGGATATTAAACTTCATGCTTCAGGGCTTAAGCCGATATCTGACTGTGAGATCAAGATGAGACCTAATGTATGAGGAAGATTATCCCACATCTCCCTACGGTAGGGTTTTTACACCTTCCTCTGTAGCAGCTGATGCTGACCACTGTCAGAGACAGGATGTTGGGCGAGATGGTCCTTTGGTCTGATCCAGGATGGCGATTCCTGCCTTCCTAGAAATGTTCTGCAAGATCAAACTACACTTGAAGATGGATCTGATTAAGTAAAATTATTACAGACTTTTCATAAACAGGACGTAAGGGCAGCCATTGGTCTTCATGAGGCAGAGAAATTAGGAGAATGGGGAACTGGCTCCGTTAGACAGTATTCACGTGTAATACATTAGATCAAAAGAACTTCCATGCAAAAGAATTGTTACAAGTGTGTTAAGTTTGCAGAGTGATGCACTGAAAAGTCCTGAATTTTTTCCACTGGAGCTACTTGGCGAATAACGGCACTACACATCGTGACTAAGGGTGGCAGTACCTGGACAGATAATATCAGCATACAAATACCTGGCCAAAATAGAGACATAGCTAGAAAGCAAACTGCACTGGCTCAATCCAGGGAAAGCAGAGATGATAATGGTTGGCAGAAGAAAATACATAAAACTGAGGATCTACTGACTGCATCTTGCCCCTGAGTTATCAAGGTGGTGTGCAGCCTGGGTGTCTTAGAGCAACAAGGGGCAAAATTGTCTTTTTCCACCTACAGCCGTCCAGGACTCTGCATCCTTTCCTGGCAGATGAAGATATGCCACGATGGTGCAGGCTTCTGCCACCTTCAGGCTAGACTATTACAATGTGCTATTGTACTGGGGAATGGCCATAACGACCATCTTAAACTTACAGTTGGTGCAACATTTAGCGACTGACCTACAAAGCAGGACAAACAAAGAGGAGCAAGTTCTAGTAGGGCTGGTGATCAGACAAACTATCCCGTCACTTGTAAACTGAACCAAGATGAGATGGGAGTCGCTGAGACCCTCGATGGACTGCCACAAAGCCAATTTTTACAGAATCACATTTCAGAGCAGAACCACATTTCCAAGAGACAAATCCCAAAGTCACTTAAAATGTGATTCTGCTCTGCAAAGTGGCAGTCTTACTCAGATGTGTCTTCCTATGTGTTTTCAGCCACTTCAGCTCACTCTGCTGATTAACATAAGGCTTTGTTGCTTTTACCCTTGTTAATGCTAAGGAGCCAACCCAGCTATGGAAGAGTGAGCTGGATTTTGGCTGATGCATGAACAAAATTGTAAACTAAAACCAGACTGCAGGATTTTAATTAATGGTGATGAACCTACCTTGACTTTCAGCCTAGACCTACGCTATAACGTTTTGTTGGTACAGCTGTGTCGGTCAGGAGCTTAAGAAAACCACAACCCCTAGTGACGTAGCTATGCCAGGAAAACCCGCATTATAGATGCAGCTACGCCAACAGAAGAGTGCTTCTGTCAACTTAGCTAATGTTGTTCAGGGAGGTAGTGTTACTATGCCAACAGAAAAACTCCTGTCGACATAAGCTGACTTGGGATTCTCCCAGTATAGCTATACCGGCAAAACATTTGTAGTGTAGACAAGGCCTCAGACTCTAAATGTGAGTTTGAAGGACTGGCAGTTAGACAAATATCTTGTAAGCCAATCAGATTTGATTTGGGCATAACTGAGAGACAATAACTGTAGAACCCCACAACACCAGCTTTACACTCACTGCTCCAAGAAGAGCTGCACTTTCAATTATTGTTCTTGCTTACCATTATGCAAATCTCTCCAGGAATCTTTTCTGATTCTCTCTAGAAGAGTATGTCCTGGTCCATACTGACAAAATGAGCAGATTTGCGCCCATTAGCTGATGATGAATTTGACAGGGCAGCGGAGGGACACATCTACATTTTCATTTGCAAACAGTTTTGGCCAGAATTTAAAACTGAAGTCAAGCACCTAATTCCTTACTGAGATATCTAAATAAAAAAGCCTGCAGCTCCCATGGAAGCTAATGGGAATAGCAGCTGTTCGCACTTTGTAAATGAGGCCACCTTTACGTAGATGCTTTGTTGTGGATTTAGAAACCTGACTTTAGGCACATAGATTTGCAAATCTTGGCCTCAGATTTTTAAAATTGTTCTTTTTACTCATTTTAGGACCCTTGGGCCAACCTTATCCCTCGTGTAACTCCCACTAGTATCAGCTCATTCTGTGTATGCTGGAGGATGGGAAAAGAGGAGATTTCACTTAATACCAAGCTGTTTTTCCTCATGGTTTTTAATGGGGTTGTCAGATCAAACTGGGGGCTCTGATGTGACCATAAACTTTATGGGAAACATCTGATCTGGATACGTCAAGTAAAGAGATTAAGAGAGGAAAATAAATATGATGTGAAGGTCATTATAGATACAGGATGTTTTCTATCTTATTAGACCTAATTTTCTGATGTAAACAAGCGAGGTGCTGTAGAACATAACAGGACAGCAGGGTGAGTGGTGGGTGAGACAGGGACACACAAGTCTTCTCATTTGCAAGCAGTTAACTGCACAGCAAACTCAGTGCATTTGTTTCTTCTCTCAGTACATCTGCAGATGGCCAGTAAAAGCCATAGGAAGCATCCTCAATGAAATTAGTAATCTGTCTTGTCTTCTGGTGGGGATGAGACGCAGTTAATACCAGTCAATGCAGATTTGTGGTACTCATGCTACCTTCCTCATTAAGATTTATTGATGCGTGTGTGCGTTAATGTAGCTGTGCTCTTGTAACAACAACAACAAAAACCTGTCATCATACAGACACTTCCATATGCTGGAGGAGAGACACTATTCCTCAGGCACTGAGCAGAATTAAGAGGACAGTCAAATCTCCAGTACCAGTTTGTGACACAACAGATCAGTTACAGAATTCACACCCAGAGGCACTACCGTTTGTTTTTTGTAGCAAAAAGGCTGGTCTTTTTTTATATCTATAGCTTTTTAAATTACTCAAGCTTGTCCTAGAAAAAAAAATCAAACCATGACTAAGAGTTGCTACAAAATTATTTTGCTTCAGTTACTCTCATAAGACAATAGCCCATGTTTTCACATTCACACTGTATCCTGTATTCTGTCTACCATTAGCTGACGTTGTTGTCCAGGTGTTTCAATTCTCTGCTGTTCCTTGCCTGTCCTTGACAGGCTGGTGGAGTGAGAGTTCAGAGTGCTCCCTGATGGTCACTAGCAGCAGAATCAGGTTGATCATAATCTTAGGGAGAAGAAAAGATGTCATTTCAGGCACCATGACTTCAGTCATGTTACATAAAATTAAAGTCAGGAGCCTGAGGGAGCTAGCGGCCATTGAAGTTGGGCACCTAACTCTCTTGAAGCGACTTTAAAAATCCCGGCTAAAGCTGATTGAAGCTACTGAAAGAAGAAGCTGCTGCTTCTCTGAGGCCTTCACCATTGACCCATCCTCCTGGAGCTGACATCAGGAGGATAGGTGGTTTTAAAAGCCTCTCCTTCTCGAGCAGCCACTCTTGCTGTTGTTGATCGTGACCACTAACCGTCGCCTTCCCCGAGCGCACCTGGTGTATGGCCCTTATTTTAGTCCCAAAGTTACCCACACAAATTGGCATCCCCCTCATTTTTATTGTCAAAGTGCTGAAGGTTGTGACCTAGGTTCCAGACTCTCACACTCCAACATAAGGAATCTCACAACGTTTTTTAATTTCCTGTGAGAAAAATGTTTGTGTGTCCTTTCTTTTGGGTCTTTATTGCATGTTGGGCCTTCACCGGTTGAGTGCTGGCCTGGTGGATGGCGTATAGGGAACCGAATACCCCTCTCGTACCCAGACAATACTGATGCCTGGGCTCCTGGAGCCCTACCATTGATTTCCCCAAGAGTTGGGGGCAGGGTTGGACATATATTTTCTCCATATGACACATCAGACCCCACTATGGACAAAGATGTTTGCTTTTCATTTTTGCTGAGTGATTAGGCAAGTTGCTTATCTGCACTTAAAAGAGGCCTAATTTCTATATCCTTTCCTCCTCCTCCTTGTTTATTTAGCACTTAGGGTGTCTCCAAAGAGAAAATGTGGAGGCAAGGGAGGAAAAGTGTTGTTTCATCTGTCCCTTCTATTTAAAGGAGAGTCTGGTTCTCCTTTCTCCTGTCACGTTCTCCTTAGGCCCTAGCAGAGTCACATTAGTAAGTGTGGCAGGCAAGTTGTCGGCTTCCCATCAGACTCCAGTCTGTTCAAAGATCTCTTTTGTCGCAGTGTTTTCTGCAATATCAGACTTCAAGTCCTGATTTGATTTAATCTTAATTAGACTCATTCAGCCATGAGGAGGGTTCTATAGAAGAGTCTATTAAAAAATTAGAAGAAGAAACTTCTGATTGCAATCACAGCTGGAATGCCGTGTCTGTAACATCCTCTCCCTTTGCGCACACAAATGGCCCTCCGCTGGAGCTCTGCACATCTCAAACGCCATAGAGTTCAAAGGGAGAGCATAAAGCTGAGGAGATACCACTCCATCCAGCACTTAAAGGGGCCTGATTTTCAGAAAATGCTGAGCATACACCCTTTAAAAATCAGGGCCCTTTTGAAATGTCTCACGTGAGATGACCAAAATGTGTGGCATCCAAAATCTTTGGCCACCTTTGAAAACGTAGGCCTTAGATGTGTTAATTCTATTATCTGAACACATACAGCAGAAAGCTATCAGAACGCCCTGTCTCATGAACCACGGGAGAGTCTCAGGAAGCAGTCTCCATCCGGCATCGTTGGGAGATATTCTTGGTGTAGGGTATGTCTACACAAGAGCTGAGTGACATATCTAGGTCAATCTAAGTTTTAAGAGTAGACCAGGCCGCAGTCTCCTTTTTTTGAGAATTTTTGAAGTGCTTCCAGCAGATTAATTAAACTGAGATTTTTGAGCTCCAGCAAATCCCATCAACTTCTATGGAAGCAGCACATGTTCAGCACCTTTAAAAGTCAAGGCCATGGGATTATATTTTAATGAAAAAAAATATCCAGGCTCAGTCAGTGTTAAGGACAACCCTCAGTTCTACCATGTGCACATCAACTGCTTAATTCTTGCCCAGACCTTTTTCATCCAGTGCACTGATTCCAAGGAGAAACGGGACTGATCCATAGACATGAGCAGGGGGATGTGAAGGAAGAGACTTTGTAATTAGGTATGTCTGACTGGTAATCATGTGTATTTAAAAGTGCACCTTGAAGTGTGGTCTTCCACTTTAATAAAAGATACTGTTGCATATAGTGGGCAATAGACCTTGCACTTAGAAATTTTAACTTAAATGCTCCAGTGGAAAAATGTAATGGCCATACATAAAGGATCTAAAGATCTTCTTGTAGTCTTGATGCCTGTATATAGAACAGAGACAGCATTTTCCTTTTCCTGGCTCATTAGCCTTCCAGAACACTAGTAGCTAGAGTACTCCAGTCTTTATTTCATATCAGCTGCAAGATTTTATGGCAGAACAATGCTTCTTAGGAAGGATCAAAAAAAGACTTAGAGACATCATGTCACAAATGGCAAAGAAGGATGTATGTTCTACTTTTTAGATTTGATATTGTGACTTGATGGGGGTATTTTTACACTTGATTCTATCAAAAAGTAATTTTAAAAGAGCCCTTCACTCATATAGGGCCTGCTTTTCCACTGCCCTGCACCTTGTGCAATTACACCCATTCACTCACTCACTCCAATGGTTGCATTTAACGCCTACTTTGTACACATTTTGCAAGATGAAAGACAATGGAAGATCCTAATCCTTAGGCCATGTCTACACTAGCGATCTTACAGCTGCACAGATTCAGCTGTGCCACGGTAAGATTGCTCATGTAGCCACTCTGTGCCAATGGGAGAGAGCTCTCCTGTGGACATAATTAAACCACCTCCAATGAGCGGCGACAGCTATGTTGGCTGGAGCGTGTCTCCCGCCGACACTGCGCTGTCCACACCGGTGCTTCTGTCGGTGTAATTTATGTTGCTCATAGGGGTAGTTTTTTTCCACACCCCTGAGTGACATAAATTATACTGACAAAAGTGCTAGTGCGTACCATCACCTTAGTTTCATTTATACACACACATATTTCTTGTATTGTATATTTTAAATAACTGTGCACAAAGAAAAGACATTGTCCCAAGAAAGAAAAGGAAGAAAATTAATTGACTTGCGCATATCAAAGACCTAAATCCTCCTGAGGCAGAGAGATAGGGGCCACCCCAAATTAATTTAGAAGGGATCTCAAAGGATATATGGGCACCTAAAGAAGTGGATTGTTCTGTGAAGACCTTCTGTGGAGAGATACATGAATACAAGAAGTTTGTCAGGCATAATAATCTGGATTAATTTGTGCAGTTTGTGACTGGGTAAAGGTTTTTATTTCTTTCAAAAGAAGTAAGTATAGCAGCTAAGGCTGGGAAAACTCTATTACCAGAAGTCCAGGGCAAGTAGCAGTGTTATTTGGGCAAGTAAAAGCATCATGTTTCCTGCCGTCAAGAGAAGAACAATAGGTTGAGTGATATCCAGCCGAGCAGTAATGAGCTACCTGTCACAGGGGAAGGTGGCTGAGAGACAAAGTGGGAATGGAGCAAAGGGAACTGAGCTGCCTCAGAGGTGTTTAGGGACAAGGGAGTGTGCAGAGCATTAGAATTTAGCTCTCAGTGAGAGGGGCGGGGCCAAAGGGAGGAGTGGCTTAGCAGAGCAGTGGAATTAAGCCGTCAGTCAGAGGGGTGGTGCCAGAAGGAGAAGTGGCTCAGCAGAGCAGTAGAACTGAGCAGTGACATTTTAATTTATATAAAAGCAAGGACCCAAGCTAAACACATAATTTAAGCAGCCAGTTAAGCCAGTTTTATGGGGACTTTGCATTGTGAGAGCAGCACAAAGCAGCAGGAGTGTAGCAGCAAATGTGGCCCTGGGTTTATAGAAAAATTCCATTTTAAATGGCCATAGACTGGAAATTTCCCATGGTAAAGTTCACTGTTGATTTTCTGTCAGAATATTTATCTGTAGCATTGCTGATAGCAATTTGTTTCTGAATATGCGGGCAAGGGTTCCCTGATTCTACACAGATTTTCATTAGAGTACAGCTATAGCACTCTAAAAACTGAGTTTTTCAAAGGAGCCTATAGGAATTGAATTTCAGAAGGGGTTGAGTGCCTGGCCCTTTGAAAATTCCACCTGCCGCCTGTATCTCTTTGTGCAGACACTACTTGAATGCAATACATACTCATTACAACAAGTTGTAACTTGTGTGTTGAAAGCCATTTTACTATTTAACATAATATGAAAGAGGTTTTCCTACTTGAGCATCATTCTCATATCTTCGTTGGCTGGAATTAGCGGAGCTAATTTCCACACTTTTTATCCTTTCATTGCTTGGTAGTTACTCTTCATATGGGCCTCTCACCTGTTCCTAATTAACTTTGTACTAATAATCCAGAAAGCCCATTGACCTAATTGTTGCGTGTGGAAAAATAAAAAGGTGGGTTCTCTTTAACATCAGGTATTAGGAATTAAACTGTGTATATGAAGCTAGAGTTGCTAAAATCATAGTCCTCCATAGCTCCCCAGATGTTTGTAAAGACTTACAGTGGGATACATTTGTAGAGGGTGAAAGCACTGTATTTGTAACTGTTATGATTTTATTTATTAGTTGTTTATCACCAACACTGTATTCTGTATCAAGATACAAACAGGCTCGCAAACCAAAGAGTTTGCAGTCTAAAAGAAAAGGCTAAGAGCACTAGAATATGCACAGGACACAGTCACTGATGAGTTTGGCTATTGCATTGAGAGCCACGTGGACACACACTTGCAAGATCAGGACCTTTATTATGGGCAGGATTACCCACTTGTGACAGGATCCCTGGGGTACAACCTGGAACTATGGGACCTGTTGTAACTTTCCTCCCTGGGTAACTCTTACAATGCCATGCTAGTGAAAAGCAGCAAACCCCTCCAGGTGCTATGATCACTCAGCCAACAACATGCAGGGACACACCCAGCTAAATTGCATGAATGTGCTCTAAGCCTCTCATGAACTATACAGAGGGAGACACCAGCAAATCCCCACCAGCACCTGAGAAATATTCCATTTTATACTGCTCAAGACCTTCTTTTGAACAATGCAAACTCATTAATTAGTTTGTCACTTTGTCAAAGGATAGTGGACATGCACCAGCCTTTATAATCTGAGCAGATTCCCCAAGCACTTTAGACAAACTCACTGGTAAGGATAAAACATTAAAATAAGTTTCTTAACTACAGAAAGAAAGATTTTAAGTGATTATAAATGTTAGACATAGAGGTCAAAGTTGGTTATGTAGATATGTAAATAAAAATAAAATCGCAGTCTAAATTCTACACTTTATCAGACTAAGCAAGATTTGAATCAAGCAGTTTTTCTCACCCCACTAGGCGTTGTAAGCAGTTCACAGTTCTTAATACACAGGCTGAATTCTTTGCTCAGTCTGGGACCAATCACCCTAGTTCAAAGTCTTTTCTTCTTGTTGCCTTCAGAGTATATGAGGGAGGAGAGAGGCCCGAGGTGATGTCACAGACTCCAGTTTATACCCCCAAAAATCCATGGGCATAGAAAGATACTGTCTCAAACATGGAGTCAGGGATCACATGTTCTACGTCCCCTGCTGAGTCACTGGGTTAAGCAATTCCAGTTGTCTACCTGCTTCAGGAAAGGCCCACTGGGACAGTGGATTCTCCTTAAAAGGCCATCAGCGGGCAGCTAGTCCTAATGTAAATCTGTCTTGGGGGTGTTAGTTGCTCCTTTCAAAAGGCTTTGGGTAAGTTTGAAAGCTCATCTCTCTCATCAGCAGAAGTTGGTCCAATAAAAGATATCACCTCCCCCACCTTGTCTCTAATATTCTGGGACTGACACAGCTAGAACAACTCTGCCTACCTAGAATAAGGTCATGGATAAAATCTCTGTGACTTGCTTTTTCCTACTGTATCTCAAAGAGATAATCCCCTTTGATGTATTTCTGTGATGTGCCACCCTCCACCTGATCACACAGAATATGTGTGAATGATGGAAGGCAATAAACAGCATCCTGTTCTAGCTCATTTATAAAATGTGTCCTCTATTGACTCCAGGCAAGATTCTGATCTCAGTTACTGGAAGACAGATCAGGGGTAATTCCACTGAAGCTAGGGGAATTACTGTAAATTACAGTGTTCTGACTAAATTTTCAAAGGAGATGCATGATTTTGGATTCTTCCATTTTGGGTGCTACCTTCAGATACGTCATAGGGGCCTGATTTCAGAGTATGGGTCCTTAGCATTTTCTGAAAATCAGACCCTTTAAGGTGTGTCAAATTGGCCCTCCAAAATCAGCCATCACTTCTGAAATAACTAAGGCCTGTTATCTTTAGGGAAAGCCACTCTCTTATCATCCCAGTCACTGTTGGATGCAATGCTTTAGAGCAGTGGTTCCCAAATTTGTTCCACCGCTTGTGCAGGGAAAGCCCCTGGCAGGCCGGGCCGGTTTGTTTACCTGCCGTGTCCGCAGGTTCAACCGATTGCAACTCCCAGTCTCCGCGGTTCGCTGCTCCAGGCCAATGGGAGCTGCTGGAAGCGGCAGCCAGTATGTCCCTCGGCCCGCGCCGCTTCCAGCAGCTCCCATTGACGTGGAGCAGCGAACCGCGGCCACTGGGAGCCGCGATCGGCTGAACCTGCGGACACGGCAGGTAAACAAACCAGCCCGGCCCACCAGGGGCTTTCCCTGCACAAGCGGCAGAACAAGTTTGGGAACCAGTGGACTAGAGGCCTGTAGATAAAAGGATGGAGTGAAAAGGATTTATCAAGTAGTTTCTCTTTTGGAGAATTAGTGTCATCATTCTTCACATTAGAAACATTTTTCTGTCTCCTAATTAGAAAAGAGAATTGATGACAAATACACAGTGTTCTATAGAGGTAATAGATTAATAAAGGATATGCGGAAGGCAAGAACCATTAGTTGAAAAATAGCAAGTGGGTTTTGGTGGTAATTCATCTCCAAATCCATTTCTTTTGTTTTCTCATGTTTAATAATTTAAATACATTTAACCACAATTTTGGGCAAAAATTATGTGTTACTGTTTCCTTAAATGGAAAACATTTTGGTAGCTATGCTGATCTATCCTTTTTTTTTTTCCTGCTACTTTTCCTTCAAACCCTTCTCAAGGGCATTAAACACTCTTCTTAATTACTTTTTATTGATCTCCTGACATTTCTGTCTAGCTTTGACTACTTGTTTTTAGGAAACAAAAGATGTTAAGCTAAAAATGTTAATGGTGCTTTTGAAGGCACAAAGTTGTTCAATATTTTAGTCATGCTTCTTGAACTCATTTCTGGCTCGATAAAATGTGTGACAGATTTTTCATTTCATTTACTATAACTGTTGGGGGGGTGGGTTACCCTCCTTTCTTTTTTATCAACATCAGAAATGTAAGCAAAGTACCTCTTTAGTGACACATTTCTGAAAGGCTGAGCAAAGCCAACAGAGCAAAAAATATAATAATCTGGAGAGCACAAGATCTTGCTGCTAGAAATTAAGCAAATAAATTCTGTGTTATACATTCTTATTCCAATTTTATCAGAGAAGCCATTTTGCCATTAGTAAACACTTTAATCAGAGCTGTCATCTGCTGATTTAGATCATTATTTCCCCCTCATCTGAATATTTTAAGCAAGTCTGATTAAATGATCTTTGTTTACAACCCTAACCAGAAGGGAGTAGCTTTATATAGCTGCTTGAAACAGTTCATTTACATATGGTCATTCAAACTGTTTAGCTCCAGAATCTGACTTCAGCCTTAGGGACATTATCAGCATCCATTTCTGAACTCCATTGTGGGGATTACTTGCCAGTGGTGCATGCAAATGAAGGCAAATAGGATGTGCTCAAATGCCAGACAGGAGAAGAACACTCTCCATCTCTCTCTCTCTGGGATCAGTTTTTCATTTGAGTCTATTCATATGTGACTCTAGCAGATAAATCCTTTGTGCCCATATGCCCCTTTCTCTCATCGCTACCTTATCACACCATACCACACAGTAGCATCCTACTCAGTGAGTTTCAAAAAGTCCAGAGAAATTAATTGTACATTGTGGTCTATTTCTAAGACACCACAGAAAGTAAAGTATGACCCAGTCACTATAACTTAACTTGCTGTTGGCATATTGCTGACCGATGGCCATACTTTGTCATCAATTTTAAGCCAAACTCCCCATTGATTTCTGCTGGAAAATTAATGGCATGATATGTCCATAAGTTTTTGTCCTATTTAATGTTTTATTATCATTCAACCGAGATTTTCAAAGGTTAGCATAAGAAATCATTCGTTCTGTAGTATTTGGGGTGGGGGGTTACTTTTTTTTACAAAGATGTAGTTTAGGTGACAATTCATTTTATTTCTCTGAATGTTATAAATAGAAACTTTAAAAATAACATTGGCTGGAACAAGCAGGCAAAGTCAGGTAAGTGGAGGAAGAGAACAGAGAGTTCTCTCCAAACAGAACAGAAATGCAAAGAAAGCCAGTGACACAGCAGTATTCCGGTGGCCATGTCATTGAGATGTCCCATCCTTCTAGTCTAGGGTATAAGATACACATGATTGATCTAGATCTCTGAGTCCCAGGAAAGACTGAAAAAGTCCTGAAGTCAGCTCTGCTTGACTGTAACTGAATAGCCTGAGGAAAGGCATATTCATTTCTGGTTTTGCCCTTAGTTAGTCAAAGTCAGTCTTGTCTTAGTTGACCTTGAAATATTTAACCCTGGAGAAATACATTCTTTGGAGCCTTTGTGAGTCTACAGATATGTTGTAGTTTAGACCTGAATCAGTGCTATTATTCTATATTCACATGGGGATTAACCTTACAAACTGGATTCACACGAGTAGACCTTACACAGATGATTTCAGTGGAACAGCTGATTAAGGGATTATTTAGGGGAGTTAAGGTTTGCAGGGCTAAATTCCTTAGTTTAATGTTACACTAAATGTAATACAAATACATTTGGGGAAAATGTTCAAAAGCACACGTGGGCGTGAGGCACACAGTTCTCACTGACCTGCAGTGGGAGTGGTGTGGTTATGTGCCTTTTGGTCATTTAAAAATCTGCCCCTTAATTCTTACTTACCTCCATTACTGAAAATAACATAGGACTTTAGGACTCTTGTGCAGAGGAGACCCCTGTATGTATATCTCCCGCTCCCCACACCATGACACAGGCCCCTCTTCCCTTGGAGGGCTCTCCATTGGGCAAAGGATCTGCAGGTGAGTAGGGGGCTTTGAAAGGGCACACTTTCCCCTCCGCTGCCCAAATACCAGTACCAAGTGACATAAGAAAAGGAAAGGTCATGCTGGTATTCACTTTCCTGTGGAGCTGCCTCCACGCTGAGGAGCCTCCTTAAAGGGACATCCCAGGGCAAGTAGCCATGCTGTCAGTAAGGTTGCCAAGTCTCACACATCTCATGTGATGGTCACACCTGCAGCCCCCTGCCATGCTTTGCTACAACCCCACTGGAATGCTGTGTGTTAATCCAAGTTAATCCAATTCTCTACAATCCCTGCTCCTGGCCACTGGGGGCCAGTTGCCAGGCACCACGCCGTGACCACCGGGGTGCAATGCTGCAAGGCAGGGATGGAGTCCCAGCCCTAGCACTCCGGGTCTGCCTACTGCAGCCCCAAGGCACCTGCTAAATACACCTCCTCACCGCCCTGCAGCCCCAGCATCCAGCAGTACTCCCTGCCACCATCACACACACATTTACCCCCACCCAGCAGCCCCTGGCATCTTCAGCCCTACTCACTCACTCACCCCATGACCTCCTCCGTGCTTTCTGGGGACAGGGTCTCTGTGGGGATAGGCAGCCAGTCTTCATCTCATCCTCCCTTCGCACCACACCACGCTGGCTAGCAGTGACAAAGAGCCAGCAGCCAGGAAGGATAAAGAGGGGGCAGCTGACACTCACTGCGGGCATATTACAGAGGAGAATGGGGCAGCAAATCGGCAGGGGGAGGCAGAATGTGAGAGACAGGGGAGCCGAAATGAAGGGTGCACAACGGAGTGGGAACACAAAACCACAGTTTTCCCCCAAGGAGTTATCCCCCATAATAGAAACCCCCATCCTGTACTGAATGTCACTCAAGGAGCTCCTCAAAACATGGCAGCTCTGAGTCAGCAAGTTGGGACAGAGGCTCACATTTGGTGGGACAGACACCCATTCTCTTTTGTGCATGAGGGGAGATTGAGAAAACTGACAGAAGGATTCAGAGGCATTCAGCTTGGAAACTTCAGGCTGTTGTTTCCGCACACAGACACAGTCTGGTCCAAACATTTCTAGGACTAAAAGAAATTATCTCATCTAATGTCCTTCTCACCATTTAAGCTGTTAGTTTCCTTTTTTGCATTTCACACCATTTGGGCAGTGCACATAGGCTCTTTGCTTTCACTTTAGCTTCTAGGCAGCTTCTAGGCAGTTTCAGTTCTGGTTCCCAAGCACTAGTAACAGGGTTGTTGCGGCATTGCCAACTCTCAGGATTTTATTGCTAATCTTGCAATATTCAGTATCTTTCTTAAAGCCCCTGTCCTGTTGTTGCAGGGAAATCCCGGCTTTCATTTAAAAGAAAAAGAAAGTTGCTAGCCCTCATGGTTGTGGAAGAAAGCTTGGAAAATGTCAATCTTAAGGGCTCAAAAGCAGCAGACAAAATAAAAACTCCAAATTTATTATTTTTTAAAATCCTGTGATTCTTAAGCCGATCACACGATTTTTTGGCCTGACTCATGGTTTTGGAGCTCTTGGGTTTGGCAATACTGCTGTTGTTTTTTTAGGTCACATTCTAGGCGAATACTCGTGTTTTTAAAAAGCCAAACACACACAAAAACATTTCTAATCTATAAGTTTTTGTAAATTCCCCACTATTTTGCTTTAATCGAATATTTGGAAGTAAAACTACTGATGTCGTTCCTTTCCCTGGTTTATTTTGAACTCTCATCTTCTTGTGTCGATCTTCAGAAATCTTTGTTTCCAACTTTACAGTGAACATGAAAAAGATCAAAATCTATCTAATAATTACTGTATGTGAGACAAATTCAGCATTTGGACCAAGGCCAGGACTAGCATAGCTGAGCTAAAATGTACAATTCTCATCCAGCCTTTGCATTGTCATTTGGGCTTTATTAAATTACTAACTGAAGCTCAGGAAATAACATTATCTGGCTAGAAATATCATTTGGCCAAGCTCCATGAGCAGCTTTACAGGGTGGTGGAAAATCAGTTGCTAGGTCACCTTCAAGAAGTGTTGATACATCAAGATGCAAGGTGCTCATTGGTGCAAGTATTTGCCTCAGGGCACATCCAGGGGCACTCTAAGACTGATTCAGTGATTGAGAGACCGTCTGAAATCAGCCTGTGGCCAGAAAGATGGAAAACAACCCATTAAAAGGCTTAATGATGTAAATGCTGGTTTATTTGTTACAGGGAAATAAAGATTTTGGAGGAAGTGGAGAGTTTAAAAAGACACTGGTCTATTGTCACTTGAATTAATGGTTCTTGGCCATGAAAGCCAAAAATATTGGCCTTATCTACAGGAACAAGTTGCACCAGTTTAATCTAAGGTGTGATTTTAAACCGATTTAGTTAAGCCATGCAAAAGGCAGTGTGGACACTGTTATTTCTGTTTACAACAGGTTTATTCTTGTTTAAATTGGCTGAGAATAGGTTTAAGATGAAGTGTAAAGTCCTCCTATCTCCCTAATCGCTCGTTCATCATGCCCATTAGAGGATCCTCCTAATACCACCTCCAGCTTCCTGTGGGGTTTTGTAACAGCCGCTTAGGGTATGTAGGGAGCACAACACACCAGGTCTGTTCTCTACAATTGCTTCTTTATTACCTTCCAAAATGGCCCCCAGGGCCCAGGCAAAACTCCTATATATATATATATATATATATATATACACACACACACACGCCAAACATATGTTTAGGGACTATCCTAAACCCCAAGGATACAATATCCCTCCCCCTCAAAGTTCAAAAAACTTCGTTGAGAGGAAAATCAACAGCTCAGTATAGTAACTGGAACTCTAACTAGAGGTGCAGCGTAGACGACCCAACGTCATGTGGTAATAAGGAAAAAGGGGATTATTCTGCCCCAGTTCACCCCCACTCTACAGATTCTTCCACAAGTCACCCAAACACTAGATTCAAGCAGGGGTTGTGTTGTCTCATGGCAAAGCAGAACTGGTGTAGATGTTCCCAGCGTAGCCAGGATTGGCAATAAGTCCACAAGCATCCCAGTACTAAGGAGACTGAGACCTCCTTCCAGAGGGCCATTCTAGTACCTGCACCAACAGGAGCAAACTCTACCTCCCCAGACTCTGAACTTGGGTTTGTTACAGGAACAGTAGCATCCACTGATCCATCACCGCCAGATGGAGACAGTGAGTCCTGTGAACCTGACTCAGGTTCCTCACCTCTTCCTTGGGCAAGTAGATGACCTATGTGCTATCTCATCAGGAATTCTCCTACAGCAGGAATTCTCATCAGGAATTCTCCTACCTGATAGGAAAGTGGTCCTGTAGCTTTTACAGTTGTGCAGGGAACCACCTGGGCTCTGAACTCAAATGAGTACTCCAGGAGACACAAAGCAAGTGCTCTGCTGATGGTCACGATAGTGTTTCATATTTTCTTGATGTTGATGCACCTGTTTCTCCAGACAAGGTTTCAAGAAACTCCAGCGGATATGTATCCGCTGCCTTATCAGTAGTTCCACAGGCAACACCCCTGTTGTAGCATGAGAGGTTGTTCTGTAATTACACAAGAACTGAGACAGCCTGGTCTGCAGCGACCCCTCTGTAACCTTCCTGAGTCCATTCTTAAAGGCCTGAACAGCTCTCTCTACCAGCCCATGTGTGGATGGGTGGTAGGAAGCGGATGTTATCTGTTTGATCTCATTAGCCCTCAAGAAGGCCTGGAATTCCTCACTGGTAAAGACATTAGCATTGTCGAAGACCTCGGTCTCAGGCAGTTCATGTGCGCTAAACAAGAAGCAAAGCTCCTCAGTTGTTGCAGATGAGGTAGCTACTCTGGCTGGAATGACTTCCATCCATTTAGAATGTGCATCCACCACAACAAGGAACATTGACCCAAGGAAGGGACCAACATAGTTGAGGTGTAATCTGATCTAAGGCCTTCCTGGCTATTCCCTTGGTGATAGGTCTGCTACTGGAAGCAATTTTCTTAACTGTTGGGATGTGGCATGGCACAGTACTACTTACTCCATCTCTCTATCTAGGCTTGGCCACCAGACATAACTTCCGGATAGAGTTTTTATTTGGGTCATCCCAGGGTGTGTTCTGTGCAGTTTCTCCAGGATTAACCTTCTTGCCTTGGGATGTATTATAACTCGTGATCCCCAGAGGAGAATTCTGCTTTGGAGACTTAGTTCACAACACCTGTGAAAATACAGATGTGTGTCCAAAGATACTATCAACTTGGGCCACCAATGCTATACTAAATGAGAGACCTGGGGCAGAACAGAGCCACTCCAGGTTTATCAATCGGCTGCTATTGGTAGACAGTTAGCAGTAATGCCCAACATTGCAGGCATGGCGGCCATATGAGGAATAGCTTTGACTTCGTCCAGAAGTCCCAAAAGTGGCTTGTGGTCAGTTGTTATAGTGAATTGTCACCCATAGAGATATTGATGGAACTTCTTGACAGCAAAGACAATAGCCAATCTTTCATTATCTAACTGGGGATACCATTGTTCTGCTGACGATAAGGAGCGTGAGGCGTAGCAGAGTGGCCTGTCAGTCCTATATTCCAGTGTGAAAGTACAGCACCTGCACCACAGAGTGAAGCATTGCAAGTAAGTAACAGGTCACACTTGGGGTCAAAATGCATTTGGAGTTTGGCTGACTTCAGAAGCCCTTTGGCTTCTTTGAAGGTGATCTCCTGATCATTACCCCAGTGTCACGCTGCGCCATTTTCTAGCGATGCATGAAGGCAGGCAAGCATCATTGACAGATTTGCTAAGAATCATCCATAATAGTTTAAAAGGCGAAGGGACGTCTGCCTTGAGCTCACTTGCAATTTTTGGAACTGGAGCTTTTTTGATGTCTTTAACCTTCTCTTCCAATAGTTGCAGTTCTTTTCCTGAAACACTATGTCCTAAATAAACCACCTCCTAAGCCATTAAAATGCACTTTGAGCACTTGAGTCACAACGCCACCTCCCTTAACTTTTGTAGGACTGTTCTAAGTTCCATAGATGGTCCACTTTTGTCTCTCCTGTAATAAGAACATTGTCTAGGTATACCTTGACATTGCGCAATCCAACCAGTAACTCTTCCATGACTCTTTGGAATATAGCGCAAGCAGAGGAAATCCCAAACAGTAAGCAGGTATACCTATAGAGTCTCTTATGTGTATTGACAGTGATCACAGCCTGTGAGTCTTCATCCAGGACTACCTGTTGGCATATCTAGCTTGGTAAACAAGACTCCACCCACCCACTTGTTGTAAAGCTCTTCTGTGCAAGGAATGGGAGAGTGTTCCAAGTGGGTAGCCTGGTTTGCAGTTTGTTTGTAATCACCACACATACATATGGAACCGTCAGCTTTTGCTACCGGCACTACCAGAGCAGCCCACTTAGAGGATTTCACTGTTTAGCTAATCCCTGCCGTCCCTAAACGTCAGAGTTCCTCTTCTACCCCGGCTTGTAGAGCACAAGGAAAAGGGTGGGCCTTGCAAAATCAGGGGTGTGGAATGGGATCTGCATATTTTTTTCACCTTGAGATTCTGGAGTTCTTCTAGCTCCTCTCTAAATACTTACTCATATTTTTTCAAAAGGTCATTGATTGATCTTGTGCTTATGTGATACAATGGTCCCAGGAGTCTTTTCCAGTCTAGCTTCAAGGTGAAGAGCCAGTACTATCCAAAAAGGTTTGGCCCTGCCCCAGCTACCACAAAGAGAGGGAGACGAGCCCCCTGGATTGATACCTCGCCTCGACTTCCACCCTCCATAATATGGGAATTTTCTCTGCAGTGCAGGATTTGAGTATAGCTCAAGTAGGGGATAAAGTCAAGCTGGGGAACGCATCAGCGATATCTTTATAGGTCTCTTGCACCAACACTATAGCTGCTTCCTCTGTATCAAGCTCCATTTTTCACATTCTGCCCATTCAACTGTATCTTGACTAGGATTGGTGCCTAACAAGAGTTCATTTGATTCATGAGAGCATGCAACTCATCTGCTTCCTCCTCCTCTGGTTCAAGGTCCCCAGCTGATGCTCCTTCCACATGGTGCATCCTATTCCCCTTCATCTTTCAGGTATCCCTGCATTCCCTGACTCTCATTCTGCAGCACCTAGCCAAATGTCCCTTCTTTTTACAATAATGACACTCTGAGTCTTTATGCCTGCACTCTGTGTGAGAATGATTCCCCCCCACATCGGTAGCCCACTCTTTTTCCCTCTAGCATTAGAAGATCGGGAGATAGGACCTTCCTAGTGTGGCTTGACCATCCCTTTCCTATCCCTCATCTTGTGGATCCACTTGGTGGGGATCTAGAAAAGATGGCAGATGCCTCTGGCAGCCATCTCCAGCACCACAGAAATATCCATGGCCTTTTGGAGTGTTAGAGTGGGCTCTGCCAGAATCATTCCCTGCATAGCTTCATTATTTATGCCATTATTGATGGTCATGCAGCATATCCTCCCAACCGTTTCCAAATTCACACCTGGCTGTCAGCTGGCATAGTTATACCACGAACTGTGAGGCAGATTCATTAGGCACCCTGATGCAGAAGTAAAATTTAAACCACAGGACACAAACAGGTGGTTTTGGTTCATAATGATCCTTCTCTGCTTTTAATTATAGCCTCCAATGTCACCATTTCAGGAGTTCTTGGCCCCAGGAGATCATAAATCAGTCCATAGGTCTTGCAACCCACAACACTGAGGAGGATAAAACTTTCATTTTGTCTCGTCCATTACACCGTTAGCCAATAGATAATAGTAGGCGTGTTCTACATAACGTGTCTATGTTTCTTTCTGAGGCTCGAATTCATCTTCCCTGCTGTAGCGCATCCTTCCCCAGTGTGACTGAAGAACCCAGAGTCTGCACCTCCATGCTTCTCCTGCAAATCATTCTGGCTTTTCAGGGCTCCTAGGACCCTTCTCCTCTCTCAGGAAACCAGCCAGTCCCAGGAAGCAGCTCCTCGGAGTACCACAGCACTGCATCCACCTATAATGCCTTGCACACATCAGCCAGCACACCTCCTCGCCAGTATGTTACAGCTGTGTAGAGTATTTAGGCAGCAAATCACACTAGCTCTGATCTCAACAACTGCTTCTTTATTAACTTCCAGAATGGTCCCCAGGGACCAGGCAAAACTCTCCATCCCGGAATACGTGTTTAAAGACTATTCTGAAACAAGTATCCTAAACCTTCAGGATACAAGGTTCCGTAGGCTTCTGTCCTTGGTCACCTTCACTTCCCCCTCTGCATCTTATTTCTGGGTAATCTCATCTGCAAACACAAATTCAGCTACCATCTCTGTGCTCACTTCTCTACTCCAGACCTGTCACTTCCTGTCCAAACTCAAATCTCAGCCTGTTTCTCTGACATCTCCTCATAGGTGTCAAGTTGACAGCTGATGCTCAACATGGTTAAAACAGAGCTCCTAATCTCCCTTCCCACACCACCCCAACTCTTCCCACTACCTCTTTTCTCATTCACGGTGGACAACACCACTGTCACTCAGGACTGTAACCTGGGCCTTATTTTCAACTCAGACCTCATTCTAGGTCCTCACATCCAGGCTGGATCTAAATCTTGTTGATTCTGTCTGCATAACATCTCTAAGATATGGCCTTTCCTATCTGTCCACCCAACTAAAACTCTCCTCCATCTTATGTCTCAATTAATGCATCTCTTTGGCCTTCACAAATGCAATCTTGCCCCATTCAGAGCCATTCAGAATGCTGCTGTGAAGATCATTCTCCAAGCCTGTCATTTTGACTGCGTCGCCCTTCTCTTTGCATTCCTCCGCAGGTCTCAGACTCAAGCTGCTTGTCTTCACTTTCAAGGCCCATCATGCTCTATCCCTACCCTGCCTATCATCTCTCATTCACTATTAAGGTGTCGACTCCGGTCTCTGATCTGCCCATGATGCAAGCCTCCATCTTGTTACATTTTCAAACAAGCATCTTCATGCTTTGTCACATGCTGCCCCGCATACATGGGACGTGTTCCCCGTGAACATCCACAAAGCTACCTTATTATCTTACTTCAAAACCCTCTTTAAAATTCCCCTTTGCTGTGATCTCACCAAAACACTTGACAGGGGTTAGGCCATTGATGTGCTGAAATCTCAGTCTATTAAGCTGACCAATATCGGCTTGTTGTTTCCTTGTATGCCCATTCCATCTGTTTGTATCCATCTGTTGTTTCTTATCTTATATTTAGATTGTGAGCTCTTTGGGTCAGGAACTGTCCGTGTTCATAGAGCACCTAGCTCAAGGGGTCCTTGCTCCATGACTTGGGCTCCTAGGTGCGACAGTAATACAAATAATAAGTTATAATTAATAATCCATTCAAACTGAAATCAGAGTGCCCACGTAAGGGTTTACATCAGTTTAGCTAAACCAGTTTAAGTTAAACTGCTGCCGCTTCTGTGTGTGCACATGGTTTTATTTTGCCACCAATTTTTATCATGTGGCTTTGTGAATGAATAGTCAGAGATGTCTGCTCTGTCTCCATGTGACAGTGATCTCATTTTTACCATTGGGAAACATGGGGGCAGAGGTTCACCATCATTTCATGTGCCCCCACAAAAAGACATCATCCCCACTCAGACCCCTGGAGCTTCCTTCCTCCCACAGTCCCTCTCCTAAAGACAGAGCGACATTGTGACTGGCCTTGCTCTATTGCAGAATGGGATGGGGAGCGGGGAAAGCCCTAATCCCCAGTGTTAGACTGTGAGCCCAATGTCCAGTGGAGATTAGAGCTGTCACTGGTGCTAGATCCCCCTTCCATGTCTGCTGTCAGGGTAGGGCTGCTGGGAGGAGCATGTGCTGCATCTGTGTATATGGTGGCTTCGCTCCTGCTCTGATGTATGCTCCATCGGGCTGCTGAAGGAGTTTTGCCTGAATTGGCAAAAACTAGTTCAGGGGCTCCTGTGGTGACTCAGTCCCGCTGCACCCCTCCTAGAAATATGTATGTAGCATTTTAAATTAACTTCCTGAGCCCTGCAGTATGGCTGTTGTGAGAGGGCATGTTTGGAACATTCTTCCACAGGACTACTGGGCTTTAATTGTAAGGGATCCTTGAATGTGGGCTGGGTGTTAAAAGTCACAGTGACTGCTTCTTTAATTGGCAGTCCCCCTATTGGACTCCCTCCCGGCTCTTATCATTCATACTCATTTTCTCTGCAGTGTCCTCTCCCTTTGGACCACTGAGTCTGGATACTAAGGGTCCTCTCTTAATCTGGACCAGAAAGGAAACATTCACAGGGATAGCTACAGTCTCTAGGTTAGCAAGATTATAGAGCTGAAGTTTAGCTGATGTTATTTGTTAGTGATTTATGTACTAGGGAGGTGGATTTATGGATAGAGACGCGTGTATTACAGTGGGGCCATTAGCACAGCTATAGTTAGGAGCCTGTCAGCATTTCATTGTAAATCACCTTTTTGACGGGTTTAGAACGAGACTGTAGAAATTATCAGCTGGCTGAAATGTGCCATTGAGTCTCAGCCTGAGCACATTTTATTCTTCTACCGCGTTGCATTTTCTCATTGACAGACATTAGATCACTTTTTTAGAGGCAAGGAAAGGCTGGTATTGTGGAGCCTTTATTGTACTTTCTAACCACACACACACATTTCAGAAGTGCCAGGCACAGTAATGTGTGTGTTGAATTGGTTTGCTCTAACACACTTTGCTGCAGGTACTGATTAAATCCAAATTACTGTCAGGCTGCATTAATAATATAATTGTCAGTGAGGAAATAGCAGGTGAATGAGACAGCCTACTTGGAGGACAAGGACAATTAAATTCTCTCCTTCCCCATGACCAGAAATACTCCACTCTTTGTCTTTAGAACAGCGAAACTGACAACAGGAACCGACATTTACGCATTAAGGGCCAAATCCCATTCACACTGGAGTTTTGCCCTTGGCTTCCATGGGCCCTAAATAAAGACTCTGCAGTACTGAAATAAGATGAGCAATCATTCTCTATCACCTTCTCACTGAAAGGCCGTGTCTACACTAGGACACATAGGGCATGACACATAAGCCATGCCTACACGACACTATTGCTGTAGGAATACCAGTATACTGTATTGTCAAAGAGCTCCTACTATGAACACAGCAATCCTGGAAAAGCTGCGCTTTATACCGGTTTAGTAAAACCACCAACCATGACCAAAACAAGCTATAGTGTAAAAACACTTCCCCTAAACTAGGGACTTTGAGCAGCTCTGTTGTTCAGAGATCACATCTTTTCACACCTCTGACTGACGTAGCTCTGCTGGCAGAAGCCTGGGGTGTAGATCAGGCATCAGAAATTTACATCTAATTAAAATGAAAAACATGTATTAAACACTAGCAAATTCTACTGCCACTTGTTAAAGTTGATTCCTCTTACCCTGTATGGAACAAAAAATCTTTGAGGGTACAAATCTCTGAACAGCCCTTGAGAACCGCTGGCTATTATGTTTTCAACTAATGTGGTTTAAAATCAGCAGGGTTTATCTCCGAAAGTAGTCAAGTAAAAAGGGAAAACTAGGAAGGAATATGTTGCTTTGTGTAAAAAATTGCTCTGAAGTCACCTTTTTCCTGGCAGGAGCACATTTGATGGTGTATCATTTCACACACACACACATTCATTTTTAAATGGTATTATACCATTGGGCTGGAAATTAAGTGGGAGGGGAAAAAGAAAAGTCTCCCTGATATATAAAGCACGCTGCTTGATGGCAGTTTCAAGTGCCTTGACAGTTCTCTATAAAAAGACCTTGCACACAAGAGCTCTAGGATTTGGCTAAAAGCAAAACACCTACTAATGTCATTCTCCACTACTCTCTTCTGCTGTGATAAGTTCTCAGAAGGAAAACGGAAATGAATGTCTGCATTTTTCAGAAGAACAGCTGACCTGAAGAAGAGCTCTGTGTAAGCTTGAAAGCTTGTCTCTCACACCAACAGAAGGTGGTCCAATAAAAGATACTACCTCACCTACCTTGTCTCTCTTTTTCAGAAGAGGCATATCAAAGGGCTGCTTTGATGGAGTATTGGAGTGGAATTTTCCATGTGTACCCACCCAGAAAAGATTGTCGCTCTGTGGCTGGATGAGCAGCTCTCAGGCAAGGCTGGAGGGTGGCTCCCCTAGCAGAAGCCACATGCCAGATCCAATAGCTTTATTAGGTGCTATGATCTGTTTGTCAGACTCTAAGAACCTTTTCCATGGAGAACAGTGCATGGCTGGCATGAAGAATTGGGATACAACTGTCAAGCAATTAATAGCTCTTCCTTTCTGTGGGTTATTTCTCAAAGACTTGTTTTAAATTGCAATGTGCTTCATAAAAATGTTCTGAGGCCTTGAAGAATGTCAGTGAGAACATGAATATCAAAGTAAGTTGGCAAATAAATTCAGACTTCAGTGCATTAAGAAGGAAGCTGTCTCTAGCAACAATCCTCGGACAACGATCTTTAGGAGACCTTTCCAAGTGCCACTGTCTTATCCTAGTTATCAAGGAGACACCTGACAGCTTGCGAGTCATCTTTTTTGCTTTCTGGGTGAAATTCTTTGTGCAATAAATTCCACTAGGGATCTGGGGGATCATTCTGCACTGGTTTGTGATTTACATAGAAACTCCATGGGCTAGGAGCACAAACTGGGAGCCAGACTTTGCTGTGCACCACAGAGGGGCCCAGGAGTTGTCTGAGGGATGAGAAAAGCCATAATGCCTCACCATTGGCATGTCCCCTTCCGTGCCCAAGCATCCATAGGGCACTGCTCCTTTGCACCCATGTTAGGGTGGAGAGGGAGCATGAGTAATTGTCTTTATTTTAGAAAACCTTTGTACCCTCGATACACTGAATAACTTTCAGAAGCATTTTTATTTTATTTTATTTTCAGGTATTTATATTTCCCGACAGAGTTAGAGAATATTTCTCATTGTAGCAAACCTTGAACAGAAGGCAGATTTGGGACATTTCAGCTAAATCCAATCTGCTAACTGTAAAACCCCTTTTCCTCTCACTCCTCCATTGCTTGGGCCCCAGTACATAAAGCATTTCAGCAAGTGCTTAACTTTAAGCACGTCCCCTGGCTTAAGAGCCTGAGCTCCAACCTGAGTCACAACATCAGAGCAACACACAACTGCGAGCCCTGCAAGCTCCCTGGATGGGGAGGCTTGCTCTCAGATGCAGTGTAGACATACCCATTGATTCATACTGAGCAGCACTAGAGATTGGACATTTTAGAATGTATAGGGGAGGATTGGACATTGGTCACTCACGCAAGCAGATTTAACCTGGGACCCTGACTTAGGCCCCGAGTCAGCAATGCACTTAAGCATGTGCTTAAATCCATCCTTCTTCAACAAAGCTCTTAAGGATGTACAGAAGACTCACCGAAGTCAATGGGACTTAAGAATGGAAAGTTAAACATGTGCTTTCTTGGGTGGGGATGAACTTAGGATCATGCTTAAAGTTAAGTGCATGCTGAAGTGGTTTGCTGTATTGGGGCCCTAGCAATGGAGAAGTGAGAGGAGAAGGGGACGTTACAGTTATCAGGTTGGATTTAGCTGACATGTCCTTTATAATGAAAAGCTTGCATGTCATTTTAGGAAGCTGGTGAATGGACTTTATTACCTAGCATTCAAAGACACTTTGTCTCTATCACCATCAGCAGATTGCATTAATCTTAAAGAGTTAAAAGATTAAACTGAAATTAGGAGTGGACCAATAGAAATTAGTAGAGTTAGTACATTTCTGTTTATCTACAGAATTTGAGTGCACACCTGGGACTAATAAGAAAAATTCTACAGCTAAAAGGGGAAGAAAACCAGACTTTGAATCACACATCTCTATGGGATGGAAGTATTTCATTAGTCCATCTCATAAGCAAATAGGTAGATATCATCAGCATATAAATCAAGACTAAAGCATTAATTTATTGAACTTATAATGTAGCACTTACTACAATAGCATGCAGGAGCAGTAAAAGCTTGGCAGACTGAGCAATAACACTGACCTAGATGGCATGTTTTATGAAGCACTTCACTACCTTATTTCAGTTTAACTCAAGCCACAATGGTTAGGCGTAGGGGTTTTTTGTAATTGAATGTGTTGTTTAAAATAGGTGAGACACACAAATAGCAAAACATTTCACGTAGGACGACAAAACCATAGATCTGAGAGGAAAAAGAGCCTGTAACCAAGAATAAGAACTCTAGTATGTGTACTTACATACTTGCTGGCTCAGCAAACTACTACAGCACCAGTCCTGCAATCAGATCCAGGCAAGCAGACCTTAGCAGTCAGCAGCTGCAAGGGTTTGCCTCTGCAGACCTAGCTGCAGGATTGGGACCTATGTGTGTTAGTGTTTCCCCTTTGGGGGAATTGTTATTGCAGAAACCAAACAAGAACAGGGGTTTATTAATGCCTTTGGAATTAAAATCATTGTGTACATTTATTTACTGTACACTACATCTGTGGGATAGAAATGATGACGACGTTACTGGTTATATTACAATCAGACCCAGAGACTTGAGTCAGGATCAGGGCACCATTGTGCTAGGCACCACAGCTTGATAAAGAGCGAGGCTAGACCCTTTTCATGTCTAGTTGGCTGGTTCAAATCCAGGTCAGCTTTGTAGATACCTCTGTAGCAGTGTGTGCCTCTGATGTCTGTTCATTGGCATGTATGAAATAGGGCTCCTGGTGCTCTGGGGGTGTCAGCCCGCTTCCTAATAGGCAAGTGTCCTAATTACAAAAACATCACTCCAGTTGCCTCTTACTGACAATCTTATTGGCAGCCAAGGGAGATCTGGGTGTGGTTCTGTGGAGAGAATTCAGGGAACAGTGAATTCCTGTGTAAATGGAGAAACCTAAAATGTAGCCTTGCTGGGGCTGTAATGAAAGGGAGCCATCTTGTTTCTCCAAACTCCTCAGGGTCTAGTTGCTATAGAGCTCTCGCTCCATGTGCAGTCACATCCCTCTTATCATTTCCACCTGGCCCTGTTGGGGCGGGAATCCCCATGACTCAGAGGCCCACTGTGGACGCACTTTTGGCTCCATTTCCTGAACTAGCTCCGTTATCCTATTTCATATTATCTGTCTCTTTTTCTGAGTATCATTAGAAACCTTCCCCTGATGCTTCCAGGCTTGTCTTCTCTTTGGGGCAGCTGAAACTTGTCAGCGTGTTACATTAAGCTGTATAAGCAGTGCCTAGGACACTCACAAGGGATCATTTCCTTTTCATAGAGGCCAACCAGTATTATGAAAGTGTGTTGATCAGGAATAAAAATGTAAGAGTGATACTAGCACTTGAGTATGCCAGGAAAGTTCCTGGCATTTGCCTTCAAGGTTTCCTGCCCGCATCTATGCTGCATATGTAGTGTGTCTGATTCATTTCCCACTAGGTATCAATCTGCCGTACACCTGAGAAAGCTCTACTAAGAAAAAGAAGGGGTATATATGTCCACTTTATTTCTAGAACTGTATTACTGACATGAGCATCTCTGAGCAACTAGATTGATAACGGGACCATATCTATTTTCTTAGGTTCTCAGGGTCTGGTTTTCATTTACACAAGGACCCCTGTAGGCATTGTGAAGAGGCCTCAGAGTATAAATTACATTCACGCCCACTTTAAAATGCCTTTGCACTGCCAGAGCTGGGCAAAGGGACCTACTGTAAATGAGAATACGGCCCTCTGTATAGGAGACCATTCTTATCAAATGCATTGCAGACTTCCAGGATTCTTTGCACATTTATATTGTGAATTTGCAGCTGAGTAAATCATTTGCATTGGCCTCCTGTCTGCAAAGGCTTTAAATGAATGGGTTGTGATGAGCCACAAACTCCCTACCCCGGTTGACTTGGCCACCCAGATTGTTCAGGATAACGTGTATTCTCCAGCTCGGGGTGGAAGTCAGCTTTTGGAATGTCCCTTCTATAATAGCAGCCACAATTGCCTCCTTGTCAGTCCCCCCCTCCAAATGCGAACGTTTTCTCCGATGCTTGACACAGGACCCAAACATAAGGCACTTACCTATTCGACTGTTGGTTTCCCATGCATGTTTTCAGAGCCTACTTTCCTAGACACATGACCTTTTGGCCATACCTTGTGCATTTTTTCTATCTGTACCATGTACCCCAACATGACCATCTATTTTGCTGTTCTTCTGTCCTCCGATTGGATTGGGGGCATTTAAACCCCCCATTACCAGTGAATTTGCCATCTCTTGCTGCATTGTTTAGCCTCTTCCGATTTCCCTGAAGTGAGAGCTGACCTCATTTGTAGCGTTGTAAAGAGTTGCTTGTCTGAAATCCCAATTGCAAGCCAGGTCTCTCTGTGCTCATCTCGCCTAATCACAGATTTCCCCAAGTTTCTAATTTCCCCTGTGTTATGTGCAGTTGGGGCTCACGTCTCATCTCGTGTTTTCATATGAAACACTAATCAGACTTCCTTAAAAACAGCCTCTAAATTTCCCTCCCTATCTCAAAAGTAAACAAAACAAAAATGTTCCTGGTCATGCTGCCTGGTGCATACGTCTCCTCTCAGCCCTCCGCGGTGAGCTGAGATGCTGTGCAGATCCTGCCGGACTGCTGCTGCCAACTGGGTCAGTCTGTCGGCCTATCAGGGAGGAAGTGATCTGGCACAAGGAACTGAAGACTTAGTCTTTAGTTTTCTGCTTTTCTTTTCTTGGTTTGCACTCTTGAAGGGAAATTGCTTCTGACTCTGTGTCATGGAGGCGAGCGGGACAAACTGCGTTGGTTCAACAACAGTTTACATTCTCTCAAGCTTTCCTGAAGTTTCTATCTCCCAGACCCAGTGATTTCCTGTTTCCTCTTAGCTGGCCCTGATCTTCAAAGAGATAATGCCACTGTAAGAGAGCTATAGAATCGTTCCCTGACTGTTAAGGTGCTTGATTCTGGCTTCTAAAGGCAGAACTGGCTCCTTAAAAGATCTTCTGTGAACTTACACAGAATATCAGCCACACTGTGACTAATATAATAGACCTTCTTGAAGATTAAGGCTAAATATAAATATTTTAAAAGGTTATTTCCTATGGATTAGCCCAGACAGTGTGTTCTCGAAATGTGCCATTCAACAACAAAAGCCAAAGATCTTGTAACTCTTCTGCTAGAACCTGTGAAGAGGATCACGGTGTGAGCTCAAAAGCTTGTCCCTTTCACCAGCAGAAGTTGGTCCAATAAAAGATATTACTTCCCCTACCTTGTCTCTCTAAGGCAGGGGTGGCCAACCTGGGGCTCCGGAGCCACATGCGGCTCTTCAGAAGTTCAGATGCGGCTCCTTGTCTAGGCACCGACTCCGGGGCTGGCGCTACAGGTGCCAACTTTCCAGGTGCTCACTGCTCAACCCCTGGCTCTGCCCCAGGCCCTGCCCCCACTCCACTAATTATAGAACATACTGCCAGTTTGGGGTATCTGCCCTGTTTTTGACAGTCTGCCCTGAGGTAGGCACTCACGGTCATGAACCACTCCAGACAGAGTGACATGCTTGTTGGAGAAGTGAAAGGCATGACACACACCTGATTTTCAGTTGTGAGGCGCTACCTCACATTGTATTGATGTTGCACACTAGCTTAGAAATGTTTGTGCTATGTCTGTGGCTTCACAGGTATGTCACAAAAAGCTGAGACAACCTCCCCCGACCCCCTCACATTTTGGATAGACGTTTTCTATGCTATGGTGGTACAGTAGGTGGCAAGCACTTCTGAGTCAGTAGGAATTGATGCCCCAACATGGAGTCATGTTACTGGAGTTGTCAACCTTCTGACAAAATGGACAACCTGGCCATTCAGGGCCACTTTCTCCCACCCTACCTCACATTGAGTAGCATCTTATTTTACAAATAACCACCTGGAAAGATACTCTTCAACATTCACAAGGTGGCAGAATCTAGTCCTAAAGATCCTATGGCATTCTTCACAAGGGTAGGAGCATTGACCCCTGTGTTATGGCCAGATTCCAACTCACCATACATAATTGCATTCTGCCAACCTAAAATTTTCCCTGCAGTTTTAATTGGGTAATTTAGTCTTTGCTTCCTGTGCTAAAATAATATGTAGATTTGCAGTGTACTATTACAAACAGTGGTCATCTTTCACCTCAGAGGTGGCTGCATTTCACTGATGGATGAAGGTTATGGTCTTTCTATTGGTTCAGTTTGTAAAATGCTTTGGGAGCCATCCGAATAAAAGGTTCTGGATAAATGTAAGCTGATAAATCTACCCATTTTCTCTCTCCAGAAGTCTGCGGCTTCACACTATGATGACAAAGGCATTTGGTGAAACTTGTGATTTTGTGATTCTTTGTGTCTTCCTCTGTTTGTTTTATATTTTGGCCTGCAGTGGTGTGTATTCTACCCATTGTAGGGATCCTTGTATTTTTTGTCCCAGATTTTCTCACAAACGTGTGCACACAATACTGATTTGTGCATGAATATTATGAGGTTTTAAAGCTTGGGCAATCACAAATTGCTCATTTGAAAAGTTACTTCTATATGTGCTTCAGTTTTGCAATTGACTAGAACAGGCCAAATTCATGAGTATGCTCTGGCTGCTTTATGCCATGCCTGTGATGCAAACCTGGCTCTTTAAAGCCCTTACTATCATAGTAATTTGCCAGCCAAACGGGACTTTTGGCTACACTGCATCACCAGAGTGATGCAAAGCAGCCAGAATATACTGATGAATCTGGTCCTTTGACCCAAAATGCCTATTTATAATACACCAAACATTTTTCTAGCAGTTTTTTCTTGCCCAGTGGTCAATCTTATATTTTGAAATTTCAGTGTGAAGTTTTAAGCATGGCTAGAGTTTCCTTTTTAAAAGCATGAAATGTAAAGAAGCTGGAACATATCCATCCATATTTCTGGTGAAACTGAATTTCTCCTGTGTGTTCCAAAATCACAGAGTTTGGAATTTTCAAAAGCAGTTGGTATCGGCCTAACTCTGTTCCCATTGAAGTCAGTGGAAGAGCTTCTGTTGACTTCAGTGGAAAACCTACCCAGCGAGTTTCTGTTTGTGTAGTGTTTGTATTGGGAACTTTACCCATTAGCAGCTGTCTGCAAATACCTCTTCAGAGGATCTATATAAACATAAAGGAGTCTTACAGCATGTCTTGGAGTTGGGCAGATAATTAAATATTATTAACTCTGTTTTATGAGGATCACTCTTGGGAGGTGCCAAACAAGGAAGTCAATGGGAGTTGAGGATGCCCATTACTTAGCAGGATAAGCCTTCCGATGGTTAATCTGAAACATACAAGGATGAAGTGACTTGTCCAAGGCCATATGGGAAATTAATCCACCCTGCAGATCTTTCAGGGGCTAATATTCAGGTCAGCAGGGAGTTGGGTTTGTGCATAGAATAGGGTACTTGAGCTCCAATTGGGAGAATGTGGGGACAGTAAGGCTGATTCCATTTAGGGATATGTGGTGTCATCGTTTCAGAATATGTTGTCTCAGAGTTGTCTCTTTTTTCATCTCTGTCCCTGTCTCTCTCGCTGGAGTGAGTTATAGCTAGGCTGCGGTTGATAGTGGTGTTTAGTCATAGAAACGTATGATATACTGAGCTTTCTCTCTCATCTCGTCTCACAAAAGGAGACAAGGCTGTCTACTTACAATTCAGCAACTAATCTTATTCATGACCTATAAGCTGCCTTCAGACAGAATGATGATCCTTTCTGTGCACTGAGGCTGGCACTTTATTTTCTCTTCACTTGAGCATTGACATCTTACCTGTCACCTTGGGTGGCTGAGAGTGTGTCTTCTGATGTTACACCGATGTCTGCAGAAACTAGATTAAAATAGGCATAGGCTTCTATTGTGCTTAGATCGCACAGATGTTCACTCGCAATGAGAACACGGAGCCTTCTTAGAACTCTGTCAGTGGTAGCAGATGGAGTCATAGGCACTTATAAAGGATCCGTGTGTCCTAAAGCTGTAGCAACATTATTTACTGTAGAGTTCCATTTTGGAAAAAGGGGAGAGAGAGAGAATCCAAACGAGCATGCATTTCCATGTTTCAAGACACAGAAAGGTTAGAGATCTCCCAGGTAAGCAAAAAATTGCCATGACTTTGCAATGACTGTCTGACGTGAAGTTGTGCTAAGGCTGAATTAAGAGATTGGGCTTCCCTGAGGCTTTTGGGTGGAGTGTGAAGCATTTTTTAGAGAACAGTTATTAAATGTGTCTAAAACGTCTACGATTTTGAGAAAGATAGTATCTAGGATACCTCTCTAGTCTTCTATTTGTGCTTGAGTAGTTCCCTCAGGAGGGAAGAGGTTTCATTGTCTTTCATTGCCTTGTGAATATTTGCATTAGTGAGAATGTTACGTGTCATTTATGCTGCGTCCAGTTGTTTAGTAAAGAAAATGTTGCTCGCAGTCATGAAAAAAGAAAATGGAACACCCAGTATTTTTAAATGTCTGCATATGCCTGATGTTTACAAATTGTTTTATGATTTGTGGTTTATCCTTTAAGGAAATTAAGACAATGAATTAGGGAAAGTGGATCATGCAAATAGATATACATATCAGTCGTGCCTATTTAATATGGGCTTGTAAAATAGAAATGAAATTAGGGTAAAAATTTTGACTAGATGATTAAGTACGTAACAGAGAAATATGTTAGCTACTTCTGTGCTATGCCTTTCCGCTGCAGCTCATTGTCAATACATTGTAAAATAACTCAGGCCCTCAGGGCCCCCTCTGAGAACTTTATGAGTTACGGAAGGCAAGAGCTATGGGGCTTGTTATGGATTGAGTGAAATCTGCTCTGAGGACCACCTGCTCCAGAACTCAACATTTCTTCCGCCATGTGGGTTTAAGGGAAACCGAACACCACGATTTTGGTGCTTTTTAAATTTAATTTGCAAAATAGACATGCAGCGGATAGAGTTAATACTGGTTTATCCACCAAAAATTATGCATCAAAGACAAGCTGTCTCCAGAACTAACTGACTGAGGACAGAGGTGGATTGAGACTGCAGTGCTAGTCTATCAGAAAGACAAGAAAAAAACGTGCATAAGATTTATAAGACACACAATGACAAACTTAAGAGTGAGGGGAGAAAAAAACTCCTGGCAAAACTATGTAAATCCCTTCTATCCTGGGGTTTGTCTGAGAATGACAATGTATTCCCATCTCTCACAATTTGTTCAGAGCCACTGCAGCCATCCAAAGTTCACTTTACATCAGCAGGGCACTAACGGTTACTTCCAAACTCCACGATGATCAATTTTGATCTAGCTGTTGCTTAAAGAAAAAGTGCCGAGCAGGATGACCGGAGCAATTATAGATAGCTACAGGCTCTTTCCGTACAACTATCCTTATAATTCAATTTCAAACATTCCATTAGTCTTCGTGGTAGTAATAAGCTTTGCCGGCGGGAGTTCAGGCAGACAGTATTGCTTTTCATTTCAAATTAATGCATTAGATTTTTGAACCATAGGATGTCTTCAGAACAATGGTCTTACTTTCAAGAAGAAATGTTTTAAAGGGGCTAAAAGGAGGGCAATACGCAGTCAAGCTTCATAGGTTGAACTAAATTCAGAAGGGAGTCTAAGCTAGTGTAAGTTACACCTTCCAGTCCTATCCAGTCTAAAATGTGTCACCTACTGAGACCCACATTCACTTCAACGTAGGCTTGGTCTGCACATAAAACTTACACCAGTGTATCTATTTCAGTTAGGGATGTAAAATGTTAACCGGTTAACCGATTAGTCTTACCGGTTAACCGCCTTCACCATTAACCTCAGAGGCCCCACACCAGCGGGAGTGGGCCCAGCCATGGCCCCCAGCCGAAGCAACCAGAGCAGCACCACCTGGCCAGAGCGGGCCCAGCTGCTTACTCTGTTAACCGTTTAAACATAATATTTTAATCGTTTAAATGGTTAACTTATTAAACGGTATTTACATCCCTAATTTCGGTCAGGGATGTGAGTGTTTCTGTCAGTATAGCTAATGTCATTTGGGGAGCTGGTGTTCCTACATGAGCGGAAGAACTCCCATTGGCATGTGCTGCATCTATACTAGGTGGCTATGCTGACCTAGGCTGTGCAATGTAGACATAACCTCACACTTGACAGAGTCTTTGGACTACTACAGCCATGCTTAGACTAGGTTTCCTCATAGGGTTGACCACAACCAGCCGACATGACGCACTCTCTACAGTAGGTGAAACATCATGTTAAAACATGTTAGCCCAGGCTTTTAAAGCATGGTGTATTGACCTAGACTAGATATGGCCTTCATTTAACTGAGCCTACCTGAGGGGCAAGGGGAAAGGAATGGATTGTTATCAGGATTTATTATTAATTGTTCACATTTCATTAGCACCTCGGGGCCCCAATCAGGATCAGGACCCAAGATGTAACAAGTGGGTGCAAACAAATAGAAGGAAGGAAGGAGGGAGGCCCTGGAAAACAGCATTAGGAACTCAGGTTTATACGAATGAGCAAGCTATATGCACAGCTGGATGGTTTTGGATCAGTTAACTTTAAAACAAAATTACAAAATATAAACAAATTAATAAGATAAACCTTAGAAATCCTGCCTACTTAGCGGCTCCCAAAGTCTAAACAGCTCGTAGACTCTGGGAGCTGGGCCTGACCTGGGAGTTTGGTCAGCAGTGTTATGGGACTTCACTAGTCTAGTTTTTCTTTATTTCTCTTGTAACCATTTCTGACTTTAATGCCTTATACTTGTACTCACTTGAAACATCTCTCCTTGTAGGTAAATAAACTTGTTTTATTCTTCAATCAAAACTAATCCAGTGTTGTGAGCTATGTGGGTAACTCCATTTAAGGTGGCAAACTGTTGTATATTGAGCCTCTTAGAGAGGCAACGGACCTAATATATCTGGACTGTCCAGGAAAGGGTAGGAGAGTGCAGAACACTTGGTTTTGGAGGAAATTCCAGGACTGGAAGCATGTTGCAGTCACCCTGCAAGTGGTAGCCAGGTGGTAGAAGTCAGAATGTGACTTATGTGTGGCTGGCAGGCACTCGGGGCGGGGGCCGGGGGGGGTGACCTGCATGCTTGAAGGCAGTTTGTGAGCGGCCCACTGGGAGCTATATCAGCAAAGCATTATAAGGCACCCAAGGGTGCAGGGCAGAGGTGACCCAGCCCCTCACTAGTTTGGATTGTATCCCGGAATGTCATAATATCACATTATATAGTATTATTAATATTTATTATTTAACATGTATATTGTGGTAGCACCTAGAGGACAACCAATCGAGGGCCTCACAAACCTATAGTGACTGACAATCCTTGCTCTGAAGATCTTATCACAATAGGCTTACTGCAATTGAAGTAATTTCATAGATAAATTACACAGTCCTTTTAATGAAATGTCCTTGAGCTCTGATGGAATTTACAGGTGCTTGATGGGTTGCAGTATGGAATTTTAAACTCTCCCAGTTTATGTGCATGGAGCATGTCTAAGAATTGTAAACCTCTTTGTGCTCTTTAAGTTGGTCAGCACAATACTGCCCCTGCTAACTATTGTTTTCCATGACTCAGATTATTTCTAGGAGGCCACATGCAGATAGCTCACAAGAATGACCAATTCTTCCCTACCCCATGTCTCTTCCACACACATGCCTAAATTGTATTCAAATCCAAAGACTGTTCAGTAAAGAACCAAACCATCCTGAATTGTATTTTCTCTCTTCTCTCTTCCAGCCACTTCTACATCGACGACTGGGACAAGTCATCTCACAAAATGTGACATAAAGCAGAAAGCCTTCTGTGTCAATGGGGGAGAGTGTTACATGGTCAAAGACCTTCCAAATCCCCCCAGATATTTGTGCAGGTAAGAAGCCTTTGGCTTATTTCAGTGGAGCCACCATGTTTCTCATGTAATTTTTCTCAAAGTAATTGCTTTAATATCTGAACAGTTCTCTCTCCCACAAACGGCCCAGCAGATATTTAACAGAAGCATTAGATGCATCTTCACCTTTGTGTGGCAGAGTTGGTATGAAAACTCTCTAGCTATTGAGAATGACCCCTGTGTAACAGGGCTCATGTTCATTGCAAGGTTAACTCAAGGTATAACTTGAGTTTTGCCCCTAACCTGACTCCCATTTCTACACAGAATCTTTAGCTCAAGTTAAGTGGTGCTCTATACTCGAGCTAGCTAGCTTATTTGGGGGGGGGGGAATGAGGGAAGGGGTTGAAACCTGAGTGATGCTGACACTTGGGGTTTGTCGATACTACAATCACAGTGTGTGATTGCAGCTCATGTAAACATACCCAAACTAGCTTTAATCTCTCTAACTCTGGCCCAGAGCAGAGAAGCCACTTGACACCCTTGAGCTAATAATGCAGTGGGGATGCAATAGCTCGAGTTACAACAACTCATCAACTGCTAATCCAATCACTGTGCTGCTAATCCCATCACTCTGTGTAGCTGGAGTGTTGTTTCATAGTGTGGTTGGTCTCACTTGAGAGGCTAGTTTAGACTAGTGGAATAACTCAAGTGTACTCACTGTTGCAATGAAGCCAAGCCTATAGATAGCTCACACAATAGTTATTAAAACTCCACAGATGGTTTCATAATACAGATAGTGCTATGTGCCCAGCTGGCATTTGGATACCCTGAGATAACTATTATTTGAAATCATGGCTGTTAGATCTTAGAGGACAGGTATCACTGATTAAATATACCCCAGATAATGAAAAGATTCATTGTGGAATAACTATGTCCGATATAGCACACGCATACAGTATAGCACATACAGTAGTTAATTTTTATTAACATGTTGTAGTAAAACAAATGACTTATTAAAGATCAATTAAAATATTATTTAGAAAACTTAGTGCCGCCAGAAGATGTTTTGTTTTGAAGTTAGGGGACTACAAAATCGCCGGGTCTAATGAGGTCAAATTAATAACAGGAGTTATTACTTTGTTAAATGCACATTTCGTAATAAGCAATGTAGATTGCCATCTGAACTCATCAGTGGATGTCAGTGTTTTAGACGCAGAGCCTTGATTCGGGAAAGCACTTAAGGATGTGCTAACATTGATCCGTATTCAGGAATTCACTCAAGCACATTCTTAGCTTGAAATGCGTGCCTGAGCACCCTTCTTGAATCGAGGCCTAGTTTCGCTGTCACAAACAAATCCAAATTATAGCCTCCACCAGCCCATTATTCTGCAGAAGACCCAGGATAAATACAAACAACGAGGAGCAGACTTACACGGCTACCCCTCTGAAAAGTATAAATTCAGTTGCTGTGGCTGAAGCTTTGCATCTTGCCATAGCACATTGTACAACAGGTACCTTTGGATGCTGCGGTGGTGCTGATCACAGACCAGAGCCAGATGCAACTGGGTGCTCTAAATTCTCACTGACTTCAACACGTGGCGTTCAGTATCCTGAAGAACTGAACCTTAAGGGAACTTTTCTCTGTAAGAATATTGGCATTTTCAAGAGAGGCAGCAGAAGCTAGTCAGTAAGATACACAATCTGGTGTAATCACATGAATTTTCAGTCTTATAAAGGCTAAAAATCAAAACCCAATAATTGCTCTTCTGCAACTTCATGTAAAGTGCGGTTGGAGAGATACTTTGCTTTCACATGGAAAGGAGAAGATAGAAATTGCTTCTAGGAAATACTGGCTGCACTCTAGTGAAACACTTTCTGTTCACTTCAGTTTTGCCTTTTTCTGTGGATCTTACCTGCAATTAACCAGATTTGTTTTGTCACGAATTCCCCAGCTGCTGGAATCATGACTATTTATTCTATCGCTGTTTATAACCATTTTCTTTAAAGTAAAAGTACCAACTTTATTTTGGGACAATTGCACTGAAATTACATGATCATCGTAACCGAGCAGTGCAGGATGACCCAATTTTAATACTACACCCTTGGGAACCTACCAGAAACCAGCTCCAGTGCTTCCACTTCTTCATTTCCTCCTCGTACCCCATTCAGAACATTTCATAGCAGCCCCAAATGGCTGTGCGCATAACACATTTGCTGTGTGCAGAACATTTTTACTATTCGTTGGTATTGCTCTGTTGAATTTAGAGTCACCTCTTTTTCACTGTATCTCAGGACACTTTTTGAAATAGCCAGATCTGACAGTGTTTGCACTTTATTATTGTAATTTTATTTTATGTTAAATGTACCAGGCCCTCTTAAATGATTTTTTCTGATGTAGAAAAGAAATAAGTGTTAAGTCTAGAATCAGAGTGAAAACAAAAATAACTCCCTAAAATTTGTGCAGGGCACTTTTCTGGGTGGCACAAGAAATATCTGGAGAAGTCATTACAATGTAAAATCACAGGGTCTGATTTTTATTTATACTAAAGCAGTGGAAAGGGAGCTCACTGTAAAGGAGAGCTAAGCTCACAACTAGTTTGCAATGCTTCTGCTATGTCTCTTTGATATTTACCAGCCCTGAAGCTGTTTATACTGTAACAAAACAAGACAAATGTCTCTGCGATACAGTGACATGAGAATCTGAATTGTGTTTTATTGGGTACATACTGCAAATCTGAAGAAACAAAATAGCATTATTTTCTTGCATGGTTAAAGATACGGATGTCTATTTTTAAATGTCTGTTAAAACAAATATCTGTCAAGGACACATTGCTTCCTTCTACTGTGATAACAAATCTTTTTCCAGAATGTGCCCATGGAATCAGAAAACTTGAAAGATGGTACTTGCTCTTCATGTTTCTGCCTTGGTAGCAAGTTCACATTTTCCATATGCTCCATCTGTTGAGAGCAAAAACAAAATTTTTAAAGCATGAGCCTCATTGTTCTAAATTGTTTTTATCACGAATCAAGAAATGTGACTCAGATGCACAACAACCATGGAATTTTCCAGGCAATGTCTCTGGTCATGTAAGCCCCCCGTGAATCTGTCTCCTATTGCTAAAGTCAGAAGTTGTGTAATCAAAAGTGATTTCCAAAAAACTGAAGGTATAATAATTAACACTGTGTCACATTTTGTTTTCACTAATACTAGTATAAATTTTGAGCAAATTAATTCTTTGTTAGTTACCTGGATTTATTTCTGAGATGTGTATGTATCTACAATGTACTGTACCTGAAATGTTGCCTATAGCAACATCTACAGTGGCACAGTGTTGTATACATTTCTCTTTTGTGTAATCTAATTACAATCCTGGACTAAACAGAATAATCTCAGTCAAAAAAAGAGGGTTTTTTTAATGAGACATTGGGTAAAACTTTTTAAAGTGCCTAAATGAGAAAGGAGTCATTTTGAAAAGTGATTTAGGCACCTGGACCCAGGGCCTCAGAGGTATTTAGGTGCATAACTCCCATGGGAGCTAGACGCCTACATACCTTTGAGTATCTGGGCCTTGGAAGCCTACACCTCATTGGATATATCTACACAGCAATTGAACACCCATGGCTGGCCAGGGCCACCTGGTTTGAGTTCACCGGGCTCAGGCTGGAGCCCAGCTCTGAGACTCCACAAGGGGAAAAGGTCCCAAAGCCCAGGCTCCAGCCCAAGCCCAAATATCTACACAGCAATTTTTAGCCCCACAGCCTGAGCCCTGTGAGCCTGAGCCAGCCATGTCCATGCCATGGGTCTTTTCTTCCACTATAGACGTACCCATTTGCTTTCAGTAAGACTTAGGGTATGCCTACTGTGCAATCGGAGATGTGATTGCAGCTTGAGTAGGCATACCCACACTAGCTTTCAGCTAGGTAGCCTGGCTAACTATAGCAGTGAAGACAGGGTGGCACAGACCCTGGCGTGGGCTAGCAACGCGAGTACACACCTGCAGTCCCAGGCAGCCTTGTGCATCCCAGGCTGAAGCTGTGCCACCAGGTCTTCGCCGCTATTTTTAGCCTACTAGCTAGACTAAAGCTAGGCTGGTATGTCTACAAGCGGCAGTCACACCTCTGACGGCAGTGCAGGCATAAACGTAGGCTTCTAAGTGCCTACATCACTTCTGAAAATGGGACTCATGTTTATACTACAGTATCACAGCGACAGGGCGTGCTGCTGTCGCGCCTTACCTTGGATGCGTCCTTCATCGAGGAAACAGGTTTTTCCATCGCTGTAGTTACTCCACCTCTCCGAGAGGCAGTAGCTAGGGTGATGGAAGAATTCTTCCACTGACCGAACCTTCTCCATAATGGAGGTTAGTTCAACCTGACTGTGTTGCACAGGGCGCGACATTTTGTGCAGCCCCGGGCAATGTAACGAAGGCAATATAATTTTTAGGTGTAGCCCACGCCTTAGGCTTCTCAGTCACGGAGGTGCTTTTGAAAATTTTACCCGAAGTCTAACAGTGCCAGTCCATGTGGTATTTTAACCGTGTTGTGAAAAGGAGAGTGGTTAGCAGCTCTCTTTTATTTGGAGAAGACTCTATATAGTATTCTTCGTGTCTTTTCAAGCCCTGTTTTGAACAGTCTTTCCAAAACCCATTTTTGATTACGCTAATTTGATAACACACCACACAATTTGTGTTGCCTTTGCTGCTGTTATTCCCTCAACGTGTGCTACAGCTTCGGTGGTTGAAAACAGTGCTTCTTTCTAGCAGAGAGACATTACTTGACCTTGCTTAACAACAAAAGAATGAATTTCTTATTTTTATAATTGTCTGTATCCTTGTTTGCAAATGGAATGGGTTGAGTAGGAATTAATTAACATGATGATCCAGAAAACTGTTAATTGAGGGGAAAAAAGGGAAGCTTATTACAGTGCTAACTGAAAGGTTTGCCAAGTCTGAGTGGGTCAAGAGGCAGGATAGTGTTAACAGTTCTGAACTAAGCAATTAAAGGCACAGTTCTTACAGCGATTCATGTAAATGTTGATAACATATTCCTGTGCTACCTACCTGTACTGCATATTAGCTTATAGTAAAGAGACTTGTTCTTGATCTTTTCTATTAATATGTACAGTTAGTCAAAACATGGAGACTAGTCGTTTTACAAACTTAAAAACCACTAAACACAGAAATCATCAGGGATTAGAAAAAACTTTTAGACATTATTCTTTTATCGGATCAAGGAAAAGGCTGTGGTCCTGATGATTTAAGCCATCCAATTTCTTTAATAAATAGTTGGTATAGCCTCTAATTAGCCAGTAGAGAAGATACAGGCCCAGAGTAATTTCTCGGTTATACCAGTGTAAATCCAGAGCAGCTCTTATCTTCATTGGCCTTATTCTGATTTACACTGGTGTAACTGAGCGTGGACACTGGCCCATATATAGAAAAGGAAAGAATTGAAAATGCTATGTGGGTAACCAAAAAAGAATGTGATGACTAGTGACAGTGTTGGAGAAATTACAATATAAGAAGGTGCTTTCAAATATTGCCTGTTCATACATGTATAATCCAGAGGAGACAGTTGGACAAGCAGAATTGTAATCTGCACTGAATTTCGGTTGTCTGCAATAAAATGCCTTTCACATGCACGAATAATCAGAAGTGGAAATGGTCATCCGACCCTCTGTCCACACTGGGCCAGTCTTTATCCCTTGTTTGCAATGGTTGGCAACTGCACCAGTGTTGACAACAGTTTAAGTGTCAGTATAAACACAGCTAAATTGTTTTCCAGCGCTGTGTCAAGAAGCCTGACCCCGATCAGACTGGAAATGCACTAGCATGTAAATTATTGCCAACACCAATGCAGCTGCACCCATTGCTGACAACAGGAACAGAACAAGGAGCAAGCGGACCCCAGAGGCCAGTGACTGTGGGCCTGATCCTAAGCCTTTTAATCAGCAAAATGCTCATAGACATCATTTGAAGTTTGGCCTGAGTCAGGAGATGGGAATCCAGAGTAGGCATGAATGGCCCTTAGTCTGAGATTTAGTGATAAAAAGCACTGTAGAAGCACACGGTATCATTATTACTACTACGAGGATGGGTACTTAACAGTAAAAGCCTAGTGTAAAATAAGAATTAAATTAACAGGATAAAACACTCTATTGCAGTTTTGTTTCTTCCAGTTTGCTAATACAAATCCAAATTCAACCTACTTCCCTGCCCCGTGGCATAACCTTCCTCTGTCTTTATTATTTCATTCTTTATTGTATTTATCTATGGTAGTGCTCAAGGATCCCTGTTGGGATCAGGGTCCTAATGTGCTACGGCTATACAAACACATCAGAAGACAGGATCCTTGCTTTGAAAAGCTTAAAATCTGTTCCTTTGATAAACAGATTCATCTCTACAGCAATCGGTTTAGAAAAAACCTCTTCAGACTCAAAATGTACCTGTATTGAAAGAAAGTAAATCTTGTGCAATGCATCTGGACAAAGATGCATCCATTTGTATTTAACACTGCTTATCTTGTATAGTATGTTCTGTATAAAATTCCAAAACACTTTACGAGGTTAAAAAATACAACTACTATGTAAGTGCAGTGTGTTAATATCCTTATTGTTAATTAATGCCACAGATAATAGTGAGCAGAGGGAGAGAGAACTTTAAAAAGCCAGGCAAGGGAGAAATGAGATTTCAGTGCAACTGAAAATCTGATATGGGTTGAAGAGGTACAGGAAGACTGTTCTAGATGAATGCAGCTGCAGAGCAGAATGCTCTTGAATTTAGATTGCAAGAAGGTACAAACGGGAGGCCAGAATTAGAGAGAGAGAGACCAGAAGCAGGCTGGAGCAAGTTCATGAAGTGCTTTAGAAACAAACAGAATAAAGCATAACTTGACATAAATATAACTTAATTTAAATGTGTCAACATAACTTGATTTAGCATGAAGGTAAAAGGCAGATAACTTAGTAGAACACTGAGAATGGAGTGGGTAGGTAGGAGAAAAGCAGATGGTCCTGTGGGACTCCGTAAGAGGACCATCAGAATCATGTTCTAAGGAAACCAGAGAAGCCTGCGTAGCTATGCCGGCCTTACAGAATGAAGTCCCACACAATATCAAAAGCTGCACTGAGGTCCAGGAGAATGAGGAAGAAGGAAAAGCTGGCCGCAGCTTCGGAAAGGAGGTCATGGACAACATGGGGGAGAGACGTTCCTCGTTACAACCAAAGTCGAATTCATGTTGCATTTTTCCAAGGCTTATGATGTGTGCTCCGTGTGCCTGAAGAGATGAGAGGAAGCTACTTATATCTACCTCCCTGCTTGTTGTTTTTTGGTCTACCTCTTTTCCATTTCTCAAATACGTTTAACCATAACTGCTGCCTTGAACAAAGCTGTGTTTAAAAAAAAAGAAAGAAAAGCATGAGCTTGAAGGTAGAACGTGCTATTAAAGAAACAGCAAAGTCTGTAGACTTTCCATAGGTTCTGCAATATACATGATTGTTGAAGGCAAGGATGTAAAATTATTGTCCAACACCATGTCGTTAATTGGGAAAACTTGGTGTGGTTCCATAATCAGTGTCTCAGGAAGGAACAAAGAGCAGTCCATTTGTACTAGAGCTGACTTTTTTTAAAACTGCACAGATTTTCTTGAATAAAATTTTTTTTTTAATTTTACACAATGATAATTCTCCGAGGACACATTTTTTCTTTCATTATATATTTTCATTAGTTTCTGGCCCCCACGCCCCTGAAGTCACTTAGAGACTTTCCATGTTCCATAGGGAAAAAAATTATCAGTCTGATAGTTCAGTGGTTGTGGTGTTCTATTGCTTATCACATTTTTGCCCTCTAGGTGCCAACCTGGATTCACTGGAGCAAGATGTACTGACACTCTGCCCATGAAAATCCAAAACCAAGAAAGTATGTTAAAATAATCTGAACTTTGCTTTCTCCCCAACTACAGCCACACAATCACTATTACTTGGTGTTTTCACAGTTCAGCTGGAATTGGCATCCTTTGATTCTGATTATGGCTTGAATCTCTTAGTTATTAATCTGTACACCATGGCATTATCGCATCAAAAATGTTCCTAGTTTGTGTGACTTTTTTTTTTAACTGGATCCTTTTCATCCTCTGCAGAATTTTGTTGCTGTTGTTTCACTCTGCCAACTTTCTTGGTTGGTGAAATGCTGCAAATTGTTACCCTAAAGGAATATGTAGACTGAGATGAATGTTGTACAGATTTCATTTCCTAGCTGCCTTGCGAACACTACTTTACAAAAGCGATTTGGAAATTTGGAATGGTGAATTTTTTGCATCCTGAAATATACTGTGATCTCGATTGGTTTGGGGCTTCTGCAAAGCAAGTGGGCTGCTCTCAACATCTTGAGCCATTTTGACATGCTAAACCAAGATTCAGTTTCTGAAGGTGAACTCACCAAGTCAAATCAGTTCACACTGAAGGAGCTTCTTTCTTAGTGTATATTCACCTCTTCTCTTTTCTCTGTTTTCTCTACCATTTTTTTGTTTTTCCTCTCAGGTGCCCAAATGAATTTACTGGTGATCGCTGCCAAAACTACGTAATGGCCAGCTTCTACAGTACGTCCACTTCCTTTCTGTCTCTGCCTCAATAGGAGCATGCTTAGTCAGTGCTGCTTCTTTGTCGCTGCATCTTTCCTCCGATTTTTTTTTACCTGTAACTAGATTTATTGCCTTAGGCCTAATATTGATTGCCTCTGCCTGTTGCATGAAAATGATAACAAAAGCAATTGCAGTACTCTGTTGGATTTGTTGGCATTGATGTTTGGGCATTTGAGACTTAGGAGCGTTCTGAAATTAATATTGAATGATGTCCTACGGAGTTGTAGCTGACAAGTACAAAGATACATTTAAAAGTCTCAAAAAAAGAAAAGGAAGACTTGTGGCACCTTAGAGACTAAACAAATTTATTTGAGCATAAGCTTTCGTGAGCTACAGCTCACTTGCTCACGAAAGCTTATGCTCAAATAAATTGGTTAGTCTCTAAGGTGCCACAAGTCTTCCTTTTCTTTTTGCGGCTACAGACTAACACGGCTGCTACTCTGAAAGCTGTCATTTAAAAGTCTCGCTTTTTATTTGCTAAAAGAAATAAATCCCAGCACTAAAACAGCAATCGCTTTATAAAATCTTTATAAAGATAGTAACCTTCCAAACAAAAGGGATATACATAAATTGCCTTGGAAAATAAAAGTTTACATGCTGCAGGTGTATCGAATGAACACACTCAAACAGGAGTGAGGGCTTTTTTTCCTTTATTATCCAAACATTTTACATTTCAGTAGGAAGAAAATTACATGAAGAAAGAGAAGGGGGGAAGGGGACATAAATGATGCTGATTGACATTTCTTATTTATGGGAGACAGGTGCAAAAGATCAAATATTTCAGAGCCAGATTAAATGGCTGAAGAAATGTGCCATGTAGACTCCTTTGGACACACACACACACACACTGTAGGACTGGGGCCTTAGAGACATAGTTTCATAAACTTCCTCTTGGATGGTCTTGTTAACTATTAATTATTATTTAATAGTGAGAAAGTGCGAAGTACGTTGCATATTTATTTTGTGCCTTCAGATATAACCAAGTCAGATGTAAAATGGAGGGAAATTGCCTGGGGTTTACATTTTTAATGCACGTTCGCTATTCATAATTAATTTTTGCTGGCGTCCCACTGCATTATGATGTAAGGGCAGTTCTATATGAACTATTTTTGATGGATCACTCACTAGCATTGAAAGATTTCAGAGACTGCATGATTGCGCAGTTTAGATTTCCATTAGTACATAGGCTAAAAAGCTGTTAGCACACACTGGACATTTTGGAGCCCTGATAGAGACATAGGTCTTCTCTTACATCAGTGAACAAAGAATGTACATACATAATTCATATTGTCTATCATGGGAGTTACCCTGGCAAATCCCCAGGACAATGGCAGGCGATTCGACTGCACAGCATTCTAGTATTTATTTTACACTGCATTTTAAAAGGTTTATTAGTGTGAGTTATTTTTAAAATGCCTCTTACGTGTATCAACCAAAAGGCTAAAATACCTTTCTAGGCTGTGCAGTCCTTTTGTACCTGAGTATTAGATTTGTAATTATGAACATTAATTTATTATTTTGAAAACCAAATTTTCTGTGCTTTTAACAAGTGTTAGAACATTTATTTTTAAAAAAAGTAGTGCAAAGGCTAAATTACACTTTTCCAAAATTAATTCAAATGGAGACTCAGACATGAACCACAAGTTCATTTTTTCCACACAGAAAAATAATATATTTAGGGTTTTTTCTCATTTGTTTTTAATTTTTCTAACTATGCTTGGGATTTTTAAACAAGTCGTTGGGTTTTTCAAAAAGGCCATGATTTTCAAAAGCACCTAAGATCCAGATCCTCAAGACTCCCTTGGGGGGTTAGGCAGCTGCAGGTATGATATGTCTACACTGCAAAAAAAAAAAAAAAAACAGAGGCCGCGAGTCTCAGAGCCCAGGTAAGCTGACTCGGGCTGTTGGGTCTTGCGCTCCAGTGCTGAAAATAGCAATGTTGACTTCCCACTTGGACTGGAGCTCTGAAATCCGGCAATGGAGGAGGATCTCGGAGCCCTGCGTCCAAACGTCTACACTGCAATTTTTAGCCCCCACAACAGAAGCCCAAGAGTCACCCAGACTCTGAGACTCACTGTTGTGGGGCTTTTTGTTGTGCAGAAATACTCCGAGGGACTGAGGAGCACAAGCCTATGGAACGCCTGTCTTTAAATCACTGAGGTATTTTTCACAACCCCATTGAAATTCAGTGGGTGTAGAGCACCTATCTACCTACCTTGGGCTACTTTGAAAATCTAGCCTATTTATTTTATTCTACCATTTTCTATATACAGTAGATCTGAAGCATAAAGTGGCATTTCTTAAGATGCTACAAATCTTAAAATGACACTTCTGGAAGTAGACCAGGGAGAGCCCATTTCAATGTAGCCAGAAAAATCAATAAAGAAGCATTTCTATTACATTTGTTTTACAGCCAAGTATAGGTCAAGCCATACAATTAAAAAGAGAACTTTGCCTGATCCGAAGAATCATTCTAACATTATATCTGGGGCTGAAAGGCAAGAGCTTATGCTGTATCCCACATACTGAGCAATTGATTTAATTAAGTTTAGTCAGGTAAGCACATAGAGCAAATCAGATGTTAAACAAAGCAAGCACCAATAGAAAAAGAAAAAAATGGAAGCTAGATTGCGCCATCCAATTTCAAGCAGAACTCCTCATTGATTTCAAGGGGCACGTTTGCTTTGAAGCGGATGGTTCAATGTGGCTCCATACAAAGACCTATGGATTAAAATCCTAATGTCATTTTTCTGTTGTTAATATTCAGCTTAAAAGGTGGGATATTTAAAAGCATTGGCCTCGTTCCACTGTGGCTGCAGTCAGAAGGAGTTTGACTGTCAGCGGGAGCAGAGTGAAGCCAATGCTGAGTGCTTTTGAAAATCCCATCCTTAGCATACACCACATACCCCAGTAAGAGGTTGTCTAGGTAAGGATCCCTGGACTGGACTCAACATATGCAGGTGTTCAAACAAAAAGATATCTCTAAGAATATTGCACTCCTCATACTGCACTGAAAAGAGAGGTATTTTTCATAGGTATCTTACTTAAGGCACCTTCCCCCATAGAAATAGTTTTTCCTTCCTTTAAGTAGAGGAGGAAACATTGTAGAAGCATTTTACACCACGGACGTTGGCAAGGTCATTCGCTTCCAGCTTCATGAGCATGCTCTATCGTGGTTAAAGGGCCTTGCACTGCAACATGACAATTGACAGGTTTCGTGTATTGCAAAATTTACCATCAGGATTGCAAGTGGACAAAATTTCCTACCATCGTGAGGGAAGGGGAATAAGATGCACAATTTTTTATAAAACTGACTGGTGCAAGATCTGGTTCAAGCAGAGACTGGCTGTTTTTTCTAAAAGATCTGCTCCAGGGATTAGTTTGGAGAAGTTCTGTGGCCAGGAGGTCAGACTAGATTATCACATTGGTCCCTTCTGGCCTTGGAATCTATGAACCTGTGAAAAATCTGGGAGTCCCTACAGCATCCTTTAATTGAGACCCTAGTGGCAAAACCCAAGTACAATCTACTGTCTTCATCTGCCATGCCAGGTGGGGAGGGGATTCATTCCTGGAGGTCAGGAGAAGGTCTAAAGGGAATGTATGCAGAACTAGTGAAAATATTTTCCCCAGGGATTCAGGTTACATCCACAGTGCTCAGTCAGCATGGAACAGGTAGCTCTAGAGCATAAGCACAGGTAAACATCTTCTCCTTTTATCCTGTCCCTGGTGGCCTGAGCACCCCTTGCATGGCTGTAAGTTTAATTGTGAGTCTCTCAGTAGATTGTATGGTACATCTGCGTGGGGGGTATGTATGATTTGTGTGTATGTGCACATATACACACGCACACACTCACATAAAATGCATTAGAGTGGCAGAAGGGACTAAATGTGGGAAAGAAACCTGTATTCCTGAAGGTAAGACCTGCAATACACATCACTTATTAAATTTGGTCAATTTTAGCCTTATCAGGCTTCGTGATCATTTTTTTTCATGGTTGAATAATTTATTGTGAAAATTATGAGACTCTTCTGTCATGTAACCTTGAGATTTGTCTGGCCAATAAATTACAGGGGATGATGGGCAAGGTTTGATTAAGTTCTGACATAGTGTAGTGACAACTCCAGCTCTCACTGGAATTGCTGATTGCTGTACGGTAACTCCCTCACTTTTCAGTTTTTACACATAAATTATATTTTAGGTTTTGAAATTTACAGTTGGCAGATTTGCTCTAAGATCATACAAATTTCCAAAATAGACCCCTGGCTACCGAGGTATTAGAAGTTTTCAGGTAAAATTTTCAAAAGTGGTTAGGTTATGTAGGCACCTAGGTCCTACTGACATTTCGTGGAACTCAGGCTCCTAAGTTAGGCACGTTTGAAAATTTTATCCTTCATCTCACCCCAAGATGAAAGTCAAAGGCCGCATTTTTTTTTTCAATCTAAATTGCCTAACCAATGCTCTGGAGCGTAGCAAACTATTTGACGTTTATATGATGGGCAGGATCACTCAAAAATGAACATTTACTGTCTTCTCAAATTTAAATTAGACTTGGGGGTCACATTTTCAAAAATGCCTTCAGAACACAAATTTTCAAAAGCAATTTAGTAGAGATTCAATGGGACCGAGGCTACTAAGTTCCTGTGGCCCAGATTTGTAAAGGTATTTAGGCACCTAACTCCCATTAAAATCCATGGGAGCTAGGCACTTAAATACCTATAATAATCTGGCCCTAAGTCACTTTTGAAAATGGGTCTTACCCTCCTAAGTCACTTTTGAAAATTTTACCCTTAAACTATGTGTTTTAAAGTTTGCCCAACATGAAATCCCATTTACAATGGAACTTAATTATTTAAAATAATCTTTGTGTTTCTTTTTAAAACACGTGGGCAGAAATTCAACAGGAAGCATATTGCATCTGGTGAATATGAGACAACAACATGAAATGGGAATGGATACAATGTAATAAGCGCTTTATAAAATTAAGTGTTGGGGTACTCTGCTTTCTTTTAATCAAAAAAAGAGACTGAAGCTCCGAATAGCAAAGATAAATTATGCTGTCTAGGATCAGAATGAGCGCTGCATGTTTCCTCAGCATGGTTTCTTTTTAGGACTTATGGCCAGAGTATGTTCCCGTTTTAAGGACCAATTTCCAATGAATTATTTGAAAAAGAAGCTGCATGATATGAATGACTTCTGTTCAAATTAAATTAGAACCGGACTAGCAGTCTTACCTATAAAACAACATAAATGCAGTAATATATATGCATGAGCATGTCACTAATTTTATTGAAGATTTAACCAAGCTTTCTATGCAACTAATGTGTATTGTTAGCAGTGTTCACCTCGGCATGTAGTACCGGCTCCTAAGAAAGAAATCTGGATGGATTCCAATTTAGTTAACCCTTAAAGTGTTACTGATAGGCAAGGAAAGAATTGTGCGCTTCACTCTCCCCAATCTGTGTAAGCTAATTGAATATCTACTTCCATAGAAAATTAGGGTCAGGTTCTAAACTTCATAATAAACAAAAAATTTAGGAAGCGAAAGCTAATCTGGTTGAAGTGTCACCCAATGGGAAGAGAAACCTATATTTGTTGGATTTTGATGGATAACTTTGTTATGCAACTCAGTTAGCCAAAGCACAGAGTAGTGATATCCTGGTCCCATTGAAGCCCATTGGAATTTTGCCATTGATGCCAGTGGAGCTAGGATTTTATCCAGCATTTTTTAGTTCTACAAAAGGAACAAGAAAACAACCTCCTCCACCCATGGAAATTACATGCAGCCACAGAGAAATTTGCATTCCCCACTGGTGCTGACTGTGGAATGCCAGATTAGACTATTGATTTTATCAGAGCGACAGCTCCCCCACCCCACACACAAACATCCTCCCACAAGTCTGGGTTTTTCCTTTGGACGCATGGCTGGCCACCAAGGGAGGATTCTGCAGGGGCTGCGTGGCCTAAGGACACGGGATCAGATCCTCAGCTAGTGTAAGTGGGTGTGGAACGCCCTTGCAGTCACTGGAGCTGTGCTGATTCAAGCCATCTGAGAAGCTGACGAGGGCCCGTTCTGTGGCAGATATCTGTTCCCATCAAACAAAATAGTAGTGGTCAGGATGAAGTTGCCCCTAAACAACAAGAATGGTAGTGTCTCCCACCAGAATCACCGTTTTCAGGAACTGGGGGTAAGCACCCCCTAAATCCTCTCTCCGGCAGGGGTAATTCAGCTCAATGTAAGGACTCCATAGACTATAATTGTCAGTGATTAAAAATAAACTATTTCAAGCGTCACCCCCTAGCCACACTTCCATTACCTCTCAGTAAGATCTTTAAGGGTTAACTGCTGTGTTCACTGCATTGTGCCAGTGCAAATGCCATATTCCTATTCTGGTGTGTAACACCTTTGATACAACCGTTATTGACCCGCAAGCTTACAGGCGCTTATCTGAGCACTGCCCCGTTAACCACACGCCACTCGTCCTGTTTCAGTGTGCAGACACAGAACAGCCGTAATATTCATGTGTAATTTGTTTTTGAGTACAGTGTATTGCTCTTTTCTGAAACTTTTTCCCTTTTCTTTCTTTTTTGTCAACTTTCTGCATTGGCAGAGCATCTTGGGATTGAATTTATGGGTATGGACCAATCATTCCTTTTAGCCTGCAGATTTTAGAGCCTGAGAGATTAAAACCTTTTTTCCCCCTCCTTCAATTTCTAACCAATTTCTTTACGCTTTAGAAGGGATCATACAGCTATAACAATAACCTTTGTCGACTTCCTAGTTGTGATTAACTCACTAGAATGTTAATTAACATAGGATACTTTAAATCTCCAGACTTCATATACATTAGCCTTGAAGTCTTCATACTTGACTTTTCTGTCAGATGGCCTTGAACACTTGTTACATTAGCATTAGTTATGATCTTTTGGTGTGGCTGGGTTTTGGAAAAGCCAACTAAATTAATTAAGCAAAGTGGCTAATGGACTGTCTTTAAAAAAAGTCAAGAAGATAATGTAGCCACTTAAATTCTGCAACAAAATAAGCAATATTGAGCTCAGTTTTCAAAGTAAAATTGAGTGACTAAATCCATATTTAGGTGCCTAAATCAGCACTTAATTGCCTGCAGTAGGTATTTAGATACTTGAGTAAGAGTTTACAAGCCTCCCTTCAGATACTCAAGTTTACAAAATGGGCTCAATCTATCCAATAATAAATCCAAACTATGCAAAGGCAAAAGCACTGACAATAGGTACCATTTTCACCATGGTGCAGTAAATATAAGGATTAGAGCCTGATCTTACAAACCCTTTAAATGAGTAGTCCTTGCTCATATGACTAATGTTTTGCAGGAGGTGAAACGTCTCTTGAACTGGCTGAATTATTAAAATGAAGCTAAATTTGATTTAATTCATTATAATTTGGAATTTCCTAAAATTCTTTACAAAAATATGAAGTAGACAAATTGTTTTTTTCATTATTTGCAAAAGAGAATTAATTTTGATTCCTATTAAAATTGCCTGGATATATAATTAATTCATAGCCACGGAAATTGTGTGTGGAGTGCTGACCATTATAAATTTGAAGAAAAAAATCACAAGCAAAATATTCTGCAAGGGCCAGATTTTTAAGGTATTTAGGTGCCTACCCCTTATTGGCACCTAAATACTTTTAAAAGTCTGGCACTAGGTCACATAGTACTGTGCTGTAATAGAAGAAACTCTATTACTAAAATAATGTCTGGTGAATTATTTGCTATAATCCCACGCAGACTTTAGCTCATATACAAACCTCTGTCAGGAAAGAGCATTTTAAAGCACTTCAAACTACCGCTTGAGATATGATTCTTTCTTTTAAAATTTCACAAATGTCTGTTAGAGGACAAACTTAAAATAAATCCATATACATTAGTAATTACAAGTAGTTTAGGGTAATTTGTAATTAATGGTGCCTTTGTGACATACACATATTTCACTATTATGATTTAAGGCTAATGGTGATTTGCATTATCCTAGCATTCTTGAGGAAGAACTAACAAATCTATAAAGGATTTTTTAACAGTCAGTAGAAAAAACCATCTGTAAATTCACATTGCACATATATCTCTCTAACGACTTTTCCCAAGGCTGTTTTGAACTTCCACGTTATTTTAAAAAAACACTTCAACATTGTAGTTATTGTTCTGCAAAATATTATTAAATGAATCTGTAAATGTTACACCGATCAAACTAATGAATATGAAAGGCAGGTCAGTGTCTCACTGTCACTCCGTTCAAGTCAGTGGAGCTACACCAGTTTAAGGATCTGGCCTGTGTTTGGTCAATCTTCACCTGGTTTATTTGACCAAGAAAGATCTCGGTTGTCCCACACCCTCTCTCTGAGTGTGACACTGAGCACTGGCTTGAATATGCATGGATTGTGTTTCAGAACATTCACAGCTGGTTCATGCAGCCTGTTTTCCCAGCTCTACCTGTGCCATTCTGCAGGCTGGCATTGGGGAAACAGGCTTGTGACCTGACCTTTCCCACCCACCCCCTTGGGTGCAGAGACTACAGTTGTGATGGGCCACCACTAGTGGGTAGGAAGTCTTTGTGACCTGCATTGCTGTGAAGAGCCAGGCGCTGTCTCTCTCTTCCCTTCTGCAGTATTTCATTTCCCAACCATACGGGGCATCGGGAGAGGGCACTGGCCCCATCTGTGCTGCTGCCTGGAAGCACAGCACACTGGGCTGGACTCCCTCATTGTAGCTGCATGCTGTGGCCAGGGTGGATAGAAGCCAAAAAAGGGGGTGTTAATCCTGGCCCATCAGATCCTCCCAGCTGCAAGCCATGCAGAGTAAGTGCTCCTGGTTCTCCTAGCCCATGCTTCTTGGCAGCAATGGGGTTCATCGGGGCCTGCCAATAAACGTCTGGGTGGGAATCACGGCCAGGCTTAGCCATGTTGGTCTCAGGATAGGAGAGAGACAAGGTAGGGGAGGTAATATCCTGGACCAGCTTCTGTTGGTGAGAGAGACGAGCTACACAGAGCTCTTCCTCAGGCCTGGGAAGGGTACTCAGAGCACCACAGCTAACTACACGATCAAACCGCTCGTTTACCACGAGTAGTTAGCACATATTCGAAGGGGCTATTCCCGGTGAAGTGGCCCAGATCAAAAGGGAAATTAGTTCACTAGGCAAGAACCCTGTCACTAAACTAAAGGAGCAGCTCTGCTGTGAGCACCCCGGCCATCATACCCGCTTCTGCTGCCGTCCTTCAGTCTCCTCCACTTTTAAATTAGGGCCTGGTTCTCACTTACCCTAAGGCCCCTTTACACCACTCGGAATCAGGCTCGTAGAGCTTGTCCTGTAGTATCCACAACACATTGTGCTCCACACCCATGAGGAGGTGGTGGACTATCGGTGCAAGATTCTCTTCATAAACACACACAAACCACCATGTCTATTTATATGTCACACATGACAGACACCACATGACCACCACGGAACACACCAACGTACCTATAACAAGCCTCAACGTCTCTAACACTGTTAGCAAAGCTATCACAGTGCAGAATGTAGTTTCCATTACCTCAGTGTCTGGTGTAACCTCAGTGACGCCTCTGGAGTTAATAGGATTTACACTGATATAACTGAGAGCAGGACTTTTCCAGAGTTATTTAAAATAAAATATATGCTAACATAATAACATGAAACCAGACTTCCAGTTCAAATCATTTTGAATTTACATGTAATATGTTGTATTTAACACAGTTCTCCTATATGTTGGTTTATTGTGCCCTCAAAATGCACCATTTGCTTGGCTAACCAATAAGTACTTTCACGGAAGCGTCTAACTAGCCTAGGCTAGGAGTTATGCTGTATGAGAAATCCCTTCGGACTCTGCTTAAACCTTTTTTTCAAGCATTTCTTCACTCTGTTTTTTCTAGTATCAAGCATGCTGTGCCAGGCCTGCAGTTGACTCCTCAACTTATAACCTTGTCTTTCCCTGTATTTCACCTTCTGTCTTTTCCTGTCTGTCATGTTTGTTTTGGGCTTTTTTTTCCCCTTTTGACTTCCTGTTCTTGGATTTTGAGTTGTTTAATAAATTTTGCAGCATTCTAGTTTTACCACACTGACTTCTTCTTCCCCTCTGTTAATACTCAGTGCTATTAATTTTGTCTGACGGTGTTCATGATCTCTTTACCGGTGTTTTGATTTACAATGGGGTTGGCTTGCAGGAAGTATTCATTTCATGATAAGGTGCATTGTATCATAGAAACTAAGATACTTTTTTTTTTTGGGGGGGGGGGGGGGGAGAAGAGAATCTCCATTGACGCTGAAACTTGTTACCTTAGACAATTAGTTTCTGCAAGAGTGGCAGGCCTTAAAGGACATACAATATCTGAGCAGCTTTTGTGTACTCCCTTGCATAGCCACTGCCATTCTGCAGTGGGCAGTACATACACAGATACAGGGTTATGCCTCATCAACCAACCACAACATTTCTTAAATTAATTAACAGGTTCTCAGGAAATTATTATTTATTTGTATTACCGTAGCACCTAGGATTGCTACCTAGATGTCAACTAAATTCTCGAAAGTCCCTTTTCCATTTCTAAATAGTAGCCTAACTGGCTCACCATATGTTATGAGTATGATGTATCTTTATTACCAGGAAGTTCAGTCTCCCAACCAAAACTCCTGAATTGGCCCTTTCGCAACATGAAGAATCAGGACCTTCATGGAGACATGACTGTAAGGCCAATCCCCACATCCAATCTCACTCACCATCCCCTGACGCCTCACTTTCCCCCTTTACTCAGATCATATGACATAGAAATGGAACCAACCAATACCCTTAAGCCACATGGATCTACTGCCAATCACTATAACACTTAGCCTAGAAATAGACACCAACTCACCCATGTTGGTTCCTAAAGCCTTTCTGACAAACCTGACCTTGTTTCCGAGAGTCTCAGTACAATCAGCTAATGTAAAACTATACCAAGCCACCTCTATAGACCACTCAGTGTTTCTTCCAAATTTCCACACTGGGTACCAGAGGCAGCCCACGGTATGCCAGAGCATGTTGCTAATCCTTTGCTTTAGCCATGTGATAACCAAAGGATATGCTGGGGGCAGTTCTTCACTGTCTCACATTGCCTGCAGCTCCGTTGACATCGGTGGGTATGCAAGGGACATAAGACAGTGAAGCATTTAGCTCCTGGGTTTAAAGAGACACTAATGGAGACCTGTATTGCCATAAACCTGTATGAAGGGATCAGAGGGCAGGTCAGGGTCAGGTCAACAGTAAGTGTATCTCTGTGCCTAGCAGTGACCTTCCATGCCCCTAGGTTACTCCTGTGTGGTCAGAGGCAGACTGACAGGTCAAGAGCACACCAATTAGAACTGCCCCCTAGGAAACAGGCCAGCAGATTTCAAATCCTGTGCCCATTCCGCCAGGACTCAGTCCCCACCATGGTGGGGAGCTGCATTTCTTTTTGTTTGTAAATCTCTCTTATGGCTGTTTCACCATTGGTGTCAAGATGATGCCCTGCCAGATTTAAGGCCAAGTTCCTACTGGCGCCACATCACTGTTAAGGCTACATTTCTCGATTGCCATGGGGAATTCTGGCTAGTTCATCCAGCAGTGCCAAATTTTTTCTAAAAGCCCAACCATGGTGACCATTTCAGTCCCAAAGAGAGGGAAACAGGCCAGATTCGCAATGCCGTGTCTTGAGTCAACCCTCAGTTGGGCCCAGATCTACTCAGTAGGAGTGAGGCACTTAAACGCCTATGAGGATCTGGGTCTACGTGTCTCCAGTTCAAAGTTCGAAGCGTAACATTTCCGTACTGCAACATACAATGATGCTTTCGCCAAGTGTGACCGATGACGGAATGTGAAGGCTGAGCCAACCCAAACATCGCTGGTGCTAATGATTTCTTTAGAATGGTGAAATATCTCTGCGAATGAGATCAGTGAAGTAGAACAGGTTTTCTTCAGAGGGCAAGGCTACTCTCTAGCTAGAACCATTCCTTTAATTCAAATCTGGACATGTAAGTAATCATACAGTGTTTCTTTGATACAATGCATCACTAATAATTGCTCTTGCCATATTTGGGGGCGAAAGGCTCAACTGCTGAGCGTTATTAGCGACCTCTGACCATTTGTCTCATTTTCATTGGTGATACAATTACAAGCCAACCTCATGTTACGAATGTAAAAAGATACTCTGAAATTTCTCCTGTAAAGACCACTGAGATATAAATTTGATTTTTGGGGGGGGGGGTGCTGCAGGAAGGGACGACATTGAATGTTAAAACAAAATAAGAGAAGAAGAAACAAGCTAAATTTGTTTTCTGAGACTGGGAATTAACCTTTATCCCAGCTGTCTTTGCAAGAGCAAAACATCCAAAGCATTTTCAAATCACATTATTACCTTAGTGCATTGTGTTTTTATTTTCAGCAAATGCTGATATTTTGTCAGTTTTAAAAGTCATATTTTGGATATTGTTCTAGTTAACAATATAAGTATCTTTTTTATTTTACTTGTTATGGTTTTTTTGGCACCCACTAGCCGCTGATATTGTGTTAAGAGATTAAGTTCTGATCCTGCAAAAGAGTTTTGCCCAAAGTGCACGGTGATCATGGGTTTGTTTTACTGTGTGGTCCTGTATCGTGGTGTGTAGCATGTCCACTGTCATCTGCTTGAATCGTCAGCCTACATCTTGTAATCTTCTCTGTTTTTGTCCCTTTCTAGAAGCAGAGGAACTATACCAGAAAAGGGTCTTGACCATAACTGGCATCTGCATTGCCCTCCTTGTAGTTGGCATCATGTGTGTTGTGGCCTACTGCAAAACCAAGTAAACTTTTCTCTTCCTTTTTATCTCTGTGATTATCCCTAAGGGCTTTATACCACAAACCCGCACAGCTGAACATAACGCTAACTGCCCAGGAGTAGTCCCATTGGACAGTTGTGGGGTGATAGTCAGTGCCTGATTGAAACCTGTCATAGGCTTGCATTGTTGATTCACACCATTGCTATGTGATGGCCATGTATGTAAGCATGATGATTTCATCATGCAAAGTCAATGTGTGTTTATCTAAATTCAAATGTAAGTGACAAAATTGGAATCGGTACACTCAGATTAAATACTGGCAGATACAAATCTCACTCAATAGCGGGTGAAAGTATACTAATATCACAATAAAATTAGAAGTACAATTATATATAATTGTATTTCTAATATCACACCTGGGATGATATCAAAGGGCTTTGCAAACATTAATTTATTAACTAATCCTCCCAATTAGAATGTGATTCAAACTAACTTTACTGATCTGTTCATTCCTTTTTTGTCACATATTCATAATTCCCATGGGAATCATGATGGGACAACAGAGCCCAGCTTTTTAACACTGTAATGTGGGTTTTAGGGACTAGAAGTAAAAAGATCAGACTAGTTTGTAAGTATCTGAGAACAAGATCAGCGGCTGTAGGAACTTGGAAATCCAAAAGACTAAAGGATTGAATTTGATATATAGACATGTGCTGTTAAATTCTGTAATGTCTCTGTAAATTATGGGGCTAATGTAAAAAATTTAGGAGCAAATCCCAGTGAAAGTCAATAGGACTTGTGCTGTCAAATTATTTTGCTGCTTTTATAAAACTCTTCTAATTGTACCTACCAAACACTAAAATAAAGTATTGTACGTCTACCACATTTGCACAAAGCAGATGTTCCATTAGATTTGCTCTTCTAGGACTTGATCCAAAGCTCACTGAAACCAATGGACAGTGGGGTTTGGATCAGGCTTCTAACCTACAGCTTTTTAAATATACACATCCTAAAATACCTCTCTAGAGCAGCCTGGAATCCAAACCAGCCCTTGATAATCAGGAGGGGCAGGAGATATCGGGAATTGCTGTCAGCGGCCTGCGAAATATTTTTAAAGCACTTGATGAGTGTGAAAAGGGGACTGATAGGTTAAGCCCTCCAAATGTGGCAGTGGAGTCATGCTAGCATTTGGAGATGCTCAGTGTGCTCCCCCCTCCCACATCCTGTCTTTAGGAAAACCCCACATGGGTTTAAAAAGAATACATAAAAAAAGAAAGATCTAGAAATGCCTGGGCATCTTTGCAAATGACACTGCTGATGGAGTGTGAAGACGACATCTAACAGCGAATCTTTAATTCCAAAGTGTTCTATCTACACAGCAATTAAATTAATGAAGAGATGTCGCAGAACGAAGGATGTGCACATTAGGTTTCCCATTACTCTTTCCTCTCAGCTTCCTTTTGCAATTTCTTTTTAGTTAATGTCCTTTAAATGCAAGAAGAATGACACATTTGCAAAATGCGCCCAGCTATATTTCTGAAGGTGAAAAGTAGCATAGACTCATAGGGCCATATTCTCACATGGTGCAAATTGGCAGAATTCCATTGACTTTAGTGGAGCTATGCCATTTATACCAGCTAAGAATCTGACCCCTAAATTATGAATCTAAGCCTGTTTAGGACCCGCCTACACACAAATACAGCTGAGTCAGGTGTCCTAGTTACCATACAGCTATCCACTAACACGGTTCCAGGTTCTAGCGTAGATGCGACCTGAATCATGTTCCCTAACTTGCCTAAAGTCGTGTGCATTGGAATTGTGTAGTAATCATATCTCCTGACTCTGCTGTATTTGTAGTGCATCCAGGAAACCTATGCTACATCTTGCCCTCATCAGTGCAGGAGGAGTGGAAATCAGTGGTTTTCAACCTGTGGTCCGCGGACCCCTATGTTTAAGATTTCCAAAGGGGTCTGCACGTCCACTGGAAATTTTTTAGGGGTCCGCAAATGACAAAAAGGTTGAAAACCACTGCACTAAATTATAACAAAAACCAAAATGTGCCTCCAGTAATTCATGCAAAAATATTAAAATGCACAGTGTACAGTAACTCATTCTTTGCATTCAAGCTGCCTTGATCGCAGCATCTTTTAAGAAGCTTCAGCTTCTTATTTTCCTTTTTTGGCAAGCCTGGAATATCCTCCCTTGATTTCTGAAAAGGGTTGAAAATAACATGGTTATATCCTGCAGTATCTTATCCTGCTAAAATATCTACACTTCTGTAGACAGCTTTGGGAACTGTAGGCAAAACCCTATATACTCTGCAGTAAACTGGACCTAAATTTTACACTCAATTCCCTGGGTTCTGCAGCACTATCATGGAAATTCTGCAGTACCTTCAAACAAATTTGGAGGATACTTATAAATTAAGTATGAAATTGAATAACAGTTGTAATACTGTAGTCCTGATATACTTTATACTACAGTTTCATTTTTTGGTGTGCTATAGATTTTGTACTGGCAGCTTGTTATTAGCCCATAGAAGTGTTCATAGACGGTTTAGCAGCTGAGCAGGGGACATCAAGGTTGTGGTCTACGAAAAGGAGTCCGAGGCATTTTGAGATAGTGGCAGAAACACAAAAGTTGGATGTTTTTGTCAAAATAGCAGTGAACCTATTAACAGTGTTGACATCAATGTGACAATCACTAGGTTTCAGAGTTAACGTTCCATTTACATAAATGAGGCAGTTCACACCTCTCAGAGCTGTCAGGGTGTCTACATACTTAGGCCAACCTTACTTCATCAGTTAGCACTTCATTAATATTTTCAAGATTTCCTCTGCAACCATAAAGACTCTAAATATATTTTTACATGAAAGCTTGAATTGTAGAGCACAGTTCTGTGGTAGGGGGGAGAATTCCATGGCAAATTCTGTAGATGCACTGTCCCAGAACACACAGTATGAAACATTGGGCTACCTCCTGTCTTGACTGAGAAAAGTCATCATAGTAACACATTGCTAGCTGCAAGGCTTGCGGAAGAGGTACAGGACTGGAGGGCTCACGGTGAACAGCCACTGCAGGATGCATGTTGCTGCTCTTCTGAGCAGGGTGGTATTTGAACAGGATCTGCTGCTGCCAGTGCAAAGCATTAGCTGTTGTTTGTAACATGGGTGCTCCCTGGCTCGGATCCTAGACCCATAGGAAGTGTTATAGATGAATTGTTTCCAGCATGTCCATCCAGCCCATGCTATCAAACACGTAAGCAGCCTGCATGGTACCATATTGCATTTACATGTACAAGCAAAGGCAGAAGTACATCCACTGTGTTTTGTGGTTTGATTGCATAGTTATGAGGAGTGGCAGCTCAGTACAGTAGAAGGGAACCAAGCTATATATAAGTCAGTGGATTGTAAAATCCAGAATGTCACCTAGTCAATCTGATCTTCAGAAGAGAACTGCTTCTGAAATGGCGTAAGTTTTGGAAGTGGATCTCCTCCTCTCCCACCTTTCCCTGTCCTTCTGCAACTTCCTTCACTCCCACACACACCTTCCCCAGCTCTGCCAGTGCTTTTCACCCTGGTGTTAGGAATTGCTCGGAGACCCTCAACAATGGGCATGGGCTGACAATAAAGTGCTTCCATCATGCTGGGTGGCTCAGCTGCCTCTCTTTCATCTATTAAAACCATTTCCCTCTTTCCCACACAGGAAGCAACGGAAAAAGTTGCATGAGCGTCTTAGGCAGAGCCTTCGCTCTGAGCAGAACAACATGGTGAACATGGCCAATGGGCCCCACCGTCCCAATCCACCGCCCGAAAACGTCCAGCTGGTCAATGTAGGTAGCCGCTGCATTTATCTGAGGGTCTTTCAACTGCTGGCTGCTAAAAATGAATGATCAGGGTTTCCAGGAATGTGGGATTTCTCCACCAAGAAATGATTAGACACTTTTTAAGAAATGATTCTAATGTACAGTAAATTCAGAGCATTTTCATGTACAGCCATTTCAGAAGAACATTGGATGTCAGTCACTAGATCGCTCTGTGTCGGAGGCTGAGATGTTAGAATACCCAGCCTTAGCAGAAGAAACTCAGAGCTCATAGCAACGGTACTGTAAGGAAGTATGTCTTTGGAGAGGTTTCTCTACAAATAATGTACCAAGTGGATATTTAATCTTCCTGGTGTGGACTAGCCTAACTGCCAGTTGGTAGATCGTGATGCTTTTTGTTTTGTAGTCACCAGGTTACGATCAAACCCATTTTCTTGTTCCTCAAGCCACCAAAGGCTGGTGAATGTTGCAGGGGTAATGCTCACCCGGGGCCCAAAATAAATATCTGAAAAAATGTATGTGTGTGTGTGTGCGCGTGTGCAGATGTGCTGTACGTTCCCCGTGTAAACCTGAGATACGTCTGTTTCTTCAGCAGTATGTATCTAAAAATGTAATATCCAGCGAACACATCATTGAGAGAGAGACAGAGACGTCATTTTCCACAAGTCACTACACCTCGACAACGCATCACTCCACCACTGTCACCCAGACGCCCAGCCATAGGTACCAGAATGAGAAAACAAACCTCCCTGCCTAAGGAGAAACTGGTGTTGGATGTCAGTTCTGCCACCATTGCATAAAGCAGATGCATAAAAATGCACTGGTCACGGGGTTTTAATCTAAAGATGTATGAGACTTAACATCCTGCCACCAAAACTAATTATCTTCCTCGGAGTTTACTAAGACTAATGATTGTGTGGAGTTCCATTACTGGTACTGTGAATTTTAATATACACAAATTGCTGAATCGGGGCGATACTGTGTATTCTTGGAGATACTGTGAGATCACTTAGTATGGCTCTAGCTCAGGGGTTCTCAAACTTCATTACTACATGACCCCAGAAGGGAAGACCAAAGCCTGAGCCTAACCGAGGCCCTCTGCCCCAGCCCAAGGGGACCTGTATCCTGAGCCCCACCACTCAGGGCTGAAGCCAAAGCCTGAGCCCCACAATGCACAGTCCCCAGCAAGTCTAACACCAGCCCTGGCAACCCCATTAAAACGGGTCCCGCTGGGGTCCCAATCCACAGTTTGAGAAGCTAATGACTGGAAAAGTCTTTTCCCCCCCCTAACTTAACCACCCACTGGTATTCACAGAAATAAAACCATCTTGTCATTTGTAGGATGGCAGAATTCACACCAACTAGGGTCTTCGATTGCCATAAACTGGTATGGAGTTTAACAGGCATATCCCAAGCTGCATGTAGCCCTTGCTTTCCCATTGTTAAACTTCCATTAGCTTGCTTTCTCCTGTTCTGAATTTAAAATAAAAGCTCTTTCTCTCCTCTTTCCCCCTCCCCTCCATCAGTTGGAGTAACGGTCAGACGGAAAGCATTATCTCGGAAAGCCACTCGGTGCTTGTGAGTTCTTCCGTAGAGAACAGCAGGCACACGAGCCCAGCAGGACCCAGAGGACGCCTCAGCGGCATAGGAGGTCCACGAGATTGCAACAGCTTCCTGAGGCATGCAAGAGAGACTCCTGACTCCTACCGAGATTCACCTCACAGCGAAAGGTACTACAAGAAATTAATTTTGCTTCCTCTAGCTGCCAGGGCAAGATAGGCTTGAAGAGATTCAGAGGGAATCCTCGTGCCTGAGGACCACAAAGAAAATTCCGTTTCTTTAGAAAATGTTCCTCCTTATTCATAAATGTGCTGAGCAGTGCCCCATTAATCTTCCTTCTTCTTCTGGTCCTGGCTCATGGCTACTGGGCAGTAGTTCGCATACATACAAGACCTAATTGGCCAGAGGTTTTCCCTGCATATGAAGCTAGGAAAAGAGATCAAAGGGGAGACTTTTACTTAGTTCTGTTTCTCGGTTGCTTCCTGCACTCAAGTAAGGCAGCCTATGGAGTTTGAGAGACAAAAGAGGAAGATAAAGAGGATTGGTTGATTGATCCACTGGGGGAGAGATTTTTCAAAAGCACCTGTGTACCTTAGGAGCACAAGCCCCTTTGTCTTTCAGTGGGATTTCTGCTCCTAAACCCCTTAGGTGCTTTGGAACAACCCCCCCGGTGTGTTTGTAAGTGAAAGCAGGGCTAGAACTGAAACCGGGTAGGGTGACTGACACTACTGGAGTGTCAGTACAGATAGTGGCAGCCTATGTGCACAGGAGAGAGAGAGGCAAAAGGGAAAAATGAAAGAATATTTACAATGCCTGTGAAGCGCTGTCGTTCTCGTCATTATAGGAGCACAGGAGAGCCCCGCTTAGGATCTTTTGTGTGAGGAATTGCACTGTACAGACATGTACAGAGACAGAGTCCCTGCCTCCAGGAGCTTACAATTGGAAAGGACGAGTGGCATATGAAGGAGTGGGGGAGGGGCATACTGTCAAATACAAACCATTTCTTTATACACTGTTGTGTTTGCAACTTTTAAAAATAATTATAAAGACATTAATTTAGCACCAGCTAGCCCCGTCTGCCCTTTAAGCCCTCATAGGCAGCCCTAACTTAACACTGAGTGTGGTCATACAGTTCTATGGGTTAGGATATAAGAAAAATTAGAACAAACCGTTGCTAGACCAGCTCTGAGTGTTGTGAATTCACAGGGGCGGTTTAACTGCCTGTCTGTGGTAGCATTAATACTGCCAAATAAGCATAATCAAAGAAGTTCTTGAGTTGTGCAGGAGACACTTTCATGAGTCAAAAAGTAGCATGTGCAAATGACAGCAGAAGCCATACATCCTGCACTGGTTCTTACAGAGAGAGGAGCTGGCTAAGGTAGGGAAGCGTGAATAATGGACATGAGCTCTATGAATGTAGCATGTAGGAAGGCAAAACATAGCTAATGCTGGGTCATTACTCGCTGTCGCATTATTGTGAAAAAACTGCCTGTAATTTTACTCTGGAATTTAGCTTTCAATAAATGCAGCATCTAGCAACCTCAAAATCAGGGAACCAGCTATGGCCCTGATCCAGCAGAGCACTTAAGCACATGCTTAACTTTAATCATGTGAGTAGTCCTGTTAATATTGATGGGCTCACTCGAGTGTAAAATTAAGCATGTTGTGATGGGTTCAACTCACCACTGTGGCGCCACCTGCTGGCCATCCTGGGAATTAGCTCAGGGTTGCCAGTGCGCCATTCTCAGATGGTGTCTCGCCCATCGTCACTCCTGTCTCTGCATCCAGGACCCACATCACTCCCCAGATCACGTCATCCTCTTCTGGACACAGCCCTCCAGCTGTGCCCCACTCGGTTCTTTTCCCCCTTCCAGGGGACCAACAGTTCTTCAACCAACCACTTGCCTCAGTGGCAGTCTGCAGTCCAGGTTCTAGACACTCATCTCAGTGGCAGATTGCAGTCCATGCACTGGTCACTTTGCTCATGGGCCAGTGTGGGAAATAGGGGGAAGCGTGGCCCTGCCCACTGACCCAGGGACCCTATAGCTGGCAGCCACATTCTGCCCCTCCTCCAGCTCTGCCATCTCCTTCCCTGGGCTACTTCCCCATAGCCCTAGCACCTCCTCTGCACTTGTATCAGGGCCCCAGTTTGGCAGCTGTCAGCCTAGAGCTTCCTCCTACTCCGCTGACCCTGCCCAGCACTGCTCTGTCCATGGTACTCCAGCCTTCTAAGCAGCCAGTCCTCCTCCCTCAAACTCCAGGGAGTGACTGCCTCTGCTCTGCTCAGCAGCCCCTTCTTATATGGGCCAGCCCAGCCCTCATTGGCTGTTCCAGTAAAGTTTCTCCTGATTGGCTGTCTCTACAAGCCTTTTCCTTATTGGCTGCCTCCTGTGCAGCCTCCCCAGGTTGGCTTTAACCCCTTACATACCAGTGAGGGGCAGCCACCCCATCAAACATGTGCTTAAGTGCTTTACTGGATTAGGGCCTATAGCAGCAAATGTATTCTGTACCGTCTACGGGCCATATGGATTGTACTCCCAAGTTCGTGCAGATAAAATATATCATTAAGTATAGCATATTTGATCTTCTGGGTGAGAAGAGAGGATGTTGTTTGCACTGCCCTTCTGGAGTGTCTAGGTTACCCTGGGCAGCATTTTGACACATTAGCAAGCTTTTTGGGTATATATCGCTTCATTCTAACGAGGAGAAAGAGGGCACCACATCTCCAAACATTGCATTTCCTGCAAATAACATTCCAGGGGGAAATACAGGGTGCATTTTTACAATAAATCACCAGTCAGCAGTGGCCCAAACCTGTGCCTGATGTGACCATGAACCCTGGGTGTTAAACTAGGCCTCATCTATCTTCAGCCTGCAGGAAATAAATGGCAAATTATTTCTGGGAGATGGGTGGGGGAGAGAGAGAGAGACTCTAAATTAAAGCTGAATTGGAACCATAAAAGAACCGGTTAAAATAAAAATGAAGATTCCCTTCTCCTCTAAGACTTTGCTGCGCAGGGAGTTAATGAGTCAAGAATATATTCCTTCCACGCTCTGATCTCTAAGGTAAACCTGAGTCACATCTTAATTTTACTTTAAAAGCTAAATGAAGGTTGAGGACCAGCTCCTCAGCTAATGCATGTTGGCCTGGCTCCATTGAAGTCCATGGAGCGACACCAGTTTACACCTGCTGGGCACCCACCTAGTATTCAGTCAACATATTTGCTGCATCTCACACCAGAGAAGCTTGTAGAAACCATCTCTGTGGCTGACCTAAGACCTGGTCTACACACTGTGATACAGCAGGGCCAGAGAGCAGCAGGAGTGGTGGATGGGAGGTATATAAACCCTAGGCTGATCAAGGCCTTATTCCCTGTGGACTACGGAAAGGTTACTACAGGGTAATTGGAGCACCTGGAGCCAATTAAGGCCCCACCCAAGACCTAATAAAAAAACCCTGCTTCAGTCAGACAGAGAGAAGGAAGAAGAGCTGATTAGAGTTTGGAGGAGTATTGCTATTAGCCAGAGGTCCAGGGGAAGGGAAACCCTGCCCAAGCAGAGCAGAGGGACTCCTCTGGCACAGAGGACTGAGGGAAACCCTACCCAAGGGGAGAGAGGGAAAGCAGCCCACAAAGCTGAAAGGGCTGGGACCCAGGATAGGAGAGCGGACGTGGGTCCCTTCCCCGCTCCCCTCTCTCTCCCACCGAGGCACTAGCGGAGCCCACAACACCCAAGAATAGGGGCAAGGGGTGGCGCCCTGATCCACCACACCAAGAAAAAGTGCGGGACCCATCACGGTAGCACTGGCCATTTTCCACAACTCAAAGTGATTTGTGTTGATTTCGTTAAACCACTGCATCTCTGTGTGTGGATCCTCTTATATAGGTTTAAACCTGGATTCTATCCATTTAGTTCATGTCGGTAAATTTACAGGCACACGCTAAACTGATACACCCAGTTTTAAACCCGTATAATTGTCATGGGAACATATAACATAGGGCTGGAAAGGACCTCCTGGGTCATCTAGACCAGTCCCCTCCTGTGACAGGAAACTCCATCATATAATCCCATTCACAAACATATCACACGCCATCCAGGTGTATCTCTATCCGTGCGTCAATACACAACGTTGGACCAGTTTAACTAAACCAAATGAAGTGAAACTTCCTGTCAGCAGCACTTGTTGGGTGGAAGGTTCTATCCCTTCAGCACCAGTTATAGAAAGATTTGAATAGAACAGAGAGCTCCTGAATATAAGGAAAAAGAGGGAATGATTTAATTCTGTTATTTGACACACACACCTATTCGTTCCTCTCTGGTTTCATGGTGGCCAACTTGATTCATTGCCACAAACGGTTACAGCTGTCGTTTTTTCCCTAGAAACAAAGGGCAGATGTAAATCAGCAGAGCACCACTGAAATCCATGGAACTATACCCGTTTACTACAGCTGAGAGTCTAACCCAATTTCCCCTCCTTCCAATTAACCTGCTGTGTTTAATCAAGGGGAATAAGCAGAACTGAGTCATGCTTTGGATGACAGTTTTGGATTTAGACTGATTTTGACAATTTCAGACTCAGATAACTATTCACCAATTAAAAATAAAATGCACTTATCAGCAGTAGGCCTGTGACTTGTAAAGACGAGGGTATGTCTTAAATTTGGATACAACTGAAATTCAAGCTGGTGAAGTTCAGGGAAAGGAAAAACAGGCAAAACCAAACAAGGTTAAATGTCATGGTGGGCACTGTGCCTTTGATCAGACATTTTGAGCCAGATCCTCAGCTGGGGTGAATTAGCCTGGCTTCCCTGAGTGCAGGGGAACGACACTGATTTACACCAACAGAGGATCTGGCCCTTTGTCTTTCTTGTTTGAACGTTAGTAGGACTTTTGTTTTAAGGGACAGCTGCCTACCTGGCAGCTTAGCTCCATTTATAAAAATCACCTTCAACTGCTAACCTTCCCCAGAAGGATACCAAGGGACACTGAGTACATTCTCTAGAGGGGCCATTAACACTGAGCCAAACCGTCCTTTGTGTCGGCTCTTGTTTCCACACAGGGGACAGGAAATGCTATGTGTTTTGATTTCTGAAGCTGTTGCTGGGTCATTCTGTCAAGGGGCTGGCTCCTCATGCCCCCACAGAACTGGCAAGGAGATTGTGTGCAGCGGGGGGAAGCTGTGTCCTGAAAAAAGACCTTACACGGATCATATTCCACGTAAGGAACAGCTGCCATTTTAAAACGCTATTTTACGCAGTTAAAAGCCAGCTCAGTGCTCTAAGACAGGATGGTTTCTCCAGGCGTCAGCACCCAGATGCTTCCACTGAACAAGTTGGAGATTCCAGTTCATTTTGGAAACTCAGGCCCGATATGTTCTAACATTAGGGGTCCACCTAAGTACTCTGGTTCCAATTCTGATGGAACTACTGTCACAGTAAAGAACTACTTAATCAACATGAGTAAAGGTGGCAAAATCTGCCCCTCTGTTTTTACCAGAGGTATGCAGGCTCAAGCTTCAGATAGCCTCAGCTCTGCTCATTTTAGTTCTTTTTCCCTGCTCATTCCCTCAAGTCCCAGACATGGGGCAAATGTTTCCTGGAACAACAAACACTATAGTTTTTATAAACTACTTGCAACTGCATTGTGTTTCTTTCATCTCCTGCTCCCTCACTCCTGTCGCTGGACTCGCCAAAGAACTGAAAATACTTCCCCTGCTCTTCCAATAACCTTGCACCTCTGGTTTCATCAAATTCATCTCCTCTCTCACTTTTCCCCATAAGCACAAAAGCATTCTAAGCTAACACACCATGTGGCTAATAACATTGGGAATGTCTGTCTGTCAGGTGCATTGATTATGGGAGCTCTGACAGAGACTGCTGCATTTTTCAGTGATGGCCTAAATGAAAAGCAGAATGCATGCCCTACGGCCGGGATTATCCCTGCACGCAGCTACGTGCACATGTCAGATCCACTGCTCGCATGCATGCATGCAACATCCAGTGGGCAGGTGCAAGACAAGCGCATGCAAAAATACATCTTGACAATTGCATGCATTAGAAAATGAATTCCTTTATTCCCAAGGGTATCTCACGTGACATCACAAACGTGGGACATGGATAATATGGCAATGATTTGTTCCTCAAAAGTGGCCTTTCTTATGTTTTCTCTTATGTTTATTCCTTCTCCACCTTTATGGGGCCTTTTTGTATGTGTTCTTATTCAGGTATGTATCAGCTATGACCACACCGGCTCGCATGTCACCTGTTGATTTCCACACTCCAAGTTCTCCAAAGTCCCCCCTTTCAGAAATGTCTCCACCGGTGTCCAGCTTAACTGTATCTGTCCCTTCTGTGGCGGTCAGTCCCTTTATGGAAGAGGAGAGGCCTCTGCTCCTGGTGACGCCACCTCGGTTACGGGAGAAGTATGACCATCACATTCAGCAGTTCAACTCCTTCCACCACAATCCCGCCCATGAGAGCAACAGTCCGCCACCTAGTCCTCTGAGGATAGTAGAGGACGAGGAATATGAAACCACACAGGAGTATGAGCCAGCACAGGAGCCCCCAAAGAAACTAGTCAACAGCCGGAGGGCAAAAAGAACAAAGCCCAACGGCCACATTTCCAACAGATTAGAAGTGGACACCGACACAAGCTCTGAGAGCAGTAGCTCTGAGAGTGAAACAGAAGATGAAAGAATAGGTGAGGATACACCTTTCCTGAGCATACAGAACCCCATGGCAACCAGCCTAGAGCCAGCCACTGCATACCGACTGGCTGACAGCAGGACTAACCCAACTAGCCGGTTCTCCACACAGGAAGAATTACAAGCAAGGTTGTCCAGTGTAATAGCTAATCAAGACCCTATTGCTGTATAAAACATAAACAAAATGCATAGATTCACATGTAAAACTTTATTTTATATAATGAAGTATTCCACCTTTAAATTAAACAATTTATTTTATTTTAGCAAATTCCACTAATAGAAAACAGGAGGGGGAAAAAAACTTTTATAAATTAAATATATGTATGTACAAAGGTGTTATGTGCCATATGTAGCAATTTTTTACAGTATTTCAAAAATGAGAAAGATATCAATGGTGCCTTTATGTTATGTTATGTTGAGAGCAAGTTTTGTACTGTTACAGTAATTGCTGTTCCACGGTATTTTGCAGAACCTTCCGACCTTCAATTCTCCTGGCTTTTTTGTGCATTGCATTATGGTAACTGGATGTATGATTGGCAAGAATTGCAAAAGTCCCTATGTTTGCTTGTAGTAGATCCCCGCCCCCAATCACAATACCCTATAATGGCATACCCACCAACAAAACAATACTGTTTTCTTCTATAAGAGGTTTTATTTGCTTTCCGTATCTGAAAGGAGTTGTGTCTGCTCTCTTCCAGCCAACAGGTTTGCTTCATTGGGCACTGGAATAATAGTACATCAAACAGCGTGCTACTGTTAATGACAGCAGGATAACAAAAATTGCATTAAATAATGTTACATATTGGAAAGAGAGTAATGCTGTGATTTTAAACTGAGTATATTATTAATCAGAAATCAGCTTGTACTCACTAGGAACTGTCATTACATTTTTTCCAGATATTAATTGTCCTAGTTATCCCTTAGAAAATGGGCTCAGAGTAGCAAAGGCTGTGAACCCAGGACTTGACAAAAGAACAAGATTTCTATTCGCTTAAGTTACTGGGAAAAATACACCCGGTGTCTGTAACCAGACAAGGAAAAGAACTAGCTGGGGGAAAAAGCCACTAATAAAAGTGCAGCCATTTTTACTTGTATTTTTAATGTTGATTTTTAATAGACAAGTGAGTCTTTGTCTCCAAGGGGACACAGTGAGAAAAAAACAACAGCAAACCTGTAACAATGTCTACTCTGTGACTCGCTGGAGCTGCTATTAGAGTGAGAGTCATCCTTCCACATAGAAAGGACGTGCAGCCAAATCAATTTGCTGAATAGCTAAACGGAGCCCTGGTGGGAAAGGCACAGCAGAAGAATCACTGAGTTCATATCTGGTGACCTGATTTTTTTAATAGTTCTATGAAAAAGCCCATTTCTATAGACAAACAGGCTGCGCCGATTAGCCCCACAATGTGCACGGGTGTTTGTGCATTAGAATCTTTGACTGGTCATAGGCAAGTGTGGGATCGATACTGGAGTTATTGCACCCTTTCAGACAGAAGCAAATTGCCTCTTTTGCACCGAATTCTGATCAGTTTAGTGGGGTGACCCCCTCTCATTTGATTTTGATTTTACATTCAGCTGGCACAATGCAGACTCAGGACTGATGTAAATAGCAAGCGTTCTGCATGGACCTCTGGGAGTACGAATAGGAGAACATCAGTGCTGTGAGCATTACTGATCCTCAATAGGAGCCATTTCAGGACAACAAAAATTTCAGCCGTGATTTACTCTTGGGGCCACATTCCGATCCCACTTGCACTGGTGTAAATCAGAATATATCAAGGCAATTATGCCAGATATACACCAGTGGAACTAAGGTCGCAATTCAGCAAACCTCTAAGCACATGCTTATCTTTAGCATTTGCTCAAGTCCCATTGACATCAGTAAGACATGAGTAAAGTTAAGCAGACGCTGAAGTGCTTTGCTGAACAGGTTGGACAGCTCATTCAGGGTCTAAAAGCAGCATCTGGCCTATTGTGGTAAATGAAGCTGCTCAGTACTCTGGATGAAGGCGGGGAGTTACAGTACTGTGTTATCAAAGCAGACAACATCAGCTTCACTTTTGCTTTGAGATGAGAGTACTTAGCCGTCTGATCAAGCAGCCTGAGATCTTAGGACAGCAGGGAAATGGTGACAAGATTAAAGGGAGAATCTTTCTGATGGAAGGGAAAGCAAGGGCAGGTGATTTTCAGTGAAAGAGCTCAGGCAGTGGGCTCAGTCGTACTTGCATATCGCTGCGCATTTAAAAAGCATATGGGTGACTGCAGAGTTTTTAATTAATGTGTTACCAAGACTCATATTCCTTCCCAGTTTTCCCTCTTCTTTTGTATGCATTGCTGTATTTTCACTGTGCTTAACCACTGTCTTTGTATTGCATCTACACACAGCCAGGGCCCTGTGTAAATTCTGGATGCCGTGCGCTCATTTCATATGTTAGTCATTATTACTGTTGGCAGTGTGGGAGTGCTAGTGGTCTCAGCAGAGACCATGGCCCCATTTTGCTAGGAACTATACAAACACATAGTAAGAAGAAGTGGCTGGGGTTTTCAAAGAGGCCTAAGTGGTTTAGGAACAAAAGTCTTATTGACTGTCAATGGGACTTGTGCTCCCAAGTCACTTAGGTGCTTTTGAAAATCCAACCCAGTCCTGCCCCAATGAGCTTACTGAATAGACTAGATGGCCAAAGGGTGGGAGGGGAACGAGAGGGAAAGTGACCTGCCCAAGGCTGCACCACTGGGAATAGAGCCCCAATCTCCTGGGTCCGCATTCAGTGCCCCATCCACTGAATCACGCCATGTCTTGGTGACCTCTGTGGCTTTTCACAGATTAATCGGGGGGGGGGGGCTGATCACATGAAAGCAGAGTAAATTACTTGTAACACTGAAAGTATTATCAAAGATTACAGAAGAGCACTACAAAATGGAAGTCCGTGCCTTGTGCATGTGGGACACCTGGGGAAATCTGTTATATTCTTCTGATTGCATTGTCAAGCTCTCAAGCCAAAGGAGCTGCCCCAGTGTACAGGCGGAGTGACGCACAACAGAGCATGAGCCCTGAGAGCTTTAAGCTGGGGTTTTCAGAGATGCGTGTGCTCAATGAGTGTCAATGGGAGTTGGCTGCCTAACTCCCTTAGACGCCTTTGGAAATCCCAGCAAAAACCAAACCTGTGTTAAGTCAGTAGAGTTACCCTGGTTTTGCACCAGTGTAACATAGCAGAATTTGGCCCCTTGCATGAGCCGTATTAGAAATATGCACTGAGAATGGTAGGACCCAGCTCTGCACAGTCTGAGATGAGGTTAACGAACCAGTAACCTGGCTAGCCCTGACACTGTTGCAGCCTGTTGCCTCCTGGAGATGGGCTTCAGCCTGCAAGAGGTGCTGAGCAATCCCTGGACCTGCTGCTCACCTCGCAGGACTGTGGGGGAGGAAACTCAACTCTCAGCATTAGAGCAAACATGTTTTCTGGTGACAGGCCAAGTCATCTCTTGGGGCCGTTTGCTGCACTCTTTGTACTATTGGGGTCCCTTTAACAATGTGCAACCCCCTGGCAGCCTCACTGTCCCTCTGCTAAAACTCACAGTAAGTGCAACAGCAGTCCGAGGGGGAATGAAGACTCGGTGGCTGTAAAATGACCCCGAGTTCCATGACCATGACATTTACCCCAGCAGGACATATTTATACTAAGCAGTTTTGCATTTTGGGAAATTCTGCATGATTAGAGGATCCCGTCGGGGTGAACAATGGCAAGTGGTGCGTAAAACGTGGGGGCCTGATCCTCAGCTGGTATAAATCAGTGCAGTACCATAGCTGCTGATTTACACTAGCTGAGAATCTGGCCCTGTATCCTCACATTTGTGTTTTCCCCCATCTCCCACCTCATCCGGCAAAATTTCTCCCTGGGTGTGAAAGGACCATCATTTCGCTTTGCTTTGCCATGGAAACAATAAAACTTTCTTTCCTTGCTCTTGTTTCATGACAATGAAGCATCGTCTCCTGTTTTCATCCAGCGACTATATCTTTGTACAGATTACAAACCATTACTCGTGCATTCAGAATAGCAAACTTGTACCTGCTAAAAGGGCATGTCGCCCACTGGCAAACATAAGCAAAGCCTGTTCTCTGTCTTCGATACTGGCTAGATTCCATCAGCCACACTGACTTCCAGTGAGAAGAGCACCTATGAAATGCTGCAGAGAAATGCAGACAAAGAAAATGGCCACATATCATTATTTTAATGATATATTCTGTTGTAAATACATCTTGTACATACTTGAATGTTTTCCTCCATCATTTATTGTCTTTCTGAGTTACGTGTCAATGATGCTCTCTCAATTCCTTGTGTAACACTGTAAATACCATAATGTCCTTTATTATTTATACTTAGGCATTTAACACAGAGAGAGTTGGCTTCATATTATTTTAAGATATATGTCAAAAATAGGTTTTGTTTTCCTTTTGCTTTAAAATTGTCATGTATCCTCTTGTTTCTCTTTTCCTTTAAAAAAAAATAATTTATTGTTGAGAAGAGAGGATTGTATCTGTAATGAAACTGTTCAAAGAATGCACCCTGGAAGGCCATAAGGTACTGATAAACTAAAGAATTTATTATCCCAATTTTGAAGCAATAAGCAATTGTTGATTTATTTAAGGTTTTATTGTTCAGTTTCAGTAAAAGAGGTGCTGGAATAAACTGCTACTGTGTAGTACTGGCACAGTTGCTCAGCAGACTCCTTCAGTCCATTAGACCTCCCCTGTCTGGCTCCCTAGTCCAGATACTACACTACAGTTACAAAGTTGTCTAGCACCAATATTTGTTTTGGTGAGTTACGTTGTCATTTTTGCCTGATTTTTCTCTCGTGTCCTAATTTCTGGAGTCGAGTTTGCCATCCAGTCCTCTGACTCCTTTGTCCCTAGAGATTGCAGGTCTAATTGCTGCTGAGCAGTTTGGCATAGACCAGGCTTCAATAATGATTTTAAAAGAAAGTAAAAAAGAAAGAAAGAAATTCTCCAGTGTCATGTCTCACGTGTCCTTAATGGCTCAACTGAAAGATGAACAGGTGCATTGGAGTGGAGCAGCAAAATAATATAGACGGAAAGATTTTTGGATATGAAATTTAAGACACTCCCGCATCAATACGTTGCTCGTTTAATAGCAATTCCTGGTCCAGTTTTGTCAATCTTTCTTCCAAGGAAAGTGTCCCAATTTTTGTGTTGGGCTCCTTCTCTACTTTGTTTCTTTGTGGCTGTGTTGCTGTCAGCTGGAGCATTCAAGCCAAGGTTTAAAAGTGCTCACAGTCGGGGCTGGATTTTCTAAAGACCTGATTTTTGTTTGTTGTTTTACGTATTGTTGTAGCACCTAAGAGCCCCAGCACGGATCAGGACTCTAGAGAGCAGTGATACTCAGACCTTAGTGGGTCAGGAGCCAAATTAACGATCCACATTCCCCAAAGGAGCCACAGGAGTGTAAATTCATTATTTCATTTATATATATATATTTCATTTATATATATATAATTCTCCCAGCAAAATGACTGACCAAGTATTTTTATTTTATTAACTACAATTGGTTAATAACATAGTAACAGCCTCCTGATTGGTTAATAGCTTAGATTGGTTAATAATTAACCACATGGTGTTTTAACATCCCATTGTTCTTCTAAGTGAGAGCTGAGTTCTTTTGACACTGGGGATCACCCCAGAAGTGGGGCTTGGGCCGAGCGCTCAGGCTTGCTCCTTTCACAGCTCGACATGGTTGAGTTCTAGTCTCTGTAAGTCTCCAGTGGGTGAGGCAGCAGATGGACAGAAAGACCTTCAGAGCAAAGGAGGAGGGGCGCCTGCCTGTGTGGTTTGCAGCAGGGGAAAGGGCTTACTGCAAGTGGAGTTCCACAGGGCCGCAACGTCTGGGCTTGGGCGGGGGACTCCCGGACCTAATTTGCTTTGTCTCAGGTGCAGCTGAGCGAGCGCAGAAGAAGAAGGTTTAAAATGCCCAGCCGGCTCCTGGCTGAGCCTTGCGTCTCGGCGCATGCCAAGCCGTACGGGCTGCCCTCATTTCCACTTGGGGGAAGCAGGCCCAGAAATGGCGATTCCTGTGAGCACTCTGTCAACAGGCTCTTCTGCCTGCTTTTGTGAACTCCTTGGGCCCCAGTCCCATTTCCACCCAGGCCCTTTTACACCTCATTAACAGAGTAAAGGGGAAGTGTGCAAAGGAGAATCAGGCCCAAGTCTCACCCAGGTGGTTAGACAGCCTGGTATTCTGCTGGACCCATGTGTTTGCCACAGGAGTACCATTGTCGGTATTATTGGCTTTTATCGGGCTTACCTGATTTGCTGCCAAACTCTTTCCTGCCACTCACGGTCAATTGAACGCATGTGGGAGGAGAGACAGTAGTAGAACCCCAATAGGTCTATGGCACTGTGAATTCTCTTTGCCTTTGGAGAATTTATTTTCCAAGGTCTCCTTTGGCCTATCACCCTTCTGTAGCTCTCTGGGCAGAATTGCTATTTTAAAGACACTGCTCCCTGGTAGCCCTTTGCAGCGCATCCTGGGAAGCATCGGCAGGCCTGTTTGCCGTATTCCTGGCCAGAGTGCACTGCCGGGAGAGAGGGTGAGGGCTGCACAATTTGCTCATGATGGGTAACAAGAAGTGGAGAGTTTTAGAGAGTTATGGGAATTCGTCTGTGCCTGACTCGAATTTGGCCAAAGTCTGATGGCAAACAGAGGCAAAACTGCCAAAACCGGTCTGCTCAGCTACTTTATAATACCACACTGCCTTTCCCAGCACATTGCAGACACATCCGTGCTTCACAGGAATGAGCTGAGATCCATATTTTTTCATATCACTCTTCTGGTCCATCAACATGTTGACTTGGAGAGGATTCATATACAAACCAAATCTGAACGGGCCATTCCTCACACCCCAAATCCTGTCAAAGAGACAAGCCCAGCACCACCATCACACTGGAGCTGCTAGCTGGCACACCTCCACGATGTAACACGCACAAGGGCTGTGCCTAAAAAGAACAGGAGGACTTGTGGCCCCTTAGAGCCTAACAAATTTATTTGAGGATAAGCTTTCGGGGGCTACAGCCCACTTCATCGGATGCATAGAATGGAACATAGAATAAGAAGATCTGTACGTGCCTGTGCACTGTGGAGGCTGCCCAGTAAAGCTGAACAGCTCCCCTGGAAGTCACACCCTTTGAGCAGCGTGGAGTAACTGCTCCAGCAGCAGCATGGGAGAGGCACCCCCAGGCAGGAACAATCTCTCCTGGGGCTACTTGTCTGGGATGGATAAGGTTGCTTTGTTGGGTGAGTGTTGAGGGGGAGGGAGAAGCATGCCTCTCTCTCTCATCAGTCCACCCCCTTTTTGGAGTCCTACGGGGTAACAAGGAGGAAGGATGGTCCAGTGGTCAGGGCACAAGCCTAGGACTTAGGAGACCCAGCCTCAGTTCTCAGCTCTGCCACAGAGTGCCCGTTTGACCTTGAGAATGTCACTTAGCCTCTCTGCGCCTCCTTTCCAAGCAGTGCAATGGGGATAATAGCAGCAGGTGTTGCAAGGATTAATACATTAAAACCATGAGGCAATCAGCTGCTGCAGAGAGGGGAGCCCACTACATACTTTAGATTGAGTGAGCAGCCCCCTGCTTGCAGAGTGCTGGGAGCACAGACTGCTGCTGTGGCAGGCACTTGAGCCAGGGCACAGCAACTTCGTGCAACCCCCTAGACACCGGTGCAAGGGCCGCCCACAGGAAATGCCAAGGTTCGTGTGCCCACATCCCCTTGGGCCAGGCAGCATGTGTGCTGAACTTGGCTGTGTTCGTCTGACACAGTCACGCTGAGTTATACATTGAACAAGGTGGACAACACTAGAAAACATCTCCTACAGTGGGCTAGGAGACAGCTCCCCACTGGAGGTGCAGTAGAGTTTAGGGCCCTGGGAGCGCCGTGTCCCACTATATCTGCAAGGGGAATAGATGTAGGCTTGATCCAGTCCTCAAGGAAGGTGTTTATGAGTGAGGCCTAGGCAGGGATACTTGCCTTGGGAGGAGCGACTGTTTAAAGCTGTAATCATCCCTCCTACATGACCCCACTGGTGCTAAGTTAGTATGTCTCCTTCCCGCAATAGTTCAACACCATGCCTGGAGAGGCGTTAACGAGTCCTCAATATGCAGCATGGCTCCTGCTCTAGGTTCCTTCGCTGACATTGACATGGTGGGACCTGAATGGAGCATGAATGGATTATTTTGCAAATCATTTACTTCATTTCCCACTGGGGCAGTTATTTTCAGTGCCCTGTGTTCTTTTCCTCCGCTGTACCATTCGCACACGTCCCCCTAATGGGGAACACATCACAGGGGCCTCAGTGCAGCTCTGCGTCATGGCCAGGGCCAATCATCTATGACAGAACTGGAAACCTGCTCCCTAGTCAGGGAGGACAGGCCGCAGCTGAGTCTTGGGAGCAAAGCCCCCACTCAGCCATGCCCAGCTACCAAGGTCCTTGCAGTACACCAGTGTACTCCAAAGCCCAAGCACTTGGGAACAGGGTGCGTGATCCTGTGACGGGGTATACCAGACCCTCTGAGGCCCCCTGCTGGAGGCTCTGCCACATTCTGCCCCAAAAAGGGCAGTGGAGAGGGGCCGCCAAGCTGCCTGGAGTGGCTGTGTGGGACGCAGCCAATCAGGGCCAAGCAGCCTAGTATAAGACGAGCTGCAGGGCCAGAGGGAGTTTGGTTCCTTGTTGGAGCTGTAGGAGTGTGGCTGGCAGATGAAGCGATGGAACCCCAGATAGGGCAGAGCTGCCAGAAGCCAGGGACAGCCATGAGTGAGGTTGATGGGACTCCATTAGGACAAGGCCCTGAGCTAAGGGTGAAAACGCTGCAGGGAAGTGACCCAGGGAATTAGAGAAGCCATGTGACATAGTTAAAGGGACACTGCAGTCGGCTGCTCTCTACAGGGTCCCTGGGCTGAGACCTAGAGTAGTGGGCAGGCCTGGGTCCCCCTCACCCCCTATTAGCGACTGGGGGACTGTAGCCTGGACATTCAGGCACCCCAAAGAGGGAACTGAACTATAGTGGCCCAGCTGGAGAGCTGTAGCCAGGAAGCCCCAAGAGGGTGAAGACACTGTCCCAGCTCTGGGATCGAGCAGTGCCCCAGGGCGCCCTCTCCAGAGACAACTGGAGAGAGAGAGAGTGTGCAGGCACATGACTCGGTCAAGGGGGCACTCACGAGAGGTGAGTGCCCCCCATTACCCATCCCGATGAGAATAACACTAGGGCTGAGGACAATGAGGCTCAGTGGGTCTGAGGGGTCCAGGCTGGGGTGGGGGGTCATCTGTTGCTCAACTGCTGAATCCGTATTGTTGAGTTTAAGCGCACACCGCTGTGCCGGCATGGTGCATCGCTCCTGACCTGCCTCGGAGGGTAACGAGACCCCGCCCATTGCGAGGAGCACCAGTTTGGGGATGGAATTCAGTGCCTCCATGCAGCAGGGGGTAGCCTTGCATCCTTTGCCTCGCTGTGCTGCAAGGATTTGAGGATAAGAGCAATGGCTCTGCCTCTAGGAGTACCCCTGAATGTGGTGTGGGAGGCCTGCTGCCTTGCCAAGACTTGGGGGGCAGATTTCTTGCCTTTTATCCCAGGAGCTCTGCCGGTACCTTGCTCTGGTCTATGGGCTGGCAGGTAACCCAGGCACACACCTTCTGACTTAACATTTTCTGCTATGTTTGTGATTTGCAAATGTTTTTAAAAACAAACAAAGCCCGCAGGCTCCTTGCCTGACTGAGGAATCAGTCAGAGGCCAAGTTTCATGTTTCAAACTTCGGCTGTTTTGGGCGGAGGCCTCTCTCTCGCTCTCTCTCTCTCTCAAAAAAGTTGTTTTTTAAAAAAACAAAACAGAAAAATGCATGTTTGTTCCATCTTAATCTGCCTAAATCATGGGAGGTGGGATTTTGCTCTAACTTTAAAAATAAAAACACTTTTTGGCTCGAAACCAAGTATGGAAAAATATCATCCAGATGGGTGAAAAGCAATGAACAAATGAAAAAACAAACAACTTAAGCACTGGAGCCATGTTGCAGCCTTAACCATAGCTTTCACTCACAAGCGAATAATGTTATCCCCTTTTCACCTGAGCTGTTGGCCAGTTTTTGGTGGGGGGTTATCAGGTTGTTTCGTATCATCATTTTCGCCTCCTAATGGAATCAGGTAGTTCACTGATGCAATCTTATTTATTTATCCATAAGGTACAAAGTCCCGTTTTCCTGGATCCCAACAGGACTCAAACAACAGGGGAGAGTTTCTTTGCTCATAGTTCCAAGCCTCTTTCAGCCAGCACTCAGCCCAAAAGCCCAGTATAATGTTATCTCTAGCTAATCTGGTTCACACAGCAAAACTGCATCAAAAGAACATTATTGAGGTTGCAAAGTCAAGCACGTTAAAGTTAGGCGATGCCAGAATTGCTCGTGCATCATTAGCACTGTCCTGCTGTGCTTATGCATTATGACACAGGGTCAGAATCTCATTTACATGAGGCTTCCTTTCACCACGCTCACAGTGTAAAAGGGCTGTGAAGTGAGTATAAAGGCCCACATTACGGCCCTTTTACACTGACAGCGTGGTGCGAAGGGAATTTGAAGCCAATCCTCATTTACCCTGAGGGTAAAATCCTGGCCCCCCCATAAAACGTCCATTTACTTCCGCAGGGTCACCCTAACGCTTTCCATCCAAGCTGCTAGGCTGTGGGGTGGCAGCTTTGCCTCTTCTCTGGCTTTGTTTTTAAGTGAAACCTTTAACGTTAATGGCAAACGGGTGTCCCTCCCCGCACCCAGATAACTCCCTTTATGGATAGCAAGGGACTTCCTTGTATAGAGAGGGCTGCATGGGGAAATCAGAGGAAAACACTGAAAGAACTTCCCTGAGCAAAGACAGGTCTTCTGATAGTAACAGAAGCTGTGACAAAAAGTCGTTCTGTGGCTGAGCATTGATCAGATCGCAGGTAATACACTGACTGTTAATTGCTAATTAAATCTTTACTGATTTGGAACCAAGTTATGGAACGTGCAAAAAAGAGTATCTCGGAGGAATGCTGACTACCCTAGGGATTGCTTTTGCTGCAGACTGTTGGACGTACTGGTTTCCTGGTGTGCAAGCGTCTAACATGCCCAGTTGACAGAGGGCCGTTGCGCCAGCCAGAGTGACCACGGTTGATGGAGTCGCACCAGGCGTCATGTAGCAAAATTCCTAGGTCTGGGTCAATCCTGCCAATCCACAAATCTCTGGAGCGGCCCTACAGGGGACGCCAGGTTGGGGGGCAGGATGTTGATGGAGCATATGAGAGCAGTGTGTGTCGGGGTGTTTTCCATCCTGATGATGTGGCCAAAGACCATGCAACACCGCCATTGATTATAACGAGCACCAGACGGAAGGCCAGATCTCTGCGAGACGAAGACATTTCACATTAGGTCAAACCACTTTATGCTCAGGATTTGGCACTGCCAACACGTATGGAATGCCTCTAGCCCCCACATCTGCCAGTAAGAGGGCTCAGGTTTCAGCAATACAGAAAGTACACAGGTACATAGATCTCATGTGCAATGCACGCTAAATAGCAGTAAGGAATGATGTGGCTACAAATTGAGCCCCCTGCTCCTCTTCCCACCCAGGTGAGCAGGGAATGGGTTGCTGCTTGACTCTTCCCCCATCCAGCTACGACAACATGCCAGCCAGTGTGGAGTAGGGGAGTCGTCTGCACCAGGGAGAGGGGCTGGCACAGAATACCTCCTTGACTGGAGCAGGTCAGGGAGCAAGCAGCCAGATTGTAATGCTTCAAGTCACAGTCTTGTTTCTGCTCTTCTCCAGAGGTAGCGCAGCTCTGCACTGCTCCCTGCTCAGGCCTTGGGGCAGAGCCACCACTGAGCCTCAACTCTGAGCTAAACTATCGTACCTCCGCTAAACTAACACAGGATCGGTAACAGTTTGGTAAAATGGAACTCAGGAAGCGCTCCCTGAGAATGCCCTGCAACTTTACGTGCCGGCCCTCAGCCTGCAGGGGCACTCAGCTGCTGGGCTAGACACCTCTATTCATGGAGCCTGCCATGAAAATGCCAACACACCCTTAACTTCTTAATGCTGCCAGGTGTCAAGCTAATTAAATTGTCTACTAGACACAGCCATAGCCTCAGTTCAGAGCATATGGTTTAAGTAAGCGCAGGACATACCACTGTGGGTGTCAGCTGGCATAACAAATTGCTGTTCTGGGCAAATAAAAAGGCCTTTTTTCAAATCCCCAAGTCTGCAACCTGAGCTGCCAAAGTGAAATGTCAGAGCCTGGAAGTGAGTGACCCCCCTCACTACACAAAGAGCAGTATGCAGTAGGAGGGTGGACTTCTGCCTGGGTTTTCAATCTGGGGGTCACAACCTCTGAGGGGGTGCCACAAATAGATGTCAAGGGGTCATGACCACCCTGCCCTTTCCACATGGCTAAATGGCAGGTGACACCAGCTAGGTGGGTTTGTGGGGGGGAAGGGGCAGAAAACAGCCGCATGGAAAATGTTGAGGACCACACTACTGGTTAGAGTTAGCATGACACCTAATGTGATGCCCTGGCCAGGCCTGGCCTTCTGACCAGGAACCCACCCCTCACACTGATCGTTCTGAGGTGCTCTCAGAAATGCTAGTTGCCTAATGTCATCTGAGTAGCTGGTCTGCGTGTCACTTGTGCAGCCAGATGGAAAAGCAGGGCCTGCCCAGCAGCCAGGATGCCAACTGCCATGGGAAGCAGTAGGGGCATGCGGCACAGACATGTATAGGCATGGGTGGGATTTTCAAAAGAATTCTGCATTGGCTGCCACTGAAATGAATGGAAAGACAAAGCCCATCGACTTCAGTGGAGCAGAGCTAGGCCAGTGCTGACTGCTGGCCAAAATCCCACACTAAGTGTGTAGTCCTTACATGTGTACGATGGAGGTGTCACATGTAATTGGAAGCCTCAGCAAGAAAGTAACTCCTCTCAGGTGTCTACCAGATGGCCAACAAGTTTCCCAAAAGGAAAAGAGGAGCCAAAGGGGTTCAATATTTCACTAGTGCAATATTTCCATGATCTCTAACGGCCCATAAAATAAAGTGATAAGTGCTTTAAAACTTTAGCACAAGAGCTGGCCAGGCCACAGCGAACTTATTTCTAAGGGTGGCTGTAAATCGCTGTATTCAGTGGCTTGGTTGCTGTGGTACTAAATCAGTGCCCCTAATCTAGTTGATGGAACTACCAGAAGAGCGTCCCTCTCACTTTAGTTATGAGAGAACACGCTCATTTAGAGGGGGCTGACTAGTAGAAACCAGCTTTACAAACTCCAAATTGGAAATTATGATCACTTAAATCCAATTAGCACAAGTTAATTTAGATTTCAAGGTCACTCTACACGCCACTCCTTCATTTATTTGGCTGTGTTTTACAGCCTGGCCTGGGTTTGAACATTTGCGTGCCTCTCATAAACAATTACCATTTCCATTCTAGGACTCTGGCTGCTGCACTCACCATTTTTCGGAAATTGCTGTCTGGCAAATTATCAAAGGGTTAGCAGATTATGAAATTTATGGCTTCATTTAATTGAAAAATCACCTATTGGCTCACCAGCATAACTGCACTGCAGTGTTCTTGTGTTTGCCCCTAAGCAACAGTAGTGGGTTCACATGTGCAGGAGAGCTGCATGCTAGAGTTGTCGTCCTCTTCACCGCAACATGACCAAATAATATTGCTACTTGTTTAAGACCAAACATGAAACGTTCTCTATGTCTACACTGCTGCAGTAAGTTGACCTAAATTATGCTACTCCAGCTACGTGAATAATGTAGCTGCAGTCGACATAACTTAGGTCAACTTACTGCGGTGTCCACATCACGCTGGGTTGATGGGAGACACGGTCCTTTCCGTCCAATGATCTCCACAAACAATTTCCAAAAACTTTCAAACCCTGGTGCCTAAAGTAGATCACCTAAAGAGACATGTTCTGACTTTAAAGATTCTGAGCCTCTGTACCGCCCATTAATTCCAGTGGGAGCTGGGATTGCTCGGCACTCCTGAAAATCAGGCCACTTTTCGATTTCGATGCCTACATATGGATTTAAGGAGTCTAATTTCAGGTGCCTTGTTTTGGAAGATGAGGCCGCGACACTTCCCATGCCACCTGTAATGTAAGCAGCATTAGAGCTGGTTAAGCTTTTCACCCATCCTCTTTTTATGGCTTTTTCAACACCACAGGAGTTTGTGGCCAGTGCCAGCTTTCTCTGAAAACTTGATTGAGTTGGGATTGAACAGTATTACTGGGATTTCTAGTCCTGTGCTCTAACCACTAGGTCATCCTAAACTCTGTCTGGCTGTTATGCAGCTTGAATACAAATGGCCTGTACTCTCAGGCCGAATCTCACTCTTGGGCTAGCTAAAGCCTTGTCCTGCTTCATTTTCACATGAAAATTTTCAATCCCATAAGAAATCAAAAAACTAAACTTACAGAAAAATAACACCAAGAGTGTTATCCTCCAACTGGACCGCTGAGGAAGCTTCCGAGAGAAACTCCAACTTAAGGGGGAAAATAAATCAGTAACAGCTAGCTTCCTGCTGACCAAGCACTAATACTTCTGCTTCTGCCCTGAGCAAAAATCGCTCCACTCACTCATGAATGCAAATGAGGCTAATCAGTTTCACTACACAAAGCCTTTATCTTCCCATACAGTAGAAACATAGGTACTCCATTTTTCAAAGGTTAAAAGACAACTCGCCCTGCCACAAAATGCAGCCTGTAATTAATGTGCTCATTTGTGTACGAGGATTAGCCTCTATCTAAACACAATTGGTTCTGCAGATCAAAATTTTGTGCTCTCCTTAGGTAACAAACATTTCCATATTTGCTCGCAAAGCTGCAAGGGCTGGCAGGGCCCTGAATGTCGCTGTTTCTATTGATACCAATTAGTCAAGCTAGGGCGAGGCAGTCCAAAGGAAATTATCATTGCCACTTACATTAATAGTGTTAGTGATACACAACACTGCAGCAAACCTTGTTACAGGCAGAGTCCATTACCAGGAATGACCAGTGCATCTGGGGTCTTTCTTGGCCATGTGAAAAGGATTAAACCAAAATGTATCACGTTTCGGCTTTAGAGAGTGATCTCTGCTTGGTTCATACCATGAATTTCCCCCTCCCTCCCTCCCCGCTATCTTGAGGCTCAGAGAGAAACAGCTCTGCTGCCTTACATGCACTGAACATAATGTCTTGTGGCCTATGGGAGCAGAGTGGTTATGACTCACTATCAAGCATGCGGCGTAATACTCTGCTTTCATTCTGGAGCTGCTGAACTTCAGAGTGCTCCAAAGGGCTCTGATAAAGATGGCTGTGCAGTATCTGATAACCCATTTCAAAGAATAGCCGCAAAAGGAATATGCCTGTATGGTGTGACTGCTTTTTCTGCTCTCTCTGGGCATGAAGACCACTGGTATAGTGACATATAGACGTTTGCCTAACGTGTCCCATGGCAACCCCTGTTCTCAGCTGGAGGATTCTGACAACTTCGGGAAACAGTTTAGGGTGGGCCCCAAGATGGGGAAGATCAGGGTGAATACCCAAGAAGTTTACGTTCAACATAAGGTGGAGGAGACTGGTGGGTAGCAGTTCTGACTAGACACACCAGGAGGGGTGGAGCAGGATGGGGGTGGGGAGGGACTTGATGTGCCATATGGGGGGCAAGGGCTCAGGGTGAAAACCAAAGGCAGTGTTATCAGCCTCAGGGTTCCAGTTTTAGCCAGTTTTGTGAGAAAAGTAGCCCCAAACTAGCCATTTCAAAAGAATGTCTACTTCTATCGAGTACTTAGTTTGTGACAGTAGGTACAAAAACTACTATCTAGTTTTACTTTTAAATAGCACTAATTTTGTTCAATAATCAACCAAACAGCTGATTAAATAACAACAATTTAATAACTAGTACCCAGAGCCCACTGCAACTCTGTGGTCTAGAGATAGTTATGCTACACACCATCATAGCATCTCTTATCTTCATATGACCATCAGTGTGACCTCCTTCACTTCTACGTACTAACCACCCTAGCAACAGTCATTTCATAGCTGTCATTTTGCATCTCAGAGTTAAAGTTTCTGTCAATCCTGATCTCCAGTGTTTGTAATCTCAGCAAAAGCCACTCCCCCTCCTACGTCAAAATAGCTTCAACGTTCATATACCTCAACAAAATATTTGTTAAATCATATTTACTTGGGATGGGAGGATGCTTTCACCAAAACCCCATATCTTCATGTTTGCCCACAAAAGTGTGAGTTACTGAATACTGATGTTGCTATTTTTAAAGCATTTCTTGACATTTAAGTGTGCCGATTTTACACTTGCTCGGAAAAAAAAAAGGAATATCACTCTAAGAGGTATCCTTACCTCTTGGATTGGGTGAATGGACTATAAGGTGGATAGAAAGCTGGCTAGATTGTCGGGCCCAATGGGTAGTGATCAACGGCTCGATGTCTAGTTGGCAGCCGGTATCAAGCGGCGTGCCCCAGGGGTCAGTCCTGGGGCCAGTTTTGTTCAACATCTTTATTAATAATCTGGATGATGGGATGGATTGAACCCTCAGCAAGTTCGCAGATGACACTAAACTGGGGGGAGAGGTAGATACGCTGCAGGTTAGGGATAGGGTCCAGAGTGACCAAATTGGAGGATTGGGCCAAAAGAAATCGGATGAAGTTCAACAAGGACAAGTGCAGAGTCCTGAACTTAGGAAGGAAGAATCCCATGCACTGCTACAGGCTGGGAACTGACTGGCTAAGCAGCAGTTCTGCAGAAAAGGACCTGGGGGTTACAGTGGATGAGAAGCTGGACATGAGTCAACAGTGTACCCTTGTTGCCAAGAAGGCTAATGGCATATTGGGCTACATTAGTAGGAGCATTGCCAGCAAATCAAGGGACGTGATCGTTCCCCTCTATTCGGCACTGGTGAGGCCACATCTGGAGTATTGTGTCCAGTTTTGGGCCCCACACTACAAGAAGGATGTGGAAAAATTGGAAAGAGTCCAGCGGAGGGCAACAAAAATGATTAGGGAGCTGGAGCACATGACTTATGAGGAGAGGCTGAGGGAACTGGGATTATTTGGTCTGCAGAAGAGAAGAATGAGGGGGGATTTGATAGCTGCTTTCAACTACCTGAAAGGGGGTTCCAAAGAGGATGGATCTAGTTCTCAGTGGTGGCAGATGACAGAACGAGGAGTAATGGTCTCAAGTTGCAGTGGGGGACATTTAGGTTGGATATTAGGAAAACCTTTTCACTAGGAGGGTGGTGAAGCACTGGAATGGGTTACTAAGGGAGGTGGTGGAATCTCCATCCTTAGCGGTTTTTAAGGCCCGGCTTGACAAAGCCCTGGCTGGGATGATTTAGTTCGTGCTGATCCTCCTTTAAACAGGGGGTTGGACTAGATGACCTCCTGAGATCTCTTTCAGCCCTAATCTTCTACGATTTTAATGACTATTAAAAGACAGTACAAGGCTACAGTTTATACATCTAGCTCAGATTCTTCTGAACTCCTTATTTGCTCTTTGAAAATGTTAAACGTGGTACTTTCATAGAGTAAAGAATTGTCCTTCTACCAAGCAAGCTGAGAGAGTCCAGTTTTACAAACGTTTTAGAGCTGTATTTTTACATCTTTCAAATAAGCCACATGTCCAAATGTGACATGTATAAACTTCCTTTGAGATAAAAACACACTTACAGTTTCTGTAAAGTGCTTTTAAAGATATCTGGTGGTCGTTAAGAGAAATGACATAGGATACAGCGTACTGATTCACCCCACTTCGTCTGTCATTCTGACTGAACAGCAGCCATTCAGAATATTGGCACAGGAAGAGAGGAAGAAACATCAAGGATGTAACTGTCAGGCGAGCCCTCCAGGAGACCTTGAGTAAAGGAAGTTTTAGTGAATGATCATTATTAAAGAGAGAATTTACCTTGAGAGATTTTAATTTTGAATAAAACATAAAGAGCTAAAGGACCTTCTCCTCAGAGTCCATCTCCTTCCACTGAAGAAGTCAGTGATCTTGCCTGCAAAAAGCAATAAACAAATGTTGGTCTAGATTTTCTGAGGTGACTAGTGATTACATGTACTCTGCTTAACAGAGCTGATTTCCAGAGGATGGGTGCTCGGCACTTTCCAGTCTCTTCAGGTAGTCTCAAGTTGGAGACTCAGAAATAAGGTACCCAAAATCATTAGGCACTTCTGAAAGTTTCTATTATTGTATTTTAATCTCATTCTTCCTTCACAGGGACAGGCTTTCTGGATGCTGCCAGACCTGCATGAAAATTGTTTGCACTGAACAGACCGCTGCTGTACGTTTCAAAGCAAATACAATCTTTGTGGGGCTGGTTGTCAACCCACGTGCAGCACTGGTCCCCTATGTGTTACCCAAGCCCCCTTGGCCCTGCGTTGCAGAATGGGTCTTACTCAGGCAGGGACCGGAAAGTGAGAGCGAACCCAGAGGTTAGGTGAGCTAGCGTGTTTGCCATTCAGACTCCCCCATCACAGACAGGGGTGCCACAGAGGCTATCTAGCTACTGCACTGCCCACCCCAAACCCTGCCCCCCCCAAATTCCAGTGTTCCAGACAAACAGTCCACCTTCCCCCCCCATGCCTACACACAGCCCAGTGCCCTCCCCCAGCCTAGCTCCCTCTTGGCCTACTGAGGGGAGGGGACTACGGGTGCCATTGTCCCACTCAGCTTCCCCTCAGTCTGAGTGGAGCCACCTCCCTGGCCATGGCCAGAACTTGCTGAGTCCTCCCTCCTCCAGGTTGGACCTGAGCCAGGCCTGAGCACACAAAGCAGTTGTCTGAGGTGAGGAGGATGGAAGAGGCATAGCCTGCCCCACGAGGAGTAGTCCTGGGTTCTCCACCAACCCAGTAGATAGCTCTTGTGTGGGTGGCCGGGGGGGGGGGGGGGGGGGGACGACAGAGCCTTGGCTTGGCTTAACATGGAACCGAGTACAGCTAGCTCTATTCCGCAGACAGCAGCTCCAAACAGGGCTGCAAACCACAATCATTTTCCCCTGCACGATCTGGTTAACAAGAGCACCTGCCTAGCAAGCAATTTCAATTACTAGGGGACAAAAAGCAGCAGTGCTCCTAAATTCTCCCCGTCAATAAAGCAACGGAGTGAGGCTGAAAAAACAAACTGTGTTTATTCTGCCATTTCAAGCAATTGTGTCAACGTGTTAGAAAGCAGCTCGTTTAGAGCTTACCGCAGCGTGAGGTGGACTGGAGGTTAAGCGGCATGAAATGAGAAGTGACTGCCAGCGCTATTCCATCAACAGGAAAGACTGCTGTGTGATAGAGACTCCATTACAATTCCAGAGGAGTGAAGGGGGGTTGCCTTCTTGTTGGCAGCGCATGATTCTCTGCGACAAAAGGAAAGGGAAAATGACAATGGATCTCCACACATACCATGACACTTTCAGACACGCTGGCCTTTCCTGGCATCGTGCGAAGACAGGAGTAGCAGTGTTGCCTAATGGACTGGGAATTAGACTAAGGGTCTGTCTACGTTCCAGCCGGGAGTGTGAATGGGCAGCTCATGCAGACAAACCCGCGCTAGCTAACATGCTAAAAATCGCAGTGAGGCACCACGGCCCAGGCTTCAGTGCAGACGACCCCCCCGACCCACGGCATCTGTACTCTCCTGGGCAGCCAGTGCTCAACCCTGTGCTGCAGCTTCTTCACTGCGAACGGTAGCAAGCTCCCTAGAGTACAGCTTGCACAGGTTCATCGCCATGAGCTGCCATTCGCACCCTCGGCTGCCACCTAGATGTACCCTGAGACTCAGGCCACCCGACTTCTCTTTCCAGCTCGGATGGTGACATGCTGAGGAACCCTGGGAACTCATTTCAGCTTCCTGGGTCTGTTCCCCCTCCGACTCTATCTATTTAGATCAAACGTTGAGCTGGTCAGGAGTTTTCTGATTAAATGCCTTTCCAGTGGAAAACACCAGCTCGACAAAACCAAAACAGTTTATGGAAAAGGGTCAGTTTTGACCCATCTCCCGGTACAAAAAGCTAATGCTTTCTGGCTGGCAAGCCATGTCAGCTATATTGATAGCTACAATCTATTTTATATTTAACAAGACACTCTAGGCTATGAATCATAGACTATCAGGGTTGGAAGGGACCTCAGGAGGTCACCTAGTCCAACCCCCTGCCCAGAGCAGGACCAATCCCCAATTTTTGCCCCGATCCCTAAATGGCCCCCTCAAGGATTGGGTTTAGCAGGCCAATGCTCAAACCACTGAGCTATCCCTGGGTTCTCAGATGTTTCATTCACAGGCTAGAAATCCCTCTAGCCTGGATCCAGCCCTTCTACCCAGTTCAGTCAATTGTGAGGTGGGAGGGATAGCTCAGTGGTTTAAGCATTGGTCTGCTAAAGCCAGGGTTGTGAGCTCAATCCTTGAGGGGGCCATTTAGGGATCTGGGGTAAAAATTGGGGATTGGTCCTGCTTTGAGCAGGGGGTTGGACTAGATGACCTCCTGAGGTCTTGTCCAACCCTGATATTCTATGCATTTAAGGATGACTTACTTTTTTGGTGATCCTTTGGTCTTCTGCCCTAGAACGCTGCATTAAATATGATGTTATCAGTCCAAAATACCCCCCCTGTTTTAGCTTGATGCATATATAGAACTAGAGTACTAAGGCATTCTCATGATGCAATATACAGTTCAGGCTTTAGAGACACAGTTCGATAAATAGGAACATTTCTCTTTTTTTTCTTTTTCATCTTGACTTCTAATCTTTATCATTGAAGTCCAACTCATTGGCAGGCAGGCTTCTTGTTAAAAATAACAGCTGATAGAACCCTGCTGCATTCTGGATCCTACTTAATCAGAAGGGAGATGAAAGAGCTGCGTGTGAAAAATAGATTAAACAAGCCAAACGCCAAGCAGGTTACTTACTCGCCTGCTCTAACTCTTCATAGGCCTGTGCTTCAGAGCTCAGGTTTTATGGACATTTGGAGGGGTTGCTATAGGAACTAAGAGAAAGTAGGGAGCTCACAGCAATTTATGGGATTTTTTTCAATTTATTCATCTTTTTAATGCTAGTCTACACCCCGGAGTGCTACTTGTGTTTAAAATGGAAAGAAAGCGATGACGTGGGAGACATAAATTGATGTCTGCGAAGAGGGTAAGAGGTAAAATAAAATTCAAATAAAAGAAATGAGAGATAGAAAAGGTCCCTCGAACAGTGACTAAGAGAATATCGGGTCAGAGCCTCAGCCCTGGTAAATCATAGCTCCACTGATTATGCTGACTTACCCCACTTGAGGATGTGCCCTGTAGAAGCAGAGATCTGCATTTGGCCAGGCAAGCAGTTCCAAAGCATAGGGACTTTGGGAAGAAAAGATTCAACACACCCAGTAGGCTACTTTTCTCCCAAACCACCCACCTGCTCAGTAGAAGAGCTGTAATACATGTCCCCAGTCTTTGGTGCCATCTGCACTGAAAAGTGAAACTGTGGCATTCAACAAAAGTCAGAGAGGCAGATACTGGAAGGGAATTAAAGAAGACAGAACAAATGTTTCTGCATCCATCACAGCTACTTACTAGGCCAAAAACTAAGGTATATGTGGAAAGTAGGGCTGTCAAGAGATTTAAAAAATTAATCACGATTAATCAAGCAATTAATCGCGCTGTTAAACAACAATAGAATACCATTTATTTAAATATTTTTGGATGTTTACTACATTTTCAAATATATTAATTTCAATTACAGCACAGAATACAGTGTACTGTGCTCACTTTATTTTTATTTTTATTACAAATATTTGCACTGTAAAAAACAAAAAAAATGTATTTTTCAATTCACCTCATACAAGTACTGTAGTGCAATCTCTTTATCATGAAAGTTGAACTTACAAATGTAGAACTATGTACAAAAAACTGCACTCAAAAATAAAACAATGTAGAACTTTAGAGCCTACAAGTCCACTCAGTCGTACTTCTTGGTCAGCCAATCACTCAGACAAACAAGGTTGGTTACAATTTGCAGGAGATAATGCTGCCTGCTTCTTGTTCACAATGTCACCTGAAAGTGAGAGCAGGCATTCGCATGGCACTGCTGTAGATGGCATTGCAAGATATTTACATACCAGATGCGCTAAAGATTCACATGTCCCTTCATGCTTCAACCACCATTCCAGAGGACACGCATCCATGCTGATGATGGGTTCTGCTTGCTAACGATCCAAAGCAGAGTGGACCGACGCATGTTCATTTTCATCATCTGAGTCAAATGCCACCAGCAGAAGGTTGATTTTCTTTTTTGGTAGTTTGGGTTCTGTAGTTTCCGCATCAGAGTGTTGCTCTTTTAAGACTTCTAAAAGCATGCTCCACACCTCTTCCCTCTCAGATTTTGGAGGGCACTTCAGATTCTTTAACCTTGGGTCGAGTGCTGTAGCTATCTTTAGAAATCTCACATCGGTACCTTCTTTGTGTTTTGTCAAATCTGCTGTGAAAGTGTTCTTAAAACAAACACGTGCTGGGGCGTCATCCAAGACTGCTATAACAACATGAAATACATGCAGAATGCGGGTAAAATAGCACAGGAGACATACAATTCTCCCTGCAAAGAGTTCAGTCACAAATTTATTTGACGCATTATTTTTCTGTCAAGCATCATCAGCGTGGAAGCATGTCCTCTGGAATGGTGGCCGAAGCATGAAGGGTCATATGAACATTTAGAATATCTGGCATGTAAATACCTTGTAACACCAGCTACAAAAGTGCCATGCGAATGCCTCTTCTCACTTTCAGGCGACATCGTAAATAAGAAGCAGGCAGCAGTATCTCCCGTCAATATAAACAAACTTGTTTGTCTTAGCAACTGGCTGAACAAGAAATAGGACTGAGTGGACTTGTAGGCTCTAAAGTTTTACACTGTTTTCTTTTTGAGTGCAGTTATGTAACCAAAAAAAATCTGCATTTGTAAGTTACACTGTCACAGTAAAGAGCTTGCATTATAGTACTTGTATGAGGTGACTTGAAAAATATTATTTCTTTTGTTTATCATTGTTACAGTGCATATATTTGTAAATGTAACCCTTCTGCCCGTCAGAGTTGGCAGAGTTTTACCTCCCAACCTGGGTGGAGGTGGGAGGGTTAAGGGGCCCCTTATGTGGTCCGAAGCTGATTGCCCCACCTCTCCATGGGGCTCCGCTCCACTCTACCAGCCATCCCACAAATCACTCTGCTCTGCCAGCCCACCCCCACCCCCACCCCCAACCCCAACCCCAACAAACTGCTCCGCAATATATCTTCAGGCTCCCCCACTGCTTAACACAACACTCAGTGATTTCAGCTCTTAGTAATTTTAGCTCTTTTGTGATTTCAGCTTGTAGTAGGAGTAGCCTCAGTGCTGGTGCACCATTGGCCCCAAGTGAATTCAGCTCAGCAGCATCTCTCAATTAATTGTGTTTTGAAACCCATGTACCTTGCCTAGCGAGTGCTACTTAGTTGATGGCGAGTCCCTCCAATATAACAAAAGGCCAAGTACAGTTCCACTGTCCTTGATTCACATAATCAGGATAATAATAATTTATTCTTCCTGCCCCAATAACAGAGAAACTGGGGATCCCACAGCAGCCAAAGTGACCATTTGGGCAGCTATGGGCTCATGCTAGGCGGGGTGGGTGTGCCTATGCAAATTAGATCAACCCCTGAAGTTCTTTTCCACAACTTGCCACAACTTACCACCAGATGTGAGGGTGGAGCTCATCCTGACTCTGCTTACATCAACAAAAATAATAACATATAGTGAGCCCTGTGCATTTTGTATTCTGTGTTGTAATTAAATCAATATTGAAAACATAGAAAAATATCGAAAAATATTTAATACATTTCAATTGGTATTCTATTATTATAAGTGTGATTAATTGCAATTAATATTTTTAATCAAGATTAATTTTTTTTAGTTAATCGTGTGAGTTAACGGAGATTGATTGACAGCCCTAGTGGAAAGGAAATGTTTCTTTCCCTGAATGTTACATAAGAAACAGAGTAGAGAGTTCACATAAATAAATCTGCCCCCTTGGTCTCTTCTGTCAGGTTCTCATACATCTGGCAAGAAAAATGGGCTTAAGAAAGGGACTTGGCGCTGAGCAGGATTAGTTTGGGCAAAGTCCCCAGGCTCCCAGAGGGGCTCCTCTGTGTGTGGCTGTCAAGACTGAAGTCAGTTGTCTTCCTATTTGTTAGCCTCTCATTCCCCTGATATCCTGGGGGACTTTATCTGATCAAGAGCACTAATGGCTTTTTCTTGCTTCTTTACATTTCTCTATGTGTAGCTTCTTCTTATGGGCCTGATCCAAAGCCCACTGAAATCAGTGGGAGTCTTTCCACTGCCTTTCAATGGACTTTAGCTCAGACTCTCAAGGTCTACCAAATTGATTTGGCAGGAGGTTGCTGGGGGAGCCCATCCGCCCACTGAGGACTCCTTATGTCAGCCCAGTGTGGAGCTGTTGATGAAGTGGCAATGTATCACTCTTCTTAAATGAGTCCTAGACAGCTGGATGTGGAAGCTGAAGCTACAAGACTGAAGGATGGAGGTGTTTGGCCAAATTCAGGCCTGTGGTTAGACTATTAACATCAGTTGGAATGTTAATCTGTTATGCCAGGCCAGCATCTGAGACACAGAACATGGTTGAAAAGATCCTCCTGGCTAAGCAGCATCCAGCCGCACATAGCACTGGGATGGAGAGATCTGGTAAGATGGGAAAAAGAGAGGAGACATCTGAGATAGAAAATTACAGTGCAGGTTGGTGGGACAAACTCTTTGATCAGTTGATTACAGACCTAAAAGTTGCAATTCTTCAACAAAAAACTTCAAAAACAGACTCCAACGAGAGACTGCTGAATTGGAATTAATTTGCAAACTGGATACAATTAACTTAGGCTTGAATAAAGACTGTGAGTGGATGGGTCATTACACAAAGTAAAACTATTTCCCCATGTTTATTCCCCCCCTCCCCCCCACTGTTCCTCACACGTTCTTGTCAACTGCTGGAAATGGCCCACCTTGATTATCACTACAAAAGGTTCTTCCCCCCACCCTCCGCTCTCCTGCTGGTAATAGCTCACCTTTCCTGATCACTCTCACTACAGTGTGTATGGTAACACCCATTGTTTCATCTTCTCTGTGTATATAAATCTCCCTCCTTTATTTTCCACTGGATGCATCCGATGAAGTGAGCTGTAGCTCACGAAAGCTGATGGTTAAATAAATTTGTTAGTCTCTAAGGTGCCACAAGTCCTCCTTTTCTTTTTGAGAAGAAACAGACACCTGGGGAAAGAGTCAAAACTATAAATCAGATTGTTCAGAAAGCTAACAAGAGCTATGAATAAATGAGGGTGGGGGAGAGAGAGAGAGGTCCTGTTCAAGAAAGGCAAACTCAGTGGGTGCAGAATCAGATCAGGCCACAGAGCTCCAGACACATTTGTCCTCATACCACAATAGGGTCAGATCTACTGGGAGCTGAGGGTACTTAGCACCCTGTAGGATTGGGCATGTAATGATATGTTTACATGCAGTGTATTCAGCCACTAGTTGTGTCTGGGTGCTACATAGAATTCCAAACAGGGTGTGGTGCCTGGTAAACAAGGGAGACAAAGCTGGTGCTGGAGCTCTGTGGAAGGCTATTTACTGGTGTCTCTGGTTGTAGCTGTTTTCTGTAATAAATGCCTCTTGTTTAAATCAGACTCTGATTCTATATATCAAGGCACTGTCCTTATTTTGTATCGGGCACAGTTTAGTTTAAGAAATTCAAAAGCATATGTAATGCTTGTGTGATGAATATTTGCTGGAATCGTTGTCTAGGAGAGAGTCAGTGGTTCAATTAACAATCTGTTTAGACTATTTCAGCACTTAACAGAAATACTTTTAGTGTCAGATATTTTTCAGATTAGTGTTTTTAGCAGCTGATAACATATGGAGAAGAGCTGAAATGACGTAACCCATGCAAAAGGAACTGCCAGGCAAATCAAGCAATAATATGCATGATGCTCTAGCATCAGAACAAAAAAATGTTCCTTTCTAGTTTGGGCATAATTTTAGGTGGCTCAGGGGAGGCCCTTGAAATCTACCAACTAAGGAACAGCTGACACTATGCCTGTCACTCATTCCAGTTGTCAGTTGGCTGGTGGAAGGGCTGCAGGGTGGGCATCAGAGGAGAATTTCTGGGACTGCTTTGTGCAGGGGCACTCAGCTGAACACTCCAGCCTGTCCTTGTAGCTGTCAGTCAGTCAGCTCCAGAACAGAAGCACTCATCTGGGCCTCTTGCCTAGAGGGGCTGCTCTTGCTCCTGCTGGGCAGGCTGGAGGCTCTGGCTGAGACTGCTTGCTGCAATCAGTCTGAGCTGGGCCCCATTCCCAGCCCCAACTGGTTCTGAGTGCAGAGCAAGAGGGAACCTGACCTACAGGCCAGCAGCTCCTCTTCTCACCACCACCACCCTACTTTCTTAGGGGTTGGGTGAAGGGAAGAAGCTGGGGGCATCCAGGCCCAGTGGAGACTGGGGATAAGGCAGGAAGAGGAGAGATGAAGAAAGGGAACATGGAGGCAGAGAACGTGGGGCAGAGAGTGGGGGCAGCTGGCAGGGAGGAAGCGGAGAGAAGAGGGTGAAGACATGGGCAGCTGGAGTGGAGAATGTGAGTACAACATTCTAGGGTACAATCCAGATTAGTGAGTGGCTCTGTCATCACTTGCTCTGCAACCTGGGGTGCCTCACAACGCTTTGCTTTTGTAGCTCCCAATCTGGCAGTGCCAGATTAAGGCATAAACTAGCTAAACTACAGCTTAGGGCCTCACAATATGAGGGGCCCCTAAAAAAGAAAAAACTGACCCCATTTCAAATTTTATCAAAATCGGTTGATAAATAAAGGAGATATGGAGAAAAGATTCTCTCTAAATACAGACATTTTCATTCAAATATGACCAAAATATACACATCTAGCTACACAAATACCCTTACCCTACCCTTACCCTTCATTAATTGTTAGGGCTGTCAAGCACTTAAAAATTAATCGCAATTAATCACGCTGTTAAAGAATAATAGAATACCATTTATTTAAATATTTTTGGATGTTTCCTACATTTTCAAATATATTGATTTCAATTACCACACAGAATACAAAGCGTACAGCGCTCACTTTATATTATTTTGTATTACAAATATTTGTACAGAAAAAACATAAGAAATAGTATTTTTCAATTCACCTCATACAAGTACTGTAGTGCAATCTCTTTATCATGAAAGTTGAACTTACTAATGTAGAATTATGTACAAAAATAACTACACTCAAAACTAAAACAATGTAAAACTTTAGCCCCTACAAGTCACCTCAGTCCTATTTCTTGTTCAGCCAATCACTCAGACAAACAAGTTTGTTGACATTTGCAGGACATAACGCTGCCCACTTCTTGTTTACAATGTCACCTGAAAGTGAGAACAGGCGTTCGCATGGCACTGTTGTAGCTGGCATTGCAAGATATTTACGTGCCAGATGTGCTAAAGATGCATATCTCCTTTCATACTTCCACCACTATTCCAGAGGACATGTGTCCATGCTGATGATGGGTTCTGCTCAATAGCAATCTAAAACAATGCACATTGATTCATTTTCACCATCTGAGTCAGATGCCCCCAATAGAAGGTTGATTTTCTTTTTTGGTGGTTTGGGTTCTGTAGTTTCTGCATTGGAGTGTTGCTCTTTTAAGACTTCAAAAAGCATGCTCCACACCCCGTCCCTCTCAGATTTTGGAAGGCAGTTCAGATTCTTAATCCTTGGGTTGAGTGCTGTAGCTATCTTTAGAAATCTCACATCGGTACCTTCTTTGTGTTTTGTCAAATCTGCAGTGAAAGTGTTCTTAAAATGAACACGTGCTGGGGCATCATCTGAGACTCCTATCACATGAAATACATGCAGAATGTGAGTAAAACAGAGCAGGAGACATACAATTCTCTCCCAAGGAGTTCAGTCACAAATGTAATTAACACATTTTTTTTTAACAAGTGTCATCAGCATGGAAGCATGTCCTCTGGAATGGTGGCCGAAGCACGAAGGGGCATACGAATGTTTAGCATATCTGGCACGTAAATACCCTGCAATGCCGGCTACAAAAGTGCATGCAAATGCCTGTTCTGAGTTTCAGCTGACATTGTAAATAAGAAGGGGGCAGCATTACGTCCCATAAATGTAAACAGACTTGGTTGTCTTAGCGATTGGCTGAACAAGAACTAGGACTGATTGGACTTGTAGGCGCTAAAGTTTTACACTGGTTTCAGAGTAGCAGCCGTGTTAGTCTGTATCCGCAAAAAGAAAAGGAGTACTTGTGGCACCTTAGAGACTAACAAATTTATTTGAGCATAAGCTTTCGTGAGCTACAGCTCACTTCATCGGATGCATGCAGTGGAAAATACAGTAGGAAGATTTTATATACACAGAGAACATGAAACAAAGGGTGTTACCATACACACTATAACGAGAGTGATCAGTTAAGGTGAGTTATTACTAGCAGGAGAGAAAAAAACCTTTTGTAGTGATAATCAGGGTGGGCCATTTCCAGCAGTTAACAAGAACTGTGAGGAACAGTAGGGGTAAAAAATAAACATGGGGTAATAGTTTTACTTTGTGTAATGACCCATCCACTCCCAGTCTTTATTCAAGCCTAATTTAATGGTATCCAGTTTGCAAATTAATTCCAAATCAGCAGTCTCTCGCTGGAGTCTGTTTTTGAAGTTTTTTTGTTGTAATATTGCGACTTTCAAGTCTGTAATCGAGTGACTAGAGAGATTGAAGTGTTCTCCGACTGGTTTTTGAATGTTATAATTCTTGACGTCTGATTTGTGTCCATTTATTCTTTTACGTAGAGACTGTCCGGTTTGGCCAATGTACATGGCAGAGGGGCATTGCTGGCACATGTTGGCATATATCACATTGGTAGATGTGCAGGTGAACGAGCCTCTGATAGTGTGGCTGATGTGATTAGGCCCTATGATGGTGTCCCCTGAATAGATATGTGGACACAGTTGGCAATGGGCTTTGTTGCAAGGATAGGTTCCTGGTTTTACACTGTTTTCTTTTTGAGTGCAGTTATGTAACAAAAAAAAAATCTACATTTGTAAGTTGCCGTTTCACAATAAAGAGATTGCACTACAGTACTTGTATGAGGTGAATTGAAAAATACTATTTCTTTGTTTATCATTTTTACAGTGCAAATATTTGTAATCAAATATAATAATAAAAAGTGAGCACTGTACATTTTGTATTCTGTGTTGTATTTGAAATCAATATATTTGAAAATGTAGAAAATATCCAAAAATATTTAATAAATTTCAATTGGTATTCTATTGTTTAACAGTGCGATTAAAACTTTGATTAATCATGATTAATTTTTTAAATCGCAATTAATTTTTTTTAGTTAACTGTGATTAATCAATAGCCCTACTAATTGTTCATTATTGACAGGTGGGAGGCCAGGGCTGAAAAAAAACCGATAATTGCACTTGTAAAATTAGTATTTCTACGCGTAAGTCTTCTATCGGTCTCCTAAGGGAGCATTTTGTTGGCCAGAGCTACTGGTAAAATTCTGACGGTGCCTTCATAGCTTATTTAAATAAATAAATAATCTCACTGCCGATAAAATCAGGAAAAATGTGAAGTCGGAGACAGCAGTGTCATGAAGTAATCCTGCCTAGCTCATACTTGTATGTTAGTGTGTTCTTTCTCCTTTTGACCTGTACATACATACAATTGTGTATTTTAGTGCGCACACTGCTTTCTGCATCATGCGCTATCCATGCTTCACATGATTGAGTTTGCAGGTGATCGTCTTGTCGACTTGGGTCGAGTGGATCTTGAGGAGGAAAAATTTGTGTTGGCTCCCCTCCATCAGTTTTGGGAACCTTCACAGTAAATATCAGAGAGTGCTGACGAGAGGATAAATAGAGGGTTTTGAGAGAAGTGAAGGAAGATATACATATATATCAAAATATTCTGAGTACTTGGTGAGCAAGTTATTTCAAATTATGTGCATATATGATTTAAAGGCTATTAAAGCCTATAATAGTCATTATATTTGCTTGAATATAGGCTAGTTATTCTCTCTTTCTCAATGTCTGTCTCGAGATTAACAGTATTTTTTCTTTCTTTCTCTTTCGCACATACAGCTTGTTGTCACTCTGTGTGTCCGAGGTGTTTACTCAAGATTAATTAGTCGTCCTGGGGGAGACATTGGATAGAGAAGCAAATGTGAAGAGAGATGCCTGACTAGAAAAAAGACTTGGATTTTCTGCTCGGCAGGTTTGGGGCGCGCAAGATAATATTTTATTATAGGTAGTATCCTATGTAAAAATTCTTATATAGACTTATAAATCACATATCATATGCATAATACATTGTATTTTTATAGTATTCCAACAATTCATTGCTTTGTAGCGGAAATTAAATAGGAATAAACATGTGTAAATATATTTTATATATAGTCTGGATAAACTTTGTATTTTCCTAACAAAATTAATCAAAGTTTTTTCATTTATTCATATGAAAAGAAGGATAATTTTCCTTATTCCTGGTGTAAAAAAAGTTATATATCCTCTCTTGTTTTCCTGTTAGAACATAGACAAAATAGCACTAACTTTCACAGAAATATCCTGGTAAAATAACACAGGTTTTTGGCATATATATATATATATATTAATAAATATATTATTTGTTGTATAGATATATAAATCTCAATATTTATAATATAAAATTAAATCTTTTACTGGTTTCAATAAAAACTTTCTGCTACCAATTTTAGTACCAATATTAGGTAATTCAGTATAACCTTCTATAAAAACAAAACAAATCAATGTATTGGAAAAATACAACCCACAGACAATTTTCTGATGGCTTGCTTATTATCTGAGTGTAATTAATATCAATATAGCTAATAACTGAGCTTTAAGCTAGTGGGTTATCCTCATCCTATATCCTCTATTGCCTCTTGTAGCCTCTATTACCATCTTATATCCTCTGAGTCTCAGAGCGTATTCAGACAAGGAATTCCACAATTTAGATGCCCCAACAGAGAAGAAAAATTTCCTGAGAACTCTTCTAGGAAATTGTAGTATTTACTTTTTTTTTTTTTGTATTTTTCTATTGTATTGTTTACTTTTACTTTACTTACATTTGCAATTAGTTCAAAGAATTTGTCTAAAATTTATTTCTCTCATGATGTCGTTGTTACAGAGAGGGCTGCTGAAAATGAAGATTATTATTCTATTTTTACAACTTCACCTTTGTATTTACGCACATATAAAGCTTTTGTGTTTATATATTCAATGTCCTTTCTGTGAAAATATGGTGTTATGGTGTGGGGCCTCTTACACCTGACATAGCTTAGGGCTTCAGAATGTCATAATCCGACCCTGCAACCTTGATGCTTCGCAAGCAGCCAGACAGCCTGCAGGTCACATCCTGCGCGTCTGTATATAGCGACAACCCTGGTCCTGCAGCTCTGACCCCAACAGCCTGTCGGCAAACACCAGCCACACTCTGCCTTCCAGCAACCTTGGTTATCACTTGCAGGGTGACCCCAACACACTCCCAGTCCTGGATTTCCCCCGAAATGTGTGTTCTGCACTGTCCATTCCTCTCCTGGACAGTCCAGCTATATTAGGTCTGTTCCTCCTCTACAGAGATCAACATTCAACAGTCTGCTAGCTGGAGTTACCCACACAGTTCATAAAACTGGGTTAGCTTTAATTAAGAATAAAACAAGTGTATTTAACTACAAAGAGGTAGGTTTCAAGTGAGTACAAGTAATGAGGCACTAAAATCAGAAATGATTACAAGAAAAATATAAAGATAAAATGCTTTCTAAACTTAAGCAACTAGGTTCAAAGTGAAGTCCCTACCCGCATGTTTCCAGTAGTATTGCTGACCAAACTTTCAGGCCAGGATCTGCTCCCAAAGTGCAACAACAGTTTCATTTGTTGTCTTAGGTGACAAGAGAGAGCTGGATAGAGAGAGAGAACTTGGAGTGTCTTTGCCCTTCAGTTTTATAGTTGTCACCCTTTGAAATGCATTTTCCTGAGAGTGACCCCTAGATACAGTTCTTTCTAGCTGCGAGCAAGGAGATATGGAGTCTGATGGGAGAGAAGTTTCACGCTGTTCTTTGCTAAGATGCAGATCTGTTTGGTCTTCCTCGCGCCCCCAACACACACACAAACCCCTTCCTTGCCAAAGAACAGCCATTTGATAGGTGATGGCCCATCAGCTTTGACACCTGGCTGGGGCATCAGCTTGTCCTTTGTCTTTGAGAAACTCTTACCCATATCCCAGACTTGTCTGGTAAACACACTTCAGTCATGATTTCAGCTTATGTTCATAATTTTACATATAATATTGTTACATACATTTCACCACGATATTATTAACCAGTGCGTTATTAGTTTTCAAATGATACATTACAATGCATATTTTGTACAAAGATTATTACAGTACTGTGGCCAGGGAAGCATCTCAAGCCTGAAATGAGTCGGGGGTTTCTGCTGTAACAGGGATACCAGCGTGGTATAGCGTGAGCGTGAAAAGGCATGTACACACCTGAGGCCAGGTTTTCCATGTGCATTTTGAGTGCTGAGGGCTCTTGAAAATTGAGCCATAAGGGTCACAATGGGAGCTGCTGGGTGCTGAGCTCTCTGGAAAATCAGGCTCCAGCCCTGAGCTTTTCTGAAAATCAAGGTTGCCAAGAAGGCCAATGGCATTTGGGGGTGTATAAGTAGGGGCATTGCCAGCAGATCGAGGGACGTGATCGTTCCCCTCTATTCGACATTAGTGAGGCCTCGTCTGGAGTACTGTGTCCAGTTTTGGGCCCCACACTACAAGAAGGATGTGGAAAAATTGGAGAGAGTCCAGCCAAGGGCAACAAAAATGATTAGGGGTCTGGAACACATGACTTATGAGGAGAGGCTGAGGGAACTGGGATTGTTTAGTCTACGGAAGAGAAGAATGAGGGGGGATTTGATAGCTGCTTTTAACTACCTGAAAGGTGGATCCAAAGAGGATGGATCTAGACTATTCTCAGTGATAGCAGATGACAGGACAAGGAGTAATGGTCTCAAGTTGCAGTGGGGGAGATTTAGGTTGGATATTAGGAAAACCTTTTTCACTAGGAGTGTGGTGAAACACTGGAATGCGTTACCTAGGGAGGTGGTGGAATCCCCTTCCTTAGAAGTTTTTAAGGTCAGGCTTGACAAAGCCCTGGCTGGGATGATTTAGTTGGGGATTGGTCCTGTTCTGGGCAGGGGGTTGGACTAGATGACCTCCAGAGGTCCCTTCCAACTCTGATATTCTATGATTCTAAGGTGATGACGTGCTGCATTCACAGAAGAGCATGTATGTGCCAGTGAAGGTGGGGCTGGGGATATCCTGTGCCAGTGAAGGTGAGGGTGGGGATATCCTGTGCCAGTGAAGGTGGGGGTGGGGATATACTAGTCACTTATTGAGACTCATGACATCAAGGTCTGTGATATGAGCAGTGCTTCATCACTGAGCTATACGTTTTTAATCAGTCCATTACTGGACATAATGTAGCCAGGAAATTCAGATTCTAATAGTAGGTCATTAAAGACAATCTCCTAGAAATTCCAAGGTGTGTTTCGCAAGCATGTTGGTTGAAACTTGCTAGGTGTATTACTCCTTCAAATGATAACAGCTCTTGGGGGATTTGGTAAACATTAGCGTTTTAATAGCATTGAGGCCCAGATCCTTCCAACCCCTCACCCCTCACTCAGAACAGTACCTTTCTGTACAAGAAATCGCACTGAGGTGATGCACATAGTAAAGTACTACACTGCATGAGTGAGGGTGCCAGAATCAGGCCCTGAGCTTTGCTTAGCAGATGTGAGCCTCTTTCACGCACCGGGCCTACGTTATTTATTTGATATGTTTACCTGATGCTGACGAGGTTTGCCCCCTCTTTGGAATGAGTGGCCTTGTTGAAAAACTACATCTCTTGAGTACTTAAAAGGGGGGGGGCGGGAGGAGGGGAAACTGTACAGTCCACAGGGTTATCAGGGAAAGGTCTTGAGCTATTTTATTTTACATTGTTATTTTAACGTTATTTTAATGACAGAGTGGAAATGGAATGTGTTACCCATGAAAAAACTGCTTATGACAAAATATGAACAACTGACTACATAACCATCCTCATGATGCTGGGAACAGACCTCCGCAGACAGTTGCAATCTTTCAGTCAGACAAGGTAGCTGCAGCCCAAAGATACTCGCTCTTTCCAGCTGGAAATCCCCATTTTATTCAAACTGCAGCAGCACAGGAGAGCACTATGTAGTGAACGGAGCAGTGCTGAGGTAAAAACTGGCTTTTAAAGAGCTGGCTAGAGTCTTGGGACGGGGAGGGAGGGAGCAGCCTTGCTACGGTGTATCACTGACATTTTGCAAACCAGTGGTATTAGCATCGCGGTTAGGTCTCTAGTGTAGACACTTCCTACATGGACGGAAGGGGTTTTTCTGTCAACTACGATGCTCATGGTGCAACATTTTCCATAGTCAGGCTGATCTCATTATTAAGTATAGACCAGGCCTTGAGTAGCTAAAGATGCAGATAGGCACCTAGTGAGATTTTCAAAAGCATCTAACTCCCACTGGCTGCTTTTGAATATTCCACAATCTGCCTATCTATATCTTTAGGCCCTTAGTTCTGATGTACACCACTCAGGCTTGGGCCTAGTCTACACCTAAAACTTAGGCTGAGGTAGCTAGGATGCTCAGGGGTGTGAAAAATTCACGCTCCTGAGAGAGGTAGCTAAGTCGACCTAAGCCCCAGTGTGGACACTGCAAGGTTGACACAAGAATTCTTCCGTCAACATAGCTGCTGCCTCTGAGAGTTGGATTTACTACATGACAGAAGAACCCCTTCTGCTGCTGTAGTAAGTGTCTGCATTAAAGTGGTGCAGTGCTGCTGTAGGGTTCCTAGTGCAGATATTCCTCCTACACCTAAACCTTTCTATCAGCATAGCTAAATAGGTGAGGGATATGAAAAAACCACACCCCCTTACGACACAGCTATGCCAAGAAAATCCCCAGTGTGGATGCAGCTATGCCAACAGATGAATGCTTCTGTCAGCTTAGCTAACCCTGTTTGAGGAGGAAGTCATCCTAAATCAGCAGGAAACGCTCCTGTCAGCACATGCCTCATTTGAACTAAGGGGCATAGGCCCTTTAGTGTAGGCACACCCTCACTTTCACTAGGTCAGTGGTTCTCAACCAGGGGTACGTGTACCCCTGGGGTACGAGAGGTCTTCCCAGAGATACATCAACTCATCTAGATATTTGCCTACTTTTACAACAGCCTGCATAAAAAGCACTAGCAAAGTCAGTACAAACTAAAATTTCATACAATGACTTGTTTATACTGCTCTGTGTACTATACACTGACATGTAAGTACAACATTTTATTCCGAGTGGGTATTTTCATAATTATGTGGTAAAAATGAGAAAGTCAGCAATTTTTCAGGAACAGTGTGCTGTGAGACTTGTGTATTTTTAGGTCTGATTTTGTAAGCAAGCAGGTTTTAAGTGAGGTGTAACTTGAGGGTACGCAAGACAAATCAGACTCCTGAAAGGGGTACAGTCGTCTGGAAAGGTTGAGAGCCGCTGCACGAGGTGACACCGCACAGCACTTAGGCTTTGTTTAATGAAATAGGTAACCTTCGGTAATAGTAAAGTGACTGTATTTGTTGGATGAACATGTGATTTGGCTCCCTTAACCTAAAATTCCTGTGGGAACAAATTATTTTTGTTCTCTTGCTTTATCAAAGCTGGTTTGATGTAAGAGAATGAGAGGGCACTTTCTGTGTCACTAGCAGAGTAGGAATGAACAGGAATTCAGGAAGTGTGTTTAGAAAAAGGTGAGAACACTTGACTGCTAATTAGAATCCTCATTTGGATACTAGTGGATGCAGTGTATGATGCCCGGCTTCTTGAGCTTTTCCATACCAAGACTCCCTGTCACTTTGCTGGGGCACGTCTCTCCTCCCCTTCTACCGTCCCCTTCCATTTATCAATAGGGGAAAGGCCAAGAGGCTCCAGTCCCCCCAGGTACCTGTTCATGACCGTTTTTGCTGGGGGTTGCAATGCACAGGTTGCAAATGCATTGTGTAAAGTCTCCAATGTTCGCAGAGTTTGGGGATGTGATGAGACTAAGCACTGTAACAAGAACTGAGGACACAGGAACTCCCACAACATGGGTAGCACTCTGTTCTGATTTGGCTTCAGAGAAGTAAGTGCTGATTTCTTTTTGGAAACGCAGAAATTGGAGTTGGATGTACAGCTGGAGAAAGACCTGCCATTGCCCTCTTCAGCCCTGCACAGGACCTGCTGTATTCTACATTAAAGAGATTAAAACAGCCGGAGCAGACGGGAGTAAATCCCTTGCTGGACTTTACTCAATGCCATTTCACTGAAGTCAAGTGGATTTCACAGAGCTGTAAATCAGTACAGAACCGGCACAATGAGTGTTGAACACACACTTAACCCTCTTGCCTTGGGGCTGTTTCTAATCTTCTCTCCCAGATTTGCCAGCACCTCAGGTACATGGTAGAGATGGGTCCATGACACTGTGGGTCTTACTTTCCTTCTGGTGATCATGTTTGAACAAGAAGAATTCATTAAGCCCTTGAATATGAGAGCACTTAAGCATGTGCTTAACTTTAATCACATGCCTAATTGCTTTGGCCACCATGTAAATTGCCAAGCTCAGAATGCTCCCTTCCTGTTTCTACGAGGTTTGATAATGCTGTTACAGATTCAGAGTCTGATTCTATGTTGCCCTGCACCTTGTATAGATATTTCCACCTGTGCACAGGGAGTAGAAAAGGCGAATCTGGCAGTGTTTTATGGACACTTTGCCCAGGTTTAAATGGCCACACAGGGTGCAGGGAAGTGGAGAAATCAGTCCCTTGATTTCTTTCTATGGCTCATTCTTCCTAGGTGGATTCCCCATTGTAGCATATGCAAGATGCAAAACAATCAAATCTTGGAGAAAGATGAGATGAGATGATGTCTTCCTTTCCCCCAGACAGTAAATCAAAACATCTGGCCATTACATTCTAATCTTCTATTTCACTCCATGCGACTGAGGCCCAAGATCTCACTACCTCAGTACAAGTCAGGAGCAAAATGAGTGTGACTTTACCAAACAGCATGGTTGCTTACTTGCTTCTCAGCATGGCTCTGCCCTACAGGAGGCATCATGGTCCCCGTGAGGAAATACTTTTGCTTCTAAGCAATTTTGTATTACTGTCCAGCAAAAGATGACATGACTGACTAATCCAACAAGTGCTTTATCAGCTTGTGTTTGCAGCCGATTCAAAGACAATGCCCCAAACAGTCATTCCCCAGGAATGCAGATCTTACAGCTTTGGCATTAAATTTCACTTAATGGAATTTGCTGCACAGATAAAACACAAAAACAGTAAGTCCTGACTCTGAGGACATTTCCTCTGATAACAGTCGACATAGGAAAAAATATAAATTATCCACTAGTTTGTCTGAGGTCAATGATTTAAAAAAACAACGTTTAAAAAATCCAGACGAACTCCACTGAAGACTAGCTTTCCAACTGAGGAGGTATTTTAGCCTGACTGCTAAATCACGTGACTTCACCTCTTGCAGGCCCCACATTACAAGACTGGCACAAGAAGCTGCAGAGAACTCAACAGTGATCACTTACACTCCAGAAAAAAACGTATTTCATTTCTGATGTTCTAAGTTTTACCATAGATAGTAAACTAAGACATAAATCTGGTACTACACTGCCTTGCTGGAAAGTGGCATTGAATGTTATCTAGTACTTTAAATAAATATCAATGTAGGAAAATTAAGATCTACAGACGTGGGACATGCTAAAAGATATCATGATGTCAATTGCAATGGCCTTTCATATCTCCTGCTGCTTTGAGGGACCAGCTGCTTGCTATAGGAACCAGGGGTGGGACCAAGAAATCTAGCTCATTTAAGAGTTTTGGGTTTTATTGTTCTGATGTTCTTTGGGTGGCAAACCTCTCCCTCATCCACTCCTCTAGTTTAGCTATGAAGTTCCTTGCCAGGGTCTTGCTTTGCTCCTGCTTTTGAGGCTTATGTAGACTCTCCACTGCTCCAGGGCATCCATTAAAAAAATTCTAGGGAAAACATATCTGGACATCTGCAGACACATATAGGAAAAGGAATCACAGAATGAGAACAGTAAATCCATGAAAAAAGAAAAGGAGTACTTGTGGCACCTTAGAGACAGTTTTATGTCTAGCTACTTTTTCCCCATTAAAGGCCATGTTCTCACCATTGCCAGCACTTTGATGTGTCCTGAGTCTTTCCTGCACCCTTCCTTCCAGGCAATAAATTCTGTAAGCTCTGAATTTTCCATGGTATATGGCCCCTTCTCTAGGACTCACTTACGGAGAGGGATGACTTAGTTGGGGATTGGTCCTGCTTTGAGCAGGGGGTTGGACTAGATGACCTCCTGAGGTCCCTTCCAACCCTGATATTCTATGATTCTATGATTCTATGACTTAGCTCTTTGTGCCAAAGGAGGGATGTAAAATCAGAGATTTAAAATTCAGATGTCATTTCCTACCAGATTAAACTAATTTGAAGATAGGTCAATTCTGCAGCATAAACTGCTTGATATTTCTTGAACTGCCAGATAAAGTCACCATGCAGCCATGGGGCATATTTTCTGCTCATGAGAAGTCTCCATTTATATTTTGTATGAGTTCATGTCTCCTACTTGTTGTTCTGTGTGACAGTTTTGAAGGGAAGGTTTGATGTGTTTGCAATCGCTGTTAAAATGTTCCACCTTGGAAGATATTAGTGAAGAAGCTCAGAACAGCTTGACATCTGCTATCGCAATTTGTAACTATTTCCCCCCATATTTGGGGGTGAATTTCAGGGCTTATGAATTAATAGCACTGTCTGCAGGCAAGCACAGGGCAGACAGGTGCTCTCTGTCCCAGTCATCTGATGCACCGTCAGTCTTGCAGCCCCTCTCCTTCTTGTTCAGCTGCTAGCTATCCCTTGAGTACAGACTTGCAGTCTTGTCAAACTGTGTGGTTGTTTCTGTGATGTGGATTAACGTCCATCATGAGGAAATAGGATGAGATCATCTGAGTTGATTTCATCAGCGAGAAGGCTGGGATTTGAACCTCTGTCAGGTAGGATTTAAAAACAACAAAAGACTAGAACACTAACCCAGTGCCCCCTGCAGACCGACCCTGCTTGGAGCACTCTAATGTATGGGTCTGATAGGACTATGTGAAATGGCAACCCCTGTGACCCAAGACCCTCTGGATGCCAACCTCACAGAGGGCACTTGGGTATAATGGGGTACTGGGCTCACTTGGGTTCCCCAAAAGAATGTCATGTACTGTTTCTAATGAACCTGTGTCACACTGGTGGTCGTAACCATTGTGAGATGTATGTATAGAGAATGCATGAGGAGTTATTGTATATATGTACTAAAAGTCATGTTCTCTAGATCTGTAGTTTAAAAATGGGTCACTTGAAAGTAGCGTGTCTTGAGACCAACTCCTCAGAACAAGAGATGGGGAAACACTTATTTCCAGAGGCGACCCAAGTGTCTTGTACATCAATAGGAATCAATTTTGAAGCACTTCGAGGAGAGGAAAGTGATCAGGAACAGTCAGCATGGATTCACCAAGGGCAAGTCATGCCTTCTATGACAAGATAACTGGCTCTGTGGATGAGGGGAAAGCAGTGGACGTGTTATTCCTTGACTTTAGCAAAGCTTTTGATACGTCTCCCACAGTAGTCCTGCCAGCAAGTTAAAGAAGTGTGGGCTGGATGAATGGACTATAAGGTGGATAGAAAGCTGGCTAGATCGTCGGGCTCAATGGGTAGTGATCAATGGCTCCATGTCTAGTTGGCAGCCAGTATCAAGTGGAGTGCCCCAAGGGTCGGTCCTGGGGCCGGTTTTGTTCAATATCTTCATTAATGATCTGGAGGATGGTGTGGATTGCACCCTCAGCAAGTTTGCAGATGACACTAAACTGGGAGGAGAGGTAGATACGCTGGAGGGTAGGGATAGGATTCAGAGGTACCTAGACAAATTAGAGGATTGGGTCAAAAGAAATCTGATGAGGTTCAGCAAGGACAAGTGCAGGGTCCTGCACTTAGGACGGAAGAATCCCATGCACCGCTACAGGCTGGGGTCCGAGTGCCTAGGCAGCAGTTCTGCAGAAAAGGACCTGGGGGTTACAGTGGACGAGAAGCTGGATATGAGTCAGCAGTGTGCCCTTGTTGCCAAGAAGGCTAACAGCATTTTGGGCTGTATAAGGAGGAGTATTGCCAGCAGATTGAGGGACGTGATCATTCCCCTCTATTCAGCATTGGTGAGGCCTCATCTGGAGTACTGTGTCCAGTTTTGGGCCCCACACTACAAGAAGGATGTGGAAAAATTGGAAAGAGTCCAGCCAAGGGCAACAAAAATGATTAGGGAGCTGGAGCACACGACTTATGAGGAGAAGCTGAGGGAACTGGGATTATTTAGTCTGCAGAAGAGAAGAATGAGGGGGGATTTGATAGCTGCTTTCAACTACCTGAAAGGGGGTTCCAAAGAGGATGGATCTAGACTGTTCTCAGTAGTGGCAGATGACAGAATGAGGAGTAATGGTCTCAAGTTGCAGTGGGGGAGGTTTAGGTTGGATATTAGGAAAAACTTTTTCACTAGGAGGGTGGTGAAGCACTGGAATGGGTTACCTAGGGAGGTGGTGGAATCTCCTTCCTTAGAGGTTTTTAAGGTGAGGCTTGACAAAGCCCTGGCTGGGATAATTTAGTTGGGGATTGGTCCTGCTTTGAGCAGGGGGTTAGACTAGATGACCTCCTGAGGTCCCTTCCAACCCTGATATTCTATGATTCTATGACTCTATGAATAGGAGTCTATTAGAATTCTAAGTCAAACGCTGATGAAGAGCTGGTGGAGACTTAAGAAGGAAACTAACAGGAAGGGGTAAACAGGATCATAATAGAGTTTCCCCAACTCCCCCTCCCATCAGGAAAGCTCTGTTCTGGTATATTGAGGGGTGCAAAAAGACACCCTGGCATCCTTCACCTTGGAAGTAAACTGACAGTGAGTTGGCTTCATGAAAAATGGGTCTCAGATGGGCTTGGGTGAAAACACTGAACAGAATTTTGGGTGAGCTAAGCTTCTTTAGACAGGAAGACAACTCGTGAGTTAAGCTGAGTCTTCAGAATGTGTAAAGTGATGTTGTTTTATATGTAACCATTTGTTCCCATCTCTCACAATGTTTTGTATTTGAATCTCTATTCTTTCTTAAATAAATTTCCTTTTTGTTTCATAATTGAACTCAAGTGCTGTGCATATTACAGGAGGGGTCTAAGGTAAAACTGGTAAATCATGGCACAGTGTTCCTTTGGGAGCAGAGTCTGGGATTTATGTGGCTATCCGCTGACCAGGGACTGGATACCAGAGGGGAAAACTTTGAAAGGACTCAGAGGCTGGGGTGCATCTGTTGTCAAGCTGCAAGGCAAAGAGAGGGCTGGGATAGCCCAGAGGAGAGTGCTTGAGTCGCTGACAGGCTGGTTATGTTAGGAAGCTAACAGCCAGCTGACAAAGGCAAGACACCTTCATGCTGGAGGCAAATGGCAACAAGGTGACTCACAATCCTGCGTGCCTCAAGAAGGGAAAAATAGCTTTGGGGGGGTTGCTGTTTGCTGATGCACTGACCTATCTGATGTGCTGGGTGACAGTGTGGATGAGATCAGGTTCCTGTGGACAAATGGTGGAGTGCCACAAAACCTCCTGGGAAAAGGCAAGGCAAATTCTGGTGGCCAGGCAGGCAGAGCACAGTCCTTGCTCACTGCCTGAGATACCACTTGATCCTGGCTCTTACTGTTCCCCTGTCTTTTGGGTTGAGATGGGAGACTGCCCATTTCCTCAAGAGGCAAGTTTGCCTCTAATGTAGGCTGGTAGAGTACCTCCGATGAACCTTGCGGCAGCTTTGTGCCATGAAGAATCATTTTGCTTCTAACTGCTCTAGTGAAGGCTTAGCAGGGGACTCCTCACTCATGACCAGCGTGACACCTGAATGGCTTCCAAGATGTCCAGGAGTCTAGTCTTGTCATGAGCCAGCCTGATGCTCCCTGTTGACATCTCTGTGCCTGCAGTAAGCCGACAGTGACAGATGTCAGGTTCTACCCAGATCATAGCCCCTACCTGCTCCCCCTACCCTCCCCGTAGCATTGCCATGGCATCTCCAGGAACTCTGCCATCTAAATGTCTCTGACGGCTGCAGCACAAAGGACTGATGTGGGGCACAGGGGTAATGGTGGTTGGGAAATGGCTTTTTGTTCCTGCCAAAGATTTAGCAAAAATAGAAAAGTTTCTTCTAAAATTTTTGCATTTTTCTCAAAAAACAAAAAGTTTAATCCAAAAACTGATGTTTGGGGTGGGGGGTGGGTAGAGGGTTGATCAAAACTCTTGAGGTTTCGGTTGAAGCTTTTCACTTCTAATTACTCAAAGCCCCGAACAATTTAGTCAAAAGTGAGCATTTTCCAAAGAAATGGGGCTGGGTCACTTGATGATCACCTGTTCTGTTGATTCCCTCTGGGGCAGCTGGCATTGGCCACTGTCAGAAGACGGGATACTGGGCTACACGGACCATTGGTCTGACCCAGTCTGGCTATATTGATGGTCTTATGTACATTTCCATTTTGAGGAAAACCATTTTTCATTGAAAAAAATGTTTTCAAATGAAAAATGTTGGCCTGCTCTAGTTAGCTATTCAAAGTGTCTCATCTGTTTGGGGTCAGCATATGTACAGACTGCTCCTTTTCTTCATTTACATTCCTCTTCTGCACCAAACGACAGCAGAAATCCTAAAGCACCCATCGTATGTGGTATGTTGAGCTGGGACTAGCAAGGCCCAGAACCTCAGATAGTGCAAACCAGCATAGCTCCACTGAAATCAATGCACCTATGCAGATTTGCACCAGATGAGGATCTGGCCTCAGGTGTCACAATCTGCTTCACAGTGAAAGGTCTGGAGCGGGGGGTTTTCTGTGCCAGATTGATGCAGTGTCTGCAGCTACTTTGGAGGGCATGTGTTGAAATGGGCAGCAGAGCAGCATACCTAGAGCCCCTATTAGCCCACAGAGGAGTAATGAGATTTTGAAAATGCCATTGCTCAAGCACGTGTTCTCTGCATCCACTCAGTTTTAGATCAGACTTCCAGAGCAGGAGCACTTGACTTTGGAAATTCCCATTTTTGCCTGAGCACCCAGCCCCAGGCCACCAGAGTCCGTGCTGTGTGGCCCTTTAAAACTCCTCTGCATGTACAAATGAGTTTCTGGATAAAGATGGGAGAGCTGCCATGGTCGGTGACGCAGCACACCGTGCTGTTACTCCATGCTAATACGGCCCCATGTGTTATGATACATTCAACCGTAATAGCCGAGAAGGGGAAACATCCACCAAGTCAATCCAATTGTTACCCCTTAACTCTCATTCTAATAGAAGAAGGCACCCCAGTGATTATATGGAGGATAAATCAGGAGAACCATCCTCCATACGCCTGCAGCATACACCTGGGAGAAGTATCACTGCACAGACTGCAAAAGGCTCTTCAAGGCCAGATAGTGTTCTGCAAATTCAGGGCCTGACCCAAAGCCCATTGAAGTCAATGGGAGTCTTTCTATTACTACATAGACTTTAAAGTCTGGAAGGGAGTGTTGTGATCATTTGGTCTGACCTAACAAGGTCGTATCTCCAGAGAGAGCAGAGACCCAGAGAGATGCTGATTCGCCCACAATCACAAGGGAACTGAGTTCTGCTGAGTCCTACTCCCTCGCTTTATCCATAAGACAAGACCATCCTTCCTGCGTGTGACGGAGTAAAAGCCGCCACTCAGAAATGGCAGGGAGTGAGGAACGTTGCCTGTTGCTTTGCAGCAGACTGTACATGGCGTTCGTGCAGCACTGGTATTTTCCTATCAGAACCAGTTCTTTTTATAATCCATCAATACCACCCTGTCATGGGGTGTATGGCCCCCACACTGGCCCAGCGACCAAAGGGTTAATGCAGGCACTGCCGGCCACTGCTGATCGGAAGTCTTTCAGCAGCTGGGAGGACGAAAGGGCTGAGAAGCAGAGGGGCGGGGCGGCTACCAGAGAAGTGAGCAGACTGGAGAAAGGAGTGCCAGCCAGCCCGGAGGGGACAAACTGACCAACAGGCAGGAGAGCCTGCAAAGATCCAGGAGTGCGTAGGCCTGGGTCCCCCTACGAACCCCCGTGACAGGCTTGGGAGTGGAGAAAGGGTTTCAGACGCTGCTAGGCCCCAGGAATAGACTGACGGCCAGTTCAGCCATGTGAGCCCCAGGGCTGCACCAGGCTTGGCCAGAGGGGGCGCCATTGTAATGGCCCACTGCCTCACAGGCTTTTTAAAGCAGGGGTGGGCAAACTTTTTGGCCCGAGGGCCACATCGGGGTTGCAAAACTGTATGGAGGGCCAGGTAGGGAAGGCTGTGCCTCCCCAAACAGCCTGGCCCCTGCCCCCTATCCACCCCCTCCCACTTCCTGCCCCCTGATTGCCTCCCTCAGAACCCCACACCCATCCAATACCCCCTGCTCCTTGTCCCCGACCGCCCCCTCCTGGGACCCCACCCCCTATCCAACCCTCCCCTGCTCCCTGTCCTCTGACTGCCCCGACCCCTATCCACATCCCCGCCCTGACAGGCACCCCTGGGACCCCACCCCTTATCCAACCCCCCCTGCTCCCTGTCCCCTGACTGCCCCGACCCCTATCCACACCCCACCTCCAACAGGCCCCCCCAGGACCCCTGACCCATCCAACCCTCGCCCCACACACACACACATTCCTTGTCCCCTGACCGCCCCCTCCCGGGACCCCCATCCCTAACTGCCTCCCCAGGACCCCACCCCCATCCAACCCCCCTGCTCCCTGTCCCCCCCTCCCAGAACCCCCCAACCCTCACCCCCTATCCAACCCCCACTCCCTCCGCTCCCTGTCTCCTGATCACCTCCCCCAAACCTCTGCCCCATCCAACCGCCCCCTGGCCCCTGAGTGCCCACCGGGACCTCCTGCCTCTTATCCAACCCGCCGCCCGCTTACCAGGCTGCTCAGAGCAGCAGGGCAGGCTTGTTGGAAAGCCTGGAAAGTGGGCTGGCGCAAGCCACGCTGCCCGAGAGGCACCATGGCTGCGGGGGAGCAGGGACAGCAGGGGAGGGGCCGGGGACTAGCCTCCCCGGCCGGGAGCTCAGGGGCCTGGAAGGACGGTCCCGCGGGCCAGATGTGGCACCAGTTTAACTAAAACTGGTTCTTGTGCAAACCCCACTATGGAATCACTTTTAATGGTTTAATACTGGTTATATTGATTTAGCTTGTACCTTTAAATTTACCAATGCAAACTAACCTACTATAAGCCAGGTTTAAGTGCCCATAAAAGGTTTTACATGGCTTTCTTAAACTGGCTTAAAATCACATCTTTAAATTAATCCAGCGCTGCTTTGTGTGTAGAAGCCAACTTTTGGAACTAAACCTGCAGTGAAAGACATCCCCAGAGTAGTGGAAGGCGTGTTGGGTAACATTTTAATGGAAGTGCAAAACAAAAGCAGGGATATTCCTAGTACCAACAGTGGTGCAATGCAAATGCATTGCCCCATATCAAATCTGAAATACAAGACGGGCAGGATTCAGGGATATTGATGGTTATTTGATGGAGATGCAGTCATTATAGAATCATAGAATCATAGAATATCAGAGTTGGAAGGGACCTCAGGAGGTCATCTAGTCCAACCCCCTGCTCAAAGCAGGACCAATCCCCAACTAAATCATCCCAGCCAGGGCTTTGTCAAGCCTGACCTTAAAAATATCTAAGGAAGGAGATTCCACCACCTCCCTAGGTAACGCATTCCAGTGTTTCACCACCCTCCTAGTGAAAAAGTTTTTCCTAATATCCAACCTAAACCTCCCCCACTGCAACTTGAGACCATTACTCCTTGTTCTGTCATCAGCTAGCACTGAGAACAGTCTAGATCCATCCTCTTTGGAACCCCCTTTCAGGTAGTTGAAAGCAGCTATCAAATCCCCTCTCATTCTTCTCTTCCGCAGACTAAACAATCCCAGTTCCCTCAGCCTCTCCTCATAAGTCATGCATTCCAGTCCCCTAATCATTTTTGTTGCCCTTGGCTGGACTCTTTCCAATTTTTCCACATCCTTCTTGTAGTGTGGGGCCCAAAACTGGACACAGTACTCCAGACGAGGCCTCACTAATGTCGAATAGAGGGGAACGATCACGTCCCTCCATCTGCTGGCAATGACCCTACATATACATCCCAAAATGCCATTGGCCTTCTTGGCAACAAGGGCACACTGTTGTCTCATATCCAGCTTCTCGTCCGCTGTAACCTCTAGGTCCTTTTCTGCAGAACTGCTGCCGAGTCATTCAGTCCCTAGTCTGTAGCGGTGCATGGGATTCTTCCGTCCTAAGTGCAGGACTCTGCACTTGTCCTTGTTGAACCTCATCAGATTTCTTTTGGCCCAATCCTCTAATTTGTCTAGGTCCCTCTGTATCCTATCCCTACCCTCCAGTATATCTACCAGTCCTCCCAGTTTAGTGTCATCTGCAAACTTGCTGAGGGTGCAATCCACACCATCCTCCAGATCATTTATGAAGATATTAAACAAAACTGGCCCGAGGACCGACCCTTGGGGCACTCCACTTGATACCGGATGCCAACTAGATATGGAGCCATTGATCACTACCCATTGAGCCTGACAATCTAGCCAACTTTCTATCCACCTTATAGTCCATTTATCCAGCCCATACTTCTTTAACTTGCTGGCAAGAATACTGTGGGAGACCATGTCAAAAGCTTTGCTAAAATCAAGGAACAACATATCCACCGCTTTCCCCTCATCCACAAAGCCAGTTATCTCATCATGGAAGGCAATTAGATTAGTCAGGCATGATTTGCCCTTGGTGAATCCATGCTGACTGTTCCTGATCACTTTCCTCTCCTGTAAGTGCTTCAGAATTGATTCCTTGAGGACCTGCTCCATGATTTTTCCAGGGACTGAGGTGAGGCTGACTGGCCTGTAGTTCTCAGGATTCTCCTTCTTCCCTTTTTTAAAGATGGGCACTACATTAGCCTTTTTCCAGTCATCCGGGACTTCCCCCGATCACCGTGAGTTTTCAAAGATAATGGCCAATGGCTCTGCAATCACATCCGCCAACTCCTTGAGCACTCTCGGATGCAGGATACCTGAAAGAAACTGGAACAAAGGACAGTAACTACAGGGGTGTGAGTGATTGCTGGACCCAGACCAGAAGGAGGCTAGTCTGTAAAAGAAGCTTATCAGAACATCTCTGAGGGTGAGATTTCATCTGTAATCACTTTCTTACTGTATCAGGCTTAGACTTGCGTGTTTTATTTTATTTTGCTTGGTAATTCACTTTGTTCTGTCTGTTATTACTTGGAACCACTTAAATCCTACTTTTTGTAATTAATAAAATCACTTTTTACTTATTAATTAACCCAGAGTATGTATTGATACCGGGGGGGGGGGGAGGGTGGAAACAGCTGTGCCTATCCCTCTATCAGTGTTATAGAAGCAAACAATTTATGAGTTTACCCTGTATAAGCTTTAAACAGGGTAAAATGGATTTATTTGGGGTTTGGACCCCATTGGGAGTTGGGTATCTGAGTTCTGGAGACAGGAACACTTCTTAAGCTGTTTTCAGTTAAGCCTGCAGCTCGTGGGGGACGTGGTTCAGACTTGGATCTGTGTTTGCAGCAGGCAAGTTTGTCTGGCTCAAACAAGGCAAGGGACTGAAGTCCCAAGCTGGCAGGGAAAACAGGCTCAGAGGTATTCTAGGCACATCAGGTGGCAGTCCCAAAGGGGGTTTCTGTGATCCAACCTCTCACAGCTACATATTGGGGTTTTTTCCAGCTTCAGAGCCTTTAGGATCTGTTTGGGTCATGTTTTCAAGCTTTCATCTGCAACTACAACTTCCTTTTTATTTTCAATGAAAGATGAGATTCTCAGCTAATCCCTTGTCTTCTGGAGCTGGGGATGTATGTAAAACATCACATACATAAAGAGTTGGTAACCTGGTATTTCCCTTTATTGCTGCTGGTTAATAGCAGTCCTTTCCCATCATTAATTGTCTACCACAGCCATGAAAACCATCTCTAAAACCTGGAGTTGTTGCCTTAGGCAATGATACTAAACCCTTTTAGCAGCAAAGCTGCCACTGAGTGAGTAGGACAGAGGGATGGATACAAACTGCAGGAGCAGAAATCTACAGTGAAAAATAGTTAGCAAAATCCTCCCATAGATTTGAACGGCCTGCAAGAATTCTGTTGGCTTTCTGGTGAGGGGGTAGGGAGCTGCCCTGGCACAATACCAAGGATAGCAATTTTGTCTTTCCACAGCCTCATCAAAAACTAGAATTTTCTACTGGTATTTTATTCTTTTCTAAACCCCTCACCGAGTGCCCTGCGAGCTCTGTCACTCATTTAATTTACAGCCCATGGTCATGGCTCTAAAATATATGATGCAGGACTTGCATAGAGAAATTACATGGGTTTTGTCCAGTGAATGTTTTTGCTATACTCACACATTCAACTGTTATACTTTAGCAGCTACTAGAAGACATTTATTAACAGGAGATTAACCCCTTAGCTCTTCTAGTATTGGTGACATGGCTTAGTTCCTGGAACACTACCCGTTCCAGTAACGGTGGGTCACTCTCCCTTTCCTATCTTCTGATTTCTTTCTTCATGTCTGTTTCTCTGTCTTTCAGAATCTTTTTAAAAGATTCATGTCCCCTCTCATTGCTCCCTTATTTCCTCCCTCTCCCATGTGTCATGACATCTACAGAACCAAAGACATTCTTAAACAAAAGGTATATATTAAATAAAACAGCTACACAGATACAAACAAATAAACAGTTTCCACACAGCTTGAGTTCCAGCTTTGATTCTTGTTTACCAAGGACCACACGCTGTCTGGAATTCTCTGTGGTATGCAGAGACATCTAGTGGCTGAGTTATGTACAGCAAGTAAACATGCCATTACACTGTGCTTACAATTTCCCACTCCTCTCTTTCTTCCAGAATATTGCCCAATCAGTCCCATCCTATCACTACTGCCTCTTCTGCCTTATCTCTTGGTGAGCCCTACCCCCTGCTGATTTTACTACTGTGTTCCCTCTCACCCCTCCTCCAACAGGATTAGCAGAGAAAACAAAGATCTTGTGAGCTTGGTCTAAAGAGAACTATGAGCTCAGATTCCAAGGTAGGAAATTGTGGTGCTGCATTTCTGGAGTCACAGGCCAGGAATGTGTTGTGGGTGAAAGGAAGACAGTCCCAAAAGGCAGCTAATTTAATTTGACTGGGCCTACTTTGAACCAAACAAGAGAACCCAATGCAAAGATGCCTTACTAATATCTCCACATTTTCTATGACATCTTTCTTTCATTCCATTCAGAAATCAGAAGCCCCCCGCGAGGGCAAATATTCTCCTAGATACCTCTCTTGCACAATAGCAGCTACTATCATATTGTACGAGAAAGTAAGCTAGTATTAGTAATCATTATTTGTATAGCAGTAGCACCGAGGAATTCCAGTCCCACAGTGGGGCCCCATTGTGCTAGGCACTGTATAAACACAGAACATAAAGTCAGTCCCTGCCCCCAGGAGCTTACAGTCTCAGCGTAAGACAACAGGTGGCTACAGACAGGCGGGGGAGTAATGAGATGATGTTGGCCGTCATGATGGGAAGCGGTTCAGCACATCAGCTGCCTGACCACTGTCAAGTATGCCCTTAAGTGGATCATGGCATGGCTGTAGCTGCCTAATAGTTCAAGATGAAGCCAACTTCCCACTCTGTCTGGTTTATTTGCTTTCAATTCCTGCTATCAAACTTCCACAGGTAGAAACCAACCCACCTGAAACATCACCGGCCACATCGCCTACTAGCACAGAGGTGTTCTGGGAAGCTTGGAGTGGGGTCAGAAAATGTGTTTTAGGGTTACAGGGATTCATAAAACATTCCTTGCTTTTCTGGCTCATCCTATCTTCCCAATGTCTCCACCTTCCCCCTTTCCGGTTGTTCAGCTTGTAATGATCTTGCCTCTGGCGGGACACAACTGAGAGTATCAATTCAGGACAAATTGCTTAGAGCAGGGAAGTTACAGCCCAAAGCTGGAGTTCCTTTACTATTAAGGCACACCAAACCAGCCAAACAGAAAAGACTTATGTTTTACCCAACTGGCTAACCAGAAGTCATTCAAGCAATTCCCTTAGACACTCCAGTTTCCCAGAATCACCACCAATGCCACTCGTTATGGGGACGAATGGTTATGAAAACCAATACCCCAGTAAAAGAAAAAAAGGTTCTCCTGATCTCAAAGAACCAAGCCCCAGACCCAGGTCAATATACAAGTCAGATCTTACTCACAAATCATGCTGTAGCCAATCTTTTAGCATCTAAAATCTAAAGGTTTATTCATAAAAGAAAGAAATATAGATGAGAGCTAGAATTGGTTAAATGGAATCAATTACATACAGGAATGGCAAAGTTCTTGGTTCAGGCTTGTAGCAGTGATGGAATAAACTGCAGGTTCAAATCAAATCTTTGGAGTACATCCATAGCTTGGATGAGTCATTCAGTCCTTTGTTCAGAGCTTCAATTTGTAGCAAAGTTTCTCCAGAGGCAAGAAGCAGGATTGAAGACAAAATGGAGGGATTTCCAGGGCCTTTTATATTCTCTCTCTTGTGGGTGGAAACCCCTTTGTTCTTCTGTGCAAAGTCACAGCAACAAGATGGAGTGTGTAGCCACCGAGGCTAGTCACATGTCTATGAGTGATTCAGTTTTTTGCAGGCCAACGCCATTGTTTATATGTTAGTTTGAACGTTCCCAGGAAAGCTCAGATGGGGATTGACGTCTCCCAAAGTCCATTGTCAGTTAAGTGTTTCTTGACTGGGCACTTACTGAGAATAGTTCTTTCTCAAGAAGCTGACCAAATGCTTCACTGAGGCTACCTAGAATCAAACACACTGAGATACAAGTACATAGCCAATATTCATAACTTCAAATACAAAAATGATACACACATACAGACAGCATAATCATAACCAGCAAATCGTAACCTTGTCATAGACACCTCACTCGACAAGCTTTGTACAATAGTTGCTGCAAATATATAACAGTGGTTGCAACAATGATCTATACAGTCACAGTTCATGTCAATAACATCACACAGCTCCGCTGGTGTTATAGAGAAAAGGGGCCTTGTCGAGTGTGTTGAGGGGAGTTAGTATAGGACTTTGACGCAGGGACCTCTTGGTGCCAACTGGCAGAGGGCACAGAGACACATAAGAGTTAGAGTTCCCCTGGGTCTGGTATGTGTATACTAGTTCACCAGAGAGTGCCAGGTATGGTCTCTACTGAAAGCCTGTGTCACACTGGTCCTCATAATGATTGCAAGATGTATGTTTAGACAATAGGTAAGGAATTATATATACTGAAAAATAAGTTCTTGAGGTCTGTGATTTGGGGCTGGTCCCCAGAAGTTGATAAACCAGTTTCTCTTAGGCAGGAGATGTTTGGCTGGCTGGCTATATGTAAATTGAGTATTGTATGGTTCACAATGGATGCCCAGTTAGCCAGAGCCAAATGCTAATGAAGGGATTGTAAAATCTTTAAGAGGGAATTGACAGGATGAAATAAGCCCGCAGGAGGAAGTCCTGTTTACAATGAAGTTTTGGACTACAACTCTAGGTACAGAGCTACACTCTGCATCCTTCACCTAGCTGACAGTGTGTGTGTTTCATGGGCAGGGGGAGTGAGAAATCACAGCCAGGCTTGGCTGAAAAACACTAGAAACTTTTGAGCTGCATCTTAAATTTATTAGACAAGGGGATGTCTTATGAGTTAAGTTGAGGCTCTAGAAAGCATGTTATGATAGCATTTATACAGACAATGTTTCCATTGAATTTTCTCATATCTTTTATATAAACTTTCACTTGTTTCCACTATAAACAAACGGAAGGGCTTTGTGTAAGTGTAGTGGTGATCCTGAGGTGAAACTGGTATGCTGGTGTGTACCCTTCCTTTGGGAGTAGCAGATCAGTGAGTGGCTAGTGGAAGAGGGTCTGGGCACTCCAGGGGGATGCTCCAGGCTGGTGTGTGCCTATTGCTAAACTGCACAGGGACAGCAGAGCCTGCATGGGCTGAGAGGAGCCTGCTTGTGTTTTCCATGGCTGGTGAGACAGGGAGCTGATCCCTGGCAGATACAGACAAGGCTCCCTCATGTGAAGAGCAGGGTGGTAACAAGGTGCCTCTCACCTTGCTACCTTGTGTACTGCTGGGGAGCATCCCAGACTTACAAAGAGGAAAGGATATTTCTATGTAGTAAAGAGTGATTTTTTAAAGTTAAATATATAACGTAACCTGCCTTGCTGCGGACGCCAGGCTGTGCTGAGCCACAGGTGGGGGAGGTGCAGAGGGGCAGTAGGCTGGGAGCGGGGACCCTGGGAGAGATGTGGAAAGGGGAGAGCAGACTGCTACGGCATGGAGCTGGGGACGAAGGCAGATGCAGGGGACCTGGGGGCATAGAGGAGGACATAGGAATGGGGACAGGAGGCAGAGGACATGGAGAATGCTGGGGAGAATGGGAAGGGTTCAAGGGGGAGGCCAGCAGTGGGTGCAGGGACTGAAAGACGCACACAAAGGAACTCTTAATTCTAGATCTTAAAAACCTGACCCCTATTGGTTGTAAATAACTCCTGCAGAACGCACTGCCTATAACAGAGAACATCAAGAGAGTATAAAAGGGGAGTGTGTGAGAAAAGCAGAACACAGTGAAGCTGTGGCATTATTGTAGCAATTGCTTATACTTCTGGGGCATCAAACTATTGTGACAGAAAATGTTAAGATACAAATAATGCAATGCTACCTGCAAGGGACTGATAGACACTGACACCAACTCTGTAATATGCAGCATAGAGTCCATCAGACCCCCCAGGATCAAAGCAGGCATTACACCAAATGAATAAGCTATCCGTTGTATGCTAAAGAACCCCTAGCTTAATATTAGCGTGATCAATATGGCCCATTAAATGGAGTAAAAACAGGCTAACTGATAGATCTCAAAGAGCAATTGTTAATCAGCTATAGTCAGTGAGTGGGGTCCCCCAAAGACTGGTTCCCAAACCAGCACTGTTCAATACTTTTATCAATAATCTGGAAGAAAACGTAAAACCGTTTCTGATTGTTTGCAAGTGACACAGATTGTAGTGGAAAATATCAAGCACAGGTTACTTAGATTAATCTGGGTCGTTTAGTATGCCAGGTGCAATCAAACATATCTTAATACAGCCAAATGCAAGGACTTAGATCTAAGAAAATAGAATGAAGGCCATAATTACAGACTAGGGGGCTGTATTCTGGAAAGCAGTGCAGCTGAAAAGAATGTAGGGGTCATGGGAGATAGGTTCCGTTGGTTTCCAGTACGATGCTGTGGCTAAGCAGGCTAACGTGACCCTTCCATATATAACTAGTAACATTGAGTGGAAGCCTGGAGGCGACATTACCCCTGTATACAGCGTTGCTGAGAGCATCACTGGAATGCTGTGTCTGGTTTTGGTGACAACTCTAAGCAAAGACATTGGCAAAACTGGAAAGGGTTCTGAAAAAAGCGAGAATGATTTTGAAGTCTGGGAAATGCGCCTCTCCAGGACAGACTGAAGGGCTTGGTTTATTCAGGGCATAGTTTACGCTAGAAGTGCCTCAGTGGCACAGCTGTACCAAAGCAGCTGCTCCGCTGTCACGCATCTGGTGGAGAGAGCTCTCCCATCGGCATAATAACTCCACCTCCATGAGTGGCGGTAGCTGTGTTGGTGGGAGCAGCTCTTCTGCTGACATAGCGCTGTCCACGCCGGCACTTAGGTCAGCGAAACTTACGTAGCTCAGGGAGGTTGGCTTATTCACACATAACATACGTTATGTTGACATAACCTGTCGTGTAGACAAGTCCTGAGTCTAATTAAAGAAGATTAAGAGACCACTGGATCCATCTCTAAGTAGCAGCGTATGAAGAAGAGATTTGATACTGGAAGACTAGCTGACAAAGCGCTAACAAGATCCAAGGACTGGAAATTGAAGTCAGCAAAGTTCAAACAGTTGCAGAAAAAGATGCAAATGTTAACCAGTGAGGCTAACCACTAGAACCAAGGGATGTAATGGATTCTCCACTACTTGGAGTCTTTAAATGAAGACAGCATCGTACTTTTGTTGAGTCACCAGTTATTGGGCTAGATGTAGAAATCACTGGGTGAAGTTCTATGGTCTGTATTATGCAGAAGGTCAGACTAAATGACCATAATTTGCCTTTCTGGTTCTTAAAATCTGTGAATCAGGTTCTGGTGTGTTGCCATGGACAGCACAAAGATGAGGGATCCCTGCTGACAAAGCTCTGGCACCAGTTCAACCCCAGTAACCAAGAGCAAAAGCATCCCAGCCTCTCAATAGCCCTGATGGGGTACAGGCCAGGAGAGGGGGGTCTAGCTGAGAGCTCTGCATTTATTTGCTGAGCTAGAAATCCTAGGTCGCATTGCCCCTGTCTATATCTCACCCACCTGGAGAAACATGGTTCTCAAAAGCTCTGTGTCTCTGATGTTGCAGTTTCAAATGTGCTGCTTGGCAACTGTGTCATGATCACTCCATTGAAGATGGCACAGCCTCCTGGAGGATGGACTGTGGGGGAGGGCAACTGTAGGTTTCAACTTCAGTCCCCGTCCACTGCTAATTTTATTTAGTCACTGATGCAGGATATTGATGTCAAGGCAGATGTAAAAGTCTTACTAATTCATGGGGGAATATGGCTACGTATTTAAATTCCATATGTTGATTAAAGCTGTCAAAGGTCATATATGTAATTATTTATATGCATTACTGAATGCATTTAATCCCTTGTTCAAAGAGACAGATGTAAAAGGATGAAAAAGAAACAAGGTAGCGAGAGGCATAGCAGAGTGAGATAAGAGGAGAACAGAAGGGCAGACCTTCAGCTGGTGTGAATTGTCTCCATGGCTTCAGTGGTGCTACACCAGCTGTAGATCTGCCCCTGAGCGACAGGTTCAGAGATGAGTTAGCTAATTTGGCTTCAGTGGGGTTACACTGCAGATGAACTTGGCCTCCATTGAAAAGGAGATTGCTCCAGGTAGCAATCCAGTGGGTACAAGCTGAGGGGCTGGGTGTCTTTATTCATAACGTTTCCTTTAGAATATTTTCTTTACCAAGATGACTGTGGGTGACATTTGAATGTGGTGGGGATGCAATGCTGGTACTTTCCTTATAAGCATCACTAGCATGGCCCGTGTTCCTCATTTGCTCGTTTACTTTCTTCTGGATGTTAATTTCCCTCTTGGGTATCACAGTGGCATCACTCTACCTCATCGGGCAGGTTGTGCTCCAATTCACATAAACTTTCTTCACCTCAAAGCCATGAGCCCTCCCTTCTCAAGTGGTGCAAAGGATTCTGGGATCTAGGATCCTGGGAGAAAAAAAGATAACTGAATTTGGGGTCTAAGGTGGAATCATTTAAGATCCCCTTGGTACAGAGAAAGCCAACCATGCACTCCTATGTACATTTACCCTTTGCCATAATGGAAGAGGTCAGCTGATGGAATTAAAAGTGGAATGGATAATGGGGAATTCTCTTCACACAAGGCCTAATTAAATTAGGCTTGCAAGATGCTGAAGCAAATGTGTCAGTAAGATTTCCAAAAAGGGATTAGATACCTAAACAAAGGAGAATACGATTTGCAATTACATTGTCTGTGATAATAATCCTATAGGCTACTTAGCCTCTTGATTTCAGGCATAAACTGATCACCAGATGGGGTTACAATGAAATTTGCCACAATTTAATAGTAGTCCTTATGCTGCAATACTATACTATTTTTCCTGCTTCCTCTGAAAGGTCCATTATTAGCCCCTGCTGTACACAGGATACCTGACTAAATGGACTATTTGTATTCTCCTGTATGGGGACATTAATGTTCCTGCATTGTGCTGTAGATATGGGGACGTCAGTTACTCTGGGAGACAGCTAATGGCACTAGACTGCAATCTCGCATTGTTGTACTATTGTGGCTTTTCTGGGGTTCAGTCCGGGTGGGTTAGAAGCATGAGGGGAAACAAAACTGAAAACCTGCAGCTCTGTATCTTGGAACAGAATAAAGACATACTGGCCAAACTTTCTGCTGGTGTAACTCCACTCATGTTATTACCCTGCATGCAGGATGCCAGGCTTGTAAAACTAAACTGGTTCTTTATTACAGGAGCTACCTAGAGTTGCTGCAGTTGCAGCTAGTATTCCAGCCATGTGCATTCAGATTGACTTCCTGGTGCCTCCTCCAACCTCTTCTCTCCTGCAGCTTGTGTTCTCCCTGCAGTTTGCTACACTCAGGACAGTGGAATTATGCCAGCAGAGAACTTGGCCCATGGTTTTTCACATGGAGGTTAAAAGTGAGAGGGGCAGGCTAGCTACTGAGGGAAAGCAGCTCTCACACACCCTGTGAAAACAGAGGCACTTTTGTATCTAATGTACTTGTATGGTCTCCATTACGTTAAAGAACATGAGGTACTCTGATATTAAGGCATTTATCCTCACAAGTCCCCCTGCAAGATAGACAAGTACTATTATTCCCATATTACAAAGAGGGCAAAATTGCACAGGAAGTCTGGGATGGAGTAGGGAACTAAACCCGGGTCCCCTGAATCCCAGACAAGCATTGAATCACTGGACCACCTTTCCTCTTATCTGGCCTTTTGATTTTCAGCTACACCCAGGAAGAAACTCGAACACCTGAAATGTCACAAGAAGGTTTGTCTTCTACAACTGGGAAAATGTATTTGGTAGTAAATGGGAAAATGATATTTTAAACCTCATAGAGAGGATACTCCGTTTATGAGTGTTCCACTCTGTAAAGCACAAGCAGAAGCAAAGGCAAAGGGTTCCTAACAGGGAAGAAGAGCAGTACTATTTGTGACTGAATTACAGCTGAAAGAAAAGTTCGTCACTTGTAAGCATGATACAAAGTGAAGAACCCAGCCATGAGGGAAACCTTTCAGCAGCCTAATGCTCAGAATTCACCTTTCCCTACTTTTAATGGTAACATTGTTTCTAACTATGTTTATTGTACACCTCAAGTGGTCGTATTGCCTCTCCTCCACGAAGCATAAAGGGTCAGATTCACTGGCACACTCGAGCTGTTTTGTTCTGCTCTGGCTAGGCAAGGCAGCCCGAAACGCAGCTTAACCAGGCAGGGAAGCTGCTTCTGTGGCTTCTTTGAACATCAGGAGTGGCACAGTGCAGTCAGAGTGTACCGGTGAACCCAGTCCATCGTTTCTGAAATTGCTTTTTTAAATTCTCATTTGAAAGAAAACACGACCGTGAGGGTACATTTCTGATTGTACAGCAGAGCTTACCCAGGGTATGTGGCTGGGTCTCTCTGTGGACCATGGTGTATAAAAACCCCCAAGCTGCTGTCTTGTGGGGCACACACCTTCCATTATACCTGACAGTTGGTTCAGAAATCTGATTAGGCTAGATTCTCCTATCGGCACTTCCCCCTGCCTTCGTTACTGCTGCAGGGAGATGGACGGTGCTGCTTTTGCCAGCTGTTCAAAGCTTTCCTCCAGTGCAATCTTCTTGCCAGGCATTTCTCTTCTGGGATGTGGCTGGGTCACCCAGGGGCCAACTGTTCTGACACATTTCTGGCAATCTGACAAGATCTGAAAACTCCCTACTGCTCCTCCCATCCTTCTCATGCTCTTTGAACTCACCAGCGGCTGAACGCTAGCTGTGTGCAGGATGAAACAGGAGGGTTGTGTTGGCAATTTGGCACTCCACATTGTACATATCGGTTTCCCAGTCACAGTTGTTTTCTGGAAACAAGATAATCTCTGACCATCACCATCTCCTATTTTCTTTATCAGGAATTTAGCTAAATGCATCAAACTGGTCACATAGGTAATGTATGTCATTAGCTCTCAGTCCATTGGTTACCCTGTGGTAAAGTGGGAGCCGACTTTGGCGAGCCAAGGGCAGCAGTGTTAGGAGACTTCTCGTCTGAGAGGAAGGTGCAATGGCAGAAAATTGCCAGAAGGGAAATAAGCTCTGAAAAGCTACAGTCACTAATGTCACACATCTGCACGTGTGTGTAAGTTTATGTGACTAGGGCTGGCCTGGGATTGGTGGCTGGGCTCCACCAAAGCAACAGAAGGCCCTCCTCCCTCAAGAGATGGAGGGGCTATAGAATTCAGGCACAAGCTGAGTGTGAGGAACAGGAAATGAAAAAACAAGCCTGAGGCTGCTGGTTCCAGGATCAAAATGAGGGAATCAGTGGAGGACGCTGAGCAGAGAATCCCAGAAAATGCCCGTTTTCTGAGGAGTCAGCTCTGGTGCCCAAAGTCTTCTGACTTATCTACAGAGCGGGGACAGAAGTGCAAATTTCTCCACACTGCACTGCCACTGCACCTCAGACATGGAGGGACCCACCTGCAGGCATTGGAAGACAGACTGCTTTCCAGGCTCATTCTGGCTGTGGCTTCTTTGCCAAGAGCGCTCACATGCCATTGCTGCCCCGGGATGAGTTAACTGTGGCCAGCTGTACTCTTTGTGTTTATTTTGTCTCCAGCTTTAGCAACGTATAAAAATATCCAACTCTGCAGATTATTTTTAATATTCTTATCGGGGTCACTCATTTCCTTATAGATGGATGTTGAAGTCTCAAAGCAGGAGCAACCCACTTCTAACCCCTTTCCAGTCTGAAAGATTTCCATCTGTACTTACCTTGCTCTAAGCCATTTTCCCAGAATGGGTCCATTCTACCTCCTATCCAATGCTCTTTCTTCCAAAGCGTTGGTGTCTGTTGTGGAAGACGTTAGTATGCTCCATCCACTGAATGCCATGCTTTTGACACATCACTAATACCTTCAGAGAACTCTATCGGGTTGATAAAGCCTGGCTCTCTGTAATGAAGAAAGACATTGGCTGCAAGTCAGGGAGCTAAAGGCAAGGCAACTGCTGGTGTGCGCTTTACTTGGGTGAAAGATGTATACAAATAGCAAGCATGCAGGTGTGGAAGGGGAGGTTTAGAGAAGAGCATGGAGTATGCATGCTGAACTCTGAACATCTGGAATAAAGGCAAGTTTCAGCCTTATGTAGGGCTTTTCAGGGAAGAAGGGACCCTCGAATAATCTGCTCTGGCCTTCTGTCTAGCACAAGCCATGGAATTTCACCCACTAATTCCACCAGTTGGGGGGAATTCTATGCAAATGAGCATTATGGAGCCCTAGCTGAATCTTGTTTGCCCGAGGATAGCAACAAGCGATTTTTCTAGGTGTTTTTCTACCCCAACCCTTAAAAGTTAGAAGTCCTCCCCGACCTGGTATTACACTTGCTCATTTATAGCTTTCTACTTTTGTCTCTTGACCCTAATTAAGACCTTGGCTCTAGGCTTGCCACTCAGGAGGCTCTCCTGAAAGGATTTGTAATGACCAGTGGGAAGGCCAGCATAAATAAAGTTTGTCATGCAAGTGGGAATGACAGCAACTTGACTCACTGGATTACAATGTGAAGGCCAAAACCTATGGTTCTTCAGAGATGCTAGTGCATGTAGTAAGTAGAGCTGAGTGAATAATTAAACATAAGAACATAAGAATGGTGTGTGTGGGGGGGTATTGTTATTATTTTTGTTTGGGGACTGAACTTTAAAATCCCCCCCCCCAAATTTTTTTATTAGTTTCAAACCAAAACTGAAAGGTTTTTTTTCGTTTTTCCCCTCACCAGAACAAAAAACTGTAAGAAAAAAAAATCATTTTGGATTGAAAAACACCCCCAATGCAAACCAAAACAAAATTTGTGGGGAATGGTAGGGAAGGTTATTTCACTTTCAGGGTGTTTTCCACCATTTTTGTTTAAAGCTGTAGCTAAATTCTGAGATGACATTTTCAGTTTCAAAAGGAGAAGTCAAAACGTTTCATTTTGCCAGGGTTGAAACAAACCATTGCAACTTTTTCAGAAACAAAATTCCATTTTTTGCACTATAGCTATTTACTGAATCCAATCCCCATTTCCAAATAGTTTTGATTCCCTGAAAAAATGCTGAAAAATCTTCACCGAGCTCCTGTAGTGAATTACTGTCTGCGTGGGCCTGATCCAAAGCCCACTAGTGGGTGTCAATGGGAATTCATTTCTGACAAACACCGTAGTGTCTCACTGGCTGGAGGTCAGAGTGGGATGAATAGTCTCGTGGTTAGTGCAATTGATTCCACAGACTGCCCTGTGTGACTTTAGGCAAGCCACTTAATCTGCTCTGCACCTCAGTTTCCCCCATCTGTACAACGGGGTTGATTGTATTGCCTACCTCCTGGGGTGTTGCAGTGATAAACTCCACTTGTGGTTGTGAGGTGCTCATAGAGCAGACAAAATCACTGTTACAATGGCAGCCAATTTGGAGATTCTAAGGGCGGTTGTAGCAAAAGTTTTAAAATATCCTTCATTCTACAGAAGGATAGAGAATTTGACTGACTTCGATAATGGCAGCTCAAAACAATATGAAAGGAAGAGAATTAAATGCCCAGTGCACAGCCACGTAGAAAACCAAATAGGCAGACATTCTGTTTATCATTTAAAGGCCTGAGGGGGGGCTTGATTTTGCACTTTGTGAGTGTTCTCATCCGTTGTTCATTGCAGAAGCGTACAGACACCACCATGATGGTCATGTGCAACACAGAGAGGAAGTGTAGTAGATTTGTTTGAACTACAATGGTCCAGTGAATTTAGGGAGTTGGCTTTGCATAATTTGTATAGGAAGCAAATTTTGTTTAATCTTTTTTCTGTTACTGACATTCAAATGTGGATGTAGAACTGGTCAGGTGCAATACTGCTAAAAATCTGTTTGTCCCCCTTCCTTGGCTATAGAGTTCAAAATGAAAAGGCTTCTAATCCCTCAGAAACTAGTCCTCCTGCTACTGCTGATCTCCACCTAAGGCCTCTATGCACCAAACCATTCTGTTTTTTCCCTTTCCCTGGCTTCTGAGTGGCTCCTAGGGTGCTGTCCAGCCCTGGCTGGCTGTGTTGCCAGTTCCCTAGACTTTTTTTACATTGCAAAAAATCTTTTCCGCCTGGTGCTCCTCTCCCTCCAACTTTGTTCCCCGGTTGCTCCCGTGTTTACGGGGTAGCACTCTAACTTGAAAGCAAGCACTCAACCACAAGGAATCTGTGGAAATTGAATTTTCTTGCTACAAAGAATCACACATTTGATTAGCCTTTGGAGCTGTGAGGAAACATTTGAGAGGTCTGAGGCTAGCTGCGTTGTAGGGGTTTGTCAGACTTGTCTCAAACAATGACGGAAAATGAAAAAAACGTGGGTGTCCTGCCTAAAATCAATTCCCCAGGAGATACTGTTGAAGAAATGTATTTCTTGGGTGGTCCAGAAGAAAATTCACTGTCTCGCCAATCTGTGGGTGGTGAGTGAATTCCCTTAAATAATCAACTTCTCCACCATTCTTTGAAACAGAGAGGAAAGCTGGAGCAATCTCTACTGTCTGTGGCATCAGAGAGGCACACTGAAAAACCACATAAATCCATCTGTTCTGACAGGTGACAACTCTTAAACGTACAGCTTGTGTAATAATGATTAACATCAAGGTTGGAAGGGTTATTCCATTTGACCATTTTCCTGCCCCTTGCTATTTGGGTGAATGAGTTTTTAGTCTCATTAGCCCTTGGGGAATAGCTGGTTCTCTGTAGAAATACCTAGATTTGACTACAAACAATGGTATAGTCTCCATGAATAAGAGTATTCATTACTTACTATTTGCTATTTGTTGTTGGTTTACTGTTCTAAAAAGCTTCAGTAATCCAATTAGGAAGCAGAACTATCACCGAGCTGCTTAAGTAACCACTCTTAAACCATGTGTAATAAATAGATACAGTTCATCGAAAAGCCAATCAGATAAACTGTTTGTGTAAATAATAGTAAATAACTACTAGTCTTGTGAAGTGGAAGTCCATTCATGAACACTTTGCAAGCAGAAAAAGGGTTAAATTTGCAAGAAATAATTTGACTGGCTCTATTAAAACTAATTTGAACCCTTAAAAAAAAAGCTGAACTTTTAGGCCAGTATCTCATGAGGGGCAACCACCCCTCTTCCTCAAAATGAAAGTATTTGAAGGAACGTTGCTAGATATGAGAAATAATTGAGAGTAGAAGCATCTGTCATCTATTACTTCCTGCTAGGCATTTTGTGTCTGACACAGGGAAAGACTTACAAGGCTTGACAGAGATGTAAAAATACCACTCTAACGGCAAAAATCACTGCTTGTCATTCATAACACGGAAGTTGCTGGTCCTGAATTCTAACCCAACAAGAGAAACTCAGTCTTTTGTACTTCTCTGGTGAAAATGTGAAGGTAACCATAAATCTGTATGACAATTGCTTTCACATCTGTTAGCATATGGTCAGTGGCTCTTTAAACTGCAATTTACAAAAGATGTGTAGTGAAACCAGTATCTATTCACTGTTCCCATAAATTCCCCTGCAGTATGTAACTCAGGGACTAGCAACAGATCACTCACTGACTGACTCTATTAATTCCCATGGAGCTAAAATCTTGAAATTTTGTGCACTCATTCATTACAGGCCAAAGAGCTAACTCCAGATTCAAAGTGTAACATTTCTGTCAGAGATCACCAAGAAGTCATCACTCATTTTTAGTGGACTGCAACCATTCAGGTGCCCATACATGTTTGTTAGGGGTAATATTTTTTAAAAAAATTATACCAGTTTCTTCTGCAAGCCAGTAATGTGTGTATCAAGCTTTCAGTCAGAAGAGATTAAATTTTTCTAAGGTCAACACTTCCATTTGTCAGATTTTTAGACAGGAAAAGTTCCATAAAGATATTTATCGGAAGATGGTTATAAAAATTACATCAATGTTCTACTCTGCTGCCTCGGAAAGGGTGTGATTGCTCATAGACAGCTGTATGTGCAGCCAGACAAATTCAAATTAGAAATAAGGCACACATTTTTAACAGCAAGGATGATTTACCATTGGAACAAACCTGAGCACCCCAGTGCTAAAACAAGGCATAGACAATAAGTGCAAGAGGAATGGATGAGAGGAGATGTAACTGTTAGAGACGAGTGAGAACTGGAATTTCCCGCCCATGGAAAATTTCACCTTTCTGTAAAAAATTCACTCCAAATTGAAAGGAAAAGTCGAATATGCACAATTTTTCACAGGAGGGACATTTTCGATCAATTCTATTTTGGAAGAACTGAAATGGAATTTTTCAAAAGTTTCCAGTCCCATTTCCCCATGTTTCTGGGGAACCAGGAGCTCTGGGAGCTGGGGAGTCCCGGCCCTCCAGCAGTTCAGCCGGAGGGCTTTCAAGGAGCTTGGGAGCTGTGGTTCCCAAGCCCCCGATCAAGTTATCTGGCAAGGAGCCAGGTGGGGAGGAAACCAGACAAGTTCCTTGTGAGTTGTGCCCAAATTGATACCTTCCCACAGAATGTTTCCATTTCAATGAATCAGCCTTTTCCAATAGAAAAATGTTCCATCGGAAAATTTCCAGCCAGACCTAATAATGATAAATAGTGGATTCACTGATTATTAAGAAAAGGAAAATTTTAAACTAAGACTGAACAAAGCTCTAGGAATTACTGTCCAAAATCATCCTGCATTGGTCCCCTGGGCAATGGACTACTAGACAACCTACAATGACAGGTTGTTTCCATCTCTAATTTCTATGAGTTCATGGAATGAGTTAATTAACATGAGCATAGATTTAGGAACAGGGAAAGGGAGTCTGGCTCAACATACCTCCCATTTTAAAAATAATCTTACTCCTCCCTTTATTAGGCTTGTTACTTATATTACAATAGCACTTAGAGGCACCGAGCAAGATTAGCTGGACTCCACTCACTCTGGTTTCTGGGCTTGGAATGGTACAGAAGCTTCACAAGTTGCATGGGTAGATGAGCTCCCCGGTAATGGATAGAGGGTCCATGCTGATTCTTTCCGATCTGTCAGCTGCCTTGGGTAGTACTAGTCATGAGGAGGTCTTGGTGATACGTGTGCAGTGCCTAGGAGGGGTAGATAGACCTGTATGGTCCCATTCCATTCTGCCCAAGATGTCCCGGGGGTAGGAATGGGTAAATGCTTGCTTGTCCCAAAGGAGTTCTTATGAGCAGTACTACAGGGCTGTTTGGTCTGTGCAGGATCTCATCTGCGTTAATGAGAAGGCCTGGGCTGCAGTGCCTTCAGCACATGTGCAACACACAGCTCTTTATCCCCATCTGATCTGACTCAGCTCCTGCAGCTGTGCCACTCACTCATTGCTTGACAGATGCAAGGTCTTGGATAAGGCCTCGCTGGCTCAGACTCAACCCATGTAATTCTGAGATAATGTTGGTAACATGTGGAAAGCAAGTGGAAGAAAGGCAGTGGTGATACCAGGCCCCAAATGAGGGGGTCCACAATTGGTAGGTCTTATTGATCCTCCATTGTTCCTGAATGACCAGGGAGCAGCTGATCCTAAGACTGCTTTTCTCATCTGTGTTTGACCAGAACTCCTTGAAGTCTTCTTTTGGGCATGGATCTCTCTCAAGTTATCCATACCTTTCACACCTTCAGATGGGATTGTTGCAATGCACTCTACAAGGGGCTACATGCAAAGATCATTTGGAAGAACTACAGCCAGTTGAGAATGCAGCTGTTTTCTTGCTTAGGGAGGTGGCTTTCTGGAAAAATGTTACATCTGTGCATCCCTATCTTCCTGTTTTTGTTTCCAGGTAAAATTCAAGCTGTTGATTTGTAGAATCCTAAATAGTGAAGGACCTAACGCCTGAGAGGCCTAGTTTCTTCTCCTGTGATAGATCAGCAAAGGTGTCTGAGCTAACCTCCCCACACCCCCCAGATTAAGGGAAGGTGTTCGTAGTAAGAGGTCTGCAACTCTGGAACTTATCTGCTCACGTAGGCTGACAGAGCCTGAGTTTGCTACTCTTGGGCTTTTGAGGGTGGAGGTGGAAAAGGGAAGATGTTATAAATGGGGTAAGGGAGCTAAGGAGAGTGGTTTCTGTTTGTTTTGAGTGGCTAACTGTGTAAGAAGGAACTCTTGAGAATATGATTTAATTGGTAATGATGATAGATGTGTTTTATTGTATAAGCACCCCAGAGCAGTGGTTGGAGCCGTTTTGGTTTTTTTAAAGTTACTATGTCCTGAAATTAAATAATGTGTTCTGCATGAGGCGACTCTGTAAAAGTACTTGAAAACTTAAGTGAATGCAGAATGTGGTTCATGCTTCCTAAGTTTTTTACACTATGCCTCTCACTTAGATCTATCTTGATTTTTTAGAACACCCATCACTGTATTATCTCAGCACTTAGGATAGAGTAATATAGGTAATAAACTGCACTATAAACTTTCTGGTGGAGCTTAAGCTTATAAAGTCCTCAATGATTTGGGACCTGGCTGAGCGAGTCCCCTTCTTTTCATGATAAGAATGTGTAGCTATAATCAGCAGAGACACCCACACTAACAACCTCGGGTTCAAAGGAAGAAGACTGGTGGCACGCCTGGGCTCCCCGCAACTTTAGCTGGTGGAATCTGATTTTAGTGACCCTCTGACTACAGTGCAAGTCTCCTTTTAATATTGCGAAGGAGATGAGAGGAATGAGAGCTTCCCCCCTTGGACAATTAGATTTTGGGGATTGGGGTTAGTCTGGATGGGCAAGTCATAGCCTTTTAAGGTTTATATCCTTGCTAGTGCGCATATAATCACTGTATGAGTTCCTGCACTCATGAAACAGGTACACTTTCCCATGGAAATCTACAGCGTCATCAGCCACAGATTAAGGGACCCTGCTCCATTTGTGGGATTTGAGAGTTTCCCATAGAACTTGGTTGTGTAGTAGTTAAAACAGTCCAATTTCATTAACTAACCAATATTTGTAAATGCCCTTCTTTATATCATAGGCCCTAATCCTGCCATGAATAGAGCTGGATGAAATTTTCTTGAAACAAATAATTTATTCGCCAAAGAATGCAGGTTCAGTCAACCCCAAACTAGTCACGAATTTGATATGTGTAGTTTCAACCATTCACAAAATGGCTGGAGGAGGTGGTGCAGTTGCTGCCCCTAGCTCTCCTTATAATCTTTAGTCCAGTGACCAGGGTACTCATCTGGGATGTGGAAGATGCAGGTTCAAATCCCCAGTCTGGCACAAACCTCAGATGGACCCTTTGATTCACCAAGAATTCAGATTTGGTTCAGCTCAAACCAAAATCCCCCCGTCCCCATTTTTTTGGAAATGCCACAAAAACCAGAAAATCGATTATTCACCCAGCTCTAGCAATGAGTTCCACGTGGCCGGAGCTTTGTGCCTACACAGAGGATGAGGGCCTTGTATTGCTCGGGTATTAATATGTAAGATTATGGCTTCATCCATAGAAAATAAAGGAATTTCACCCCTCCCACCAGAAGTGTCCTAGATTCTGTGCCAAATTCTGGCTTCATTTAAGTCAATGGCAAAATGCCCATTAATGTCAATGGGGGTTAAAATTTCACCCTCTGCCTCTCCTCCCTGATTTACATTGTCCTCATCCATAATTTCCCAGGCCTGGTAGCAATTTATTTTTTGCCTTATGTCACTCTCTCTCTCTCTCTCTGAGGCAGAGGGAATACTATGATGGTCTTCCCATGCTCTGATGACAAGATCTGGAGACAATAAACTGAGTCTGCCTAACCAGTTCCTTATGTAGAAAAGGTATTGTCTCTCTTGTTTTATAGTCTTTCTCCACTAATGCAATTTAATGTAGCATTTTGTTTGTCTGTATGTAGTGTAGCTGTTGGTTTCAGTCCCTTTCCTGGTTGTTATTGAATGGCTGTTCCGTTTAGCAGATATTCCCTAGGTTAATTATTTTATCATTTTGACAATGAACTGTATTTGCCATCTGCTGGCCCCAGCACTTCAATAACCCAAATCCCTTGGAAGCTGGTTACATCGTGTCTAATTATTTGCTCACCCTCCAATTTTTGCGTCATCTGAAAATTCAGAGGTCTCAAGCCAAATCCCTCTCTCAAATTACGCCCGTGTAAATCTGAACTATCTCCACTGAAGCCAGCGGAATTACTTCGGATTTACACAAACAGAACTATGAGCAGAATGTTGCCTAAGTTTTCAACACCCTTATCCAAGTAATTTATTTTTATAAATAGACCCACATTATGAACAACAGATGTCCTAAATCTGACCCCTGGGGTACTCTACTCTTAAACCCTTTCCAGCTTGAAAACTTTCCATCTGTCCTCATCTTAAACCATGTTTCTATTCACCACCCCTGTTTTACCTCAGCCATTAGTCTCCATTTAGAGTAAATTCAACATTAATTACGGCTCTTGAGTTAAATGTTGGCGAGTAGTGGATGTTTTCATGTTGCATCTGTGTGTATGTAGTTTTGGGTTTGGTGTTTTTTTTTTAAATTATCCTTGTCTGGACATCAGGAAGTGTTTCAATATAACATAATGCTAACACATGTCCGGGGACACTGGTTTACAGTGCTCACTGGAGTAAACAGTAGAAGTCGTGGAAAGTGATTGGCTGCATGGAGTTTGACACTTTATATCAGTGTGGAGTGGAAACCAGGCAGAATTGCTGAACAATTACATAAGCCAGTTGTTTGGCATCCTGAAATCTCCCCCATCTCATTTCAACTCTCCTTCTCTCTCCTATTTCCAGGATACTGACAAATCTTGTCCTGAGGGTTTTTTTTCTAGAACTAATAGCAGAAGAAACCCACAGGACAGAACACTCACAGATATAATCTTGTACCTAATATTGATAGATTTATTCTGAGCAGCACTACATATTTTAAAGGGCCCCATCTTGACTACTTGTTTTCTATTGAAACCTATTTCCAAACTCCACAATTTGTTAAAATGACACATTGAAATGTAACTGCTGTAAGTTAACACTAGAACTCCAGCAGGAAAGACATGGAGTCTAATTGAGCTGTATTGAGTTACTTTGCATAGGATGGACAATGCTCTCTACTGAATGAGGCAGGGGCCTGTCAAAGAAACAATAAATTGCACATGGTCATAATGCATAAGCACAATAGGGCTGAATTAAGGTTACACGGGAGCCTGCCCACAGCATTCCCTGTCTTAAGTGCTTGACTTTAACCTCACCATTCTCTTAGCACTTTGTATGCCATTTCCTAGGTTGTTGGTTTTAAAAAAAAAATACAAATTCAGTCATGTGCAACTGTAACAACTCTTCCTCCCCGGTTCATCACTCGGGTTTGAACACTAACTTTTAGCACAGATTGCTCCTACTTGAGCGAAAGGACTAACTTTACCAGCCTGCAGCGGTGTAAGCAGTTACCTGCTATAGCAGAGGTGGGCAAACTACGGCTCGTGAGACCGTCCTGCCTGGCCCCTGAGTCCCCAGGCCCCACCCCTGCTGTCCCCCCTCCCCCGCAGCCTCAGCTCTCTACGCCGCCCGCGCTCTGGCCCGCCACTCCTGCTGGGCAACGCGGCAGCGTGGCTGGCTCCAGCCAGGTGGCAGGGCTGCGAGCTCCTGCTGCCCTGAGTGGCATGGTAAGGGGGTGGGGAGGGGGTCCCGGGGGGCAGTCAGGGGACAGGGAGCAGGGGGCGGTTGATGGGGCAGAGGTTCTGGGGGCGCAGTCAGGGGATGGGGAACAGGAGGTGTTGGATAGGGGGTGGGGTTCTGGGGGATGGTTAGGGGTGGGTGTCCCGGGAGGGGCCAGTCAGGGGGCAAGGAGCGGGGGGGTTGGATGGGTTGGGGGTTCTTAGGGGGCCAGAAAGAGGGAGAAGGTGGATAGGGGGCAAGGGCCAGGCTGTTTGGAGAGGCACAGCCTTCCCTACCCGGTCCTCCATACAGTTTTGCAACCCCAGTGTGGCCCTCGGGCCAAATAGTTTGCCCACCCCTGTTCTATAGACTAGACTCTACAAGGGGATACAATGAAACATTGGGTTACATATGCCGGATTTATCCTGTTTTATAGGCAGCCTACCTAGGTACATAGATTTAGCAGGTTTTGCCTGATAGTGTGAGTAAGTGGATAAAACTTGGGTTCTATTCCCACTTGTGCCCAAAGTGACTTTGTGCAGCCTCTGTTACTCCTTTTTGGAATATGTGGAGGTTAATCCTTGTCACCTTGCTAAATTAGGGGCTTGAGCCCTCAGTCAATAAAAACAGTTGGAAAGAACACACTGTTATTAACACCCACTGTAAGATTTGAACACACAATCTACCGGCCTAGAAGTTCAATGCATTTTCCCCTAAGCCAGAAGCTATCTGGACTAGCACACCGATAATCCACTATTTTGTCTGTGTCCCATGAAGGTCGGTTATGTGTGGCTGCTTCAGGCGGCTCACCTGGGCACGGGCGCACGCCCAGGGCAGATGGAGTGTTCAGAGACTTTCAGACAACCTCTAAGGGAATGTCTACGCTGCAAAATTAAATTAAAAGAGAAAAAAAAAGGCAGCAAGTCTCAGCTGACACGCGATCATGCTATATGGTTACAATTACCAGTGTAGATGTTCTGCTCTGGCTGGAGCCCATAGCAGGAGCCCTGCGAGCCCGAGTCAGTTGACCCAGGCTCTTATACGCCCTGCTGCAGGTGTTTTGTTTTCTGCTGGGCAGACATACCCTACAAGGATCTTCTAATGCACAGGTTCAAGTGGCAGTGAGCTGCAGCTTATAACTCTGCTGTGTTCAAGTGGATTTTCAGGGGGACGGTAAAAGCTGCCTATTTCAACCCAGACTATTTCGTGCCAAATTTCAGACATGGGTGGTGCTATAGATCTTACTTAATTTCCCCAGCCTCTTAAAAACACGATTAAAATTACTTCAGGAAGGCTCAGTGTCTTCTGGCGTTTCTCTGTGTGTGTGGAGCAGCACTCTATGCCCCTTCTTCATTCAGGCACAGATGGTTTTCCAGGCCAGTCCAGAGGGGGCAGGGCCATTGCCTGACCCTCCCTGTCCCTTTTCAAGCAATTTGTTCCCCAAGGTGGGGCAGAGATTGAGCAATTCCTGCCTTTCCGGAACTGAAGGGACTGCTATGGTGAGACTCCCTTGCATGCTGTGCAATAGGGAGTGGAGGATGGGAGAGGGCTTTTTGCACAGCCCACCCTCTCCTTCATGGTAGCGAGACAGCCATTGTAACGTGGCCCTGTGTTTTTCCAGGAGCCCAGGCAGCCTCTGACTGAGCTGAGTGCTCATGCACTGACTGTCTCTCCTGACAGCAGCGACTCCTGGACTCTCGCAGAATAGGAGATGGTGTCAGCAGTTTTCGGTCTCACAAGAGATGGAGCAATTGCTTCCCCAGGGCCCACCGGGTTTGCAAAGTAAGGTCCCCTGAGTCCTTCTCCCCTCTCCCACCATATGCCTTCGGGCCAGAGATGTTCTAACCTTGCACGTGCTACTCTACCCTGCCTTTCCCGAATGACCACAGACTGCACCCAGCCCCAGCCATGCTTTACATACTGGCTATTTGAACCCCCTCTCACCTACCACATATGGGCCAGTCCTCTTCCAGCCCACTGCCCCTTGAAGGAGTAGTGACTGCAGCACCTGGCTCTGGACCACATGTCAGTGGTAAGATAACTCCCTCCCTGTCTCCCAGTATGAGTCTTGTCACCCCTTCTACAGTGCTCTACACCACCCTATTGGGGTACTGGAACCATCTGTACAGTGGAGGTACTGACAACTATTGAACCAAACTGTAAAGCCTGTAGATAATGGAAACCACTTCAAGACAGGGGGTGTGGCAGCACCCTTAGTTCCAGCACCTATACACCCTATCTTGTCTTGTCCCTGTTTACATTGCAATCTCTTTGAGCTTTGAATTGCCTTTAATTTGATGTCTGGACAGCACCCAGCATAGCCGAATTACTGCTGGGCTGTGGCTATTCTCAGCTGGCTATGGCCCCAATGACCCATTCTGGCAGCTAAGTGTAATTTAGAGCAGCCCTGAGTCTGCTCTAACTTATATCAAAGCCTGGACAGCCCCCCTCCCCACACACACCTGACTCTAGTATAATGTAGCTTGTAACTAATAGATTATTCTAAGAGCTGGATAGGTTGAGGCTTAAAGCTGAAATGCAAGAATGATTTAGTTGGTGCTGATCCTACTTTGAGGAGGGGGTTGGACTAGATGACCTCCTGAGGTCTTGTCCAACCCAAATCTTTTATGATTCTATGAAACCTACAGGCTAAGGCCTGTAAAATATTTAGCTTAGCCAAATTAGGCTTTAGGATAAATTAGCCAAAGTAAGTTGATAATAAATCTGCTGAGCTTGTGTCTGTATTTGTATGCTGATTTTTTGGAAAAGTAACTGCTGAGTTTGGATAGTAATGTCTATAAGAGATCAGTGGACACCACAAAATGACTGTTGGTAGCCGGGGTGAAATGTTAGAGACTTCCTTAAGGTAACCACATGTTACTGTGGTGATAAGGAGACATAAAAGTTAATAAGCTAAAAGAACTATCCAAGTGGCCTATCATGCGAACAATCCTCCGATAATATCAGGGTGACACTCCCAAAGATGGACATGAGGGGTTCAATCCTCATGCATATTAATGAGCTTTGGACATATGCATAACTTACCATAAATAGTGCCTGGCGGATGGTTGGAGGTCATGGCTTTCTGGAGGTCATGGTTGTTGGACCTTCAGCAGGAATGTCCCCCTCCCCCTCTCTTTCCTTTAGGATTCCATACGGATATGTGAGTATGATGGAATTGGAAGTACTGGTGCTGGACACTTTGGGTTTTTTCCAGTCATTGCAGTCTATTTCACAGTTATATTAATTGGGGGCTTTCTATGTGGTCACATTTTAAATAAAGGTACGTCAGATTAAATGCAATCATTGTTTCTTGCATGCTCCTCAAGTCTCTAGCAATGATGCTAGCCCACATGGTGGTGATAGCCCTAACATTTTAAATCCTCGAGTAGCCCTGGAGATCAGATTCTTGTCTAATATGAGAGCTTAAAAGGGGTTATTGGTATTATTCGATACCATAACCAATCAAGGCTACACTAAGGAGAGGCAAAAGGTTGGTAGAAAGCCATCTTGGCCTCCTCTCAGTTTCTGTGCCAAATGCAATTCAGGACAAACTGATAGTAGCAAGTTTCATCGTGCGTTGTGTCACTGAGGAGGGAGAAAATAACAAATGTAAGACCCAACTTAATGCCACAAGTGCTGAGAGCCAGGTCACTGTGGCTGTGTGTATGGAGCAATTCCAGATATGGCTGAGCAGCTGTGCTAGAGGAGAAGCACCAGGCAGAAGAGCTGCAGCTTGCTCCCTCAGAAGCCTGTCGGAAGCTGGAGCCTGGCTGTCATCACAGTTGCAATGAAACTCCTGTTTTAGATGCACCAGTCATTGCTTGCCCCTCTGAGTGCGAATCATGCGTGGTAGTTTGTGAGCCTGGATTTTTAAACAGCATAAATGTCAGATCTGTCCCCGGACAGCCATGGAATCCGCAGCCTAGGAGATGGTGGGACTGGTGGAAAAAAGAGGGAGTAATATGGAGGAGCTAAGGAATTTTCTCCTTTCCGATGCGTGTAGCAGCACAGTGTATTTTCAAACAGACAGTGACGTACATGTGATGAAATTTGCGAGTGACAATTTTTCAAATAAGCTGGGTGCTACTTGAGAGTAGTGCTTGCATCCTGGGGTATTTTAAGGGGGTTGACTTTTCCTAGAAGGATGAGGGGAAGAAAAAGCAGTGGAAAAATACCCTAAAACATGCAGAACCAGCCACCAAAAACCTCCTTCAGCCTTATGGTCCTCAGCTTAGTTTAAAAAGTCATCCCTTGAAAAAGGACCCAACCCCTTCTGCTGTCACGGTTGCTGGTGTGCCCTCTATGGCTCTTCCCTTCCCATCCCTCCAGTGGTTTTCAGACCCATGGAGTGGAGGGCTAACATACGATTATATATATATATATGGTATAGTGTTATGGCCTGTCGTGGAGTAAGTTTGCTCACAATGTTGTGGGGGATAAAGAGCTTTCTCCATGACCTGATGACCATGATTTATTTGTATAAACCTAGGGCTACCATCACAAACCAGGGCCCCACTGTGCTAGCACCTGCACTACCGCATTCTGCCCTGTCCTGAACCCCAACCCCAAATGCCCAGCATGCAGGGCCCTCCTCCATTTCCCTACATTCATAGAATCATAGAATATTAGGGTTGGAGGAGACCTCAGGAGGTCATCTAGTCCAACCCCCTGCTCAAAGCAGGACTATACTTGTATCCTTGAACTATATTACCACCTGTACCCAACCCTAAGCTCTAAAGCCAAGTGCCTAGGGGAAGCAGAAAGGATCAATGAGTACGATTTTTTTTTCAACACCTGTTCAGCAGAAATAATTGCAGAACACTTGCAGGATCCTACGGTGGTTGGACACCAGCCATCTTTTATGGACCACTTGATTCAATGGTTAACCCAGAGGCAATATAACCAAGGTGACCTCTTGAGGTCCCTTTCAGCTTCACGTTTTTATGATTCTGTGCCATGATGCTGAGGGAGGAGAAGCTCAAGGCATAGGTTCAGCTCACACCATCTTTCATCTTTTAAAATGATCTGTCCTGTTGAGACTGTGTTGCGTTTCAAAGGAATCTGCGCGCATTTGTGGTAAAAGCAGCACCTTCGTCGTTATCAGTCAATTTACTGACATTGTCCAAACATGAAAGGTTTATCATTTTTATGATCGTTATAAAGAGCCATGCAGTGAAAGTGTGATAAAGCAACTATTTCCTTGGCAAAGGAGATTGCCTGATGGAGTGAAACGTCCCTCTGCTCAGAGGGCTATGGAACCAAAGAGCTGGGGTGAGCATTGGAGAAGTCTGAATATGACACAGAAAAAAGATAATTTTAAAAGCCTTTACTGCTGCAATGGCCCTTATCACTGCTGTGTTTTTAGAATGCCTATTGATTAGTAACATTCTTCCCTGGGATTACAGTAGCAGCCTTTGACACAGAAACTGTGGGGATCATATCTTTAGATGTTAATTAGTAATCGCTGTAACTTTCATGCCATGCTGCTGTTCCAATGCAAGACAAGGTTCAAGTGTAGCAAATTCCAATGATGTTGGATCATCTTCAAAGGCCAATTCACAGTAACCAAGGGGGATTCAGTAACAAAGTCATATGACTAGCAACAGCAACTGATTCACTGATTGAAGAGCTTTTGTCAGGGTCACACTTTCTCACCAATGAGAGCAATCCAGGACTGAGGCAATCTTGGTTGGAAAATGTCAGGAATGCAATTTGCATAGCTATCGTTTTTTTTATTATATAACATGCCTGGGCGGGTAAAAAAACAACCAATGGTCCCATAGTGTGTGGGTGTAGTTGAGATGGGAACAGATCAAGCATTCTTGCATTTTGCAGATCCATATCCTGGCCATATCTTTGTTCTCAGAGTCCATTTTTAAATCACATGCTATATCTATAAGATACAGAGGATAGAAGAACATGGATCAATTTACCAAAAGAGAACATCAGATGACTATAAATCAGTTTGTGTTGCTGTGAAAAATGGAAGGAAGTGTGGGGAAAGGGAAGAATGTTATCAGACATGTCTGTTTTTAGTTCCACATGGTATCAACGCTATCAGTGGTGTTTAATTCAGGACCTTTTTGAGTTGCCTGTCCTTTATTTTGTTGTATAATGTTTATTTGTTGGCTTCCATATTCCAAACTGCAAATTTGATTTTCCATTCTGTCCAGTACAGTTTATTCCAAAGAATGTATCTGAGAAGTGCTGAAGTATGTGTTTCTCTTTACGCATACAAGTTTTTTTATCCATTGTGACCCTGAATTAACCAAGTATTCCCAAAGTAGACTTCAGTAGAGTTACTCCGGAATTACACCTTTGTAACTGCAAAGTAGAATTTCATCCCATCTCCTCTTTATTACACACACACACACACACACACACACACACACCCTCCTTTAGCGATTACAGTTGATTAGTGTTCTAAAATACCTGGGCTATACAAATTCATCCTGCATCACTCCCAAAATTAGTGCTGATTGTCAGCATTACGCATGAAAAATAATGGGTATTCTTCATTTTAAAAAAAAAATGTTTTGCAAAATATTTTAACTGAAAAACCAAATATAGTTTGTTTTTTCTAAAACTATTTTTGGTTTTAAAAAAGTTGGGGAGGAGGGTGTGGTGGTAAAATTGTTAACCAATACTTGAATTTTTGTAATTTTGACCAAATGAAATTTGTCCAAGAAATTTCTCGTTTGGGTTGAAAAGTCATTTTTTATCTAAAAAAATAATTTCTACCTGCTCTATTCAAAACCTGTATTTTTCTGACAAGCCTTTAGCTTTTTGCTTCTCATCCATCAAAGGCATCTATGTAATGACCAGGGTATAAACAAAATGAAGAATGAAGAGTATACCTAGCGAGAGCTAGGCAGCTGTCTCTTTAAACACTGCACTGACAGAATTGTGTTGGTGGGAGGTGGGATTGATCTGTGTGTGTGTCATTGACACAGCTGTGCCAGGGAAAGCCGGAGGGCTCATCTACACTGAAAACACACGGCAGCTGGAGCGTTTCACTGACAACGCTACCTACGCCACCAGGAGAGGTTCTGCCATTGGTGTAGCTACTCCAGCTTCCCAAGAGGCAAAAGACCGCCCGTGGACCTGGCACTGTCTAAACCAGAGATTAGGTCAGTTTAACTGCGTTGCTTGGGGGGAGGTTCACACCCCTGAGCCGACGTAAGTTTACCATCCTAATTTTCTAGTGTAGACCAGGCCTTAATATAGTTGCAGTTATACTGGCTAAGGCACATTATACCAGTATAGCTTTGTTGGCATAATTGAAGTGGCAAAATGCTTAAATGGAGATAAGGCCAGGGACTACCCATCCATGTCAAATTAAGCACGTGCATAAATGCTTGTGAGAGAGGGGCCTCCGACTGGACGTTAGTGTTTTCAGAAGTGGTCAGCATTGGTCTAACTCTTTTGCAATTGAAGTCATTTGCCAGTGGACCCATGTCAACAAAGTACATCTCTCTCTAGCTCTCTCTTTAATAAATCCCATTTTCCATTACCTGGGAAATTGTTGCATCCCATGTAGAGGCTGATTTTTGACTTTTTGTCTTTTTTGGGTTGGGGAAAGATTTGCAAAACTGTGGCGCATGCAACAGCTTCCTTTGTTCGCAGTGGGGACAGCTTCACACTGGGAGCTTCATTTAGCTGCCTATGTAGAAGCTGATCTCTTTTGAAAATCTGCCCTTTTGCTTTCATTTTTCTTCCACTTTTGTTGCAGTCATGCAGTCTTTAGTCTTAAAGCCGGAGGGAGTCACTAGAACAAGGGGAAGTGCTTCCTGGCAGCTGCAGTGCATTGCCGGTGAGAAGTGGCCTCTAATAAATGTGGGAGTATGCAAAGGGGCCCTGTGACAGAGTGCAGGGCACAAACAGGTGAGCCCTGCACTCTGATCACTCTAATGTTAATTAGTTCTCCAGTAGGAAGGTGACGGGGGTAACTACTCAATCAGGCTGCCCAGCTGAGCCAATTATCCCATCAGCCCTGGGCTGATTGGAGGCAGCACAGGAAAGAAGTGCAGGGGGGAAGAGAGGAAGGAAGGAATGACTGAGCGAGCGAGCGAACGACCAGGGCTAGCTGAGCCTAGCCAGACAGAGGCTCAGAACAGGGAGGCTTCTGTTACCGTCCGGCCCTGGTGAGAGGGCCAAAAGCGAGTTGACTATTGTAAATAGGCTGTTGCACAGACACTGTTGTGAGATTGGTGGCAGGAACATGAAATAAAAAGACCCGGGGATGGCATAACCAGGGGATTCTGTGCAGTTTTTGCAAGGAGAGGGGCCACTCCCGTGACAAGCCTTATTACTACTGACCCATTCCCCTGAGTTAGCCCAGATCCTTCAGTCTGATGGTTCCAGTCCCCATGCAGTGGCCCAGTGACTTAAATGGGATTCCACGGGATGCAGAGGTCAGTGCTAGCTGATTCCATGGCAGTGGTGACCGAGAGAACCCCTTTGGTGCAGGTTGCCCAGCAGAAGACGTCTCGGACTCTGTAAATATAATTGAAATAGTCCTTCTGGTAAACAAAGAAGGGTGATGCATGGGAGTGGTTTCATTTTTTTTAAATGATCGGGACAGATCCTGAGCTGCTGTTATTCCATGTAGGTCCATGGACTTCACTGGAGCTGTGCCAGGATAGACCTGTTCAGGCCGTGGCCTGATGTTTCTGATTGGAAAAAGAGGTTTTAGAGCATGTAGCTATCGTGCAACCTGCTGCTCAGCTCTGCTTCGGCTCCCTGCAGTCACGTTACTCACCAGCACTTCTCCTCTTTTTCAATCCATCGGAGCTATAAGTGGTATCAAAAATAGAACCGAGCTGACCAGCCTTTATTTCTCCTACACCAGCAAGATCAAGGAGGAAGGGCAGAGGTTTCCTCTTGATATGAGAGAGGCTCTGCAATTATCTTATTTTGGATCTAAAACCGTACCTTTTATTACTCGGGCTGGGGTGGGGAGAAACAATTCCACTGCTTTTCTAGCGAGCTATCTTTAATGCTAAAGGCCAGACCCGCAGCTGGTGTAAATTGATGTAAGATGACTTACACCAGCTGAGGATCTGGTCCTAAAATTTGGACAGCTACAACACAAGTTGTTGTATGTGCAGATGAAAGATCAGTTCTGCTTACTGCTGTATGTTTCCTAATTTGCTCTCTTGTATTTTACAATCACTTTTGTTCTTTCGTCTTTTATTTTAAATGATCTCTAATTATGTTCTCAGAACATTCAATCTATGGTGTCTAGGCTTTCATCGATGTGCAAGGAGTATAGCAATATTATTATCAATGGGGTTTACACACATTAATCCACAACAACCAGAATAATAAAACCTGCATCCTCAGCTGCTATAAATCAACCAAGTTCCATTGAAGTCAAGATGACAGATTTACACCAGCTGAGGATCTGGCTCTAAATCTCTGTTCTGCTCTATGTATAATTGCTCTGTCATGAGTAGGATATGTAGTCCCCTGTTCTGCAAACACTTATGCTTGTGATTAATTTTGGTCCCATTTTGGGACTGCTCAAGGTACTAAAATTAAGCATATGCATAAATATATACAGGATGAGTGCCCAGTGGTTCTCAGATGTGGGTTGGGACCCCAAAGTGGGTAGTGACCTAATTTAAATGGGGTGGCCAGGGCTGGCTTAGACTTGCTGGGGCGCAGGGCCAAAGCCTGAGCCTCACCGCCCAGGGCCAAAGCCGAAGCCTGAGGACTTTAGCCCTGGGTGGTAGGGCTCAGGTTATAGGCATCTTGTCTGGGGCCAAAGCCCTTGGGCTTCAGCTTTGACCCCCCCACCATGGTGGCGGAGCTCGGGTGGGTTCAGGCTTCAGTCCCCCATCCTGGGGTCGTAGTTTTTGTTGTCAGAAGGGGGTCACGGTGCAATGAAGTTTGAGAACCCCTGGTTTAGAATAAACACAAATAGTTTCTGAACCTTTGGAAATAACTTGCTTTAATGATATGTATGAAATTCCAATACATTAGCCAGATCATCTTTGGCTATTCAGTTTCATGGTTTAGCTATTGTTCTAATTCAACGATTTTTGGATTAAATCTAGTAACGTGTTCTGACCAGATGGGCCATATGTTATCCCTAACTGGTAGAAATCAGCATACGGGCACGGAAAGTCAATGTCGGCATGCCCATTTACACTAGCTGAGGATCAGGCCCATTGTGAGCAATATAAGGCCTTGTCTAGACTGAGGCCCTGTCTACACTGGCAAGTTTCTGCGCAGTAAAGCAGCTTTCTGCGCTGTAACTCCCGAGGTGCACACATGGCCAAGCCACTGAGTGCGCAGAAACTGCACAGTTGTAGCGCTGTAAAAAAACCACCCCGACGAGAGGCGTAGAGCTTCCTGCGCCAGGGATACAGCGCTGCGGTGCCAGTGTAGACACCGGGGTGGTTACAGCATTGTGATTGGCCTCCGGGAGGTCTCCCACAATGCCTGTTCTTGCCTCTCTACTGCCCTGCCCTCCGGTGACCAGCCGTCAGCCCCACCACACATTCCTTTGCAAATTTGAAAGTCCCCTTCCTGTTTGCTCAGTGCTGCGTGCAGTGGTCTCTGCATCTTTCCAGGTGGCCAGGCCTGCTCCACGCACCAGGCGATCCCCCGCTTGGAGCAAAGCCGAGCTGCTGGACCTCAGCGGCATTTGGGGAGAGGAGGCTGTGCAGCCCCAGCTGCTCTCCAGCCGTAGGAATTATGACACCTATGGCCAGATTTCACGACGCATGACAGAAAGGGGCCATGACCGGGACACACGGCAGTGCAGGGTCAAAGGGAAGGAGCTGCAGAACGCCTACCATAAGGCACGGGAGGCAAAGCATCGCTCTGGTGCTGCGCCCACGAACTGCCAGTTTTACAAAGAGCTGGATGCGATTCTCGGTGGTGACCCCCCCCTCCACTGCAAAGGCCCCTGTGGATACTTCGTTGGTTCGTATGCCAGTCAAGAGTGGACTGAGCCAGGAGGAGGAAATCTTGGACGAAGAGGGGGAGGGGGACCCAGAGGCAGAGGACGATTCGGAGGCCAGAGATGCAGGCAGTCAGGAGTTCTTCTCTACCCCGGAGGAGCCGAGCCAATCACAGCAGTCGGAGCTTGGCAAAGCGCAAACCGGAGAGGAGGCCCTTGGTAAGTGGATCTGATTTTGGGAATCGCTGAAGCGAGGTGCTGGCAGCAGGAGGGCTGCAGGAAGCAGGCTTGTCTCCCACTGCATGCCTAGTCTGAACAGTGGAACAGGCTGTTGATTGACTCCCTCACTTCACGGAAATCTCCCTCCAAGATCTCCAGGAAACGCTCGCGGAGACATGGGGCAATCCGCTGCCGCAGGTTCCTCGGCAGAGCTGCTTTGTGTCTTGCCCCATGAACGGTAACTTTCCCACGCCACTGTGCTGTCACGGGGGCGTGGGGGGGAGACCATTGCTGCACACAGGCTAGCTGCATAGGGGCCAGGGCGGAAGCCACAGGAAGGAGAAGAACCTCCCTTGATTCCCTGCTCACCCTCAGCAGCGAGATATCTTCCATAATGATCACATCCTGTGGAAAGAGTGGGGACAGGAATGATTATCTGCCCCCCCCCAGTGCTGGCTGTCCCCAAGAGCCACGTGCCCAGTGTACAGCAGGGTTCAGGAAGAGTGATTCACCCTGCCCCTGCGGCTACTCACCATTCTGGGGGTCTTGGAGTTCATGTGTGCTTGCCTGGGGTCAGCCAGTTAGTGACAGGTGTGTGAGTACTGGCTGTGTTTTAAAGCACTGATCAGTGTTGTCTGTGTTGCAAACAATACTGCTTCTGTAAAATGTTGCATTTAAACTTCACAGAGATGACCTTGGGAGTCCAGCCTCCCTCTTTGTTATCAGCAGCTGAACGGCTGCACAGAATTAGAAAGCGGCCAAGAAGAACTAAGGAGTACTTTCTGCATGATGTTAGGATGCACTGCATCACCGAGAAACAGGAATTGAAGGAGGGACGGGACAGCGGGAAGAGGAAACGAAGGAGAACGTGGCACACCAGAATGAAGCCACAGAGCGGCTCTTAAAGGTTATGGAGCGCAAAGCAGACATGCTCCAGGTGATACTAGCTCTTCGAACCGAGCAGCTCCGCACCCACCCTCCCCTGCAGCCATTGTCACAAAACTCTTTCCCATGCACCCCCCCACGCACCGCCAACACACTGTTATCAACCTCCTGGCTCCACTCTCTACCCGCAGCACTCCACTCCTCCCTCCTCACAGTCCAGCCGTGTGGAGTCCCACTGCCCACTGCACTCAACACCCATCCCTCTGCAGTCTGGCCCTGCTGATGTACGGCACCCGCTGCATTGTACTCCAAAGGAGAAGGCTGGGTATGATCCCTGGACATACACAAATCTGTAGCTATCCCAGGGCCCCTCCTCCTCTTGAGACCTTCCCTTCCCCCATCGCCCATCCCCCTCCCTGCTGTTGAATTTTTTCGTTTGACTCTCTCCTCCGGTTGATGTCTTTTAATAAAAGAATTGTGTTGGTTTGAAAGCAATCTTTATTCTATTAAATGAAAGCAAAAAGAGCACTGCAAAGCAACATACAATTATGTTAAGGCCTTTTGCATCATGTGAACCAATCACCTCCTAGCAACAAATATGAGTGGCTTTCAGCTTCAGATTGCTGCCTCAAGACATCCCGGATCCTTATGGCCCTGTGCTGTGCCCCTCTAATAGCCCTGGTCTCTGGCTGTTCAAACTCAGCCTCCAGGTGCTGAGCCTCTGCAGTCCAGCCCTGAGTGAAGCTTTCACTCTTCCCTTCACAAATATTATGGAGCGTACAGCACATGGCTATAAGCATAGGAATATTGTCATCGGCCAGGTCCAGCCTCCCATACAGGCATCACCAGTGGGCTTTTAAATGGCTGAAGGCACACTCCACAGTCATTCTGCACTTGCTCAGCCTGTTGTTGAATCGCTCCTTGCTGTCTTCAAGTTGCCCTGTGTATGGCTTCACAAGCCACGGCATTAAGGTGTAGGCGGGGTCTCCCAGGATCACAATGAGCATTTCAACTTCCCCTACGGTGATCTTCTAGTCCGGGAAGAAAGTCCCTGCCTGCAGCTTCTTGAATAGGCCAGTGTTCTGAAAGATGCGTGCGTCATGCACCTTTGCAGACCAGCCTGTGTTAATGTCCATAAAATGCCCACCGTGATCCACAAGCGCCTGGAGAACCATTGAGAAATACCCCTTGCGATTAATGTACTCTGTGGCTAGGTGGTCTGGTGCCAGAATTGGAATATGTGTGCCATCTATCGCCCCTCTGCTGTTAGGGAAGCCCATTTGTGCAAAGCCACCCACAATGTCACACACGTTGCCCAGAGTTATGGTCTTTCGGAGCAGGATGTGATTAATGGCCCTGCACACTTCCGTCAACATGAGTCCAATGGTCGACTTTCCCACTCCGAACTGGTTAGCGACCGATTGGTAGCAGTCGGGAGTAGCCAGCTTCCACAGTGCAATCGCCACGCGCTTCTCCAGTGCAGGGCAGCTCCCATTCTCGTGTCCCTGCGCCGCAGGGCGGGGGTGACCTCATCACATGGTCCCATGAATGTGGCTTTCCTCATCCGAAAGTTCTGCAGCCACTGCCCGTCATGCCGGACGTGCATCACGATGTGATCCCACCGCTCGGTGCTTGTTTCCCGAGTCTCAAAGCGGCGTTCCACGGTGGTCAGCACCTCCGTGAATGCCACAAGCAATCTCGTGTCGTAGCTACTACATGTGGCGAGATCAATGTCACGTTCCTCTTGCCTTTGAGGTTTAAGGAATAACTCCACTGCCACTCGTGACGTGTTGATCAGAGCGAGCAGCAGACTGGTCAGCAGTGCGGGATCCATTCCTGCAGCCCGAAAAAGGCAGAGCGCACAGTACACAAACCATTGAAAGATGATGCCAAATTTGGACGGAAGTACAGGGATTGCTGGGATGCAAAGCAATGCATCAGGGAGCATTGGGACTGGACCCTCTCCACCTTCCCACAACTCTTAGCAGCAGAAGAGGAAGAGATGCTCGGTGGGATAGCTGCCCAGAGTGCACTGCTCCGAATACCGCTGCAAGTGCCGCAAGTGTGAACACACTACTGCGCAGGCAGCTGGCCGTGTGAACACACACCAGCGGTTCCCCTCTGGGCACTCTGAGCGGCGCTGTAACAGCCAGCGCTGTCACTCTGCCAGGGTAGACGTGCCCTGAGATTTAGAGAGTGTGATGGAAGGTAGCTCAATCTAATTAATACCTTCTAAAACTCCAGTCAAGACAAAGAAAATGTTCTTTAGAATATGCTAAATTGAGATTCAACTCCAGCAGTTTAACACATTCCAAAGTGCAATTTCTTTGTCTTGACTGCAGTTTTAGAAGGCGCTAATTAGACTGCGTTAACTAATGCAATTTTACTTCACGCCATTAAATCCTAATCTAGACAAAACCTAATCATGCAGTCAGATGGAAAACAGTTTTTCATTCAAGCGTGGGAGGGTGGGGAGAACTGTGGGAACGTTTAAATGTTGATCTCTCTACATTTGATGATAACATGGGGAAAAGTCCAAAAGCTGTTAATCTTTGACATGAAACCAATCAAAGCAAGTCAGATGGCTGACAAAGCATGCAGGTAAGTTTCTTAAACACAACAACGTGATGATTTTGCCAGAGATGAATGTGTTTTCTTAGTGATCTACATTAACATGAGTGGCGTGTGGCTTTAGCTGGCCTCACAAGGAGCTGGGTGAACAGAAGTGCAGTGTCACTGGGAAATATTCCTGTAATTCTATGATCTCCTTGCACAAATTAGACTGAACATGAATTAGGACAAGTCTCTGCCTAGATGTGTCTTGGGGTAATCATTCCACCATAATTGCTTTATGAGAACAGTGTAAGCCTTTGGATATTTTCCCTGTGCCATGGTTGATGATTATCTCCTGAGGTTGGGATACACCATTTAAATTAAAAGAAAAGGAGTACTTGTGGCACCTTAGAGACTAACAAATTTATTTGAGCATAAGCTTTCATGAGCTACAGCTCACTTCATCGGATGCATGCAGTGGAAAATACAGTGGGGAGATTTTATATACACAGAGAACATGAAACAATGGGTGTTACCATACACACTGTAACGACAGTCTGTTTTTGAAGTTTTTTTCTTGAAGAATTGCAACTTTTAGGTCTGTAATTGAATGACCAGAGAGATTGAAGTATTTTCCGACTGGTTTTTGAATGTTATAATTCCTGACGTCTGATTTGTGTCCATTTATTCTTTTGTGTAGAGACTATCCGGTTTGGCCAATGTACATGACAGAGGGGCATTGCTGGCACATGATGGCATATATCACATTGGTAGATGCGCAGGTGAATGAGCCTCTGATAGTGTGGCTGATGTGATTAGGCCCTATGATGGTGTCTCCTGAATAGATATGTGGACACAGTTGGCAACGGGCTTTGTTGCAAGGATAGGTTCCTGGGTTCGTGTTTTTGTTGTGTGGTGTGTGGTTGCTGGTGAGTATTTGCTTCAGGTTGGGGGGTTGTATGTAAGCAAGGACTGGCCTGTCTCCCAAGATCTGTGAGAGTGATGGGTCGTCCTTCAGGATAGGTTGTAGATCCTTGATGCGCTGGAGAGGTTTTAGTTGGGGGCTGAAGGTGATGGCTAGTGGTGTCCTGTTATTTTCTTTTTTGGGCCTGTCCTGTAGTAGGTAACTTCTGGGTACTCTTCTGGGTCTGTCAATCTGTTTCTTCACTTCAGCGGTGGGTATTGTAGTTGTAAGAACGCTTGATAGAGATCTTGTAGGTGTTTGTCTCTGTCTGAGGTGTTGGAGCAAATGCGGTTGTATCGTAGAGCTTGGCTGTAGACAATGGATCATGTGGTGTGGTCTGGATGAAAGCTGGAGGCATTTAGGTAGACGTAGCGGTCGGTAGGTTTCCGGTATAGGGTGGTGTTTATGTGACCATTGCTTATTAGCACTGTAGTGTCCAGGAAGTGGATCTCTTGTGTGGATTGGTCCAGTCTGAGGTTGATGGTGGGATGGAAATTGTTGAAATCATGGTGGAATTCCTCAAGGGCTTCTTTTCCATGGGTCCAGATGATGAAGATGTCATCAATGTAGCGCAAGTAGAGTAGGGGCATTAGGGGACAAGAGCTGAGGAAGCGTTGTTCTAAGTCAGCCATAAAAATGTTGGCATACTGTGGGGCCATGCGGGTACCCATAGCAGTGCCACTGATTTGAAGATATACTTTGTCCCCAAATGTGAAATAGTTATGGGTGAGGACAAAGTCACAAAGTTCAGCCACCAGGTTTGCCATGACATTATCGGGGATACTGTTCTTGGTGGCTTGTACTCCATCTTTGTGTGGAATGTTGGTGTAGAGGGCTTCTACCTCCATAGTGGCTAGGATGGTGTTTTCCGGAAGATCACCAATGGATTGTAGTTTCCTCAGGAAGTCAGTGGTGTCTCGAAGATAGCTAGGGGTGCTGGTCACGTAGGGCCTGAGGAGGGAGTCTACATAGCCAGACAATCCTGCTGTCAGGGTGCCAATGCCTGAGATGATGGGGCATCCAGGATTTCCAGGTTTATGGATCTTGGGTAGCAGATAGAATACCCCTGGTCGGAGTTCTAGGGGTGTGTCTGTGTGGATTTGTTCTTGTGCTTTTTCAGGGAGTTTCTTGAGCAGATGGTGTAGTTTCTTTTGGTAACCCTCAGTGGGATCAGAGGGTAATGGCTTGTAGAATGTGGTGTTGGAGAGCTGCCTAGCAGCCTCTTGTTCATATTCCGACCTATTCGTGATGATGACAGCACCTCCTTTGTCAGCCTTTTTGATTATGATGTCAGAGTTGTTTCTGAGGCTGTGTATTTTCCACTGCATGCATCTGATGAAGTGAGCTGTAGCCCATGAAAGCTTATGCTCAAATAAATTTGTTAGTCTCTAAGGTGCCACAAGTCCTCCTTTTCTTTTTGCGGATACAGACTAACACGGCTGCTACTCTGAAACCGTTTCAGTTGGGGAAAGGGACCAATTTTGATGGGCCACTCTCATAGTAAGTGGAACCAGGGCATTTCCCAAGAACTATAGGGGAATGCTTCCTAGCTCTGATATAGCTCTCTATTGCTGGTGTAGGTCCTGTCTGTTATCTGCATGATATTGCCACAACATCAGTAGATTAAGCCACAGTGATTCCAACACTAAATATTTCTTATTTACTATTGAGGGAAAATGGTCAGAGTAGCTGTGTCACGTACTTGGATTGTTCCAAAAATAACAGAACTCTCCAGTATCTTTTACATTTCTAAAATGTCTGAAATTAATAGCTTACAGAAAGCATGTGGGATGTCATTTAATTTTTAGCCCTGCTGTATGGTGCTTTCTGCAGGCTCCCTTTATAAACTAGCCTATAATTCTATCGATAGAATATCTTAGTTCTCCGTGGGTAGCAATTAACCTTTATTCAACAAGCTCATTTATCACATTAGGTTGCACATGAAAGATGTCGAAGTCCTACCAAATATGCTCTGATGTCAAATATTTCTGAATCTGAATGAGGCTAGACAGCTTCAAACAGGAATAAAGAGTTTGCTACGCTGTCATTAGCAATTAGGAGAGAGCTCATCACCTGCTACTCCATCAACAGCAATATCAGCCAAATATGAGATTCAGGAACACCAGTAGGAACAATTCCAAATATTGGTGAAGGGAAGGCCCCCCCCCTTCCTCTTTTCTTTTTCTCGAGATCCTACCACACGTACAACAGCACTTCCTATCCATGCTAGGAGCCCATTGTTATAAATACTGGTTCCCAACTCCAGTTCTGCAGATCTAGAGTCTGGTCCTTCATAGGTCCTCCGTAATTGCGTGACTTCACCTAAGCAACCTGCATCCCCATCCCATGCTGGCTGTAGTGGGAGATTTGGAATCCAACATGCTCAGTCAGTCTCCCCTTTCACTCAGGTAGCTTTGTGTACTGCCCTCACATTGGTGCAGCCGTCTGCAGAAGGCTCACTCCAGAATAGGGGATGCTCTGGTAGCAAATCATTGGTGGAATGGCTCCTACATCACCCTCCCTTCCTGCAGCTGGCATAGGGAGCAGAGGGAAAGGGTGTGGCCAGAGCCTTCTTATTCTATTTGTGTTCCTATACTGTGCCCATCAGCATGGTATCCCAGGGACTCAGCGGTTTCTGGGACTGTTGGCAGCTGGTATGAATTAGAGCAGCCTTCTCTTGCAGCAACACCTTAAATCCCCTTGGAAGCTGAGACAGGGGCAGAACTCAACGTTCCAGCAGCAGTACGCCGGAGGGAGAGGGGCAGACTGTCAAACTGGCAGGCTGCAAGCCAATTAAGGCTTTATAGCTTCTTAAACTCCACTGAGAAACCCACATAGCCTGTGCAGATCCCAGAGCACTGGTGTCAGGTGCTCATGATGAGCGACATCACTTCACTAGTGGGTAGTTAAATTCTGCACCCGCTGAAGGGAGCTGGGGGTTGCATTGCACTGGTCTACTTTAGCAGGGCTGGCCTTCCCATGAGGCGAACTGAGGTGGCCGCCTCAAGTGCCAGACTGTGGGGTGGTGGGGGGCGCCACTAGGACCCAGAGTGTAGAAAATTGTGTCTGCTGCTGGTGCATCTGGATTCTCTCTGCTCGAGATGCACAGAGACGGTGGAGTGCAGTGCTGCAGGAAGGAGGGCACAAGAGACAGAACAGGCAGGCAGGAGAAAAGGGGAGAGGGAATAACAGAAAGCAGCAGGAGCTGCAGGGAGAGAGAGGAGGAGGAGCCTCTTATGTACCTCTCTAGCACCCCCAGGAGCTGGACTGATTAACACCAGCTTCTCAGGGAGCTTCCTCTTTCCTGCTGCTTCCCTGAACCAACTTGAGGAGAACAGGCAGTCTACTGAAGTATTAGAAGCCAGTTAGGCCCTTAAGATGCTGATATCTTCCCTCACTCAGGCCTTGCTACCAGCCTGCTTATTTGTCCCCTTCAACTGAGTGTTCAGAGCCACTATAGCTGGCACAGAACAGCCGTCATGAGTGAAAGAAGAAAACGCCCCTCTGGGGCAGCATTCAGAAAAAGAAAGAAAGCAAAGGAAGCTTTTCTATCTAAGCAGGAAGGAGCTCTCCTGAGATACATAGACACAAGTGTTCACGGTGAGCCTTCCGGCCCCAGTGAGGATGTGAGTGGTGAGGAGATGCCTGATCTTCCAGTCAGTCAGACTGATGGTGACCTGGCAGCTACTGCAGCATCCGTATCTCCATCTCAAATGGATGTAACCATGCACATTCCTGAAGAAAAGTGTAGATCAGAGAAGAGTGTGGTGGAGGCACAAGAAACAGCTGCTGCTGAGTTTAGTTCCTTAAGTCTAGATGATCCAGGACTGTGGACCCACTTGAGCAGTAGCCTGAGGGACTTCCTTGTACTGCAAGTGAAAAACTTCATGTTCCCCAAAGACAATGAAAATAGAAGTTTCCATCCAACACATTACTGGCGTGAAATCCCCAATGGTGACAAAGTGGAGAGGCCATGGCTTATGTACTCAAAAACCCAGAATGCTGCATACTGTTTTTGTTGCAAACTCTTCCAGTCTATTGTTCCAGCCACATTGGGTTCTACAGGAACAAAGGACTGGAAAAATCTGGCTAGAAATCTGGCATGCCATGAGAAGGCAGCAAATCACCAGAGAGCATTCCATAGGTGGAAAGAGCTTGAGATGAGACTAAGGTTAAAAGCCACCGTAGGTGATCAGCATCAAGAGAAGATTGCATCAGAGTCTCTTTACTGGCAAAATGTTCTGAAAAGGCTCATTGCCATTGTGAGAATGCTTGCTACCCAAAACCTAGCACTGCGTGACACTTCAGATCAGCTGTATGTGCCAAACAATGGAGACATCCTTAAAACTGTGGAGCTGATGGCTGAGGTTGACGCTGTACTCCAGGAGCATCTAAGAAGAGTCACCACCCAAGAAATGTACACACACTACTACCTTGGAAAAACAATTCAAAATGAGATCACACAGTTACTGGCAACAAGAGTCAAACAGAAGATTGTGGCAGATCTGAAGTCAGCAAGATATTCCTCTGTTATTCTGGACTGCGCACCTGACATCAGCCATAGGAAACAAATGACTTTAATGGTACATTTTGAAACAACAACAGAACCTAGTGAAAATGTCCCTGCAATGGTGACTGCCAGACAGCATTTTCTAGAATTTATTGACATTGATGATACTACAGGAACTGGTATGATAAATGTGCTTCTTAAGAAGCTGGAAGATACGGGAATTGCAGTAGCTGACATGAGAGGTCAGGGCTACGATAATGGTGCCAACATGAGAGGAAAGAACAGAGGAGTGCAGACACGGACCCAAGAGTTAAACCCTCAAGCTTTTTTTGTCCCATGCAGTTCTCATTCATTGAACTTGGTGGTCAGTGATGCAGCATCAACTTCTAGTGAGGGTGCTGAATTTTTTAATGCAATTCAAAGCATCTATGTTTTTTTCTGTGCATCAACTCATCGATGGCAAATTTTGAAGCAACATCTGGAAACATCCTCTCTGACACTGAAACCACTGAGTGCCACACGATGGGAAAGTCGAGTGGAGGCGATAAAGCCTATCACACACCAAATTGGGAAGATAGATGATGCCATAGTTGCCATTATGGAGGATAAGGCTATGACAGGAACTGTTCGTGGGAGAACAGTGGCAGAGGGAAATGGAATCACCAGAAACATACATCACTTCACATTTCTGTGTGGCTTCGTGTTGTGGCATTTCATACAGTTGGAAATAAAAGTTGTAAGCAAGAGACTCCAAGGTGTTGACCTTGATATATCTGGAGCAATGAACAACTGGACAAAGCAAAGTCAGACCTACAGTCTTACCGGTCAGATGAGGGATTTCAAAACGTTCTGAAGAGTGCACAGAAGTTGGTAGTGGAACTTCACACTGAAGCTATTTTCCCACCCATTCAAGAATACAAGAGTCACCGAAGAAGAAGACATTTTGATTACGAGGCACGGGATAATCCCATAAGAGATCCCAAACAACAATTCAAAGTTGAATTCTTTAACCAGGTGCTAGATTGTGCAATACAGTCAGCTGAAGAACGTTTCATGCAGCTCAGGGAACACAGCAGTATATTTGGGCTGTTGTATGATATTCCAAAACTCCTCACTATACCTGAAGAAGTCCTGCACCAGCAATGCAGGGCACTAGAGACAGTGCTGACACATGATGACATGTGCGATATTGATGTGAGTGATTTAGGTGATGAACTGAAAGCCCTTTCAAGATACATTTCAGCAGGATCAACTCCAAAGGCTGTTCTGGAATATATGTGCACAAATAAGATGACCACCCTCTTTCCAAATGCTTTTGTTGCTCTGTGCATACTTAGAATCATAGAATATCAGGATTGGAAGAGACCTCAGGAGGTCATCTATTCCAACCCCCTGCTCAAAGCAGGACCAATCCCCAACTAAATCATCCCAGCCAGGGCTTTGTCAAGCCTGACCTTAAAAACCTCAAAGGAAGGAGATTCCACCACCTCCCTAGGTAACGCATTCCAGTGCTTTACCACCCTCCTAGTGAAAAAGTTTTTCCTTGCAACCATCTCAATAGAGCATGAGCTGGCCCAGACTGTGGACCTTCAGCAGGAAGCAGTTCAAATCTTTGCAACCAAGAAGGCACAGAAAGCACCACTTTGATTATTCAAACAGATAAAAATGCCCATGTTTACTATGCAGACAAGAAAAGTTACATTTGCTGTTCAGGCGTTTGAAAGTTAAGTGTTACTTAAAATTTTTGAACAAGGCATTTTAAGTTGTTAGTTCTCCTTTATTGGGGTAGGCAGCAGAGCAGTACTATGAGAGGAGTAGAACAGGAAGAAGGCAGAATTGAGACCTTTCAAAGTTTGGCCCAAGCGAGGGGACTTGGGGGCGTCATTTGAGCTCCCCACCTCAGGTGCCAAAATGCTGCGGGCCAGCCCTGCACTCTAGAAGTGACAAAACCTTCCAGGGAGGTGCATGGGCCTGTGTAAGCAGTCCCCTGCAGGCTCGGGGCTCAGAAGTGTTGCACAGTTGCCCTGTGCTGGGGAATAGGCAAGAAGTATCTCTGAATATACCCCGGCAGGATTGGGCCTGTAGTGACTAGTAAGTGCAGCAAAAGTTTAATATTCTGCACTGGAACAATATGTGGCTTCAACATGGACCTTCATCTGATTGCAAAGTGCGTCTGACTCAGCGCAACATTTCCAGGCCAAGAGTTGAAGCCCTCATTTTTTAAATTAAGCACGTCTTTTTTAAAAGGCGAGAGGTGTAATTTGTTTTATTAATTTCCCCAATAAAATGTACAGTACTTTTAAGCTGATTGAGTGCCATGTCTCTCTTTGGCAACTAGTGTCAGCATCTCTCCCAGATCTATTCACGTGCTTCACCTCTGTCTGAAATGCAGACCAGGGCTGCACTGAGATGCCAGATCACTGAAACCATCTGCCAACTAGAACTTTGGTTTTAAACTCCTCATAACTATAAAAATAGAAAAAGCCTATTTGTTTTTTAGGTAGACTATAGAATATTTTCTTATAGTAGCCAGTGGTATTTTGGACAGCCCAGTTTCAGATGATTTGCTCGATGGGGCATAATGATAACACACGGATAGCCAGACTTTTAAATCAACACACTGTAAACTTAACAGACGCTGTACAGATCATGATAGAAAATGAACCTTTTTGTAACTAAAAGCTGTTGGGTTTTTAAATTATTCCTAGAACTCATTTTTGACTGATTTTATAGATGTTTACAAAACCGTTAATGTAATTCTTGTTTAAAAATGGTATTTTATATCTAACTAAAGTAGATGGAGAAAAAGGAGCAAGACAAAACTGATGTGTCAGAACAGGAAAAGGGATTAAAAAAAAGTTAATGTACTAAAGCCAGAAGAAAGTTAGACTTTATGGGGCAGTGTCAAGGACACTGAGCAATCACTGTGGAAAGCACCTATGTTTATTGGCAGTACCTAGAAATGTAATTACAATGCATTACTGTGGGATTTTCTAAAGTGTTCACGGATGGCCTAACTCCGCTCCTATTGAAGCCATTGGGAGCTTTACCACTGGCTTCAAAGGGAACAGAGTTAGGTCAGTGGGAGTTTTACCATAGATTTCTGTGTGAGCAGGGGTAGGCCAATATTGAGAACTGTGAAAACGACTCTTTGCGGCTGCAACATCAGCTCAGCCATCGGTCCAACAAAAGTCAACTCCAGGAGCCAAATGCCTCCACTACTTGCAGAAAAAAGATACCATTTTCTATTTGGTCTCTAAGTCCTTGGCAAGGCATTTAGGCCAATACCTCTCAACCTTTCCGGACTACTGTACCCTTTCAGGAGTCTGATTTGTCTTGCGTACCCCCAAGTTCCACCTCACTTACAAACTACTTGCTTACAAAATCAGACATAAAGTACAAACGTGTCACAGCAGACTACTACTGACTTACTCAGCCACTCTTATGGCTGACTTACTTATTTTTACCATATAATTATAAAATAAAATCAATGGGAATATCAATACTATACTTACATTTCAGTGTATAGTACATAGAGCAGTATAAACAAGTCACTGTCTGTATGAAATTTTAGTTTGCACTGGCTTCGCTAGTGCATTTATGTAGCCTGTAGTAAAACTAGGAAATATCTAGATGAGTTGATGTACCCCCTGGAAGTCCTCTGGGTACCCCCAGGGGTATGTGTACCCCTGGTTGAGAACCACCTGCAGGGCTGGGCTTTGGGGTGTCCCTGGGGAGCAGCTCACAGACTTGCCATCTTCCTGGGGGGTCATCATTCCCCCATTCTTGGCCTGCCAGTCCAGCTCAGTGGCCCCTCTTATTGCCATATCGGCTGCTGTTCAGCAGCAACTCGCTTGTGGTTTTCACCTCTTCTGTAGCATTTCCAAACCACAACACAACCCCCGGTCTGGCTAACCACAGGCGCTCTGACTCTGTCTGTGCACTCTGCGAGGAGAATTGGTAGCAAAGGAAAAAAAAACTCTGAGGGACGTTCAGCCTTCAACGAGGGGAGGGGGCAACATGCCCCCTCGACCTCAGCTCTTTGGATGCAACATCTCCCTCCGGTCTTGAAGTCCAATGTGGCTTCAGTTCCCTGCATCCCAGTAACTCAAACCCCTGGTTTAATGGAAGGTGGGGTACGCCCCCCAGGAGTGCACTATCAGCAGCTCAGCTCCCATGGAGCTCCAGGCTTTGGTCCTTCTGGACTCCTAAGCTCTGCAGCCCCACTGTCAGGGAGCTGAGGAGCAATGCAGGAGCTTTCTCGTTCTGTGTGGCATAGGAGCTCCTTGAAACTGAGGTGCCAATGTACCCGGACCCCTGAATTTACCTGGGTTTTGGAGGCCCACAAGACCCTCCTAAAGTCAAGACTTACCTGTATAACCAGCTAAACAATACAGAACATGGTGAGAACAGTCAGAGGCTTGGGGAAAGACTGGGACTGAGCGAAACATCTTCAAAAGCACCCAGGTGACTTAAAATTTCAACCTGGTTGCTTTACAGAGGCAATGAACGAGAAGGGACATGACAGAGGTGTAAAAAAAATGATTGGCACAGAGATAGGGTGAATAGAAGGTCCTGATTTACATTCTCATCACACAAGAACAAGGGAACAGTCCACTGAAATTGAAAGACAAATTAAAACATGATACAAACTAATCCTTTTTCACACAATACATAGTTAACCAGTGGAACTCACTGCCTCCTGATATCATGCAGCCAAGACCATAGCAGGATTCACAAGAGAATTGGACATTTAGATGGATAATGAGAACTTTCACAGTTGTAGTAACTAGGACTAATTTTGTCAATAAGGCATATAAACTCACAGGCTTGAGGGCACTAGCCAGTTTCTGGCTGATGGGTTAGAAAGAAACTTCCCCCAGTGACCAGCTATCTATAACTGCCCTTTCATGGTTTCTTTCAGGTTCCTCTGAAGCAGCTGGCACAGGTCACTGTGGGAGAGAGAATATCTGACTAGATGGACCATGGGTCTGATCGCTCAGGCGATTCCTATGACATAAATGTAAGTGATGAAAGGTGTTAGGATACAGATATTCAGGTCTGTCTGTAAAGGCCTATACTCTAAGAATTTAAATGTATTCTTATCACTTGGCTAGTTATAGAGGTATAAAAGAAAGAATCAGAATCACTGTCTGCCAGTGTAAGGGCCTTCTCTTACTGTGACAGTCTGAGGCGCTGTGCTTAGGCTAAGGCCTTTGGCTAAGCAGCAGAGGCAGCCATAAGCTGGGAAGTGAACAGTCACATCCTCACATTCCAAACTAGTCACATTGAAAGAAGGTGCTATTGGGCTGTTAGGAATACAATCCTGTCCTGATAGTGCCTATCACCTCCAGAGAAAGGGGAGTGCTAGAAAATGTAAAAGGAAACTTAGTTTGAAAGCATCCCGTCTGGCCAGAACTCACTTATCAATAGCTGGGATGTGAAATCCTCACTTCTGTATTGTTTTGTCATTATAGTTCCCACTTTGCTATTGTTTGTCTGTATAATCTCTGTCTGGTTCTGTGATTGTTCCTGTCTGCTGTATAATTAATTTTGCTGGGTGTAAACTAATTAAGGTGGTGGGATACAATTGGTTACATAATCATGTTACAATATGTTAGGATTGGTTAGTTAAATTTCAGGAAAATGATTGGTTAAGGTATAGCTAAGCAGAACTCAAGTTTTACTATATAATCTGTTGTCAATGAGGAAGTGAGTGGGTGTGGGTGGGAGGGGGTGGGTGTGGGAGATGGGAACAGGGAATGGGAGTAAGGAAATTGGAATCATGTTTTGCTAAAGGGGGAAATGGGAACAGGGACACAGGTGTAAGGCTCTGTGGTGTCAGAGCTGGGAAGGAGGATACTAAGGAAGGAAACTGGAATCATGCTTGCTGGAAGTTCACCCCAATAAACATCGAATTGTTTGCACCTTTGGACTTCGGGTACTGTTGCTCTTTGTTCATGCGAGAAGGACCAGGGAAGTAAGTGGATGAAGGAATAAGTCCCCTAACAAAAGGTTTCCAACTTCTGTGCTACACCAACTCCATGTCTAACTCCACTTGTTTGTCCCAAAAAGAAATATCCAGCTCCCCAGACTGGTCTGAACTGGGATGCAGAAAATGTCTCCCTTATTCACGGGGATCTGTCAGATAATGACCTCCACTCTCATGAGTCTACACTGTTGCCCCACTGTGGGGCAGAAAATGCTGGCCCTGCTGACTTCTCTGTACCCAGTGGCTGCCTTGTAGGAGGGTCTTACATCTAAGTAATGAGAGGAAAAGGTTGCTGAGAGGAGAAAGGGGAAGGTGTCCTGACAGCCAACTCACCAGCCATTACTTCCCATTGTGGACTGATTGTCCTTATCTCTTGCATGGTGTGTTTTGAGGGAGCAATTCAGTTTCTGGTAAGCTGATCACAAATGATGACATTCCCATTCCTGATTTATTACCACTGCTGTACATCGAGTACAATATCCCTTTGCACATGGGGACAGTATATAAGGTATCTGCCTAGTTCCAGGTTTGCATTTTAATTTCCAAGTTACATTGCATTTTTAGGGGACATTGAACGCTCATAAAGTATTTATTTTATTATCTGAAAGCTTCTTGTAATTCTTTTGCTGCTGTAATAAAGAGGCATTATCTTTCGTGTAGACTTGAATGGTGGTATATATAAAAAAAAAGACTCGATTTCCTTAAGAGGTTCCTAATTTATTCAAGTACAGACATACTTATGAGCAACAGCACCACTGTCAGCCAATGCAGAGATGGGCTCTGGAGTATGGTATCCTTGTTTTTCTTAGGACAAAGAATGAGAAAGCAAGAAAAGGGAAAATATTTGAGCTGCAAGCTTGGAATGAAGAGCTCATGATGTCAAGAAATCCCCGGCTGCCATTATAAAAGGATCACAATTGTATTTTTTTAAAGGCTACATTAAAATAGGCATTTTAGCAAAGCTGTGGGGGTTTTCCAGCACAGAGGGATCAATGCTTCCTCTTCAAATGTTTTGGTAGTGAGTCACTGATCAAATGTCAGCCACAATTTAGTCATTGTTGCAACATTCTGATTTCAATGCAAGGCCTGTGCTAAGTCACTGAGGGCTGCTCTCCAATTTGCTTTTGTTCTTGAATGTCACCAGAGAGCATCTTGGTGGACACAAGCAATCAGCGCAGTTTTCTTAATCCAGCCAATTGTTTGGTAAATGGCTCACCAGTTAACAAAGAAACCAAAAACAAGTGTGCATGGGGGAGGGGAGCCTAGAAAAGGACACTGCTGGGTGTTGGAATCTGCATGCTTTTAGCTCTGAATACAATGTGTGCTTTGCATGTGTTCTGGGGAAGGTGTAAGGCACTCCTTCGCCTGCTTTTTGACTTTTAAGGATATGTCTACACTACAATCGGAAATGTGATTTCAGGTCAGGAGACATACCCGAGCTAGCTTGAATCTACCCAAAAATAGCAGCGAAGACACAGCCGCACGGATTCCAGGGAAGGCTTGCAAATCCTCCCAGAACTTGGCTACATAGTTACATTGAAAGCCCCTGTCAGATTCCGTGCCCCCATGTTTTCACCGCTAGTTTTACCTAGTGTAGCTATTTTACCTAGCTAGATTAAAGCTAGTGCAGGTTTGTCTACCCAAGATGCAACCACACCTCCCATTGCAGTGTAGCCCGACCCTAAAAGACGCTGCCACACAAGAGTGTAAACACTTCTATCCTCACCCACAGCTTTGGGGTATGGACCTTCAGCATCACAGGTTTCCTAGCTGCCCAGTCAGGAATGTTCCAGGGTCAGTTATGCAGGGACCTGGAATAAAAGCACTGCTCCAAGAGCCAGTCAGTAAGAGCCAAGACTGAGTTCAAAATTCCAGCAAAACAGTTAGAGGCTGGATCCACAGCTGGTGGAAAGGCAGCGTAACTTGTAGACTTTACAGTTAGAAGGGACCATCGTGAACATCTAGTCTGACCCCCTGCACCTTGCAGGCCACAGAACCTCATCCATCCACTCCTGTAATAGACTCCCTAACCTCTGGCTGGGTTACTGAAGTCCTCAAATGATGGTTTAAAGACTTCAAGTTACACAGACTCCACCATTTACACTAGTTTAAACCAAAAGTTTAAACCTACATGTCCCACGCTGCAGAGGAAGGTGAAAACCCCCCAGGTCTCTGCCAATCTGATCCAGGAGGAAAATTCTTTCCTGACCCCAAATATGGTGATCAGTTAGACCCAGCAGCCAGACACCTGGGAAAGTATTCTAAGTAGTAACTCAGAGCCCTCCCCATCTAGTGTCTAATCACCGGCCATTGGGAAATATTTGCTGAAAGCAGTTGCAGATCGGCTACATGCCATTGTAGGCAGTATCATCATACCGTCCCCTCCATAGACTTATTGAGCTCAGGCTTGAAGCCAGTTCAGGTTTTTTTGCCCTCCTGCTCCCCTTGGAAGGCTGTTCCCGAACTTCACTCCTCTGACGGTGAGAAACTTCGTCTAATATAAAGACTAAACTTCTTGATGGCCAGTTTATAGCCATTTGTTCTTGTGTCTATATTGGTGCTTAACTTAAAAAAACCTCTCCCTCCCTGGTATTTAGCCCGCTGATGTATTTATAGAGAGCAATCATATCTCCCCTCAGCCTTCTTTTGGTTAGGCTAAACAAGCCAAGCTCTGAGTCTCCTGTCATAAGGTAGGTTCTCCATGTCTCTTATCATTCTAGTAGCCCTTCTCTGCACCTGTTCCAGTTGGAATTCATTTTCTTACACATAAGAGCCCAGAATTGCACACACTATTCCAGATGAGGTCTCACCAGAATCTTGTATAATGGTACTAACACTTCCCTGGCTCTACTGGAAATATCTCGCCTAATGTATCCTAGGATTGCTTTAGCCTTTTTCATGGCTGCATCATATTGGTGACTCAGACATCCTGTGATCACCAATACAGTCAGGTCTTTCCTCTGCTCTGTCACTTCCAGCTGATACATCCTCAGCTTATAGCAAAAATTCTTGTTGTTAGTCCCTAAATGCATGACCTTGCACTGTGCACTATTAAATTTCATCCCATTTCTATTACTCCAGTTTACAAAGTTATCCAGATCTTCTTGTATGATATTCCGGTCCTCCTCCATATTGGCAATACCTCCCAACTTTGTGTCATTTGCAAATTTTATTAGTGTACACCCACATTTTGTGGCAAGGTTATTAATAAAAATGTTAAGATTGGTCCCAAGACTGACCCTGGAGGAACTCCACTAGTAACCTCTCTCCAGCCTGACAGTTCACCTTTCAGTATGACCCATTGTAGTCTCCCCTTTAACCACTTCCTTATTCACCATTCAGTTCTCATATTAATCCCCATCTTCTCCAATTTAACAAATAATTTCCCATGTGGACCTGTATCAGATGTCTTAATGATTAAATCTACTGCATTTCCTTTATCTAAAAAAATTAGTTTTCTCAAAGGTTGTCTGGCATGAGCTACCTTTTTCGTAAAACCATGTTGTATTTTATCCCAGTTACTGTTTACCACTACGTCCATAACTACTTCCAAAATTTGTTCCAAGACCTTGCACACAAGTGAGGTCAAACTAACAGGCCTGTAGTTTCCTGGATCACTTTTTTTTCTTTCTTAAAAATAGGACTATGTCAGCAACTCTCCAGTTATAGGGTACGACCCCTGAGTTTATGGATTCATTAAAAATCCTTGCTATTGGGCTTGCAATTTCATGTGCCAGTTCCTTTAATATTTCTTGGACGGAGATTAATGGGACTACATCAGGGGGCCCATATAAACTGTTTAAGTTTGACTTCCACCTCAGATGTGGTAATTTCTACTTCCATATCCTCACTGCCATTAGCCACCCTGCCACTACCCCTAAACTCCTCATTATCCTTATTAAAAACTGATGCAAAATATTTGTTTAGATGTTGGGCCATGCCTAGATTATCTTTAATCTCTACCCCATCTCCTGTGCTTAGTGGTCCCCCTTCTTCTTTCCTTGTTTTCTTTTTATTTATATGGCTCTAGAACCTTTTGCTGTTAGTTTTAATTCTCTTTGCAAGGTCCAACTCTACATGGCTTTTGGCAGGTCTCACTTTTCCCCTACACTTTCTGACCTCCAAGAGGTCACTTTCCTTGCTGAGCCCTCCCATTGTCCATTCCGTGTAGGCTTTCTGCTTTCTCTTAATCACCTGCTTGAGATGCTTGCTCATCCAGCTTGGTCTGCAACCATTCCCTATGAATTTTTTCTCCTTGCTTGGGATGCAGGTTTCAAATAGCTTCTGCAACTTTGACTTAGAGTAATTCCAAGCCTCCTCCATATTCAGATCCTTGAGTTCTTCAGTCCAGTCCAGTTCCCTAACTAATTCCCTTAATTTTTTAAAGTTACCTCTTTTGAAATCAAGGACCCTAGTTGCAGATCTATTTTTGTTTATCCTTTCCATTTAGTTTAAACTGAATTAACTTTGATCACTCAAACGGAGGTTATTCTCTACACCAATTCTTCTATGAGGTCCTCATTACTCACCAATACCAAATCTAAAATGGCATCCCCTCTTGTAGCTTCGGTGGCTATTTGGTGAAGAAATCTGGTCAGATATCACATTCAGGAACGTCTAGACCCTACTATTATTAGTAATACTTGTCCTCCAATCTATATCTGGGAAGTCTCCCATAATCACATAATTCACAGCAGTATTTTTTCATTAAAAACTTTAAAGATGTTTCTAACCATATCCAAAACAGATCCTGGGTGTCTGTAGCACACCCCAAGCACTATCCTAGGGGAGCCTTTCTTCCCCAAAGTGATTTTGGCCCAAACAGACTGTTTTATCCATGCCATTACTTCTAGTTTCTTTACAGTCTACCACATCATTAATATACAATGCTACTCCATCACCTTAACCTTTATTTCTGTCTTTCCTGAACAGCACCCTGAACCCTTCAATACCTGTACTCCCATCATAACTGCTATTCGACCACGTTTCTGTTATCCCTATAATATCAGGTTTCACTTCCTGCATCAGTAGTTCTAATTTCTCCATTTTGTTACCCAGGCTCCTTGCATTGGTGTACAAATATCTTATTAGTTTCCACTTGGCTTCACCCAGATTCCTCCTCCGATGAGGTACAGTCATTCTACTGCCAGTATCGCCTACCTGACTGTTAATTTCATTGGTATCGGCACTTTCTTTCCTCTTAATATCCATTCTCCTACCCACTGTTATTCCTTTCTCCATTACTCTTTCTTGATTTTCCTCCTGGTCAATATTAGAATCAGGTGTGGAGATTACATGAGCATCTCCCGACCGTCTCCCCTGAGTTCCTAGTTTAAAGCTCTTTTAATCAGTTGTGCCACCCTCCAACCCAGAAATCTATTTCCCTCCTTACGCAGGTGGAGTCCATCCCATGAGAGCTGTCCTCTCTCCATGACTGCCTCCCAGTGGTCGAACATCCCAAATCCCTCCTTTCAGCAGCACTGCCTGAGCCATCTGTTGATCATTATAATCTTGTCTCGCCTTCATTTTCCTCTGTGGATTAGGTAGAATCCCACTGAAGATCACCTGAGCCTCCATTTCTTTAAGCATCATCCTCAGCCTGGCATAGACTCCCCTGATGTGTTCCAGTGAGAATCTAGCAGTATTATTTGTTTCACGTTAAGGACAATCAGTGGATTCTTTCCTGCTCCCATTAGGATTCTCTTCAGCCTCAGGTCTTCAGCCTCCCGTATCTTAGCTGTAAAGAAACTGTGCCAGTATACACTGGCTGAGGATCTGATCCTGAGTCTTTTCTCTGAGTATTCTCATGGAGGGGTACCAGAGTCAACAGCAGGACTGTGTGCAATCAGTGGGTTCCCTTGACTCCTCCCTTATCTACTCTGCTGTGACACAGAACTTTCAAACAAAGATCCCTACATCCACTCCTTAGGCCTGATTCTCCTCTCATTCACCCTGGTGGGAATCAGGAATAACCCCGCTTCACTCAATGGCATTACACTGATGTAAAAGTGGTGGGAGTGAGAAGAGAATCAGGATCACTGCTGTTCTCTTCTCTTTTCTCGAAGGGCTTGAGTGTGAGCCAGACTATGCACCTGCCACCAGGAGCCCTCTGACCCTCAGACACTGGGAATGCACGTGGAAATTCACAACGTGGGAGAGAAAGCAACTTCCAGAGCCACCACTACCCTTCTTGTGCACCTGGGTGGGGGCTGAGCCGACAGGGGTGAGTGGAACATTGGCTCCCCTCCCCCACTCCCCCATAATGTACTGGCCAGAGCAGTTCAGGCAGAGTGGGAAGCAATCTGCATTGGGAACAGGGCTGGTACAGCTAACTTTCCCCATGGACAGGAGAAAAGCAGGGACTGAATGTTCACCATCAGACCCTGGTCCCTATGGTGTTTCTGGGGCGGCGCACCTACATGCTACCCTGTACTCAGGGCAAATTGCCAGGGGGCAACGTAGCCATAGATCAGTTAATTTAAAAAATGGATGTTACGGCTGTATGTTGACCTGACCTTGCGACTAGACTGAGTCTATCTTTCTCCGGCTTTAATATCAATCACATTTCATTTCATTGAGCATGTTCCTCCGGATTTAATTTTCAAGATTAGCATGACTAAAGTTATAAGCATTGTTGCTGTAATTACATTAAAATGAATGTGCCATTTTCTTCTACACGGGAGAGACCACTCCAAAGATTAGCAATAATAAAAGTAACCGGGCTGCGACTTACCCAGTGTCAGCTTGCTGTAGCTATAGATTTTCCAGTGACAGCTAACACGGCTCGCAAGAAATGCATTCCCTGCAACATGGCTCTGAAATCTAAGGTCATCCACAGATTATTTTTCTTACTGTTTCAAATTGGAGTTTTCATCTTAGTTTAAAATGTAGGAAAGGGATGATTTTAAATGTAACCTGACATTTCCCAAGGAGCAGACACCAACTTTCAGTGCTGTGAAGGTACAGGGGAATTGCCATTCAGCACATTAAAACTAGAGTGGTATTTCAGGTGGGACTTTCAGCAGCATTCGGCTCCGACCTAATACTGCTCCTGTTGAACTCAAGGCCAAAACTCCTACTGACTTCAGTGGGAACAGAGTTAGGCCAATGCTGAATGCTTTTGAAAACCCCCTCCTTCTCCATTCATTTCCTCACGAGGCCTCAACACGTGATGCACGCTATTCCACTCCATTTGAGTTTGTTCAGCCAATTTCTGCCAGTCATCGAAGGCCCATTTCCTTCAATCCCAATTAACAGGCATGAGAAGGGGGTATCCCATATTAGCTGCTGTACAGTGACCTGCAGGTGGCCTGATACTTTTAAGCTATCCATGATTGCAGTTTTCAAAGCTCCATCAGCTTCAAATTTCATTTGTACAATGGCAATCTCATCGATGGGTTATTAGACTTGGGCTCAAGAGCCCTGGATTCTGTTCTTGGCTTTGCCACCGATCTGCTGTGTGACCTCAGGTAAATCATTTTGTCTCTCTCCTTTCCCACACCCAACCCTGTGTCTATTTAGCTTGTAAGCTCTTTGTGGCGGGAGCTGTCTCTCATGGTGTCGATGAACCTCTGTCTTTGCATGGCACCCCCTTTCTGTAGTGACCAAGTATCTTGCACTCTTTACTGTAACCTCCCAGCATCTCTACAAGGAAGGGAAGTGCTATCGTCTGCATTTTTTCCAAACGAGGCCCTCTCACGGAGGTGCACTCACCGCTAGGGCCGCTCTGTAGATTAGCTTTTTCCAGGTGCTGCACTCTCCTTTGGTGATCTCGCCACCTGTCATTCTCTCTCACCCTGTGGCCTCACTCACTCCCAGAGCTGCATCTTCTGACTTGACAGTCCAGCCAGGTCACTAGGATCCTTCCTTTCCAGGGTATCCAAGTCTTTCAGAGCAAACTGTCCCAGGCAAAGTACTTTCCACTGCCTGGTCTGTGCCACTTCCCCACTGACTGGTAGGAGAACCTGGGCCCACCCTCTGCTCCGAGCTCCAGCTCAGACACCCTCTGATCAGCAGCCAAGGTCTGCACAGTCCTATGCCTTGCTGCTTTTCCCTGAGTCTTTCCTGAGTGGTTCCCCCACTCTCTGGCTTTGCCAGTCCCTCCTCCCTCCACCCCATTACAGGCCCATAGGGACTAAAGGCCCAGATCCTTATTCCCTAAATACCTTTGAGGATCTAGGCTTAAGTGACTTCCCCAAGGTCACACAGGAACAGAACCCCAAGTTAACATCATAATGACTGTAGCATCCTTCATCCCTGTACAGTGCTTAATACAATAAGCCCCAATCTTGGGTGGAACCTCTCAGTCCTGCTGTAATAGAAATAATACACATAAGTCTCTGTAACTGTGGCCATTCCCAGTCTCATGGTCACATAATTTGTATTGACAGAAAGTCACTCTGCGGCAGAACCGTGTGGAATGCTAAAGCTGCAGCTCCAACTCTCTCCAGGCTGAGATGTGTATATGAAAAGTGCTCTCTCTCCTCCTTTCAGGGTCCTTATCCCAACCACAGGAATGCTGGAAAGCCATAGAGAGTTTCTCCTTACATTTGGTTTCCCGGATGACTGGGGTTCCATTGTATCAGATGCCATACAAATACCTGAAAGACATGGTACCTGACCCATAACTTACAACCCAATTCAAGACAAGACACAACAAGAGAGTGTAACCAACAAGAAGAGGGTAACAAACAGCTAGTGTATGTGCATAAGTTGATCTATTTACTTAATGGTTCTCAATCATTCCATTTTTAATATAAATATAAGCACTCACAGTGGCATACTCTCTACCTAGCCATTGCCAGATGATAATTTTCTGTAGGCATCATGGTGGAATTGATATTGATGAGGGCTTTGAAAGCGGAGAGCGACCTCATGGATTAGAGTGTTCCATGTACTGGGAGAAGAGACACAAAAATTATTTGAGGTCTGGAAAACATGCCTAATGAGAGACATAAGGAGCTCAGGCTATAAAGCTTATCAAAGAGCAGGTTAAGAAGCAATTGGATCACACAGACTATAAGTATCTGAACAGAGAGACGGCCTCGGACATCAGGTCACATTGATCCAGCAGATAATGGAATAACAAGATCCAACAGCTGAAAGCTGAAGTCGGGAAAATTAAAATCAGACATCCAATGCAATTTTGTAGCCACAAGGGTAATTAACCATTGGAACAGTTTGCCAGGGATGTGGTAAATTTTCCAGCAGCTGGAGTTTTAAATAGAAGTTATCTTTTTAAAAGGTATGTTTTAATTCAACCTTGATGAAGAGGTCCCTTAGACAGCAGGACAGATTTACTCCCTCTGCTGCAGGGACTGCTCACTTGTGCAATCCGCTCACTTATGCTATGCAGGAGGTCAAACTTGATGGTCACAGTGGTCCCCTGGTCCCATTTGGCTTTAAAAATACTTCTGGTTTTGCTGTGACAAATATTGGTGCTCTCCATCCATCTCCAGCTGAACAGACGTAGCCCACAGACGTCACTGGACACAAAGCACACTAGCGACGCTGACCAATCTGCATGACCAAGGGGTGAACCCTTCAAAGAACGCCCACTCGCCCTGCTGCCCCTACGGTTCTCTCACCAGCATCTTGCTGAAACTTGGCAACACGGGAGTGAAGGGAACAAGTGTGTGGGAAAGAAGGGGGTGAGAGACAGCAGAGACATTATGTTTAATTATGTTAAAAGCTTCCTGTAAAGTTCTCATTAATCACCTAGGTAATTCTTCCACATTCATCATTATCCTGAAATATTGGCAATTTTGTGCCTTCTATTTAAAGGCAGAGGGTATAATATTGTGTCTCCTTTCCCAGAAGGAACTGTGGGGGATGGGCTGGCATAAAGGATGGGGTTTGATGGAGATTGTCAGCAGGGCCAATCAGAAGTGGGGCCAGGAGAGCCATTTGCCCTGGGCCTCAAGCTCAAATTTAGACACTTTTTAATTTTCTGGCATTTGATAAGTTTCGCAGCTTGTTTTTATGAGCATCCCTATTGGACCAAAATGTGACACACTCTCTCAGCTTAGAACTGCAAATTTAAGCAAATAAGAGATGTGATTTGGTAAAAGACATAATTTTTTTTGTTAATTGATATAGATTTTGTCATATTAAATAGTTTTAAATGTTCATAAATATTAATAAAACTATATCGGTTCTGATGGCACGAGATTAGACCGTGATGAACGTGTCCTCTCAGATCAGCTGATTATATAAACAAACTACTACTAGTGGCTGGTGCTGCATCAAGTGCATGTTGAACGGTAGAGAACTGTTACATTTTAGTGCCTTTATAGTTTTACGTCTAGTTAACTACAGAATTATTTATGTGTGAGAATTCCTCGTTATTTTCTTCATATGGTAGCTAAAAGAGGTGACTGATTGGTTGGTTGAGCCCTAACTTGGTAGCTTGGCCATCATCATCGGCTTTCATAGTCTATAGGCCCAGATTCAAGGTGAAAATTTGTGAGGACAATCTTGTACAGTGAGTTTCGTGAGGACACACCATTGAAATTTTTGGATATTATCTCTCTGTCTGTATCTGTGACTGTGTTTACTATATATATGTCATCCCTTTGTCTTCAGCTCAGCCTGTTATATTATACCTTGCATGCTTGAGTTTTGATTCAGTGATAAGGATAATAACCTGTCTGTTTCATTTTGTGTTCTTAATTAGTATTCCTTCATTTTAAGTCTTTTCAGCATTTGTGTACATGTTTACAGTAGAAGATTTCATATGTAAATAAGCTACTTATTTACAGCAGAATATTTCAAGTGTGGATAGGCTACATATTGACCAGATAGATCACTATGAAGAGGAGATTTGAAAGCGGTACAAGCAAGAGACAGCAAAAACAACTGAGTGAAGCAGCAGCTAAGAGCTCAAAGCCAATAACTTCATTTCTCAAACCACTGGAAAACACACCTTACCCAACAAACAATGCTACAGATAATGAAAACTCCGCAACTGCAACAGGTGATATTTCAATGCCAATACCTGAACATGAGGACATTAGTCAAGAAGGAGATGTGCCAACAGTAACAGATGCAGCGGAAGATCCTGTGTACGATCAAGAAACTCAACAGCAACAGGAAGATGTAGATCTTACGCAGCAAGAGGAATTTATGAGTACTACAGGTTTGACTGTGACTGACATTGGAATTATTGACAAGAGCAATGCTGCCCAAATGCAATCTCTTCTTCAAATTTGTTGTTTTGAAATTCCAAGTAACATTCCACTAGATCCTGATAATCATGCTTTCCCTACTCGACAAAAACTCTTCCAAATGGTGAGACCTGCACAAGAGAATGGTTATGCTGGAGTATGGAAAAACAGTCTCTGTTCGGATGGGATACCCCCTTCTCATGCCTGTTAATTGTGCACCCTGCTTCATTTTGAACAAAAGTCCTGCAAATGCATAAGTTCTCTGATCAATCAGGATGGAGCATCAACAGAGGTTGGAGGAAGTTGAAAGACCATCACATGAGAGTTCAACATCACACAAAGAAAACTATGTTGCATGAAAATCAGCCAGTAGGGCAGCATCAGCTGAAAGTTCAGTTGAGAATTTACTCTTGACTGAACTCTCTACAGAAACTAATAACTAGAAAAAACTTCTTGAGCACATCCTTTTTCTTTCTGAGCAGGAATTGGCTTTCTTTGGTCCCAGTCAATGTATTGGTGATCATGCAAATGGAAACTTTCTAGGCACAGTTGAGCTCCTCAGCAAATATGACCCACTTTTATCAGAGTCTGTTAAACGTGGTCAAGCGTCGCAAGAGAGTCAAAAGCACATGCAAGTCCATTAGCTCTCCACACACATACCAAACGAGTTTATTGAGCTATGTGGGTCATTTGTACAAACAACAATTCTTGATGAGATTCAAAATGCCAATTATTTTTCAATCATTGTTGATGCCACTCCAGATTGTTCTCACAAAGAACAGACTACTATGGTTATTCGATATGTTAAGATTGTCGACAGCTCAAAATTTTCAATTGAAGAAAGGTTTATTTTGTTTGATAATTTCATGAGAAAAACTGGAAAAGAAATTGCTGCTCGAGTACTAGCAATTCTAGAAGGTTTTAAGTTAGATTTTTAAGTCTGCATTGGTCAAGCCTATGGCAACGGATCTAATATGGCTGGGAAGTACTAAAGGTGTACAAGCAGTTCTACTTGAGCATAATTCAAACTGTATTTTCTCCAGCTGTGGAAACCACACACTAAACCTTGTAGGTGTTGACTGTGCTGAATTATGCAAGGAGGCAATTACTTACTTTGGAACTGTTCAGCAAATGTACAATCTCTTCAGTAGCAGTCTACAAAGGTGGGAAATTCTGAAGCAATATCTTCCTGTTTCACTGCATGGGATGTCCAAAACTAGATGGTCTGCCCCGATTGATGGTGTTCAACCAGTTGCACAGCATTTGAATTCAGTGAGAATGAGCTTGAATCTCTGAATCTCACTGCACAGGCTCAAACTGAACTTCAGTCTTTTCAGAAGCACATGTCTAAATTTGAATGCCTTCTGATGTCATCTTTGTGGATGAAGTTACTTACAATGATCCACCAAACTAATCTGGTAATTGAAGCACACAATGCTACACTTGATGTTGAGAGGGATAACATTGGAAGTCTTATCAATGACATTCAACAGATTTGTGAACAATGGGATGCGATCCTGACTGAGTCCAAATTAGTAGCACAGAATATTGGCATTTCATCTGAGTTCTCCACCAATCTCAACTTATCTACTGAATCCGAAGCTGACCAGCATTATAGGGTCAATGTCTTCCTTCTCATCATTGACTCTATTCAGTCAGATCTTACATGTTGATTTGAGTCACTGCAACTAATTTGTACCCTTTTGGGGTTTCTTTGGCAGTTCAACAGACTGAGTAATGAAGATCTACTTTCTGCAGCTGAACAGTTTCAGCAACGGTACAACAAAGAAATCTCAAAAGATCTCAGTGACAAGGTCATCTTCCTCAAATGAATATATTCCATGAACTTTAATTTGGATGGCAAGCCAAAGGAGTTGCTTCAAGAAATACTTGAACTTGGATGTTCTGGGGTGTTTCCTAATATCACAACTGCATTGTGTATTTTTGTCAGTTTGCCTGCATCAGTGGCTTCAGGTGAACACACCTTCAATGTGTTGAAGCAGATAAAGAACTATCACTGTTCAACTATGGGACAAGAGCGTTTGAATGGGCTCACGATGCTTAATATCAACTGTGACATTGCATGAAACCTAGATTTTTCCTCAATAATTAGTGCATTTGCACAGAAAAAGGCTAGAAAAGCATTTATTAAATAAAAAATGTTCAAACTATGTCTCCCTCTTTTTTTGGTGCCTTGTTTTGTTTTCATGTGTTGACATTTTTTATTTTTATTATGGCTAGGGGCCTCAAAGCTGGAAGTGGCCCGGGCCTCTCTGGACCTCTGAGAGGGCCTGATTGTCAGCTGATTAGATCATGGTAGGGAAGTCTGGGATACGGAGCAGGTAGCCACGGCTTGCAAATGGGCCCAGTTATAAAGCGATTTCCCTGGGACCCTACTAGAAAGATGACTCAGCCCCCAAGAGGGCTGAGTTTGTCACTGGCTGAAGACTAAAAGTGTGAATGATGGATTTTTTTCAGATCACTGGCAATTCCAAAAAATTGGGGAAATAGCTCTGGCAAATCTAAAATTAAAAACAAAATTATTTTGGGGTCAAAAACAAAATGTTTCATTTGACTTGAAACAAAAATATTTTGTTTAGATTTTGAACATTTTTAGATTAAAGGAAATTTCTAAACGAAAAATCTAAACAGTTCCTTTCAAAATGCTTGGACTTTTTTGCAATTGTTTAAGCTTTTTTTTTTTAACCCAACCTGGTGTGATGTGGCCTTTCGAAATATTCTGTTGTCTCCAAATCTGCATTTTTACCCCCCAACATTTTTTTGATCAAAACATTTCACCCGTCTCTGCTATCAACAGAATTTTCCTGACTTGCAACCCAATTTTAAGGGTTGGACTTCTTTTAAAAATTATTATTAAAATTAACATATGCTGGTTGCAGTAGCACCCAAAAGTGTAAAGCATGTTCCAAGCATACAAGGGCCTTTGCTCCCTCCAGGAGCTCACAGACTACACACAGGCAACCAGGTAGGTAGACAGATCAGGGAAGGAGAACAATAGGGATTTTCTACACAAATCCATGAGAGTTAGCCCAGGCAACATGGCAGAAGTGGGTTTTTAAGGAGGGCTTGAAATTGGAGAGGGTAGAGGCCTCGCAGATGAATTCAGGGATGCCAAACCACGCATGGGGAAGCTGAGCCGAAGAAAATATGGAGATGATTGTTCAAGGGTGTCACTCTGTCTGGTAAAAAGAAAAGGAGGACTTGTGGCACCTTAGAGACGAACAAATTTATTTGAGCATAAGCTTTCGTGAGCTACAGCTCGCTTCATCGGATGCATCCGATGAAGCGAGCTGTAGCTCACGAAAGCTTATGCTCAAATAAATTGGTTAGTCTCTAAGGTGCCACAAGTCCTCCTTTTCTTTTTGCGGATACAGACTAACATGGCTGCTACTCTGAACTCTGTCTGGTGTGGCTCACGACTGTGAGTACCTCCGGGCAGACTGTCAGAAAACTGGTAGATACCCAATGCTGATGGTGTGTTCTATAATTAGATTTCCCCAAGCCAGTAACAAATGTGAACTCCTGGATCACTATAACAGTCTTACCAGGGAGTCACAGACAGTCCCTTTAGACTCTCCAGTCTATCTTGCCACCCAGACAAACTGGACTTAGTGATAATGGTCACTTATACCAAAAATCACACCACATTTAGGTTGCTCCCAGTCCCACTTACCCTAGATCAATTGGTACTCCAGATCCTACACCAAAGACAACACCTGTAGCCAATCCTGCAATCAAGTATCTAAAGGTTTAATTAACTAGGGAAAAAGGAATAAGAGAGTTATTTATGGGTTAAAGCACACAAACGTACACACAAATGAGTTACCATCTAAATCTTAAGAGTGACAGAGCTGTAGTGATCTGTCTATTCAAAGCGCCTCTCAGGGCAGCCCCAAGAGGTAGCCCCTGGGGATCTCTGGCTTCACTTTAGAGACTCTGGCCCTTCAGAGTTCAAACAGCTAAAAGATGCAGCTTGTTCTTGTCAGGGATTTTTATTCCCTTCCCACAGAGTTCCAGGTGATGGGACAAGTTCACATGGACATCTCCTCTTCATGGGTGTGGGGGAGCAATCAACAAAGACTTTTGTCCTCTGATTTCTACAACTGTTTGTCTGGTGTCTATGGGCCTTCTTTTGTGGGGCAGGAGATAATACCTCCCCTGGCAAACTAGTATCTCACCCTCGGTAATCATAGAATCATAGAATCATAGAATATCAGGGTTGGAAGGGACCCCAGAAGGTCATCTAGTCCAACCCCCTGCTCGAAGCAGGACCAATTCCCAGTTAAATCATCCCAGCCAGGGCTTTGTCAAGCCTGACCTTAAAAACCTCTAAGGAAGGAGATTCTACCACCTCCCTAGGTAACGCATTCCAGTGTTTCACCACCCTCTTAGTGAAAAAGTTTTTCCTAATATCCAACCTAAACCGCCCCCACTGCAACTTGAGACCATTACTCCTCGTTCTGTCATCTGCTACCATTGAGAACAGTCTAGAGCCATCCTCTTTGGAACCCCCATTCAGGTAGTTGAAAGCAGCTATCAAATCCCCCCTCATTCTTCTCTTCTGCAGACTAAACAATCCCAGCTCCCTCAGCCTCTCCTCATAAGTCATGTGCTCTAGACCCCTAATCATTTTTGTTGCCCTTCGCTGGACTCTCTCCAATTTATCCACATCCTTCTTGTAGTGTGGGGCCCAAAACTGGACACAGTACTCCAGATGAGGCCTCACCAGTGTCGAATAGAGGGGAACGATCACATCCCTCGATCTGCTCGCTATGCCCCTACTTATACATCCCAAAATGCCATTGGCCTTCTTGGCAACAAGGGCACACTGTTGACTCATATCCAGCTTCTCGTCCACTGTCACCCCTAAGTCCTTTTCCGCAGAACTGCTGCCTAGCCATTCGGTCCCTAGTCTGTAGCGGTGCATTGGATTCTTCCATCCTAAGTGCAGGACCCTGCACTTATCCTTATTGAACCTCATCAGATTTCTTTTGGCCCAATCCTCCAATTTGTCTAGGTCCTTCTGTATCCTATCCCTCCCCTCCAGCGTATCTACCACTCCTCCCAGTTTAGTATCATCTGCAAATTTGCTGAGAGTGCAATCCACACCATCCTCCAGATCATTTATGAAGATATTGAACAAAACCGGCCCCAGGACCGACCCCTGGGGCACTCCACTTGACACCGGCTGCCAACTAGACATGGAGCCATTGATCACTACCCGTTGAGCCCGACAATCTAGCCAGCTTTCTACCCACCTTATAGTGCATTCATCTAGCCCATACTTCCTTAACTTGCTGACAAGAATACTGTGGGAGACAGTGTCAAAAGCTTTGCTAAAGTCAAGAAACAATACATCCACTGCTTTCCCTTCATCCACAGAACCAGTAATCTCATCATAAAAGGCGATTAGATTAGTCAGGCATGACCTTCCCTTGGTGAATCCATGCTGACTGTTCCTGATCACTTTCCTCTCATGTAAGTGCTTCAGGATTGATTCTTTGAGGACCTGCTCCATGATTTTTCCAGGGACTGAGGTGAGGCTGACTGGCCTGTAGTTCCCAGGATCCTCCTTCTTCCCTTTTTTAAAGATTGGCACTACATTAGCCTTTTTCCAGTCATCCGGGACTTCCCCCGTTCGCCACGAGTTTTCAAAGATAATGGCCAAGGGCTCTGCAATCACAGCCGCCAATTCCTTCAGCACTCTCGGATGTAACTCGTCCGGCCCCATGGACTTGTGCACGTCCAGCTTTTCTAAATAGTCCCTAACCACCTCTATCTCCACAGAGGGCTGGCCATCTCTTCCCCGTTCTGTGATGCCCAGCGCAGTCTGGGAGCTGACCTTGTTAGTGAAAACAGAGGCAAAAAAAGCATTGAGTACATTAGCTTTTTCCACATCCTCTGTCACTAGGTTGCCTCCCTCATTCAGTAAGGGGCCCACACTTTCCTTGGCTTTCTTCTTGTTGCCAACATACCTGAAGAAACCCTTCTTGTTACTCTTGACATCTCTTGCTAGCTGCAGCTCCAGGTGCGATTTGGCCCTCCTGATATCTTTCCTACATGCCCGAGCAATATTTTTATACTCTTCCCTGGTCATATGTCCAACCTTCCACTTCTTGTAAGCTTCTTTTTTATGTTTAAGATCCGCTAGGATTTCACCATTAAGCCAAGCTGGTCGCTTGCCATGTTTACTATTCTTTCGACTCATCGGGATGGTTTGTCCCTGTAACCTCAACAGGGATTCCTTGAAATACAGCCAGCTCTCCTGGACTCCCTTCCCCTTCATGATAGTCCCCCAGGGGATCCTACCCATCCGTTCCCTGAGGGAGTCGAAGTCTGCTTTCCTGAAGTCCAGGGTCCGTATCCTGCTGCTTACCTTTCTTCCCTGCGTCAGGATCCTGAACTCAACCAACTCATGGTCACTGCCTCCCAGATTCCCATCCACTTTTGCTTCCCCCACTAATTCTACCCGGTTTGTGAGCAGCAGGTCAAGAAAAGCGCCCCCCTAGTTGGCTCCCCTAGCACTTGCGCCAGAAAATTGTCCCCTACGCTTTCCAAAAACTTCCTGGATTGTCTATGCACCGCTGTATTGCTCTCCCAGCAGATATCAGGAAAATTAAAGTCACCCATAAGAATCAGGGCATGCGATCTAGTAGCTTCCGTGAGTTGCCGGAAGAAAGCCTCATCCACCTCATCCCCCTGGTCCGGTGGTCTATAGCAGACTCCCACCACTACATCACTCTTGTTGCACACACTTCTAAACTTAATCCAGAGAGACTCAGGTTTTTCCACAGTTTCGTACCGGAGCTCTGAGCAGTCATACTGCTCCCTTACATACAGTGCTACTCCCCCACCTTTTCTGCCCTGCCTGTCCTTCCTGAACAGTTTATAACCATCCATGACTGTACTCCAGTCATGTGAGCTATCCCACCAAGTCTCTGTTATTCCAATCACGTCATAGTTCCTTGACATCACCAGGACCTCCAGTTCTCCCTGCTTGTTTCCAAGGCTTTGTGCATTTGTATATAAGCACTTGAGATAACCTGTTGATCGCCCCTCATTCCCAGTATGAGGCAGGAGCCCTCCCCTCACAGACATTCCTGCCTGTGCTTCCTCCCGGTATCCCGCTTTCCCACTTACCTCAGGGCTTTGGTCTCCTTCCCCCGGTGAACCTAGTTTAAAGCCCTCCTCACTAGGTTAGCCAGCCTGCTGGCAAAGATGCTCTTCCCTCTCTTCGTAAGATGGAGCCCGTCTCTGCCCAGCACTCCTCCTTCATGGAACACCATCCCATGGTCAAAGAATCCAAAGCCTTCTCTCCGACACCACCTGCGTAGCCATTCGTTGACTTCCACGATTCGACGGTCCCTACCCAGGCCTTTTCCTTCCACGGGGAGGATGGATGAGAAGACCACTTGCGCCTCCAACTCCTTTATCCTTCTTCCCAGAGCCACGTAGTCCGCAGTGATCCGCTCAAGGTCATTCTTGGTCATTCTAATATTTCTCTCCTGACTATCGGGGTTTACAGTTTCAGAGCAAACACCTACACATTACCTTATAACATGGGATATAGCTATTATAAGTGAGATTAATGCATGCAGCAACATACAAGCATTTCATAGATTCTAAACACTAAATACATTCTTATGAGACTAATACCTATTTTGAGCAAAACTAACAGACAGGTGTCCTGGGCTGGTCTCCAGCCACGAGGTTGTCTGATCTTAACTAATACCTGCAACCTGGCCAAGAGTTGGCATCTGGCCTGTCAGCCTCACAAAGGGACTGACCAATTGTTGAGATCCACGGGGCTACAGCCTGGGTCTGCAGAGCCTGGGACAGCTGACGTTCCCACACTGCCACCAGGAGGTCATGCAGAGCTACATCCAAGGAGCACTATGGAGATTGGGCATCGCAGGAAGTACCATCGAAAGGGTCCAGAGTGACCAGCATGCGCTCTGATTGGCCCATACACATTATTTAGCCCGGGAGGGTGCCACAGGAAATTGTCTGGGCAACCACACCAACTTTGGCCTACTGTGACTCCAGACCTTCAGCTCGCTTTCTGATCTCCAGGCTTCAACCCTGGCCTGACTCTGACCTTGACTCTTGTTTATTGATCCTGGCTCTATCAATTCCTCTGTTCCCTGCTTGCTGACTGCCACCTCGTGGCTGTCCTTGACTTGTGGACACCAGCCCAGCCATGCCCAGTAGGCCAGACTGCTTACACCCCAGTCCCTGACACCAGTAGATGGGAAGATTGGTGGAGTTGCATTGACTGGGGGAGTGATACAAAGTTTGACACAGAAGAAAAAGTAGGGTAAATCTATATAGAGCCTTGAAGGAAGTGACAGCTCCCCCCATGGGATAACCATGGCCAATTAACACGGTTGTAAAGTTGTTAAACCCTGTCTACACCAGGTGCTTAATCGTGTTTAAAAACTTATTCATTAAAATGTGTTAGCTACCATGTTTTAAAACACCACTGATTTTCCTCAGCTAGACTGGGACCAAGAATGTAATTGGTTGAGATCGGTACCATGTGAGAAAAGATCATTATTGTCATTGTGGTTCTGGAAAAATCTGCATCTGGACAGATCACCACTTACCTCCCCTTCTCTCCACAGAGCTGAGCATTCTGAAACCGTGTCTGTTTTCTCTCTTGTCGTTTGTGGGTATTGTGGGAGCATTTTCCACCTCCCGCTATGAAAGCAACTTGCAGCTGGAGCACTGGGGAAAACTTCGCTTCTTCATGGGATGGGTTGAATGATGCCCTTTGCTTGAACCACTTGTTAAGGAATCTGAGGTAAGTGAGTTTCTGCCAGGTCTGCATGCAAGGGCACCAAGTTAGGAGCGGTAATTCTTTGAGATACATATCTTCAAAGAACAACAATTCCAGGCGAGTAATTATCCCTTCGATAGCATACTTTAACCTAATGTAAAGTAGTATATGGAGACGTGTTCACTGTAGTTCAGGTTACGTTAACACTAGTTTCACTGGCTCATCATTTTCCAAAACTTCACTTTTGTAGCAGAATTGATTCCGTGCTGCTTTCTCAGTTCAGAGGTGACTTTGGCCCCTCTGAAAACCTTGCAGGCTTGTTTTGAGCAGAACCCACTGAGCTAGCTCTGAGTTATGGAAAGCACGTTGGGTGCTGAGCTCTTTTGAAAATCTGACCCTACACCAATACTATATATAGTGTGGTGGGCTTAAGTCCCACACCCGATTGCCTACCAAGGTTCACCGGGTGCTGAGACCACGCTTGCTTCTGATGAGATGGGGAACCAATGTCCCTTCTGTCAGTTGCCAGTGGAATATAAAGGTCTCAGGCCACTTTTCATGATGAGTACAAGGATCACTGTGATTTCCTTGCCAATCACCTCAATTAGTCAGAAACACAATAGCCAGGCCACTCCTCCACCCTGTCACAGGCGGACTGCCCATTTCCGGGGAGTTGGGTTCAAGCTTGCCTGTGACATGCCAATTATCCCCCAGTTGATCTTGAAATGGTGACTTAATTACAATGAATGATCTCAGCTATGAAAGGGTCAGAGAGAAGTACACAGGGTATGAGGCGAGCTCAGGGAAAGCGAGGAGACTCAGGAGAGAGGAGCTAGGGAGTTTCCTCTCTCTGGAAAGGGCCTGGTAAAAGGCAGGCTGAAGAGAGCCAACAGGGAGCAGGTTAAGCTCCTGTGGGAGGCCTGGAGATAGGGCCTCTAAGAAGCAGGTCCTTGGGAAAAGCTGCCAGGCACTCTGGTAAGGGGAGACCATGGCGGGGGAAAGCCCTGGGAGGCAGTGCACAGGCTAAGGACTGTGCAGGGGCTGGGAGTAAAAATGAAGAGCAGGGGAACTCCAGTGTGGCCCAACAGGGGCAGAAGAATCATCTGTTTAGATGCTGGCTTGGATTTTCAGTTGAACTTTCCTTACCCCAGAAGGGGAATGAACTTTAAGTGGTGACCTGTCTGGAGGACTGTGCCACAGAAGATGTAGATAGAGACAGGCCATCACAATACCAAAGAAGTGGTCAACAGGGGAGCACTGCAAACTATGCAGTCCTGTGTCCAGTCTCAAACAATTGTAAACACGAGATACTCAAGAACTGCCCTATAGGCCAATGTGGGATAATCTGCTTTTATTAGTGTCTCATCCTAATCCCTAAACTAAAAGACTGGTTTAAACCCTGAAGCATGAGGTTTCTTTATCCCTTTCAAAACTCAGTTTGCACTAATTGTTATAACTCTAGATATTCTTGCTAGCCATATAAATGTCCAAATTTTGAATCTCACTAAGTTCTTGGCCTCTACAACATCCTGGAGCCGTGAGTTCCACAATCGAATCACATGTTGTGTGAAAAAAAGTATTTTTTTATCAGTTTTGAATTCACCACCTTTTAATTTCATTGCATTTCCTTCGTTCTTGTGTTGTGCGAGCAGAGTTACCTAGTGGAAAATCTTTGTGGCTTTTTTATATTCTAAATTTTGTGCATGCATTTGAAACCTGTACATATTGTTCCAGTCTCTGAAGCCTACTACAAGAAGGCATCATTTGGGGTAGCAGGAGGGATTTTTTCTATCGAATTCTGATAAATTTAAGTGCTGCTCATTAATTTTCTATGCCCCAAGAGTGCTCCTGGAATCTGCACAATAATTTTGCTTCCAGCTACTTGCATAAAATTTTGCACTGCACTTTCACTCTGTGTCTTGTTGTCAGAATTATTATTGATTGCAGCTAGTAAAGGCTATGAGGCCGGATCCTCAGCTGTGAAAATCAGAGCAGCTCTGATGACTTCAGTGGAATTGTGCAGATTTACATTAGCTGAGGATCTGACCCACTGAGTACCCTGCACAAAGACCAAAGACTACTAACAAAGATCAAACTAGTGCAGCAATGTGAAAATGTGGCTTTAGGCTGATTCTGAATTACTGATGGAAGGAAAGGGAGAAAGAAAATAAGAGTCCTTACAAGAGACCTGTCAGTAGCCTGGCCCAGAACCCCAATGTTATAAGATCTTGGGTTCAGCCCCTTCCCCTTTTCCATGCTGGGACTTTTTAAATCCTTTTGTGCATGTTAATCATTAAAAGCAATGTGCCACATTACCTTCTCCCTAGACCCCAACACCAACCAGCTCTACACCCAGGGAGAGGCAGGCTGGTCTTCTGGTTCAGGTGCTGGCCTTGGGGTCAGGAGAGCTGGGTTCTAGTTCTTAGATCTTCCCCTAATAATAATAAAAACATGGTGTACAAGAACAAAAACCAAATCAGCCAGCTGGTGTGGGGCAGTTGCCAAAGGAAAGCTGCAATGCTGCTTTCCTATGAATGAGGTGTGACGAGTCAGCTGTGAGTAGCAGTGCTCACAAGCCCTTAACGTAGTGTCTTGCTGGCTGCTCCTGGACCCAGAGGAAGCCTGCAATGGCAAAGAGTCCTTCCTGGATGTGCAAGTGCCTGGGCTCCTTTTGAAGTAATCACCATTAAACAACTTGGTGAATGGAGGTCTATGGTTTCCCAGCACTGCCTTGTATCCTTCCAGAATGGGGAGGGTGGCTGGGACACTTCCCAGAGGTACCCATGGGCGTTGAGGCACCTTGCTACTACCTGCCATTAGCAAGAGAGAATCTTGCCTACCACAGGCAGACAAGCACTCCCCTATCAGCCCACGCCTGCTCCAGCCTTCGCTGCTCCTCTGCAGGTAAGCGATAGATACACTCCAACCTCCTCACGTCCCTCTGGAGTGCCCAGTCCCTTTTCCAATGAACACTTGCAGATTCTCTACTCCCCAAGGGAACAGCGCGCAACACTTACTAGTTTTACCTCAGGATCACCACACCGCTTAACGCACAACATGTAGACGTACACATAGTAAAAACAAGGACAAGTTTATTATCACAGAATGGAGATTCAAATGATAAGTAAGTAAGAATATTAGAAACAAATGGTTACATATAAAATAATCTTAATATGCTTATTACAGCCTACACATAGCTCACAGGACTTGCCCCTGTCTCCTACAGGTAGGTCACCCCGAGTCCTCTTCCTAGCGTTTTCCACCAGGATGGCTGAGAACTTTGATCAGATCAAGTTGGCTAGTAGCTTGTCTTCACAGACTGAAGGATGAAATCTTATCCCCTCTTCACTTCTTTTATGCAATGACAGAAATATGGTCCTTTACCCCAGGCTGGTCCCTCTTCAGAGGCTTATTTTGGGGTTGCTTTGTCTTTGTAAATCCTTGGGCCTGCACCTGGCCCAGACAACAAACAGAGCATGTCCATTGGTTTTTATGCTGAATGAGTTGGCCCGGAGGCATACAATACACAGTGGTCTACCAGAGAGAGAACTGTTTGCTACCCCCTTCCTGCCTAGAATCTGTTTATCACCTTCTGGTGACCTGTCTTAATTTATATCATTTAAGAGGTTAATTTTCTGTATACATACATAACTCCTTACACCTTATCTGCACATACATTTCACAATGAGTATGATGACAGTGTGACACATACTTTCAGTAGAGACCATACATGACTCCTTTTGGTGAACCGAGGGGATCCCTGTACCCCATGTACCCCTGTGCACTCTGCCAGTTGGCAGCAAGTGGTTTCGCAGTCACAGGGGCTAAGCTTAAATCTCTGAAAACTAAGCAATAAAGAGTTACGGGCGTGCCTCTCCTGTCACACAGCTCTGCACCTTGCAGCTGGTTTTTCCTTCTCACTTGACCTTGGGGCTTGATATTAATTCCAATGAAGAGTTTTTATTAAAGTTAGAATACTCTCAAATAGCATTTTAACCATTAGATCTATACGCACACATCACTCAGGATTACAGGGCTCGAGAGGGAGAACTATTCAAGGATTAATGCAGGTGTTTAAGCGTAAATACAAAGGCTGTGGCTTCTCTGGACTTCCCAGTGATATCGCCCACTGGTGCGCAATTATGGGTCCAGCAATAGTGGGAGCACTAGTCAGCTTGATCAGAGCCAGTCTAGACAACATGGTGGTAAAAACACTAGAGAATTCTGGTGCCTTGTTTATGCTATGCTGCCACAACTGCTATCACCAGAGGAGTTGCACTGGTGATAGTGCAAGAACAAGAGATTTCTCAAAAAAAAAAAAAAAAAAAGTCAAGAGAAGACAAGGCCATTGAGATTAATTGAAGCTCATGTGCACACACGGGTGAAAATATATTCTACCCCTTTCCCACATGTAGCTAATCCTCTGGCCTGGCCAAATGAAGGCAAACTACCACCCATCTTCTTCCTACAAAGACTGGAAAGAAAAGGTGTTTTCCTGCAAGCTTTTGCCATGAGGATCTATCACTGCTTCACTTACTGACAAAGCTAGACAATGAGATCATTATTCTCCTCAAATAAACAGCGTTACCAGCTCTTAACAGCAAAGGCAATCTCTTTTTATACTCCCACTGAGCCAGATTCTGTTGCCTACTCAGACTGTGCATTTGGGCTGGTTGTTATTCTGATTGATATGTGATATTTTGCACTTTATTTTGTATTGTTCAGCGTTGAAATCCTTTGTCCCAGGCACTGTATCAATGTGCTAAAAAATAGAAGGATGTAGCTCAAGCACCAAAGAGCAAATCTGTACCATTAGAGTTTTTGTTTTCTGCACTCTCCAACCCAGAGTGTCTCGCCCTTGTAACTTTGGGGGGTTAGGTTCTTGGTATTCCATTCCTGTACTCAAGTATCTGATGAATTTTGAAAATATGCATCCATGTGAATAGACATAGGTGTGATGCAGGCCTTTTTTTATTGGTCTTAAGATATATAATTAGCTGTTTAAATGAGACAGATTTGTATTTCAATCTAACCGGGCCCTTTTTTAACTCAACTACTTTGAAGTGTTTGTGGGCCAGATCCTCAGCTGGTTTAAGTCAACATAGCTCCATTGATTGCATTGAAGAAATGCTGATGATCTAGGCCTATACCTTTCTCTCTCTGCACTGTCATAGCTCCCTTGACTTCAGTGCAGGGATGCAGATTTACATCAGCTGAGGATTTGGCCCTACATCTTTTGATCTCCGTATCCTCGTGTTAATTCCTGTTCAGATTTGTGAGGCTGAGATTTTCAAGGCTGCTGAAGGAATTTAGATGATACATTCCCCTTTAAGTTAGTGGGAGTTGGGCATCCAGAGCCCTCATTGGCTTGGCAGATTTCCCCATCATGTTTACTAGGTGAAATGGATCCATTCTGTAGCTACAGCAATAAGAGACTGATCCAAAGTCCATGGACCAAGGGGAGTCAATCAAGTCAAGGGGAGTCTTTCCATTGATTTCAGTGAGCTTCATAATAGGCTTGATGAGCCTCCAGAAGTACTTTGACCTCTTCAAGACCTTATATCATCCCCTAACTCTGCCTGTTTCTCATGCACCATATCTTATTAGCACAGTTCTGACCTCCTTGGTTTTATAGTGCTGACTCATCATCCACCTACTTCCCACCCCCCTGTAATGTTCACCAGATCAATTGACTGTAGCTCATGTTTCTGCCCTTTATTTCACTTCCCTGAGATTAATATTGCTGTTATTTGAAGAGCACATTACAGCATCTGCCTTTCTTGTCTGGTGCTATTTTTACACACTACTCACAATCTCACAGAACCTTCTGAAACTTGCCCTGCTGTTGCTTTGTGACATATTCATTTTAACTTTAGTGTCTGTGCCGTAAACAGTGGTTATACATTAAATAGCTCATTTGCCTTTGGTTATAATCTACTAGTATTCCAAGCCAGGCATACACTGGAGATGTGCGGGGTGGCTTTCATGCCTGATGGTTGTGCTGGAGACAGACTGCAGGGAATTGGGACACTGGGTTATGGAGTTTTCAGACCGGTGGGTTGGTGATCTAGACGCTCTGAACAACTTCTCCCCTTCTCTGGCTGCCACAGATGATTGGGAGCTCTGGAAATAGTTGAGTGATCAGCCTCAGCTTGTCAAAAGGCAGCTGGCACAGTAGGGTCTAGTACCCAGATACTGCCCTATCTACTTGTTCCAGAGTATCTCTGCATGCTCTTAAACCCTAGCCCTTAGTAGGGAGCCAAGCACAGTCTGTGTGATGCCTACTTGCTCATAGGAAGAACATATACAGGACCAGTGTGATGTAATGAGGATTGTGTTAGAATTGCAAGCCGTCACTTTAAGATGGGGGAGGAAGGGGAGGTTTCTGGGCTAACTTGTAAGCTATGGGGCTCTGCAGGGAAGCCTTGATCTGGGCCTCAGCAGTCAGTCTGCAAAGAGCCAGCCTGGAGCAAAGTTGTGGGAATTGTGCCTCTCTGCCTTAAGGAGCAGCTTGCTTTGTCTCTTTCTGTTTTGGTTCCTTTGTATTGTCAGCTTGAATTCTAAGAATTCAAGCAGTGTTACGCTGCAACCTTCCAGCAAGAGTATTCTATGTATTTTTTTAATCTAAATTCTGTTTGTATGCCATGAAAAAATATAGCACCCAGGAAGCATACAAGATATCTGAATGCATATGGCACTTGAAGCAGATAGCTCCAAAAGGGAGTTACTGCAGTGGCCAGGACCTTGTTGAAGGGGCAAAATGGCATGGCTGCATGACCAGTGAATAAGGGAGGGAGAGTGACTAAGGAGAAACAATGCTCTCTCATTGGCTATATGCAAATCAGCCACTGAGTGAAACCCCTAATGTTGCAGATTAATGGCTTTTGTGAACAGAACATAAACATAACATATGATCCTGTGTCATATCACAGAACACAGGGAGGGTCACACTGAACTGTAGAGAGCCAAAGGGTCTACCAGTCAATTACATCCAGGAGCCCACACACACACCCCAGAACACAGCAGGTGTGTGCCACTGTCAGCACAGTAAGATATTACTCTCCCTTTGAATTATCACAGGCCCAAGGAGGTTGGGGACAAATGAGTGCATGGGAGAATCAACAAAAACGCATAGGACCCACTCTGGAAACACTCCTTGGTGCTGTGCGGCCATTTTAAGAATTTTAGAGATGTGGATGTGCAGTTTAAAAATTAAAAAGGAAACTTCTTCAGAGTGGCTGTGCCTGTTGACAGGGGATCACACCCTTTATTGACATTTGAATGACAGTAGCACACAGAGGCCCCACCCAGGACCGGGGAGTCATTATGCTAAGCGCTGTACACAAACCTAGGGAGATACTGCCTCTGCCCTCAGAGTCTGCACAGGGTAGCATTATCTCCATGTTACAGATGGAAAACTGAGGCACAGATTGTTTACATGGCTTGCTCAAGGTCACTGCGGCAAAACTAGGAATTAAATCCACCTCTCCTGAGTCCCAGTGCAATGCCTTTACCCAAAGGAAATATCCAGAAGTTAGTTTTATGCATGCGGCGGGCTTCCTCCAAATCCCCCTTCTTCTTTTCCTTCCATGTCCCTCAGAGGCTCCTACCCTGTGGCAGTGCTTCCTTTGGTTACACAGGCTGGTTGCGGATCCTTCCAGAATCCATTAACACCACCCTATGAATAGACAACAAGGGACTGCTCAGGACGGATTTGAGACAACCTTTTCCCTGAGGGTGAGCTGCCTCCATTGCTTTCCAGCAGTGGGAAGGCTGAGGGAAGGGACCCACAACGTTTATTGCTGAAGAGGAAGAGACTGGTTGCGAGGATATCCCCACTAGGCAGCATCAGCACAGCCACATTCACTAGAGATGGGCCCAAGCCAGGAAGCTCACAGGCGGGTGCAAACTGCCGCCTGTTTTTAGGAACAAGTCTGAGCTCTTCTCCCCTGCCCTGTGTAAAAGGCAAACTCAGACAGGCCTTGTCCTTTCAGTTCATATTTTCAGTGGAATAACGTGAGATATTCCCCACCAGTGGGTCCATCACTGAATCTTGAAAGGGAGAGCTCACGATACAGCCGCCATCACGTGCATTGGTTTCCTTGTCCTCTGCCGGCTGTGTGGCGAAGCTCAGGGATAACATTCCAGGCCGTTATCGCTGGGGATGGGACTTGGGCACAGCATTGCCTGCAGGATCATGAAGGCCTTTGAATGGACGTATGGGAACAAGGGAAGGGCCCCTAGGTTCAGTAGGGTTCTTGTGGTGGTGGTGAAAAGGGTCTCATCCGAGACTGGGCTGGAACAACTGAAGCCCAGCAGGCCCCTTAGCCCACTCTGAAATATGCTGGGCATGAGCATCCCACTAATGCCTGGGGGGAGCTTTTTAAAAGGCTCCAGCTCCCCTGACTGGACAGAGCCAGAGCAGCAGTGGGGGCAGGAGGCCATGTGGCCTGGCCTGGTCCCTCCTCCCGCTCCCTCCCAGACGATGGGTCACCAGGCCCTCCTTGGCACTCTGCCAGCCACGCCCCTCCAGCACTCCTACAAAGGCCCCAGCCCAGCCTAACCCCACTCCTCCGAGGATAGCACAGCCCCGGTGGCAGCAGCAGCAGCTCCAGCTCTGAGACCCCTCTGTGTCAATGGATCAACCTCGCCTGAGGAGGGGTTGGGGCTGGAATCCCTGCACTGTGTCTGGAATGGACTCTGGGGAAGCTTTCGCTGGCAAGCAGGTTGTGGCTGTGGGGCAGATAAAACTGAGGAGTTAGGGGAAAGGGTAAAAAAACCCTGTGTGTAGGGCATGGCAAAGAAAAACACAGGCAAGGCGTTAAACCAAGTGTTGAAAAAGAGAATAAATAGGAAAGAGCAGGCCAAAGGCAGTGGGGAGGAGTGAGAAAAAAGCACTGTGGCCAATCCCTTTATTATTCCTTGTATTCTGGTAGCAGCTAGTAGCTCCAGCCGAGACTGAGCCCCCGTTATGCTAGGCGCTGTACAGACATGAAGCAAGAGAGAGTCCCTGCCCCATAGAGCTGACCACCTAACTAGACCAGGCAGACACAGGGTAAGAGGGGGAATGGTGGGGAAGTGACTTGCCCAAGGTCACGCATGAAGTCCGTGGCAAAACCAGCATAGAGCCCCCCCAGTTTCCTGAGTCCCAAGCCAGTGCTTTAAGCACTGAACTGTGCTACCCCATTCCTCTCACCCTTGGTTTGCATTTAGCCTACAGTCCCACATCAGGATCCTCTAGCCAAAGCCCCCATGCCCTTGTGCAGTTCCTGTGGAGAGCTTCATGTAAAGAGCTGCACACGAGAAGACATTTGCAGTGCAATTGCTAGAAGAGTTACTGGCTCTACAGTTCCCAGGAACAGTGCAGCATACTATGGAGCACCATCTACTCGCACCTAATGTATGGACTATTTACACTTGTACGGAGAGCGCTCTCCTGTAACAATTCCACTGAAGTCGATGGAGCTCTGCAGACCCCAGTGCAGGACCAGGGCCTTATATTATAAACTCTTCATGCTGGAGACATGTCTTTATGTCTTCAGGGTGCCTAGCACCCATCTGATAGATGGTAATATTAGTCCTGATCTGGGAACTGCTCCAGGCAGAGGAAGATGTCAGGGGCCCATATATAATTGTTGTGACAATAACTCATGGTATTTTTGAATATCATAGATGGGTCTGATTGGAACCCTCATGTGATCACTTCACTTCCAGCACCTTGTCCTGCTAATGAACCTTACTTGCTAGTCATGACTGTCATCTTCCAGCATGTGTGTGTCTGTGTCTGAGAGAGAGGGATAAATGGCCGTCTGTTTTCACTTTTAAAAAACTCTGCAGAGTTCCTCGAGCCTTTTCCTTTGTTTGCTCCTTCATATCCTTGAAGCTGGATATGAGTCAACAGTGTGCCCTTGTTGCCAAGAAAGCCAGTGGCATTTATGTAGGGGCATTGCCAGCAGATCGAGGGACGTGATGGTTCCCCTCTATTTGACATTGGTGAGGCCTCATCTGGAGTACTGTGTCCAGTTTTGGGCCCCACACTACAAGAAGGATGTGGAAAAATTGGAAAACGTCCAGCGGAGGGCAATAAAAATGATTAGGGGACTGGAACACATGACTTATGAGGAGAGGCTGAGGGAACTGGGATTGTTTAGTCTGCAGAAGAGAAGAATGAGGGGGGATTTGATAGCTGCTTTCAACTACCTGAAAGGGGCTTCCAGAGAAGATGGATCTAGACTGTTCTCAGTGGTAGCTGATGAGAGAACAAGGAGTAATGGTCTCAAGTTGCAGTGGGGGAGGTTTAGGTTGGATATTAGGAAAAGCTTTTTCACTAGGAGGGTGGTGAAGCACTGGAATGCGTTACCTTGGGAGGTGGTGGAATCTCCTTCCTTAGAAGTTTTTAAGGTCAGGCTTGACAAAGCCCTGGCTTGGATGATTTAGTTGGGGATTGGTCCTGCTTTGAGCAGGGGGTTGGACTAGATGAGCTCCTGAGGTCCCTTCCAACCCTGATATTCCATGATTCTATGATTCTATGACATGATTGGCAATTCAAACCTCCTGCAGTAGAGGTGGGAGTGGGACACAGCACATGGACGTCCAGTGACCCAAGTCAACCAGCATGCGTACTGGGGAATCTTCTTGTGCTGAGTGCACCTCTGCACAGCAAGAAGGATTGGTGTTGCACCATTTCTCAGACTCTTTCTGCTTCCGCAGTGGCTAGAAGTGCTAGGCAAGGGCTTTTGTCCTGATGTTCTATAAAGAAGTGGCCAGGTCCTTCCAGCTGGCTGGAACATAAATATCTTAATTAGAGATTTTAAAAAAAGAGAGAGAGAATGAAATCTGGAAGGCTGCGAGATCTTAATATAAAAAATAGCCAGGTATTGCTGGCACCAGGCTGCTTAATCCACTTAATTGGGCAGAGAGAGCTTTGTAGCTGCACCACAGACGCATTTGGTAATGCATGAAAAAGACAGCAATCTATATCTGCAAGCACATTACAGCAGATCTGGACTGGAAACCAAAATAAAAGCTGTTGTTACATTTAGGAGGTTGACATCTTAGACAAACATGATTGGGTCTTTCCTTTCCCCCCTTTTTTCCTCTTTTTCACTCAATCTCTCGTTTTGGTCTATTGTTTTGATTGAACAGCTACCAAATGCCTAATGAAATAGCTGATCATAACGGTGCAGGCGCAAATGTGGTCTTTACTAACACATGATTGGTTGGATGCTTTGCTCTTTCATTTCCCACCACACCTCTCCAATCACTGGACCACTGGATCGATCGGTCTTCTGCTGTCATTAAGACTGCACCGAACACAACACAACAACGTCTGCCATTCTTCTCGCACTCTTGCCTTTCTTCTCCACGTTCGTCCAAAACATTTAACAATATCATCTTCCCATCTTCCTGGAGGCCGGCCGGGTGGTCTTTTCTGTTCTCACGGGTACCACTCAGCAATGATTGCAGTCCACCTATTGTCCGTGAGCTGTGCTGTGTGGAGCGCCCATCACATCTTGTTATGTCTGCTTTCCACGACAATATCTTTCACACCACTGTGTTCTCTGATCATTTCATTTGGGATGCGATCCAGAAGGGAAATTCCCAACATGTTCCATTGCCCTTTCAGCTACTGACAGCCGCTGCTCTTCTCTCTTCGTCAGTGCCCACGTTTCACTGCCATACAGCATGGCTAGCACCATTGTTGAATTGAAGATATTTGTACATGTGGTCTTGTCGATTTTTCCTTTGAGGACGTCCTTGATGGAATTAAATGCACACCATCCTGCCCAAATCCTTCGCGAGAGTTCTCCGTTCAGGTCTTGGCGCATATTAACTTCTTGGCCCAAATATATGTACTGTTCCACTTCTTCAATTTCTTCTTCTGTTACCTTTATTCGGGCTTTTCATAAGACGTCTGATCTCATGTATTTCGTTTTGCAGTGGTTCATTTTCAGGCCAACCTAGGTTCATAGATTCATAGATATTAAGGTCAGAAGGGACCATTATGATCATCTAGTCTGACTTCCTGCACAATGCAGGCCACAGAATCTCACCCTCCCACTCCTGCGATAAACCTCTCACCTATGTCTGAGCTACTAAAGTCCTCAAATCGTGGTTTAAAGACTTCAAGGAGCAGAGAATCCTCCAGCAAGTGACCCATGCCCCATGCTACAGAGGAAGGCGAAAAACCTCCAGGGCCTCTTCCAATCTGCCCTGGAGGAAAATTCCTTCCCGACCCCAAATATGGCGATCAGCTGAACCCTGAGCATATGGGCAAGATTCACCAGCCAGATACCCAGGAAAGAATTTTCTGTAGTAACTCAGATCCCACCCCATCTAACATCCCATCACAGGCCATTGGGCCTATTTACCATGCATATTTAAAGATCAATTAATTGCCAGAATCATATTATCCCATCATACCATCTCCTCCATAAACTTATCGAGTTTAATCTTAAAGCCAGATAGGTCAGCGACCTGACTGCTTTTCTTGTCGAGTCTTCGTAGCATGCTCTGCAGTTGGTTGGTACTTTCAGCGATTAGTACAATGTTGTCTGCGAATCTGAGATGAGATAGTCGTTCTCCATTTATGTTGACACCACTCCTCCAATTGATCTTGTTCATAACCATTTCGAGGCAGGCGGTAAATAGTTTTGGTGAAATCGTATCTCCCTGCTTCATGCCTTTCTCGATTGGGATGCGGAGGGGAGTTTCGAGGAGAGTAATGTCTGTTGTACATCTAGTATTCGCTTCCTTCAACAAATGGATGTGCTGCGTGTTAATGCCCTGCTCAGTGAGAGCCTTTAATATTGCTCTAAACTCAACGCTATCGAAGGCCTTTTCATAGTCGATGAGAGCAATGCACAGCGGGAGTTTGTATTCCCTCACTCTTTCTAGGAGCTGGCTAAGAGTAAATATATAGTCGATTGTGCTGAAATTTCTTCGAAACCCTGTCTGCTCTCTCGGCTGTTGTTCATCCAGATTCTGCGAGAGTCGGTTCATTATCACCTTTGTAAAGAGCTTGTAGATGTGAGAGAGCAGGCAGGTAGCGCAGTAGTTCTTAAGATTTTCTCGATCGCCCTTCTTGTGCAGCAAGATGGTATTCGACTTCTTCCAGCTTGATGGTATTTTTCCTTCTTCAAGATATTGACTGAATCTTAAAGCGAGGGCCTTCCAAAGTTTTTCACCTCCGCAGAAATAATTTCTGACGTTATTCCATCTTTGCCTGGAGCTTTTCTCTTCTTCATCTGGTGTAGTGTGCTTCGGACTTCACTGATGATTACTGCGGTGACGCATTCTTCTGACTCTTGGAGCGTTGGGAGAGGGACAAACAAGAAACAAACAGGGACATTGATTCTTGATTTGAACAGTTCTGTATAGAAGTCCTTGCAGACCTCCTCCATCCCTGTTCTGTCGATTACTGTCTCTCCGTCCTTCTTCTTCAATGCTGTTTACACTCAATCTATACTGCATCAATTTCCACTTGCATGTCCTGAGGCTCTTGTGTGATTCAGCTGTTTTGAGGAGCTTTTCTTTCCAGAAGTTCTCAAAGTCATCCTTCAGTTTTTGCCGTATAAGCTTGCACAGAATGTTATCCAACTCAAGATTGTTATCCAAGCTCCTTTTCATGTTCCTCTGCTTCTCCAACAAGCTTTTCGTTTCATTCGAGGTTCTTCCCTTCTCCTTCTTCAGCTTTTCAATTTCAGCTGCTTTTATGCAACGTTTCAGCTTGTCAGCAAAGATACTGTAGTCTTCATCACACTTTTCCATCTGGCTCCAGTCAAACCTAGAAATCGCTTTCTTCAGCTTTGCTTCATCGAATGTCTTAGGCCGCTGTTTCCTGTTTCCTGTTTGCCATCTGTAACGCCTTCTTTTCCACTGCTTCGTCAAAAATCAACTTTGCTCTAAGCAGGCGATGGTCACTGCTGGTGTTGAATTGCTGCACCACAGAGACGTCTTGAACAATGCGCCTTTTATTGATTAAAATATAGTCGATTTCATTCTTCCTGTTCGTGTTTGGCATGATCCATGTCCACCTTCTTGCAGTCTTCTTTTTGTACCAGGTGTTTGCCACGTACAGTTCTTTCGGTTCTGCCATCGCTACCAGCCTTTCTCCTCTTTCATTCCTTTCGCCGCTGCCGTATCTCCCTATGAACTTTTTGCCAGCTTTCCCTCACCCAAACTTCGCGTTGGAATCTCCCATCATAACAGTGTAAGTGGACTTTTGCGCAAGGGCTTTTTCAAGCTCTCGGTAGAATTCTTCCACTTCTTCGTCCTCACTTGCACTTGTGGAACTGTAGGCCTGGATGACCTTGAAGTTAGCTTTTGACGCCATCTGAAGATGCAGCACACCAATACGTGATGATATTAGCTGGCATGATATGACTTTCGAAGACCAATCCTTACTGACGATAAATCTGACTCCTCCAACATTTCTAGTGCCATCTCCCTTTCCAAGCATCACAGCGCTTCCATCCTTCCAGTTGACTTCCAACTCCTTCTTTCGTCGGGTTTTGCAGACCCCAAGGATGTCACATATTATCCTCTCCAATACCTCTTTAAAGCAGTATTGTGAGCCATATAGTTAAATACCCGCATGACTGTCGCTAGAATTCAAACTTGAGCTTTTAACAGAGTGGTGTGTCTTTCAAAACTCTTTCCAATGGAACACAGGTTCTGATGAGAACTTTATAAAGGTATTACAGCCTCATTCTCCCCACAAATCAGGGGACATCATGATTTGCTATTGGAATCACATAGGCCTGAGCAGAAAAGTTCTGCTCTGGAGTGGATACAGACATGCAAAGAGGTCCTTGGTGTTCCATTCCCAAAGTCTTGACTCTTGCCTATCTCTATCAGGAATATACTATATCATTCTTACCCAAGCACAAACATGTGTCTTGTCATTGTACACCTCCTCCCCCCAGCCCCAGAATCACTGAATTTTAAAAATAATCAATTGTGTTTTTTTTTTTTAATTTGCCTTGTGACTTTTGACGGCTCAGGATTCTCATACTTACATAACTCCAGGAGCTGGGGCTTTTTTTTTTTTAAATAAAAGCATCAACTCTTGCAAGTCTTGGGGGGCTGTAAGCTAAGCAACTGCTCCTTTTGTTCTTGTTTTCTTCCGCGTTCAGAGACCTAGATCTTTGTACATTCCTTGTATATAAACAAGATTGCATCAAAGAAAATACTAGACTCCATCAATTTCTGCTTCAAACAGGAACATTCCCCAGGGCCCTACTTTCAACTAGCCGTTTGAGTCAAAAAGGGGCAACATAACACTAAATCAGTAGTTCTCAACCAGAGGTACATGTACCCTTGGAGATACACAGAGGTCTTCCAGCAGGGGGTACATCAACTCATCTAGATATTTGCCTAGTTTTACAACAGTAAGCACTAGAAAAGTCAGTACAAATTAAAATTTCATACAGACAATGACTGGTTTATACTGCTTTATATACTATACACTGAAATGTAAGTACAATGTTTATATTCCAATTAGGGCTGTCAAGCGATTAAAAAAATTAATTGTGATTAATCAGGCGATTAAAAAAATTAATCACAATTAAACATGCAATTAATCGCACTGTTAAACAATAATAGAATACTATTTATTTAAATATTTTTGGAAGTTTTCTACTATTTCAAATATATTAATTTCAATTACAACACAGAATATAAAGTGTACAGTGCTCACTTTATATTTATTTTCATTACTAATAACTGCACTGTAAAAAACAAAAGAAATAGTATTTTTCAATTCACCTAATACAAGTACTGTAGTGCAATCTCTTTATCATGAAAGTTGAATTTACAAATGTAGAGATATGTACAAAAAATAACTGCATTCAAAAATAAAACAATGTAAAACTTTAGAACCTACAAGTCCACTCAGTCCTACTTCAGCCAATCGCTCAGACAAACAATTAGTAGGAGATAATGCTGCCCACGTCTTGTTTACAATGTCACCTGAAAGTAAGAACAGGTGTTCGCATGGCACTGTTGTAGCCGGCATCGCAAGATATTTACATGCCAGATGTGCTAAAGATTCATAAAGATTCATAAAGATCCTTTCATACTTCAACCACCATTCCAGAAGACATGCGTCCATGCTGATGACGGGTTCTGCTTGATAACGATCCAAAGCAGAGCGGACCGACGCATGTTCATTTTCATCATCTGCGTCAGATACCAACAGCAGAAGGTTGATTTTCTTATTTGGTGGTTTGGGTTCTGTAGTTTCCGCAACGGAGTGTTGCTCTTTTAAAACATCTGAAAGCATTCTCCACACCTCATCCCTCTCAGATTTTAGAAGGCATTTAGATTCTTAAACCTTGGGTGGAGTGCTGTATCTATCCTTGGAAATCTCACATTGGTTCCTTCTTTGTGTTTTGTCAAATCTGCTGTGAAAGTGTTCTTAAAATGAACATGTGCTGGGTCATCATCCAAGACTCCTATGACATAAAATACGTGAACTTCTCACTTGTGGTTTAAATCTCAACAAACCAAATACAAATTATTCAAAGCAAGTGGCCAAACACACTGAAAAAGCTGAAGATCTGAGATAAAGGAAAATGTAGGTCCTCTACTTATCAGGGAAGGAAAGTTGATAGCTGATGACATAAAGAAGGCTGAAGTTTTTAATAGCTATTTTGCTTTGGTCTTCACTAAAAAGGTTAATGATGACCAAATACTCAATACAATTAATATTAACAACAAGGGGGAATGAATGCAAGCCAAAATAGGGGGAAAAATAGGTTAAAGAATACTTAGATAAGTTAGATATATTCAAGTCGTCAGGGCCTGATGAAATTTATCCTAGGGTACTTAAGGAACTAGCTGAAGGAATCTTGGAACTGTTAGCAGCTGCCCTTCGAGAACTTCTGGAGGACGGATGAGGTCCCAGAGGACTGAAGAAGGGCAAACACAGTACCTGTCTCTAAAAGGGGGAACAAAGAGGACCCAGGGAATTATAGACCAGTCAGCCTAACTTTGATACTTGGAAAGATACTGGAACAAATTATTAAGCAATCCATTTTTAAGCACCTAGAAGATAATAGGGTTGTAAGGAATAGCCAGCATGGATTTGTCAAGAACAAATCATGCCAAAACACCCTAATTTCCTTCTTTGACAGGGTTACAGGCCTAGTCAATAGGGGGAAGCAGCAGATATGATATACCTTGATCTTTAGTAAAGCTCTTGACACAGTCCCATATGACATTCTCATAAGCAAATGAGGGAAATGTGGGCTACATGAAATTACTCTAAGGTGGGTGCACAAACAGTTGAAAGACTGTGTTCAAAGATGTATCTAGTGGGGTCTGACGGGTCAGTCCTGGGTCTGGTACTAGTTAATATTTTCATTACTGACTGGATGATGGAGTTTGCAGATGACACCAAGCTGGGAAGGTGTCAGGGTTCCCTCCCCACTCTGAACTTTAGGGTACAGACGTGGGGACCCACATGAAAGACCCCCTACGCTTATTTCTACTAGCTTAGGTTAAAAACTCCCCAGGCACAAATTCTCCCTTGTACCTTGGGTTTAAGTAACACTGCCACCACCAAGTGATTGAACAAAGAACCAGGGAAACGGACCACTTGGAGTTCCTCTTCCCCCAGCAATCCCTGCAAGCCCTTACACCCTCTTTCCTGGGGAGGCTTGAGAATAATATCCTAACCAATTGGTTACAAAATGATCAATGATCAAAGACCCAAACCCCTGGGTCTTGGAACAATGGAAAAATCAGTCAGGTTCTTAAAAGAAGGATTTTATTTAAAGAAAAGGTAAAAGAATCACCTCTGTAAAATCAGGATGGTAAATACTTTACAGAGTAATCAGATTCAAAACACAGAGGATTCCCCTCTAGGCAAAACTTTAAAGTTACAAAAAACTGGGATAACCCTCCCTCTAGCAAAGGGAAAATTCACAAGTTGAAAACAAAAGGTAATCTAACGCGCCTTGCCTTATTTACTTACTCTTTTTGTAATATCAGAGACTTGTACAGGATGGTTTATAGAAGAAGGAGTTTTTTTGACCTGATGCTTCTGCTTTCCCCAGAGAACACACCACAAAGCCTCCCCCCACCCACCCCCAAGATTTGAAAGTATCTTCTTTCCCCATTGGTCCCTTTGGTCAGGTGCCAACCAGGTTATTTGAGCTTCTTAACCCCTTACAGGAAAGGAGGAATTCTAGGCTACCCTTAACGGTATGGTTATGACAGAAGGGTTGCAAGTGTAACACCAGGAGGTGTGTGGTTTACATACTTCCGCTACCTGAGGAAGCGCATCCTGCACTTCAGAGACTTCCCAGTTGAAATCCCGGACAAGCCCCCACTTGTAACACAGACAGACACCAGTCGTTGGCGGGCAGGATGAAACCTGGGGCCTCTGGAGTGGAATGCATGAGCCTCTACTGCATGAGCTAAAAGCCAACTGGCTCTTAGCTAAGGCTGTGGAGCAGACTCATTAATCTCTAAGTGGTCTCGGTGCCACTAGAGGGGACACAACACCACACCCAGAAAGTGTGTAGGTGTCACGGAGTGTGGGGGAGTCCGGGGCCTGCACCCCTCTTCCTGGGATTCACTGTGACTCTCAGCCAGCCAGTAAAACGGAAGGTTTATTGGACAATAGGAACACAGTCTAAAATAGCTTGTGGGTACAACCAGGACCCCTCAGTCAAGTCCTTCTGGGGGGGCAGGGAGCTTAGACCCCCAGCCCTGGGGTTCCCTGCGTTCCACCACCCAGCACCAAACTGAAAACCAAAGGCCCCCCAGCATGCTCTCTCCTGCAGCCTTTGTCCAGTTTCCTGGGCAGAAGTGCTACCTCCCTCTCCCCCTCCTGGCTCAGGTTACAGGGTCTCAGGTCTCCCATCCCCAGTGAAACTCCCCTACCACATTCCCAGGTCAACACTCCCCGCTCCCTGCTGCGTCACATCTCTCCCCACTTCGAGACTGAACTGAGCGGGGTCACTCTGACCAGTGACCTGGGAAAGCTCAGGGCCCCCTCTCCAGGACAACACATCCGCTATCATGTTGGCACTTCCCTTCACATGGACCACGTCCATGTCATAATCCTGCAGGAGCAGGCTCCACCTCAGGAGTTTGGCATTGGCTCCTTTCATCTGGTGCAGCCAGGTCAGGGGAGAGTGGTCTGTGTACACAATGAAGTGTCATCCAAAGAGATAGGTCTCTAGTTTCTTTGGGGCCCACACCATGGCCGGGCATTCCTTCTCGATGGCCGTGTAGTGTTGCTCCCCGGGTAGCAACTTCTTGCTCCGGTACACGATGGGGTGTCTCTCCCCCTTTTCATCCTCCTGCATTAACATCGCCCCCAGTCCCGTGTCTGAGGTGTCGGTGAACACCATAAAGGGCTTGTCAAAGTCTGGGTTTGCCAGAACTGGGCCACTGACCAGAGCCTCCTTCAGTGCCCGGAAAGCCTCCTGGCACTGCTCGGTCCAGACCACCTTGTCTGGCTTCCCCTTCTTGCATAGCTCAGTGATGGGGGTGGCTATGGCGCTAAAGCGGGGCACAAACATTCGATAGTATCCTGCCAACCCAATAAAGGCTTGGACCTACTTTTTGGTGTGGGGAGCGGGCCAGTCTCTGATCACCTCCACCTTAGCTGGTTCCGGCTTTAGGCGGCCGCTCCCCGCTCAATGGCCCAGGTAAGATACTTCAGCCATCCCCACCTTGCACTTCTCAGCTTTTATGGTCAGCCCAGCCTCCTGGAGTCAGTCCAGCACTTGTCTAACCTGGGACACATGGTCCTCCCATGTCTGGCTAAAGACACAGATGTCATCAATATACACCATGACAAAACTCTCCATCCCCCTCAGTAGCTGATCCACCAGGTGCTGGAGGTGGCCGGCGCTCCCTGGAGGCCGAAAGGCAGGGTCAGGAACTCATAGAGCCCCAGAGGGGTGATAAAGGCTGATTTCAGCCGGGCATCTGCATCCAGTGGCACTTGCCAGTAGCCCTTTGTAAGATCCATGGTGGTAAGGTATCGAGCTCCTCCCAATTTGTCTAGGAGCTCATCAGGCCTGGGCACGGGGTAGGCATCAGATACAATGATGGCATTGAGCTTCCGATAGTCCACACAGAACCAGATCGACCTGTCCTTTTTGGGGACCAGCACCACCGGCGAGGCCCAGGGGCTGGCAGTTGGCTGGATCACCCCCAAAGCCAGCATGTCCCGGACCTCTCTTTCCAGGTCCTGAGCAGTTTTCCCTGTGACTCGGAAGGGGGAGCATCTTATCGGCGGGTGCAACCCTGTCTGCGCCTGGTGGACAGTGAGATTAGTGCGTCCAGGCTGGTTGGAAAACAGCTGTCGGTACAGATGCAGCACCCCCCTGATCTCAGGTTGCTGGGCAGGGGTTAGCTGATCCGAGAGGGGAATTGTTTCCAGGGGTGAACCAGCTCGGGTCCCAGGGAATAGATCCACTAAAGGGTCATCTCCCTGCTCCTCCCAATGTCCACACATGGTCAACACCACATTCCCCCTGGCATAATATGGCTTCATCATATTCACATGGTACACCCGGTGGTGGTACGCCCGGTTAGACAGCTCCACCACATAGTTTACCTCATTTAGCTGCTTGACAACCTTGAAAGGGCCCTCCCAGGCAGCCTGTAGTTTGTTCTTTCTCACGGGGATGAGAACCATCACGGGCCCGCGCTGTGTGGTCATACCAGACCTTCTGCTTCTTCTGGACTCTGGCCAGATTCTCCCTGGACAGGCCCATGAGTTCAGCAAGTCTCTCTCGGAAGATCAGGACATACTCCACCACTGACTCTCCATTGGGAGTGGCCTTCCTCTCCCATTCATCTCTCTTCAGGTCCAGGGGGCCCCTTACCCTCCTTCCATATAACAGTTCGAAAGGCGAAAATCCGGTAGACTCCTGGGGTACTTCCCTGTATGCGAACAACAGGTGAGGTAAGTACTTGTCCCAAGCCTGCAGGTGCTGGTTCATAAAGGTTTTCAGCATCATCTTTAGTGTCCCATTGAACCTCTCCACCAGCCCATTGGACTGGGGGTGATAAGCTGAAGCCCAGTTGTGCCGGACCCCACATTTCTCCCACAAGCACCAGAGCAGGGCCGACATGAAGTTGGACCCTGGGTCTGTCAAGACTTCCTTGGGGAACCCCACTCAGCTGAAAATGATCAGGAGCGCATCTGCCATGGTGTCTGCTTCAATGGAAGCTAAGGGCACTGCCTCGGGGTAGCGGGTGGCACAATCTACCACCATCAGAATGTATTTCTTCCCCGACCGGGTCGTCTTGCTGAGAGGTCCCACTATGTCCATGGCCACCTTCTGGAAAGGTTCCTCTATGATGGGCAAAGGTTTCAAAGCCACTTTCCCCTTGTCCCGGGCCTTCCCCACCCTCTGACAGGGGTCACAGGATCGGCGATACTGCCGGACAGTGGTAAAGACCGCAGGCCAGTAAAAGTTCTGTAGCAACCTCTGCTGGGTGCGCCGGATTCCGTGGTGCCCTGAGAGGGGGATGTCATGGGCCAGGTACAGTAGCTTGCGGCGATACTTCTGGGGTCCCACCATCTGCCTCCTGATCCCACAGGACTCCACTTCCCCTGGGGGAGCCCATTCTCGGTACAGGAACCCCTTCTCCCACAGGAACCTCTCCTGGCAACCTCTTCTCATGGTCCGTACCATACAGAGGTCGGCCAGGTCCCTGAGCTTCTGCAAGGAGGGATCTTTCTGCAACTCAGCCTGGAACTCAGCGGCTGGGGAAGGGATGGGGACCACTTCCCTCTCATTGGCCGGGTCTGAGGCCACAGCCTTTCTGAGCCGTGCCCCTCAGTGCTCCCTCCCCACCAGGGTAGGGTCCTGCGCCTCCGGTGTGGCACCCTCCCCAAGGTCAGGGCGCAGTGCCCCTCGCCGGCTCTGGCTACGGGTCACAACCAGGGCAGTCTGGGGGTTGCTTGGCCAGTCCTCTAGGTCCCCCCCCATCAAAACCTCAGTGGGCAAATGGTGGTGCACCCCCACGTCCTTCGGGCCCTCCTTGGCCTCCCATTTCAGGTGTACCCTTGCCACGGGCACCTTGAATGGGGTCCCGCCCACCCCTGTCAGGGTCAGGTAGGTGTTGGGCACCACCCGATCTGGGGCCACCACCTCGGGCTGGGCCAGCGTCACCTCTGCGCCCGTATCCCAGTATCCATTGACCTTCCTCCCATCCACCTCAAGGGGAACAAGGCACTCTCTCTGGAGGGACAGCCCCACGCCCACCCTGTAAACCAAGAACCCTGAGTCCAGAGCGTCCAGCCCTCTGGCGGAGCTGGCCTGGGGTACTCTTCCCTCCTGAGCAGGTGGTAAGCTGGCAGCCCCCCTTGCCTGGGTCGTCTGCCCCTTGTCCAGCTGGGTCCCTACCCTGGGTAGGTTGGTTAACCCTGGGTAGGTTGGTCTGCTCAGTCTGTCCCTGAGCCTGGGGCACTGGGTCCGTACGTGGCCACAGTGATAGCAGCTCAGGTCACGTTGGTCCCCTTGAGCGGGTCAGATGGTCCTGACGCCAGGCATTCCCCTTGGGAGGGAGTTCTTCATATTTCCCCGCTGGGAGGTCCCATGGTTACTCTCTCTCTCTCTGCATCGTGGGGGGCCTGTTCTTTTGGGACTCCTCCCTGCTACCCCCTGACTGACTGTTCACAAACTCGTCAGCCAGTTGCCCTGCATGCTGGGGGTTCTCTAGTTTTTTGTCCACCAACCATAGCCTCAGGTCAGAAGGGCACTATTCATACAGTTGCTCCAGTACAATTAGGTCAAGCAGGTCCTCTTTAGCTTGGGCCCCAGCTGTCCACTTGCGGGCATATCCCTGCATTCGGTTGACCAGTTGTAGGTATGTGACCTCAGGCATTTTATGCTGATTCCGGAACCTTTTCCGGTACATCTCGGGGGTCAGCCCAAACTCACGGAGTAGGGCCTTTTTGAACAGTTCATAGTCCCCTGCCTCCGCCCCTGTCATTCGCCTGTACACCTCCACGGCTTTGGGGTCCAGTAAGGGGGTGAGAAACTGGAGCCTGTCTGCAGTGTCAACCCTGTGCATCTCGCAGGCATTCTCAAAGGCTGTCAGGAAGCTATCTATGTCCTCCCCCTCCTTATGCTGGGCCAGGAAGCACTTATCAAAGCTCCTTGCAGTCTTGGGTCCCCCCTCACTCACCACAGCCAGGGCCCCACTGCTCCTCAGCCTGACCAGCTCCAGTTCATGCTGTCTCTGCTTCTCTTCATGCTGCCTCTGTTTCTCCTTCTCCTCCTGCTTATGCTGATGTTGCCTCTCCTTCTCCTCCCACTCATGCTGACACTGCTTTTCATAATCCTCCAGCTCCCTCATTTTCATTTCCCTCTCCCATTCCAGCCGCCTCCACTCCGGGGATGGGGAGCTCTGCCCGGAGGATCCCCTGCTGGCTGCCGGGGTCAGGGTGCCCTCAGTATTCGCTGGGCTTCCCCCAACCCCTCCCCTAGGCATAGGTAGGAAGGGTCTCGGGATATCCTCAGCAGCAGTCTGACCCCTCCCAGCCTGGTCAGGCCCCAGGGCCCACGCTGCGTCCACCGGGCGGCTTCCCTCAGGGACAGGGATCGCGTCATCCAAGCGATCCTTCTCCTCCAACTGGGCAATCAGCTGTTCCTTGGTGGACCTCCCAATGCTCAGCCCCCTCTGCCTGCACAGCTCCACCAGGTCACTCTTAAGGCGTTTAGCGTACATCTCCCTGCTGGCCACTCGCAGGCCTGTGCAGCTTTCCACGGTTTCCAGGAAGAACCCCTAGGGTGCCAGTCCTTCTTGAGGTCACCACCTCTTTGTCAGGGTCGAGCTGCAGACTCCTCTGCCCCTGGGACCACTCGCTGCAATCCTCCGGGGGACCCTGTTACTGCAAAAGTCTTTCTCTCTGGTCACACACTCCCAGGGGTTAACCGTGCCCTGGAACCGTCTCTCTCTGACTCTTCAGCATGCCTGGTCCCCGTCAATCCCCCTTCGTTTTACTGTTCCCCAGTCACTTAGTGCAGGAAGCGCCGTTCACGGGGTGCAGTAGATCCCACCTCTGCCACCAGTTGTCACGGCGTGTGGGGGAGTCCGGGGCCTGCACCCCTCTTCCTGGGATTCACTGTGACTCTCAGCCAGCCAGTAAAATGGAAGGTTTATTGGACAATAGAACACAGTCTAAAACAGAGTTTGTGGGTACAACCAGGACCCCTCAGTCAAGTCCTTCTGGGGGGCAGGGAGCTTAGACCCCAGCCCTGGGGTTCCCTGCGTTCCACCACCCAGCACCAAACTGAAAACCAAAGGCCCCCCAGCATGCTCTCTCCTGCAGCCTTTGTCCAGTTTCCCGGGCAGAGGTGCTACCTCCCCCTCCCCCTCCCGGCTCAGGTTACAGGCTCTCAGGTCTCCCATCCCCAGTGAAACTCCCCTGCCACATTCCCAGGTCAACACTCCCCACTCCCTGCTGCGTCACAATAGGTTACACAAGCACCATGGAGGACAGGATTAGAATTCAAAATGGCCTTGACAAATTGGAGAATTTGTTTGAATTCAACAAGAAGAAATTCAATCAAGATAAGTGCAAAGTATTTCACTTAGGAAGGAAAAAATCAAATTCACAACTACAAAATAGGGAAGGCGAGTTGATAGTACAGTTGAAAAGGATCCAGGGGGTTTTAGTGGATCACAAATGGAATATGAGTCAACAATGTGATGCAGTTGCAAAAAAGACTAATATCATTCCAGGGTGTGTTAACAGGAGTGTTGGATGTGAGACGTAGGAGGTAATTGTCCTGCTCGACTCTGCACTGGTGAAGCCATAGATGGAGTACTGTGTCTAATTCTGGGTGCCACCCTTTAGGAAAGATGTGGAAAAAGTGTAGGGAGCCCAGAGGAGAACAACAAAAATAATAAATGGTTTAGAAAAACCTGACCTATGAGGAAAAGTTTAAAAAATTGGGCTTGTTTAGTCTTGAGAAAATACAAGGGGGGGACCTGATAGTCTTCACATATGTTAAAAACTGTTAGAAAGAGGATGGTGATCAACTGTTCCCCATATCCGCTGGAGGCAAGACAAGAAGTAATGGGTTTAACGCGCAGCAAGGAAGATTTAGGTTAGATGTTAGGGAAAATGTTCTCAGTACAAGAGAAGTTAAGCAGTGGACTAGGCTTCCAAGGGAGATTGTGGGTCCCCCAAGATTGGAGGTTTTAAAGATCAGGTTGGACAAACACTTGTCAGGGATGCGCTAGGTTTAGTTAGTCCTGCTTCAGTGCAGAGGGCTGGACTTAATTTTTTGAGGTCTCTTCCAGCCATACATGTCTATGATGGATTGTCAGGCAGGCTGATGCAGTTGACATCCTGTTCTGGATTAATTTTAATTCCTCCCTTCCCTTCCCCCCCACCCCAATTCAATTGTACTTTTCTCCTTGGCGGTTTCAATTTCAGGTGCAAATCACGACACTGTAAGATGTCTGAGAGTTCAATTCTTTACTAAGCTTGTTTATGAAGATTCACTTGCAAATTCATTTTCACCATTCTTTGGGTTTTTTCCCCACTGGCTTTTAAAGAAGCTCCTCATAAGCCTGCATGCTGTTGAGCATAACTTCTGCAACTATCTGTCTTAGTACTTACCTCATCCCTTGCATCATGGTAGCATCTGAGCACCTCACAGTCTTTAATGTAGTTATCCTCATAACACCCCAGTGAGGTAGGGCAGTGCTATTATCATAGAATCATAAAATCATAGAATATCAGGGTTGGAAGGGACCTCAGGAGGTCATCTAGTCCAACCCCCTGCTCAAAGCAGGACCAATCCCCAATCAAATCATCTCAGCCAAGGCTTTGTCAAGCCTGACCTTAAAAACTTCCAAGGAAGGAGATTCTACCACCTCCCTAGGTAACGCATTCCAGTGTTTCACCACCCTCCTAGTGAAAAAGTTTTTCCTAATATCCAACCTAAACCTCCCCCACTGCAACTTGAGACCATTACTCCTTGTCCTGTCCTCTTCTACCACTGAGAATAGTCTAGAACCATCCTCTCTGGAACCACCTCTCAGGTAGTTGAAAGCAGCTATCAAATCCCCCCTCATTCTTCTCTTCTGCAGACTAAACAATCCCAGTTCCCTCAGCCTCCCCTCATAACTCATGTGTTCCAGACCCCTAATCATTTTTGTTGCCCTTCGCTGGACTCTCTCCAATTTATCCACATCCTTCTTGTAGTGTGGGGCCCAAAACTGGACACAGTACTCCAGATGAGGCCTCACCAATGTCGAATAGAGGGGAACGATCACGTCCCTCGATCTGCTCGCTATGCCCCTACTTATACATCCCAAAATGCCATTGGCCTTCTTGGCAACAAGGGCACACTGCTGACTCATATCCAGCTTCTCGTCCACTGTAACCCCTAGGTCCTTTTCCGCAGAACTGCTGCCTAGCCATTCGGTCCCTAGTCTGTAGCTGTGCATTGGGTTCTTCCGTCCTAAGTGCAGGACCCTGCACTTATCCTTATTGAACCTCATCAGGTTTCTTTTGGCCCAATCCTCCAATTTGTCCAGGTCCCTCTGTATCCTATCTCTGCCCTCCAACGTATCTACCACTCCTCCCAGTTTAGTATCATCCGCAAATTTGCTAAGAGTGCAATCCACACCATCCTCCAGATCATTTATGAAGATATTGAACAAAACCGGCCCCAGGACCGACCCCTGGGGCACTCCACTTGACACCGGCTGCCAACTAGACATGGAGCCATTGATCACTACCCGTTGAGCCCGACAATCTAGCCAACTTTCTACCCACCTTATAGTACATTCATCCAGCCCATACTTCTTTAACTTGCTGACAAGAATACTGTGGGAGACCGTGTCAAAAGCTTTGCTAAAGTCAAGAAACAATACATCCACTCTTTTCCCTTCATCCACAGAATCAGTAATCTCATCATAGAACGCGATTAGATTAGTCAGGCATGACCTTCCCTTGGTGAATCCATGCTGACTGTTCCTGATCACTTTCCTCTCGTGTAAGTGCTTCAGGATTGATTCCATGAGGACGTGCTCCATGATTTTTCCGGGGACTGAGGTGAGGCTGACTGGCCTGTAGTTCCCAGGATCCTCCTTCTTCCCTTTTTTAAAGATTGGCACTACATTGTACAGGTGGAGAACAGAGAACTAAACTCTGTGGCAGAGCGGGGACCACCAGAACCTTGGTCTCCCAGGTCTGGGCTATTGTTCTAACCCTGGGAACATCCTTGCTCTCAGTCCATCTCTTTTTAGCACAAGCTCTGCTGGTAATGGGGTGGAAGGGTGATGGGGGAACAGCTTTCTCAGCAACTTCAACAGCAAAATTTATCTCTACTCTTTAAATCTGATTTAGGGCTAGAAGGCAGCCCAGCACCAAAACAACCAGGACCAAGCTAAGGCATAGACACAATAGGCCTGGGCTTAGGGACTTGACTTTCAGTCATTTGATGGCAACAGAATCTAACTTTTCTTTTCTAAAAGTATGTGTTTCTGGCTTTCATGGTTGCAAAGAAACTTTGTAGCTGATGTAGTGCTGTCTGCCTAACATTCACGTTAATAAAGCCTGCTCCCTGTGAGTCCACATCTGACAGGTAGAGCTCGTGCTGATGTTTATAGCCTTGCAAATCTGCGGATATCTGTGGATGCAGGTATCCACAGACCATGTTTGCGGATCAGATGTGGCTACAAATTTTGTATCCACGCAGGGCTTTACTGATGTGGACACTGGGGTGACTTTCCAATATAAGCTGATGGCAACCTCCTCCATCAGCTTTGACCTTGATGATTACAGATCTCTGGCAGTGTGGAAGATTGAGCTTTTGGTTAAAGCATTGGTCTGAGACTAAGGACTCAAGAGTTTCAGAAGTGTCTAATGATTTTTGGGTGCCCAACTTGAGATACCAGTAAGGGCCCTGATGTCCAGAAAGTGCAGAGCATCTAATCAGACTTCTTCAGGGTGTCTCCCATTGGACTCCCAGAAATGGAGGCACCCAATATCACTGGGCACTTTTGGCCAATATGTGATGCTATGGCAGTGTCATATTCATCTAAGATAAACAATTATAATGGGGTAATAAATGATTAATAAAAGTTTTAAGCATGTAACAGCCATGAGTAATATGTGTTAGAGACACATCGGGGAAGGTGTCCAGTGGCTATAACCAGCGTATTGGCTTCACAGTTTACTAACCAATTATTACAACAGTTATTAACTGATAAAGGGTCAATAATCTATTTATAAATATAAATATATAAGATCATGTGTAACCAATTCTTAATATACTGTAAGACAACTCAATTTTTCTGCTGTGGCACTAGGTTTTTTTCAGAGGCACCTCCCATAGACTTGGGTGTTTTCACAATGCTCTGACTCATAGGTTTCTTAGTTCTTTACAATATTTTTGCACACTGTAAAATTTTGGTACATTCTGTATTTCAACTGGAGTTTTATTGCTTTGTAATATAGCTAACTGTTAGTGTGACGTTGCACCCCATAAGGCTTTATGGAAATATGCTTATGAATGTATATATGACATAACTGGAATATGTTTTATGCTACATATGCCATGTAACATACCTCTGTAAAGGTTATGATCTACTGAATCTATTCATCCTATTTGTATGCATGTATCATTTTTGTATTCAAAATTATGAATATTGGCTGTGTACTGCTTTGATTTTAAATAGCCTTAGTAAGGCATTTGGGCAGCTTCTTCAGAAAGGAATTTGCAAGTTAAGTGCCCAATCAAGAAACACTTAATGGACAATGGATCTTGGAAGGCTCCAATTCACATAAGAAGTCTACTTGAGGACGTTCAAGGTAGCATGTGAACCATGTCTGCTACCTGTAAGTTCTGAGTCATGCATGGACAAGTGACTTGCCCATGTGACTCCAAAACTCCATCCTGTAGCTGGGATTCTACTCAGGGGGAGGGAGGGGTGTCCACCCACAAAAGAAAGTCTATTTAAACCCCTGGGAGACCCCTCCATTTTGTCTTCAGCTGGCTCAAAATCCACCCCCAAGGATACCTGAAAGAAACTGGAACAAAGGACAGTAACTACAGGGGGTGTGAGTGATTGCTGGACCCAGACTAGAAGGAGACTAGTCTGTAAAAGGAAGCTTACTGGAACACCTCTGAGGGTGAGGTTTTATCTGTATTCAGTTTTATTACGGTATTAGGCATAGACTGTATTAGGCATAGACTTGCGTGTTTTATTTTATTTTGCTTGGTAATTCACTTTGTTCTGCCTGTTACTACTTGAAACCACTTAAATCCTACTTTCTGTATTTAATAAAATCACTTTTTACTTATTATTTAACCCAGAGTATATATTAATGCCTGGTGGGGGGAGGGGGGGAAGGAGGCAAACAGCTGTGCATATCTCTCTATCAGTGTTATAGAGGGCAAACAATTTATGAGTTTACCCTGTATGAGCTTTATACAGGGTAAAACGGATTTATTTGGGGTTTGGACCCCATTGGGAGTTGGGCAACTGAGTGTTAAAGACAGGAACACTTCTTAAGCTACTTTCAGTTAAGCTTGCAGTTTATAGGACGTGATTCAGACCTGGGTCTGTGTTTGTGACTGGCAAGTGGGTCTGGCAAGTGAACCAGGCAGGGTTCTGGAGACCCAAGCTGGCAGGGAAGGCAGGGGCAGAAGTCGTTTTGGCACATCAGTTTGCAGCCCCAAGGGTGTTTCTGTGATCTAACCCGTCACAGTTATCTCATGCTGTTCTTCCATAGCTCTCAAAGTGCTTTTAAATTATCCCCATTTACACATGGGGAAACTGAGGCATAGAAAGGTGAAGTGACTTGGCCAAGGTGACCCAGCAGGCCAGTAACAGAACTGGGACTAAAAACCAGCTCTTCTGAATCACAGTCCAGTGCTCTATCAACTAGGTTACACTACCTCCACATGGTTGAGGAGAGGTGCTGGAGGTGATGGCTCTTGGAATAAAAGACCAGTTGTCCTGGGCTGAGATTTTCTAAGTAAGAAATAATGTATTTATAGAAAACAGCAAAAGAGAAATCATATTATAATCTGACAGGTGCATATAGCATAGGAACAGACGTGAGGGTACAGTTCTGTAGACAGGCACATTCCACAGAAAATTTCATCCAGAACAGTTTGTGCAACACACAAGAAACCACAACACTTTAACTTTTTTAAACCCTGTATTGAAGAGGGGAGGCAGCATGGTCAGTGGATAGGGCCCTGTCTTAGGAGAGCTGGGTCTGGTCTCAGCTCTGCCACTGGCCTGTTGTGGGAACTTGGCAGGGCATTATATCTGCCACCATAGGTAGTTAGACTAGCGTTGGCAGTTAGAACAACAACCTATGCCAGCAGATTGGCTGTTGTGCCAAAGTGGAACCCCACTGAAACTGGGAAGGGAAAAACTTGCCATTTCTTTACCGGTTTAACTGCACAATCCTGCCTGCTGGCATACATTGTACTTGAACTGCACAGTTCTTCATTCTTCCCTGCTTTGCTTTTGTCCCCTTTTTTTCTCTCCCCCCCCCTTCAAAATAGATAAATGCAAATAAAGACTGCATTTTCTCCTCCCTCCTACTGTTTATTATACTCCCTGGTTACATCATGTTTCAGATTAGATTGCATGATCTTCTGGGCAGGGACTTTGAGTTCTTCCTGCATGTCTGTAAAGCACCCAGCACAATGCGGCTCTGATCCTGATCACGGTTTTTGGGTGCTACCACAAAAGACATAACAAAGGAGTAATGAAAGCAACATGGAGACTGGTAATATCATAAAATCATAGAATATCAGGGTTGGAAGGAACCTCAGGAGGTCATCTAGTCCAACCCCTGCTCAAAGCAGGACCAATCCCCAACTAAATCATCCCAGCCAGGGCTTTGTCAAACCTGACCTTAAAAACTTCTAAGGAAGGAGATTCCACCACCTCCCTAAGTAACCCATTCCAGTGGTTCACCACCCTCAAAGTGAAAAAGTTTTTCCTAATATCCAACCTAAACCTCCCCCACTGCAACTTAAGACCATTACTCCTCGTTCTGTCATCCGCTACCACTGAGAACAGTCTAGATCCATCCTCTTTGGAACCCCCTTTCAGGTAGTTGAAAGCAGCTATCAAATCCCCCCTCATTCTTCTCTTCTGCAGACTAAACAATCCCAGTTCCCTCAGCCTCTCCTCATAAGTCATGTGTTCCAGTCCCCTAATCATTTTTGTTGCCCTCCGCTGGACTCTTTCCAATTTTTTCACATCCTTCTTGTAGTGTGGGGCCCAAAACGGGACACATTACTCCAGATGAGGCCTCACCAATGTCGAATAGAGGGGAATGATCATGTCCCTCGATCTACTGGCAATGCCCCTACTTATACATCCCAAAATGCCATTGGCCTTCTTGGCAACAAGGGCACACTGTTGAGTCATATCCAGCTTCTCATCCACTGTAACCCCTAGGTCCTTTTCTGCAGAACTGCTGCCGAGCCATTTGGTCCCTAGTCCTTAGCGGTGCATGGGATTCTTCCGTCCTAAGTGCAGGACTCTGCACTTATCCTTGTTGACCCTCATCAGATTTCTTTTGGCCCAATCCTCCAATTTGTCTAGGTCCCTCTGTATCCTATCCCTACCCTCCAGCGTATCTACCTCTCCTCCCAGTTTAGTGTCATCTGCAAACTTGCTGAGGGTGCAATCCACGCCATCCTCCAGATCATTATTGAAGATATTGAACAAAACCGGCCCCGGGACTGACCCTTGGGGCACTCCACTTGATACCAGCTGCCAACTAGACATGGAACCATTGATCACTACCCATTGAGCCCGACAATCTAGCCAGCTTTCTATCCACCTTATAGTCCATTCATCCAGCCCATACTTCTTTAACTTGCTGGCAAGAATACTGTGGGAGTCCGTGTCAAAAGCTTTGCTAAAGTCAAGGAATAACACGTCCACTGCTTTCCCCTCCTCCACAGAGCCAGTTATCTCGTCAGAGAAGGCAATTAGATTAGTCAGGCATGACTTGCCCTTGGTGAATCCATGCTGACTCTTCCTGATCACTTTCCTCTCCTCTAAGTGCTTCAGAATTGATTCCTTGAGGACCTGCTCCATGATTTTTCCAGGGACTGAGGTGAGGCTGACTGGCCTGTAGTTCCCTGGATCCTCCTTCTTCCCTTTTTTAAAGATGGGCACTACATTAGCTCATTAGCCCATTACATATAAACACACACAAACTGGGATCAAGTCAATGTTCTCAGAACAATGTTAACTTAGAATAGAATCATAGAATCATAGAATATCAGGGTTGGAAGGGACCCCAGAAGGTCATCTAGTCCAACCCCCTGCTCGAAGCAGGACCAATTCCCAGTTAAATCATCCCAGCCAGGGCTTTGTCAAGCCTGACCTTAAAAACCTCTAAGGAAGGAGATTCTACCACCTCCCTAGGTAACGCATTCCAGTGTTTCACCACCCTCTTAGTGAAAAAGTTTTTCCTAATATCCAATCTAAACCTCCCCCATTGCAACTTGAGACCATTACTCCTCGTTCTGTCATCTGCTACCATTGAGAACAGTCTAGAGCCATCCTCTTTGGAACCCCCTTTCAGGTAGTTGAAAGCAGCTATCAAATCCCCCCTCATTCTTCTCTTCTGCAGACTAAACAATCCCAGCTCCCTCAGCCTCTCCTCATAAGTCATGTGCTCTAGACCCCTAATCATTTTTGTTGCCCAACTTACCTCTAATCATAGTGAATACATGGTAGTATTTCTCATCAGACTGTATGTAGTTAAATGTATACTTTAGTACAGGGATTGGCAACCTATGGCACACGTGCCAAAGACAGCACGAGAGCCAATTTTTAATGGCACGCTGCTGTCTGCCTACCCCGGCAGACAGCAGTGTGCCATTAAAAATCCTGCCATGCCTGGCCCACTCTTCTCCGCCCTCCACCCATCTCTCTCTCCTTGCAGGGCAGGCAAGCTTCCCCCTCCCCCCGCCTCTTCCCCCAGCGTGCTGGGTTCCTGCCCCTCCTCCTCTTCCTCCCTGCGGCGATCAGCTGATGGCCCTTGCTACAGAGGGGAGAAGGAAAAGCAGAGCCGCAGCGCACTCTCTGCTCCGGGGACCTTGGAGAAGGGGGGTGGAATCAGGGCATAGCCCCTCCAGCCCCCTGCCGTGAGCCGCTCAGGGCAGGGGCTGGGAGCACCCCCAGGACTCCAGCCCACCTCCCTGACACCTGCACCCCCCACATACACCCCAGCCCTCTGCCCTGACCCCTGCACCCCCCCTCACACACTCCAGCCCTGACTCCAGCACCCCCCACACATACCCAGCCCCCCCACACCGCATGCCCTGACTCTTGCACCCCCCACATCCCCACCCCCACCCTGAGCACCAAGCGGGAGCTCCTGCACACACACACCCCACACACACATTCCCATCTGCACCCCTCGCACCAAATGGGAGCTGCCCAGGTAAGCTCTCCACACCCAAACCTTCTGCCCCAATCCTGAGCCCCCTCCCTCATTCTAGCTCCTGGCCAGAACCTGCACCCTAACCCCCAGCCTGATCCTTCACCCCCAGCCCTGTGCTCAGTGCACTCCCACCCTCATCTCAGTGCAGAGAGAGGAAGAGAATGGCTAGAACCAGGGAGAAGGTAGGTACCCACTCTGTGTGGACAGGGCCGGGACCCCAGACCGGCAGTGGGCTGAGCGGGGCTGGCAGCTAGGACCCTGGCTGGCAGGAGCCCGCGGACGGAACCTCAGACTGGCAGCGGGCTGAGCGGCAGCGGGCTGAGCCGCTTAGCCCACTGCCGGTCTGGGGTTCTGGTTGCCAGCCCCTTGCCAGCCGGGGTCCTGGCCACAGGCCCCACTCATCCCACTGCCAGCCTAGGTGAACTGAACCCCAGGCTGGCAGTGGTATGAGCGGGCCGGTAGCGTAGGATCAGCATTTTAATTTAATTTTAAATGAAGCTTCTTAAACATTTTGAAAACCTTGTTTACTTTACATACGACAATAGTTTAGTTATATAATATATAGGCTTATGGAGAGAAACCGTCTAAAAAACGTTAAAATGTATTATTGGCACGCGAATCCTTAAATTAAAGTGAATAAATGAAGACTCGGCACACCACTTCTGAAAGGTTACCGACCCCTGCCTTAGTATATAGGGCATGTTGAATATGGCCAAGTTAACATTGCTCTAGGAACTCATTAATTTACTTGTGTGCATTCACATCATCAGCTGCAATAATGTCATTATTCTGCATTTGGTAGATTTATACCAGTGTCCTCTAAAACTGAGAGAGGACTAAAAAATGGAAAATGTGTCATTTTTGTGCGATATTCTATCGCGTCCTCTTCCTAGTTATGTAATAGCACTAACGGGTCAGCTTTTAATGCGCACTAATATTGTAATAATGAATAGTTGATGGAATTTCAAATAAATCAGATTTGTTTACTTGATTATATAACCGTCTAAATATGTGTCTTAGTGTAGACATTTTGGTCCAGATTCTCAAAGACATTTAGATGCCTACTTTCCAGTGGAAGTTAGGCACCTTGAATAACACTGAGAATCTGGCTTTTAGGCCTAATTCTGCACTCCATGCAGTCAATAGCAGAACTTCCATTGGCTTCTTAGCTATAGAAGTTGGCCCTTGAGGAGAAGGTAGTCAGTGTGCAAACTACAAGTTATTTTAGACCAAGGATAACATTTTAAAAAGTGCCTCTGTGATTTAGGAGCCATTGGAAGTTAATGGGACTTAGGCTCATAGGACACTTGGGCACTCTTGAAAATTTTCTCCCCATTTATTTGGGTGTGGGTATTTAAAGTTCAGCACCTAAGTCCATATTTAGGCCCCTGTATATTCAGGTTGGTGATACTCGATTGGCAGATCAAGCTGCACAAGAAAATTCAGTGGGAGCTGACAGGTCTCAGCATTTATGAAATCTGAAACATTTATTTAGGTGCCTAATATGGGTTCAGAGACCTCACCCAGGGCCCCCATATTTTAAAATATTGGCCTTTGACCTTAGGTCCAGATCTTCAGTGGGAGTTAGGCAACTAAATACTTTCGGGAGAGTCTTGGCCTTGGTGTTTGTGAAGGTGCTCCTGGATTGATGGATCAGGAGCCTTAAATTCTCTGTTTATTCACAAGGCTGGGGTAATCCAGGTAACAGTGGACCACATCTCTGGTGCAAGGATTCTTAGTCTCCACGGTGAAGTCCTGGCCTTTTCGCTGAGCTTGCAAACAAATGAGAGCCAATTACTTTTTGTGTCAAGAATGGACATGAAATCACTGATAGCAAATAAATGAGCATGGGTGTCCGTAGCCTACTTAGGCAAAGGAATGTAAAATCGTTGTTGTTATGGCTGTCTGTTTACCGAGAAGTGTGTAACCTAACTGGAAACAATTAAAACAATTCCAAAGTGGCTGGCAAAGGACTTGGGTCTGCCTTTAATCCTGTGGTGGTACCCTGCACCACAGTGACATCTCGTGGTCAAAGTGAAGATTATTTGTTTCAAGAGCATCATCCTGTATGATATCCCATGAAAGGCACCTTTAGATAAGCTATTACCAGCAGGAGAGTGGGGTGGGAGGAGGTATTGTTTCATGGTCTCTGTGTATATAATGTCTTCTGCAGTTTCCACAGTATGCATCCGATGAAGTGAGCTGTAGCTCACGAAAGCTCATGCTCAAATAAATTGGTTAGTCTCTAAGGTGCCACAAGTACTCCTTTTCTTTTTGCGAATACAGACTAACACGGCTGTTACTCTGAAACCTGTTTGGATGCCACTCAGAAAGAAAAAGCCCTGGCAAATTCATTTCAGCTAAAATTGCCATTCATTTTCAGGATGTGGTTGGAAGTTTTATCATGCAAAAATAATGTGGTGTAAAAACCAATCCGATTTTAATATTTAGGCAAGACAATGCATCCCAAAGTACCGAGCAGATTCTACCTCCGTTACTTATAACCCCATTACTAAGCATCTGAGCACTGTACAGAACCCCTGTGAGGTAGGGAAAAGCAAAAATCACAGAGGGACTACACTGCAATCAGGAGGTGTAGGTGGTAGCACTGTGAACACACCCAAGCTTGCCCACTGACCCTGGACTCTGGGTGCATACTTGAGAGGCTGCCAGCCATGCCACTGCAGCTTCATTACTATTATTACCCCAGCCAGCTAGATCAAAGGTGGCTTAGTAGGTCTACATAGGCTGCAGTCATACCTCTGACTGCAGTGTAGACATACCCCAGTGTCTCAAGGTCACACACGCCATGTGTGGCAGAGTAAGGAATTGAACCAGACCTCTCAAGTCCCAGGCTAGTGCTCTAACCATTGGCCCATCCTTCCTCACCAGAGTGCAGAGACTATTAACTAATGCATTCTCCCCACCACCACCCCGTCATGTCCATGTAGGCCCCAAAAAAATCAGTGGAAGGCTCAACACTGACTTCGGTAGCATTGAATCAGGCCCATCCTGCTTTACAAAGAGAAGATGTTGGCCTGGACACAAAGGTTCAGGATCGTGAATGCATTTCTGGCCATGGGAATGCAGTGCTCCTCTTCACCCTGACATTTCCTCTCCATTAGGAGTCTGCTGCTTGTTCATTCTGGTTCCATCGCTGGCCCTGCAGCAGGCCTGCTGCATCCTGACATTTACCTTCATGCATCTGGATTTAGAAGTGGACACGGTGTGCTAGGTTACGTTGCACTGTGACAGTCTGAGTCACTGTCAGCAAAGAGTCCTGCTTGACAGAGATCAGTGAGAAATAATTTTTATACAGGTGAGACTTTGCTGTTTTCATTGCTGCTTGCTGAATAACTTGCTCTGGAGAAACTTGGGGTAAACAGCCAGGACCCTCATAAACTAGTGTCAAAGTGGGAATTAGGCCATTTGAACTGAACAAAAGACTTAAGCACTTTGCTAAATCAGGCCTCTAAATCAGTAGCTAGGCAACTAAATAAGTGTCCTGGCTTTCCAAGGTGCTGAGCACTGAACTACTCCCACTGACACTGATGAAAAATGTGGCCTAAGCTTTCATATTTTTCTGAAATAATGTCTTTAATTCTTATGGTTGTCAAGGAAGCCTTCTGAATGTGAGCTCATTTTGCCTGAGTCTGCAGGCAGCCTGAAATAGTAATGCTGACTAGTCTGACCTCCCCCCAGACAGCTCACTCCTCCCATCTTCTGTCCTGAGCAATGAAGTGTAGGATATGGATTCAGCTACTTGGCCACAGAAGTGCTAAGCAAATGGTCTGTTCCTGGAAAGTAGCCCTGGGTAGTGTATCTTGGGATCTGACTGCCTTTTTTTAAAAAAATTCCATGAACCCGCACAGCCCTCCTTGGTTTCCGCCATCTCAGACAGGAGCATGGAACCGGCACAGCTCTGCACTGGGCTGTTCAACATATTCATAAATGATCTGGAAAAAAAGATCAACAGCGAAGTGGCAAAATTTCCAGATCATGCAAAACTACTCAAGATTCTTAAGTCCAAAGCAGACTGTGAAGAGTTACAGAGGGATCTCACAACACTGGGTGACTGGGCAACAAAATGGCAGATGAAATTCAATGTTGATAAATACAAAGTAATGCACATTGGAAAACATAAGCCCAGCTAGACTTACAAAATGATGGGGTCTAAATTAGCATGTTACCACTCAAGAAGGAGATCTTGGAGTCATTGTGGATAGTTCTCTGAAAACATCCACTCAATGTGCAGCGGCCGTCAAAAAAGCGAATAGAATGTTGGGAATCATTAGAAAAGGGACAGATAATAAGACAGAAAATATCATATTGCCTCCATCTTAATCCATGGTACGCCCACATCTTGAATACTGCGTGCAGATGTGGTTGCCCCATCTCAACAAAGATATGTTGGTATAGAGAAAAGGTATAGAAAAGGGCAACAAAAAAGATTAGTGGCAATGGAAAAGCTTCCGTATGGGGAGAGATTAATAAGACTGGAACTTTTCAGTTTGGAAAAGAGATGACTAAGGGGGGATATGATAGAGGTCTATAAAATCATGACTGGCATGGAGAAAGGAAATGTGTGTTATTTAATCCTTCTCCTAACACAAGAACTAGGGGTCACCAAATGAAATTAATAGGCATCAGGTTTAAAACAAACAAAGGAAGTACTTCTTCACACAATGCAGTCAACCTGTGGAACTCTTTGCCAGAGGATGCTGTGAAGACCAAGACTATAACAGGGTTCAAAAAAGAACTAAATAAATTCCTGGAGGATAGGTCCAACAATGGCTATTAGCCAGGATGGGCAGGGATGCAAAACCACGCACTGAAGTGTCCCTAGCCTCTGTTTTGCCAGATGCTGGGAATGGGTGACAGCGGATGGATCACTTGATGATTACCTGTCCTGTTCACTCCCTCTGAAGCACCTGGCACTGGCCACTGTCGGAAGACAGGATACTGGACTACATGGACCTTTGGTCTGACCCAGTATGGTTGTTCTTATGTATTATCATGGGTGTTGCAAGCACAAGACACATGATCCTCCAGTATTTGCAGAGCCATAAGAAGACCCACATCAGTGGGGAACATGACAATTTCATGGAGGACAGATTGCTGTGCGACATAGAAAAAATCAGTTCAGAGTTCTTGGTGGCATTCATGGAGCAGCTGCAGACAGTGGAGCGCGGCTTCTGGCCCTGAGAAATGAACGTTGACGGGTGAGATCCCACCGTAATGCAGGTTTGGGATGATGAGCAGAGGCTGCAGAACTTCTGGATGCCAAAGCTCTCATTCCTGGATTTGTGCTCCAAGCTCGCCCCAGCCCTCTAGCAGAGGGACACCAAAATGAGATCTGCACTGACAGTGGAGAAGTGTGTGGTGATCACTCTCTGGAAACTTGCAACACCAGATTGCTACCAGTAACTAAGAAATCATTTGCAGTTGGAAGATCTACTGTGCAGGCTGTTGTCATGTAAGTGTGCAGAGCCATTAATTGTCTCCTGTTACGCAGGACTGTGAATCTCGACAACACGCAGGACACAGTGGATGGATTTGCAGCAATGAGGTTCCCGAACAGCAGTGGCACGATAGACAGTTCGCAGATCCCTATTTTGGCACCTGCCCATCTTGACCCACAGTACATCAACAGGAAGAGCTACTTTTCTATGGTTATGCAAGTACTGGTGGATCATTGGGGATGCTTCAGGGACGTCAGTGTTGGCTTATATAAGGGAGTGGGGTGTCGGTAATCTGGCCTAGCAGTAACAGCTGGACTGAGATCTGCCCACCAGGGACGGTAGTCGCTGAGCAGGAGTTGGAGGAATCGCAAGAGCCCGGTCCCGTAAGCAAGAGTCAGGCTGGAGTCAGAGACCAGAGACCAAGAGACCATGCACAGCCTGGCATTGCAGCAGGCCAAAGTCTGTGTAGTTCCCCAGACAACTTCTTGGGGTTGAATAGGGCGTCTGGCCAATCAGAGGGCTGCAGGGTACTGTCACTGTGGGTCTCTGGGGCAGTACTTCCTGCGGTGCCTACTCGCCACAGTGCTCCCTGGCTGTGCCTGTGCCCGGCCTCCAGGTGGCACTGTGAGAACATCAGCTGTCCCAGCCTTCAGAGCTGGGTTCTCATCCTCACATCATTACAGCTTGGGCGGGGAGGCGCACGATGCTCTGATGTTTCAGGACACAGGAGTATTCAGAAAGCTGCAACTTTCCTTCCCAACTGGCATGTTACTATTGGTGATGTTGAAATGCCAGTAATGATCCTGGGGGACCCAGCCAAGCCCTGGCTCCCCTTGCTCACAAAGCCACACACCGGCCACCTCGACAGCACCAAGGAAAGATTCCGCTGCTCAGCAGGTGCAGAACAGCGGCACAGGTAGGACTGTAAGTGTGGGTGGGCCACAGACTATTCTGGAGGGGCAATGTCTAATAGGTATGACATAAATGGTTTGCTTTTATATTGAAAAAAGATCACTAAAATAAATCAATTAAAATCCAGAGTCATTCTATCGCATATATTAAATACATTTAAACACACATAAAATTAATCAATCGGCAGTAAATGTTCTTAAAATAAATCACGCAACACCAAACCAGCACACAGTAATATTGAATTTTATAGAGGCTAGTCAGTAAAGAACAGTACTTACAGTCTTTGCTGGCTGGGGCAGTGTATGGGGTGCGCTCAGCAGTAGGGGCTGGCAGTAGGGGCCACCAGCTGCTTCCTCTCCAGCTGTGCTCTGTACAGGGGCGAGGGGTCCTGTGCTGAGTCTGATCCTGAGACCTGCTGGCAGAGCTGTGGGGTGAGTACAGGCGGTGATTGGGCATCCTCTCCCCCGTCCCCCCAGTGTTTCCAGGTTCCTACGCAGCCCCAGACCCGGTGAATTACCACCAGTCCCAAAGGCTGATGGCTGGGGAAGGCCTGCTCAGTGGCCTTGGCCAATTAGGGGCCCCGTAAAAATGAGCGCCCCCACACCCCGACCCGCTCTGCCCGCCTGGCGCTCCTGCTGCGGAGTGGGGTCAGGACACGGAGGCTTCATCTACATTAACACTGCACAAAATATAAGCTGTGCTGAGGCTTTCTCTATCGCCGAATGTATCCGATTTCGGCAAGCATGCAGCTGCGGCTTTCATGATACCATATGTGCCATTTTGAGAGCAGCAGTTCAATTCATGAAGTTGACAATCTAGAATTTGGTTTCACATTGCTCTCAAATCTTCATCAGAACGTGCCCGGATTGATTTTCCCAAAGACGAATTCACAACTGAATCTTCCAGATGGCTTGGTCATTTTCTGTTTTGAGAAAAGGCTACATCCCAGTTCTCAAGGCCACATTTCTCCATTAGTTCATCCGTTAACTTCAGCATCTGACTGAAGCTGTTCATTTCATTGCTTCTTAAATCAGAGAAACTCTCTTTCAACCCTGCTATCAGATCAATGCAGTCTGTAATGGACAGAGTTGCACTCTGCAATCCTTTAGCAGCAAAGTCACTCATTTCAAACAATTTCCCCAAAGTTACTAATAAAAACAAGAACTTTTTCATTTGAATTTGTTGGAGAAGAGACTGAAACTCCATTTTTGTTTGTCCACCACAATCTTCAAATTCTGCTAATGCTTCAAGAATTACATCATAAAGTATTAGTACTTTGCCCACCGCACCAGACTTTCAACTCCAGAGAGTATCGACTGCCTGTTCATACTCAAGGCACTGCCACTCGGGACATGGTTCTTTTTAAATCTCCAGAAACCAAGCATGCCTGTAAGTCCCAGTCATAAAGGTGTTCAAGGAGTTTGTGGTCTCAAACTCCGTGGCAACATCTGCAGACATTTTCAACACTGCAGAAAGAAACAGGGTAAGACAGTTTAAGTTACAATGGACATAAATTGCTCACTAGAATTTGTGTTTCAAAATCATATGTACTCCTCCTTTGTTCCCAGACATGACAGACTCCCCATCAAAACTGAAGCCAACTGAAGCCAACACACAAATCAGATCAAGTTCAAGCGTTTCCAAAACTTGAAGTATTTTTTCTGAAATTCCATTTGCAGACGTGTCCATTGTATCCACAAATCCTACCGCTCTTTCTTTAATTACTCCAGTGTGCAAGTATCTGACACACACTGCAATGAGCTCGTGTTTTGAAAAGTCTTTGCATTCATCCGCAAGAATTGCATAGTAAGTGTTCGGTGCCTCATGTAACTCCTTTCTGATTTTGCACAGAAGTAATGAAGCTGCAGCTTCTAAAAGTTCATTTTGTATGTCAGGGCTCACCATAATAGCGTTTTTCGGAAGCATTTCAAGTAAACTTTGAATTTCTTCATCATATTTACTGAGTAGTTTGAAAACCTCCAGAAAGTTTCCTTTGTTTAAAGCTTCCTGATCCTCTCTGTGCTCATGTAAAGCTATTTGCTGTTTAGCACAGAACAGTACAATATCAAGCATCCCTTTAATATGCTCCCCATCTGTACCTATTAAGCGCGTGTGCATTGCTTCTTTATTTAACTGGTTCAGAATATTTCCACGGCCTGATAACTGACACTGTCTGTAGCTGACATATTTAGTGAATGCCATTCCATGTACTTTACTAGTCTCATGTCTGGAGCAGGCCTGGTGTATATGCTTCCAATCACTGTGACTGAACCTGTCTTCGGAACAAGTCACCAAAATGCCTACACGTTTTACAAAACACTGCATTTTTAGACATACTATATTCCACCCACTGATGTTTCCTGGACCTGAGTTTGGGGGTTGCAACGCTTCGGTTTTTACCACTGAGAACAGAAGTGGGAAAAGACTGATGTTTCAGCTGAGTCGGTGGTTTGTTGATATTTGACAAATCGGAAGGCCACTTTGTAGTTTTAGTAGAAATAGTATTCGTTGCAGCTGTACTGGACCCAGGGTCATTTTTAGTTTTATATATTACCGTTTCCTTTGCTGAATCAGATGAAGATGGAGAATTTGCAGATTTAGTGGAAAACGATGATACGTCGGTTGGTTTTGTGGATTTGCTTTCGGTCCGTTGTCTTTTTAAGAAACTAAAGAGACTAGTTTGTTTTGACATTTTGAATCTCTGGTTCAAGCATCACATATAGCTATACAGTGTAATAGAGCTAAATATTAAAACACTTTCTTTGAAGGACTTCCGGCAGATAAATTCCGGTCTCGTACATCACTGGCAATCGAATATTTCTTGCTTATAGTTCATTGTATAAGCAAAGATCCCACCCACACATTTCCTTACAGACGTGGCTTTGTTTTTGATTGGTTCAAGTATTTTCAAAAATTGTTTCTTTGCCCAATAGGATGCACCCTTAAAAAAAATCCTGGTTGAACTTTGCATTTTTAATGCCATATTTGGGTGGAGGGCCCACCCAAGCCAATCTGTGGCTATGCCCCTAGTGCAGAATGTCAGCTGAATGTGCTTTTGGTAGATTGAAAGGACGCTGGTGTTGGTTACTCCCAAGATTGGATCTCTCTGAGGAAAAATATCCCTGTAGTTCCAGCTGCCTCCTGTGTCCTATGGAAGATCTGTGAGGCAAAGGGGGGAAAGGTTGCCGCTGGTGGTGAGGGCTATTAGAAGAGCATGGCATGGGGCTATACGGCTGAGGGAGGCCTCGAAAGAGCATTTTAACAGTGAGCCACATTAATGTGGATGTGGTGCCCTGTGCTTGATCTGCGCCTGAAGTTTTGGGGCCTTTTAGGAATTACATGATGCTCACTGTACATGTATGAATATAACACAGTGTGTTACTGATCCTATGAGTTCTGTCACACTGTACAATAACAAGTAAGTGGGTGCTTTCAGTACCACTAGGCATTCTGCAGCATATGTTGTGTGAATAAAGATTAATTATTTTCCAGGCCAAGTCCTGGCCTCTTTGCTGAGATTGCAAACAAATGGGGCTACGAGTCTGTCATGGAGGTCATGAATTCCGTGATTTTTTGTGACCTCTGTGACTTCAGGGCTTCGGCTGTCAGTCCCAGCCCCTTCCCCAGCTGTTAATATGGTTCCACATGGTGGAATTTCTGCTTTCCTAGTTCTCTTTTTTAAAAAACCTAGGCAATTTAACAAATTTTTTTTGTAAAGATCATAAAGGTTGCAAAGTCAAGCACTTAAAAGTTAGGAAATGCCAGAATTAAGGATGCCTGTGCAAGCTTAATTCAACCCCCTAATGCATATGCAGTATGATCCCATCTTTAATTACTTGATCACATACTTCTTGTTCTACAGCAGCCCTGCCTCATTCACAGCATAGACAGAGAATGAGGTAGATGGTTGCAAGAAAGGAGAGGATGTTCTCTTCTCTTCTGGATATGGTACTAGATCGAAACCCTACTGCATTCTACTCCTGGCAGACTTCTTAAATAATATGGCAGGGGAGGGCAAACTATGGCCTGTCAGGGCTTTCAATCCGGCCTGTGGGATTGCCAGCCCATGGCGCAGTGGGGCTAAGGCAGGCTCCTTGCCTGCCCTGGCCCCCACACAACTCCTGGAAGTGGCTGGCACCATGTCCCTACAGCCCCTCTGGGGGCGGGGCAGAGGGCTCCATGCGTTGCCCTCGCCTGCAGGCACCACCTCCCACCGCTCCCATTGGCCAGGAACGGGGAACCACAGCCAATGGGAGCTTTGGGGGTGGTACATGCAGGCGAGGGCAGTGCGCAGCGGAGCCGCCTGCCCCACCCCACCCCCAGGAGCCACTGCCGGACATGCTGGCCCCTTCTGGGAGCAGCGCGGGGCCAGGGTAGGCAGGAAGCCTGCCTTAGCCCTGCTGCGCACCGCTGCCACCCTGGAGCCGCTCGAGATAAGCAGCACTGGGCCAGAGCCTGCACCCTGAACCCCTCTTGCACCCCAACCCGCTGCCCTGAGCCCCTAACCCTCAACCCAGAGTCTCCAACCCCCTGCCTTGAGCCCCCTGCCGCTCCCCTCCTGCACCCCAACTCCCTACTCTGAGTTCCCAACCCCCTTCCCTGAGCCCCCTGCCACACCCCTTCTGCACCCCAACACCCTGCCCTGAGCCCCTAATCCCCTGCCCTGAGGCACCTCCAGCACCCACACCCCTCCTGCACCCCACACTCCCTCCCACACACCAACCCGCTGCCCCAGCATACAATTTCCCCACCCAGATGTGGCCCTCAGGCCAAAAAGTTTGCCCACCCCTGTAATATGGTCATGCTTGACTTTGCAACTTTAATATTCTTTTAATAAAGTGTTTTGTATGTAATACGTACACATACTAGATGAAAAAACTTCCTAGATATTCCAGATGCCAAATGTAAATAATGCCTTTTTTTTTTAAAGGAGCATATTAAGAGATGAGCAAACCAACTACATTACAGTCATGTAAAACTGTGTTTAGTAGACATATTTACACAGATGCCGGGAAGCAAGAGATCAGTAGTTTTAAAAACCATGCAGCAGAAAATGTAGGGCAGTTAGAACTTTATCATAACATTGCTCTTCCTCCTACCCCTTCTGTATATGTCTAAGCTTTAGTGATGCTACATTATTTTTGTAATGTTTGGTTTCCTACAAAGATGGCTGTTAGATAAACTGCTAAAAATATTATAAAATTTGGCCCAGTAAGAGATGGGGGGTTACTTTTGGGGACTTTTTTTTTAATTTGGAAAATATTTATTTTACACTGTTTAGTTTGATATATGAAGTATAATAATTACATAGAGTAAAGCATGCGGCCAGATCTGAAGATGCATTACACAGGGCTACTCTCCAGGCATGACCATTTGCTTTGCACTTCTGTGGAGAAGTAGCTGAATCCACATGCTATACTTAATTGCTCAGGACAGCAGATGGAAGGAGTGTGTTGGGGTGGACAGTCGATGTCTTAAGGCCCAAACAGAGATGCCCCATGTGCTGTTCTTCCCAATCCACTATCAGAAAGGCAGCTGGGAGACCACGCATTGTATCACCATATTTCTTGGAAGGCAGACACAGCGCAGATGACTGGTAAAAGGCATCACACACATGGCAAGTATGCAGCACCTACAGCCTTCAAGATCCCTCGGCAACCTTCTCTAATGCCTCGCCTGAGTACGTATTTGGCTGAATTTCCAACGGGTGCCACCCCATCTCAGCATCCTGTGTGCAAGAGAGAGCCCAGTCATGCACCAGCAGTGTGACCAGGGCCCACGCTGCACTGAAATGAACACAGTAATTCTTATATTGTATGTCTTTAATTACTTTCTTAGTCATTGATTCAGTGTAAGATTTCTAAGTTAGTCGCTCCATTGTTCTCCTACTTTATGCTTAGTTCATCGCTCTCAGATGGCCCGATCATTCCAGCATCAACCCTCTTCACAGCTTCTTAAAAGAGAGAGAGAGAGAGAGAGGCAGAGAGAGAGAGAGAGAGAGAGAGAGAGAGAGAGAGAGCGCGCAATATTTTACAGCTCTTGGTGTTATGTTAAAAGGTACAACAGGCAATTTTTCTGAAGATTGCATGTCAGGGTACGTCTACACTGCAAACCAAAAACAAGGCAGCCAGTCTGAGCCTGAGTCAACTGACTTGGGCTCATGCAACAGGGCTAAAAATAGTAGTGTGGATGTTCCCACTTGGGCTGGTCTCACAGACTGGCTGCAGACTGAGCGGGAACGCCTTCTCCGCTATTTTGAGCCCGGTAGTGCAAGTCCCGCGGTTGACTCAGGCTCTGAGACTTGTTGCACAGTTTTGGTTGGGGGGGTTATTTTTGCAGTGTAGACATACCCACTGATATCCGATATGCCTCATGGGTTGGCTCCTATAGCGGGCTGGGCACTTTGACTCTGTGACGGCTCTGTTGCAGCTGTGCCGCTGTAGCATTTCGAGTGTCGACATAGGGACGGCTTTGCAGCAGGATCAGGCCCTTCATATAATCCCTGCTTCAGCCAATCGCATCCTTTCACCTTTGTGCGGCTATTATTGTCTACGTGAAAGAAAATAGATTACTACAGAATAAACAGAATGATTTAATCTGGAGTGACCCTCCTGGAGGGCAAAAATTCATACGGTTCTATGTTTTCAAAAGGAGATGGTTGTTAAAGCTTACCCAGCACATTTTCATTCTTTCCGTCCCCGGGAAGCAGCAGCTGGAATTTCCCAGTGCTAAATACTGATGCATTTTACATTCCTTCTCAGCCTCAGGACGTCTTAGCTTGCCAAGTCTCAACTAAACCTGTGAATGCCAAGGGGACTGATGATAAACAGACATACTCAGCAGCAAGCCTGATCGCTACACCTGTCTCAAAGGCACGCTGCCACAGAGGTCACACCAATGTGATTGTATAAACTATTCCATAGCCTGTGGATGTCAACCCAGGGATGTGGGAGCTTGGATCAGAGAAGGCGAAGGGCCCGATTCTGCAAGGAAGGGCCTGTTACTAAGCAAGTGACTGTGGTCCCATTAGCTTCACTGGGACTACTCATAGGCTTAAAATCAGGCATGTGCGTTAAGCACCTTCCTTAGTAGGGGTCTTAATGCTCAAATGTCCAAGCTAATGACAATTAGTATAAAAATATAGTTTTTAAAAAACCGCTCGGGTAATTCTGTAGTTTATCAGTACTTACTGAGTACTGTACCTACTGCATTCTATCTTACAGGACAATTTAACTCCTTCCTGTACTTATTGACCTACAGATGTTAAGGCAGTGTGCAAAAGAATATTACAAAGCGCACTCCTTTGGGGAGCTCGCTCTGTGTGATAGCCTGTCGTGTTTATTCTTTGAATACAAGTGTCCAAAATTCCTGAGCTGTAAAATTCATATTCCTTTCCACCAGCTGTCTCAGTGCTTGGGCTTCTTTCTTGGATTGTTCAAAGCTTGGTATCCACATCTCTCGCAGAGATGTCCAGCGTATGTTTGGAGAGGAGAACAAGAAAGCCTCAGGTTTCGGGCAGCTCAGGTGGTTAACTTGTGCGTTCCATCTCCTGGGTGACAATCCCTGGCAATGGAGGAGAAACACAGGAAGGGTTTAATTAGACTCCAGGTCATGGATAGCTGCACTGATTAGAATCATAGAATATCAGGGTTGGAAGGGATCTCAGGAGGTCACCTAGTCCAACCCCCTGCTCAAAGCAGGACCAATCCCCAATTTTTGCCCCAGATCCCTAAGTGGGCCCCTCAAGGATTGAACTCACAACCCTGGGTTTTACCAGGCCAATGCTCAAACCACTGAGCGATCCCTCCCGAATTCTTCTCCTCCAAATTCTCTTTCTCAGTGAAAGCATATTTCACTGTTTCTTGCACCGTAGGAACACCTCTTTGTGAAGTTCACGTTCTGGACTGTATCCTGCCTGCTGCTTTGATAGAACGGGCACCGCACATGCAGTGAAACTGAAAGCTTCCCTACCCTGCCCTGCATAATGTACCTTAACCCTGCCCTGGAGAGTGAAAGCGTAGATTGGTTTCCCTGCCCATCCACATGAGTTGTTTGCAGTGTCGTTGTAGCCGTGTTGGGATATGAGAGACACAAGCTGGTTGGTCCTTTTATTGGACCAGCTTCTGTTGGTGGAAGAGAGAGGCTTTCGAGCTTCCCAGAGCTCTTCTTCAGGACACTGTGTAAGCTCAAACACTTGTCTCTTCCACCAACAGAAGTTGGTCCAGTAAAAGATATTACCTCCTTGTCTCTCTCACATCCACGAGAGTGGTAGTCATGGCGCTGATTTTCAGAAGGGAGACATCTCTTCACTGGGAACTGGACTGAAACCAAATTAGTTTTCATATAGGCCACCGAAAAAAGAAACTAGATGGTACAAGCTCCCAGATGAGACAGAATTGGGCTGCACTGAACTGATAACCTAACTGCGAAAGGTTCTATGTAGCTACCAATCCACTGAGTCATTTCAGCAAAATATTCTAATCCCTGCTCTGGGGTCTGATCCTATGCTCTTTGAAGTCATTAGCAAAGCTCCCACTGATTTCAATGGATCAGGATCAGATTCCTAGAGAATAATAGCCAATGCCTCAGCTCGTATAAATTGGAGATGTTCTCTTGACTTCGACAGAGTGGCGCTGATGTATACCAGCTGAGATTCTGGCTCTAAGAGTTTAGCAATTACTTGTTATCATTTCAACATATATGCATTGTGTGGTAGGAGCTATGAAGCGGGCACTGGTGAACTCAGCGGGCCTTTTGGTCCTGGAAGCCTCCTTGATTAGGGAGACCCAGCAATGTGGGAATGAGGAGAATCTCAGCTTTCAGTTCTATAGTTACTCTCTCCTACACCTGCTTCCTCCACTTGCATGGTTAAGCAAAAAAGAAGTTGTTTGATCCGAAATTTGCAATCAGTTAAAGGCTCCATTGAATTGAGGATCCTAGATAAGCTGAATGCTCAATAATTTGCATGGCAAAATTTTTAATCCCCTTTAACTAATGAGCAACAGACAAGTAGCTGAAAACAACTTGAGTATTCTTAGTGCCATTTTGCATATGAGTACAGTTCATCTTCCTAAGAGTTTTCTGTCTCCCCTTGCTGGTTGATGAGAAAGCACTACAGTTCAGACTGCCACAGTAGAAAAGAGCAGAGGAGATGTCCCAAGCCAGCTTGTGTGATAATGTAAATGTGAGCACAGTTCCTGATTTGGATAAGCAGATGTAAAAATAATTCAATTCATATTGATAAAGGACCAAGGGGGAAAAAATTGAAAATAGATTTTGGGTACTCCGTTCTTGGTGCTTGAAATTGGGCACCTAAACTTCTGTGGAATCTACAATCAGTGGCCACTTTTGAAAAGGTGGCTGCCCATCTTTACTGCATGATGATTGAGGGAGACATGACATGAGTTTGTGGTTTCAGTCTAATTCCACGTGTGCTGTGTCCCTATCAGAAAAATCCGCCACAACTAGTAATCCCAGGAGAGAGGCCAAGGAGATAGAACTACTCTCTGACCCTAACAAGTGGCCCCTCATGATCATAACTGATGAACTTAAGAGGCAGTGTTCTCTAAATAAAGTGTATATCGGTCTATGTATGTCAGCATGGCACGGGAGTTTTAGCCCTGCTGGAAGATCAGTCAGATTCTGTTCACCAAAGCTAGCTATACTTAAAAGAAAACAACCCCAAACACAATTAGAGTTATGAGTACCTTTTCCTGCCTTCTGATGTTTTCCCACACCCTATTACACACCATGCACTCAAACACATCAATATAATTGTCCTGCGTGATATCCTGGACTCCCCATTTGCGTTCTCGGATAGCAGTGAGCAGTCGTTGATTGGAGATGGCCCCTTTCAGTTTCCATTCTAGGTAGGCCTCGTACTCTTGGTCATTTGTGTCCAGTGCCTTGATGTAGTGCGCCAGCTCTCTGGGATGTGAAAATCTTGTTACAAGGATTGCACTCTTATTGCTAGGAAGCCAGTCCGTAACGCTGGGGGACCCATAGTACACTGGTACCACTCCCAACTTGAGGGGCCTCCAGAGTTTTTCAGTGATGTAATCCTCGCAGACTGCGTTTTCAAAAGCAAGAATGAATTTGTACTGAGCAAGTATTCTATAGAAGTTACCATCGTCCATGGAGGCTGGGTTTTTGAGGTGCTGAGGAAGGTCTCTGTTATGCAAGCATTCACCATAGGAGTCCACCTGGATGTAGCTCATCAGCTCACGCACGTAGCTGTCCCGGTCTGAAGGAGGGTCGCAATCGGACTGCACATACACAAGCGGTGCAAGTCCTTTTCTCAAGCTATTCTTCTTTTGCAGCGGAACCATGTATCTCAGAGACTTTATGACCTCTATGCCCTCCAGATACTGAGTAGTCAGCGGCAGATGGGAGTGGCGACTGAAGGTAGCTGTATGGTTGAACAAGGTGATGGTAGGTTTGTGGAAGAGCTTGTAGTTGTTTTTGGGCGACTCTTCATGGAAAAGGGCCCAGTCGTGATGGCGTTTACGAGGGAGGGGTAAGCTATCTATATTAAAGTCAGTACCTAGACAAACACAAATAATGTTACTAGCCAAATCCTTAATATATTGAACTAGGAAAAATATATATATTTAAATCACTGTAAAAGGCCCTTGTTATTTACTTCGGGCCTACCTGTGCCACTCTTACTCACAATGAATACGATTGTATGTGTAGTAAGGTTCTGTTGACTGCAAAAGGACTAGTCCTGTAGTAAGGTACTACTCACCATAAGTAAAGGTGGCACAACTGGCCTCTTAATATTTCCAGTAAACTCTGTAATGGAATAGCAGTGTTTTAGATTACAGTTAGGCCAAAAAGGGTTGTGTTAATTTTGCATTTTAGTGGACTCATTATTATTTTTAATTGTTGTAAGACATTTTGAAATAACAGGATTGCTTCCTTCTCTGGAACGAAGGGCCACAGAGTCAAAATAAAATTCCAGATACAATAGTCATAATTATGAAACCAACAATTACCGCACAACAATAAACACCAGTGTGGGGATGTGGGGATCTGTACCACATGTTCTCGTGTAACCAAATTCTCAGATTATGGGCCTTGGAGAATATGAGTTACCATTAAGATGAATCATGTGTGATGGATCTGCAAAGCTAGGGACTTCAACTCCCATCAGCCTCCTCCTCACTGTACATCCCCTTCCCCTGGCCAGGTAAAGTCCTGAACGAGGATGTGGCAGGGCCCTGTTTGGGACTTAGGAGTGGGAGCCACTTAGCAGCAGGAAGCTGGAGAGAAGCCTCGGGAACTGTGCCGCAAACGGACAGGCTGTGACTGCTGGACATCATAGCTGGGTGCAGGTCTCTGTGGGGCTTTTGGGCAAGCAGCAGCAGCTGGGCAGGGAGCCAGTGCAAAGGGGACCCCCAATGAGAGACACTAACTGAGCCTGGCTTGGAAGCCTGCAGATGCTTATTTGCTTGAGTACAGATTGGACTGGAGAGGGCACCCCATGCACTAGGCCTGAAGTGCCCTGCCTCTCGATTGGACTGCCCCAGGGGCCCAAATGAGAACCACTATTGCTCACTTCAAACTGTAACTAAGCTTCTGTATCCAGGGTATCGGCGACCTTTCTCCTTTCCTGCCAGCCCTAGTAGCCCTTTCCTTAGCCATGTGTCTGATTGGCTACTGGGACCCACCAGGGCTAGCGCCTACAAGACCTACCTGCTGTGCTTGCCTTCAAAATGGGGTACATGAGGCATGCTAGTGGCACCCCTAGAGGTTTGGGGTACACAATAACCCCAATAATTACACATGCTTATCGGAGCTTGTGCCCATTTACCTTTAAAGTAACCTTACTTCCACTCCCCTCCCCGGATAAGAAAAAGAAAGACATTATTCCAAAAAGCTTTAGTAACCAAATATCAAGGTGTTATAACAGGTAAGAGAATTAAACCAGACAAATGGATATTTGGGACAGATTCACTCAGACCACTCCAGCAATGCAAAGTAGCCATAAACTTGGCTGTTCAACTGTCCCCTTAGCCTGGGTTTTTGGCTGCTTTGCATCACTAGAATGGCCCAAAGCAGCCAGAGCATGGTGGTAAATCATACACTGTAGCTCAGTGGTTCTCAAATTAGGGCGGCCACTTGTTCAGGGAAAGCCCCCAGCGGGCCGGGCTGGTTTGTTTACCTGCCGCGTCCGCAGGTTCAGCTGATCGCGGCTCCCAGTGGCCGCGGTTCACTGCTCCACGCCAATGGGGGCTGTAGGAAGGGCGGCCAGCACATCCCTCGGCCCATGCCACTTCCCGCAGCCCCCATTGGCCTGGAGCGGCGAGGGAGGGATAACTGGGGGGAGGGATAGCTCAGTGCTTTGAGCATTGGCCTGCTAAACCCAGGGTTGTGAGTTCAATCCTTGAGGGGGCTATTTAGGGATCTGGGGCAAAAATTGGGGGGTTGGTCCTGCTTTGAGCAGGGGGTTGGGCTAGATGACCTCCTGAGGTCCCTTCCAACTCTGATATTCTATGATTCTATGAACCTGCGGACGCAGCAGGTAAACAAACCGGCCCAGCCAGCGAGGGGCTTTCCCTGAACAAGCAGCGGCCCTAGTTTGAGAACCACTGCTGTAGCTCCAGTACTTTTTGTGAGAAGTTCATTTGATTAGTCTGTGATTTGTGTCTTGGGATTAACTGCAAAGTGCTTAAAAAAATTATATCAGGACAATTTATTGGCTGGGGACTACGGTATATATCATTTGATTGTAGTTTAAGTGCTAGTACAGTAGTTTGGATATGACATTTTAATCATTATTCTCAATCAAGGGGATCTGGCCATGAAACAAACTTTCAGAGGTCATCAGGCGAAGCCAAAGTCTGACCATCTTTAGGAAATGCAGCAAGACCTAATTCTTTGGAAAAGACTTCCCATCATAAGAATGACACTCCCTTCAATCCAACCAGCTCCTACAATGATGGGTGGAGGTATAAAATCCTAAAACCACTAGTGCAAGAGTCATAAAGGACAACGGATGGTATTTGGAGGAGTTAAAGCATTCTGTATCCTCTTCTTTTTACATGTGATTCTGTGTGGTGACTGTATGTTCCCATGATGAGGCATCATACAGCATATAGGAAAATGATCCTTGTTTTTTCTGTTTTCGCTGTGTTATTGCGATGTGAGCTGCTAGCAGTGGAGGTGAATTATTAGAACAGTAGCTCATGAGGGCTATTTTCTTTTTAAAACATGCTTTCAAGTGGTGTTAGGAAGAGATAAAGAGTAGAGGATAGTGAAATACCACAGACTTCAGAGTAACCTTGACTTCCCTGACTTTTACATGTACACTTCCTCTTGGAGGAGGTGTCAAGAAAAACGAGACTACAGAGAGGATGCAAGAAAGCAGAGTGAGATGAGGGACTGTAAATGGGAGTGTAAAACTGACTAACTGAGAAGAGGAGGATTGGGCAAAGGGAAGCCTGTAGAAATACGCAGTCGAGGTAAAAGCCCTAAAATGATTCCAGTACCACACACTTAATCTTGGTCTAGCTGATAGACAAAGAGCTTTTAAGGATTAAAGAGATGATGACAGTACCTGCCACTGTGGAACAAAGGGGAATTAATAAGATTATGATGAGATAAAGAAGGTGGAACAAGATTCATAGATTCATAGATATTAAGGTCAGAAGGGACCATTGTGATCATCTAGTCTGACCTCCCACACAATGCAGGCCACCGAATCTCACCCACCCACTCCTGCAATAAACCTCTCACCTATGTCTGAGCTATTGAAGTCCTCAAATAATGGTTTAAAGACTTCAAGTGCAGAGAATCCTCCAGCAAGTGACCCGTGCCCCATGCTGCAAAGGAAGGTGAAAAACCCCCAGGGCCTCTTCCAATCTGCCCTGGAGGAAAATTCCTTCCCGACCACAAATATGGCAATCAGCTGAACCCTGAGCATGTGGGCAAGATTCACCAGCCAGATACCCAGGAAAGAATTCTCTGTAATAACTCAGATCCCACCCCATTTAACATTCCATCACAGGCCATTGGGCCTATTTACCATGAATAGTTAAAGATCAATGAATTGCCAAAATCATGTTATCCCATCATACCTTCTCCTCCATAAACGTATCGAGTTTAATCTTGAAGCCAGATAGGTCTTTTGCCCCCACTGTTTCCCTTGGAAGGCTGTTCCAGAACTTCACTCCTCCGATGGTTAGAAACCTTCATCTAATTTCAAGTCTAAACTTCCTGATGGCCAGTTTATATCCATTTGTTATTGTGTCCACATTGGTACTGAGCTTAAATAATTCCTCTCCCTCTCTGGTATTTATCCCTTTGATATATTTATAGAGAGCAATCATATCTCCCCTCAGCCTTCTTTCAGTTAGGCAAAACAAGCCAAGCTGTTTGAGTCTCCTTTCATAAGACAGGTTTTCCATTCCTCGGATCATCCTAGTAGCCCTTCTCTGTACCTGTTCCAGTTTGAATTCATCCTTCTTAAACATGGGAGACCAGAACTGCACACAGTATTCCAGGTGAGGTCTCACGAGTGCCTTGTATAACGGTACTAACACCTCCTTATCTCTACTGGATTACCTCTCCTGATGCATCCCAAGACCGCATTAGCTTTTTTCATGGCCATATCACATTGGCGGCTCATTGTCAACCTGTGATCCACCAATACTCCAAGGTCCTTCTCCTCCTCCGTTACTTCTAATTGATGCGTCCCCAGCTTATAACTAAAATTCTTGTTATTAATCCCTACATGCATGACCTTACACTTCTCACTATTAAATTTAATCTTATTACTATTACTCCAGTTTACAACGTCATCCAAATCCTCCTGTACGATATCCCGGTCCTTCTCTAAATTGGCAATACTTCCCAGCTTTGTATCATCCGCAAACTTTATTAGCACACTCCAACTTTTTGATGGAAAGCACTTATAATTATAGTCTCCAAAGTATTAATTAGGAAACCTGTGATACGTGGCAAAGTGCAGAGGGGAATGGGGGATGTGAAAAGGCTCTGCTCCTTTGAAAGCACCTTGCACGCAGGGTCTCATCTCCCGGGGTAGAGAGGGTAGAACTCCCCTGGCTCTTAAGGTATGTGTACACTGCAGTCACAGGGTGCGATTTCAGCTTGTGCAGACATACCCGAGCTAGATTTCATCTGCCTAGCTCAGCTACCAGAGCAGTGAAGCTGCATGGCCAGCCTATACTAAGCATGCACTGCCTGGTTTCTCTGCTCCAGTGTTCAAGCCAGCTGGCTTAAAGCTGGTTTGGACATGTCCACATCACAGAATCATAGAAGATCAGGGTTGGAAGAGACCTCAGGAGGTCATCTAGTCCAACCCCCTGCTTAAAGCAGGACCAACACCAGCTAAATCATCCCAGCCAGGGCTTTGTCAAGCCGGGCTTTGCATCAGCTGCAATCACACTCCATGACTGCCGTGTAGACGTACCCTTCAAATTCTAATGTCTGCAGCTTTGGTAGTTGGGACACCATCCCCTGCCAAGAGGTTCACTTCAAGCAGCTGCTGCCTTGGCTCCTGGCAGAACCTTCTGAGGGTTTGTCTCCACTGCAATCCGGGGTGTGATGGAAGCTAAGAGAGATATACCTGAGCTAGCTTTCCTTGCACTAGTGTGGCTAAAAATAGCAATGTAAATGCAACAGCACGGGTTTCAGCACACATGGGACCCTAGGTACATAGTCACATTACTAGCCCATGCTGGGGTCCGTGCCCCCACATCTATACCGCTATTTTTGTCATTTTAGCTAGATTAAAGCTAGGCAGAATGGCTACCCTAGCTTCAATCACATCTCTGACTGCAGTGGAGACATACTGTTAGTTGGCTCCTAAATCCAGAGGAAGCAGGAGCTCTCCCTGCAAATGTAAACGCTGTGATCCCAGTTTTTAAAAAGGAACTGCCTGGAAACCTTCCCAAGGGCAGGAGTAAAATCCACTGTTGGAGGCAACACTTCACCTTTGAACAGAACCCTGAACTCTGAGGAGAGGATGGGCTTCTGTGTGATACTTTTCAAAGAAGAAAAATGACAGGTCAGCAGTGCCTCTGTAGAGACATCACCCACACAGGATGCCTGGGAGAGTAAATACGGATGATTCGACGTAAACAAAAGCAAGTATTGCTAGTAAAACAATTCCACCGAAAAGCACCTTCTTTTACTTTAAGGCACAAAACCTTCTGAATATCCATAGGCAAAAATTTCAGAGGCAGAGCAGGGAAGCTTCTCCCTTGGGGATACAATTCCCTGGCAGGTATCTAGGGCAGTGGTTCTCAACCTATTTACCATTGTGGGCCGCATCCAATACTACCCGCATGGCCCTGAGGATGTCACGTGGGCCGCAGCTCTGTGCTGATTGGGCCGCAAGCGGCCCACAGGTTGAGATCTTGAGATGCAAACACCCAGATCTCCACCCATAAGACAATGGCAGGTGCAAACTTCACAGGAGCAAACTGCACCCTCCAGGAGATGGCTGACCTTCTGAAAAGCTTATCCATAATGTACAATAAAGGCAAGTTAATGCTAATATGAGAGCTTGCTTTATGCATTACTTAACTTTGCTGTGTTTAAATATGTAACAGCCTTGCATTAATATAGGGTTTCTTTTTCGCATTTAATATAATATACAAGCTTTGAGTCGGCCTTTACTGGCAATGATAGATCATTCCCTGCTATTGTAAAAACTAACATTTTTGAATTTGCCTTTCAAAAGGTTTCAAAATGTGCACTGTCGTGATTAAAAAAAAGTACTTGGAGGGTCTTTTTGCTAATATATTCATTCCAGTTTAATTAAGTATATTTAATCATTTCCTCAAGCTTGGTACAATGAGCAAATTGTACTTCTGCTAGAGCTGGGGGTGGCAAACAGAAGCACTGTCATAGGCCAGAAATATCACAGACTTTATAGTATCCATGTGATGTAAGCTTTGGTTTCCTTTTATTTAAAATGGGTCAGCTTTTGATTCCTTTGCTATTTTTTCTTCCCATTCATGCTTCAGCACAGGCTCACTAATAAACTAAACTGACCTACTTACCCTTTGGAATTGGGTGTAATTTAGAGCTCTCAGAATGGAAGAGGTGGGAAGTTTGCAGTTCAGTGTTAAATAAAGCTCACTGATTATCAAAAGCCATTTGTTTCCTGTGGTTCACATTTTGTTTAAAAAAAAAAAAAAAAAACCACATGTGCCCCTCTGAGCTAATGAATCAAGGTACTGAACCCAGAAATAATCTTCTAATATCAGACATTTTAGTTGATGGCTGCTTACAGTCAGAGAATAAAAAAATCTTCCTCGCACTGAATGCATAAAATGCAGTTTTTCTCTAAAAAGAAACTCTGTAAAAATTGCAGCTTCTTAAATGATGCACTTCGAGTTATATCTGCTTACGTTAGTGACAAAAATGTTGTTTCTGTTTTTGACTTCTGCTACCCTGCAAAGCCAACACTGCTCAGAGAGAGAGGTAGATTCTATTCTCTGGGCATCGTCAATGGTAACTGTTTACTGAGTTCCACTCACAGTCAACTAGTTACCCCTTTGGCATGGAAGGGAATGGGGCTGTTATCACATAAGACAAATTGGCGAGGCTAGGAAAGAAACAAGCTTGACTCTCAGATCTGAGGCTGGCTTTTCAGGGTGGGCAGGGAGAAGAATGTCCATGTCACATGTAAACCAAGCACATTTGATCTAGAAGTCAGCCAGAGACAATGCACAAGTAATTCCACAATGCCATTTCCCAGGATCACTTTTCAGAGTAGAACTACACTTTAGGTGCAAGTGGAGATACTTGCTGGTGCACTTTGTCACCAGACAGACTTTAACAACTTCCGCTGTGGAGGGTTACAGTTGCTCTGTACTTGATCTATAACAGAGAAATAGCAGAGGGGAGGGAACTCACTCATTTAAAATGACTCAGTTCCTTACCATAGAAGAGAAAGGCTTTTGTCATGTGATTATGCTGGTAGGTCCTCTTGATAGTAAAGAAACAGACATCCTGTCCACACTGACCTAACCTCCCAGTCTCGCCAGTCAGCGGGGACCACCAGAGCAGGATAGGGTATCTGTCCGCATCTAAAACTCTCCTGGTATAGCTGTAGAGTTCCTGTTTATTAAAAAACTGATATGCATGTTTCCGCTGCTCCTCCAGTTTTAATGAACCATCTTGTAAACTGGAGACTTTTATCTTCCTTTCAGACTTGCCCAGTTCAAGAACCACCTTTGGAGAAAAACACATACATCATAACTTGCATGGCCAGGGACATACAGTTTGGCTAGCAGATGCTAATTTCCTTGTGTTTGTCAGTGAAATGCAGCCATCTCTTGGGAGACTTTGGCAGCTGTTTAGTGGCATTAAGCAGCACTTCATGGCTGTTTTAGTATAGAAGTGAAAAATACTATACCCATTTGAAACTGTAAAGGGAATTTAAGTAGACAAAGTAATTTATTCACCTTGAAACTGGTGAGGGCACCGTAGTTTATAATATACCTTCTGCTGTCTGTCTCATAAAGACTTACAAAATGGAGGAAGGCCCATTTTTAAAATTAGCCCTGCCTAGGGTTACCAGATAGCAACTGTGAAAAAACGGGGCAGGGGATGGGGGGTAATTGGTACCTATATAAGAAAAAGTCCCAAAAAACGGGACTGTCCCTTTAAAAACAGGACATCTGGTCATCCAAGCCCTGCCTGTTACAGGCATGCTCTAGAAAAGGGAGGTGTCAGTAAACAGTGAAAATACAAGAGAAGAGGCGCTCAAGAATACACAAAATTGCCCCAGGTTTTGTAGGATCACTAAAACCTTCTTGTTACGTTGCACACTGTAAATGGTTCTTTGTGTGCAGGGCGAAGGATGACTGCTTAATAGTTGGGGGCACGGGGGAGGGTTACACTCTGATAGCTATGATTATATCATCCAACTCCTGGCCGGACCAAATGAACCCGCTTAGCTTGTGGGAGCTATTGAGATTGCAGTCTAGAGGAGTCTGTCAGCAAGCCAAGACTGACTTACATGAGCCATGGTTGCTATCTATTAATAAAGGCCAGTCTGGTCTAAAACAGCAGCAAATTAAGATACCTCCAAGCTGGTTCAGCTGTGCTGGCTGGCATGCTGTGGGGCAGAGCCAAGTCCCACTGCTCTCCTCCCAGCTGCTCTGGGTGGAAGTAAGTGGGCACACAGCAGACAGAGAGAGACCCTGGGGGCTGGGGAGGAGGGGCTCAGACTTCAGGAGAAGAAGATCAGCAAAATGCAGGACAAAGGACAATTCTGGGGTGGGAAAGGGGAAATGAAGCCCCAGCCTCCTCCAGGGGAAGAGGAGAAACTGCCCTGAAGATACCGCAGGAAGAATGGGCCTGTTTTCTTCTGCCCAAAGATATGCTAATTAAATATACTCTGCAATGGGTATGCTTATTTATATATTATGGAAAAAGATGAACATGTTTATCTTTCATATCAGACTTTTTTGCTGGCCTGACGCTGTGCTTCCTACCACCATAAATGGCCATTGGGTCAGTACAGACTTGGAAGGAAGAATGCCACTTACTGAGTCACCATCACCATTCGTGGCAGCGCCTAGGTTTCCCTGGCGGTCTATACTTTCCCAAGTATTGAACAGGTGGCCAGACAAGTCCCGGGCTACTATGGAATGGCTGCAGGTCCAAACAGCTGGGATTTAGGAGTTTTGTGATATTATGATCAAAGGACAATGCGTTGGAGACAATGCTCCAGGAGACGCCCAGCTCTGAGAACACTTTCTCAACTCTGTCAACTGTCTCAGGGCTTCCTGGCCACAGTTTGCAGTCAGTAGCTCAGTCCAAAATTATTAATGATTTTAGACATCTTTAAACATGCATCAAAATTTCATTTGTCTGGAGAAGAAGGGCTACTGATGAATGCCTATAAATAATAATTTAAAAAAAGGAGAAAGATCAGACTTTGAAGTAATTGTGGACTTTTGTTTTCATTTTTTATATATGATTAGTATTACTAAAAGTTTTCTAAGCCCTTATTACCCACATTGATTTTTTGCCTTTGGGTTTTGTCTTTTCTCCTTATTTTGTAACGAAGTTATTAATTCATTTACCTTTTCCCTCTAGCCCTGTGCTCTCAGTGAAGTCCACAACTAGTAGAAATTCTTTACAAAGATTCTTCTTAAAGTGTTATTTATTAATGAAAATATTTAGGGCCTTTAATGACATCTTTGTCCTGCCGGAATTGTGTAATAGTTGGAGTGCAACCACATGCATCTCTTTTCCCTCCCTTCCACGACTAGAACTCTTCAGCTACCCAATCCGAGGATTAACTGTACCTGGAGTGTAACAAGAAGAAAAAAGAAGGCCGTAAAGCAGAATAAAGATGCCCAAAGTTTCTTCCTTCCAATTCTAATCATGCTGTGCTGCCAGGCCCACAGAGTGCCAAGTGGTGGTCAAGGCCTGTTATCAGGGATACCAGCTCCTCCTACAGCTTCAGTCATTCCTGCTGTGCTTTCCCATTCTGTCATTGTTTTTCTCAATGGCCACACCTGCTCAGAAGGAGGCTCCATCAAGGACTGTATTCCAAGCTCAGTGTTTGGTTCAATGTCTAGACAGGACTGTGTTCTTCTGTAGACATCAGAGCAGCATTTTGAACCAAAGATACCTTGGAGGTGGATGGACTGGCTAAATCAAACACAGAGTGAAGGGGCAAATATTAGAAACATATGTGCTGTCAACAGAAGTGCAGTTAAAATTAGTACCAAGTGGAACGCTGAGATGCACTTAGCCGATACCGTTACTACATACGTTCCAGATAGAAGCCAGGCCTGCTAAGCACACTAACAACCTAGACAGGGCCTGATTCTCCACTGACATGAACCTCCTAGGCATTGACCCTTGTGAAAAATGGGTGTAAAATACCTGTAAAAACACCTGTGTCGCTGAGCAGAGGATTCTGATTTGCATTCACTGTACACAGGTGTAAATGATCAGAGCCTGACAATTTACCTAACACTTATGAGTCTGAGAACTTGGTCTAATAACAAGAGTGAGAAATACCTCTATCCGCCCCATCAGAAACCATTTATTATTACTCGTCCTTACTATCAAGACAGTGCCTAGAGACCCCCTTGTGGACATCACCAGCTGGAGAGGATTAGAGCACCCACTAGGTTGCTCTAATCTATGCCTGGCTAGCCTCAAACTGGCCTTAGAACCGTGGAGCTGCGACCGGCTCCTTTGTGACTCCCCCTCTCAACTGTGCCCCACAGAAGCTAGCTGCAGCAGCAACAAATGTTGCCCAATGAGTTTGCCACCATGTTCTACATCTGTGCAGCATAGGGCTGAAATATTAGCCTGCTGATGTGGGCGTGTTTTACATGCCCTTTGCATGGTATAAAGGGCTGCACACATCGGCGTGGGAAGTAGGGGTGCGGGGGGTGCTGTAGCACTCCCAGGTTGTATGCGGGGCCACTGACCCCACACCCAGGGATCCACTCCCTGGCTCCGGTCCCGGGGGCTGGCCCCATGCCCCACTTCCTAGCCACTGGCTCCATGTATAAAACTGGGGGTGTTTCCCATGCCTATGCCCTGCTCCCGGCCCTCCGCCCGCACTCCACCCCTCAACCCCTCATCTGGGACTCGGGTCCCGGCTGCCAGCCCCACTCCTGGCCCCGCGCCCAGGGCTCTGTTCCTGCGGCCCCACTCCCTGGCCGCTGGCCCTGTGCCTGGCCCCGCCCCACTCCCCACTCCCAGGCCTCCTCTCCCGAGGCCCGCCCTGCACCTGGTCCCCTGCTCCCAGGGCTCCACTCCCAGAGCCCCACGGCTGGCCCCACAGCTGGGGCTCTGCTCTTGGCCCCGCACGTGGTGTTCTGGCTGCTGGCCCCTGCCCGAGGCTCTGCTCCTGGCCCCACGCCCACCCCCAGCTGTGGCCTTGGCCCCCTTACCCCTTGTCCGAATCCCCCACTCCCAGAGACACAGCCCTGCTCCCAGCCTCAGCTCAGGGAGGCCGAGGGGGGCAGAAAGGTGTAAGGGGGCTGGCTTTCAGCATCCCAATTACTAAAAACTTTCCAGCGCCACTGGCTGCACAAGGTGCAAGGCAGGAGGTGTAAGGCCTGTATTTTGTAACTCCCAATAAGATCTGAAATACAGGGCCAAACTAACAGTTCAGTCCCAGCTGCTTTGCCTGGATCCAGCGTGTCTGCAAGTCTGGCCTGGAATGAATTATGGAAGATATATGGAAAGTAGCTACGAAGCATGCACAAAAATAACCCCACTGTCCAGACTTAAACATTTGTTTAAATTGAACAGAGAAATCCCCTTTCACTTACAATGCATTGCCCCAGTTCAAATAATACACATCTGGGTCCCAAGGCTATATTGGGCCATGGCCTCTTATTACCACATGACACAGGACCAGGATTTGGCCTATGCGTCTTTAAGAAATGAACTATGGAAACAGTTAAGTCATCCCTGTCCCTGTTTCAATGGCAGTGAGAGATGCCATTTTGCTAATGCTGGATCTCCTGCATGGTACCAGACTGAGCCAGAGGACACACATCTCCGCATTGTGATGAATGGGAAACTAGAAGGTTTCAAAGCTGTTAGAGGCAAATTACACCAGGAGTTCCGCTGGTAGACCCTATCAACATAAGTCTGTAGTGTAGATCAAGCCTTACGTATTTCATATACTAAGATTAATATTTAAGTGGTCCAATAATTTTATATTTGACATATGAGACGGAAAGCAAAATGTCTTCAACCATATCTGCTTACAAAGGTACCATACCTGCTTACTCTTGAGTGCGTTAGACTTTTTGTACCTTTCTGTTTGTTAACAAAACACATTCAAATGAATTCCTCATTAATATTTTCATTGTGCACAACAGTTAATATTAATATAAAACATCCAAAAACACTACATTCAAAGCATATTAACATTACAAAGTTCAGCACTCTAAAGTTAGGAAATGCCAGAATTAAGGCTGCCTGTGCAAACTTAATGCAGCCCCCTTACTTGCATGTATTTTATGAAACAGTCTTTAATTACATGATCACATGCTATTTTTCCACGGGACCCGGCCTCCTTCAGTGAATAGGTAGTTATTCAATAACTCTATTATCGTCATTCAATATGTGGCCTTAGACCTTATTTACCACACACCATTCAAACCCAGCACTGAATACAGAATTTCCTCCCGAGTCGGGGGACTTTAACTACCTGATCAAGGCCTCTGACACAATGAATCGCTAGGGCCTATGGAAACGCCTTCATACATTTAGTGGCCTGGAGAAGATGATTGCTGTTATCCACTTATTCCACGGTGGCCAGGGTGATGGAGTGTGCTGACTCATCAGAAGCCTTCGCTGTCACCAACAGCACCAAGCAAGGATGTGTAATGGCTCCAGCCCATGCAGGACTTTGATGGAGGTGTACACATCTAGTTCGGGTTGGATGGGGGCCTATTCAAACTACAGCGACTCAGGGTCCACACCAACAGGGGCAGTACTAGGGGGGGCTTGTGGGGCTATAGTCACCCCAAAATTTGCCTTAGCCCCCCTATAGCCACCCTTCCCCAATCAGGAAGGGCTCCCGTCACTGGGCTGCTCATGTTCCCACAGGCGCTGCTCGCTGTCCCCTGCCATGCTGCTCGCACTGCTGTTTTCAGTTCTCAGACTGGGGGGCACAGAATGTATTTGGGGTGGGGTGAGCTCTGAAGGAAGAGCAGAGAGAAGCAGCTGCTCGCTGCGCACCCAGCTCTGAAGGCAGCGCCGCCTAGCCACAGTGGAGCAGTAAGGGTAGCATGGTAAGACTGCCAGGTGAGCACCCTAACCACGGGGTTAAATGTTATAAGGGTTTGTCATCACCGTGAACTTGCCTCAGAGACCCGATCCAGTAGGCGGCCCTGATTTGTGAATCTCTCGGAGGCTTAGATGGGAGCTAAGCACCCAGACACCCACAAGGAGGGAGCAACGCACATGCTCAGAGGCAGAAACGTAAGTGCCTAAGGAACTGAGGAGCTGAGGGAGGTTAGGCACCTATAGCATTTTAGCTGGAGTTGTTTGCATGTCAGTGGTACCCGAAACTGGGACCTGGATGCCTAACTCCTTTGGGGCATTCACAGCTCTGTGCTTCGTCTCACAATAGTAAGGGCCAGGTTGTCAGAAGAGCTGAGCTCCCATTTAGGTACCTAAATGAACCAGCCTTTTTCAAATGTGCTCAGTGCCTCAACAGCTCCTGTTATTCTGTGTGAGCTGCTGGCTGCTGAGCACTCTTGGAAATCTGGCACTGTGTTCCCTAGAGAAGGGAGGGGGAAAGCAGTTAAATATGCTATGCCATGACTTTTTAAAAATGACAGGTTTCAGAGTAGCAGCCGTGTTAGTCTGTATTCGCAAAAAGAAAAGGAGTACTTGTGGCACCTTAGAGACTAACCAATTTATTTGAGCATGAGCTTTCGTGAGCTACAGCTCACTTCATCGGATGCATACTGTGGAAATTGCAGAAGACATTATATACACAGAGACCATGAAACAATACCTCCTCCCACCCCACTCTCCTGCTGGTAATAGCTTATCTAAAGTGATCATCAAGTTGGGCCATTTCCAGCACTAATCCAGGTTTTCTCACCCTCCGCCCCCCCACAGACAAACTCACCCTCTTGCTGGTAATAGCCCATCCAAAGTGACCACTCTCTTCACAATGTGTATGATAATCAAGGTGGGCCATTTCCTGCAGAAATCCAGGTTCTCTCACCCCCTCACCCCCCTCCAAAAACCACACACACAAACTCACTCTCCTGCTGGTAATAGCCTATCCAAAGAGTGAGTTTGTGTTTGTATGGGGGTGGGGGAGTGAGAAAACCTGTATTTGTGCTGGAAATGGCCCACCTTGATTTTCATGCAGGTTGTAAGGAGAGTGGTCACTTTGGATGGGCTATTACCAGCAAAAGGGTGAGTTTGTCTGTGGGGGAGCGGAGGGTGAGAAAACCTGGATTAGTGCTGGAAATGGCCCAACTTGATGATCACTTTAGATAAGCTATTACCAGCAGGAGAGTGGGGTGGGAGGAGGTATTGTTTCATGGTGTCTGTGTATATAATGTCTTCTGCAATTTCCACAGTATGCATCCGATGAAGTGAGCTGTAGCTCACGAAAGCTCATGCTCAAATAAATTGGTTAGTCTCTAAGGTGCCACAAGTACTCCTTTTCTTTTTAAAAATGGGTGCCTGAAGTTAGGCTCCTACGGGTGGCTTGGTGAGAGTTGGCAACACTGGATTTTTATTACATGCCTCGTGGATTTGACATTTTTATTAAAGCCGCAGCTCCCGACGTCACATGAATACATGCCAATCTCAGCTTCTGTTTTTAAAAACTTAGGTTTCAAATAATCTTTATCACTGTGGAGAAGATTCTGAAAACATGAGTCCACTCTGAAAGCGGAGAAACCAGAAGACAAAGAACACAAAATATATTTTTTTTAGGCCTGTCTCATGAGTTTTGAATGCTTTGGGGTTGGCAATACGGCCTAGGTGCTCAGCACTTTTGGAAATCAAGCCACGTGTTCTGGTGGTTCACTGCAGTGCTTGAAGTGCACAGGAAACATAGTGCACATATATAGTGGGCCAAATTCTACCTTCTGTTAGACTGGTGTAAACCCAGAATATCTACATCCAGAGCACAATAGAACTCAGTTCAGTGCCTTTAATACAATGGACCATTTCTTTTCCTGCTTAGATCAAAACTAAGAATCTGATTGAGTAAAAATTTCCAGCCAGAAATTAGGCTAGAGTTGCTAATTTTGGAGGACGGGGGTGACATTTACTTTCTCCACATATTGGCATGTTGTGTCTCCCGTCGGTGATGATATTACAGGATCATGTGCTGATGCACTGCCAGCATACTGAATTTGAAATGCCCAAAGTAAGTTCAGAACTTTCAAATAGTGGTAACAGTAAATATTTGTTTTATGGTAGCACCCCTAGTTGTTTTGAAAGCTTAGCTGGCCACCTATGACTATCAGGACTGTCCACGAATTTCAAAATGGGTAGCGATGTTTGGGATTTGAGCAATGACTGGAATACATTACAAACTTTTAGTCTCCTATGGAGCGAAACAACCTCATTTAAATTCACACAAATGCATTTTGGAAACCTCGTCTATTCAAAATGCCAGACTGTACAGCCCAGCAACGCACAGATTATTTGTTTTCCAACATCGAACTACATCTGCTTAAACAGTTTATAACAGCAATCAAAGGCTCTAGGGTTTGCTGATCCCGTTCTCCATCTCAGCCCTTTACGGGTTGCAGACAGCTCTTTGCATCTTTCTCAGCATCACTGCATCCTATGCTGTTAGATAACCAAGAAATCCACACCAGTGATGATTTTTCCCCTTACCTCAGGAAAACTGCGGGGCTCTTAGGCCATTGTTGCTATGCTCTTTTTACTTTCAGTTTGTGCAGCTGTTCGAGATCAGGATAAAAACCTGGAGCTTAGAATATTTCTCTTAGCAAAATAAATATGCAGAGAATCCCTCTGAGTTCCTGGGAATCCAGTATCCATAGTTTCACGAGTCCTATTGCCAAGCAGAGCTTCATCCAGGATTGGAATCCAATCTTTCCTAGGTCCTGAAAGTTCTGCAAAGGAAAACTAACTACATTAATTGTGCTATCATTTTTGTGAAGATTGCGCTTCCTGGAAGTCCCTGACAAGGAGATCTCAGCAAAAATCTGTTCTCTGTGCTGACTTCTTTTTTTTGATAACAGTGCAGTTATTGTGGCCAGTCCCGCTCTCCTAACGGGACTTAGATTCACTGTGTTCTGCCAGAGGAGGGCTGTTCAGTTGTAAAAAGAAATGCGTCATAAAAGTTTGGAGTGTGCGGTGAGCTCTGTGCTTCTCCAGCCAAGGGCCGGCTAAAATGCATCCACTTGGCGAAGTCTGTGATCAGATGTGTCACTTGGAAATAAAGTTGACATGTGGAGTATAAAAATGGCGAGGCTGATTCTCTCTTGCCTGCTGCATCTCTCTGCATGGGCATCTCTCTACTCCTGTGCAAAGTGAATGTAAAGCAGGACCATTCCAAGCGGCTAGCACTCTGTGTAGGTGGAAGTGCCACACACAGGCAAAGTGGACTCAGGCCCTCTGGGTCGAAGAAGCTTATGGAAGCTGCTTCCATTATTTGGATTAAAGATGTGCTTGTTTTTGAAAGCAGGTTACTTTGGCCCGAGTCAGGTTTCTTTTGTATAAATTAGAAAAATCTCATGTTTTATGCCTGGAACATCAAAGGGGCAAGTGGATTGTGTTTGGGGGGAAATTAGAATTCTCTGCTCCCCCAGAATATAGGTGTCTTGTTTTGCAACTGATGGCCCAAGATGAGCCCAGCCTGTGTGTGATGTAATTAATGTGGGGGAGAGGGGGTCAATGATGGAGGAGAATGGAGAAACGGGTAGTAGTGGAAGGGAAGATTCATGGGCTATGGCGGAGGAGACTGGAATGGCAGAGCAGTTTAAAAGTGTGCAGAAGAGTTTGGGGGGGGGGCTGGTGGTGTTGGGGAGGTGGGAGGGATAGTAGGGGAACATGGATGGTTTGGGAAAGGAAGGTGGGGATGGAGACAGGGAGGGAGACAGGATCACTATAAGAGGGGAATGGAAGGGTATAAATGACAGCTTACCCCAGCAGAGGCATTTTTAAGGACTGGCTATAGAACTGTATGAATAGACATGGACATTGTTGTAGGGCAGAGCATTAACTTATGAAATCTAATGTTAATTGGATGGTGCATGCTCCTGACCCCACCTGGTTTTAGATAGAGCTTGTGGCGATATGGTGTAGCAAACAGTGCCAGCATCATTTATAATGTTCCTGTCAGTCATCTACTGCATGGCATAGAGCATGCAATAACCACAAGATATATATAGATTCTCAGATGGGGTCTAGTGGCTAGAGCACTGGACTAGGAGCCAGGAAGCCTATAGTCTATTCCCAGCTCTGCCTCTGACCAGCTATGTGGCCTTCAAAAATTCACTTCCTCTCTCTCTGCCTCTTTTTCCCCTTCTACCCTTTGTCTTATCTGTTTTGACTGTAAGCTCTCTGGGACAGGGCTTGTCTTGCTACGTGTATGGATAGTTCCTACCACAATGGAGCTCTGTCTTCTCTTGGGGCTTCTGGGTGCCACTATTATGCACACCATAATTGCCACCGGACTATTAGGACATATTTTAAGAGTCTGAATAACATCAGCGCACCTCTCCATTGTTTGTTCCCAGTCTGTGGTGCTACCTTTCACAAATTTATCACGTGACTGAAATACTTGGTGTTTTTCTTAAGGGCCCTGCTCCCGGAGTCCTGTTATTGGCTGGAAATCTCAGCTTTCATGGTTTTTTTCAGTAAGTTCCTAGCCTTCATGGTTGCGGAGACTGAAAATATGATCCGAGTGCACCCTAAATGCTCAGGAACAGAAGACAAATAAAATGAACTCAAAATTTGTTTTAAATCTCATGATTTTTAAGTCTCTCGTGATTTTTGAATACGATGAGTAGTCCAGGGTGCAGCAGACAGAATTAGAATTTAGGGGCGGATTCAAAGTCCACTGAAGTCAATGAAGGTCACATTGATTTCAAGGGCTTTAGATTAGGCCCTCATTATGCAGCTAGATGGTCATGAGACTGTCAGTGTTTTGCTTCTTAAATAACACCTCCCCATATTTCCTAGTCTGACAACGGGGAGGGATAGCTCAGTGGTTTGAGCATTGGCCTGCTAAACCCAGGGTTGTTGTGAGTTCAATCATTGAGGGGGCCATTTAGGGATCTGGGGCAAAAATTGGGGATTGGTCCTGCTTTGAGCAGGGGGTTGGACGAGATGACCTCCTGAGGTCCCTTCCAACCCTGATATTCTATGACAACATTCATTCTGGACAGCGTATCCCTTGTAGTTAATGCTGATAGTGATATGGTGTCACACCATTATAGAGTCTGGAAAGAGAAAGTGGATATGTGGGTAGTCCAGCTGTGCCATCCAGAGGAATTAAGCTGCTACTGCAGCCTGTCAGCTGACCAGTTTGCACAACATAAAACATTTAGCAATGATTGTATAGACATGAGCAAAGTATGCATTATATATAACACGCTCAGCATCACGGGGGGTTAGTTCTGCTGGAAGCAGAATGATCAAGAAAGAATAAACATCATGGTTAGACGCTATATCCCTCAATTCCCAGTAAAAACCTGCAGTGGTAGATTCAAATTAATGTGAGAAATGAGGGTATAACTGAATGTGAGGGTGTTAGGATATAGATATTCAGGCCTGTCTGCAAAGGTCTATACTTTAAGAATTTAGGTGTATTCTTATCACTTAGTTAGTTATAGAGGTACAAAACAAGAATCAAAATCACAGTCTGCTTGTTTATAGGCCTTCTCTCACTATGATAGTCTAAGGCCGTGTTCTTAGGCTAAGACCTTTGGCTAAGCAGCAGGGACAGCCATAGGCTGGGAAGTGTAGGGTCACATCCTTACATTCCAAACTAGTCACATTGAAATAAGGTGCTATTGGGCTGTTAGGCATTATCAGGACAGGATTATATTCCTATCACCTCAAGAGAAAGGGAAGAGCCTAGAAGATTTAAAGAAAACTTAGTTTGACAGCATCCCGTCTGGCAAGAACTCACTTATCAATAGCTGGGATGTGAAATCCTCATTTCTTTGTTGTTCTATCATTGTAGTCTCCACTTCCCTATTGTTTGTCTGTATAATCTCTGTCTGGTTCTGTGATTGTTTCTGTCTGCTGTATAATTAATTTTGTTGGGTGTAAACCAATTAAGGTGGTGGGATACAATTGGTCTAATAATCATGGTACAATATGTTAGGATTGGTTAGTTAAATTTCAGGAAAATGATTGGTTAAGGTATAGCTAAGCAGAACTCAAGTTTTACTATATAGTCTGCAGTCAATCAGGAAGTAAGAGGGGGAATGGGAACAGGGAATGGGGGTGGGGGAATTGGAATTATGTTTTGCTAAAGGGGGGAATGGGAATGGGAACAGGGACACAGGTAAGGCTCTGTGGTGTCAGAGCTGGGAAGGGGGACACTAAGGAAGGAAATTGGAATCATCGCTTGCTGAAAGTTCACCCCAATAAACATTGAATTGTTTGCACCGTCGGACTTCGGGGATTGTTGCTCTCTGTTCATGCGAGAAGGACCAGGGAAGTAAGCAGGTGAAGGAATAAGCTCCCTAACAGAGGGGTGCAATTAAGAAAAAGAAAATGTGGTCCAAGCATCCTGAAAAGCCTGACAAAGTGGTACATGAGGCTGTAGAATAGTCTCCCCAGGGAAGTGGTGGAAACCCTTTTGCTTAGGACTTCTAAAATAGGAAACATACTATAGGAAGCAATGGTATTGGCAGAGAAAAACTGGATGATGTAGTAATATTCTAATTTCTATGGTTCCATATCCATATCCTCCTTATATTTTCCGCTGCCTTTCCCTCAATGTAAGATCTATTACCTTTATCTTCTTCATGTCATTCATTTTTGATCTTGAAATGTCATTGAATGTGTCATCTTTCATTATCCCAAAGTGTAATGAGCCAGATCCTCAGCTGGTGTAAAGCAGCATAGCTCAGGATCTGGCCCAATAACATCATTGCATGATTTAATATCTCTACTTCTATTTTGCTTTATATTTTCTTTATATTTCTCTTGTTAAATTTTGTCTAAAAACCAAGAATTATTTTGCTTGTGCTCATTTTTCCCCTTCTGCATTTCTATGTGCTTTTGTATGCTTCCCCATGGTTATGTTCCATTTCTCTTGACTGTGTCATGTCAGTTGCATGATGGAAATTTTTCTCCATCCCTTGTATCACTCTTTTCCAGGGTATGTTACATTTTCTCAGTGCTGTCTATAACTTTTATCTCTTGTTTTTCTGGAGTTCATGTTTTATTATTTTATATGCTGCATTTTGTAACAATTATTTTAGCTATTTCAGGTTATCCACTCTCCCATTTTGTTTGCTGTTCTGTTTTCTTTGTGTGTCTATTCATAATCCTATAGTTCAGAACAGCCTTTCTTTACATTACACTGGTTAGTCCCTTACTACATTATATTATTTGTATTACAGTCATGCCTATAGGCACCTACTGAGATGAGCACTCCATTGTCCTATGTGCTGTACAAACCCAGTGTGAGAGAGAATCTATGGCCAGAGCACTTGCAGCCTAAATAGACAAGACAGATGAAGAATGGGAGGGGAAACAAAGGCACAAGTAATCTGACCAAGGATGTGCATTAGTTCAGTGGCAGAGCTTGGAATGGAACCAAGGGCCCAGAGTCTCCATTGTGCTACGCCTTGTATTGTCATTTATATGAGTGCAAAGTGAAGTAGCATTTTACACCCACCTCACTTTGCACTGGTGTAAATGACCACACAAGGTGCATGGCAATGGAGAATCAGGCCCTGCTGTCCCTGGCTCCCAGTTGGGTACCCTATACTATGCTTCGGCCTTCATATGGAATATACTTAAATGCCTCTTCTCCCCAGTGCTCAAGCATTTATCTCCCTTCTGTAGGTTGAATTCACTATAAAATAATATTTGGCATTTCTGTAACACTTTTCACTGAGGGACCTCAAAACGCTTTACAAACATTAGAATTAACCCTTTGAACCCCTTCTGAATGAACAGTGTCCCACTCCACTGGTGACGCAGCACAGACACGCACAACCCTTGGCATGCTATGCACCCCAGCAATCCACACACGCTAGCCAGTGAACACCACCAGTGAACAACAATCCCCAGACATCACAGCCCACCCCTGCCTGGACTACATCTAATGCCCTACACACCCAGCTACCCCAGAACTCCACCCCGCCAGGCACCATCATCTGCCACCTAGAACCCCCCCAATCCAGAGGTCTGGCTCCACCCCCACTATCAACATCACTGCCAAGCAGCTATGGAGCCTTGTAAGGAGGGACGTGGGGCTGCTGCTGCTGGGGACCTCCTAAGGCCTGGCTCCGCCCTTGGAAGTGATAGACTACAGGGGGTATCTGTGTGCTATACTGGCTGCCACTGGGGTTTTGCTGTTGTTGGGGGTCACTTGCTACCTCATCCCTGTCTTCCTGGGCCCCTGAAATGCTGCTGTCCCTACTTCCCTGTCCAGGCTTCTGGGTAGTGGGAGGGATTTAAAAACCACTTTCTCCTCGGGGAAAGCCATGAGCCATCAACTGACACGGCCCCCATCGCTGAAGCGTCCAGCAATCACGACGGAAGTTTGGCATCATCACCCCCCTGTGAGGCAGGGTACTGCTCTTATCCCCATGTTACAGATGGGGAACAGGGGCACAGGCGGACTATGCAACTTTCCTAAAATCACACAAAAACTGAACTTGGGTCTCCACATTTATCACAAGACCCGCATCCTTCCTCCCTAGGTAGCTGGGGCTCCCCTCCCATTGGGACACTAGGAATAGCTTCTCTGAGACTCCACTGGAAGGCTGTTCCGCGTGTATTTAACACGATTTTATTGCCTTTTCTGCACTGAGGCCTCCATTTCCTTGTGGTTGCTGGCAAGAGCCCATGTTTTATACCCGCAGAGCAGCGGTGGCCGCCCTGAGCCGGGCTGTCCCCGCGCCCAGGAGCCGAGCGGCCTCGCGCTGCCTGGGGACCGGCCCCACCCCCCGCTCTGTGAGGCGGGGGGGGGAACCGGAAGGGCCGAGTCTCGGGGCACCGCCTGGAGGAGACTCTCTAGCTGGCCCCGGTCTCCTCTCTATGGTGTGCGGAGCTGTCCCCGGAAGCGTCTCTGCCCTCTCCCGGCTGCTGCGGCGATGGCGGAGGTGGCGGGCCCGGAGGCGCGGGACGGGGAGCCCCTGGAGCCGGAGCCGGAGGATGGGGAGCCCCTGGAGCCGGGCGGCTACCTCCTGTACAGGTAGCGGTCCCCCTCCGGCCGGGTCGCCCCGCTGCCTTCCCCCGGAGATCGGAGCAGCTCCGCGGGGGCCCGGGCCGTCCCGGGGGGCGGAGGCGGGTCCCCGGTCCGCCCGCCAGGGCCGGGGGGCTCCCGCGGCAGCGCAGCGCGCCCAGCCGGAGGGGGCAAGGGGCCCGCTGGGTCTGGCCGGGTCTCGGCGCGGGGAGTCAGGGGAGAGCGCTCAGCAGGGGGCGGCCCAGCCAGGGGAGAGACCCTCGGGGGAAGGAGAGAGCCTCCGGCGGGGAGGGAGGCACAGAGCGCTCCGCGGCGGGGCGCTGACGGCGCGCCGCAAGCGCCGTTCGCGGCGGCGGCTGCCGCCAACGCACCTGGCCGGGCGTCGGGGTTCTGCGGTGGCCGGCCGAGTCACCCGCCTTGGCCCAAACGCTGAGCTGCGTTGAGAGCTCGGCCTTTGAGCTAGCGCAGCTTGTGGCCGAAAAAGTTTGTCTCTCTCTCACCCGTAGAAGTTGGTCAATAGACGGTATTACCTCCCCCACCTTGTTCCTCCAAGATCATGGGACATAGTCCTAGGCTAGGACATGACCCGCGGATATGGCTTACCCTGTGACTTATGTCTGTATCATGACCACTATGAAGAATGGTACAACTGAATACATGTGGTTTTTTTCGGGGGTGGCTTGGGTCGTTTTTCCTAATAAAACACTGAAAAGACAATGTAAATTTACAGGCACAGAAAAGAATGGGCTGACATTGAACCAGTACCTCAAAATGACGGGCCAAATCCTGTGGTTCAGATCATCTATAGTGAAAAATGTAAGTTTAAAAAAAAGGATTTTAAGTATAATTAAACCTTGGTAAGGTGAAAACATCTGTGTAATATGTCAGTGGCGCACCACTGAAGCTAGAGTTTAGTTTTCAATAATATACGCTTTTGTGCTGGGTGTCACTGCTAGTAACTATATAAAAACATGTTTTAAGGTTCCTGTAGTCCTCTAGAAGTGAATTTTAAATGTTGAGAATTTAATATTAAAATGGTAAATACACCAGGTAAAATTACCATACACATTTGTTTTTTGAGAATTTATTTGTAAACCAACTTGAGCCTAGAACAAAGCTTAAGTATTTCACTTTGTCAAAATTACTGGGTATTACTGAAACTAAAAAAACTGAAGCATGGAAATGGCCTTAATACTGTCCCTGTTTTTAAAGGAACAATTCCATAAACTTGCATTTTTCTAGAGACTGGAGAATCTTGGGTTTCTCAGAGTTCCAAGGATAATGTTTGCCTGCTTTACAACCTTCACATCCTGGAGTGCCCACGCTTTTAAAAACAAAAACAAAACCCTCCTGTTTCTTTTCAAATTTTTAGAAATGATCTTTTAAAAATTTATAGAATTAAGTCTGTTAAATAAATAAAGCAAGTATTAAAACTCCTTGGTAGATGGCCACATTCCAGGTAATGCAAGCAATTAGGATGATGTGGCTAGGCCTAGAGAAAAATGCAATAATGGATCTCAAGAATGTAGAGAAATAGCATGACTCCTAGTGCGCTCATGACTATTTTGGACATTATCTAGATGATGTGTTGAAAGATGTTTTGGGAGTTTTCTAGTATGAGAGATGTAAAGCATCCCACCACAATGATTCTAGTAAACAGTGCTATTGTATCAGTATGCAGACTGTTAGGCCCAAACACCTTCAAACAGGGTTTTAGGGAATAGTATTTTACACACACAAAGTAGCATCCATGGGTTGCCAGTCTTAAATCCTCTATTCGGGATTTCTTCTAGTTGTTTTGGGTAACACACTGTCATCTATCCAGTCAGAGATGTCTACGATTACTTTCGGGCTGTTCTGCAGCGGGATGAAAGGAGTGAAAGAGCTTTTCAGCTAACCGGGGATGCCATTGAACTGAATGCTGCAAATTACACAGTGTGGTAAGTAATGGTAATTAAAATTAGCTGGTTAGATTACCTGATTTCTCTTTCAACTATCCTGGCAGTGTATTATTCAAAATATGACTGGCCTTGCTTGCTTTCTGGGAGGCTGGGGATTATTGGAAAGCTGCAGCAGGCTCATAAATTAAGATTTTAATGCAGTATCGCTAATTTCTGGGAAATGCTATCTGATAGTCTAAACTTTCCAACAAGATTAGGCCTAGCCATTAAAAACCACCACTGATTAAGATGACATGACAAATCATATTGAAAGTGTCTCTCTGATGACACACATTCCTAGTGAAAAGACTGGAACTATTTCCTGCTTGTTTCAAAGGAAGTTCTTATCATAGCTAAATATATTAGCTGCTACTTTTTTTGTAGTAAATATTACTGAAGTAATTCTATAATCCCCTTTGCAATACCCGCCAGTTTAATTTTCAAGTAAATACTAAACTTGTAAGGCCTTCTGAATTCACAGAATTAGATTTCTCAACCAATAGGTACTGTCAAATACTTCCCTGTGTATTTTTCCTATTGATATGATTGCATTGATTTATACCAGTTATTTTCATATCAGGAAGACTATGTTCAGTGAAATTGCAACAGATATGGGGTATACAAGTCTTCAGTAGAAACTTAAAGTTGCTAAGATCTTGGATAGCAATATGTTTATAACCTTACCTATTTTGGTTACTACCAGCTACCCAATAATGAATATGTCTTCAGAATTAGTTGTGTTCTTAAAAATTGGTTTAATTCTTAAAGTATTTTTAACTGAATTTACTCCAGCTTTTTAAAAAAAAACCTCCTAAATGGTGTGTGCATTTTATTTTTCTTTAGGCATTTCCGGAGAGTCCTCCTGCATTCATTGAAAAAGGACCTACATGAGGAAATTAACTATATTACAGCTATCATTGAAGACCAGCCAAAGAATTACCAAGTCTGGTAAAAATCTTTTTGATTTCTAGAGACAAACTGTCTTACCTTTTACCACCTCAGAAATGGACATGGCTGCCAGTTCTAAAAGTGGGGAGGTAAGGATTCACCCTTACTCCTTGGATGGAGCCAGTTTCAGAGATGTTAAACAGGACTTCCCCCAGGCAGAGTTCTCCATAACTCTCTACTCCAATGCTAGGAGTACTGAGTAATGTAGTTAGGCATTTGAAAAGTTTTAAAACTGCCAGACTTATTCTGACACAGCAAAAATAAAGAAAATACAACTGAAGAATTTTTAGCTTTCAGCAGCTCTTGGATGTTGCTTTTTTTGTTGTAGAAATCCTCCCAAATGAAATAATGGAGAGGGATGACTGTGTTCTCTAAAGGCTCTGGCTATGAATTCTAACAAGGAGTGGATGTATCTGGTAGTAGTGTATACAGAAATATGTCTGCCAAAGATAAATTACATATCACAGCAGTTTCCAACCATGTAAAATAAATATACAAAGTGTCTCATCTAAAAAGTGTCTCAGCTTTCCACTATCTGGAAGCCTGGAGAGAGAACCTACAGAACAGTTATGTTGCTGGTCTGCAGATCTTCCAGTCTAGGGCAGAGCCATTGTCAGCACGTTGCAGAACAAACCAGGGGACAAGCTGGCTGACCCTCCCAGAGGCTTTGAATGCTTCAGATATGCTGGCCTTCAGCTATTCTAGTCTCATGAGACTTCATCCAAGGTGAAAAGCACCAAACAGGGCAGGAGATTAGCAATATGTTTTATTCATGTTCATAGGGCCTTGAATTTAAATTGTAACTTTATTCTTAGTGGAAGTTTTGGATTAGAACAAAAAATGCCAGGTTAGCCCCTAGATTTTATACTAGAGGCTCATTTGGGCAAAATCTGCAAAACTCTGTGGAAAAATACAATAGAAAGGGCTTCCAGCACTCAATACCTTCCTGGACAGAGTGATTACTAAAATGGATACTTTAATAGAGGAAATACAAGGAATCCACAGGCCTGAAGGGATTACTCTTTAGCTCACAAAAGACCAAACTGAGTTTTCTTCTTGGGTATTTCATACATTTGGGTGGACTGGCCAACTGCTTTGAGAATTATTGATATGAAGATGAGAGACCTATTGTGTTCAGGGAACTGAGGACACTTCTTATTGCTGTAGGATGAGTTTCTAAGGGCTGAGCCAGACCTATAGCCTTGGTTTTATTTATAGGGAGTATCTGTGATGTATTCCAGCTTTATGCAGGGTGACCAAATTTTCAGTGTAGAACTGTGCAGATCTTCCCCAGAACCTAGGACTTTGTGGCACGGTAGAGTGCTTCCTGGAGCTCTGTATCTCGACCAGCTTAGGGCTATTTCAATTGAGGGCAAGTCTACGCTATAGTGCTATATATTCACACCCTTGAGTGATGTAAGTTTATATCAACTTAGGCTGTAGTGTAGACCTGCCCAAAGAGAGAGACTTTGTGGCGAGCCTTAGCCACAAAGGAAAGAAGAGGGAAAATACAGGTGAGGTGCCTTGGCCAGTGTTAAGACAAGGAACCCACTGCTCTTAGTTTTTTGTGCTTGCATCCTGGAAAATTAACCATGAGTCTTTGCATTGAGCTTTAATGCAAATGAATCAAACTTTGGGACTCCCCATAGGACTACTAACATGTGAGCACATGTTTGAGATGCTACACCACCTAGTAAGGTTGTCCAGGTTTAGTGATACTTTGATGTGAACCTCCTCAAGTGAGTGAAAGAAGATGCAGCTGAGCCTACTGAAAAGGAAACAGGTCATGTTTGTGGAGACGAGTTTCTGGTGCCTCCCTTTTCAGATGTGCTGTGGTCAAGGAGTTGTCTGGTATGACTAGAAGATGTTTCTCTGACTGAGGAGTGGCCTCTGGAAAAGAGCAAAGGTAATTAATGAATCCTGCTCCTCAGCCCAGGATGACTTTGGGTGGAAGTGTCTGAGCTGACTGGAAAAAGAGCCAAGAATAGCTGGAGAGATGTATAAAGGAAGACAGCTAGCCAATCCCTTGGAAACAGGAGTTGAAACCCATGGTCATTTTATTTGCCCACTCTTTTCCTGAGATTTTCTGATAGTCTGCACCTGCTGCTTCCCTCCATTTGAGTGGTGTGGGAAGGAGAAGCTTGTATGCTGCTCGAATAGCATATTTGTTGTGGAGGAAGTCCATCTGCCCATTCTTTTTAGCCTCTGAAACTGACAGCTGACAAAGATTGGATAAATTAGGGTCTCACTGGCACCTCTGTCCTCAGATACAGAGGAGGACAGGTTGCAGGAGCAAGCAGAACATTTGCAAGCTTTTGTGCTCTCATCTTTAGCTGGAGACAGACCACTAATATGAATGCCTGAGCAAGCAGCAAGAAACTAATTGGGTGTCACCTCTGCCAACCCTGACCCAAAGGGTAGTAAATGTTGCCATGAAGAGGCCTCTGAAATCTAAACGCTGGCTCCCAAGAAAAGGAAAAGCCATATTGGAGCTACAGAGTAATAGGAGTATCCGAAATGTTGTTCGCTGCCTGACAGAGGCCAAAGAATTGAACTGAAGAATTTATGCTGGGGTGATCCTTGCAAAGGTTCTGACTGGCTCTGCTTTCTGACATTTGAGAAACTTTGATTTGAAATTAGTACTCGTGTCCTTGCTCCAGTTTCCTAGAAATGAAGTGGTGGGACAAATAAGGCATTAATAGAATGTTTACAACACTTACTTTAGAAGCTGGGAGTGACTATGGGCAGGTTTTCATGTGTACTGGAACACACTGAATCTGAAAGCTTAGGAAGGCATTCTAAATTCAGTGACAAATGACAATGTAAAATAGATGGGGAAAATATTTTGAAAAAAATAAGTGATAGAGAACTTCAGTGTTCATAGGGGAAAAATTGTTAGGTTTTTAGGGGGGTTTCTATTCGAACGATGGGTCTAACCGTGAAAATCACTTGTTGGCGATCTGGCAAGTTTCTAAGTGTGATACTGTCTCAAGCATGACCCATCTTGTGTACTCAAACTCAGTTCTATTTAAATGATTATACCCTCATTCTGTGTGGCTTTTCTCACCCACTTCTCAAGCATGTGAAACATAGCAATTATCCTTCTTTAAGAGGTTATGTACTAATATGTAGATACATTTCTGGCATTTTCTTGTTGCAAGTTTACACTATAGCAATCCCTAGAAAAGCTAGGTGAAATGTTTCATGGTTCTTTTAAAAAGTACTACTCTGGTGATGGGTTGGTGTCTTGGTGTTTTGTGTTTGTCCTGGTAAGTATTGTAATCAGGTGGTATTTTAATAAAGTCTAATGGTCAAGCAAATATTGGAAGGAAAGCTTTTTAAATTCTTGTACTTTAGGCACCACAGACGGGTGTTGGTAGAGTGGCTGAAGGATCCATCTCAAGAGCTTGAGTTTATAGCTGAAATTCTTAACCAGGATGCCAAGAATTACCATGCTTGGCAGCACAGACAGTGGGTTATTCAGGTATTGTATCCAGGTCTGTTGCTTTCTCTGTAGGGAGAATCCTCCCAAAATTGTAGAGGTTTGTTTCTTAAATGGAACTTTACATACTGACTTGTGTAGATGGAGTGAAAACAATTAAGTGGGTGTGAACTCAGAATTAACCAGTTCAAAATTTGCTGCTGGCTGCTTGCCTTTGTGCCTTTTGTTACAGGAAGCACTAGTAGCACCCTCTATATCAGCATTTCTCAGATGCAGCCACCAGCTGCTTTTCTTGTGGCCACAGCCTCTGGGGCTGTGATTGGGGTGGGGATGGGGTAAAAGCAGTGGCCCCTCCCCTACATGTTGCTCCTGGATGCACCACTGTGGTGGTGTCTGCTGCCCCTCTGGACACAGCTGGGGCACAAAGCTGGAGGAGCAGGCAGCCAGTGAGTTTCCCAGCTTCCCTGGGGCGGTGGAGCAGCAGGCTGCGGTCACACAGCTTCAGGCTCCATCCCCATCTCCCAGCCAGGAGGCTTTGGACTCTGGCCCCCCATTGTCTCCCCCTGAACTGCCCCCAATTGCCCCTGGCTCCTACTGCCTATCCTGCCCCCAGGGCCGGCTCCAGGCACCAGCGTTCCAAGCAGATGCTTGGGGCAGCAGTCAGAAAGGGCAGAAGAGTTTCCATGGCAGTGGCAATTTGGCAGCAGCTTCTCCATTCCTCCAGCCGCGGCGGCAATTTGGCAGCAGCTTCTCTCTCTCCTGCTGGCTGCGGCGGCAATTCGGCGGCAACAGGTTTTTTCAGTGCTTGGGGCGGCAAAAACGGTATAGCTGACCCTGCCTGCTCTCCCCTCCTCCCCCCCCCCCCATAGCCAGAGCTTAATTTGTCCCCAGGCTTGCTGGGGCTGAGTAAGTGATACTTTTATTTTTAATATCACTTTTCACAAAAGACTTAGTAGCTAGCAATAAATAAATTACAATGATCTGAATCTGTATATGTGCATATTTATTTGTTTTTCCTAAAGCTAGCTAAGTATTTTAGGAAAAAGTGTGAGAGTGACCACCAGCAAGAGTTTATGGCTTCACTTTGAGGCCATCAAAAAATTTGTCCTGAGAACCCCCTCTCTATATAATGAGGGTTGCCTAACACTTGCCATTATACCTCCTGTTTTTCCCCAAAATTAACTAATTTCACAATTTACTACATTGATTTCTTCAAGTAGGTCTAATCTTGGGGTCCAATGTGAGAGAAGTTAGGTTGGAATTCTTCAAATGAAGAAGGAAGTAACTAGAATTTGTTAAAACGTGTTTAAATGTGAGTTTTTTTATTTTGTTTTTTTCTTCTCACCATTGTAGGAGTTCAAACTCTGGGATAATGAACTGGAGTATGTAGACCAGCTTCTGAAAGAGGATGTGAGAAACAACTCTGTCTGGAACCAAAGATACTTTGTAATTTCCAACACCACAGGCTACAACGATCCTGCTGTTCTAGAGAGAGAAGTCCAGTTAGTAATGCTGTGCACAATTACATTTGGTGCCCTCCATTTCTCATAGGCAAAAGAAGTGAGGCATGCTCTTGAATGCTTCAGAGGCTTCAGCTCCCCTTGACCTTTCTCTGAGTACAGAATAAAAGCTACACTGCTGGCATTGGTAGAAGATTTTGAACAATAATCAGGAGATCAAGCATCCATGCTCATGTTAGATCTATCAGATGCCTTTTGATACCATTGATAATGAGGTGATGACTTGTCTGCAAGCTACGTTTGAGTTGGAGAAGCCGATCTTGAGTAGCTCTCTTACTTGCTGAGCATTCTGAAAGGTTGATAGTGGGTAACTTCTTTTCCTCCCCCAGAGCACTTATGAAGGGTTCCATCTTGTGTCCCCTCTTGTCGAATGTGTATCTGGATCTATTGGGAGGGTTAGTGTAGTGATATGGATTGCAGTATCCTAAGTATGTGGATGACACTCAGCTTTGGCTCCATTTCCTCTGACCAGAGTAAAGCGGTCAATGGATGCACCTAGTGCTTGGTTGAGATTGGGGCATGAATGAGAACTAGGTGGCTAAGGCTCAGGCGAGGTGAGGTTGGTCATGAGAAAAAAGCAGAAAAATGGATGGTGATATCTGTCCTTTTGGGTTTTGTTTGTTCAAGTTTGCAACTTAGGGGACTTATTAGATTCTCAGCTGCCACTGGCTGATCAGAGATCAGCAATAGCCAGGATGGCTTTTGTGGGAGTCCAACAGGTAGAACCTGTTTCTTGATGCAGACCTTACTACTGCTTTCCATGCCTTTGTCACCTCCAGGTTACATTACTGCCGGGCAGTTTATATGGAACTATGTATTGAACCCATCTGGAAACAGAAGTTGGTACAATATTTGGCAGCCTGCTAGTTTAAGCTAAATATCCTGCTGCAAGCATATTCTGACAGTGCTCCATGATCTGCGCTGGCTGCCTATTGATTTCTGGGTAGAATTTAAGGTTTTGGTACTGACCTATAAAGCACATTATTAGCTAGGGCCCCATCTGCTTGAGAAAACACATCTCTCCCCATGCAGTACTGCCGTGAGATTGATCAGCACAGATGCTTGGGCTGGAGCCCCCAGTATAAAGCAGTGAGTTTCTGGATATGAGGGCCCCTCAACTTTGGAATCTCTTCAGAAATAGCACTGGTGTAACTGAGGGCCTGCTTTGGTTTTCAGAAATGTTTATTACTGAAGATGATGCAAGAAGGAAAGCACCAGCTTGAGTTTCAGATCCCAAGGGAGAAGACTGGGCTAACAGTTATTTTTTTTTAAAAAAAAAAGTTCTTTCTGCCTAAACTAAGCACATTACAATAAGGAAATATTTTGGATAAAAATCTGGGTGTTTTTAAAAACAAAAAAAACCCAGATTTTTTATTTAAATAGGTTTATTTTTTAAAAGAAAAAATATTTGAAATTGGCATCCTACACTAAGGTCTAGACTTAGTATAATCTATTAAAATCATTTACATCGATTAAACAAAAAATTCAAGTAGAATGTTTGCTGCTGAAGTTTTAAAGAAAGTCAGACCACTGAACTGAGAGAAGTCGCTGACTGAGCACCTGAAACCGGCGTTTGAGGCCTAAAGCAGCCTTAGGTAGAAATAGCTACTTCTGCAAGTGCACAGGGAATATTGTCTTTTCAGTTTTTTCAACTAGTTCAGCTCAATGACTAGCTCATTTAGAAAAGCGACTGGGCGTTGAAAAAGCAGGAAAGCTCTTCCGGTCTATGAACAAAAACTAGGGGTGAGAGGAGGAGATGTACTAGTTCTAAAATCTTGAAGGACAGGTTGACCAGAAACAATCAGTTCGATTGACTAACTATAGAGAATACTTCCTTTGGTTAATAAATTAGTTTATTTTTAAATACAAAACAAGTTTTGATAAACTTAACTTTTTTATTATGTATCTAGCAAATTTAAGGTAATTATATTTAATTAGTGGAAAAACAATTCTAAAAGAATTCCTACTGCCATCCAAATAGAGCTTGACACACACCATGAATGAAAAATTAGTTTAGTAAATAAGAAGTTAGTCGTTCACCATGTTCTAACATAAAAAAATTAAAATTACCTGTATGTTAAGTTGTATAATTAAGTGTGTATAGATACAGTGTATCCTCCTGGTTAGCAAAAACAAATATCAAATCTAGTGCAAAGGCTATAGTTAGTTGCAAATCCAATATATTTTAATGGTTACTAACCAATGAGAATCAACCCCTCTTTAGGGAAATAAGTAAAAAGTACAAATGCAAAACAAAATTAAAATGAAGGTTTCCTTCTTTCTGATTTAATTCATAATTAAAATTGGTGATAGAAATAATGTTTATTTCAATCCGTTCACTCTGCATGGAATGACCCAGTGCCTCTTCAGAGCACATCCTAAGCCCTTGAAGCAGTCCAACTGGGCGTTCATCAAGAGGGTTGAAAGACTTTAAATGAAAGCAATAAGAAAAAAACATTCATTTTTGTTTTCTCACAGTAGATAGCTCTTTCTTGAATGTTACTGAATCTGTACCACTTCTATGCCTGTGAGACTAGGCATTTCCAGATTAATTCTCCAGAGCTAGGGATTGGACACCTTCTTAGATCTATTTGTGAAGGATGACCCTGTGTTCAGAACTCAAATTGACAAGTTTAATCTGACTCCTACTCCAGAACCAGACTTGAAGGGTTAATCTTTCTAGATTTCAGCATAGACCTTAGCCTACCCGCTGTTGCCAAGATTTCTTATGGCGGCGGTAAGCTCTGTTCCTCTGCTAGTGATTGTAAAAAGGCTGCTCCAGAAGGGCGAGAAGGTTCAAATATTTTGAGATTGAAAACTGGTTGCAAAACTGCTCATTGCTCTCACCCGTTTCTGGAAATGAGTCTCACTGCTTGGGGATTTAGTGGAGGGAGAGGAACGTGAAGGCTTTTTTTTTTTTGGTAGAGCTGGAAACATGCCATTTTCTTTAATACTCTGCTTGGTGGATGACCCTCCTGACCGTGTGCTTGAAGAAGCTGCATCTCTGCTCCTTCTCTTCACTTTAACTCTGCCACTGAACTAGGAAGGAACAGCCCATGTCCTCATTGGCACCGGTGCTATATGCCTCCAGTGAGTTTGCACAGGTGCAACTGATTGGCCTTGTAAGTGGAGTTTTGCAAAAAGTGCTGTGGATGCACACAAAGAAATGGAATCCGGCATCTGTGGATTCTGCAGTCCTAGCATGTGCCCCTCTTCAACATACCATCAAATTGCATATTCTGCTATAGGCTTATTATGTCATACTATGTGGGAGAGTTACCCTCTCCTGAAATAAACTACAAAATAATTGTAGGAATTCATATATTGTAAATTGAAGGTAAGTGCCTCCGGGCACATAACCGCTATCCTGCAGTGGCTTGCCCTGTCATGACAACTGCAGCTAAGTTGCATGGCAGTTGTATTTTATGCCACCATCTGAGATGATCAGCAAAATGTCTGCTTTAGTCTGTATTTTAAAAAGCTTATGCAGAGGAGGGTGAGACCAGTGAGATGGGGAGGAGGCTGCAAAGGAAATCTGAGTCTGGGTAAAGAAAACATGTTTCTCTTTTTGGCTCATTGACCTCTGACAGAAGTGTAACCCATGTTTTCCCTCACAGGTACACTCTAGAAATGATCAAGACAGTGCCACATAATGAAAGTGCATGGAACTATCTAAAAGGGTGAGACTTGTATTTCATATCTGTGGGGTGAGGGCTTCTGGTAAGGGGGATTGTTGCAGGTTGGTGTTACTTGCAGGCCATTTCACATTGAATGTTTCATGCCTAGACGTGTTTACAGCTCTGAGGGAACAACTGAAAAGCAATGATACAGATAAGCCTGAGGTTATACCCACTTTAAGGGCTAATATAGTAACCTAATCTCCTGGCCCACTTTCCGTATAATTACTGATTGGGTAGCTTTGGCAGGGGATCGTCAATACTGGTCACATTTGAAAGTGCGCAGCAGGTTGCTTCTATTTACTGGATCCAAAAAAAAAAGTCTTAAGTATTTAAAATACCATATACATTATTTTTATTCATGGAGTGCTGACAGTGTGCTAGCCCCCCTGCAAAACACAAGATGGTGCTTTGTACAGAAATGAAAAGTCTTTGATAGTACAGAACTCAGAAAGAGAAATGAAAGCGCCATTAGTTCGTTGACTAGAGTCAAGATGCAGTAAAGAGAAAAGGACTTTCCCCTGACCTTGAAGGGTTAAGAGTTCTGCATTATATAGTGCCACCCTGCTCCAGTCATCTCTCTCACACACACTTTCCACCTCTCCTTCCTAGCTGTGCTGAAACATTCAGTTTAAGAAACTGAGTTCAGAGTCCCAACAACTTAAAATATTTTCATAGTAGTAGAGGAAAGCAGTTTATAACCTTTTTGCTTGATCTTGCTCATCTCGCTGTGAGCCATACTTAATAATGGAAGGATATGTGGCATAAAACCACCAAAAGTTGACTTTAAAAAACAAAAAGGGGCGGGAAATGAATGTATTAGGCTACACCAGCTATGCATTAGGAGGTTGTTGGTTAAATGCACCCTGCCTCGTGTCTCACTGTGCACTTGAGATGTTCATCAATAGCTTACTACAGCAGTGGTTTTCAACTTGTGGGCCCCGGGGGTCTGCAGACTGCCTAAGATTTCCAAAGGGGTCTGCACCTCTATTCTAGGAGTCTGCAAATGAAAAAAGGTTGAAAACCACTGCTACAGCAATGCTGACTTGTTGCTATATTGAACTACATCTATTACCCTCTGCCTCTTTTATATTTATAGCTCCTGTTAGATTAAAATCTTCAGATCAATCTATCAAAGCCAAAACTTGCTTAATTCTTTGTCAAAGCTGCCAGCAGTACTTACTAATCTCTGTTTTAGGATTCTGCAGGATCATGGTCTTTCCAAATATCAAAATCTATTAGAGCAACTGCTGAATTTACAGCCAAGCCACAGTTCTCCCTATCTGATTGCCTTCCTTGTGGATATATATGAAGACATGCTAGAAAACCAGTGTGAGGACAAGGAAGAAACACTAAACAAAGCATTAGAGGTAAGTTGACAGCTCACTTTCTCTACCGCAGGGAGTTTGTCTCGCTGAATCTGTTACCACACAGAGCAAAGGCTGGATTATTTTAATGGAAAAGCTCTCTTGTAAAATAGAGTTGTACATTAATTGCACAGTTATTGGAGATGACGGCATTAAGTAGTAGTTTCCATTACTGTGCACTGTGGTTAACAAATTGTTAGTGTGCACTATCCGTCTACTACTTCTCATTATACTGAAGAGAAATCCTCTTAGCCACTCAGAAGTTCAGGGATGTTGGTGAGTTGTTTTTTCCCTGCACTCAGAAGGCATTTGACTTCCATTAGCAGTGTCCTGTTCTTAATAATCGTACAGTATGTGAATCCATGGCCTCTTAGTGTCAATCAGTCCGTATGCAAGAATTTCCATAGTAGCTTGCCAGCAACAGAGGCCACCTCTGCTTCACCTGACAGAAGCAAAAAGCAGAAAGATCCCAAACATTACACGCAAGAAAAGGAGGAAATGCTAATAAGTAAAGAAAATAAATGAGCCTTCAAATTGCTGAAAGAACAGGTTTTTTTGTTTTTTAAAAACACCTTTGTGTAAGTTCCTAACATGCTCTTACTTCCCTCTACCTAGTTTAGCAGAGGGCTCTTATCCTCAAAATAACTGATATGTATAGGGAGAATCCTTTAGCTTTGTGGTCCACAAGACTGGTAGAGCAGAACTCAATGTGGTTCTTAAAGAGCTTTTTTAAAACCTATGAGGGTAACAGTAGTGGAATTTAGCATGAGGTAGATTGAGGGACCTGTTCTGCATGAATTTATCCGGTTCTTTTTTGAACCGTTATAGTCTTGGCCTTCACAGCATCCTCTGACAATGAGTTCCAAAGGTTGACTGTGCATTGTGTGAAGAAATCCTTCCTTTTATTGGTTTTAAACTTGCTGCCTATTTTCATTTGGTGACCCCTTGTTCTTCATAGAATCCTAGAATATCAGGGTTGGAAGGGACCTTAGTAGGTCATCTAGTCCAACCCCCTGCTCAAAGCAGGGCCAATCCCCAATTTTTGGCCCAGATCCCTAAATGGCCCCCTCAAGGATTGAACTCACAACCCTGGGTTTAGCAGGCCAGTGCTCAAACCACTGAGCTATCCTTCCCCCCCCCCCCCCTTGTTCTTGTGTTATGAGGAGGAGTAAATAACACTTCCTTATTTACTTTCTCCACACCAGTCATGATTTTATAGACCTCTGTCATATCCCCCCTTAGTCGTCTCTTTTCCAAGCTGAAAAGTCCCAGTCTTATTACTCTCTCCTCATATGGAAGCTGTTCCATACCCCTAATCCTTTTTGTTGCCCTTTTCTAAGCCTTTTCCAATTCTAATGTACCTTTTTTGAGATGGGGCAACCAGATCTGCATGTAGTATTCAAGATGTGGGCATACCATGGCTTTATACCATTCATCCTTCACAGTCCACCAGCACCAAAATTTGCCTTGATGCCTTAAAATTTCATGCCTCTTAAGTGTCAGCACTGTTCTGCTAAGCATTGGTTCTTTAATATACGTGGGGCTTGAAGTTGGTGGTACCGAGCTCTGGCTCATCAAACAAGACGTAGTGTTCTGCTTAACAAAAAGAACTGAATGGAACATTTGAAGGGCAATATTTATACCCAGAGGATGGAGCAAAATATCCAGATGTCATGTAAGGTGGTCAGGGGAAGATTTAATCTAGGACTGGAGAGTCACAGGAGACAAACTTCTGTTTGGCATCCAGGGCCGGACTAATGCAGGGGCTTTAGGGGCTGCAGCCCAGGGCCTCGGGCTAAGGGGGGCCCTGCAGGCCAGGTGCAGCCCACTGCTTTTCATCTGGCCCCTGAGCCTTGCACGCTTCCCGCCCCCCAACCCCGGTGAGGCTGGAGCCACGAGCACCGGGTCACCGGCATGCCGCTGCGGCCCCTAGGCAATGGGTGTTCAGGGAATCTCTGCACACTGCCCCCAGGGCCGGCTCTGCAGCTCCCATTGGCTGGGAGCTGTGGGGGCAGCGCCTGCAGGCACTGCACAGAGCAGCCTGGCCCCCGCATCTAGGGACTGGACATGCTGGGGAGCAGAGCAGAGAAGATCCTGCCTTAGCTCTGCTGCACCGCTGACCAGGAGCCGCCCAAGGTAAGTGCCTCCGGGCTGGAGCCTGCATCCCAGCCCTTAGCACCCCCACCCCCCGCACCCAAACTCCCACCCAGAGCCTGCACCCTGAACCTCCTGCCACACCCCAACTCCCTGTGCCATCTCTGGCCCCACCCCCCAGCTAAAGCTGCACCCCCTCTCACACCCTAATCCCCTGCCCCAGCCCTGAGCCCCTTCCTGTACTCCGAGCCCCCAGGCACCCCACAAAATCTAATAGTCCCGGGCCCACAGGAGAGTTAATCTGGCCCTGTTGGCATAAACTATAGAGATAATTGATTTGCTTTTAGGAAGATGCATTTACCAGAAGTCTGGATACTAGTGCAAAACTTGTGCATGAAAAACCATGCTTTGCTCGCTGAAGAGAAGGCCGTGCTTAATGTGTGTTTTTTAAGGACTGTTAAGCTTTTGGTTTAATATATGGCAACTTTGTAACTTTTCCTTCTTAGTTATGTGACATTCTGGCTAATGAAAAAGACACAATCCGAAAGGAATATTGGAAGTATATTGGAAGGTCCCTTCAGAACAAGCACAGCACAGGCACTGAACAAGACTTGTGGACAGATCAGCAGCAGTAACTGCAAGTGGCAGAAGATGGTGTCAAGCTCGAAGATACTTATAAAGGAACTCCAAGTAGAGGGGCACAAGCCAGTAGTATAAGCTTAGATGTACTATTCCCCTCTGCCTGAGTGTGGTGTAACTTTATGTGCACTGCACAGGTGTTGCTTTTAACAGGAACTGAGTGCGAAGTGTTCAATATAACACAATCCCCTTGGGTCACTGCTGCTACTGACAATAGCTATAGGTAGATCAAAAATGAATTTAAGACTTAATTACTTGAAGTATGCCAAAATAAAGGACTTATTTCTTAATAGGAAATACATAATGCTCTGCTATTTAAGGCACTGAATCAATTTCTCGCACTCTAGCCTAATCCACTCCACGCCCCCCCTTTTCCTAATGCAGTACTTATAAGATTCATTGCAGATCACTTGTATGTAATGGTTATAAAGCAACTTAATTTTAGTTACTTTAAGCAGGGAATGCAATTGTTGCCATAGGCCAGAACAGCTCTGCAGCAGCAACAAAACTGCTATTGTACCCAACTAATGCTAACAACCTGATTTTGTAATAAAAGCATAGATATATTTCAAGTGCTCGTATGTGTTTTAGCACGTTTCTCTCTTCTTTTCACAATGTCTTGTAGCACCAAGCCAATGCTTCCTGTCATTAACATCTCCTACCATAAATTAAAAGACGGGCCTCGGACAGGTACACACTCCAGCACACACATGCTTTTTAGTGTTGGGATAGCCGTGTTAGTCTGTCCACAAAAGCAACAAGGAGGCTGGTGGCACCTTAAAGACTAACAGATTTATTTGGGCATAAGCTTTCATGGGTAAAAAAACCCACTTCTTCAGATGCATCTGTAATTCTCACTCCAGGCATCTGAAAAAGTGGGTTTTTTACCCACGAAAGCTTATGCCCAAATAAATCTGTTAGTCTTTAAGGTGCTTTTTAGGTGTCAGTCCCTGGGTTAGGAGTTTTAAACTCCCATATTGCTTTAATGCATCTTGTGCCTTGGAGCATTCTGATCCAGACAGCAGCGGGGAGCTTTCATCATACTTGACGTAAAGAGCAGCCTTGAGTTATTTGTATGGGATGGCAACAGTGGTGAGTACCTTGAACTCAGAGAGCCAACCTCTCAGTGGAACATCCAGACCCATCTTCATTTCAAAACGTCTGGGGTTTTTTCCTCCAGCTTCACCCAACCTCAGCTTTGAGGCAAATGGAGAAGCAATTTTGCATCAGAGATCAAAACAAATATATTCAACATAGTGTAGCTCTTACCTTAACTAGATCTGGATGGGCTGAAGAAATGTTCTTGTTGGTGGCCTTCCTGCAGAAAAATACCCAGACCTGTTCCTCCTTTACCCTTCCTCCACACTTACGATTCAGCCCTACAAAACAACCATTCCCCTACCAGCTGAAAAAATACAATGCAACTGAAGTGCAGAACAGCTAAAGATTTGTGTAGTAATTTAGAGGAATCTAAAATCTGTCTTACCTTTCACTAATTGTTCTGTTGTTTGCAATAGTAAAACAATGGAGTTAACACCAGATGTATATCAGACGAAGGCCTTGTGTGCCATGAAATCAGTGAAACACATACTGTACTTTACAGATAGGCACAAGTATCCAAATAACTATTGGTATTTCTCCTATAACTTAAACAATTTTTAGCATGCAAGACAAAATTTGTTCTATGATTTTATTAAATTTATAGTCTCCAAATTTGAGAGCTTTTTAGGGGGCAATAAACTTTGTATTTAAATTTTATTTTAATAAATGCTTTTTAATGTATTTTTCCCCTCTGTTGAAAAATAAGTTTAATAGGAATCTGAGAGGGTCCCTGAAATCAAATTATTCTGAAAAACTACAGTGTCAGAGAGACTTTATATGCAAGTATTTCCATTGAGCTTGATGTTCCATCACAGATTTAAAACTTTTACCTTCTACTGGCAGTTAAACAATTTCCAACCATAATTAAACTACAGAATAAATGCGGAAAATTACCAGGGCATGAGTAAGTCCAGGCTCTTCAAGGCAAGTCATGTATTTTTCTCTATCAATTCAGGAAAACAAATACTTGTGTACACATACATGAGCTATTGTCTAATGCAATCCTTGGCTGTATGAACAGCTGCATAGCACATGTGAGCACAGAAGTGATATTATTTCTGTATGGTACTGATGAGCACTCTCCCAGACTATTGTGTCCAGTTTTGATGTTTACACTTCACAGGGTGTGTTGAAAAACTGGAGGGAGTTCAGAAAAGAGATACAAGAATGATTAAAGGTCTGGAAAACTTGCCTGAAGCTAAATAGACTGAACTGCCTATCAAGGAGAAGGTAAGAGGTGACTGGATCAGCCAAGAACACTATCCATACAGAGTGCTCCTATGTGGCCTGTTGAAACCCTCCCGTGTTCAGGAAGGTGCTCTCAGTGAGAGTACCCTACCTGAGACAGCTGGGAGTCAGTCAGTCTTTCCCTTCCTGGATGACTGTACTCCTTTGAATTTCATAAGATAGACCTATAGACAGCAGTAAACAAAGCTCTGCACTTGTTCAAGGGACTGAGGCTAACACATCTTGAACTTGTTACTTCTTTTAACATGGGCAAAACAATGTATTTTTCCCTAATCTTGTTCTCAAACTGCTTAATTTTAACTGGAACTTAAAAAAATCAGCCTGACACAGATACCTGCACTAGGTAATTTCAACCCCAACAATTAGCTTGACAAAGTGATAAGCAACTAAAATAGGGTCTTACCATGCATGGGGTAACCTTTGCTATATGTGTTGCTACCCCCTCTGCCTATAATCAAATGAAACAGGAAACTGATCAGCCACTCAGGGCTTTACTACAGAGAGAAATTTACCATGAGCCTAATTACACTGGTATAACTTCCCATATGGTCATTCTGATTCTAGTATAAACTAAACTGGAAAAAGATACTCTTTCTAGAATAAGTGTCTACACAGGGAGTTATACCAGTATAAATTATAGAGGTATAATTATACTGGTAAATTTCCCCTATAGACAAGCAACGAGTGTCTGAATGGGAAAAATCAATATAACATCTTCATTTACTAGACTTGTTTTTCCCAAGGCAGGGGAGGACTAACAGGCAGTGCACAGGTGCAGTGGTGACTACATATAGATGAGGATGAGTGCCCAGCCAAGTTAGGTGCTTTGCAGCAATGTGCAGAAAAAATGGGGTTAAAGAGATGTAGAATTTATTCTTTCTAGGTTCTGACAGTGGTGATAAGGTGGATTAGCGAATCAGTCATCCATGGTTAATGAACTGGTCAGATTCAAAATAGACAGGGGAGCAGCTGCAACTGTTATTTTAGTCTACATATAAAAGTCTGTTAGCCTGAGGTAAACCCCCAAAATGTTATCCTGGATAGTTGTGGGTGTAGGGGGGGACAGGGAAAGAAGGGGGAGGGAATGAACTGAAACATTTGCCATGGAAATGCTGCTTTTCAGCATAAATTAATAGGAGTTCTGAGCACCCATCAATTTAAAGTCAACAGGCGCTGGTGGCCACATGTGAAAATCAGGTCACTTATTTAGGAACTTAACAAGATCTTAAGGTCTCTTGTCATATGTTTAGATGTAGGCTCTTTGGGGCAGGGATTGTCCTCTTCTTGCCTCCCTGATTGGGGCCTCCAGCTGCTACTATAATACAAATCAAAACAATGCTGTTAAACTCCCATTCTTGAATCTTTGCCTCAATCCCAGATTTGTAAAGGTGATTAGGTGTTGTTGCACTCAGCATTGCAACACCTGACTGATTTAGGAGCCACATTGCACTTTTAAAAGGGATTTAGGAGTTTAAATTTCATCAATTATAGGATTTAGACTCCCAACTGCTTAAATCCCTTCTGACAATGAGATTAGGCTCCGAAGTGTCAACTATGACTGCAGCAGATTTTAAAATCTGGCCCATAGTGTTTAATTGCAATTTTCCTTGCTGAAAAATCTTTTGTATCATCTCTGCATTAATGGAAACTAGTGTATATAAGTGCGGTGGGGGGAGCGGGCAGGGATTCATTGTTTAAAGTTCCCTGCCATATATTACAAAAACACTAGTTAGCAGTCTGAAAATCACCATTCCTTCATTCATGCCTGGGCAAATACAATATACAAAAGGCATTAGTTCATCTGGTCCCCATTCTAACCAGCTGGTTTCACACTTGCTAGCTAAATTGCAAAGAGCAGCTGCCTGTGAGTCAGTGCATACCTCAACATAACCTATATGCAGAGTCCCTGGCAGAGTCTTTATGCGGAGTAATCTTAGTTGGAAACTAACAATGGTAAGCAGAAGCGCAGTTTTTATCTAATGGATTAAAACTTTGATGCATATCCTGGCACTTCTGAAAATCCCAAAAGCCCCAGCACCTCCAAAAATTCCAAAACCACAAGTCCCTGACACCTCAGAAGATCCCCAGAGCCCTGGCACTTCTGAAAATCGCATAAGTCCCAGCATCTCCAAAAATCCTGATATATCTGGCGCCTCCAAAAACAAAAAAAAGACTTGGCTCCTCTGAAAAATTGTGAACCCACCTCTGAAAACCCAGAAGCATTGGCACTTCCAAAACTTCAAGTACCTCCAAAAATCCCAAAAGCCACAGCACCTGTCAGAACCCCAAAAGCCTCTGTATCTCTGAAAAAGCCAAAAGTCACAGCACCTTCGAAAATCCTGAAACCTCAAAGGCCATGCACCTCTGAAAATCCTCAAACCCCCCAAAACCCCAGCACCTCCAAAAATCCCCAAACCACAAAAGCACCAGCACCTCTGAAAAATAAAAAAAAAAACCTCACTCCTCCGAAAATACCAATTTCCAAGGCACCTCCCAAAATCCTGAAAATCCCAAAAGTCCTGGCAATTCCAAAAATCCCAAAAGCCCAGGTACTCTGAAAATCCCCAAAGCTGCGGCACCTCCCAAAATCCAAAACCCTCAAAAGGCACGAAACTTCTGAAAACCCCTAAAGCCCTGGCACCTCTGAAATCCCCAATCCCAAGCACCTCTGGAAATCCCAAAACACAAAAATCCCTGACACCTGTGAAAATTCTGAAAATAAAAAAAACAAAAAACAAAAAACCCAGCACCTTCAAAAATCCTTAAAAATTCCAAAAGACCCAATGTCTCCAAAAACCACCAAACCTCCAACGCATCTGAAAATCCCCAAATCCCAGGCACATCCCCAAAACTCTGGAACCTCCAAAAACACCCTAAACCCTAACAGTTAAAAAAAAACCCTAAAGCACCAGCACTTCCAAAAAAACCCCAAACCCTGTCATTTCTGAAAAGCACAAACCCCAGCACCTCTGGAAACTCCAAAAGTCCCTGTATATCCAAAAAACCACCAAAGTCCCACACCTCCAAAAAACCTGAAAGCCTCAGAATCTGAGCAAATCCTGAAAATCCCCCAAAGGCCAGGCTCCTCAAGAAATCCCAAAAGCCTCATGTGATGGGGTGTTCACCCCACACAAGAGTGGAAGGGACTAATGAAGGCCTCGTGGGCCCGCTACACCTCATCACAGAAAGGAGCAGTGGAGTGGAGGTGAGTCCTCCAAGTGGCCTAGAGAGACTGTGCGGGATGCAGCCAACTGGCCGAGAGGCTGCATGGAGCAGCCAATCAGGGCACAGCAGGCTAATACAAAAGGAGCTGCAGGGCAGAGCAGGGTTAGTAGCTGTGGGGGAGTTGATAGAAGTGAGGACTTTGTTCTTAGCAGGTTGCAGAAAGGGTAGCACCTTGGACTGTGTAGTTACTGGCAAGGAGCAAGAGGGAGCTTCTGGCTGGCTGTTAGGACTCACTGGCTGAATACCCTGAAAAGAGGGTGAAGAAGGTGCTGGGGCCCCAGGAAAGTGGCCTAGAGAATTGATGCCACATTGAGTTTAAAGAGACACAGTAGGAGCCTGCTGTCTACAGAGTCCTTTAGTTAGGATCCAGAGTAGTGAGCAGGCCTGGGACACCCCCCTGCCCCATTCACCACTGGGAAACTGGCCAGAATAATGGACTGAACCCCAGAAGCAGGGAAATACGGACAATGACAAAACCAGAGGTTGGAGTCATGAAGAGGACAGTGTGGTTCCTAGACTGAGGTGGGTCTGCAGGTGGAGAGGATGGTAGGAGAGGCACCAGCTAGAGAGGGTGCTCAGGCTGGCAGAACTAATCCCCAGGATGGCCTGCAGGAGGCACCACTGTGGTGAGTAGACCCCAGCATATCTAAAAATCTGAAGCCCCAAAAGCCACAGAACACTTTCTAGGAAATTCCTGATACCCCAAAAGCCCTAGTACCTCTAAAAATCCTGAAACTCCAAAAACCCAGGAACCTCCAAAAATAATGAAAATTGGAGGGTATTAGGATTTGGGGGAAAGAAGTAAGACTTGTACCTATGATTAATAATATCAAACTCCCTGTCTCTTCTTCCCACCACCAGTATAGAAGTCAAATTATGCTTATGTTGGAGGGAGTCCCTTGGCACAGCACTGCTCTCCAGCCCCAGCCATGGTGAGTATGGCCTGCCAGGGCCAAGGCGGGGCTTTCAGTCCCTATGCCATGTGTATGTGTGTAGGGCAATGCAGTACTGGCGCTATTTTCCATAGGTGGTGGTGGTTTGAGCTGATATCTCACTCCTGAGGGTAAAGGCATAAAGAAGTCAGTTGCTACTGGTGTCCCAAAGCTGCCCTGGCCTCTATGCTGCTAGCCTATTTACTGAAATGGCTCCTGCTGAACTCACAGCAGAGTAGTGTGCAAAAATGCCCTACCATGGAGGAAGAAATAAGGCAGCCATCCCTAGAAACCTTTGGGAGAGGATTTCCGAGGATCTTCGTGAACGTTTCGAGATCTCTCAGGAGGGTATAAGGTACAGCCCTCTGGACATAAACTGCTGTGCATGCCCCACTTCCCACCTAACCCAACAGGGGAATGAAAAGCAGATGCCAACTCTGCCTGTGTTTGTACCTCTACCTCTTCTTGAATGAGTAAAACAATGAGAAGTTGATACCTTTGTCTTATTAGCTTGGGGTGGGGCTGGGCGCTATCTTTACATTTAAACATTGGTAAATGTGTAAATGCATTTTTTCCTTAGAGTTCCTTTCCCCTTCATCAGGTTTATCCATGACCAGCTGGCAGGACTGGCTAGACTGGCAGAGTCTCAAACAGATCCTGGTTCTCAGCATAACTGGAGTCCCCCCCCTCGTGTCTCCCTACTTCTCCTCCACTTACTCCTCATTGTTCATGGCAGGGATCTGTCTTGGGCTCCTCCAAGGTATACACAATGATCTGTGAGGTGCTTACAAGAAACTACATGCCATACTTGTCGAAGGCATGTTTGCAGGACAGCACCAGATCTATTGTGCTCCCTGGCCTTGTGGTATCCCTGGCAAAGTTCCTTTGCTTTCATGTGTCACTGTGGCTGATCCCTCTTGTACCACTTTGCCTATGGCCCTTGTGTAAACTGTTTATAGATGCCCTTGTTTCTACACATGGTCTGTAACTGTGCTTACCCAGTCTCTTCTCCCTCACAGGCCCAGGAGATCCAATACCTCCTGTCTACTCCAGGCCGGAGCGCATGTAGTGTGAGTGTGTGTGTGGAGCCACCATGTTTCGTTGGGAAGTTGCACACAACAAGGGAGAGCTGCTAGGTGTGCTCGCTAATGAGAAAGATATTTGAAAAACATGCAGAGGGCTTCTCTGACCTGTGGGCAGTGTGAAGTTTAAAATTGTGACCAGAGTGGTCACTGTTGCAGGGAATGCAGCACTGTAGGACAGCAGCTGGAAAACTGTTAGGGTTGACAGATAATGCCTTGTCTACACTCATACTGCATTGACCTTGGTAGGTTGGCTGTGAAGCTACACCGTTCGGGGAGGTGAAACCAAGCACTGATGTCGGCTGGAGACAAATATGAGTGCAGATAAACACACAGGTTGACACAAGACTCTACCTAACTTTGTAGCCTAGAGCAGGCCTTGGTGACTTAGGAGCACTGCAAATCCAAATTGAATAGTATAGCCTAGTGGAAACATTTTGGCTTTCTTGACTTGTGGATGTTCAATATAGCTAACAGTGATGTTGGCCACAAATATAGCGTGGGCTAATTCCTGATTTTTGTTTTTGTGGCGTTCTCATAGCAAGGATGTTAATGAACTCCTGAACCTGTCTTTGGGGATCTAATGCTCTAAATGTGAAACCTCTTAGTACAGAAAGTCTCTGTGTAAGAGCTGACATTCTACTGACCGTTAGAGCTGGTTCCCCTCTCCTTTAGGAGAGGAGGTTGTAGCAAAGCATTCTGTGTGGGGCCCTCTGCTCTGGAACAGTCTTCCCCTCCTGGTTCAAAATTGTTCAAGTCTATTGACCATCAGAACAAGATACACTTTTCTATGTGATTTGCTGCAGGGAGTGCTTTGAGTGGTATTAGAGGTGCAGGTCAGAAGGAAATGTGGAGTTCTGTGAACAACTTAATTTTGTTTTCATAATTTATGGCAAAGGCCTCTTGAGCCTTGTGCAGGCATGCCTCTTGATTTGTTCTTAATAGTTATACAATTAGAAAAGTGAAGAGACAAGTACAAAACAGCCCCTTTAGCAATTTAAGAAACTAATGAACTAGCAACATACAATATTTTTTATTTCAATTGATTTGCAATATAAATGAAATTGTTTAAAATAATATTTAGCACTCTGCCTAAAATAGCAAAGATCCTGCCATGAGGGCAGGAAAGTGTTTTGACAGTATCTAACAATACTAAACTGAACTATTGGAATTAGTTTTAATTTCAGAATCTTCTACAGGGAGTGGGGTGGACATCACTGAGACCTGGTTTATGCTAGAAAATTAACTTGGTTTAAATACATTGGTTAGGGGTGTGAAAAATCCACACCCTTGAGCAGAGTAGTTAAACTGACCTAAATCCCTGCATATAAAGAGCTAGGTGTTGCTGTAGCGTTTTAAGCATAGATGAGCCCTGAGTTCTGATGCAGGTGGTGAGAGGGAACTGAATGTGGGTGGGGCTGCACTTTCCTTATACCCCTGGGTGGGGTGTGAGGACAGCTCCACTGGACATTGCTGGCCAAAAAGTTTCTGGACCCACACACGAGGTGTGTATATACCATGAGTGGGATCCACATGATTAGTATTCAAAGAAACTGGAAGGATTATTAACCTCCATTTTACAGATGAGGAACTGAGGCATAGAGAGATTAAATGACCTTTCCTAAGGTCACCTAGTGAACCTGTGGCAGAGTCAAGAACTGAACCCAAATCTCCTGAGGCCCAGTGCGATGTCTCGGCCACAAGACTATGTTAGAGATACACAGAGAGCAGCTCCTTCAGGTGGCCGATGTGTTGACAAAATGTAGGACAAAACACCATTTGATGTAAAATTGACAGAAATGGGTCCTGGAATCCTGGTTTTAAGGGACATCTGGTTACCATGGAGCCATGAACTCTCATTTGGCTCATCTTTTGTGTTTGTGGTTTTTTGTCGTGTGTGTGTGAGAGAGAGAAGTTCATAACTTTCCTCAGGGTCCTGGCAGATTTTTGCCTTTGACAGGGACCACCACCTCCCATCATTTCAAAGAGCACTGAAGCCTGAGGCTGCCCTCAGTCAAAATGGCCACCATTTCCCTTGAGCTTCTGCATGTGACTGAGGATGCCCCTAATAAAGATGGGCACCATTCTGTCCCTCTCTTCTCTCTCTCCTCCTCCCTGCCCCCCCATTGTTTTCAGTGAGACTGAAGCTAAGCTACCTTTAGGGAGGATGGCCAGTAGGGTGATGGAGAATACAGGAGGGAGTGCAGGAGAACAAATGGGGAGGAAAGGGGATGTAGGGCATATTGATGGGCATTGCTGGACAATGTGGGGTGTAGGGGTAAAACTGAGGGGAGTGTAGGGGTATTTAGGGCAGGAAGTAAACAGAAGGAACAGGAGAATGTGAGGTTGACTGGGGTGCCAGAGAATGTGGGGTACAGGAGGGAGACTGACCAAAAGTATGAGGGGAAAGGAGCAAAGGAGACTTTGAGGGAACATTTTGGGGCAGATGGCTATAGGTATAACGGTTGGGAGATATTCAGGGATGGGCCAGAACAGAGAGAGACAGGACTGTGCTAAAATACTCAATGGGGAGGCTTGCATTTCTGGTTGTATTTTTAAAAGTTTAATTGTATGTCAGTTTGGAAATGATCATGCAAATTAAGTATAGGTGCCTCCTTCTAAAGACAAAGTGATCATTATAATAAATGTAATTCTTTGCAAGCCAATTATTTTGGGCATCTGACTCATGCCTTAATGTTTGGGGTTGGCAATATATATTAAAGGGATATTCAGCTTAATGCATAGTGGTACATGACCATGGAGGACAAACAGTTAAAAATCATTTTGTTTTTGGAGATGGTTGACAAAGATTTTGCTCACTTCTCCCCCTACCACTATGGCTGGCCCTGTGTCCTTGACCAAGTGTGATTAAAAATTGGTTGGAATGAATAATAAAATTAATAACTGATTAAAAAAATCAGTTTTGAGCATGCTCAGTAGTATTTGCTAGTTTTTGTTAAGCTGAGATTAATGATTCCCCACCCTCTTTATGACATCACTGCATATTTCACTGCTCAAGACCAAGAAAGAAGATTGGCACACTAGGCACAAGGACACAGCTACTATCAGGCTGTTTTGGGTGTATCACTGAGATGTACAATCATCCAAACATAATGCCTTACTAGCAGGGAAAGAAGGATGTCACAGATGTGAAAAAAAACTGTGCGTCTAACAATTTGGGGGTTTATTTTTAACTCTTCCAGCATTCTGCAAATTCTAATTTTTTTTATTTAAAAAAAAAAAAAAGCCTTGTTTTCGGTTCCCAAGATTGGAAACCACCTCCGTGTAAAGGGATGTGTTGTTGCCGTGTTAACTCTGCTTTGCAGAAAACTGTCTGCAAGTCCAAATCTGAACCCACCCTCCCATTAACAAAAGGTCACGTTGAATGACTGATGCTACTATTAATCACAGGCGTTTTCCTTAACATTTTTCAGAGAAAAGTTAAAGGCAAAAGCTACGTTAATGTAACATTAAAGCTACTCAGCAGCGGTTTTTGTTTTTTTAAATATCAGAACATGCCCCAGTTAAGGTTGCTGCGGCATCAGCCTGTGTAGTTGACAACGTACACCTAACAACCAGAAATACTGAGCTCCCTAGCTGAGAAACACCACAGTAAGGGGCTTTTGCTATGTGCACCATAGCACAGGTAACAGGAGCCTTAACTGTCCCCCTTTCTGCCTTTTTAAAGGTTAACGTTACATTGCATCAGCCCAGTCCCTGGGTTACAAGAAAGAGGAAAGTTTCAGGCAGGGAGCCATGTGGGTCGGGGGGGGCCTCCGTGTTCTCCACTCCACCTGCACTTCCGGAGATGCACCCGGGCTTCTCAGGCTTCCCGCAGGCTGGTGTATCACATGGCTGGGCCCAACAATCATGGAAAGTACAAGGACCCCCCCCGCCCCCGCTTTTCTTCCTTCCCCAAAGCCTGGCTGCCGCCGGGTTTCGCACTTTGCTTTAAGGGGCTTTCATCCCAGCCCCCCTCGAGCCCTGGCCGCCTGGCAGGGGGGCTCTGGCTAGGCCCTTCTCCAGCCCGGCCCCCCCCCTGCTTGCGGCCAGGCCCAGCCCCGTTGCTCCCGCCGCGCAAGGTGACTGTGTCCCGGCCCCGGCGGGGGAGGCAATGGACCCCAGGCTGGGCTCGCGGCTGCCGCATCCCGGCCGCCGCCCTGGGGCAGGGGCGGAAGCTGGCCGCGGGCGGGGAGCTCGGGCTGCGCGGGGCGGTGCCGGCGCTCCCGGCCCCCCTCGCTGCCGTGCATTTCCTCTTCCTCCCTGCATGCAGCAGCCGCGGCGGCCGCCGGGCGGGGGGAGGGAGGGGGCTGGGCGGAGGCGGCGGCGGAGCTGTGGCCGGGAGCGGGAGGTGCCCAGACCCAGCCCGGGGACGCGAGCGGCCGCGGCGCAGCGGAAGCGGGGGCCAGGGGAAGGAGGCAGGGGGCGGCGCTAGGAGCCGGCGGGGCCCGACGAGAGTCACCGTGTCACGGCGCCCGGGAAGCTGCTGGATCCGCCCCCTGGAGAGGCCGGGGCCGCCGCAACCGACCCCCCGCGCCCGCCGCCTCCTGCCCGCGCCGGGCTTAGCGCGCGGGGCCCAGGCCGAGCGGCGCCGAGCAGCCAGGGGAGCCCGGGACGGGCCTGGGCCGCCGCCTCTGAACTAGGATGTCCCGACATGAAGGTGAGGGCCAGGGCCGGGGCCTGCCGGCTGCGGGCACCCGCCGGCCAGCGGGATCGTCATGGCGGCGCCGCCGAGAGCGGGGGGGCCGGCGGCGGCGGAGACCCCGAGGCGGCCGGGGCCAGGGCGGCGGCCGGGCAGCTTTGCAGTGTCATGGGGGAGGGGGCCGTGTCCGTTACGGGCAGGCCCCGGCCGCCGGCGGCTCCCGGCCCCGCACAGGGCAGGCGGAGGAGCCTGCCGCGGCCTAGCGCCGTCCGGCCCGGCCGCCAGGAACGGGGCTGGGGCTGGTTACCCCGCTGCTCAGCGCAGCGGCCTGCGGCCTGATGGGGCGAAAACTCCCTGGCCGGGGTTGGATCCCGGCCTCCTTCCTCGCTGTGCCGGGACGGGGCGGGGGCTGCAGCCGCCTGGCGGCGGGGGGCCCAGGCCGGGCGGGGAGAGGGGACGTAGGGGCGGGGGCATCCGGGGCTGGGGACGGGGGCCAGGCGTGTCGGTGGGGGTGGAGGGCTGGGAGGGCGCGGGTGGAGCTTGGGGGGGCGGAGATGGGGGGGCGTGTTGGGGTCGGTAGGTCCCTGTGGGGGAGGTGAATGTGGGGGTGTGGATGTCAGAGGACTGGTGGGACTGGGTGTGGATGGGGGCGGGGGTTGTAGGTAAAGGCAGGGGAAGGAGAGTCACACATGGCGGGGAGACAGAGCTGTTCGTGCCTATGTCACAGCGGGAAGGGTCCAGGCAGAGGAGAGGGGGTGTGCTGTAGGTGGCTCAGAGGAGGGGAGCAATGTGTCAGGGCAGGGACTGTGTGGCGGCAGGAGGGTGGCAGGCTTCTGTGAGGAGGATGCAGGTGTGTTTTGGAGAGTGTTTTCTTGTGACTGTGAGGGGTGGAAGATGAAGAACAGGTTCAAGCGAATGTTTGGTGCAGGGAGAGGTCTTTTTCTGCATTGGGACTAGTGTTTGGGGGTATGGTTAGTAGCTGTGGTCTTGCTTTGGGCCGAGCTGACGTTTTGGCAACTTTGGCAGGTTATGAACTTTTAATATTTTAATCTTTAGTATAGAAAAGATAATGAATGCAGCTGTATTAACAAATCACTGCAAACATTTTGAAAGGTTAAGAAAAGTTATGTACGTAAGTAGAGAAAATGCTTTAGATATGTACTCTTGTCATTCTGTATTTTTTATTGTTGTAAGGGAGGTAAGTGGATAGTTAAGGATTAATCAAAAACAGCAATGAGAAGGAAGGAGACAAGAACACAGGCAAAACGGAATGTATCTGGGAAGAAAAGAAAAATGTAATAGCGTGTATGTCTGTATGGAGAGGTTTTTTCTCACTTTGGCAAGTGAGATAGTTGGTTTAGAATGTAAGATCTTGAAGAAGCTCCTTGTAATAAGAGATTTCATCCAGGTTATTGTTTCTTGAGGGGATAACCTCAGCACCTAACCTGGCAAAAAGTTATCTTCTATCTCCCTTTGCTTAAAGAGGGATGATCTTTGTTGTCCCAGTGATATAGAAGTAATCTTTTTAAATTAGGCAGATCTCTGAAGATATACTGGAATAGAGGTGTCTACATCCAGTCTTGACAGACACAGACAACACAGTAGGAAAGTTCAGAATTTGGGAAGTAATGTTACAGGCTTCCAGCCAGAGGATAAGTAACTTTGATGCAGGACTAGAGTATGTGGGATGGAGACTGGTGTCCACACTCCTCACTCTGCCTTAAGGTTTGCTAATTTAGCTGAGTTGTCTTATAGGAGTCCATTAGTATTGAGATTTTTTTTATTTTGAGTAAGAGGACGGATTGTTAAACACTGGAACAAGTTTCCTAGGGAGGTTGTGGAATCTCTGTCTTTGGAGGTTTTTAAGAACAAGTCAGACACCTGTCAGGAATAGTCTAGTTAATATGTGGTCCTGCACTGGGTGCAGGCAGGACTAGATGACCTCTCAAGGTCCCTTCCAATCCTACACCTTTATGATTCTATGACTGTTGCCAAACTTTTAGTCTGTCACACCAGATCCTAGCTCAGTCTCCTCATGTGATACAATAAATTCCTCTTATCTTTCTCTAGATTTGGGTGGGTTTGTATAGAAGTAATTAAGCAAACAGCAAAATGAGGGTTAATCTCAGAGTTGCTTTGTGTATTGTATTTGTTGGAGGATATATTCTGTAAATTGGTTCTCAAACTGTGGTGCACGTACCACATGATGGTATGTGGGTTTAAAGTATAGTATCAGGATAAGAACTCATAACTGCACTGATTAACATTGCAAAGATGGTATGCCAACTGCTTTTGAATTCTATTTGTTACACACTAAGTCTTAAAGTGAGAAATATTGTAAATGTTTGTAATATTTGATAAAAAAGGTATTTCACTCTTGGAGTTAGTATTTTACTGGGAGACAGGAATCTTAGAAACTGAATTTTTATAAGCATGTCTCTCGTGGCGTATATTGTGAAATTCCTAAGCTGGAAAGAACATGTATGGAAGAACATGTTTTTTTCAATGTGGGATTTTGGTGATGAGTAGGGAGAATTATTTTAACTAAACAAGGTTAATATTTGGGTTGTCAGATTTTAAGAAAATGTTCCTTCTTTCAAGTTATAATGGGTTAGTTTTGAAAATGGAAATTCACCTTTTCCTGTTCGGTTGCAGGGTGATGTGAGGTTTGGTAACTTCACATTATGGATGTATTCTTTCCAAAGTAAAAACAACAAGATAGAACAGGGTTCTCAACCTTTTTCTTTCTGAGCCCTCCCTCCCCCCTCCAACATGCTTTAAAAACTTCACAGCCCACCAGTGTCACAACTCTTTTTCTGCATATAAAAGCCAGGGCCAGCATTAGGGGGTAGCAGGCAAGGCAATTGCCCAGAGCCCCATGCCACAGGGGTCCCCACAAAGCTAAGTTGCTCAGGCTTCAGCTTCAGCCCCCGGCGGCAGGGCTGGGAGCCCTGGGCTTCAGCCCTACACTATGAGGCTTCAGCTTTCTTGCCCTGAGCCCCAGCAAGTCTAACACTGGCCCTGCTTTGTGCCCCCCCCCCCCCCGAAACCTGCTTGCGGCCCCCTAAAGGACCCCGGAACCCTGGTTGAGAACCAGCTTGAGATAGAAAATGCTGCTGCTGCAACTTGGTATGATACATTTTATAGGAACCTGGTTAAGTCTTTCTATTGGTTGTCTCTTTATCCAGGACTTCGCACCATGTATTCAAATTGTTTTATTATATTGATAGTCCAAATTCGAAATTAGTTGTAGGATTGAAAATAGTGGATTTCTTTTCACTGTATTACAGACTGAGACTTGGTTTCCATTATAAGCCTGATGTGACAGTACCACCCCCTCCAAAATCCTCAAAAAATGTCATTCCCACTTCAGATCTTCCATGTGTGGTCTGTGGTCAGCAAACAATTTTTGGCCCAAATGTGCGTTGATTGAAAGAAGCTGTTTTTGAGTTATAAGACTCAGGAGAAAACAACAACCCAGGCTTTAATCATGTTTAGAAAATTATATCTTTGCTGTTTTCTCTTCAGAATCATTTTGTACTAGAAATTTCAAATGAGATTTATTTGAGAGATCTTGGTAAAATCTAGAACACTGGGCTAATTCTGAAAGGGGGAAGGGCATGTTTGGGAACTAGCTGCTGTAGAACTTAGAATGTCAGAATGGTTCCCAGTGCATTCATAAACAAGGTAAATACATAAATCCCAGACACACACACTTTGTTAAGGTTAAGGACATACCAATAACTTAAAGGTAAACAAATACATTGAAAAAAACGCACTATGTAGCTTTTTATATATATGTGTGTGTGTGTGTATATATATATATATAAAAACACTTAGAAATTGAGGAAATGTTAAGATTAAACATACATTTGAAAATCTCATAAGGCATAGGTAAATCATCACCAGAACAACCTTAACTGGTCTGGGACAACCAAAAACGTTGAGACAATTAGGTAAGAATGATATAAAAGCATAAATAGATTTGATCTCTTCTGTTGGAGATAACAAGAACGGGAATGGTTTCCCTTTACGTTTACAATGGCTGTGCCATACACAATCCACAAAAAGACTTTACAATTCCTGACTAGACAAATAGCACATTGGAGGCAGTCGTTCTCTGCTCTGTATTACGATTTCATGTGCCATCAATTATACAAATCTCATTAAGCACAGAATTAGTGTACCTTTGTATGCAAATCTCTGAGACCCAGATAAGGAATCTATAGCAATTTATATGAATAAGGCAAAGCTAGTGTGTTGAACCATCAATTTACTAACAGAGACATGTATGCATGAAACCAATTGTAAAATCAGTACTTTGTGGTGCACATTTTCAATTCTTCGTGTACCTCTTCCTCAAATATAAGATTGTTATTCCAGAAGTACGTCTTCCCAAAATTAGCCATATAGCCTGCAAATTTCTTAAAACCCTTTTGTAGGAAAATTTAAGAGATGAGGGTGGTAGTTATACAGCCCACTGTATTAGCACAGTGACTTTTCTGAATTTAATGGTAATGCTTTGATTTGTATATCTCAAAATACTTGATATTGGTGGGTTAATGTTACTCAGTGAGAACATGTTTAGGCCTATAATCAAAGTTAAGTGCAGTATCTGAAAATGGGTCACCGTTGTAGTTCAGGTAATGAGAATTATGTTTGGGGCAGAGGGAATGTAGTGCTAAACCTAAATAACTACAAAACTAATTAGAAATATGGGAAACAGAATAAGCTTCTGTATAATAAAAATGTTTGCGTTCAGTGGAAAACTGAATCCGCTTTGGGAATATACATTTGACAAATGCACTTGCCAATAATATTTTCATTGGCAAGTGGGCCTTACCTATTAGTTTAGCAGAATTTTTTTTTTTAAAATCTACATTTTTGGCCGTCACAGAAAACTTCTGAATGTGAACCAGTGCAGTGTGGTCTTCCTGAGCCTGCAGAAAGGGACTTAAAATAAAAGAAGGCTGTGAGAAGACTTTCTTTCAGATCTGGGATGAGAAACAAAGTGTTGTTATGGATCAAAAGCTGGCGAGGAGACAGAAAACAAAGAATAGGATTAAATCAGCGACCCCCTCTTATAAATTAAAAACACTTTTTTATATATTTAACACCATTATAAATGCTGGAGGCAAAGTGGGGTTTGGGGTGGAGGCTGACAGCTCATGACCCCCCATGTAATAACCTCGTGACCCCCTGAAGGGTCCAGACCCCCAGTTTAAGACCCCTGGATTAAATGGTCAATTTTCATGCTGGCAAAAGGTTAACAGCAGAATGCCTCAATGTTTGGTACTAGGTCCAGTGTTGTTTAATATACTTATGAATGATCAGGGAAGGGGAATAGGTACTGAGGTGGCAAAATTTTCAGATGAGACGTTATTTAGATGAGTTAAGAATGGAGCTGTCCCAGAAGAACTTCATTGAGACCTAAAGAAGCTGATATAATGCTGTGCATTCAGGCAAATGAAGTTCATTACCAATAAATGAAAAGAATGCACAATGAAGGGGAAAAGTTAAGCTACTAACACGCTTTCCAAGGTTCTAAATTAGTTGTATCAACTCAAGAAAGGGACCTGGCTTTCACTGTAGATAGCTCAGTGAAGATGTTTGCTGTGTGGCTGTGGTCAAAAAAGCAAATGATGCACAATGACTGGGATGGAGAATAATATGGAAAATATTACACACAAATACAGAGAAATCATTAAAGTAGCAAAGTCAGCACTCAGAAGTTAGGAACTGCCAGATTTTAAGTTAACTGTGCAAGCTTGTCATCTTCTTTGTGTAAATTAATTAAGATAGTCTTTAATTACATGATGACATTCTACTTTTTCCCCAGGACCCCTGCCTCATTGAATGCACTGGATAGATGGTACTCACTGAATGAGCAGCTATCGAGTATTTTATCCTCGTTCAGTGTGTGAAACCATACTCTATTTAGTGCACACCATCCAAACCCTGCTCTGACTACAGATTCATTTCCTCATTGGCTTTCTCCGTGGCACTCATTACTAAAGGATCTGGGTGCTTTACGAACATTAATGAATTTATTTTCACAGCACCCATATGAGACAAGGTGGTGGTATTATCCCCATTTTACAGATAGTGTCTGAGGCACAGAGAAATTAAGGCCAAAAGTTCTTATGTGAAGAGCAGTGAAAAGATTGGGATTGTTTACCTTAGCAGTGAAATAAATAAGAGGGGGCGTGAAAAAGTATGTTAGAATGGAATAGAGAAGGTAGATTAGGAGCTTCTGTTTTTCCTCTCTCATAACGTAAGAACAAGGGAAACATTCAATGAAATTAAAAAGTGGCCGTTTCAAAACTGATAAAAGGAAATACTTTATTCACTCAACATGTACTTAAACTATGGAACTCATGGCCCCCGGTGGTCACTGATGCCAAGAATTTAGCAAGATTCATAAAGGGATTGGGCATTTTATATGGACCAGGATGAGTTCTAATTGGCAGCAGACTATCCTGCCTCTGCCTAATGTGGCGTTCTTATGCCTTCCTCTGAAATGTCGGGTGCTAGTCACTCTGGAGAAAGCCCGGATGAATGCTGGATTGGGTGGACCTCTGGTCTGGTGCAGCATAGCAATTTCTCTGTTCTTGTGTAGATGTGGAGCTTGCTTATAGTTATCTGTGCCTTTGGCACCTCTGAATGGGATTACTACAGTGCCCTCCATTCGACACTGCTGGAAGACTGCTTTGAAATTTCAGTTCATGCGGAGCATGGTGGCCCGCTCAATACTGTTACTGGCTTCAGACTTATTTTTAGGTGCAAATCAAGGTTTTGGTTTTGACCTGCTGTATAAAGCTTTAAATGACTTGGTTTCTAGCTACTTCCTCAGTTGACTTCACCTAGTTGTGATGTTCAGGCTGACAGCCTCCTAGTTCAGATGGCAAGTGAAGTGCCTTTGAGTCCAGTAATATTTTATATCATTTATATAGTATATCTATAGATCTCAAAATACCTTTTTAAGGGTGAGTACACATTATTGTCCTCATTGGATAGATGAGAAGCTGAGGCCCAGAGTGTGTGTTCATTTTGTTTATGCTCAGTAGGGAGCCCAAATCTGTTGGGCCCTTCAGGGCACTCTGCAAAGCTCACCTAGTTTCCCAGGCTTTCTCTGAGGGACATAGGTAGAGTTGCTCTGGGGAAGAGGTTCACATTGGGTTTTTTGGGGGCAAGGGGGTTATGTTGATATGTCTTCCAGTTAAATTCTTTAGTTTGTATATTTTAAAAATTAAATTATGCCTAGACTGTATCTTGGCTAGGCATGTTGTATAAACTCTCATTCGTCTCAATGTAGTAGTTTTTACTGCCTTATTCATCTCAATGTGGTGGTTTTTACTTCCTTATTCATCTTATTGGGATGGTTTTTATGTGTATGTCTGAATTGTTTCCCTCAAAACTGCTTTGTTTAGAACTTCCAGGAGACTTTGGACCTCTTCCTCTTCTCCATAAAACTTTCTCCCACTTCTTGAGCTCTGGTGGACAGCAGGGTAAATCTTTTATTATTTTTATTATTTGCATTGTGCTAGTGCCTAGAGGTTGTAACAGACATTTGGGCTCCTGTTACGGTCATCGCTGTACATATGCATAGTAAGACTCATTCCCTGTCCCAAACAGCTTGCTGTTTAACCAGACAAGACAGACTGAGGATTGGAGAAAGGAAGCATTATTATTCCCACACCGTTTTATTTTTGATTTAACAGATGGAGAATTGAGGCACAGAGAAATTAAGTCACTTGCCTGAGGTCACACAAGGGAATTGGTGACTGAGCTAGGAACTGAACCCAGATCTGTCAAATCGCAGTACAGTGCCTTATAATCACAAGCCCATGCTTCCAATCTCCTTTTTTCTAATTTCAGTTATGTCATGCAAATCTACATTACTATTTAGTATTTTAGATTTGGAATCTACTTTTAGTAATAACTTGAGCTTCAAATTTTGGTCAAAATAGTGTTATGTGACTGCATTCAGTTTTGATCACCGTACTCACGATCATAAATAAATAAAAACGAGGGCGGACACGTAATTTCAGAAATTTGTCAGAGTGAGTGCATCCTACCAGTAACAAAGTAGATGACGACACTTGGTCTGGGTTGTAATTTCATTTTTTTTCTTACCTCAGGTCAGATTTGGTCCTCCCCCATCACTTTCACCATTTCTTGGTGCCTGAATTGTCTTTTTGGGAGGCAGTGTTTCTTGTCTTGAGTGACAAGAGGTGCTGTCTCTGGTATGATAAATTGTCATCTTTCTCTCTGATATTTTCTCTTGCCTCTTGTTTTCCCCAAATTCCCTTTGCCACTATCTCTTTTTTCCTTCCTCTCCTTTGGTGTGCTTCCCCTCCCTCTCCTTCATTCCCACAAGGTCTTCTAAGGTGGGGTTTTCAAAGGAGCCTAAGGGTTTTAGGCACCTAGGTCCCATTGAAATTCAACTGGGCCCCTTTGAATAGCTCTGCTGGAAGCACAACTAAACCTGGTGAATATTAGGAAATGTTGCACAAAATTTTCCTAAGGTTTCCTTGCCCCTTTGTTTATAAAATGGTTTAAACACTAGTATGGCCTAGAGAAAATGGTGTTAGGGTTGAAAACTGTCTTGTCCATTCTGCACTACCACTGAAACAATCTTAAATACTAGTTTGTGGGAATTATTTTGATGAAAACCATTTTCTGCAATAGATATACTTCCTAGCATAGACAAAGCTCCTGGGGCCTCACCAACGTTAGCCTAATGAGAGTAACACAAATAACATTCTTGGCTAAGCCTCTGTTGGCCAACTATCTTAGACTTTGTCTCTGTTCGAAAATGGAACGGGTGGGATAGAAACGGTCTAGGCACAAAAAGTTCAGTATGCCTGATTAGCGTCCTGAACCATTTTAGTTTTGTCCTACATCTATAGTAGTGCTCTTCTAAAGAGTTTCAGTTGTAACCTTCTGTGGATGCCTATCCCATATTTACCAGTACAGCTTCCAGAAGCAATGGGTTCTTGGAGATTTCAAAGTCCATAGATGTATTGAGAGATACTAATGGAAGGACTGGTGAACTGTTTGTGCTATTATGCCAGTAACTTCTGTCTACACTGGCAAAGAAATGGCTCTGATGGAAACAGTATTCAGATTTGCTGGCTATTTTTGAGAAATTAAAAAAAAAAACAAAAAAAAAAACCCCAAATCCTCTGACTGGTTTTAACACCTGTTCATCTGAATTGGTATTAAAACTGCTGGAAGCCCTAGCGTAGACAAGGCATCAGTGGTTGGATCTGTTTTTGTCACCTTTTTAGTGAAATCTTCTGGAAAGCAATTCTAATGGCAGCTGTGGTTAAAAACTGGTCTTGTTGCTTGAACGTGTCTACACTAGGGTTTCCAGCAGTTTTACCTCCAGCTCAACAAAGCTGGTATTAGAATGGTTGAGACTCTTTAGTAAACTTTCCCAGCGTAGACCAGCCAGGCTAATCCAAACACTATTTGGCACATGTCTACATTGTTTGAAGTACTTGTATGTGGATGCATGTGGTGTTTTACCAGCATGTTGGAGTAACAGCTTTTTTTTTTTTAGAGTTGTAAATATATCTATTGTATACAAGACCTTCATGAGAGGGGGGACAGACTTCTGGCTTATTGGAGGCTGGCAGAAATCAGGTCTATAATTCACCAGTAAAGTTGTTCCAGTGGTACCTGTGGTGGAATCTACTGTAAACACAGCACAGGTGTGTGATTGTCATGATGTAAAACCCTCTCTCCCCCTTCTCCCACATACTTATAGACAGGGTCAGTGAGCATTTGTTGTTTTTTCCCATACCCCCAGTGTACTGTTTCCCATACCTCCCTAAATGTAATCATGGATTGATTACGGTAGGTACGGGATTCAGTATGCAGAGAAATATGGAAAGAAATTTTAAAGGAGTTGTTAGAGGGTATAATTCAAGACCAAAAATAAATTTTTAAGATGTAAATAGGTATTGAAGACTTAAGGACAGTGAAGCTTTATAAAAGAAAATATTAGAGCAGTAGTGATCAACCTTCCAGACTACTGTATCCTTTTCAGGAGTCTGATTTGCCTTGTGTACCCCAAGTTTCACCTCACTTAAAACTACTTGCTTAAAAATCAGACCTAAAAATACAAAAATGTCAGTCACACTATTACTGAAAAATAGCTGACTTCCTCATTTTTATCATGTAATTATAAAATCAATTGGAATATAAATATTGTACTTATTTTAGTGTATAATATATAGAGCAGTATAAACAAGTCACACTTTAGATAAGCTATTACCAACAGGAGAGTGGGTTTGTGTGTGTGGGGGAAAAAAGAGGGGGGGGAGAAATCCTGGATTTGTGCTGGAAATGGCCCACCTTGATTATCATACACATTGTAAGGAGAGTGATCGCTTTGGATAAGCTATTACCAGCAGGAGAGTGGGGTGGGGGGAGAGAAAACCTTTTGTAGTGGTAAACACCCATTTTTTCATGGTTTGTATGTATAAGAACATCTTCTGTATTTTCCACAGTATACATCCGATGAAGTGAGCTGTAGCTCACGAAAGCTTATGCTCAAATAAATTGGTTAGTCTCTAAGGTGCCACAAGTACTCCTTTTCTTTTTGCGAATACAGACTAACACGGCTGTTACTCTGAAACAAGTCACAGTATGACATTTTAGTTTGTACTGACTTTGCTAGTGCTTTTTATGTAGCCTGTTGTAAAACTAGGCAAATATCTAGATTAGTTGATGTACCCCCTGGTAGATCTCTGCATACCCCTGGTTGAGAGCCACAGCTTTAGAAAGCCATGAAATTCTCTGTTACATCTTAAAATTTTTGAAAAGTATGGAAATGCAATTATGATACCTCAAACAATGCTAACTTGGCCACTGTCCACTGCCATTGTGGGCATTGTGTAAGATGAAAATACCTATGCTAAGTTGATATCTCAACACTATATATCTGGGTGATTTTGATCACAATCTATCGCAGCTGCTATTGACTAACCATCTCTTCCTATGTTTTAAGAAGCTTGTATTTGTAAACATCTTCAGTTAGTTCCATTGTGGATTGAAGTTGCATGATGTATGTAGTTGAATTGCAAGCTGACTGGTCCCTGGTATAGGTCACTCACTAGGACTTTCAGTATATTTTCCAGCACCCTGCTCTCAATTCTTTGGTATCTGCAGCTTTAGAACAATCCGAGTGAAAACGCTTCTTGGTCTGCGCCAGTGGATAGAGAAAGCAGAAGAATGAGTGCTCTGGGCTGCAAAGTATACTCTTCCAGGTCTCTTGAGATGCGGGTAGCAATTACCAAATTGTTATGGCACAGTATCAATATGGCCTGTAGGGTGCTGTTTTCCCACATCCTAGATGCCTTGCATGAGGAGCAGGAAAAGGCTGCTCAGGACTTTGTTATATAGAGGATTGTTTGTAGCAAAGGGTGCCCTTAGAGCATCTGATGCTTCTGATTCATGGGCCAGGCCAGTAAGGATAGGTATTGTTATAAAATACTATTCCTACATTCTCGACTGTCCTCTGAAGCTCAGTCAGAAATAGAGGATTTACCTTTTGAGGAGATGCCTCTTCTCTTGAAGACTGAGTGAAACTGAAAATTACCAATGCCGCTGTTTGCTCCTGGGGACTTACAGAGTCTGCTACAACACAAGAGAGTTCGCCTGTCCTGCTTTTAGGTATTAGAGGTAGTTACCAAATACATCAGAGGTTCTCCTTCTACTATGGACCTCAGACCCAGCCTTGTCATCCATATCCCACCAAGAAGCAGGGATAATCCAAGCAGGACCACTGGAGATTTAGCTCAGGAGCTCATCAGCTTCTAGAGCTCAGATCTGATGGGATTATTGAGAATCCTGTGCCAGAGTCTTTTTAATTTTGCACCTCTTCTACTACTGTGTCCCTTCCCTTTTCAAGTTTCGTTTCTCAGCATTAAGGTTCCTGGCATGCAATTACTTAAGGTCAATGAGTGTTGAATATTGTTTGCAGTGGTTACATTCAATTTCACACCAAATCTCCTTCAAAACCCACTTCTTCATTCCTCTTCATGGATCCTCCTCACAAGACAGCTTTTGGAGAAAACTGAATGTCTCCTTAACAAAGGAGCTGTATAGGATGGTGCCACAGCACCACCAGATCTTTCTAAAAGATTTTCAAACCTGTTGGATACCACCTGAGTTAACCTAAGTCACTTAATACTTAGAGACTATGGCTAAAAGGGAGGTGTGGACCCTCACAACTGCCTCAATTTCTTCCAGCAAACCCAGGAGCTTTACGAGACGTGCCAGGAATGTGAGGAGGTGGGGAAGGTGAGTGTGAATGTGCAGAAGTAGCACCCTAGAAGGGCCAAATATATATATTCTGTGCCAAAGCAGAAATTAAAACCATGGGAGGCTAGAAGAGCCAGGTATGAGAAATGGTGTTTGGAAACCTTTTGTTGTGCTGTATGTAGATAGATCATGGTGCAGCAGTTTTAGTGCTATGTCACATTTGTATCCCATTTTTCTTGACCATTTAAGGCAGGATTGCAACTGTTGGAGTAAACCATTGACATAGTTAGGGTGCTGGTATGAGCTGCTGGGCTGTTTACTGTTGCATTGCTCTGTGAAGAAATACTGGCAGCACAGTAAGGTGACAGGCCACGCTGGCACATGCATGGAGGATCCTGGGAAGAGAAGAATTTGGATGTACCATTTCCTGCAGATACCGACTATTTGGAATGTCTGCTGGCATATGCAGGTGGGCGGTATAGGCTGATCAAATGTGGGCACATTGTCCACTGATGATTATTGTTCTGTTAAAAAGGCTGTTTTGTCTGACAGAATCTGATCCCATAAACCAGTACTGCTTATTCTATAAATGTAGCTAAATGTATTGTCAAACCATCTGTGTGGATGTTGACTTTTTTCTTAGAAATGAAACTGTACCTGTTAATGAGTATAATGAGCCCATGCAGTGTTGGTAGAAGTACTTAATGATTGTTGCCCCCTTTTTTTTTCTTTAAACAAGTCAGTGTCTTGCTTGCTTTGCACCAAGATCAGCCCCATTATCAAGTGTTATTTAATTAAACTAACCCAAAATTTTATTTTGGGCCCTCAGTCAGTTAGTGTTGTCAATGTATATTTCTTTGCTAATGTTATTAGGAGCAGCATGGGCAGTCTTCTCTTTTGCATTCTTTGCTTGTGTGATGGGTTGTACAAACTCCACACTGGACACTAAGGGGTTAAGGAACTGCTCTGCGTCCAGGCAGCCCCACCACACCTGTAGCAAATGCACCAATTGAAGGAGGAGTTAAAAGGCAGGGGAGCAGGTCATTTGGTGTCTGCTCAGAGAAGAGAGCAGACCTGCGACCTGCAGCTCCAAGAGCAAAAAGCTGAGGAAAGGCAGAATCCCTCCCTAAACAGCTGCCCAGTGGTTCCTCCCTGAGGTGTAGGGAGGACCTGCTGCAGAGACAGCCTGAGAGGGAAGCATTCCCCTCTCCCTTTCATACAAACTCTGGACTTAGTTAATCCCCCTTTATTTTTGTTCAGATTACCCTAGCAGGGGAAAGCCCTTGGCCTAAGCTGGCCCAGGAGGCTGGGCCATACTGCTAGAGGAGGCAATTGCTGCCCGCGAGAAAAAAGAGTGACCTCGCTACACTCAGGTGCCAGAAGGTGCCTTTTGGTGAGCAGACATCCCTTACGCTGCCTAAACCCAGACAGTGACTTTCGGACAATTGCAGGGAGGTGGTAGGAAATGGCGCAGGGAGAGCGGGCAGTCCCGGCTGTCAGAGCACTGACAGCTCTCAAAGGGCCCTGGGTCAGAGCCAGGTGGAGTGAAGGAGCCTGGGCTCCCATACCAAAAACCCCCCTTGCAAGTCAGGGGCCTAAGCCCTGACCATTAGGCTATGCTCCCTTAACAACCACCCCAAGTGAGGACTGTCACAGCTTGCTTGTAAAGTGTATAGCTATGTCTGTGTACAAGTGGTACACAAACTTTTCCAGCCTCCCCCCCCCCCATTAAAGAAATCTGTCTCTTCTCTCCCCCCCCTTACTGCAAAGTCATGGCTTCCTCAGCAGCAGAGGTTGGGTTGAAGGCAGAGCTGGGGATGGAATTGAGGATGAGGAAGAGCTGGGGCTAGAGGTGGAGCTGGACTGGGCTACGGGGAGAGGGAATGAGGGCAGAGCTGGGCTGGGGGTGGAGCAGAAATGGGGACTGAATGGGGTTGAGAGAAGAGCGAGGCTGGGGGTGGAGCAGGGCTGGAAGTGTGGTGCTCCCTTCCCACCCTCTGTGGGGCCTAGCATGGGGCCTGTCGTGACCCCCCTCCGACTGTGGGGTGCACCCCCTGCGGGTGTGTGGAGGAACAGTTTGGGGACCGTTGCTATATATGTTCCAGACAGCTTTGGGAGTAAATGGCTCTTTTCCCCTAATGTGAATTACAGTTAATATCTTTCTCAATAAGAAGAAAAAAATTCAGATTAAAGGATCCCATCAGTAGAAAAAGGGGAGTCCTGTTAGGAAATGTATTCTGAGTGCCATGCTAATTTCCACAGCTGTTCCTTCATTTTATTCAGATTAGTAGTTTTGAATGATATTGTCCAAGACTCCTTCAGGTGTGCTGCTAAAATCCTCAGCTCCTACAAACTTGCTCGTTGAATTTTCTGGATTTGCCAATGAGGGTGTGATGTTTTATCTGATAGCTCTTCTCTTCAAAATGGATGTAGTATTTTTTCTTTTATTTTTTTCAATAGAGTTGAATCTGGGGTTCTCAATCTGATTTGTCAGGAAATGTAGTTATGTAGGATTATAGGCCATATAATGATCCATGATCAAATGCAGAGGTTTATTTCAGTAAAGAGAGACTGTCAGTACTTTTTGGCTTATTAACTGTCTAGGAAGCATTTTAGAAACTGGAAGCTTCCTGACTGAGATAATTGAATAAGGCCAAAACTATCAGAAGTGGACATTTAATTTTGTGTGCCTCATTTTTTGAGAGCCCAACTGGAGGATCCTCTGCCTGATTTTCAGCTACAGACCCACAGCTACAGTTAAGGAGCTGAACATTTCTGAAGATTTGGCTGTAAATCAATAATAAAGAAATGATTGTGCTTCCCCTTCCTGGCACACCATAGGAAAATTAAATGTTGATAAATACTAATCAGAATTAGACTCATGTAGTGTGTGAATGTAGAACGTACTTTCATATGAATTCACTTGGGAGTAAACAGATAAAATGTTAAATACTTCTGTAGGTGACAGTTAAGTAATATGGTGACTTATGGTTTGGTTCTTATGATAATGAACAGCACAACATCAGCAGTTTAGCACCTAGATCTTTGGATCGGGCTCAATTGAACTGAAACGAGCCTTGGTTTTTGGGGTTTTTTTCTTTTAAATGTCACCTGCTTTGTCACAAAATAAGAACTGTATTTCCTATAGATTACAAGTGGACACAATATATCGGGGTTCTCAAACTGGGGGTCAGGACCCCTCAGGGAGTCACAAGGTTATTACAGAGGGGGTCGCAAGCTGTCAGCCTCCACCCCAAACCCTGCTTTGTCTCCAGCATTTATAATGGTGTTAAATACATAAAAACGTGTTTTTAATTTATAAGGGGGGTCTCACTCAGAGCCTTTTTATGTGAAAGGGGTCAGTCACCAGTACAGAAGTTTGAGAACCACTGCAGTATATGTCAGCTGCACAGTACCAATAAAATGCCATCTTCCTCAGCTGACAAACCATTCATGATTAGGGAGCTAGTGAAACAGTGTCATGTTTCTAAGAACATTTTTTAAAAAAGTATAAAATCTTGGTGATTTTCATTAATGGTTGTGGAGAGGCCCAGAGTGTGCTTTAGCATGTTTTAGAGGTGGACTTTGTGTTTGTGATGTCATGCCCCTTGCTAGCCAGTCTGGCAGGCACTATATTAGGCATAGGTTCTGCATGTTACACTGGCTAAATCCCTGAAACATAGCTGCTTTGAGATCCTTGGATGAAAACTGCTGTAGAAGTGCAGAGTTACTATGTTTTTATGATTGTTTTTGTTGTTACTGGATTGAGTTCATTGCTGCTCCAGAGAAGAATGGTTGGGCCAGGCTATCCAACTCTTCTCACTTCTGCTGCCCCAGTAGAAAGTCTTGAGTTAGAAGAATATGTAAGATTCAAGTGAGCCTTTAAAGAGGTTCCCCTGTTATGTTGCATTACTCTCTCAGGTGGTTCTAGGGAGAGCAGCTACCATTGCTTTGGCAGTGTTGTGGCCTGCTACAGGAGTAAATTAGATGAATGTCTTCGGGCTGTGCTTGGGGGGGTGGGGGTGGGAAGAGAGAAAAGAAGAAACAGACTGAAAACAACTGAAGAAAAGAGACCCCATGATCTGCATTAGGAAAGAAAATCAGAGTTAAGCTGGGAAGGTACAAAAATGAGAGCCGTCATAAGTAGAATTGGTAAAAAGTACACAGTGAATGCATTAGTTGATTTTATTTGACAAATACTGTTTTTTGTATTATTTAACCAACTGTGGAGCCCGTCATGGCCTTTGGCAAACACATTGTTGGATAAAATACATATGTAATTAATCTAATGTATTTTAATGTTTTTCTGCTCTTTGGCCAGCCCTAGTAGGTACACTGTCAGACGGCTTCCATTTAATTACACACAAAAACTCTGCTAAAACATTAAGGTTGCAGAGCCAAGCACTCCAAAATTAGGAAATGCCAGCATTAAGGTTGCCTGTACAAGCTTACTTTGTTTTCCTTCAGTGTATGTTTTATGATACTGTCTTTAATTACATGATCACAGATAATTTTTCCATAGGACCCATGCTTCATTTAGCGCACAGGATGGATAGTGCTCACTTAGTGAGCAGCTATTCAATATTTTTGCTTTCTCATTGTTCAGTGTGTGGCCCCAGGCCACAGCGCACTATTCAAAACCTGCTCTGAAGAAAGAATTATGAATTTCCTCATGGGCTTTTCTGTGATGCTCATCACTATAGTATTTGATTGCTTCACAACAATAATGCATTTATTTTCATAACACTCCTGTGAGCTGAGCGGGATGATAGCCTCATTTTACAGATGGGGAACTGGGGCACAGAGAGATTATGGCCAAAAGTATCCACTAATTTTGGATGCTCAATTTGAGACAACCAGGAGCTGATTTTTCTGAGTATTTAGCATCATACAGCACTTCATTATATGTTCAAATCACGGCTCCCATTGACTCCATTTGCAGCTAAGAGTGCTCAGCACTCTTAGGAAAAAAACTTTTAGGAAAAACTTTTTCACTAAGAGGGTGGTGAAACACTGGAATGCGTTACCTAGGGAGGTGGTAGAATCTCCTTCCTTAGAGGTTTTTAAGGTCAGGCTTGACAAAGCCCTGGCTGGGATGATTTAACTGGGAATTGGTCCTGCTTCAAGCAGGGGGTTGGACTAGATGACCTTCTGGGGTCCCTTCCAACCCTGATATTCTATGATTCTAAGTCAGACCCCAGGGTAGCAAGGCAGGCACCCAGAAAATGAGGAACATGAATGACCATTGAGAAAAGTTTGGTTTTAAGTGACCTGGCAACTCTGACACTGATAAAATCCAAGAGCCTCCTTTGTCTTCCTGCAGTTCCATGCCTCATTCACTACACATCTTCCAACTTCTGCCACAAATGAAGCATGGGTTCTCCAAACCACACTCTCCTGTTCTCTGAAAATATCTTCTCAATATGCAGTGGCAGTCAAAAAAAGCTAACAGAATGTTAGGAACCATTAGGAAAGAGAGAGATAAGACAGTAAATGCCACTGTGTAAATCTATGGTATTGAATACTGCATGCTCAAAAAAGAGATATTAGAATAGGAAAAGATACAGAGAAGGGCTCAACAAATGGTTAGGGGTCTAGAAGAGCTTCCATGTGAGGAGAGATTAAAAAGACTGGGACTTTTCTGCTTGGAAAAGAGACAGCTAAGGGGGGATATGATAGACGTCTATAAAATCATGAATGATATGGAGAAAGTGAATAGGGAAATGTTCTTTACCTCTTCACATAACACAAGAACTAGGGGTCACCCTTTTGAAATTAATAGGTAGCAGGTTTGAAACAAACAAAAGGAAGTACTTCTTCACACAACACACAGTTAGCTCTGTGGAACTTGTTACCAGGGGATGTTTTGAAGGGCAAAAGTATAACTGGGTTCAAAAAAGAATTAGTTAAATTCTTGGAGGATAGATTCATTAATGGCTATTAGCCAAGATAGTCAAGGATGCAACCCCATGCTCTGGTTGTTCCTAAGCCTCTTACTGTCAGATGTTGGGACTGTATGACAGGAAATGGATCACTTGATAATTGCCCTGTTCTGTTCATTCCCTCTAAACTGTCTGGCATTGGCCATTGTCGAAAGACAGCATACTGGGCTAGATGACAATACTGTGTCAGACCAATGGTCTGTTCTTATGTTCTCCTTTACTACACAACCCTGATTCATCCTCAGAGTGGGTCCATCCTGTGTTGCGGGGAGAGTCCTTTGTAAAAAATAGACTTTAATTACATGGTCCCATTTCTATCACATGTGCATAAGTGGGCCGAATTAAGATTGCATGGACAACCTTAATTCTGGCATTTTCTAACTTTGGAGTGCTTGATTTTGCTAGAGCTTTTCAAAGAAAAGGTTACCAGAATTGTTTTTAACACTGTAAACCTACCTGTTTTTCTCTAGTCTAGTTCTCTGACATGGCTGAATTGTTTTGGCTACAATTTTCCAAAAAAAAAAAAAAAAAAAACAACCCTTGGGCCTGAGGCAGATATTATCTAGCATGGGAAATTTCAGCCCAGTGGCTAACATTTGGTGATGTTATAAGCAAATAAAAACACTTCTCTTTAAAAGGCCCTATCAGGGTAATAGGTGCTACCAGCCAGGCCTACAATATTCTCCAGAATGTAACATTTAAATGCAGTACAGACTGTGTTTTTCCTTTTATGTTGTAGGGTTGTGGCTTTGAGGGAGCAAGCCCAGCACAGCTATTTTTTTTAAAAACTCTGGTTTGTAGGCTGACGCTGTGATAGTCAAAGGGGCCTGAGGGAGGTAGGTGACCAGCTCCCATTGAATTTCAAAGGGATTTGGCTGCCCAACTTGCCTTTTGAAGCGCTCAGTCTTAGTTGTTAGGTTAGTAGATGTCAGGTAAATTTGTCCAGCACCCCATGTAACTCATGAAGTAAAGCTGGTGTAAATGAGCATCTTCATTCTAAAGAAGGGAAGGCCCTCACTCCTGGCTGCAGCTTGGCTGCCAGCCCCCACTTTTGGCCCCTGTCTGTGGCTCTGCTCCTGGCCCGAGGGAGCGTGGACACGTTCCATTACTGGTAAGGGGCTACATGAGATGGAAAGTTTGGGTATCACTGCTCTACTGAATCCATTCCATTTCCATTGTGAAGCTGTACGCTTTTTCCCCTTTATTTCACATTGTGTATGACATGACAAGTAGCTCGTATGAGTTTTACAGTCCTGCCTTATTCTCATCCAGTATGATATTTACACCATCACACTGGGAGGGATCTTTCCTTTTTAGCTGTGACCTCAAACTTTGCTACTTCACCCAGATACAGAATTGCTGCACCTGGCTACTTGGAATCCTACCTAGGTTCTTAACTTTAGATAATGTAATTTGCCTCAAGGAAGTCTAGAAGGTGCTATTGGAATCCTGCTAGCTTCTTTTTCATTTTGGTTTTTTTGGAGTCATGCCCATTGAAACGGGCACGTCTTTTAATTTGTTTTTTTGTAGGGATGGATTACCTTGAGTATGCTATCTACCTTTTCTTTTGAAACTGTTACTTTCCCTAAAAAAATCTGTTAACCATCCCCAGTATTCAAGTGTACTTGGAGCTAATTGTGGTTTACCACACTTGTGTGAATGAAAAATTTGTCTTTACACATTTACTGCAGAAGCATTTACTTAAAGGGATTTTGTATGTATACCTTCAGATTAGACATCTCACTGCTTCATGGAATTTGAATTTGGTTTTAAATAAACTCAAGAACCATTTTGGGTGTAAACTATATTTCTTTTTAAAGTGACTTTTCTGGTTACTCCTATTTTGGCCAGACAGGTAGGTGAAATTCAGACGCCTTCTGTCCTGCTTTGCAGTATTTCATAAAAATAAGCCACTTCTGTTTAATCTAAGAGATTGTTAGCCAAATTGGTCTACAAATTTCATCTCACATAGACTATTGCCCTTCCAATCTTACACTTTGAGATCTCATGCTTTGTTGGATGAGGCTTGGCTACATACACTGAATGTGAAATAGGTCACATTTATCTGGGCAGGACTAAGCTTTTTTCATAGCTCATCGTGGTTGTTCATTGCATTTGGAGAGAACTCAAAGGGGGAGTCTGGTCATTCAGAGACAGGCCAAGTGGCTATTTCTGTGTATCCAGAGTAGTTATTCTTTATTCTCAGAGAGAACTTCAGGTCATTCTACAAGATGTGTGGCAGCCTCAGCAGCTTGTCTCTGTAAAAATATATATTTTCAAACCCCAAATTTGCAAGGTAGTCAAGTGGCATTTGAGCCATACTTTTATCCTGTATTTTCTTCCTCTGTTGAAATCGGATCAGATGCTCACTTCAGTCTCATCAATTAAATACTACTTAGCTCTCCTGTTATGAGTGTTGCTTCTGTAGGTTAATTCCTAATAGAAAGAATTCCATAAAAGAAGAAGGAATTTTACTTATGACTCATTTGATTTGGAGGAGAGGAATCTACAGACACACATGTGAAAGTGGCATTTTAAAAATACTTTAAGCCTGAGCATAGTTTTTCATCTAAAATATCTATGCTAAAATATTTGTGTAGTAATTTCTTGTGTAAAGTGTTTTCATGCATCAATAAGCAAAAACTTAACGTGAAAATACTGCGTTCTTTATACTGAAGGAGAGAGAATTTTGTCCATGGATGCTAGTATGTATGTTCCGATTTGTCTCATTAAAAAAAAATTTGTTTTACGTTAGTATTATTAATAGATATCAAGAAACCTTAACCTTTTATGAACTGAGAGGATTGCTAGTGAGGTAAAATATTACCAAAAAAGGGTTTAGGACTGCTGTTTAATCAATTAAAAGTACTGTCTTAGGCTTTTAGCACACTGCTACCCTCTAGTGGAGCTATCCTGTATTAAAAAAAGACAGTCCTATTTCCATTGGCTTGTCAAAAGGACAGGGGTGGGAAATAAAGCAGAAGGGAGAGAAGAGAGGTAAGAATAGACTAGAACAAATTCTGATTCTGAAAACAGTAACAAGAGGTTGAGACTAGGGTCTCAGAAGTTAAAAGAATCTGATTCAAAGATCCCAGCCGTAAGACTAAGAGGGGAATTGAGTTGAATTGTTTTCCTTTGCCTTTAAGCACAGAGAATTGACTAGGAGGGTAGAGGTATGTGCTCATGAAGTGTAGGTATCGTTCCAAACTGGAATGTAAGTATTTCTTTGGACCTGCTCTCATTGCACATTCATATTTTAGTAATAATTTAGTAGGACTTAGTGATTTTAAAAAAAAAAGTTATTCATTTTGCTCAGCCCACCCAGTAGAAAGTGAAAAACATCTACAAATGCTTTCCTGTTAAGATAAATTTATAAAATGCATTGAAAATACAATTTTAAAATCGGCGTTTGAGCACGTTTCAGTTGTCTCACTGAAAGGGGCATACTGTAACGCTATTAGGGGAATACAATGGAGGAGACTGGAGGGCAATTTTCAGTTCAGGTGAAGATTCATAAATGTATATTTAAAAAACAGTCATTAATGTTAGAGGGCCTGCTTTACATTTACATCAAGCGCCCTTTAACACTAAGGCACCTGCCAAAAGCAGCGTAATCAGAATTGCTTTCAGAGTGTCTAGATTCTTGCCATACATGGTCTAGTGGTTCTCAACCTTTTCAGATTACTGTACTCCTTTCAGGAGTCCAATTCATCTTGCGTACCCCCCAAGTTTCACCTCACTTAAAAACTACTTGCTTACAAAATCAGAAATAAAAATACAGAAGTGTCACCGCACACTATCACTGTGAAATAGCTGACTTTCTCATTTTTACCATATAATTATAAATCAACTGGAATATAAATATTGTACTTACATTTCAGTGTATAGTATATAGAGCAGTATAAACAAGTCACTATGAAATTTTAGTTTGTACTGACTTCACTAGTGCTTATTACGTAGCCTCTTGTAAAACTAGGCAAATATCTAGATGAGTTGATGTACCCCTGGGAAGACCTCTGCGTGTACCCCTGGTTGAGAGCCACTGGTCTACAGAATTGTCCCTCTTAGTATCCTCTTTTATAATGTGGTCCTTCCTCATGCTCATTTTCTCTGTAAATGTCAAATTTGTATTCTGAGAATTTGTTTGCAATGTTTAAAGTAAATGGGGAAAAGGATTGGACACAGGAGATAAGCTGACAGACCTGCTGTGCTCACTCTCCTGTCATATTATCATTAAGATTTTTTAGATAGAGTAGTCTGGATGTAGTGTTGATTTCAGTATGCAGCGCAAAAATCTGTTAATAGATTGTGGGGATTAAAAATTGAAAAAATCTAAGAAATTAAGCTGCTAGCACAACCAGGTTTTTGATTTCCAAAGGTTGAAAAACTTTTCTTAAGACCTACACAAGAAAGGGAATGCGGTTGCTGTGAGGGGGATAATCGTTTGCAGGAGGATCTGAGCAATATCAGAGGGTTGGCGGTGTGAGATTTTGGGCTGCTCTGTGGTAGGCTTTGACCAAAAAATGGGAATAATCATAGAAGAGCCAAATCCAGGGTAAAGAGTTTAAAAAATGGGAGCATAGAATGAGTCTTCAAGTCAATAATTTGGAGCCTAAATAACCTGATTATCAAAAGTGCTGAGCACCCAGCAGGTTCTGCTGGTTTTAATGGGAGCTCTGGGTATTCAGCTCTTATTTAGGTGAGTAAATTGGCTTAGGTGTCTAACTTTAGGTTCTCATTTTAAAAATATCGGCTCAGGATCCTTGTATGGAACTAAGAGAGATAAAAATAGTAATGTTATACCATCGGTTGCAATGTGTTAGAAAAATGAGGTGATAACTGACCTGGAGTGAAGTGAAGAAATACTGGCATGCAGAGTTGTGGAGATATCTGTGTTTTGGATGATTTAATGATTACATAAGAACGGTCATACTGGGTCACACCAAAGGTCCATCTAGCCCAGTATCCTGTCTTCCGACAGTGGTCAGTGCCAGGTGCTTCAGAGGGAATGAACAGAAGAGGTGATCCTATCGCCCATGTTGTGTTCTGGACCTAGAATTCCAAGTAGTAGTGATGTGATATAAGTCTTTAGTGTTTTTTTTTTTTCAGCTTTAGTGTATACATTTTGTAGTTAAAATTTATGAATGGATCATTGCATGTCCCAAAGCTTTCTATTTGAAAATGCGGTGTATAAACATTTTTGACTGCATAAATGTGTATGTAGTTAATATTTTAACAAAGCTTTAAAAATAACCCTCAAGCTGTGTTTTCATTTATATTCTCAATTAAGGGAAACCCAGGTATTTTTCCCAGAAAGAATACCCAGTGGGTTCGTTCGTTCGTTCTTTCTTTCTCTTCTGTGTCATTTTGAAATATTTGTGAAGAAAACAGTTTTTGACACTAGAAAGTTTATTTTCCCACTTAAATCTGTGAATGAGTACTCTAAAGGGTTAAAAAGACCGTGATAACTTAAGGGTTCTTATTGTGACATAAGAAAGTGACAGAATTGTCTAAAAGCCTACAAGGGAAGAGTAATGGGTGGAATCGTTTGGTGATTGGAGGGAGGTGCATGTCTGGTGGGTAGAATAAACTGTCATTGAATGTTGAAGGAAGAGGAGCGAATGAAATTATGAACTGTTGGAGGGACTAGGCTTAAAATTTAGAGGCGTGGGCAGAGCATTTGATGTGGTTCTCTGTAAAGCTGGCTATTTTATATATTTTTCACTCTTCACTGTATTGAACTCTGAAGGTGGTGGTTATCTTTCTAACTGTACTAAGTGTTAAAGGTACTGACAGTAACCAACCTCTGGCATTAGTGTTCACTGATCATCAAACATCAGGATGTAAATTTATCTGACTGCATGTGCCTGAAGTGGTAGGAAGCAAGCAATTGAGTGAACTAAAGTAATGAAAACAGATGATTTTTCACAATCATTGTGTAAACATTATCAAAAGTTAAATAGCGATATTGAAAGGATTCTTGCTTGTCTCAAAAAGTGTAGGAAATAAGTTTCTTCAGCTCCTTCGAGATCAAATGTACCTACCACTGAATGGGATTTCATCTATTGAAGGAGAAAGTCAAAATATTCATGAGTTTGATACTGTAAGTGAGACATTGATACCATCATCTTCATTGAAATATAAGATATGATGAAACGCTTAAACACTGTTCCAGGCCACGAACAGTTTAAAGAAATGATTGAAGCACTTTCCTATGGATATACTCTTCCAGGCAGATTTAAATTCACAAGTCCACTAGTAGAATGTGGCAAATGAAGGAAAAATTAAAGGAAGAACTAAAAGAACCGCTATTCATACTAATGCATAATGTCAAACAAATGACCAGATAATGGCTACAAGTATCCATATGAGGGAAATCCATTCCTATTTAGTCCTATTGATTCTGAGTCTAAAAAGAAAACCACAGAATGCTGTTTAAGTTGTTGAAGACCTCACTTGAGAGAAAAGTCTGACAAGGAGATCTTTGCCATTTGCTTAGACGATGAAAAGCTTCTGAAGTGTCGTTGTACTAAAATTCCGATGTATAGATGTTGAGTATGCTATTGAAACCTGATTGACCATGGAGTAACACCTAACAGAGCTCTAAAACAGACTGGAAATTCAAACGTTAGTCAGCAGGCACCATCATTCTTATGGATGATAGGATTGGTTGTCCCAGTTTTCCCAGTGACTCCTGATGGAACTCCCAGGAAGAGGGTGTCTGCACTTGCAGCCGACTATGAAAAGCACGTACAAATTTGCACTGAGCATGAGAAGGACTTTGATCAACATATGGCACACATTTACACTAGTTCCTTTCTATAGACTCCTGTAATTTACAAAAGCAATTGAAGGAAATTTAGAAATTTGACAGATTACAAGCAGATGACACTCCTGATGCAGTCTGTGACTTTATCTAATTAACAACAAAAAATTGAAACCACGTGGATAACATCACAAAATGCTTAGGAGAAGCTATGAAACCTTTCCATGACATAGCCAGCGTGACTAATCCCGAATACAAAGTTAGAGCTCAGAATAAGGAAGAAACTGAAAAGTGGCTGATGGAACATAATTCTGCTTTTTTTCTTCTTTCCTAGTGTTTTGAAATAGGAGATCCAGATGCTTATGCAGATATGTTTTGTGAATATGATTTTGTCAAACTGTTGCATCAAAAAAACGGAAAATTGTGGAAGTAAAATCACAAAAGACAGAGAATGATTTAATTCAGGATTTTGTCAGTTTTTAAAAGACCTGCATTCTGGACTAGCTACAGCATCACTTGACTATAGTTTTTAGCATCTTCAGATTGTTTTAGTCAATGCTTCATTTCAGGCAGTGTTCTGAAAAAATTGTGTCTGTATTTAAAAGCACATACAAAAGATTGTACAGTAGAACCTCAGAGTTACAAACACCTCAGAAATGGAGGTTGTTCGTAACTCTGAAATGTTCATAACTAAACAAAACGTTATGGTGGTTCGCTGAAGTTTACAACTGAACATTGACTTAATACAGCTTTGAAACTTTACTATGCAGAAGAAAAATGCTGCTTTCCCTTTATTTTTTAGTAGTCTACGTTTAACACAGTACTGTACTGTATTTGCTTTTTAAATTTTTTTTCTCTCTCTCTGCTAGTGCCTGGTTGTGTACTAGCGGTTCCAGATGAGGGGTGTGGTTGACTTGTCAGCTCATAACTCTGAGGTTCTACTGTAGTCTTAACTAGTTAGTAAGCTAGTGATTTGATTGTGTTCTTGTGCTTCACTTGCAGAATTCAGGCTTTTCATTTTGGACCCTATGTGCCTTTTTATGTTTGAGGCGTAAATGTGCTTAGTCCTATAATATGTTTTATTTGCATAAAACCTTCCTCGGTTTTTTTTCTGGTGTTGCGTTCAGGTGGAGGACAAATAGAGACAAGCCTGCTTTCTTTCAAAACGAAGTGCAATTACCGCTGTTTATGAGCAATTTTCTTTGTTTACAGGTGTCAGCTGCGATGCATGTTTAAAAGGAAATTTTCGAGGTCGCAGATACAAGTGTTTAATTTGCTACGATTACGATCTGTGTGCATCCTGTTATGAAAGTGGTGCAACGACAACAAGGCATACAACTGACCATCCAATGCAGTGCATACTAACAAGGGTAGATTTTGGTAAGTGACATCTCATTGAAATTGTGGTGGTTATTTCGAAGTATATCTAAGCATAGTATGTATTGTCATTTTCTGATTTATCAACGTGGGCTTTTGAGCAGCATCATTGAAAAACAAGTCTACAGAATTTAGCTTTTTCTTTTAAAAGCGTTCTACTGAGGCTTGTTTTTGGTGGCAGCATATGAAACTTATTTCTTTAGAAAGTCTTTATTTCTGCTTTCTCTTCATTTGACTCTTAAGTTATCTGCTTAGATATTTGAGTACATCTGTTAAGGACATCTATCAGCATAAAACAAACTGAATTTGATGACAAGTTATAGCAAGGCTAAATGGAAAAGTGAATACTCTGCTGTAAAGCAGGGGTGGCCAACCTGAGCCTGAGAAGGAGCCAGAATTTATCAATGTACATTGCCAAAGAGCCACAGTAATATATCAGAAGCCCCCTCATCAGCTCCCCCAACTCCCCCGCTCCCAGCACCTTCCATCCACTGTCAGCCCCGCTGATCAGCGTCTCCCCCCTCATCAGCTCCCCCAACTCCCCCGCTCCCAGCACCTTCCATCCACTGTCAGCCCCGCTGATCAGCGTCTCCCCCCTCATCAGCTCCCCCAACTCCCCCGCTCCCAGCACCTTCCATCCACTGTCAGCCCCGCTGATCAGCGTCTCCCCCGCCCTCCCCACACCTCCCGATCAGCTGTTTCATGGCATGCAGGAGGCTCTGAGGGGGAAGGGGAAGGAGTGAGGGCATGGTAGGCTCAGGGGAGGGGGCGGGAAGGGGTGGAGTAGGGGCAGGGCCTGTGGCAGAGCCAGGGGTTGAGCAGTGAGCACCTCCTGGCACATTGGAAGGTTGGCGCCTGTAGCTCCAGTCCCGGAGTCGGTGCCTAGACAAGGAGCCACGTATTAACTTCTGAAGAGTCGCATGTGGCTTCAGAGCCACAGGTTGGCCACCCCTGGCTGTAAAGTGTCACTGGCTAGAATTAATGTAGTGACAAAGATGAGATAGGAAGGGCTGTTATCTTTGGTTGTTGCTCTGGGGTTGTTAACACATCAGTGGCAATGCTAGGTTGCTCCTGAATACTGGAAAATTAACATCAAGTCCTTTTGCTTGGAATATACTTGAGTACAACTATTCTAATTAAGTACAGAACCATTAAATATAAAGATTGGCTTCCGTTCCTTTGTTTCACAATCGTGATTCCATAGCACCTGTGACAGGATCAGGCCAGATGGCTACAGGAAGAGTGGTAGAAGGCAGATGTATTAGCCCCAGGTTAAGTAGGTCTCTTTTCCCTGAGTAAGGTAACAGGGAAGGTTCCAGACCAATCAGGAACTTTCTGGAAACAATTGAGGCAGACGGGCTGATTAGAACACCTCCAGCCAATCAAGAAGCTGCTAGAATCAATTAAGGCAGGCTAATCAGGCCACCTGGGTTTAAAAAGGAGCTCACTTCAGTTTGTGATGCGTGCGTGGAGCTGTGAGCAAGAGGTGCAAGAAGCTGAGAGTGAGAAGGTGTACTACTGGAAGACTGAGAAGTACAAGCATTATCAGACATCAGGAGGAAGGTCCTGTGGTGAGAATAAAGAAGGTGTTGGGAGGAGGCCATGGGGAAGTAGCCCAGGGAGTTGTAGCTGTCACGCAGCTGTTACAGGAGCCACTGTAGACAGCTGCAGTCCACAGGGCCCTGGGCTGGAACCCGGAATAGAGGGTGGGCCCGGGTTCCCTCCATCCCTCCAACTCCCTACTTGATACCGGAGGAGTAGAACTGGACGGTGGGTTCCACCAGAGGGGAAGGTCTCTGGCCTGTTTCCTGATCCACTAGGTGGATCAGCAGAGACTGCGGGGATTGTTCTTTCTTTCTTTCTTTCCCCATGCTGGCCAGTGATGAGGCTAACTGAGTAAATGGCAGATTTGAGCCAGGAAAGTGGCCAAACTGAGGGCTGCCGTGAACCTCTGAGGCGAGAAAATCCGCCAATAAGCGCAGGACCAACCAAGGCAGAGGAGGAACTTTGTCACAAACCATATTTGAAATGCTACAGATATGGCTAAGGAGGTACTTTCATGTTCTTTGGATTAACTTTTTCAGGCTTGTTCTAAACCTTCAGCGTAAATTTTGTATAATTTGATGAAATTCCACTTGGCTGTTATCCATTATCTAAACATGAAAAATCACCCAGCAAGAAAGTAATGGAAGCATGGTGAAAGAAGGAAAGAAAACACTCCTGTGGGGAGAAAGTTCAGCCACATTTAAAAAAAAAAAAAAAGCCTCAGGGGCACTGAGTTCTGCTACATTTCTGCCTGCAAATGCAGCAGCATAGAAAACATGAGAAGTGAATGTCTTTGTAGCCAGTGGAAGAACGTGCAGGAAATGGAAGAATAAAGGATGCTGGGGAAAATGTCTGTTGAAGAAAAGGTTACAGGGTGGTAGCCCAGCAATAAACTGGTGCCTGTTTCCTGGGATCTGTGTTCAGGGACATTTGAACACAGTTGTTTTAAAAAATCAGTCACTTATTGTGACCAGGGTCCTAGTGGGGGACAGCTGAGGTCACTCAGTTAAGGTGAACTGCAAAGAATGGGGCAGAGAATCCCCAAACCAGCACAAAACAGCTTCTTTATTACCTTCTGGTTACTCAGAAGTCCAAACAACACAGTTCCCTTAAAGTGATCCAGCCTCAGACCTCCATCCAGATACCTAAGTCAAATACAATGATGTCTGAAAATCTTATTTCATCATATAAAATAAAAGGATCGGACACATTACCTCCCAGGTTAATCAATGTTTCAAATCTTACCCAAATACACACTATAGCAAATTCTTATTAACTACACTAAAATTTATTAAAAACCAACACAGAGAGAGTGTGGTTAAAAGATCAATATAAATACAGACATACGCTCAATTCATTGAGGTGCATATTCAGAGCAGAGATGGTGAGCTTTGTAGTTGCAAAGAGTTCTTTCAGAAATAGTTCATAAGCTATAGTCCACTGTCCAGATAGCCTATTCAGGGCATACCAGCATAACTGGGACGTCAGGTCTTGCGACTCAAACTTCCCCTGGTGAAGCTTAAGCAGATCTGAGGTGACAGAATCAGACCCAAGGATCTTTTATACAATTTCAGGTCTTTTGGCAAGTTGGAGTTCAAAAGGTAATTAGCATGACTTTGAAGGAGATCCATCACCGATACTTAGCATTTTTCATCCATAGATCTGAAAGCGCTTTACAAAGGAGAAAAGTACTATAACTGTTTTTCAGATGGGGAACTGAAGCACAGAAATGAAGTGGTTTGACCAAGATTTCCCAACCGCCAGTGGCAGAGCTGGAAAATAAAACCCAAGTCTACTGAGTCCCTGTCCAGAGCTCTAGTCTTAGGTCACACTTCCATGTGAGATGTTCACAAGGTCTTGCACAACTTCAAACTTTTGACAGACAAGCCATACATATCATTAATGAAAAATAAAGACTTGGATACGGTGCTCTTAGATGTCAGGGATTGCTCATGCATTTGAAATTAATGTATTGCAGACTATGCACCTGACACCTTTATGGAGGAACCTTACTGATCATCCAGATTCTCCAGAGGCTCAGGATGATCTAGAAGCCCACATGAGAGGCATCAGAACTGAATAAGATAGACAGTAGTGCTGATTCACTATGTTCAAATTTATAAAGTCTGGTTGTCCCTTTTACTGTTCAGAGGTCCCACAGGTAACCTGGAACTTCTTTTTAGTGAGAGGGGAACTCTCTGAAGCTGAAGATCTGATCACCTATGGCAATTGTATTGTAGTTCTTCAGTCTTTACAGGATGACATTGGTAAGGAAGCTTGATGGACGCCAGAGCCTTAAAATGCTGAGAGCAAGTCCAGCCATCTGTGTGCTGGCCCAGCATAGGGCAAGGACTTGAAACAGAAGGTGGAATCACATAGATCTTGAAAAAAGACCAGAAAGATACAGTTGAAAGAATCTCTTATTTCCTGAGAGGTCTCAGAAGATAACACTAGACCTGTGTAAAGGAGGAGGATGTGCACATCTAGTAGTTATTGGCTATTTTTTAGATTGTAGAAATTCTGCTTCTTACTAGATCTTACAGGTCATAGAGTAGTTACAAGACATATTTCCTCATTTTGGCATTCCAGAAGAGAGAATCACCGACCATCAAGGACTTGTCTACATAGCTGTAGTGTTTCCGTGTAGACACTGTCTGTGCCAGGGGAAGGGTTCTTCGTCAGCGCGTAGTTATTCCATCTCCTCAAGAGCTGGCAGCTAGGTCGATGGAAGCATTCTTCTGTCAGTTTAGCTCAATCTACACCAGGGTTTAGGTCAGTTTAACTATGTTGCTCAGGAGTGTTAATTTTTCACACCCCTGAATGACATAGCTGGGTTGACCTAACCTTTTAGCCACCATTTACTAGCTCTCAATTCCAAGCTTTCAGGATGCATTGTGATTTCAAGCATGTTAATTCCACCCAACTCCCACCCCATCTAAACCCAAGGGAATGGACTTGCGGAGAGAGAGGTATAAATTCTTAATAGAATTCTACAAGAAGATCTCTCATTAACTGTGCTGAGCTGTAGGGTAACTGTCACATCAATCACAAGAGTAATCTCAGCTCGAATGCATATGGGGCAACAGATCCAAACAATCCTGCCAACCTTCGAGACAAACGTTTATGCTAAGTGTCTCTGCTTAAAGAATGTGAGGCTTAGGCCATGTCTATATGTGCAGCACTTCAGCAGCACAGCTGTGCCCATGCAGCACGTCTGGTGAAGACACTCTATGCTGTTGGCATAGTAAAACCACCTCGGGGAGCAGCAGAAGCTATGTCAGTGGGAGAAGGTCTCCTACCGACATAGCACTGTGCACATTTATGTTTCATCACACCCCTGAATGACACAAATTATGCCAACATAGGCTGTAGTGTAGACAAAGCCTTAGAGATACAAAACTCTAAGAAGTCTCAGGCTTCAGTGACTGGATTTCAGCGTGAAGCTTACCCAAGCTAAAACCAGAAGAACAGAAACTGATAAAACAAGAAAAATACTGAACAATACTAGCTGTTGCCAGTGGACATAGCTGTACCCAGAGACCCTCCTACACGAATGAAATTGATCGCTGATAAGTATAGAAGAAAGTAGCAACATCTTCAACTGGTTCTAAATCTAGTTGTTGGCATATGACTCTAGTAGCAGTGGTACTTGCACCAGAGCTTTAGTGAAAGGCAATAACCCTGTTAAGAACAGTCCTAAACAAGTTGAATAAGAGTCTGTTCCTTTTGGGATTTGATTATTTATATTAATCAAGTGGACAAGTCCTTCTCCAGCCACAAGATTAGATTTGGGGGTGTGGTGAATCTTCATTGCTAAATATTTTTGTTACAGATAGTGGGGGGACGGACACACACACACACACACACACACACACACACACACACACAAATATAATGAGGAGTAAAGATGTAAGGGCATGTATGTTTCTTCTTTAGGTCTGTAAGAGGAAGACAGACGAGGATGGGGAAGGTTTTAGCCAAAAACTCTGCTGTGAAGTAGGAAGTATGTCTTTAGGGATAACACTGCCTTATTCTAATAAAGCTAATAAAGTGTGAGAAGAAAGTTACTTTTTTGATCCTTTGGGTCAAATGTCAATGTAATAATCTGACAACTAACCTCATACTGGTATCTGTTCAATGGCAAAATTTTAATTTACATGCGCGTTTCTTTGCAACACTCATAGAAAAATAACTAAGAAAAAGAAAATAAAATGTAAATTTCCCCTATGTCCTGTGGGTCAGTCCAGACAAAGTATTATGTTGTCTTACTAGTAGACAAAGGGAAGAAAATGTCACGCTGTTTGTTTGTTGTTTTTTTACATTAGTCCATTATAGCAAGACTGGTTTTGTCTAAGCAATCCTATGGTCTGTCTACATAGCAACTAGACATCTGCGGTTGGCCCATGCCAGCCAACTCAGGTTCAGGGCTTGGGCTGCGGGGCTGTTTCGCTGCAGTGTGGACTTCTGGGCTTGGGCTGGAGCCTGGGCTCTGGGACCCACCCATCTCTCACGGGAGGGCTGAGATTCATGATTGGGCTGCATTAGACAGTCTTGAAGGATGAGGGTTGGAAGCTTGGCATTCGTGCTGAATCTCTTATCTCAGTACTTTCCCCCTGTTTGTGTCAGGACATGGGATACTATTGCTGGAGTTTTCACTGTGTGGACACAGCTGTGGCATGTAGGGGAGATTTTGTTTTTTCCTAACCTCAGATAGGTCCAGATACCCAGGTCTGAGTTAGCTCAACTGAAAAGCTGGGAATGGTCACTCAATTCCCTCCCTCTTGTTTTTAAATACTTTGATTTTGAAGTTTGTTCTATAGATGGCAGCTGTAACAAGCAAGCATTTCTTATATCCTTATTTTTTCCCTTACATCCTGCTACCTGTGGGAGGAGTTTTGCGTGGACTTCCCTTTTTTTCCCACTACACTTTGCCCTTCTGATTAATTTACTGTTCATGTTTTTGTTTAATGATTTGTTGCAAGATCTGTGTACAGAGTGTTACTACTTGGGAAGTTTCTGGAACTGGATTGATAAACTGGAAGCAGCCCTTATAGATGGGTCTGACATAAAATTTGTTTGTGTGGGAGGGAGGAAAGGGAAGGAGTTCCCTGTCATTCAGTCAGTAGATGGATATTTATCCACTGTCTGGGAAGACCTACCAAAAGTTAGAAGTAATCAAACTAGCATGTAAGGAAACAATTGTTAATGCCATTGATTTGAGCTTGATTGATGGTATTTCAAAGTTCCTATAGGACTCCACAATATTTTGCATGTCCGCCTGCTGAAGTGCTGAACCTTAAATGACATCACCGTGCTCTGTGAACTCATGAACTCAGTAAAGTGAAAGTAATAGGACTAGTTAAGGAGGAAAGAAGATTACATTTGGATTTTTCTGAATTTTTTTGAAAATTGGAATCTGTCCCTTTTGTTTACCTCTTATATCTAAAATCTTTATGTAGTTTCCTAGACGTGCAAAATTATTAGGACCAAAAAGAGAACTCTGGTTTACTCTTTCACATCACTGCCCTGCAGAGTCCTGTTGTTGGAGGAGTTGCATGTCTAACCATAAAACCACTAACCATTTATAAGCAGTAGTCCAGATCCCTTGAGCTCCACATTCTGAGCACTAAGGGTATAATTACCCCCTCTGCAGCCTGAACTCCTCTCTGGCCATCTAGTGGAGTAGCCATAGAGCCAAGCTAACCATAATAGAGGTAGCTTTAGTACAAACGCAAAACATTTAGTTTAACTTTTGTAATTTTTCTACTATTTATGTCAACTTTTTGCTGTTTATGGGGTCACCTTGAACTTCACTCAAAATGGTGGCGATATTTCTCTAGTCCTGCAAAGTTCCGCAATGCAGATGAGCATAAAAACTTGCACGTGTTCTCAGAGAGCCCAGAGCCTTAAGAAGGCTCAGGGCTTTCATTCCTAGTGTTTTCTTATTCCAAAAGGAAACTTTGTGGCCTGTTCTGCATCTCTGAATATTGAACAGATTACTTCTGTTTCTGGGCACCATAATCCCTGCTTTCAGCTCTCACAATGGATATGATGAATTTTAATCTTCAAAATGCCTACTTCCTCATCTCAAAAAGGTTAAAGCACACGTACCTCAGGTTCATGGAAGGCAGCAACCGCTACCAGACAGAAGTACTAACTTTTGGGTTAGAAGCAGCCGTGTACTTTGCTGTGGTTGTGCCTCATCAGCAGCATCAGGGCCTGCAGGTGGAGAGAGATCTTATGATAGTTCCCCTTGTTCCCCATTCTAACTTTCATAGGGGTCACATTAGATTTCACAAAGCTCTAGCTTGGTTGCTATGAGACAGGTTCCAAGATCTCTTCTAGTCAGTGGGTTTAGCCAGATGCAGGGTAGAAGTGAAGTTTTATTTGATACCTTGGCCTGATGGCAGTCTGTGTCTTTGTGACTCTTTCTGGGATGGTTGAATCTGGTGGACCAACCAAATAGTCACAGTTTGGATGTGACGGCATTTCCTCTCCAGCAAGGATAAGTCCCTGTAATGCAGAGGTGGGCAAACTGTGACCCGCGGGCCACATTTGGCCTGCAGGACCCTCCTGCCCGGCCCCTGAGCTCCTGGCCCGGGAGGCTAGCCCTTGGCCCCTCCTCTGCTGTTCCCCCATCCCCTGCAGGCTCAGCTCACTGTGCCACCGGTGCAATGCTCTGGGCGGTGCGGCTGTGAGCTCCTGGGGCAGCGCAGCTGCAGAGCTCGGCCTGACCTGGTGCTCTGTGCTGCGCGGTGCATGTCTGGCTCCAGCCAGGTGGCGCGGCTGTAGTGCTGCCAGCCACCAGTGCTCCAGGCAGCGCGGTAAGGGGGCAGGATAGAGGGCAGGGGAGTTTGGGGGGGTGGTCGGGGGGTGGAGAGCAGTCAGGCTGGATAGAGGGCAGGGGAGTTCGGGGGGGTGGTCAGGGGGTGGATAGCAGTCAGGTTGGATAGAGGGCAGGGGAGTTCGGGGGGGTGGTCAGGGGTGGATAGCAGTCGGGGTGGTCAGAGGGCAGGGGTCCCGGGGGGAGGGAAGTCAGGAAGGAAAGAGGGTTGGATGGGCTGGTGGGGGGCAGTCAGGCGCAGGGGTTCTGGGGGCAGTCAGGGCGAAGGGGTGGCTGAATGGGGGGCAGGGGTCCCAGGGGGGCAGTCAGGAATGAGAGGAGGGGTTGGATGGGGCAGCAGGGGGCAGTCAGGGGCAGGGGTCCCAGCGGGGCAGTCAGGAAGGAGAGGAGGGGTTGGATGAGGTGGTGGGGGTTCTGGGAGCAGACAGGGAGCGGGGGGGTGGGGTGGATGGGGAAGGGGTCCCGGGGGGGCCATCAGGGAACAGGGGGGTTTGGATGGGGTAGGGGCACCCCTGGGGGTGAGAAGCAGGGGGGGTGGATGGGAGTGGGGGCTGGGCCACGCTCCCCTCCCCTAACCGGCCCTCCATACAATACCCGAAACCTGATGCAGCCCTCAGGCCAAAAAGTTTGCCCACCCCTGCTGTAGTGTATGCTAGCAGTGAATGTTTTGAAAAGGATATCTTTCTCTTAGCCTCCTACTTAGAGCCCTATGGGAACAATGTCATGAATTAGAGAGAGACTTTTCAGGAAATAATCCAACTCTTGTTCTGCAATATGTTGCTTCCACAGAGCCTCTTTGCCTCTCCTTAGTAACTATGTGCAAATAAGACTTAATGAAACAGTCAGGAATAGAAAGACCAGTAGAGGAGGCTTCTTTTTAATGCCATAGGTCTTGAAATATTGGGCTCTAGGGCATGCAAACACCCTATAACTACTAATTATTGTTCAAAAAAGGTTCCGTGTCTGTGGGGTTAGGTGTGTGATTCCTGCAGTGAGGCTCTGTGCATGTGCTAATTTGGAGCACAAGAGTTCCTATTGATAACAGCTTTTGAATAATTCTAAACCAGTGCTCTGTCTAGCCCCGTATCCTGTCTGACGGAGGCCAATAGCGGAAGTTTCAGAAGGTGCAAGGAACTCTGTACAAGACAGTTATGGAATAACGTGCCCACAGGGAAGTTCCTTCATAACCCCCATCATTTTGAGGTTGGCTTATGCTCTGGAGCATGAAGATTTATATGTTTTTTCCAAAACTTGTTCAGTTTTCTAATCCTTTATTATTTAGAACTGTATATTCTTTATCCATATAAAAGTCAATCACTTTTTGACTATCAACAAGCCCAAGGAAGAAGAATGGTGGAAAAGAGTTGAATCTACATGCTCAGGAAAAATACCTCTTTTAAGCCTGCAAGTAAATTACAAGCTTTATTCATTTTATAGTCATCATAGTGAAGAAGGGATGAGTTCTTTTTTTTTTTTTTTTTTTTTTTTAGTACAGGTGGTTACATTTTCATGACAGGTTTGGGGTGCATTTTAATGTAGCTGTTTGTTCAGGAGTCGAACTATATAAATTCTACAGGTGTAGGTGCTTGAAAAAGAAACTAGAACATAACAGCTTTCAAGTGTTATTTGCTTTGGTAAATAGACCAAGTTTGAGCTTTGTCTGCACTAGGCTTTTCTCTCTCCAGTTTCCCATTGTTGCAAAGGTTGGTTCATTTCCAACAGTGGTAGAAAGAGTGCCATTGTAGACAAGACACATTTAAATACTGTTTTGTGTAGATTTGCTGTGACCAAGGTATCCTCCTGGAGACCTGCCTACCCCCACATTTCTATTATAATGAACTTATATCAGGGGAAATGATTTGGGAGTGGAGTTGGGGGGACAAGTTAGGGTAGAAAGTGGCACATGAGGCACTTGCAGTTACTGGATGATGATGTTTTGTTGTATTTGATAGCATGAAATTAGCATAATCCATTTATTCCTTTGAGTGTTTAATTCGTTGAACACCTTTATAAATATCAAGTTCTCCTTATATGTTTTCAGACATATAACCAATTGCCTGAGTTAAAATGTCACTTGACCAAAGGACTAGTTTAACAGAGTTGACTGTACCATACATATTTTAACTCCAGTGTATGTAGTAATGCTTCTTCATGAATGAAGTCTACCCACTGGTTTTCTTTTCCAGATTTGTACTATGGTGGAGAAGCTTTCTCTGTAGAGCAGCCACAGTCTTTTACTTGTCCTTATTGTGGAAAAATGGGTTATACGGAAACATCTCTTCAAGAACATGTTACTTCCGAGCATGCAGAAACATCAACAGAAGTGGTAAGCAGAATCAGTATTGCTTTTGAATTATGGTGAAAACTTGAGAAATTAAAGCTCAACTATGTCTTTCATTTTAGTTTGTGTATGTATTCTAAAAATGGTATGTGTGTGTACACACACAGACACTTGAGAGATTAGAATGTTTGTCATATTTTAAAAACAATTGGAGTGAAGTATTCTCATAAGTGATTTTACTAAACTACATATATGCAACATGATCAAGTCACCATTGCTGTTGGAACCTTAACTGTTGCATTACCCAACTTTCTTTATTTTAACCAGCCAGCTTTAATGTTGCATTAACATAGTTTTGTATGTTTAATTTCTACATAGCTCATTTCTTTCTGAATATGAAAGGGGAAGAGAAAGTCTTTTAAAAATAATGTTAATATTTGTATTATTTTAGTTAAAGCTCTAAAGTTGAGGAGAATTGAGCAGTGAGTTCACATCTTTGCTGATGTCATATTGGTTGGATAGAGTTTTCTATCAAGTTTACATTATGCCACCTGTATCTTTGCAATAGAAAAGATGAACTTAACTTTTTTTAAATGAAAGCTTAGAAATTGCTGAATATTGTACAATGCAGAAAAACTCAGGAGGGAACCTAATATCATGGAATTTACTTTTTGTGACCACAAATCTCATTCCTAATGTTGACTATATTTTTGGGGGGGCGGTGGGATATTTTTGATGCATATTATGGGACATTTAGAACCTGCCACATGCTAATTGTCCTAACAGCACTTCTCTCAGCCCAGCCACCAAATCCGCACACTGTCTATATTCTGTAGACTGGAGTAACTATATGGTTTTTATTCTGTGGAATTGGGAGGTGGACAAGGGTTTGCACCTGACTTGTAACAGCCTATTTTAAACTACTTTGCTCTTTTCAATGAATCTGGCATTGTTTGTAGAAATACTTCAAAAAGTTGTTCAGTTAATACTTATTAAAAGTTATCAGACACATTCTTCTGGCTGTTAAGATGGACAGTACAATTCCACAGAACCATGGAAGGGACCTCAGTAGGTCATCTAGTCCAATCCCTGCACTGAAGGCAGGACAAAGTAATAACAAGACCATTCCTGACAGGTATTTGTCTAACCTGTTCTTTTCCAGTGTCAAGTCAGTATGGCACATTTTGGATTTCTAACTCCAGAATCATCTAGGGCAATATCACAACATCCTTTCTTTTCTGAAATTCCAGGCATTACCAGAACAAGGTTATACCACCAAATGACTGCTCTTGAGATTACTATATATATGCGCAGTGTCTTAAAGTGCTTCATTCTTACGAAGATAGGGTTAATGGATAGCCCACTACACTGTTTTAAAAAAACAAATGTGCAGCAGAGAATCTCAAAGCCCAGGTCACCTGACTCAGACTCGTGCTGTGGGACTGAAAATAGCAGTGTGGCTGTTTCTGTGCAGGCTCGAGCCCAGACTCTGAGACCCACCCTCCTTGTTGGCTTTCAGAGCCCAGACTTTAGCCCAAGCAGGAACATCTACACTGCTAATTTTAGCTCTGTAGTGTGAGCCTAAGTCAGTTGACCTGGGCTCTGAGACTTGCTGCTGAGGTTGTGTGGGGCTGTTTTTTCCCCCCCAGTGTAGATGTAGCCAGTGTGGCCTTCCCTTCAAGGAAGGGTAGCTGGATCCTGCTGAGGAACTTTGGATTTGACTTGTTCAATGGTCCATAAAATTAAAATACTGTGGTATATTGGTCCTGTAAGGTGGGTGTTGCTTTTTCTCTATCATTGATCACTTGATTTCCTGTTCATTTCAGTAGTAGTAATCAGTTCACAGCAGGTAGGGGCTGGTCTGTACTACAGAGTTAGGTCGGCTTAACTACATCGCTCAGGACTGTGAAGTCCCGGTGTACACACTGCTAAGTCAAGGGAAGAATTCTATGATCAACCTACCTCTCAGAGGTGGATTTACTACTAATCGCTGCCACTGTGCCAGTCTAGCATTTCTAGTGTAGGCCTACCCTGTGGTATTCAACTGCACATTATACAATAGAGTTCTGGAAGACCTATTTTGCTTCTGCTGTTTGTTGGCAAGTAACTGATAACCAAGCCTTCGTAGCTAGGTGTGATTATTGCCTGTGGCGGAAGATGTTACCGTCTCTGAAACTTTTTCTGAACATGGGAAATACCCCTCTTTACTATGTCTAGGAAGGCTTGGATCTGTTCAAGAACACTTTGCAATCTGTCTTTGATGCCTTATAAATGCTTTGTTCTTGACCTTGGTCTGAAACTAATGATTATACACCTCAGCTATTTAGGAACTGATGAGCTCTAAATTATGTTTGTCTTAGAAAAGTCCACAGCTCTTCACTACCTGATTTAAACAAAATTGCCTACTAGACAATTTTTGGAACACAGTTCTTAAGCTATTCTAGGTTAAGTTCGCCCAGGAATCAAACCGTTCAAGAAATCTTCAGGTTTGGATGCTTTTTATGCTTCAGGAATATGTGGGACATTGAGTGAATGTATTTGTTGCTCCGTTTTATCTTTGTTATTGGTTAATGTAATCCATTTCAAGCTTTCATATTTTTATATCGGACCTAATGTATGATAGAGAAATAACTCATCATTTCAGATTTCCTCCTCCCTTTTGACTCCTTTATTTTATTTTAGTTTTTCATATTTCAAAGAAGAATGTAACATATTTGACCTTTGGTGGATTTAAGAGTTAGAATGTGGGTGTTGATTCTGTTTAGACCTAGACACTGGTAACAAGTGCAGATGAACATCACTTTCTTCTTCCTGCTTCCCCCTCCCCCACCAAGGGCTGGTCTCTTTTAGGTAATTTCAGGTTTAACTGTAATTGCTACATTTAAATAAAGTGATTTTCAATAAAACCCCTAAATTTAGATGCGTTTTTGTCATTGGTGTGGTAATGTAATTCTGATTCATGCCACTTGATGTCAGTGAAACTTTGCAGATATAGACTATTGTGTGATTCTGAGTTTCTCCAATTGGCACATTTTGGTCTGCAGCTATGTTTAAAAATGTCTTTTTTTTCATTTGCACTTGAGGCCAAAGTTTGTAGTATTGAGCACCTGCCTCTCTGTTGATTTTGGTGGGAGTTATGGTGCTCCACCTGTTGGAAAAGGGAACCCTTGTTCTTTATTTGCAGATCAGTCTCCAGTATTTTTATACCCATATCTTTGTTCCTAGCTTGTGGTGGTGAAGGATATTTTCATTCATAGCACCGGTGCACATTTGTATGATGTGTTAGTAAAGAGCTGAATTTAGCATTGGCTATAAAGTCTCTTATAGGTACATATAAAACTTTGTTTCAATATTTGGTGTTGCTGCAGTTGAGCAAAGAATATAAGCACATGACTCAGGAGAAAGTCATTCAGGTTTATAATCGCTTTATGAGCCCATGTTTTGAAACAATTATCCTTGCTTAGATGCTGATATTAAGCAAGTACTTACAATAGCAGTGGTAATCAAAATACACTTGTGTATATATAAAAGCTTTCTGACTTTCAGCCAGATTTGCAGGGCTAATTGTGGGTTGTTTTTACCTGTATCTGGTAATTCTTATTTTAGGCAGCAAGTTAAAGAACTCAGTTCAACGGAATAAATCTGATCCAGTTCAAACATTGCCATGTTAATGTGTATGACAGGCTAGAAAACTGAAGTTTTTTGCCTTTCCTTATATGCAGCGATTGCATAGTTGGAAGCTTCCAGTTCAGAAGGGCAACACACACCCAATTTCCTTGGACATTTGTAGTATTGTAATTGGTGGTATTACCCCTTGATATTTAAACTTAGTAGTGAGGCTGGCTGGAAAACAAGAGTTCTGTTTCATGAAAAATGTTCAGAGTTTCAGAATTTGTTTTCATTCCAATGTGGAGCAAAACCAACATCTTTCAAGTTGTTCTCCCCTCTCCCGCCCCCCCCCCCCGAAAAAAAACCCCATGGACCGCCCCCCCCCCACCCCAACTGGAATAACCAATAGTCAGAGTGCTCACCAGGGATGTGAGAGACCTAGGTTCAAGTCCCCTTCTCTGTCCGATTCAGAGCGGGGACATGAACCTGGATCTCCCACATCCCAGGTGAGTGCCCAAAGCACAAGGCTAGCAGCTATTCTGGGCTCGCGCTCTCTCTCTCTCACCAAAAATTCCATCCTCAATCTTCCCAACACAACCTTTGTCAAAGCTGATGCATTTTTATGAATCAGCATTTTCTGAGCACCCTTCTCGCCCCAAAAAAAAAATGTTGAAAAATTCTTGACCTGCTCTGCTTATTATGTGCTCATTGTACTTGAAAAATATATGGTAGTATCTTTGTAATATATTTTCAAAATTTAGACTGCACAGCTTCCCAAAATAAGGAACAGATTTTATACCTGTGGTACAAAGTTTTGGTGAGAAGTTAAATCTATTCGTGGTTGCCAATTTTAATTTCTACAATAGATGAAGACAATTAAAGGGCAGTGGTCAGGAATTGAATGGCTAGTGCATATACTAAAGGGCAGGCTTGTTTGGTCCCTCTTCCAAGTTCAAAGGACTCTGACTGGTACGTTAACCATTATTGTTGCTGATGGATTTTCATAAAATAGACTGGTCCATGTGTAAAGACGAGTTCTGACTGGAGCTCAAGGGTTGCACATAACCTGATTTATTAGGTTGCTCGTGGTACGAAACCTGTCCCTTGGTAGATAAGCTCTCACTATGACTGAATCTAGGGTGGCCCCTAAGAAGTCTGTTGTCTGTATCCGAGTGAGGACAGACTTTACCAAGTTCACTCTTATTCCTAGGAAAGAAAGTAGTTGAAGCATTGATGAGGTCAGCTTGTGGGCTTCCAGGTGTGTCTTGGCAACAAGTAGGGGAAAACAGTGAAGCCATTCCATCTGAAATAAGCTGCTGCTACCAGAAAGACTTTGGTAAAGGCTCTGGGTACAGTAGCATGGCTAAATGGGTGCATCCTGCATTGAAAGTGGATGGTGCCCATCGCAGAGCTCTGAGAAAATGCCTATGGGTGGAGCGAATATAAAGTAAATCCTACAAAAAGTGGAAACTAGGTCAGATTACAATGGATGAATATAAACAAGTAACACAAGTATGTAGGGACAAAATTAGAAAGGCCAAGGAACAAAAGGAGATCAAACTAACTAGAGACATAAATGGTAAAAAGAAAACATTCTATGAGTACACTAGAAGCAAGAGGAAGACCCAAGGACAGGGTAGGCCCGTTACTCAATGGGGTGGGGCCTGGGGGGAACAGTAACAGAAAATGTGGAAATGGCAGAGGTGCTTAATGACTTCTTTGTTTCGGTTTTCATCATGAAGGTTGGTGGTGATTGGACCTCTAACATAGTGCATGCCAGTGAAAATGAGGTAGGATCAGAGGGAAAGGGTAGAAAGGATCAGAGGTAGGATCAAATAGGGAAAGAACAAGTTAAAAATTACTTAGGCAAATTAGATATCTTCAAGTCACCAGGGCCTGATGAAATGCATCCTGGAATACTCAAGGAGTTGACTGAGGAGATAGCCATTAGTGATTATCTTTGAAAAGTCATGGAAGACGGGAGAGATTCCAGAAGGCTGGAAAAGGGCAAATATAGTGCCCATCTATAAAAAGGGAAATAAAGACAACCTGGGGAATTACAGACCAGTCAGCTTAACTTCAGTACCCAGAAAGATAATGGAGCAAATAATTAAGCAATCAGTTTGCAAACATCTAGAAGATAATAAGGTGATAAGTAACAGTTAGCATGGATTTTTCAAGAACAAATCGTGTCAAACCCACTTGATACCTTTCTTTGACAGGGTAACAAGCCTTGTGGATGGGGGGAAGCGGTAGATGTGGTATATCTTGACTTCAGTAAAGTTTTTGATAGTCTCACATGAACTTCTCATAAACAAACTAGGGAAATGCAACCTAGATGGAGCTACTATAAGATGGGTGCAAAACCGGTTGGAAAACCATTCCCAGAGAGTAGTTATCAGTGGTTCACAGTCATGCTGGAAGGACATAACGAGTGAGGTCCTGCAGGGATCAGTTCTGGGTCTGGTTCAGTTCAATATCTTCATCCATGATTTCGGGAGTACTTTGGAGGATAGAATTAAAATTCAAAATTATCTGGACAAACTGGAGAAATGGTCTGAAGTAAATAGAATGAAATTCAATAAGGACAAATGCGAAGTACTCCTCCACTTAGGAAGGAAGAATCAGTTGCACGCATACAAAATGGGAAATGACTGCCTAGGAAGGAGTACTGCGGAAAGGGATCTGGGGGTCATAGTGGATCACAAACTAAGTATGAGTCGACAGTGTAACACTGTTGCAAAAAAACAAAAAATGCTAACTTTATTCTGGGATGTATTAGCAGGAGTGTTGTAGGTAAGACACAAGAAGTAATTCTTCCGCTCTACTCTGTGCTGATTAGGCCTCAGCTGGAGTATTGTGTCCAGTTTTGGGCACCACATTTCAGGAAGGATGTGGACAAATTGGAGGAAGTCCAGAGAAGAGCAACAAAAATGATTCAAGGTCTAGAAAACATGACCTATGAGGGAAGATTGAAAAAACTGGGTTTGCTTAGTCAGGAAAAGAGAAGACTGAGAGGGGCCATAACAGTTTTCAAATACATAAGAGGTTGTTACAAGGAGGAGGGAGAAGAATTGTTCTTCTTAACCTCTGAGGACAGGACAAGAAGCAATGGGCTTAAATTGCAGCGAGGGATGTTTAGGTTAGACATTAGGAAAAACTTCCTGTCAGGGTGGCTAAGCACTGGAATAAATTGCCTAGGGAGGTTGTAGAATCTCCATCATTGGAGGTTTTTAAGAGCAGGTTAGACAAACACCTGTCAGGAATGGTCTACTTAATACTTAGTCCTGCCATGAGTGCAGGGGACTAGACTAAATGACCTCTCAATGTCCCTTCCAGTCCTGTGATTCATATTGAGAGCTATAAACCATGTGTCTTTCTCCAGGGATGCGACTATTGAAGAGTGACAATGCAAAATCACATTTTGCAAATAAAGTGGTTGAGATTGTGGAGATCAAGGATAGGTCTCTAATCTCCCATCTTCTTGAGGACTAGGAAGTATGAAGAGTAAAAACCTTTCCCTTGGTGTTGAAGATATACGTGCTCCATTGCGCCTTGCTGGAAGAGTTCCAGGGGATTCCTGCTCTTCAGCTATCCTGTTACCTTGCCCCCTCCCCCTTCCCGCCGCCCTTTTTACTACTTGTAAAAATAGTTAGTCTGCATAATTACAGTCAAGCTACTGGGGCAGCTTCATGCTGTTTTTATTGAAGCAGTTTTGTATTTTCCAAAGTAGTTTTTGTTTAAACCCCCTCTCTCCCCTCCTCCTGTGTTGTTCCCCCCTCCCCCCCATTAATTGTGCTTTCCTGAGCACAGCCACTTATGCAACAGCATGAAGGTGAGCAATCCAGTCTAGACATAAGCTGGTTGATATATGTAGCCCAAAAGCAAAGCTCTGATTTAAAGCCCTGGAAACAGTCAACTTAAATTTATTATTTTTAAATTGTTTTTTAGAATCCCTGCACTAGGAGCAATTTTATCTGGTCTATTTTTAAATCTTTATTTTCCTCTTAAATGTATGCATTAAGCAGGTGTAAAACATGAGACTGATGATTTAAGTAAAACATGAGACTGATGATTTAAGGTGACCTGCAAAGGCGTAAAAGTGGACTTGTGCCAGTTGTATGTATGAGGCCTGCATCGTGGTTTTTGTTTGTCATGATTTCCATGAGAAACTCAGGTCTGCCTTAGAATGTTTTGAGTCTGTCTACACTTGACTACTTTCTACCTAAAATTTCCCACAGTTGCTAACACCATTGATGCACCACCCTTGGTACTAATGGTGGGAGCACTCATTTAGACAAGACATGGTATGCAGCCTGGGGTTTCCCCACCCAATCAATCACAGTAAAATACTTGTGTCTGGTGTGTGGACATGCTAATATTTCCACTGTTGCTGCAATGGTGGGGAAAAAATTGGGATGGGGGAGTCTAGAATAGATAGTTTGAAGATCCTTGGACTCTCTAAATGTTGTTATGGGAGGCAGCCTGTTCAGATGCTATCAAATATTCACTTTCGGAGTAGTTCTCTTCTCAGTCTACATATAGAATGTATGTGAGAGTGTGCCTCTGGCTTTCAAGAGCAAAGAATGAACAAGATGATGTCACCATGTTTGGTGCATGTGAGCTGTTAGCAACATGTGTAAACAGACCCTCTCTATCTGCATAGAAATTAGCATATTAAGACAAATTGTAAAACCAGAGAGTTACAAATCTGATTTGAAAATAAATTTCACTTTGGGTTTCCAGGGTGTTACTAAAAACATAAGTAAGACGGGAAGACAATATGGGTTTTTAAAAAAACTAGTTAAGCTAATAGTTCTTCCTGAACACTTTTTTTAAACTACTTTTTACCTGTGGCTACAAATATGCAGCATTAGAATTTGATTATTAAAACATAGTAATGTCTAATTGTTAAGAGATCAGCCCAGAACGATAAATGCATGTTGCTGTTTTGTGAAGTTGTTAAACTTGTTTTTCTCACTTTGTCATTTCAGATTTGTCCAATATGTGCAGCGTTACCTGGAGGGGATCCTAATCATGTCACAGATGACTTTGCAGCACATCTTACACTGGAACACAGAGCTCCTAGAGATTTAATATCCTTTCTCAAGTCAAGTAAAAAAGGCAGGATTGTATTACATATAATATTAACTACTTGTTTTAATTTTACAAGCAGGTTGTGGCATTTTAATTCCACTAGCCTCTTAGAACTGCCATTTAGTTTAGTTGTTGGAAAACCAGTATATGAAAAAGTTACTGTAGAACCAAATGTCATAATTCATTGTACTACTAATAAAATACCTAAGTTACTAGTGTTTTTGAAAACCAACAAATAGATGCAAATAAAGTTGCCTGCTGACAGTATCTGTCTAAAGCAGTGGTTTTCAACCTTTTTTTATTTGTGGAGCCCTAAAAAATTTCAAATGGGGGTGCAGACCCCTTTGGAAATCTTAGACATAGTCTGCGGACCCCCAGAGGTCTGCGGACCACATGTTGAAAACCACTGGTCCAAAGCAGTAATATAAATGCACCAGTACATTGCAGATAATTACACACCAAACATGATGAATCAGTTTATACCATAAACAATTTTTTGAGCGGTTGTTGTGGGTTGGTTTTGATGAGTGACTTTTAAAAATTTTACTTCAGCTATATATTGCCATTTTAAATGGGATACTTTCATTGATGGCATTTTTATGATAATTAGAGAAGTTAACAGGAGATTCCTGTAACTTTGGGCTGATTTTTCATTAGCTTGGATATAGATTGTAAGGATTTATCCTGTTCTGCTGACTGAAGAGCTGAAATGGCTCTCAATACATACTGCTCTGTAGAAACGTATTATTTCTATTTATTTTCTTTTTCATCAATTAACGTGATAATTTTGTTCTAATTTAAATTTTTTGCTGGGCAACTTCCTACAGCATATTGAGAGTTCATTATTACTCTATACAGTGAAACCCACATAGAATAATTGCTGATAATAGGATTAAAGCATTTATAATATATTATCATAAAATGTTTATATATCTCTCAATTAAAATGTGATTATTAAATTTCTTTTAAAGAGTGAATTTACGTCACTTATCCATTTTTCCAGGTTAGGTATTCTTTCTAAAAACTATCAAAAGTTTCTCATTCTGAAGGAGAGTAGATGGTGTTTTGAGGTAATAGTTGAAATTCCGTTGTGATTTTATTTGATTGCCTATAATGTTAGCATTTAAATGGTCCCAGTTGCACATTGAAGTTAACTTCTTATTGTGGTGATTAAGGGATTGAATTAGAATGTACATCTTTGGAATTCTTCTTTCGCCCCCCCCTCCTCTCCCCAAGCTGATCTAAAGAGTATTTGAGGCTGCCTCACATATTGATGAAACTGTTCAATTAAAGAATATTTTTTACTAGCAGCGAAGAAGAGCCAGAAAAATCAGAGCTTGCTTTTAAGATACTAAGTTAAAGTTGCAGTGCTAACCATTACAAAATAAATATTTTGGTTTCTAAACTAATAGTCCATATCTGATATGGAAGATGTTGGACATTAAGAAAATTAAAGATGGAAGCTCATACTGCCTTATGATGCACTTACACCCACAACAGCTTGGGGAGCATTATGGAGGCTTACTGGAGCCATTGGGTTCCCTTTCTTTATTGCTCAGTAACTAAGGGTTTGGGGGAGAGCCTCATTGAGAAGAAACATCTATTTCTTCAAGCAGTTTGCAGTGGAAAAGAGGGAGGACAGCTATCAAATTCAAGGAGCTATTAAAACACTGCTGTGTGATGTCCTGATATTACTTTGCTAGGCTTGTATCTGAGCATGCGCTCTTAACACCTGTGGACTCTGGGAGAGTTAAGATACAGATCTGAGCTTTAGAATGTTATCAGTTTACATCTAAGGCTAATTCCCAAAATATTGTGCCTTTTGTCACCAAAAAGCAAGCATATGAAATCCATGGCTCCTGTTTGCACTCCGAATCCCTTATTGGACACCTGTATCATTTGGAAGATCTTTAGTATAGGGCTGTGTTTAATATAGACTTTATATGTAGTGGTTGTAGCTGTGTTGGTCCCAGGCTATTAGAGAGGCAAGGTGGGTGAGGTAATATCTTTTACAGGACCAACTTCTATTGGTGAGAGAGACAAACTTTCAAGCTTACACTGAGTGTCTACACTAGAAACTTAAGTCGACCTAACATAGGTAATTACTGCAGCGGTTCGTGTCCACACTACCCGCCTTCTGTCAGTGGTGTGCATCCTCACCAGTAGCACTTCCACCGACTTAAGGGCGGGGGGGAGGGGGCTGAGAGCCTGGGCTCTCAGCTCCAAACGCAGCTCTGTGCCAGGAGCCCAATTGCCCACACCCTTCAGGCTCTCAGCTCCCCACTCCCCGCTGCAGCCAGAAAGTTTCTTGGATCAATGTTCGGTACTCAGTATCCAGAACTTGGGGATTGTAACTTCGCATGCATCTGCTGAGTACTAAATATAGCGAAACAATCAACAGAGGTTCTTAAATTATCTAGAAAACACCTTTATGATCTAGCAAATAAGAAGTCTCAGGGAGGATTCTCTGCAGACAAGGAGGAACTGATAGTGAATGTGAGAATAATAGTAAAGCTTGGTGCAAATAACTATAGAAGTCTTGAGTTCCATGTACTATGGCACTACAGGCTCTGGTTGCATAGTTAAGATTGAGTTGTTTTATACTTGACTTGTACAAAGAATACAGTGTGCCATCCCCACAGCCCATTCTACTGGTTAAGCTCTCGCATTTAACACACTATCACAGTTTGGTATTTTCTTAACTGTTTGGTTATGATGAGTCCAGCGGTGTTCGGCATGTGCGTAGAATGTTTCACCCAGGCCGGGGGTTGGGAGGCCCTCGCGCACGTAGATCAAACATGCACTTTACTAGCAGTTCCACTGGTGGGCTTTCATCTTCGCAGAGTTCATATTCTCCAAGCAATAGGGAAGCTATGGATCCTATAGCTGGTAAGAGTCATAATTCCTTATTTTCCCTTTAGAGTTTTTCTCCACACTCAGTGACAAAATCCAAGAGAATGGTTGCTCTGCTTGTCCATATTTACTGTGTGTGTATTTGTGTGTGCTTGTGTGCGTGAGCACGCGCTAGGACCAGAAATTCTCTCCCTTCCCCCAAATGAGAAGATTTTATTGATAGCAATCTGCCTTCTTCCAAGGTAAAGTTGAAAGTTAAAAACAGATTGTCATATGAGGTGATGGTTCCAAATCTATCAGTCTTAAAAAGTAGTTTACTAAAAGTTCAGTAACAGGCCACTGATTGAGTTGTACAGAAGGATTGAATCGAGGATCTCTGAATCTAAAAACTCTGGTCCTTTACATTCCAAAGGTCTCTGGTCCAGTCCCCTCAGACAGCCTACCTGCATGCATTGTTATATATTTTAAAAGTGAACAGTGTTTTCAAAATCCATTATCTACCTCAATGCTTCTACTGTGTATTTGTCACATGTATAGAATTACTCATGGGGAAGATTAGGTATCTGAATCTTTACTCCACACAAAAACGGTATACTTCAGTGTTAATCAAGATTAAATGAGCTACATTTTGATATTATTGATAAACATTACGAAATGTCTTCTGTTTGCATTCAGACTGCAGACTGAATGGCAGACTTGCTAATTTTAATATAAATTTTAAAAGATTACCAAGCACTTACAAAGATGGTCTGTTGTAATTGTAAGCATTTGTGGCAGCTTCTGGTCAAAACAGTTGGAAAGAGGAAAGTCTCTTATTTTCAAGTTCCAAATATTAATTTGTGGATTTTTAGGGTGTACATGGATACCCTTTAAGTATTATTTTTCCACTTGTATGATTCTGGGGGTGGGGAAAACTTGTCTGTAATGAGATAGTGACATACCAGGGTACAATCCAGACTAATGAGCAGCTGTGTCACCCTTGCCCTGCAGCCTTGGGTGCCTTGCTGAAGTAGCTCCCACCTGGGCTGCTCACAAACAGCCTTCCAGCATGCAAATCACACCCTGAGTGTCTGTGTGTAACTGCAGCCTGCCAGCTACACTTGGGTTACACTCTGGCTCTTCCCAGCCTGGGTTATCATTACAGGGTTGACCCCAACACACCCCCAGTCTTAGATTTTCCTTCCAGAGATGTATGTCCCTCTCCTGGACAATACAGTAAAGAAAGATGGAAGAAAATTGACCAGTAATATGAAAGGGCATTAGAAGTTACTTGGGGGGAAAAAACAAAAAACCTGAAATGCAATTATTCTGTCTCAAGAATTAAGGGCTTTGTTTGTTTTTGTAACCACATTTCCATAGCAAAATGGGTAAATTTAAAAATAGCAATGTTCAAATTTAAGTGAATCGAGTCCAGGATTTAATTGCTTGGAGCCACCCTCATGAGTTTGGAGAGTCCCCTTGTTTCAATCATGCCACTTGCTTCCAACTTCCAAAACCTTTCTGGGACTAATACAAATGTATAAACATTTCAGAGGGATAATTGTTTGCAAAAGACAAAATTTCCCCTCCTCCCTCCCCAAACAAAACACAACAAATTAATGCTTCCCACAAGCTTTTTGAATGCAGATAGGTTCTACCATAACATATGGGCAGAATTTCTTCTTACACTGTTTATTTTTGAAATACTTTTTCGTGCAGGCAAAACTCACCACAGTTCCCACTCTGATCCCCCTAAAACTGAACAATTCTATATTAGCCCTGTCCAAAGCCAGACATGTCTTTATCTAGGCAGATCTTTACTGCCCTTGTAGCAGTAGGCATCTTTATTAGGCCAGTATGAGGGAAGTCATACTAACACCTGCCAGGCAAATGTAAGTATATTTTTTATCCAAATTCAGGGAAAACTAGTTTACTGTCTATCTTGTGAACCCAACAGAAATTACACAATGTACAGTATGGTGGAAATCTATGTTCTGAATTGAATATTCCCCAAAACTAATTGACAGAAGTGTCAGTAGTGTCATTTTTCTTTTCTACAGCACACCTTCCCTTGTGTATAGCATGGAGATAGTGTGCCGGGGGGCGGGAGGAGAGCGCCTATGAAAAGACAAAATGGAAATGGTTGCTGAGGCAACAGCCATTTTGCCTAGAAGTTAACACTTTAGGGAGCTAGCAACTGAAGATATCACCTTGTAGTCAATCCAGTCTAGGAGATGCCCTTCTTTTTACTGTTCAAACGATTCAGACTGAATTGCTTCATCCTAGTAAAGAAATGAATAGTATAAATGATGCTTTGATCTTGGGGAATGGAATGTGTCTTAAGTGTTTTGTAAAGCACTATGTGCCCATCTGGCAGTCTGAGCTAGATCAGGGGTGGGCAAACTTTTTGGCCTGAGGGCCACATTAGGGTTGCAAAACTGTATGGAGGGCTGGGTAGGGAAGGCTGTGCCCCTGAAACAGCCTGGCACTGCCCCCCTCAGAACCCCCGACCCATCCAACCCCCCCAGCTCCTTGTTCCCTGACCGTCCACTCCTGGGACCCCCTGCCCCTAACACCTCCCCCAGCACCCCCCTCGATCCAGGCCCCTCGGGACTCCCATGCCTATCCAACCCCCCCTGCTCCCTGTCCCCTGACCGCCCCACCCCCGAACCTCCGCCCCAACCAACTGCCCTCTGACAGGCCCCCAGGGACTCCCACACCTATCCAACCACCCCCTGTCCCCTGACTGCCCCCTGGCCCCCTTACTATGCCGCTCAGAGCAACATGTCTGGCAGCCGCGCCGCCTGGCCAGAGCCAGACGCACTGCCCTGCAGGAGCGCGCAGCCCCGCTGCCCAGAGCGCTGCCCACGTGGCTGCGGGGGAGGGGGACAGCAGGGGTGGGGCCGGACTAGCCTCCCCGGCGGGAAGCTCAAGGGCCAGGCAGGATGGTCCCGCGGCCCGGATGTGGCCCGCAGGCCACAGTTTGCACACCTCTGACATAGATAATGATGAAGTATTTTAAAAGAAATAAGAGATGGGGAGATTGATGCACAGGAAATACTTGTATTCTCATTTGTTAGTATTAATTTAAGCAAATTTCACTGTAGTACTTTTCTCCTCTTTGCAGAGCTTTTATCTCAGTTATCAGGCGTGAGGCGTTCTGCAGGAGGACAGCTCAATTCCTCTGGCCCTTCCGCTTCTCAGTTACAGCAGTTGCAGATGCAACTGCAGTTAGAACGACAGCACGCACAGGCAGCACGACAACAGCTGGAGACAGCACGCAACGCAACCAGACGCACCAATACGAGCAGTGTCACCACCACTATTACACAATCTACAGCAACAACCAACACATCTAACACAGAAAATAGTCAGCAGGCTATCCAGAACTCTCAGTTTCTTCTTACAAGGTAACTCATTCTAAAAATGTGTTCCGATTACTTTTATTACATGCACTAACCCTATTCTTGACCCTGATTTGACAAGGTGCTTAAGCCTGTAGCTAACTTTAAGCCCATAAATTGTTGCATTAAGTTCAATAGGACTACTCATATGCTTAAAGTTAAGCACATGCTTAAGTGCCATGCCTAGTTGGGGTATTTAATTGCAGCTTAATGTCCCATATCCCCCCAATCGCTAATGCCCAACATAATTTGTTTAGCCAATAGGTGATCATGCAAAATGCATACGCTAGTGTTCAGCAGATCTTTAGGTGCCACAGAGTTCTGAATTGTAGACACTTGAAATCTTGGCAAAATGATTTTGCACTTTGACTTAGTGCTAGTAATGGATGATCATCAGTAGGGCATTAGTTATAGTTATTCTATTAAACATGCAAGTGCTTGGTCTGAATGCAGTGTTTTTCATATAGCCTATAAAACTGCACTGCATTATACACCATCTGTTCTGCCCAAAAAGTTAGAATGAAGTTAAATATCATTTATATATATGCTATAAGAGTGAGTAATTTAGTTCAGTTTATTGTTTGTAATTGATATCAGCTGTTTTCCATGGCAGTTAATCACTTAGGTACAAAATGAAAACATTGGTTGCAGAAACGCAAGCCGTAGTGAATGGCTTTTAACTGCTATTGCTGAATCCATGTTGTCAGGAGTAAAGATGAGACTAAAGTGAAAAGCCAACCTGGGAACTAAAGTCAAACAGATGTTGCTTGCAATCAGCTTCCAGCTTTTGCAGACTGCCATGGAGAGAGCCTTCCTACCGCTCCTGGAAGCTACTGTCCCAAGAAGTTGCCAGCAAGAGTATCCAGTTAGCTTTCGTGCTGGGTATAGGTGAGAGGCAGTCTCTCACATAACCTTGTTGCTTTTCTTCCACACAGTTGTGGGGTAATTAAAGGTTTGTGTAGTCACAAGATTTACAACCATTTTTACCACTTAAAAATTCATTTTCTGCTGACTTTGTAGAGGAATTGATTCTTACAGTGGTCTTAGCCACTGCAGTGCTCAAAGTATAGCTGTGGAATTTTTGACTGGATCCCTACAGTATAAATGCAAACAGAAAATTTTTGTTTCATCTCATTTTAAACACCAGTGTTTGTCCACTCGCTGTATCCATGTTAACACTGTTCGCTGCTTCTCGAGTTCTCTAGCATCAGTTTGAGAGGCATAAAGGGATTTTACTTTATAGATAATTTCCTGTTGATTGTGCTTGTTTACATTACTCCTTCCAGGAACGTAAGAGCATTTCCAGTTATATCAGCCTATCTGTTTGAGCTCTAACATAGAGAAAGAGAACTTGGAAGTTAACATTAAATGGTATTTAACAGGAAATGAATATTTCATCCTAACTGGAGGTTGAATAGTGTTTCTTCTTCGAATGCTTGCTTACGTCAATTCCATTTCAGATGTGTGCGTGCCCACGTGCGTGGCCCTTGGAGATTTTTGCCTTAGCGGTATCCGTAGGGTTGGCTGTGATGCCCTCGAGTGCCACTCCTATGCGTCGGTATATTAGGCGCCGCAAGCCCTACGCCCTCTCAGTTCGTTCTGACCACCCGGGGTGGGTAGTCGGAGCACCTCTTTCCCTTGCCTCATGAGGGCTAGCAGTTCTTCTACTTCAGTCTTCGAGCCTTAGGGCTTCGTAAATAGTTCGTTTATAGTGGTTAGTTAAAAAGTAGTTGTTCAGTAGCGTAGTTAGAGTCCTAGCGGGACGCCCCCAGTGGGACATGCCCCGGTCTTTGGGTTTAAGCCCTGCTCTGACTATAACAGGCCTCTATGCCTGTTAGTGACCTCCATAGCAGGCCTCTATGCCTGTTAGTGACCTCCATAGCAGCTGCCTCAAATGCTTGGGGGAATGACATGTGAAGAAGTGTTGCATCTGTAAGAACTTTCATCCCAGAACTCAGAAAGAGCGAGACATCCGTTTGGGAACCCTCCTCTTGGAGGCTGCTCTCTATCTGGTGTCTGAGCCTTCCCGGTCAGACTCTGCCCCAAGCACCTCAGCCTCGGTGCGCAGCACACCCCCGGCACCGGGCTCTGCCCGTCGCTGCTCCCCAGCACTGCCTAAGAAGAGATTGAAAAAGAGTGACTCCCCGTCACCAAGCAAGAAGGGAAAAGGACCAAGTTCAGGCCAACAGCCCACACCGGAGCCAGATGGGGACCCCACCTGATGGGGCCTTCTGCCCCCAAGGGATCTGCCACCAACTCCAGGGAGCAGTAAAGGACCCACGCTGATGGCAGTACCGAAGCCTTCCCAGGCTGTCCTGGCGCCCAGAGAGCAGAGGTCTCTACCGGCACCGCGTGTGTCACAGGTCACAGCAAAGGCTCCTGGTGAGGGCAAGCCAGCCGCAAAGACCCCTCAGAGGGCGGGTGAACGACGCTGGTCTCTGGAGATGAGACAGCAATCCCTGTCTCCATGCCCAAGGTCTCTGTCTTCTGTGGGACGTCCTACATCACTGGCACCACACTCACGGTCTCTGCCCTCTCCACGTGGGTTGCCTAGAGGAAGGGACCAGTCACTGTATTGCTGGCACCGTTCATCCTCCTGCCGGCTGTCTCCTCGGTGCAGATCCCCATGGTGAGAGCAGACTCGGTCGTGGTACTTCAACTTATGGGACTCCCTCCGTAAATTCAAGGACTCACTGCCCTAGGACTCGGACCAGGAATTCGGGGCAGTTCCTCAACTGTCTTTGTCCCTACTGTTCGGCCTGGTCACAGGTCACCTCTGACCGTTGAGTGCTAGAGATTGTATCTCAGGGCTACACCCTGCAAATCTTGGCCGCCCCTACACGCATGCCCATCTATCCCTCTTCAGGGACCCTTCTCACAAGCAATTCCTCATTCAGGTGGTTGAGAACCTCATGCAGCTGGGGGCAGTGAAGGAGGTCCGCTGGGACATGAGGGGAAAAGGGTTCTACTCCTGTTATTTCCTAATCCTGAAAGTGAAGGGGGGTCTAAGACCCATTCTGGACCTGCAGGAACAAGTCTCTCAAAAAGTTGAAGTTCCACATGGTCTCCCTAGCCTCATTCATCCCCTCCTTGGATCCAGGAGACTGGTACGCCGCCCTTGATCTGAAGGATCTACAGCCAGGGAGAAGGTTAAGGTGATAAACATTTTGGATTGGGAAAATGGGTTTAGTTTAGAACTATGTTCCATATCTCCATCTTCAAAGGTCGCAGACAATTCCTCCGTTTTGTGGTGGGCGGGCACCATTTCCAGTCACAGCGTTGTCCTTTGGTCTCTCGTCTTCCCCAAGGGTGTTTACAAAAGGTATGGCACCAGTGGCCACTTACCTCAGGCGTCGAGGGGTTCAGGTCTGTCCATAAACTCGACGATTGGTGCATCAAGGGCAGGTCTCAGGATCAGATGCAAAGAAGCCTCGATCTTGTTTGTTCCACCTGTCGTGACCTGGGCCTGTTGATAAATGAAAAGAAATCAACCTTAAGGTCCCTGCAACGAATAGAGTTCATTGGGGCGGTTCTTGACTCCACATGAGCCAGAGTCTTCCTTCCGGAGGCGCGATTACAGCCCATATCAGACTTGATCCCCCACATGAAAAACTTCCCACTCACCACTGCTCACACTGACATGTAGTTGTTAGGCCACATGACCGTGTACATACGTGGACCAGCATGCCTGGCTCCATCTCCAGCCACTGCAAGCGTGGTTGGCATTCGTCTACATCCCCAACAGACACGATCTAGACTGGATGATCAGGGTTTCGGTTTACATCCAGTCATCTCTAGATTGGCAGCTGAGCCCCAAATCTGTGTTGGAGGGAGGTCCACATCACTGACCCTGGTTTCTGATGCGTCAGACCTCGGTTGGGGAGCCCACCTAGGCGAGCTCAGCATGCAAGGCTGCTGGTCGTGGGACAGTCTGTCCCTCCACATAAACGTCAGGGAGCTCAAAGTGCTTCGCCTGGCTTTCCAGGCTTTCCTGCCCCACGTGAAGGGCAAGGTGGTGCAGGTCCTGACAGACAATACCACAGCGATGTATTACATCAACAGGCGGGGCCAGGGCCAGGTCGTCGGCCCTTTGCCAAGATGCTCTCTGCCTTTGGGACTTCTGTGTGCAGCATACCGTCCATCTGGTGGCTGCACATCTGCCCAGGCCCAAGAACATGGTAGCAGATCACTTCAGCAGGACCTTCTCATCTCACCACGAGTGGTCATTCTACCCACCCACTTGTGATCTTCCGGCGGTGGGGGACTCCCCAGGTGAACCTATTCACATCTTGTCAGAACAGGAAATGCCATGTGTTCTGCTCATTCTGGGGATTGAACAAGGACTCCCTGTCAGATGCCTTTCTGCTCCTGAGGTTGGGGGGTCTGATGTACGCCTTCCCACCAGTGCTGTTAATCCACAAGGTCCTTATGAAGATCAAACAGGACAAGACGAAGGTGATCCTGATAGCTCCCGTGTGGCCTCAGCAGCACTGGTTCGGCACGCTGATGGACCTTTCGGTAGCTTCCCCACAGCAGTTGCCTCTCTGGCCGGATCTGCTGTCCCAGAACCATGGCAGTCTTCTGCATCCGAACCTGACGGCGCTACACCTGACAGCGTGACTTCCACATGGCTAAATGCGGAAAAACAGGAATACTTGGTCTGGGTCCAGCAGGTCTTGTGGGTAGCAGAAAGCCCTCCACCAGAGCAACCGACCTGGCCAAGTGGAAGAGGTTCACGGGCTGGGCCTTGGACTGGGGTATCCGGGCTGAGCAGGCCTCGCTGCAGGCGATCCTGGACCATCTTTTGCACTTCAGGCTCCAGGGGTTGTTCCTGTCATCGATCAAAGATCACTTGGCCGCTATTTTGGCCTTCCAGCCTCTGCTCCAGGGCAGATCGGTCTTCACTCACAACATGATGGTCCAGTTTTTGAAAGGTCTGGAGTGTCTCTACCTGCGTGTCAGGGATCCCATCCCTCCCTGGGACTTGAATCTTGTGCTGTTGCAGCTCATGGGTCTCCCTTTGAGCCTCTAGCTTCCTGCTCCCTTCTCCTCCTCCTCTGAAAAGTTTCTTTCCTGGTCGCAATAACATCTGCCCATAGGGTCTCTGAGATCAGGGCACTTTCTTCAGAGTCACCCTTTACGGTGTTCTAAAAGGACAGGGTCCAGCAGTGGCCACATCCAGCGTTCCTGCCCAAGGTAGTTTCACAGTTCTTTACTGGCCAAGACTTTTTCTCCCTGTCTTCTTTCTGAAGCCTCATAAATTGGAAGAGGAGCACAAATTGCATGCCCTGGACATCAGGAGGACACTTGCCTTTTACATTGACAGGACATGACCAGGGAAGAGTATAAAAATATTGCTCGGGCATGTAGGAAAGATATCAGGAGGGCCAAATAGCACCTGGAGCTGCAGCTAGCAAGAGATGTCAAGAGTAACAAGAAGGGTTTCTTCAGGTATGTTGGCAACAAGAAGAAAGCCAAGGAAAGTGTGGGCCCCTTACTGAATGAGGGAGGCAACCTAGTGACAGAGGATGTGGAAAAAGCTAATGTACTCAATGCTTTTTTTGCCTCTGTTTTCACTAACAAGGTCAACTCCCAGACTGCTGCGCTGGGCATCACAGAATGGGGAAAAGATGGCCAGCCCTCTGTGGAGATAGAGGTGGTTAGGGACTATTTAGAAAAGCTGGACGTGCACAAGTCCATGGGGCCGGACGAGTTACATCCGAGAGTGCTGAAGGAATTGGCGGCTGTGATTGCAGAGCCCTTGGCCATTATCTTTGAAAACTCGTGGCGAACGGGGGAAGTCCCGGATGACTGGAAAAAGGCTAATGTAGTGCCAATCTTTAAAAAAGGGAAGAAGGAGGATCCTGGGAACTACAGGCCGGTCAGCCTCACCTCAGTCCCTGGAAAAATCATGGAGCAGGTCCTCAAAGAATCAATCCTGAAGCACTTGCATGAGAGGAAAGTGATCAGGAACAGTCAGCATGGATTCACCAAGGGAAGGTCATGCCTGACTAATCTAATCGCCTTTTATGATGAGATTACTGGTTCTGTGGATGAAGGGAAAGCAGTGGATGTATTGTTTCTTGACTTTAGCAAAGCTTTTGACACGGTCTCCCACAGTATTCTTGTCAGCAAGTTAAGGAAGTATGGGCTAGATGAATGCACTATAAGGTGGGTAGAAAGCTGGCTAGATTGTCGGGCTCAACGGGTAGTGATCAATGGCTCCATGTCTAGTTGGCAGCCGGTGTCAAGTGGAGTGCCCCAGGGGTCGGTCCTGGGGCCGGTTTTGTTCAATATCTTCATAAATGATCTGGAGGATGGTGTGGATTGCACTCTCAGCAAATTTGCAGATGATACTAAACTGGGAGGAGTGGTAGATACGCTGGAGGGGAGGGATAGGATACAGAAGGACCTAGACAAATTGGAGGATTGGGCCAAAAGAAATCTGATGAGGTTCAATAAGGATAAGTGCAGGGTCCTGCACTTAGGATGGAAGAATCCAATGCACCGCTACAGACTAGGGACCGAATGGCTAGGCAGCAGTTCTGCGGAAAAGGACCTAGGGGTGACAGTGGACAAGAAGCTGGATATGAGTCAACAGTGTGCCCTTGTTGCCAAGAAGGCCAATGGCATTTTGGGATGTATAAGTAGGGGCATAGCGAGCAGATCGAGGGATGTGATCGTTCCCCTCTATTCGACACTGGTGAGGCCTCATCTGGAGTACTGTGTCCAGTTTTGGGCCCCACACTACAAGAAGGATGTGGATAAATTGGAGAGAGTCCAGCGAAGGGCAACAAAAATGATTAGGGGTCTAGAGCACATGACTTATGAAGAGAGGCTGAGGGAGCTGGGATTGTTTAGTCTGCGGAAGAGAAGAATGAGGGGGGATTTGATAGCTGCTTTCAACTACCTGAAAGGGGGTTCCAAAGAGGATGGCTCTAGACTGTTCTCAATGGTAGCAGATGACAGAACGAGGAGTAATGGTCTCAAGTTGCAATGGGGGAGGTTTAGATTGGATATTAGGAAAAACTTTTTCACTAAGAGGGTGGTGAAACACTGGAATGCGTTACCTCGGGAGGTGGTAGAATCTCCTTCCTTAGAGGTTTTTAAGGTCAGGCTTGACAAAGCCCTGGCTGGGATGATTTAACTGGGAATTGGTCCTGCTTCGAGCAGGGGGTTGGACTAGATGACCTTCTGGGGTCCCTTCCAACCCTGATATTCTATGATTCTATGACCAAGCCATTTCGTAAGTCAGCACAGTTGTTCATTGCGGTGGCAGAAAGGATGAAAGGTCACCCAGTGTCTGCATGGAGGATTTCGTCTTGGATCACAGCCTGCATCCGTTACTGCTATGACCTGCAAAGGTGCCTCCACCGGCGACCGTGCATGCCCACTCGACTAGGGCGCAGGCTTCGTCAGCAGCCTTCCTGGCCCAGGTGCCGATTCAGGATATCTCCGGGGCCGCTACCTGGTCGTCTGTCCACATGTTTACGTCTCGTTGTGCGCTCACCCAGCAAGCCCAAGACAATGCTGGCTTTGTGAATTCCGAGCTGTGACCAGGGATACTGCTTGTGAGTCTCCTAGAATGGAATTGACATGAGCAAGCACTTGGAATAAAAACGGTTACCTGTCTTTTGTAACTGTTGTTCTTCTAGATGTGTTGCTCGTGTCCATTCCATTACCGGCTCCCCTGCCGCTCTGTTGGAGTTGTTGGTAAGAAGGAACTGAGAGCGCATAGGGTCAGTGGCTCTGGATATACCGCAGCATGAGTGCGGCACTCAAGGGGGTGCCACAGCCAACCCTAGGGATGCCGCTAAGGCAAAAATCTCTGACCGCGCACGTGGGCGCATGCACAGCTAGAATGGAATGGACATGAGCAACACATCTCAAAGAGCAGCCGTTATGAAAGGTAGGTAACCGGGTTTTTTTATGTACATTAGATATTTTTTTACATTTTAGGCGAGAATAGAAGAAAAATGTAGTAAACAAAGATGTCATTAATAAATACTACTGCTTTAGAAAACATTAAACTCCGGGGTGGTTCTGTAAAAAAGGCCCATCATCTTTGTGTGATTCCAGCTCTCTTGGGATGCTCGAGGCATTGTAATATGCAGGCCTTCTGGATTTTAAAGTTCCTGTTACTTTTTTCATCTTTTGGCTTCAAGTTGATACATTCTCCTCTACAGCATTTCCTCAGCTTCTGTCTGCTGGAAAACTATGGCAGAAACTTGAAGTTTATATCAAATAATTTATTGCTGTCATGCTGAGTTTTACCTAAATGACCAAAAATCTGACCTCCAGAGATCAAATGTATGTGACATAAATTAAAATCTTTTAGAAATAATCCAGGGGCTGGTATTTACAGACTTTTCAGTTACAGACTTTCAGAGAGTGTGTAGAATAGAATATTTTACATTTAGTAGTGCAAGTTTTCATGTTGTTTGCATTCAGAATTTAATTTCTCCATTTTATCAATCCAATCTGTGCAGACTGTTGTGACTTGAAACAGAAGGTTTTTGAAATGTCTATTTTAGTTGGATCAGGTATATCAGTCATTGTCAGATCTGTCCGCCTCCAAAGCGCAGGATAGCAATACACATACTGGTTCCCAAGTTGTGGTCACAAACACCTTCCAGTGTGTGTCAGTCCAGCAGATGACAGCATTCTTCCAGTGTAATGGCTTCAGCCCAGTGGGCTTTTATCAACTGTCTGTCTTGTCTCTCCCTTCACTGTTGTGCAGGTTGAATGATCCTAAGATGTCAGAAGCGGAGCGTCAGTCAATGGAAAGCGAACGGGCAGACCGTAGCCTATTTGTTCAAGAGCTTCTACTGTCCACTTTGATGCGGGAAGAAAGTTCCTCCTCAGATGAGGATGAGAGGGGGGAAATTGCCGATTTTGGTGCTATGGGCTGTGTAGATATTATGCCTTTAGATGTTGCTTTAGAAAACCTAAATTTAAAAGAGAGTAATAAAGGAAACGAGCCTCCTCCACCTCCTCTTTGATGACATCCCACTTCGCAGACAATGTCCTCTGTGCTGTATTTGCCAATGAAAGTGGACAACTACTATCTTGGGTTTGTTTTGGTGATTGTAATTTCAGGTCTGTCACTCTTGTTACATTGTGTACATTCAAAAGGAAGAGAGAAAAGATATATATGATAATCATTTCCACTTAACTAATTTTTACTTCTAGCAGGTAAATGTAGGTTGCAGTGCAGAGGAGAAACCTCTGTGTTCTGTACCTTGACATGCAAAAGGCTCTCCTAATACTCCACGTTCAAACTGAAGAGGAAAAAATGAAAAATCTCTAATGAAGCTGCTGTGTGTATTTATGAATATTAATGAATAAAAACTGCTTGGATGGTTTACCTTAACTACTGCATGAGGTTTTTTGCAGCGTGCATGAGTTTTAGTGACCTTGTCATTTAAAAAATTAAATACAAGGAGTAAAACTATAAAAACCCAAAGCTTCTCCCATTATTCAAAGGTTACATGACAAAAAGGTTTGTGTTCACTAGCAGTTTGTAGCCATGAAGTAGCTTTTGAATAATATGTGACTGAATCACCTATTTCCTATGTGCTTCCAGCACATAAAGCAAGCTCTGCAGTGGGATATATTGTGGTTTCCAGGGTTTGGCATTTTGCTATATGTGACTATTATGTTGCCATATTAGTCATCGCGTCCATGTGGAGTTCAGCTTCTCTTTTATGCATCTGTAGGAGACACAACAGTAATGCCACTGCTGGAATCTACTGCAAAGGGCTTTTGTGTGCCCTAAAATCAAATCTTGTTCATCTTTGTTTAAAGTTTTTCCTTTTTGTGGTTGTTAAAATTTTTCAACTGTTAAACATGTTTTATTCAGGTGTAGATGATTCATTTATTCACTGTCTTAAAGGAAAAAAAAAAGTTAACCTGGATTATGTTGTCTTAGTTTTAAAAGCCTTCACAGTCTCAATCATATTTCTGAGTTATTTATGTATTTGCTTCATAGTTTGCAGAGACTTGTCAGTATCAGGAGAGCTTGAGGATTTGACTTCCCAGACTTTGTCAATATATTACAACTGAATTCTTAATGCTAACTTTAGCACCTTTTATTTATTATTTCTCTTTGATTATTTTTCTGGCATTAAAAAAAAAGTAAAGAGCCTTTTAATCGAATCATGCCACCTACATGCCTATACTATTAATCCTATATGTAAAAAAAATGTACAGTGTTTTTTGTGCATAGACTTTCATAATAGCCCCAATGCAAAGACAGCAGGGGTTTGGTTTTTTTGGAATGTAAAGTTAGACTATAAAGACAAAAGTGCACACAGCTTCTGATAAATTTAAAATAGGCTTATACTATAATCATGTCTCTTTCCAGTTCTCTAACCTCGCCCGCTTTCTCTTGCTCTGTATCTTCCATTCCTGCAGCATTACAAGCATTTTAGAATAAAATTACAGACTTGAACACCAGCTGGTGTTCTCAACAGAACTGTGACGTGTATACTAATCTAAAATAACAAAAAAAACTACCCCACAGTTTGAAGTTTCAGTTTCATTCTCATTTTCTTAATCCTCAGATTCCAAGTATTTCCAGCCAGCACAGTACAACTTTTGTTTTTGTTTAGTCTCTGCAACAGAAAATGTTTTAAGGGAAATTTTACACCAGTCTTCTGGTTATACTAGGAGTTACCCCCGGGAGGGATTTTTTTTATTGATTGTTGAGGATTTTCAGAACCAATTTTCAAGCTGTAGTCTTTTCAAACACATCTTCTGCACATTACAATAAGACACACCGTTCAATAAAGCATTTTCAAGACTGTTGTTCAGTTGATTTTCTTTGGTGTTGGTGCATTATCCTGACAGTTTGACTCTAAGATTTCATAGAAGATTAGAGTTGGAAGAGACCTCAGGAGGTCATCTAGTCCAACCCCAACTAAATCATCCCAGCTAGGGCTTTGTCAAGCTGGGCCTTAAAAGCCTCTAAGGATGGAGATTCCACCACCTCCCTAGGTAACCCATTCCAGTACTTCACCACCCTCCTAGTGAAATATTGTTTCCTAATATCCAACCTAGACCTCCCACACTGCAGCTTGAGACCATTGCTCCTTGTTCTGTCATCTGCCACCACTGAGAACAGCCCAGCTCCATCCTCTTTGGACTGGACCGAAAAATTAGCTGCAAACTGTCTACAAGGTCAGTTCAACTAAGCAACACAACTTATGTAAAACAAAATTGTGCAATTGTTTCCACAGTGCATGTACAAGCGAAATTCTTAGGGATGTAATTTTGCTTCACTTAACAGAAAAGCCAGTGTATAAAACCAAATAGGCATTTCTTAATGAATACTGAATATTATTTAAAACCTGTATAAGGCTAGTTTGGTGAGGACACTTATGTTACATGAGCTGCAAACTTCATTCCACTTCTACATACTGTACTTCCTGCAAGGGCTGGTGCCACAAGTGTCTGTTTCATATGAAAGTCTGAATACCTGCTGGCTTATATTTAACATTGAATGTTGTAGTATATTTAAACCCTTCAATATCCCAGCTATTTCAGATTTTTTAGATATATGTAACTTAAGCAAACACACTGTTTCCTAATGAAGCTTAAAAAAATCTTGCCTAAAGAGTACTTGTAAGATGGATGAAGAATATCCTATAAATACTAGTTTAAATATTTTTTTCCATAAATGGTGATTTTGTAGGAGTGGTAGCCGGGGGGGGGGGGGGGGAGGAGGAGGAGGAGGCGGCAGTAGCCAGGTTAAAAACAGTTATAACAGTTGCATTCATAAAAAAATGATGTTCTCATTGAAACTAAAAGCTTTCCAGAGTTTTGTATTCTGGGATATTTCAAAAATATCCATTAAATCAGTGCATTATGTTAAAGATGCCACTGGGTGGAATGAAAACAGCCCTTGAAGGTTTTCTGAGGGAAAGGGGTGAGGTAGGAGAAGAAGACAGACATCTCAGCACTCTCACCTTACGGAATCTCTCCAGGTAGTGGGAGGAGCTGGGTCACCTAAAGTTGAACATTCAATTTGTAGATGAGGTGTCCCATGGAAGTCAGTGGGCAGCTTGTATGTGTAAAGTAAATTCCCACTTTCGGGCAAAAAACCCTAATAGTTGGGTGGCTTGTGGGCATCTGCAAGAGGAGGGGTATAGAGGCAGTTACCTTAGGGCCAGAATGGTGAGCTGGCAGAATGACTAGCCTCCACGCAGTAGCCTCTTCTCTCTGTTAAGGTCAGAGCAGAATATCGGTGCAGTGCATACGGGGGTGGAGGTCTGGCTCCATTGCCCTTTTGTGGAAGTGAACAGGCACGGGTCCTTGCATGAGCCCTCTATTCTGTAAGGCCTGAGTCCTGTGTGTATGGAGTTAAAAGCGAGGCTGACTGAAGTGTGTAAAACATTGTTGGTGATCAGTAAGATACGCAAGTGATCACGGTGGGGGGTGGGAGCAGGAGGGCTTTACCTCTAGGCATGTTTTACATTATATACAGGAGACAAAGGGACATACAAACTCTTGTTCACAGAGGACCAGGAACAAGTGTTCCTGGTGGATGCTTTTTCCTTAATACAAATGTGAATCCAACTATGTTTGAAACTAACGACTAGCTTCAATCAGGCTTTTTCATCTGTTTGTTCTCAGAAATACACCATAATGAAAATCATTTAATCTTGGCCATCATTAAATTGACTTTCTGGTCCTATACAGTTGTATTAACCCTTAAAACAATGACATTTTAGCAGGAGCTGAGGGACTGCCTGGAAGGGAGAAGCTCCTTGCCTAAAATGGCGAGTGTATTTCCTGGGGTTTATTTAGCCATGGCTTTTGTACATTGAGGACAGCAGGGGTGACCTTTTAGTCCCCTTCCTGACTTTAGCAGTGGCTTCTCTTTGTGACATCACCTCCCCTGTCACTATTCCCTCCATTAATACTGCAAATATTACAGCCTAAGAACTAAAGCTGGCTGAAAGGATGGAAGTTTGTATCAACCTTCACAGGGACCAAACTTCAGGCTGCCACACAAGCACGATCTTGCATAACTTCAGACCAGGTGCTGGCTATTCTATCAACTTCTCTTTATCCTCCTGGCAGGGCTTTCATCACTTCCCTGCTCTAAGCGGCCCATTAAAACAAGGGGTAGGCCATGAAAGGGTAGACTAAGTTCCTACCCCAAATGACCAGCTCAGGAAAACACCAATAATCCTAACATGACCTAATACATGTTAACTCATTTCCCTGAGGACTTTCTTTCTGAAAGGCGGTTTTGCTCATAGTCATCCTACAGGAGTTTCTGACTTAGTTCCCAGCTATTGTAACGAATATTACTATATATCTGATCCACACCCAGGAAGTTTCTTCACTACTTTTCTCTGGACCCTTATTGGCAAGTCAAAGCATTGCCTTTTGGTCTAGCCATTGTTCCTGTTGCTTTTGTCAAAGCATGGTGTCTCAGGCCCTACAGAGAAAGGACCAGTTTATTTCTACATATCTCAGCAATTGAGTAAATGGAGGAAACAGTGCTGACTTTGGATGGGGTTTGGTCCTTCTTGGAATCACATGGCTGGGTCATAAACCAACCCAAAGTTCATGCTCCTGCTCTTGGGAACTAATCAACTCAGCGATTCCTGCATCAAGACCATAATTCCTATCTCAGTCCTACCACTTTCTGAGTTGTGCCTGAGCAGTAACTTTTCTAAGGGTTTATTGAGAAGGGCAAATGTGTGTGTGTCCTGTCACGCTACGGTTGTAGCATGGGAGATATGGGTTGTAGACTCAGAAACAGTGAAGGGAGGAAGCCCAGAGAGAAGACAGGAGGGGCTTGTAAATTTCAAAAGGACTTTAAATTTACAAGATGCTGGAATAGTCATTCATAGAATTACAGAGATTTGTTTATTGGGACACTGTAAGTATCAACTCCAGTACACACAGGCAGGACTGAAGGTTCTGTTAACCCCCAACACAACACTGAGAGAAGGATATAGCACCATCTATTGGTGGAGGTGCTTGTTACCTGAATCATTACAACTTTCCCCCTTCTAATTAAATCAGCATTTAAAACTAACTCCTAGGAACCCACGCAGTCTGCCACCTACTTAGTTTCTTTGTGCATCTGCCTGCCCAAGTCCTATAGTCAGTCATGAACCCCTTACTCATAGTTGGATCCAGATTATCAGAGCACAGAAATTGTGTCCTTAAGGTCAAACTTCTGTGTTGTGGACAGACTGTCTGATGAAGACAGCAGTGTGTTGAGGTCCCAAGAACATCCCGGCAATGCCTCCTCTACAACTGGTCTCCCATGATGAAACACAAGTCCCTGCTGAGGGACCTCCCAATCCTCTTCTGCTGCATCCCTCTGGAATAGCTGTTGAGCATCCTCAGTGGCTGCCCGCCTCTTTCTTTCCATGAGTCTGTCCACCAGTTCTTGATGCATGACAATGGGGTGAGCGCTTACTTTTTGTAGCAGCAAGTATAAGTTGTTTAGTTTCATAATCACCAGATAAGATCCCACCAAAAAGAAGTAAGTCTGGGAGTTGTTTTTTCCCCAACGCTTTGTCACATCGCAGAGCCACACCAGTTCTCCTTTCTGGATTTCCTTTCTTCTGCCTGTGATGGCACACGTGCATTCCACTCTCGCTGTCCATGTGCCCCATTGCTCAGCCATCCAAAACTTCTTGCCTCAGCAGCACCCATCCAGGTGGCTCACACACCCTCCACTGTGGCATGACTCTGCAGGTATAAAGGACAAAGCTGCCCTTGTGCGCCCACCGGCCCCGAGTCTTTCTTCCCACCCAGGCTGGTCATTGGCATGACTTTGGCAGTACGTCTCAGCCTTTGTGTAGATAGTTTTGTGTCTCCTAATTAAGAAGTTTCTAGTTTAAAAAACAAAATCTGTTTCTCTGTTCCCCATTTGGGGAGCTTGTGCCAGGGTCTGCCCCAGTCACTGGGCTTCAAGTCTTCTGCGTCTGGCACAAAACACGGGCCTGTCAGCAACTGCATGACTCTTGTCTTAAGTGAGGCCTGGGCAAGACACACTTAAAGGACTGGTGCCAAGTTTGTTAGGACTCTATGCCGAGAACAAAGGCGGCCAGGGAAGCTAGGCTGACGCCCACCCTAGGCAACAGCCCAGTCTGAGTCAATACCACATGCTGCAGCTTCAGTCAGAAGCTCCCTGCCAAGACTGTAGGAGTCCCGGCCCGCGTCTCCTTCGCCTGTGCCCCAGAAGAGGCCTGAGGCTGCCAAAGGGGCACCAAGCCTGGGAAGCGCTCCACCCCCCCCCCCAAGCTGGCTAAGCAAGGAGGAAAGGAGCCGGGTAGTGCGTGTTCCAGTTTGAGGCATGGCGCCTTCTCCAAGTTTGTGGCACTCGCGGCAGCGTTGACTCCGGTGCTGCTGCAGCCTCTGTCGAGTCCAGAGCCAGAAACGGCAACCTCAGCTGCAGCAGCACCGCGGCAATAGGAGACTGTCTCGGTGCCAACGAGACAATAGGAGACTGTCTCGGTGCCTTCCTGTGGTGAGAGACCTCCTCAGCCTGTTGGTACCCATGTCTCCAGCAATACAGTTAATAGCTCTCCTGGTGCCCTCAGATTGCCCAGCACTGACTCTTTTGGAGCAGCACCCTGATCTGCACCACTCTTACAAGTCCACCTACTCATCAGTACCCTTGGGGGCTGGGGGGAAGCTAGCAACGATGGCGTTTCTTCGGCAGTTAGGGTCTTGGCACCAGTCTCTGGCACCAACAGGATCGGCCCCTCCATGGTAGGTGGAAGGAGAGGCCTCTTCTTCGGTCTCTGAGGTGGGATCATACATCTCCCAGCCTCAGAGCAAGACTCGTCCCGCCCTAGACCCTACCACCCTGGGTACCCTCAGGCCTCTGCCTCAGGGCTTGCTGTGGGAATGGGGCCAGGAGGCCCTTGGGGCCTGATCCTTTATCAGTGGCCTTTTTGGAGCCCCTGTGGATTCCCCTAACTGCCAGGTCATCCCCACATCCTTCTGACTCAGTGGCCTCACCTAGATGAGGTGAAAGGTAGCACTGAGTCAAACCTGCTCCTGTGGCCGGTACTGGGCCCGGTCCCGAGCCACTGGCTATGACTCCCGAAGAGCCTGCATAGCAGCCTGAGGAACAGGTTGCAGAAGAGACATCCTGAGTTTTCATCCTCATCCTCTCCGGGTAAGGCGGTGTCTTCTGGGGTAACCTCATCCCCAGCTGACGGCTATAAGGTATAGCAAGAGCTACTAAAGAGGGTGGCTTTGGACCTGGGCATTCAGGTTTGTGGAGGCGAGGGAGCCCTCTCCTCACCTTATTAATATTTTATCTACAGCAGATCCATCTAGACAGGGTCTGCCAATCAATGAGGCGATTTTGAGCCTATAATGTCCCTTTGGCAGACCCCATCATTGTGGCCTCCCACATCAAAGCTTGCAAAGTGAAAATATTATGAGCCCTCACAGGGGTTTGGCTACCTGTACTCCTGTCCTCGTCCAGAGTCACTAGTGTTTGCGGAGGCTAATGAGAGGGAATGAATACTAGGGGGTGTCAAGCTACCACCCTGCAAATCCAAAGGTGCAAAGAAGCTGGATTTATTTGGTAGAAACGTTTAGTTGACTGGAAGGCCACAACTTAGAATTGCCAACCAACAGGCCTTGTTGGAGTGCTATGGTTTTAACTGGTGGGTTTCTATGGGGAAAGTTAAGGATCTGCTGCCCAAGAATGCTAGGTAGAAGTTCTCCTCACTAGTGACTGAGGACAGGTTAGCGGTGCGGACTTCAGGCGCAGGCAGGGTTAGCCGCTGCAGACGCATATGCAGTCTCTATGGGAAGGTGCTCTTGGCCTCATTCTTCTGGTTTACCCCATGAAGTCCAGCAATCTATTCTGGATTTACCCTTCAAAGGTGCTTCGCTGTTCTCAGAGGTCAGATACGAAGCTCCATGGCCTAAAGGACTCAGGGGGCAAACTTTGAAGTCTTTGGGCTTGTATCCCAGTATAAGGCTACAGCTCCTCGTCAGGACCTGTCTGGAAAGAAGAGCAGGGGTTTTTAGGAATATGTCTGCCCCTCCTTCAACTTCTGCATTAGCTCCTGGCCCTTCTAGACACTCAGTGGCAAGTAACGCTAAGCAGACATCTTGACGGCTCAGTCGAGGTTGTTATGCCGGTCTCCACGCTTCCAGATCCTGTTTCACCTATTTTTGCAAACTGTCTCTCCCACTTCTGCAGTGTTTGGTCTGGAATTACTTCAGACCAACGGGTCTTCAGCACTGTGGAACCAGGCTACAGCCTCTAATCCTCCTTCCCACCCTCCCCATCCCTCTTCAGGGACCATCTCATGAGAAGCTCCTCCTCGAGGAGGTTCAATCTCTCCTTCGGATGGGTGCTGTAGAGAAGGTTCCACAAGGTCTCAGAGGGATGGTGTTTTTATTCCCAATCCTGAAAGTGAAGGGCGGGGGCAGGTCTCAGCCCACTCTTGGGATTGCGTCTTCTCAACAAGCACTTAGTCAGTTTTCCATGGTCACCCTAGCTTCTGTTTTCCCCTCCCTTTATCCTGGAGACTGGTCTGCCAGTTCATAGGGGTAGTGTTGGACAGATCTCAAGAGAGAGTTTTCCTTCCAGACTTGAGGTTTCAGACAGTTCATGCCATTGTTACAGATCTCAAGTCTCACCCCATCACAAAACTGTTTGAGGCTCCTGGGGCATATGGTCTTGTGCACATAACGTGGTCCAAATATGCCAAACTATGCTTCAAAAGTCTTCAGAGTTGGCTAGCCTCAGTTTATGCACTGAGCCGTCATCTCAACTTGGTAATGAGGATGCCCTCTCAGGTCCTTACCTCCCTCCAGACAATGTGTGTGGGGGTGTCCCCGTTGACTGTCCTCAACTGACCCTCACATTAGTGATGGATGCATCTGCTCTCAGCTGGGGGGCCCAACTCGGTGCTCTGCAGACTCAGGGATGATGGTCTTCAGGAGACCTGTCTTTATGTATAAATGTCAGAGAACTGAAAGCTATAAGGCTAGCTTGTCAGGTTTTTCTTCTGCAGGTGCAGGGGAAAAGCCTGTTTAGTTCTCACAATACAGTGGCAATGTTTTACTTCAACAGGCAGGAAGGAGCCCAATCTTCCCACCTCTGCCAAATGACAACTCAACTTCGGGAGTTCTGCATTGCCAACTTGGTAGCCCTCAAAGCATCTCATCTTCTGGGGATGCAGAATGATCTTGCAGACCACCTCAGCAGATAATTTATGAATCACCACAAGTGGTCTTTTTGCTCAGATGTGGCCAGACTCATCATCCAAGGGTGGGGGGGGGGTCTCCACTGATTGACCTATTTGCCACAAGAACCAACAGAAAATGTCAGCAATTCTGTCCCCTACCAGGTTGCAGCCCAGGCACCCTGACGGATGCAGTCTTGCTTTCCTGATTGGTCAGGCTCCTCTATGCTTTCCCAGCAATCTGACTTATTCACACAGAGTATTGCTGACCATCAGGTGGAAACAGGATAGAGTCATACTTATAGCCCCAGCATGGGCCCGCCAACACTGGTTCTCCAGTCTCCTAGCTCTGTCAGTGAAGCCCCCAATTTTGCTTCAATTGGACTCGGACCTAATTGCCCAAGACCGTGGTCAACAGCATGACCTACAAGCTCTTCATTTAACCATACAGATGTTCCATGCACAGGGCTGGCTCTAGGCACCAGCAAAACAAGCAGGTGCTTGGGATGGCACATTTCTAGGAGCGGCATTCTGGCCTTTCATATGCAATCCAGACCAGAGAGGGACTCTGTCACCATCTTCCCTGCAACCTGGGGTGCCTCACAACGCCTTGCTGCTGTAGCTCCCAACCTGCCTGCCAGCATGCAGGTTACACCCTAAGTGTCTGTATGCTGGGCCAGCAGCTCTGACTTCACCAGCCTGTCTACAGCCCCACTCTGGCTTCCGCCAGCCTGGGTTACTGCATGCAGGATGACCCCAGCACACCCCCAGTCCCGAATTTCCTTAAAACCATCTTCCAGCTCTCTCTAGGATAGTTCAGAGAAATAATACGTTTTGTTTGTTCCTTTTAAAGCCACAAAAACACATCACAGCCTAACTTAACTGGGGGCAAATACACCCTGCCCTTTAAACACAGCACAGAGTTGGTTTGTGGTAAAAATGAAACAAACAAAATAGATGCAGGATTAAAGGTGAGTTCAAGTACAAGGAATAAAGGAAATAGCTATAAGTAAAACAAAATATGCTTCTAAAAGTAAATCTAGCAAGATACTGGCTTTGTTCAAGATGGTTTTTCTCACCAGTTCTTCTTCTTCCCAGCCTGGCTGACTTTCCCTCAGTCAGCACCTTCCACAGAAGTACAAGGTGCTGGCTTCCCTTGACTTCTTGGGTGAACGATCTTTGCTGAAGAAGGTTTCTCACCCATAATTAGACTTCAGTCTGCATGGAGCACATGTGTACTCCTCAGTGGAATTCTCATACGGGCCCACGCTCAAAGAGCTCTATTTTGTACTGTCCAGGAAAGGGCTGGACAGTGAATTTAGCACTGAGGTGACGTTCTCAGGTGCTGACAATGTCAGGAGGAACAGAATAGGCTGCAGTATTTACTGTCATTGTCAACAATCCCTCGAAGCTGAGGATGGTTTTATCGGGTTTTATTTTTCATGGGTCCTATGGTGACTGAAGAGTCCGATTCTTGAGCCACAGACTCATTAACACACATTGCAGGAGAAGACAGGGTTGGGCCGTGATTGCTGTATGACTGTTGTCGTTCCTTTCTTTTCCGGCATTTTTCTGAGACCAGGGCAAGGCAATTTTCCTCATCAGTGGACATTCCCTCTGACAAGTCTTCACCAGTTATCCCTATCCCAGGCTGCTGTTTCCCAGTGTGCGGTGTCATAGGATCATAGAAGATTAGGGTTGGAAGAGACCTCAGGAGGTCATCTAGTCCAACCCTGATGCCACATCTCTTGATGTTTATCTGAGGGTGTCTTTAAAGTGTTTCTTTTGGCCTCCTCTTTTCCTTTCTCCTTTGGTGAGTTGGGCATACAGCAGTTGTTGTGGTAAGTGTACATCAGGCATGCGCACACAATGCCCGCTCCACCTCAGCTGGTGCTGGATAATCAGGGCCTCTGTGAGGACACTGACATTAGTGCGGTTATCCTCCCACTTTATGTTGACGATCTTCCGAAGAAAGTGCTGGTGCTGGCGTTCCAGGTTTTTCAGGTGTTTTCTGTAGGTCACCCAAGTCTCAAAGCCATAGAGGAGAGTTGGGATTACCACCGCTTTGTAAACTAAAAGTCTAGTGTGTGTTCTCATGTTGTGATTGTTGAACACCCAGTGAGACAGTCTGCCAAAGGCAAGACTGGCACAGCAAATTCTGTGCTGAATCTCAACATCTATGTCTGCCCTCTGTGAGAGATGGTTGCCAAGATAGGCAAAGTATTCTGCATTTTCCAGTTCTTCTTTGTCAATATAGTTCTTCCTTGCTGGGTCTGATGATTGACTGGGGACTGGCTGGTGGAGAACTTGTGTTTTACTGATGTTCAGAGTTAGCCCTGGGCTTTTGTAAGCTTCAGAGAAACAATTAAGGGCTGTTTGAAGATCTTCCCTTGAGTGTGCAACTACAGCACAGTCATCTGCGTACTGGCAATCGGTTATTGTTGCCGATACTACTTTAGTTCTGGCACGGAGTTCATGAGTGGGGTACTTATGACAACTCCATTCATGAACCTCTAGTGCCATTGGTGTGACTTCTGGAATGCATGTGTATTGGAGCCAGGCCCTGAAAGTCCCAAGCAACTTCATCACCGTTTAGGCCTCATTGTGAAACCCTGTTGCCAGTATGATTATGAATCAAGCAACGAACACTTCCCAAATGAATTCCGGGTGAGCTGCATTTATGCCTCTGGGCTAATGGGTGAGTCAGATGAACAGGCCAAAGTCTGGGAGAGTGACAGACAATAGAAAGACTTAAGGGCACATTTCCACCTTCGTGTAAGTGCTAATTTGCACCTGAAACACGTTGGATGGTAGTCTCACAAATACAGCGCCCTGAGCCAGCCCACTGACTAATGGGAATGGTGCTGCACTGCATCGCATCATGAGACACCCAGGTTCAAGTCTCCTTCGCAGTCCGTAGTTTTCTGAGCTGGAAGGAGTGGGGAGGGCCACAGAAGCAGCGCATCAACTTCAGCTACTGTTGGGTAGCTCTTAGTCTTAGGTTACGAGTAGGAGAACTGAATCCCTCCCCCACCTACCGGCAGCCACTCTGTGTCCCTCTGGTCCATGGGATTTATCTCCTCACACACCTCTTCCTGATTACAAAATGGAAGTGTAGTGTTGTGTCTAACCTGGGCCAATAGCTACACGACAGCAATGCAACAGTACTAATACAAAGCACAGTATTCTTACCTCAGCCCTGGGTAGCCACAGCCAGAGGGAGGCTAGGATTGTCAGCACGGCGTACCCTTCTGGTGCCTTCAGCCTCACAGAGCCTCTCATCCCAGCCTTGCTCCTTCAAAACTAACCTGCAGCAGATGCAGCTGTTTCCGAGCTGCGATTCGGATGTTGCTCTAGGCCAGTTCTGAGGTCATCACATGACACAACCTGTTGCTATAACGACCTCACACACACTATTGCTAATGCTCACAGCACACAGCTACTTACAGAAGTGCCTCCAGCTTGGCAGTAACTGTCAACGGAGTATTTTCAAAAAAAGAAAAGGAGGACTTGTGGCACCTTAGAGACTAACCAATTTATTTGAGCATAAGCTTTCGTGAGCTACAGCTCACTTCATCGGATGCATCCAGTGGAAAATACAGTGGGGAGATTTATATACACAGAGAAGATGAAACAATGGGTGTTACCATACACACTGTAACCAGAGTGATCAGGCAAGGTGAGTTATTACCAGCAGGAGAGCCGGGGGGGAGGTTGGGGGGAAGAACCTTTTGTAGTGATAATCAAGGTGGGCCATTTCCAGCAGTTGACAAGAACGTGTGAGGAACAGTGCGGGGTGGGAGGGGGGGAATAAACATGGGGAAATAGTTTTACTTTGTGTAATGACCCATCCACTCCCAGTCTTTATTCAAGCCTCAGTTAATTGTATCCAGTTTGCAAATTAATTCCAATTCAGCAGTCTCTCATTGGAGTCTGTTTTTGAAGTCTTTTTGTTGAAGAATTGCCACTTTTAGGTCTGTAATCGAGTGACCAAAGAGATTGAAGTGTTCTCCGACTGGTTTTTGAATGTTATAATTCTTGATATCTGATTTGTGTCCATTTATTCTTTTGCATAGAGACTGTCCAGTTTGGCCAATGTACATAGCAGAGGGACATTGCTGGCACATGATGGCATATATCGCATTGGTGGATGTGCAGGTGAACAAGCCTCTGACAGTGTGGCTGATGTGATTAGGCCCGAACACGGCTGCTACTCTGAAACTTGTCATTAGGCAAAGGCACGGAGTATTTTCAAACTCTCATGCGTGTGCAATACCTTTTTGTGTGGGGGGGGAAAACATTTTTAAAAACTGTTTTGATGAAAAATATTAGCCCGAGCTTGTCAACAAACACTTTTCAAAAAATTAAACGTAGGAAAACACGAGGAAAATGCTTTTAACTGGGAGAAATTTAGCTCTTTAAAAATAATCTTGCTGGAACATAATTCATATTTATTATAGGCAGCTTGTCATTGTAAAGCCTCTTTGTAGCCAGATTTTAAATGCTGTGAGTAGCTTTAGAGCTTTCTGGGGCAGAGACGTGCTTGCTACCATTCATCCATTACACACGTACTCTGCTGTATCAATAATAATATTTATCATGTGTGTTAGTCTTGTGGGACTCACCTGTTTGCAGGGATTCCTTTCACTGCAGGTTTCTTCCGCTTGGGGTGAGGCACACCCTGAGCTAGGCTTCTTTTGTGGTGGTGGCTTGTACTTGATGGAGCTGGGGTGGGGGCAGAAAGGGGTTTGAGGCTGGAGCACAAGGCATTGTGGGAAATGTAGCGTTTTCCTGAAAGCCAAATCATGGGAAACAAGGCTTTGGGGTGGGGTTGGGGGGGCAGATTCAGGTCTACAGTTACCCTACTGTAAAGCCACAGTAAGTCCATTGACAGCAGTAGTGTTACTCTACTTTTACAGCAGCACCAGTGCAGAATTTAGAACTATAGCTTTAGAGAGGACATTCCCCAGAACTGGAGATGTGCTTTTCCCCTCAGGTTTGCTGATGGACAATGCACTGCGACAACCAGGAGTGAGCACGTTGTCACTTAGCATCTAATTTAATTGGTTTGTGAGTGTTTCTGTTCCTGAAAACTAGAGATTGGCTTAAGAGCCCTGAAGCACGAGGTTTAATATCTGTTCCACAACTTTATCATTAATTATAATGGATATGTTCATTATCCATATAAAGGTCCAACTGCTTTTTGTAACTTGTTAAATTCTTGGGTTCAATGCACTCCTGTGGCAATGAGTTCCACTGTCTAATTACACACTATGTAAAGAAAGAATCCTTTTACTGGTTTTGAATGTCCCCATCTTGGAATTTCAGTGTTTTTGTATTATGAGACAGGGAGTAAAGACATTCCCGATTTATATTCTCCTGACCATTCATTATTTTAGTGCAAATAAAGTAATAGATTTAGTTAAAAATCTCCCCCAAATTCAATCTTTAGTCACAAATAATGTGCTGTAAATTGAGGAAAGATATTGTATTATTGTGATAGAATATACTCCTGTATTCACACCCTACACACTAGTGTAATAGTCTTTGTGCAAGGTAAGCCTTGTGAGGTATCATTTGAAAACTCATAATTTACTGGTCAGTATTGTCCTCGTAAAATCTGGGTGCCAACATTGTATGTGAAGTTATAAGATCAACCTGTATAGTGTTATTACACATGTTCCAAACCCCACAGCCCTGCCCAGACAGAAGTTGGCAAACAGGTTTGTCCTAAACAAAGGAATGTGTGCACAGCATAATTTACATTTAAGCAGTAAACAAGTCCTTAGGCAGGAAGGAAAGACAAAGGAAGTTCAAACAAGTGAGAAAACCAGCAGGGAATTTCCTTCCACATAGATTCTTTGTTGCCTGGTGCCCAGCTGGAAATGTTTTTCAAGTGGGAAACTGAAACTAGAAAAAGGAGGGACAAACACCCCAAGCCACCCCTCTCTCTTCCTCTGCCCATCATATTCACTGCACCTGAACGGACAAAGGAAGCAGCAAGTGCAGGGGGAGGGGTCCTGACCTAGAGAGTTTGGTCCGTAAGACCACTGCTAACGTGATGAGAAAACTTTGCATTGAATCTACTGTAGATTCATAGATATTTAGGTCAGAAGGGACCATTATGATCATCTAGTCTGACCTCCTGAACAACGCAGGCCATAGAATTTCACCCACCACTCCTGCGAAAACCTCTCACCTATGTCTGAGCTACTGAAGTCCTCAAATCATGGTTTAAAGACTTCAAGGAGCAGAGAATCCTCCAGCAAGTGACCCATGCCCCATGCTACAGAGGAAGGCGAAAAACCTCCACGGCCTCTTCCAATCTGCCCTGGAGGAAAATTCCTTCCCGACCCCAAATATGGCGATCAGCTAAATCCTGAGCATATGGGCAAGATTCACCAGCCAGATACTACAGAAAATTCTTTCCTGGGTAACTCAGATCCCACCCCATCTAATATCCCATCACAGGCCATTGGGCCTATTTACCATGAATATTTAATTACCAAAACCATGTTATCCCATCATACCATCTCCTCCATAAACTTATCGAGTTTAGTCTTAAAGCCAGATAGATCTTTTGCCCCCACTGCTTCCCTTGGAAGGCTATTCCAAAACTTCACTCCTCTGATGGTTAGAAACCTTCGTCTAATTTCAAGTCTAAACTTCCCAATAACCAGTTTATAGCCATTTGTTCTTATGTCCACATTAGTACTGAGCTTAAATAATTCCTCTGCCTCTCCGATATTTATCCCTCTGATATATTTATAGAGATCAATCATATCTACCCTCAACCTTCTTTTAGTTAGGCTAAACAAGCCAAGCTCCCTGAGTCTCCTTTCATAAGACAAGTTTTCCATTCCTGGGATCATCCTAGTAGCCCTTCTCTGTACCTGTTCCGGTTTGAATTCATGCTTCTTAAACATGGGAGATCAGAACTGCGCCCAGTATTCCAGGTGAGGTCTCACCAGTGCCTTGTATAAAGGTACTAAAACCTCCTTATCCCTACTGGAAATACCTCTCCTGATGCATCCCAAGACTGTATTAGCTTTTTTCACGGCCATATCACATTGGCGGCTCATAGTCATCCTATGATCAACCAATACTCCAAGGTCCTCCTCCTCCTCCTTTACTTCTAATTGATGCGTCCCCAGCTTATAACTAAAATTCTTGTTATTAATCTCTAAATGCATGACCTTACACTTCTCACTATTAAATTTCATCCTATTACTATTACTCCAGTTTACAAGTCATCCAGATCCTCTGTAGGATATCCCTGTCCTTCTCTAAATTGGCAATACCTCCCAGCTTTGTATCATCTGCAAACTTTATTAGCACACTCCCACTTTTTGTGCCAAGGTCAGTAATAAAAAGATTAAATAAGATTGGTCCCAAAACCGATCCCTGAGGAACTCCACTGGTAACCTCCCTCCAGCCTGACAGTTCACCTTTCAGTAGGACCCGTTGTAGTTGTTAAGGAAAAGTTAGCACATGTGACTCCATTTTGGTTTGGGACCCACCATTGTTTAAATGCCAGCACATCATACACCAGGAGGAGTAATCCTTAGATACTGAATCCATGTGAAAATCCTCCTCCTTGTCTCCAGCCTGCCTTGATTTGCAGTATCTGGTTTTTGTCAGTCTCTAACTCCCTGTCTCTTGGCCTTGATGTGTGGCCTCCCATCCGGATAATAAAAGTTACTGATGCATGGCTTTAGGACCATGCTGTGTAATTAACATACTGGTATAGCACAAGGAATGCACCAAGCAGGGATAGGTGGTAAATAAGACAAGGGTTTGTTTATTGGCTAAGGTTTCCGATGCACGAGGGCAACATGCTTTGCTAAAAAGTATATAACCTTTGTATAATTTGCAGTCAGGGTCCCCTCCTGGCTAGCAGGGGGGCACCACGCTCGAGTGTAATAAACTTAGTGTCTTTTGGGAACTCTGCAGTTGTGGACTTTATTTCTGTGCCTCAGCCTAGATTCGAACTGTGCGTGACCTATCAGGTATAATTCGCAGCATTGGTGTGCGTGTCCTATCAGGTGTAATTCGTAGCACTTGTGTGCGTGTCCTACCAGGTGTAATTCGTAACAGTTTTGGTGACCACGAAGGGACTCTTGGCTCGCCCCAACAAGCGAGACTACACTCCTCCTCTCGGACAGCTCCAGCCGGCACAGGGTGAGTTCACCTTTGAGAACTCCGAGGAGGGGGGGGGGGGTGTGAGCCGTTGCTTAGGCGATAAGGTGGCACATTTTGTGTTCTTTTGGTAGCCCATTATGGGTTCTGGGCAGAGTGTAAGTAAGGGGACCCCTTTGGCTGAAATTCTTGAGAATTGGGGAAATATTTCTGGCACCCATGGGTTAGGTAAGAAAAAAGCTGCTATTTTGTGTAAGGTTGAGTGGCCAGTACTAACAACTCAGACCTCTGTTGAATGGCCACCGGATGGGTCTTTTGCTGGGGATACATTAACGGCGCTTAGAAGGAGGCTGGAGGACAAAGCTCCAGCCCAGATGGATTATTGGTATGTATGGGACAACTGGGCTTATGCGCGTGTGAAAGGACGTCCTCTTTCCTCCTCCTTTTCCTATCTATCTCAGGGGTCTTCAGCCCCACTCTGTGCTATGCCTGTCTCTTCTCCTCCCCGGCCTGCTTCTGCCCCTCCCCCGGCTTACCCTCGGCTTTCTGACTTATGCCTATCATCTCCTTGCTCGCCACCCCCCTGCCCGTGCGGGCCCACCATTGACCCACCGGTTACTCTGCAAGCTCCCCTCATTCAGCAACCCCTTGTTACTCATGGTACGGACGGGAGTAAATGGTTTGCTTTCCCCTATGTTCACCGCCCTTTTGGCCCAGGCGATTTAGTAACATGGCAACAGCAGATGCCTCGCCTGCGTGACGATCCAGAGAAGGTTCTGCAAACCATTCGGTCTGTATTTACCGCATTTAATCCTACATGGGGAGATGTCCAGGTAATCCTGGACACACTTTTTACCCCGACGAGAAATATTCTATTTTGGATGCTAATAGGCGCTGGGCAGGGGAGGATAGTACCCGGGCTTCTTGGCCCCTGACTGATCCAAATTGGAATCCTAATGTGCCCACTCAAATGGGCCTTTTAAAGGCGGGTAAAGACGGCCTTTTAAAAGCTGTACGTAAAGCTGGTAGTAAAATGGCTAACTGGTCTAAAATTCGTGAATGCCAGCAAGAGCTTACTGAGCACCCCTCCGCCTTTTTGGCCCGGTTGTCCAAACAAGTTCGTGTATACGGGGGCGGTATAAACCCTGAGGCAGAGGAAAACCGTCCTATGATGGTCTCCTTTTATGTTGATCAGGCAGCATCAGATATAAAAAAATACTTTTCTAAGCATGTGCCCGATTGGCCAGGAAAACCCCTCCAGGAGGTTGTCTGCCTGGCCACCTTTGTGTTTAACGTCAGGGATAAGGAAAAAGCACGGGAAAAACGTAAACAGAAAAAGGAGGAGGTAAGTATGTTAGCTGCTGCCTTGCAGGCTCCTTCGGGAAACTAGCAGTGGCAAGGGCGCGGAGAGATGAGGGGAAGGGGGCATGGACGGGGGACAGGAGGAGGGGGAGGTTAAAATAAAATGAGGGAAGGAAATTGTAATTATTGTAAACAACCAGGGCACTGGAAAAGGGAGTGTCCCCTGATTCCCCGAGGGGCTCCTTGGAAAAGCCAGGTAGAGGCTAATCCTTCTTTTCCCCCTAACGCCCCCCAGAACCTTGTTAACCCCCAGTGACTAGAGGCGGAGGTTTTGGGGACTTTGGGAGAGTTGGAATGGGACTTGGAATTACAGTCACAAATTTATTTGAAAGTTGGGGGACACCTTGTGCCTTTTCTAGTAGATACTGGGGCCACCCTCTCCACTTTAACTTTTGTTCCAGGCTCTCTGTCCAATACCAGGGTTTGGGTGCAGGGTATAGAAGGAAATCCTTGTCCGGCTCCTTTATCCTACCCTGTCCCTATCGAGCTTGGTTCTTTAAAGCTATCACATAGGTTTGTTGTAATGCCGGAGGGCCCCGCAAACCTCCTCGGGCGGGATGTGCTGGGCAAATTGGGGGCACACATATATTGTGCCCCCGAGGGGCTCCGCATGTCCGTCCCGGATTCGGCGGTTGCTTCTCTTATGGCATCGGTTACCCCTATTCCTGGTGTGCCCTCTGAATTGTCCAGTGTTCCCCACACTTTGTGGAGCACAAATCCTACTAATGTGGGTCTTCTTAAATCAGCAGTTCCAGTGAGTCTGAAAACAGGGGGCGGACTGCCTCCGTCCGTAAAACAATACCCCTTGCCGAGGAAGGCGGAGGAAGGCATCTCACTCCTTATTGATAGCTATTTGACTCAGGGGGTTTTAGTCCCCTGCAGTTCGCCCTGTAATACTCCCATTCTTCCAGTAAGGAAGCCTAAACCGGGACCAGACGGGCGTCCAGTCTATCGATTTGTTCAGGATCTACGGGCTATAAATGGTTATGTTATAGCCCCCCATCCAGTTGTCCCTGATCCGAGCACTATTCTAACGCTAATTCCTCAGTCAGCCACTTGCTTTACTGTCATAGATTTGTGTGCAGCATTTTTCAGTATCCCTTTGCACCCTGATTCTCAATATTTATTCGCATTTACCTGGAAGGGTCAGCAGCTAACATGGACGCATCTTCCCCAGGGGTTCTCAGGATCCCCCACTATTTTTTCCCGGATTCTCACCGAGGATTTAAAAGACATTGTTTTGCCTAGTTCGTCTGTCCTGGTTCAGTATGTGGATGATTTGCTAATTGCTGCCTCAGATCATAACGCATGTTTAATTGACTCTGTTGTTTTGCTTACTGCATTAGCTAATAAGGGTCATCGTGCATCTCCATCCAAGTTGCAGCTGTGCCTAGATCAGGTAATTTATTTGGGCTTTGTAATTAGGCCTGGGGAGCGTTTACTATCCCCTGATAGGGTGCGGGCAATCCAGGATTACCCGCGTCCGACTACCAAAAAGGCAGTTACGGGCTTTCCTGGGGGCTGCGGGGTTCTGCCAACCCTGGGTCGTGGCTTTCGGGGAATTGGTAAAACCGTTAGTTCAAGCCACTACAACACTGACCCTCGATCCTGTCTCCTGGACCCCGGAAATGGAAAATGCTTTTAAATCCATCAAAAAGGCTCTGATCTCTGCGCCCGCCTTGGGATTCCCAGATTATGGTAAAACATTTTCTCTTTTTACTCACGAACGGCAGGGAGTGGCTAGCGGCGTCCTTTTGCAATACCTGGGGGGTCGCCCACGCCCCGTAGCCTATTACTCAGTACAACTGGACCCTGTAATTCAGGGCTCTGTCTCCTGTGTACGGTCTGTTGCTGCTGCTGCTGTCATGGTTGAACGGTCACGACCGATTGTTTTGGGGCACCCTCTGACTGTCTGGGTCCCTCATGAGGTTGAAATTCTTTTAAAACAGCATTCTACACAGGCATTGTCTCCACAGCGGGCTCACAAATATGAACTAATCCTGTTGGCCGCTGACAACGTTACTTTACGCCGCTGTAACGTCCTCAATCCAGCCACAATGCTACCCCTCCCGGAGGACGGTACCCCTCACCATGTATGCATGGATGTCGTCGCGCAGGACGGTAAGCCCCGCCTGGATTTAGCGGACTCCCCTTTAGTTGAGCCCGATTTACTTCTTTTTACAGATGGGTCCTCGTACTATTTAGATGGCCACCGGGTCTCAGGCTATTCGGTTACCTCTCAGACAGACGTTATCGAGGCTGCCCCCCTACCACCTTCCTTCAGCGCCCAGGGTGCAGAGTTACACGCGCTTACCAGGGCTTGTTTATTGTCTTCAGGGAAAACTGTTACCATTTATACAGACTCTAAGTATGCTTTTGGGGTTTGTCATGCTACAGGCCAGCTCTGGAAGCAACGAGAATTTTTAACCTCCTCAGGCACAAAAATCGCTAATGGCCCTCTAATCTCTGCCCTTTTGGAAGCTATTCAGGCCCCTCGTCAGGTGGCGGTGGTTCATTGTTATGCGCACAGGCAGTCTAACAGTGTTGTATCTCAGGGCAATGCATTAGCTGATTCAGCCGCAAAGACTGCAGCTCTACAGCCCCTTCTGGTTTCGGCTTCCCTCCCCCTGGATGTGTCCTTCCCACCTGCTGACTGGACACTGCTGTATGCTGACGTATCCTTGGAGGAGCTGCACGACTGGAAACGCTGGAAAGGATCTAAGGGCTCCGATAAGGTTTGGCAAATCGGGAAAAAACCTATTCTCCCCCGTCGTTATCTACTCGCAGCTGCTCATTATTTTCATTCCCTGGGTCACGCTGGTATTCAGGGCACGGTGGCTGCCATACTAAAGTTCTGGGCGACACCGCATGTTTATCCCGCAGTAAAGCGAGTTCTTGGCTCCTGCCCTACTTGCCTGGCCTTCTCTGCTAAGACTCAGCTCGATGCCAACTCAAAAGGGGGGAGACCCTGGGCAAACTTCCCGTTTCAGCGCTTGCAGATGGACTACGCAGAAATGCCTAAATGCTCAGGGTTTCACCACCTCCTTGTTATAGTGGACCAACTTTCCGGATGGCCTGAAGCAATACCAACCAAAAAGGCAGATGCAAAATCTGTAATCAAGTTCTTAATAAAAAACATTGTACCCAGGTTTGGTGTCCCTGAAGTCATTGATTCAGATCGGGCTCACACTTCACTGCAAAGATTTTGGAGGAACTGTACCGGTGCTTGGGGATTATTCGACAGTTACACACCCCGTACCACCCCCAATCTGCAGGCCAGGTGGAACGCATAAACCGAACAATAAAGACAATGGTAGCAAAGTTTTGTAAGGAAACCGGACTTAAGTGGCCAGAGGCCCTGCCTATAGTTTTATGGCATATAAGACGAACGCCACGCATGCCCCTAGGCCTGTCCCCATTTGAGGTGCTGTTTGGGAGACCAGCTTTAGTCCCGGGAACTTATGTTCCTGTACATGCTAGCCTCTTAAATGAAAATGAAACTTTGGCCAAATATGTTGCTAGACTGCAAAAGGAGCTGACTGACAACCAGTCTGAAGCTCAGTTATTTCAAACCACACCCTTAGGGTTACAGGTTCATTCCTTTAAGCCAGGGGATTGGGTAATGGTAAAAAAGATCCCCCGCACCGACCCCCTGAAACCCCGGTGGGAGGGGCCGTACCAGGTTCTGTTATGTACTTATTCTGCTTTAAAAGTTGCAGGTAAAGGTTCCTGGATTCACCATAGCTACGTCAAGTTGGCAACAGAACCCCCACCTGACCCTGGCGAGCCAGCAGACGAGCCACTTCACAAATGAACACTACAACCAACCCATGGACTGAGCTTTCCAGCTACTGGAACCTTCACAGCCCACCAGGACTTTTTGTGTTCCTGTTTATTGGACTTACATTAGGGGTAGTGTTTTTTGTATGGTACAGGGGAGGATGTCGACATTGGTATGGTTTGCCTGGGGGGTCCTCTCCCTATTCCCAAGTCCAGTACAAGGATGGGAGGGCAATAGCTTCTTAAATTTAACCCGTGCTATCAAACAGGGTGTAAATCGAACACAGTGTTGGATTTGTATTCATACCCCCACATATTTAGGTCAGGGGGTCCCATTGGTAGGGGTACCTATCCCCCTTAATCGAACACTCCAAGCTAAGCTATGGGCAAACACTACATTTAACTGGAATGTTACAATCCAAATATGGTCTATTAATATGGTGGCCCAGGGTAATTATGCTTTATGTGTGTCACGACGTAAGGGTATAAAAAATACAGTTTTTGTAGAAAATTTTGTGGGGTGCAAGGACACCACCCAAATCAGTTCTGGTGCGGGAGGCCCCTCTACCTACTCCAGAACCCCGTGGCCAGTCCCCGAGGGGTCTGGCTGGTATTGGTTATGCAATCACACAGCCTATAAGGTTCTCCCAGCAGGATGGTGTGGTACATGTACCTTAGGGGCTATAGTACCCGCCGTGACAGTACACCAGAACCTGACCCGGGAAAAAATCCGCAATCTGGTATGGAGGGACCGACAAAGTATTCCTTTAAACCCCCTTTCTCAACGGCCCAAAGGCTTTCACTTCTTTGTGCGTTGGTTTCTGCCATGGTTGGGAGTAAGCAAGCTGGAAAAAGCTATAGTTAACATTTCAGCTGCCTTGAAATTAATGGCAAATGCTACTGCAGATGCTCTATCTGCCCTTCAAATTGAAGTCACTCAGCTATCCCAAACTACATTGCAAAACCGCCTAGCCCTGGATTATCTCCTTGCAAATCAAGGCGGGGTTTGTGCTCTGGTCAACTCAAGCTGTTGTGTTTTTGTAAATCAGCACCATAAGGTAAAAACTGACATCCACATCCTCAAGCAACAGGCAGCCCTATTCCACCACATCAGCCTCGACACTACCAGCGCCGGATTCCAGGAGGTCTGGGACTGGCTCACCTCATGGCTACCGGATGTGGGGACTTGGGGACGGCGTATTTTGTATTTATTTTTTTTTACTGTTATTGTTTTTGCGTTATTTTTTGTATGCCTACAATGCTGCAGTATGTGCTGTCAGCAGTTGCTAACCCTGCAGCGCGGTTACTCAGCCCCGATATAGCTTACTGACGTACAAAAAGAAAGGGAGGACTGTTAAGGAAAAGTTAGCACATGTGACTCCATTTTGGTTTGGGACCCACCATTGTTTAAATGCCAGCATATCATACACCAGGAGGAGTAATCCTTAGATACTGAATCCATGTGAAAATCCTCCTCCTTGTCTCCAGCCTGCCTTGATTTGCAGTATCTGGTTTTTGTCAGTCTCTAACTCCCTGTCTCTTGGCCTTGATGTGAGGCCTCCCATCCTAATAATAAAAGTTACTGATGCATGGCTTTAGGACCATGCTGTGTAATTAACATACTGGTATAGCACAAGGAATGCACCAAGCAGGGATAGGTGGTAAATAAGACAAGGGTTTGTTTATTGGCTAAGGTTTCCGATGCACGAGGGCAACATGCTTTGCTAAAAAGTATATAACCTTTGTATAATTTGCAGTCAGGGTCCCCTCCTGGCTAGCAGGGGGGCACCACGCTCGAGCGTAATAAACTTAGTGTCTTTTGGGAACTCTGCAGTTGTGGACTTTATTTCTGTGCCTCAGCCTAGATTCGAACTGTGCGTGACCTATCAGATGTAATTCGCAGCATTGGTGTGCGTGTCCTATCAGCTGTAATTTGTAGCACTTGTGTGCGTGTCCTACCAGGTGTAATTCGTAACATAGTCTCCCCTTTAACCAATTCCTTATCCACCTTTCAATTTTCATATTGATCCCCATCTTATCCAATTTAACTAATAATTCCCCATGTGGCACGGTATCAAACGCCTTACTGAAATCTAGGTAAATTAGATCCACTGCGTTTCCTTTGTCTAAAAAATCTGTTACTTTCTCAAAGAAGGAGATCAGGTTGGTTTGGCACGATCTACCTTTTGTAAAACCATGTTGTATTTTGTCCCATTTACCATTGACTTCAATGTCCTTAACCACCTTCTCCTTCAAAATTTTTTCCAAGACCTTACATACTACAGATGTCAAACTAACAGGCCTATAGTTACCCGGATCACTTTTTTTCCCTTTCTTAAAAATAGGAACTATGTTAAGCAATTCTCCAATCATACGGTACAACCCCTGAGTTTACAGATTCATTAAAAATTCTTGCTAATGGGCTTGCAATTTCATGTGCCAATTCCTTTAATATTTTTGGATGAAGATTATCTGGGCCCCCCCAGTTTAGTCCTATTAAGCTGTTTGAGTTTCGCTTCTACCTCAGATATGGTAATATCTACCTCCATATCCTCATTCCCATTTGTCATGTTACCATTATCCCTAAGATCCTCTTTAGTCTTATTAAAGACTGAGGCAAAGTATTTGTTTAGATATTGGGCCATGCCTAGATTATCCTTGACCTCCACTCCATCCTCAGTGTTTAGCAGTCCCACTTCTTCTTTCTTTGTTTTCTTCTTATTTATATGGCTATAGAACCTTTTACTATTGTTTTTAATTCCCTTTGCAAGGTCCAACTCTACTTGACTTTTAGCATGTCTCACTTTATCTCTACATGTTCTGACCTCAATAAGGTAGCTTTCCTTGCTGATCCCTCCCTTCTTCCACTCCCTATATGCTTTCTGCTTTTTCTTAATCACCTCTCCGAGATGCTTGCTCATACAGCTTGGTCTATAACTCCTGCCTATGAATTTTTTCCCCTTTCTTGGGATGCAGGCTTCCGATAGCTTCTGCAGCTTTGATTTAAAATAATCCCAGGTCTCTTCTACCTTTAGATCCATAAATTCTTCAGTCCAATCCACTTCCCTAACTAATTTCCTTAATTTTTGAAAGTCAGCCCTTTTGAAATCAAAAACCCTAGTTGCAGATTTTTTTTGTTAATCCTTCCGTTCAGTTTGAATTGAATTAGCTCATGATCACTTGAACCAAGATTGTCCCCTACAACCATTTCTTCTATGAGGTCCTCACTACTCACCAAAATCAAATCTAAAATGGCATCCCCTCTAGTCAGTTCAGCAACTACTTGATGAAGGAATCCATCAGCTATCGCATCTAGGAAAATCTGAGCCCTATTATTATTACTAGCACTCGCCCTCCAGTCTATATCTGGGAAGTTAAAGTCTCCCATGATCACACAGTAGTTCGTTAAGTTAGCCACCAATAAATATTTCATCTTTATTTTTCTTGTAACCATTTCTGACTTTTATGCCTCATTACTTGCACTCAGTCTATCGCTTTGTAGTTAGCAAACTTGCTGTATTGTTTTATCTAATCCAGTGTGTTCAAGTTGAAGTCTCTGGGTAGCTCCATTTAGGTAACAAGTTGTGTGTATAGTATTCCCTTAAAGGAATAAGGGACTCGATATATCTGTACTGTCCAGGAGAGGGCTGAGCAATACAGGACATACATTTCTGGGGGAAGATCCAGGACTGGAGGAATGTTGGGGTCACCCTGCATCATAACCAAGGCTGGTAAGAGCCACGGTATGGCTGGCTGGCTGCCGCATGTACACCGATGTAGCTGGGAGTAACTTACATGCTGGAGGCTGCAGCAGCAAAGCATTGTAAAGGGCACCCCAGGTTACAGGGCAGGGGTGACACAACCACTCAATAGCCTGGACTATGCCCTGGTTGTAGTAAGAGGAGGCCCTGAAACATAAATTCTTGCATCAGAGGCCCAGTCTGAGGCCTGAACCAAAGTACTTCCAGGCAGTGATAAGCAAAGCTGGGCTGTGAGCCAGACGCAGGTCCCACTCACAGAAGTTGGCAAGAAAAGGTTGTTAGAGGCACATGCACACACACACACAAAAGTGCTAATGAGAGGAACTTGTGCCAAGACGGCAGCAAGACACAACAAAGAACAGGCAGGTGCATCTTAAAGACAGGGTCAAAAGGACAACATGATGGATAGATTCGTTTGAACTATGATGAATAATCGGTCCTGCAATGGTATAAAAGTAGGTCCTGGAGCACACAACTTTGTCCAGCCTAGGGGACAGTGGAGTGTCCCGCCACTGACTGAGATATGTCCGTTGCCAGGGAGAACAAATTCATAGTATGCCCTGTAGAGTCTACAGGGAACTATTACTGTGCTTCGTTTGACACTAACCCTGGCTTGGGTTCCTTCATACCTTACTAGAGTCTGTGGGTTTTGGGGGTTCTCTCGGGGTCTGCTGTGTTAGCTATCTGCGCAGAGCTGGGGCAGCACACAGAGGGAACATGCACGCAGCCGACTGTTATCATCATCGAACAAGACTGGAGCATCACACTGGTAGCTACCGACAACACTGGTATGTCTCAATTCTGCATACTAAACAAAGAAGTTGAATCCCAGCCTCGGTATAGAGCTGCCGCTGTGCCAGTACAGTAAGTCATGGTACGTGTTTGTGAAATGCTGGGAGATCCTGGCATAGAAGGGCCTATAACTGTGATCTCCCCAGACCTGTGTAGGTAGGTATTGGACAGCCCATTTCCCGAGCTATAAAGTGAGTTTACTGAGAGGGTAAGGACTCTCACAACTGTGCCAGATCTGGGAATAAAACTCAGGAGGTCTGGCTCCCACTCTTGTACTCAACAACTAGACCACTCTGCTTCCTATAGCATCTGAGCACCTCCCAGTCTCCGATGGGGTTTATCCTCGCAACAACTTGGGACTATCCCCATGGTACAGGCAGGGAATTTCAGTACTGAGTAGATTAAGCAACTTGCCCGAAGTCACACAGGGTGTCTTTGGCTGAACTAGGAATTGTTACCAAGTCTCTTGAGTCTCAGTCCTGTGCCCTACCATCTTTCCTCTTCTTAATGAAAAGGACCTGGGGATTACAGTGGACGAGAAGCTGGATATGAGTCAGCAGTGTGCCCCTGTTGCCAAGAAGGCTAATGGCATATTGGGCTGTATTCATAGGAGCATTGCCAGCAGATCGAGGGAGGTGATTATTCCCCTCTATTCAGCACTAGTGAGGCCACACCTGGAGTATTGCGTCCAGTTTTGGGCCCCCCACTACAGTAAGGATGTGGACAAATTGGAGGGCAACGAAATGATTAGGGGCCGGGGGCACATGAGTTATGAGGAGAGGCTGAGGGAACTGGGATTGTTTAATCTGCAGAAGACAAGAGTGAGGGGGGATTTGATAACAGCCATCAACTACCTGAAAGGAGGTTCCAAAGAGGATGGAGCTCGGCTGTTCTCAGTGGTGGCAGATGACGGAACGAGGAGTAATGGTCTCAATTTGCAGTGGGGGAGTTTTAGGTTGGATGTTAGGAAAAACTTTTTCACTAGGAGGGTGGTGAAGCACTGGAATGCGTTACCTAGGGAGGTGGTGGAATCTCCTTCCTTTGAGGTTTTTAAGGTCAGGCTTGACAAAGCCCTGGCTGGGGTGATTTATTTGGGGATTGGTCCTGCTTTGAGCAGGGGCTTGGACTAGATGACCTCCTGAGGTCCCTTCCAACCCTGATATTCTATGATTCTATGAATTCAGAGGACTTTAATTGCTTAACTGGGCAGCTACCTAAAGCATTTGCACTGATTTCAACTGCCTGCTTGCTGAAGTAGTTAAAAAAGATGTGGCCGCCCCTTTATACTGGAAGCTGAACAGGAGGGTGAAAGTCCACCAGGTTGTGCATACTTGTTAGAATATAAATATTCAGGCCTGCCTGTAAAGGCCTATACTTTAAGAACTTGGGTGTATTTTTATCACTTAGCTAGTTACAGGAGTATTAAAACAAAGAATCCAAATCACAGTCTGCCTGTATATGGGCCTTCTCTCACCAAGATAATGGGAGGCCTTGTTGTTAGGCTAAGGCCTTTGGCTAAGCAGCAGGGGCAGCCATAAGTTGGGAGGCATATGGTCCCATCCTCACATTCCAAACCAGTCACACTGAAATAAGGTACTACTGGGCGGTTAGGAAGATGATCCTGTCCGGATAATGCCCATCACCACCAGATAAAGAAACAGATCTTAAGATGGTTGAAGAAAACTTAGTTTGATAGCATCCTGTCTGGCAAGAAATCACTTATCAGTGGTTGTGAAACCCTCATTTCTGTATGTTTTAATCTTTATGGCCTCTTCTGCAGTTTCCACAGTATGCATCCGATGAAGTGAGCTGTCGCTCACGAAAGCCCATGCTCTAATAAATTGGTTAGTCTCTAAGGTGCCACAAGTACTCCTTTTCTTTTCACTTTTCTATTGTTAATCTGTCTGGTTCTCTAATTGTTTGTCTGCTGTATAATTAATTTTGCTAGGTGTAAGTTAATTAGGGTAATGGGATATAATTGGTTAGAGAATTATGTTACAATATGCTAGGATTGGTTAGTTGAATTTAAGTAAAATGATTGGTTAAGGTATAGCTGAGACTATTACTATATAATCTGGGGTCAAACAGGAAGTGGGGGGAAGGGAAACTGGAATCATGCTTGCTAAGGGGGGCGGAACGGGAATAGGGAACGGGGAACAGGGACTCAGGCAAGGCTCTGCGGCATCAGAGCCGGGAAGGGGGACGCAGGGTAAACGCTCTGCGGCGTCAGAACTGGGAAGGGAACACTGGGGAACAGACTCTATTGGAGTATAGAGATAAGCCCAACTGGTGTAAATATGCTTGCTTGGAAACTAACCCCAATTAACATTGCATTGTCTGTGCTTCGGACTTCTGGTCTTTTACTGCTTGCTGTCTGCATGACAAGAAGCAGGGAAGCGGGAGGGTTGAGGGAAAGCCCTCTAACATCTTGGTGGCCTGACTCGGATGCATCACGCTGGACAGGTAAGTAGCAGCCAGGTAGGGTGACCGGACAGCAAGTGTGAAAAATCAGGATGGGGTGGGGGGGTAATAGGAGCCTATATAAGAAAAAAACCCAAAAATCAGGACTGTCCCTATAAAATCAGAACATCTGGTTACCCTACAGCCAGGTAAGTCCCTCTCCCCAACTGTCCACGCAGATGCTTGGAGGGGTATGGCAGGCTCTCAAAATGGTAGCTGTGGGTCCTTGCAAGCTGGGGTAATGGTCTTTTTGGATAAGTGGATATGGAAGAATCAGGGCCCATTCCAGGTGCGGGGGGTCAACCTGGGATGAGATTAAGGAGGAAATGGGAGCAGTGTTAGGGGATCCAGAGGGATGGGGACTGGCTGAGGAGCCCACCCTCCTTGGTAAATGGGTAGCGGAAGGAGGTCCATGCCCATGGGGACAGGATGCCTTCCAGGGCAGGAGGCACTTAAGTCCGCTGGTAGGAGGTTTGAAGTAAAGGCAGCATTATGGGAAGCTGCCAGTAATCTTTCAAGTTGGTGCTACTCCAGCGAAGGCTACTGGAGAATTGTAAATTAGAGTTAGGGGTGGTTAAAGATGATTTGGCACAACAGAGTTTGGAGTCAGAAGCAGAGTTAACAGACCACCTTAAGAGACATGAGCTGGGACTTGGTCCTAAGGGAGCAGAGAAAAAAAAGTTTCAAAGTGAAAAACAGCAGGGATTGCAGGAGTGAGTAACAACCCCCACTCTTCTCCCAGAGCCAGGATAAAAACCTGGGGGTAAGGGTTCCCAACTGTTTAAACTTAGGGAGCCCCACCCTGTGCTCAGAGCTAACTCTATCCTTCTCTTCTTCTTCTCTTCCTCCTCCTAACAGACTATCCCTCTGAAATGGGTCACTTTAGGGGATTTTTCAATGTACATTTGGGGATTGTTTTTGAATTTTTTTAACTTTACTGGGACATTCCCCCCAATGTTATGGTTCTCATATTTTTCCAAGTGACCTTCATCCTTTTGTTGGTGACACTATCAAAAATAGAGGCTAATCAGTGATAGTGTTAATGTTTTAATAGAAGGGATGTGGTTGAAAGGTTGAAGTGACGGACTTGGTGGTCTTTTGGTAGTTTGCATTTACAAATTAAGCTTCTGTAATTTAGATCGGTGTGTGACATCACACTGGACAATGGAGGTGCATGCTAAGAGAACATACCGTAGAGTGTTGCGGGCCCTGAGTCTCCAGGAACACGCTGCTTGCTTAAGGGCTGATTTATTAAGATGTTTGTGCTGTAATTATTAATAGGAGACAAGAAACAGAAGCCTTGCATTTCCACTTGTCTTGGTTTGATTGTTGTCAACTGAACTCAGAGGCGAATTGTTGCATCTTCATGCAAACCGGTATGATGAACTTTCTAGGCTAGTTTGGTGCTGGTGCTGGAATATTTTTCACCTTTAAGGAACATTTCTAGTTTTCTTTTTAATTAAAAAAAAAAAAAAAAAAAGAAATGTTGGACCACTGTAGACCTTTCTCAATCTTGGGAACTTTCTAAGATAATACAAGGGGGATGGTCACTTTTCAGATATATTTTGGACATTTCTGGTAGTATTTTATGACCGTTTCTAGATAACTGAATATTTCTGGAGGTGCTTCAGGGTACATTTTTTAGTTCTTTCTAAAATGCTTTGAAAAGGAGCCCAAAAACAATCACCAAAGAAATGGCCAGAGAAGGTTCCAGTCCTGCTGGAACATTTCAGAACGTTTTTCCATTTTGCAGGAGCAATTTCAGGCATAAAACTGGAAATACACAAGACCCACACCAGGACACGCTTATGCACCTGAGTAACAAGCCGTTCAATTGAATTCAATGATAAAGTTACCGCAAGCGTTTGGAGGAGGGGAGCCTTAAGATTTTTGGGACAAGGACCAGGTCTTCTTACATTCTTTGGGAAGGGCTTAGCACACTTTCAGGTAATAATATTCAGATCTTTTCAAACACTTTGGTTGGGGGCATGTCAAGACTTTTTCTGGACACTCCTGGGACTTCTCTCAGGGTTTGTTTGAGGCCAACATCCAGACCTTTTGGAACAACTCTGAGCTAGGGTTTCGTCTTGTCTCAGAGGCCATTTCTAACGTAAGTTTGGATATTTGGATGTTTGTGGTTTTTGAGGACCTTTTTGGCCTTGTCTTGAGCACACAGGGAACATTCAGACATTTTTCATATAACGCTGGCACAAATTTGGAACCATTTCCTGGCTTTTCTAGGATATCTTAACAGCCAAATTGACTTTTCTGGAGTACACTAAGGACATTTTTAGAACTATATTTTATGGGCCTTTGCTTGGAAATTTGTCTCTTTGGAACTTTTTGTGTCTTCCCTGGAAACACTGACTATTAGCCAATCTTTTTTGATTCTTCAGAGATATCAAAACACACCATTTCTTCCATTATATTGTTGCCCAGAATTTGTTTGTTACTCCAATCCCTGTTGCAGTCTAAATTTTGGTAATTTCTTCACTACCTCAACTTTCTCTTCTGGCCTCTTCCTCGACCATCCCAACCCCTGCTGTCACAATCATCTCCCTTTCTTGAGCATCTGCACTGACATCTACTTTCCACGTTACGTTCAAGCTTGTGTTCACTTTCAATTAATTCCATGATTCTGTCCATGCTTACAGTTTTGACTTCATCTCCGGCCTCTCCCTCCCTCCTTTAGTTCATGCCTGACTTTGTGCTTTCCATAAGCCCCATATGGTTAAGTCTTTCTTTTCCTCCTGGCCAATATTTCTGAAAATCTACCTGTTGAGTGAAGCATTCCAGCTATGACTAATGACCGCTTACCTCACTGTTCTGTAATTTTACTGTGCAGTCTTTAGGGGATGGACTTGTTACCCAAAGTTCACCTTTTGTACAGAACTCAGACACACTGTACAAATATGATATGTGCTTCTGGAGGGTGGCGAGAAAGGTCCCTGTGTGGTGGGATGTAGGGCCAGCTCTGAGACCCTGTAATGAGTAGGCCTTAAAGTTTTAATTGAATTGTATTTAATCTCAGTCAATCAAAAAATATATGGCACTACTAGCTTCTTATTACAAAGGACAGCTTCAGATTTAACAAACCCACAATTTTAACAGAAACCTCACTTTGTGCACTTTCTCTAATACAGTAACAGACCAGAAAAACAAGATATTCCATTTTATATAAGCCTTTATTTACAACTTGTTTAACAACTGTACACTTTTTTGTAGCCTTGGAAGCATTATTGTATTTGACTGGGAAAAACATTATTAAAATGTTTGCATTCTTCTGACCATTATCTTGTATTTTTTCTTTTTACAGATATGTATATTAATGCCACTACCATGACAATCTGGTAGTTACAGGATAAGAATCCATAGGTGAACTGAAAAGGGAAACTAATGCGTTGACACTCTAGAAATCCATTCTCTGACAGAAAATATATTATTGACAATTTCACAAACAGTTATTTTGATAACTGGTCAACACAAATTAGGACAGTCAAACAAGCTGCCACTGAGAAAATAAAACAGTCTCTTACGCACACATCCGGTTAGTACATTAGAAACATGCTTGGGATCACCCTCTGGGGGAGAGATGCTAGGAAAACTTAATTAAAAGAAAGACAGCACATTTACTTGAGGTTACTAGCTCAACTGACATTTCTCTACTGCACTGAGTAGACTCAAACAGTTATGTCAAGCTAAAAACTTTTCAGGAAGATACAAATGCCTTGGCTTCAGAACAGCTTGAATAGTAAACTACTAATCTACACAGCCAGGCTGGTGGCGGGGAGAACAGCTCCAACACACCCAGAGCCACTACTCCAGAAGTCTCTGTCTAACCCCTCAACAGTCAAATGGCATTGCCAGCCCAAAACTACCAACTCTGGAGACATCGATATCCAGCAGCGGTTGGGGAAGACATCACCAGCTGCACTATAGAGTTGGAAAACGCAGCTCAAAGCCACTCATCCAGTTCCCAACAAGGAGAGAAGGCATGTTTATACAGTACCTCCTAGCAAGGGATCTACGGTTATTAATGCTGAAATGTCACATACCAGGCCCAGGGGGCTCTTTGCTGTGCATTGTTCAAGTATTGCCTGGCCCACCCCGATCAGATCCTAAAGCCTCTGTGTGGGACAGATTAGTGACACTTCTGATGCCACCTACATCCTGAACTCCCCAGGTGGTGATATCTGTAACTGCATTGCCCCAGCAGGCTGGGAGGTTGTAGAGATGAGCCCCCAGCTCCCCTGGCAGTGATGAGAGCCCTTCCTGGCAGAGTACTTGGATCCCATAAGACTGAAGAACCTCCTGCATGGCCCTCAAGAGAGGGAATGTGGAGGGATGAGTCATCCTGCTCTGCCCTCTAGCAGAGAGAATAAGGAACACAGTTCCATCCCAGTCCTTATTTTCTCCCCTACCTCCTGCAGAGACCCCAGTCCTAATCTCCCTTTGGCCCCCACAGAAGAGTCAGTGATTGCTGTAGGGCAGAGAGAAGGACAGTGAGCTACATGTTCCCCTGCATCACTCCTCACATCACCGCCTCCAGATCTGGTGCAGTTTCCCTCTAGGCTGATCAAACCCGGGGTGTATCTGACCGGGAGGGCTGCCTGGGACTTACACATGACAATTAGGGGCAAGGTGAGAGCCCAGGCCCTAGCTAGTTGGACCTGGTGCTGAACAGAATGCTCCTTACAGGTTCTGAAGAGGCTGCGGAGACTAGGGGGGCCCAATACTCCTCCAGCCCTGCCCCACCTATCCCTGTGTATTGATGTGAAAGGAGGGTGCACAGAGCAGGCCTCTGTACGAAGCAAGGGATGTGCTGCCCCTACCCAGCCTCCCAAGTGCTTTGCAGGCACAAAGACAGGGTCAATTTGCCCCTAAGGCTCTGATGCTTAAATTTGCTCATGAGTAAAGTTAAGGACATGTCTCAGTTTCTGCAGGGTTGAGATCTAGGTAGGAAGCGTGGGGTTGCTCAAGAACTGGACTTCTAATCAAACGGAACAATGTACAGTACTAATGATTCCAGATTCTCTTGAGGCTTTTTAGCGAATACTATGGCTTACAAGGTCTCACCTTTGCCCCAGATGTTAAAACGACAGTATCTACACAATAAACACATGAACTTAGAATACTACAAAACAGCATTTCCTCATGTCTTGTATCTTGCCAGTGCTGTCTGTCCAAGTACAAAATGAAAATACAGTAATACAAACGTGTGGATATTTAAGAATTTAAAATTTTAAATAAGCAGCTTTTAAAATTAGTCAATATAGGCAGAACAAAGCATTTTGAGTTATACTGTCTACATACTGCAAATCTTATAGCAATACTTCATAATACAAAAAAACAGGCATGCTAGTGCAAATGGAAATGAAATAACTGAAACGGGGATAAGAAAAAGACAACTCAAATAGAACAAGTAAAATATAAACAACCCAAATAAGCTGGCAAGGATATTTTGCATAATACTGTAAGTCAGCAAGTGTAGACTGATTTTATACTAGTTATCTCCATTCATGTTCCTTTCTAGAATTGTTTAACTTTTGTACACAGATAGAGAAAAATGTTACTGAAAGAAACTGATGACACAGCTAAATGGACAGAGAAAAATGTAACAGTCACAAACTACTGTGTATATACATATTAAGAAAGTATGCAATGTTTGTAAATAAAATATTGCATGATAGTTTGTCCAGGCTTGGAGCTTAGCAGATATACCTTGCTTATTTTTTAAGGAACATGGGAGGGTCAAACAACAATTCGTAATAGTTTTTTCCTGCAAGAAAACTTTCTTGGCTTTACTTTAAATATTAAAAACCTGATTAAAGCAGAGCCTTCAAATGTGCAAGAGCTTTAACAGATGAATGATCAGAAAGATACATTTATGACCTCATTAAGACTAGCTGTTGTCTAGCTTAGCAAATAGAAATGGAGCAGAAGGTTGTGTGTTAATAATCAGAATGAAGTAGTCAAAGTGGATAGACAGAAAAAACAGAGTGCTGAAAGGGAACTGTGTCAATTTACCAAATACCCTCTCAAGAATTCTGAATATTGGCTTTTCCCTGGCCCCAGTCTCCTGGGGAGACTTTATTCTGGAGGGGAGGTGGAAGAGGGAGATGGTAAAGCCACTCCCCAAGATGGCAAGCTTCTTTGCAAGTGGATCTCTCTCTTTGAAATCAGATGCCATGAGTCTTAAGTGGTAGAACTGGTTAAGTTTTGGGTTATGCAGTCTGGACAGAAAGCAAGTCATGCACTGAACAGTCCCTGTTTGATAAATAATGCTGCAGGTCATGCAACCACATCACTGCAAACAAAAAAATAAAGAAGAAAGTTAAAAAGCAGCCAACATTTCATTACTGTTAAAAATGAAAACAAAACATATGTTTTCTAAGCAGTTTAGTAAAGCTGTGTCAAGTTATAGCTCAGCTAGGTCAAGGGGGCTTCAACTGCTACTGTATTAAGGTGACTAAAAGCATTCACAATATGATTAATGTGCTAACAGCTGAATGGAGGAACAAAAGCTAGTCTTGGTTTAGATCAGCGCTGCCACCTGGGGTGTGGGGGGGGACTGGGAGGAGGATCATTTGTCCCCAACCTCCCTCAAGCTTTTTGCATTTGGTCAAAGCCCCACAAGGCCATGGAGCTGGGGATGGCTGTGGCCTGGCCACTTTTAAGCAGCGGTCCTACACTAGAACAGTACGGCTGCTGCCGGAGTGGTCCAGAGCATTGCTCCAGCTGCATGGTGACAACGGCGCTGAAATTTGACCAGGCTGCCACTCCACACAGATAGGCGACTGGGCCAAATGGTGCTGTGCCTTGGCACATGGGGTGGGAGTTCCTTTGCGGCGGAGCTCAGGGGAGTCTGTTGAGAAAGCGAGTCCTGGCAGCACAGGCTCATGCACAGTGTGGGTAAGAGAGAGGGGATACTCTGGAGCCGAGGAAGACCTTGGGTGGGGTGGGGTGGGGTGAAGAAACTAGGAGTGACAGGAACGGGGTTTCTGCTGGAGGAGGGGGGTGGGGGAAACTGGAATTGCACCCTTGCCCCCCTCCAAAAATACCTGAAATTGGCACCACTGGTTTAGACATCCTAAAAGGGAGTCTTGTACAACTCCTAGTAACAGACCAAGGCCCAGATCCTCAAAGGTATTTAGGCACCTAATTCAAATCAATAGAAGTGAGCACCTAAATACCTTTGGGGATCTGCACCCAAGTGGCCATACCCAACACCTTAGTGCAGAATGCCTTGTCAGACACATACGAAGCTCAAGGAATAGTTATGAAATTGGCCTCCACAAGTTTCACTCATTTTTGCTGCCTGTGCGCACAATCAGTAAAAAAAAAAAAAAAAAAACCCACATTTCCAGATGTAAAAAGGTGTCTCTCTCACATCATGAGTTTTAACCATTGAAAAAGGCAATGGAGTTATAGTTTCCATTCTCGTCTGAGAGAAATTCCACATAGTGTTACAAGATAAAAGCATTCTGATTAAGCATTAGTATTGATTAGCTGCACCAAAGCAAGCCTTTGTTTGATGCACATCCCGTGTCACATTCTTACATTAACAAGCTTTAGTCATTTGATGTAAAATAAGTTTTTGATCAAAAGCAAATTTTAGATATTACTGCAGAAATATACAGAATAGGAGAGAGACTTGTTTCTAGTGTCCGCTCATTCTGATTTTCAATAATTCCAGCACAATGTAAACAGCAAATGCTGTCCTCTGATAGAAGACAGGCTCTGTGAATTTGGTTTTTTCCTCTAAGAATTTCCCTGATCAGTACCTGATTCTAATAATGCTTCTTGTGGCACGAAAATCTGGATTGAATTTATTAGAGAAAGTATTTTTATGACTAAAAGTTAAGACATTTCTTTCAAAAGTTATAACTCCAGCACAAGTCCTGTAGCTGATGATTTAATTCTACGGAAGCCAAAAGAATACAGTAACTCAAGTTTGCTGCACATAATACAAGTATACAGGCGAGTCTCATCTTACACTGGGGTTACGTTCCGTAGTCAGCACGTAAAGCGAAAATCGCGTATAGTCAAAATTACATTTAGTGTAATCGCAGGCGGAATCGCCCGCACTACAGGTACAGTATTGAAATTGTTATTTTTCTCTTTTTTCTTTTGTTTTTGCCGACCGTGCAAAGCTGAATTCGCACATGTTAAATGCGCGTAAGATGAGACTTGCCTGTACTCTTTCAAATTTCTGTAACAACAAAATGACCTTCCTGTGCGCCTCCCTTCTCACCTGTTTCCTCCTAACCAGAATACTTTTTATTTAGGAAAGTCGGAAAGTGCACACAACAGAGAGAACAGACTGTAACAAATTAAGTGAAAGAAAATCAGGAATGCATTAAAGAATGCATTCAAAGCAGAATATTGATAAAGTGTGTTTTGAATAACACATCCCTTAGATGAGGTGCATTGTTATCCACTCAAGCACTGCTAAATGAGCCTGCACACTGGGGTGTGGATGATTGGAAATAATAAAATGAACAATTAATTTTAGTAATGCCATAAAAAGTTAAAATGTTAAAGCTATCTGAGATCAGAGTTTACTTCTTTAAATGGAAAATCCTGTTTTTTTACTCTCATCAGAATGTGAGATAATGCAAATCTACTTGTACAACAAGACTAAGTGAAATATAAAGGTACACAGCTAATGCACATTAACAGAATGGAGAGAACAATGTACTCTTCAAGGTGTTAGTGGGAGTCCTTTGAAAAAACGGGTAAAGTCTGGCCAAGGACGTTACAGAATACTCTATGGTCCTAGAGAGGGAGAGATGCTATTACCCTTCCAGTTGAATAGTGCACGTTTTATTACTAGAAAAGAATCTGCTAACAACTTCTTCTAGGAAAGATTTAAACAGCAGGAAATTTTTCTACCATTTTAACAGCAGCTTGTTTTTGCAGCACCGTTTTATAAGACCGGAGAAATCCAAGATATAGGGGCAGATCCTCAGCTGCTGGAATGTGTCATTGTTTCGGCTAGGAAGGAGCTATGATGATTTCCAGCAGCTGAGGACGAGGAGGTTACATACCTGTAACTGGAGGTTCTTCGAGATGTGTGGTCCCTCTATGTATTCCACTGTGGGTTACACAGGTGCACCACACGTCTGGAGTCGGAGATTTTGAAAGCCGTGTCAGTTGGTCTGCACACACACCCTGGCTCGCCTCGTGTTTCTGACCAAGGTGATGAAAGGCAGGGTGAACCAACCACCTCTTCAGTTCCTTTGCCACCGCCGAATCAGGATCTGAAGCAGAGGGGAAGAAGGGCGGGTAGTGGAATACATATTGACTTACATATCTTGAAGAACTTCTAGTTACAGGTAAGTAACTCTTCTTTTTCTTCAAGTGATAGTCCCTATTGTATTCGACTGTGGGTGACTGACCAGCAGTACGAAGCAGGTGGAGGGTGAGGATGGTAGGGTCGAGTGGAGAATCGCCGTCCACAATGAGGCATTAGCAGCCGAGTCTTGTACCAGATTGTAATGTCTTGCACTGTGTGTACAGAGCTCCACAAGGGTGCTTTACAGATGTCTGGGAGGAGTACATCGTGAAGAGATGTTACAGTAGTGGTCTGGGCTCTTGTGTAGTGTGCTCATAGCCTCATTGGGAGAGGGGAAGTTTGAGAGCTGATAGGGAAGAATGCAATCAGATATCCATTTGGAAATTCCCTGGGTGGAGATGGCATGTCCTCTGATTCTCTCCTCTATAGCAACAAACAACCTTGCGGACTTTCTAAATGGTTTTGTTCTCTGTAGGCAAAAGGCCAAGGTTTGCTGACCATCTAGGGAGTGGAGCCTATGCTCTTCTGCAGAAGCAGGTGGTTTCAGGAAGAAATCACTTATGTGAATGGATTGGTGAAGGTGAAATTTCAAAACCACTTTAAATTTGGTGTGTAGGTGTAAAGAAACTTTATCTTTGGGAAATATAAGGTGTGGAGGATCTGTCATCACTGCACCAAGTTCACCGACCATCCTAGATGATGTGATGGCTATGAGAAAGGCAGCTTTCATGGAGAGAATGGACATGGAGCAAGTCACTAAGGGCTCAAAGGAGGGCCGTGTTAGAACCGAAAGGACATGATTCAAGTCCAATGGGGGTGTCATCTTTTGAGGAGGTGGGAAAGTCCTTATCAGGCCTTTCCAGAATCAACTGGTTAGCGAGTGTGCAAAAATAGAGTTGCCCTCCATAGGGGGATGTAACGCACTAACAGCCACCAAGTGGACTTGCATGGAACTGAGGGACAGGCCTGATGTCTTCAAAGATAGGATATAGTCTAGGATGAGTGGAATACCCATAATCTTTGGTAGAATGCTGTGTCCAGGATGAGAAGTGTTTCTAGTAGATTGGTAACATTTCCTAGTCGAGTTCTTTCTGCTATAAGAGAGAATGTCTTACACAGCCGAGGAGCACACCCGTTCTAGGGCTGATGACCATCCAAATACCATGCCCTGAGGAGAACTGTTAGTGGATTAGAGTGTCTGATCCTGACATTGCACTGGCTCAGGAGCTCAGGGAATATTGGGAGAGTAATGGGAAAGGAGACGACAGGCGCAGGAAGTTGGGGAACCAAACTGTCTGGGTCAGAAAGGGGCGATCAGGTAACTGTTACCCTGTCCTGTCGGTTCCTGAGTAACACTCGTTGCAGCAATGGTAGCAGGAGGAAGGCATAATTGAACTGGTATGACCAGGAAAGGAAAGCAAAGCGTCACTGTAGGAGTGGTAACTGAGGGTTCCTCTGGAACAAAATGTGGCACATTTGTTTTTGGCCTGGGAAGCGAACAGATTCCTGATTGGGGTCCCCCATTGTATGAAAATGTTGTGGAGCACAGTGTCATGAAGTTCCCACTCATGGTCGATTGTAAAGTGTCTGCTGAGGGAGTCTGTGAGCACATTCTGCATCCCCGAAAGGTAGGCTGCAGATAGGGTGATTGATTCTTGATGCACCAGTTCCAGAGATTGACTGCTTCTGTAGACAGGGAGGCAGATCTCACTCCCCCTTGTTTGCTGACGTAGAAGACCATTGTAGTTTTGTCTGACATTATGAGGACATGATGAAAGCAGATGAAAGGAAAAAAGGACTTGCACACCTTCCGTGCCACCTGTAGTTCCAGGACATTGATGTGCATTCTGGACTCTCGAGATGTCCACATTCCCTGTGCCGTGTGGTTGCCCATATGTAGAGACGCATCCGTAATGATCGCCTTGTCAGGTGGTGAGGGGAGAAAGGGGACCCCCTACACGTATGTGATGAAGATTTGTCCATCACAGGAGGGAAGATAGTACCTTGGCGGGAACTGTCAGTGTGAAGTTCATGGAATGGTGACTTGAGGAGCAAACCGACTGTAGGCAATGAAGGCGGAATCTTGCAAATGGAGTGACATAGGTGTACGAGGCCTCGTGGCCAAGGAGGGACTGACATGTTTTGACCTTTACCCTAGGATTGCTCGTGATGTGAACTATGATATCATTCATGGTCTGGAACCTATTTGTGGGCAACTACACCTTTGCAGTGAGAATTCAAGGTTGCCCTGATGAAATTCAAAGATTGCGTAGGGGTAAGAACAGATTATTCGATATTCACGCTGACCCACAGTGAGAAAAGGAGACGGAGCATCACAGAGATTGACATAAAGGCTTCATGGCAGGATTTGACAGCGAGGCATCAGTCACTGCTGTAAGGGAAGACGAGGAGGCCATGACATCTGATGTGAGCTACTACCATAGACAAAACCTTGGTAAAGACTCTGGGGGCTGTGGCTATTCTGAAGGGTAGAACTCTGTATTGGAAATGGTCAGAGCCCACCGAAAATCTGAGAAATTGTCTGTAGGCGGGATGAACTATTTACGGCTAAAATAAGGTTATTTTTCAGAATGATGTAAGAGCTGAGGACACTAAAGTTTGCGTTGTCAACTGGGAAGAATTGATGGCTCACTCTCCCTTTTAGCTTCTGTGTCACATTGCAATTTGTCATCTATCACCCCTACACTATGCCGTTCCCAAGTATTTGCATCCAGTGAGTATGTGCTTTGGATATATTTTCTCCAGATTTATTATCTTGCATGTTTCCATGTTGAATCTCATTTCATTATCTTCCTCATTCCTACTTCTAATGATTTTTCCTTCCTCACTGGTGTTTCCAACACTTCCCCATTTGGCTCTCTACAAATGTATTAATAATACTGATTATTAATAATAGCTCTTCAATGTAAGGATCTTGAGAAACTTGATCACTTTATAAATATTCTGCCTCACCATGTTCTTCACTTCTCATCCCAGATTCTCACTAAAGTTGATAAATGAAAGCAGGCATAACCCCAATCCCAATAAAACTCCACTGGACAGCCCCCACTGTGTTCTCTTAAAATGTATGCCATTAGGGGCATTCAAGTTACACTTGCAGGATAGCAATTGTAAGGCAAGTGCTTGCTTTCTTTTGTAAGATGAGTGCCACATTTAGTTTACTCATCTTTTCTATTACTATTTCCCTGTGTAATTGTTTCTGTCACAGCAATTCAGATCTTTGGCATTTTTGTTACCATGCCATGTTATAACAGTGACAGTGTAGGACAGGTTTTTAATAATGCTGATAAATTAGCAAGACATGGAAGCATAATGGCTGAATAATAAGCAGTTTCTGAACTGTGGGCAGCACAGATTCCTCCAGGAAGAGACCACCTGAATGCTGTTAAGTTTTGAAGTAGCTGCAATCTTTCAGTGCATTTTCAATGGTGGCCCTAAAACTGGCACCACAAAAGCAAAGATCATTGTCCTGAGGATCCACAGCTGGAAGTAAAGGCTGAAAAGTCCACTTTTTTGAAGATGAAAATAGCCATTTCTCCCTAACTGTAACCTTTAGCATCTGTTCAAAAATTGTTCCCATGCCTAATTGCAAAACACTCCAGCACCTAGCAGTAAATAAGGCTGCCACCAAATACAAATGATTTCCCGGTTGTCCCATCTCTTCCCCTATAAGTAACACTTTCATTTTGTCTGGACAGTGCTTCAACCAGCTGTCTCAAACCCGCTTTGAAATCTGAGGCAACAGAACAGCACTGAGAGAGAATTCCTGTGATCCCATGAGATGGGGGTTTACTTTAAATTGTGGTATCAACATATAGTATGTCAGGCTATGTCAGTTCTCCAAGTGGCTTCACGTACACAATGAACAGCAGCAGAGAAAATCTCCAGTTCTCCATTAGCACCAACCAATGTGCAGAACCACTTTACAGAAACCCCATTATCTCAGCAAGTCTCTTCAAATGTGGAGTGAAAACCTGGCCCCACTGAGATCAGTGGCAAAATGCCCATACATGTCAAAAGGATCAGCCTTTCACCTAGACTGTAGAGCATTCGTCATGAACAGTTTCTGTTTTTGATATCAAACAATTAGATTGTCTTGAATCCTTGTTAGGTGTTAATTTGATGTCCTGTAGGATAGTGCAGTTTGGGAAACAATGCATGTTGCTTTTAGAAGAGTCTTCTAGGGCTTTCTAGTCTACTTTTATTTGTTAAATGTCACCATCTGTCCAATTCAATGAGTGGATAATTTTAAAAATGACGGTCATGTCTCAATCTCCAATGAAAACATTAAAGTCAAGAAAGGAAGAACAAGAGAAGCATTCAAATTCTCCAGGTATGGTGCTGGTTGCAGTGAATCTCCAGAGATCTATTGTGCCAAATGGGAAAAATTTGAGGTTGGCATGGCTGAAAAAGACAACCTTATTCTGATGGGAAACAAGCACCTTTCTGGAGTTTCTTGTTTAGTCAGCCGTAACTCAAAAACTAACTTAAATCAGTTCCAGGAGCCCAGGTGTTCAGTATTCTGCTTCACACGGTGCACAAATAGCAGCAAAAATCTTACAAAGAAAAACACACTGCTCCTTGGAGTTTTATACCTTGGAAAAAATCTTCCTCCCTTTTTTCAGCTGAGGAAAAAAAATCCTCTTGTTTTCACCTAGATTTGGCTGCAGAGTCACTAACAAGCTTCAATTGCCTTCCTGAGTTCCAGACAGGGAAGAAATGTCAACTGCTCATGCTTGAGGAGTTCCACTGCCGAGGACCCACAAGACCCAGCTAGGATCTGAAATAAAATTGCTGAGAAGCCTTCCAATTCCCTGAAAGTGTCAGCCAGTGGCGTACATATAGCAACACTTTTTGCTTGTTTTAGGGGCTTAGTGTCTTCAGCAAACATGAGGTCGGGGTGCTTCTGACTCAGTCAGGATTTTCCCCTGGAAATATGATGGGGTCACATGTCCAGGCACACCAGATCGTGCCAAATTGTATCTATTTTTAACGAGAAAAGACAGGTAGGCAGGAGAAGTGATTTTATTCCCAAAAGTGAAGTGTGCTGGGAGAACTGTGCAGGGAAGTGGGCAAGGCTGAGCTAGGATTGACTTGGCTCAAACCATTATTAATCTAATTCTTCAATTTCGTGATCATTAGATTCACCTTTTCAGTTTAAAGGGGAAAATCCCATGCAAGCTTCAGGCAACGCAGTAATTTTAAGGCAGGGTGGTTGAAAGTCATTTTGCTGTCCAGTGCAAGGGAACTCATTTTAGGTCTTGTTGAGAAGAGGCTTCACCAAGAGTAATCCAGGTCTCTGAGACACTGTAGACCAGGGCTCTCAACCTTCTTTTCCCTGAGGCCCCCCTAACATGCTATGAAAACTCCACGGCCCACCTGTGTCACAGCCACTGGTTTTCTGCCTATAAAAGCCAGGGCCGGCGTTAGGGGGTAGCGAGCAGGGCAATGGCATGGGACCCCATGCCACAGAGTCCCCACAAAACTACATTGCTCAGGCTTCAGCCCCGGGTGGCAGGGCCCAGGGCTTAGATGAGCAGGGCTTTCTACCCTGAACCCCAGTGAGTCTAATGCTGGCCCTGCTTGGTGGCCCAAGGGGCCCCGGACCCCTGGTTGAGAACCACTGCTGTAGATGACACCATAAGTATGTGACTGCCTAAGTCCTATATAGAATCATTTTGGGGAGATCTAATTATTTTAATGACAGACATTGTAAAACAAAGGGCCAAATTCAATTCAATTTACACCCATGCAAACCTACTTGAAGTCAGATTTAAGTATTTGGCCCTAGGAGTGCAAAAAGATTTTCCTCCCAATCCTCTCCAAGAGTAAAAGTAAAGAGAAAAATTCTCAATCTAAGGCATCAGATCCAGGTGTTGTTTTAAGTATGTTTCATAGAAAATGAAAAATTGGAAAGATACATTCATGGTATTTTTCCTCAGAGTCACTGTCTAAAGGGAGTGGTGAGATAAAGTATAATCTAACTACTACATCTATGCCAAAGAATCAAAGCAAATAAAAAAAAAACTATTACAAATCAACCGGGAAGCTGCCAAGTAGACAATGTGATGTAGAGGAATATTGAAACAATGCAGAAATCATTTGAATGCATCTTAGCAACTTGCACATACCACTCAATGTTAAGAATGCTAGAATAACTCAATGCTAGAAAGTGGCAGGTAGAGTAGTTCTAAACAGGATTTTAAAAATTCACCCTTTCATACACTAATGAACATAAAGTTCCTAATGCAATCCATTGGAATAGAAAACTGCTAGCAATTTTTGTTAAAGTGAATGTAGAAATTACTGAAGTCACCTGCTGGTGACACTAGAATTGCAAAGGATTCTTATTTGCTTAATATCAAGAAGGATACAGTGAAAAAATAATTGGCAATTTCCTATTTGTATTATTTTCATTTTAAAACGTTTATAAATGTGTATTTCTATATTAGACTTTTTTGTGCTACACTTTGGCTAAAATTTAACTTTAAAATCAGTTTGTTATTATTTATACAGCACTCTGAAAAATGTAAAACATTACACAAGTGCTAAGTATTCTTAGGGAAAAAATGGACTGTTAATATTCTTCTTTATTATGTATCTAGTATCACATGCTTGGCACTTTACAAGCTTGAATCCACACGTCCTTGAATATAAAAGAAGTTAAGTTCCAACTGCTTGACAGCACTGTAAAGTAGTGGTCTCAGTCTGGAATCTTGTGGACTTGCTTACGCATTAGACTGTTTGCTTTTATTTTAGTTAATACAAAGCTTACAGAAAGAAGATGCCTGCCTGACATTGCCACAGTTGTTAGGAACCCCAGAAAGGGCTCGTATGGACTGCTCAGCTCTTCTGTCATTATCAGCTAAAAGTGTTGCTGCCCAAAAGGGGTGTTTACCTCTTGCAGGAATGCAAATTAGTTCTCCCATCAGGGAAGTAACATTTTTAGGTGAGCAGGGCAGTACTGTACGTGTACTTTATTTAGTACTAATTTATGGTATTAGAAATAGTGACGGCAGTTTTCATATAAACTTGTAATTATCCAAAACAGCAGCAAAATATAGACTCAGTGTTAGTCTCTGCTGTTCCTATCTACACAGTGTCCTCTGTAAAAGCAGCATAAAACTCAACAGGATAGTGCAGATTTCACTCAGATGCTCAGAAAGAACTATGGGAAGCACCTCAGATAGTATCTGATCTTGTGGGGAAAGGAAGAGGAAGGCCAAAATAAAAAGAGAGTGGGCTCCAAAAAAAAAAGTAGACCTCGAGGGACCAGTGGCAACAAAGAGGGGGAGAAGGAGCCAGAAAAGAGAGAGAAAAAACTAAAAAAACAAAAGCAAGTTGTTTAATTTTAGGATGGAAATTGTATCGGAGTTTCTTTCGGATACACATCTAATTAACAGTAATCTTAAATGGACTTAGTAGACAAACTTGGAGATATAGCCTCCCCATTACAATTTTGGAACCCCCTTCATTCACAAGTAGATTTTGGCAGATGGTGGTGCAAAGGAAGAGCCTGACAGACAAAAACAAAAATAAAGCCTTAAATATTCTTGGGTTCCTTCCTAGGGGCTGAAAAATGCTGTACATACTTATTCAGGGACATTGACTACCTCTTGCTCCCTTACACACACTACGCACAGGACAGGTTCCTAAAGTGACCAGTCTGAACTCCACAAAAGACGTGTGTCTGAATAATCATATTGCTAGATGGCACTTACGAAACTTGTCCGTTTAGCATTTTGTTTCTCAACAAAATACAGGAAGGCAAATATCAGTTTATGCCTGAACTGCCTTTACATTGTTAGCTTTACACATACTACAGGAGATATCTTACCTAACCTAATTTTAGGCACAGTACAGAGGGCAGACAACAGCTATAAAGTCTTTTTGATCACTACTCTACATATAACACTACTAAACAATTATTTCTATCTCTTTGGAATAAAAGACAAACACATTTTGCTCATGGACGTCAGAAGATGTTCTTTGTATTGCTGGGAAAATCAGAATCAAGATAAATGCTTTCAACATATATTTAATGGCCATTTTTAAATGGTTTAGGTATGAACAGTTGGATGTGCTCTGGAATAAAACAGCACTTACAGATGTCACTGTCTTTGAATCCATGTGTACTGGTCCTTCAGGGTCCTTTGACCATTTTAAACCAAAAGGTTAGATTAAAATATCCCTTGGAATGCTTAAAGAAGCCAAGGTGAGCTACTTTTGAAGGGATTTATAGGAAGGAAAGTTTTGCATTGGGCAAGAGATTAAAATAATTTTACAAAATTTAAACTTAGAAACTAGATTGTATGCACACCATATCAGGAGCAAGATTTATGTTGAAGGTGATGTCACAAAACACACACATACGAAGCTCCCCTACTAGTAAATCCATAAAGGCTGATCCTAAGAGGTGCTAGGTGTTGAGCATCTTCAACTCTTCAAGAAGTTATTGGGAATTTAGGGCATTCAGAACACTCAGAAATACTCAGCACTTTGTAGGAGTATCTGTCCTAAATTAATATCAGCAGTGAGAACCACTCACTTGTCTTACCCATCAAAGTGAAGATGCTGCGAAGATGCTACATATAAATGGACAGGTATGTGTTAAAAGAATTAGACTACAAACGGAGTTTTCAATAGAGTAAGCAACAAACTTGCCTAAAGGCACAGCTACCATTAGTAAGGCAATTGATATAGTCATCCTCCTAATTAACATATTAAAAATAAATCTTTCAGTGGTGGATGACAATTTGAATACATTAACCTCAACAATATTCAGCTGGGCCTTGATCCCTGATGTATGGTTAGTCCACCATTACAAAGCTTTAAAATAAATGCCTTCTTTTAAATCAATGATGCTGTAGCACATTAAAGCATTACAAATATTTCTTGATCTTTCTTTTTGGATATACTCAACCAACCAGAGTGGGGAGAACAATCTGAAACATTTCACCTGTGGCAGCAAACAACAGACAATACCAGTGGAGAAATAAAAGCAGATCTGAAGCCTTTTAAGAGAAAAAGAATGAAAGAATGGTCTCCAAATCATCCTACTTCCCTATTAAATGCCAAGTGCCAAGAACAGGAGCAACCTCTTCACATGAAAGGAGAAACTCATTTTTGTTCTGTAAACATTCCACATCAGGTGTCACAGGATGTAGCTAAGTTGGCACCTGTGCTAATGTCTAGGGTGGCAGGGTCCCCTCCCCCAGGGAAACATGTTTTATAACAATTTTATGCAGCAATTTTGCATTTCTTATAAAGGATTTTCAGCTATTTTAAACAGATTACTACACAGTAAAAAGGAGACTAATTCCCTTTCCACGAAGAGAGTCTTATAAACGATAGTAACACACGTAGGTACACGTATACCATTGTGACAGAAAATGTATGTTTGCTACATAGCCTATGTCAGACATTAGGCAAGAGATGACAACTTCATACAAATTTAAAAAACTCCATTATAATACAGCACTCCTCTGGATGTTTTCAAAATTTTGGCACATTTAAAGAGAGAGAAAGAAGACGACTCCAAAAAAATAAGAATGAAGGGCATTAAAACAATGAGAAATCATAATAAATCCCCTTCCTGAAATGAGAAACAACAGTGGTAACAAGGAATAAAGATAGAGAAAGGATGCTAGTTGCATTTCCTGAAACGTCACGTGGAACAAAGTACGCCTGGATCACAGGGTTGATTCCTTTCTAAAGGCCAGGCTTCTCTACCTTGCTGTAGCTGGTTGGACATGACCAGGGTAAGATCTCCTTGTGCTGGTGGCTTGCCTTTGTCTAGCCAGGAAGGACTGTCCAGAGCCTGTACTAGCCAGTCTATCTTCTGCTGCTTTTTTATGTAGAGTCATTCCCTGTGAATAAAGACAAACTCATTAGTGAACATTAGTGCATGCTACTCAACATGTTGTCCATTTACCACTTGTCTTTCCTTTGAGTTATCAGCACCATCTAACCTATTTGGGACTTTGACATTTTGCCAGAGAATTGTGTGAAAAATGTGTATTTTTGCAAGCGTAAAAAGGCTGCTTTACTTTCAAAGTTTGTAGTAATCAAGCAAAAAGGTTTCAAGGATAGTAAGTTATGCCCTCCCATACTTGAGCATGATTTTCTGCATACATTGTAACCATACATTGCCCGGGCACTCTTTTTTTTTTAAGTTATTTTCAAATAAAAATAAGGTGCAACTCTCAACTTTTAGCAATGCATTTCTCACATGGAAATATCAGCATATTATAAATGGCAGGAATTTGTTCTGAGAGAAAACACAAATATGTTTGTTGTTGATCATTGCAGCAGGAGCTAATTGGCCATGCTGGCTCCTGACTGCTGATTGACTGGGAGAGATTAAAAATTAAAATTCCTGACAGCACGCGCTCAGACAGTTCTAATTGAGAGAATCAGGAGAGAGAGACTGGTCTGGGCAGTGGAGAAGAACAGAGGCCTAACCTGGAAGGAAGAAGCAGCTGAAGCTATAGCCACCCATCTGGACCTGCAGAACAGCCAGCCAGCTGAACTAGCAGCATTCCCACTTGGGCCTTGTCTGTACCAGCAAACCATCCCAGGGCAGACTCAGCTTATACTAGCAGAAGAGTTCTTTTGCAGGTATACTTTATACCAGTCCCTAAACAAAATAAACTATATCAGCAAAAGCACTTTTTTGCTGGTCTAACTGCATCTCCACTAGGTCTTCTGCTAGCATAGTTATGCTTGTTAGGAATCTGACTTTTTCACCCTCCCAACAGGCATAGCTATGCTGGCAAAACTTTAAAGTGTAGACAAGGCCTGAAAACAAGGGGCCTTAAAGGGACCTGGTCATTTCAGAGAAAAAAAGAGCAACAGAAACTTGTGAGTGGACCAGGAAAAAGACCATTGTTATTTCCATGCTGTTGTGACTATATACAGCACTTCATAAATTCATGCCAAACAAAATCTCTGCCACATGGAATTTACAAACCAACATATATGACATATCTGTAACAGGCAACACTTTGAACACAAATGGGTGCTGCTATTCAGGGGAGGGGAGGTTTAGCTGTTTAAGTACAGGATTTGGAATCAGGGATTCCTGGGTTCTACATCCAGCTGTCACTCACTTGTGGCAAGTCAATACCTTTCTGTCTCCGACTCTAAAATGAGAATGGTAATTCTCTCCCTCAGAGGGGTTTTGTGAGGACTAACGGGATGATGTTTGTAAGAACATGAGAACGGCCATACTGGGTCAGACCAAAGGTCCATCTAGCCCAGTATCCTGTCTTCTGACAGTGGCCAGTGCCAGGTGCCCCAGAGGGAATGAACAGAACAGGGAATCATCAAGTGATCCATTCCCTGTCGCCCATTCCCAGCTTCTGGCAAACAGAGGCTAGGGACACCATCCCTGCCCATCCTGGCTAATAGCCATTGATGAACCTATCTTCCATGAATTTATCTACCGTATATACTTGTTCATAAGCCGAATTTTTTAGTAAAAAAGGGAAGCATCAGAGAAGGGGGTCAGCTTATGAATGGGTAGAGAGAGGGACACAGCCCCTCCCCCCAACAGAGGGGGCAAGCAGAGGCAGCACAGACAGCAGAGCCAGAAGGGAAGAGGCGGGGCCAGAGTCTCTCCGCTTCTGGCCACGCTGCTCTCCCCCCAGCCTCCGAAGCAGCTGCAGCTCCAGGGCTGACAGGCTGCAGCCACACTGCTTGGCCCCGCCCGCCGGAGCAGGCTGCAGCCACGCCACTCGGCCTGCCAGAGCATCTCCGGCCAGGCCAGAGACATCCTCCCCTGGCCCGCCCCAGCTAAGGTGGGAAGGGATGGGATGGGGAGATTGTGGGGGTCCCAGGCTAGGGTCATGTGGGGGGTGGTCACAGGGGTTACTCCCCTGACCCCCAGCTTCTCTCCCTCCCTCCCCCCAAATTTCCCCACCAGTTGCTGTCCCGGCCCGTCAGGGTAAGCAGTTGGTGCACCTGGACAGTTTGTTTACTTAGGTTTACTCCGTGCCTGCGGACGCTTGAGGTAAACAAACTGTCTCTGCCCGCCAGCGGCTTATCCTGATGGCCCGGGAGCCAAAGTTTGCCGACCTCTGAATTATAAAAATTCCATTTTTACTTATCCATCCTGGGGGGAGGGCGCGGGGGGTCGGCTTATAAATGAACCGGCTTACGATTGAATATATATGGTAGTTCTTTTTTGAACCCTGTTATAGTCTTGGTCTTCACAAACTGTAAATTGCTTTGACTGTGTGAACTGCTATTCAAGTGTCATGTGATGAGAACTCATTTGTTTATCCTTACCCATAGCTGCTGTATCTAAACTATTAACATGATATATATATAGGTAATTGTGAATGCTTGTATGACAGAAAGTTTTCAGGCTCATGTCACACAGAGGAGAAAATTCCTGTCACAACAACAGATTGAGTCTTCCCCTTCTAGTTTATTGACTTTGATAATCTGAGGGCATTTGATGTACAAACCCTTTCACTGGTTTGCTGGTCAGCTGCACTGCTCTGGGGGGAGTTCACATGCACATTCTTCCCCAGGCCTGCAAATAGGGTATTGACGAGTCAGGGAACAAGGGAAGAGGCAGCAGGCAAGCACGTGCACAGAAAAGATGGGAAAGTGAGTGGGCTCGAGGATGTTTGGTGCTGTAATTCTCTATAAGAGCCTTTTGAATACTGCAGGGGAGCAGAAAAATCCTTAGAACTATAAAGGAGTTTTTACAAAACTATTTCAGACCACACTATTTAAAAGGTGATCTGTCGGGGACTGGAAAAATATAAAATGATGTAATTTAAAAAAAAATTAAAGTGGTCATTGTCCCTTTAAATGTTAATGGGATGTTTTATCTCCAAGTAAGCAAGCATAACATTAGGAAATTGTGCAAAGTCATCTGAAATTGCTTTCCCACACCAAAGGTTCAAATAATCAAGATAGGATGTGGTGGAGCATTGTTTCCTCTTTCCAATTAATGAACATGAGAGGGAGCATATTGGCTGCCAGGCATCTTAAGGGAAGGGACCTGGGAGGGATTCAAGCTCCCTTCTGGGACATCAACATACCACAAGGATCAGAAATTCCATCTATCAGGAGGGTGGTTCTGAAGGGGCCATGCCCTCTGTCATGGGTAACTCTGGTTCACTCAGGGTGAAATATACCCCCTGTCCAAAGGGCTAGGCAAAGCACGTGGCCCTAGTTTATGCTGTATTTTGAGGACGTAAGTAGTGCATCAGCCTTGCGCTAGCTCTGTGCATGTTCCCCCTGATATTCCTTTTATATGCTTCAGGGGAGAGCTTCATGTATTGGAAGGAGGGAGTGTTGTTTTTACCTATATAGCCACCATTACTGTACTCTGGTTAAATTCCCCTTTGGTTTTCTCAAATATGGTTCTCTCTGCTATGTGTGGAGAAACTGTCTGTACCATTTCTGATTAACAAAACCAAATATGCATAACTTGGCTAACTGCCATGGTAGGGGACCATAACAGTCAATAAGCAGTGCCTAGAGCCTCTTTCAGAGACATTTTAATGAAGTATAAATAAATACACTGAAGGCTGTGAGCAATCACGGAAGGAAAACCAGCTTGACTTTTATATTGTGAACTCATGTTTAACCTGATGTCTGTTATCAACATGATCTCTTTCAGCATTTTGTGTGTCCACTTTAAGTTATGGCAAGCATAGCTACAAGATACAGGTACATGCTTTAATTATTTATATTTTTTAGTGTTGTCTTGTTTATAGATTACTGAGTCAAATTCACTCATCTGTCTGTGTGCACGCAGGACAGTTTTTTTTTCTGTTCAAACAACTATATTGTACTTAAATGAAAAGGGCTCAAGATAAATGCCACACAAACACCACCAACAAAGTCTGACAATTGTAATCCTAATACAGTTTGGAGCATCTTACCATATTGTACCAGGCACTCACAATAAATTTCTCCTCCATCTCTCTTTGAGTCTTTGTTTTCTCATATTCTTTCTAGGGGAGAAAAAAGAAAAGAAAAGAAAACAAAAAGACCATACATTTAAAGCTGTATGACAAGAATGGATAATATGTATTAGACAGACACTGCCTGAACCCAAAACACCTGGATTCATAGATTCGAAGGCCAAAAGGGACCATTGTGATAATCTAGTCTGACCTCCTGTGTAACACAGGCCCGAGCACTTCCCCAAAACAATTCCTAGAGCATATCTAGCAAACATGGAAAAAATCTGGAAAACCTAGAACAGCCAAGAGAAAACATACAGATCGTTACCTCTAATGAATGAAACATTCGGTCCCGTTCCTGCAGTTGATTTTTCAGAGCCTGAATCTCAGGAGCTGTGCCCTGGTTTTGTTTAGGGTCTAAAGTACGGATAACCTGCAAGATGCAAACACAACAGTTCATTTAAGTAAATACCACAAAGTGATCTCACTAAATACATCTAGATAACATAAAAGGCACCAAGCGCCAAAGGATTATAACCATCCAAGACAGGTCTTAAGAAACATTAAAGTCTTTTAAAGTAGGTACTTGTAACTATGTGGGATGGTTTTAAGAAACTTAACACAACACAATGTGAGAAGAACACACTATTCTAAGATGCTGTATCCTTTCATCCAATCACATCCACCCTGCTAGGTCAGTCAGTGGTGGTGAACATCCTGCCACTGCCTGACTTCACCATGTAGGGTGGTGTAAATTGAATCCTATTTAAGAGATGCCATAGCATCTGCTCTCTACTGTCTCTTAAAGGACTCCATCAAAACAAAAAGCTCAAAGGCTTGATGTCTTGGACTCAAGAATATAGAGTCAGAGAACTAGTTCTTCTCCAGCTTCCAGTGTCACAGAGTGAGGGTGAAGGGTATCCGTCCCTGAAGCCATTCTCCTCAGTGCTAAGGGATACATGCAAGAAATATTTCCCTCAACTTTCCACCCTGCACTCAAAGACTCCCTCTCGCTGGAAAGAAATGGTGGAAGGTGACCGTGACTCAGGGACTTGGAGCACCACTGTCAGTTTCTCCTGGTAGCTCTGCTGCAGCCATTAGCAGGAATCCAAGGGAAGTGCCAGGGAGATGAAGAATCCCCATTAAGTTTGATGGGTCGATATCTCCCTAGGCTCATATGTGGCACCTTCCACAGTAGCATTTGAACAGCTATAAAAATTGAACTAATGCAAGAGAGAGAGTCCAACAAGTGGCCTAGATTTCGAATTCCATCCAAGAAAGTTGCTGGAAACTTTTTAACAGTAAACATGTGTGTGTGTGCTAGCATGTACACAGCCACTTCACTTCCTCCTCCTATCTTCTACCTACTTCAGAACTTTGCATAGGTAATGAGGATGAAGTGATGTCAGACACTGAAATGTCAAATAGAATATGCTGGAACAAAATCATCATTTAAGTTTTAATAAACCTCCTTTAATAGATGATATTCATGCAAGAGTCCTGAAGGAAATTAACAATGAAGTGGCTGAGCTACTAAGATACTGTGTACTCAGTCATTAAATCTAGCCACTACACTGGGTATAATCACTGTATCCATTTTTAAAAAAGGCACTAGGGAAGGATCATGGAAATATCAGTAAGTCACAAAAAGCATAAATTAGTTGAAAAATAATTAAAGCTAGTGTTATATAAAACTCTTAGATCAACATGCTATGAACAGGACAAATCAGCACAGCTTATGAAAGCGAAAATCTTGCCTCTCTAACTTGTTAGAATGCTTTGAGAGAGTCAGTAACACAATGGATAAAGAAGCGAAAAATATAATTTATTTGGACTTTCAAAAAGCCTTTGAGATCCTTCACAAGAGGCTATTAAGTCACAAAAGAGGAGAGGTAAACTTCTGTCATGGACTAGAAACTCACGGATGGGTTCTAAATTAATTCTTCTCACTTAGGAAAAAGACCTAGGCACCATCACGAACAGCTCAGTGAAAACATCTGTCAGTGGATGCAAAAAAACTAACAAGATGTTAGGGTGTATTCAGAATAGGAAAGAAAATAATAGTGAAAATACCATACTGCCATTATAAAACTGCTGGCATACCCACACCTTAACAAGGGGTGATGGCCGAGAGATTAAAGTCCTCAGTTACAAACCGAAAGGTTGTGGGTTTGAGTTTCGCTTGATCTCACACTGAAGGGCCGCCTCCAATTCACCCAGCTGCAAAATGGGTACTTGATCTATAGGATTAGGAAAGTAAAAGGCCACAGCAGTCCCTTGTGTACTGTTGGCTATGGAAACTGACATGTCTATAAAACTGTATCAGCCTGATGAGCCATCTGTGGCTTGAGGAAGACTGATTTTTTTACATCCGTTTTGGGCACCCCACCTTGAAAAGGATATAGCAAAATAGAAAAGGGGCAAAAAAGGGAAAAAGTGATTAGAAGCATGGAACAGCTTGCATATGTGGCTGTACTAAAAATCCTTCATTTGGAGAAGAAATAAATAAAAGGTGACACAATAAAGGGGCATATAAAAGAATAAATGGCATAGAGAATGGCAGTTGGGTGCTCCTATTTACCCTCTCAAATCAAGAAGAAGGGGAGACCAAAGAAATTAAAACTGACAAATTATTTTTTGACACCGTGCATACATAATTAACCCATAGAACTCACTGAGGCAAAGAGCTTAATAGGATAAGCTATTTCTATGAATATCTCAGTTATAGCTGTCATAATAAACATTAAAAAGGGAAATTAACCCTTATGCTTCAGACGTAAACCAACCCACTAACTGACTAGAGTTGGAAAGAACTTTCCCCATGAGGCAGGTTATCACAAAATTGTTACCTTACTAGGTGCCACCTGGTGCTGGTCACTGTCAAGGACAGAATACTGGTCTGGGTGAACTACTGGTGTAAATGAATATGGTGCTTCCAATGGGGGGATTGGTGTTTGTATAAAAGACAGATAGGTGAACTGGGGCAGTGGGAAGTTGGTTTTCACAACCATGAATTTGAGGTAGAGGCTTCTGCAGGAAGAGAAACTTAATACTATGTAGCATATTGGTATCAAACTGAAAACTACAACAAAACCCATTAATTAGCTTCTTTTTCCTGTGGTGATTAACATTGTTAGATCTGTTTTATTTATTTTCATTACCACAGAGAGGGGGTGAGCAACATAAACCTCAGCTCAGAGCACCATGCACTTACACTCTTGGCCTTTTCCAAGTACTTTTTGTATCGTTCCTCCATTTGCTTCATTTCTTCCTCTTTTTTTCGTAAAGCTTCTTGTAATTCTTCAATTTTGAGTGCTTCATGTAGGGAGAAACGCATTTAAAAAAGTCATATTAAAAATAAACACATTTTAATATTGTATGTTTAAATATAAATTAAACCCACAGCTAGCACTTATTTTTTCAGTAAAGGAGAGCACAAGTCAGGATAGCAAAATGTTCTACTAATTCAGCAGACAAATTGGTTAAGTATTCAACAACTCAGAAACACGTGTAGGGAGAAACAGTGTGTTCTACTCCACTGTATGCACCAGTTAAATAATTAACCTGTAGACAACGTTACTATCTGAGCATATGGAAAATTAAAGGGATAACTAGTGCCCTTCATTAATGCCACTATTGGCCAACTCATTGTTAATTCATAAAAGTGAGGGTTAGCAATGCAGTGCATGTTCCAAAACATTGTGGAAGTATAATTCACCTAAGGCAAATATATGTTAAAGAAATCTACATGAGAAAAAAACCCTGTACATATTCCCCCAAAGGTAACACTGAAGAATTTCACCAAAAATGTGACATAAAAGTAACAAATAATTATTTTTAACATTTTATAAATAAGTTTTATGGACCAGCAGGACAGTTTCATTGTACAGATACTTGAATGGGTTGATTTATGAGGATATCTAGCCAACAGCATCCGTATAGATTATCGTTCGTCCAAGGACTTGTCTGAAGAGACTGATTTTGTCATCCCTGATCAAATGGTGCATGACAAAAGTGTTTGGTTCTTGGAGAATCTCAGATCAGGCATAACTCCTGATCATCTGTTCTGCAATAGCACTTTGTCGTGGCACTCACTCCCATTTATCTTACTTGCAACATCCTCTCCTGGCCTGACACTGAGAATGTGACCGGGAAAAGTAAGATCTACTTTACTGATCATTACTAGAGTCAGAAAGGGATAGTCAGAAAGGTTATATTATCTATTTTAAAAATTCTGCTTCTTACTCTACCCAACAATCCTAGATATTTTCAGTTGTTTCCACTCATGACTGTTAAAAGAACCCAAAAAATTTAACTACAGACACAGTTTTTACTGTGACGCTTCAGAGTAGGATAACTCTTGAAGTACAAAAACTTTAGAAGGTTCCATAAATGGCATTTAGGCCTATCCAAATAAAAGCTTAGGCCAAGATTTTCAAAAGCTGCTAGTGCTTTTGGGTGTTCAACTTGAGACACCTTTATGAAAAAAATTCCAAGTACCTGCCCTCTAAAAATCAGGCCCCTTTAAGGTGTCAGATACTTTAATATTGAGGTTCAGCGAGTGGGGAAGTTGCTGAATCCCCATATTCTTTATTTCCAGACATTTTATCATTTTTTAAGGTGTGGAATTTTTGTAAAATGTAATATTATTTGGTGCGGTTATTGGACTCCACTGAAAAACATTTTCAACTTTAACTCTTTTTGAGCTAAGTTTTTCTCTTGTATGAATATACCAAGTTTGTAATATTGAACAGCTCCCAGATTGGCTTTTACTCTAGAAAAATCAGAGAAAACTGTTGCTGAAATGGCCGCTTGGCTTTTCTCGGTGAGTTTTCTAATGGAGGAAAACTCACAACTGTTGTTATATCTTGGTTCCAAATCTTCAATAATGTGCATGATGGAGAGGGAGGGAAGGGGCAGCCATTTAAAAATGTAACTTCCTCCTTCAACCCTTTACTGTCATCTGCCACTCACTCCCACTGCCTATTTTCCCTCCCATCCCCACAGATGCATAAGTGTGCCCATCCCCTATCAATGTGCCCTCCCTCAGACACAGTGGGCATAAGGATTATGTGGGCTGACATCTTACAAAGGCCTGACTAGTCAATACCACATCTTTGAATTATCAGAGTCCCCCAGCCATATGGCTTATATTATAGAAGATAAAAAACTAAGGAACGTGTCCCAGTCAAACTAATGCAGAACAAAATAGTATGTAGATCTTACAGGATCCTTTCATGAATAAAGCCTGTCTGGCACCTTCAGATAGATGCTGGCATTGTTGTTTGAAAGATGTTGGGGCACTTATTTTTTTCCAACCTACTCAATGTACTGGCGGCACACATTTGCCTTTTTTTTTTTTTTAAAAAAGCAATACACCATTTAGAGTCCTTTACAATTGGGCCTTGGTGTATGGCTGTGAAATCCCAAACTGGCCTACTTGTCCAAAGCCACATTCTCATTGACCAACTAGTGTCCAAAGATTTACTCTAATGATTTTTCTGAACCTCCAACTCTGTCAGCACCATTCCAGTCTACTATCTGAACACATGTTGACGCAACACGTAGTATGTATCAGCATATTGTGGGAGAGCTAATAAGCATGGAGGGATTTTTAACGTAACAGATACCAGGGATATGAGCCTCTCTCAGATAACAGCAATTTTGGATAATTGAGGTTAAGATGACCAATAAAGAACTGTATTAACTTGACATTCCTCTGGGCATCAAGATTTTAGTAAAGTGACCTCTGCTTCCTCTCTATAAACATTAGCAGTATCTTTTGGGTCAGTAAATCTTGATATTCTCCTCTGCAAGAATTAATATCTGCTTACCATTGTCAGACTTCCCTATAATTCTGTATCAATAAAACACTTAAAAATTTACAATCCATTTTTTTACAACGTTTTACAGTTCCCTGTTAATTAAAGACCCTCCGTACATACAAGCTTTTTAACATAAAGACTGTGTTCTAATGGAGGAAAACTCACAACTGTTGTTATATCTTGGTTCCAAATCTTCAATAATAGCTCGTTTCCTCTGTATTTCATTGTTAGCCTCATGCAGCTTCTCCCTGTTACAAATTGTGAAAAGATACATTATTGTTCCAACACTCTTCTCCATCTCAAATGAAAATTAAGCAATAAAAAAAATTCCAGGTTCTACAATTCTAGGAAATTATAACAAAGCTGACTTTTGGCTGCGAGGCACTAGGGCATGGTGAGTGATATCAATGAACAAAGAATGGAACTGTTTAAAAAACAGAAGAAAAAACATTACTGTATATGCACAGTTGTAACATCAGAAAGCTCCATTCTGAGTCCAAAATTCTACAATTACTTTATAATTTACAATAACCTGTACAAAGCCTGCTTGAAATACATGATTTTGACAGCTATGATATTATTAAAGACTGGCTAACCCCCCACAATGCTCCAAATAGAGACTATACACTTCTTGTAAGCCAGTAGGTCATTAAGTGAGGAGGTTACTTACCTGTAACTGGAGGTTCTTCAGATGTGGGGTCCCTATTTGTATTCCATAAGTGGGTGGCATGCGCACCATTCACCGGAGTCCAGATGTATTTCTAGCAGTATCCATTGATCCACATGTGTTTGCAGCCAAAGGTATAAGAGACGCAGATCACACATCCCCTTTCCAGCACCCCCTCTTACGGCTGTGCAGTCCAGTCCGCAGCAGAGGGAACGGAGGGCAGGGATTGGAATACAGATAGGGACCACACATCTTGAAAAACCTCCAGGTACAGGTAAGTAACCTCCTCCTCCTCTTCTTCTTCGAGCAATGGTCCCTACACTTATTCCATATGTGGGTGAGTAGCAAGCAGCAATCAGTGTGGAGGTGGGTGAGAGGATGCAATGGGAAGCGCAGTCTGCAGTACGGCTTGGCCCATAGCAGTGTCCGTAGCCGCTGCTTGCGCGATGGCGTAGTACGACGTGAACGAGTGGACAGAGCACCAGGTTGCTGCACGACAGATGTCTTGCCACAAGACGTTCACACGGCAGACCAATGTGGCTGCTTGTGCTCATGTACAGTGGCTGTGACTCCATCAGATGGTGGTATGTTGGATCATACTTAGGATTCGTGGATGCACCCAGAGACCCATTTGATTCATTGGGAGGAGAGGGCTTGGCCCTTGGATCAGTCGGCAACGTCCACAAATAGTTTTGGCAATGAGCGAAAGGAGTGAGTCCTGTGGAGATAGAATGCCACTTACACGGCAGATGTCGAGGGAATGCAGGACCCTGTCCGCGTGGGAGGCATGTGGTTTGGGGCAGAAAACAGGTAGGTGGATGCACTGATTTAGTGGCGTATGCTCTGTCTATCCTTGAGCCCTATCCAAAAATCAAATTGGGGTGAGGCAAACTGGGGTGCCAGCACTGATCCTGTATGAGGAGATCCCAGAGTGTTTGGAGGCAGAGTGGTGTGTGGATGGAGAGTCTGAGGAGATCCGTGAACCAAAACTGATGGGGCCAGAATACGGTGATGAGTATTACGGTAGTTCGGTTCCAGTGGATCTTGCGTAACACTTGTGGGAGGAGGGGAATGGGGGAAAGGCATAGCGGAGGTTGCCTGTCCAGGGGAGGAGAAGAGCGTCGCCCTGCGAGTCCTCTCCCATGGCCCCCCTGGAACAATAAAGGGGCAGCTTTAAGTTCTCACAAGTGGAAAAGAGGTCCCACCACGGGGTACCCCATTTGTGGAAGTAGTATCTGAGTGTGGCATTATGTAACTCCCACTTGTGGGTTGAAAGAGAGAGAGTCCTGTGTGAAGGAACAGGGGTTGTGACTCGGGCCACACAGTGGTAAGAAGGAACTGAAGAGACATTGGCCCGCACACCCTATTATATCCTTGGCTGAGAACACAAGGGGATGCCCTACGCATGTGCGTGTCAACAGATACTGCTAGAAACATTTCTGGATTCAGGCACATGGTGTGCATGTGCATATACGTATGGAATACATGTAGGGACCACCACTCGAAGAACTTTAGGTAACAACTGCAGTTCAGAAAAGTGTAAAATTAAGACAAGTGTGTAAATGGTAAAACAAAATGATCAAATTTTTAAGATATTATCTTTTATTCTGTTTGTCATGTTGTAACCCTGTTGGTTCCAGGATATGGGAGAGACAAGGTAGGTGAGGGTAATATCTTTTATTGGACCAACTTGTGCTTGTGGAAGGTACAAGTTTTTGAGCTACACAGAGCTCTTCTTCTGCTCTGGGGAAGGAAGCAGAGTATCTGAGCTAAATAGAAGTTGAGACAGATTGTTAAAGCAGAAGGGGTAATGCACTTTGGAGGTAGTCACTTGAAATGAAGTAGGCAACTGGGAGTTAGATCGGTTATGCATGAAGGGTAGCAGGCAGTGTGGTGTGTTACAGATTGTTGTAATGACCCATAAAATCACTGTCCCTGTTAAATTCATGGTTTTTGGTGTTCAGCTGAGTTATGATTTTAAGTTCCCAGGCTCAACTTTTGGAGGTGCTGTGCAGGTTTCCTTTGAGGACAAGTACTGAAAGATCAGATATGGAGTGATCACTTCGTGAAAAGTGTACACCCACAGGTATTAGGGTGTTTTTGTTTATCGTTTTTCCTGCGTGAGTCCACTGAAGAGTGTAGTCAACATCTGGTTTCACCCACATACTTACTGAGTATTTGATGCACTGGATGAGGTACACCATCTGTTCTGATAAGAACGTGTAGGATCCATGAATCTTGAAAGCTATGTTATGGGGGGTATGATATCTCCCTTGCTGCGTGTCTGCAAGTTTTGCATCTGTTTTTCTGGCAGGGTCTGGTGCCACTGTTAGTTGGTGTGTCCTGGTCTGTGGGTAGCTGCTTCTGATGATGAGTTTGGCAAGGCTGGGGGTTGTTTGAAGGCCAGAAGAGGGGGTTCAGGAAAGCTTTCTTTCAAGATGTGGTCCCTATCAAATATGGGTTGTAAGTGTTTGATGATATCCCGTATGGGTTCCAGTGTGGCGTGGTAGGTGACAATTAGGAATGTGCAGTCAATGTGTTTTTTTGCTGTACTAAAACAGGTTCTCTTGGGGTATTTGGGTGGCCCATTCTATTATGTGATCTACTTCTCTGGTGGAGTGTATTTGTTTAGTGAAAGCAGTTTATAGTGTATTTAGGTGTGTAGCTCAGACTCTCTCTTCAAAGTCTGTGGTATATGAATGCCTGGCTGCAGAGAACAGATTTTTTGGTATGTCTGGGTGGTTGCTGGATATGTGGAGGTAAGCATGGTGATCAGTGAATTTCTTGTATATAGTCATTTGTAGGGTTCCACTGTTTAAACTAATTGTGGTGTCCAGAAAGTCAAGGGAGTGTTCTAGAGATAGTTTGATGGTTGGGTGGCGGGTGTTGAAGTTGTGGTGGAAATCTATGAGGGAGTTTAGGACTTCTGTCCAGATAATGGAAATATCATAGAATCATAGAATATCAGGGTTGGAAGGGACCCCAGAAGGTCATCTAGTCCAACCCCCTGCTCGAAGCAGGACCAATTCCCAGTTAAATCATCCCAGCCAGGGCTTTGTCAAGCCTGACCTTAAAAACCTCTAAGGAAGGAGATTCTACCACCTCCCTAGGTAACGCATTCCAGTGTTTCACCACCCTCTTAGTGAAAAAGTTTTTCCTAATATCCAATCTAAACCTCCCCCATTGCAACTTGAGACCATTACTCCTCGTTCCGTCATCTGCTACCATTGAGAACAGTCTAGAGCCATCCTCTTTGGAACCCCCTTTCAGGTAGTTGAAAGCAGCTATCAAATCCCCCCTCATTCTTCTCTTCTGCAGACTAAACAATCCCAGCTCCCTCAGCCTCTCCTCATAAGTCATGTGCTCTAGACCCCTAATCATTTTTGTTGCCCTTCGCTGGACTCTCTCCAATTTATCCACATCCTTCTTGTAGTGTGGGGCCCAAAACTGGACACAGTACTCCAGATGAGGCCTCACCAGTGTCGAATAGAGGGGAACGATCACGTCCCTCGATCTGCTCGCTATGCCCCTACTTATACATCCCAAAATGCCATTGGCCTTCTTGGCAACAAGGGCACACTGCTGACTCATATCCAGCTTCTCGTCCACTGTCACCCCTAGGTCTTTTTCCGCAGAACTGCTGCCTAGCCATTCGGTCCCTAGTCTGTAGCGGTGCATTGGATTCTTCTGTCCTAAGTGTAGGACCCTGCACTTATCCTTATTGAACCTCATCAGATTTCTTTTGGCCCAATCCTCCAATCTTCCGTTTGCCCCTTTATTATCTTCACTAATGATCTGGAGGATGGTGTGGATTGCACTCTCAGCAAGTTTGCAGATGACACTAAACTGGGAGGAGAGGTAGATACGCTGGAGGGTAGGGATAGGATTCAGAGGGACCTAGACAAATTGGAGGATTGGGCCAAAAGAAATCTGATGAGGTTCAACAAGGACAATTGCAGAGTCCTGCACTTAGGACGGAAGAATCCAATGCACCGCTACAGACTAGGGACCAAATGGCTAGGCAGCAGTTCTGCAGAAAAGGACCTAGGGGTTACAGTGGACGAGAAGCTGGATATGAGTCAACAGTGTGCCCTTGTTGCCAAGAAGGCCAATGGCATTTTGGGATGTATAAGTAGGGGCATTGCCAGCAGATCGAGGGATGTGATCGTTCCCCTCTATTCGACACTGGTGAGGCCTCATCTGGAGTACTGTGTCCAGTTCTGGGCCCCACACTACAAGAAGGATGTGAAGAAATTGGAGAGAGTCCAGCGAAGGGCAACAAAAATGATTAGGGGACTGGAACACATGAGTTATGAGGAGAGGCTGAGGGAACTGGAGATGTTTAGTCTACGGAAGAGAAGAACGAGGGGTGATTTGACAGCTGCTTTCAACTACCTGAAAGGGGGTTCCAAAGAGGATGGCTCTAGACTGTTCTCAGTGGTAGCAGATGACAGAACAAAGAGTAATGGTCTCAAGTTGCAGTGGGGGAGATTTAGGTTGGATATTAGGAAAAACTTTTTCACTAGGAGGGTGGTGAAACACTGGAATGCGTTACCTAGGGAGATGGTGGAATCTCCTTCCTTAGAAGTTTTTAAGGTCAGGCTTGACAAAGCCCTGGCTGGGATGATTTAACTGGGAATTGGTCCTGCTTTGAGCAGGGGGTTGGACTAGATGCCCTCCTGAGGTCCCTTCCAACCCTGATATTCTATGATAGGTTGTGTCAGAGAGTTGTCTGTGTTGATGCCATCACTACAATTAAGAACTACGACAGCACCTGCTTTGTTTGAAGGTTTGATCTGGTGGCTGGATTTCAGGGACTGTATAACTATCCTCTTGGCGGTAGAGACTGTGGTGGTTATAATGCTTGTTGAGGATTTCAGAGTCTATTTTTTTCCTGAAGGAATCAATGTAATGATCCAGTGTGTGGTTTCATCCATGGGGCAGGGGGAGAGTGTTCAGTCAGATTATTCTTTTTTCTTATGACTGTTAGTGGGGCTGTGGGCGATGTCCTTGTTGTGAAAGAATTCCTTGAGGTGGAGTCAGTGGAAGAATTCTTCTAGTTCTCCACATGTTAGTAGAGTATCAGGTTCTGTGGTGGGGCAGAAGGTCAGTAGCTTGCAGAGTACAGATACTTCAGTTCTGTTTAGGGGTAGTCTTGATAGGTTGATGATGTTGGGGTGTCATGTGGTGTCCCCATACAATAGAATCATAGGACTGGAAGGGACCATGGGACGGGGGAGGGATAGCTCAGTGGTTTGAGCATTGGCCTGCTAAACCCAGGGTTGTGAGTTCAATCCTTGAGGGGGCCATTTAGGGATCTGGGGAAAAAATTGGGGATTGGTCCTGCTTTGAGCAGGGGGTTGGACTAGATGACCTCCTGAGGTCCCTTCCAACCCTGATATTCTATGATTCTATGACCTCAAGAGGTCCAGTTCCCTACACTCATGGCAGGACTAAGTATTATCTAGACCACTCCTCACAGGTATTTGTCTAACCTGCTCTTTAAAATCTCCAGTGATGGAGATTTGTCCTCCCTAGGCAATTTATTCCAGTGCTTAACCACCCTGACAGTTAGGAAGTTTTTCCTAACATCCAACCTAAACCTCCCTTCCTGCAATTTAAGCCCATTGCTTCTTGTCCTATGATGGGTAATAGTGTCTTGGTTTCTCCGAGAGGTGGTGTTCTGTTGGTCATGGAGCTGACGTAGTTGGTTCCACTTTCTGTTTTTGTGTTGGATGTCTGTCATCAGGTTTTTTGATAGTTATTTTGGGTTTCCTGCATGATCTCTAGATAGATCCTCAAAGGCAACCAGCACACCACCTTCAAAAGGCGAGCCTGGAAATTAAAATTTATAATTCTGCTAGACACCAAAAACCATGAACTTACACGAACATTGGATTTATGACTCATTACAGCAATTTATAACACGGCACTCTGCCTGTTACCCTTAATTGCCCACTTCAAACCCTTTATGAATAACAATCTGACCCCCAGCTGCCTACTTCATTTCAAGTGACCACTTCCAAATGCATTACCCCTTCTGCTTAATCTGTCCCAGCCTGTATTTAGCCCGGACACTCTTCTTCTTTCCCCAGACATAAAGAAGAGAACTGTGCTCGAAAGCTCGTACCTTCCACTACACAAGTTGGTCCAATAAAAGCTATTACCTCACCTACCTTATCTTTTATTATCTTTTATAATGCAGTGGCTCTGAACCTTTCCAGACTACCGTACCCCTTTCAGGAGTCTGATTTGTCTTGTGTACCCCTAAGTTTCACCTCACTTAGAAACTACTTGCTTACAAAATCAGACATAAAAATACAAAAGTGTCACAGAACACTATCACTGTAAAATAGCTGACTTTCTCATTTTTAGCATATAATTATAAAATAAATCAATTGGAATATATATATTGTACTTACATTTCAGTGTATAGTACATAGAGCAGTATAAACAAGTCATTGTCTATATGAAATCTTAGTTTGTACTGACTTCGCTAGTGCTTTTTATGTTGTCTGTTGTAAAACTAGGCAAATAACTAGATGAGTTGATGAACCCCTTGGAAGACCTCTGCGCACCCATGGTTGAGAATCACTGCTATAACGTATACTTAAAAATGGACAAGTAAATACTGTTTATATTAAAGTGCTTTCTTCAGGACACCATGAACTATTCCTCTTGATTTAAGCTTTACAAAATTTTTAATCAAATTTTCTACCACCATAAAATGATTATTCTTCCTTAATTATTTTTCTTTGGCAAAGTCTTTCTCTACAAGATGTAAATAATACTTGAATAATGGCTTCCTTAGGTATATTTGACTGTCTACACTTCTGTTGCTTATATATCTTCCAAATGATTAATGAGTGGCTACCTTCCCGCTATTGCTACTGGCTAAGCATTCTCCAATGTACAGAAAGTCAGTATTTTTATTTCATATTACAAAAACAATACAGGAAAGTTTTATTACTTACAGATGTTCTTCGAGCTTCTTTTTCAGAAGAATTGACTAAAATAGAAAGTTACGTGTGTTAATTATTTAAAAAATTGTGGAAATTTAGATTATATCAGTTATGGTGAAATACATAATTTTATATTTATACCAAAGCTGCCATATTTTCATTTCATTCTGTTTATACCAAACATTTACAGCAGTTCTCTATGGTACTGTAGTAATTATCCTTCCCTTGACAGTTATATGATCACACGGAAGTTAGGATGCTTTACAACCATTTCTCTGAAATTGGAGCAATACTGAATAGATCAATTTATTAGAAAAAAAATTCTATTTCATTTGTTTTCTTTTCTCCATGCTCTGGTATGTTTGCAGGGTAATCCAAACTTCTTTATCTGAAACTAAAAGACGGCGCAGCAAGCTTTCCTGAAGAGTTGCACTACTAAAGCATTAAAGAAACATCACTTTTAAAATAAATCGGTCTAAAACCCTGGTCCCACCAAAATCAATGGAAGTTTCACCACTGACTTCAGTAGGGACAGGAGTTCAGCCTCAACTTTTTTCTTTACATTTTTTTCCCCTGTTCTTTGTTCTCATGTCTTTACTGTTTGACTACAGATGCACAAATACCTTACACCTGTGGTGTCCTAAGCTGTACCTTGTGGTTAAGTCACAGCTGGATAAACATTTTTTTTTAAAAAAAAAGCTTCAAAATAATTTTTCATTTGTGACAAAATGTAACTTTACATATTTAAGCATCTCATTTTTTATCAAAACCATAAATGCCTAAAAACATAATAGTGTTAATGAAACAGAAAGCCATACTCACAATAGCCTTGAGCAGAAACCCATGCCAAGAGACAGAGAGAACATATTAGTATGAAGCAAAAACAGCAGCCAAGAGAAGAAACTATTTAGTAACTCATGATCAGAAAAAGTTAAAACTATTTATGGGTGGGGGAAATATATGCACATTTTCCCTTCCTCTCTGTACTTAATCATTTCATTATCCTGTCTCATTTTCTGGGGACTTTTAGAAAGCTAGCACAAATTATCTATACTGCGTTCAAGCGTGTGGGTATGTCTACACTGCAGTTAGACACCCGGGGCTATCCCATCCCAGCTGCAACTGTGCCTGGAAGTCTACACTGCAGTGAAACAGCCCCATAATCCGGGCGCTGCGAGCCTGAGTTAGCTGTCACAGGCCCGCTGTGGGTTTTTATTTGTAGGCCAGACGTACCCGATGAATGCTTTTCCGCCTCCACACTAAAAACAAACAATATAAAAGTAGTAAAGAAGCAAATATGTGAACCAGCATACTCAAACTAGAATTTCATAGGAGAGTAGTTACTGTTTTTAAGAGTCATTTTGAAGGCGTGCCCATGTTAGTGACAAAACAGTCAAACAATATGTAGTCTGTTGAACGGACCTGTGGGCCATGATGTAGAAAAATATTTATTTTGGGGAGAGTGACTTCGAGCAGAACATCTCACGTCACATTAATCTGCATTACTATTTTCAATTCACACTGATCATCATTATATACAAGCCAAACAACGTAAGCTCTTTGGGGAAGAGTCCACCTTTTTGTTCTGCTTGTACAGTGCCTGGTATAATGGGGTCCTGGGCCTTGACCGGGGCTACTAGGCACTACTGGAATTCAAATAATAATAACCAGCAAAGGTACAATGATGAAGTCACTGCTCTACCTCCAAATTCCCCTCAACAGGGGATTAACTACACAGCCAAGTATGGACCACTTAAGTGCAGTCCAAGAAAAACTCTCAGCTGGTCTAAGCATTTTAAAACACTGTTTTTACACTCACTCTCCTCCCTGTTTCTGAGGATAGGCTCTGATTATTTCCGAGTGGGACTTCCTTGATATACTTCCTATTCTGGCAAAAGGTTATGGACCAGACGCTCAAGTGGTACAAACTGGTGAAAATCCAACTTCAATGGCATTACAGCAATTTACACCAACTAAGAATCCAACCCTGTGTGGTTTTTGGTCCCTTCATCCTTGGAATTTTTCCTTTTACTTTCGCTGTCTCTGTACCAAGTGTAATGGAAGACAGGCATATGGCTCCTTTAAACAACTGTTACAAACTGTTGTATATATCACCTGGGAAAGGAGATGTGGTATAGTCACAAGGTATTTTATCCCTGGACACTTAGGACTCAATTATTCCCATTGACTTCAAAGAGGAAGGATCAAGCCATTAGTAGTGCCCAGTCTCCTTCAGGTCTTGGGAGTACAAGACTAAACCAAGATTCAAATCTGGGTGGCCCACTTAGTGCTCTGATCAGTTATGTAGAGACCACAAGTGGCCGTTTGACGGAGTTGATTTTGCCTACATGCATTTGCTTTTATTTTTATTACTTGTGCAACGCCAAAGATGTGAATTGTGCATTAGAAACACAATTGAGATAGGTTCCTACTCTAAAGGACATGTAATCTCACTGGGATGGATACAATATAAACACTAAAAAGAAGAGGTGCAAAGGTGAGAACTGAGTTATAATTTATCAGTGATGGCAGATTAGGCAAAAGGATGCATTATGCACCCTATGCATGAGTTCTGTATTGCACTGTAGTCAAACTGATATTTATATGGCACATTTTACCCATTCGAGATTGCTGCACATACCTACAGCACTATATAAAGATTTTCAGGGACAGTAACAAATATATTTGAGTTAAATAACTAAGTAAAGAAGTGATGTGCTACAAAAATGTATAGCAAACCCTTTTAAAGGCCATTGCCAAGTTGAAAAACACATTTCTGTCTCAAAATGTTGTACCTATTGTTGTTACAAGTAATCCTTACGACTACAGTCTTGGGATGCATCAGGAGAGGTATTTCCAGTAGGGATAAGGAGGTTTTAGTACCGTTACACAAGGCACTGGTGAGACCTCAGCTGGAATACTGTGTGCAGTTCTGGTCTCCCATGTTTAAGAAGGATGAATTCAAACTGAAACAGGTACAGAGAAGGGCTACTAGGATGATCCCAGGAATGGAAAACTTGTCTTATGAAAGGAGACTCAGGGAGCTTGGCTTGTTTAGCCTAACTAAAAGAAGGTTGAGGGGAGATATGATTGCTCTCTATAACTATATCAGAGGGATAAATACCGGAGAGGGAGAGGAATTATTTAAGCTCAGTACCAATGTGGACACAAGAACAAATGGATATAAACTGGTTATTGGGAAGTTTAGACTAGAAATTAGACGAAGGTTTCTAACCATCAGAGGAGTGAAGTTTTGGAATAGCCTTCCAAGGGAAGCAGTGGGGGCAAAAGATCTATCTGGCTTTAAGACTAAACTCGATAAGTTTATGGAGGAGATGGTATGATGGGATAACATGGTTTTGGTAATTAATTGATCTTTAAATACTCATGGTAAATAGGCCTCATGGCCTGTGATGGGATGTTAGATGGGGTGGGATCTGGGTTACCCAGGAAAGAATTTTCTGTAGTGTCTGGTTGGTGAATCTTGCCCATATACTCAGGATTTAGCTGATCGCCGTATTTGGGGTTGGGAAGGAATTTTCCTCCAGGGCAGATTGGAAGAGGCCCTGGAGGTTTTTCGCCTTCCTCTGTAGCATGGGGCACGGGTCACTTACTGGAGGATTCTCTGCTCCTTGAAGTCTTTAAACCATGATTTGAGGACTTCAATAGCTCAGAGATAGGTGAGGTTTTTCACAGGAGTGGGTGGGTGAGATTCTGTGGCCTGTGTTGTGCAGAAGGTTAGACTAGATGATCATAATGGTCCCTTCAGACCTTAGTATCTATGAATCTACTATACTGGATAGGAGGAAAAAATTATTTTTCTCCATTTAAAAATAATTGACATCATCTTAATTTTCTCAGAGTTTCACAATTGTTTGCCATTGGCCCTGCTCAAAACCTTCATTCACAATAGGAGAAATTTCCCTACAGCAGCCAGCAAACTCCCACCAGCTGTTTTGCCTTTTTCTCCCATGTGGGAAACAGTTTATTCGTTTATGATAAATACTCAAAGACAATTAGAAGTCAGCTTTATCCTACTGTCATTACACAAAAAGCATTTGTAGTTTTAAACACCTGCACACAATTATCATAAAAGAAACTCTGGCAAAAATATTCAGGAGGTGGATTTTAAAATAACAACAACATTTAATAACTAATTTATCTCTACCTCAAAAGAAATTAGGAAAAGAAAACTGCTTTGCCAGTGATTTCTTACCTGTATAAAGAAACAAAGGAAAAAAATTCCCAGATAATTCTGTCTTTGCCCTGCACCCTCAAAATGAACTATTTCTGTCTCCATGCAGATCACATTAGGAACGCATGTACTTGGGTTTGCAGAAGTGCCTGACTTCAGAAATAAACAATATTTTTACTACTGCTTTATGGGACAGGAAATGGAACTACTTAAACTTTCAACAACAACTAAAAAACATCCCACGTTTCCAGATGGATTACAATACTGATCTTCCAATTTTCCAGGCCCACCAAGAAAAATTGTGGCTTTGATCCATGTAACCGAGGGCACAGAGTAGGTCTTCGAACAATAGAATGGCATAGATCTACCTTCAAAATAAATTATCTACACTACTTATTTTTTAAAAAAATATTGTATATATAAAACCTATAACTAATTATAGGTAAGTATGGTTTATTTTGGTGTAGTTTACACTGGTAAACACTAGATTAAACTAAATTAAAATAAGAAATTCAAAACAAAATAAGCAGCTACATACAAAGGGCTTATCTCCATTTACCGTGGATCGACGCTGTTGCGATCGATCCACAGTAGGGTCGATATAGCGGGTCTAGTGAAGACCCACTAAATCAACTGCCAATTGTTCTCCCGTCGACTCCGGTACGCCAGTGTAGACGCCGTAGTAAGTCGACCTAAGGTACGTAGCTGGAGTTGCATAACTTAGGTCGACTTAGCCCCGTGGTGTAGACCTGCCCTAAGTCTGCTTTAAAACAGTAACAGCGAAGAAGAAAGCAACAGCTTGAAGACTTGCGCTTATGGGTTAGAAAGTAATATACATTTGGATATGCAAGAGAGCATACACACAACCCCAAAGGTTTCTGCTTTCTTGAGAGCTCTGGAGCTTGTGGCTTTTAAAACATGTGCTCTCAAAAGCAGGGATCTGCACGAACAATTCTCAATGGAGAATTTTAAGCTATGCCTCCACAGCAACTGTACCTCTGCCCCACACTGCATTAAAAAGGCAGTCAGGTTTATCAAGGCATGCATGAAGGGACAATACTGTATTCGTAAGAGGGCTGATGGTTTGAATTTCTTGGCTCTGGCACGTGTAAAATCTCAACCTTAATTTGCACTATGCAGGTACATTTATAACAGCAATTCCTGGGTTTTCTTTGGTAAGGAAGGACTTTGCTTCAGGAAAATAACACAAACAAAAACCACAGTATATTTTACTAAATGGTACTGAGAGTGGTGAATTTACATAGTGTGGCCTTGATTTTCTAAATCTCACTAATCTACAGAGTACAAACAGAATTGTAATTAATGTTGAATTTACCAAAGGAACAGGGACACTGAAGATGACAAGACAGGGAATGCACTTCACTTCTTTTCTACACATGGTAATCTGTTTTAGACAAGAGTCTCATCTTACAAGAAGTAGACATAGTTTAATTTTAGGCCATGTTGCTGAAATCTAAACTTGGGAACATGAAAAGCTGCCAGAAATCTGCATCTGGACTATTTCTTCATAATATAATATGTAGCTGGTATCACATAAGGGGCAAGTTAGGATAACTGTGGGTACTTGAATATAGGTATGATGTGCACTTCTACTTACATCTTCAGCTTTTGAACCTTGCTCCTGCAAAGATTTCTGCAATTCTTCAACCTGTGACTGCACCTCCAGAAGTCTCTGATTTACCAGCCTAGAAAACAGATACAAATTTTACTTTTCAAAGGGAGTGAATAATTGTGTCTGTGATTTTTGTCTCTCTTTTAGAGCTTATTTTTCAGAGAGTTTAATTTTAAATATACTGACAGTTCAATACATTCAAAAGTCTGAGAGACACATTTTGTGCCCACCAGTACTGGCCCACTTACACAAGAGATGCAAAGACACATTAATTTATTCAAAGTCTGCAACAGCCTTTAGAGAGATTATGGCCGTACTCTCTGCTGTTTCCTACAGCAGTGGTTCTCAACCTTTCCAGACTACTGTACCCCTGTAAGGAGTCTAATTTGTCTTGCGTTCCCCAAGTTTCACCTCACTTAAAAGCTACTTGCTTACAAAAATCAGACAAACGTACAAACGTGTCACACCACACTATTACTGAAAAATTGCTTACTTTCTCATTTTTACCATATAATTATAAAATACATCAATTGGTGTGTTATACTTGAGCCTCTTTTTCTCTTGTGAACCTTATTTGAACCCCTAGTCCAACCACCTGGGGCTGAAGCATTTAAGTTAGCTCCCCCCCCCCCCCCACCGCTGCCCCCGTTACATGGGGCTCCAAGCAACTGTCTTGCTTGCCCCCCCCAACCCATCCCGCAACCCCGAAGTTGAGAAACACTGATCTAGATGAGTTGAGTACCCCCTGGAAGACTTCTGCGTACCCCCAGAGGTACGTGTATCCCTGGTTGAGAACCACTGTCCAGGAGCATCTCTGTCCATGAACACTTCAGGTATGGATATGCCTCATATGACTTTCTTTCCAGTTGGACATCATGGGAAGCTGTAACACTCATTATTAGTGGGTCAAAGATGCAGCTTTTTCTCTTATGAACCCACACAGTGGTGACTTGCCTGCTCTTTCCTATCACCCAAAAAGAATAAATTTAAAAAATGTCATTTTAAGCTTATTATGTCTTTCTCCTTTTAAAAAAAATGACCTAGAAGATTAAAATAGTTCTACCATTTAACAATTATGAAGTATATTTGGTAACTTCAGGTTAACTCATGATTATGAGTAATAGTTTAAAAAAAACCAGAGTAACTAAAACAGTTGTTTTTTCTGTAAAATACTGCGAAGCCTTGTGGGTGAGCCATGACTGCATAACTTATATATCAAAAGAGGTCTAATCTTTTGGACAAAACTAAACCATTACCCGTAACCTACCAACTCTTTGTAGCTTATAGGAATGAATCCTTACGTAGAGCATTTTCTACACAGAGACTCTTCAAATGGAACTAGCTCTGCTATCATCAGACTGGAGTTCCAGTTCCTGAAGGTCTAAAGACATGTTCCACATGGAGCATGGCTGCTTCTGCTGACTTGGTCCGAGATGTATCTATAGATGAGATTTGTCAGGCTGTGCAGGGGGAATCAATCCATAGAATCATAGACAATTAGGGTTGGAAGAGACCTCAGGAGGTCATCTAGTCCAATCCCCTGCTCAAAGCAGGACCAACACTAACTAAATCATCCCAGCCAGGGCTTTGTCAAGCTGGGCCTTAAAAACCTCTAAGGATGGAGATTCCACCACCTCACTAGGTAACCCATTCCAGTGCTTCACCACCCTCCTATTGAAATAGTTTTTTCCTAAAAGCCAGCCTAGACCTCCCCCATTGCAACTTGAGACCATTGCTCCTTATTCTGTCATCTGCCACCACTGAGAACAGCCGAGCTCCATCCTCTTTGGAACCCCCCTTCAGGTAGTTGAAGGCTGCTATCAAATCCCCCCTCACTCTTCTCTTCTGCAGACTAAATAAGCCCAGTTCCCTCAGCCTCTCCTCATAAGTCATGTGCCCCAAGCCCCTAATCATTTTCGTTGCCCTCCGCTGGACTCTCTCCAATTTGTCCACATTCTTTCTGTAGTTCGGGGCCCAAAACTGGACGCAAAACTCCAGATGCAGCCCCACCAGTGCCGAACAGAGGGGAATAATTATTCCCTCAATCTGCTGGCAATGCTCCTACTAATGCAGCCCAATATGCTGTTAGCCTTCTTGGCAACAAGGGCACGGTGCTGGACTCATATCCAGTTTCTTGTCCACCGTAATTCCCAGGACGTTTTCTGCAGAACTGCTGCTTAGCCAGTCGGTCCCAGCTTGTAGCAGTGCATGGGATTCTTCCATCCTAAGTGCAGGACTCTGTTGTCCTTGTTGAACCTCATCAGATTTCTTTTGGCCCAATCCTCTCATTTGTCTAGGTCACTCTGGACCCTATCGCTACCCTCCAGCGTATCTACCTCTCCCTTCAGCTGAGTGTCATCCGCAAACTTGCTGAGGGTGCAATCCATCCCATCACCCAGATCATTAATGAAGATATTGAACAAAACCAGCCCCAGGACCGACTCCTGGGGCACTCTGCTTGATACCGGCTGCCAACTAGACATCGAGCAGTTGATCACTACCCGTTGAACTTGACGATCTAGCCAGCTTTCTATCTACCTTATAGTCATAGAATCATAGAATATCAGGGTTGGAAGGGACCTCAGGAGGTCATCTAGTCCAACCCCCTGCTCAAAGCAGGACCAATCCCCAATTTTTGCCCCAGATCCCTAAATGGCCCCTTCAAGGATTGAACTCAGAACCCCGAGTTTAGCAGGCCAATGCTCAAACCACTGAGCTATCCCTCCCTCGCAATTAGTCCATATGTCCAATCAATACTACTTTAACTTACCGTATTAAAAGCTTTGCTAAAGTCAAGGTATAATTTATACATTTATAAAGCACCACCCTCTCAATTCTAGGACTTGATCAGATGCCTGTTTGAAAGGGCAGTTAGTTCTACAGTCTTTACTCAAAATTACTCCTAAGGCCTCCTGCTGGAGTGTAATACTACGTGCTAATCAATACTCCCTTCTACCAACAGAGGAGATCTGCAGAGGTAGTTCATTAAGGAGAAATTTTAGTTACCTGTAAATGGACCTCTCTAACTGTATTACCACCTCTGCAGACCCGTACTAATCCCTTTTCTTCAGAGTCCTTTATAGGACATACTGAGGCAGAGAAGAACTGAGAACAGGTTAGGGAGCAGGACCATACAGCTTTGGGTCAAGGACTACTGGGAGGCCAACGAGGCAGGGAAGCCACCAAGTGACTTTAATGCTAGCATCAATACCATGGTTCCCATTGTGTAAATCCAAGATTCCTCATGAAAAATGAGTATGTCCAAATATAAGTAAAGAAAGATACTGCTGCAAAATGTCATAACCTATATAGAAAACTTCAGTCTTTAGGATTCTTCTAACTTGCAATCTGAGCCAACTGTGTGGAGCCGTTTGGTGAAAGGTTTCTTGGCACAACTTTTGAATCGCCTGCCTAATCTATACTCTGGCCTGGCCTAGCAACTCCACTTTGATATCCATTTCACTGAATGCTTGTTTTCAGAAGGAAAATTTATGACCTCTGAGTTTGGGATTTGAAGTGTAACTCACGAGTGAACAAAATGCAATATATGCCTCATTATTTAAAGCCTGCCTGACTGACCAGATAGAAGGAAATTCAAAGACTCCAGGAACTGCGAGAGTTGCCGAGCTGCAACCTTCTCAGTGACCCTTCAAAAAAAGGCAGATGTCCCATTGGTCAATCATTAGCACGTAGTCATAATCAAGACTGGTTTCTTGAGCAGAGACCTCAACAATAGTCCCCTAAAGGGAAACAATGATGATCTCTACCAACAATGGACTCAGTCCAGTTCCCCTCCACTGACCCTCCCTAGTTAGGAAGGGACATGGGTCTATCTCATAGGTTGTAGCTCAAAGCTGCCCAGCATTTCAAAAACCTTAGAAAGGAACAAGGGCTAAAACTCAGGCAGCAAAGAAAACCTAGCATTTGCCCGCTAGAGATATTATTCTGTTTCCACCGAAGTAACTCAGATTGGATCCCAGTGATTTTATCTTCAAAGTAACATGAAAATTCTCCACAGTGAGAAAAACATGACTGTTTTGCTAACTGGAGGTCACTAGCATTTAACAAGCTATCAACAGCTCAGAACAGTTCCACTGTCAGAGACTGAACAGCACTTCTTTACTTCCTATATAACAATAACATACAGTCTTAAAAATCTGTATGTCAGGATCAGTTTGACTCGTCCTCAGACTCCAACCAACAGCACTCTAGCCATCTCCCCTCTTGCTTCATCAATGAATCATGGTGACCATTGAAGACAAAACTGGGACAGAGAGCATTAGAAGCAGCTGTATTGATAGTTGAGGACAAAAGATTATTATGAAGTCCTATGTCCTACTAAACCATCGAGAGCATGGTCAGTTGGTAGAACAGTATTTGCCCACAAAGTTACCAGGAAACTCACTGTGTTCCATCAACCTTTAAGGTCGGACCATCAAAAGAGGTCCCACATATAACCTACACTTAAGACAGGTGCACAACCTCATGGTAGGGTGGAAAAGGCATGCCCATGATACTAGTATACATTGCAATGTTTGAGCTGCAACTATGGCAGGATAATGTCCAAATTCTAATAATTTCACTGGAATTATTAACAAAACTCATGAAAATATTTCTATTGCTCTAAACTTATGCAAAATCTTTATTTTACAAAACCTAAATCAACCTGTCAGAATCTCTAACAAGATTCTAACTGGCAACAATATTTATCGGTCTTTCCTTTTGGAGATACTTGTAATGTCTTCAAAAGAACAAAAAGACAAATGGAAGGAGGATATGGAAGAATGGGTGGGAAATGAAGAGGGGAAAAGAAGGGTAGTAGCGAGGATGCAGGATCATCTTTTGTTGTGGCAGTACTAGAGAAGGGGATTCTGAAGCAATACAGGCTGCCCGTTCTGACCTTGCATTTGTCAATATCCTGAATGCTCTGCCAAGCTACACCTATAATAGAAAAGTGATAGAGGCTCCAAATTCTGGAAAGGTTTAGGTATGCTCATGTGTGGACTGAGTTGCTTTTTAATACAAAATGGCTAGATTCTTTGACCTGGGTAATGTAATGCTGACAACAGACTTCACAAGACAAAGGTGTACGAATATTTAGAAAAACAGTCATTAGAACAAAGGAATGTATTTTCATACCTGTTCTCTGTCTCCAGTTCATTCTTCCGTAGATTTGCATCATCTAGCAGGCTCTGCAACAAGGCAATCTTTTCATTGTCGGAACCTTCTTGGTTAAGCTTCAGCATCTTGTTCTCATGCTGAAGACGAATGAGTTTCTCCCTGGAGAAACAAAATAAAAACTTCTATACAAATTGTATAGATCGCTACAAGAAGCAAATCACAGGAAGTGTGAATATAATTTTCTCTTTACCAGTTTTAGAGATGATTAGAGATGAAGTAATTGTTACTTCACTTGAACCACCAAAACAGTTAACATGTGATAGTGTTACTTATTCTGTTTGGAACCTGAAGTTTTAGATGGAGATTCAGTCATTTTCAGAAAACAACTGCTTGGGATTTGATTCAGTATTCGTCAGCTTATATATCACATCACTAATAAATGTTAAAGACAAATATAATACACACAAAAGAAAGCTACTCATCCATAGCTGGCATTCCTTGAGTACCTTATTACACAGATCCATGCTCATGGAACGTGTCTATATATTGCACCAAAGCCTGCATCAGTGGGGAACGAGTGGACTTTGTCTTGAGCTATGAAATATTCCAGGCAAAGCTTAAAAAGATGTGGACCCCCATGTACCTTCATTTGTTTCTACTTCATTGGAATCCAACACAGACTCAAAAGAAGTGCGGATAGAAAATGGGGATGTGGATCTGTACTAAATCTACTGAAAAAATTCTAGGTATAGTTGAATAACTTGCTTTTTTCTTTCGTGTACTGTTAGTTGAGATACCCACACTTGGAAGACTGACAAGTGGTAAACCCGAGAGAACTGATTTGAGGAGAAGACTAAATGACTGCAGGACTCCCCTCTCAAACTGGATTTTTAGAATAATGAGGTGAATAAAGCTGTGTAAAAGGTACAGGCTGAACTCCATACAGCAGTGCCAACGAGTCTTTATCAGGGACAAGAATATCCATCAATTCAACCTTTTAAAGCAGGTTTTAACCCATTTTGACAAAGGAAATTGCTTCTTATTTAACCCACAAATAGTCTAGGGGATTTAAGGAAGAATTTTGTTCTGTTAAGATAGTGAACATGGGTCATCTTAGGATATAAAGTATGCAGCATAACCTCCCTTGGCAGGGATAAATGTGGGGCAAAGATGCTGCTCCACATCCTCCTTTCAAAACACAGGGGTAAACAGGTCAGCCACTGAAACCTGGAGCTCACCATTTCTGCTGGATGATATAAGGGGCACAAGAAGCTTAGGGGTCAATCATAAGACCCATTCTGGAATGTAAATGGGTCAGAAAGACGATGGCTCTGGCCAGCTATGGATTCCCCTTGTGAAGAACAAGTCAGGGATGGTGTAAAGCTGGCATTTTCTCTTCTACACTAGCTCCTGGAGGCTCCCAATGGCAAAGGGGTGGATACACCAGAGAAGGAGTGTGTACTCTGGCAACACATGGCTGGAAGTTGAGGACTGCCCTTGTATTCTGTCAGACCTGGATTTCTGATTGCTAAAATAAGATGTCTTTTTATGGCAGTCCAAAGAAAGAAAGAACTGAAAGGAGCTATGATATCTAAAAGGTGGTATTTCTCCTGGAAGTTCACTGTTAAAGAAACAGTTTACCTAGAATCCCTTCCTTCTTCTAACAACCTACCTCGGTAGCTGGTAGCTCTTTGCTGTCAATCCCTGCTGGAACCACTATCCCTACATCTTATAGAGGAGGAGTGGTTCTCTAGGGAGTGATGGTGTTGCTTTTTCTCATTTTTCTCATGATCTCTCAATATCAAGGAAGAAGCTTTCAGTAACAAACTCAAAGTCACTCTTCAAAACATTCCAGTCCCTCGCAGAGTTGAACTTTGACTTGCCTCAAGGATGGGACTTGAAATAAAGGATGGCTCAGACTCTGCCCTGGAAGCTATATCTTTTTCCATCAGCATCAACCAGAGTGGAGACCCAGGTAGTTATGGGCTCAAGTAATAAACTGCAAGCAGATAGAGGATCCTGAAGCAAGCACCCCTCACTGAGCATTGAGTATCAAGGTCTGTTACGATATGTCTACACAGCCCACAACAGTGAGTCTCCCATCCTGGGTCGACAGACTGGGGCTTGCGCTACCACGCTAAAAGTAATTGTGTAGACATTGCAACTTGGGCTGGAGCTTTGGCTCTGAAGCCTAGGGATGGGGGCGGGGGGGAGGCATCAGAGCCCAAGCTCCAGCCTGAGCTGCATCTTCAAAGCATTGTCTACACAGCTATTGTTAGTATGGCAGCATGAGGCCAAGTCTGTCAATCCGGGCTGGGAGGCTTGCTGGCACGGGGATGCATAGACATATCATTACAGATTTCCTGTCTCTACAGCAAGGTTAGGTCTTAAAGCTCATCTTTCTTCCTGGGTCTGCCACCATGGAAGAATGACCATCACACTGAGGACAGGAGAGAGAGATGACTAGAAAACCAAAACAACTTAATCCCTAAATACCTGTAAACAGAAAAACTGTCAAGGTTCCTTCCCCACTCTGAACTCTAGGGTACAGATGTGGGGACCTGCATGAAAGACCCCCTATACTTATTCTTACCAGCTTAGGTTAAAAACTTCCTCAAGGTACAAACTTTTCCTTGTCCTTGAACCCTATGCTGCTGCCACCAAGCGTGTTAAACCAAGAACAGGGAAAGAGCCCACTTGGAGACATCTTCCCCCCAAAATATCCCCCCAAGCCCTACACCCCCTTTCCTGGGGAAGGCTTGATAAAAATCCTCACCAATGTGCATAGGTGAACACAGACCCAAACCCTTGGATCTTAAGAACAATGGAAAAGCAATCCAGTTCTTAAAAGAAGAATTTTAATTGAAGAAAAAGTAAAAGAATCACCTCTGTAAAATCAGGATAGTAAATACCTTACAGGGTAATCAGATTCAAAACAGAGAATCCCTTAAGTTACAAAAAGACACAAAAACAGGAATATACATTCCATTCAGCACAACCTATTTTACCAGCCATTTAACAAAAGGAAATCTAACGCATTTCTAGCTAGATTACTGACTAACTTAACAGAAGTTCTGAAGAGCACTCCTGATCTGGTCCCGGCAAAAGCATCACATAGACAGACAGACCCTTTGTTCCCCCCTCTCCAGCTCTGAAAGTATCCTGTCTCCTCATTGGTCATTTTGGTCAGGTGCCAGCGAGGTTCTCTTAGCTTCTTAACCCTTTACAGGTGAAAGGGTTTTGCCTCTGGTCAGGAGGGATTTTATAGCTCTGTATACAGAAAGGTGGTTACCCTTCCCTTTATATTTATGACACTAACTCTACCTATTACTATGCTTAGTTGACTGTTTACAATAAAAACTAACTCTTGACCAAGGAGAAATAACAAATGAAAATGATCAAAGGACTGAAAAAGTTAAGGAGTTCTAATTTGCTGCCTTGGAGACTGGAAGGAGCCAAAGGTGAATAGTAGGCATGGCTCCTTCTAAAGCCCTACCTCAAACTTTTCATAGCTCAAGGTGAAGTCTGCATGGCCCCCAAAGAACAAAGCTTTCCAGAGGGCTCTGGGATTAGTATGGAAAACGCAGGTACATCACAAGAGTGTGTATCTCTGACAATATTAGAAGGGAAAGCTCTTTTTAAAAATAGAGGATAAACTTAGCTTGGAACTGACAGCATGGTTTTATCTAAATTATAGTTGAACTCTCACTATATCATAATAACGTGCAGACTGTGTAATATACTGATCAGAATGTATGCTTACCATTGCCTACCACTGCTAAATGGCACTTTCCCAAGACCTTTTCTGTCTGGTTTTAAAACATGGTAGCTGCCTATTTACCATAGGAAGCCGTTACTGAAGGTATTTTGTACTGCTTTTCCCAAGCCTCTATATGAAAATCTCCTTTTTATTCACAGTTCTGAATCAATAAAGAAATAAGTGATTCAGAACTGAGGGAACTTAAGGGCCTAGCCCTGCAACTGCTTGCTGGAAAAGCACTTACTCTTGCGTGTGGTCCCCTACACATCAGGAGCACTATTCACCATAGTAAGCACTATATCTGGCAGTAAGCATTTGCAGAATTAGAGTCCTGGGGTGTGGACAGCAGTGCACATCAAAATGCTGTGCTGTAACTGCCCCCATGTGAATGCTTTGGGTACAAACTAAATGACTCCTACTTTGCGTTAATGTAGTCCTCTTCAAACAGGACTACTTGAATGTAGTCACATTAGTAAGAGTACAACACGAGTATAGCAGTAGGAATATACTACCAAGCCCCTGATCAGGATGGTGAAGGTGACTGTAGAAGGCTCAGGGAGACAGAGAAGCTACAAAGGCAGAAAATGCAATAATAATGAGCGTTTCAAACTATCCCCATATTGACTGGGTACGTCACCTCAGGATGGAATGCAGAGATAAAGTTTCTTGACACCATAAATGACTGCTTCTTGGAGCAGCTAGTCCTGGAACCCACAAGGGGAGAGGCAATTCTTGATTTAGTCCTAAGCGGAACACAGGGTCTGGTCCAAGAGGTGAACATAATTGAAGAGCTTGGTAATAGTGACCATAATGTAATTAAATTTAACATCCCTGTAGGGGGAAAACAGCCAGAGAAACCCACTACAGTAATATTTAACTTCAAAAAGGGGAACTACACAAAAATGAAGAAGGTTAAAAGGAAGAGTCACAAGGGAGAAATGCCTGCAACCTGCAAGGGGACTATTTAAAAACTCCACAATAGAGGCTCCAACTAAATGTATACCCCAAATTAATAAAGACAGTAAGAGGACCAAAAAATGCCACCATGGCTAAACAGCAGAGTAAAAGAGGTGGTTAGAGGCAAAAAGGCAACCTTTAAAATTGGAAGTCAAATACTAGTAAGGAAAATAGAAAGGAACATAAACTGTGGCACATTAAGTGTAAGTGTAAAGCAGGCAGGCCAAGAAAGAATTTGAAGAGCAAGTAGCAAAAGACAAAAAAAAATTGCTGTTAGGTTTTGTAAGTACATGAGAAGCAGGAAGCTAGCCAAAGAATCAGTGGGGCCACTGGACAACTGAGATGCTAAAGGAGCACTCAAGGAACACAAGGCCATTGTGGAGAAGTTAAATGAGTTCTTCACATTGGTCTACACTGCAGAGGATATGGGGGAGATCCCCATTCCTGAGCCATTCTTTTTAGATGACAAATCTGAAGAACTGTCCCAAATTGAGGCATCAGAAGAGGTGATTTTGGAAGAAATTGATAAATTAAACAGTAAAACACAACACCAAGATAAAATGGTATTTCTGAAGGAACTAAAATGTGAAATTGTGGTATGTATTCTATCGCTTAAATCAGCTTCTATAGAAGATGGATGGAGGGTAGCTAATGTAATGCCTATTTTTAAAAAGGCTCCAGAGGTGATCCTGGAAATTATAGGTCAGTATCTAACATCATTATCAGGAAAATTGGTTGAAATTACAGTAAATAACAAAATTATCAGAAATGCAGATAATCTCAATATGTTGGGGAAGAGTCATCACAGCACAGGGAAATCATGCCTCACCAATCTATTAGAATTCTTTGTGGGAGTCAACAAGCATGTGGACAAAGGTGACCCAGTGGATACAGTATACTTGGACTTTCAGAAAGCCTTTCACAAGGTCCCTCACCGAAGACTTTTAAGCAAAGTAAGCGGTCATGGGATAAGAGGGAAGGTCCCCTAATGAATCAGTAACTGGTGAAAAGATAGAAAAAACAGAATAGGAATAACTGGTCAGTTTTCAAAATGGGGAGAGGTAAATAGTGGGATCCCCCAAGGATCTGTACTGGGACAAGTGCTGTTCAACATATTTATAAATAATCTGGAAAATGGGGTGAACAGTGAGGTGGCAAAATTTGCACAATACAAAAAGATAGTTACATTCAAAGCTGACTACAAAGAGCTACAAAGGAATCTCACAAAACTGGGTGATTAGGCAACAAATGGCAGATGAAATTTAATATTGATAAATGCAAAATAATGCACATCGGAAAAAATAATCCCACCTATACTTACAAAATGATAGGGTCTAAAGCAGCTGTTAACACTGAAGAAAGATCTTTGAGTCATTGTGGATAGTTTTCTGAAAACATCCGCTCAATGTGCAGCAGCAGTCAAAAAAGCTAACAATGTTTGGAACCATTAGGAAAGGGATAGATTATAAGACAAAAAATATCATATAAATCCATGGTACGCCCACACCTTGTGTGCAGTTGTGGTTGTTTCATCTCAGAAAAGATCTACTAGAATTGGAAAGGATACAGAGAAGGGCAACAAAATGATTAGGGGTATGGAGCAGCTTCCATCTGAGGAGAGATTAAAAAGACAGACTGTTCAGGTTAGAAAAGAGACAACTAAAGGGGGATATGAGAGAGGCCTATAAAATCACGAATGGCATGGAGAAAGTGAAAAAGGGAGTGTTATATACCCCCTCACATAACCCAAGAACTGGGGGGTCACCCACTGAAATTAATAGGCAGCAGGTTTAAAAACAAGCAAAAGAAAGTACTTCTTCACACAACATATGGTCAACCTGTGGAACTTGGTGTCATGGGATGTTGTGAAGGACAAAATTATAAATGGGTTCAAAAAAGAATTAGATAAAATTCATGGAGGGTGGGTGCACCAATGGCTATCCGCCAAGATGGTCAGGAACACAACCCCATGTTCTGGGTGTCCCTGAAAGTCTGAATGCCAGAAGTTGGGACTGGATGACAGGGGATGGATCAGTCAAAATTGCCCCGTTCTGTTAATTTCCTCTGAAGCATCTGGCACTGGCAACTGACAGAGACCGGATGTTGGGCTAGATGGACCATAGATCTAACCCAGTATGGCTGTTCTTTTGACTGCAGGATCCCCACCAGGTGGCAATGAAGGACCTGTATACTTAGCATACTGCAACATTACAGGGCAAATTAGATGAGAGAGGAGGGGCACTTTTGCCTGGAAGCCCATTTTTTACATTGTTACTAATTATTAAATCATGTTTATTATGGTAATGACTGAGGGCCAACCAAGAATTTTGACATAACAAATCCTGCTTTAGATACAACAAATCCTGCATCTTGGCAGAGGGTTAGACTAAATGACCCTTGTGGTCCCTTGTAACCCTCTAATTCTATAATGGGGCCCCACTGTGCTAAGCGCTGTACAAACACACAGTAAAAAGAAAAGGAGTACTTGTGGCACCTTAGAGACTAACCAATTTATTTGAGCATAAGCTTTCGTGAGCTACAGCTCACTTCATCGGATGCATACTGTGGAAAGTGTAGAAGATCTTTTTATACACACAAAGCATGAAAAAATACTTCCCCCACCCCACTCTCCCGCTGGTAATAGCTTATCTAAAGTCATCACTCTCCTTACAATGTGTATGATAATCAAGTTGGGCCATTTCCAGCACAAATCCAGGGTTTAACAAGAACGTCGGGGGGGGGGGGGGGGGGGAGGTAGGAAAAAACAAGGGGAAATAGGTTACCTTGCATAATGACCCAGCCACTCCCAGTCTCTATTCAAGCCTAAGTTAATTGTATCCAATTTGCAAATGAATTCCAATTCAACAGTCTCTTGCTGGAGTCTGGATTTGAAGTTTTTTTGTTGTAATATCGCAACTTTCATGTCTGTAATCGCGTGACCAGAGAGATTGAAGTGTTCTCTGACTGGTTTATGAATGGTATAATTCTTGACATCTGATTTGTGTCCATTTATTCTTTATTTATTTATTCAGACTGGACAGTCTCTACGTAAAAGAATAAATGGACACAAATCAGATGTCAAGAATTAGAACATTCATAAACCAGTCAGAGAACACTTTAATCTCTCTGGTCACGCGATTACAGACATGAAAGTTGCGATATTACAACAAAAAAAACTTCAAATCCAGACTCCAGCAAGAGACTGTTGAATTGGAATTCATTTGCAAATTGGATACAATTAACTTAGGCTTGAATAGAGACTGGGAGTGGCTGGGTCATTATGCAAGGTAACTATTTCCCCTTGTTTTTTCCTACCTCCCCCCCCCCCCCCCCCCGACATTCTTGTTAAACCCTGGATTTGTGCTGGAAATGGCCCAACTTGATTATCATACACATTGTAAGGAGAGTGATCACTTTAGATAAGCTATTACCAGCAGGAGAGTGGGGTGGGGGGAAGTATTTTTTCATGCTTTGTGTGTATAAAAAGATCTTCTACACTTTCCACAGTATGCATCCGATGAAGTGAGCTGTAGCTCACGAAAGCTTATGCTCAAATAAATTGGTTAGTCTCTAAGGTGCCACAAGTACTCCTTTTCTTTTTGCGAATACAGACTAACACGGCTGTTACTCTAAAACACACAGTAGTAGACTGTCCCTCCCCAAAAGAACTTGCAATCTACTGGTTTCTTATGAATGTAGTCAGCATTTATTCAACTTCCCCGAGCTGCCTTTAAAGGTGACCTGCAAAGGATTTTTTAAAAAAGGGCTTATGCCACTGTTTGCCTCATCATGACATATAAAGAAGGCCTGAAAGGTTTTTTGTTTTTTATTTTAAAAAGAGGTTCGCCTCCTGCCCTCTGCTTGTTTGTATACCTTAGAAAGTGACAGGAATGTCAACTCTGGTCTTCCCTCATTTTCCTGGAGGATTTGCAGGAGGATCTCACAGGGAGTATATTGTTCTTACATCTTAACTGAAGGGGTGAAGGTGCTGAATCTAAGATATTCTTCTCTAAACTCTTAAAGATGGTATTTAAAAAAACGGTGAACAGTATGACTGAAAATTCCTTCCTCACTCAATGGATCAACTTTCACCCTTCTTGGCTGTCGTGATGTACTATTACACTAGCTTTCCTGGCACCAAAAGCCTCATCTAGACTAGGAAACTTTTTTTTTTAAAATATTGGCTAATATGATTTTATACATCACTAAGCCATCGTCTACATGAGGTGGTAGGTGGTGTTTAATGTCATTTTAGCTAACTTGCTTAAAAAAAACTGCTCTTTTTTCCTAGTCCAGACAAGACTAGTGTCTTTCAAGCTAGAAGGTACCTGATTTCCAAGTTTAACATTAAATAAAAACCCGTTTCCTCCAGGGAAAAAATACTTTCAGACCTTCTCTATTAATCATAAAGAACCAAGCTCGCACAAGTCACAACAGAGGAATGTTCCCTGTGGTGTCCAGATTAGTTATAAATGTTGAAGGCTGTGTGGCCCGGTGGATAGGGCATTGGAATGGGAGTCAGGAAACCTGGATTCTATTCTCAGCTCTGTCACTGAGCTGCTTGATATCCTTGGGCAAGTCATTTCACCACTTCGTGTGTGTTTCCCCTCCCACCCTTTGCCTAGGTATGATAGGGCCCAGAGCTCCATTGAGAATGCTGAGGTTTGTTTTCTCTCCTTTGTAGGTCACCTTTAAGGCTCTTGTGATAAATGCCTCTTTGAAAATACTGCTTCAGAAAGCATTAATCCCCTCTTCACTGCTCTTTAACTAACCTTGAACTAACTCATGTCACAGCAACGTACAGTAAAATAGCCAGAAAGGAATCCCTTTTTGTTAGTAGCCATCCAGCAAGTACCACCTTCACCACTTCAGAGAAGAGTTCTCAAACTCATATGCATCTGCCCAATCACTGAAAACAGATGTACTGACATCTCAAGAGGAAAAAATAATTCCAATGGAGTTACAGTGTATTTCTTAGAGATGGGGGTCCCCTAATTACTCCAGTTTCAAGTTGCAGTGATACTAGACTGTCTGGACAATATTAAATACACCCTGGACGGTCTTAAACCATACTGATTTTCAATTCTGACTTTATTCTCCTGATTTTCCCTGTTTTCTGACAAGTACTCCTGTTCTTTTTCCCTCACTTGATAATACAAATGATTTTTAAATCCAGTTTTCAGTTTGATATTTTAATTGTTTTCTCTTCAACAACATGAAGTCTCATTGTTACAAATGTTTTTCTTTTCTAACATGCCTAAAAATAGTAATATCACGAACGCTTTAGAGAAATGAGATCCAGTGAAAGCACTTAAAAAAAAAACCAAAAAAAAAAACCCCAGTATGATACAGGCTGAGGGAAGGTCAAATAAAATTCATCACAAGTGTAAGAGGAACGGCTTTGTAAGAAATCCAAAGGAGGAGAAAAGAATTAGTGTGAATCTTAGGGATAAACTTAAAAACACTGAAAAAGAACTAATCGTGTGCATACACATCCTAAGGTCTCTGGAAACAATAAGCATGATTTCACTTACTTGATTTCAGGAGTAACAATTTCTGCTGCTAGGCTGTCTGAAGACTCCTGGCTTCCCAGTGGCATCAATCCTGTTTCAGACAAACAAAGAAAAGGATTAACAGAAAGTACAATAATTTTTGTTTCAAAAGGCGATGGATAAATATTGTTCAACAGGATTAAATTTTAAGAGAACATTTAAAACAATATGCTCCTTGTGAGTATGTGAGAAATAATACAGAGTCATGCTATAATAGGAAGGAAAGATGAACATAACCATTTTTGAACAGGTTTTCGGTTTCCATTTTCCTCCATTTTGGACAAAGTTCTTTTTGTTGGTGGTGGTGTGTGGTTTTTTGTTTTTGTTTGTTTTTTTTTCAAAAAGAAAAGGAGGACTTGTGGCACCTTAGAGACTAACCAATTTATTTGAGCATAAGCTTTCGTGAGCTACAGCTCACTTCATCGGATGCAACTGTAGCTCACGAAAGCTTATGCTCAAATAAATTGGTTAGTCTCTAAGGTGCCACAAGTCCTCCTTTTCTTTTTGCGAATACAGACTAACACGGCTGTTACTCTGAAACCTTTGGTTTTTTTTTTTGTTTGTTTTTTTACACACAAGTTACGGTTTATTCCTTGGTTCATGTAAAAATATGAATATTTGCATGGTGTGATATATGGAATATAAATCAATGCATATGTGCCATATGCACCACATAAAAGTTTAGGAAAACTATGTTAGGACATTAATGCTAATTTTTTGGAGATGAGGGAGATGAGAAAGTTGGTTTCTCACTGCCATTACTTAGAAATCAAACTCGCAAAACTTTTTTAAAACATCACATTTCGGGAGAGATCAAGCATGGAAAATTTCAGCCAAAGGTTGAAAGCTTCATGAAGTTCTGAACATCTAAAAATGTGATTATAGCAGAAGTTGTTTTGTAATCTCAAGTTAGTGGATGTTAATTGGTCAACTATAAAACAAAGGTAAACCTGTCTACCCTGCACCTATGAAACCTCTGTGGACGTTCTTTAGAAAAAAGGAACTTCTGTTTCTCTTTCTCCATTACCTGAAGTGGTGAGCTGCCCTTCTTGTGCTTGTACACATCGAAGCTCTTCGATAGTTTCTTTTAGGGAATCTCTTTCCGTTCTTAACCTCTGTGTGATTGGAAGGACAATAAATATTAATCTCATCTCTACAAATCCATCTTTAACGCTAAGCAATTTGCCACTATGCACATCATTGCCAGCACTTTAACAAAGAGGATTAATGTGCACTGCTAGAAATGCCTTTCATAGCAAGGAATCCCAATTCATTCCCCGGGCAGAATTTAAAAAAAGAAATAAATAAGGAGCAACTACTCACCAATAACTGTGGTTCTTTGAGAGTCCTGTACCTGAATAACTACACTTGTGGGGTCAAGACACCTGCACCATGAACTTCCAGAAACGTAAGGAGAGCAGTAACCCCATCAGGGCCACTCACACTGTCTTTCCTCTCCTCTTGTGCAGGGTTCCTAGCTATCCAATGGAAGTGGGCCAACACACTTTCAATTCCTTTCCCTAATATGGGAATTTTTAACCCCACTCAGAAGAAGACAGGAAGGTAGGTGGGGAATGGGAATATGCAGAAGCAAAACACTTGAGGAACTATGATTATTGGTAAGTAACTTCTCTTTCTTCTTCAAGGGCCTCTGCATACTTCCAGTGGTGGAAGATTAGTGAGCAGCATAACCCCCTAAGAAAGTCAATGGCCTTGACCTTTAGTAGAGCATTCAGTTGAGACTGGGACATGGATGAAAACTAACTGCTTGTGGCTCAATCCAGGCAAGACTGAGGTAATGCTGGTTGGAAAATAAAATCATGAAAAAATGGCAAGGATAATATCTGTCCCTCTGAGTGTTTCTCACCTGTTGTTCAAATTTGCAACATTCAGGAGACTGTTTAGATTCCCAGCTTCTTGATCAGGGAGCAGCAACGCCCAGGATGACATTTTATTTAACAGTGCCCTAGAACTGATCAGTCACCAAATATGTTTTTAAAAGTATTAAGCCCTGTCTCTTCCAGTTGATTGGTGGTATTTAAAAACATTAGACTTAATTGTGTCAGCGAACACATTTTAAAAACACTAATGATTTTTTTGTCAAGACACTGCACAAGATCCTCCAGCCTAATGCTTTTTCTCATTGGCCAGCGTCATTACCTGACAGTCCAGGTTTGGATGAGTTTAAAAATACTGATGTCCTTCTCAGGGACTTTATATAGACTGTCTGACACCTCCATGTGGGAAGAAATTAAAAAGTTGGGGTTATTGAGGCTCTCTCAAATGCCAGGCCCAAATGGTCAGTTAGATTACAGGAAGGTTCAGTACAAAGGATGGGAGCTATTCGGTGTCTCTGGCATCAACAGGTCTCACTACAACCAGAAATAGCATCGATAGTACTGGCTATCCCAGACTCTAGGACCATGGGAACTGTGGACTCTTTGACACTGAAAGCCCTGAATAGCTGCCCACTTCATACCAGAGTTACATGACAACTAGATTTGCAGGTGGAGTAGAGGATGGTCTAGGGTAAAAATCCAAGCTGCAGTCTGCCTCAGAAGAACTAGGATGTGAGTCAAGTGACCAAGAACTCCAGGACAGTCTTCAACCTCCATCCAGGTACAGAGCTAACGTTGGTGAGCAGCTCTTCGCAGCTGATCTTGATGAATGCTCTCCCACCATGCCTGATCAACCCAAGTGCACCTGGGGGTCTCGGGCACTTTGGCAAGCAGTTCTCTGCTCCACCTTTGTTGGTCAGAAGGTATGGAAGGGTAGTTAAGGCTTCTTCTCTTTTTATGCCCTCTGAGCCCTGGATGACAGGAGGGGTGAGTGGCCCCAGTTGAGACTGCCCTCTAGAAGATTCCAAAAGTTCGCAGCACATGCACTTTGATCCCACAAATAGGACTATGTAGAGGCTACATTGAAGATTTTTTACTTTAAAAGAAAACTTCTGAGTTTAACTCCAGAGGAATATTGAAAGTTTGAAACCCAGTTTAAAATTAAATACACTTTACAATTACATTTGAGATTTCTGAGTCTTCCACTGCTGGATGCTCAAAGCAAAAACCTGTGACACTGTACACATGAGGGATCTATGTAGGAGATTAGATAAAGACAGCATGGGGAGGGACAGGAGAAAAGGATATCGAGAAGAAAAAAAAGACACAAATGTGTCTTCCTGGCTCTTCATTTTTAAAATCTACTGCACACATTTTCGTAGTTACCCTGAAGCCAGATGATCGGTTTATCAAACTCCAAAGTTATTACATTTATACAATATTTTACCCAGACAACAGACAATTTAAAGTGAACAAAGAAATGTAACTTGGCTAAACAGGTAATTTTGATAAGCAGGTCCAGGGTAATAAGGATACAAATTTGTTTCCACCACCACAAAAAAAAGCAACATCTAAACACTTACATCTTTTTCTTTTTGAAGGCTGTCTACTTTTTCTTTCAGCAATTTGTATTCAAATTCTAATTTATCTGCTTTCTTCGATTCTTCAGATAATCTGTTTTGTAGTTCAACTACCTGTGAGACAAAGAAGGAATTGTTGTCTATCCGTGTTCAACATAATATGCATGAAGTAAAGTTATTAATTACACTGCAATGTGAGATCAGTGTTAAAACAAATGGAATATTCATATCTAGCACATTCAAAATGGTTTGTTCACCTATCTATTGTTTCAATCATCAATGTCATTGAAGGGATCAGAATAGTACCACTTCAGTGCAAGTAAAATCTGAGACAACAAAGCTGTGAAGAAGAGAAACTGTTCTCAGTTTGTCCAACCACCCAGCTAATTATACTTTAAATTTAAATTTGAGTAAAATCTCTATATAACCAATGAATCACCATAACTATACAATTGAGTGGATCAGAGAGATGAGGAAACTGATAATGGCCTTTCTCCATCCTCAAAAGTGTGGGGAAAGAAATCAGTAAAAAAAACAAACAAACAAACAAAAACACCATAGAGAAAATCAGAGGTGCATTCTCCTACTTTCCCTATCTCTCTGTTTTCCAAGCCTCACTTTGAGAAGTCAAGCCTAAGCTTATCTGAACAGGTAATTTTTTGCTCATTTGTAAATGTGTTTTCTCATGGTTTTTGAATCTACTAATATGGAGCTTCATCTCCAAGGAATGATGGTCAAACCCCAAAATCCAAAGGAACAGAGACACTTTTGATTATTTAACAAGAGGAAGTAATGAGCTATCAAGGTCCAGTCAAAGTTCCCATGGACACTACCATGTAGAAGCTCAGCGAACAGCTATTTACAACTAGAAGAGGAGAAAACTGAATAAACCTTTCAGAGTGGACATGCAAGTCATGAAAAACAAATCAGCAAAAAGTTGCCCACTCAAAGCTTTATACCTCCATTAACAAAGGCTCAGTTCTAGGTACAGAATTAGTAGCATGTCACAGAAAGAGCTTGGATAGAACGGCACTGAAGAAAGATCAGCATGCAAACTCTATAGCTGAATGGAAACTCTGATGAAGATACATCCATTTGTAGCTTCTTGTGAAGCAATTTATAAGGAGCCAATGTCTGCTTTGTTTTAGAGTTAGAGAAAGAGGTATGTGTGTAAATAAAAATACGTTTTAAATAGGACTGTTGATTAATTGCAGTTCGCTCTCGCGATTAACTCAAATAAAGTAATTGCAATTAATTGCAGTTTTAATCGCACTGTTGAACAATAGAGTACCAATTGAAATTTATTAAATATTTTGGATGTTTTTCTACATTTTCAAATTTATTGATTTCAATTACAACACAGAATACGAAGTGTACAGTGCTCACTTTATATTATTTTGATTATAAATATTTGCACTGTAAAAAAAAGCAGTATTTTTCAATTCACCTCATACAAGTACTGTAGTATAATCTCTTTATTATGAAAGTGAAACTTACAAATGTAGATTTTTTTGTGTTACATAACTGCACTCAAAAACAAAACAATGCAAAACTTTAGAGCCTACAAGTCCACCCGGTCCTACTTCTTCTTAAGACAAACAAGTTTGCTTACATTTATGAGAGATAATGCTGCCCGCTTTTTATTTACATGTTTGCATGGCCATTTTGTAGCCAGCATCACGAAGTATTTATGTGTCAGGTATTGTAAACATTCATACGCCCCTTCATGCTTCGGCCACCATTCCAGAAGACATGCTTCCATAATGATCATGCTTGTTAAAAAAAACGTGTCAATTAAATTTGTGACTGAACTCCTGGGGGGAGAATTGTATGTTTCCTTCTCTGTTTTACCCACATTCTGCCATATATTTCATGTTATAGGAGTCTCAGATGATGACCCAGCACATGTTCGTTTTAAGAACACTTTCACCGCAGATCTGACAAAACACAAAGAAGGTACCAATGTGAGATTTCTAAAGATAGCTACAGCATCCGATACAAGGTTTGAGAATCTGAAGTGCCTTCCAAAATCTGAGAGGGACGAGGTGTGGAGCATGCTTTCAGAGGTCTTAAAAGAGCAACACTCTGATGCAGAAACTACGGAACCCAAACCACCAAAAAGAAAAATCAACCTTCTGCTGGTGCCATCTGACTCAGATGATGAAAATGAACATGCGTCGATCCGCACTGCTCTGGAGCATTATCGAGCAGAACCTGTCATCAGCATGGACACATGTCCTCTGGAATGGTGACTGAAGCATCAAGGGACATATGAATCTTTAGCGCATCTGGCATGTAAATACCTAGCAATGCTGGCTACAAAAGTGCCATGCGAACGCCTGTTCTCACTTTCAGGTGACATTGTAAACAAGAAGCAGGCAGCATTATCTCCTGCAAATGTAAACAAACCTGTTTGTCTGAGCAATTGGCTGAACAAGAAATAGGAAGGACTAAGTGGACTTGCAGGCGCTGAAGTTTTACATTGTTTTATTTTTGAATGCAGTTCTATTTTGTACATAAGCTTGTACCTAATTTACATTTGTAAGTTCAATTTTAATGATAAAGTGATTGCGCTACATACTTGTATTAGGTGAACTGAAAAATACTATTTCTTTTGTTTTTTACAGTGCAAATATTTGCAATCAAAAACAAATATAAAGTGAGCACTGTACACTTTGTATTCTGTGTTGTAATTGAAATCAATATATTTGAAAATGTAGAAAACACTCAAAAATATTTAAATAAATGGTATTCTATTATTGTTTAACAGCATGATTAATGGCGATTAATTTTTTTAATCGCTTGACAGCCCTAGTTTTAAAATTATAGCGTAACAGTAGCAAAGCCTAAAGTTAAGGTTGCCTAACACTTTCCATGTAACCTTTTGTTTCCAATTATTTATATCTTTGGCAGAAAGAATGAGGTTCCCCTTGTGGTCAGTTGGCTTGTGTGTGTGTGCTGTTCAGCTCGGCTCAGACAGTTGGTTCAACCAATCTCAACATCAAGGGTTAAGTGTTGAAGGCTAGAATGTTGTTGCTCAGTAACACTGTCCAGGTTGCTCAGCGCTTCTGTCCTTGGAGCTCCAAATGTTATCACTACTAGCAGCAGATAAGGCAACCTGCTCATTCAACAGACCTCGATGTTACCCAAAGAAAAATCACAGGCATGGTTCAGTGGCGAAGGCCCTTGGCCAGGTTTATTGTCAATGAAGCACTGTACTAGCTCCCTGGATCAATGCTTACAGTTACATTAAAACATGTATGCTCATTACAATGGATTCAGCTCAGTCAGTGGTCAGACTTGCCGCTACCCCATAGGCTGGAAAAAGAGTTAAGGTGAAGTATCTCAACATTTATAGACTGAGACAAACAACAGTCTTTTAGGAACCTAAGTACCACCATGCTTATTTCATGACATCTGTTTGTTACCTCTCCTTGTTCCTAATATCTTGGATGAAACATCCCTATTCATTTTGTCAAACCATCTTCTCTTGTACTAGATTGTGATGTAGCTGTACTAGCTAGAATATATTTACATAAATATCTAGTGCCTAGTACACTAGCAACAACGTTGCCAAGTTCATGTACTGGACAGTGAACTCGTAAGCATCTGCTTTAATATATGGCCTGACTTTGGCTCACAGCCTCTGGTTCAGGCCTCAGCCCAGGCCCAGTGCTCCAGACTCTCTCTCTCACTACTACACCTCTTTCCATTGCCCAAGGCTCATCCCATGTTAATGGGGGAACAGGTACGATCAGGTGCAGACACCAGTGCTAATGTGCATGAAGTCCTGGCAGATCAATATAGAGTAGAAGCACAAGCTGCCTCAGGGAGGTATGTACCTTTCGTCCACCCATCTTGAAATAAAGTACTCCACTTCACCTTTAGTAAACTGGAAAATGTACATGCCCTTCATTTCAGAGGGTGCTGGTAACAAGAGGGGTACTTACCCCTCCCATGGCACACAGGATGAGAAATACACATCCTCTCATCTCGAGGTAACCTGCCAGGGCTGGCACTTAGGGGAAGTGAAAAACATCCCCAAGGCCATGTCTACACTACGAAAGTACTCCGATTTTACAGAAGTCAATTTTTGGGAACAGATTGTATAAAGTCGAGTGCATGCGTCCACACTAAGCACATTAATTCGGCAATGTGCGTCCACAGTACCGTGGCAAGCGTTGACATTCCGAGCGGTGCACTGTGGGTAGCTATCCCACACTTCCCGCAGTCCCCAGTGCCCATTGGAATTCTGGGCTGAGCTCCCAATGCCTGATGGGGCCAAAAATTTGTTGCGGGTGGTTATGGGTAAATGTCGTCAGTCAACTCTCCCTTCCTCCATGAAAGCAGCAGCAGACAATCATTTCGCGCCCTTTTCCCTGGATTGCCCGAGCAGACGCCATAACATGGCAAGCATGGAGCCCGTTCAGCTCACCGCAGCAGTTATGACCATTGTAAACACCTTGCGCATTATCGTGCAGTTTATGCAGAACCAGCACTTGAAAAACCAGGTGAGGAGGCGATGGCAGCACGGTGATGAGGACATGAACACAGATTTCTCTAAAACCACGGACCCCAGCAATTTGGAGATCACGGTGTTACTGGGGCAGGCTCATGCTGTGGAATGCCGATTCTGGGCCTGGGAAACAAGCACAGAGTGGTGGGACCGCATAGTGTTGGAGGTTTGGGATGATTCCCAGTGGCTCAAACTTTCGCATGCGTAAGGGCACTTTCATGGAACTTTGTGACTTGCTTTCCTCTGCCCTGAAGCGCAAGAATACCAAGATGAGAGCAGCCCTCACACTTCACAAGCGAGTGGCAATAGCCCTGTGGAAGCTTGCAACGCCAGACAGCTACCGGTCAGTCGGTAATCAATTTGGAGTAGGCAAATCTACTGTGGGGGTTGCTGTGATGCAAGTAGCCAACGCAATCGTTGAGCTGCTGCTATCAAAGGTAGTGACTCTGGGAAATGTGCAGGTCACACTAGATGGCTTTGCTGCAATGGGATTCCCTAACTGTGGTGGGGCTACAGACGGAATGCATATCCCTATCTTGGGACCGGACCACCAGGGCAGCTAGTACATGAACCGAAAGGGGTACTTTTCAATGGTGCTGCAAGCACTGGTGGATCACAAGGGACGTTTCACCAACATCAACGTGGGATGGCTGGGAAAGGTTCACGACGCTTGCGTCTTCAGGAACTCTGGTCTGTTTAAATGGCTGCAGAAAGGGATTTACTTCCCAGACCAGAAAATAACTGTTGGGGATGTTGAAATGCCTATAGTTATCCTTGGGGACCCAGCCTACCCCTTAATGCCCTGGCTCATGAAGCTGTACACAGGCACCCTGGACGGTAGTCAGGAGCTGTTCAACTATGGACTGAGCAAGTACAGAATGGTGGTAGAGCGTGCATTTGGATGTTTAAAGGGTTGCTGGCGCAGTTTACTGACTCGCTCAGACCTCAGCGAAACCAATATTCCCATTGTTATTACTGCTTGCTGTGTGCTCCACAATCTTGTGAGAGTACGGGGGAGACGTTTATGGCGGGGTGGGAGGTTGAGGCAAATCGCCTGGCTGCTGAATACGCGCAGCCAGACACCAGGGCGGTTAGAAGAGCACAGCAGGAAGAGCTGCGCATCAGAGAAGCTTTGAATACTAGTTTCATGACTGGCCAGGGTACTGTGTGCCACTTCTGTTTGTTTCTCCTTGATGTAAACCCGTCCCCTTGGTTGACTCTAAATTCCCTGTAAGCCACCCGCCCTCCCCACTTTGATCACAGCTTGCTTGCAAAGGAAATAAAGTCACTATCGTTTAAAAAACATGTATTCTTTATTAATTGATTATAAAAATAGGGAGATAACTCACAAGGTAGCCCGGGTGGGGTGTGGGAGGAGGGAAGGAAAAGGCCACTTCAAAACTTGTTGAATGCCAGCCTTCTGTTGCTTGGGCTGTCCACTGGGGTGGAGCGGTTGGGTGCCCGGAGCCTCCCCCCCGCATTCTTGGGCGTCTGGTTGAGGAGGCTATGGAACTTGGGGAGAAGGGAGGGCGGTTAAACAGGGGCTGCAGTGGCAGTCTGTGATCCTACTGCCGTTCATGAACCTCCACCAGACGCCGGAGCATGTCCGTTTGATCCTGCAGTAGCCCCAGTGCTGCAACATGCCTCCTCTGATCTTCCTGCCGCCACTTCTCCTCACGTTCATCGGCCACTTTCCTGTACTCTGCTACTGTGTCCTTCCACATGTTCTGATGAGCTCTGTCAGTGCCAGATGACTGCAGGAGCTCAGAGAGCATTTCATCGCACGTGTGTTTTTTTTACTGCCTTATCTGAGATATCCTTTGGGATGGAGGAGGGAAGCTTGAAACATTTGCAGCTGCTGGAGGGAAAAAAAGGGAGTGAAGTATTTTAAAAGATACATTTTACAGAACAATGGCTATACTCTTCCATGGTGAACAACACTATTCCCATTACACAGCACGTGATTTTGGTACAAGGTTGCATTTTGCATCTTATATTGCGGCTTTGGCATTAGAGATCACACACGCAGTGCCGGTCAACAGAATTCGGCTTGCAGGCAGCCATGGTAAGCCATAGTCTTTCGGCTTCTGCAACTTTCATAACAGCAGCGCCCTCCTCTCCCGTACCAAGCAAAGCACTTTGAGTTGGCCATTTAGTGCTGCCGTTTTCCTGTTAACGTGCAGCAGCAGAAACCAAATGAACCTTCCCCCCCGCACCCCCCATTCAATTCTCTGGGATGATCACTTTACCCCTCCTCCCACCGCGTGGCTGGTATCAGGGAAGATCCCTGCTAGCCAAACGCAAACAGCTCAGTGCCAACGGCCCCCCCACACCACGTGGCTAACTGCGGGGAGGATTTCTTTTCAGCCACAGGCAAACAGCCCAGTAGGAATGGCCACCTCTGAATGTCTCCTTAATTAAATTCCCCTATTTCAACCAGATTACCATGAATGATATCACTCTCCTGAGGATAACACAGAGAGATAAAGAACGGATGTTGCTTGAATGCCAGCAAACACCGGGACCATACGCTGCCAGGCTTTGTCATGCAGTGATACCAGATTACTTGCTACTAGCATGGCGTGGTAAAGTGTCCTACCATGGAGGACGGAATAAGGCTGCTCTCCCCAGAAACCTTCTGCAAAGGCTTTTAGAGTACCTCCAGGAGAGCTTCACAGAGATGTCCCTGGAGGATTTCTGCTCCATCCCCAAACACGTTAACAGACTTTTCCAGTAGCTGTACTGGCCACGAATGCATCCCAAGTCCTCAGGGCTACTTAATCATCAAAAAGCGCTCGCTTGCTTTTTATAACATGTATTGTATTTAAAAAGGTACACTCACCAGAGGTCCCTTCTCCGGGTTGGGAAGGTATTTCAGTCAGGGTGATAAAAAGATCCTGGCTGTCGGGGAGAACGGTGTGCTGTGTACTCTCCTCAAGCTCGTCCTCATCTTCCTCATCCACAAAATCCTCAGGCATGGCAGAGAGTACCCCATCATCAGAGTCCACGGACTGGGTTGGGGTAGTGGTGGCGGCCCCCCCTCGAATTGCATGCAGCTCAGCGTAGAAGCGGCATGTCTGGGGCTCTGTCCAGGAGTGTCCGTTTGATTCTTTGGTTTTCTGGTACTCTGAGCTCCTTAAGTTTCACGTGGCACTGTGTTGCGTCCCTGCTGTAGCCTCTGGCCCTCATGGCCTCGGAAACTTTTTGAAATATTTTGGCATTTCGTCTTTTGGAACTTAGCTCTGATAGCACGGATTCCTCTCCCCATACAGCGATCAGATCCAGTACCTCCCGTTCGGTCCATGCTGGAGCTCTTTTTTGATTCTGGGACTGCATGGTCACCTGTGCTGATGAGCTCGCCTGACCAAACAGGAAAGGAGATTCAAAAGTTCCCGGGGCTTTTCCTGTACACCTGGCCAGTGCATCCGAGTTCAGAGTGCTGTCCAGAGTGGTCACAATGGTGCACTGTGGGATAGCTCCTGGAGGCCAATACCTTCGAACTGTGTCCACACTAACCCTAATTCGAAACGGGGATGTCGATTTCAGCGCTAATCCCGTTGTTGGGGAGGAGTATAGAAATCGGTTTTAAGAGCCCTTTATGTTGAAAATATGGCTTCGTTGTGTGGACGGGTGCAGGGTTAATTCGATCTAACGCTGCTAAATCCGACAAACTCGTAGTGTAGACCAGCCCCAGGAGTCCAAACCAGGCAGACTCAGAGCAAACACTGCACTGGGGCTGAGAAAAACCTGTCACAAACTAATGGGAGACTCCCTATCACAAACTGAATTTGCGAAAGTGTATACCAGCTCAAGGGGATGGACAGAGACTAATCACCAGGCAGGGGAAGAATCTCAACAAATCTCCTCTTACCTTCTCTCTTCTTCCTTGCAGGAGAAGGAACAGAGACGGGAAATGCAGACAGTGCAGAGAGCTGACCTGCTTGCTCCATGGAGCAACAGGACACTGAAGATTGAGGGGAAAAGAGGTGGAGTCTGTGCAGAGCACGAACTGGCACAACTGCTACTGGAATATTGTGTCCAGCTCTGGTGTCTGCACTTCAACAACGTTGTTGAAAAACTGGAGGTTTCAGAGAGCCGTGAGAAGGATTAAAGGATTGAGAAACATGCTTTATAGTGAAAGATTGAGCTCCTTTAATCTATTTACCTTATCCAAGATAAGGTTAAAGGGTGACTTGATCACAGTCTATATATACCTACATGGGAGATAGAAACGTAATAATGGGCTATTCAATTTAGTCGACAAAAGTATAACAAGATCTAATAGCTGGAAGCTGAAAGACAAATTCAGACTAGAAATAATGTGCACATTTTAAAGTGAGAGTAATTAACCATTAGACCAACTTACCGAGGGTTATGATGGATTCTCCAACACTGGAAATTTTTTAACCAAGACTGGGTATTTTTTCTAAAAGATTTGCTCTAGTGTAACCACAGCTATTGGACTTGAAGCAAGAATTACTTCAAGTAAGTTCTATGCTTTGCATTATGCAGGCAGTCAGACTAGAAGATCACAGTGGTCCCTTCTGGCCTTGAAAATCTACAAGTCCATCAATATATTTTGTCTATCCAAGAGAGCGAGCTCTTGTTGACTTTTTTTCCTACTTGGTAGGTGGAGTTACACCAGCGCTACATAATGAGCTACACAAGCTAGGGGGAGAGGGATATTTACAATAACACAGATCCTTTACATAGAACATGAATGAGTTCTTTAATGAACTTGTGAATGAGTTCTTGAGATATTACCCAATATTAACAGAAAAGGCTAAGAAATCAACAAATCAATTGCAATAACTATTTCTGTTCTCACCTGTCTCTTGTATGTTTCCAGTTGGCTACGCGCTGCATTGGCTTTCCTTAGTTCTTCCTCCAAGCTTACAGTGTTTTGCATATACATAGTGTTCTTCTCCTCTAAGAGTTTCACTTGCCGACGCAGATCACCAAGATCTTCCAGCTTTTTTTTGTATGACTCTACCTGGCTTTCTAACTTAGCCACTTTATCAGAAGAATGCCTGGATGAGAATAGAGAAGGAGAAGCTGCATCAAACCTGTTCAGACTGTACACTTTGGGGCACGGACCATCTTTTTGTTCTTTGTTTGTACAGTGCCTGGTCCATGGGTAGGACTGCTAGGCACTATGGTAATACAAATAATATATAATAATATTCAAAATGCTAACATAATAAGCGCTCTGAAGTCTCCTCAGTATTAAACTCAATACAGAAATGGTTCCCAAACACCAGGAGGAGCATAAGAAAGCTAACAACTTATCCTCACTGCTATGTTTCTTGGCTTTCTCTTTGCCAGCCTCTCTGCTTCTCCCCTCACCAACCTACCCAAAATGAGGTAGTTTCCAATGATATCACTCTTCCTGCTTGAATGCATTACTGTCTTCTTGTCTGTTTCTGTATCAAGTTCTAACCATTTTCATGCCATCCTCTCTCTCAGGCAATCTCCACCTCAGACTCCTAATCCAGTCTCAAAACTCACTTCTTTCAGGCAGCCTTTCAATACTATCCCTGCATCTGCTCGTTTTCATGCCTACCAACAGATTAATTGTTTTTAAAACAAATTAAAAAATCTGAAAGACTTGAGCATCTTTACTGTCAGTGAAAGAAAACAGAGTGGAGCACACAAAGAGCTGTTCTGCCCATTTACAGGGCAGCCTGTGCCCTCTCCACGCAGTGGCAGTTTTAGTAGATTAGATTAAGAATTTTAGGAACATGGATGCAGGATGGGGCTCAGTTTATAATGCTCACCTTTGAATAAACAGCTGTCATTGCGGAATATCACAATTTAGAAACATAGCCAAAGAGAATTTTATCAAATTTTTCAAAGAAATTCACCATTTGGTTATGAACAAGCAAAAGACATTTCAGGCCAAAGGATAATTTTTTATAAAAAGTTGTAAATGCCTTAAAACAGGGGCTTATAATGATGAAGGGCTACTGCAACCATAATACTGAGAGTGTGGCAATGACACATATACAGTGCTTAATGATGTGAGATCAGGTTGCTTGACTGGCAAAAAATTCGCAACGTCATAGTTTTGATGGTAACTGGATGCACTTTGGTGCTTGTTGATAAACTACTTTAATGTATGCAAAATTTTGAAACTACATGAATACTAATGGAGATAAATTGATAGCACAAACGTTGTTTTAGGAATAAAAAGAAATATACACCCTAATGGTTAGAGCAGTGGTCCCCAACCTTTCTGTAGAAATAGCATATTGCTATTCCCAGAAAACTGTGGCGGGCACCAGACACCCTGCCACCGAAATGTCGCCGAGAAGCGGCAGCAGCAAGAAGCATCGCAGCCAAAATGCTGCCAAGAAACAGCAACGCTTCTCAACGGCATTTCAACAGACGGTTCTCCGGCGGCCGCGTCCAGCGGCAGCATTTCAGCGGCACGGTGTCCTGTGGGCGCAAAAAAATACCCCGGCGGGCGCCATGGCACCCATGGGCACCACTCTGGGGACCGCTGGGTTAGAATAATAGTTTACCTAAGTACATCCATCTCATCCTTCAAAGACTGAGCCTCTTCTGCTAAAGTGGTTAGCTCTTCATTCTGCTGTCGCAATTCTGCAATTTCTTTTTCCAGCTCTTCACAACGTATTCGATAATCATCTTTGGCTGCCTCTAGCCTACAGAATTGAAATAAAACAGTAGATAAGAAAGGTTATGTTCTAACCACAGACCACTGCTACCTTCTTCCTTCATAGCAACTTTTTGAGACAATAAAAATAAAAGCCAATGAACATCATCATGTTGCCAGTTTCTCTTACATTTTCAAGGAGGTGGAGGTAGCTCCAGTTTTATGGGTATACATGCTTCTAAGTCAATGTCATCAACAACTCTGCCTTGCAGTGCAACAAGGAGATGTATACTTTCCATCATAGTTTTATTTGAAAGAAAGAGAAATCCTAAGGCTTTCACATGCTACTGAAAATCTTTGCTAAAACACTCCTCTCAGAATGCCTGGGGCACAAAAATATAATCTTTTCTGGCGCACAAAGAGGATTACCTTTACACTTTGTTTTATCCCAGCATAAGCAGGATTATGTACAATGGTCAACATTTTCCAAATGCAGGTACCTTAAACAACATACTCTATCCACATTTGGGCAGCCAGATAAGTGGCCGTTTTTTAATGGAAGCTGCGGATGTTCAGCACCTCCAAAAGATCCCATTTTGGCCAACATACAAAATGTGCTGAACAAATAACAGAGCCTCTGCCCTAAGAAATTATACCATAAATGCATAAGAGAATATAATAGGATACAATAGAAGTGGGGTGTGCTCTTTAATAGATGGAACACAATGTAAAATATGGTTGTTCAGGTTTTTGAAGGAGAGAGGTTGCATGGTGTAGGATAAATATGAAATTAAAGAATTAGAGTTAGCTTAAATTTGAATTAAATTAGAGTTAGCTTAAATTTGGTTAAGAAAAATGTGCTGTAAAGAAATGCCCTGACTAGGAAGTAGAAGGAAGGCCTTGAAAATAAGTTAGAAGGTCAGAAGGAATAAAGCAGAGAGGATGTCTGGTTCAAAGAATAACTAATGAGATAAAAGGAAGTTTCTAAAAAGACGACCTTTGGCCAATAGGGGCGACTGCAGATGGTTTTAAATAAAACAAAGATTCTGTCTTAAAATGAGCCAACAAGGCCCTTCTTGAACCACACATCAGTGGTAAGCCTGTGTGAACTCAAGTGCAATGGGCAAACGGTTGGACCGCAGTTATGGGAGGAAAGGCCTTGGGGAAAAAAGGAGGTTGTAAATCTTATCTGGATTAAGACTGGAAATAAGGGTGAACTGTCTCAAATTGGTTGTTACCTGAAGTCAGTAATTGGCAGTGACATCACTTGTTTGTTAAAGTGTATAAAAAGCAAACTCTTACAGGACCCATTGCTTACACCCACCTGAACAGGTTGGAGTTGATCAATGTGGGCCCAAGCACCCCAGCTTTAACCTGTTCGTAAGTATCTTGATCAAAGGCTTATAAATGTTTTGTTATTGTTTGGATGTAGTAAATTGCTTAGTATCTAGGCTTTTTAGGCATGTTTAGAGCAATTGTATACATACCATTTGGCCTTTCACTTTAATAAAGGAATTTATGGTTAAATTAGTGTTTGGTGGTTTACCATATTAATATTAATTCAAATATTCTTAATAATTCCAACACATGGTAAATACTAAACGGGAGCGGTACCAAGCACAGAGGGCAATGTGAAAGAAGGCATGAAACTGTGAAGGGATGCTGGGAATAATCAAGAGAAATTTCAGTGAAGCATCCTGTTTGGGGGGAAGAGGAGACAGCATAGGCAAGGCAAAGCTGTGCGGAGCCTTGGAAGTGAGAAAGAAGAGCATGACTTTGATACAAAAAGAAAATGAAAGCCGGTAAAGGTAGCTAAGAAGGGGATGGGTCAGGCAAGAGAGAGCAGCAGTTTATTTAATGAGACCAATGAGAAAGGGGTTACAAGATCTGAGACAAGATATGGTCAATGGGAGAGGCAAGAGAAAGAAGAAAATAAAAAATGACACACAGTTTCCGGGACTGACAGACCAAGAAGGCTGATGATGTCATGGACAGAGAAGAGAGGAGAGGAGAGGTTTTGGGTGGGAAGAGAACAGGTTTAGACATGATGCTCTGAATTCAGCCCAGATGCACTGGGTACCAATGAGGCTGTAACCACTTTAAATCTGATTTACTGGAGTTTGCAGCAGTAGTATGTCACACAGGCTTGAGAATTAAACTTGAAAGACATAATGTAGAGAGTGCAGAAAAGAGGACACCGAGGGCAGAGTCCTGGAGGATAGATGGAGAGGTGGCAACGGAACAGACCACAAGGAAAAAACTCTTTAAGGACAGGTCAGTATTCTAAAAGGAGAACTAACAGGGGCAGACCAGAGCAGAAGTGTGCGGAGGAGAATGAACTGATCAACAGAATGAAAGAAAGTGCAGAAAATGAAAGAGAAAAGAAGAAGCTGATCAACATAACTAGGAAGTGGTCATTAGTGAATGTGATACGTACAGTTTCAGCAGAATGAAGATAGTGATGTCAAGACTTAAGAGAGTCAAAGCATTAATTAGCAGGAATATGTGTACACTAACTACTCATACATAATGTGGATGTAAGGAGGGAAAAGGACACTAGTTGGAGTAACATAAAATACAGTGAATTTTTTTTAGGATAGTGGAAAATGAGAGCATGTTTGAACACAGAGGGAAAGGAGCCAAGACAGAAGGACAGCAGCTAAGAGAAATGAAGCAGTGGGAAAAGACTGGACCAAAGCCACTGGTTCTGAGGTAAGTAAAGGATAGAAAAAAGACTTCAGAATCAGAGATGGGGCAAAGGAGGAGAGGGTGGGATTGGCCCCAGAGAATAAGAGAGGTTGTTGATTTTGCCCTTATTGAAAGTGGCATCATCTTGAGCAAAAATAGCAGAAACAGAGGAAGGGGACAGAGTAGGAGGCTTATGTAGTTAAATGTGGTGGATAAATTGTCAGGTGTTAGACGCACAGAACTAGAAGAGGGAAGAGAAAGAATTATTTGGAAAAGAACAAAGCAGAGCTGAGGCAGGAAAAAACAAAGTGGTAGTGGAGGAAATGTGAGTGGGAGTGCAGCTCTCTCAAGCACTGCTTTTATCTTTGAGTAAATCACAAAAAAATGTTTTTTCAAACTTAGCCGAGGAAACACTCTATTATTAATGACACTGTCCATACCAACCTTTCAACTGGGAATTTCTTGGCTTTGAGGTAATCTTGTCCAGAACAGTGGTTAGAAGTAAGTCTATATATTTTATCCTCACTGAGCTAAAAAAATGTCTGAAGGGATTACATACAAATTTTTAAACTACTACTTTGGGCAGACAGCAAGCGTGGAAAATTTCAGCCTAAAAAGCAAAATGTTCATAAAATCTAAGCTTATAAAAAGATGGGTCATAATGGCAACTTATTTGTAAACTTAACTACAGCAGTCATTATGGGCACCCAATATAATAATTCAACATAACTGCCAATAGGAACAAAATGTTTACTGGTTAAAAAGAAATATCTGCTTTCTGGAATACTTCATAAGATGTCTGTTAGTTTGAAATGAAATTTACCAACTCTGGATCTCTTTACCTAAATGTTTCCTCCTGGAGCTGTTCTAACTGTGTCTGTAGTTGCAGGTGCCTTCGCCCTGCAGGGCTGTTGGGATCTTCTATAGAATCAGATTGGTTCAAACGTTCCATCAGGATCTGGTTCTCAGCTAGTAAACTACTTTTCTCCTCTTGAAGTGCTGCAACCTGTTACAACAAAAGTGCAAAACTGGAACAATGAAAATTGTCAGCTTAAAGAGCAAAACTTGTGTGCAAGTGATGGAGCTAATATGACCCATAACTGGCGATAGATAGACTTTTAATAAACTTATATGAGAGCAACGCATCCTAGCCTTAATATTTATCCAATTGCTACGTGATGTACCCAAGGTATTATAACAATGGGGGCATAACAACATTAATTTTTAAGAATATAGATTCTAAATTATATTCATTAGAGACATCTAAAACCAAACACAATTTAGCCAGTTATCAAACAAAAAGACTAATACATTAAAGTCTTAGTCTACCTTCGAAACCAAAATGCTAGTGTGCTGTAATAAAATCTTATTAAAGCGCACTTTTACTCTGAAAATTGACTTTGATAAAACGGCATTTCTGAGCTCCAGGTTTATTCTCTTCATGTCTTCCCGATCAAGTTTGCTCAATTTACTCAAAAAAAGATGACTTAAGACGTGTTCTTCACACAATTTTTGTATTGGTGTAACTATTTTGGTAAGGGGCACGACTCCCCCCCCCCCCCACAAATAGTTATACCTGTACAACTCCTAATGCTATAATACCAATATAGCATATTCCATTCCTGTATGAGAATAGCTATACTAGTATAAAGCCCCTTTATACTGCAATCACACTCAGGCGGATTGTATTTTTATAACTAAAGTGGTATAGTTAAAGAAGTACAACTTCTGAGTATACTTTTAAAAAGACCAGTCTCCAAGCTGCCTCCTTTCTTCAGCTGCCTTAGAGTCACCATGCCCCTTCTTTCTCAGTCTAACTCCACAATTTCCATACATTTATTGTGCACACATAATAAACTACCTACCTGCATATCTAATTCATGGCACCTCTGAGCAATTTCTTCTTTTGTTGCTAAGGCTTCATTTAATTCTTCTGTAGTTTTCTTCAACTATTTAAAATTAATATAAACATTTTTATTTTCACAATAAAATTACTATAATACATGTAATTCTCTGTAACCATAAAGGATGTTGAATTATATCATCACTGTAAAGTATGTTTTTATGCTCATATTTATTTATTTTGAAAAAAATTATTGACTACTCTACTTTTATAGTAAGACAAAGGGGCACTTATCATTAAAGAGCTCAGATAATTCATATGTGAGAGATGAACATAGCTGAAGGCAATGCTCTGTTCCAAAACAAAGTATTAAGGCAATCATTTTCATTCTCCATGTTGAGCTCAAGAACCCACACAACCTGAATGTTGGAAAGTACACCACCTCTGTACACTTAAAAAACTGTCAACACCACTTTTCTTTACAAAGAGTGAATAGTTTCAGTTTTCACTATGTTTGCAAATACACAAAGGACTGGGAAATGGATTACAAGGAATAGACAATTAAGGTAAAACCTGTCTAGCCACTGGGTAAACTACTTTTGCAGCACAAAGGGGAAACAACTGCTGTGGTAGAGGAAAAGTCTAAATCTGAATGACATCATTTAACATATACATTTATTCAGTTATGTCTCTAAAGGACTTTATAATAACGGAAAGATTTATGGCTTCCAAGTTTCTCTAGGATTGTAAAATTAAGTACATACAAAGAAAATCAGTCTGAGAAGCAAGCACAAAGACACTATGTATTTTTGGAATACATGACAAGAATTCTTAGAAGCCTTACAAGGGCCTCCTACTTCTCTCAATGATCCAATCTATTGTAGAGAATGGCATCCTTTTCATTTTTCAGGTTTATAAGGGACAGCTGACATATAAAAATGAACTCCATCTCTTAGACAGTATGTATGGCCACACAGATAACTTACAATATAATGATTCATTAAACACAGTACCATTCTCCAGATTATCCCTCTACCATTTTAGGGACTGTGGTTAAGGCTGTAGAAACACAACACAAATGACAGAATGTGCTCTCAAAATGCGCACACAATAGCTGATGTACATTTGGTCCAGCATTTTTCACAAATACTTCAGCCACTGAGGAATTTTCCCAAAATTTCTCAAAGTAGGAAATTCACAACAGTTCCCAGGACTGCCACAAGGATATTTGAGCCTGATCTAACCCACCAAAGCCAAGTGATATCTCTCTATTGACTTCAAAGAGAGCTGGCTAGGGCAAAAAAGTTTTGTCTACAGCTAATAAATGTTACTAATTCTATTTAGTTTCTTCCTGATTATCTTGTGACTTGTGAGGTCTTCACTTTTTGCTATGTCAGAAATAATGCTAGTTTTGAGCATGATAGCTACAAACTAATGCTTATAATGAATTTTATTTTCCAAATAAATATTTTTGTTTTGCACATGCATTGTGAACAATCACATTCAGAATTATATATACCAATGTTCTTTTATTTACTTATTTATTTGTTTAAATGTAGCACATACTACTGATGGACATAAGCCACAGATAAATATATGTAATTGCAACTTTTGATTAACTGACTTTCTTTTAAAAAATCGTACTTTAACAAAAAAAAAATATTACATTTAAACTTTGAATGTGTGTTCCTTTGTTTGAATCTTCCCAAAAGACTTTCAAAAAAAGAGAAGAAGAAGAAGATGAGGCAGCCTGCTTACAACATACCATATACCAGACTGACTGCACACTGATTTCCTATGATTAAAGAAAAAGAAACATCTGGTCTTAGGTACCTGACGATCAAGGTCAACGTAAGCATCATTTCCAACAGAGACTGGAGATTCTTTACTCATCAACTGCAATTAGATTACACTGGATTAGAAAAAGCAAAAGATTTATTTGTATATTAAAAGCTAAGTTTTCATTTATAAAAAAACCCAGATCAATCTTAAATTTAAGAAAGGTTTGTTCTGAAGATAAAGCCTTAAGTTTTCACAACACGTTTTTATGTATGGTATACACAGAGAGAATTATAAATCTGCAGGACAAACACTCTAAAGGAATATGAAAAAAAAAATCTTATCTGGTACATTTCTCTCTGTAAAAGCATGCCTGTCTATCATCCATCATGAAAAGCTCGGGATGCTTTTTGCAGAATACTGGCAGCAGTCCATATGGCAGTAAAGATCTACTCCGGAAATTTCACTCTAACAGTGGTTCTCAACCTTTTTCATACTTTGACCCCATGTAACACCAAAACAAAAAATCTGGGGTCCCTGCTCCTCCCATTTAATTTAAAAAAAAAAAAAAAAAAAAAGAGGGGCAGATTATGACTCTCCCTCCTGACTTGTTTGCAATTTCTAGGTTAAGAGCCCATGCTCCGGAATGAATATTTTCAAAACTGAAACACTACAAGTTGCATGATATATTAATTGAACTATATTGTTTGGAGAAACATAACCTGTGGATTTTTTAGGGTTGGTGGAAAGAGAGAATCATATCTTTCTTAGTTATAGCTTTCTAGGGAGGCTCCAGATTGGCTGAGATGCTTCTCCACAGGAAAAAATTAGCAGATAAGAAAATAAATACTCTTTCTGAACACACAACCAATCTTTTACAATATCAAAATGGCTAGAGGGGAGTTCAAATATAAAAGGAAAAGTGCAAAAGGAAATTCCCAGATTGAGGGGGGGACAAAAACTATGTTAAGACAGAAGTTAAGACTGAGATACATACTAGTAATATACAGATAAAAATAATTAATTAGTTATGTTGACATTAACCCCAAAACAAGTACTACAGGTTTGTACTGCTTGTTTTGGGGATTATTAGAACATAGTCATTTTTTGGTATGTTTTTTCTATTACTTGAATAATAGAAATTAGAAATGAAAAGGACTAACCAATCTAACCATACATCTAACCAATCCTGATTCCAATGCAAGACTGTTCCCTTCAGTGTAATTCCTCATGCTTCATCCAGCCTGGGGTTAAAAATCTCTCCACAGCCCACTTCCACTACATTCTGTTGATGACCACTCTGTAGTTACACAGCTCATTGCATCCGATGAAGTGAGCTGTAGCTCACGAAAGCTTATGCTCAAATAAATTGGTTAGTCTCTAAGGTGCCACAAGTACTCCTTTTCTTTTTGCGAATACAGACTAACACGGCTGTTACTCTGAAACAGCTCATTGTCATAATTTCTTCTGCTACCTAGCACTCAGTTTTCTTTTGATTAAATGCCATCCCATAACTTCTGGTTACATTACAATGCACAGTAACAAATTGCTCCCCATCCTCAACATTCATGCCATTCACATATTTGTACACTTTTGCACCCCACTCTCTAGCTGTCATTTAGCCAACCTATAAATATTTAGGCATAGTCAATCTTATCTCCAAAGTCTCTCCCGCCCTTGACCATTTTTGTTGCTCTTCACTAAATTCTTTCCAGTTTATCTACAACCTTCTGATGACAAGCTGCTCAGAAATGAAATATTCCATCTACAGAGCCCAAATTCTTATGAAGAGGGATTATAAAGTCCGTGTGTTGTGATTTGGTGTTTCTGCAATGCCAAGTTAATGGCCTTTTTCATTGCCACAAACCATATCGTTGTGAACTTGTATCTAATTTATTGCCTTAGTTTTCTAAGTTGAATATCATTTTGTAGTCCCCTGCCAAAAAGTTCTAACCTTGCTAGGCCCCTTAGTATTATTTCCTTTCTCCTCAGAGGCATTCACACCACCTTCCAATCACCTGATTTTTTTAGTGGTTGTTTATATTCTCTTCCAGATCATTAATGACGATGTTAAGACTGAACACAACACTGACCCCTGTGGTGCCCACTTAAGCCATCTCCCCTGCCCAGATGCCATCTATCATAACATTTTAACAGACCTGCCATTAATTTCCAGTCTCACTATGATAGCATCCCTAACCAAGACAATTTGATTTTTATAAGACTTCACAAGAAGCTATATAAAATGCTTTACTAAGAATTATACGATCCGAGCTTTAATTTCAACCCATCATTCATGATTCAGCCTACAGAAACCTCTAATATTTTCCCCCAATTAACCTATTCTTTGATAAATGAGAGGTAACAGATCCCTAATCTTAAAAGCACAGGCGCAACAATCTGGACTACAAGTTCATTTAATCAGTTTATATTTTAATATTTTTATAGAAAATATCTGGCATTCCTTTTATTATTCTAATTACACCTTTTTCATGCCCACAGTTATGACAAGCAGCATTACAAAAATAAATATATATAACCGTGCTAGGTGTTATTAAAACCTTTATCCAATTTTAACTGGTTTGCTCATGAGGGCTGAGTTATTAGTGTTGTCATGGATACAAGGTTGGCAACTAAGATTATCATGAGATGTGTGCATGAATGCCCTAGAAACATGCACTTGATTCTTCTTGTTTATCATACACGACTGTTCTCTCTCTATTCTATAAACGTAATTTGCAGCTTATTTTATTATGTCCTAACATGAAGATGTTTGATACTGCTGTTGCATTATATATAAGATGCATGCTAATTTTATTTCCCTTTGTCAGACTAAGCTATCTGTTTTCTGGAGATTTTTTATTTTCAAGAGACCCAATGGTATATCTAACATCTTCTACAACTTCTAGTATGGTATGACTTTTGACTTTTTCCACCATCACTGATTATTCCATAAAGCAGCCTCTACAACGAATAGTTTTGACTGAAGAGAAAATGAACCTTGAAAATAGTTAGGCTGAAACACAGGAAAACTGATATTTGCTATGTCTGTGAAAACAACATTTTTGGGACCAATCTAAGGAGCAAGTCCTTCTTGCTATGCAACCTCAGACAGGTTTGAAACTGCCTCAAGTACTCTGCAGTAAAGAGCATGATCTTATTTTGATGGTCTGGTGGACATGCTTACTGAAGGGGAAAAGGAACTTGTTATAAAGTCTCTACGTTTTGTTATTAGGAAATGAAGGTGTTTTCCTATTTATTGGTAAAGAACTATCAACCTTCCAAATGACTATTTATATATGAGGCTTGGGAAAAGAACAGCATAATTTGCCAGATGCATTATGAAGCAATTGCAAAGCTGTATTGTCACAGAAATAGATTTCATGGGAAATATTAAATTTTTGTTTGCCATGAAAAATGAATCTGTGTAAAATGTGAAATTGAAAAACTTCATAGTAGATTTTTCATTGCTTTGAAAACCACACACTTCGGCCCCCATCCTGCAAACTTATGAGTTCAATGGAACTACTTATGTGCATGAATGTTTGCAAGGCCTTAGAATCTCAATGCTGGAAACACATGAATTCAGCTCCATTGAAATGAACAGACTATCAAGGCACTGTTTGGTTTATACCGGGTTTATAAGGTGTTTGAAATGTTTCAGAATCTACCTGAAGAAACAAAGATTTTCCATTTATTTTTTAGCTTGGGGTTTTACTTAAAAAATTTGGATAAAGTATACAGTTGTTCAAAAGCACAGGAAATTCAAATAAAATGAAGATTCTTTTAAATTCATTTTCTTGTACAAAACTTCACATGTGAAATTACCATTTTGCAGTGTGAAAAAAATACCACCTTAGGTATAGGCTATTACAGGTGATAGATGGGCCAGTTCTGCTGGGGTGTGAAACACATTTCCATGAGCAGTATTATTTATTATGCATAAATTAATAAAGTATCATCTATAAGCATTTGCATATATTTAACTGAAGTAGAAAAATAAACTATGCAATACAGTAGAAAGATTTATTTAACAGGTCTTTTTATGTAACTAATACTTAAGACAGTCTAACTGCATGGAAAGAGTTTTGCAATGCTTGGATGATGTAGGTGTGCAATACCTACACTTCTCACCTGTCTACATGGCCATCGTATCAGCACTTCATTTGGTGACTCTTCCACATACCTGAGTCACTCAAATCCCTCTGCAGAGGTCTGTTCCAAGCAGTCCACCAGACCATGAAAAAGTTCTGAATGTCCTGGATCCAGGAAGACCCTAAACCTTTTGAACTTTCTAGGACCCATAGAGGCTACCTGCTTGAGGCAAAATAAGAACACAATTCTTTGGCAATAACTCTTTATCTGACTTTAGAAGTCTGTTGCCCATCCAGCTATGTTTTTCTCCAAAGATGGAGATTGCAGCTCTGAAGATTTTCCTGGGATCTGAACTCTTGACTCTGAGAAGGATTTGAAGATTTTTGAATAAGCATCTCAGAACTCTCCATTTGGTTCTGAATTCTTTAGTCTTCTAAACTCTTTGAATGATAGAGTCAAGCCACTTCGATCTGGAGTATTACTTGGAAAGGAGCTCTTTTGATCAACTGAGTTTCAAAGACCCCTCCAAAGGAGAGCCCTCAGCCTGTGGTGTCACTTTTTTCTTGGCACAGGGCACAAATACTGAACAAGCTTCATAGCCACTGGACAAATGCTTCATTAAGCCATTAAACAATGGGCATGATTATTAATATGGATACCTTATTAGATTAAGGATCACATCTCCTGAATACAAACTTATTTTTTGTCCACTGTAGCAGAGTGGAAAGTGCTACTAAAAACTGGGGACCAATAAAAGACAGCTATAAAAAATCCTATCAAAGCAAATGGGGGAGGGGGTCAGAGAAAAGGAGACACACATGCACAAAAACTGCCAAAAACACCCACGTGGTCAGGAAACCAGGAACTGACTCCCTGACAGCACTGGCTTAGGGAAGGACAGGGAATGAAAGATAATCTAGGGGGATGGGTTTGTTTTTTTTTTTACCCTCATTTCCAGAATGCTAAATCTGAGAAGCAAGTGTGCTTGCCCCCTACCAGTTTTAGTACTCTACATGGTTCCATGGTCATCAAACAATTCATATGACTCCTAGACTATGGATTGCAGAGACATGTCATGATGAAGACTTGAGCAACCTTTGGCTCTGTATCACTTATTTCCCTTTTTGGGAACTGTAGGAAAAACACATTTTATATACTGGGTAGACAAATCTGAATTTATCACACTGAAGACAGCATAGTGTTCAACTGCTGATTTATCAAGATCTAAGTGGAATTAGATGCTTAAACATGGTGATTTTTGCTAACATGCAAAACTGATCATCAGTTATGTTAACATCAGTTAAACTGATCATCATTTATGGATTGGGAACGAAAGACATATTGGCAAAGACCTTAGTGAACTTTTGCCTTCTTGTGGAGCATGTGCCAAGAAACCATTTACTTTGGAGGTCAGCAAAATCTCTGCCCTTTTTAGATTTCTTGTCTCTCTCACATTAATTTGTCCTGAGTTACAAACCATCCATGAAACCTGTTTCCGGTCACACAAGAGGCCACTCAGCTGCTTTTATGTCAGTGAGGTTGAGCTACTAAAGTGGTTTGAAGGGAGTTGCTCCACCTGAATCCGAAAAGTGCTTTATAGTGTTGGGTCTCAGCTAAGGCACTATTAGCTAAAGCCCCATAGGCAAGACCCAGAACTAAGGCATGGAAGTCCTACTGAGCCGAGTATCCCTGTATTAGGCAGGCACCTGTTTCAATAGCCAAAACTTGGAAGAAGTAATGGCAGCCATTAACAACAGATTTCACTGTAGTTGCTTCCTTTCTGCTATGCTTCCATCTAGTGTCTCAGCATGACTCATCAGTTAAAGCAAGATTGTGCAATCATTCCTTAAAAAAACTGTATATAGTCAACTTGCTGATCTAAACTAAAACATTGCTAAGCTTACCAAAAAAGGTGGCCTTTCCCCACTTCTCAGCTTTAGGAACAAATGCTCTTGTGAGGTCTCATGTTACTAAAATGATGTTATTTTTACAGAATATATTACAGTACATTTATTGACTACTATGAAGTATTACCAGGAATAATTAAAACTAAAAACTAGACTACAGCTAACAAAATAGAAACTATATTTTGCAATGCATTTTCCTCTTTTTACTATACTTGTTCTCTTACTTGCCCATTTACAAAATTCAGGAATGCAATGAGTCTCCCCGTTACTAGGTGCAAATGAACGACGTTCTACAGTACTTGTTTTGCTACTTACACAACAAAATAGTGTGTTGTTAGGAGCCATAGGAAAGGAAAGGTAAAGGAAGGGGAGCCCTGTATCAATATCTAGAAGTTTAATCTTCTAGATTTAAAGAAAAGTGGGAATTTGCCTGAATTCTATTATATAAATAAGGCTTGATTAGCAAAACTCTGTTTTCCCTAATCAAAAGAGGAAAACATTCCTTATTCTAACTTTATAAATGTTACATTCCATGCCTCTGCTATTATTTTTTTATACTGAAGTTAACAAAACTGAGAAAAAGTATATTCCGGTACTGAATTGAAAAGCTGAATTGTTACATATTATGGACACTTCAGCATACCTCCTGAATAGCTGTCATGACAACATGCTGAACAGACTCCTCCATCATCATGATGGTCTGGATGTACTCTGAAAACAAGAACATTCTTGCATGTCATTATTTACACTTAAACTTAAGATGGTCAAACAGAACAAAGGGGTAAATAGCCACCTCTCTCCTGCAAATTGTGCAGGTGCCATTCCTGGGACTTGTGCCCAGTCAGTATCCAGACCCCACCCCAATAAACCCAGGAGCACAGTAACAAAAAGCCAAACTTCCAAGTAATGATGCAAGGCTTGCAAGACATTTCTAAAGGTCCATGCGTGTGCACATAAGAGGCAGGCCAAGTGAAAGATGGAGACATTTTCAAAAACTCAAGTCATTTCAGGACCAAGCAGTATATATTCTAATATTGATATTTAAGAAAATCATCACTGATGTGCAAGTACTCAGTTGTAATACAAACAAGCTTGTAGGCCAGTTGCAGTATCAAAAACTGCAAATTATGTACAAGAACAGGGATAATACAGTTATCCCTGTTGCAAGGGCATCTTGTCTGGATACACATTTTCCTTTCTATGCTCTTTCCCATGGGTGGAGTAGCTGTGGAAAGCTTGTAAGTTAAGGGGGCAAACCATTAACTACTATTGTCCTGACTGATACTGGCAATAGGTAGCTGTGGTGAAATGACTAACAGTTGGGTCAAAGTAATCATTTTTGTCTTTAAATGCCCACTCAATAATTCCCACTGGAACTGTCTGTCCTCCAGTTGCAGCTCCCTTTTTTCCCAGACAGAAGGACCAGGGCATGATATAAGAAAAGGTCCTGCCCTTTCATGATTTTCAGGATTCTCATCCTACCTTTCAATAGTGAATCATTTTGTGTACCTTGTGCATCTGGTCAGAGACTCTACTCTTGTCTTTGTTGTATTTTCATGAATATATGCCCTCTGTTTTTCCTCTTCCTGGATCTCATATTTGTAAGTTCCAATATCAGCTGATTTTATAATACCTGCTAAGGACTCATTTGTTGATGGATATGAGGTGTGAGACTGGCATGCTGGGAAACCACTGAGTGGGTAGCAAATTCTCAAGAGTAGAAAAGGCCAGAGAGTTTTAAGTCATGTGCCCAAGGTGGGAACAAGTGTCAGAGTTGGGAACAGAATCCAGATCCTATAGCATATGGCTCCCAAACCTATATCATAACCATTCTTTTTGTGTGCAATGTGTATCTTGTCTATGAATTTGTAATTACCCAGGTAAGAATCTGCAACTGAGCCTTCCCACAATAATTAATAACTAAAAGCTGGGTTCAGTAATTTTCATCATTGAAGCTATTTTTCATTTCTATTCATGGAACCAAAAGGAAATATATACATCAGAAGCATACATAACCAGCTCCACAGTTCCAGCTTGCAAACTCAAGTGAAGCTTGTAATGTGATGTAATGTGATGTCAACTATCATCAATAAGACAAAATGAAGTCATGACCCACAGAAAAATAAACTGTGCCTCTGACAACAATCCCAGACACACCGTTTTCCCCACATCATTTATATAGCAAGTCTGACTTGCATTAACTACACAGAGAGAATAATGTATATTTAAAATTGATTACCTTGCTTCTGCTCACAATTCACAGCACATCCCAAAATGAGCTGAAGCATTCTTCCAAGCTCTGCAACATCTGAGTGCTCTCCAATCAGGTTAACATCAGGAAGGGTAAAGTCATTAATCTGCTGCCCTAAAATCTGCACAAAGATACAACATATATATATATATATGTATCAAAATATGTAGATAAGGCAAGAAGCCAGTAGAAAGAGCTCACCTTCGATCTCTGGCAAAGTTTTCAAACCCAACTTCGAGTCTCAAGCGAAATAAATTGGATAACCTCAGCCCACTTACCTTTGGACAGAATTCTACAACACAAATTTCATCTACATAATTTGATACAACCAGCCTTTCAGAGAATCCAGAGAAGGCTGTCTCAACTAATACCAACAACCAACTACTCTCACCACTACAGATCTGTTCTTCCAGGTTGGGAAAGGCCAGCAAAGAAGCCAGTAACATGAGGAAGTTCAAAAGACAGCTGACCAACAGTACCTGTCTGATGGACTTTTAAAAAAATGAAGTTGTTTTCTACAATTCAAATAAAGAATTCTTCAGATACAAAAATATGTCATCAGACAGAATAATTTAATTGCATCTGGGAAATAAGCTGTAAATCACAGAAGTGGAAAGCTAAAATTCCAAAGATATAATGTGTGTGTCTAGCCCTGATGGATGACAAAACAAAAGACTGTAAAACTGTCACTAATCCCTTGGTCTAGCAGTTTTACAGGCCTGGTCCAAAAGACATTTAGCAAGTCCGAGATGTAAGACAACTGATTTTCAATCTGTGGAAACAGTCTGAAATGGTACAAGACAAACTGAATAGCAGAAAGGTGGTCATAAAAGGAAAAAAATGCTTGACATAGAAGCAGGGAGAAAGAATGGAAAGAAGCTGAAAGAGAAGAGAATCATATCTGACATACAATTATTGTAAGCCAATTTACCATCTAGAAGGATTTACACATTAATGAGCATTAGTTGGGAGAATTAAGCAGTTCTGCTAGATCAGAAAAAGCTTTGTAAGAGTTGAAAATATTACTATGAAAATTGGGATGAGTCAAACTTTTAGCACATAAATTGCAGATAGAAAAAAAACAGTCAATTTAACAGATCAAAAATGCAAACGGAGGAAAAAAGAGTGACTGTGAAAGGAATGTGTAATTTATTTGCTGATTTTTTAAGCCAAAAAATAGCTTTGGAAAAGATATTTACACAATAGTATCTAGTAAATGTATGTATAAGAATACTAAACGACTGTCTTGCAAATCAAGTTGTTTTAAAAAGACAACAGAGATTTGCTGCCTTAGAAGTCTTGCCCAAAGAATGGGCATTAACATGTCTAATGCCCGTGTACTATGTGGCAAACTGGACCTAAATTCTTGGGCAAGGTTCCCTCGTTTTTCTGTCACTCCAGTGACCTAAAATGTGAATTCTGTAGCAGACCCAGGTAAATTGAAAAAAGAATATTTTTATTAAATAAAACAGAAAATGAATAATATAATCAATACAGTATTTCTTGAATGGTTATTTTGATATCCAATTTTGACATTGCCCCAACCTTTAAAATGTGATGCAGATTTTTATATTGCTTTGTAGATGCTCTTAGGGAAGCTGGGTAGGAGATATGTCATTTGGCACTATGAGGACATGGGTTTGGGATTGTGAAACAAACATGTTAGCTGCATATTGCTGTCAAAATGGTATGTTAAAATTAGGCGCCAGTGTCGATACCCCACTGAAATAAAAAAGGAACAAGTCATAGCTATTTGAGGATTTAGCAGCCTCAGGAAACAACCACCATATTGGTTTGGACTCTGACAGCTGAAAAGTCTTCTTTGCACAAATACTAGAAACTTTAAGGAAAATAGCAGAAGCTTAGATTTTACAGCAGAATTCTCTGGGAAGAGGAATAGTCTATGGCAACTTCTTTGGAGATCATAAAGTACACAGGATCCTGGACAGGACCATCAACCTGTTCTCCTGCGAGGCTGTAATAGTGCAGGATGCTTTATGACAGCCATTAGAATCCCCTTGGATACTCCATAAACTATTGAGTTACTGTAAAATGAAACAAAAAAAGTGCTCTAATTCTCCAAGGCTTTTGTCTATGCTAGGTAAAAGCCTAATCTTTTCACATCTAGCTTGTGTAGAAGGACTTTGCCAGGATGTCCACTCAGATGAGAAAAATGTAGGCAGGACAACTGACAAATGTAAGTGGATCTTCATCACCATGCACTTTTGGAAGCAATCTGGGATGTTTCACAGATGCATCTTATCTTTGAAGAATTTCGTACTTAATGCATCAGTCACTAAAGCTTGAAGCTCAGTCATTTTCTGAATTCAAGTCACTGACTTTCTAAAATAAATTTACCATGTCAGAAACTTAAACTTACACATACTTAGTGGCTTAAAAAGGAGCTGACATCATTTTGTAAATACAACATTGGTATTCTAGGATATAAGGAACTTTTATAATGCATCAAGCTCTCACAAACCCAGAGGCTGTGGACTAACTGCTCTTCCTTCAACATGACCATGAAAGAAATATCTGCCGAATGAAGTGTAAGGGAAGATTCTTTTAAACCCAGATTGACAAGTGAAGGTAGCAAGCAGTGTGTGTGCAAGGCATGGAAAAGGATCCATATGGGGTTGTTACATAGCAGATAAACAATTCCCAAGAAAAATGTATGTATGTCTTTCTGATAGATTCATTCTGAGCAGCTAACAGGACTTGGCATGTTTGCTCAGAAACATCTGAGTTCTGAATTCCTACCCTCCTGAGACTTTAACATGAGTTAACTTTAATGTGATACTCAGAAGTTCTGAAAATCAGTCTATTTATTAAGTTTGAATTTGGGAGTCTAACGTCAATCTAACATTTTTGAAAATGTTGCCCCCTCCCCAAAAGTCTTAGCAAATGTATTATCTTCCTCCTCTCTAGAATATTTATACTGTTCAGACAGAAAACAAGTGCTTGGAGTATCCCATAATGTGCCTGTTTCACTGCATTCTTAATGCACCAGCTACCTCAGCACGTAGCAGGGAATAAATATATCTTGTTTTCCTTCCCATGGAGTGCAGTCTTGGAGACAAGCAGCACAAAAGCTTCCCCATAGAACACACATGCCACAAGAGTAGATCTCTAACAGTCCAAAATTAAAACTTTTAATTAACTCCTCTCTCCCCACCTCAATTGAGTATTTTCCCCATAGAAAAAAATGAAAGCGATAGTCTTTACTAGGAGCAGAGGAGAAAGTCAGACAGACAAGCTTTATTTTTTATGCATTCAACTCCAATATGGAGTCACCAAGAACATCTACTATTTTCATGTCAAGATGCTTAAGAATATTAGTGTTTTTATTTTCAACACAATTTGGAAGTTGGGTTTGTTCCTTTATGGCATATTTGATGAAGCATGCAATAAAGCTTTGGAGCAGTCTAGTACTCAAGGATAGTCCATGATGAGTTCATTTATTTTGGTAGAATAGGTTTAAAGAGTATGGAAGGGCGGATAAGATACAGAATAGCTATTTAGAAAAATGACCAATTTCATTTCATAAGGAAAGGGTCAGATTTTTTGAAAGAGCTCAGCTCCAATGGGAGCTGCTGGGTGCTGAGCACATGTGATATATCTGGACCTAATGCTAAACGAAACAATATTCTGTAACATGTTCAACAAGCATAATGAATATATTCAGCAAAAGGAAAGGTCTGTATAGAGCACTGAGAAATAGTTCTTACCTCATGATTATAATCCAGTATTCCTTTTAAAATTTTCTTCAGATTGCTTATCTGTTTGATGGAAGAGAGAGAAATTAAAACATACAAAGCCACTGAATTTAAGATACAGTAGAACCTCTAATTTTACAAAATAATTGGGGACTGATGTTTATAAAATTGAAATGCTCAAAAAATTGTACCTCTCAAAATTACAGTAGGTATGGTGCATAAATTGCAGTATGGTGCACTACCTCATCGTCGTCGTCTTGTTCTTTACACCACTGCAAAGATACTTCCCATCCACTGAAGAAATTGGAATGTGAAGAGATGTCGACTTGTTCATCGACATCACTTTCATTATGTGATTTTTTCCCCCCTTTCTGGAAAAATTATTTATGTAACTGGTCATTTGTAAGGCTGGTTTTAGTAAAATTGAAATTCTACTGTATTTATATAAATATATAAAAACAATTGTGTAGGTATACAGCAGGCTAAGAAAATCACAAGTAATACTGTAAGCAGAATCACATACACAAATGTAAGTCCATTTGTATTTCTAGTGAAAAGTATCTTGCCGGAATCAATAATTCGTTACGATTGTCCCATGATGTGGGCCTGATCCAAAGTCAACGCCAGCCAATGGAGCACAATGAAGTGAATGACAAAAATTCCTACTGACTGGAATTGGCTTTGACTCAGGCCATGGTGAAAAATTGTAAGGGTAGCACTGTTTAAGCCAGTGTCATGAAAGTGATGGGGAAGCTGGGGCTCCAAAATGAGAGGGTGAACTATTTCCTGATCTCGGTGAATGGGGGAGAGGGGAAGGCTCTAGGCTAGTCGGAGGGAAAAGGTGCGGCCCAGACAGGAAAGAAAAGGAGTAGATTTCCGCTAAAGGTGGTGCTGAACTCTGGGGGTACTGTCAGTACTGAGAATTTAGACATCAGAGTTAGTGCCAAGAGTAACGTCCTCAATACAGAGGACGGTACCAGATAAGCAGTGACTTCCAACAATAGTTGGTCTGCTGGATCCATTAGGGCTTTGCTTGCCAGTGCCAAGGTATCAGCAGCAGATGTAGGTACACGGGTTGTTTTGGTACTACTTAGTACTGGGCCAGGAATCAATACCATGTCACTTGCCCTGTATTACTAAAGGACTTTCTGCCAAATTCCCAGGAGGAGACCGAAGGCAAATGATCTTTTCTTAGGCCTCTGAGCTTTTCCCTTTTTACAGGAGGTAAAAGCACTGGTGCTAGGAACCATGGCCCGTTTGGTGTTCTGGTCTACTTTGATTCCAAGTGGAGGATACATCTCAGTCTTTTGGTGCCAGAGCAGCCATCAGCGATAAGCTGACTTGGGCAGTCATGGACAGCCAATCAGTACAGTGTCAGCTGCCTTATTGGAATTTGCCTTCAGAGTTGCATTGCAGCTCACAAGGGCTCTAACTAACTGGACCTGGAGGTACAAGGTCTCATCTTGCAGCCTGATGCCTATTCTTCTGGGTCTAAAAGTGCCCCTCACAGACTGCTCCAACAGAAATAGTTTTAGCCCAGTGTCTCCAGATTTTCTCATTTCTGATGAGAAAGACTGGCAGACAGTGCAATGGTCAGTCATACGGCTTTCACCTAAGCAGAACAGACCATGGCTACCTCCATCTGCGAGGAGAATGTGTCATTTGAGAGACCGACAGGTTTTGAAGCCACCATGATAGTGGTTGTGGTGAAGAATACTGAATAATAAATAATTTTTGGGAGTGGCAAGGAAGGAGGTTTGCAAGAAAATTAAAAGAATTTTCTGATGAGAATTAACCCTAGTTATCTACCTAGAGTATTTCCTCTCTTTACTTGTTATTAGCTAAAGGGTAGCAGGCATATATAGCCTGGTTCTGTCTCGCTGCCACAGGCAGTAAGAGAGACCTGAAGGATGGGTCTGACCACTCTGCTGACCTTTATGCCCTCATGAGGGAGTGGGGACGAGGACCTGTGAGGTGCAGGCATGGCCCAATGGACACTGCTGTTCAAAGATTCTGATCTCACATCCTTGAGCGGCATGCACATATAAAGTGGGATCCACACCGACACATACTCGAAGAACAAGAAATTTTATCTCCTACGAAGTGGGGTAAATAGGAGAAAGAGAGAGAGAGAGAGAGAGAGAAAGAAAGCCTGGCTGTGGATTTAACACATACTGGAGCTCTAAGGGACATGTTTTGGTTACATTTCTAACTATACCAAACTTAAAGTGTGTCCCTTCCTTTTTATATTTGTGGTAGCAGATGATCTCAACCCTGGAAAGCCTGTCAGCCCTGCCAAAAAAAAGACCTAACATCACCCCCAACTTGATTTTACTAACTATGAGGGGCCTGGCTCTCAGTCAAAGATAGAAGCTCCCTTAGTACCTCAGCAAGTTAGACTGGCCAAAACTGCAACCAAAGAAGATTTTGCATCTGCCCCCGAAAGGAGTTAATCCCGTCTCAATCCCTTCTATTTGTCCATGATGTAGATAGAAAACTATTCATGAGAAACTGCTTCTGAATGTAGGCAGCTAGGATTCACCAACCTATGTACCAGTCAATAGCCACTCATAGATGTCATGGCTTTGTAGACACTATGGGGAGGGGAGGGGGAATAACTCTTCATGTCCTTTAGAGTGATGGGAGAAGATTATAAACACACTCTATACGTAACCCAGTAAAGAGCACTCTAAACAGTGCCACAAGCCATCTGTATTCCAACAAGACCTAAGAAGATAATGCAGAGAAAATTTAGGAACCACTGTACTGATATTAAAGGGCACACTGTGATGACCTACTTGGCCAACAACAGAGTTAGCCAACAGAGAGCTCTGAAAGCCATTCAGCTCAATCACTCTCCACTGGCTAAACAATGAAACAGACCGTCCATCCACAAAAGAACAAATGTGAGCTAAAAACACCTGGGATAGGTTTATGGGTTTCATGACCACCATGAAATCTCAAATCAGACTAGAAAAAATGCTATCTACTTGGATTTTTTTAAATCATGGTCAGCCTAAAATGAGAAACTGGAGATACTGCAGAGCAAGCTGCATACTGCAGCTATTCCAAGCTCTCTAATGATGTGAGACTGAACAAAGAATTGTCATTAATTCCACAATCCTAAACAACCTCCCACACCTTCTCTGGTGTCAAAAGTTCCAACTGCCAAGGCATCCAGTCCCCACCACCTCTGGAAAAAAGATGTTCACAGCAGTTATGCATTTTCATTACAAAAATCTGCAGCAAATTTAAAATTTAGGGGAAAGGTAAATTACTTGATTTTAATATTAAATCAAACACGATAAGGAATGCTGTACTGATTGTATTATTCATTTTCATAAATGATTCATTAAAAACCTCCAATTTTGAATTTACCTGAGGCTGCCGCAAAATTTCCAGCCCGCTGCACTGAAGTGCCATAGAAACCAAGGGCCATGCTGCAGAATTAAGTCCAGTTTACCTCAGAGTACATGGGGACCTTGAGTATTTCCCAAAAGTGACAAAGAAATAAAATGAAAAATACTACCCTTTTCCCCATGTGAATCAAGATCCCCTAATCAAAAAGAAAGTGACCATCTTCCTTCCATATAACCCCCAGCCCAGATTTCACCCCTTTTTGAGTAGGAGATTGCAGCTCATCTGCTACCAAGACTAGGGTGGTTAGAGAGCGCCTAAGACAGAGGTGACTGTAAAGAAACCCAACATCTGATCTCCATGACCCCATCTTTCTATCTCCATAACAATCAATACCTTGATACATCCCGTTCAAGTGTTTGCTGCAACACCATGGTAAAACACACAACCAGCCAATCATAAGACCCACCATAATACAAGTAACTCCAACTTAGACTGGTCTAACATCTAACACTAATCATGAGTCCAGCAGGGAAGGGACATTTTTAGTGGCTTACAGCAAATATGCTGGAATATAGCTGCTGCCAAGGGCCAATCAGCGTAGGAAATTAGTGCAACTGTTTTCTATTTTAAATTCGACTCAGTAGCAATATTAACATCACCTTCCAGTCACAACACACATTTTAAGGAGAAATTCAAATACAGTGACAAAAACATTTATATCACAATAGGGAAGCAAAGCAAGTGCTAAGAGCAACTGATTAATTTGTAAAAGTTAAATACCAGGACTGAGGGGAGAATATAATTATATTGTTTCAGAGCTTTAGAAAACAAAGGGGCATTCAGTCAAGCAATGACAGAAGTAATTCCATATACAAACTACATTTAGCATACTGCTCTCTGCTGGATGGATTAAACACACTCAAGTGTTTGCACTACAGTCCCTGACCTAAAGGTGGGATACAAGTCCTACCATTACATCTTTGATTCCCGCCCATCAGCTCAGCAGCAACAATGAGACTGACTGAAGTCTTTCTACCACTTCATCTTGTACCAGCTTCACCTCTCTGTTCATTTTTAAAACTTTCTGTTCTGTGTCATTCTTTACCGTGTCTATCCAATGCACCCTCAGTCTTCCTCTATTTCTAAAAAAGAAAAGGAGTACTTGTGGCACCTTAGAGTCTCTAAGGTGCCACAAGTACTCCTTTTCTTTTTGCGAATACAGACTAACACGGCTGTTACTCTGAAACCTCTATTTCTAGTTTCTTACACTCTGATAGGAATTGCCATGTACGGTATCCTCCCTAGATGCATCTTGGGCACATGTCCAAACCACTGCAGTCTTTCTTGAATCTTCTGTAACAGAGTTACTTCTTGCCCTGTTTTCTTATCACTTCATTTATTATTTTCTGCAGTCTTGAAATTCTCAGTATTCCCCTCAGCCAGTTCATTTCTGCAGTCAGTATCTTTCATTTATCAATCTTCCGCATACTCCAGCATTCTGACCTATATAGCAGTATTGTCACAACAACTGAGACATAACAACATTAACTTGGTGTGCAACAGAATGTCATAAGAAGAGAATGGAAATGATTTTATTAACACTATTGAGCTGTTTGTGACTGATTTGGTGATACATATTGGTGATTTATTTCTCTGAATGTCACTGTAACCAGCAGTGAAAGTCACTAGATTTGTCACTGGTCACGTTGACAATTATTTCCTCACTAAGGAAACCAAAAAGTCACTAAATCTAGTGACAAAGTAGCTAAGTTGGCACACTTTGGAAACACTTCTGGAACCAAATGCATGGCATGTGTGGAATACACAATAGGGACCATAACTCAAAAAAGCAGCACTGGTTCAGAAGCTGGGGCTTAGTGGAAACTAAGCCAATTGTGTTAATCACTGATCGCCTTCTTGCCATGAAGATAAGTATCCGTGCAGGCTCTTTCAGACCAATTCACAGCCTTTCATGTGGATGCCCATGAGATTCTGCAGTCTTACCTGCCGATCCTAGCAGGAGGTTCTGTTCCTATCTGTCTGAGAGAACTGAAAGGGTAATTTGTAAGCAACTGCTCCTCTCCCAGAGGACTCTCTTATGTAGGATGATAGTAGACCATGGAAAGGACTATAATGAATGGTGATGGTACCCAGCTGGGGCAGGGTATGTCAATGTGATCTTAAGGCTTGGAAGACAGGTCCAATTTATTTAATGTAAGACAGAGTGCTGGTGGGATGGGACACACCTAACTCAGGTCCAGCAGTCATCATTTTTTAAAACCAAACTTTATTAGTGCTGCTGCACAAACAGAGAATTAAATAATCTAAGTATCACAAAGTGGTATAAAACTACACTAGAACAAGAATAAAAAAAAATAGTTTTCAAGAGTCCAGGTTTGGTTATAGTCCCAAATAGTCTATATCATAATTTAACAGATTATTCCATTTTGCCTAAACTGTTTCAAACTGAGAGCCATTCATCTTTGAAAATGTCCTCCCTTTCCACAAGACATCCAATGTTCTGTTCTAGTGGTAGAAAGTCTAACAGAAACTATCATTATAAGGTTGGACAATGTTACCCAATATTTGAGCACACAGTGTGCTAGTACTAATGGAAATAAATGACATTTTTAAACAAATGCTGCAGTCTGATTGCCCAGGCAAATATCTAGGACAAAAAGCTTGAGATCAAACAGGAGATAACTGGGAACTTATTGTTCAACTTTTCCCCAAAATTTATGAATTTCTGAAAATTACCATAGTGAATGAGAAAAAGAGGACATTATCCAAGTTTTTGTTCCCATCCCCCACACATTCAATAATATTCTGCACAGACATAAAATGTGATGAAATAAAACACCTATGGACATTTGCATCTGTCTCAAGTCATTATGCACAGTAATGTTATCAACCGCTTTTCAAACTGACCAGTCCTCCTCAGATAATGGTATTCCTATATCTTTTGAATACTGAAATATTGAAGTTTGTGGTTTAGGGAAGTTCACAACTGCAAGGCCTTGGTAACAGAATGAAATATTTTTTTGTGCTGTATCCCAGTTACAATGATTGGCATTCTGTTTCCAAAATGTGTTTTTAATAGAAAAATCTCTGTTCTGCATGCAATCTAAAATATAATTATGCAAAGTGGATTTCTCGTGCACTAAGCAAGGCAAGAGATAATTATCTTTTCATTTTTAGAGATTTTTACAAAAAAACCAAACCTATTTCGTAAACCAAAATTGAGAAGCTGGGTGTTCATTACCAGTAAAAAAGATGGATTACCAATGACTGTGGTTATCCAAAATTTTGCACATGAAATGTGGCATCTTTCCTTAATTCTATTACATAGAAGTATAATGACATACATAGTGGCATTTAACATAATAAAAAAATTTGGTCCATTTTAAGATACAGTGCATTACCTAGTTGAATGAATTCTGGTATATATAGCTCTGCCTGTACCCAGTGCTATAATGTGTCCCCGATTGTCTTTTCCTACCCTTTTTCTCTGTCTCTGAAGCCAAAAAGTATGCTCTGCAACTGGGAATATTAAGACCTGCCTATGCAATTTATGTTCCTTCAGAATTTGAGAATAATCCTTAGTATTCAATCATACAGATAAGTTTGCCACTGGTATAGTAAGAGGACACTACATTTTTAATAGGACAACTCTGTCCTTCATAGTTATTGGTAAATTTGCCCAGTGATTCAAATCACTTTAAAACTGATTAAGTGAGAAGGCTAATAATTCAATATTTGGATTTCAGACCAATTCAAAGAGATGATGATGATCAAACACTTAATCCAAGTGTGTGCTAACGTAGCACTGAGCCATGCATTCTTGCACAGCTCCAATGTACAATCAAAACTCTGATTTAAAGGTTCAATTTATAACCATGTAATTTACTAAATTCCTCAATGACAATGGCACCAGGAGTAGGATGTCGTCAGCGTGGGGGGTGCATCAGGAAAACAAGATCAGCTGCATAGTATTCTACCTCGTCATCTATTCCCCAGACTTGGATACCTTCACTGATTTGTACTTCTAGTGCAAGTGTTTGACTACTACACCATGCAAAACTGGAGACAGGGAACAAAGCTCTACCTTGTGCCTGACACAGTCAGAATATTCTTCTATTCACTATAACAGAGCCTTGTGGGATAGTATACAAAATGCGTCAAAAAAAATTCAAAAACAGACTTCAATGAGAAACTGCAGAACTGGAATTAATTTGCAAACTTGACACCATCAAATTAGGCCCGAATAAAGACTTGGTTGATACTCACACCTTCTTGTCAACTGCTGGAAATGGGCCACATCCACCCTGATTGAATTGGCCTTGTTAGCACTGACCCCCTACTTGGTAAGGCAACTCTCATCTTTTCATGTGCTGTATATTTGTACCTGCCTAGTGTATTTTTTACTCCATGCATCTGATGAAGTGGGTTATAGCCCACAAAAGCTTATGCCCAAATAAATTTGTTAGTCTCTAAGGTGCCACAAGGACTCCTTGTTGTTTTTACTATTAAGGATGTTCACAGATACATGCTACTGACATCTTAAATCTGGAGGTAAGCCATCGAAGTTTACATACTGAAGATGTCCCCACTCACCACGTTTCAAATGACCAATATATAGAGAGCTGAAGACAAACTGTAACTGTGTTACTTGTCAGATATGCATACTCCTTATATCAAGGATCCCTGCAAGTGGCGAAGCTACAAAAGGAAGAGTTAAATATTTTGTTTGTGCCCTTTATTATTTTTAAGAAGGTCTCAAAGGTTGCATTGTTGTTGGGGTTTTTTTGTTTGTTTCCTTTAGTACACTCCTTGCATGAAAAGTATTAGCTCTTCACATTCTTATTTATAAAGTGGAGGATTGAAAAACTACTAAGATTCTGACATCAACGGACAAATCTCAGCTGCTTTCCCTCTCTTCATTTAGGAGGGGAAGAGTTTAATACGGCTGCTTTAAACTTTTTTGGGGGAACACTCCCCTTCATGTCAAATTCAAACTCCTGACAAACTGGTATGAGAAAGTTCCCTTCCCCCAATTTCAACAGGGAGCTGCAAAAGCTGCAGTTGAACTTTCAGCCTATTGTGATGTTATGGACAGTGGTTCTCCAGTTGATCAAGAAAAACAGCAGTCGAGGCTTGTTATTTCTAGGAGGAAAAACAAGCAAACAACCTTATTATGGAAAAAGGTGAAGAGCAATAAAGAGGCACAAACAACTTTTTGATAGCAGTTTACCTTTCACCTACGGTTCTATCCTGAAATGGGATTTAAGTTGTTAGTCTCTAAGGTGCCACAAGTACTCCTCGTTTTTTTGAGGATACAGACTAACAGGGCTTCTACTCTGAAACCTGTCATTGTAGGGTTGCACATCTGATTACATCTCAATGATCTTCAGATCAAATTTGTTCAACTTACAACTGAAGGTATTTTTCCTCAAACCCACACTGGGATCTCAGCATCTAGCTGTGTTCTTTCTGGTTTGTGGAGGTCGAAAACTACCCTCCACTACACCTGTCCAATCTCTATTGACTTGAGGATTTGTAAAAAAGTATAATTGAAGATATTATTACAAGGTGACTGAGTTGCACAAGTGATTGTGGAACTAGAAATTAGTTAACACATCTGATGATTATGCAAAATCCAAACCAGAATAGTTTGCTCTTCCACAGTTGAGTGGACACTGTAGTAAAGAGTAGCATCATTTTACCTCTTTATCATAGATATGACTTAGAAGCAGAGTAGTAAGATGTCATTTTTCCACAGTCTTTTCTGAAGTGCACTTAAGATTTTTAGGGTAATTGGTTGGGCATTTCCATACTTAGCAATTAAAAAAAAAATTATTTTTTACCTTCATTCAAATTTCGTACCTGTTGAAATTTTCTTTAAAAAAAATTTTCAAAGCTCTTTTAAGGTTTATTTTTCTGATAAAGTTTTCTCCAATTACTGAAATGGATTTACATCATTAACTTGGTTTTTGACATTAAATTAAACTCTAAAAGAGCCAACAACTTTAGATAATGAGAAATCCTTAATTACATTTACTATAGTTAGTTTGATATCTTCTACTGTAAGCTAATATTTTAATTTAGGAATAAGTTAATACTGAAAAAATATTTTATTAAGAACTAAAATACTGACTGTAGAAAAGCAAAGCATGAAGAAAATACCTTTAGCCTCCAATTATCTCCTACTTCTGTTTTGATTCTGTTTAACCAGTTTTCATCAAAGTATGCTGGATCTCTGAAAATAAATAAAATTAGCATATATGTTAAAAACACCAAATTTCTAGTACTAACAAGCTAGAGATTCCAGATGAATCGTATACTGATGTTCATTTAAATGCATATACACATATAGATATTAATATAGTCTATCTAAATATTTATATCACACTCATCATAGTGTTATCCGAATGCCTCCAATACTTACCTAGTACTTTTGAGGTGACTGTAATACTCTTAAAATGACACCTAAGCCGTGGGGGCCATTGTCTGGCTTATTGTAAAAGGTGCGTGCCCCTTTGAGTGGAAAAGAGACAGCGAGTGACTTTCTGCTGCAGTGGCAGACCAGGTCAGCATGCGGATACTGACCCACCCCCTGCCAGTGACTGGAATAGAGGGGCAATTATATAGGTCCATGCCGGTGCAGGAAAAGCCCTCTTTTACCTGGACCAGACAGAGCAGCACCCACCCTCCCACCCACAGAAGTGGTGAAATACTGGGTTTTATCAGGATCTGCTGTGGGCATTCCTCTGCTCGCTCCTTTTTCAGAGGGCACAGAAGGAATTTTTCCCTCATCACATTAGCCAAGGTGAAGTGGGTTTTTTTTCACCTTCCCCACAGAAGGATTAGAGGAGCTTAGTTAGGGTGAACATGAAATGGGAGTTAGGCTATGATGTCGCAACTCTTTATGTAAACGTGGGGTAGATGTCCAAGTGTAGGTACTCCGTAGGGAAGGGATACAGTGATCAGATAAAAAGGATTTAAAAACCGATTTAAGGGAGGTATTCTTTAAAAGAGCAGAACTGGAGGGGAGGGGATGGTTCAGGGCTCCTATGATTGGTATGGCAGGGAGCCAACCCCCTCCCTCTTTATAACCGCCCGCCACCTTCCTTCAAGGGGGAGAGATGGTAAAGTCCCAGAATTGGGTTGGCTGGGGATGAGGATGGGTAAGCGGGATGGCCCCTCATGTATATATTAAAATGATAACCTGCATTGTACACTTTTATCTGTCAGGACTCCCAGACATTTAAGAATAAAGTTGCGGCCTAATTAAACCACATCAAACATTTCCTGTCCTTCTTCCAGCATAACTGGACAAAGCACCTAGCCAATTTGTACCATGTTCTGCAAATGGAAAATTTTCTTTCCAATCCTCACAAGCAATCACCTAATGCCTGGAATCATGAAGTCTGAATCATCTTACAATAACCATATTTAGCTTGCATGCTTGTATGTTATTATTGATACAATTAATAGACTTTTTAAATCCAAACACACGTACTACTTATGAATTCCTGGAGCAGTGAGTTCCCACATACTAACTTTAAATATTCCTTTAAAAATGTAATCCCTTCAATTTCAACCAAAAAAACCCAAATAAACCCATTCTCATACAGAGGAAAAAGTTGAAAAGGAGCACTTAGTTTATATTTACCTCTGAGCATCTGCTTAATTGTTTTCCCTTCTATCCTATAAAAATCCCAGCATTTTAAAAGCATTTTCCTTGTAAGCCCCGTCAAACCTTAACTTTTTTTTTTTTTTTTTTTTTTTTTTTTTACAGTCACCCTTCTTTCAAGTTTTTTCCAACTTTGGCTCCTGAGGTGAAGCAACCAAGATAGAAAACAGTACTCAACGAGGGTACACTATTGTTTTGTATAATCTGCCATTATGTTTTCTGTTCACCTCTGTTTTCTATCCCTCTGGCAGACATCTTCCCTGAGCAACTGCTAGGGCTTTCTCCCCAAGGTTCAGAGACTAGCTAAAAAGAGCGAATGTTTCTTACTGGTAACTGTTTATTCAAAAATCACATTTTCCAACATAGAATTTTGACAGTTATGTTCCCACCTACAAAGAGGCCAGGAACTAAATGTAACTGTCAGTTCCAGTAAACAAGTATCCAAAATCATGTTCTCTCTCTCTCTCTCTCTCTCTCACACACTCACTCAGAATGAAGCAGAAAGCAAACAGCCAAACAGAACGAAGAAGAGACAAAGGGAACAACAATAAAAAAAATTACTGATTTAGTAGGTGACATTTCCGAATCTTAATCAGCATTAAAGCAATGCCCCCCAGCATAGTTTCACGAAGCACTGTGCTATAGGGGGCCCCACATTTTTTATGACAAATAAAATCAAAATCTGACCACCAGTAGCCAGAAAACTGATGGCACTTTTTGAACAAGTATGGATATTAGGATCTACTTCTCTAGTGATTCTCCAAAACGGGTAAACATCCTGGCAGTTTCAAGAAGAAAAAGTATTCTTAGATTGCGGACTTAAAAGGTTGTGCTGCCACTGTGCACTGTTATTGCTTTGTTCAACCCAATGGTGTTGAAGTGAATCCTATATGAAAAAAGTATATTGGTTATTAAGTCTTAACCACTTTGTGATCTTTTGGGATGGTCCATTTATTTTAAATCTATCAAATCCACTAATGTGCCTTGTGATCCAAATAAAGCCCGAAACTCAGATACAACTGGCCAACCATTAGATTAGTGCTTTGATGGCTAGACCATACAAATTTTTGTCCTCTTTCTTCTGCTACACTAGCTCCCAGGTATCCCCTTTCTCTACAATGTCCTCAGAGTTAACAAATGGTCTGTGATAGATTACGTGGCAAAGGAGACAGAAGATCACAATGGTGAAAGTGTCTCAACTCAACAGATTCCAGGTGCTATATTACACATTCCTCTACGGAAACTATGATGAAGGCTAAGGCATATTTCTTTTTCTCTGACAGCATCTACAAACACATAACTGGAAGAATGATTTTAAGTACTAGGCAATCTTATGACTCCAGACTGCTCCCATTCAGAGACATAGCTCAGATCCATGACTACGGACACAAGAGTACAAAAGCATGAAACAGCAAATGCAAAATATATGGTAGAGTTTCATCTGGTTTTGCTGATAGAGCTCACTATGTGTGTGAAATAGACTTTGTCCAATTAGCTGTGAAATGAACCCTTCTCTCTCATGAACAGGTAAATCCAGGAAGGAAAGCTTGGTTCCACTATTGACAAAGATTATTAATGACTACATGAAAGCATCATGCCAGCCTCTTTTAAAGTAAGTGGTGTTTAACACCTTGCACAAGAAGCCATCTTTTGTTTTACTCTGTTTTCCATTCAGTCCCAAATCTCCCCATTCTGGAGATTTAGTGAGAAAATATCAGCTGGACAACTGTAGCATGATATAGAGTCCAGTTACATGAGGGCTGGATAAACCTAAAAAACTACACTAGTATCTTTGGTTGATCTCGGCTATGAACAGAAGTCAGGTGTCCAAGTTGATCTTGTTATATCTTTCAGCAGATTACTGACCATGCTGCATTGGTTCATGAGTGACTTATCAAGAGGGCAGTGAATGATCACCTGTGCCTTGCTGTCAAGGAAGTCTTATTGTACTCTCCTGTGTTCTGCTGCAAGATTTTCCTCCTACCACCCCAGTCATTTAATGGCTACGGGAAGCCACTTAATGGACATCTTCAATCACTTCAGGCTGTAGTGCCATCCTTATGCTGACACCCTAGTTTTACATTCTCCTTTGAGACAGCTGGTTTGAAATTTAAGCCAGACAAGAATGAGGCACTGCTCATGAGCAGGGAAATGATTTTGAGGAGCTTGCTGAATGACAGTCATGAAAATTATTAAACAAATATGCCAACCACTAGTGAAACGGTGCAAAATCTCAGTGTCAACCTCAGTTCTGCTCAGTCCGGAGGATAATATTCTGATAGTCAAGAGTAGCTATCATCTATGCCTTCCTCAGCAATGAGTGTAGCATGAATACCAAACAGACAACTGCCCTCACTGTCTTCTTGGGAGGGGACAAAAAAAAACAGGATGCCCACACCTGATATTTGTCCATCTCTGCATATGCATTTTAGTCTTAAATGTCTCATATTTCATTTTAGAGGGAGAATCCATAAATGAGTGAATCTTCTTCCACAGCTCCCTTTTGTACTTGCCCAGGAAGGACACTTCACTCCCAGTGAGGGTTCCAGTCACTGGCAGGCTGGTAAACTCTCCATTCAAAACGTAACCTAGACTCTCTGATGGTCATGGAATGCCAACCATGAGTTTGGCTAGAGCTCCCTCCAGGAAAAGGCTACCGTGGCAAGAATAGCGAGCACTGTCCCAATACAGAAAATATTGACTTGGTTTTGCCTCTCTAGTTCTACTGTAATCTGCCCTGATGAACATTTGGTCAGTCCCTTCCATCAAAGCAGAGGTTCATAAACTGACAGGGAAACAGATACTATTGTGTTCAGAACTTCAAACATCATGAGCTTCAGTGACAAGACGTGCCAGCCTTATCCACATATGGAGATGGGCCCGGATCACTAGAGTGATGCAGGAAACTAGCATGCCCAGCATCTTCAGATTTCTATCCAACACTCTGTCTGATCCAATTAGCTGTGTTCTTGCTGACTGTATTTTGGTTACTCATGGAAAACTGACACCCTGTCAGGAGTCTAATAGCACCTTAAGTGGATATTTTCTTCAGCAACACTCTGCTTTCTTGATGCTCTTTTACAAAACTGATTGATTTCTCTTGATGAAACTCTTGATACCATCTAGAAATGGATATAATTCTCTCTTTTTCCCCATGAAGTAAGATATTGATATTACTAGGATCATAGTGAACACACATGGGCAGAAGACACATTCAGATATAGGACTTATACTGGAAGCAGTTGTGTAGAGCAACCCTCAAAAAATTCAGGCAGGGATAATACAGTTTACCTTTCTCAAAGGGACTGATATGATGAAATAGTCTAAGTCACCTGATTGACTTCAGCTCTCCATTCTAATAAGGTGCACTAGTTGAGAGATTTTCACATCAAACTCTCACAACCCTTCAAGTCTTCTTGGGGATTACTGAAGATAACTAGAGTAAGCACCAGACATCACGTCTGTGGTACTGGCTCTATAGCACCTATTCGCAGTAAGTGATCTATTGGCTTCTGAAGTGAATTTGCTCTTCACTGAATTCAAGGATGTTGCTGGAGTGCTCAAATCTTTGTTTTAACTTTACCCAACAACTCTTCTGAATAACTTCTAGCACCCACCTGTCTCCTGTCATGCATTTCTACTCCTGCGACAGTTTTCCCCCAATTAGTTGGTTGTCTTGGGACAGGAGTGGGAGTCATGCTGCTGATCTAGAAGGAATGGTGGACTGGAGAAGTCAGCCCTGGACTCCCCCTCCTTTGCTTGAACAGTCCCGCCTGCCTCTGGACTAAGAGTCCTTTCTGTGGTACCTGTTTGAATTGAAGGAGCAAAAGGAAAACTTTACTGGCTGTTTCAAATTATATATATATATTTTTAAATAGCTGATGGGAGCCAATGTTTTTCCTCTGTATTTTCTAAAATGGTTTTGCCTAATGGTTCCCAATCACCTTACCAACTGAGTACTTAGAGATACTCATAATGTGTTAGATTTATGGGCAAGCTTTCTGAGACACAGGTGATCACTGGCTACTGTGTTTACTGCCATAGATATCTGAGAACCTAAAAGAATCCATCAAGACAACCACACTACAAAAGAAGAAGCAATTGTAATTTTCTTTTTAAATGATTTAATACCTGATGACTACTCTGAAAAAATTCAAAATCAGCTGATATTACGACTCTTTTGCTCCGAAGCGTTTCTCAGCAGTAAGACATTCAAAATTATTGTGAAACCGATGTATGTATATCAGTAACTAGAAATTTGCCATCTAGCATGCCTCTGCAATGAAGTTCAATTAACAGGAGCTTTGACAGCCACAAAGTCTATTTAGACGGGCCCAAATTATTGTACGGGGGTTATCACCTGAACTTACAAATTGCTTAGTTGACCTTTATTACAAACCACTGGTTGCATGGGGAAAGTGAATTCAAGCTAGCATTCACTGAAGCTGGGGGGGAAAAGTGATAACAAAAACAATCACTAAAGCATCATTCCATTTCAAATGCTGCTATGGAAATGCAAATTTTATACTGTACACATTTCACTTATGATGACTACACACCATAAATAAATATCCCCTGTGCAACTGGAAACAGTAAGTCAGGGTTGATTTTCTTGGGACTCTGCCCCTGGAAGTGTGCAAGATACAAGGCCCAACAAAAGGTTAAAAATATGATCAATAAGACTACTGAGCTTTCCCTCCCCATGTCACCCAAGAGTTTTATTTTTGATACATACAAGACATAATTCCTACAGACCCCCATTTTGAACTGTACACACCAGTCAGTCACATGTGTTGGCCAACAGGTGGATACAGAAAATAATCCTATCAACTGCTGATTAGCGATGAAGTTATGGGACATACACAGTATGAAGCAAATGCATCACTTCATGATTAATGACTACCCAAACTATACAATGTACTACTATGATCTTTCATGTGCATAACTTTATGATTAACAAATATCTGAAGTATATAATGTAACAATATGGTCTCAGCTTCATCAATGTTCTGAAACATGATTCAAGAACAGTTAAGTTAGAATCTCAACTTCTTACAAAATTTACTAACAAAATCTCTTATCCCAAGTGCTCACCTTCCCTCAGTATATTCTGTCATGTTCCCTCCTGCTTCAGATGGTGAGAGTCCCTTTTTAGATTAATGTTGTTACAGTACCTGATTTATGTTGTGGTTTTCCTGTTTTTTAGGCCTAAAACACTGACATTCATCTTTCATGATACATAGACTAGTAATGATGGTGCTAGTTTAAAACTGGGCATACTATACATGTTTTCTTTTTTGCATCCTCTTTAATGTCCCCTAAACAACAACATTTGAATAGTAGAGCGTTTTTAATCACACTTAGGAGCAGCTAGAACTGTTGACATATTGTTTGAACATACCAGGATTCCTTTCTGACAAAGCATGTACAAGGCAGCGTAGCTTTCATAACTGATGCCTCTGTTTCTGTGTAGGAGGACTTCAACTTATCTGTGGGATATGTGCCAAGGTGTTGCCCTTTGAGAGTTTTATTTGTTACTTCAGTTAAACAGCCATGTCTGGAAAATCTCCATGAAACCTGCTTTTTTGCATTACTTTTCTGTTGGGCTTATTTGCATTTCCCAAATTATATTATACAATTTCCTCCAGAGCAGAATGAAACTATACGGCATAGGACCTTCTTAAAAGTTCCAGGGAGGAGGTAAATATTTTCTGCATTTTTAAACCAGGATTATCCTCTTCAGTTCCTAATTTATATTCTTCCATATTAAGTCCTGTTACAAAACATTTTAAGCATTGCCTCAAAATATTAGACAACTTCTGAGTTTCCTTCCACTTCCTCTTGTGTACTGCAGGCAGACTGCTACTCCTTCCCTCTGTGGAACAAGGGACTGCTGATGAAAAACTAATACCTATTTTTATTCTTTTTGATTTCCTAATCTTCCTTTTGGAGGATTTGTGCAGAAAACTACTTTTAGATTTATTTGTTTTTGCCCAGCAATTATTTTGATTATGTTCTGTACCTTCTCCATATTAAGAAATAAAGTTGGTCCCTTGACTCTTTACAAGAATGTAGGAATTGTCATAGTGAATCATGCCTATTGTCCATATTGACCAAGTCCCAAGGCCAGAGAGGCCGGGTAGGGCCAGACTCAGCAGCCACCTCCCCCATTTTTAGGAGAATAGGGTTGCTCTGCTGGCCCAGGGACTAAGTTGCCAGACCACCAACCAGTTCTCCCCATTGCACCCAATGGGTTGATTTTCGGGACAGATTTCTTCCCAGCAAATGTACCCCAGGGGGTATCAGGCTCCCTGGCAGGAGAAGCCACAGAGGAAGGCCCTCTTCGGCTGCTGTAAAGTGGGGGACAAGTACCTGCCATATCAGATGCTTATCCCTAGTCTCAAAACAGAAGCAGAAATCTCTCCATAAAGGATAGGTAAGTATGATACACTTGAAAATAAGCTTTGAAAATAAACCTCATTTACCAACAAACTACAGTGATGCATTCTGAATCAGTGTATACAGCATCTTAATCCATATTTGGATCCATCAAAGGCCTATTACAAAAAGTCATGACGATCCCAAGCACAGAGAGGTTCCCTCCCCCCTTAATCTTTTAGGAATTGAATGGTGCTAGATTGGCAGTATTAGAAATAGACCTTCTCTGTTTAACGCAAATCTTGTATTACATGAGCATCAAGTTTCCTTACACTGCCTTGCCGGTTTGACTCAACCATGACTTGAAGGGATTAACTCCAGCAGATGAAATAATAATAAATTACCCATGTCTGTTCAATCTCTGAACTCCGCACTGACACTACTAAAAAGGATGGCAATATGGAGAGTTATTAAAACTTTTTGACAGTTATAGCAGGCTCAAGATTTATCACTACAACATATTGTAATTTATGACATAGTATGTGTTTAGTAGTTTTCATAAATTGTCCTCAACTAATAAGCTATTTTGCATTATTAATCAAATTAAAATCAAACTTTTTAACAGCGGTGTAAAAAGTATTGTTCTTAAGTTTTAACCATTTTATTTCTCAATAAAGTTGAAACTTCGTACACAAACTCTTTGACCAGGTACTTCTTTTGCCTTAAAATGAACTGTACTTTTCAGATGTTTTTCTCCATTTTCAAATAACTGTTGGTTATGCTTTAGGTGAAAACACAAACTAAGTTTAGCAAGCTGAGTCCTTACTGGATACTGGTCAATTTTTAATATGACAACATACTTACTTACATTTAGATAATTGGGTACATTTACAAATGATCTATTCTGCATGCAAAAACCCCACAAACCATTAAACAATTTGTTCTTACATCTTTTGAAGCACCTGGGCCATCACAACCCCATTCGTTAAATCTTCCACAGTCTGGCATGGTGCTTCAACATTAAATGTCTGGATCTGAAGGGGGAAAAAATGAAATTTTCTTATTAGCCTGCCTTAACCATTTCTTACTAACACATCAAAGCGTTTTCAAAAGTAACACAATGGTATTGTTACTACCAAACAACAGCAAATGGCAGAGAGAAAAACAAAACAAAACACAAAGGTGCACAAGTTTAATTCTATCAGTGGGGAAACATTGCAAGTGCTAGATTTCATTTAGTGAACCACAACACTGAGGTTTGTCTTGTTGTAGAGCCATGGACACAGCTTCGCAGATATGGTTGCAACCAAAGTTCTATTACAAGCTCTGACCAAGATTTTCAAAACATGACTGACTAGAGTTACATTCCTAAGGGAGGGATTTGCAAAAGCATCTAATAATTTAGAACACAAATCCCACTGAAAGTTAGTGGAACCTGTGCTTTTAAGTCACTCAAGCACCATCCTAAATCCCTATTTAGGCACATACGTAAGACGCCTGATTACTAAAAATGCTGATCACCTAGACCATCCACTGACTTCCCATGGTTATATAATTATATATACACATGCATGCGCTCTGAACAATTAACTCCTCCCTAGTGTGGGATGAGAGTGAAATCGTGCTAGTACTAGCAGATTTGTACTGGCCAGTGTTAGTTTGCTATTAATTGCAAGGTGCTCAATTACTAGGATAGGTGTGGCAAAAAAAAAAAAAAATCTAGACAGAGAAAAGTCTCTGGTATAAATATAGAGGTTAAGATGCAAGGTGTTGGTATCTGACTTAGAACTGGGGGATAGAAAGTGGCTGAGTCCATAGTGCCATATGTGGGGGTGAGTGGTGGTTTCCAGTCCATAACAGAAATACATCTGAAGTAGGGTGGGTGGGTGACAATCATTTTGGTCAACAGGCTGTGACTAGAGACACATACTGGGTGGGGTAGGGTTTCATTTTTGAATGTGCAGTATAATAATATACGCTTCAATATTTGTGCAAGAGGTTGCAAGACCTTCAAGATCAAAGGAGACTTCCCTGGAACTTTGTGCTGAGCTTGCCCCTGACACAGCAGTACCAGACGATGAGAGCTCTCCTTCACTATACAAAAGTGAGCAGCCATAACACTGTAGAAGTTGGCTAACCTAGTTTTCTACTGTCCAGATGGAAACCCAGTTGGGAAGTCCATTGTGAATGCTGTTGTGCTAGGAGTTTGCACTGTAATAAATACTGTGTGTGTTACAGGGCAAGTGATCAAGACTGCTAACATGCCAGAGACCAAATAATGTAAGTGGCTGGGCTCCCCAAACTGACAGAGCCATTAATGGAATCTGCATGCCCATTCTGTGCCTGGGCACAACAAGCAGAGAAATACGTAACAGAAAGGAAACTGTTTCCATGACGATGAAGTCCAAAGTGTATCTCCCTGGGAAGCCCTGGGCATTGACATACAGTAGCCTGGAGAAGTGCATGATGCCAGGACTTGAAACAAACCACAAACCCCCACCACCAAACTCTGGACTTCTCAAAAACAGGAAAAGTGAAAAACTATTCCCAATGAACAATATTGACATTATGGGTGTTTCCATCCCCACTGTGCTCCCAGGTGATCCCGTCTACCCAGTACTGCCTTGGCTCATTAAAACTTCCCCAGCTACATAAACAAAGGTAGAAGATTCCACTACACACTGAGCCAATGCAGGATGGTGGTGAAGTGTGCTTCTGGGATACTGAAAGCAAGATGTAGATTGTCTGCTGACTGTTCCATGACTAATACTACCATGATCATATCTGCTTCTTGCATTTTACGTAACCTAAGCGAAAGCAAAGGAGAGGTCACCAGTAAGGACTAGAGTGGCTCAGACAGCCTGCCCTCTACTTTTTCACAGCCAGAAAATCATGTGGATGCAGCTGAAGGATGAGAACACTACTTCTGGTGAGCAAGCGCTACAGATCTGAAACAGAGGGCACCAAGGACTAATGCTTTGTTTCTTTTTAGGACTACTTGAAAATACCTTATTTTGTACAGGGAAGAATGAAGGACTAGATGGCACAACATTGTTGTTAACCTAGCATATTTATGCTGTGTTAATTTTTTATTGTCAGTGTCACCTTATATTAAGACAGTGTCACCTTATATTAAGTATCATCAACATTAAAAAACAATGCCTTTTTTCCAAAAACAAAACTTCGTTTTAATAAGGGAGTCCAGCTGCAGAAACAATTTTCTTTCCCTGTGTCAAAAATAGGAGTTGAACATCTGGAGAATGGCTGGGAGAGAGCCAAAGAGGTAGATCCCAGTCCAAAAAGTTCTATTCTCTGCTTTTGGGAGGGCATGGTAGTGGGCAGCACATGCCAGTGCAGGAGCAGACTAGTTGTAGGGACAGAGCTGCAAGCAGTTTCTTTTGTGCCTTTAGTCATTAAATAATGGCTGCTGAAACTCTGCCTCCCTGTAAATTTCTGCTGTCTATATTTTTGCATGAGTTCTGTCCTCCTGCTGGAGCTGTTTCTGCCTTCCAGGCGTGTTCAGGGCTGCCTCATCTCTCACTCCTCAAACTGGTAAATTCATTCTCATTCTCTGTTCACATTCTCTTGCGCTTTGATGAATTGGTCCTTTCAGCTTTGCCACCAACATGGAGTCTGGACAATATGCACAGCTGGACAGCAAGCCCTGACAGAGAAAAGAAGATATGATTGAATTAACACCCACAGCAATCCCTCACACGTCCCATGAAATGTCAACAAATGAGACAAAATAAACTCTCTCTTCTCTTTTAAATTCCAATAACTAATCCAGAGCCATCCGACACAGAATGTTAAGGACATATGTTCCCAATTCTCACACAACACTTAAAACTATGGAGAGGTGTGGGACTATTTTAGATCAGGGGAAGCAAGATATGTAGTGCATAATGCCAAAATGGTATAAAAAAGTTACTTATTACAAAAAAGTAGGATCTTGGAAAATGAGGGGTTTTGGTTTTTTGCAGATGATATTCAATGAGAAGCTCCATGACTGGTGATGCTTGGTTAGCTACCTTGGTGATATGCCTTATTTAAAAAAAAACAACAACTTTATATTAACTTTGGAGAAGTTGCCATACAAACAGTTCTCCAATACAGGAGCTACAGACTGGGGTAAAATAAGGGATAGAAGGATCTACGAGATAGCCCTTCACAACACAAAGCACACAGCTTGTTACTTGCATAATTACACTCCAAACTTGTACTTTATACTGCTTTACTGGCATTACATAAACAGGCATTTTCATGCATTCATTAGAAAGACAAACTCTAATGTGATTGCAGATAGCCAAGTTGTGCATGCTGTATGGAAATGGCCAGATGCCATTTGGGCCAGCCAATACAATGTAAGGTAAATGCTTTGGCAAGCATATAATAATTAACTTATTACAGTAAGTTACAGGTCCAGCTGTTTTTATTTTTCCATTGGTGTTTCATGTGACATTTAAAAAAAAATCCCCATTACGTGCCTGCTATTTTGGATGCTGCTATGTGGTATAGCACAGCCAGCTGCTGTAAGTGCCAAGCCAAGCGCTTCCTCTCTTACCATAATTGACAGGCCATGCAGCTGAAAAGGGTACCACAAGTGAGAGGATGGAAGGGTGGGGCCAAGACAGACCAGTTATGGGGGAATAACGGTTTTGAGTGGGCTGCTGTGGGGCGGTTACTTGTACTATGGCAGAGAGGACGAAGGGGGGAGTGGTTGAGGGAGTGAGGACTGGCAGAGCAGGGGGAAGGTGAAGTGGACACTTTCATCTTCACATAAGGCTATAACTGCCCATTCACAAATATTAAGGATGGCATTCATAAGAACCCAGAAAAATTTCTCTCAGCCCCAGAATCTGAAAAAAAATCAGTCCCCATCAGTACTGTACACAATAGTAAGCTGCATACCTGATAAAGCTTTTCTCATCTCCAGATTCCACTTTCTCATGCTGAACCAGCTCAGTCATCTCAGGATCTGGGCCTCCATCCTACAAATGGATCTTGTGATCTGGGCAACTCCTGGTCAGGCTCCCTGACCCCCGTTCCTCCTACTTGGCAATGGTGTTCTCTTCTCCCCTGAATAATCATGCTACCAAGTACTTTTTCATTATGTTTGGGAGCATCTTAGGCTGAGCAGAGGAGTGAGTCTTCAGGCTCCTCGCCAGACCCTTGTGGAAATGAAAAATTCTATGCCAGGACTTGAGTTTTCTGATGTCCACTGACTTTACGCTGTACTTTAGGTTTTTGATTTTATCCCAGCGTGGTTTATAAGCCCAGATTATACCAAGTATTCAGATGACTGGCTGTATGTACATAAGAGCATTTAACATCACTGGCCAGCTGCTTCTGGATTTTCTCCTCATCCCATTGTAAGATTTGGGCCCAAATATCTGAGCCGGGCAGCAACACAGTCAATAAAGGTTCTCCTTTAAGACATCCTAGTACAGGGGTGACCAACCTGAGCCTGAGAAGGAGCCAGAATTTACCAATGAACACTGCCAAAGAGCCAGAGTAATACGTCAGCAGCCCCCCATCAGCTCCCCAACCCCGCTCCCAGTGCCTCACACCTACCGGCAGGTCCACCGATCAGCATCTCCCATGCCCTATCCGCACTTCCCAATCAGCTGTTTTGTGGTGTGCAGGAGGTTCTGGAGGGGTAAGGGGGTGGAGCAAGGGCATGGCAGGCTCAGGGGAGGGGGTGGGAAGGAATGGAGTGGAGTGGGGGCAGGGCCTGTGGCAGAGCCAGGGGTTGAGCAGTGAACACCCCCAGCACATTGGAAAGTTGGAGCCTGTAGCTTCAACCCTGGAGTCGGTGCCTACACAAGAAGCCGCATATTAACTTCTGAAGAGCCACATGTGGCTTTGGAGCCACAGGTTGGCCACTCCTGTCCTAGTAATACTTGTGATGTTCACAATCAAAGAAACTTGCAACTGTGAAAGAAGTTGCTTGCAGTGCAAGCTGTCTGCACTGAGCTCTATGGTTTGTGTGGTGCTATTATACAGGTAGATGGCTTCTGGCCAAGAAGACTCCTGTGCAGCAGGATGACGAAAGTAGACCTGACAAATGACCTCAGTACTGACTGGAGCACTATGGTACTTGAGTGGGAGGACAATATGAATTAGTTTACTACTACACTGGCTCCATACTGCCTCTAAATTGCTGCAGCTTGAACCAATATGTAGACCTGCAGAACACAAGTCCAATCCAAATGATATTTGGAATACATTAAACTGTATGGAGAATGTGTATGCAAGATGCTTGACAAGTGTGCTGGGAAACCACAAATGTTTCTTAGCCCTGGTCTACACTACAGGGTTAGGTCAAATTTAGCGGCGTTAGGTCGATTTTAAAATGAATGCGTCTACACAACCAACCCTGTTCCATCAACCTAAAGGGCTCTTAAAATCGACTTCCGTACTCTTCCCTGGTGAGGGGAGTAGCACTAAAATCAACCTTGCTGGGTCGAATTTGGGGTAGTGCAGACGCAAACTGACATTACTGGAGCACTCTGGGATAGCTCCAGGAGGCCAAAGTGACCGCTCTGGACAGCACTTTCAACTCCGATGCACTAGCCAGGTACACGGGAAAAGCCCCGGGAAATTTTGAATTTCATTTCCTGTTTGATCAGCGTGGCGAGCTCAGCAGCACAGGTGACTATGCAGTCCCCCCAGAATTGCAAACGAGCTCCAGCATGGACTGAAAGGATTGGATCTGACTGCTGTATGGGGAGAAGAATCTGTGCAAGCCGAACTCCGATCAAAAAGAAGAAATGCTAATATATATGCCAAAATCGCACAGGGCATGATGGACAGAGGCTACAACAGGGACACACAGCACTGCTGTGTGAAAGTTAAGGAGCTCAGGCAAGCCTACCAAACGACAAAGGAGGCAAACGGTCACTCCGGGTCAGAGCCCCATACATGCCACTTCTATGATCAGCTGCATGGCATTCTAGGGGGGGGACCCTACCACTACCCCACCACTGTCCATGGACACCTACAAGTGGGGAGTCTCAGGCAACAGGGAAGAGGATTTTGGAAGAGGAACAGGGAGAGGAGGAGGAGAATGCGCAGCAGGCAAGCAGTGAATCCGTTCTCCCTGTCAGCTAGGACCTTTTCAACACCCTGGAGCCAATACCCTCCCAAGTCGGGATCCCTGACCCTGAAGCCGGAGAAGGCACCTCTGGTGAGTGCACATTTGTAACTATAGTACAGGGTTTAAAAGCAATAGTGTTTAATGTTTGATTTGCCCTGAAGAATTGGGATGTAGTCGCGGCCAGTACAGCTACCGGAAAAGTCTGTTAACATGTGTGGGGATAGAGTGGAATCCTCCAGGGATATCTCCATTAAGCTCTCCTGGAGGTACTCAAAGCCTTTGCAGAAGGTTTCTGGGGAGGGCTGCCTTATTTCGTCCTCCATGGTAGGACACTTTACCACGCCAAGTCAGTAGCAAGTAGTCTGGAATCACTGCAGCACAACGCATGGCAGCGAACGGTCCTGGGTTTTGGTCGCACTCAAGCAACATTCCAGCTATATCTTTCTGTGTTAGCCTCAGGAGAGTGATATCATTCATGGTCAGCTGGTTGACATAGGCAAATTTTTGTAAGGGAACAGTAAAAGGGCCCCGTTCATGCTGGGTTGTTTGCGCTTGGCTAAAAGGGATCATCCCGGAGAATAGCCACACGGCAGGGGGAGGGGTGAACGGATCATCCCAGAGAACAGCCAGCAGTGGGGTGGGGCGAGGTGTGTGCTGCACATCTACCCAGAAACCGCAGCCCCTCCTTTTAAATTTGAAACCCAACTGGCATTGTTTGCTATGGAAAAGGATGGTGCTGCAGTCTGAAACCATTCACATGTTATGAAGGTAAAAGAAGCCAACCCCGCGTACCAGAAGACTAACCATGGCCACCTAGAAACCGAATTCTGTTGCCCAGCCGTTTGTGATGTGTCACCATACTGGCAGGCGCTCGACATAGAAGCCAAAATGCAACCTTGTACCTAAAGCACATGGGCTGTCTGCTGTGAATTGCTTGATCCACTGTGAAAGAGTCCCCCTTTTGTTCTCAGAAATGTATCATCTTAAATTTTACTCTCCCTTTTTATCTCCCACCAGGTGCAAATGTTTCTAGGCTCCCCCTATCATCTCCATCCCTGAGGTTATCGCAGACTAGAAGGTGAGAAAAAAAAAACACTCGCGATGACATGTTTTCCAAGCTCATGCAGTCCTCCCGCACTGATAGGACACAGCTTAATGCATGGAGGCATTCAGTGGCAGAGGCCAGGAAAGCATTAAGTGAGCATGAAGAGCAGAGGCAGGAGGCGATGCTGAGGCTAATGGGGGAGCAAACGGACATGATGAAGCGTCTGTTGCAGCTGCAGGAAAGCCAACCAAGAGCACAGACCCCTGCTGCATCCACTGTATAACCGCCTGCCCTCCTCCCCAAGATCCATATCCTCCTCACCCAGATGCCCAACAAAGCCCGGGGAGAAGGGGGGGGGGGCTCCAGGCACCCAGCCACTCCACTCCAGAGGATGGCCCAAGCAACAGAAGCCTGTCATTCAAACAGTTTTGATTTGTAGTGTGGCTACAATAAGCAATGTGGCCTTGTCCTTCCCTCCTCCTCCACCCCACCCGGGCTACCTTGTCAGTTATCTCATTTTATTTTTTAATTAATAAAGAAAGAATGCATGGTTTCAAAACAATAGTTACTTTATTTCCTTTGCCAGCTGCGATCGAAGGGGGGAGGGTGGTTGGCTTCAGGGCATTAAAAACAAAGGGACTGGGTTTGCAGCAAGGAGAAACACACACAACTGTCACACCATAGCCTGGCCAGTCATGAAATTGGTTTTCAAAGCCTCTCTGATGCGCAAGCACGCCTACCTGTGCTCTTCTGATAGCCCTGGTGTCTGGCTGCTCAAAATTGGCCATCAAGCAATTTCCCTTAACCTCCCACCCCACCATAAACGTTTCCCCCTTACTCTCACAGATATTATGGAGCGCACAGCAAGCAGCAATAACAATGGGAATGCTGGTTGCGCTGAGGTCTAACCTAGTCAGCAAACAGCGCCAGCGAGCTTTTAAACGTCCAAAGGCACATTCTACCACCATTCTGCACTTGCTCAGCCTATAGTTGAACTGCTCCTTACTACTGTCCAGGCTGCCTGTGTACGGCTTCATGAGCCATGGGAGCAAGGGGTAGGCTGGGTCCCCAAGGATAACTATTGGCATTTCAACATCCCCAACAGTAATTTTCTGGTCTGGGAAGTAAACCCCTTCTTGCAACTGCTCGAACAGCCCGGAGCTCCTAAAGATGTGAGCGTCATGCACCTTTCCCAGCCATCCCACGTTGATGTCAGTGAAACATCCCTTGTGATCCACCGGTGCTTGCAGCACCATTGAGAAGTACCCCTTGTGGGTTAGGTACTGGTTGGCATGGTGGTCCAGTGCCGAGACAGGGATATGCGTTCCTTCTATCGCCCCACCACAGTTAGGGAACCCCATTGCAGTAAAGCCATCCAGTATGACCTGCACATTTCCCAGAGTCACTACCCTTGATAACAGAACATCAGTGATTGCATTGGCTACTTGCATCACAGCAGTCCCCACAGTAGACTTGCCCACTCCAAACTGATTCCCAACTGACCGGTAGCAGTCAGGCGTTGCAAGCTTCCACAGGGCTATCGCCACTCGCTTCTCAACTGTCACGGCAGCTCTCATCTTGGTATTCCTGCCCTTCAGGGCGGGAGAAAGCAACTCACAAAGTTCAAGGAAACTGGCCTTAAGCATGCGAAAGTTTTGCAGCCACTGTGAATCATCCCATACCCGCAACACTATGCGGTCCCACCAGTCTGTGCTTGTTTACCGGGCCCAGAATCGGCGTTCTACTGTATCAACCAGCCCCACTGCTGCCATAAGGTCCCAACTGCCACAGCCCGTGCTTTCAGGAACGTCTGTGTCCATGTCCTCATCACAATCGTCCTCATGCTGGCGTCTCTTAGCCCGCTACTGCACATACTCCAGGATAATGCGCGAGGTGTTTACAATGCTGACAACAGCAGCAGTGAGCTGAGCGGGCTCCATGCTTGCCGTGGTATGGCATCAGCACGGGTAACCCAGGAAAAAAGGCGCAAAACGATTGTCTGCTGTTGCTTTCACGGAGGGAGGAGCGACTGACGACATATACCCAAAACCACCCTCGACAATATTTTTGCCCCATGAGGCATTGGGAGCTTAACCCAGAATTCCAATGGGCAGCGGAGACTGCGGGAACTGTGTGATAGCTACCCACAGTGCACTGCTCCGTAAGCCAATGCTAACCACGGTATTGAGGACGCACTCCACTGACTTAATGCGCTCAGTGGAGACGTACACAATAGACTGTATAAAATTGATTTCTAAAAATCGACTTCTATAAAATTGACCTAATTTCGTAGTGTAGACATACCCTTAGAATAGTAAAATTCTCTCGTGCAGACAAGGCCCTTAAAGAGACAGAAAACCAAAGGCTGAGGAAAAGCTATACAACATGCAAGCAAAGTGATCAAGGATGAGAGGCATGCATTTTATTAGTTCAACTTTTCTCCTTTTTAATAATTAGCTTATAAATGTCCAATGCCTGTTCTAATATTCCAGTTCTAAACTTTTGCCTATTATTTGCCCTTGCCTACTCCTTTTTGTCTTTTGACCACTCTCTATTTAACACTTTTCATAAACTTTCAGTTCTTCTGGAGTGTTGCCTGTGCATATTCACATGCAGCCACACATCAACCCCCTTCTCCAAGTGCCAGCGAGCTTCAGGTTCCTTCTAGAAAAGAAGTGCCTATTAGGACCACATAAGTGCCTTCTCATGGCACCAAATGTTCAGATCAGAGGTTTTCGGTGAACCACTTGAGTTTCTTCTGCTGAACCTTAAGATCCTTGAAGTGACAACTCTGGGCAAGAAGAGATGATCAGGCTATGTGAAAATATGGAGGAAACATTCCAGAAGAACTACCGTTACTACTAGGTAATCTCTCTCCTTCTACAAGGCAGCCTGCTTCTGCATACTCTCAGTTATGGAAGTCCAGTTAACAGGACAACCCCAACAAAGGTGAGCTGAGACATTTTAATTAAACAAGGATTACAGAACAGTTCTCCAAAGCAAATATCAGATCTAGATGATAAACCAAGAAAGCAGTGCTCAGTAAACCTTTGAAGAGAACCCCAGCTAGGCAGCCCTGTAGACTGTAATGTTTCCATCACAACAGAGAACCCACTGGAAAACTGAGTAAACCTGGAGTGTGGGCCCCAAGAACTCAAGTGCTTACATGGTAGATAAAGCATACATGCAAGTGCAAAATCTAATCTATTTTGACAGTCACTCAGCATTCCCCATATACTGATCCACTAAGGCTGCAAAAAAATCTAGGCCATTTCCAAAATACCTTTGTCCTCTCTTTACACAGGACAAAACTCTAAGCACTTAACTTCTAGGACACAGAACCTAGGGTTTGGTTAAAAAAACCCTAGAAGACTAATGCCTGTGTTCAGGTTGAACTCAAACATTATTTTAAAGAAAAAAAAATGGATGAGCTTGCATGACAGCTTTGTCGTTAGGGAATGCAGTAAAGGTTGGATCAATCATTGAAGACTGCAACTCACTCATTCCTGTCTTGCAGATGTAACTGTGATGAAAATGCTGCCTTTGTGATAGGTGGAATAAAGAGCACTTTTCCAAAGGTTCAGAAGGTGAATTTGTCAGCACTAAGTTGAGATGTCACATCAGTGAAGTTGTCTGCCCAGCGTAAGGACAACAACCAATCCTTCAAAGAACCCCATGACAGTAAAATGGCTTTTCAGTTTCATCTAGAAGCTAGTATTCAAAAATAGCAGACAAACGTATTTTGATCAATCACAAGGACAGGATAAGAAACTTCAAGTATAATAAATAGTCCAAAATTGACGACATGGGTGCAAGGGTATGGGGTCAGGTTGTTAGATGCCCATACTGAAACCTTTGTCCATTTCCATTTCAGGAAGTGACATTACAGAGTGAACAGCTTCTTGCATTGCAGCAAAATACTGCTTCATGCTTCACCAGAAGTAATCAAAGTCCCATGAGTCAAACAATGGAGAAAAGTGGATGCAGAAAGAAATGTGATCTTGGGATATCCATGTAACAGTACTGCCTGACCCAAGCTGGAGTGATCAGGATGATCCTTGACCCTGCAGTGGTCTTATTTTCCTGAGCATCAGTAGAAGCAATGGAATCAGTGGGAAAGCATAGTCTCTGCTCCAATCCAACAAGAAAACCTCTTATTGTGTTTCTCTCGATTCCTGTCCTGAAATAAAACTGTGGATCGTTTCTATTGCTAGTTGTGACACAAAAATCTAAGAAAAGATAACTCCACCTCCTGAACAACAGCTCTACCATCATCTGTTTCAGAGACCACTTCCTCTGGTCTTTGCTTCTATGATTTTTCTTATCTGCCAACCAGGGTGGATAAAAATCAATGATTTTTTTTAAATAAAAAAAATTGATTTTTTTACATTTAAAATTGGATTTTTGTGATAAAATGCTTTTTGAGGAAAAAACCTAAAGACAGTTTTAATTAAGATATCTTTGAGCTATAATGTATCTCGTCATAGAATAGGGATTATAAATTCTAATTCAATAGTATGAAATAATATATTCATGTAATGTTTAAGAAAAGTTTTGTAAATGAGTTCCAATAGTTCATGAATTAGGGACTCAATCTTATGGGGTTCCACAGGCTCCTGTATAGATTATTTAGGTTAATCTTTATCTACCCAATGGGTCTCAGTTCAGAAGATACCATCAGAGATGCTTAGTTTTGCAGTTCTCAAACTGTGGATTTATGTCTGCAGAGGTAACATGCTTGTTAACAGCAAAAATGTTTTAAAATAAATAAATACTATAGAGAGGTGAGAAACAACAAACCTCAACTCTATTGTCCCTCTGCAAATTTGTGTACACAGAGTCAATCCCTTACCTCTCTCTAAAAGTGCAAAGTTTCAAAAAGTTAAATGAATAGAAGATTGTTGGGGGCAGAATAGATCTGGACAAGGAGAAGAAGTCTGGAGATAAATGGCAGAAGCTTTTTTGTTAAAATATTATATGTTTGCTGTTGAAGAAAAAAATCCAGAATACTTAACATTGTTGTTTTAGTTAAATAAAACAATTTAAATGTCTGTATGGTGATGTTCTCCTCCTAACACAGCATGGCAAGAAAATCCTCCAAATATTAATGATTAACCTGTTGAATTGGAGACAGTTCACCTCCCAATGACTTCATAAATATCTGCTTCAATTACCTTTGGTAAATGAAATAACCAAACAATCATTCGTTTTCTGATAGAGCTGTAAAACTATTCAAAATATATCACTGTTTAAAATTGTATAGCGTGTACCTTCTAAAAAGGAAACCTACATCTATCTGAGTTGTGAGGAATATGTATTAAGGTTATAACAACCAACAAGAATGCACTTTTATGTAGAAAACCATGATTAAACTGAGTCTTCCTGACTAATGATTTAAATCATGATTTACAAATCTACCCTGCTGCCAACATATTTTCTTTGCCAACCAGCTGGAGGTACACCACGTAAATTTGATGAGCCAGACACTAGTCACAGAGACAAGCACCTTCCTGCTTGTTAAAGTAGAACTTTGCTGTCTTGTCGGGCACATGCAGCCATGGAGAAGAGACAAAAGACTGAAAACCCCATCTGATATATGGAATCTACTTTTCCACATCTTCCAGTCACCATGAATATCAAGCCAATTTTCCTAGTATAGACACACATGTACACCCTGATGCCTGAAGTATGCTATTATCTAACCCAGAGGTTCTCAAACTGTGGGTCGGGACCTCAAAGTGGGTCACGACCCCATTTTAATAGCGTCAACAGAGCCAGGACTGATGCCCTTGAGCTTCGGCTTTGCCCCCCTCCAGCTGGGGCTCAGGCTTTGGCCCCCCATGTCGGGCTCAGGAAGGCTCAGGTTTCGGTCCCTGCTCCTGGGGTCATGTAGTAATTTTTGTTGTCAGAAAGGGGTTGCAGTGCAATGAAGTTTGAGAACCCCTCATCTAACCAGACATTTAATGAACACTCTCTAGAGATGCCAGATCCAAGAAAGCTATGTTGGTCACGATTGTTTCTATACAAAAGCATAATTACTTTCAGGTCAGTCTGAAAGCTACATGAAAATATGTATCTTCTATGTTGAGAGCCCCAAACCAATCTTACAGGGATACAGGTAGGAATAACAGAAGGACAGGGATACTAGGTAAAATCAGCATTTAAAATTTGAACTCTAATGTAACCATTTAACTTTCTCAAGTCCATGATGAAATGAAGGCAATTTTTTGTATTTTTTAAATGGGAATATAAGAATGGCTATACTGGGTCAGACCAATGGTCCACGTAGCCCAGTATCCTGTCTTCCAACAGGAGCCAGTGCCAGATGCTTCAGGGAGAATGAACAGAAATGGCAATCATTAAGAGATCCATCCCATTGTCCACTCCCAGCTTTTGGCAGTCACAGGCTAGGGACACCCAATCGTGGCCCATCTTGGCTAAAAGCCATGGATGGACCTATCCTCCATGAACTTTAACTGTTTTTTTAATCAAGTTATACTTTTGGATTTCACAACATCCCCCAGCAACGAGTTCCATGGGTGAACTGTGCACTGTGCGAGGAGGTACTTCCTTTTATTTGTTTTAAACATGCTGCCTATTAATTTCATTAGGTGACCCCAGGTTTGTGTGTTATGTGAAGAAGTAAACAATGTTTATTCATTTTCTCCACACCATTCATGATTTTATAGATCTCCAACATATCCCCCCTTAGTCATCTCTTCTCCAAGATGAACAGTCCCAATCTTTTTAATCTCTCCTCAGAAGGAAGCTGTTCCATCCCTTTCATTTTTATTGCCCTTCTCTGTAACTTTTCCAATTTGAATATATCTTTTTTGAGATGGGGCAACCAGAACTGCACACAGTATTCAAGGTGTGAGTGTACCATGGATTTATATAGTGGCATTACGATATTTACTGTCTTACTATCTATCTCTTTCCTAACGGTTCCTAACATTGTTAGCTTTTTTAACTGCTGCTGCACATTCAGCAGATGTTTTCAGAGGATAATTCACAATAACTCTTGAGTTATAACACCTAATTTAGATCCCATCATTTTGTCTGTATAATTGGAATTATGTTTTCCAATGTGCATTACTTTGCATTAATCAACGTTGAATTTCATCTGCCATTTTGTTGCCCAGTCACTCAGTTTTTGTGAGATCCATCTGTTACTCTTGGCAGTCTACTTTGGACTTAAATATCTTGAATAGTTTTGTATCCTCACTGTTTACCCCTTTTTCCAGATCATTTATAAATATTTTGAACAGCACTGGTCTCAGTATAGATCCCAGGGGGACCCTGCTATTTACCTCTCCGCACTGTGAAAACTGACCGTTTGTTCCTACCCTTTGTTTCCTGTCTTTTAACCAGTTACTGATCTATGATGGTACCTTCCCTCTTATCCCATGACAGCTTACTTTGCTTAAGAGTCCTTGGTTAGGGACCTTGTCAAAGGCTTTCTGAAAGTCCAAGTACGCTATATCCACAAGATCACCCTTGTTCACATGTTTGTTAACCCCTTCAAAAAAATCGAATAGATATGGGGGGCATACTTTCCATTTACAAAAATGGTGTTAACTCTTCCCTAATAAATCATCATCTATATATCTGATAATTCTGTTCTTTACTATAGTTTCAACCCATTTGCCAGGTACCAAAGTTAGGCTTATTAGCCTGTAACTGCCAGGATTGCCTCTGGAGCCTTTTTAAAAAATTGGTATCACATTAACCCATCATTTAAATCAGCTTCTGTACCAGATCACTGAAGGATAGTTACATACCACACTCAGTAGTTCTACAATTTCATATTTGAGTTCCTTCAGAACTCTTGGAGAAAAAACCATCTGGTCTGTTTAATCTATCAATTTGTTCCAAAACCTCCTCTACTGACACCTCAGTCTGGGACAGTTCCTCAGATTTATCACCTAAAAATGGCTCAGATGTGGGAATCTCCATCACATCCACAGCAATGAAGACCAATGCATTTAGCTTCTCCACAATACCCTTATCTTCTTTGAGTGCTCCTTTAGCACCTCAATCGTCCAGTGGCCCCAAAGATTGTTTGGCAGGCTTCCTGCTTCTGATGCACTTTACCAAAAAAATGGCTGTTAGTTTTGGGGTCTTTTGCTAGTCGCTCTTCAAATTCTTTTTTGGCCTGCCTAATTAAACTGTTACACTTGACATGCCAGAGTTTATGCTCCTTTCTATTTTCCTCAGCAGGATTTAACTTCCAATTTTTAAAGGCAGCCTTTTTGCCTCCAATGGCTTATTTTACTTTGTTATTTAGCCATTGTGGCACTTTTTTCATCATCTATGTTTTTAAATTTGAGATATACATTTAATCTGAGCCTCTATTATGGTGTTTTTAAGAAGTTTCCATGCAGCTTGCAGGCACTTCACTTTTGTGACTGTAACTTTTAGTTTTCGTTTAACTAACTTCCTCATTTTTTTGTTGTCACCTTTCTGAAGTTAAATGCTACTGTGGTGGACTTCTTTGGTATTTCCCCCCACACAAAGGATGCTAAGTTTGATTATATTATGGTTGCTATCACCAAGCAGTTCAACTATATTCACCTCTTGGACCAGAGTCTGTGCTCCATTTAGGACTAAATCAAGAACTGCCTCTCCCCTTCTGAATTGCAGGAACTACCTCACAGAAAAGTCTTTCCCTCTGTACTGCTTTGACATTTCACTTCAGGCTCCCATATTCTCAATAAGAAATCCACTTCTGCTCTGAGCACTACATTGGCCTAGAGATCCCTGAAAAGAAATGAGGAAGCAGGATTGGTAAGCAACACAGAGCAAAATTAGATCACATATACAAAGTGGGATTACCTCCATCACCCAATAATCTAGAATAATTCCACAACAAAGAAATGATCCAAATAACCGCCAAAGGGAAGGGCAGAAGTGCAGGGTAACAAACAGAATCTTGGACTAGGCTGTCAGGCAACCCATAAAATCTGAGGCTCGAAGAGTGCCAGAAATGAATGTTCTAGTTTTCACTGGTTTCAGAGCAACAGCCGTGTTAGTCTGTATTCGCAAAAAGAAAAGGAGTACTTGT